>NC_140128.1:46046870-48554370 GCF_964035555.1 Netta rufina
CGGGCCGCATGGTGCGCAGCGCCGCCTCCCAGACGGGCAGCTTGAACTTCTTGCCGGCGATCAGCTCCATCGGCTTCCCGCGGGCCCGGCTGTCGTCCAGCGGCGCCTCCTCCCCCCCGCACCGCAGCGTGCGGTAGTGGAAAGTGACCTGCGGGCGCCACGCTGGTCGCCATGGCAACCGGGCCTGCCTCCCCCCCCCCAGCCTCCATCCTCCCGTTACCGCCCCCGCTGCCTCTCCCGCTCCCCCTCCCGGCCTCAGCCGCCCCCCCGCGGTGCCGGCCGCACCTTGGTGCCGTCGCGGAAGTCGGGCAGGGGCCCGGTGCCCTCCCGCAGCACCTCCTTGTGCACGCCGTCCGCCCGCAGCCGCTCCTCCTGCTGCGCCATCGCCCCGCCGCCTCGGCCCGGCTCCTTCCGGGCAGCGGGAGGCGACGCCAGGGGACGAAACGGCGGCGGCAGCGCCCCCTGGCGGCCGGAGGGCGCGGTGCAGGCGGGAGATGCAGGCCCTGGGGTGCGCGGAGCCCCCCGCTGCTCCCCACCGCGGGGTCTGCGGCTGAAGCACGGCGCGGGGCTTGCAGAGCAGCACGGGGGCCGCAGCCCCTTGGCAGGAGCCCTGCAGGTCCCGTGGGCTGCGCCTCAGCTACCGTTGGAGCATCCCCGCTGCTGCTCAAAGCCACGATGCTATCGCCAGAAGCACAGGTGGCCCAGCAGCTGCATGGGCTCAGTGCTGATGCTGGGCGCCTGAGTGGGGAAACCGTCCCCAGCGTACCCGTGCTGCTGGCGAGGGGCCATGGCTACGCACCTGCACTGAGAGCCCATGCCACTGGACACTGCAGGGTCTGGAGACGTCCCTCATGCACGTCTTGAGGCCAACACGGGGACCTGCTCTCCTCGGGCACAGCCCCAACCCCAGCTCAGTGGGACACAGGAGCCAGGCAGGCTGGTTCCCCTCGGGGACATTTGGGTGCTGAGCCCCAGCAGGGAGGCGGGGGGGTGCGTGACGCCAGAAGCGGAGCCGAGTCTCATATTTGGGCACGGAGCAGGTTATTGGAGGCTGGGCCCCGGCAGGCAGCAGATAACCCTCCTGATAGCGGCTCACAAGGTGCCTCCGCCGCCCCCATTGGCTCCTGCCAGCGGGGGCTGCCTATATATCCCCCTCCCCGGCGCGGGGCTGCGTCTGGCACTGGGGGCAGGATGGTGCCTGCCAGGGCACTGGGGCTGCTCCTCTGCGTGCAGCTCTGCGGGGGTGAGTGGTGGGGCTGGCCGTGGGGCAGGGGCTGGCCGTGGGCAAGCGGTGGGGCAGGGAGCAGCTGTGGGGCAGGTGCCCCCCGGGCTCAGCAAGGTCCCTGGGGTTGCCTGCAGGCAGCGGGGAGCTGCGGCTGGTGGATGGTGGCGGGCGCTGCGCCGGCCGTGTGGAGGTGAAGCACGAGGGCGAGTGGGGCTCCGTCTGCAGCTACGACTTCGACTGGGACCACCGGGGCGCCGGCGTGGTGTGCCGGCAGCTGGGCTGTGGCGCGGTGGCCCGGGCGTCCCCGTATGCCCCGTTTGGGCAGGGCAAGGGACGCATCTGGCTGCACCCATTCTGTCAAGGTGGAGAAACTACCTTGCAGGAGTGCCTCCATTTTGGCTGGGGAAAGCACTTCTGCGACCACGACCGGGATGTCGGGGTGACCTGCACAGGTGAGGTGGGGTGGTGGTGCTGGGGATGCCGGGTCGGGACCCCCAAGTCCAGGACTGAGTCCAGTATCCGGTGCAGAGGCACTGGAGCTGCGGCTCGTGGCTGGCAGGGGACCCTGCGAGGGGAGAGTGGAGGTGAAGTTGCAGGGACGCTGGGGCACGGTGGTGGACGACTCCTGGGACATGGAAGATGCTGAGGTGGTGTGCCAGCAGATGGGCTGCGGCTCGGCTGCTGGCGCATACCAAGGTAACGAATTTGGTCAGGGAGATGGTCCCATCAGCTTAGCCTTTATCAACTGTGACGGAACTGAGAAGGCCCTCTGGGACTGCAAGATTCGGGGTTGGGGACCCTATACCAGCCCTACAAAATACGACAGCGCTGTGGTGTGCCAAGGTGAGTGCTGGGGACATGCGGTGCTGCAGGGAGCCCCCTCGTCCGCATCCCCCCCAGGAGCCCTCCTCTCGCGGCAGGGTTCTCCCGTCTGGCCGGAGGGGACGGCGCCTGCTCGGGGCGGCTGGAGGTGCGGCAGGGCCGGGCCTGGGCCACCGTCTGCCACGGCCACGTGGACCTCAAGGCCGCCCAGGTGGTGTGCAGGGAGCTGGGCTGCGGCACGGCAGTGGCCGTCCCCGCTGCCGGCCATTTTGGGGCAGCAACGGGGCCGCTCTGGGACGGCGCCTTTGAGTGCAACGGCAGCGAGCCACTCCTGGCCAGCTGCGCCCGGCGGCCGACCCACGGCCAGGCCTGTGCTGGCCCCGCTGCTATCGTCTGCTCACGTAAGTGCTGGGGCCGCTGTCCGGGGGGCCGGGGCAGCCCCTTGCAGCGCGGGGTGCCCCGGGGGGTCCCTGCCCTGCCATCCCCCCAGCGCCCTCTCTGCGCCGCAGCCTACACCGGTTTCCGTTTGGCGGATGGCGGCTCGGGCTGCGCCGGGCGGGTGGAGGTGGAGGTGCAGGGGACATGGGGAGCGCTGTGTGCCAGCGCCTGGGACCTGCGCGACGCCCACGTCCTGTGCCGCCACCTGGGCTGCGGCCCCGCCGCCTCCCTGCCCCCAGGAGGCCATTTCGGGACGGGCACGGCGACGGGGCCGCTGCGGCGCGATGCCCTGAGCTGCAGCGGGAGCGAGCGGCACCCGGGCGAGTGCCCCGTGGCGCTGCTGGGGGAGCCCGCCTGCCCCCCTGGCCATGCCGCCGCCGTCAACTGCTCAGGTGGGTGCAGGGGCCGCGGGGACCCGTGGCAGGCGGGGAGCAGCGCCCGTCCCCACGGCACGGCCGGGCTCTTGCAGGCGCCGCTGAGCCCCTGCGGCTGCTGGACGGGGAGAGCCGGTGCGACGGGCGGCTGGAGGTGGCCACGAGCCCCGGGGCCTGGGCCCGCGTGGCTGCGGGGCCGGGGGACGACCGAGCTGCCTCCGTGGCGTGCCGGCAGCTGGGCTGCGGTGTGCCAGAGAAGGTCTACGCTGTGCCGGCCGCCAGCTCGGGCCCCGTGGAGCTGCAGGAGCTGCGCTGTGCTGGCACCGAGGAGCTCCTGGCGCAGTGCAACGCCTCGGGGCCTGCCGCAGCGCCCGGCCACAGCCCCCCAGAGGCGGCCGTCGCCTGCTCAGGTGAGTGCGCCGGGAAGGGCCGCGGGTGCCCAGCGGGCGCCCCCAGCCCCATCCTGGCCCTCCCGTGCAGGCAGCCGGCGGCTGAGGCTGGCGGGCGGCCCCGGGCGCTGCGCCGGCAGGGTGGAGGTGTACAGCGAGGGCACGTGGGGCACCGTCTGCCAGGACGCCTGGGACCTGCCAGATGCCGACGTCGTGTGCCGCCAGCTGGGCTGCGGGCGGGCCCTGGAGGCGCCCGGCTCGGAGCGCTTCGGGCCCGGCGTGGGGACGCTGTGGCCGGGTGCCGGGGGCTGCTCGGGGACGGAGGCGGCTCTCTGGGCCTGCCCAGCCCCGGCACGGCGCGGCTGCCGCCGGGGCGGCGGTGCCGGTGCCGTGTGCTCAGGTGAGCACTGTGATCCCTGAGCTGGGTGGGGAGCAGGCCCCGCTGCCCGTGGGGTGCGCGCTGCCCCACCTGTCCCAACGGTGCCGCGACCCCCCCGTCCCCTGTTGTTGCAGGGCTGCTGCGTCTGGCGGGGGGCAGCAGCAGCTGCAGCGGGCACCTGGAGGTGCTGCGCGAGGGGACGTGGGGCCGCGTGTGCGCCAACGACACCAGCCCCGCCACAGCTGCCGTTGTCTGCCGCCAGCTGGGCTGTGGCACCGGGGGGAGGCTGGCGGCCGTCCCCGCACAGGGCTCGGTCCCCGCCTGGCTGGGCTGGGTGCGATGCCAGGAGGGGGCCCCCTCGCTCTGGCGCTGCCCCTCGGCGCCCTGGCACCTGCAGTCCTGCGGCCCCGAGGGGGTCGCCCACATCGCCTGTGACGAGGACACCGAGGACACGAGCGGGGCCACCAGCACTGCAGGTAGCAGCTGCCGGCACGGGGGTGCTTGCCCAGCTGGCTCTGCCCGTGCCCACTGCCCCCTGTCCCCTGCCCCCTGCCCCCTGCCCCCTGCCCCTGCTGCCGTGCGGATCCCGGCCTCACGCTGCCCCTCGCCATCCCTGCAGGTGCCAGCAGCAGCAGCGTTGCCCCACTCACAGCAGTGTCGGGGAGCGTGCCGGTGCCCACGGTCCTGTGCGTGCTCCTGGGGACGTTGCTGGGCCTGGCCCTGGCAGCCCTGGCTGTGCAGGCACACCGCGCACGGCTGCAACGCCGAGGTGGGCACTGCCTTGGGGGTTCCCCTGGTGCCCCTTTCGAAGTCTCCATGGGGCTGTGGGGAACAGTGGGGCATGCCGTTGCAGCGTGTACTTCCTTACAGACCCCGTGAAAGCCACGGGTGTCGGCGCTGAGGCCGTGTACGAGGAGCTGGATTACAGCCTGATGCCCGAGTACCAGGAGGTGCCCAGCCACACAGGTGGGAGCACGGTTGTCCCCAGGGCCTGGGGCTGTCCCCATCCCTGGCCCAACACTCAGCAGCTCCTTCTCCACGGCAGGCTCCCTGTCCACAGGCTCGGGCATGAAGCTGCAGGACAACAACTGGGATGGTGACGAGGTGGAGAGCAACCCCAGAGAGGCCCCAGGTAGGGCAAGGGGCAATCAGTAGGGGCTGCAAGGCACAGGGGACCCAAGGAGAGGGGCTATGACGGAGCAGTGGTGCTGGGGAGGTGAGGGCAAACAGCCCTTGAGGCTGCATCCTCAGCCCCGGCCCCTCCTCGCCTGGCGCAGCCCCCCCGGCCCAGCCCGGGCACGGCCCCCCGGATGGCTACGACGATGCTGCGGCCGTGCCGGAGGAGCCCCCCGCTCCCCACGGCGGGGACGCCCCGGCGCAGCCCCGCGGGGACACGGGCTATGACGACATTGACATGGGCACCCTGGGGACAGCGCCGTGAGGAGGCCCTGGGGACACGGCTGCAGGAGGGGGCTCCGGTCCCAGGGAGGGCTGGCCCTGCCCATGGGGGGCACCCGTCCCTGCCCAGCCCTCACCACGCTGCAGAAACGGCTCCATCGGCCCGCCCGCACCCGTGGCCCAACGTCACGCCAGGCTCCTTGTGAAGTTTTTCAGCATGGCCTTTCCCTGCGCAGTGCTCTTTCCAATTAAAGCCCCCAAGTGCTTGGAACTTCACTCTTTGCACCATTCTGTGTCTCTCTCTCTCCCGCATCCATCGTCCATCCCGTGGGGCCGCAGGGCAGAGCTGGGCCCTCAGGCACATCCCCATGGCTCTGGGCACGCAGGAAGGATTGGGAAGAGCCCAGGGCCCAGCTCCGGGGCCTTCCTTTGGCCCCAGAGCTGCACGCTCTCCCTGCCAGGAGAACAGGATGAGGGAAGGGCACAGCGCGTCCCAGGGACGCCTCCTCTGCCCCAGTACTCCCAGCACCACCTGTCCTGGTGCGAGGGGATATTGTGCACCGTCAGCAAGCTGGCCGAGGACACCAAGGTGGGCAGGAGTGTTGATGTGCCTGAGGGCAGGAAGGCTCTGCAGAGGGACCTGGACAGGCTGGAGCGATGGGCCGAGGCCAACTGGACGAGGTTCAACAAGGCCAAGTGCCGCATCCTGCACGTGGGGCACAACAACCCCGTGCAAGGCTGCAGGCTGGGGGCAGAGTGGCTGGAAAGCTGCCTGGAGGGAAGGGAGCTGGGGGGATTGGTCGGCAGGCAGCTGAACAGGAGCCAGCGGTGTGCTCAGGTGGCCAAGAGGGCCAACAGCATCCAGGCTATGATCAGAAGTGGTGTGGCCAGCAGGGCGAGGGAATTGATTTTCCCTCTGTACTCAGCCCTGGTGAGGCCACACCTTGAGTACTGTGTTCAGTTTTGTGCCCCCACTACAAGAAGGACATGGAACTATTAGAACAGAATGTTGTCATTAGTGCTCTGTGAGTAGCTTCTGAAAGCAAAACCGGTCCCAGCAAAAAAGGCAACAGCAGTCGCCTGCCCTTGTCCTTCCTGGACCAGACAGGAGCCTGCTAAACCTCAAGATAGGTGGTGGTTACAAAGGCAGTAGTGAGCTGTTTCTTACAGGTTTTGCTTCTTCCTTTTCTCAGATGATGGTTGTGATTGGCAATTTCCAGCACAGCTGCTTGAGTTGGCACAGGTTGCTGTCATTTGCTGTCATTTTGCAGCAGCTGAGTACCACAGAGCCCTTCAGTGGCTCCCCTCCCCTGCCACAGTGGGATGGGGCAGACAACTGAGGAAAAACAAACAAACAAGAGGTTAAAGTCATGGGTTACTGTCATGAGACAGTTAAATAGGACACAAAGTGAAGGGAAAATAATAATGAAGATAGCAGTAAATAAATAAGTATATAGATTTGAAACAGGTGGTGCACAGTGCAATTGCTCACTGTGCTCTGACCGAAGGCCAGCCTGTCCCCAGGCAGCAGTGTCCCCCCAGCCAACCCTCTCCATTTTTATTGTGCAGCATGATGCCATGTAGCATGCAGTGTCCCTCTGGCCAGTTTGGCTCACCCAATGTGTTTGGAAAAGAGCCGGACCCCCACTCCCTTCAACTTCCCTTAAGGTATTTCAAGAGCATGATAAGGTCACCCCTGAGCCTCCTTTTCTCCAGGCCTCTTTCAGCGGCTCTCAGCTGCTCCTCATAAGACTTGGTCTCTAGACACTACAACAGCTTTGCTGCCCTTCTCTGGACATGTTCCAGCACCTCCCTGTCCTTCTTGTAGTGAGGGGCACAAAACTGAACACAATTTTCCAGTTCCAGCCTCTCCAGGGCTGAGTAAAGAGGAACAATCACTCCGCTGGCTCTGCTGGCCGTACCAGTTCTGATACAAGCCAATTTGCTGCTGGCCCTCACACTATGGAGATGCCACAGCACTGCCCGAGGCCGAGTTGCTTCTGAGGATCTCCCGTCAGCTTGGAGGAGCACGAGTTTGTCACTGCCTGGATTTGATCCTCTACCATTTGCAATGAGTGGCCACACACCGCGGTTCTTCTTGCTACTGTGCAGCACTGAGCACATTCTTGTGAGTAGATGCAAAGCTAAGCACGGCTACAATGACACTACGCTGCGTGCTGTTGTTTCTGCTGGTCCCCACGAGCTGTGCCCTTCCCTCAGCCTGTTCATGCGGCCTAAACTGCATGAAGTTTAACAAGAGCAAGTGCCGGTTCCTGCACCTGGGACAGGGCAACCCTGGCAGTACGTACAGACTGGGCGACGAGACGCTGGAGAGCAGCCCCGCAGAGAGGGATCTGGGGGTTGTGTCCAGCAAGCTGAATATGAGCCAGCAGTGTGCCCTGTCAGCCAGGAGGGCCAATACCCTGGGGTGCATCAAGCACGGCATCGCCAGTCGGTTGAGGGAGGTGCTGGTGCCGCTCTGCTCTGTGCTGGTACGGTCTCACCTTGAGCACTACGAGCAGTGCTGGGCACCACAGTACAAGAAGGACATTAAACTGTTGGAGAGTGTTCAGAGCAGGGCGATGAATATGGTGAAGGGCTGAGAGGGGAAGACGTATGAGGAGCGTCTGAGGGCACTGGGCCTGTTCAGCCTGGAGGAGAGGAGGCTGAGGGGGGACCTCATCGTGGTCTACAACTTCCTCATGAGGGGGAGTGGAGGGGCAGGCAGTGACCTATTCTCCTTAATCACCAGTGATAGGACCCGTGGGAATGGTGTCAAGCTGAGGCAGGGGAGGTTTAGGCTGGACATCAGGAAGAGGTTCTTCACCGAGAGGGGGGTCAATCACTGGAACAGGCTCCCAAGGGAAGCAGTCACTGCACCAGGCCTGTCGGAGTTTAAGAAGTGCATGGACTGTGCATTTACTCACATGGTCTAAGATTTTGGGTAGACCTGTGTGGTGGCAGGAGTTGGACTCAATGATCCTTATGGGTCCCTTCCAACTCGGGATATTCTCTGATTCTATCATTCTACATTATCCTGGCAGGGGGAGCGTGCAGCTCTGGGGCCAAAGGAAGGCCCCGGAGCTGGGCCGTGGGCTCTTCCCCGTCCTTCCTGCGTGCCCAGAGCCATGGGGACGTGCCTGAGGGCCCAGCTCTGCCCCATGGCCCCGAGGGATGGACGATGGACCCGGGAGAGAGAGAGACACAGAATGGTGCAAAGAGTGAAGTTCCAAGCACTTGGGGGCTTTAATTGGAAAGAGCGCTGCGCAGGGAAAGGCCATGCTGAAAAACTTCACAAGGAGCCTGGCGTGACGTTGGGCCACGGGTGCGGGCGGGCCGATGGAGCCGTTTCTGCAGCGTGGTGAGGGCTGGGAAGGGACGGGTGCCCCCCATGGGCAGGGCCAGCCCTCCCTGGGGCCGGAGCCCCCTCCTGCAGCCGTGTCCCCAGGGCCTCCTCACGGCGCTGTCCCCAGGGTGCCCATGTCAACGTCGTCATAGCCCGTGTCCCCGCGGGGCTGCGCTGGGGCGTCCCCGCCGTGGGGAGCGGGGGGCTCCTCCGGCACGGCCGCAGCATCGTCGTAGCCATCCGGGGGGCCGTGCCCGGGCTGGGCCAGGGGGGCTGCGCCAGGCGAGGAGGGGCCGGGGCTGAGGACGCAGCCGCAAGGGCCGTGTGCCCTCACCTCCCCAGCACCACTGCTCTGTCATAGCCCCTCTCCTCTGACCCTTGTGCCTTTGAGTCCCTGTTCAGTGCCTTTCCCCTACCTGGGGCCTCTCCGGGGCTGAGCTCCTCGTCATTGCCATCCCAGCTGTCATCCTGTGGCTTCATGCCCGAGCCTGTGGACAGGGAACCTGCAGTGGAGAAGGAGCTGCTGAGTGTTGGGCCAGGGATGGGGACAGCCCCAGGCCCTGGGGACAACCGTGCTCCCACCTGTGTGGCTGGGCACCTCCTGGTACTCGGGCATCAGGCTGTAATCCAGCTCCTCGTACACGGCCTCAGCGCCGACATCTGTGGCTTTCACGGGGTCTGTAAGGAAGTACTCGCTGCAACGGCATGCCCCACTGTTCCCCACAGCCCCATGGAGACTCCGAAAGGGGCACCAGGGGAACCCCCAAGGCAGTGCCCACCTCGGCGTTGCAGCCGTGCGCGGTGTGCCTGCACAGCCAGGGCTGCCAGGGCCAGGCCCAGCAACGTCCCCAGGAGCACGCACAGGACCGTGGGCACCGGCACGCTCCCCGACACTGCTGTGAGTGGGGCAACGCTGCTGCTGCTGGCACCTGCAGGGATGGCACCTGCAGCGTGAGGCCGGGATCCGCATGGCAGCAGGGGCAGGGGGCAGGGGGCAGGGGGCAGTGGGCACGGGCAGAGCCAGCTGGGCAAGCACCCCCGTGCCGGCAGCTGCTACCTGCAGTGCTGGTGGCCCCGCTCGTGTCCTCGGTGTCCTCGTCACAGGCGATGTGGGCGACCCCCTCGGGGCCGCAGGACTGCAGGTGCCAGGGCGCCGAGGGGCAGCGCCAGAGCGAGGGGGCCCCCTCCTGGCATCGCACCCAGCCCAGCCAGGCGGGGACCGAGCCCTGTGCGGGGACGGCCGCCAGCCTCCCCCCGGTGCCACAGCCCAGCTGGCGGCAGACAACGGCAGCTGTGGCGGGGCTGGTGTCGTTGGCGCACACGCGGCCCCACGTCCCCTCGCGCAGCACCTCCAGGTGCCCGCTGCAGCTGCTGCTGCCCCCCGCCAGACGCAGCAGCCCTGCAACAACAGGGGACGGGGGGGTCGCGGCACCGTTGGGACAGGTGGGGCAGCGCGCACCCCACGGGCAGCGGGGCCTGCTCCCCACCCAGCTCAGGGATCACAGTGCTCACCTGAGCACACGGCACCGGCACCGCCGCCCCGGCGGCAGCCGCGCCGTGCCGGGGCTGGGCAGGCCCAGAGAGCCGCCTCCGTCCCCGAGCAGCCCCCGGCACCCGGCCACAGCGTCCCCACGCCGGGCCCGAAGCGCTCCGAGCCGGGCGCCTCCAGGGCCCGCCCGCAGCCCAGCTGGCGGCACACGACGTCGGCATCTGGCAGGTCCCAGGCGTCCTGGCAGACGGTGCCCCACGTGCCCTCGCTGTACACCTCCACCCTGCCGGCGCAGCGCCCGGGGCCGCCCGCCAGCCTCAGCCGCCGGCTGCCTGCACGGGAGGGCCAGGATGGGGCTGGGGGCGCCCGCTGGGCACCCGCGGCCCTTCCCGGCGCACTCACCTGAGCAGGCGACGGCCGCCTCTGGGGGGCTGTGGCCGGGCGCTGCGGCAGGCCCCGAGGCGTTGCACTGCGCCAGGAGCTCCTCGGTGCCAGCACAGCGCAGCTCCTGCAGCTCCACGGGGCCCGAGCTGGCGGCCGGCACAGCGTAGACCTTCTCTGGCACACCGCAGCCCAGCTGCCGGCACGCCACGGAGGCAGCTCGGTCGTCCCCCGGCCCCGCAGCCACGCGGGCCCAGGCCCCGGGGCTCGTGGCCACCTCCAGCCGCCCGTCGCACCGGCTCTCCCCGTCCAGCAGCCGCAGGGGCTCAGCGGCGCCTGCAAGAGCCCGGCCGTGCCGTGGGGACGGGCGCTGCTCCCCGCCTGCCACGGGTCCCCGCGGCCCCTGCACCCACCTGAGCAGTTGACGGCGGCGGCATGGCCAGGGGGGCAGGCGGGCTCCCCCAGCAGCGCCACGGGGCACTCGCCCGGGTGCCGCTCGCTCCCGCTGCAGCTCAGGGCATCGCGCCGCAGCGGCCCCGTCGCCGTGCCCGTCCCGAAATGGCCTCCTGGGGGCAGGGAGGCGGCGGGGCCGCAGCCCAGGTGGCGGCACAGGACGTGGGCGTCGCGCAGGTCCCAGGCGCTGGCACACAGCGCTCCCCATGTCCCCTGCGCCTCCACCTCCACCCGCCCGGCGCAGCCCGAGCCGCCATCCGCCAAACGGAAACCGGTGTAGGCTGCGGCGCAGAGAGGGCGCTGGGGGGATGGCAGGGCAGGGACCCCCCGGGGCACCCCGCGCTGCAAGGGGCTGCCCCGGCCCCCCGGACAGCGGCCCCAGCACTTACGTGAGCAGACGATAGCAGCGGGGCCAGCACAGGCCTGGCCGTGGGTCGGCCGCCGGGCGCAGCTGGCCAGGAGTGGCTCGCTGCCGTTGCACTCAAAGGCGCCGTCCCAGAGCGGCCCCGTTGCTGCCCCAAAATGGCCGGCAGCGGGGACGGCCACTGCCGTGCCGCAGCCCAGCTCCCTGCACACCACCTGGGCGGCCTTGAGGTCCACGTGGCCGTGGCAGACGGTGGCCCAGGCCCGGCCCTGCCGCACCTCCAGCCGCCCCGAGCAGGCGCCGTCCCCTCCGGCCAGACGGGAGAACCCTGCCGCGAGAGGAGGGCTCCTGGGGGGATGCGGACGAGGGGGCTCCCTGCAGCACCGCATGTCCCCAGCACTCACCTTGGCACACCACAGCCCTGTTGTAACCAGTAGGTCTGGTATAGGGTCCCCAACCTCGAATCTTGCAGTCCCAGAGGGTCTTCTCATCCCCATTACAGTCGACATAGCCCAAGCTGATAGGACCTACTGCTTGGCCAAAGTGGGAACTGGGGTATGCACCAGCAGCCGAGCCGCAGCCCATCTGCTGGCACACCACCTCAGCGTCCTCCATGTCCCAGGAGTCGTCCAACACTGTGCCCCAGTGTCCCCGCAGCTTCACCTCCACTCTCCCCTCGCACGGTCCCCTGCCAGCCGCCAGCCGCAGCTCCACCTCCTCTATACAGGGCACCAGCCTCAGATTTGTCCAGGGGGGTCCTGGCACGGCATCCCCAGCACCACCACCCCACCTCACCTGTGCAGGTCACCCCGACATCCCACTCGTGGCCACAGAAATGTCGGCCCCAGCCAAAGTGATGGCAGTTCTCCAAGGTAGCCTCAGAGCCACGGCAGAAAATGGGCTGCAGCCAGATGCGTCCCTTGCCCTGCCCAAACGGGGCGTACGGGGATGTCCAGGCCACCGCGCCACAGCCCAGCTGCCGGCACACCACACCGGCGCCCCGGTGGTCCCAGTCGAAGTCGTAGCTGCAGACGGAGCCCCACTCGCCCTCGTGCTTCACCTCCACGCGGCCGGCGCAGCGCCCGCCACCATCCACCAGCCGCAGCTCCCCGCTGCCTGCAGGCAACCCCAGGGTCCTTCTGAGCCCGGGGGGCACCTGCCCCACAGCTGCTCCCCGCCCCACCGCTTGCCCACGGCCAGCCCCTGCCCCACGGCCAGCCCCACCACTCACCCCCGCAGAGCTGCACGCAGAGGAGCAGCCCCAGTGCCCTGGCAGGCACCATCCTGCCCCCAGTGCCAGACGCAGCCCCGCGCCGGGGAGGGGGATATATAGGCAGCCCCCGCTGGCAGGAGCCAATGGGGGCGGCGGAGGCACCTTGTGAGCCGCTATCAGGAGGGTTATCTGCTGCCTGCCGGGGCCCAGCCTCCAATAACCTGCTCCGTGCCCAAATATGAGACTCGGCTCCGCTTCTGGCGTCACGCACCCCCCCGCCTCCCTGCTGGGGCTCAGCACCCAAATGTCCCCGAGGGGAGCCAGCCTGCCTGGCTCCTGTGTCCCCCTGAGCTGGGGTTGGGGCTGTGCCCGAGGAGAGCAGGTCCCCATGGGGACAGGGTTATCCCCAGCATGGGGTCCTCCCTCAGAACATGGCCTCCCTCAGCACCCCAGTACTCAGCCTGTGTCGGGGGGGGGGCCTTGACCCACCTGGAACAAGCCCGGGGGTCACTGCGCAGAATCAGGTCCCCGCGCTGGCCTCAAGAAATGCAGGAGGGACATCTCCAGCCCCTGCAGAGGCTGGTGGCACAGGGCACAAGAGGGGCAGATTCCCCCTCTCAGGGACACGGAGGCGGCTTTCACTTCATGCAGCTGCTGGGGCACCTGCGCTGCTGGCGATAGCATCGTGGCTTTGAGCAGCAGCGGGGATGCTGCCAACGGGCTCAGAGCTGAGGCTTCAGCCTCAGGGCACCAAGCTGCAGCACTGTCCATGAAGGAAATGTGTCACATACACAGGTTCCTGTCCGACACCAGGGACAGCTTGTGGCCTGGGCATCACCCAGAAAGACCCCAAAGAGGCCACATGTGCCTCTGGAGCTGGGGGCAGAAAGAAGGAGCTTTAAAGTGGGAGGAGGAGGAGGAGGAGGAGGCAGCCTGACCCTAGCAGCAGGCACAGGGGTACCCACAGAACGTAGCCGGGGGGTCCCACTGCTGTGGGGCCAGCACAGAAGCCCCCAGCTGTAGAAGGGGCCAGCAGCAGGGGCCCAGCCCTCCCTGCCCGTGTCCCTGTGTGCAGCCCGGTGCTGGGGCAGGAGGAAGTGTGTGCTGGGTGTGCAGGCGCCTCACAGTAGCGCAGCCCTGATCGCAGCCCTGTCCGTCCGCAGGGCCGGGACACAGGGCATTCCTCTTCTGGCACAGCGTGCCAGAGCAGCGCTTCTCTCCACCCCAGCTCCTCCAGCTTCTCGCATTCTGCCCCGGGCAGCTCCAGCACCAGGCAGCCGTGAGCAGGCACAGGGCTGGGCCCAAGCAGCAGTGCCAGGCCCCGCTCCACACAACACCGGCCCTTTCATATCATCTGGGTTTTTGTTTTGTTTTATGTCTGTTTATTTTCTCAGTTCTCTGCCCCATCCCACTTGGGCAGGGCAGGGGAGCCACTGAAGGGCTCTGTGGTACTCAGCTGCTGCTGGGTTAAACGACAGCAACCTGTGCCAACTCAAGCAGCTGTGCTGGAAATTACCAATCACAACCATCATCTGAGAAAAGGAAGAAGCAAAACCCATAAGGAACAGCTCACTACTGGCTTTGTAACCACTACCTATCTTGAGGCCTAGCAGGCTGCTTTCCAGTTCTGGAAGGACAAGGACAGGCGACTGCTGTTGCCTCTTTTGCTGAGACAGGTTTTGCTTTCAGAAGCTACTCGCAGTGCACTAATGAGAAAGGCAGAGCTGTGAGGAGCATTTTCGAAGGCTGCTTTCTGTATTAGGGCGTATGATCTGATAGGCAGTGTGCTTCCCCAGAGCGAAGTCAGTGCTTAAACAGATTAACTGCAGCTATTTGATGTTGCTTGTACCTGCTGTCGCTGGGGCAGGGACTCCTGTTTTCTCTTACTGACTCCTATGCAGAAGCCTGCAATGCTCCAGCAGCAGCAAAGCGACCATCCTAAAGGCAGCAGCTCATGAATGTTACAAGCTGCCAGCCTTTGCCTCCAGGCCCTGGTTGCGTGTGCGCCCTGCTCTGGGTGCTGGGGAGAATGAAAGAGTGGCTTGGGTTGGAGGGGATGTTAAAGATCATCTAACTCCAACCCCCTGCCATAGGCAGGGATGCCACCCACTATGTCAGGTTGGCCAAGGCCCCCTGCAGCGTTACATTGAACACCTCCAGGAATGGGGTATCCTCAGCTTCTCCTGGCAACCTGTTCCAGTGCCTCACTACCCTTACAGGGAAGAAGTTCCTCCTGATGGCTAACCTAAATCTATCCGCTTTTAGTTTAAAACCATTCCCACTTGTTCCAGACATTTCCTACCTGAGTAAAGAGTTCTTTTCCATCCGTTTTATAAGAGCCCTTTAAAAATACCAAAAGGCCACAAGAAGGTCTGCCCGGAGCCTTCTCTTCTCCAGGCTGAACAGCCCCAGCTCTCTCAGCCTTTCTTCACGGGAGAGCTGCTCCAGCCCTCTGATCACCTTTGCAGCCCTCCCCTGGACTCGCGACAACAGGTCTGCATCTTTCTTGTGCTGGGGGCCGTGATCCAGGACGCAGGACTCCCGGTGGGTCCTCACAAGGGCAGAGCAGAGGGGGACAATCACCTCCCTTGCCCTGCTGGTCACTCTGCTGTTGATGCAGCCCCGTATGCAGGCGGCCTTCAAGTGCGCACTGCTGGCTCATGTCGAGCCTTTCTTCCACCAGAACCCCCAATCCTTCTCTGCAGGGCTGCTCTCAATGAGTCCTGCTCCCAGTGTGTACCCCTGTTTGGGATTGCCCCAACCCAGGTGCAGCACCTTGGACTTGTTGGACCCTGATGTGTTTCATGCACGCTGACACCGAGCTTTGTGGTGCGGTCAAAACGCTGGAAGGGCAACCCCAAGTCCCTCAGCTTGTCTGCAGAGGAGAGTGTGAGAATTAAAATTGTGTTCTTGCAGTTCAACATTCCACTAACCCTGCATATTCCAAAGTGATTGTGCAAGCATAAAGGGGGGGGGGAGAGAGGAGGAGGTAAGTTGATCATATAACGGGACAGTGGAAAGTCTCAGAAGAACAAGGGTTAGCAAAAACAAAAAAGAAAAAAACATGCCCCCCCTAGACACAAGAGTAAAAGAATAAAATGGGGAAAATGAGAAACTAAAGGTGTGTCAAATAAAGATTGTACACATATTGTATAGTAATAAGCGCCGAGTAGCTTGTTAACCTGTAGTACTCAACCACTAGGGAAAAGGGAGGAATGAAGCGTTGGGTAGTGGGGGATACAAGTTTACGATACACTTCTGCTGCGTGCTTCCACTTGCAGGATGCCCACCACTGCAACTGTGAATAAATATGCTGCTTCCCTGAGATCCTTGCCTGAGCCTGTGTGATTGGCTGCAGATTGCTGCTCTCAAGAGGTTCTCCAGCCCTTTCATCATCCTCATGGCCATGCCCTGGATTTGTTCTAACAGGTCCATGTCCTTCTTGTACTGGGGGCCTGAGAGCTGAACGCAGTACTCAAGGTGTGGCCTCACCAGGGCCAAGTACAGGGGGACAATCACTTCCCTCGCCCTGCTGGCCACACCACTTCTGACACTAGCCCGGACTCTGTTGGCCCTCTTCGCCACCTGAGCACACCGCTGGCTCCTGTTCAGCCACCTGCCAACCAATCCACCCAGCTCCCTTCCCTCCAGGCAGCTTTCCAGCCACTCTGCCCCCAGCCTACAGCCTTGCATGGGGTTGTTGTGCCCCACGTGCAGGATGCGGCACTTGGCGTTGTTGAACCTCGTCCAGTTGGCCTCGGCCCTGGGCTCTTCCCCATCCTTCCCGCGTGCCCAGAGCCATGGGGACATGCCTGCGGGCCCAGCTCTGCCCTGCGGCTCCACGGGATGGACGATGGACCTGGGAGACAGAGAGACGGACCGGGGTCGGGGACCAGACAAAGCCTCAAGTGCATTCAGGAGACGTACTGAGAAGGACGAGCTTGTCAGAACATCTGAATTATAGTCGAGGCTTTGGAAAGCTACCAGAACAAACCTGGAGAAGAAAGGGAGACTGAACAAGGGGGAAAACACCTCTTTCCCTTGATCCTGCCCTGACAGGACGAGGGGAAATGGGCTAAAGTTGTGCCAGGGGAGGGTTAGGTTGGATATTAGGAAGAACTTCTTTACTGAAAGGGCTGTTAGGCGTTGGAATGGGCTGCCCAGGGAAGTGGTTGAGTCTCCATCCCTGGGTGTCTTCAAAAGACGTTTAGATGTAAAGCTCAGTGATATGGTTTAGTGGAGGACTGGTTAGTGTTAGGTCAGAGGTTGGACTCGGTGATCTTGGAGGTCTCTTCCAACCTAGATAATTCTGTGTTTCTGTTGCAGTCTCCCAGCTCAGAGCCAACCACCTATTAGTCTGGCGCAATGGATTTGTGTGTTCCTTGCACTAGCTGTTCCTTCACCTCCTCTTCACATACAAGGACACGCGTCTCTTTCACGCTCCTTCAGGAGTAAACAAGCCCAGATAGGTTTAAGCCTCTTTCTTCAGGTCAGTAAGATCCCTGCCTTTGGTTTCAGTGAGAATGCAGGCCCTAACAACTCAAGTGTCTTCTGGACGGTGTTTCTTCTGGGTAGGATAATTTCATTTCCTTTTTGAAGACTTACAGGGATGTAGTAACAAAAGCAAAGGCATAAAAGGTTACCTGAGGCACAGGCTACTTTTCAGCCTGCAGCAGACCTATAGGTATGATATCATTCTTTGATATCATTCCTAAATCATATACCCCGGTATCATAGCAGGAAACGTAGCAAACTGCCTGTTGCTTCTCAGGTTTAAAGTTTTCCCTTAAAAGGTGTACGCAAAGGTGTAGTCAGCTGTTTGAGTGCAATTCTCACGTATACATGAACACTTTCCTCTCCCCTTCCCAACTTGGAGTGCAACACTTCTCATCATACTGTTACAAATTCCAAGTCAACTTAGCTTTATGAGATTTATTTATGGGGTTAATAAAAGGCAAGTAAAGAGCGCTGGGTGCGCGGGGAGTCTGTGCTCCTCCAACACACACACACATTACATCAGGCGCCTGCTTTTTCTGCTCCTAGGCTAATACATGTTCATTACTACTTCTAGAAAAGGCAGGGTTATTATAATTAGTTCCCGGATTCCCAACCCTCCCACTGGCACATGCGCATCAGTCCCCGGCAGTCCCTCTGGGGGTCTCTCGTGATGAAGGCTCATAGTCTTCCTCCCAGGCTTTGTCCTTGTCCTTCTCCTTTGTCTATCTTGGCTGGATATCAGAGACTTGCCTGGTGGCCCACACAATAGTCCCAGTAGTTAGGAGTTATTCTGAGACCCCTTTGTTCTCTTATCCCCAGGTATCAGAGACTCAAGGTCTACCCTTCAAGCCCTCTGTTGACACAAATTGCTGGAACATTCCTTGCCATACTCTTAGATCAGGATTCTGATTCTAACAATGGTTCCTAGTGCAGAGAACTTTTCCAGAGAACACAGAAGCAAACCAGTCCTGACTGCTTGGATTGAGACGGAGATAGCAGACAAATGTAAAGGGAGAAAATAAACCAGTGGGAATGCTTTCAAAGAATTGTCATAGTCCAAAAGCTTTAAATTGGTTCAATCCCTGAAAGTTAATTAGCGTAAA
This sequence comes from Netta rufina, assembly GCF_964035555.1. NCBI lineage: Eukaryota > Metazoa > Chordata > Aves > Anseriformes > Anatidae > Netta > Netta rufina. The sequence continues at coordinate 46,064,742 of NC_140128.1, forward strand.
CTCAGGTTGCATCACTGATTTTGAAGTAGTAGGATATACTTGCAATATTGCAGAGCCTCAGTCGCTGATTAAATTAATATTGCCTCTAACTCTATACAAGACAGAGAGAGAAGCACACCTTTCTACTTTGTCAGCTACTGGCAGACCTAGAGAGAGAGAGAAAAAAAAAAGTTAATTAAAAAGTAATGTTGTTTTAAGACATTTCATAAAAACGGGATTCCCATATGATGTAAGGAGAGTACAATCCCTCTCAAAATACGAGAGTCTGGGGTACGCTACTCAGTATTGAAAATGTTAAGACTAGGCAGCACCAAACTCAATGGAGAAGGGAGGCCGAGTCTCCCTGGCTGTTCACATAACAGAAAAGAGCCTCGGCTTTTAGTCCTAAGCAACGATTCTTAGTGCCAGGCGGGGAACTAGTTCTTTTTAAGCCAGGGACCATTTCAGCATCTTGAAAGCTAAAGAAAGGGTTGAAGGCTCTGTGGAATCATGGCCCAAAAATCTGGGGACCAGGACTGGGGACCAGGACTGTGCGGGCCTCCCTGGTTATGTCCAGGTGCCGACAGGGCCCGGCCCAGCCTGGCTTGTGCCTGCACTCTTGCCCAGCGTGTCCGTGAGGCTTGGACGGCTGAGCAAGGATTCGGTCAGGTTGTGCTGTGGAGCCTCCAGCTGAGCTGTGTGGGGACGCGTCCCCCTGGGGATCGTGGGGCTCGGGGAGCTGCCAGGGCCACAGCCCGGCTCCGTGGCGGTGGGGAGCACAGGACGGCACAGCCACGGGGCCCGCAGGTTTCCTGCTGGGATACTGGGGCATCTCTGCCGCCCACCCTGGGAGTGCCAGCGGCCGTGGCCTCGCTGTCTCTTGCAGTTGGTGGCATCTCTGCAGTGCCCTGCGGCCATGGACGGGTCGTCAGGCTGGGCCTGCATGCTCTATCGTCACAGCTGGGACGACATGGCCTACCTACTGCCCTGCCTCCAACAGCTTTGCTTGGGCTGTGCGCTGCGGGGGGCCAAGAAGAAGCCGCGTTGCCCCCTGTGCGGGGGCAGGCTCCAGTGCATCAAGTACTTGGTGATGTTGGCTGACAACCACCTTCAGTGTCCTGTCACAGAGCCCAGAGAGCAGCTGGGGGACGGCCAGCAGGACGACAGGGGGCTGCAGGGCTGGTGCTCAGGGCTCCTGTGTGCAGCCTCCCACCCCAGCTCTGGGCAGCCTTCCTCTAAGAGCAGCTGGCTGACGCCAGGGCCCTGCCTTCAGGATGGTCGCTTTGCTGCTGCTGGAGCATTGCAGGCTTCTGCATAGGAGTCAGTAAGAGAAAACAGGAGTCCCTGCCCCAGCGACAGCAGGTACAAGCAACATCAAATAGCTGCAGTTAATCTGTTTAAGCACTGACTTCGCTCTGGGGAAGCACCCTGCCTATCAGATCATACGCCCTAATACGGAAAGCAGCCTTCGAAAATGCTCCTCACAGCTCTGCCTTTCTCATTAGTGCACTGCGAGTAGCTTCTGAAAGCAAAACCTGTCCCAGCAAAAGAGGCAACAGCAGTCGCCTGTCCTTGTCCTTCCAGAACTGGAAAGCAGCCTGCTAGGCCTCAAGATAGGTGGTGGTTACAAAGGCAGTAATGAGCTGTTTCTTTCTGGGTTTTGCTTCTTCCTTTTCTCAGATGATGGTTGTGATTGGTAATTTCCAGCACAGCTGCTTGAGTTGGCACAGGTTGCTGTCGTTTAACCCAGCAGCAGCTGAGTACCACATGTAATACACAATAAATGTTTGTTCATTGTCTTTTGTATTATAAAACAAGGAGTTCCGTTTGAGGAGCAGGAGTTGCAAAAGCTCCCTGCTGAAGTAAGATGTATAATACTTGGCTAGACACTATGAAAATTCTTTTGCTTAATGTAACAAAAAAGAGAACCCCCTCCCCTTCTCTCCTTCTGCATCTCAGTTGCCTCTTTTGTTCAAAGACACTGCTGCAAAGTTCATGTAACCATCTCCTGATAAGTTGCTAAACTAGTGTATCAACATCCTGCATTCCTGTCTCACGCTGGGCCAACATGACCAAATAAAAAAAAGAAGTTGAACCACAACGCGGAGGAAGACTACGGCCTTCATCTTCACGACCACCAGAGGGACAGAGACGACCCCCTAGCAACAGTGCGCGCAGTCGCAGAATATACCAGGATGTGCTGCGTAATCCCAGAATTACCAAGATATAAAAAGGGACCCTGGCGGGGGTGAGGTGCGCGCCGTTGGTGGAGCCAAGACTCCCCGGCCGCCCAGCGCTGTTTTGCTTGCTGTTGCTTACTCAATAAATTCCTTTCTATTATTAATGCAATGCTCTCTGAAAATTAATTAAGGGGGCAACTTATAACAAATTTGGTGCTGTGACTCGGATGAAGGCAATCTGATTGAAAGACCTTCGGAGGGGGCGCCCCGCTGATTTCAGCGGCCTTCGCTAGGACTGCTTTCATTCAAATCCTTCACCGACGAACCCTAAATTCGGCAGCAAGCAAATAAAGCTGGCAACCCCTAGTAATCTTTGTGCACGAAGACCGAACGAAGACTCAGGAGTGAGTAAGTATAGGCCGGTGATCCGTTCGGTTGGGGTTGGGTATCCTGGAGCGTGTCGTTGTGAGACGTCCAATTGCGGACGAAGCGAGTGTGGACCCCTCAGTAGTGCGGTTCCCACATCCCGCGAGGGACTGGGCCATGAAAAGGGGGAAGCGATTTGTGTGTGTGTGTGAAGGCGCTCCAGAAGATGGGACAGAAGAAGAGTAAGCCTTCTGGTCCCATGGGCGGGGTAACGTCTGATGTTAGGTTACCCCGGGATTAATGATTAAAAATTGGGAGGATTCCCCTTTTAGGCGGGGAATGAATAAAGTAAAAATGATAGATTATTGTGTTGAAGTTTGGGGTGGTAAACAGATTTGAGGAGACCACCTTTACTGGCCTGTATTTGGGTCCTTTGAAGATTGGGTTTGCCAGGCCCTAAATATTTATGTAAACTCAAAAGAACCTTTTAGTTTGGAAGAAAGTGAATATGCACACTTGTGGATCAGCTCGGAAACTCGAGCCAATTTATATCCTCTAAAAGAAAAAGGAGGGGATGGGAGGCACAAGATAAACCGAGAATTAGAGATTCCAGCCCCACTGCCTCCCTATATTCCACCACCCCCACCTGCAGCCCCTCCGACTCCCAGGCTTCCTAATCTGCAACCCCGGGGAGACTCTGATAGCAACTCTGATTCTAGCACTCAGGGACCAGTGACTAGGAATATGTGGCAGTCCCCATTAACTCCGGGGACGTCTGAGATTTTAAGAAAGAGACAGGAGGAGGGTAAGTGATCTTTAATGGCAACTGGCATAATGTTTGCAGCTGCTGAGGAATAATTCTAACTGGAATAATAACTGTACATTGTATATTGTATATATAAAAGCCCGGGCATTTTTGTTAAAGTGTTCTTTTATACATATGTTAATATGTTAATATGTAAATATAAGAACTGCCATTGAGGTGTATGTCTAAGGGAACAAAATTTGCCCAGGCATATTATCGGCTCATCAGGTTTAAATGTCCCCAGTGTAATTGTCTACAGGCAGTTAATTTACAGTGGTCTGTTTTTACTTGTGTATCTGTATATTGTGGATTTTGAAGGGATTGGGATTGACTAGTAAAGAGCTTCTAGGAAAACGGTGGAATATTAACCACTGTAGATTACAATAGGAAAAGTTCAAAGCAAAGAAATCCCGAGGAAAAGCCTCCTAGGATGTATACTAACACATTGGAGGGATATAGTGGGGTGAGAGGGTACAGAAAGTAAAAGAACTCTTATCAAATATTGTAATCAGTGGTGGCCACTTTATAAACTAGAGGATGGAGCGGAGTGGCCCCTAAATGGAACTACTAATTATAACACCATATTACAGTCAATGTTGTTTTTGTGGAAAGAAGGAAAACAGGATGAAATGTTGTATATTGATGTTGTTTCAGCATCTTGGAGGGAAAAGGTATGGAATTAAGTTGGCCCCTGACTGAGCCTTTGATGTCGGCATTAGAAAAGTAAAGGCTAGAGAAAGATAAAGGAAGTGTTAAAAGGTTTGTTGAAAGTGTTAAAGGTATTCGAAGTTGAATGAGCAGGGAAAGGTGATGTAGGCATTATCTAAGTAACAGTCTAGAAGTTTTGGTATATTTGCATATTTGCTGTGGTGTTTGTTCAGTTTCCCAAGCATCTGGGAGGGGGGAACAGCCTGCTCCACCAGGGGCCTCTCCAGCGGCCGCAGAGGGGCTTCGGCTCCAGCGCCTGGAGCGCCTCCTCCCCCTCCTTCTGCACTGACTTTGGTGTCTGCGGGGGGGTTTCTTGCTCTCCCAACTGCTGTTGAGCAGCAGGTTTTTGTTTGTTTCTTTGTTTGTTTGTTTTCGTGGACGTGCTCTCACAGAGGCACGGACTGTGTTGCTATGGCTTGGCTCTGGGTAGCAGTGGGCCCCTTTAGGGCCAGATGAAATTGTCCCTTATCTACCATGGGGAGGTTTCTGTGTTTTTTTTTGTTTTGCTTTGTTTTGTTTTTTCACGGGGGCTGGCACTGCAGTTTCGCACCCCCACACCCCTCACACCCCCCAAACCTTGCCATCAAACCCAATACACTGGAACAGCTAAGTCATTACTGACTTGTAAAGCATCAGGGATTAAATTAACCAATGAAACCCTAAATGTGATGGGGGTAGAAGGGACTGGGATAATAGTGCCACTTTTGGGGAATACTAAGCTGAGACCAGGGGATAAAATGATCACTGGGCAATTATTGTATGTATCCAAGGCAGAGACTAACTTGTTGGGAAGGGATTTGATGATTAAATTGGGCATTCAAATAGTAAATTGTTAGACTGGAATAATAGTGTTATTAATGGAGTGCTCTCTGGCCCTGAGAGCAAACATACATGTATATTCACCTCTGACTGGAAAGACCCTGAAATGGGGGCGGAAGCAACAATATAGGTGGACAATTTTACCTCAGGGGTTTACAGGGCCACCTATCTATTTGGGTAAATTCTAAAAAGATTTTGGAGTAATTACAACCTCCCAAGGAGGTATTAATGTTATAAATATGTGGATCATTTTAAGGAAAATCGATACTCCCTGATGGGAGAGAAATGCTGAATAAAGTGATAATGAGGCAAATATTAACTGTTTTACATCAGAAGAGTCATTGGGAGGTGCAAGCAATGTGTGATGTTGTTCTAAGAAAGCATGTCTGTGTAGGAATATATACTTTAGGGAAGCGCAGATGCAGAGGATGTACTATATGTCAAAGGGTAAATAAAATGGTCTTCTGTAACCTGTCTAGAGGGGGACGGGAGCCAGGGCTTTGACCTTTCCAAAGTATACAGGTAGACTTTACTGAGTTACTTGTTTGTCCTAATTGACCACGTGACTGAATGGGTGTAAAGCTTTACTGCAAGGATTAAAGCAGGCCTTAGAGATTGAGTGGGATTTTCACAGCCCTTGGCACCCCTCCTCTTCTGGAAAGGTAGAGCGAATGAATGGTGAAATTAAGAAACAACTAACAAAACTTGTGCTGGAAACTAAGGCTTCTTGGGTAAAATGCTTACCTCTTGCACTGTTAAACATATGGACACAGCCCAGAACTGGTATAGGAATTTCTCCTTTTGAAATGCTGTATGGTATGCCCTATGACTCGGAATTGCCACTTGATCACCCTCAATTCTAATTAAGACTTGGAAAGAGACTTTTTTTAACACCACTATGGGGAAGGCCCCTATGTTGTTTTGCTTACCACAGAAACGGCTATTCAAACTGCGCAGAAAGGATGGACGCATGCCAGCCGTGTGAAAGGACCAGTCCGGGAAGGTAAATGGGAGGCAGCTCCAGGCCCTGACGACTTGAAGCTGACACTAAGACGGACTCGATAAGTATTGTATATTATCTGTGTATCGTGGGAAGGGGAGGAGGCCCTGTTTCGAAGGCTCCCTGGTAGGTTCCCCTGAAGAACACTGCTGCTGCCAAGAAGAACCGATACCTTGTAGTTCGCTGCAACCGAACTGACAAGCGAGGCAGAGAAGTGAAAACGGTGGGGGACTGAGGGGCCGACAATTTAGATGGGCTCCGACCACCTCCTACGATACATGGGAGTCAGTATCATCGTTTTGGTCAGCTATGGGTCTGCACATCCCCACCAGCCTTTTAAATGGAGCTTAATCAGATGGGAGGATCAATTCATCATCCAGCAAACAACGACAGCGGGTGCTCCCAGTTTCCGCATCACATTATGTGACCTGGTGTCAGTGCAGCCATGCTTTAACCAATCAGGATTTCATTTCTGCCCAAGTTCTAACCCAGGAAAGGGGTACTGTAATTACCCGAACGTGTATTATTGTGCATACTGGGGGTCTGAAACCATTGCTACGGACTGGACACTCGGGGCTGGTCGGAATAAATTCTTACAAGTGGATATGGGCCGCAAGATTGTAATTGACAAGTGGATCCCCGTTACAGGTGGCAAGGGCATGGTATAGGGTATACAGGAACCTTCCACGGAAATAAAGAAATTTGCAAGGTTCTATATATAAATATAACAAACTTGGACTATACTAGCTGGGTACTAGGAAAATGTCAGATTTTACGAACACGGAACAGATAGGGGAGGACTCATACTAATAAAAAGGAGGATGCTGATAGGCCCCAGGCAGTAGGAACAAATGAGGTATTGTCAGAAAATGTCCAGGGAATCCAGCCTGTGGAAAATACTACAGTGCCAACCCTCAGCAGCCCTACAAGCTCAGGTAAAGCTGAGAATGATAACATAGTTGAGAATAACATATGGGGGGGTCATGAATGCCAGCTACCAATTATTAAACAAAACAAGCCCAAATGTAACAAAACACTGTTGATTATGCTTTAGTATAAGGCCTTCATATTATGATGCTATTGGGGATCCTGGGGAGCCCACCCGTACAAACAAGAACAGCCCTCTACATTGCAGTTGGGGAAAAGACATAAGGGTAACACTAACACAAGTCACTGGAGGTGGTAGGTGTGTGGGCACGGTTCCTAGTGGGAAGTGTCACCTATGTAATACCATGGAGAATGGAAAACAATCAACCGAGTGGCTAATCCCAGCCAACAACGCTAGGTGGGTTTGTTCGTGAGTGGGCGTAACTCCTTGTCTATCACTAAAACTCTTTAATGCATCTCGTGATTTTTGTATACAGGTGATAATTATACCAAGGATTCTATACCACCCTGAGGATTGTATGTATACCCAGCACACAGTGGCAAGTTATCATCTGGAAAGACGGGAACCATTCACGGCTCTAACTTTGGCCACCCTAATAATCCTGGGAGGAGCTGGAGTGGGGACCAGGGTAGCCTCATTGGTTAAACAAAATCAAGAATTTACTTCCTTACGCATTGCTGTGGACGAGGACCTGACACAAATTGAACAATCCATCTCAGTCCTGGAAAATCTATCAGGTCACTTTCAGAGGTAGTGTTACAAAATCGTAGGGGATTAGATTTGTTTTTTTGTTTTTTTTTACAACAGGACGGGCTGTTTGCAGCTCTGAAAGAGGAATGCTGTGTATGCTGATCACACTGGAGTGGTAAGAGATACAATGGCAAGACCCAGGGAAGGGTTGGAAAAAAAAAAAAAAAAAAAAAAAAAAAAAAAAAAAAAAAGGAAACGGGAGAATGAAGCCTGACAGAGCTGGTACGAATCTTGGTTTAATTATTCACCTTGGCTTACTACTTTATTATCAACAATAGCAGGACCTTTGTTGTTATTAATAATAGCACTAACTTTTGGACCGTGTATTTTTAATAAATTGATTGCGATTGTAAAGGGATGTTTAGAAGCGGCACATCTAATGCTCATACATGCCAAATACGAGCCAATAAGTACCAACGAAGGAATCGAGGAAACATTAGTTCTTAATAGCCAGGCATTGCAGAGCTTCAATGAACAAAATGAGTAACTAAAAGAAAAAGGAGGGATTGTAATACACAATAAATGTTTGTTCATTGTCTTTTGTATTATAAAACAAGGAGTTCCGTTTGAGGAGCAGGAGTTGCAAAAGCTCCCTGCTGAAGTAAGATGTATAATACTTGGCTAGACACTATGAAAATTCTTTTGCTTAATGTAACAAAAAAGAGAACCCCCTCCCCTTCTCTCCTTCTGCATCTCAGTTGCCTCTTTTGTTCAAAGACACTGCTGCAAAGTTCATGTAACCATCTCCTGATAAGTTGCTAAACTAGTGTATCAACATCCTGCATTCCTGTCTCACGCTGGGCCAACATGACCAAATAAAAAAAAGAAGTTGAACCACAACGCGGAGGAAGACTACGGCCTTCATCTTCACGACCACCAGAGGGACAGAGACGACCCCCTAGCAACAGTGCGCGCAGTCGCAGAATATACCAGGATGTGCTGCGTAATCCCAGAATTACCAAGATATAAAAAGGGACCCTGGCGGGGGTGAGGTGCGCGCCGTTGGTGGAGCCAAGACTCCCCGGCCGCCCAGCGCTGTTTTGCTTGCTGTTGCTTACTCAATAAATTCCTTTCTATTATTAATGCAATGCTCTCTGAAAATTAATTAAGGGGGCAACTTATAACACCACAGAGCCCTTCAGTGGGTCCCCTCCCCTGGCCAAGTGGGATGGGGCAGAGAACTGAGAAAACAAACAAACTAACAAACATAAAACAAAATAAAACAAAACAAAAACTCAGAGGATATGAAAAGGCCAGTGTTGTGTGGAGCGGGGCCTGGCAGTGCTGCTTGGGCCCAGCCCTGTGTCTGCTCGCCACAGCCTGTGCTATCGGCCTGCCCTGGCTGCCTGGTGCTGGAGCTGCCCGGGGCAGAATGCGAGAAGCTGGAGGAGCTGGGGTGGAGAGAAGCGCTGCTCTGGCACGCTGTGCCAGAAGAGCAATGCCCTGTGTCCCGGCCCTGCGGACGGACAGGGCTGCGATCAGGGCTACGTTTCAGAGAGGCGCCTGCGCACCCGGCACACACTTCCTCCTGCCCCAGCACCGGGCTGCACACAGGGACACGGGCAAGGAGGGCTGGGCCCCTGCTGCTGGCCCCTTCTACAGCTGGGGGCTTCTGTGCTGGCCCCACAGCAGCGAGACCCCCCAGCACCAAGCTACGTTCTGTGGGTACCCCTGTGCCTGCTGCTAGGGTCAGGCTGCCTCCTCCTCCTCCTCCCACTTTAGGGCTCCTTCTATCTGTCCCCGGGTCCAGAGGCACATGTGGCCTCTTTGGGGTCTTTCTGGGTGATGCCCAGGCCACAAGCTGTCCCTGGTGTCGGACAGGAACCTGTGCATGTGACACATTCCCCCCATGGACGGTGCTGCAGCTTGGTGCCCTGAGGCTGAAGCCTCAGCTCTGAGCCCGTTGGCAGCATCCCCGCTGCTGCTCAAAGCCACGATGCTATCGGCAGCAGCGCAGGTGCCCCAGCAGCTGCATGAAGTGAAAGCCGCCTCCGTGTCCCTGAGAGGGGGAATCTGCCCCCTTTGTGCCCTGTGTCTCCAGCCTCTGCAGTCGCTGGAGATGTCCCTCCTGCATGTCTTGAGGCCAGCCCGGGGACCTGATTCTCCCTGGTGACCCCCGGAGTTCTTCCAGGTGTGTGAAGGGCCCCGCGACACAGGCTGAGTACTGGGGTGCTGAGGGAGGCCATGTTCTGAGGGAGGACCCCATGCTGGGGATAACCCTGTCCCCATGGGGACCTGCTCTCCTCGGGCACAGCCCCAACCCCAGCTCAGGGGGACACAGGAGCCAGGCAGGCTGGCTCCCCTCGGGGACATTTGGGTGCTGAGCCCCAGCAGGGAGGCGGGGGGGTGCGTGACGCCAGAAGCGGAGCCGAGTCTCATATTTGGGCACGGAGCAGGTTATTGGAGGCTGGGCCCCGGCAGGCAGCAGATAACCCTCCTGATAGCGGCTCACAAGGTGCCTCCGCCGCCCCCATTGGCTCCTGCCAGCGGGGGCTGCCTATATATCCCCCTCCCCGGCGCGGGGCTGCGTCTGGCACTGGGGGCAGGATGGTGCCTGCCAGGGCACTGGGGCTGCTCCTCTGCGTGCAGCTCTGCGGGGGTGAGTGGTGGGGCTGGCCGTGGTCCAGGGTCTGGCTGTGGATAAGTGGTGGGGCAGGGAGCAGCTGTGGGGCAGGCATCCCCCAGGCTCAGCAAGGTCCCTGGGGTTGCCTGCAGGCAGCGGGGAGCTGCGGCTGGTGGATGGTGGCGGGCGCTGCGCCGGCCGTGTGGAGGTGAAGCACGAGGGCGAGTGGGGCTCCGTCTGCAGCTACGACTTCGACTGGGACCACCGGGGCGCCGGTGTGGTGTGCCGGCAGCTGGGCTGTGGCGCGGTGGCCCGGGCATCCCCGTACGCCCCGTTTGGGCAGGGCAAGGGACGCATCTGGCTGCACCCAATCTTCTGCCTTGGGACAGAAGCTACCTTGGAGAACTGCCCTCACTTTGGCTGGGGCAACCACTTCTGTGGTCATGAGTGGGACGTGGGGGTAACCTGCACAGGTGAGTCGCGGTGGTGGTGCTGGGGATGCTGGGTCAGGATTACAAGTCCAGGACTGAGACCTGTACTCGGTGCAGAGGCGCTGGAGCTGCGGCTGGCGGCTGGCAGGGGACCGTGTGAGGGGAGAGTGGAGGTGAAGCTGCGGGGACGCTGGGGCACGGTGGCGGACAATGCCTGGGACATGGAGGACGCCGAGGTGGTGTGCCAGCAGATGGGCTGCGGCTCAGCTGTTGGCGCCTACCACAGCTCTCATTTTGGACTAGCAGAAGGTTCTATCAGCTTGGGCTTTGTCAACTGTAGTGGGACTGAGAAGACCCTCTGGGACTGCAAGATTCAAGGCTGGGGACCATACCACGGCCCTCACGACTACGATACTGCTGTGGTGTGCCAAGGTGAGTGCTGGGGACATGCGGTGCTGCAGGGAGCCCCCTCGTCCGCATCCCCCCAGGAGCCCTCCTCTCGCGGCAGGGTTCTCCCGTCTGGCCGGAGGGGACGGCGCCTGCTCGGGGCGGCTGGAGGTGCGGCAGGGCCGGGCCTGGGCCACCGTCTGCCACGGCCACGTGGACCTCAAGGCCGCCCAGGTGGTGTGCAGGGAGCTGGGCTGCGGCACGGCAGTGGCCGTCCCCGCTGCCGGCCATTTTGGGGCAGCAACGGGGCCGCTCTGGGACGGCGCCTTTGAGTGCAACGGCAGCGAGCCACTCCTGGCCAGCTGCGCCCGGCGGCCGACCCACGGCCAGGCCTGTGCTGGCCCCGCTGCTATCGTCTGCTCACGTAAGTGCTGGGGCCGCTGTCCGGGGGGCCGGGGCAGCCCCTTGCAGCGGGGGGTGCCCCGGGGGGTCCCTGCCCTGCCATCCCCCCAGCGCCCTCTCTGCGCCGCAGCCTACACCGGTTTCCGTTTGGCGGATGGCGGCTCGGGCTGCGCCGGGCGGGTGGAGGTGGAGGCGCAGGGGACATGGGGAGCGCTGTGTGCCAGCGCCTGGGACCTGCGCGACGCCCACGTCCTGTGCCGCCACCTGGGCTGCGGCCCCGCCGCCTCCCTGCCCCCAGGAGGCCATTTCGGGACGGGCACGGCGACGGGGCCGCTGCGGCGCGATGCCCTGAGCTGCAGCGGGAGCGAGCGGCACCCGGGCGAGTGCCCCGTGGCGCTGCTGGGGGAGCCCGCCTGCCCCCCTGGCCATGCCGCCGCCGTCAACTGCTCAGGTGGGTGCAGGGGCCGCGGGGACCCGTGGCAGGCGGGGAGCAGCGCCCGTCCCCACGGCACGGCCGGGCTCTTGCAGGCGCCGCTGAGCCCCTGCGGCTGCTGGACGGGGAGAGCCGGTGCGACGGGCGGCTGGAGGTGGCCACGAGCCCCGGGGCCTGGGCCCGCGTGGCTGCGGGGCCGGGGGACGACCGAGCTGCCTCCGTGGCGTGCCGGCAGCTGGGCTGCGGTGTGCCAGAGAAGGTCTACGCTGTGCCGGCCGCCAGCTCGGGCCCCGTGGAGCTGCAGGAGCTGCGCTGTGCTGGCACCGAGGAGCTCCTGGCGCAGTGCAACGCCTCGGGGCCTGCCGCAGCGCCCGGCCACAGCCCCCCAGAGGCGGCCGTCGCCTGCTCAGGTGAGTGCGCCGGGAAGGGCCGCGGGTGCCCAGCGGGCGCCCCCAGCCCCATCCTGGCCCTCCCGTGCAGGCAGCCGGCGGCTGAGGCTGGCGGGCGGCCCCGGGCGCTGCGCCGGCAGGGTGGAGGTGTACAGCGAGGGCACGTGGGGCACCGTCTGCCAGGACGCCTGGGACCTGCCAGATGCCGACGTCGTGTGCCGCCAGCTGGGCTGCGGGCGGGCCCTGGAGGCGCCCGGCTCGGAGCGCTTCGGGCCCGGCGTGGGGACGCTGTGGCCGGGTGCCGGGGGCTGCTCGGGGACGGAGGCGGCTCTCTGGGCCTGCCCAGCCCCGGCACGGCGCGGCTGCCGCCGGGGCGGCGGTGCCGGTGCCGTGTGCTCAGGTGAGCACTGTGATCCCTGAGCTGGGTGGGGAGCAGGCCCCGCTGCCCGTGGGGGTGCGCGCTGCCCCACCTGTCCCAACGGTGCCGCGACCCCCCCCGTCCCCTGTTGTTGCAGGGCTGCTGCGTCTGGCGGGGGGCAGCAGCAGCTGCAGCGGGCACCTGGAGGTGCTGCGCGAGGGGACGTGGGGCCGCGTGTGCGCCAACGACACCAGCCCCGCCACAGCTGCCGTTGTCTGCCGCCAGCTGGGCTGTGGCACCGGGGGGAGGCTGGCGGCCGTCCCCGCACAGGGCTCGGTCCCCGCCTGGCTGGGCTGGGTGCGATGCCAGGAGGGGGCCCCCTCGCTCTGGCGCTGCCCCTCGGCGCCCTGGCACCTGCAGTCCTGCGGCCCCGAGGGGGTCGCCCACATCGCCTGTGACGAGGACACCGAGGACACGAGCGGGGCCACCAGCACTGCAGGTAGCAGCTGCCGGCACGGGGGTGCTTGCCCAGCTGGCTCTGCCCATGCCCACTGCCCCCTGTCCCCTGCCCCCTGCCCCCTGCCCCCTGCCCCTGCTGCCGTGCGGATCCCGGCCTCACGCTGCCCCTCGCCATCCCTGCAGGTGCCAGCAGCAGCAGCGTTGCCCCACTCACAGCAGTGTCGGGGAGCGTGCCGGTGCCCACGGTCCTGTGCGTGCTCCTGGGGACGTTGCTGGGCCTGGCCCTGGCAGCCCTGGCTGTGCAGGCACACCGCGCACGGCTGCAACGCCGAGGTGGGCACTGCCTTGGGGGTTCCCCTGGTGCCCCTTTCGGAGTCTCCATGGGGCTGTGGGGAACAGTGGGGCATGCCGTTGCAGCGAGTACTTCCTTACAGACCCCGTGAAAGGCACGGATGTCGGCGCTGAGGCCGTGTACGAGGAGCTGGATTACAGCCTGATGCCCGAGTACCAGGAGGTGCCCAGCCACACAGGTAGGAGCACGGTTGTCCCCAGGGCCTGGGGCTGTCCCCATCCCTGGCCAAGCACCCAGCACCTCATTCTCCACCACAGGTTCCCTGTCCAAGGGCTCAGGCATGAAGCTGCAGGACGACAACTGGGATGGTGATGAGGAGGAGAGCAACCCCAGAGAGGCCCCAGGTAGGGCAAGGGGCAATCAGTAGGGACTGCAAGGCACAGAGGACCCAAGGAGAGGGGCTATGACCGAGCAGTGGTGCTGGGGAGGTGAGGGCAAACATCCCTTGAGGCTGCGTCCTCAGCCCCGGCCCCTCCGTGCCTGGCGCAGCCCCCCCGGCCCAGCCCGGGCACGGCCCCCCGGATGGCTACGACGATGCTGCGGCCGTGCCGGAGGAGCCCCCCGCTCCCCACGGCGGGGACACCCCAGCGCAGCCCCGCGGGGACACGGGCTATGACGACGTTGACATGGGCACCCTGGGGACAGCGCCGTGAGGAGGCCCTGGGGACACGGCTGCAGGAGGGGGCTCCGGCCCCAGGGAGGGCTGGCCCTGCCCATGGGGGGCACCCGTCCCTGCCCAGCCCTCAGCACGCTGCAGAAACGGCTCCATCGGCCCGCCCGCACCCGTGGCCCAACGTCACGCCAGGCTCCTTGTGAAGTTTTTCAGCATGGCCTTTCCCTGCGCAGCGCTCTTTCCAATTAAAGCCCCCAAGTGCTTGGAACTTCACTCTTTGCACCATTCTGTGTCTCTCTCTCTCCCGGGTCCATTGTCCATCCCTCGGGGCCATGGGGCAGAGCTGGGCCTGCAGGCACGTCCCCATGGCTCTGGGCATGCAGGAAGGATTGGGAAGAGCCCAGGGCCCAGCTCCGGGGCCTTCCTTTGGCCCCAGAGCTGCACGCTCCCCCTGCCAGGAGAACAGGATGAGGGAAGGGCACAGCGCGTCCCAGGGACTCATCCTCTGCCCCAGTACTCCCAGCACCACCTGTACTGGTGCAAGGGGATATTGTGCACCGTCAGCAAGCTGGCCGAGGACATCAAGGTGAGCAGGAGCGTTGATGTGCCTGAGGGCAGGAAGGCTCTGCAGAGGGACCTGGACAGGCTGGAGCGATGGGTCCAGCCTGGCCCTGGACAAGGTTCAAGGAGGCCAAGTGCCGCATCCTGCACATGGGGCACAACAACCCTGTGCAAGGCTGCAGGCTGGGGGCAGAGTGGCTGGAAAGCTTCCTGGAGGGAAGGGAGTGGGGGGATTGGTTGGCAGGTGGCTGAACAGGAGCCAGCGGTGTGCTCAGGTGGCCAAGAGGGCCAACAGAGTCCGGGCTAGTGTCAGAAGTGGTGTGGCCAGCAGGATGAGGGAAGTGATTGTCTCCCTGTACTTGGCCCTGGTGAGGCCACTACTTGAGTATCGTGTCCAACTCCAAGGCACCTCCTACAAGAAGGACATGGTCCTGTTAGAACAGAATGTTGTCATTAGTGCTCTGCGAGTAGCTGCTGAAAGCAAAACCTGTCCCAGCAAAAGAGGCAACAGCAATCGCCTGTCCTTGTCCTTCCTGGACCAGAGAGCAGCCTGCTAAGCCTCAAGATAGGTGGTGGTTACAAAGGCAGTAGTGAGCTGTTTCTTTCTGGGTTTTGCTTCTTCCTTTTCTCAGATGATGGTTGTGATTGGTAATTTCCAGCACAGCTGCTTGAGTTGGCACAGGTTGCTGTCGTTTAACCCAGCAGCAGCTGAGTACCACAGAGCCCTTCAGTGGCTCCCCTCCCCTGCCACAGTGGGATGGGGCCGACAACTGAGGAAAAACAAACAAACAAACAAGAGGTTAAAGTCATGGGTTACTGTCATGAGACAGTTAAATAGGACACAAAGTGATGGGAAAATAATAATGAAGATAGCAGTAAATAAATAAGTATATAGATTTGAAACAGGTGGTGCACAGTGCAATTGCTCACTGTGCTCTGACCGAAGGCCAGCCTGTCCCCAGGCAGCAGTGTCCCCCCAGCCAACCCTCTCCATTTTTATTGTGCAGCATGATGCCATGTAGCATGCAGTGTCCCTCTGGCCAGTTTGGCTCACCCGTTGTGTTTGGAAAAGAGCCAGACCCCTACTCCCTTCAACTTCCCTTAAGTTATTTCAAGAGCATGATAAGGTCACCCCTGAGCCTCCTTTTCTCCAGGCCTCTTTCAGCGGCTCTCAGCTGCTCCTCATAAGACTTGGTCTCTAGACACTACAACAGCTTTGCTGCCCTTCTCTGGACATGTTCCAGCACCTCCCTGTCCTTCTTGTAGTGAGGGGCACAAAACTGAACACAATTTTCCAGTTCCAGCCTCTCCAGGGCTGAGTAAAGAGGAACAATCACTCCGCTGGCTCTGCTGGCCGTACCAGTTCTGATACAAGCCAATTTGCTGCTGGCCCTCACACTATGGAGATGCCACAGCACTGCCCGAGGCCAAGTTGCTTCTGAGGATCTCCCGTCAGCTTGGAGGAGCACGAGTTTGTCACTGCCTGGATTTGATCCTCTACCATTTGCAATGAGTGGCCACACACCGCGGTTCTTCTTGCTACTGTGCAGCACTGAGCACATTCTTGTGAGTAGATGCAAAGCTAAGCACGGCTACAATGACACTACGCTGCGTGCTGTTGTTTCTGCTGGTCCCCACGAGCCGTGCCCTTCCCTCAGCCTGTTCATGCGGCCTAAACTGCATGAAGTTTAACAAGAGCAAGTGCCGGTTCCTGCACCTGGGAAGGGGCAACCCTGGCAGTACGTACAGACTGGGGGATGAGACGCTGGAGAGCAGCCCCGCAGAGAGGGATCTGGGGGTTGCGTCCAGCAAGCTGAATATGAGCCAGCAGTGTGCCCTGGCAGCCAGGAGGGCCAATACCCTGGGGTGCATCAAGCACGGCATCGCCAGTTGGTCAAGGGAGTTGGTGGTGCTGCTCTGCTCTGTGCTGGTGCGGCCTCACCTCGAGCACTGCGTGCAGTGCTGGGCACCACAGTACAAGAAGGACGTTAAACTGTTGGAGAGTGTCCAGATTGTTATAAGTTGCCCCCTTAATTAATTTTCAGAGAGCATTGCATTAATAATAGAAAGGAATTTATTGAGTAAGCCAACAGCAAGCAAAACAGCGCTGGGCGGCCGGGGAGTCTCAGCTCCGCCAACGGCGTGCACCTCACCCCCGCCAGGGTCCCTTTTTATATCTTGGTAATTCTGGGATTCCGCAGCACATCCTGGTATATTCTGCGGCTGCGCGCACTGTTGCTAGGGGGTCGTCTCTGTCCCTCTGGTGGTCGTGAAGATGAAGGCCGTAGTCTTCCTCGGCGTTGTGGTTCAATTTCTTTTTTCATTTGGTCATGTTGGCCCAGCGTGAGACAGGAAGGCAGGATGTTGATACACTAGTTTAGCAACTTATCAGGAGATGGTTACATGAGCTTTGCAGCAGTGTCTTTGGACAAAAGAGGCAACTGAGATGCAGAAGGAGAGAAGGGGAGGGGGTTCTCTTATTTTGTTACCTTAAGCAAAAGAATTTTCATAGTGTCTAGCCAAGTGTCTAACCTGATTTCCTTTTATGATAAGATCACCCGTATGGTGGACCAAGGGAAACCAGCTGATGTGTTTTTTTTGGACTTCAGCAAGGCTTTTGACACGGTTTCCCATATGATCCTACTGGACAAAATGTCCACCATACAGCTAAATAAAAACATCATACGATGGGTGAGCAATTGGCTAACGGGCAGGGCCCAAAGGGTTATGGTAAATGGGGCTGCGTCAGGCTGGCGGGCGGTCACCAGTGGGGTCCCTCAAGGCTCCATTTTAGGGCCGGTACTTTTCAATATTTTTATAAACGATCTGGATGTAGGAATAGAAGGTATTTTGAACAAGTTTGCTGATGACACCAAACTTGGAGGAGTTGTGGACTCAAATGACGGTGGAAAGGCCTTGCAGAGGGATCTGGATAGGTTGGAGAGCTGGGCGATCACCAACCGCATGAAGTTCAATAAGAGCAAGTGCCGGGTCCTGCACCTGGGACGGGGACACCCTGGCTGCACGTACAGACTGGGGGATGAGACGCTGGAGAGCAGCCTAGAAGAGAGGAATCTGGGGGTCGTGGTAGACAGCAAGTTGAATATGAGCCAGCAGTGTGCCCTGGCAGCCAGGAGGGCCAACCGTGTCCTGGGGTGCATCAAGCACGGCATCGCTAGTAGGTCAAGGGAGGTGATTGTCCCGCTCTACACTGCGCTGGTGCGGCCTCACCTCGAGCACTGTGTGCAGTTCTGGGCACCACAGTATAAAAAGGACATGAAACTGTTGGAGAGTGTCCAGAGGAGGGCTACGAAGATGGTGAAAGGCCTGGAGGGGAAGATGTACGAAGAACGGCTGAGGTCACTGGGCCTGTTCAGCCTGGAGAAGAGGAGGCTGAGGGGAGACCTCATCACAGTCTACAACTTCCTCGTAAGGGGGTGTCGAGAGGCAGGAGACCTTTTCTCCATTAACACCAGTGACAGGACCCGAGGGAACGGGGTTAAGCTGAGGCAGGGGAAATTTAGGCTTGACATCAGGAGGGGGTTCTTCACAGAGAGGGTGGTTGCACACTGGAACAGGCTCCCCAGGGAAGTGGTCACTGCACCAAGCCTGTCTGAATTTAAGAAGAGATTGGACTGTGCACTTAGTCACATGGTCTGAACTTTTGGGTAGACCTGTGCGGTGTCAAGAGTTGGACTTGATGATCCTTAAGGGTCCCTTCCAACTCAGAATATTCTATGATTCTATGATTCTAAGTATTATACAGCTCCTTACTTCAGCAGGGAGCTTTCGCAACTCCCGCTCCTCAAACGGAACTCCTTGTTTTTATAATACAAAAGACAATGAACAAATATTTATTGTGTATGACACAGAGGAGGGCGATGAAGATGGTGAAGGGCCTAGAGGGGAAGATGCATGAGGAGAGTCTGAGGGCACTGGGCCTCTTCAGCCTGGAGGAGAGGAGGCTGAGGGGGGACCTCATCGTGGTCTACAACTTCCTCATGAGGGGGAGTGGAGGGGCAGGCAGTGACCTATTCTCCTTAATCACCAGTGATAGGACCCGCGGGAATGGTGTCAAGCTGAGGCAGGGGAGGTTTAGGCTGGACATCAGGAAGAGGTTCTTCACCGAGAGGGGGGTCAATCACTGGAACAGGCTCCCAAGGGAAGCAGTCACGGCACCAGGCCTGTCGGAGTTTAAGAAGTGCATGGACTGTGCATTTACTCACGTGGTCTAAGATTTTGGGTAGACCTGTGTGGTGGCAGGAGTTGGACTCAATGACCCTTATGGGTCCCTTCCAACTCGGGATATTCTCTGATTCTATCATTCTACATTATCCTGCCAGGGAGAGTGTGCAGCTCTGGGGCCAAAGGAAGGCCCCGGAGCTGGGCCGTGGGCTCTTCCCCGTCCTTTCTGCGTGCCCAGAGCCATGGGGATGTGCCTGAGGGCCCAGCTCTGCCCTGCGGCCCCACGGGATGGACGATGGATGCGGGAGAGAGAGAGACACAGAATGGTGCAAAGAGTGAAGTTCCAAGCACTTGGGGGCTTTAATTGGAAAGAGCGCTGCGCAGGGAAAGGCCATGCTGAAAAACTTCACAAGGAGCCTGGCGTGACGTTGGGCCACGGGTGCGGGCGGGCCGATGGAGCCGTTTCTGCAGCGTGGTGAGGGCTGGGCAGGGACGGGTGCCCCCCATGGGCAGGGCCAGCCCTCCCTGGGGCCGGAGCCCCCTCCTGCAGCCGTGTCCCCAGGGCCTCCTCACGGCGCTGTCCCCAGGGTGCCCATGTCAACGTCGTCATAGCCCGTGTCCCCGCGGGGCTGCGCCGGGGCGTCCCCGCCGTGGGGAGCGGGGGGCTCCTCCGGCACGGCCGCAGCATCGTCGTAGCCATCCGGGGGGCCGTGCCCGGGCTGGGCCGGGGGGGCTGCGCCAAGCGAGGAGGGGCCGGGGCTGAGGACGCAGCCTCAAGGGCTGTTTGCCCTCACCTCCCCAGCACCACTGCTCGGTCATAGCCCCTCTCCTTGGGTCCTCTGTGCCTTGCAGTCCCTACTGATTGCCCCTTGCCCTACCTGGGGCCTCTCTGGGGTTGCTCTCCTCCTCATCACCATCCCAGTTGTCGTCCTGCAGCTTCATGCCCGAGCCTGTGGACAGGGAACCTGCAGTGGAGAAGGAGCTGCTGAGTGTTGGGCCAGGGATGGGGACAGCCCCAGGCCCTGGGGACAACCGTGCTCCCACCTGTGTGGCTGGGCACCTCCTGGTACTCGGGCATCAGGCTGTAATCCAGCTCCTCGTACACGGCCTCAGCGCCGACATCTGTGGCTTTCACGGGGTCTGTAAGGAAGTACTCGCTGCAACGGCATGCCCCACTGTTCCCCACAGCCCCATGGAGACTCCGAAAGGGGCACCAGGGGAACCCCCAAGGCAGTGCCCACCTCGGCGTTGCAGCCGTGCGCGGTGTGCCTGCACAGCCAGGGCTGCCAGGGCCAGGCCCAGCAACGTCCCCAGGAGCACGCACAGGACCGTGGGCACCGGCACGCTCCCCGACACTGCTGTGAGTGGGGCAACGCTGCTGCTGCTGGCACCTGCAGGGATGGCGAGGGGCAGCGTGAGGCCGGGATCCGCACGGCAGCAGGGGCAGGGGGCAGGGGGCAGGGGGCAGGGGGCAGGGGGCAGTGGGCATGGGCAGAGCCAGCTGGGCAAGCACCCCCGTGCCGGCAGCTGCTACCTGCAGTGCTGGTGGCCCCGCTCGTGTCCTCGGTGTCCTCGTCACAGGCGATGTGGGCGACCCCCTCGGGGCCGCAGGACTGCAGGTGCCAGGGCGCCGAGGGGCAGCGCCAGAGCGAGGGGGCCCCCTCCTGGCATCGCACCCAGCCCAGCCAGGCGGGGACCGAGCCCTGTGCGGGGACGGCCGCCAGCCTCCCCCCGGTGCCACAGCCCAGCTGGCGGCAGACAACGGCAGCTGTGGCGGGGCTGGTGTCGTTGGCGCACACGCGGCCCCACGTCCCCTCGCGCAGCACCTCCAGGTGCCCGCTGCAGCTGCTGCTGCCCCCCGCCAGACGCAGCAGCCCTGCAACAACAGGGGACGGGGGGGTCGCGGCACCGTTGGGACAGGTGGGGCAGCGCGCACCCCACGGGCAGCGGGGCCTGCTCCCCACCCAGCTCAGGGATCACAGTGCTCACCTGAGCACACGGCACCGGCACCGCCGCCCCGGCGGCAGCCGCGCCGTGCCGGGGCTGGGCAGGCCCAGAGAGCCGCCTCCGTCCCCGAGCAGCCCCCGGCACCCGGCCACAGCGTCCCCACGCCGGGCCCGAAGCGCTCCGAGCCGGGCGCCTCCAGGGCCCGCCCGCAGCCCAGCTGGCGGCACACGACGTCGGCATCTGGCAGGTCCCAGGCGTCCTGGCAGACGGTGCCCCACGTGCCCTCGCTGTACACCTCCACCCTGCCGGCGCAGCGCCCGGGGCCGCCCGCCAGCCTCAGCCGCCGGCTGCCTGCACGGGAGGGCCAGGATGGGGCTGGGGGCGCCCGCTGGGCACCCGCGGCCCTTCCCGGCGCACTCACCTGAGCAGGCGACGGCCGCCTCTGGGGGGCTGTGGCCGGGCGCTGCGGCAGGCCCCGAGGCGTTGCACTGCGCCAGGAGCTCCTCGGTGCCAGCACAGCGCAGCTCCTGCAGCTCCACGGGGCCCGAGCTGGCGGCCGGCACAGCGTAGACCTTCTCTGGCACACCGCAGCCCAGCTGCCGGCACGCCACGGAGGCAGCTCGGTCGTCCCCCGGCCCCGCAGCCACGCGGGCCCAGGCCCCGGGGCTCGTGGCCACCTCCAGCCGCCCGTCGCACCGGCTCTCCCCGTCCAGCAGCCGCAGGGGCTCAGCGGCGCCTGCAAGAGCCCGGCCGTGCCGTGGGGACGGGCGCTGCTCCCCGCCTGCCACGGGTCCCCGCGGCCCCTGCACCCACCTGAGCAGTTGACGGCGGCGGCATGGCCAGGGGGGCAGGCGGGCTCCCCCAGCAGCGCCACGGGGCACTCGCCCGGGTGCCGCTCGCTCCCGCTGCAGCTCAGGGCATCGCGCCGCAGCGGCCCCGTCGCCGTGCCCGTCCCGAAATGGCCTCCTGGGGGCAGGGAGGCGGCGGGGCCGCAGCCCAGGTGGCGGCACAGGACGTGGGCGTCGCGCAGGTCCCAGGCGCTGGCACACAGCGCTCCCCACGTCCCCTGCGCCTCCACCTCCACCCGCCCGGCGCAGCCCGAGCCGCCATCCGCCAAACGGAAACCGGTGTAGGCTGCGGCGCAGAGAGGGCGCTGGGGGGATGGCAGGGCAGGGTCCCCCCGGGGCACCCCGCGCTGCAAGGGGCTGCCCCGGCCCCCCGGACAGCGGCCCCAGCACTTACGTGAGCAGACGATAGCAGCGGGGCCAGCACAGGCCTGGCCGTGGGTCGGCCGCCGGGCGCAGCTGGCCAGGAGTGGCTCGCTGCCGTTGCACTCAAAGGCGCCGTCCCAGAGCGGCCCCGTTGCTGCCCCAAAATGGCCGGCAGCGGGGACGGCCACTGCCGTGCCGCAGCCCAGCTCCCTGCACACCACCTGGGCGGCCTTGAGGTCCACGTGGCCGTGGCAGACGGTGGCCCAGGCCCGGCCCTGCCGCACCTCCAGCCGCCCCGAGCAGGCGCCGTCCCCTCCGGCCAGACGGGAGAACCCTGCCGCGAGAGGAGGGCTCCTGGGGGGATGCGGACGAGGGGGCTCCCTGCAGCACCGCATGTCCCCAGCACTCACCTTGGCACACCACAGCAGTATCATAGACATGAGGGCCATGGTATGGTCCCCAGCCTTGAATCTTGCAGTCCCAGAGGGTCTTCTCAGTCCCACTACAGTTGACAAAGACCAAGCTGATAGAACCTTCTGCTAGTCCAAAGCGAGAGCTGTGGTAGGCGCCAACAGCTGAGCCGCAGCCCATCTGCTGGCACACCACCTCGGCGTCCTCCATGTCCCAGGCATTATCCGCCACCGTGCCCCAGCGTCCCCGCAGCTTCACTTCCACTCTCCCCTCACACGGTCCCCTGCCAGCCGCCAGCCGCAGCTCCAGCGCCTCTGCACCGGGTACAGGACTCAGTCCTGGACTTGTAATCCTGACCCAGCATCCCCAGCACCACCACCGCGACTCACCTGTGCAGGTTACCCCCACGTCCCACTCATGACCACAGAAGTGGTTGCCCCAGCCAAAGTGAGGGCAGTTCTCCAAGGTAGCTTCTGTCCCAAGGCAGAAGATTGGGTGCAGCCAGATGCGTCCCTTGCCCTGCCCAAACGGGGCGTACGGGGATGCCCGGGCCACCGCGCCACAGCCCAGCTGCCGGCACACCACGCTAGCACCCTGGTGGTCCCAGTCGAAGTCGTAGCTGCAGACGGAGCCCCACTCGCCCTCGTGCTTCACCTCCACGCGGCCGGCGCAGCGCCCGCCACCATCCACCAGCCGCAGCTCCCCGCTGCCTGCAGGCAACCCCAGGGACCTTGCTGAGCCTGGGGGATGCCTGCCCCACAGCTGCTCCCTGCCCCACCACTTATCCACAGCCAGACCCTGGACCACGGCCAGCCCCACCACTCACCCCCGCAGAGCTGCACGCAGAGGAGCAGCCCCAGTGCCCTGGCAGGCACCATCCTGCCCCCAGTGCCAGACGCAGCCCCGCGCCGGGGAGGGGGATATATAGGCAGCCCCCGCTGGCAGGAGCCAATGGGGGCAGCCGAGGCACCTTGTGAGCCGCTATCAGGAGGGTTATCTGCTGCCTGCCGGGGCCCAGCCTCCAATAACCTGCTCCGTGCCCAAATATGAGACTCGGCTCCGCTTCTGGCGTCACGCACCCCCCCGCCTCCCTGCTGGGGCTCAGCACCCAAATGTCCCCGAGGGGAACCAGCCTGCCTGGCTCCTGTGTCCCCCTGAGCTGGGGTTGGGGCTGTGCCCGAGGAGAGCAGGTCCCCATGGGGACAGGGTTATCCCCAGCATGGGGTCCTCCCTCAGAACATGGCCTCCCTCAGCACCCCAGTACTCAGTCTGTGTCGGGGGTCCTTGACCCACCTGGAAGAAGCCCAGGGGTCACTGCGCAGAATCAGATTCCCGTGTTGGCCTCAATACGTGCAGGAGGGACATCTCCGGCTCCTGCAGTGGCTGGTGGCACAGGGCACAAAGGGGGCAGATTCCCCTTCTCAGGAACCTGCTTGCAGCTCTCACTGCACGCAGCTGCTGGGGCACCTGTGCTGCTGCCGATAGCATCGTGGCTTTGAGCAGCAGCGGGGATGCTGCCAACGGGCTCAGAGCTGAGGTTTCAGCCTCAGGGCACCAAGCTGCAGCACCGTCCATGGGGGGAATGTGTCACATGCACAGGTTCCTGTCCGACACCAGGGACAGCTTGTGGCCTGGGCATCACCCAGAAAGACCCCAAAGAGACCACATGTGCCTCTGGACCCGGGGACAGAAAGAAGGAGCCCTAAAGTGGGAGGAGGAGGAGGAGGCAGCCTGACCCTAGCAGCAGGCACAGGGGTACCCACAGAACGTAGCTTGGTGCTGGGGGGTCTCGCTGCTGTGGGGCCAGCACAGAAGCCCCCAGCTGTAGAAGGGGCCAGCAGCAGGGGCCCAGCCCTCCCTGCCCGTGTCCCTGTGTGCAGCCCGGTGCTGGGGCAGGAGGAAGTGTGTGCCGGGTGTGCAGGCGCCTCACAGTAGCGCAGCCCTGATCGCAGCCCTGTCCGTCCGCAGGGCCGGGACACAGGGCATTCCTCTTCTGGCACAGCGTGCCAGAGCAGCGCTTCTCTCCACCCCAGCTCCTCCAGCTTCTCGCATTCTGCCCCGGGCAGCTCCAGCACCAGGCAGCCGTGAGCAGGCACAGGGCTGGGCCCAAGCAGCAGTGCCAGGCCCCGCTCCACACAACACCGGCCCTTTCATATCATCTGGGTTTTTGTTTTGTTTTATGTCTGTTTATTTTCTCAGTTCTCTGCCCCATCCCACTTGGGCAGGGCAGGGGAGCCACTGAAGGGCTCTGTGGTACTCAGCTGCTGCTGGGTTAAACGACAGCAACCTGTGCCAACTCAAGCAGCTGTGCTGGAAATTACCAATCACAACCATCATCTGAGAAAAGGAAGAAACAAAACCCATAAGAAACAGCTCACTACTGGCTTTGTAACCACTACCTATCTTGAGGCCTAGCAGGCTCCTGTCCAGTTCTGGAAGGACAAGGACGGGCGACTGCTGTTGCCTCTTTTGCTGGGACAGGTTTTGCTTTCAGAAGCTACTCGCAGTGCACTAATGAGAAAGGCAGAGCTGTGAGGAGCATTTTCGAAGGCTGCTTTCTGTATTAGGGCGTATGATCTGATAGGCAGGGTGCTTCCCCAGAGCGAAGTCAGTGCTTAAACAGATTAACTGCAGCTATTTGATGTTGCTTGTACCTGCTGTCGCTGGGGCAGGGACTCCTGTTTTCTCTTACTGACTCCTATGCAGAAGCCTGCAATGCTCCAGCAGCAGCAAAGCGACCATCCTAAAGGCAGCAGCTCATGAATGTTACAAGCTGCCAGCCTTTGCCTCCAGGCCCTGGTTGCGTGTGCGCCCTGCTCTGGGTGCTGGGGAGAATGAAAGAGTGGCTTGGGTTGGAGGGGATGTTAAAGATCATCTAACTCCAACCCCCTGCCATAGGCAGGGATGCCACCCACTATGTCAGGTTGGCCAAGGCCCCCTGCAGCGTTACATTGAACACCTCCAGGAATGGGGTATCCTCAGCTTCTCCTGGCAACCTGTTCCAGTGCCTCACTACCCTTACAGGGAAGAAGTTCCTCCTGATGGCTAACCTAAATCTATCCGCTTTTAGTTTAAAACCATTCCCACTTGTTCCAGACATTTCCTACCTGAGTAAAGAGTTCTTTTCCATCTGTTTTATAAGACCCCTTTAAAAATACCAAAAGGCCACAAGAAGGTCTGCCCGGAGCCTTCTCTTCTCCAGGCTGAACAGCCCCAGCTCTCTCAGCCTTTCTTCATGGGAGAGCTGCTCCAGCCCTCTGATCACCTTTGCAGCCCTCCCCTGGACTCGCGACAACAGGTCTGCATCTTTCTTGTGCTGGGGGCCGTGATCCAGGACGCAGGACTCCCGGTGGGTCCTCACAAGGGCAGAGCAGAGGGGGACAATCACCTCCCTTGCCCTGCTGGTCACTCCGCTGCTGATGCAGCCCAGGATGCAGGTGGCCTTCTGGCCTTCAAGTGCGCACTGCTGGCTCGTGTCGAGCCTTTCTTCCACCAGAACCCCCAATCCTTCTCTGCAGGGCTGCTCTCAATGAGTCCTGCTCCCAGTGTGTACCCCAGACTGGGATTGCCCCGACCCAGGTGCAGCACCTTGGACTTGTTGACCCTGATGGGGTTCATGCAGGCTGACACCGAGCTGTGTGGTGCAGTCAAAACGCTGCAAGGGCAACCCCAAGTCCCTCGGCTTGTCTGCAGAGGAGAGTGTGAGAATTAAAATTGTGTTCTTGCAGTTCAACATTTCACCAACCCTGCATATTTCAAAGTGATTGTGCAAGCATAAAGGGTGAGGGGGGAGAGAGGAGGAGGTAAGTTGATCATATAACAGGACAGTTGGAGGTCTCAGAAGAACAAGGGTTAGCAAAAACAAAAAAGAAAAAATCATGCCCCCCCCCTAGACACAAGAGTAAAAGAATAAAATGGGGAAAATGAGAAACTAAAGGTTGGTCAAATAAAGATTGTACACATATTGTATAGTAATAAGCGCCGAGTAGCTTGTTAACCTGTAGTACTCAACCAGTGAGGAAAAGGGAGGAACGAAGTGTTGGGTAGTGGGGGATACAAGTTTACGATACACTTCTGCTGCGTGCTCCCACTTGCAGGATGCCCACCACTGCAACTGTGAATAAATATGCTTCTTCCCTGAGATCCTTGCCTGAGCCTGTGTGATTGGCTGCAGATTGCTGCTCTCAAGAGGTTCTCCAGCCCTCTCATCATCCTCGTGGCCATGCCCTGGACTTGTTCTAACAGGTCCATGTCCTTCTTGTACTGGGGGCCCAAGAGCTGAATGCAGTACTCAAGGTGTGGCCTCACTAGGGCCAAGTACAGGGCGACAATCACTTCCCTCGCCCTGCTGGCCACACCACTTCTGACACTAGCCCGGACTCTGTTGGCCCTCTTGGCCACCTGAGCACACCGCTGGCTCCTGTTCAGCCGCCTGCCGACCAATCCCCCCAGCTCCCTTCCCTCCAGGCAGCTTTCCAGCCACTCTGCCCCCAGCCTGCAGCCTTGCATGGGGTTGTTGTGCCCCACGTGCAGGACGCGGCACTTGGCCTTGTTGAACCTCGTCCAGTTGGCCTCGGCCCATCGCTCCAGGTCCCTCTGCAGAGCCTTCCTGCCCTCAGGCACATCAACACTCCTGCCCACCTTGGTGTCCTCAGCCAGCTTGCTGAGGGTGTACATAGAATCACAGAATCACAGAATTTCTAGGTTGGAAGAGACCTCACGATCATCGAGTCCAACCTCTACCTAATGCTAACAATCCCCACTAAACCATATCCCTAAGCTCTACGTCTAAACGTCTTTTAAAGACTTCCAGGGATGGTGACTCCACCACTTCCCTGAGCAGCCTGTTCCAATGTCTAACAACCCTTTCAGTAAAGAAGTTCTTCCTAACATCTAACCTAAAACTCCCCTGGCGCAACTTAAGCCCATTCCCCCTCGTCCTGTCACCAGGCACATGGGAGAACAGGCCAACCCCCACCTCGCTACAGCTTCCTTTAAGGTATCTGTAGAGAGCAATAAGGTCGCCCCTGAGCCTCCTCTTCTCCAGGCTGAACAAGCCCAGCTCCCTCAGCCGCTCCTCGTAGGACTTGTTCTCCAGGCCCCTCACCAGCTTCGTCGCCCTTCTCTGGACCCGCTCAAGCACCTCGATGTCCTTCTTGTAGCGAGGGGCCCAAAACTGAACACAGTACTCGAGGTGCGGCCTCACCAGAGCTGAGTACAGGGGGACGATGACCTCCCTAGACCTGCTGATCACACTGTTTCCGATACAAGCCAGGATGCCGTTGGCCTTCTTGGCCACCTGAGCACACTGCTGGCTCATATTCAGCCGACTATCCACCATCACTCCCAGGTCCTTCTCTGCCTGGCAGCTCTCCAACCACTCCTCTCCCAGCCTGTAGCTCTGCTTGGGGTTATTGCACCCCAGGTGCAGGACCCGGCACTTGGCCTTGTTGAACTTCATGCAGTTGACCTCAGCCCATCGGTGCAGCCTATCCAGATCCTCCTGCAGAGCCTTCCTACCCTCGAGCAGATTGACACATGCACCTAACTTGGTGTCATCTGTGAACTTACTGAGGGTGCACTCGATGCCCTCGTCCAGATTATTGATGAAGATATTAAAGAGGACTGGCCCCAGCACCAAGCCCTGGGGGACGCCACTAGTGACTGGCCTCCAACTGGACTTGGCTCCATTCACCACTACTCTTTGGGCCCGGCTATCCAGCCATTTTCTAACCCAACGAAGCATGCACCAATCCAAGCCAAGAGCAGACAGTTTCTTGAGGAGAATGCTGTGGGAAACGGTATCAAAAGCCTTGCTGAAGTCGAGGTAGACCACATCCACAGCCTTTCCCTCGTCCACCAAGCGCGTCACTTTGTCATAGAAGGAGATCAGGTTCGTCAAGCAGGAAACATGATCCCCTTGCCCCAGGGTGGGTGGCACTGGGGGTGCTGGGGCAGAGGAAGCATTCCTGGGATGCACCATGCCCTTCCCTGAACCTGTTCACTTGGCAGGGAAAGCGTGCAGCTCTGGGGCCAATGGAAGGCCCCAGGGCTGGGCCCTGTGCTCTTCCCCATCCTTTCCATGTGACCAGAGCCATGGGGACATGCCTGCAGGCCCAGCTCTGCCCCATGGCTCCACGGGATGGACAATGGACCTGGGAGACAGAGAGACGGACCGGGGCCGGGGACCAGACAAAGCCTCAACTGCATTCAGGAGACATACCGAGAAGGACGAGCTTGTCAGAACATCTGAAGTATAGTCAAAGCTTTGGAAAGCTACCAGAACAAACCTGGAGAAGAAAGGGAGACTGAACAAGGGGGAAAACACATCTTCCTCTTAAAGGCTTTTGATTTGCGTATTGTGAAAACAGCATTTCTTCTGTGTACAGCACATTCCCACACTTGACACTTCGCCGAAGTAACAAGAACGCCACCAGCATCTACCCAAAACTGTTTCTTCTTCCCACACAGCAAGACTTGAATTCACAGTAAGGCACCTTTTTCATACTGCCTGTTGTTCAATCTTAACAAATACTTGAAAACATTCTTCAAAGTCAGCCTTACCTGCAGGCACTTGAGCTTCTGAGGTTGTTTTTATTTATTATTTTTTGTTATTATTTTATTTTATTTTTTTAGGGCTGGGAAGGAAGCTTAGAATCCATGTAAGTAACTTCACTGAAAACAGACCAGGTGAAGGAAGTCCTCAAAATCTCCAACACTAAGCAACTGTAGGACCCAGGAACACTTATCTGCCAGCTTCTGAACTTGAGTCACTGCCACACTACTTCATGGGGAAGTAGCACCACCAGGGTTTTCCTGTCCTGAGAAGGCACCACCACTGTAACTAGCTCATAGAGTCTCCAAAACTACTTCACAGAGATGGTAGAAAACATGAAGAAAAAGCAGCCTACTGGGGAACACTGAGAACATTTCACCAGGACAGTAGAAAAGCACCCTAGGTAACCTGAACCTCAAACTCCCCTGGAGAGGCAATTCCACCCATAACTCCTCATGCTTCCTATAGAGCAAAGGTCAAATGATCCCTACCTGGCAGATTTCACTTCACATGTGTGGAGCCAAGAGACCTTGTGGAATAGGCTCATCTACCTGGCTTCAATGTTTTAGGGTCAATTGCTCCTTATGGCTAATAGAAATAACCTGACAAGGGGCTTAGTGGTTAGAGTTGACCTAATGAATTAACTACAAAAGGCGCGTAAGGGTCATATTTCTGCTAGTCATTCTGTGAGGAAAATTAGTACAGAGCCTGTTAAAATAAGATAAATAAACGTAAATAAAAGAAAAAAAGAAAATGACCTAAAAGGCAAAATTGCCGTCATAGATTTTCATCTGTCTAGTCAAGACAGGTAAAGAATATAGCAATCAGGAAGACTTTGCTTGACATTAATGTTATTTAAATTTGCTTTCCTGAGATCTCTTCTTTATGCAGGACTTTTCAAAATCTAGCACCATGACCTCTGACTGCAGTATTTACTTTGGCTGCACATAAACTATCACGTATAAATGCCTGGATGCGGATTCTCACTCCCTATTCAGGTCAAGGACCGGGCTGAAAGTTTTGGCTTTAATTTGGTTACATGACTACATTGCTGTTGTCGTGGTTTCTCCCAGCCGGCAGCTAAGCACCACACAGCTGTTCGCTCGCCCTCCCTCTTCCTTCTCTGGGATGGGGGAGAGAAATAGGAAAACGAAGCCTGTGGGTCGAGACAGAGACAGTTTATTAAGACAGGAATTATAATAATAATAATAACAATAATAATAACAGCAACAATAATAGTACTGCTACTACTAATTTGTACAGAATAAGTGATGCACAATGCAACTGCTTACCACCCGCTGACCGATGCCCAGCCTATCCCCGAGCAGACGGACCCCCATCCCAGCTAGCCACCCCTATCTATTGTTTAGCATGATGTCGGAGGGTATGGAATACCCCTTTGGCCAGTTTGGGTCAGCTGTCCTGGGTCTGTCCCCTCCCAGCTCCTGCTGCACCCCCAGCCTGTCCGCTGGCAGGACAGAGTGAGAAGCTGAAACATCCTTGGCTTAGTGTAAGCACTGCTTGGCAACAATTAAAACATCAGCGTGTTCATCCTAATCCACAACATAGCACCCTGCCAGCTCCTAGGAGGAAAATTAACTCTATCGTAGCTGAAACCAGGACAGCTGTTTTCTGGTGGTCGCGGATCGAAGATGGGCTGGATCGGGGGAGCTTCTGTACACATGGCTTTTAGGCTGCAGCCAAAGTGTTCCTCTAGATCTGGAAGTTTGAAGATAGTTGAGTGGTTGGAAAGCTGCCTGGCAGAGAAGGACCTGGGAGTATTGGTGGATAGTCGGCTGAATATGAGCCAGCAGTGTGCTCAGGAGGTCAAGAAGGCCAACAGCATCCTGGCTTGCATAAGAAGCAGTGTGGGCAGCGGGGCTAGGGAAGTGATCATCCCCCTGTACTCAGCTCTGGTGAGGCCGCACCTCGAGTACTGTGTTCAGTTTTGGGCCCCTCGCTACAAGAAGGACATCGAGGTGCTCGAGTGAGTCCAGAGAAGAGCGACGAAGCTGGTGAGGGGCCTGGAGAACAAGTCCTACGAGGAGCGGCTGAGGGAGCTGGGCTTGTTCAGCCTGGAGAAAAGGAGGCTCAGGGGCGACCTTACTGCTCTCTACCTTAAAGGAGGCTGTAGCGAGGTGGGGGTTGGCCTGTTCTCCCATGTGCCTGGTGACAGGACGAGGGGAAATGGGCTAAAGTTGTGCCAGGGGAGGGTTAGGTTGGATATTAGGAAGAACTTCTTTACTGAAAGGGCTGTTAGGCGTTGGAATGGGCTGCCCAGGGAAGTGGTTGAGTCTCCATCCCTGGGTGTCTTCAAAAGACGTTTAGATGTAAAGCTCAGTGATATGGTTTAGTGGAGGACTGGTTAGTGTTAGGTCAGAGGTTGGACTCGGTGATCTTGGAGGTCTCTTCCAACCTAGATAATTCTGTGTTTCTGTTGCAGTCTCCCAGCTCAGAGCCAACCACCTATTAGTCTGGCGCAATGGATTTGTGTGTTCCTTGCACTAGCTGTTCCTTCACCTCCTCTTCACATACAAGGACACGCGTCTCTTTCACGCTCCTTCAGGAGTAAACAAGCCCAGATAGGTTTAAGCCTCTTTCTTCAGGTCAGTAAGATCCCTGCCTTTGGTTTCAGTGAGAATGCAGGCCCTAACAACTCAAGTGTCTTCTGGACGGTGTTTCTTCTGGGTAGGATAATTTCATTTCCTTTTTGAAGACTTACAGGGATGTAGTAACAAAAGCAAAGGCATAAAAGGTTACCTGAGGCACAGGCTACTTTTCAGCCTGCAGCAGACCTATAGGTATGATATCATTCTTTGATATCATTCCTAAATCATATACCCCGGTATCATAGCAGGAAACGTAGCAAACTGCCTGTTGCTTCTCAGGTTTAAAGTTTTCCCTTAAAAGGTGTACGCAAAGGTGTAGTCAGCTGTTTGAGTACAATTCTCAACATTTTCCTCTCCCCTTCCCAACTTGGAGTGCAACACTTCTCATCATACTGTTACAAATTCCGAGTCAACTTAGCTTTATGAGATTTATTTATGGGGTTAATAAAAGGCAAGTAAAGAGCACTGGGTGCGCGGGGAGTCTGGACTCCTCCAACACGCACACACGTTACATCAGGCGCCTGCTTTTTCTGCTCCTAGGCTAATACATGTTCATTACTACTTCTAGAAAAGGCAGGGTTATTATAATTAGTTCCCGGATTCCCAACCCTCCCACTGGCACATGCGCATCAGTCCCCGGCAGTCCCTCTGGGGGTCTCTCGTGATGAAGGCTCATAGTCTTCCTCCCAGGCTTTGTCCTTGTCCTTCTCCTTTGTCCATCTTGGCCAGATATCAGAGACTTGCCTGGTGGCCCACGCAATAGTCACAATAGTTAGCAGTTATTCTGAGACCCCTTTGTTCTCTTATCCCAGGTATCAGAGACTCAAGGTCTACCCTTCAAGCCCTCTGTTGACACAAATTGCTGGAACATTCCTTGCCATACTCTTAGATCAGGATTCTGATTCTAACAATGGTTCCTAGTGCAGAGAACTTTTCCAGAGAACAGAGAAGCAAACCAGTCCTGACTGCTTGGAATGAGACGGAGATAGCAGACAAATGTAAAGGGAGAAAATAAACCAGTGGGAATGCTTTCAAAGAATTGTCATAGTCCAAAAGCTTTAAGTTGATTCAATCCCTGAAGGTTAATTAGCATAAACTCAGGTTGCATCACTGATTTTGAAGTAGTAGGATAGACTTGCACCATTGCAGAGCCTCAGTCGTGGATTAAATTGGCATTGCCTCTAACTCTATACAAGACAGAGAGAGAAGCACACCTTTCTACTTTGTCAGCTACTGGCAGACCTAGAGAGAGAGAGAAAAAAAAAAAAGTTGTTAATTAAAAGTAATGTTGTTTTAAGGCATTTCACCAAATATGTAATATTTGGTAGAAACAAGACAACAAATGAAAGAGAAGAAGCAACAGTAGAAGGTACTTGCATGGCCTTAATTTACATGGCAATGGACAACAATGACAATCTGCAATGATTTACAAGTGCCTTACACAATTCACCATTGAGACAGAAAAACGGGATTCCCATAAGATGTAAGGGGAGTGCAATCCCTGTCAAAATGCGAGAGTCTGGGGTACACTACTGAGCATTGAAGATGTTAAGGCTAGGCAGCACCAAACTCAACGGAGAAGGGAGGCCGAGTCTCCCTGGCTGTTCACGTAACAGAAAAGAAACTCAGATGTTAGCCCGAAGCAACGATTCTTAGTGCCAGGCAGGGAACAAGTTCTTTTTCAGCCAGGGACCATTTCAGCATCTTGAAAGCTAAAGAAAGGGTTGAAGGCTCTGTGGAATCATGGCCCAAAAATCTGGGGACCAGGACTGGGGACCAGGACTGCGCGGGCAGTGTAACGTCACCGCGGGCAGTGTGACTGCACAGTCCTCCCCGGTTATGTCCAGGTGCCGACAGGGCCCGGCCCAGCCTGGCTTGTGCCTGCACTCTTGCCCAGCGTGTCCGTGAGGCTTGAACGGCTGAGCAAGGATTCGGTCGGGTTGTGCTGTGGAGCCTCCAGCTGAGCTGTGTGGGGACGCGTCCCCCTGGGGATCGTGGGGCTCGGGGAGCTGCCAGGGCCACAGCCCGGCTCCGTGGCAGTGGGGAGCACAGGACGGCACAGCCACGGGGCCCGCGGGTTTCCTGCTGGGATACTGGGGCATCTCTGCCGCCCACCCTGGGAGCACCAGCAACCGTGGCCTTGCTGTCTCTTGCAGTTGGTGGCATCTCTGCAGTGCCCTGCGGCCGTGGACGGGTCGTCAGGCTGGGCCTGCATGCTCTATCGTCACAGCCGGGATGACATGGCCTACCTACTGCCCTGCCTCCAACAGCTTTGCTTGGGCTGTGCGCTGCGGGGGGCCAAGAAGAAGCCGCGTTGCCCCCTGTGCGGGGGCAGGCTCCAGTGCATCAAGTACTTGGTGATGTTGGCTGACAACCACCTTCAGTGTCCTGTCACAGAGCCCAGAGAGCAGCTGGGGGACGGCCAGCAGGACGACAGGGGGCTGCAGGGCTGGTGCTCAGGGCTCATGAGTGCAGCTTCCCACCCCAGCTCTGGGCAGCCTTCCTCTAAGAGCAGCTGGCTGACGCCAGGGCCCTGCCTTCAGGATGGTCGCTTTGCTGCTGCTGGAGCATTGCAGGCTTCTGCATAGGAGTCAGTAAGAGAAAACAGGAGTCCCTGCCCCAGCGACAGCAGGTACAAGCAACATCAAATAGCTGCAGTTAATCTGTTTAAGCACTGACTTCACTCTGGGGAAGCACCCTGCCTATCAGATCATACGCCCTAATGCGGAAAGAAGCCTTCGAAAATGCTCCTCACAGCTCTGCCTTTCTCATTAGTGCACTGCGAGTTGTTTCTGAAAGCAAAACCTGTCCCAGCAAAAGAGGCAACAGCAGTCGCCCGTCCTTGTCCTTCCAGAACTGGACAGGAGCCTGCTAGGCCTCAAGATAGGTAGTGGTTACAAAGCCAGTAGTTAGCTGTTTCTTTATGGGTTTTGCTATGGGTTTTGTAGTGTCCTGGCCCTGCGGACGGGCAGGGTAGCACTTCTGAGAGGCGCCTGCGCACCCGGCACACACTTCCTCCTGCCCCAGCACCGGGCTGCACACAGGGACACGGGCAGGGAGGGCTGGGCCCCTGCTGCTGGCCCCTTCTACAGCTGGGGGCTTCTGTGCTGGCCCCACAGCAGCGAGACCCCCCAGCACCAAGCTACGTTCTGTGGGTACCCCTGTGCCTGCTGCTAGGGTCAGGCTGCCTCCTCCTCCTCCTCCCACTTTAGGGCTCCTTCTTTCTGCCCCCGGGTCCAGAGGCACATGTGGCCTCTTTGGGGTCTATCTGGGTGATACCCAGGCCACAAGAGGTCCCTGGTGTCGGACAGGAACCTGTGTATGTGACACATTCCCCCCATGGACGGTGCTGCAGCTTGGTGCCCTGAGGCTGAAACCTCAGCTCTGAGCCCGTTGGCAGCATCCCCGCTGCTGCTCAAAGCCACGATGCTATCGGCAGCAGCACAGGTGCCCCAGCAGCTGCGTGCAGTGAGAGCTGCAAGCAGGTTCCTGAGAAGGGGAATCTGCCCCCTTTGTGCCCTGTGCCACCAGCCACTGCAGGAGCTGGAGATGTCCCTCCTGCACGTATTGAGGCCAACACGGGAATCTGATTCTGCTCAGTGACCCCCGGGGTTCTTCCAGGTGGGTCAAGGACCCCCGACACAGGCTGAGTACTGGGGTGCTGAGGGAGGCCATGATATGAGGGAGGACCCCATGCTGGGGATAACCCTGTCCCCATGGGGACCTGCTCTCCTCGGGCACAGCCCCAACCCCAGCTCAGGGGGACACAGGAGCCAGGAAGGCTGGTTCCCCTCGGGGACATTTGGGTGCTGAGCCCCAGCAGGGAGGCGGGGGGGTGCGTGACGCCAGAAGCGGAGCCGAGTCTCATATTTGGGCATGGAGCAGGTTATTGGAGGCTGGGCCCCGGCAGGCAGCAGATAACCCTCCTGATAGCGGCTCACAAGGTGCCTCCGCCGCCCCCATTGGCTCCTGCCAGCGGGGGCTGCCTATATATCCCCCTCCCCGGCGCGGGGCTGCGTCTGGCACTGGGGGCAGGATGGTGCCTGCCAGGGCACTGGGGCTGCTCCTCTGCGTGCAGCTCTGCGGGGGTGAGTGGTGGGGCTGGCCGTGGTCCAGGGTCTGGCTGTGGATAAGTGGTGGGGCAGGGAGCAGCTGTGGGGCAGGCATCCCCCAGGCTCAGCAAGGTCCCTGGGGTTGCCTGCAGGCAGCGGGGAGCTGCGGCTGGTGGATGGTGGCGGGCGCTGCGCCGGCCGCGTGGAGGTGAAGCACGAGGGCGAGTGGGGCTCCGTCTGCAGCTACGACTTCGACTGGGACCACCGGGGCGCCGGTGTGGTGTGCCGGCAGCTGGGCTGTGGCGCGGTGGCCCGGGCATCCCCGTATGCCCCGTTTGGGCAGGGCAAGGGACGCATCTGGCTGCACCCAATCTTCTGCCTTGGGACAGAAGCTACCTTGGAGAACTGCCGTCACTTTGGCTGGGGCAACCACTTCTGTGGTCATGAGTGGGACGTGGGGGTAACCTGCACAGGTGAGTCGCGGTGGTGGTGCTGGGGATGCTGGGTCAGGATTACAAGTCCAGGACTGAGTCCTGTACCCGGTGCAGAGGCGCTGGAGCTGCGGCTGGCGGCTGGCAGGGGACCGTGTGAGGGGAGAGTGGAGGTGAAGCTGCGGGGACGCTGGGGCACGGTGGCAGATGATGCCTGGGACATGGAGGACGCCGAGGTGGTGTGCCAGCAGATGGGCTGCGGCTCAGCTGTTGGCGCCTACCACAGCTCTCGCTTTGGACTAGCAGAAGGTTCTATCAGCTTGGGCTTTGTCAACTGTAGTGGGACTGAGAAGACCCTCTGGGACTGCAAGATTCAAGGCTGGGGACCATACCACGGCCCTCATATCTATGATACTGCTGTGGTGTGCCAAGGTGAGTGCTGGGGACATGCGGTGCTGCAGGGAGCCCCCTCGTCCCCATCCCCCCAGGAGCCCTCCTCTCGCGGCAGGGTTCTCCCGTCTGGCCGGAGGGGACGGCGCCTGCTCGGGGCGGCTGGAGGTGCGGCAGGGCCGGGCCTGGGCCACCGTCTGCCACGGCCACGTGGACCTCAAGGCCGCCCAGGTGGTGTGCAGGGAGCTGGGCTGCGGCACGGCAGTGGCCGTCCCCGCTGCCGGCCATTTTGGGGCAGCAACGGGGCCGCTCTGGGACGGCGCCTTTGAGTGCAACGGCAGCGAGCCACTCCTGGCCAGCTGCGCCCGGCGGCCGACCCACGGCCAGGCCTGTGCTGGCCCCGCTGCTATCGTCTGCTCACGTAAGTGCTGGGGCCGCTGTCCGGGGGGCCGGGGCAGCCCCTTGCAGCGCGGGGTGCCCCGGGGGGTCCCTGCCCTGCCATCCCCCCAGCGCCCTCTCTGCGCCGCAGCCTACACCGGTTTCCGTTTGGCGGATGGTGGCTTGGGCTGCGCCGGGCGGGTGGAGGTGGAGGCGCAGGGGACGTGGGGAGCGCTGTGTGCCAGCGCCTGGGACCTGCGCGACGCCCACGTCCTGTGCCGCCACCTGGGCTGCGGCCCCGCCGCCTCCCTGCCCCCAGGAGGCCATTTCGGGACGGGCACGGCGACGGGGCCGCTGCGGCGCGATGCCCTGAGCTGCAGCGGGAGCGAGCGGCACCCGGGCGAGTGCCCCGTGGCGCTGCTGGGGGAGCCCGCCTGCCCCCCTGGCCATGCCGCCGCCGTCAACTGCTCAGGTGGGTGCAGGGGCCGCGGGGACCCGTGGCAGGCGGGGAGCAGCGCCCGTCCCCACGGCACGGCCGGGCTCTTGCAGGCGCCGCTGAGCCCCTGCGGCTGCTGGACGGGGAGAGCCGGTGCGACGGGCGGCTGGAGGTGGCCACGAGCCCCGGGGCCTGGGCCCGCGTGGCTGCGGGGCCGGGGGACGACCGAGCTGCCTCCGTGGCGTGCCGGCAGCTGGGCTGCGGTGTGCCAGAGAAGGTCTACGCTGTGCCGGCCGCCAGCTCGGGCCCCGTGGAGCTGCAGGAGCTGCGCTGTGCTGGCACCGAGGAGCTCCTGGCGCAGTGCAACGCCTCGGGGCCTGCCGCAGCGCCCGGCCACAGCCCCCCAGAGGCGGCCGTTGCCTGCTCAGGTGAGTGCGCCGGGAAGGGCCGCGGGTGCCCAGCGGGCGCCCCCAGCCCCATCCTGGCCCTCCCGTGCAGGCAGCCGGCGGCTGAGGCTGGCGGGCGGCCCCGGGCGCTGCGCCGGCAGGGTGGAGGTGTACAGCGAGGGCACGTGGGGCACCGTCTGCCAGGACGCCTGGGACCTGCCAGATGCCGACGTCGTGTGCCGCCAGCTGGGCTGCGGGCGGGCCCTGGAGGCGCCCGGCTCGGAGCGCTTCGGGCCCGGCGTGGGGACGCTGTGGCCGGGTGCCGGGGGCTGCTCGGGGACGGAGGCGGCTCTCTGGGCCTGCCCAGCCCCGGCACGGCGCGGCTGCCGCCGGGGCGGCGGTGCCGGTGCCGTGTGCTCAGGTGAGCACTGTGATCCCTGAGCTGGGTGGGGAGCAGGCCCCGCTGCCCGTGGGGTGCGCGCTGCCCCACCTGTCCCAACGGTGCCGCGACCCCCCCGTCCCCTGTTGTTGCAGGGCTGCTGCGTCTGGCGGGGGGCAGCAGCAGCTGCAGCGGGCACCTGGAGGTGCTGCGCGAGGGGACGTGGGGCCGCGTGTGCGCCAACGACACCAGCCCCGCCACAGCTGCCGTTGTCTGCCGCCAGCTGGGCTGTGGCACCGGGGGGAGGCTGGCGGCCGTCCCCGCACAGGGCTCGGTCCCCGCCTGGCTGGGCTGGGTGCGATGCCAGGAGGGGGCCCCCTCGCTCTGGCGCTGCCCCTCGGCGCCCTGGCACCTGCAGTCCTGCGGCCCCGAGGGGGTCGCCCACATCGCCTGTGACGAGGACACCGAGGACACGAGCGGGGCCACCAGCACTGCAGGTAGCAGCTGCCGGCACGGGGGTGCTTGCCCAGCTGGCTCTGCCCATGCCCACTGCCCCCTGTCCCCTGCCCCCTGCCCCCTGCCCCCTGCCCCTGCTGCCGTGCGGATCCCGGCCTCACGCTGCCCCTCGCCATCCCTGCAGGTGCCAGCAGCAGCAGCGTTGCCCCACTCACAGCAGTGTCGGGGAGCGTGCCGGTGCCCACGGTCCTGTGCGTGCTCCTGGGGACGTTGCTGGGCCTGGCCCTGGCAGCCCTGGCTGTGCAGGCACACCGCGCACGGCTGCAACGCCGAGGTGGGCACTGCCTTGGGAGTCCTTGTGGGTCTAAGGGGAACTGTGAGACGTGCGAGTGCAACACGTGCTTCCTTGCAGGCCGCAATAGAACCACAGATGTCGGCGCTGAGGCCGTGTACGAGGAGCTGGATTACAGCCTGATGCCCGAGTACCAGGAGGTGCCCAGCCACACAGGTGGGAGCACGGTTGTCCCCAGGGCCTGGGGCTGTCCCCATCCCTGGCCAAGCACCCAGCACCTCATTCTCCACCACAGGTTCCCTGTCCAAGGGCTCAGGCATGAAGCTGCAGGACGACAATTGGGATGGTGATGAGGAGGAGAGCAACCCCAGAGAGGCCCCAGGTAGGGCAAGGGGCAATCAGTAGGGGCTGCAAGGCACAGGGGACCCAAGGAGAGGGGCTATGACAGAGCAGTGGTGCTGGGGAGGTGAGGGCAAACAGCCCTTGAGGCTGCGTCCTCAGCCCCGGCCCCTCCTCGCCTGGCGCAGCCCCCCCGGCCCAGCCCGGGCACGGCCCCCCGGATGGCTACGACGATGCTGCGGCCGTGCCGGAGGAGCCCCCCGCTCCCCACGGCGGGGACGCCCTGGTGCAGCCCCGCGGGGACACGGGCTATGACGACGTTGACATGGGCACCCTGGGGACAGCGCCGTGAGGAGGCCCTGGGGACACGGCTGCAGGAGAGGGCTCCGGCCCCAGGGAGGGCTGGCCCTGCCCATGGGGGGCACCCGTCCCTGCCCAGCCCTCAGCACGCTGCAGAAACGGCTCCATCGGCCCGCCCGCACCCGTGGCCCAACGTCACGCCAGGCTCCTTGTGAAGTTTTTCAGCATGGCCTTTCCCTGCGCAGCGCTCTTTCCAATTAAAGCCCCCAAGTGCTTGGAACTTCACTCTTTGCACCATTCTGTGTCTCTCTCTCTCCCGGGTCCATCGTCCATCCCGTGGGGCCATGGGGCAGAGCTGGGTCTGCAGGCACGTCCCCATGGCTCTGGGCACGCAGAAAGGACGGGGAAGAGCCCAGGGCCCAGCTCCGGGGCCTTCCTTTGGCCCCAGAGCTGCACGCTCCCCCTGCCAGGAGAACAGGATGAGGGAAGGGCACAGCGCGTCCCAGGGACTCATCCTCTGCCCCAGTACTCCCAGCACCACCTGTCCTGGTGCGAGGGGATATTGTGCACCGTCAGCAAGCTGGCCGAGGACACCAAGGTGAGCAGGAGTGTTGATGTGCCTTATGGAAGGAAGGCTCTGCAGAGGGACCTGGACAGGCTGGAGCGATGGGCCAAGGCCAACTGGACGAGGTTCAACAAGGCCAAGTGCCGCGTCCTGCACGTGGGGCACAACAACCCTGTGCAAGGCTGCAGGCTGGGGGCAGAGTGGCTGGAAAGCTGCCTGGAGGGAAGGGAGCTGGGGGGATTGGTCGGCAGGTGGCTGAACAGGAGCCAGCGGTGTGCTCAGGTGGCCAAGAGGGCCAACAGCATCCAGGCTATGATCAGAAGTGGTGTGGCCAGCAGGGCGAGGGAATTGATTTTCCCTCTGTACTCAGCCCTGGTGAGGCCACACCTTGAGTACCGTGTTCAATTCCAAGGCACCTCCTACAAGAAGGACATGGACCTGTTAGAACAGAATGTTGTCATTAGTGCTCTGCGAGTAGCTGCTGAAAGCAAAACCTGTCCCAGAGGCAACAGCAGTCGCCTGTCCTTGTCCTTCCTGGACCAGACAGGAGCCTGCTAAACCTCAAGATAGGTGGTGGTTACAAAGGCAGTAGTGAGCTGTTTCTTTCTGGGTTTTGCTTCTTCCTTTTCTCAGATGATGGTTGTGATTGGTAATTTCCAGCACAGCTGCTTGAGTTGGCACAGGTTGCTGTCGTTTAACCCAGCAGCAGCTGAGTACCACAGAGCCCTTCAGTGGCTCCCCTCCCCTGCCACAGTGGGATGGGGCAGACAACTGAGGAAAAACAAACAAACAAACAATAGGTTAAAGGCATGGGTTACTGTCATGAGACAGTTAAATAGGATACAAAGTGATGGGAAAATAATAATGAAGATAGCAGTAAATAAATAAGTATATAGATTTGAAACAGGTGGTGCACAGTGCAATTGCTCACTGTGCTCTGACCGAAGGCCAGCCTGTCCCCAGGCAGCAGTGTCCCCCCAGCCAACCCTCTCCATTTTTATTGTGCAGCATGATGCCATGTAGCATGCAGTGTCCCTCTGGCCAGTTTGGCTCACCCGTTGTGTTTGGAAAAGAGCCAGACCCCTACTCCCTTCAACTTCCCTTAAGTTATTTCAAGAGCATGATAAGGTCACCCCTGAGCCTCCTTTTCTCCAGGCCTCTTTCAGCGGCTCTCAGCTGCTCCTCATAAGACTTGGTCTCTAGACACTACAACAGCTTTGCTGCCCTTCTCTGGACATGTTCCAGCACCTCCCTGTCCTTCTTGTAGTGAGGGGCACAAAACTGAACACAATTTTCCAGTTCCAGCCTCTCCAGGGCTGAGTAGAGAGGAACAATCACTCCGTTGGCTCTGCTGGCCGTACCAGTTCTGATACAAGCCAATTTGCTGCTGGCCCTCACACTATGGAGATGCCACAGCACTGCCCGAGGCCGAGTTGCTTCTGAGGATCTCCCGTCAGCTTGGAGGAGCACGAGTTTGTCACTGCCTGGATTTGATCCTCTACCATTTGCAATGAGTGGCCACACACCGCGGTTCTTCTTGCTACTGTGCAGCACTGAGCACATTCTTGCGAGTAGATGCA
Source organism: Netta rufina (assembly GCF_964035555.1). NCBI lineage: Eukaryota > Metazoa > Chordata > Aves > Anseriformes > Anatidae > Netta > Netta rufina. The sequence continues at coordinate 46,106,089 of NC_140128.1, forward strand.
AAGCTAAGCATGCCTACGATGACACTACGCTGCGCGCTGTTGTTTCTGCTGGTCCCCACGAGCTGTGCCCTTCCCTCAGCCTGTTCATGCGGCCTAAACTGCATGAAGTTTAACAAGAGCAAGTGCCGGTTCCTGCACCTGGGACAGGGCAACCCTGGCAGTACGTACAGACTGGGGGATGAGACGCTGGAGAGCAGCCCGGCAGAGAGGGATCTGGGGGTCGTGGTAGAGAGCAAGCTGAATATGAGCCAGCAGTGTGCCCTGGCAGCCAGGAGGGCCAATACCCTGGGGTGCATCAAGCACGGCATCGCCAGTCGGTCGAGGGAGGTGATTGTCCTGCTCTGCTGTGCGCTGGTACGGCCTCACCTCGAGCACTACGAGCAGTGCTGGGCACCACAGTACAAGAAGGACATTAAACTGTTGGAGAGTGTCCAGAGGAGGGCGATGAATATGGTGAAGGGCCGAGAGGGGAAGGTGTATGAGGAGAGTCTGAGGGCACTGGGCCTGTTCAGCCTGGAGAAGAGGAGGCTGAGGGGAGACCTCATCACAGTCTACAACTTCCTCGTAAGGGGGTGTCGAGAGGCAGGAGACCTTTTCTCCATTAACACCAGTGACAGGACCCGCGGGAACGGGGTTAAGCTGAGGCAGGGGAAATTTAGGCTTGACGTCAGGAGGGGGTTCTTCACAGAGAGGGTGGTTGCACACTGGAACAGGCTCCCCAGGGAAGTGGTCACTGCACCGAGCCTGTCTGAATTTAAGAAGAGATTGGACTGTGCACTTAGTCGCATGGTCTGAACTTTTGGGTAGACCTGTGCGGTGTCAAGAGTTGGACTTGATGATCCTTAAGGGTCCCTTCCAACTCAGGATATTCTATGATTCTATGATTCTAAGTATTATACAGCTCCTTACTTCAGCAGGGAGCTTTCGCAACTCCCGCTCCTCAAACGGAACTCCTTGTTTTTATAATACAAAAGACAATGAACAAATATTTATTGTGTATGACACAGAGGAGGGCGATGAAGATGGTGAAGGGCCTAGAGGGGAAGATGCATGAGGAGAGTCTGAGGGCACTGGGCCTCTTCAGCCTGGAGGAGAGGAGGCTGAGGGGGGACCTCATCGTGGTCTACAACTTCCTCATGAGGGGGAGTGGAGGGGCAGGCAGTGACCTATTCTCCTTAATCACCAGTGATAGGACCCGCGGGAATGGTGTCAAGCTGAGGCAGGGGAGGTTTAGGCTGGACATCAGGAAGAGGTTCTTCACCGAGAGGGGGGTCAATCACTGGAACAGGCTCCCAAGGGAAGCAGTCACGGCACCAGGCCTGTCGGAGTTTAAGAAGTGCATGGACTGTGCGTTTACTCACATGGTCTAAGATTTTGGGTAGACCTGTGTGGTGGCAGGAGTTGGACTCAATGACCCTTATGGGTCCCTTCCAACTCGGGATATTCTCTGATTCTATCATTCTACATTATCCTGGCAGGGGGAGCGTGCAGCTCTGGGGCCAAAGGAAGGCCCCGGAGCTGGGCCCTGGGCTCTTCCCCGTCCTTCCTGCGTGCCCAGAGCCATGGGGATGTGCCTGCAGACCCAGCTCTGCCCTATGGCCCCACGGGATGGACGATGGACGCGGGAGAGAGAGAGAGACACAGAATGGTGCAAAGAGTGAAGTTCCAAGCACTTGGGGGCTTTAATTGGAAAGAGCGCTGCGCAGGGAAAGGCCATGCTGAAAAACTTCACAAGGAGCCTGGCGTGACGTTGGGCCACGGGTGCGGGCGGGCCGATGGAGCCGTTTCTGCAGCGTGCTGAGGGCTGGGCAGGGACGGGTGCCCCCCATGGGCAGGGCCAGCCCTCCCTGTGGCCGGAGCCCCCTCCTGCAGCCGTGTCCCCAGGGCCTCCTCACGGCGCTGTCCCCAGGGTGCCCATGTCAACGTCGTCATAGCCCGTGTCCCCGCGGGGCTGCGCCGCGGCGTCCCCGCCGTGGGGAGCGGGGGGCTCCTCCGGCACGGCCGCAGCATCGTCGTAGCCATCCGGGGGGCCGTGCCCGGGCTGGGCCGGGGGGGCTGCGCCAGGCGAGGAGGGGCCGGGGCTGAGGACGCAGCCTCAAGGGCCGTGTGCCCTCACCTCCCCAGCACCACTGCTCTGTCATAGCCCCTCTCCTCTGACCCTTGTGCCTTTGTGTCCCTGCTCAGTGCCCTTTCCCCTACCTGGGGCCTCTCCGGGGCTGAGCTCCTCGTCATTGCCATCCCAGCTGTCATCCTGTGGCTTCATGCCTGAGCCCTTGGACAGGGAACCTGCAGTGGAGACTGTGGTGTTGGGTGCTCGGCCTGGGATGGGGACAGCCCCAGGCCCTGGGGACAACCGTGCTCCCACCTGTGTGGCTGGGCACCTCCTGGTACTCGGGCATCAGGCTGTAATCCAGCTCCTCGTACACGGCCTCAGTGCCGACACCCGTGGCTTTCACGGGGTCTGTAAGGAAGTACACGCTGCAACGGCATGCCCCACTGTTCCCCACAGCCCCATGGAGACTCCGAAAGGGGCACCAGGGGAACCCCCAAGGCAGTGCCCACCTCGGCGTTGCAGCCGTGCGCGGTGTGCCTGCACAGCCAGGGCTGCCAGGGCCAGGCCCAGCAACGTCCCCAGGAGCACGCACAGGACCGTGGGCACCGGCACGCTCCCCGACACTGCTGTGAGTGGGGCAACGCTGCTGCTGCTGGCACCTGCAGGGATGGCGAGGGGCAGCGTGAGGCCGGGATCCGCACGGCAGCAGGGGCAGGGGGCAGGGGGCAGGGGGCAGGGGGCAGTGGGCACGGGCAGAGCCAGCTGGGCAAGCACCCCCGTGCCGGCAGCTGCTACCTGCAGTGCTGGTGGCCCCGCTCGTGTCCTCGGTGTCCTCGTCACAGGCGATGTGGGCGACCCCCTCGGGGCCGCAGGACTGCAGGTGCCAGGGCGCCGAGGGGCAGCGCCAGAGCGAGGGGGCCCCCTCCTGGCATCGCACCCAGCCCAGCCAGGCGGGGACCGAGCCCTGTGCGCGGACGGCCGCCAGCCTCCCCCCGGTGCCACAGCCCAGCTGGCGACAGACAACGGCAGCTGTGGCGGGGCTGGTGTCGTTGGCGCACACGCGGCCCCACGTCCCCTCGCGCAGCACCTCCAGGTGCCCGCTGCAGCTGCTGCTGCCCCCCGCCAGACGCAGCAGCCCTGCAACAACAGGGGACGGGGGGGTCGCGGCACCGTTGGGACAGGTGGGGCAGCGCGCACCCCACGGGCAGCGGGGCCTGCTCCCCACCCAGCTCAGGGATCACAGTGCTCACCTGAGCACACGGCACCGGCACCGCCGCCCCGGCGGCAGCCGCGCCGTGCCGGGGCTGGGCAGGCCCAGAGAGCCGCCTCCGTCCCCGAGCAGCCCCCGGCACCCGGCCACAGCGTCCCCACGCCGGGCCCGAAGCGCTCCGAGCCGGGCGCCTCCAGGGCCCGCCCGCAGCCCAGCTGGCGGCACACGACGTCGGCATCTGGCAGGTCCCAGGCGTCCTGGCAGACGGTGCCCCACGTGCCCTCGCTGTACACCTCCACCCTGCTGGCGCAGCGCCCGGGGCCGCCCGCCAGCCTCAGCCGCCGGCTGCCTGCACGGGAGGGCCAGGATGGGGCTGGGGGCGCCCGCTGGGCACCCGCGGCCCTTCCCGGCGCACTCACCTGAGCAGGCGACGGCCGCCTCTGGGGGGCTGTGGCCGGGCGCTGCGGCAGGCCCCGAGGCGTTGCACTGCGCCAGGAGCTCCTCGGTGCCAGCACAGCGCAGCTCCTGCAGCTCCACGGGGCCCGAGCTGGCGGCCGGCACAGCGTAGACCTTCTCTGGCACACCGCAGCCCAGCTGCCGGCACGCCACGGAGGCAGCTCGGTCATCCCCCGGCCCCGCAGCCACGCGGGCCCAGGCCCCGGGGCTCGTGGCCACCTCCAGCCGCCCGTCGCACCGGCTCTCCCCGTCCAGCAGCCGCAGGGGCTCAGCGGCGCCTGCAAGAGCCCGGCCGTGCCGTGGGGACGGGCGCTGCTCCCCGCCTGCCACGGGTCCCCGCGGCCCCTGCACCCACCTGAGCAGTTGACGGCGGCGGCATGGCCAGGGGGGCAGGCGGGCTCCCCCAGCAGCGCCACGGGGCACTCGCCCGGGTGCCGCTCGCTCCCGCTGCAGCTCAGGGCATCGCGCCGCAGCGGCCCCGTCGCCGTGCCCGTCCCGAAATGGCCTCCTGGGGGCAGGGAGGCGGCGGGGCCGCAGCCCAGGTGGCGGCACAGGACGTGGGCGTCGCGCAGGTCCCAGGCGCTGGCACACAGCGCTCCCCATGTCCCCTGCGCCTCCACCTCCACCCGCCCGGCGCAGCCCGAGCCGCCATCCGCCAAACGGAAACCGGTGTAGGCTGCGGCGCAGAGAGGGCGCTGGGGGGATGGCAGGGCAGGGACCCCCCGGGGCACCCCGCGCTGCAAGGGGCTGCCCCGGCCCCCCGGACAGCGGCCCCAGCACTTACGTGAGCAGACGATAGCAGCGGGGCCAGCACAGGCCTGGCCGTGGGTCGGCCGCCGGGCGCAGCTGGCCAGGAGTGGCTCGCTGCCGTTGCACTCAAAGGCGCCGTCCCAGAGCGGCCCCGTTGCTGCCCCAAAATGGCCGGCAGCGGGGACGGCCACTGCCGTGCCGCAGCCCAGCTCCCTGCACACCACCTGGGCGGCCTTGAGGTCCACGTGGCCGTGGCAGACGGTGGCCCAGGCCCGGCCCTGCCGCACCTCCAGCCGCCCCGAGCAGGCGCCGTCCCCTCCGGCCAGACGGGAGAACCCTGCCGCGAGAGGAGGGCTCCTGGGGGGATGCGGACGAGGGGGCTCCCTGCAGCACCGCATGTCCCCAGCACTCACCTTGGCACACCACAGCAGTATCGTAGTTATGTGGGCTCTCATAGGGTCCCCAGCCCAAAATGTTACAGTTCCATAAGGCTTTCTCATGTCCGTTACAGTCGACAAGAGCAAAGCTCAGAGGACCGTCAGCTCGGCCAAAGTGAGAGCTGTGGTAGGCGCCAGCAGCTGAGCCGCAGCCCATCTGCTGGCACACTACCTCAGCGTCCTCCATGTCCCAGGCATCGTCTGCCACCGTGCCCCAGCGTCCCCGCAGCTTCACCTCCACTCTCCCCTCACACGGTCCCCTGCCAGCCACCAGCCGCAGCTCCAGCGCCTCTGTACAGGGCCGCAAGCCTCAGATTTTTCCAGGGGGGTCCCAGCACAGCATCCCCAGCACCACCACCGCGACTCACCTGTGCAGGTCACCCCCACGTCCCGATCATGGTCACAGAAGTGTTTGCCCCAGCCATAATGGGGGCAGTCCTGCAAGGTGGCCTCAGAGCCACGGCAGAAGAAGGGGTGCAGCCAGATGCGTCCCTTGCCCTGCCCAAATGGGGCGTACGGGGACGCCCGGGCCACTGCTCCACAGCCCAGCTGCCGGCACACCACGCCGGCGCCCCGGTGGTCCCAGTCGAAGTCGTAGCTGCAGACGGAGCCCCACTCGCCCTCGTGCTTCACCTCCACGCGGCCGGCGCAGCGCCCGCCACCATCCACCAGCCGCAGCTCCCCGCTGCCTGCAGGCAACCCCAGGGACCTTGCTGAGCCCGGGGGATGCCTGCCCCACGGCTGCTCCCTGCCCCACGGCTTGCCCACGGCCAGCCCCTGCCCCACGGCCAGCCCCACCACTCACCCCCGCAGAGCTGCACGCAGAGGAGCAGCCCCAGTGCCCTGGCAGGCACCATCCTGCCCCCAGTGCCAGACGCAGCCCCGCGCCGGGGAGGGGGATATATAGGCAGCCCCCGCTGGCAGGAGCCAATGGGGGCGGCGGAGGCACCTTGTGAGCCGCTATCAGGAGGGTTATCTGCTGCCTGCCGGGGCCCAGCCTCCAATAACCTGCTCCGTGCCCAAATATGAGACTCGGCTCCGCTTCTGGCGTCACGCACCCCCCCGCCTCCCTGCTGGGGCTCAGCACCCAAATGTCCCCGAGGGGAACCAGCCTGCCTGGCTCCTGTGTCCCCCTGAGCTGGGGTTGGGGCTGTGCCCGAGGAGAGCAGGTCCCCATGGGGACAGGGTTATCCCCAGCATGGGGTCCTCCCTCATATCATGGCCTCCCTCAGCACCCCAGTACTCAGCCTTTGTCAGGGGGGTCCTTGACCCACCTGGAAGAACCCCGAGGGTCACCAGGGAGAATCAGGTCCCTGTGCTGGCCTCCAGACGTACAGGAGGGACATCTCCAGCCCCTGCAGAGGCTCGTGGCACAGGCACAGGGGTGGCAGATTCCCCCTCCCAGAGACCCAGCACCGGCATCGACTGCACACAGCTGCTGGGGAGCTGCGCTAATGGCACAGGGGCTCAGAGCTGAGAACAAGCCCATGGTATCCGCATGGCATCTGCCAAGGGGCTGCGGCTCCTGGGTTCCTCTGAAAGCCCCGGGCCGGGCTTCAGCCCGCAGGACCTTGCCGTGCCGGCAAGCTGGGCGCCCAACCCCAAAAGCCCCGATGGGAAGGTCAGCCCCACAAGCAGAGTGGGAAGCAGACACCCCAGCCTGGGGACCAGGCCCAAAGGATGTCCTCGGGGTGCCAGAGCAGAGCTGCTCTCCCCCCCAGCTCCTCCAGCTTCTCGCTTTCTGCCCTAGGCAGCTCCAGCCCCAGGCAGCCAGGGCAGGCCGATAGGACAGGCTGTGGCGTGCAGGTGCAGGGGTGGGCCCAAGTAGAACTGCCTGACCCCACTCCACACAACACCAGCCCTTTCATATCATCTGGGTTTTTGTTTTGTTTTATGTCTGTTTATTTTCTCAGTTCTCTGCACCATCCCACTTGGGCAGGGCAGGGGAGCCACTGAAGGGCTCTGTGGTACTCAGCTGCTGCTGGGTTAAACGACAGCAACCTGTGCCAACTCAAGCAGCTGTGCTGGAAATTACCAATCACAACCATCATCTGAGAAAAGGAAGAAGCAAAACCCAGAAAGAAACAGCTCACTACTGCCTTTGTAACCACTACCTATCTTGAGGCCTAGCAGGCTCCTGTCCAGTTCTGGAAGGACAAGGACGGGCGACTGCTGTTGCCTCTTTTGCTGGGACAGGTTTTGCTTTCAGAAGCTACTCGCAGTGCACTAATGAGAAAGGCAGAGCTGTGAGGAGCATTTTTGAAGGCTGCTTTCCGCATTAGGGCATATGATCTGATAGGCAGGGTGCTTCCCCAGAGTGAAGTCAGTGCTTCAACTGATTAACTGCAGCTATTTGATGTTGCTTGTACCTGCTGTCGCTGGGGCAGGGACTCCTGTTTTCTCTTACTGACTCCTATGCAGAAGCCTGCAATGCTCCAGCAGCAGCAAAGCGACCATCCTAAAGGCAGCAGCTCATGAATGTTACAAGCTGCCAGCCTTTGCCTCCAGGCCCTGGTTGCGTGTGCGCCCTGCTCTGGGTGCTGGGGAGAATGAAAGAGTGGCTTGGGTTGGAGGGGATGTTAAAGATCATCTAACTCCAACCCCCTGCCATAGGCAGGGATGCCACCCACTATGTCAGGTTGGCCAAGGCCCCCTGCAGCGTTACATTGAACACCTCCAGGAATGGGGTATCCTCAGCTTCTCCTGGCAACCTGTTCCAGTGCCTCACTACCCTTACAGGGAAGAAGTTCCTCCTGATGGCTAACCTAAATCTATCCGCTTTTAGTTTAAAACCATTCCCACTTGTTCCAGACATTTCCTATCTGAGTAAAGAGTCCTTTTCCATCCATTTTATAAGACCCCTTTAAAAATACCAAAAGGCCACAAGAAGGTCTGCCCGGAGCCTTCTCTTCTCCAGGCTGAACAGCCCCAGCTCTCTCAGCCTTTCTTAATGGGAGAGCTGCTCCAGCCCTCTGATCACCTTTGCAGCCCTCCCCTGGACTCGCGACAACAGGTCTGCATCTTTCTTGTGCTGGGGGCCGTGATCCAGGACGCAGGACTCCCGGTGGGTCCTCACAAGGGCAGAACAGAGGGGGACAATCACCTCCCTTGCCCTGCTGGTCACTCTGCTGTTGATGCAGCCCCGTATGCAGGCGGCCTTCTGGCCTTCAAGTGTGCACTGCTGGCTCATGTCGAGCCTTTCTTCCACCAGAACCCCCAATCCTTCTCTGCAGGGCTGCTCTCAATGAGTCCTGCTCCCAGTGTGTACCCCTGTTTGGGATTGCCCCAACCCAGGTGCAGCACCTTGGACTTGTTGGACCCTGATGTGGTTCATGCGGGCTCACTTCTTCACCCTGTCCATGTCCTTTTGGATGGCATCTCTTCCTTCTTCGGTATCAACTGCACCACTGAGCTCAGTGTCATCTGCAAACTTGGTGAGGGTGCACTCAGACCCATCCTCGAAGTCACTAGTGAAGGTATTGAAAAGCACCAGTCCCAAGACAGACCCTTGTGGAACACCACTCACTCCAGCACCACTCAGGCCAGCACCAGCACTCACGCCTCTGCACACACACCTGGGTCTGCAACCACCATCAACCATCCAGTCAGCGGCTGGATGTCCTGGTGGAGACCAGTGACGGGTGGCGTTCCTTAGGGGTCACTGCTGGCACTGACGCTGTTTAATACATTGTTGGTGACACGGGCAGTGCAATTGAGTGCAACCTCAGCGACTTTGCAGCTGACACCAAGCTGTGTGGTGCGGTCAAAACGCTGGAAATGCAACCCCAAGTCCCTCGGCTTGTCTGCAGAGGAGAGTGTGAGAATTAAAATTGTGTTCTTGCAGTTCAACATTTCACTAACCCTGCATATTCCAAAGTGATTGTGCAAGCATAAGGGGTGGGGGGGGGAGAGAGGAGGAGGTAAGTTGATCATATAACGGGACAGTGGGAGGTCTCAGAAGAACAAGGGTTAGCAAAATTAAAAAAAAAAAAAAAAAATTAAAAAAAAAAGGCCCCTCTATACACAAGAGTAAAAGAATAAAATGGGGAAAATGAGAAACTAAAGGTTGGTCAAATAAAGATTGTACACATATTGTATAGTAATAAGCGCCGAGTAGCTTGTTAACCTTTTCCTCACTCAACCAGTGAGGAAAAGGGAGGAATGAAGTGTTGGGTAGTGGGGGATACAAGTTTACGATACACTTCTGCTGCGTGTTCCCACATGCAGGATGCCCACCACTGCAACTGTGAATAAATATGCTTCTTCCCTGAGATCCTTGCCTGAGCCTGTGTGATTGGCTGTAGATTGCTGTTCTCAAGAGGTTCTCCAGCCCTTTCATCATCCTCGTGGCCATGCCCTGCACTTGTTCTAACAGGTCCACGTCCTTCTTGTAGTAGAATCATAGAATCATAGAATATCCTGAGTTGGAAGGGACCCTTAAGGATCATCAAGTCCAACTCTTGACACCGCACAGGTCTACCCAAAAGTTCAGACCATGTGACTAAGTGCACAGTCCAATCTCAAATTCAGACAGGCTCGGTGCAGTGACCACTTCCCTGGGGAGCCTGTTCCAGTGTGCAACCACCCTCTCTGTGAAGAACCCCCTCCTGACGTCAAGCCTAAATTTCCCCTGCCTCAGCTTAACCTCGTTCCCACGGGTCCTGTCACTGGTGTTAATGGAGAAAAGGTCTCCTGCCTCTCGACACCCCCTTACGAGGAAGTTGTAGACTGTGATGAGGTCTTTCCTCAGCCTCCTCTTCTCCAGGCTGAACAGGCCCAGTGACCTCAGCCGTTCTTCGTACATCTTCCCCTCCAGGCCTTTCACCATCTTCGTAGCCCTCCTCTGGACACTCTCCAACAGTTTCATGTCCTTTTTATACTGTGGTGCCCAGAACTGCACACAGTGCTCGAGGTGAGGCCGCACCAGCGCAGAGTAGAGCGGGACAATCACCTCCCTTGACCTACTAGCGATGCCGTGCTTGATGCACCCCAGGACACGATTGGCCCTCCTGGCTGCCAGGGCACACTGCTGGCTCATATTCAACTTGCGGTCTACCACGACCCCCAGATCCCTCTCTTCTAGGCTGCTCTCCAGCGTCTCATCGCTCAGTCTGTACGTGCAGCCAGGGTTTCCCCGTCCCAGGTGCAGGACCCGGCACTTGCTCTTATTGAACTTCATGCGGTTGGTGATCGCCCAGCTCTCCAACCTATCCAGATCCCTCTGCAAGGCCTTTCCACCGTCATTTGAGTCCACAACTCCTCCAAGTTTGGTGTCATCAGCAAACTTGTTCAAAATACCTTCTATTCCTACATCCAGATCGTTTATAAAAATATTGAAAAGTACCGGCCCTAAAATGGAGCCTTGAGGGACCCCACTGGTGACCGCCTGCCAGCCTGATGCAGCCCCATTTACCATAACCCTTTGGGCCCTGCCCGTTAGCCAATTGCTCACCCATCATATGATGTTTTTATTTAACTGTATGGTGGACATTTTGTCCAGTAGGATCGTATGGGAAACTGTGTCAAAAGCCTTGCTGAAGTCCAAAAAAATCACATCAGCTGGTTTCCCTTGGTCCACCATACGGGTGATCTTATCATAAAAGGAAATCAGGTTAGTTAGGCAGGACCTACCCTTCACAAACCCATGCTGGCTGGGACCAAGGACTGCTTTGTCCCCCAGGTGCGCCTCAATAAGTTCGAGAACCAACTTCTCCATGATTTTACCAGGCACTGACGTGAGACTGACAGGCCTGTAATTGCTAGGGTCTTCTTTCTGACCCTTCTTGAAAATCGGCACAACATTTGCCAGCTTCCAGTCTACTGGGAAGCTGGCAAAGTAGGGGCCTGAGAGCTGAACGCAGTACTCAAGGTGTGGCCTCACCACGGCCGAGTACAGGGGGACAATCACTTCCCTCGCCCTGCTGGCCACACCACTTCTGATCATAGCCTGGATGCTGTTGGCCCTCTTGGCCACCTGAGCATACCGCTGGCTCCTGTTCAGCTGCCTGCCGACCAATCCCCCCAGCTCCCTTCCCTCCAGGCAGCTTTCCAGCCACTCTGCCCCCAGCCTGCAGCCTTGCACGGGGTTGTTGTGCCCCACATGCAGGACGCGGCACTTGGCCTTGTTGAACCTCGTCCAGTTGGCCTCGGCCCATCGCTCCAGCCTGTCCAGGTCCCTCTGCAGAGCCTTCCTGCCCTCAGGCACATCAACACTCCTGCCCACCTTGGTGTCCTCTGCCAGCTTGTTGAGGGTGAATGAGATCCCCTCGTCTGATCATTGGGGATTACAGAGAACTGGACCCAGCACTGAGCCCTGGGGACACACCACTTGTGACCAACTGGATGTAGCTCGATTCACCATGACTCTCTGGGCCTGGACTCCAGACAGTTTTAAACCCAACGAAGCATACTCCCATCCAAGCCTTGAGCAGCCATGTTCTTCAGGTGAATGCTTCAGAAACGGTGTAAAAAGCCTAAATGAAGTCTAGGTGGACAACATCTACAGCGTTTCCCTCATCCACTGAGCGTGTCACCTTGTCATAGAAAGAGACCAGGTTGGTGAAGCAGGAGCTGCCTTTGCTAAACCAATGCTGACTGGGCCTGATCACCTGGGTCTCCTGTAAGTGTTATGTGATTGTACTCAAGGTAAGTTGCTCCATGAGCTTACCTGGCACCAGGGTCAGACTGACGGGCCTGTAGTTGCCCGGATCCTCCTTCCAGCCCCTCTTGAAGATGGGCGTCACATTTGCAAGTTGCCAGTCAACTGGGATTCTATGATTCTTGTTGAGCGTTTCCACCAGCTCCCTCAGTACCCTTGGGTGGATCCCATCTGGCACCATAGACTTGCATATAGGTAAGTATACCTGAGCCTTTTCCTCATCTCTTGTCAGTTTGTTTTTCCCCCACATCCAGTCAGGGCCGGAGATTCTTTCTCATCCTCCTTTTGTTGCTAGAGTATTTGGAGAAGCATTTTCTACTGTTCTTGGGAGCACAAGCCTGACTAGGTTTCAGCTGGCCTTTGGCCCTTCTTTTCTCCCTGCATAGGCTCACGACATCTTTGGATGTTGTACCTGAGTGGCCTGCCCCTTCTTCCAAAGGTCATAAATTTTTAAACTTTTTTTTTAACTTTTTTTTTTTTTTCTTTTTTTCTCCCCTGAGCTCAAGACACAACTCTCTGTTCAGTTGGGCAGATCCTCTTCCCCGCTGTCTTGTCTTTCGGCAGACGGGGACAGCCTGCTCCTGCACCTTTAGGATTCCCTTCCTTTCCATCCTTCCTTTCCCTTCAGCACTGCCTCCCAAGGGACTCTGCCAACCAGTCACCAGAACAGGCCAAAGTCTGCCCTCCAGAAGTCCAAGGTGGCAGTTCTGCTAACCCCCCTCCTTACTTGTCCCAGAAACAAAAATTCTGAATTCCTAGGGCCAAGATATGATCTCCAGGTGGGGGAGCACTCCCCACTCTGCTCCTGGGGCTGACCTCCCCACCACAGCTTTTGGGGCTGGGCGCCCAGCTTGCCGGCACAGCAAGGTCCTGCAGGCTGAAGCCCGGCCTGGGGCTTTCAGAGCAGCCCAGGAGCCGCAGCCCCTTGGCAGAGCCCGGCGCTGCAGCCGTAGCCCCAGCAGTCACCAGTTCCCAGCGAGACCTGCTGCCACGCGCTCCTCCTGCAGCGGGGCTGTGCCAGAAGGGCAATGCCAGGCGCCTGCGCACCTGGCACACACTTCCTCCTGCCCCAGCATCGGGCTGCACACAGGGACACGGGCAGGAAGGGCTGGGCCCCTGCTGCTGGCCCCTTCTACAGCTGGGGGCTTCTGCGCTGGCCCCACAGCAGCGAGACCCCCCAGCACCAAGCTACGTTCTGTGGGTAGCCCTGTGCCTGCTGCTAGGGTCAGGCTGCCTCCTCCTCCTCCTCCCACTTTAGGGCTCCTTCTTTCTGTCCCCGGGTCCAGAGGCACATGTGGCCTCTTTGGGGTCTTTCTGGGTGATGCCCAGGCCACAAGCTGTCCCTGGTGTCGGACAGGAACCTGTGTATGTGACACATTTCCTTCATGGACAGTGCTGCAGCTTGGTGCCCTGAGGCTGAAGCCTCAGCTCTGAGCCCGTTGGCAGCATCCCCGCTGCTGCTCAAAGCCACGATGCTATCGGCAGCAGCGCAGGTGCCCCAGCAGCTGCGTGCAGTTAAAGCCGCCGCCGGGTCTCTGGGAGGGGGAATCTGCCCCCTTTGTGCCCTGTGCCACCAGCCTCTGCAGGGGCTGGAGATGTCCCTTCTGCACATCTTGAGGCCAGCACAGGGACCTGATTCTGCTCAGTGACCCCCGGGGTTCTTCCAGGTGGGTCAAGGACCCCCGACACAGGCTGAGTACTGGGGTGCTGAGGGAGGCCATGATATGAGGGAGGACCCCATGCTGGGGATAACCCTGTCCCCATGGGGACCTGCTCTCAGGCACAGTCCCAACCGCAGCTCAGGGGGATACAGGAGACAGGCAGGCTGGCTCCCTTCGGGGACATTTGGGTGCTGAGCCCCAGCAGGGAGGCGGGGGGGTGCGTGACGCCAGAAGCGGAGCCGAGTCTCATATTTGGGCACGGAGCAGGTTATTGGAGGCTGGGCCCCGGCAGGCAGCAGATAACCCTCCTGATAGCGGCTCACAAGGTGCCTCCGCCGCCCCCATTGGCTCCTGCCAGCGGGGGCTGCCTATATATCCCCCTCCCCGGCGCGGGGCTGCGTCTGGCACTGGGGGCAGGATGGTGCCTGCCAGGGCACTGGGGCTGCTCCTCTGCGTGCAGCTCTGCGGGGGTGAGTGGTGGGGCTGGCCGTGGGGCAGGGGCTGGCCGTGGGCAAGCCGTGGGGCAGGGAGCAGCCGTGGGGCAGGCATCCCCCGGGCTCAGCAAGGTCCCTGGGGTTGCCTGCAGGCAGCGGGGAGCTGCGGCTGGTGGATGGTGGCGGGCGCTGCGCCGGCCGCGTGGAGGTGAAGCACGAGGGCGAGTGGGGCTCCGTCTGCAGCTACGACTTCGACTGGGACCACCGGGGCGCCGGCGTGGTGTGCCGGCAGCTGGGCTGTGGCGCGGTGGCCCGGGCATCCCCGTACGCCCCGTTTGGGCAGGGCAAGGGACGCATCTGGCTGCACCCCTTCTTCTGCCGTGGCTCTGAGGCCACCTTGCAGGACTGCCCCCATTATGGCTGGGGCAAACACTTCTGTGACCATGATCGGGACGTGGGGGTGACCTGCACAGGTGAGTCGCGGTGGTGGTGCTGGGGATGCTGTGCTGGGACCCCCCTGGAAAAATCTGAGGCTTGCGGCCCTGTACAGAGGCGCTGGAGCTGCGGCTGGTGGCTGGCAGGGGACCGTGTGAGGGGAGAGTGGAGGTGAAGCTGCGGGGACGCTGGGGCACGGTGGCAGATGATGCCTGGGACATGGAGGACGCTGAGGTAGTGTGCCAGCAGATGGGCTGCGGCTCGGCTGCTGACATCTACAAAGGGTCTAATTTTGGCCAAGCTGATGGCCCCCTCAGTTTGGCGCTTGTTGACTGTGATGGGACTGAGAAGGCCCTCTGGGACTGCAAGATTCAAGGCTGGGGACCCTATGATGGCCCTCATGAATACGACAGCGCTGTGGTGTGCCAAGGTGAGTGCTGGGGACATGCGGTGCTGCAGGGAGCCCCCTCGTCCGCATCCCCCCAGGAGCCCTCCTCTCGTGGCAGGGTTCTCCCGTCTGGCCGGAGGGGACGGCGCCTGCTCGGGGCGGCTGGAGGTGCGGCAGGGCCGGGCCTGGGCCACCGTCTGCCACGGCCACGTGGACCTCAAGGCCGCCCAGGTGGTGTGCAGGGAGCTGGGCTGCGGCACGGCAGTGGCCGTCCCCGCTGCCGGCCATTTTGGGGCAGCAACGGGGCCGCTCTGGGACGGCGCCTTTGAGTGCAACGGCAGCGAGCCACTCCTGGCCAGCTGCGCCCGGCGGCCGACCCACGGCCAGGCCTGTGCTGGCCCCGCTGCTATCGTCTGCTCACGTAAGTGCTGGGGCCGCTGTCCGGGGGGCCGGGGCAGCCCCTTGCAGCGCGGGGTGCCCCGGGGGGTCCCTGCCCTGCCATCCCCCCAGCGCCCTCTCTGCGCCGCAGCCTACACCGGTTTCCGTTTGGCGGATGGCGGCTCGGGCTGCGCCGGGCGGGTGGAGGTGGAGGCGCAGGGGACATGGGGAGCGCTGTGTGCCAGCGCCTGGGACCTGCGCGACGCCCACGTCCTGTGCCGCCACCTGGGCTGCGGCCCCGCCGCCTCCCTGCCCCCAGGAGGCCATTTCGGGACGGGCACGGCGACGGGGCCGCTGCGGCGCGATGCCCTGAGCTGCAGCGGGAGCGAGCGGCACCCGGGCGAGTGCCCCGTGGCGCTGCTGGGGGAGCCCGCCTGCCCCCCTGGCCATGCCGCCGCCGTCAACTGCTCAGGTGGGTGCAGGGGCCGCGGGGACCCGTGGCAGGCGGGGAGCAGCGCCCGTCCCCACGGCACGGCCGGGCTCTTGCAGGCGCCGCTGAGCCCCTGCGGCTGCTGGACGGGGAGAGCCGGTGCGACGGGCGGCTGGAGGTGGCCACGAGCCCCGGGGCCTGGGCCCGCGTGGCTGCGGGGCCGGGGGACGACCGAGCTGCCTCCGTGGCGTGCCGGCAGCTGGGCTGCGGTGTGCCAGAGAAGGTCTACGCTGTGCCGGCCGCCAGCTCGGGCCCCGTGGAGCTGGAGGAGCTGCGCTGTGCTGGCACTGAGGAGCTCCTGGCGCAGTGCAACGCCTCGGGGCCTGCCGCAGCGCCCGGCCACAGCCCCCCAGAGGCGGCCGTCGCCTGCTCAGGTGAGTGCGCCGGGAAGGGCCGCGGGTGCCCAGCGGGCGCCCCCAGCCCCATCCTGGCCCTCCCGTGCAGGCAGCCGGCGGCTGAGGCTGGCGGGCGGCCCCGGGCGCTGCGCCGGCAGGGTGGAGGTGTACAGCGAGGGCACGTGGGGCACCGTCTGCCAGGACGCCTGGGACCTGCCAGATGCCGACGTCGTGTGCCGCCAGCTGGGCTGCGGGCGGGCCCTGGAGGCGCCCGGCTCGGAGCGCTTCGGGCCCGGCGTGGGGACGCTGTGGCCGGGTGCCGGGGGCTGCTCGGGGACGGAGGCGGCTCTCTGGGCCTGCCCAGCCCCGGCACGGCGCGGCTGCCGCCGGGGCGGCGGTGCCGGTGCCGTGTGCTCAGGTGAGCACTGTGATCCCTGAGCTGGGTGGGGAGCAGGCCCCGCTGCCCGTGGGGTGCGCGCTGCCCCACCTGTCCCAACGGTGCCGCGACCCCCCCCGTCCCCTGTTGTTGCAGGGCTGCTGCGTCTGGCGGGGGGCAGCAGCAGCTGCAGCGGGCACCTGGAGGTGCTGCGCGAGGGGACGTGGGGCCGCGTGTGCGCCAACGACACCAGCCCCGCCACAGCTGCCGTTGTCTGCCGCCAGCTGGGCTGTGGCACCGGGGGGAGGCTGGCGGCCGTCCCCGCACAGGGCTCGGTCCCCGCCTGGCTGGGCTGGGTGCGATGCCAGGAGGGGGCCCCCTCGCTCTGGCGCTGCCCCTCGGCGCCCTGGCACCTGCAGTCCTGCGGCCCCGAGGGGGTCGCCCACATCGCCTGTGACGAGGACACCGAGGACACGAGCGGGGCCACCAGCACTGCAGGTAGCAGCTGCCGGCACGGGGGTGCTTGCCCAGCTGGCTCTGCCCGTGCCCACTGCCCCCTGCCCCCTGCCCCCTGCCCCCTGCCCCCTGCCCCTGCTGCCGTGCGGATCCCGGCCTCACGCTGCAGGTGCCATCCCTGCAGGTGCCAGCAGCAGCAGCGTTGCCCCACTCACAGCAGTGTCGGGGAGCGTGCCGGTGCCCACGGTCCTGTGCGTGCTCCTGGGGACGTTGCTGGGCCTGGCCCTGGCAGCCCTGGCTGTGCAGGCACACTGCGCACGGCTGCAACGCCGAGGTGGGCACTGCCTTGGGGGTTCCCCTGGTGCCCCTTTCGAAGTCTCCATGGGGCTGTGGGGAACAGTGGGGCATGCCGTTGCAGCGTGTACTTCCTTACAGACCCCGTGAAAGCCACGGGTGTCGGCACTGAGGCCGTGTACGAGGAGCTGGATTACAGCCTGATGCCCGAGTACCAGGAGGTGCCCAGCCACACAGGTGGGAGCACGGTTGTCCCCAGGGCCTGGGGCTGTCCCCATCCCAGGCCGAGCACCCAACACCACAGTCTCCACTGCAGGTTCCCTGTCCAAGGGCTCAGGCATGAAGCCACAGGATGACAGCTGGGATGGCAATGACGAGGAGCTCAGCCCCGGAGAGGCCCCAGGTAGGGGAAAGGGCACTGAGCAGGGACACAAAGGCACAAGGGTCAGAGGAGAGGGGCTATGACGGAGCAGTGGTGCTGGGGAGGTGAGGGCACACGGCCCTTGAGGCTGCGTCCTCAGCCCCGGCCCCTCCTCGCCTGGCGCAGCCTCCCCGGCCCAGCCCGGGCACGGCCCCCCGGATGGCTACGACGATGCTGCGGCCGTGCCGGAGGAGCCCCCCGCTCCCCACGGCGGGGACGCCCCAGCGCAGCCCCGCGGGGACACGGGCTATGACGACGTTGACATGGGCACCCTGGGGACAGCGCCGTGAGGAGGCCCTGGGGACACGGCTGCAGGAGGGGGCTCCGGCCACAGGGAGGGCTGGCCCTGCCCATGGGGGGCACCCGTCCCTGCCCAGCCCTCACCACGCTGCAGAAACGGCTCCATCGGCCCGCCCGCACCCGTGGCCCAACGTCACGCCAGGCTCCTTGTGAAGTTTTTCAGCATGGCCTTTCCCTGCGCAGCGCTCTTTCCAATTAAAGCCCCCAAATGCTTGGAACCTCGCTCCCAGCACCGTTCTGTCTTTCCCTCTCCTGGGTCCATCTTCCATCCCTCAGGGCCATGGGGCAGAGCTGGGCCTGCAGGCACATCCCCATGGCTCTGGGCACGCAGGAAGGATTGGGAAGAGCCCAGGGCCCAGTTCTGGGGCCTTCCTTTGGCCCCAGAGCTGCACGCTCTCCCTGCCAGGAGAACAGGATGAGGGAAGGGCACAGCACGTCCCAGGGACGCCTCCTCTGCCCCAGTACTCCCAGCACCACCTGTCCTGGTGCGAGGGGATATTGTGCACCGTCAGCAAGCTGGCAGAGGACATCAAGGTGGGCAGGAGCATTGATGTGCCTTATGGAAGGAAGGCTCTGCAGAGGGACCTGGACAGGCTGGAGCGATGGGCCGAGGCCAACTGGACGAGGTTCAACAAGGCCAAGTGCCGCATCCTGCACGTGGGGCACAACAACCCTGTGCAAGGCTGCAGGCTGGGGGCAGAGTGGCTGGAAAGCTGCCTGGAGGGAAGGGAGCTGGGGGGATTGGTCGGCAGGCGGCTGAACAGGAGCCAGCGGTGTGCTCAGGTGGCCAAGAGGGCCAACAGAGTCCGGGCTAGTGTCAGAAGTGGTGTGGCCAGCAGGGCGAGGGAAGTGATTGTCCCCCTGTACTCGGCCCTGGTGAGGCCACTACTTGAGTACCGTGTTCAACTCCAAGGCACCTCCTACAAGAACAACATGGACCTGTTAGAACAGAATGTTGTCATTAGTGCTCTGCGAGTAGTTTCTGAAAGCAAAACCTGTCCCAGAGGCAACAGCAGTCGCCTGTCCTTGTCCTTCCTGGACCAGACAGGAGCCTGCTAAACCTCAAGATAGGTGGTGGTTACAAAGGCAGTAGTGAGCTGTTTCTTTCTGGGTTTTGCTTCTTCCTTTTCTCAGATGATGGTTGTGATTGGTAATTTCCAGCACAGCTGCTTGAGTTGGCACAGGTTGCTGTCGTTTAACCCAGCAGCAGCTGAGTACCACAGAGCCCTTCAGTGGCTCCCCTCCCCTGCCACAGTGGGATGGGGCAGACAACTGAGGAAGAACAAACAAACAAACAATAGGTTAAAGGCATGGGTTACTGTCATGAGACAGTTAAATAGGACACAAAGTGATGGGAAAATAATAATGAAGATAGCAGTAAATAAATAAGTATATAGATTTGAAACAGGTGGTGCACAGTGCAAAGAGCCCTGCGCAGGGCTCTTTCCAATTAAAGCCCCCGAGTGTTTGGGACCTCGCTCCCAGCACCATTCTGTGTCTCTCTCTCTCACGTTTCCATCTTCTGTCCCTCAAGTCCATGGGGCAGAGCCGGGCCCACAGTCACATCCCCATGGCTCTGGGCATGCAGTAAGGATGTGGAAGAGCCCAGGGCCCAGCCCCAGGGCCTTCCTTTGGCCCCAGGGCTGCACGTTCTCCCCACCAGGAGAACAGGCTGAGCGAAGGGCACAGAACATCCCAGGGATTTCTTCTCCCCCTGTATCCATAATTGAGTTAGCAGTGGTTCCTGTTGCTGGGAGGAGCCACCCTAGAGGAGAGGAGTGTCTTCCTCACCCCCAGCCACCCCTTGCCTTCCCGGACCCCCCGCTGGAAGGGTAGTCGGGACATAGCTCCCTCCTGTGGGGTGTCGTGCTCCAGGAGGTCTCCGATCTTCAGGCTGGGCTTCAGCGCTCGCAGTGCAACCAGCTCCTGCAGTACGTCCTCGTTCAGCTCTGACACACTCAGCCTGGCATTGGAAGGAAAGAAGAAGCCTCAGTACCGGAGGTGAGGGGGGCACCTGAGAGTCTCCCTGGGGTACGCGTGGCAGGTCTCACCCCAGTGCCTGCAGCGGGCAGGCAGGATGCCTGAGCTGCCGCAGCAGCAGCACTGCCCCGGCTCCCAGCTCAGTGTCACTCAGGTCCAGGCATCTCAGGCTGCAGCTCTCCCCAAGGTGCGTGGCCAGGTCCCGGCAGCAGCTGCCCGTCAGGTGGCAGCTCCCCAGCCTGCAGGTCCAAGGAGAGACAGCAGCGGTGGGGATGTACTGGCAGTGCTGGAGCTGCTCGGGCTGCGCAGGAGCACAACCAGAGCTGCATGCCCTTACCGCAGCACCCGCAGCTGGCAGGCGCGATGCCGGAGCCCCTCGCACAGCAGCTGCACTCCATCATCCCGCAGCCCTGTGTTGAAGGACAAGTCCAGCTCCTCCAGGTGTGGACTGGTGCCCAGCACTGCAGCGAGGTCCTGGCAGCAGGCACTGGTCAGGCGGGTGTACCGCAACCTGCGGGAGAGAGCCTCATCGGTGCCAGTCCTCCCATGCCACACCCCACTGCAGTGTCCATCCCCAGCCCTCTGTCAGTGGGACAGAGGGACAAGGCCAGCCTGCAGGACGTTGTTGGGCACATCCCCAGCCCTCTGCTCCCCCAGCCTGGGATGTGTCTACAGGGACCTGCCGGGGACACAGCGTTCCCAGTGCCGCTCACCGTAGGATGTGCAGGTGGCAGCCAGGCTGCCGCAGCCCGGTGCAGAGCAGCCGCACACCGCTGTCGCCCAATGCTCTATCGCCCAGCTCCAGGCAGGCCAGGCTGGGGTGAGTGGCCAGTAGCGTCCCCAGGGCCTCACAGCCACCCTCTGTCAATCCACACCACTGCAGCCTGCAGGGAGAGCAGCAGAGAAGCCAGCCAGCCAGCAAGGAGGGACCGCCGCCACCCACCCCATGGTTGGACACAAGCATGGAGATGCTGCCCCCACCCTCCCACATGGGGTCCAGCCCTTCCGCATCAGCACCCCCTGAGAAGGGCAGACGGAGGTGGCTACCCAGCACCCAGGGGCAGGCTCCATACCTGAGGTTCCGCAGCGAGCTGCCTGCGTGCCCCAGTGCCTGGCAGAGTGGGTGCAGAGGAGAGCGCAGCTCCTCCTGCCATGGGTGCTGCCTGGGAATGAGGGGACAGGTATGTCCATAATCTCGCATGATTCTCCCCAAGAATAAGTAAAACCCTCCACCAAGGGACTAAACCACTAGGGAAGAGACATGGTGGTGTTTGGATGGAAAGGCATTCACAGTTTCAGCTTCCAAAACCCTCCTTTGAGATGGAGAAAGGGAAATCTCTGTCATTTTGGCCACTGGAGCGGAGTAGTGGTACTCACCCAGGCAAGACTGTGGCTGGCTCCTCCCTGCACTGCTGCTGGTGAAAGGAGCAGCTCCGGAGGGTCACGCTGTCCAGTCCATCCCACTGTTTGATGCAGAAGCAAAGAGCCATCTGGTCGTATAGCGTCAGCTTGATGTCATGCAAATCTATTCCCGTGAAGCATCCCAACACATTCTGCGCAAAGCTTTTTTCATTCATCTCGAACAAAAAATGGAAAGTGTCCAACTCCTTAATCATCATCACTTCACTGGGATGGGAAAGGCCTCTGTGTCTTGTCTGAAGCCACCTCAGAAGATCTTCCTGAGCTCGTGGTGAAATTCTGCACCCAATTCTTTCACCTGCGTACTCTATTGATTTGGGATTTACCAGACCAAACAGGAACCGAATTGTTAAGTTCAAATCCTTCCTAGATTTGCTGTAGCTTTCTAACAATGTATTTACGTTCTTTGCAAGGGCCTCTGGGTCACTGACAGTTTCCTCATCATCATCCAGGACATAAAACATAGCCGCAAAAAACTCCTGGAGGTGCAGGTGTGTGAAGCTGTAGACATTGTCTTGGTCTACGCCTTTTTTCAGGCTTTTCTCATTGAGGAAGAGGGAGAGAAGGTCTGGCCAGTCCAAGCCACAGTCCTTGATTTCCTTTTCCTCAAAGAGGACCTTGTGTTTCCAGACGCCATCAGCGGCCAAGGAGCAAAGCTTGCGCAGGAACTGCTGCAGGTCCTGCTGGGCATCGCTGCCTCTGCACTTCATTAACCAGGAGAGGTAGAACATGCCCATCCACGTGGTGGCCTTGGAGCACTCAAGAATGTTGTTCTTCTTGTAAAGCTCTTGCTCAAGGATGGTGCAGATGGTCCAGCTCATGATGGGGATGACACACAAGCTATAGAGGGCCTCATTTCCCCTGGCGAACCTGAAGGCCACATCTGCTTTATTGTCATTCTTGAAATACCTGTGGAAATACTCCTCCCTTGCAGCTGCCGAGAAGCCCAAGATTTCCACGTAACACTCACCCTCCAGGCACTGCCCCAGGTTTTGAAGAGCCATTGGCCTTGTGGTGATGAGCAAAGAGGATGCAGGGAGAACAGTCCTCTTGAGCAAGCTCATCAGCGTGGTTTCCAGTGGCTTTGCTTCCCTGGGGTCAGAGCTCAGCTCGTCTTTGGGCTGAGCCAAAGGGAACCCCAGGGCCTCGAAGCCATCGAAGATGAACAAGACCTTCTCCTGGTTGTCCAGGATACTTCCAGCTGGCATTCGCTGGTGAGGGCAGCATTTTGAAACCAGGTCCAACACACTCACTTGCTTGGAAAGGGAAAGCTCCCTGCAGTCTATACAGAAGACATAGTCGAACTGCATGTAGAGAGCCCCTTCCACCCACTCCACCATCATCTTCCTGACCATCATCGTCTTCCCCATGCCTGGGGCACCCACCAGCACCACAGTCTGTGGTGTTTGCCCATCGTCATCAGGTTTAAACAGTGTCTGTGCAGTGACAGCGCTGGTGGTGTCGGCACATCCCCAGCTGACATCTGCACCTTCAGGCTTGCCTCCACGCTGGCTCCAAGGCTTCTTGGCGATGGTCAGGGCAGTGTAGCGGCTGCTCACAGACAGGTTCTCCCCCAGGCAGGAGTTCACCTCTTTGTACCAGAGGAACTCTCTGGCCACATGCTCTCTGTACTTCTGCTTGTACTCTACACCAGAGAGAAGCAGAGTCAGTGCCAAAGTGAGCCAAACTTCCTGACCAGCATGACTGTGCTCCTGACACACCAACAGCATGGGACATTTGTTTCAATGCTCTTCTGAATGCAAAATTCAGTTACTCATTTCCTACGTGCCACCCATCAAACTGCCTTTATTTTCTGGGTTCTAATGGGAATGTCCCCAAAGTGTCCCCCCGTGTCCCCAGCTAGGAGCCCGGCTGGCAACCTGGGTCTTCTTGGCTGCAAGAACTGCTTGAAGAAGCACCACTTGCCCCTTCCAGGCTCCCCTGTCCTTATCACCTTGGTCCTCTCTCTGCTGCTAGTCCCACTGCTCCCTTAAGGGGAAGGGAGCAGTGGGAACCTGTCAGGATCAGTGGGACACCTTCACCTCTCCAGTCTCATCACAGAGCTGAAACCTGCTCTTTTACACACTTTTATCTGTCTCCAGCACTCAAAAGACAAAGAAAATCAAAGTTTACTCCAGTTCCTTACCCTTCACCTTCTCATCCAGGATTTTTTCAGCAAGGTCTCTCTGGTTCATCTCCTCAAACAACCCAATGGCGATGTCCATGGCGGCATCTTCCCCATAGCTCTTGCCCATGCAGTTAACAAGCATGGAAGGGTGCGTGGCCTCCACCAGAGCATCCTCAGGGATGTTCCAGCCTCCGTTGGTATGAACATGGGACAGCTTTGCCTTGAACTCTTGGAAGCCTTCAAGTGTGAGACCTTCCAGTGCACCTAAGAGGACAGTGAATGCACTCCCTTCCCCCGCCATCACAGGATGTGGAAAATCACCTGCAAAAAAAACAGGGCTTGGAAGTCAGCGTTCTACTCCAATCGTTCCGGGACGTGCCTGAGAACATGTAAGCACTAAAAGCAGCTGGGCTGGTACTGAAGACTCAGTCTCACAGCTATTCAGAAAGTGCCAGGGTAGGGGTAGTGGTGTGAACTTCACCCACAGCTGGATATGCAGGGGAGGGGAAAGGTTGCTGAGACGGGGATAGATGCTGGCTCAGAGATTCCAAAGGAGAAACACCTATGGAGAAAGGCAGCAAACCCTAGGGGACAATCACCCAGGAAGTCACCCAGTGGTGTGGCACAGCACTGGAGGTACAAGCCATGGAGACCAACCTGTGCTTTCCCCGGGGCTGTGCCCACCTGGCTGGCCAGGACACTGCGGGCACTGTAGAGCTGAGAGCAGAGCAGCGCTCAGCCTGGCAGCACGTGGGGCTGGTGCTGGGGGGCGACAGGCAAACCCCTGGTCCCCAGCGAGCCGTGCCACCACGCGCTCCTCCTGCAGCGGGGACGTGCCGGAAGGGCCCAGGCAATGCCCAATGATGCATATAAGCAGGGTGTCGGTTTTGAAAGGCGCCTGCGCACCCGGCACACACTTCCTCCTGCCCCAGCACTGGGCTGCACACAGGGACATGGGCAGGGAGGGCTGGGCCCCTGCTGCTGGCCCCTTCTACAGCTGGGGGCTTCTGTGCTGGCCCCGCAGCAGCTGGAAGCAGAAGGAAGCTGCAGGGGGTTGCTGCTGCATACTGTGGTTTCAACCTCGGAGCAAGGGGGACCTCACAAGGTGGATCCGATCACAGGAAGTGTAAAACTGAGTTTAGATGATTGCCAAAAGAGATTAGGATAGAGAAAGTAAAAATAGCTGTGCAAAATGGAGAAATAGACTAGGAGCTGCTGGGGAAGATGGTTATTGGGGTGATATGTATGGACAGAAAGGAAAAAGAATCTGGGAACAACAGCGGCTGTTGACCTCACCTAACAGCTCTCCTGGGCAGGGAGGTACAGCAGAGGAAACCTTTCAGTAACAAGGGGGGCAAACAACAAAGCAGAGGAGTAGGGGGTGGCTGGAAATGGCAATGGTAGTGGTAGCACATCAGAAGAGATGGATTTTTATATAAGTAATGCAGAAAACAGGAAAAGGCCATCATAAAGGGTCAAATGACAGAAACAAGCTGTAACAAAGACAGATACAGAGTACTGGAAACAGCCATCCTAGGAGGATCAATCCCAGGTGGAAAATCTGGTACCAAAGCTGAAGTAATGGCACCTGCCAGTCCTCTGGACAAATATGTGTGGTCCTAAAGAAGATGAGACTGCTCTGAGTGAAATTTTCAAGAAATTTTGAAAACAATGTTGTTGTTTTTTATAGAAATTATAAACCTAATTTTTCACTGTGATCCATTAGCAAGGCTGACAGAAAATCCTAGCAAACAGCGGTGGAGTACTGCCAAATAAACACGTTCACCATGAGAACAGCTCCTATTTTAGCAAGTGTGCCAGTGGTTATTGCTAAGTTACCAGAAGACAACAGGTGGTTTTCAATTATAAATCCAACCATTTTGCCACCATCCCACTTATCGAAGAATCATTTTTTCAGTGTTGTTCTTGCATTTGGACAGAAAGGATTAAAACCCTGCACTGGCACCTCAGGGGCTTACCAACATACTTGCAGGACCCAAGCTTACTTCAGAAATCTGTTCAAGCTATTGTCTCCAAAGAATAAAGAAAAATCACCATCTTATGTGGATTCTACTCCAGCAACCAGAGCTGTAGAAGAAGCAAGAGTTATCCAGCTTTTAAAATTAAAAGATGAAACAGGATTTGAAGTCCATTTGGAAGAGGCACAATTAGCACAAGCCCTGGCTACCTGCTTTGGTGAGACAGGAAGAGAGAGGTGCAAGAATGGTTAAGGTTTGCATGAAATCAAAGCTTTTTCTGATAAAACCCGACTCAGAGCACCGTTAGGGGGATTTAATTTATAACGGCAATGTGCCCATAACTCTGCTGGTATCAGCAGGCTGTTGTGGTTTAACCCAGCAGGCAGCTGAGCACTACACAGCTGTTCACTCATGTCCCCCCACCCCCACAGTGGGAAGGGGGAGAGAATCAGAAAGAAAAGGTGAAAACCTGTGGGTTGAGATAAAGGCAGCTTAATAGGACAGAAAAGGAAGGGAAAATAATGATAATAATAATGATAAAAGAGTACACAAAGCAAGTGATGCACAGTGCAATTGCTCACCACCCACTGACCGATGCCCAGCCCAGCCCCGAGCAGTGTCGCCACCCATCCCGGCCAACCCCACCAGTTTTATTGTTCAGCGTGATGCCGTATGGCGTGGAATGTCCCTCTGGCCAGTGTGGGTCAGCTGTCCTGGATCTGCCCCCTGCCTGCTCCTGGTGCACCCCCAGCCTCCTCACTGGCAGAGCAACCCCAGAAGCTGGAAAGTCCTTGGTTCTGTATGAGCACTGCTCAGAAAGAACTAAAACATCAGTGTGTTATAGCATTATTCTCAATCTTAATTTGAAACACATAACCGTACCAGCTGTGAGGAAGAAAATTAACTCTATTCCAGCTGAAACCAGGACACGGACCATCATGGAAGTTACTGGTTAAGCCTCTGGAGTGGAGGTGGAGCAAGGGACATGATGATGCACCAAAGTAGTGGGAAAATGCTACTCTAAAAGCCCCTGCACCAAAACAGCCAGTACCAGAAATTTCAATAGGAACTTCCCCATCAGTTGGTTCTAGAGAGGTGAAAAATTAGTTATAGAATCACTTGGGCTGGAAAAGACCCCTAAGATCAAGCCTAACTATCACGTAACGCTACCAAGTCCACCACTAAACCATGTGTTGAATACCTCCAGGGGCAGGCCACCACCTCCTTTGGCAGTATGTTTCAATGCCTACCAACCCCTTCTGTGAAGAAATTCATCCTGGCATCCAATCTAAATCACCCCTGGCATAACTTGAGGCTGCTTCCTCATGTCCAATAATTTGTCACCTGAGAACAAAGACCTACATGCGCCTCACTACAATGTCCTTTCAGGTAGTTGTCCTTTCAGTTGTCCAGGCAGTGGGCATTAATATTATTTGGTATTAATTAATTAATATTAATTGGTAGAAGAGTTACCATACAGACCTTACAATGACCAGATCTCACTCCTGCCCTGTCTGAACAAGCTGCAGATCACACTGCTGAGAAAAAAAGCCAGCTGCAGTCATTGGCTGTGGGTACAGGTGTACTAGTAATAAACCAAAGGTACACTTCATCTATGAAAACACTAGATATGAGCAGAGAAAAATAATCCTCTGTGCTACTGTTAATAGAATAGGAGACCAAGTAGCATGGAAACTATTAAAAACTCACGCCCACTAAGAGTACAGACATTATTAAGAGAAGAAACATCTAAGCAGAACCCTTTGCATCTCTTCTTGGACTGTGATTTTTTTTTTTAATTTATATTTTAATAATGGAATAAAATAGGGAGGTGTGGCTGGAGAAAGGGAGATAGAAAGCATGTGGCAGGAAATGAAAATGAGATTTCTGATAAACTCAGAAAGATAATGGAAAGAAGATATATGTAATGCATGGTAAAGCACATGGAAAGACTAAAAACAATACTAAAATATTTTAAAAAGCCAGATCAGCTGGCTCAGTTTAACTGCTGCAGTCTTGAGACACAGGAGTGTTTGCAGCATCCTTGCTGGACTCAAGAAGATAACTTGCCTTTGGTAGGTGATGAGAGATGGAGAAAGGTGAACATAGCACTGACTCACAAACCAGGCCACTAGCTGTGTGTTGAGGTAGCTAAACATGCCCTAGCTGCCAGATTTTACCTGTCTGGAGCTTTGTTTTATTTCATTTTAACTAGGGTAGTCAGTAATTCCTGCAATAGGATTTTTCATGATTAGATATCTAACCTGTGCCCTGACGTGGTCTTGCTTAGCTTGGTCTAACTCCTTAATGCAATAATAATAATTTAGGATCCGAGAATAAGAACTGTTACAGCTCTCAAGGGAACCCAGAGAGTCATGGCATGGATGGATCCACCCAGGCTGGAGAGTCTGCTACAGCATCAGAAAAATGCTCTAAAATTATAATAACATGATGATGTTGGTGGGTTTATTCATTTACAGTATCAGCCTCAAGGGACAAGAAGTTGCAGTGAAGCAGCTAGAATAGTGACAGAGATGTGAAATCCTATAATGGTCCCTTAAACAAGGCAGATGCAGGAAGAATTTGGGAATGGGGTAGGGGAAGGAATCAAACAAGAAAAAGAGTTTGAAATAGAGAGAAAGCTAAGTGCTAGAAGTATTTAATTGAAGACAGAATTGTGGATTAAGCATATACATACATGCAATTACAATGATTATAATCTTGCTCCTGGTAACAGCAAACACATGGCTAACTGGGTATGGAGGGGGAACCATCCATCATTTTCAAAAGTTTAGGGGGAGGCATCCAGAAAAGCTTTTTAAAGAACAGAGACTGAGAGAAATGCTGCTTTGTACCCTTTAATACATCCTGCTAACCAGTTAATTGAATTTTTGAAAGATTTTGTCAATTACTGTAATCATAATACACACTAGAGGTAAAATGCTTATCCATATGGTTATTGCAGAGCTAGCCAGTTATGCCATGAAGTACTACAGTTACTATATGAAACCTACAGCACAGGCCTAAGGTCCAAGCAGGAAGTAGGATTAGGTAGAGGATTAAAAGCGAGGTTACAAGATAGGGCTAAGGCCTTTCCTGGAGTTCAGACGAGAAAAAATTCCTGTAGCATAGATACAACTCCCCTCCCAGAAACAGACTAAAAATAAGATTAAATATACACCTGAGAGGTTCAAGGAAAAGATGTAGACTTGGCAATGTTACGATGATTGAATTTGATGATCTCAAGGCTGTTTTCTAACCTAAAATAATTTTATAAGCTACCTATAATACAGAATTAAAATCCATACAGCAGACAGCACTAAAAACAAGGGTACATACAAGCTCCTTTTTGCTGTAGCCACCCAGCCTGGCTGTCCTGCTCAGAGCTTCCTATTGTGCCATCCTCCAGCTCACTGGGCATCAAATAGGTCTGGGAACAACTGCATCCTTCAGGAAGCCCAGGGCTCATCCTGCTTCTTCCTGAGGATGCTGCTGCTGCTGCTGAGCC
Organism: Netta rufina; assembly: GCF_964035555.1. NCBI lineage: Eukaryota > Metazoa > Chordata > Aves > Anseriformes > Anatidae > Netta > Netta rufina. Next base: position 46,134,635 of record NC_140128.1, read on the forward strand.
CCTGTGCTCCCAGGCACAGCAGTGGAGCTTGCAGCAGGGGCTCCCCAGAGCCAGGGATGTTCTTGTCCCTGCATGCTGTGAGCCCAGGGGAGGAGGAAAAATCATCAGCATGGTTTTTACGGTTCCAGTTTCCACCTGACCTTGAAGGAGCTGCTTTCACCTTGCTGCATCTTGAGCTGAAGCACTGCTTGCTGTGCTGGCACTCTGCTTTCTCTTACACTCACCTGCTATTTGTTTTATGTTTGCTTCAAACGTGGGCAGATGTTTTTTTCTTTAAAGTGGCATTTAAGCAGTCTGGGTATTTTGTTAGGCATACTGATATAGCTGAGATGCACACCAGCATAGCCATCCTGTGCATATTGGCCCCTCTTGCAGCAGTACAGTCTCTTAAGATGCCCAGGCTCCCTGCAAAATCACATTTAGCTGGTCAGTGGGTCCTCCATAATTGTATGGAGAAAGATGGACAAATAATGCAGCTCTTATTTCCCAAGCAAATCAAGCCAAAAGAGCTGTAGATAGTCCCAGGACCTGGCCATGAGTAAAAGCAAGGTTTGAACCCAGAGATGTGAATGTGAGGAGTGTGGCTGGAGGAGGTGGGGGCTGGGGCAGCAGAGTGGGGGGGGAAACAACGATGATGACGACTTGCTTTTAACCTGGGAGGATTCAGGGAGAACGGAAGAAGAGCTGGCACAAACCCACCCTGTTATGCAGTGTTTTAGCTTCCTCCCCTGCCCTGTGCACGGCATCTCTAGCAATATAGCTTGCCACCCCTTGTGGGATCATCATTCTCAGAAATCCATTATCCTGGCGCTGTAAGCCCCCAGATCCTCCCCCCCTCCTTCTCCATGCACAGAAACATCCCAGATTACCAGGCTGCCCCCCTCCCGTTCTGCCCAGTACATTTCCCCCTGTTTGTGGCTACAACTTGCTGCAAACCCAGGCAGGGTTTGGAGGAGCAGGCAGGGTGCTCATTGCTGCAGGGACAGCCCCAAATTGCTCAGCCCTGAGAAATGTGGGTGTGGGACAGAGCTGGCATGCCTCATTCCCCCCACCCTCCCTGTCATCCTGTCCCCCTCCACAGTCCCAGCCCTTCCTGCCCTATTGGAGCATCCTCCCCCCTCCCCTGCTCTCCATCTTCCTGCGGTCTGCAGAGCTGCATTGTGGGAAACTCCCAAGTTTTTTCCAACCCCCCCTTTCCTCTGCCTCCCTCCCTCTTCTCTGCGCAAGAGCCAGCTGCGAGGTGCGACTCGTAGGGCCGGAGGACAGGAGGTAAGGGCTGCTGCTGCTGCTGCTGCTGCTTTTTCCCCTATGCCCACCAGCACTGGGGAGGGGGCAGAGCTGCCGGGGTCCCTCGCTATCAGCCGAGAGCTGTGCGGTGTGTGTGCTGCGGGGTGGCTGAGTGAGACAGCCACGCAGATCTACCTGCTCAAGGTGAGTGTCCGCCTCTCTGCAGCTGCGTGCGACGGAGGCCAGGGGCTGCCACGCCGGGAGCGAGAGCGCCTGCCCGCCTGTTTTTTCTCCCTGTTAACAAATAACGATGTTTTTAACCCAAAGCAGCGAGGGGCTGTGAGCAGCCCCCTTCCTCGCACCATCCTCCTGCTCCCTGAAGGTCAGGCAGCCAGAGGAGGAGGCATTTCCGCAAAGGCAGAGCCCGCCGGCCTCCGCGTACCTGCCGCAGCCTCCAAGCGATGCGCCAGGCTGGCCTCGCCGGGACCAGGCTCCTTGCTTCCAGCCTCCGGGGAGGCTGCAGCCCCGGGATGGAGGCTGGGGACCTGGTGCTGTTCCGGAGGCAGAGCTGGCTCCAGGCATGGAAAACCAGAGCCGGCCGTGTCCCGGAAATGGTACGGGTGGGAGGAGGTCGCTGCGGCGCTTCGGTCTCGGCAGGAAAACTGCAAACCTCCCTGGAAGGCTCTCAGCAGGCTTCCAGATGGGTTTCCTCTCCTGTCAGCCCGCACGGTGTCATTCGTTCGCCCTTCACTCTGTGTCGATGCGTTAAAAGTGTGTTTAATCTCTTGCAGTCCTGAGGCAGGAGGCTATGCAAAGCGAGCGCTGCTGCTGCCTCCTTTTCTGTGCTGTGGGTTTTTTTTTTTTTTGGGGGGGGGGGGACACAACAGGGGGGACAAACATCTCTGGTTACAAATGGATAGCCTTTGATATATTCCCCTGCTTTGTGCTGGAAAGCCTTTTACAAAGGAAAACCTGCCCAAAATAAATAAAATAAGCACAAAATGGAGAGCGGAGTGGCAAGGCTGCCTATTTCAGGCTCTGGGGAGAAGAGCGCACCAAATGAGCAGGGGGAGGAGGACACCTGGGCTTCACAGTGTGTACAGCAGGCATGAAATGCAAGGGGGATGTCTTGGAAATGTTGGTCTGTCCTTGCCCCTGTGTGCATTTGTGCCCCATACGTTTGCACTGACCTGTTGATTTGTTCCCTGCTCCTATGTGGGGTCTCAGTGACCATCAAGTGGGGGAAGGAACCTGATTTTTATTTGGGAATCAAGGTCAGCCTGGGAAAACTTCAGTGGTGGGGTGATAGGAAGAAGCCTGGTGGCAGCCCAGTTTTCTTGGGTGGGGCTTGGGCAGGATGCTGTTGGGAGAGGGAGGATGGACGGGGCTGGATGGAGCTCCCTGCTCCATCTCAGGACTGACCTCCAAAGTCTGACCTTCACAGCTGTGACCTTCAGCAGCTTCCATCTTTCCTTAGCCACAGCACCTAAAACTAGCCCCTCACCCACGGTATTGCTGCAGAACAGTGGGAGAAAAATCCAGAATTCCTCTGAATGCATGTATTCATCCCTTGGCTGGCAGACAGCCACGACCGTGGGCTTGCCTGGGTGTGCTGGCCCCATCCGTGGGGGGGGGGGATAGGGGTAGGACAGCTCTGAGCAGGCCTTTCAATGCAGGATGTACTTGGGGTGTCCTTCCCCTGATCCTATCCGGCTTCTGCAGGTGGCAGGGAGGGAGAGGAGAGTGCTCGGGTTTTGGTGGGGGGCATTTCCCTGCAGGGTGCCAGGAGCCTCCCCAGAAGGTCTCTGCTGAATTATCCCCCATCCGCCTGCAGTGGCTTCTTACGTTTCAGCTGCAAAGCAACAGCTTTTAGGCTGATGCCTGCAGATCTGCAGGCCGTGAGATTCGGACCTGGCTCTGCTCATGCAGGTCTGCATTCGCACGTCTGTGATCTCTTTACTGGCCACAGCTGAGATGCAAAGGGTGTGATGGCAGAAGAACCTGGTGCAGTCCTGCATCCATCAGAAGGATTTGTCAGGGTGCCCATAAGATTAAGAGAGCTGTCAAATCTGCTGCTGCTTACTGCAGTGCCTGGGGATATTTTACTATGCCAGAGGCAGCCCCCTCCCCCCCCCCCTTTTTTTTCTTTTTTTTTTTTTCTTTTCTGCTTCTCTGTTGCATTTGAGTAAGAAATGGTACTTGCTGACTGTCAGGATGGGGCCTTAACAGCAGCACTGGGAAGGTAACATGCACCATTGGCACATTGCACACTACACACACAACCAACCAAATAAAATCCAGAAAGACAGAACTGCAAAGCTTGGAGGATTTGAATGCGCTTGGGTGATTTGTTAGGAAATCAGACTTTTTGCATTCGGGTGCTAACTCCTGGTTCCTAAGGGGGTAGCACCTTGGTTTGGAAACACTTGTCCTCTTGGCTAAGGCAGCTTCTCAAGTGCTGGAAGGTTCAAGGGGAAAAACTGGGCTTTGTGGTGGGGGCAGCAAGGTGTCCGCTGTTCTCTCAGCGGTGGCAAGGAGGCAGAAAACATTTGCTGACCCCACCACAAGGTTATTCCTGAGATGGCATTGCAAAGCCAGCGTAGTGCAGGGAACGGAGGCTTGCCCTGTGGTCCCTGCCTGGGTGTTAGGAGGGATGCAATGGGGAATGGCTCAGCTATTCCCTGGGGAAACCTGAGGTTTTTGGGGGTGGCAGTAACCTCCGTCATGGAGCAAGCAGCTCCCTGAGCAGAGCAAAATGTGGTGCAGACCTCCAGGTGATGGAGGCGGGGTTGCAGAGGTGTGAAGCTGAGGCTGAAAGGTCAGTAAGTGTTTTCCTGGTAGCGGTGCTGTAATGGGAGGCTGCTGGGTCAGCTTCTGATGGGGTTTTCATGCTCTGGTGTCCTCCCTGCAGATCTCACAGGAGGTGCTGGCTTGTTCCTTGCAAGGGACGTGCACCTTTCCGTGCAGCAACTTTTCCCTGGTGCCACTGAGCTGCTGGCATTGACTTGCTTGGCTCCAAGAGGGCTGGAAAAGCACAATAATGAAAAAAAAAAAAAAAAGCAAAAAACAAAATGAACGTGCTTGCAGAACACCAAGTGTGGCAGAAAGCTGAGACATGGGGAACTGCCCAGGGTAGGATATGGGCATGCTACAGCAGTGTGGGATGCAGGCTTTGGTCTCACAGATCAAGGGCATGGGTTTCAGCAGAATGAGCCCAGAAGTGTGCCTGTCAGGCTGGCGGGGTGATGGCTGAGGTCTACATCACTGGCTGAGCATCTTCTGCTGCATCTCCTGAGTTGTTCCCCCTTGAAACTGCTCCCAGGGCTTCAACCCGTGTCCTGCCAAATAATGCTGTGGAAGGAAACCATCCTGGCTGGAAAGCACCTCCTTTGTACCCCCAGACTTCTGTCTTGGGGTGAGCGGTGCTCAGCCCTGTATCAGGGAAAGGCCTTGGTTCTAATAGCTTGTGGTTTTGAATGGTAAGAGCTATGGTCTTTTTCCATTAGAAAAAACAGAGATATGAAATGAAAAGCAATGTTTGACTCTGCGTCCAAGGGGGATGCAAGCCCTAGGTTAAAGCTAGGGCAGAACACAGCCAAGCAAGATGCTCTGAAACTCTTCTGGTTATCTCGGTCCCTCTCTGGGGGTCTGTGCACTGTGCCATGACCCTGAAAAGCCGGGCTCTGCAGCACAAGTCTTATTTCCAACCTAGTCACAGCAAAGTATTCTCAGATTCTTATTCTAGAAATGGTTTTGCTGTAAACTGTGGTTGATAGCACAGCTGTTTCAGCTGCATCTGAGGGTTGGTGGCAGGTGACCAGGCAGGTGACAGCTTTGCCATGTGTGACTTCTCCTGCCCATGGCAGGTTGGGTGCACAATGGGTCTAATGCAATAAAGAGTCCAAGACAAAATCTTTTATTTCTTGGGGCTGCTTTGGTGCTGCTTTCCCTGTTCCCACCATGTCCTGGGGCAGCTGCAAGTCAGGCCACGAGAAGAGGGTTTTGTCTTGGTTTTGTGTGCGTATCAGCACAGGGCACCGGGCAGTGAGTGGTTTGGACAATCTGTGCTCCTTTGGGACCAGGGATGAAGGAGGGAGGGAGTGGGTTTGGTCAGGGTGGTTTTTTGTTGTTTTTTTTTTTTTTTGGCAGCAACCTGTGCATTTTTAATAGAGTGATGGGCAAGAAGCTAAACTGAACTAAGTGCTCTTCAGCCCATGGTGCCACAGAGAAATGGTTGGGTTTGTGGCTGTGAGGTGCCCTGGGTGGGAATTGGTGTTGCATGAAGTGTGTGGTGAGCCCCCTGTGCTCCCAGAGAAGGGCATGGTGGGACAGCAGCCAGCCTCCCTTTCCTCTTGGCACTATGGGTTGAAGGGCAGGGTTTATACCTCTTTTTAGGTCTTTCTGAATTATTTTCACACAGGGTAAGAGAACACAGGGTGAACAGGGTGAAATTGTGGCATAGCTTAGAGCTGTGATTTGGATAATTTTTTTAATAATAATAAAAAAAAATAAAGCCCTTGGAGGTAGCATGCTGTGTCTCTTTTCAGTGCAAACCTCCATCTCCAAGAATAAAATGTCTGCCGTGTCCGTTCTGGCGAGAGCTTTGGGATCAGGGCAAGTGTGGCTTGCAGGAGTGATGCTCAGCTCAGATGTCATCTCCTGTGGAGGCTGGGGACCATCCATCAGCACCCGGGCTGGTGCTGGCAGGAGTCAGGGCTCATCACTGCATCTGTAGGCTGTGTGGGGATACGAAATGCTGCGTCACCCATGTGGGGAGCGTGGCCAGGCTGTGTCGTCATCCTCTGAGAGGACACTGGTGTGCAGGCTGCAAGCTGGGGCTCTGCCCCATCTCTCTGCAGTTGCTCGGTTGCTCAGCTCTGCATCCTGGTCCCTTTGCAGATGTTGGACAAGGACAGCTTTGTGGGGCTGTGCAAGCCCCTCCTGTTCCCACACCCTGCCTTGGTGCTGGGTATAATGCAGCTTCTGAGCACCAGGGTATCCTCCCAGAGAAAGGTGACGTGCCCGTGTGGCACAGATCCAGCAAGGCCATCAGATTTTGGGTCTCGGTGCAGCCGCAGGACTGACGCAGCCATGGAGCAGAGGCTTTGCTTTGATTTGAAGCTGCTGCTGCCTGTTAAAACACTTTCAGCTCTCTGACGCTCTCCACGTCAAGATTGAAAGGGCTTATTTGAGAGAGAAATGTTTAATCCGGGGCTGAGGGGAGGGATGCGGGGAGTAGCAAACAGTGGGTTGGCAAAAGGACTCATAAATATTTCATCAGAGTGAAGTGGGTCAGCGGCGTTTGCTATAACTTGGCGCTGCTGTCTCCGAGGCTTTGCTTTGGGAGGGCTGGTGAGTGCAGCTGTCTCCCTGCACAACCTGGTCGTGATGCACCGGGGCTGTTAAAAAGCATCTCTGGGAAGCGATTCCTGCTACGGTTGCATCTGCGCTGCGTTTTTATCACATTTGCTGTGCATTGCGTCAGCGGTGGGGGTCCGAAATAGAGATAAAAACCTCTCTGGGGAGATGCCAGCCAAACAACAAAAACTCCTGACGTAAAGCCCTTCCAATATTTATGGCAATACTGAGAAGTACTGCATTACCTCATCCATCACCACGGCACCTCTTGGAGATAGGAAAAGGCTTAGTCACGCTACGCTGCCATCGCTTATCTTAGATGCTTGTATGGCACCTCGCCGCCCTTAATGTGTCTATTGCCACGGCAGCTCAAAAAGGGGGAGAAGGACCATTTGTGCTATAGGGTGCTGGTGAGCTGAAGCACTGGGGTGAAAAATAAAAGCTGCCCAGAGTCATGGGAGGAGACTGGGATGGGGCAGAGAGCTGCATCCAGCTCCTTCCAGCCCTGCTGAATCCCCCTAGTGCAGCAGGGAAACAGGCACATGTCCCCAGGGCACTTCCCAAGGGACAGTGCCTGGTCCCCAGGCTGCTTTACTCCCCAGGCTGCATTACTCAGGGGCTAGAGAAGAAGGTCAATATCCCAAGTGTGGTCCCCTTGGAGCCACCAGCAGCTCTTCACTTCCATGGGAGAAAAAGCCTTGCCTATCTTTGGTCTCTTTTCCCTAACGTCACACTGAGCCCCTCTGCACACTTGCAGATCCAGCACAAATCATCAGGCCAGCCTTAACGACTGCTGCTGGCTTTAACCTGATGGATGGGCAGAGCAGTGGGGAAGGACCTCCTTCCACCATGCTACAGAAATATCTCCACCACCTGTGGTGGTGGTACAGTGGTGTTTACAGGGAGCCAAGGTCTACGTGTGTGCATGATTTAGCAGGCAATACAGGAAAGGAGGCCTCCTTGCTTCCTGCTGAGCACAGCTGCTGCATGAGCTCAGCCTCCCACAGGCCAATTATTCCTTCCCAGTTTGTTCCTTCCCAGTTTGTTCCTTCACCATCACACCAGCCGTCTGGCTTGATTGCAGGCTGAGGACAAGCTGCCTTGGTGAAAGAGGTGAGTGGGTTCCTAGGATGTCTCAGGCAGGGGCATGAGAAAAAAGTCTACTGAACGGCTCAGGTGACCAGCAGGAAAAGTGTGAAGACATGACTGATGCTTCTCCTTGGGTGTCCAGAGGCGGTGGGATGCGCTGGTGACTGATACAAACTCTTGGCTGAGCCAACATCCACAGAGGATAGCAGAGGTGCTCTGTTTGAGCCAGTGGGCTTTCAAGGTGAATCCCATGGGGAAAAAGGTAATGCTAGCCTAGCTGTGAGTCAGCAAGCTGATTCTAATTTCTACCTTAAAATATCTGAAGTGGTTCCAGCCCTGTCTTTAGCAGCTGTGGAGGGACAAATCCTCCTGATTTTTATTTTTATTTTTTTAAAGGTGAGATTTTGATATTTTCCTATGTGACATTCACTGGAGATAGCCAGGACTTTACTCCTTCCTACAGGCTGGTCACTTTGGCCCATGCTCCCTCTTTTTCTTAAATCACCTCCAAGCCACTTTGGTTCATGGGGAGATTTGGCAATGGACAATTTTTGGGAGAAGGAAGAGAGGTGAGAATAGTCTTGAGCTGCAGGACCTGAGGACTGGCACCCCAAGCCCCACTCCCATGGCTCTCTGAAGGGCTCCCTTTCTCCAGGGCAATGTTCTTGACCACAGCCTATCTCTTCTGCTGCTACAAGATGACAAGTGGCGATGAGCCAGCACTGCCCTGTGGCCAGTAACCTCAGCTGTCTCTGTGGAAGACTTACCAGGAAGACTACCAGGATAGGCTACCTTTTATTTGTCACTTTCATCAGTACATCATGAGCTGACCTTAGCCAGGTGCTCCAGCTGATTTTCCTTTGGCCACCTCAGCCAAGACCTCTTTGGTGATGGTAATGCTTAACACGGCCTCGATTTCTTGATTTCCATTGAGGGTCTTGCACAGGCAAGCTCAGCCTCTGATATGACATTGAATTAATTTCCACAAGGCAGTGAAGGACAGAGTTTGGGATGTGCAGAGGACACACAAAGCCAGTGGCAGCACTTGATCCCCCCCAGAAACACCACCATTTTCTAACAGCCTGGTCCCTCAGCTGTTTCATCTCATAGGTGCCTTACCTTTTGTACTCAGAGCAATGCTGCTTTTCGTTTTGGATTTTTTTTTCCCCTTTTGGGGAAGTTATATTTTCAAGTGGCTCTTTGAAGTGGCCATATTCTAACTTCCCTCTTTATGAGCACAGTCTGCCACAGGAACAAATTGCAGACTTCAGGCTAAAATTACCTGCTCTTCGCCTACCAGCTGGTGCGTGAACCCGTGATGGTAATTCAGTCCTGTGAGCTGCTTTTGGCAGGTGCAAATTGCATTCGCCAAAGGGAAGATCTGTTTGAGAAGAGGGCTGTTCTCTGTTCCTTAGAAATCTGGTTTGGTCTGAAATGGCCAAATGCAGGTATGGCAGCTGAGACTTACAAAACCTGCCAGCGGTGTCTGGGAAGCTCTTGAAACTAATTGGTGTTCAGCGTCTGTCTCACACACTGAAAACGTTTTTCCGTGCAGGTTTAAGAGCAATTAACTGAAGGATATGATGAGGTCTCTGAGTGCTGTGCTCTCATGTTCAGAGCTGTCCCTTAGCTTCGGGAAGGAGGGGAGCTGCGCAGCACATCCCCGCAGCACTGCTGGCTGCTCTCGGCTCACTTCCACCTATATCATGTCAAAGGGAACTGTGGGCAGCCTCAGCTGCACATCTCATCTCCTCACAGAAGACCTCTGTCCCTTGCTGGCCAGCACTGAGCAAACTGCTTGCCATGCCTGGCCCAAGCAGTGTGGAGCTGCTGCTTGGTCCTTGCCATGGTTCTGCTGCTCCAGGCTAAGGGGTTTGGTGGCTGACAGTGGAGATGGGGCAGGGAGAAGCATTAATACTTGCCTAGCCCTAGGGGCCCAATTAATTCCCCACCCAAAAGCCAACACAGGTCATGCTACTTAGCTAGGAGTAGAGAGAATGGGGTTTTTGTACTTAATCACCCTCTCCTTTGTCTGGAAAAGGCAAACCTTCAGGCATTTATTTTTCAGACAGGTCAGGATGAAAAAGAACTGGAGGGGAGGTTAAGGAAGAAGATTTGAGGTTTTTTAAGGTCTTTTCTGCCAAGCGTGGCTCTCTTGGCATGGCATTGCTAGAGGTCAGGCATGGCCAGTAGCTATTTCTGAGGCTGTTTTCAACCAGAGCACAGCTGGAGTTTGTGGGTCAGCCTTTTTGGTCGCAAGTATAAATTCAGATGCATGACCCCACTGTGTCAGCTGAATTGTCACCTGCTGACAGGCTACAACAGTCTGAGTCAGTGTGGTGTTTGGGGACCCAGTGGAAATGGTTTGCTTTTTCATGAAGGGTGGGTGAGAAACTCCATGCGTGAACCTGTGCTCAGCACTGCTCTGACCCCACGCACGTCTGTGGGGTGCAGCTTCCCACCACACCCCTCAGCAGCTGCTCCTCCTTGCAAAACTGCTGGGTTTTCCTTCTAATTCGAAATAGCAAGGGGATGATTATAGGGCTCAGGAATGAGGCCGGTCTCCGCAGAGGGAACAGAACCTATCGGTGATACCTCACGGTGAAGCTAGCAGTGACTCATCTGCTCCATTTGGTGCAGAACTGATGCAGCTTTCATCTGCACATGCAGGAGGCAGATGAATAGATGCATTTGCTAATTTGATGGGGGGGAGGCAAAAAGGTGCCCTTCAAGGAGCCAGGGAAAGCTCTGCCTTCCCCTGTTGCTTTGGATGGGACCAGCTTGTTGCAGCTGGTCAGACTGCACTGAGCTGGCCTTAATGTAGGAACCAGAACCAGCCAAGGAGGAGTGTGGTGCCTGTGTGCTGCAGGAATTTGGAAGGTTTGTCTGTTCCTTTTTCTCCTTTATTGCTGGTGTCATGGTCTCTGCTCCCCCTTCCCAGCCTGGGGAGGAGCTCGTTGGCTGCCAGCAAGTGGAAAACTCTCTGAAATGGCAAAAATTGTTAAACAAAGAAATAGCATCAGGGGGAGGGAGGGAACAAAGCCTGTTTCTCACAAAACCCTATTCTCCAGTGCTGCTGTCTGTGTGGGAGGCAGGGAGGGAGCTGGAAGGGGGAGGAACGGGTAGACAGGCAGAGGCAGCAAGGGAGGAATAAATAGATGTGATCGGCTATGGAGAAGAAAGAGCAAAGGTGGAGAAACAGGCCATTAGAGAAAAACTTTGTGTGATGGAGTGAATGAGGGAATGGGAGGAGGAGAAAAACCCTCACAGCAGTGCACACACAGGTTTAATCTTTTTGGAAATGAGGAAAGCCCACATCAGATGGAAAAGAAAGGTGCTACAGAAGTGTTTGATAATGAGCACACTCATGCCCTCGAAAGCACAGGACTGGAAAAGGGAAAGAGAGCCAAAAGGAAATGTATGATTCCCAAGGTAGGGAGTCTGGGAGGCAGCTGATAACACCCCGAGGAGGATTAAAAGCCTTGCTGAAAGAGGATGAGCTGCTCAGGATGAGCACCCTGGGTCTGGAAGATGAGGATGGCAGCTATGGGTGGCTTCAAGCCATCAGGATGCTAACCCTTCTAGCAGTGCCACTGCCACCAGGGGCAGAAGGGGTGCTTGAGCTGCTCGATGCTGTGTGACAGCATCATCCTGACCAAGCCAAAGGGTTTGGAAAGGTGCTGGGCAGATCTGTGGCCCAGATTTTAATGCTTTGTGCAGACTTAGCTGGAAGTGCCTGCAGGGGTGGAGGAGTGAGGACAAGGTTTTTTTTCTTGTTAACTGGGTTTCAGGAAGGCATGGATGATTTCTTTAAATCAGTGCCCAGTGCATTGCAAGGGGCCAGAGGTGTTTGCTTTGTCCTTTCTCTGTTCTTTCTTGGCTGGTCAAGCAGATGAGGCAGGGAGTGTTGGAGTTGTTGACCCGAGGAGACCTGAGAGAAGGTCAGAGAGCCTGATGGACACTGACAGCTTTGGGATCAAATCTGCAGGATGTGCAAATTATGCTACATTTGGAGTCTGGCTTGGCGGGAACAAATAAATGTAAAATGTGTTCAACATGTTCACATAGTCCAACAAGGACTGCAGGACAAAGCTTCCTGGCGGCTAGTCCCACTGGTGGCAAACCACTGTCAGAAAGCCTTTCACATGCACACTTAAGAACTGCTGATATTGATTTTTATTATTATTATTATTATTTAGTTTAGTTTGGTTTTTAAGGCTTTTAAAACCTTTTCTAATTATCATAAGGAGCTTGCATTGCTTTTAGTGAAAACTCACTCAGAAACCAAAAAATTCTTTAGTGAGCTGTTAGTGATGGTGCAGGGCATGGGGGATGGGGACCATGGCACAGGGAAGGCTCTGAGCAAAAACAGCTCCAAGGAGTCTGGAGTCCAGATCTGGTCAGTCAGGGCACAGGGGAAAGGGAATGGGTAATCCAAGGTATCTGTGCTGCACACAGTCCCCATTTCTCAGCAAAGAGGTGAATTTTTTCATTCCACAATTTGCACACACACCACATAACCATGGGCTACGCATAGCTTTCCTAGGGAAAGCAGCAAACATTTAATGGGAGCATCCTATGACTGCACAACATGCGAGCAGCCCAGCTAATGCCCCAGATGTAAATTGAGGATAAATTGCTCCCAAACCAGAGGAGCAGTGCCTTGCAAGTGGCTGTGGAAACACAGCATGTAGGAATATGGCTCTGGATGTACTGAGCAGAAAGTTATGAATGGTCTTTGGAGGCACTGGGAAGGAAAAGGTAAGGAAGGTGGCATTGACAGAGATATTACATGTGAGCAAGGAAGGGAAAATATCCTTGCTCCTGACAAAGTGCGTATGCTTAGCCACCAAGATCCAGGCCACAGAGAAGGTCTTAAGCTTGGTGAGCACCTGCAATGGTGTTTGTGTGCTACAAGGTGCGTATTATTATTTATTTATTATTAAATAACATTAAACTATTTAATAATGATTATTTATTTATTTATGAGTTATTTATTAGAGCTGATACATCTTCACTGAAGCAGGACGGTAGAGTGGAGGTAGTTTGGAAGGACACCCATGGCACACATGGCACGTGTAGAGCAGATACATGGGAATTTGCTGGTTTTTTAACAGAGTGAAGAGCTGGTTTGATTTATTCATTTATTTATTTATTTTCTTCTGGGAGGACCTTGAAGATAGACTGAATGGCAAATTCAAGGGAAGACTAGCAAACATCCTGTTTAATGCTGGCTATGAAGCCCTGGGTGCAGATTATTGGTCTCTTTTCATTTGTTTACTTCAAAGCTGGCTAGCTGGGATATCTAATGTCTTTTGGAGACTTAAGGCCCCGTCTCACCGAATAACTGCTCAGCTAAAAGTCGTCTGTCCTAAGGGAGGTGCGTAAGGAGGGTCAGTGAAAAGCCTTCTGGAAGTGCATGTCCTATCCCCATGCTACAGGGAGAGCTGAGATCTCTCTCCTGGTCTAGCTGCCAACCTTTCTGACGGCTGAGAGACATCCCAACCTTTATACGAAGGGACTGAGTTTTCAGTAGGACTACGATAAGGTGGATGTGTTCAGCATGGCTTGAGCATGACTCGGTGCAGACAGATGCCAGGGCTACCTTGAGTACTGGAAGTGATCTGGCTACCCTTGCCTGGAGCTTAGCATGTGTTATTTAATTTCACTGAGATACTGATGGACATCTCTTGCACATTGTGTATCCCCATTCTAAGGCTGCAGCTCAGAACTTTGCTCTTCAGATGCATTTTAATTCAAATTTCAAGTTAAATTTTTGGTGTCACCCAGAACATCAGCTTTCATAGGCAGGAGGCAGGACGGGGAGGAGCTGGCTTGACTGGGATGTGGTCCATATGGGCTTTACCTGATCAGGAAAATATTCTCTGTTCAGGGGAAGTATATGCCATACTAGTATTAAGGTCACAAGCGTGATGCAGCACGGGAGCTGTACATTTGCGTGACTCCAAGGCTGCAGTTTCCCCAGTCAGCTCCAGTTGACCAGCACTGGTGAGGATGCTGGCCATCATACAAGAAACAGTTTCCAGGGAGACCAGGAGAGAGGGCAGTTTCTCGCACCAAGCAGGAAACTAGTGTCTGGTTTTGCTCTGAACCCAAACCTGACATTTCTGAGTAGGCTTCCTCCAGGCCAGCATTTCTGCCTACGTGGAGATTAAAACACAGCATTTGTTAGCTTATTTCTCTGAAGAGGCAGCAGCACAAAGCACTGCTGTCACCCTAGGTCCTTGTCCGTCTGTCATTAAAGGAGAGATCTGCCCTCTGAGCCATTATGGAAGAAACATCTACCTGTAGTGGTTCCTGAGGAGCCTCTTTATTTCTAAACCCAGACAGCTAATAAGCTCATATTTCACTTAGCAGGCAGAGCACTCTCAGCAGGCCCCTCCAGCACCGAAGGTCAGCGGGGAGGTAATGAAGCAGGTGACTCAGATCTGACTGCTGCCTCCTCTTTATTCACTATTTCCCAAACCTGCCGTGGTGCTGTTGGAGGCAGCCCGATGGCGAGCTGCCCACGGCCACCTCTCCTTCCTCCCTGCATGCAGGGACGTCGTGGTGGGAGTGCCATCTCCCACCTCGTCCTGCCCAGACTGCTGCCTGGATGATATTTTTGCTGTGTTTTTTTCTGTCCCTTTGAAGCCCGCTCTGCCTGCTGAGTTACCGGGATGCAGCCGTGCTGTTTACTGCTTTCATCAGCTCCTTGGGGAAAATGGCTCCAGCTAACCACCTGCAGTACAGCTGGCATCCTGCTCAGCTCCATAGGCAAGCCCAGCTAACCACTGCAAGGAGGAGACAGGAGTGAGAACTCTCAGCCACCGAAATCTTCTCTTTTTTTGACAAATCCGTGCAGCTGCACTGGAGTCAGTACACCATTTGGCAGCAGCTGGCCCTTACCTTGCCTTACAGTAGCATTGCTGACAGCCTTGTAGCTCTGATACCCATGATAATTGAGGAACTAATCTATTTTAATTATGCAGTCACTGTCTAAATAGGGAGTATCAGACAAGATCACATTAACCACTTGTTAAACTTCACATGAGATACTGTTGTAAAATGAGAAGGGTGAGTGTGAATTACGGGCAGGGAGGAGCTACAGATGTGTTTCTCCATGGAACAAGATGTTCTCACCTTACCCAGGAGGAAGGCAGCTGTGGTGAGCAAATGAAAATTAAGATCTATTTGGTTGGAAGTGAATACATCTGGTCACTGACAAAGGGCATTGCATACATGGCTAGGATTAGGTTGTCTCATGTGGACCATGGCCATGGCAGCACTAGGTGATGGCTGGTGTGAATGGTTGGTGTTCTCTCAAGTGCAGGCACTGTAGTAGATGCCTTGACTGCAGCTCACAGTTACTAAAGGAAGAGACAACAGTTTTCCAGTTTTTCTGTCCCTCTCCATTGCTTTCAGCTGGGATGTCACTGCCTTGCTCTGTCTTCATTCACCTCACAGTGCTCTGCTTTCTCTTCCAGGTGCTGTAACATGTCCAGGTAGGACACCATCAGTGTGAACATCATCCCAAGACAGTCACTCCAAGCCATCCCTCTCAAGTGGCTCCTCTGCTTCAACTAGCAGCCAGACAGAGGTGAAGACCTGGGCTTGCTCCCCTTGTGAGAGGCATCCAGTCGCTGCCCACAGCACTCGTAGGGATGGATTCCAAAGGCAACGTCCGAAGTGGAAACAAACCCGATGCCAAGGCCACCAGCTCTGGAAAGCCAGAAAAGCCCAGCCCTGTGCCTGCCACCAATGCAGACAAGAAGGAGACCCCCAAAGAGCAGCCTGCTCCTGCCACTGCCACCAAGAAGGCAGGCGGCGATGCTGCCATCGTGAACAACCACAGCAACCTGAAACCCAGCCCAGCCGCCACGGAGACACAGGAGGCCACCGGCCAGTCCCCTGACTCTGACCACAAGGGAAACAGCTCCGAGGAGTCACCAGGCAGCATCTTCGACAACATGAAGCCCTTGATCATCATCGGAGGAGTGGCAGTGGCTGCGCTAGCTGTGATTGTGGGAGTGGCGTTCCTAGCCCGGAAAAAATGAAGACCAAGGCAGGGTGGGCTGAGAAACCCAACCTGGCTGTACAGCTCCTTTTGAGACAAATGCATGCAGAGAAATTCTATACATATCTATATATATAGAGCGAGCTAGATAGGTCAACAACACCAACCGCAACTCCAAGAGTCTTGTTCAAGACAACTGTGCCAGTTTGACCCGATGTGGGTAACTCCATGCACTCAGTGTGTTCTTTTCATGTAATATATCTTGGCTTATACCACTGTGTATAGATTACAGCTTCTCCTGATCGGTGTAAATGACGGTGTCCCCTCCCCTCCCTGCTGTCCTCTCTGGGAGACACCCCCACCTCTCTTGCAATCCCCTGTTCTCAAGTCCAAAGTGTTCTTTGTCCCATCCAGAGTCCCTGCTTTGTGTTTTGGTTTCTGTTTGGTTTGTTTCTAAGTTGGGTTGTGGTGAAGAAGATGTAAGGAGAGATGGAGCCTAGTGAGAAGACCCAGTTCACCTGTCATTGTGTGTAGGGCAAAGTGTGATCTCTAATAGGTCTCGTGTACCTGCTGCTCATCAACCCACCGTTAAAAACCCAACTCCAAAGTGCCCCAGAGAAACCAGGCCGGCTGTAGCTGGAAGCTGCAGCATGGCAGAGCTGAGTAAGCAGCTCAGGACATCACACAAGTATTTTCACTGGCTGAGCTGCCAGCTAGGGAGTGAGCAGAGGGACTGTACCGTGACCGACAGTGCAGGTAGCAGTGTATGGAGATACCTGGCAAAATCCCATGCCGATTGCAGGCAGACAGCAGCTGCCATCTGCTTGGTTTCTTGCACGTTGGCAGCCTTCAAGATCCCGCAGATCAACAAGGTCACAGGGGCAGTGTTCCGGGATAGAGAGGCTTTGTTTTGGATCTAGTATTTCCTAAATTTAGGCTGGGCTTTGCAAGATGCTGTGGCCTCAGCCCCAAATCCCTTAAGGTCAGCTGGACTCTTTATTTCCTGGGGGCTCTGGATCAGGCTGTTCACCTGGTGTTTTCCCACTGAAGGCTCTGGCCTCTCTGCAGATTAGAAGGTAGGAAAACAGGGAGACACAAGCAGGTTTTAGGGGTGGACAAGAGCTGGGACCCCATAAGAAATAACACTGACCTGCTTCACACCAAGGAAACCCTTGTCAAGGGCACTGGAAATCCATCTGGTGATCCTAGGGCGAATTCTCACCTCCCTCCTGTGAGTGGCAGGGATCTGTGACTCCTCTACATCTTGGAAATGGAAACAAATTCCCAATGCTGGGGAACAGCCTGATTTCATTGGTGAGTACCTCAGATCTAAAGCCAGACCTTGCAAGAAGGAAGGGAGGCGACCAGAGGGCGTTTGGTGCATTGGCAGATGACCTTCGCCTGACACCAAGAAGCGGGCAGATCTTACTCTGAGAGTTTCCACTAGGCTATTTTTGGCTTCCATGCTACTGCAAAAAGGCTCTTTACCTTGCTCTGTGTTTTTAAATTAGGTCAGAGCTCAGATGAGGTCAGAGATTAGATGAGGTCAGAATCACAGGCTCTCTGGAGCTCAGCAGCAGTTGCAGCCAATGGAGTTTTGCATGAGAAGGTGGGGTGAGTTCAGCAGAAATCAGTTAAAGATCCAACGTGACATGTCTTTGAGCCTGGATGTATAAATTTGGTGGGTACTGGGCCAGAGAAAGGCCTTGGGTACTGTCTTTGCAGTACCTGCTTCTGGCAAAATTACTGGATAGCATGGTGGATGTGTATAACCCAATCTGGTAATTCTTCTCTTGGCTCACATCCTAATTTGCCTCCAAATTTGGCCTGATGAGTGCATATGGCTTCCCCAGATAAAATGCCTTTTTGACACAGCCTGGCCATTCCTATGCTGAGCTTTGTCATCCTCCTCTTTTCTCCAAGGCTCATAAAATATTCCCAAAAGGCACGCAACCTCTGGGAGTATCAGATGCTCTCTTCTGATGAACAACAGGCTGCTTGCAGCTTGAGTTTAATGTCTACCTCTACTTTTACCAGTACAGAGACAGGAGATGGTTATGTTGGGTTCACGGTGGTTTTGGTATGAGTGCTAACAGCCTCAGGGGAAATCCGGTTAGCTGAAAGCACTCTTCCTCTGTGTTGTGCACATGCCTCCTAGCAGCAGTGCTGGAAGCAGAGGGTCCACGGCTAGGTGCCTCTACAATGCCACTTTTGTTTAAAGAACTGATTTCCCCTCGTCCTGTTTTGCAGATGTTTAGTGGTTCACTTTTTTTTTTTTTTTTTTTTGTGGGTGGGAGAAGGGAGTGCAAGCAACAGAAGAGAGTGAGAGGTATTGGGGAAGCAGAGATGTGAGACAGAACATAACTCAGAAGCAGTCCCAGCAACGCTCCCTTGCAGCAACTGCGGGAGGGCTTTGCAAGAGCACACAGTGGGGCTGCTGCATCTCCTGCCTGCACCTAAACTGAGAGCCTGGGGTGCTACAAAGCCCCCAAACCCCGGCAGTGCCCTTGGTACATCCTTGTGCCGTGCTGGGGTGAGGCCCCATTGCACACCACCTCCCCCTGCTGCTGCTTGCACCCTGACCTGTGCATTCTGCTTTCCCCATGAGGGAGATTTTGGTGCACACACCAGAAGCAAACTGCAGTGCAGTGCGGCCAGGAACCTCATCTATGTGACTGGGAGGACTGTGCCCACCAAGTACAGGGTAACGTATCCAAACGAGTGGGGTTTGGATACAGGGATGGCTATTCCTGTGCTCCCCTTCCCTCAGATCTCTGGGGAAGAGATTTCAGCTTTTGGCTGGAGGGAATTTTGTAAGAAATTTTGCTTATGTTGCCCATGAGGAAGGGAAGCCGGCTATCCCTGTTCTGATTCTTGTTTTGCCGAAGTAGGACTGGTGATTTTCAGACATCGACTTCTGTTTTCAAGTCCTGTCTTCAAAAAAATATTTCTATCTGCCCTGTCTGCTCCTCCCTTTCAACCCCTGATGTGGGATTTATTTTTATTTTTAAAAAAGCATTATTTTTTTTAGCAGTCTGTGGCATTACAGATGCAGCATCTATCCATCCAGCACTGGCCAGCATAGGTAGATGCAGGGGAGGAAAAAGAAACACCTGCCTCATTTGAGTGATTTTTTTTTTTTTTTGGTCTGCTTGTTTTTTCTTTCTAAAATGTTTTTGTGTTTTTATTTCCTTGGCTTAAAGTTCAGCAAGGGAAGAGGGGAAAAACAGTTCTCAGCCAATGTGGGCCTTAACCATTTCTGTCCACATCCAGCCCCCCTTGCCCTTAGGGCACGTGGATGGATTCAAGGCTTCATCCACAAACATACCACAGAGATGGGGCTAGGACCGCAGCTCATCCTCTGGGTATGTAACCACGTGCTAGCCCTCGCTAGGCAGTGAACGTGGTTTGTCTCATCTCATAAGAGAACTTCTGCTTACTGCGATCAATTAACACCACCTGCTGTCCGGATCCTTTCTCTGGAGCCCACCTCTTTGGTTTGGAAAAACACCTCTATCTATGTGTGCGTGTGTGTTTGTGTGTGTTTGTACACCACCCTGCCTTGAATATTCTGTGTATGTATGTATACTTGCAGGTTTATATTACTGCAGTCTGGGTAAAGCCACATTCTTTGTAAGGAAAAAAACAAAGCAAAACAAAACAACAACACACAAAACAAACCTGGAGATGACCCTTCATTTGTTCCTCTGCATTCACACAAAGTGTCCATGACGTCTTTTCTGTGCCATTCACATCTCACCGTGCAGCACCCAAATTCCTTTTTCTGTCCTGGTTTCTTCTCAGAGCAAAGAATGTATGGCTTGTGAACTGCCAAATGTACCATGTGCCCATTGTGCTAGGAGCTCAAAGTCACTGTTCCCCCTCCCTGGATATTCGCGTGGGCTCGCTTAAAAATAAGGCACTTTTAAACAATTCTGAACTGTACTGGACTGTGCTGTAGTGCTTTTCACAGTGTGGGTCTAGTGTTGACTTGAGTCAGGTAGATCAAGCGTAGATGCCATACAAGCTCCCAAGCACGCAGCTGGGGCTGTGCACTTCAGTCCTGAATTGCAAACGACATCCTCTTAGCAAACACCTCCTGTTCTGCCTTAACGTGCCAGGCTGTGCGGTGGTTTCGTTTTGAGAAAAAACGTCCAGCGAGAACTAGGCTGAGAAGAGCAAATTCATCTCTCTCAAAATCGAAACGAGATTGAAACCAAATTTGTTGAGAAGTAGAAGGCTTAAATGACTGAACTCGCTGTGCTAAATAAATAGTTGTCTTTTCTCGTACTGAGCACATGCCGTTATTTGCTTGATGTTATTCTTTGTGTGGTGTTTGTGATATGAAGTCCTTCTATTGATATCTCCGTGGGGAGAATGAATTAATGCTTAAAACTAGTAAGATTCTGCGCTTGGGTTTTGAAGAGATCTAGATTGCTAGTTTACTCTTGATAAAGTGCAAATTAGAAATTTGGGAAACTGACTTCACAAGTATTGCAGTTTATCTCTAAAACTATAGATTTGGTTATTACACCAGATCCCAGTCTATTTTTAAGGAGCCATACATTTTAGTCAAATACAAAGATGTTGTGCTCTTGAGCAACTTTGTAGAAGGCTTTTGATGCTTCTAGCTTTAAGAAAGATGAAATGGGTTACACATCCGCTTCCTCTTTCTCCTGGTTTAATAGACTGTGGTAAGTCCTGCTACTCCTAACAGTTCTGCAGTAGGATGCAAACAACCCTGGTAACAGAAGGATAATGTAGCAGCATTTTTGGGAGGGTAATAATGCATTCTTGCAGGTGCTGTCACACCTCACAAAGCACTGAGCAGTTGCTTGCCCTGAAGCACTTATTAGTCCCACTAGGTGGAGTGATACATTAAAAATAGACTTGTCTTTGCTGAATCAAAGCTTAGGGATTGATCCCCCAGCTACCAAATCTAGGGGAATTTTTCCATTGGTTTCAGCATGCTGTGATCAGGCTTCGCGATCTTATCGGCACCAGGGCTATGATTGCAGGTCTCTGTAAAATATAAATGCATTTCAGTGGCATGTTTTACAAACCTGGCCAAAAATACTTCTTAGTCTTTTGCTGAGTACAAGGGAAACCTTCTCCAGTATTACCTGAGGCAGCCACGCTTACACTGACATTAGCATTTATGTATAAACAACAGGATAACTAAACCACAAAACCAACCAACCAACCAAAAATACTAAAGCCAGTGAGAAGAGATGAATGATTCTTGACTGAAAATCCCTTCCTTTCCTGGATATGTCACTGGGTTCAGAAATCTGCCTTTTTCTAACTAGAATTGGTTGAAAATATAAATTCTGAGGATTCATGAAGGAGAAAAAAATGTTCTTGAAGAAATAAACCAAATAAGGGAGATAGTAGTAATAGTACTACTAGTAGTAATAATAATAATCATAAAAGTCTGACTACAAAGCCATGCAAATTATCCCTTGTTAACTGGATTTCTCAAGTGTTTTTGCTGTCTCTGTTCAATGTTAGAGTTTATGAAGCAAGAAAAAGGCCTGAAGTTTTCCACAACCAACTTTGTGCAATTAAAGGAAATTGCAGGTTTATAATTCAGGCATTTTTAAGGGCGGTGTTCTCTCTTTTCACATGCTCTGTTGTCAAAAGGTCTGAAAATCCAGTATAAACCCATTTTGATCCTCCAGTTTGTGACGTTTTGCTAGAGCAGGGATGCTGGTACACCTTACTGACCATACAGGTTTCTTCCCTTCATTGAGGACCCATGGAAGAGCTGCTTTCTGTAGTCAGCAACCACATGGTATATTTTTCATAAACTGCTACCAGTTCTGCTTTACAAGCTGGGCATCTACCTTAATGAAGGGGTTGCCTCTGACCTGGATAATTAAAATTCTGCATTTAAGTTAGTTAAATTCTTAGTGCTGGAGGCTGGAATTGGGATATTTCCTGATATTTACACTAGAGGTATTTGGCTCTTTACTCGTTCACAGAGAAATCTGCTGATGCTGAAGATCTGACCCGGACTGTCAGCACATTTTAGGACTTGTGAGTGGCACTCGATTGACAACTCCACTGCAGAAAGCAGGGAAGCCTGAGTAGGAATTTTCTGGGCCAGGGTATGTGGCACCATCCACGTACTTCAGAATTCATGCTGTGGGTGACAAAGAAGCCAGGAGAGGGTGATATGAGCAGTGTCTGCCTCCTACTGTGGATTAAATTTTGCTGCTCTGTTTTCAGCCCCTATCTATCCCCATGTTGTTCTTGTCCTGCACTGACTGTTTGGGTCCTATTCCTAAAATGTCTCCTGTCCCCACTTCAACTAGAAATTGGTTCTCTTCCAAATTTCATCTTCTTGAAGTATTACTTAATCATTAATGGGAAGTTATTTTTTAAGGGCAAAGAGCACAGAATATGGCTAATAAGATTAATGATAGTCTTAGCTCTCATGGTCAATATGTGGTAAAGAAGAGAGTGTACTTCATCTAGGTTCATCTTACTGAATGCTTCTGTCAAGAAGATTGTTCTCCTTGGGCTAGACTATGATTCCTTGAATTTAGCAGCTCAGATGATGATGCAAGGTGCAGTTGAGGGGACTGCAACCTAACTGAGACACTGGCTTGAAACATGCCCCATGTGCCATTCAGCTTGATTTGGCTGGCTATATTTCAAGACCATTTTTTAGTCTTTTATTGAATCTTGCATTGGTTAGCTCAGATCACATTATTTTGAGTGACCCTGAGGAGTTAAATCTGTTTAGCAGAGAGTTTTTAATGATAAAGACTTTCTTCCTTTCTCATATCATCAGTCCAGCCATGTGACCTGTTTCCTTTTTAAATCCCAAATTCCTAGACTGTCTGCTCATACCAGGTCTTCTGCAAACTATACAGCTCCACTGGCTTCCGGAGATCTGATTAATTGCTTGTGCTTTGCTGCTGCTTCAGCTACTCAACTGTATTCCCAGGCAATTCTGCGGATGTGGCCTTTCCACAGCAAGGCAAAAACCATGCCCCAGTGCAGAGGCAGATTTTGGGTTGCCCTACCTAACAGACAGAGCCAAAGTTCAGCCACTTGGTGCCTAAGGGGAATGCAGAGACTGTGTAGTGTAGCAAGGAATGCATGAACTCTTCATTTGCCCTAGCTGCTAAGGCATGGGGGTCTGAGATGCAAGATACTGCATGCTTGTCTGCCACAGGAGCTCAGCAGAGGATAAAAACCTAGCTGGAAGCTCCCTTTCTGGTCCTTACTCTTTCACATCAGAGAAACACTGCATGGCCACAACTTCTGCTTGGGACTGAAGAGCTGGGGGCTGCCTGCCAGTTGGCTGGGAGGGCGACAGAGCACTGGAACAGGCTGCCCAGTGAGGTTGTGGAGTCTTCTACTCTGGAGGTATTCAAAACCTGCCTGGATGCAATTCTGTGCACCATGTGTTAGGTGACCCTGCTGGGCGGGGGGGCAGGACCAGGTGATCTCTGGGGATCCCTTCCGACGTCATCTATTCTGTGGTTCTGTATTCTGGCTGCTCAGGAGAAGTTAACGCAGTGTGTGCGTACACTACATGTGGCTGAAGCTAGTGCTGCTTTGATCCTCCAGGTTTTGCACCAAAAATACAGGCAGAGAAGAGAGGTCCTTGAACTTCTCAGGCTGGTTCTCAGCTGAAGCCAATGATCTGTATTTTTGCTGGCCTGGAAGAATCAGTTCGTGTGCAAGGAACACGCTGCTGTTCTCGTCCTCCATTAGCTACAGGGCAGAGGACACAGAAGACTGCAAGGATTCCTCCTTTTGAGTGGGCTGCTCAAGTTTTGTGAAGTTACACGAGACAACTGGGCCTGGAAAATTTACATCTCATTCAACAAACCATGCTAAAAAGTTGACACAAAGCACATGGTAATAGGACAGATCTTAGTCTTTGGTTTTCCAAATGCATGAGTTTGGCTCTACCCTGCACTGAAGTTCTGCTTGCTGCTTTAGGAAGCATTTGTTATGTTCAGACACTGAGATGCTGCACATGGGGAGACGTGCTCTCTGCTCTTTGAGGCTATGCCTTTCTGAGTAAATAGATCTTCTTGCTAAGAAATATAACGTGGGTTAAATAGGTTCAGACCAACAGCATTTGCACATCTTACTCTTGCACTCAATTCTTTTCCAGTTAATTGTTCCCACCTTGAAATTCCCAAATTATTCCATTCCATTTTTCTAATATCTCAAAAAGCAAAGCCCCAGCGCAGGATCCCAAGAATAGTCACTGCTTCTTTCCATCTGTGCGTGATGATGCTCCAGTACCAAAACTCCCAGGAGGAAGAGAGGAATCTTTAATCATGTTTGCAACAGTAAAGACCTGCATTGTATCCCTGGTTTTGCCACAGCAGCTTCAAGCAGTCAAGTTTCTGGGACAATTTGATAAGAACAAGGGTGCCACACAGTTTGCCATGTTTAAAAAAAATAAAAATAAAATAAAAATAGAATCATTTGGCTTTATTAAGTTTTGAGCAGCCCTTCTTAAGCCTGGTGCCTTTTCGTGAGTCACTGGTTAGGACCCTTTCAATTGAAATCTTTAAAAGGTGCATTCTCGACTCTCCAGTGAAAACCAGCTCCCTTCTAGTGGTAGGTGCAGGTTGTTTACAAACTTGTGGAGAAACCAAAATTGTAGAAAGGGAACTCGTAGGTCAGACTACAGGGGATTTCTTTTTTTTTTCCTTTTGGTTTGCTTTGATTCTATTACTTTGCCAGGGACTGACCCAAAGGACTTGGAAGTCCGATGGAAAGCTCAACCACGAGCAGCAGGGGCATGCCTGCTGCTAGGCTGGAAGCCACCAGCATCTTTCCAGCATCATTGGTGGGTTTTGTATCAGCCCCTGGAAATGTTTTCCAATTGATATTAATTTTAAAATGACATCTTGATTTCTTCCCTGTACAAACAGACCTGCTTGTCACTTACACATATTTACCTGTGTTCAACATAAAGGTTTGTGTTTTTCTTTTTATTGTTTTATTTTTAATCATTTTTTAAATTTTCTTTCAAAAACAATATGCTGCTAGATACATTTCCTGGAGGGAAATGGACACCTACCTACACACAAAGCTATAGAGCTAATTTATACCTTGTTGAATTTATAATCTTGTCTATGCTTATATGGACACTTTGTATGGGCTGCAGCTCAAACCTTAAAATAGTCAAGAATTTTTCCTTTCCCATATAGTATTCTATTTACTTTGACTTAAAAAAAAACAAGCGTATAAATGCAATAATGCAGGTAGACTAGAAATACTAGATTGAAAATTAAAGTAGTTTAGCTTGTCCCATTGTGACTGACAGTGTTGTATGACACCCAACGCTGTACCCTAACATTTTCCAGGCTTTCTACGTAGCTGAATCTAGTATTAGCTTTGAAAACCCATTGTATGAGTGGTGGGTGGATGGGTTGGAAACGTGTGCTCTCTACACACTGTATGTTACTCACATCAGAAGCTGTATGGCCACTCCATATGCTGTGAAACTGTAAATGATTCCCAATACACCTGTAACTCTTACCAGGATTGTGAGAAATAAACTATATATAGATATCTATATATACATATAGATATATTGAATAATTCCTCATGTGAGCATCTTTGTGTATGTGGTGTGTGAGTGAAAATGGCTATCCTTCCTCTCACTCCTCAGCTGTGGCCATGTTTCCTGCAGGCTGAATATTTGCTAGGATTAGAGATCCCAGTAAGAACCATAATGCAGGGCAGTCCTTGCCCCGAATCAACGCCAGCCTACCCAAGGAAGGTAGGCAAAGAAAGATTATTTTTATTATTCCCAGAGAGAGATGAGGTGTAGAACAGCTAGACGACTTCTTCAGAGCCACCCATGAAACGTCTCCTGACTCCAATGATCCCCATTCTGTAGGCTGGTCTCCAGTCTTTGCTGCAGTATGAAATGCTCTCCCCACCAAATAAACTCTCTGATTTGCTTGGTTTTGTTTTTAAGTTGGCCTGGGATTGTCCAACCTCACAAGGAGTAAAATGAGCATCTGTCTGGTGTCTGTGTCTGACGAGAGGGGAGGAGGCTTGGCAGTACATGTCACTGTGAATAGTGGCCATCACGCTACATGCTAGCTCCAAAAAGGAGCTCTGCAGATATCTGCAGGCTTTTGGAAGTGAATCCCGCAAGAACTAGGAAGACAAAATCCCTCATTGTAAACCCCTTCGGGCCAGGAGAAAAGGGCAGCCTTTAGTTGCCAAAGCTTTAATTGTCTGTGATTCTTGCTGCAGAAACACAGCTGAGGGGTCAGGATTTTAGCTTGTCTTAATATTCATAAAAGCAGAAGCATAAATAAACTCTTGTCTGAGTCCAAGTCCTGACTTTGAGGACCTGCGACAGGTGGATTCCTGGCCCTCCAGCTAGGATGTGTAGAGCATCACATATATTGGGACAGTGAGGAAGTGCAGAGCCGTCTGGGCAGGGGTGGAAACCTGCCCTGCCCTACATGTACTGCGTGAGAGCATCACTGCAACATCATTGGCAAATGCACGGTGAGCGCAAGCGTTTCCCAGAAATGTTCTTGCTCAGTCCTGAGTGTCCCAGCGGGTGGGCACGGCTGTGATGTAGCTTATTTGCAGATGCCCTATGGAATGCAAGGCACGTCTGCACACAGACACGTCTTCAATATTCCCCATCCATCCTTCCTCACTGTCCTCCACCTTTTTCCCTGCACCTGTTAACAGAAATTTAAAAAGTATGAAAAGCAGAGGCAATGTTTACAATTATCTTAAGCTATACACTGCTTTTCCGCACTCCTTTCAATTCTAGCCCTCATTTATCCAAACAAAACGGTATGATTCCAAATCACTTCACTCTAAACAAGAAACACTGTGGTTATGTTTTACCAGACCAGGTTCAAAGAGGAAGCACTCAGCTAACTTAACGTAACCGAAACATCCAGGCTCTACCAAACTGAACAGTCTGCATGAGGTAGCAAATAATTTTTATTGTTCTTGTTATCCTACTGCAGTGCTAGTTACTACTCATGCTTGTTACCCTCCCAAAATAAGCAGACAGAGAGACTGCAGAGTTCATCCAGTGCTTGCTGGAAGAGAAATCAACAGAAGAGCATTTACAAAAACTACCAGCATGTGCTCTGATAAAGCTGAGATTATGGCACCTACTGAGCAGTGACTAAGTATTAAGACATCACTACATAGTCTAATTTCCTAGGAACTGGGGCTCTCTCACATGCATTTTTTTCTTTCTCTACGTCTTCACTTTCAATCATTGTCAAGTCCTCTAAAGCTTTGTATTTTGGACAGTCTAGGGAGGATGCTAAGAGCTGATGGAGTAGGATTTGAGACAGCAGTTGCTTACTGCTCATGGATTTAAAAAATAAACTAAAATAGACTCACAAGTAAGGAATAAGGAGCATAAATCCAATGCTTAGTGCCATAATGGCTAAAGATGCTGGAGCGTCACCAAGCTCCCCCTGCAAGGTGGCTAAGCTGAATAGTGCAAGGTACCCTTTGAGTTTTGCTTGGTTTTAATCTGGTTCTGGTAGCTAAGCTGGAGCAACGAGAGAAGAGCATCCAGGTGTCTGCAATTAACCAGTCTGCGGTTTCAGAATGCACTTTTAGAGAGGAAAGAAGACTGACGGGCAGGTGATTGAACAGACAGACAAGCAGACAGTATGATGGCATGATCTTTATTTCCTTTAGGAAATCTGGCTGGATATCAGGTCTCGTCAAATAAATAAACAAATAAATAATGGCAGAATTGTACTGTCTTCATTTTATACCCATCATTTTGTAATGGCATTGTTTCTTTATAATGCTCTAGCAAACATCAAGACGTAAACCTAATAAATTACCACAAGGATGAAAAATGCAGAAACTAAACAAGGCTGGCAAAAAAATCACATTTTTTCCCGTGACCCATAGAGCCAAAAGCAATGGCATCTGCAATAAATTAGTGTTTTTCTTGAGGAATAATATTAGTAATTAAAAATCAAGATTAAACACAAATAAGATGATCTGAAAGCGAGATGAAGGATGGGAAGGACACTCTCAGGAAGGTTTGGGTGGCTTTATTTAGTTCCTTATCTCCTGCGTCAGAAACCTATGTTCATGGGGCTTCATGGGGACCCTTTCAGTACTCAGCTGGCTGAGGAGGGGTTTCAGAAATTGGAGCAAAGTCGGAAACCCAGCACCTCATCAGGGCAACGAACACTTGCTGACATCGCGACGCTCACATCTGCTTTTCCATTTCCAACACGCTGACACTGCCTTCCCCTTCCCAGCGTGGGGTGGCCAACACATGCCTCCAGTCAGCATCAATGGGGGTGGGGGGAGTATGGAACTAATGAAACTAGCACAGAATATCCACACAAAACCCGATGAGGAGAAGCACTGAAGCCAACATGCCGCTGCCTACGAGGGGAAACACAGGGAGCGGCCACCACAGGGTGCGGGGGCGGCGGGCGGGAGGTTTAAAAGGCGGCGCGGGCCGCTCATGGCCGCTCCCCTCACGGCCGTCCCCCCTTCGGCTCCCTCTGCGCATGCGCGGCTGGGCCCCATGAGGAGACGGCCGCCGCCCCCGCCGCCCGGCTCCGCCATGTCGGAGCGGCTCGGCAAGCCCACCTGCCTCATCGTCGCCAGCGCCGCCGCCGCCGGTGAGAGGCCGCCGGGTCCCCTCCTCCTCTTCGTCCGGGGGCTGCGCAACCCCTGTCCTCTCCCTGGGCTTCCCAGGCACGCCTGGGGGAAACGAGCGCCTTCCCTTCTGCCCTCCTTCCCCTCCGTGTTGCGCCCCCAGCCCGCAGGGACGCGCTGCTCGCATCCTTGTTTCTCCCCGCAGGAGGCTGTGCTTTCCTCTTAAAATACCTCTCTGAGATCCTTCAGAGCTTGTAGGATGAGCAGGGAAGCCCGAGTCTTTGCGCCTCGCTAGGTGAAGCGTGCTGGTGTCGGGGATGCTAAAACACCGCTGTGCTTTCCTTACACCGCCGGGCTCCTCTCTTCCAGGTGTGTCAGCCCAGTCCTTCCTTCACTGCTTCACGCTCACCAGCTCTGCTTTCAACCTGCAAGTCGCCACCCCTGGGGTAAGTAAAAACGAGCAGTCTTTGTGATTTCAGCCTGAAACCAATTGATATCTCCATCGATAAGGGAGAAGTACGCTATTTCTTTTCTTTGAGATGCTTTATTCGCTTACAGATTAAGACACACTTCTTTTTACTGCTGATTTCTTCATATTGATCCTGAATATGAGCATGCCATAGTATGGTTCCAAACTTCTCTGTCCAGTATCCTGGACGCTCTTAACAACGAGCGTCCAGACAAGTATTTGAGAATCATTTCAGTGGGAAAACTTGAAAACTTAAGGTTTTTGAGAGCTAAAGTCTCTCAAAATCCCATGTTTATCTGTCAGGAAATGTAGCAGAAATCTGCAGTGATACTGACCACAGTCTTTGAACCATGTTTCCACTAGGGGAAGTCAATTGATTTTGTGGATGTGAATGAGAGCAACATGCGCTGGATACAGGACTTCCGCATGAAATCGTATGCAAACCCTGCCAAGTTGGAGTCAATTGATGGTAAGGTCTTCGCTGTTGGCTACTGTGTCATTTCTATTTATGAGGGAAATATGCTTCTTTCTGTTAGGTCTTTAGAGGATACAGAAAAGGCATAAAAACTTGTGTATTAAGAGGAAGCTGTGGCAAGTAGTTTATTCTTACTTATCTTGCATTAGTAATTCCCTCTTACTATTCTATAGTATCATACATATTATTAATTCTTGAAATAAACATTTTCCTAAAGTAGAAGCTAGCAGACAGTGCTTTTAAGTTTTGTGTAAGTAAGAATGTCTCATTAAAAAATTGTGTTCTCTGTTTTAAGAACCACCTCTTTTTCTCTGTTCCACATAGATCTTGTAGTTTGCTTAGTTCTTCCAGTTTGTGAAGTTTCTGAGTGACTTAGGACATCATCACATAAGTTTGTCAAATCTGGAATGGATTTATGGTCAGTTCTTTTATTTGTATTAGTTTCTGTTCCTTCTTATTAGGTGCTAGATACCACGCGTTGCTGATTCCGAACTGTCCAGGGGCTGTGACTGACCTTGCAAACAGCGGGTACCTGGCTAAGATATTGCAGCATTTCAGCACTGAGAATAGTAAGTGAGCATCATTAGATATTTTATTAAATCAAGTAATCCATACTACCTTGCTATTGTTGCAAGACTGTTACCTTCCAATGACTTGTTCTGAGAAGTTGTTTATGTAGTAGTTGTAGAGTGTTGCAGCATACAGAACTGGAAGAGCTATTTTAGAAAAATGTATCTTCTCTTAAAAAGCACTATCTTTGTGCAAATCATAAAAATAATAACAGTAGCTTTGGAATGTGTTTGTGAAGGTTCTCTCCTCAGTGATGCAGAAATTGCTCTCTGTCAGTAGGGCTCAAGGTTTAGAGTAAGATTTGGGATGTACCAGAATAGTCGTCAAGGCCCCAATAGATCAAGGCTTTTGGCTATTTGCTGATGAGCACAACTTCTCAAATATTCTTTGATTTTTTTTCTCTAGAGCCTATCTGTGCGGTTGGACACGGTGTTGCAGCATTGTGTTGTGCCACCAATGAGGATAAATCCTGGGTGTTTCAGGGATACAGTCTGACAGGGGTAGGTTGAGCTTTCATCTGACTTCTGTGTGGGGTCTTTTTCTGTTATGAAGCTCTCTACCTATCCAGGGGCCTGTGACTTCAGGTGATGGTGCCAGTGTTTCTGGTCTTATCCTGGAACTTCCTACACACATAAGTTACCAGCCTGGTATGCTTAGTTTATGTTCAAGGTGTGGAGAGTTGTCATTAGCAAGGGGCCCAACACCATGCATGAAGGTATTGTCTCACTTCAGCTGTCACATCGAGAGTGTTTTCATTCCCACTGTTCCATAAACTTTAGACTGAGTCTATGGATGCTGGAAATGACTGCTGCAGCTCTTTGGATTAATAGCTGAGAGCTCTTAATTATTTTTTCTGTTGCACAAATGCTGGAGGTAGACTTTATTTCTCAAGGTGCTTGAGAAATGTGTAGAGAAAGTTTCAGGGGTTGAGGAGAAAGGTGCTTAACTGTTTTTGAGTTAAAAGCTAGTTTGTACAAAGTATGCAGACACTGTTTTATGTACTGTGCTACTGCACTGCCTTTTTTCTGACCTTATGGGCTACTTATAGGGCAGTTACACCTGTGCACCAAGGTAATGCAAGCCTATATAGTATTACTTCTAGAGTTGAAAATTTACACCCAAATAGATTAAGTTTGAGGCTCAAAAGCTATCATATTGTCCTGATGTGCTTGTATTTGGTATTACAGTCTATGATAAAGCCTCTTAAATAAGAGTCATGATGTGGGCTAGCTATAGTTGGACTGGAAACTGTAAAATTCAACTTTTTTCTTTGTGTATAAAATGTCAACTAAATACTCCTATTTTCTTTTCATTTAAGTTGTTCTCATACTCCGCTCCCAGTGGAGTAATGTTATTTGGACTCCATGAGTGACACTCTAGATGTTCCAAATGTACATTTCAGTGTTGAACACCTAAGCAGGTCTCCTGCTTATATGAAGTTAATTGCATGCATGCTGTTCAGTTCCCAGGCCTGCACCCTCTACCTAGTTAAATATCTGATCTATACCACACTCACCTCAGTGCAGATACATGATGTTCTTTTATCCTGTCTTGAATGGTTTATCCACAGAGTAGTTTCCTGAAAACCAATTGTACTAGAAATATTGGCCAGTGGTGTTGCAGAGTTGCTACATGCATGGCTTCAAGGTAGATGATCAGTGCTGCAAGATTAGGCTTTAGTTGAGAGTAAACACATCTTGGTTTTGAGGGCTGAATGTTTGAATATCAGCACCTTTAGACCTTGATGACCTGACGATCAGGCTGTCTGCTACTAGGAAAGAAGGTTCCCTAACACTTACACCAAGGTTTTGACTTGTTTCTGGTGTCACTGTGTGATGATGCAGGAGTTCTCAGTATTTTTCCTTGACTTTGTTGGATGCTTTCTCTTTACTAATACCTCAAAGTGCCTTAAATATGGAACAGAGATATATTTTTGTTTCTGCTTTAAAGCAGTTGGAATGGTTAAGTAAGCAAACTTGATGCTGAGAATATTGAGCTGCAATAGCTTCTTAGTGGGGACACTAATCTTGATGTAAAAATCTAATGCTTCATGATATCAAGATCAAGTGTACTCCAGACTTGCTGTGGGATGAAACACTTTGCTGCAGAGCTATAATACATCAAGATCTTTTTTTTTCTTAATTAGGCTGTGATTCTGTCTGTTATGTGGATGCAAGATGTTTTCTCTTCCTATAGTGGTAATAACATTGAATTCAATTCCTATGGCGACCAGTAGATTATATCACTCTAATTTCTCGCTCAGAATATTTTAAAGCAACTCAAACTAGTAGTTTGGAAATTGAATCAAGTGGAATTTAAAAAATGCAATTGCAAAGTATGATGCTGTGTTAATTCTTGGAAAGCTTCACAACTGAGGGGAGAGAGAATCATGGATGTGACATCTTAGAGATGTTGCTTAGCTATTCTACTTAAATAAGAAGTGTTTAAATATCAAATGCATACAGTGCAGATCTTTGGATTGAATTCAGGAACACTTCAGCTGATCTGCAAAAAGAGTTGTCACTTTCTTTTTCTCACATGGGAACTTTCAGTGTGCTCCTTATAGAAAATCTGTAGAAGCTGTCTGTGGTCATTTAGTTTCCTGCTTTGCTTCTGTTGCATTTTCTATGTACAGCTGGGAGGATGGTAGGGGAAACAGGAAAAAATGACAGTTTTGCCTGGCTTATTTTCTATAAAAGTAAGAATTATTTCTTTTTGATCTTTTTCAGCCCTCTGTGTATGAGCTAATAAGGCAGCCTAACTTTGCCAGTTTATCCATTATTGTGGAAGACTTCGTGAAAGATTCTGGAGCTACATTTAGCGGTATGTCACTCCCATTGTCCAGCACTTCATTTCATGGCCAAGTGTTGGAAATTAATGTCTGTATACCTATTTTATGCATGTGAACAGGACTTTGATGTGGTATCTAATCTTGCATTCTCATTTCACAGATATAACTGAAAACCCTAATGGGTTTGAAAAGAGAAGAATAAGTGCCATGAAATACTGCATGTGGATAAGTAGGGCAGTACAGTAGAGCACATTGTCTATGTGGCTGTCCATACCATACTTTTTTTTAACCTATGGTAAGCATGAGGTAGCTTATCCTGCTGTGAAGACAGAATACATACTGCAGGGGAAAGTGTCTGCAGGAGAGTTTCCACTGATCTGCTGCTACACAGCCTATACCTGCAGGGAGATGTCTGTATGGAAGCAGTGTTCTGCAGCTGCTTCCTGGCTACACAGCAGGGAGTATGTGCTGCGGTGGGAGAGGTTAAGTCATAGCTTAACCTCTCTAAGTCATAGCATTGAAAGCTAGAGGCAGTACACTGAATGCTTCTGGTTATTCTGATCAGTTGTTCTCTAGCTTTGAATAAAATACTTGATGGTGAATCTGGTTTTGTAGTTTTTTCATTACTAGTTGTTTTATTATTAGTAAAAATGTGGAAGTTTGTCTTTCAAACTGCAAAACCTGAAGTTCTGTACTGTGTGAGAGAAAATATCCATTTCAACATGTCACCTTCTCTAGAGTATTTCTGGATGTGCAGGGAAACATTAATTTCCTTTTATAAGCTCCTTTCTTTCAGTACTGAAGAGCTACAGGGAGAAATAAAGACCAGAACCATTTACAGCATTTACAACCATTGTTTGTTTTTCAGCTGTTTAGTCTCCTATTTTGCTATTTTTTTTGAATCTGCACTTAAAGTTAATGAGATGGCTATGGTATTTAAGTCAGCCTTTATTTAACAGAATAATGCCAGCCATTGAACTGATACAACTTGAGGTGGCTAGATTAGATATTACATATGTGGTGTAGGTTGGAAATAGAACCAGGAACCTAATGCCATGCATCTATTTTTCCATTGACAATAAAAAAAAGAAATGCCATACTTATCAAATTGTTGTATACTCTTTGCTTAATCCTCTTCTGTCTATGCCATCAATAGCCATCAGACTATTTGTGTGCATAAATGGCATCTTTATGCTTTTTGAATGAGCTGCTGCTATGTCTTTCTTCATAATTGGTTCAGTACTGACAGTTTATAAGCTGGTGTTTCAGTGGTACATGTTATGTCGTGTATCTGGCTGAAGAGGTGTTGACAAATTAAGCAGAAGAAGGAGAAGTATGAGTGGTTTGAAAGCGGTTTGCTGTACTTAGGTCAGTAAGAGGCTGGGAGAGGTGGAAGAGAAGGTGAATTGGCTATTACTGACAAAATAAGGGTTCTGTCTGGAATGAAGTAACATAAAAGTACTGCTTGGAGTACTGAACAATTAACACATCAAAATTATAATTGACCATAAAATAAGTGTTTTCCTGAAGGTTCTGTAGCATCATAATCACAGCTTTGATGTCTTGCATAAGAAGAGTTTATACAAGGCAATTAGAACTTAGAAAGCTTTCTCTAAGGCTTGTGTTAGGAAAATCTCTTGATATATGCAGTTTACCTGTCTGGTGTTAATTGAATTAAGGGACCAGTGTTGCTGTCTTACTACTAGAAAGTCCTCTGAAATTCAGGACTGGGGGCTTGAGGTTGTCCCTGTCTGTTGGGGTTACAGTTCAGCATGTCCATCACCCAGGAAATCCTGGTCTTGTGCATTGGAGTTTTATGAGATGAAATGCTGGAACTGAAGTAGTGTCCACTAACGTCATGTTTGTTATTTTTCTCCTCTTGTATGTAGCCAGCAAGCCAGATGCTGTACATGTTGTGCTGGACAGGCACCTTGTGACAGGACAGAATGAGAATTCCACTCTTCCAGCAGTCCAGAATCTTCTTATGCTTTGCAATGTCAGGTAAAGCCATATGGGAAATGAGAACAAGACCAGGTAGTGTCAAAGCATCCTTTGCTTTCAGGGGTCTTATCCCCAGACAATTTTTTTATCTAACTGCTGAAGTATGTGTTGTCTTTGCTTTACCTATTCAGTCTGAGTCTTTTGGAAAAAAAGCATTGGTGAGTATTTAAAAAAAAAAAGTTTAAAAAGGGCTGGGAAGTACACAGCTATCTATTGAAGCTGGTGGAATAAAACAGTAAGCTTTGTTAAATACATGTTATGAGAAACATCTGTTTCTTTTATGCTTTGGCAAGTTAGCATTCGGTCACTGTATTTTAGGATTCTGGGAATGAACAGATTTCTGTTCTTTGGTAATAGCTTGGCTGTCTATCTTTTTCATCTTATCAGTTAGAAGAAAACATGTAAATAACCACAAATCTTTTTTCCTTTAGGTGAATGGGTGCTAGAAGCCCCTTCTTAGCTGTGGACTAACAAGTCATGTCATGTTTGGATGTTTCATTCAGCAAGAAATGAAAGAGCAGGTCTCTTTGCAAACAGAATGGATGATGAGCCAGCAGGCTAAGGATTTCCTTGTCTGTTAACTGGATAAAACATGTCTTTAAATGTCTATCCTGGACTATGAAGTGACTGACATTGAAGTGGCAATGCCAGGTTTTGCACACACTGAATGGATGAAGGTTGTGAATAAGGAAACTTGGAAGTGCATCACACTTCAGAAGCAATTATGAGACCACCTTGCTTTTGTTACTACATCTTTTTTTATTGCCTCTCTATAGGCCATTAACTTAGAGTTGTGGAAAACTATATCTTAAAAAAATAAAAATCCATGGCCATGAGTATGATTTGATGAAGCTGAAGACCCTGCTTGAGGTTGACATTTTACTGGCCATTAGTAATTCTACCCTAAAGAGCACTTGGACATTAGGGAATCATCTGGCATTTGTGGTTTAAATATAAAAGTCTACATCTAGTGCTTCAGTGAAATGCAATTTCATGTGTTCTTACCTTTCTGCTGGTAGGTCACAAAGTTACTGTCTGAACTTTAAATGTCTGTGATGTTCATGTATCCTTAGAATGGAATGGAAAATGTATAGCTAAACAATAAAACAGAGCCATTTGTTTTGAAGACATTTTTCTGTAGTGCTACTGTTGGCATAATGCGTCCTTGTTTTTTTGCCTTGTATGTTCACATTAATGGATTTGTTTAAAATGTCAGCTCAGCTGATTTTTTTAAATGGTCTTCTGTTAGCTGTTCTGCTTTGTGGTGTGTAATGTTGTTTGTTCTTTTCAATGGTTGAAATATTTCTCTCTGGCAAGTACATTGCGGTTGTTGCTGGAACTTTATGGACAAAGGAAAAAGTTTAGTAGATAACATGGATCACATCTTCTGAGCAACAAATAGATCAAATCTGGCTTTCTTTCTGAGCAGCAGGTGCAAATTGAAGTTGAGCGTGGAAAGGAATATTCATAACAAGAATAGTTGTAGATCTGGTAGTTTAAATCTTTGTTTCTGACAAGCCTTCTCAGGGATTTAACATCTGTCACCATCAGGACAAAATTTCCATCTGGATTTTTAGGGGGCTGTCTGGTGAAATGATGTGGAAAACTTTTTGTGTATGTATTGCAGAAGTATTCGGAGTTATGGTAACTTTGTGTTGAACATTGCAAAGCTACAGCAAGGAGACTCTGTCCCCAGAAATTTTAAGTAAAGGTGAAGCTCCCCACCATAGATTCCACTGATTGCCTGAGCTTCTGTGTAGGGAACTTAAGAGGGGTTTGAGTCAGGTTTTCAGGATCTTAGAGGAGGTAGGTGCAACTTTTGTGGCTTGTAAGATGAGAGCTTTGCCACTCTGGATCTAGGCCCTGACTGCAGCTGCAAAGTAAAATCTTTCCAGAAGCACCTGAGAAGATACATGTCTGTAGTACCACTCAGACTGCTTCCATGCAACTTCGCCAGAATCATTAGACATTTCAATGCTTGCCTGTAAAAATTGAATACTGGTGACCACCCTGTGTCCTGCTTTCTTAAGAAAATTTCTGTCCAGTCTCTTCAAGAAGCTACCAGGTGAAGAAGTGTTCAGACCACTGCAGGCTCTGATCAATTCCATTGTATGTTTTTTCCTAGCAGCCAGGACCTGTTGAAACTGCCTTGTTTGTGCCACTATCAGGAACTACACTAAAGTACAAAGTACGTTGCCTTTAGATTTTGCAATGCTTCCTTCTTGCCCTGTGAGAACATATGGAAGAGTTAGTGTCTATTGTCACTCTTTCACACGGGCATCTCCTCAATCCAAATGGTCCCTAGTGTTGAAGCTGCTTCTGAAAAAGAGGAAGAATTGCATGACCCAATGCAACCCAGCAGAAAGTAGTTGGAGAGGGGATGTGTGCAAATACATGAAGCAATGTTTCTTTACCATGAGGATGTTCAAACACTGGAACAGGCTTCCTAGAGAGGGGTAATTCCTGTCACTGTTCAAGAGGCTTTTAGATGATGCCCTCAATAACATGCTTTAACTTTTGGTTAGCCCTAAAAGAGGTCAGGCGGTTGGCATGGATGATCTTTGTAGGTGCCTTCCAACTGAGGTAGTATTTTTTTTTTCTAAAACTGGGGGAAAGATGGAATTGAAGTAGAAAATGTGTGGCTGTTTAATGTCATGCTAGAGGCATTCAGCAAAGTCTTATCCTGATTTTTTTGGGAGGACTGGGAGCTGGGGTTAGTGGATTGGAATGTGGAGGCAGTATCCGTAGTTATTGCTTACTATCATTTGACATCTGTACCACGTGCAGACAGAACTAATAGCACTCTTAATCTACCTCAAGAAGATATTTGGAGAGTTGGTGACCTTTCACAATGCTTTCATTTACTTCTTCATCCTGGAAGTTTCCAGTATGGTTTTGTAACATCTGCTTATTTTGAAGCTACATAAAAACAATGGGGTTAAAGTACAGGCCACAAGCAACAGCATGTCTGGTTTGGAGGATTGTAGCATACTTCTTGCTTCAGATTCATATTAGCTGTGGTCTGCAAATGTAAAAACTTTTTTTTTTTTTTTTTTTCCATGGAGAAGAGAGCAGCTTTCCTGTCTAGTCTGTTGTATCCATAGGTCTGAAAGGTCTCCCAAGGTCAGAGTCAGTGCTTGCTTCAGACAGCAGATGCAGGGGGATGAAAACAGGGGAATGAGGAAAGTACCTCAATGGTGGAGGAGAGACAGAAGCTGTACAACTTTTCTTTGGAGTCTTTCAAAATGACTTCTTTGTCTGCCTTGAAATTCAAAGAACTGAGAAGAGAAGGGACAGCTGACAAGCTGCAGTCTCTGGCTGGAGTGAAGCCTGCAGTTAGTCCCTTGTCTCATGTTTGCATAGATTTGGGCAACAACTAACAGCACAAATTGAGGACTGCATCTGGTGTGCAAAGATAAGGTTTCTGGAGAGGTGCTTAGCTCTGGCTTTGTGCTGCCCAGTGAAGGCAATGATCACTTGCTGCTTCTGAAGAACAAGCAGGAAGCTTGGTCAAACTGATGCTTTCAAGTCTTCAAATGACCCTGCAGTTCGTGGCTCAGAAAGGGATTATATTAATAACTCTTTTTCCCTGAATACTCTTGTGGGCTATTGAAAGGCCAACAGGGTGGTTCATGATGTCTTGGACCCTTATGGGGCAAGGCTGTATCTGACTATGACCTGGAGGTGAGTTGCTCTTCCCCTTTCTGTGATGAAGGGAACAGCAGCAGCACCTTGGTGCTCAGTGCTTGGCAGGGCTGTACCACCAAGTGACTTGGCTGAGACGCTGATCAGCAGCTGGTCATTGGCACTGCATTAATGGAGGTGTCTTCCTGCAGCCACCTCAACCCTTCTGCTGTTTGCTCATTTTAAGGCCAAACCTCAAATTGCCAAAGCCTTTATTTGGTAGGCCTACAACAGGGCAGTAATTGCTGCCGTCTTCCCATCTTGCAGGTCACGGGGGTTTCTTGAATGCACTAGGTAATGGTTCATTGCAGTGGCTGGTTATTTTATTGGTGAAAATGAGAAAAAAGAATTATCCTGGAGGAAAGCATAGGGGAGGAAGCAGCAGTGTAATAATTCATCCTTGAATGCTGACTGTTCAGATTAGAGGACTATTCTACCTAGGGAGGGAGAAGCTCTTCTTGAACCGTAAATCTCCCCTACCCTCGTGGGCTGATGAGGCATGATCAGTCTCAGGGACAGAGGACCAGACTGAGGCTTTGAAAGTCTTTTACCCAGACTGCTCACTGTTTGTTGCGTGACACCATGGGTAAGTCACCTCAATCCTCTCAAAGAGGGTACATGCTTCTCAGCAGGCTATTAACTCAGGTGTCTGCAGCAGTCTGTGCTGAGAAATAGAGAGCAGAGCCCTGTCTGAACTTGTTGTAGCTGGACTTGTAACAGGATTTACGCACTAGTAGCACCTTTTTCTCTACCAACTGCTGCTGTTGAGGCAGTTAGGGTTACTCCTCTGAATATCTCTCTCCCGCACATCCCTCTGCTTGTTCTGGGAACAGCCAGATGCATTCAGTCCTCAGAGCACAGCAGAGCTGCAGAAGGAGGCACCGAACAAGGTGACAAAGACTTGAGAATAATGTGTTTTACTGAGGGAGGACAGCAGGCAAGTCTGTTGCTCTTGGCATGTACTAGCTAGACAAAATACAAATAGAAACAGAGCGTCTTGGATCGTGCCTGCCTTTCTGTCTGCTCTGTCGTGGTGATGCAGGTGTTGGTTGGCCTCTCCCACTGCATCAAAACAATTTTATGCTTGCATTGGGCTGTTTCCTGCACCCTGAAGGTAGACTAATGAAATATTACATGAAAAATACTGGCCTCCTTTTAGAGAGTCTCTTAAAGGGAGGCTACCCTTTCTTCCTTAATGCTTGTGTTGTCTCCCGCTTTAATGTCAAGAGCCAATACAGAGAGTGAGGGGCTGACTAGTCTGTGCCCTGAGACTGATAAATTTTACAGTGGTGTTTCCCCTCTGTAAGAAGGGGGAATAGGGCTCTTTCTAACAGTAGATCAGAAATTGAGGTTATTCTAGTCCATCTTGATGGCTAAGCCAGTGAAAGGCTGTCTTGGAAAGCTGAAAATAAAGGAACTGACTTACCGTGTCAGTTGTGTGGACCTAGCAGCCCTTTTTCCAACAGCTCTGCTCTTCTGTAATCTCTTGCAACCATGTTTAAAGAATACAGGAGGTACTGAGAGCAATTGGGAGCAGCATCCTGCCTTGAGGGAGGAAAAGCTTCCCCCCACCCTGCCTTGTGGATGAAATTAGAGACCTGCAAACACATGAGGAAGTTGATAACCTTGCATTTGTGCTCAGTGGTTAGTTGGTGTTTGAACTGTGGAAAGGAAGGGCTGCCTGGGATGCTGCAGCCTCCCACAAGGTGGTGGTGCTGCTCCACACAAGCCTTCACATTCCTCCTCAGCCACCAGCAAGCTCGATCGCCAAACACCAAGTACGAAAATATTGCTTTCCTCTTCTCAGTTCCCAGTCTGTGTACTTGGGCTGGGCAGATGGCATACAGCTGAACAAGAGGCAAAATGCTGTAACACTACATTAACATGAAATGCACGTTAATGCTGGATTATACATTAATCTATATGCAGCAAGCTGTACCTGTGGCTCCCCAGTAAGCTATAACCAGAGGGTCTGCTGCCCCATGTTCCTTCCTTTCTTAGGAGGATGAGGGTGGCACAGTTAGAAATCCTTCTTGCCAAGAAAGCCTCAATAGTTGTCATCTTCTGGTGCCTCGTTCATTAATGCTACCCTGCATGCTTTCCTTGGTAGGATTTATCCCCACATGGAACAGGCTGTTGCTAAACACTTTTTCTCCCTTTTTCTTCACCTTGCATTTTTTCTTTATGTGAAGCCGAGGGCCAACTCTGAATTGTAGCCAATTCTTTCAAGTTGCTCATGTCCAATCTTGGGCAATCAAGTGAGATTTAAACAGCTGTGCTGCCACCTAAGGTGAGTTTGAGGAGCTCCTTTGGTCTGCTTGTGGGTTTGCTCTGGCCCCTTGATCTCCTGGATCAAACACCAGCAATATAAACTGGAGCCAGCTATCCCTGGGAATGAGGGAACAGGGCTTGTACTGTGACAGTGCTGCAGAGATGAGGCTGAATTCCTTCCTTGTGCACAACATCCCCAATCATCAGTGCAACGGGATGCCAGGCTGAGCATCAGGCTGCAACTGGGCGATGCAGGCTGTAGCAAGGCAAGTGTCCCCTCTGCTTTCTAGAAATGCTACATCTCCTAAGGCAATTTTGTCAGGAGGGTGCTGCAATTGTGTGAACTTTCCAAGACAAGTCAGAGACCCCTTTGCAGATCCTCTGCATGATCCAAACACATCTGATCCCAGACTATAACCTAGACCCCAGGGGTAAAGCAAAAACAAAATTGTACAGGTCATAATAATCATACGCTTTGTTCCATTATGCTGAAATCAAAACTGAGCAGCAGGGCCTGCCATGGCCCTTAACAGCCCTCACCCCGACAGTGCAGTGGCCACACAGCACACAGAAGCCTGGCAGGGTCCCCTGCAGTTGCTGTCTTGCCAGGACATTTGCAGATGTCCTCTGTGAAGCCCCAGGAGTACAACCCTATGGAGCCCAGGACCTTCAAGTCCCTTATCCTGCAGAAAGACTAGAAAAGGGCATCAGGTGCTGAGGATCATGGCAAGATCATGTCGGTGCTGGACTCCTCCATGGATCACAGAAAAGCAAACCAACCCTGCCATCAGATACAGTCATGAGTTACTTGCTTGTTCTTTGCTTTCTGGACACTCATGAGGCTTTATTATTTTTTTTTTCCAGTGGAAGAGAAGTTTTCTCTTCGAACACCAGTGCTGGATGATAAAAATTCTGTACAATCTTTCCAAGACTTCCAGGCTAAAAAGCCTGGCAGCTTTGTAGAGAACAGCTATCAGGGAAGGAGCCTGCCCCTGCCTCCTTTCCAGGCATCACCTCAGCCCTCCACAGATAAGACATCAAGTCCTCAGGCTGGGAAACACCTTGAAGTAAACCTGCACGTCTCTATGGGTCATGTTTTTTGTAAGAGCAAAAGAGACAGGGGGAGACCAAGCAGCAGTTTCCAACCTGATGAAGGGTTAGGAGCATGGCCAAAGCACGTAGTAAAGGGCTGGTAGACTCATGGATATTTGGGGAAAAAACTCCAATGGCCTCTGATGACATTTGTTGCCAATCCTGCATTTTATGATAGCTGTTTTGTGGCATTATTGCAGCTCAGAGCCAGATGCTGTGCAGGGGCAGAGTGGTGCACAGCTGGTCCTTTCCCAGACCTCGGCTGAGTGTGCTGCTGGGGCTGGCTCAGTTCCTTTCTCTCGTGTTGGCAGGAGGTTATTAAATTTTATATTTTCTTTTTATACTAACAGATATTTTTAAAGGCCGCAGAAAAAGCTGGGAGACAAAATGTTATGTTTGATCCCAAACAAAAGGAATTTTGGATTTTTAGTTTCATTTAGCGTGCTTATAGTAAGCCCCAAATTTGTTTTCTCATAGTTTTTATTGTTTTGTGTGATCTTTTCAATTATGTCAGCAAAACAGAAATCATTCATTTCCCAGCTGTATTCTGTGCTCCCAACCTAAAATGTCTGCACAGTCTGTTAAACAATGTTTCCTTTTTACTGGGGTCTTTATATGTGTATATATATATATATATATATATATATATTTCTACTATATATACTATATATATATATACATATTTCTACTACTTATTTCACTGCCTAAGAACTACAGTGAAAATAAAAGCTTAAAATGCCCATATCGATCCCTTGCTTAGGTACTTGCCTGAGCAAAGCCTGCTGCTGTTGGAGGCTCTGTAACTTTAACAAATGCTTTTCTCCTACAGCAATGCTCCAGGAGTCAGGACCTCTATGCACAAACACTTGCATGATCCCACTGTGTGGGCCAGACCCCTGTGTATAGGGAGATACAACACTGTTTCCTCTTAGAGTTTGGGAATTTTGTCCCCGTCAGGCAGAAGGCTTATCTCTGACTCTTCTGCTGTGGAAGCCCAAGTGAAGCCCGTCATGTGGGGAGCCCTGGTAATTCAGCTCAGGTGTAGAGCAAGTGTTTAAGGGAGCCTTCAGGGCCTAAGGGTTTGC
This sequence comes from Netta rufina, assembly GCF_964035555.1. Taxonomy (NCBI): domain Eukaryota; kingdom Metazoa; phylum Chordata; class Aves; order Anseriformes; family Anatidae; genus Netta; species Netta rufina. The sequence goes on from NC_140128.1 coordinate 46,177,379, forward strand.
AAAGGCTTTGAGGAAGGTTTGGCTTATGTGTCTGGGAAGAGTCACTGATTCTGGGTGAGTTTAATGATTTTTAACTCAAGTTTTAAAACATGTATATTGGCTCTTTAGGATTCATCCCTTATTGTTCATCCATATTGGCTGTGTCTGGAGGGTGAGTTTCAGCATTTCTAGGCTTGTTGTTATGACCGTGATAGCTAAAAGCTTTTCAGAGAGACATCAAGTGTCTCCTACCCTGAGTTTCTTAGTCTAATGAGGCTATAGAGACCTGGGCAGTTGCTAGAAGGAATTCATAAAATGGGTTCAGGCATGACCATGGGAGAAATGAATGAAGCCTGAAAAAGATTGTGAGGGCAAGGGTGCTCTGTGTGCACGTTTTTCCTGCCTTCCCTTCCCCTGCTACTGCAGTTACTGTCTCTTGAGCAATAGTGAGTACCTGAATGCTGCTGCTGGCCCTGGGCAGCTCTCCCCCAGCTGCATGAGGTTCCAGGTCCTGTGGCTCTGCTGGTGGTGTGAGGGCACAGGGCACTTGTCTTGTCCAGGAGGCAGAAGGGATATTTCTTGCAGAAAGTGGAGCCAAGTTCCTCCTCAAGTACGAAGAGACACCTTGCAGTGTCCCCATCATGGCCCCAGGCATTCAAGTTGTATGCGGGAGGGCAGTTCTGGGGATCTCTGGGGTTAGAGGAGGGCAGTGTGTGCTCCTTTCTCTCTGCAGAGTTTGTATTATTTATAAACCCTTTCTTTCCTGAACTCTGATACTCCCCCTCTGTGCCCCTTGAGGGGAGATCTGCCTATAGACTAAACAAAGGTGGATGAACGACGTGAGGATCTTGAACTGCTTTAGGGTGGAGGGTTATATGTGTGTTTCTGATCTTAAAATAACTGTTTGTAGTTCTCTAGTTATGGCTTGATGTGAGTTAAGTAAAGGAGGGTGGCATGCTATTAATTATCTGTTTTTTGTTTTTTTTTTTTTTTTTTTTTTTTTTTCCCCCCCTTTCCCTCCCAAGAGCTGTTTTGCTTTGGAAAGGAGGAATGGGTGTTTCCACAGTGAAGTTCTTAAGAAACATAACAAAACTCCAGAAACAGGTGAAAGGGGATACTGTGAAACAATCTGAGCTACCTATAGAAAGTGCTGCACTTCCGTTTTGTGTGTTATCTTCTTGCTTTGCATGGGCTACTGCTCGAGAGGTTTCAGACCTTGTCTTTTAAAGTCACGTTGAACCAGGCTGAGGGACCCATCTAGGTTTTTTGTAAAATGTCTGTTTTTACCTCCAGGCTGTGAAATCACATATGAGGCCCACTGGGCTAGAGGATAGCTTTACAAAATCTGTTTCCTTGGGTTCTGTCCTCTGCTTTTATGTGAAGGCAAACACAGTCTCATCTGTGCCTGAGCTTGGAGATGTCTGATCCTGCTGCTTCTGGATGTGTGTTAATGGGGTCCTATGACCTGAGCTGCATTTTAAAGGGTAATAATATATATATTATTTTTTTTTCTTTGAGTAACACTCTCAGGTGTGTGTGGGGGAAAATTACTGTTTTTCTCTTTACTCTAAGGGTGGTGAGATGGGAGCTCAGAGAAGCTGTGGATGCCCCATCCCTGGAGGTGCTCAAGGCCAGGTTGGATGGGGCTTTGGGTAACCTGGTCTGGTAGGAGGTGACCCTGCCACAGATGGTTTAGTAGTTAGACTAGATGATCCTTAAAGGTCACTTCCATCCCAAAAGATGCTGTGATTCATGATTGCTACTGTTAAGACCTCATTTGTGATTTGGAACTGGAAACTAGCCAAGCTCAGCTGCTTGATCCTATTATGAATGTTTCCAGTCCTGATCTGGTGTTCTTGCTGTAGCTCCTCAGAGGAGCAGGCAGTTGTTTTGGATTTCAGCAGAAATCACCCTCCCTGCTATAGAGGGGCAGCAGGGAACCAACCTACAGCTTGCACTGCTGCTGAAACCTATACATGTAGTGCAGAGATCTGTAAATGTTTCTTTCTGCATTGTGTGGCTGAAGTAAATTCATGGTTTTTAAAGGAATAGGAAGAAATGTTTCCTTATGGCAAATGGGAAGGAGATAACAGACGATTCCCCTCATCTCCCATACCTCACTCTGCCTAGGAAATGGTTTAAAGCTGTGAAATAATCTGGTTCAGTGCTATGCCAAAGAGCACTGGACACAGATGTGATCTGAGCTGGGAGGAGTGGGGAAGGAAGTGAGTGTTGGTGTAGCTTAGGAGCAGATTTCTAGCAACTGGTGTAAAGGTAAAGCCCTTCCTGATCCCTCAGTAAATCTTCAAAAAGTAATCAATTCTATTTCTAGTTTTCCTGTAGCTTGAGTAGTCCTGGCAGACCACAGAAGCCCTCTGTGGGAGCTGAGAGCCCAGCAGCTTGCAGTTTTACTGCTCAGTGCCGCGCAGCATCTTGTCCCTAGCTTATCGCTACCCTAAAACTGCTTTCTTGCTCAGAGCTGGTGTGCTGGGGTTTTGAGTGTCCATGGTAGTGGCTTGAACCATCCCTCTCCCAGCTGCCAGGAAATGCCTGGGGCTGTATGCTAGTGATTAGCACTCAATTTGATTTCAGCCCTGTGAGAGGAAATCTGTTTATGGGATGAATGTTCTGCATGCCTTGATGAGGTGCCTTCTGGAATCAATTATCTGGAGTCTGCTGCTGATGTTGCCTTATTATCTGACTGCTTTCAATAATGACTGTCAGCGAGGGCTGGCAGCTCTGGTGCTCTTGCCTACACCAAGAAGTGCACAAAAAGATGTGTTAGTGCACCAGAACCCACCTGCTGTGGTTTCACCACTATGCCTGCAATACCTGCTGAGCTGAGCAGCTGGAACAGGGCGATGAGCTGTTTTTTTTTCTCCTGTTTCAGGTGATGCAGGGTCATTCAGCTTTCCTTTTAGCCCTGCTTAATAATTTTATTCAGGGAAACGTTCATAGCTGACTTTAAGCCTCAACTCAACATCCTCACTTTTTTCTCCATAAAAGCTCTGCTCTGGCATTCCCTAAAGTCATTAATTACAATGACTTAAACCATATTTCAAATCTGTGATGTGAAACATCAAAACATGAGGCAAAACATCTACAAAAAGCAGTTGAAGTGTGAACTGGTTAAAGAAATAACCACTAAAACATCCATCAAGATCACTACGTGCCTTTAGACAGATGCTGTGATGAGACCAAGCCTGCCTGAGAACCCCTGCACCTCCTGTGCCCTGTCACTGCTGTCCTCCACGGACTTATTTGTAGAGATTCTTCTAGGAGAGCAGCGCAATACTAATATTTTTTTGGATTGCTGCCACTGTTGTTTCTCATTTCCTTGGGTCTTGCAGCAGTTGAGAAACTGTGGAGGACCTGGGATCCTGTGGGTTTATCAAGGAACAGCATGTCCTGTGGCTTCCTCAGAGGCAGAATTTTGCTGTGCTGTGAGCATATCTCATGTATCAGTCCCTTGTACATTCGGGAGAGCTGGTATGGGGGAAGTGTAAGCTCAGCTCAATGCGCTTTGTGGCTCTAGGTGTGGGCAGCTGAGGCACTGATGACTGTGTCACTGCATGACCCCAGGTAAGTGACTGGAGCTGCTGGAAGATCTCCCCCAGTAGAGAGGAAATCTGACTTCCATTGCCACATGAAGTACAGAGACAAAGAAGGGTTTTGCTATATTCTTGTAGCTCTGTCTTGGTGATAAACTTTATTCCACTTATATAAATTTGCTTGGCTCCTGGTGGCTAGGCTGCAGGTAATGTTCCAGGCTTGCTCTGTGTGTGTGGTGGAGCCTTGGCTCTTGTTCATCCCCGCATCAGGGATGCTGGCTGCTATCATCCTTCTGTTTTTTATTTGTATTTTGGCATAGATCCTGATTTATATTTTTTTAATCTTTCAGGGACAGGATAGACCCATGTACCCTATATGTTTTATTGGTTTATGGTACATGAACGTGCAGGAAGAAATCTTTAGGATCAACTGTAAAATGTGCCTTTCCTTATGTAGAGAGCAGTAAGCAGCTCTGAGTGGGTAAGCCTCATCCCAAAGGATGCTCAGCCACCCGATCCACAAGCTTGTCAGAAGTTTAACTGGTTTCTAAAAAGCACTTGAGCTGAAGACTGCATTTAACAATAAGTTAAGAAATGCATTGTGTGCTCTCTTGCTATTGCAAAGGCCCATCTTTTATTTATTTTCTGTGGAAAAACCTGGGATCACTTGAAAAATTAAATGATGCTTTCTGTCTCATGTCTAAGTACTGCATGACCAGCGATCCCATGTGCTGTCTGACTGCCTGTGGTCTCAGTTTGAAGGGCTGACAGCTTAAATAGCCTAATGAAAGTTTGGAAAGCCAGCACTGCTGCAGTCTTACAGACAAGGAACTAGGACATGGAGGTAGCCAGCTCTTCCTGTCAAGTCACTCAGGGAGGCTATGGCAGAGCCAGGAATTTCATCCAAATCTCCCAGTTACCTGAGCTGCTAAATCGGGCACTGCTTCCAAGGGGATTTTGGAGCTGGAGGGAGGCTTCTGCTGAGGCTGGTGGAGTAGAGCAGTGACTGAGGTGCTGTTTTCTGCTTTGAGGCTCCATTTAAGCTGCTTCAGGGCTAGCTCAGAAGCAACAGAGGCAAAAGCAGCCTCTTGCTTCAAATCAAAGCTTGGGCAACAGCACTGAAAGCCGTGCCTTACCGCAGGTGGGAAATCTTCCAAGTCTAAGTAGAAGAGCCTGGGGAGTGGTTACTCTTCCCATGGCATGGAGCTATGGCACTGGTTTCTGTTTCTGCCACTGAGAGTCTGGAAGTGCAGTTTACAGCCCTGCAAATCCCATCTTTGGTAGTGGAATAATGAGAAGCAATCCCATGGTAATGTAAAAACACCTGACAATGGAATGAAAAGAATTAATGTGATGGTCCTCAACAGCAGGAACACTGTCCACTTCTGGGAACCTTTATCTCGGGAGGGGAAATCTGCTCTTGGTGATGTAGCTGAGAGATATATTCACAATTACTCACTGGCAGAGGGCAGGGAAAGAAGCGTGCTGGTGTTGAGGCTGTACCAGCACAGCAGCATGGAGCCTTTCAGGTGCTGTGTCGGTCCTAACTCTGACCATGCTGCTTTCCATGGCATAGATTGGAAATGTGATGTACAGCCTGCACGCCCGTGGGGTGGCTTTTGCCTTTAGGAGACCTCACTGATGCTTGTGAGCAATCTGTAGGGTGCTGTGATGAGCCACTGGAAAGATTCCTCTCTGCTTTCCCAGCTTTTTCCCTGAGTAAGCATTCACTCTCCCCTGAGCTGTCTCCTGGCTGCTTGTAGCAGTGTGCAAACACCAGGCAGCTGGAGAACATCTGGAACCTGCTGTGAAAGCTGAGATGACAAATGTGAGTCCTGTGTGCTTTATGTTTATGCACACTTCTTGCTGACGGTCCAGCCCTGTGAAAACACAGCTATGTCTGATGGGTCTGGAGCGTCTGCTAGCTCCCTGAGCCTGAATATTAGGATTTGTTAGCTGCTGACCAAACCAGAGCTTGCTGGGCAAAATGGCAGGGCTTTACTGGGACCAGTGGAGCTGTTCATCTAATGTTGGAGCAGATCCTCCCCTATAGGCTTTTAACTGGCATAAGGGAGGTGGTTTAGGGTGCAGATGCTGGGCAGAGCAGTAGCAGGCTGGCTGAAAACAAAGGCTTCTTAGGAGTGTAGTGGGTTTACGTGGCAAGGTTTTGGTAGCAGGGAGCCATAGGGGTGGTTTCTGTGAGAAAGATCTAGAAGCTGCCCCATGTTTGGGAAGGGCCCCACTGTTTTCCAGATCCGAGCCAATAAGCGATGTTGTTTTTCGCCTCTGTGAGAGCATATTTAAGACAGGGAAAAAACGCTGCGCCACACAGCAGCCGGGAGAGTGAGAGGAGCGAGGAACAGCCTTGCGCCAAGGTCAGTGTAGAAGGAGGGGGAGAGGTGCTCCAGGCGCCGGAGCAGAAGTCCCCTGCGGCCTGTGGTGAGGACCATGGTGAAGCAGGATGTCCCCCTGCAGCCCATGGAGTACCACGGTGGAGCAGGGTTCCACGCTGCAGCCCGTGGAGGAGACCACGGTGGAGCAGGTGGCCCTGCACCGATGGAGGCTGCCGCCTGTGGAAGACCCCTGCCGGAGCAGATTCTGGGCCGGACCTGTAGCCCGTGGAGAGGAGCCCACGCAGGAGCAGGTGATCTGGCAGGAGCTGCTGCCCGTAGGGGAGCCAGGTTGGAGCAGTTTTCTCCTGAGGGATGGACCCCGTGGTACGGACCCATATCTGGAGCAGTTCTGGAAGAGCTGCTGCCTGTGGGAAGCCCACGCCGGATCAGTTCATCAAGGACTGCATCCCGTGGGTGGGACCCCACAGCACAGGGGACGAGAGTGACCGAGAAGGAGCGGCAGAGAAGAAGTGCTGTAGACTGACCATAACCCCCATTCCCCGTTCCCCTGCGCCGCTCGGGGGGAGGAGGTGGAAGAGGGTGGATGGGGGGAAGGTGCTTTTGTTTTTTTTTCCTTTGTTTTCTCACTTCTCTTGCTTGTTAGTTGTAGGCAATAAATCTTACTATCTCCTTATGCCGAGTCTGTTTTGCCCGTTACAATAATTATTGCGTGATTTTCTCGTCCTTATCTCAATCCTTGAGCCCTTTTCACATATTTTCTCCCCATTCCTCTTTGAGGAGGGGGAGTGAGAGAGTGGCTGTGGTGGAGCTCGGCTGCCCACTCGAGCAGAACCACGACAAGGAGAAAGATCCATCCATGGTTGTAACAGGAACTGGCTGAAGCTGAAATGGGGCTCAAAGTCGCTAACAGCCCAACTCAGCAAGCCTCCAAGTTCTGCATGCCTGAATTCTCCCCTAGACATGGTGCAAAGCTGGTTGCTCACAAAGACATGTAAAAGGTAAAGGGATCAGCAAAAATGACTCCTGTTGATACCAGAGCACAGTTCAGACAGGTCCTTCTGTGCTGCATCTAGAATGAAGCTGTGCAGAGTAAGTAATGCCTGAACCGTTCCACCCGTAAGAACGTAGTAGTGGCCTAAAATACCTGCTAATTCTTTTGCTAAGAAGTCAGGCATTAAGACATGCTTGCCTTTATGTAAGCTGTGGATGACTGAATATCATCCTGCTACCTATGTGAGGTAACAGCCTGTGGAGAGGTTACCACCTGTCAGTGAGCCTGAGGAAGACTCTTGCTTTTCAGGGAGACCAATGGCAACTACACAACCTCCTCTAGAGCAGTTTGTATTTACTTCTTGTACAGCTCCAGGTCTCCTTGCTCTTCAAAAAATGGGATACTCAAGCTCTTCATCTGTAATGTTGCATGTGTTTCCAGTTTGTTAGCTTAAGTAGACTTGTTGCTGTGGGGAAAGTTTGCTGTTGTTGTTGGCTGAGGATTGCCATCCTACCCTGCAATCTTTTCTGACAGTTATTCTGACAGGATTATTGTAACAGCAGTTTTTAGAAAACATGTTTAATTCCCTGCATATGAGTTGTTACCTTTCAGGTGTCATCTCTGGTTTGCCATGGTCTTGCATGTATATCATATCTACAGTTGTCAATCTTTCAACAGTGGTGTGCAACTTTATTCAAACTATTCCAGGGAATTTGTGACTGGTTGAAAGCTTCATCCACTGTGAGGAAGTCATAACTGACTTTTATGTATATTATGTATAACATACTTCTATGTATTAAGTCTGTTTATGGCTGGAAATAAATTTGCTTGTTCTGGAAGCTGTGATCTGCTAAAAAGCTGGGGATCTCTCCTCATGCTCTGGGACAGAAATCAGACAGATTGAGAAAGTGAGATCCAAACAGCCTACAGCCTTGGGCAGTGGCATCTCTGCAGTCCTTTAAGTTCAGTTTCAGGATTCAACCACTCTGTTTTTAAAGATTACAGGGCTCTAAATCATTGTACTGGCACTTTATGACTTGCAGCAGTAGGTTGGATGGCTGCATGGCACAGCGTAGGGGGGTGTGGGCAGGGTATAAAGCCTTTAATGCTAGCTTGACCTTTGAAAGGAGAAAGGCCACCTCCCTCTGCACAGCTTGCTTTCTACCATGGCCTGCTTCTCACAGTTGCCTGCTGCTGTTAAGAGCAAAGGGGGCTGGAACCATCCTGTGAGGCAGTTTCATCTCCCCTTGATAGCCTGGCACTTCTCCCAGTCCTGTGCAGGGCACATGCAGCACTATGTAGACTATGTCTACATATGTAGACATATGTCTGGCACAATTCTACATCTGGTTTGTGAGCGTACAATTATCTGTCAGTTTAGTTGAAACAACAGCTTCCAGTTTGTTATGGCAATGTTCTGACAAGACTGCTGAAGTGTCAGACTGATCTTACTGACCCCTTGCTCCCTTGGCTTGTTTTTCATGTGTTATTCAAGCAGGATATTGTTTGTGTATAACTATAATAGCCTTAGTGTTTTTTTAAAAAAGGCTAAGTTCACGCCACTTGATAAGAAAATAGTTAAATGTGTCTACATACAGACAGGAACTTCTTGTCTATGCTTGGTGGAACTGGACCTATATGAATCGATAACATATTTAATTAGTCTTCACAAAATATGCCATGAAATGTAAACAGATGCATCCCTACTTAACAGAAAGCCCTGTAATTGGGAAGTGCAGCATTTAGAATTAGGCCATTCCTCAAAGGGAGACTGACATACAGCTCTCCTTCTTATACAAAGAAGGAAGCTCAAAGACAAAAAGGAACAGGGAGTAATACAGAGGGTGTGTTTTTAGTGGTTTGTGGCTTTTTTTAAGTCATTTGGGTGATAAGGTTGGCAGCAGTTCCCTAACTGTCATAAAGCAATACAGTAACTTGCTCTAAAGATGATCTACAAATCTGTAACACTTGACTGAAACAAAGCTGTAACAAACAATCCTGAGTTATATCCACGTGGTCATTTTGTCAGTTCAGATTAAACAGTTAAAGTTATTTATTAACTGCTTCGGAGACTTAGCTATCTAGTTTTGAAAAGGGTAACCTTCAGTAATATCACAGAAGTTGTAGCTTATGCTGGTGTTGTAATAGCAGTGCCATTTTCAGCTTCAATCAATTGCACTTATGCTCTTACCTTGCCCTGGGCTCTTAGGCAAGTGTTTGACAAAATCCCTAAAAATTGCTTATGATGCTGTTTTTCTGTTCCCCTGACAAAAAAAAAAAAAACTTTAAAAATGCTTCACCACTTTTGCCAATCAGTAAATTGCTGCTGCCACCTTAGTTGCAGAGAGAAGACAAATGACTGGAGCCATTGTTCTATTGTATATGTGTTAGATAAGAGTACTTTTGGGCATGTACCATAGAGAGTGGAAAATGGAGATCTGTGGAAATCTGTCTTTAAGTCACTGTAAGACATCATGAAAGAAAACTGCTTTCTTAACATGTTAAGTATAAATTTGCAATTAGGAATTTAATACAAACAGCATTATGAATATTTTAGTAGAAACTGAACTATCATGTCAGCTGAATCACCTGATTCCTCTGCAGCAGTGAACACATTACAAGGAAAGTATGTGTTAATTGGCATGTATTGACAAAAGTGTCACAAAAAAATTGAAGTTATTTGTCCCTTTGCAAATTGATAAAAAAGCATAATACAGAAATCTATGCATACACAGCATAAGACTTTTACAGGTAAGACATTTGTACATCCATTTAACCTCTGGTGATCCACTCATTCAGCCTTGACAAGTCAGGAGAATTCTGACTTTTCTACTTTCCATTTTCAGCACTGAACATTCGCTCCTAGAAAGAGAGAAGTGAACAAATAAGTGGCAGTTTGGGAACTGTGCTGTGCTTTAGTAATGCAAGTTAAGTCACTGTTAAGTAGTTGTCAGTCAACAAGTGCCTAGATGACATCATTAGTGTATTCTTACCCCCCAAAGCACAAAACTCAGTTAATCCCATCTAAAAGACTTGTCCTACACTGACAAAACTTTTACATGTCCTAGCTATACTCATATCTGTGCTTGGTGCCTCCTACAAGGAACACAAGCATGTACTATTTCTAACTCACTCTCTGAAGATTATTGATGTTAACTGTCAGTGATACCAGTCTAGAATTAGACTTTTAATTTAGCAAGTAGTGTTATTTTGATTAGCTGCTACTCTAAACACTGCCGTAGGCCTAAAAAAGAGGTGTGTCTATATACACCTGGCATGAATATAAACTTCACTGTATCTCAAAAATAAAAAGTTCATTCCATGGAGGTGTCCAGTCTAACTGCCTGTCCTACATAACATGTACTACCTGTACAAAACTTGATCAGGCTTGCTGACACATTCCTAATCTTCTGTCATACCACAAGCAATTGAGGGTTAGCTGCAGTACTTGAAGGAACATGAGAGGTAGAAAGAGGCAGCATGACATAGCACCTACCTTTAACATTGTCTCCAACTTTATTGCATCTGCAGCAAATTTCCTGATCCCATCAGAGAGTTTTTCCACAGCCATTTGGTCTTCATTATGGTGCCAGCGGAATGCTTTCTCATCCAGGTGGATCTTCTCAAGATCACATGCCTGAGCTGCACAAGGGAAATTCAAAAAGAAACAAAATTGTATTATCAGATTGCTATCAAAAACCACAGGTATCTCAAAGTTCTGTCCATTGACAACTGCTGAAAAGTTTCAAGTACTACTTTCAATGAGACTTGCTGCATGAGCACACTTTGGGCTGTAAGACTGACAGTGTTCCTACACTGCGTTCTGAAAAAGTGTTATACAGAAATCAGTCTCCCTTAAAACACAATGTTCATAGGTATGCTGTTATCTTGTATCTGCTTCTGAATGGTACAGTACTTTCAGGCCTATTATCAAGAATTATGCAATGGTCCTACCACAGCAAGATATTCTAAGCAAATATGCTGAACAATTAAGGCTTTGATTATTTGGCAAGCACCTAACAAAAGCTCAATTGATAACATGCCTACAAGCTAGCTAGCACCCTGTAAGCAGCAACCCATGACAACAACTCTGCAAATCTCATCATCTGGGTTGAGAAGAAATGTTTAAGGCAATGGAGAAGCAAAAGCAATGGGAACATACACTGAGAACTACTGTGGCCTAATATCAGTAGAAAAATTATTCTTGCATATTACTTCATTTCTAAAGTTTCTGTAGAAAAAAACATCTTTCAGCATGCCTAGAGCTAACAATTATCTGATACAGTATCAGCGTAATGATTAAACCCTGTTTGGCATCTCTGTTAACAATCAGTAAAAAATCATCCCAAATATATGAAGTTCCTTCTTCTCTCCCTGTCCTTTCAGGGGAAGGTGCTCAAAACCCATCTTAATTCCAGTTAGCATACTCAGACCCAAGACCCTAAGGAACTATGTATAAGCAGTGGTGGTAGTACAGTAATGTGACCCCTTTGGGGAAGGGTCAACTTTCAGTCTTAAAACAGAGTGGAAACTGGCAGCGTAGAGCTGAGGGGAAACGCATGCTCTTAATGCTCAAGAAGACAGGGAGTCAAAGCAAGCCTATATTATGTAGAAGTAGACTTACCATCTTTAACGCTGAGCGTGGGAGTTAGCTTGACATGCTCTTTGCTGAGCTCTGCCAAAAGCTTGGGTGAAATAGTCAGATAGTCACAGCCTGTAAGCGCTTTTATTTCTCCCGTATTTCGAAATGAAGCACCCATCACAATAGTTTTGTAGCCAAACTTTTTGTAGTAGTTATAGATTTTAGTGACACTCTTCACTCCTAAAGAAGAAAAATTAGTAGTTTTCAGAATAATTCATTTGAGGCACAAATGATTATTTAGAACACCTTGAAAACCATTTGTTTCACAAGGGGATTTTTAGAAGTAAACTGCAGTTCAAAGGAGGAGCTTTTTGGGGGAGGGGGAAGCTTACCTGGATCCTCTGAAGGTTCATAGGCTTTCTTATCTCCATTTGCAACATACCAATCCAGGATGCGTCCTACAAATGGGGAAATCAGAGTAACCCCAGCTTCAGCACAGGCAACTGCCTGGGCAAAGGAGAACAGCAAGGTCATGTTGCAGTGAATCCCATACTCTGCTTCCAGAACCCTGCAGACATAGGCAGGCTTAAATGGCATTTTCCTCATCTAATAAACTTAGATTCTAGCAATGTTAGTAGGTTAAACTATTGATTTATTGACTTTATAAACTGTACCACATCTCTAATTAAGCTTTAAAGTGTAAAGGTAGCAAAACAAATGTTTTGCACTACCCGTGATCTATTCAATAGTGTTCCCTAAACCAAATGCAGATGACTTAACACAACATTTCAGGAAACTGTTTACAAATGGCCCAGCCCTTGTATGAACAAACTTTTCCTAATTCAGCAGAAAGCTTCAGTATAGCACCACACTTGCTAGCTGTATCCCTGGCAACAAGTTTCCTGGTGCAGTGCTTTCAAAACAATACTTTGTTTTATGTGTAGAACGTGTTTAAGTGTCCAAACAGCCAGAAGCATACTATGAATCAGCATGCCAGGAACAGAAGTACTTACTTGCCAGCCTGGATTCCTTCCCATGTTGAAGAGAGCTTTATGAGAATCCGATCTTTACCAATTCCTGCTTCCTTATAAAGGTCGATAAGACGCCGGGCCCTCTGAATCATTCCTTCCTTATCAAAGGACAACCTTTGGAACAAGAGTAGGACTTCTTAAGTTTTATTAAAAAAAAAACTCTCCAAAAGAAACAACATTCAGAACCACTGTACTACATTAACAGAATTTATGTACTAGTAGCAGGTTTTTCTTCTCAGAGATACTTCCTTGACTGTCAAGTAGCAGTGACACAGCACTGCTACTGTTTAATTTGGAGAATCCGGAGCTCAACATAACTTTCTCTGAGAAAGTTATATTTTCCTCAAGTTTTTCCATAATGAATATAGAAGCTGAACCTTAGAAGTGACTTCACAAGGAGCACATAGACAAATCCTAAACAAGTCACTAAATAAACTGCTATAGCAGATCTCTTGGAAAATTGAGGACTATCACACAGAAGAGAATGAGCAAAGTTCTAGGTATGTTAGAAGCATGGGGTTTCCCTTGACTAACAACCAGAAGGAGGACAACAAAGATCAGATCTCTACATTACTTGTTCTTAGGAAGTTTTGTCACCAAGTTATAACAAAGTCCTGATCAAGCAAATGAACTGCAATTCATTGTCTAAATATTAACAACACAAGCTCCTGGTACTCCTGTAACAGTGAACTGCCCAGTCAAGATCGTATTTCTTCAGCTCACATCATCCCTTTTTGTAGGCACAAATATACAGGGTAACCCAGAGGAAAGAGAGCAAACCTTGCATCTACTTCCGTGGACACGCGGCCAGGTATCCTCTTCAATATTTCAGCTCCAAATAATACAAAAAGTTTGTCACAAGCATTTTGTATTTGCTCATCTTCTGACCTAAAAAACATGAAGAACAAAATCATTTTTTATGGGGGAGGGTAGCATGTTCAGTACTTGCCACTGATTTCAAGATCAAATTTCACAGTCTGTTTAACATTCAAATAACCACTTCTGCTCTGCTCCATGTTTGTTCTGCTCTCTGTGTACCACCAATAATATTAGCCTTCAGACACTATTTCCTATTATGCTGTCAACTCAGGAATGTTTTCTGGAGCAGTCCTAGAAGGCTATATGAGAATGGATAAATGGAGATAAACTGAACCTTGTAACAAGCAGCTTTTCTTTAGGGTTGAGGCTTTCTGGTACAGGAGATAAACCTACAAGCACGCAGGGGGAAAAGCCCTAGTATGTTGCTAGTAGTACTAAACACTACTTGCAGAAATGAAGTGTCTTAAATATAGACCTACACGGGGGAGGTGAACAACAACATTTTTCTTACCCTCCAAGTTTTTTTCCGTATGCAACTGCATCATCCACAAGTTTCTGGTAAGCTGGCATCTGAGCCGCAGCTAGTATCAGAGATGGGTTTGTGGTGGCATCTAGGGGCTTGTACTCGTCAATTGCTAGGGAAATAAAAAGAGCTCATTTAAAATATTAAAAGGATTTTGCTCAGATATGTAAAGATGAAAACACTTATGGTTGTAGGGTAGTTGTACTCGTGACAGGTCAGACTAGTGTATGGTGATGTTCAAATATCACTGCCTGAATGTTGGCTTGCATCAGAAGTACTGCTATGAGGCTAACAGCACTGCAGCAATACAACAGAGCAAAGCTTACTCACTACTTCAGGCATTACCCAAAAGAAATAAACTTGTAGAAATGACAGATGAAGAGAAGTGATACTAGACCTTCATGTCATATTCACCATCACAGCTGAATTCCATAGCTGAATTTACTGGGAAAGTAAAGACAAAGAAATCTCTTCCCTTTTAGGGCTAGGCATTTGGGGTTTTGTTTGTCTACAACTGTTAGAGCAAGAGAAAAAGAAAAATTCATTTGTCAAAAAAACGTTAGTGTCTTTTAGCATTTTAAAACTTCAAGTAGTTGCAGGTGGCTTTTTTTTTGTCAGGTCTTATAAGTTCCTTATACTGCCAGGCTGCCTTTTGTATGTAAGACGTTTGTATGTTTGGCTTATCCTAATCCCTGGACTACACCTATTTCAGGTGGCAGCAGTTGTTTACCAAAGCAGGCTGTGACTGTGCATTGTCAGGCCCTAATCAGAGCTGAGCTGCCCAGCATGCTGGGTCTGACTCAGCAAACGGGTCAGTGCCTCTGCAGGCCCTTCGGTGACTGCTGCTTACAAGCCCCAGAGAGTCAACCAGAGCTAATGCATCTGAATGTCCAGAAGAACAAAATATTATCAGCTCCTTTTCCTCTGCATTTCTGCATGGGGATTAAAACACAAGTTAATAGAATATGACAGTTTTTGTAGAGAGAGAAGAAAAATATTGTTTTTTGTTTTTTGTTTTTTTTTATAACGTCCCCATGGGCAACGATTGTGATCCTGGAGCAAGTTCATGCCATATAAACACAGCTTTCAAAAAACACTTTAATTCACAGGGATGCTGCTCAGAATAAAGTGGTGCATTTAGAAAACCATGTTCTGAAGCAGATGCACAATTTTAGAAAAGTGTATTTTTGACAGCTTATTACATTTCTACAGTATTGCAGCAGTTAAAAGAATGTTATGGGTTTCTGGCAAGATGCATAAAGTAATCTCATTAAGCCTGTCACCCATCCTAAACAGGACAATTAAGCATGTCAGGCAAGAAGGCTAGGTAGGTATTCCAGTGGATGTTGAGGAGATACTGGTAATGATACAGTTATTCAGTATTTTCCAGATGCCGGTTCAATGTGAGGGTAGTGTGGCTGATGGAAATGTTGCAGAAAAAGTGGTCTTGTGGCAAGCAGCCTGTATTTCAGCTGCCCAGTACAAGCTTTTGCAAGTGTTTTGCACTTGCGACTGGTGTGCCACTGTGAGCACAAGGAAAACTGTGCAAGAGTAAGCATAGGCTGGTGTGGCTTGCTTAAAACTGCAAAGTTATTGCAGCTGCTACTGAATCAAACCACCACTTGCTGCAGATATAAGTGAGGTCGGCAGTTGGTCTCTTGCTTTGGGATCTGTTCAAATGAGCCTCTTTTCTTACACAGTGCCATACAGACACATTTATCTAAGATCCTTGCAATTATGTTAGCAACAGCTGTACTTTAATTAGCAGCAGCATTTAAGCTGAACAGGGAGGGAGCCAGATGTCACCCGAAGCCTTGTTTGCACAGTAAGGAAGATCCACAGGTGACAACAGGCAGTCAGAGATCAACTGCAAAAGCATTTCAAGGAGCACGTTAAAACTTTCCAGCAGGCAGCTCTCAGCCTGCTTACTGCCACCAACTCCCCCCTGCTGTCACAAAGATTCTTCATGATGTTTTTCTGAAGCCAGGGCAATGCCTTAAGTTCATCTCATTTCACCACACGCTGGTCTTTACCCAGGCTTGTTGCTACTCCAGGGCAGGTAAACCTGACGAGGCTCAAGCTGTCACTTACTGTTCCTGACTGCCTTCATTTCATCTGGACAGAGCCGTGTGAGTGCCCTGCGCCCTTCAGGTGCTGCAGTTGTCCGTGGTGCCAGTCAGGAAGGAAAATAACATTTCCCTGTAACGTTTCGCTGCAGGATGAGGCAGGTTGGAGGCAGACGGCTGCCTCAGGAGGGGCGGCAGGGCAGGACGCGGCCCCGTGAGACCCTCAGGGAGCTGCTGGGCCGGGCTGCGGTGTGAGGGCGCCTCCTCGCCAGATAACGAACGCCAAAAACTAACCCTCTTGCATTATTTTATTGCCTCACGGCTGCTTTGCTTCCGCCTTCTGAAGAAGGGCAAAAAAAAAAAAACCAAAAAAACACACCACCACCACCCAACCGCACACAGCGGCTATCGGAGGAGCTCCCCCCGCCTGTTAATTAGCAGCGAGTCCCTGCAGACCGCCTGTTAATTACAATAAGCCCCAGCGGATTGCCAAGGGGCTGCACCCGGCGGCTCCCGGGAGCCGGGGTCTCGAACCCGCGATCCTGGGGGCGGCGGGGCAGCGCACCCGGTGGGGGGCAGCGCGCTCCCAGCCCCCCCCCACCCCGCCGAGATGGTTCGCTCCCCCTCCGCCGCTCGCCCCCTCGGCCGGGCGCGTCCATTCTGCGCCACGGGGGGGGGTGTTTAAGAGCCGCCGCCCGCCCCGCCGCTTTTTTTCCCCCTCCACCCTCACCGTTGAAATCCCCGGTGTCGGCCACCACCGTGGTGTGGTGCTTGAGCTGGTCCAGCGCCGACTCCATCTTCTGCCGCTTCACGGGGGACACCGACATTGTCCGTAGGGCGGGGGGGGGCTGGCGCCGGCCTTTAAGGGAGCTGCGTGCCCGGAGGGAAGCCGGCCTGCGCGCGCACCCGCCGCTCGCGCCCGACACCCGCGGCCTCGGCTCCCGGGGAGAGGTGGAGCCGCCCGCCCGGCCCTCCGCCAATCCCGTCTCGAGGGGGGGAGCACTGAGCCAATCAGAAGCGCGGTGACAAGACGGGCGGCGGCCAGCAAGAGGGAAGGAGGGGCGAAGGGAGGGAGGAAGCTTCTGATTGGCTGCTTTCGCGGCTCGGGAGGGCGGGAGCTCGTCACCTTGGCGACGGGGGATGCGGCTGCCCTGGGCGTGAGGCGCCCTGTGGGCGCCCTGTGTCCCCCGTGTGTCCCCCGTGTCACAAAATCACCTGGGCTGGGAGAGACCTCCAAGAGCCCCCAGTCCAACTCTGCCCTGACGCTAACCAGCCCTCGACTAAACCATGTCACTGAGCTCTACGTCTACACGTCTTTTAAAGAGCTCCGGGGATGGTGACTCCACCACTTCCCTGGGCAGCCCATTCCAATGCCTCACAGCCCTTTCAGAAAAGAAGTTCTTCCTAATATCCAACCTAAACCCCTGCTGGCGCAAAGTTCCCTGTGTTCAACTTTGGGCCCCTCACTACAAGGTGATAGGGCTAGAGGGAATGGCCTCAAGTTGCGCCAGGGGAGGTTCAGGTTGGAAAAGAGGAGACATTTCTGCTCAGAAAGAGCAGTCAGGCACTGGGACAGGTTGCCCAGGGAGGTGGTGGTGTCACCGTCCCTGGGGGTGTTTAAGGAGAGGTTGGACGTGTTGCTTAGGGCCATGGTTTAGTGGGTGACATTGGTAGTAGGG
Source organism: Netta rufina (assembly GCF_964035555.1). Taxonomy (NCBI): domain Eukaryota; kingdom Metazoa; phylum Chordata; class Aves; order Anseriformes; family Anatidae; genus Netta; species Netta rufina. The sequence continues at coordinate 46,194,954 of NC_140128.1, forward strand.
TGATGGTTGGACCAGATGGTCTTGAAGGACTTCTCCAGCCTCAATGATTCTATGATTCTCCTCAGGCATCTGCAGCTCTTCATGCGCCTCAGCTCCATTCAAGCTCTGGAGAAGGTGATCCTCTGCGCCAGCCATTTAAAAGCCCTGTTAGCACAGTTGCGCTTCAGAAATAGGGAATGGGACTTGGCTGCAGTTGTTGCAGAAGCTGCCACTTGGCCTTCAGACAGAGACAATTTGGATCGTGGTGTTCCCTTCATTTTGTCTTGCATTGTTTCAGTTGTGGAAGCTGTGACAGTAATTTCCCTTTCTGATATACAGGCACATGCTTTTCTAGAAACCTCACATGCTTTGTGCAACCCGGAGAGAGGACAATGGAAAGAAGCATTAGTTTTAAGTCTGCTTTGAATTCTATGACTGTAGGAAACATATTCTCATTGTCTCCAGGGTCCTTGCCAAGACTTGCAAACCTTGAAGGTCTCTGCTGTATATCCCTTTCCTTCTCTTTGTTCCTGGCCCTCCATTAGCTGTCATTGACCACAGTTGGGCATTTTTATCTTGTCAGTGCAAAATGTGGTCTTGGACACTACCTGTTTGTGTGAGTACTGTTATTCTGCCTCAGTTGCTTGTTCCAGAGGTAACAGATTTTTGTTACTCAGCATGCCAAGAAAGGGGATGTTTTGGATTCAGCTGGTAACTTTCCCACTGTTTGATTGTTATCATATGTGGAATTTTTACCTAGCACTATTTTTAGACGTGAATGATTATCAAGGCCATAACATCCTTTCTTTGAATGGCAGTTCCCAAGAAAAGAAAGGAAACGTGCTGTTTCAGATATTCTGCTGTGTATCTGAGCAGACTCACAGCAACAAGTCATTAATAAAAGCCAACCCTTAACAACAGTTTTCAGTCCTGTTGCTTTCCTTTATATCCAAAAGAAAGAGACAGAGATGGAGTTATAAGTATAACTTAACTATTTTAATAAATCTTATATAGTGCATGGTTATATCATTTTATCCTTCGTTCAATTACATTAATGTACAGTGCATTATAGCATTATCTGCAGGCGGTACAAATATAACAGATGCACAGCTCAGTCATGTGGAAATTTTTAAAGTGACCTGCTATAAGGTTTACTGACACTCTTATTTTACAAAATGCTCCCCTGGCTCTTAGTTTCACGGAACTGTTGCGTACAATTCTATTAAAATCCCAAGTAAATATAATTCCATGTGATTCTATGTTTAACCTCATAGACAAAAACAAGAAAGATATCATATTCCCAAGCTCACCATTTGTTTTTATTTTCATTTTAGAAACGATTCAGCTTCCTGTGCTTATAACACCAATAGTTTGCCAGTATTCACACCTGCTTCCCATCTCCACCCAAATCCGGAGCCAGGGCTTCTCAGGAGAATTGTCCTTATCATCCCTCCCTGACCAGGTGAGTGCCCTTTGCAAATTCCAGCCACTGTGGCAAGCCAGCAGCATTGTGACTGAAAAGATGATCCTCCTCTTCAAGCTACCTGCCTGCACCCTAATTCTGCTGGTGCTAACAATTAGCTATTTAACTATTAAGGAAAATATATCATCAATTGGAAACGTGGTTGGAAGAACTAAGCCAAAATTGAGAGATGCATCAGTATGCTCAGAGTTAGACCCCTGTTCCCCCACTGCTGCTTTGCATCTGCACAGCTTTTTTTCATTGAATGTGCAAGCGCAGGCCCAAATTATACAAAGACTTAGGTACATGCCTAGCCTTTCGAGGGGTTCTCTGTGAAGGAGGTGGGGACCTTTCACAGCACATAAAGGAAAGCACACATGTAAGGTGTGTAAGTCTTTGTGGAGTCTGGGCCTGAATCCCCATTCAGCCAAAGTAAACGTGAATGAGAGAAAGGCGAAGTCTTCCCGGTCTGTGAGCACTTCCTGTAGATGTGTTTGCTTTGGTATATTCTTACCAAGTTTGTAAGTAAAACGTAGACCTAAATACAGTGTGCCAAATGTGCTGTGGACAGGAAATCTATTATATGCTTGCTTGAGTTTTTAAAACTTTGAGTAAAATATTGATGCACAATCACTTGATTATATCTCGGACAGGAATATTTTTCCTCATCCCTATTTATAGATTGTAAGAGTAAGGGGATATTTCACTAGAAAGATATATACATATGCACATAACATTATTAAGAAAAATAGGAATTGAAGAACAGCAGCATCTACTAAATCAGATAACTTTTTTGCATTTTTTTTCCTTGTGGCTATTCATTTTATATTAAAACAGCCATTCCAATTGTGTTTTGTTTTCTTATTTAGGAAGCATCTCAGATTATTCTTTGCAATGAAAATGCGAAGGTGAGGCAGAGTGTTGGACATCCAGAAAATGGCTTTGGGTGTGGCTAGGTGGGGAGCAAATGGTGGGGGCTTTTCTTCTTATCTGAGGCCTGGCTTTGGCAATTCTGCAGCTTTCGTATACAGGCTTCGTGCCAAGGTGAAGGGCTGCGCAGCTGCCCTGAGCCCCAGCCTCTGCGTAAGCAGGGATGATCAGGCTGAGCTCACCTATTTGCAGATTAAAATCACTTCAGTTGTCACTCAGATCCTGCTCTTTATTACGCAATGAAAGCTTATTTCCACTGTTCAAAGGCAGCACTAACTGGTACGTGTATTTAAAGAAGCAGCCCAGTCTTATGTAATGTATGTTGCAATTCCAGAGGGCAGAGGGGGGCAGGAAGGGCACTGAACTGCCACTGAGCCTTTACTATTGGGCTGCAGGGGATATCTGCCACCAAGAAGGAAACAAAAGGTAGGGAAAAGACATATTTCCATAGCCCAGACTCTAAACATTCAGGCTGGCTTGTTCTGTGCAGCGTGCCGTGTCCTCCATCCCCGAGCCGTGCTGGCGAGGGGACCAGAAGCATGTGCAGCCGTATGTTAAAAGCTCTGTGGGGTCCAGCCATTGTCCTACATTCAGACCCGTGTCAGTTCTGATCCACTCTGATCACATGCACATACAATTTCAGTATAAAATATATAGATATATATAAAAAAAAGATTTCATGCAATATTAAAACACCTTTCCCAATGGGACATGGTCTTAATGTCTATCCTTATCAACAGTGTTCAAGGAATTGTCACTTTGATGGCAATTACACTGCTAAGTGTGGAGCACTGCTCTCTCTTGTCTGGACTGAGGATCATTGCTTTTGTTCCCTTTTTCTGCACTACTATGACTAATAGCTGAAAAAAAGCAGATAGATTTTAATTAGCAGAATCAATCCTCTCCTGGCGACGCTTCATAATTTCTTGGAGCTCTGTCTCCCCTCTGTTTTTCTAGAATGGAAACAAAACAGCAAGTTTGAATTTCGACTTCAAGCTGTGGTTAAATTATAATATTTAACTAATTCCATAAGAGTAGAATGAATATCAAAGGCAACAGTAAAAAGGCAGTCTTTAGTGGAGACAGGGTGATCCGCCTTACAGATTTGAGGCCGTTTTGCTTAAGAGAATTCTCAGTATTTTTAGGGTTGGGTTCATTTTTATTATTATTATTTTTAATTGTGTGTCTTAAAATGCATGTTTAAAGCACCATCTGACACTGCTGGTACAGGCATCCATTTGGGTGGGAGTTATCCAGAAAGCTACTTACCTCCAGTTGGTTTTTCTCCACCGTGATTTTACTGTACACTCTGTTTCCTTCATCACCACACACTTTCTTCAGCTCCTCTCTGTTCAGGGAGAAAAGCTGAGCTCCAGTAAGGATGCCAAGGTGTTCCACTGTCCTGGGGAGACACAAAACGAGGAGATAGTTGTGTTACACATGGCCTCTTGCCAAAGGTGAGGATTCAGAGATAACAGGGCTGAGAGCAGATGAAGTACAGCCCCTGCACCAGGACCTTTTCACATGCAAGGCCCTGGCGATGTGGCAGCTGTTGGGTAATGCGAGCTCTTGGAGGGGTTGACAGCAGGCTGGGAGGAGCGGGTGACACCAGTGTCACCCCAGCACCCAGTGTGTGTCCAGCCCCGTGGGTACTGCAGTGGTTTCATGCCAGTCACATCGCATTTGGGGAGTGATCCTCCAGCTTCTCATAGCACACTGCACAGAGCGTGAGTTGTAACTCGGGACCCTCGCCCACATGCAGCGTTTTGGTCTGTGTGGCTGGGGCGATTTGCTAGCCCTAGTTGAGGATTTGTCTCTTCCTCAGCCATACTTTAGGACAGTTTCTCCAGAGGTAGGCAGTCATGTGGAATTTGCAATTCAGAGCCTTTCAGGTTGTGGGGTTAGTTAGGGAGTTAATTATTTTTCCTCTAAGTTCAGTACTTTGAACTGGCTAAGTGGGGCCAGATGAGCAGCAGTGGAGGATGTTGTACAGCATCTGTGTCTCAGTTGTGTGGATGAGCAAGGCCCTTCCTTTATTTGCAGCTACTTGTGAGATCTTGCTGTACCGTAAGGCAGTGTATTTGATAGTATAGAGGAACAAAATGCATTTGATTTGTGCTGAATGTACTAGTTATATAGCCTACGTTTAATATGATTGAAATCTAGTTTGCAACACAGTCTCTGTAAGTAAATCCAGCTGAAATGTTGCAAGCTGCCTACCCAACTTCTTTTTCAATGAAGGACCAGCATTTCATATGGCAGCGATGCAGATCTTACCCTTTGCTGAATGACTTTGCCTCCAGCCAAGCTTTGACTTCTTCAGCGCTGGATTCAAAGGTGAGGGGCACAAAAACTTCCTGAGGTTTTTCCACTTTGAAATTCCTGTGGGGAGGCTGAATTTTACTGTTTGTAATCTTCCTTATCAATTCATCATTCACTTCGTCCATATGATGCAGAAGTTCTGTGGAAACAAGGCAAACCTTTTAGAGCACAAGGTTAAGAGTGGGAGTGAAACCAAGTCTTCAGTCATGAGTCCAGTTAAATTAATGTTTGCAGTGAAATTGTAACAAGCATCAGAATGTGGCTCAGCAATATTATTAATTTTGTAAACACACCAAAGGAAAGTGCTTACTTTTGTGTTTTAGTTCTAAAGAACAAGTTCAAGTGCTTAATTAGAGCAATAGGTTTGCTCCAATTTGACATTTTTGATCTTCAAACTTCAATTAAGAACAGATGGGATACCACCATGGTTTTGGAGACTGGCAGACTGATGAAGCAGGATTTGCTTGCCTTTCCTCCCAAGCTTTTCAACTTCATTTGAATTTTGAAACCTTGCTTTTCTCTCTGGGAGAAACCTATATTTCTACAGTTTTTCTCCAGAATGATGGAGAGGAAAAATCACAAAAACAACAGCCAGATGCTCATCATCCGCACAGCAGCCACTGAATCTAAAAAGCTGCTTAAGAGTTTCATACAGTTTAACTGTCCCCCAGGATTTTGGCCTCAGATTTTGACCTCACTGCTTCAGCTATGTCCATTGGACTAGTCAGAGAGTCTTGGATCAACTGCTAGTGTTCCTAGGAAAAATGAAATTTCCATCCCTGATTATGCCCAGTATTAATAGAGCTGTGTAATTGCTAGAGGAAAGTGCATGGTGCCAGCCAGCAGACTCAACTGCCTCATTTAAAGCAAATCTCCAAATCTTGCTTAACTGAGCAGAGACTGGTCTGGTGTGAAAGAGGAGAGCTCACGTCTACAGAGGCACTTGCTTTTAGCCAGCAGGAGCTAGGCTACCCATTGAAAATTCTTGGTTAAAAGCACTTATTGGGGGAAAAGTGTATTATATTGGGTAAGATAATAGGATAAGGTTTTAATAAGGACATGTTCATTTTGCATGACTGGTATCTATAGCAGGTGCTTGTAAGGACCCATATTTTGACCTATTTTATATAAATAAATATATATATTCAAATTGATCTCTTGTTTCTTGTGTTTCTAACCTATCCTGTTCATCACACCTCATGCAAAGCACATAATCCTCCCCCCCCCCCCCCCCCCCACACCACCTAGCAGAAGTTTACTCAGTGGTGTAAAACACCTGATCTGGCGGTGCTGCCAAGTGGTGACAAGGGACTGACTCCCTGATGTCTTGCTCTGCTGTGGAGTTTTTGCTTTAGATCACCATCTTCCTGTTTTTGAGTTACTTAGTTCCCTTCAGGATACTGAAATAAGGAAACTGCCCTGCAAACTTTGCAGCAGAGAGTGGGGTGGTGGGGGAAACAGACCACATGAGACAGCAGCAGTCAGGGAGGCCTGACTATATGTTCTTGAGAACAGGTTCCCATTTTTCTATACCTCTGTGTTGCCATTTATTTTCCTTCCTATTGTCTCTTAGCTGTTACCCAATGTGGAAGGCCAAGCCTGGGATCACCGGAGTCTTGGTTTTGAGCTGTAGTCCTGCTCCCTCCACTTCTCAGTCCTCACTGCTACTTCTAATAAGTAATTCACCGACCTAAATTCTCAGCCCTCCAGCTTTTGCTGTGCAGCTAAATAGAAGTGGCAGGAAGCTTGAACTGGCAGTACGCTCATAAAACTTTGGTGACGCATCATCCAGTATCACTTTTTCCATGAAACTCTTTAGGACTGTGAGGAGAATAACTTGGTGTTATGAATAGATAGGTGTCTGTGATGCTGGTGTTGTGGGGTCTTCCCTCGTCCCAAAAGGGCTTCTGCTTTCAGGAGTCTGCAGAAGGTGAAAGAGGATGAACCCTGGCTGTGGCCCCCAGCAGCCGGTTTGCTACAAGCGTATGAAGGCAGTGAGGTGAGCAGGGCTCCTGGTATTTCTCATGTTCTGTGATCCTCTATGGCTTGTGCAGGGTGTGGGAGGGATGTGAGTCTGGTTTTGACAGATCTGGTGGCTGGGATTTCTCTGAAACCTTGTGAAGGAACATGCCAGGTGGGCACTGCGTGTGCGACAAGAGGAAGGGAAGCAAGAGAAAGGGCTTGGCCTGAATCGTATGGTCACTTAGACACACTTAAATCATGCTGGGGGTGAAAGGAAGCTCTCTCCTTGGGAAGAAGGGGAAGGTTAAGCTGATATTAAATCACCTTTTTGCCTGCCTTTTCTCAGGCTGCCTGGGAGCCCATGGCATGAGTCACTGAGCTCCTCAGGACTGCTCTGCTGGCTGCTGCACTATTGGAATTTCCTCTCTACATCACTGCCGGTCCCCTGCTTATCACTAAAAGGTGCAGCCACTCCTCGCACAAAGCCGTGTGCCAGGGGCCATGTGTTTGGGTAGGTCACTGCCTACATGCACACAGCAACCAAAAATAGTAAATAGAATTACTGCAAAAGTCAAGAGAGAAAGAAAACAGAACAGAGAGCATGCAAAAGCACATGTTCACAGGAACTTTTGAATTAAGTCCTGAAACACAAAGCCGCGGTGCCAAGCTCTTGGGCTGCCTGAGCCTGCTGTGAGCGCAGCGTGGGACACATACGTTCTTTGGCGTCCTGGGGAGAGTTGCGTGATAACATTTCACTTCCCCATTTATCCCCAGCATAGCTGGCCGGTAGCTTGTGAGTTGGGCTGGATGGTCCATAGCCTCTGGGGTTCATGTCTGCTTTGTACCTCTGGTTAGCCTAGATGATAAGAAAGAAAAGCAAGGTGTAAGATTTTCTTTGCTGTTTTTTATTTTATTTAACTTTTTGCCTTCCCCCAATGGTAACAAGGAGAGGGACAAATTGCTGTGTCCTCCCTGTGGCGATCTGGGACCCCTCAGCTGAGCCTCACGTGAACTCAGGAGGTGCTTGCTGTGTGGATCAAGTTTGACTCTGGGCTCTCATGGGAATTAACACAAACCAAAGCAAACGCTGAACATGGCATGAAGGCATTTATACCCCTATGAAGCATGTCATGCTTGCCACCTGGAGAGGTCTGGTTCTTAGAAAGATTCTAATACAAAAAGAAAACAAGCAGAAATCCCATTTGGAGCTATATATCCCATCAGTAACTGGATGTTGAGTGTGACTATTTCTAAGTGCCTGGAGCAGTCTGGAAAGAGGTTTCTGGTATTTTCGTGATTAAACTAGCAAGGCTTTTGTCCAGGCGCTTACTGGGGCACTTTATGTCTTGCCCAAACTGAGAAATACTGAAGTGGGGAAGCCATTCCATGCTTCCTTAGGGCGTTTGGAGCTCTCCACCTCCACATTTTTGCAATACAAAGTGCTTGAGAACTATATTCACTTAATACTCAGATGGTATTTCCATCTACCTCCACTCCAGCAGCTTGGTCCTGCTGCCAAACTGAACTGGATGACAGAACTGTCAGTTTTTGATATAATCCCCAGTAAAAAAAACTCCAGTATTTTGGTGGCAAAATTTGCTTTCATGGCTGCATTAGCTCTTTCATCTTGTTCACAGCACAGCCCTGAAACCAGCAGTTTCGCAACAGAAAGCGATAAACCTGAGGTTGAGAAGCGCGTGGGTTTGGGGGGAAGGCACTGGCAGAAGGTGGAACTATTTCAAGCCACCATAGCCAGCAGATGTTTGGGGACACCTCAGTGTCACCTTTTCTGGGTTTGGGATGACAACACGTGGTGCTAGGCTTGGGGTGGGTGTCCCTTTGAGTGAGGGTCTTGCTTCACAGCAGGCTGCTGCTGTCCCACACCCCTGCTTACCAGGTGCCACTGGCAGCAGGCAGTGTGCTTGGCATCTTGGAGCGGGAGAAAAGCACAAGGCTGCTGCATGGCAGGAGAAATAGGCTTTTTTCAGGGGTAGGGGGGGATAAATGTTGGGAAAATGTCGGAGTTTTATCGTAGGAGACGCAGGACCCCGGCTCATCTACTTGTGAAGGTTCACGCTGTCCCACACGTAGTATCCTAAGAAATCCAGGGAGGTCTAATTACAAGGTTATGGTCTGATTATGCCCTGCACCTGGCTATGGGATAAATATCACCTGAGTAGAGACCTGTTCGAGCTCTTCCAGTTTCACCTCATCCAGGATGTTATAAGGGACGTAACCAGCCTGCCCGCTCCGGTTGAGCAACTTCCACCACTGCTTATTTTCTTCCAATACCTGAGACAGAAAAATATACAATTTTGGTAGTGAAAACATCACATTTCTGGAATATATAAATGGTACACAGTGAAAAGAAACCAGGCACTAATGTGAAGTTGCCAGAATAACATCACTGGGGCCAGGAGCTGGCAAACAGATCTGTTGCACTCATTTGCAATTCAGGAGTGAAGCCTATCCTGCAAAGCATCTGAACCTACCCTAATGGTGAGAGGAGAGCACTTCCGGGGTGCTTAAGAACTCATAGTTCCTACTTATTTTACTTGTTTCTCCATCTTTTTTTTCTTTAATTTTCTTTTCCAGTGACTGATTTTGCATTCTCTTTTTGAATTAAAATAAAGTTAAAAGCAAGTCCTGCCAAAGGTGCTAGAGGGTTATCATATGACTTGATCATGTGTCATGTCATAACCATGATATGGCGAGATCACTCACTGTTGAGATATCTCCTATTGCACCTGTCCCCCTGCTCCTTTCAGCAGGCTTGTTTTTAAGCAGAAATATTTATTTATTTATTTATTTATTTTTAAGTAATCACTTTGTGGTAAGCAATCTCCCTGGAATGGGTGAGCTTTGCTGGTAGCTACAGTTTGAACTTTTTGAAGTCTTCACCTCAAATCTGAGGTCCATTATGGTTAGCGCATAGACCAAGTTGTGTCCTACCTTCTCCAGTGGTGCAGCAAGAGAGAAGTTATGAGAAAGGATTATTTTGTAGAAAAGAATTCCCATTTTTGGGGACAGGAAGGGGAGATGATAATGAGCATAGGCCTGGTAAGTGCATGAGCAGTGTACTACAATGACTCATTTTCTTTCCTCCTTCCAACTTAAGAAAAGATGCTACTGACGTGTTTCAGCTGAGCAAAGGACACAAAGCATAGTGAGCTCTAGATTTGAACAAAGCTTTCTTGCTGCTCAGAAAATACCAAGCAAAAATGAGCTGGCACTTGGCAGTACCTTGAGATCTCTCTGCTGTTCCTAGAAAGGGAAGTAGGGTCCACCTCTTTCCTGAGCACATTCGCTTACCTCCAGGACTTCATCCCTAAGCACTGAGAGTTCATTGGCATTTCGCGCAGTGAAATCATAGCGGATTTTGGCATATCTCTTCGGCAGGGCCATTCCCTGTGCCTCAAAATTCCTGCAGGAGGAAAAAAAAGGACTGATAATGGAGGCCAATTGAACAACTAAGGCATTATAGAGCCACTGGCAAAAAGCAGGTGGTGATGGTTGTGTGACATTGGTGTCGTTGGTGATGCTGAGGCTGCTGCTTTCAGGTGGGAGGAAAAGGCTTTTTCCCCTGTCAATTGCTTTTCTGCTGCAGAAAGGACTGAGGAGCCTACCCCTTGTGAAAAATGTTTGTGAAAATGTTGTATCCCGATAAGTGGAAATGACTGTCTTTGTGCCAGGGCAGTGGAGAAGGAAGCACCAAAGTTGGGAGAAGGGTGTCAAACATTAGCACAGGTTGAACTGACTGGAAATCTGTGGGCTTTTTCATCAGGCAGTGCTGAGCTACTGAAACAGAATTCCACAGGTTCACAGGAAAAGTGAGTTTGAATCTAATATACACTCGATGTGGGGAGGAATGTGTTCAAGTGTTTTGCTTGGAAATTTTTGACACAAGAATTAATGGCTTTCAGTGTTAAACAAGCTTTTCGTTTGGAGAGAGAGATGAAATAAGTATGTTAGATTGTCAAACGTGGAGATCTGAAATACAAGATTTTGTTTGGTCCAAACTGAAATGTTTGGGGTTTTACGTTTTGTTTTGTTTTGTTTTGCCTGGCTTAGGAAAAATTTGCATATCTCATCTTTTTCTTCTCCAGCTAGGATGGGAGCTACTATTATTTTTTAGTTCCAAAAACATTTGCAGTATGGAAAAACCATCTTGTCTAGTCGCATAAGTGTATGCAGGAACTATTTTAGTGCACCTTCTGTGGATCTTTCTGCTTAGGACTTGCAACCAGCTGCACAATGCAGAAGAGTCCCAGGTGCCCGTATCCACAGTGAGCATGCCAACAGGATGTGAGATTCTCCTCCAGTGGAGCTACAGCAGTTTATATCAAGGTCGGTGTAACTCAGTGAAGGCAGTGCTTCCAGCACCACTAGCAACTATGTTTTTTTAGTGTTATGTTTTTCTGTTCCTGAGTTCTTGGTTTTGGTCAGTGATTTGTGGATCTTGGTTTGGTGTAGGATCTGTGGAAACTCTGTTGTTTGCAGACTACCCCTGAGGCATCTGTAAAACCTGACTTTGAAAAGCAAGTCCATTATGTTTAGTTTTAGTTCGTTTTGCTGTCTTCATTAGGTAGCTTTTGGTGGCCTGAAAATATTGAAACCATTGGCTCAGTGGTTTAATAACACGCATTGTCTTTAGTTCACTTCATTTGGGACAGCACTCGGTCTACTCACAGCCACATGCACTACAGACGTTTGGAGCAGACTTTCAGACAGAGTGAATCCACCTGTCAAGAAGGGGAGTGGTGGCAGTGCCTGAAGGCAGGGAGGGGGGCAAAAAGCCTGAGTTATGTAGAAATTACTTCTTTTGTAGCATTCCAGAAGGTAAATGAGTCACGAGAAAAGGGGACAGTTGGAGGAGTACTAGGATAATGTGCATTCTGCGTGCACCTAGGTTTTACACGAGAGACATTTGCTGGCCATTGTAATATTGCTTGGGGCTTTCGTGACGCTTCTCTGCAGCCCAAAGCCCTGGTTTAGCTAATAATACTGATGCATGGGTACTTTTGCTAATATAGGGTCTCTCGGTTAGAAAAGTAGTTCAAACTACCCAGAAGACGACATGAATACAGCAGGAAGTGTGGCTGTCCCAGGACTGTGATCTTGGCAAACAACTGGGCAGACTTGGTTGAAGTCCGCTCTGGGCTGAAGAGGCATGGAAGAACATTCTCCATTTTAGCATCTGCCTCAGTGCCATTAGCTTTGCTGTTTTTTCTTAAATGTAACACAAGGGAAAGTTGCTGTTGTTAGTCTGAAAGGTGGGTAAAAAGGTCAAACACCTGTTCCAGGAGGAAGGACATCCTCCTATTCTTCCATGAGCTCATGCTGCAGTTAGGCTGGGTGGTGTCTCAGGGTCACCTTGGTAAAATGGCACGCTGCTAATTCGTATTCCAGAACTCGATACTACTATTTATCATTTCCCTCTGCTGAGACTAACAGATGAAAATATTTCTTATGCAAATATCTACCAGTCACTTAAGATGGGTTTAAATTTCTCATGTAAACTAATTTCTTATTTTTCATAACATCACCAAGAAAAATGGAATTGGAGAAGAGAATTTGTTTCTGTAATTCTGTCTCCACTCAGCACACTGTATCTCTACCGTTTTATGTCCCACCAGGAACTTTGTTGGGGAAAATGGGAAGAATAAGTTGTTTTGCTGATACAACTGGATTTGAGGATTTTGCTGTGAATTTGAGCTTTTTGTAATAGCAGTAGAGCTCATAAATCTTTTGGATTAAAATATGAAAACATGAAACAAACAGTCTGTCTTGCAGCTGTTTTCCAGTCTAGTGCTGGCTCTGGAAAAGTCCATGGTTAACTGCTTTGCTGTGTCTGGATATCAAGTCTTTAAAATTTCATGGATCATTAGTGTAATCTGGGCCTGTTCTTGGGCAGAGGGTGAGGCAATTCAGAACTCCATGTCAAATCGCTGCAATGTGGAGTGGCAGAGAATTCATTTGTCCTTTTGGAAGAGTTTGAAACTCAGAGGTCTTAGGAAAAATCCAAAGGCACATGCTCTTTGATTTCACTTTGGTGGGCTGATGTTCTGAAACAATAAACTGGTAGACTAATGAAGTCAGCCAATATTTTTGCCTCTTATGGTGGAAAACACATGTAACCCATTTCTCGTAGACCTGCTGATGATTAAAAGCAGACAGCTTGTCTGATCTTGGAGTTCTCTTGATCTTGTTAACAAGTCTGAATTAATAATGGCAGAGAGCAATCTGCCAGGATGCCAAATCATCCTGGTATCACGATGTGGTGCAGTGGGTGTTATGAGGTTACCGAGGGGAGCCGAGGCACCATTTTGGTGCTGGTACCTTACCTATTTACATGCTGAGTTACATTCTGCTTAAAGGCATCCACAGCTTGTGTCTGATCGGCTGTCTGGCCGCGTTTGAGTGAGGAGTTACGGTAAGGATATCCGTTGGCTGATGATAGCTGGAAAGGTAAACGTGGTGTCAGTGTTACCAGGAAAGGGGAAAACTGCATCAAAGAGAAAGGAAGGTGATGAATCTGGCCTTATTTTCTTTCTGTATTTAACTGGAGTGAGCAGTTCCAACCGAATTTTGAGGTGACTATTTGTTACACGCCACGGCAAACTCCATGGTCGCACAGAGAAGTCAGACCAGGATTGGAGGAAGCTGCCAGAAGTGCCTGACAGCTTTGCTCTCCCTGCAGTGCTGCTGGGTTCCCCTGGTGCCAGCTCCAGAGGCCAGAGAAAATAGCTGCAGGCTGGGCAGATCCCTCTCACTCTAAAAAGGGGAGAGGAGAGGGAGGGTGAAAGGAAGAAAGGATGCCTGGGAGCATGAGACTAACCTCTTCTTGCAAGTGTCCGATGTCTATTTCCCAGGGAGCTCCGCGGAAGATTTCTATGGGTGGTTCCCAGCCGTTGCGGAATTTGGGGATGTAGGTGGGAATGTTTGCTTCTCGGGGCCATTCAGCTCTAGGACATGAAGCAGGGAACATGGGGAATATGTGGTGAGCCTCACAAAGAGCGTTTGTTGGAAAGCATCCAGTACTGCTTGTCAGGGAGAGGCAGGGGCATCAGAGCATCCCTCTGACATGATCATAAAATCAAGCATCCCCTTTGCCTTTCTTAAGAGCTTGGGGAGCCTGGTGAGACAGCAGCTCTGTCCTCACCTGGATCTGGTCCATGTCTCTCCCAGCGAGTCCCAGAGGCTTATCTCTTTTGGTGTCAGGTGTCCTCTGAGGAAATCTGTGGCATCTTTAGACAGAAGCGGGCTGACGACAGACCTGGCAAGCTCAGGGCCAGCACAGCTATTGACGATCTAGATTACAGACAAACACAAATATGAGAGATATTGCAGGGAAAGTTCCAAATATCATAGCAGCACACATACAAGAAGAGAAATCTAAGACAGAAAAATCAGTCACTCTGATCATTTGGAGTCCCTGTCCCTGCCCACTCCAAAGGAAGCCAATATACCTTCCATGGCAAGTACCGCTAAAACCAGACTAATTCATATCAGACTCGCACTTCCAAAGCTCTCCTCTGTGCCTTCATATGTAAGGGTGAGGTTTTACGACACAGATGAACTAAATTAATGGTTTGCTGCTACCTAAAAGGAATGCTGTATTCCCTCAGAATCCCCTTTCTATCCTTGGACTGTACTGTATTTGATTAGCAGATTAATTAAAAACAAACAACAAACAAATAAAACCAGTCAAATAAGGCAAATAATTCTTGGCTAAGTTCTCTATGGAATAAAATGAAAGCCAGAGGGCAACCCTTCATGCCAAGGGATGGCCTGACTCCTGTTGGCAGCAGCTAATTTTTGGATCAGTTTAGTTGTCTCAAGAAACATCAGTCTAAATCTTTGCATAACACAGGAATTTTTCTACTGGAGTCAAAGCAGAGTTTAATCTAAAAAATAGCCATTGTTGGAGACAGGATCACAAACTGCCACATTAAAAAATGGAAAATTGCTTGGTATTTCTGTGTCACTTCTGGCTTCTTTTTCAAGCTGGGATTCCTGCATCTTCCTTTCAGTGCAAATACTGAGCCATGTTTACCTGAAGGCAGACTCCCAACAAGAACCAGAAGTTGGCTTGCACTGCTCACAGTAATTCTTTATTAATGTGGTGGAAAGATTTGTATTTGCTAGGGTTTATGTGTTTAATTCAAGCTGGGTATCAGATCAGAGACCAGAAACACTGACGTTGTTGCTTCTGGACTTTACTGAGACAGCTTTGGGCAGTTTTGAGCAGGCTGCTGGCTCTTCTGCATAATTTAGCTGACCATAAGTGCAAAAGCAACATTAGAAATAAAAAGTGAATTCACAGCAAAACCCATGAGTTAGGCTTACCAGTTCCAGTGGCCCAAATAGGAAATGCACCAACTCTGAAGCGCTTGGGTTCTGGATGTGCTTTCTCAGTTTGGCCTAAAAAGATAAAGGAAAATCCAGTTTAATCCTAACCTGGTTTTGGCTCCTCTTCTGTGACATGGAGGGATTGCTGCTGACTGATACTTGGTAGAGTTAATAATACAGCCTGAAAATAAAGGGAACTTTTAACAGTGTTCTTGAAATCAGGAAAGAAAAATAAGTGGCGGGGGAGTAGGAATCATTCAATTTTCTATCATTTTGATTTTGTGTTCATTTCTAACAGCCTTTACTTTCAGATGGGGTGGAGTACCTACTCTATTAAAAGTCAGTCCCTTTGACTATTTTGAGCAGAAACAGAAAACCTTGGTTTACTTTGAAAAACCTTAGGGAGGAAGGGCCAGGCCTGTTGCTTCTGACTTTTGCGAAGCTGAAAGTATCATCAGTTGCTGGGAACAAATACAACAGAGCGAGTGTTTTGCCTTCTTCAGCAAGGTCTTGCCTGCAGCACCTGGAGCTGCCCTGGCCCCTGGGACATGTGGTGTTTGGAGGAGTTGCTGCTGGAATGAAGGAACAAATGGTTTGGGTTACTTGGTTGTAGGAACTGAGCTGAGGTGAGAAACCGCTTCAAGTTGTGCTTCCTTTCTACTGTATGTTGTGTCCTGTGCTATTGGCATTGCTGCAATGGAAAACAGCCCCCTTCCCCTGCCAAAATGCGAGGCCTGGTCATTTCAAATGCTGGTGATTAAACATTAATGCAGAGCAGAAAGCGTGAAATAATTGATGGCAACGAGGTGCCTAAAGGAAGTGGCACTTTGCAAGGATGCAGGCACAGGGCAGGTGACAGCACGGGGCAGATACACTGCTGCTCCACCGCTGATTCCTCCCTCGCCTTCTTAGATTCCCCAGCCTCTCACCTCTTCTTTGTGGGTTTGTGGACCAAGGCTGGATTGCAGGGATAGCCAGAACATGTGGCTTAATTTCCTATGTGTTAGCTCCCATGCTGCTCTTGGGGGAGCAGCTGCAATGCTGAGCTTGGCAGGGCCGCGCATCAGTGGGACACCAACCCTGGCATGCCATGCCTAAGGGTTTGGCTGACCACAGCAGCCCCAGTGTATCCATCTCAGCTGTGCGAGTGATCAGAAAGGGCTGGGATGCAACAGCGATCATTTCTTGATGCTTGGAGAATCCTCAGCTTCCTCTGCAGAGCAGCCTTTGCATCAGGATGTGGATGCATGGCA
The DNA here is from genome assembly GCF_964035555.1 of Netta rufina. Lineage (NCBI taxonomy): Eukaryota > Metazoa > Chordata > Aves > Anseriformes > Anatidae > Netta > Netta rufina. The sequence continues at coordinate 46,211,214 of NC_140128.1, forward strand.
TGGCCCTAGCAGGGCACCTGATCGGTTTGTGTGGGAGCAGTTGTTGCTGGCCAATGCTGCCACCTCCATTACTCAGTTCTGGTCCTGAGCGAGCAAAAATGTGTGAATGCTCACTTCTAAAGGAAAAGGTTGCAGCTCGGTGTCCTGCCTTAGGCTTGTTTACAGTCTCTGTGGTTTCCTTACTACTAACGTCTCAGGAAGGATCTTGTTCACTGGGCAAGTTTGGTCAGAGCTGACAATTTCCTTCTGGCTCATTACCCTCCTGGTCTCACACACTTAACTAAGCAGAGCTGGGAACATGTCTGTGCTCCAGCTTTTCATCCCCTTCTCGACATCTCCCAGTGCAGCTCCTCCAGGGGAGAAACAGTGGAGGATCCAGGAACCTTGCGACAATGAGGGGCATCAGCTATGGATACCCAGAGACAAGCCAGGACCCTGGCTGAGCAGCTTCACTGCTGCCCTTTAGACAGGACCAGGTGAGAGCAATTTAAAGTAGATAAGACTTTTTTTTTTTCTTTTTTCTTTTTTAATATTTACAGTTCTGGTTTGTGCCTCAGAAGGATAGCAGGGACTAGAGCTCTCACAAAATTATGCAGTTTTTCAAAGGCCACAAGCAAAAGTGAGTATCACGAGTGGAGACACCTGTATAAGCCTTTGCACAGCTGTCAGCACAGAGGGCACACACTGGTTCTTGAATCTGCAAGCCCACAACTTCACAAGTGCTCTAAGCCAGGATTGCATCAGAAGGGAGCTGCTGGCACTGCAGGGCCCCAGCTGCTCAGTCCTTCCTGTGCTGCCGTTCCCTGCGAGAACAAGTGCTCTGCAGCTGCAGGGTGAGCCTGGTTAGGGAACTGGTCTGACCTGAGCATTGCCAAAAGGAATTGGTTGGTTTTCACGTGTATGATCTCTTCAGCCACGTGCCGGGGCACAACTGCTCGGCCTGGCATAGAGAGAAAGGAGGCACAGGGAGATGAACAGTTGGCTCCTTCCAGCAGCACAGCTGCACCTCCACTCACAGCGTTTGTGGAATGGGTCCTAGTGCTGCGTGGGCACCACGGTGCTGGCTTTTGCACAGGCAGCAGGAAGGCGCTTGCATTTTTCAGATGTGGACTTTAGGCTTCTAGTTTCAGTTTAACAACTTGGCCCAAGAAACCTGCACAAGCCTCGCACAGTGTTTGGTTTGTGGTTGCTTCTGGCAGAGGAATCTGGAATTCACACCTGTGTCCCTTGACAGTGTTTTTCAGTACGAATTTCACTTTAAATGCTTAGTACAGCAGTATATGGGAAACAGCTCTACCCATGTATAAGACAAAAATACCCTCTGTGTCTTACCAAGAGGTTAAAAGCCAGTTTGGTTTTCTGGAAGCAGTCGATGAACTCAGCCTCGCTCGGGGGTCTTGCTCGAAGAGTCAGCATGCCCTCTTTTATAAAAAGGTGGAGAGAAAGGCACTTTAATTAGCGTGCTCCCTTCCAGAGAGGTGTTCATCTTGTTGGCATGCAGAAGACACAGCAATAATAGGTATGGAGACTAGAACTATTAAAAATCCAGGCTTTGAGAATAGTCAGATGTCTTTCTCTGTGCTGGAGCCTTCACAAGGCTCCGTGTGCTCTACACTAGATCCCCAGTGACCAGCAGGACCTCCCAGACTGTTGCATCTGCTGTCGGGTCCATAGCAGCGCTGCTGCACTGGCCTGCCCTTGCTAGGGTGTGAACTGAGCTTCCATCCCAACCTGCGTCTGTGCCCCCACATTCTCCATTTGTTCTAGCTGCTGCACTGTACCTGCTGGCCCTTTCTTCTTGTTCTTCTTCCCTTTCTTCCTTTGATTGAGCTGTTTGAATGCCTCTGCAGCCTTCTGAAGCCTGGCGACAAACATTTCGATATCATCCAGAGTGCAGTTCAGGATTTGCTGTGAGGACAGAAATGCAATGAACCCAGGTGGAAAAAGCCAAAACTGCACACAGCCAGGAAGCCTGAATCCCCGAGTGCCTCGACCTGTGCCCACTCCATTTCCTGGAAGAATGCACAGGAATGGGGAATCCAGGCATGAAATTAACCTGGATTCATCACTTTCCATATACAAAGCCGTGCCCGTTCTGTGTGCTGTACTTGCCAATGTAATAACTGACCGCTGGCTGATGGCCATCTGGAGAATAACCCCAAGAGTAGACTATGGACCAGGGAGAAGCAGACCTTCCAAAATCATCAGTTAACTCAGGTCAAAGGAGATTGCACCTAACCAGTGAGGGAGCTTTGCTTTTGTTCCCCTTATCTTTCTAAGCAGTAGGTATCAGCTTAACGATGAGTAAACTATGCATAAAATGCCTGCTCATGGAGGAGGAGCCCCTTGCTTCCTTCCTCTTTTCCCCCATCCTTTCTGCCTATCGACCGTGCGCTGTTCTGCTACCAACCGTTTCTTTTTCAATCTTCTGTGCTAAGATGATTCGGGACTCTTCATGGTCCTGGGAGGCAGAGCCTCGTCGTTCATAGTCTGCAAACAAGGAAAGGGAGAGAAAAATATTTTTACCATCAAAGGTTGAAAATGGACTCTGTTAAACACGGGGACCCATGGGATGGTCGCTCCTGGCTGGGTTTGTGCATTCCTTTATTGTGAAAGCACCTCAGAAGACCACAATGGTGATCAAAGTTGCTGATTAAACCTTCCAAGGGTCACAGCAGCTGCCCCCAGCCCTGTGTGTCAGTATGCTGCCTGTTTTCAGATAGCAGCACTGGATGAATGGCGAGGAGCAGCCAGCTGCTGGTACAGGCAGAGACCTGCATGCCCAGCTCCCAGCAGCTGCCAGTCACTGACTCCTTTGCCTTGGATGCATTAAGCTGCCTTACACCTGCCGAGGAGCTGCCCCTTGCACTGATGAGTGCTCCACAGGTATGTCACGCATGGCCAGAGCAACTCCAACCCTCTCCTCTAACCCTCTGCTCCCCGCAGGAGCCTTGCTTGTGGCAGGGATGCCAGCTCGGCTAGCTGCCCGTCAAGAAAGAAGAAATAGGACCTGGAGAGGAATGCAATGGCCCCTTGCTAGAAAGCAGCACACCAGGAATTATGCATGATTGATATTTAGGCAGGCCCAGGCAAAAAAAAAAAAACAGCATTTTTCTACAAACTCATGTGCAATGTCTCAAGTGTTTTTAATCACTATTAAATAAATTCGCAAAAATAAAAACCACAGGTACCTCCCAGCTTCCAGAAGGTAGACACTCAATGGGACAGCAATATTTCAGCGTGAGCACTTGCTCAGGCAGCCTCTTGTGACAAGAATAATGTGTCAGCTCAGTGAAATGGCCTCTGAACGGGCCAGCACAGCCAGTGTTCGGGCAGCAGGATATATCAAGTGAGAGAACTGGGGAGGCAGTTTTGGCAGAGGACTGGGGAAATTGTACGTCATCTTCAGGCATTAAGATGAGATGATTAATTTTGACAGGTTTTGTAGAAAAAGCAGTAAGGCGTGTTTCAAAGGAGAAACAATCCCAGCAAACAGGCATCATTCAAAGCTTTCTCCTGACTCCTGCCTTTGTGCCGGGCTCTGTTTTCTCAGATCCAGAAATCCTGCCTGAGTAAATGCCCAGCTGTGCTGGTGGGAGCAATGGACTTAAACCTTTATGTTAAGCCTACTGGGAAGGGCAGAGTTAAGGGTGGCTGTTTCACGGAAGACTGCTGTGCGTCAGAATATAGATGTTGAGAGATGATCCAGCTCTGAAATAGAAATCTGATTTTCATTATGCAAAGCTGGGCTAAAATAGGCTCTTCATTCAAGAGGCCGGATCATCTGCTTGGCTTTGGTTCTCAGCCCAGGGAAATGAGTGTTTGCTCTCCTCAACTGGTATTCAGAGTTTCTTATTGTACCCTGCTTATAGATTTTCCTTGAGCCTAGAAATTAATCCTAAGAGAAGCTGGTACAATTGGCAGGGGTAAGAAAGGGTTAGAGTTTTCTGGTCATTTTAGTTAACCTGAGCTTTATTTCAGAGGAGCTTATTTCTGTTACTGGGAACTTCTTTCTCCAAAGAGAACTATAAGTTTTCTCCAGACAGCTCGAACTGGGATGAAGTTGGGATGGTTTTGGAGTAGGGGGTAAGTTCAGATCTGCCTTTTTACCCTCTGCTCTGGTATTCATGCAGACCACCTGACTTCTGTGGGTGAAATCTTGGTTCTTTGAAGTCAGCAGGGCCAGGGATGTGCCTTTCTGACCAGATCTGTCTTGTCTATACATTTTAAGATCACCAGTGCCTCATGCAATTACTGTTTGGTGACAGCCTGTCACCTCTTTGGGGAATTTCAGTGTCTTTGCTGTTGCTTCATAACATAGTGAAAAGACACTGGGCAGCAGTGTTGGGACTGAAATGGCCACAGGCTGTTTCAGAAGGGTGGGCTGCCCAGGCTAACGAGCCTTCATCCTCAAGACCGACCCGCTGAGCTCTCCCAGTACCTGGTTCATACTGGGAAGGGGGTGCCACCCGGTTCCTGTTCATCGCTGGCCCTCGCATGTCGTGCTGGATCGGGATGGGAGCCGGCCCTTGCGGCGGTGGGAGGATTGACTGTCTCTGCTTGATCTTTTCTTGGTTTGCTCTGCAAGGCAAACAACACAGAACAACCCCTGTCAGAGGCTGACGATCCTATTCCCAAGAGAGCAGTGTGTGAGTGCACCAGCCTGAGCAGGGGTGTGTGCTCGGGGTGATGCTGTGCGCTCTGGCTGCCTTTCCCCTGTACTCCGAGGCTTGCAGGTTTGGGAGAGGTGGCTACGAGGGTACAGCAAGCATCTTTGGGTAAGGAGAGCTGCAGCACCTGACTGGTTTAAATGGAGCTTGCACGGTGTGGTCTGGAAGGCCTGTTCTTCCAGAGCACACCAGCTGGTAGCTGTGTACGGCTGTTTCAGCTGGTGCTTTAGAGCAGGGGGTGTCTGTGAGGCCGGTGAGATTCCTTGCACAGAGTTGGCAGCACAAACCGTTGTGGGGGTCTATCACAGCAGCCAGGATTCCTGCTTCAAAGCTTGTCAGCAGAAGAGTTCCCTCAGCATGATTTGCTTCAGGGTGTAAAATCTCCTAGGGGTGCTTTATGTGAGATGGAGACTCTGTTCCCAGGCACGTAAACCAAGGATATATTTTGAGCAAGGAAATAAAAAGGACAGCCAAAATTCATATCCTTTTCATAAATAGCAGCGAACCTCAGCTAAGCCCGCATGAGTGAGCTGCTTGTCTGGGTCCTCTTGAAGAGGGAGGCTGGCCTGGCAGTCACTGCACTGAGTGTTCTCTGCAGGGGATGTGATTTGGGGGATCCCAGCTCTACCCTGCAGTACTTACTTGAGTGTCTGTGGTCGTACTTTCTTCCCATGCTTGTGGTCTACCAGGGCGCTTTCTATGTCCTCATGGACCATCTCCGCCTTAAAGATAAAACAGGGATGTTTCACTAAAGGGCTGGGCTTTGGAAAATTTGAATTGAAGGCTCCAAGTGGGCAAAGGAAGAAATGGCTGGCAGAGAGCTGGGAGCATATCTTGTTCTGTTACCAGAGTGGGAAGGATGGCTTAGGATGGACCCTTTCTTTTGGGCAAGCCAGCTGCAGGCCACAGTAGCCCTGTCTTGCAGCACACCCCACTCGCATCCCACTGGCAAGGAGGGCTCTGCTCACCTCCACCTCGTCACAGTTGAAGAAGTGGATGTCAGGTTTGTGCTGTTCCGAATCCTGGCACACCAGGAGGAGGATGGAGGCATAGCGCATCTGGTTCAGCACCGTCTGGCAGTGCTGGACTGTCGGCAGCGGGAAGTCCTCCAGCTCCTCCTGGAAAAGAAGAAGGAAGAGGCTGGGCAACGGGGATCTACAGAACTCCTGGGATCCCTGCTTGAGGAGAGGGACCTGACAGAGCTTGTGCTTCTCAGCAGGGATTTGCTGGGCTCTTCAAATACTCGTGTCACAGTCTGCAGTGGCTTGGGACTACATAGGACCAGGAAAGAGGTGGATGAAAAACAGAACTCTTGTTCTCCTGAGTTCTTGAATATGGGGGCCCAGTGGGAGACTTGAACAACTTGAGCTCTCTTGCTCACTGTCATCTTACTGGTGTGCCTTACCTGCCCCAGTATCGTGCATCGCAGCATCCCAGCAGAAAGATACTTTCAGGCTAATGGCAGTGAGGAGTTTGCCCTTCCTTGACTCTTGGGTGACCTTGGGCAAATCTTTTTTAGTTTCTCCCTGCTAAACGCAGGGCAGAACCACCCTTCTCCTACTGTCTGGCTGCTCTTTCCCATCAGATTTAGGTGCCCTGTGTGCATGTACATGTATTGCTGTCAAAATGGGGCACTGTTCTCAAGCAGGGGACCCTGCGTGTTATTTTAATACCAGTAACAGGTCCTTCCCTCTCTGCTCATGCTATATGCAGGTCTCTGTGGACCTGTAAGTCTTCACTCCCATGGAAAGCAGTTTTACTGTTTGCCTGGAGCACAGCTCAAGGTATCTTCCATCTGGAGTCTCTGTGCTCTGGAGCCATGAATAATCAGCCCACACCTGCCTGTCCTTTTAATTACAGTCAGCCAGCCCCTGCATGCCCCGGAGTGGATTTTGTTAGAGATCTCGCCTTGTTTGGGTTCCTCACAAATGGCTCCCCAAAGCAGAAGGGGAAGAGGATACTGCACACCCCAGGTTAACTTGCACCCTCACGGAGTGCTCTGGGTACCTGCGACTCGCAGTCGAGCAGGCGGATGGACTTGTCATTCACTTGCAGCAGCATCTCCTGTGTCCAGATCTTCTCTTTAGAGTTCAGCATTATGAGTTTTCGGATGGCGTCATCCACCGTCACGATGGACTCACTCTTGTCCATGATGAAGGTGGCCAAGTGCTGAAGGTGGGAGGGAAAGAGGAGAAAACAGGTGAAAAAGCTTTGTTGGTGCTTGCGTCATAAATCACTGGTGAAAGCATCTCTAGAGGTTTGGGCTGTTTGTTCTTTATTGCACGGGCACGAAAGAGTCACGGTGGAACGTGTTCGTTCTGGCTATTAGTACCAGGCCGTTCGCAGTGGTGAAAGATTAGAGTTTTGTAACACAGCAAAGGTTTTCATAACGAGTTTCACTGCTTGCGTATTTATCTCATCGTATGTCAATTCTAGCAGCTCTGGCCGCCATCCAGCGTGCATGTTTGCAAGTGCTTTGCACAAACGGGTTAGTCCCCTGGCTTTTCTGGAACCGCAAGACAGCTCCAAGCCTGACAGCTGACTCTGCTCCAGCCTTTCAGTCTCCTCATGCTGCTTTCCCACCAAAATTTCTCAAATCAGCTCTCGTGGGAGTGACAAGGGGCCTCTCTGACTGTATAAAGGGGTATTTTGGTACTTGCCTCTGTCCTGCACTGTGGCTTTGCTAGATTACCCTGGTCTCCCTCCCTCCCTCCACCTGCCCCAGAGACCCAGCCTGGGGCTCTTCCCACTTCCAGCCTGATTTCCATGCTGATTTCCCCTCTTGTGCTGGCTGACGTGTGCTGAGATGGTCGTGTCACCAGCTCACGGTGCTGCTGGCCAGGCGGCGAGAGCAAGCAGTGCTCTCTGCAGATGGGAAGAGCGTGCTCTGCCAGCAGAGGGGACTGCGAGGCAGGAGAAGCCAGCTCAGAGCAGCCAGATTATCTGTGCCCGTTGTTGTCCCCGTGCCAGTGACAGCAGGGTCAGGCCACGTGTTCAGGTGACATCAGGGAATGGGAAGTACTGGGGAAGCAGAGGGAAATGGTCCCATTTCACTTTGTTCCCTCTGCTGCTCTGCTGTGTTCCTGGCAGCGAGATAGGAAGGAGAACATGCCAGAGTGGGAAAGCAGCTGAGTTTTCCCTGTTGTAACCGGCTTCCTCCAGGAGAGGAAGGAGGGATTTTTCTGGAAGGACACATTACAGGCCTGACCAACACATCCTGCTGATGTTGGGGGGCTGCTGCTGCCGGCAGGCTTATCAGGACAGGTCCCGGCTCCTTCCCTCTTCCCTGGAATTTCTCCCACTCAGCCAATTCCCCCCACATCCCCATTCCCCTTCTTAATAGCATTAGGGTCGCTGACATGCTGCTGCTGAGTCAGACTAACGTGTGGGTCAGCAGAAGTGCAGAGGAGCTGTAATTGCTCTGGCAGAAAGACCCGTGCCTTCTCCCAGAAATCATATAACAGCTTTAGGGCTCAGGCAATTTCTTTCTGGTGCTTTTTGCTACAATGGTGCTGTAGCAAGGGTCAGGGTCCAGACAGTGAAGAAACACAGTCTTTGTCCTTGAAGACTGGCAAGCAAGAGATGCAAAATGCAAGAAGAGAACAAAAAAGAGCTTGGGGGGAAATGCGTCTGTTCCCAGTACCAGCCTCAGCTCCTTGTGGTTAGTGTCTGCAATAGCAGGTGTCTAAAAGAGCAGCGAATGAGGAACAAAGCAGTGCTCTGGGGAAGAAGTCCCTTCTACCTGTAAAAACCCAGGCAGAGTCTTTAAGCACGACATTCAGCAGTGGGCATTAGGGGTGGAGAGAGTTTGTGGTGACCAATTTGTTGTTCAGGCGCTTGTTGGATAATTGGCAATGAATGGATAGACCAGAGAAGAGGATAAACACTTCAGAGGTTAAGTGAAGATCCAGTTCTGTGCTCATAAAGCAAAGGTATGGGGTTAGGCACTATCTAAATAAAATTCCTCGCAGGTATTTGAGCAGCTCCACCGAAAGCTGAGATTAGCTGTCCAATCAGATATGAAGAACATGCTTGGGTATGTGTTACTTTAATTGTAAAATGCTGCATGAAAAGGTATTTGCAAAGTCAATATTATCCACGCAGAGGTGACAAACCCTCTGCCTGCAGAGTGGTGAAAGGAATTGGTTTATACCTGCTGACAGGAATCTTATCTGCTCTATTATTTTAACTGCCAGGTTTACAATCTTCATAAATTCCTTTGTTATTTACTGTTAAGTTAATTTTTGTGGAAACGAAAGTTACTTGTCTGACTAGGACTCATTAGAATATTTCTTCCTTTCCATTTTCTGTAGATACTGGTGGACCAAGCGGGGACAGAAACTGGTTCTTACCTTTATCTCACTAAAAGCCCCTTTCATCCACACAGAGATTCAAATATGGTAATTTCTGTAAGAAATGGGCAATGATTTTCTCCACTTTTAAACTTTGATCAGCTTACAGATTACTTTAAGGGTGTAAAATGCTTCATATAAGGAAACCTCTTCCTGCCTCACTGCTTGCCTCTTAAGTCCTGTTTGTCTTGGTCAAAGTTCAAGGTAGAAACTCACAAATGAGTGGCATATGGCATAATTAATAAAGAATTAATGTACGTGTCACCGTTTAAAGTCCCTTCCCTGACTCTACAAGTGACTTTATTTGTTAGGACTTGCTGATGGGGATGGCTGGCCAGGCCTCTGATGGGGTGGATTGAGTTAGTATGTCAGGTGGAAGCCAGGGCCTCTTTCCAAACAAGTGTTTTTACAAGTCAAAATTTCATTGTAGGCAAATGAGCAGCTCCCTTTATTTTGAACTGTGTTCTTAAGCTCTCTGCTGGACTGAGGCCTTAAATCAGAGAAGAGAGGACCCTGTCTACTAAACATGAGCCTCATGAAGTGCTTTCCTTTCTTGCCTTGCCAGGTTTTCAGTGACAAACGGCCCAGCTGGGCAGAGCTCCCGTGGTACGGAGGCTGCTGGCTGGCAGCAGCACGTTGTGTTCCAGGCATCGCCAGGCTCCGGGCAGCCAGGCTGGCTCCTCTCTTTAAGTGGATGTCTGTGACACTGCGGGATGAATTTGGCTGAATGACTGTCATGGCTGAAGGGTTTTGAATTACTTGAGAGGACATAGTAGCTGAGGAAGAGCTGAAAGATGATAGTCGATGTGGTCTGTGTTTTCTGGGCAGGTGAGTTCCTGTAACCACTGTGGAATACTGTTTTTAATCTGTCTGTCAAGAAGGGTTTGAAGGACAGAGAAACAAGAGGGACAGCAGCTCCCACTACTCTCCTTCAAATGCAGAGGAGGGAGAGGACCACAGCCTCTCCGTTTCCTGTTTCCTCATACTGAACTTCCCTTGTCTTTTTAACATCTTTTTTTCTGTTCTCCACCCCCCAATTACTAAACGTTTTAATTTGCTGAATCTTGATCGTTTGTATTTTTGATGAATGATGGATTTGCATGCCATTTTCAATTTAAATTTGAAGTAGAAAAGAGGTCCATCTGTAATTAAAACAAATTCATGTTCTTTAATTACTGTTTTTTGTCCTCCCTTCCTGTCAACCATTTCCCATCTGCTGGCTGTAATGACCATGTCTAGCCGAATGACTGCTTAGTGTTGGCTCACAACAGGCCTTGACCTCTTTGTCCACTGGCACTCATCCTTGACATAGCCCAGCAAAGGACAGGGGACACACCAGTAACTTCAGAGCCTTTGGTACAGGCCAGCCATGCAGAAGCAGCAACCGTTCTCTACCTCTTCCCCCAGGCCCAAAGCAGCCTCTCTAATATTGGAGTCTTTCCCACTCTTCAAGTTCAAAGAGGTGTAAGGGATCCAAGATAGGAATAGTTGTAGGGTAAGATAAGATGTGGAATACAAGGTGGGAGAAGCCAGCAAATCCTCTGTTTTGCTGTAGCATTTAAACACGACCCAGAATTGTGCCCTGGAAAACTGTTGGAGTCTTGTGGAAGGATCTGTGAGCTATACCAGAGTCTATTTGCATTGATTTTCAGACAGTGTCATACCATAATGGAATGACTGCTGCTCTTCACAGGTAGGAGTTGGAGAAGAGCAGCAGAGAAATAAAAGCAGCAGAAGAGCTGGTGTTACTTCTAGAAAGAGCAGGCAGTGTGTGAGAGGAGAGAAAGAGATCCAGTCCAGCCCGAAGCCTCTGACTCATAGGAAGGAGTGAGGTCAGTCTTTGGAGAGGAATCATCTCAGGACTTCTGCTGCTCTCCTGTAGTTTGTTCTCTCGTCCTTTAGTTTGTCTCCTCAAAGCATCTTTGGTGAACAAACTCCTGTGCTTCACCTACATATGCTCTTTCCTTTCATCCCTCTTTGTCACAAAGGAACCTGAGAGGCCCCGAGGATCCCAGCTTCAGCAGCATGTTCCATGGATGGAGAGGATCTGCGTGGTCTCAGCCACTTGCTCCAGGGTGGCCCACAGCACAAGGAGGGGAATTACAGTGGGTGGCTGTCTGCAGGCATGCCCTGCAGTACAGGAGCTAGAAATTACAACCCCTCGGAGGGAAGCTCAGGAGGCAAATTTATCTGCGTGCAGCAGCTGGGAAAAAGAAATAGGGCAACGGGGAAGTCCCACCTCCCTTAAGGAAGAATGGAGCAGCTTTGCTGTTTGCCTCTCCCAGGGTGTGGAGAGCAACACTTGTGTATTGTAAGAAGGTTCCCCAGCTGGTCTTTGACCTAATAAACTCCAGGACAAATGAAATACATTTCATTATCAGCATCTATCACTGACGTAGGCCTCTCAGTCCCATAAAATTTCATTGCATACTCACCTGTACATGGTACTGTGAAGTCTCATGCATAATGATATTGGAGTTGGAATATTTTTTCCTTTGTTCTGAAAAAAAAAAGACAACAAGCTTTCAGTTCAATGTCTGTTTATCAGAATATTAGGGAGAATTATAGTTCTCGTGGTGGGGTGCTATTCTCTGAGCTTCCAGTTTCAATCAGTGTTGAGAATCAATGACATCAACTTTTGTCTCGAGGATTGGCAAATTAGGTGTGTAGGATGCACATTCAAGTTGTATCCTGTAACGTCGCTGCTAATTTGATTCCAGCACTGGTTATGGAGGAAATGAAATCTTGTGTACAGGGAAGCCTCAGACAACAAGTGACAAGGACACTCGTGGAAGAGGGCTGGGAAGAAGAGGAACAGCCTGAGCAGGCTGGCACAGGGCTGTGACGTGCATGTGGCAAGAAGAAAAATCCAACCACAATCCTCCAGTTTGGACACAACAGCCCATTTACATGTCCTCCAGACTCGAGAAGGAACCCTCTGCGCCGCTGTGACGTTGCTGGTTTGATTTCTTACATTTCTTACTGGCAAGGCACAGTGTAGGGCTGATAGGAAGGGCTGTACGGATCAAGGCCAACCAGTCAGAGCCTGGCTTTTTTGAACAATATTTTTATGAGGCAACAAATCTTTATTACTTCCTGCATTTCTCACTGGAAAGCAGCACTATGAGCAATTGGAAAAAAATACATTGCTTGGATTTTAATGAGGCTATGGAATATAATCCTGTAAGATTTTACCCTGTCAGGTTTTACTCATAAATTCATTGGTATGTGTCCAGTGAGCCCATGTATATACTTGGTGCACATAGTAGAGGAATAACTACCAGGTCTCAAGTCTCAGAGTGATTTGTGACTAACCAAACTGAAAACATCTTCCTCACCAGCAGAGGACATCCTCTGATCTCTGGTTTGCTTAGAAAATGTAATTGTCGTTTTATATGTTTTCACCCGTCCTAAGCTGGAAATAGCCTGTGTTATAATATCCTGGCCTCTGCAGCAATAGTCACAACCAAGAGGATTTCATGGCACAGCAAACTCTGGGGCTGCTTGTGTTTTAAATAAATATATATTATTCTTAGTTTATTTGTGGTTTACTTCAAAGCTCTCTTTAATGCCTTCTCTGGGATTTTGGCTTCTCTATTTTTTTCCCTTTCCCTGTAAACATGGAACATGTGGTCTCATTTTACAAATTTCCTATTTAGAGAGACTGGCACCCAGAAAAAGAATATCCTCATAGAAACTCTGGTAATTTGAACCCAGTTTCTAAATTATCTATCTATCTATCTATCCATCTATCCATCTATCCATCTATCTATTTATCTTTTTTGGTGAAGTGGTGCAGGACCCAGGTAAAACCTCCCAACATGTTTCTTTGGTTTATATTTTTAGCAGCAAGCCATGTTTTGATTGAAAAGCGTTCCCCGGAGACTTACAAGACGTACTGGTAATATGCACCCAGGGCTCAAGCAGCTCTCCCTGAGCCCAGCCACCATCAGCAGGGATGCAGTAAAATGGCTGTGGGATGGATTCCCATCACAATGAAAGGACAAGTGGTGAGTGTGGGTGATAAAATCAAAAGAAGAGCAGAAGGGAGCAGCACCAGGTGTGCTTTTGTGCTGTTTGAAGAATTGTCAGCAGCTTCCTTTTTTTTTTTTTTTTTTTAAGGTGCCTGAGTACATCTTATCGTGGCTGCTCTGGGAGGGACAGTGACAGGGGGACAGAAGGGCAGGGGCACAACAGGGCACTGGCATACGGGAAAGCTGTCACACTCAGTGCAGGCAGTGCCTCTGGCAGCCTTTGCATTCACTCCTGGCTACATCCCAAGAAAGGTACTCTCTGTTCACTTTGCCCCAGGAAGGCACAGTCTCCTGGTTGCTCCTAAACTGTGGAGTCGTTTGCTACAAGTCTACCAAGCCTATCCTTTACATCTGCTCCAGAACCACCAGGAGCCACAGAGATTCCTGGTAGTGGGCAAGTGGCTGGGAAGTAGTTAGGCGAATACTTAATGAGCGTTCTCCTTTAAACCCTGTATGTGGGAAAACACTTGGAGGGAGTAGCTGCAGTGAACAGAGCATGCTGCTGTTACAAGAGCAAAAAAACCAAAAGCATCAATCAGGAGCTTCAGCTTAGTCCTGGGGGGCTCCTAGCATTCAATTCTCAACTGAATCACTTATATTTAATCCACCTGCCAGCGGATCGTGTGCAAATGGAGGGAAAACTGGCCCAAATCTGCTACTCATCTTTCCTGGAGAGTTGACAGGAGTTAAAATAACTAATAGGCAAGTGCTTTGTTGGCACCGATTGCCAGGATTTCTACAAACAAGCCACAAATCCCTCCTGAGGAGAGTGTGTGCCCCCACATGTAACATGCAGTTACATGCCTTGGTTTTCCTGCCTAGAACTAGATGTGATTTCGAGCCAGCTCACCCGTGAGTGCTCTTGTTTCAGCTTACTTCGATTCAGCCCACACCAAGTGGGAATTTGGGGTTTCTTTGGCTTTCCTAAAATGAGAATGCTGGCAGGGAGGGCAGTTAAAAACTGGCTGAACAAGTTCAAATCTCTCAAGTATATTAGACCGCTGGTCTTCTGCAGCATTTTACTGCTCAGCGCTGTCCCCCTGTGACTGCTCTGCTTCGGACAGACACAAGGGGTGGTGGAGCTGGGATCAGGCCCTGGGACAAGCTCTTGCTTTGAGTTCCACCCCTTTAGCGCGAACCTTTTCCCCTGGCCTCTTTTGCATCTCTGTTATGCTTTTATTTCTGCTTGACTTCCATCGAGACGAGGGAGGATGGACACGTTTCAGAGCTTAGCTCTAGGGTTCTGCCAGCAGGTGTCTCTCCAGAACAAGCACTGGCCTGAAGGTTTCCTTTCTGTGGGATTTAACTTGGGATCTTCATTTTAGGTGAAACAGAAGTTGCCAGCACAGAAGAGCTTTTAAACTGAGCCCCTCGTGGTACTTCTGCAAAGACACAGGGCTGAGCACTGGTAGCAAAACTGCCTGCAGATGCAGGAACATCTTAATCATACAAAGAGGGGCCCAGAGAGGATAGAAATGAAAAGGGATGCTGGTGCTTTTGTTTGAAGCCTGGCAAGGATTGATAGCAACAGATTTCTAATCCTTTTTGTTTTCAAGCCTGAGAGGTGCCTCATCAGCTTGGCAGGACACCCGTGTACTTTGTACCTTCACAGAATCACTCAGAACCACAGAATGGCTTGGATTGGAAGGGACCCTAAAGATCATCTCATTCCAACCCTCCTGGCCCATGCAGGGACACCTCCCACCAGACCAGGCTGCTCCTAGCCCCATCCAACCCGGCCATGAACACTTCCATGGCTGAAGCACCCACAGCTCTGTGCTCAACCCGTAGCTCTCACAGTGACCTTGAGGAAATGAATTAATATTTCAGCACGGCCAGTTCCTACCTTAGGCTCACATTGAAGGGTCGATGGCACTTTGCTGTTTTAATTGCAGTCTGCTCTACTTCAAATGTGGGGCAAGGTCTGGGACAGGGCACACGGCAACACACGTCCGCAGGGAGTTGTGTCTCATGTGAGTAACTTTTTTCTCTCAGTAACCTCAATTTCCTCACCAAGCATTTCTCATGCACATCGATGACACTAATGGAAATGAGAACACTGCATCTGTGTGGGATGGAGGCAAATTTGGACTTTAACGCATCCCATCCGCTCCTTTTTAAAAGGGAGTGGAAAAAGACTGAAGCAGACAGTCTGGAAACAAAGGATTTTTACTTTAGGGCAGGAAACATCTTCAGCTCTGAAAGGAAGGGTGCTGAGCAGTGTCAAGAGCTGGTGGATATTGGGGAGATGGGGTTTACAGACGGAGCCCAGCCACAGGCCTCTTCAGCCTTTTCCAGCCCTGGTGAGGGCCCTGTAGCTTGGTGCCAGTGCTGGGGGCCTGGAGCTCCCTCTCCACCAGCATGTGAGCCAGCGAGGGCCAAGGGGGAGGCAGAAAGGAGTTTCTACCTGCTCCTGTTCAGGAGCAATCACTGCTATCAGCCAGGATTCTCGCATCCCTCCCATTAGGGGTCTGTGGCAAGGCTGTTGCCCAGTGCCAGGTGCTGCTGCAGTGCTGGAGCTGCACAAACCTGGCAGCAAGATATAAAATAAGGCATGGGTGGTGTGTGGTGGGGAAATACAGAGGTTCCCACTCCCTCTGTTCATTCTCCCTGGAGGTATTGCCTTTAAGAGCCACACAACTCAAACAATGTGCCTCTATTTTGTCTCAGGATGCCATTCGAGTTACATCCCAAAAGCTGCCCAGGCAAAGGAAGGGGGTGTTTCTGCATATTCTCTTTCCTGTCCCTCCCTTTAAGATGTCTGCTTCTTCCTTCTCCTGAAAACCCTCCTTGTTGGCTTCTACCTGGCCCCTAAGCCCATGGGAACCTCTCCTTTCATGTTTCCTCCCAGTATCCTCAAAATAGAACTACACAGCCTGAGAACAGCTGGGCTTTCCTGGGCAGCAGAGATGCAAAACGCTGAAATCTCTTTTTCTAGTGCTCAGTTTTGATTTAAATGCAGGAAGAAGTAAGGATCTGTGCTGTAAATGACAAAATAGGCAATCTTAGGTCACATCTGTCTGAAATGGGGAAGCTTTAAAAATGGTTAGGGTTTTATTGGTATATTTACTTCAAAGAAGTGTGATGAAACAATGTAAGCCTTTCTCTGGATTCATCATTATTTGCCTTAGCTTAAAGCTGGCTCTGGTCATGCTGGGCTGAAGCAAATATACCACACAGAGTGATGCCCGCATGGAGACCTGTGGCTGTTTTAAGTTTTAAGCTAAGGCAACTCTGCAGATAATAGGAGATCCTTTATGTGAGCCGGGTGAACTCCCTTTGCCAGAAAAGACGTGAGAAAACAGGACACATGTCCGAGTGGCTCCCACATTGCCCTTCTCCATAGCCTTGTCCTCCACCTCCTTAATTTTGTATGAATGAACACTGGTGCGTTAGCAGCAGTAGCAATTTCCTCCCAGTTTATCTGACACCTCTCATGCTAGAACACTTTGCATTTCTACAGCGTCTTGCAATGGAGAAGACCCAAGCATGGTAACGTTACCCAATCCACACCGCATCCCCAGCAGGCAGGGAATTTGCATAATCCCCATGTGATGAATAAGAGTTACAGGAATATAAAGATGGTTTTCCTCAGATCGGATGGCAGCTGCTGCCACAGCACAGACACCAGCGTGCACCTCTGCTTAAATGAGTCACCTTCTGCTCTCTCCCTTTAGAGGCTGCTGTGTTGGAGGGCTACTGGGATGCAACACAGGCTGGATTGCAAAGGGCATGCGAGCTCCAGGGCCATGGCACAAGTACAGCAAACATCTGAAGGTGATAAAAGCTGGCGTGAGACCCACAGTGACCACTGCTGTACTTTTTCCCTGCTGTCTGCCAAGAGAGCCGAAGAGACGGGAAAACAATAGAGCTTTGTGCCTTGCTTTTGGTGTCTGGCAACAAAAAGCCCTCGTAACATGGGGATCATCATCAGGCCAGAGGTGGTGGGTATGACCCACTGCTGCAGCCTCAAAAACAATGACAAGTAATTCACAGTCGCATCGTGCCGAGCCTAAACACTTGCTGTATGTCTGGCACAGGCACTCGGAAAGTTTTGAATGACTCAAGCACGGATGCCACGTGCGATATTCACATATGCAGAACTGTATTTCTTCATTAAATTGCCTCATCTCTTGCCTCGAGAGGTTTGGCCCCATGAGCCCTAGGACACCCCTTGCAGGAAAAAAAGCAAAAATGATTCTGTAACTGAATTCAGCTGAGTCCCTTCCTAGGCAGCTAGCTTTCATCTGGACTCATACCCAGAGTTGTGGGAAAAACTGCAAAGCCATTCTCTGAAGAATGTTATCTGTCACCAATATCTCGCAGAAAAACAGCACTGCGGAAATGATGTTTCCCACTGGCACCAGTGGCCACATGAAGAAATGGAAAAAGCTGAGACTGCTGCAGAGGTAACAAGGTGGATTTTGCCAGCTCAGAATGGACTCAAAACTGGGTGCTGTGCTGAAAATCTAGTGGCAACACACAAAAGTCCTGGCTGGAAGGGAGAGCGTCTTGCTTGGCTTTATGTTGAGGAGTGGGAAGGATGAAATACAGGAATTATTGAGAAAGAAGGTACGATCAACTCACATCCTGGAGGAATGGGGTTATCGGCTGAGTCCAGGAAGTCAAAACACATCTTAAGTGCCAAGTTCCCTCCCCATTTCCATGCAATACCCTTTTTTCCAGGGGTTGGGACGTGGCTGTGAACACTCCCTCCAACTTGGCACATTGTGTGCACAACAGATCGCCTAGCGGGATAAATTCTGTCCCGTGGGAGCAGTTCAGAGGTGAAGGAACTTGGTTAAAGTCAACAGGGATTTTGAGTAGTACAGAGGAGGGCAGAAGAGCCATAGGACTGCTGTAGCACTAAGTGTGACACGAAGCATTCCAACAGTTTTGGGGGAATTTGAGCACTTTTTCTCCCTCTGGCGGAGGCAGGACCGTGGTGCTCTGCTGATCCTAACGAGGGCTTACAGGTCAGTTATGGGCACGATCCCAAAGCTCTGCCCCGAGATGCCATTTCTGCCCTTCTGTTGCAATCTCATAAACAAAAACTTGCCCACGCTCTTGCTGCACACCAGGGCTGAAGTCACTTGTGGTGCAAACAGGTGCTGCTGTGACAAACGCAGCCATTCGCACCAGCATTGTGAAGGCCCCAGCCTGCCCTCTGTGCACAGCCCTCGCTGCTTAATTAGGGAGTTTTATCACCCAGGATCCTCCCTCATCCTCCCCGCATCTCCCCATATTTGTTTTCTGCTGTTGCTGGGTGGAAGGCTCTGTAGAAAATGTGGGGGATGGGCAACTCATCAGTGAAGCAGTCTGTAGGGAACCAAGGAGTAATATCAGCCAAGTGAAACACGAGACGGTGCAGCCTTGTGGTGTCATTGCTTCTGCCCTACATGCAGACCACGCTTGCACAGCCGTGGGGGAGCACAGCCCCCTCTGGCGTGGGCATGGGAGGGAGACTGCATCCGAGCACAGAAAGTCTGTCCCTCTGTCCCCCTCGGGTCAGGTTTGGGAGATGGCTGGCGAACTGCCTCGGCCACCTTGTGCTGGCAAGGTGAGATTGCGGCTGCTGCAGAGCATCCATCTCTGTAGGGGCTGGCACCACAGGGTGACAGGGACCACAGACCTAGAAAGGCTGTTATCCTACAAGGATTTCGAAGGGACTCAAGAGTCAGGACTATTGCTCAAGCACTGAGCTTTGTTTCAAAGCCCTGGTGAAAGACACGGACACAAAGCTGAAACACCGCAGGGGATGAGTAAGGATTCAGTGCAATGCAACTCGGAGCTGAGATACTGGTATAAAAGTGGTGTGAGCCTGACAGATTTGGCCCTGCCATTCCCATTTGATAGTACTCTTTTGCACATTCTGTTTTATGGCATTTATAGGATTGGTTTGTTATCGTTGGCAGTACCAGGCCAAAGACCTCTCCTTGATTCCCTCCCCCTGCATTGCACTGGAGACCTCCCTGTGTCCATTGGAGCATCCTGAGGAAAGTCCTGGCTGTTGCCTTCTGGAGCTTGCCAATTCCTTATATTATCTATATGCTATCTAGCAGCACACACA
This sequence comes from Netta rufina, assembly GCF_964035555.1. Lineage (NCBI taxonomy): Eukaryota > Metazoa > Chordata > Aves > Anseriformes > Anatidae > Netta > Netta rufina. Next base: position 46,230,340 of record NC_140128.1, read on the forward strand.
CTCTTTATAGTAACCTGCCTATGTAGTATGAGCTGGTTCTTCTGCCAAAGCAACAGGTCAGGACACAGCCCTTCGGAGGAGAAACGAAGCAGCAAATGCTTCAGAACACTAATGGCAATTATGCAAATTTGTCGGGCCTGCATTAAAAAGCAGCCTTACGAAAGAGCATCCATTCCCAGGATGGGAGCAGGAGGCCAGATCTGATCTGGCAGTCGGATCGCTCATCTGCGGTGTGCAGCGCTGCCGACCCAACAGGCTCCTGCTGCCTCGCCGAGTGGGAGGACGCTCCAGGTTCTGCAGGGTTAGTCAAGGATCTGATTTCGGGCACTGCACAGACCTGCTGCGCCTGGGCTCCCGGCCCCAAGGCAGCTGCAGGCTCTGTTGCTGCCGGAGCTTCCCTGCTTGGGGGTTCCCATGGCTGGCCAGCGCCGGGGACAGCGTGTGGGATGTAGTGCTCCTGCCTGCCCCGTGCCATCCCCTGCCCGGCTCTCCTCCACACCACATGAGTATTTCAAGGAAGGAGAAACCACAGGAGGTTGGAATAACATTGCAACCGGCTTGTTTTGCATGTAGGAGCTGGGATAAGCAATACCAGAGGAAAATTTTGCTGGCTGGGGTAGTGTCTGACATGGGAGCACCTCCCTGCATCGGTGTCACTGTGTCAGCAAAGCCCTCCTGGTGCAGAGCCAGCCTCCAGCCCTAACTGTGTAACTAAGCCCTAACTAAGTCAAAGCGTGGCATTGCAAAAAGATCTGCTGAGCAACGAGAGGAGAAGGGCAGCAGGTATGAAACACCACCAAAAGCTTTAGAGTCACTGCCCAGGCTCCATTTTGGAAGCCTCTTTGCAGCTTCTTCCAAAGCCTCGAGCACCCTGTCCTTCCTGCCACCACCACGGGCCTCTCTGAATGCCAGAGGCTGTTGGTAACAGTGGCCGTGACACTGGGAATCTGTGGGGATAGCCATCCCCCTTTGGGATCTGGAAGCTCCCGAAGTGAATGAGAAGGCTCTCATTGACGCTGGGGGTGTGAACGGGCTGGGCAGCGGGGAGCTGTTGCCTGATAGCATGTTGGCAGCTAGTCGGTGTCAGGAGGCTAAATTCCTCCCTGGCATGCCTAATAGTTGCCACTAGCTCAAGCCCAATTGCTCACATTCTTCTTTTATTAGCTGAAGACACAACCCACTCTAGAAGAGCAAATAAAAACCTGACCCTTGTGCACGGGCTGTGCACATCAGGTAACATTGCCTGCCTGTCCTGGCGTGCTGAGGGATGGCCAGCAGCATCCTGAGCGGCCGCTCAGCGGAAAATAAACAAGCTACTGAGAAACTCACAGGCAAAGGCATTCCCTGTCCCTTTAAAATCAGAGCTGGGAGAAATATGCCAGGTTATTTTTCATTGAACAATTCAAAATGGTGTTTTCTAAACTCCCCGTAGCTGGTAATGACATTTTTTGAATATCAGGCCCTTGACTTAAGTAAACAAAGTGACAAATTTGCTTCACTTGAGAACCAAAAACCACTCATAATAAAAAGTTTCCCCTATTGTTTTTGTCGTCATTAAGTAACTAATCCAGTGTTTGTTCTCAGAGTACCTGGGCACCCATTTCCATTCAAGAAAATGTCCCTATTAGTAAACTCTGGGCAGATCCTCCATGCAAGGGGAGAAATTGAACTCAGCAGGCTTGAAGCAGCAAGGAAAAAGGGCTGCTGGAGGTGCAGACCAGGCACTATGGGGTCAGAGGGGGAAAGGCCTCTCTGCAGACCCCATTGCTAGCTGCTATCCCAAAAGCATTGCAATGGGGACGTGAGGGCTGCCTGCTCAGAGCAGCCAGGGCCAAGCTGAGCCAGCAGCACTCAGAGCAGAGCCTTCGCCTCCCGGCTGCACCACCACCGGGTTTTGGTCCGCAGGAACCACCAGGAATGCTGGCTTGCTTTCTTTCTTCCAGCCCCGTTTCCAGCTGGAGTATTACGTTTCCAGGCTTTAAATAAAAGGCTCACCCGCAAGGCAGTGTTGCAGAGGAGCCGGCGTAATCTGAAGCTGGAATCTCGGGTGGGAAAGGGGACGTGAAGAAAGACGCTGAAGTGGCACTGAGGGAGCCGGGGGGCAGACAAGGGAGTTATTCAAGGCCGATGGCGGGGGAATGGGGAACCAGTGTCTCAGGCAGTGCTCTGACTCGGAGCCGTGTGAGCAGATCAGTGCTGCCCGGGGGCTTTCTTGCGGCGGGCTGAGGAAGCCAACAACAGCAGCAGGTGGGAAAGCTGCCCTGCCTTTCTCTCCACCTATCGTAGGAACATTTCAGCTCCTTGCTGTTGCCCCATTGTACAGGGAAAACATCAGCAGGGACACTCCCTCCTCTGAGCAGCTTTCAGACCATGCTGGCACCGGGCAGGAGCAGGGAAAAGGTGAAATGTGTTGGTCCCGGTGGTGCAGCTGCTGGAGGCAGACAGCTGTGTGTCCCTGTGCCCTGTCCTGTGCTCGAGATCCTGGGCAAGCAGCAAGCAAGTCCTTTGGGAGAAGTGTGCAAGAAAAACTGGGCTGGTAAACGCCTGATAATTTTAGGGAAAGAAAGGTGGTATCCAGTCAGTGTTTCTGTCTTTCTGCTTGAGCTGGCATAACCCCTGTCTGTAAAGGTGTCTCGCCAAGGCCCTGCTTCACCTTGTGCTCACCCAGGGTGCAAGTGGGGACGTGGGAGAGCAACTGGCAAGGAATTACAGGCCAGGGGAAACAAAGGGGGCTGTCCAGTCTTATCTTCCCCACGTAGCCCCAGGAGGAAATACGGGAGGCCTGCAGAGACCCCAAGGAGCTGGCTTGTGACCATTAAACCTGTCAGTCCTTCACCATCGGCATATTCTGCCTACAGCTCATGGGTCTCCTCTCCCCACGGCTCCCCAGGCAGATGATACCCATCCCAGGGCCCAGAGGGAGCAGTGCTTCTCTTTGTGTTTGCATCCCGTGTCCTGTTACAGCGCTGAAGCCTTTCTTGGGTTACAGGAGGCATGCAGTGTCAAGTGATCGCGCCTCGCATGCTGCCACCTTGCAGCTCCGTGTTTCTCCAGCCTAACTCGGACCACCGGCTGTGCCCATGCCCTAACCTCCCTTTTCCAGCCCCATGCCACACCAAGGTTGGGTCTTTCCCAGAAACGAGCATATCAAGGAAGGCAGGTGGCTTGTCACTGTCTCTTGGCAGGGCAAAAAGCAGCTGAGCATCACAGGGACAGACTCGGCACTGAACAGAAGTGAGCTCTGCTGCAGGGCCATTTCCTTCTCCTAGCCCCGTGTGAAACCCGCTATAACCATTAAACTCCCCTCAATTCTATGCATCTTCTCACAGTCACAGTGCCTGATCCCTCACGAGAGACAGCACCATCCGATAAACCACAAAAGCAGCTTGGATGAGTGCCTGCAAAAGTCCACCTGGTTATTGCCACAGAAAGGGGTAGCAAGAGTGCTGGGGAGACCGCTGTGCACAGACACCTCCCTTCCAGCCCTTCCCTTGGCTCCTGCCAGAGCCACGTTGGTTTCCCCCCCACGGCCTTTCATCTGGGTTCAGAAGAGATGCCGGTAAGCGGAGAAGCAGCTTAATTTATTTATGGTACGCATTAACATTTATTCGGCCAGTTGCTGTGCATTGAGCAAGGTGGCAACCTGAGAGGTGCCAGCCATTCCCCCTGCTGCCCGCCGAGCCGGGGCTCTCTGTACGGGCAGCCACAGACGCTTCCAGAACACGGAGCTGAGCAAATGTGATGCTGTTCTGCTGAGGGGGGTGGGAAGGATGACACGGCTCCCATGACAGCCAGGCAACTCCAAGGATGGCTGAGCACCCTAGAAAGAGCTCTGATTGAGATTCTGGTAGGGATAGAGCCAGGGGAAGATATCTCAGGGCTGTAAGCCATTTTTCTGCAGAATTCCCCAGTGATTTGGGTCTCTCTGCATCCCTCTGCGTTCACCACAACATAAAAGACTTGGTGCTGTGCCATGTACCCAGTGTCACAGCACTCAGAGCAGGCCAGCTGTGACACCAGGGCAGCCACCTTCCTCAGGGGCTAGCACCTCTGCGGATCTGCGTGGCCCAGAAGCTGGGACCTGGGTGCTGTGAGCCCATCGATTCACAGGATCATTGAGGTTGGAAGAGACCCTTCAGATCATCAAGTCCACCCATCACTACCTAGTCCACCACTGAACCACGTCCCTACGTGCCACATTCACACGTCTCTTACATACCTCCAGGGATGGTGGCTCCACCACCTCCCTGGGCAGCCTGCCCCAACACCTGACCACCCTTCCCATGAGGAAATTCTTCCTAATATCCAATCTAAGACACCTGTGTGCTTTGGATCTGCAGAAGGACGTTACCCAGTGAGCTTTAAATGCAGCAGATGTCTGCATGCTCATCGCACCCAGACTTTGGAGGCCTGGCAGTGTGCACAGGCTGAGGGTTCAGCCTGACTGCACCAGAGAAAAATGGAAACATAAAAAGTCTCCTAAGCTCTGAATGTCCCTTAGCAGCATCATAATCACATAATCAAGGCCAGCTCGGCTTGATGTGATTTGTTTCATTATGAAACATAATTCTCCCTGGAATTTTAGTTCTTGCCTGCCCTCCACCCCCAAATGTGCCAGCTCACAGCAGAAACTGATGTTGGGGGAGGGAGGATTCAAGTGGGAACGGGACCCAAACATTTAAATGTTGGCTTAACACACACTGAGTGTCCTTTGGAAAAGGCACGCTGAATTAGTGAGCAAGTCTCAAGCTCTGCCAGGCATAAACTCCATGGACGTGCTTGTGCATACGGGGCCGAGCCAGCTGACAGCCACTGATTTCTGCAGTAAATTACCGCAGCCCTCATAGTGCCCTGCTGAGGCAGGAGGGAAATCAGGGGCCGCTGATTTAATTCCTCTTGAGGATTTGGCCTCTGGACTTACAGTACTTGTTTGAGGTTTGCTGGAATTTGGTGGGAGAGGTCCTGTTCTTGCTGAAATTTGCTTTCGGGGTGTGTCCATGAAAAAAAAAAAATGAAGATATGAAGATGTAACTCAGCATTTAAAATGACTTATTTGAGAAAGTGTTTGGTTTCAAAACAGTTTTTCACCTTTTCCCTTTGCTTGCTTTTACGATGAAGGCATTGCAGGGTGGGCAGTACTCACCACCAGATGCTGCCACATCAGTTCTGTGCACACAATTAGATCCCACCCCAACACCCTGATAATTCAGAGCTCTGGGCTGTCTCCATCAGTGGGTGCTAACCTGAGCTCATGCCCTGTTTCCAACACAGTTTTCAACTCTCAGTTTCATTTTCTCATGTCTCTGTATGGCTCTCTATTTACCTTGCAACTAAAATGTTTCTGGCCCCGATTTGCAAGATTTGCATGAGCTTTCAGAGCAGAGCAAAGGAAATGGTGCTGTCAGAGGCAGGACGAGCTCAACTGAGATGGCAGTCCTGTGTGCAGAGTGGAGCAGCACCCGAACATTGCCACTCCTCGGCCTCTCTCTTCTTTCTGGGCTTAACACATGTCCTTTCATCCCAAGACAAATGACAGACACAGTTCAAACTTTCTCTTGGCACCTGCCCATCATGCAGCATCGAGGCCAGAAGTAGCCTTGTCCAGTAGCATTAAATTGCTCATCCACCTTTATTCCCATGTTTCACTTCTTTGCAGCTATTCAGTTAGCATTTCCTATGTTTAACACTTCATCCTCTAAGTACAGCTCCTACCTTCCCACCAGTGCCCTCTTCTTGAAATCCATCATTTGGGGGACACAGTTTCAGGCCACTCCACACTGATGAAACTCCAGGCAAAGCCATTCAGCAACCAAAAGCACTTTCCAGGGACAAACACAGCCACCCTCATCTTGCCGCACCAAAGGGAGCTTGCCAACCAAATACAAGCTGTCACAGCCCTTCCACACCCTATGCAAGCACCAACCTGGCAAACTGACAGCTCTCTGGTGGGAGAGTTTGCAGGTTTGGGCTCCCTAAAAGCTGCAAGTGTTCCCCCTGACAAAACCCCTTCTCTTTATCCAGAGAGCAGCTGAGGGGGATGACTTCTGACACAGCTCTCTGCTTGTTCTGCCCATCCCAGCACACCCCACAGGTCAAGGCTTCACCTGGGATGCATTAAGAGAGCTTCTAAGATCAGGAAGAACTGTTATTGATACCTAAACGTTCTCTACTACTCCTCAGCCCATGTTTTGCTGGCTCCTCTGGAGCTCTGGTGGTTTATGGACAAGCTGCAGATCAGGCTCTGCACAAGCGCCAATCCCACCAATTCCCTCTGCTTCCGACCAGCCAAAGGGCACTGGAGTTTTCATGGCTCACCGAGTAGTTAAAAGAGTATAATCATTAACACGCTGAGGACAGTTTTTCCTTTGTCGGGCCCCTTATGGGGTTATCTCACTAGCATAACTGGAGAGGATCTGGGTGGCAGGTGGGAGCCGTGCCTGCATTTGCTTGCCTGTCTGCACGAAATCACCGCTGGGCCCCGCGTGGGAGACGGCAGCGTGGAGGCAAGATGCATTTTCACTGCCGTGTCAGGGCAGCTGCTGTGCGTGGAGGTCTGAAACACAGGCCCAAGTACCGGCCTAAAGCTCCCTAGCAGCTGCCTCCAGATCTCCAGAGGTGCCCTTGCTATAGCAAACCCTACATGTCCATGGGCATGACTTACCATACAGGTCCTTTGCGCTCAGCTTGGAGGCTCCGTCCGCTCTGCCCATGCTGCCACTGTAAGAGAGACAAGGCAGAAATCAGCTGTCACTTTTTAACCTCATTAACATCTGCTCTCACGTGCGATGCACGCGGTGATCAGCACTGCAGCCCCATGGCAATCCCAAGGGAGAGCAGAACTGCCCTCCTCACCATGTCTATCTGGCATGCTGTCCCAAATCACCTGTGTTTGCTCCTCTGACAGTGCTAGGGAAAAGGAGAACCCCCATTTTACCACTGAGTCCACCTAAACCCAAGACAGCTTAAGAGCCAGGCCTTAGGGCCCTTGTTAATGGACCCTTTTAAAACCCACCTCAGCTGCTCAGACACAGAAAGCAGCCCCTGTAAAAACATGCAAGGACATAAATGAGAGCAAAATGCTTTGAGTTTGGGGTGTCAGGCCCCTAGGAATGGGTTATATCCCCTGTAAGGCCATCCCTCCCCCTGCCCTGCCTGCCCAGGCTGTGTGTGGGAGTGTGCAGCCTGAGGGAACGGTGGGGACAGGGGAGGATCAAAGTGGCACCTCAGGGTGCCATGGCTGAGGCAGGGGGTGGCCGGCAGCTCCTGTCACGATGTCCCCCTGGGTGCTGGCGGTGGTCGGCAGCACTCTTACACCCACTCTCCAGAGACCAGGAACGTGCAGGAAAGTCGTGCCCGTGAGGTGAGGGGCAGTAATGCTGGGTACCACCACAACTTGTGAGGTGCCCACGGAGGGTGAAACAAACCCCTGGGATCTGCAGGGGATGGCAAGCGGGACCCCCAGAAGCATCCCCCTGGGTGGTGGGAAGGAGCAGAGGTGCCAGCCATGAGATGGAGGGAGCCCACCATGGAGATCCTTACTTTGCTGAGCCAGAGCTGCTGCCGAGGGATCCCTTGAGACTCATGTTGCTTCACAGGACAGGCAGCTGCAGCAGAAGCAGAGGACACAGGGTTAGCAATCAGAAACCAGCCATCACACACTCAGATGATTTATCCGTGTGCATGGTGCCTTTCCCACCTCTGACTTGGGGTCCCCAGGCAGCAGCCTGGGCAGGTGAGAGCAGTCAGCTGGGCACAGTGGGGTTTCCAGGCTGGTCTCTGCCCTGTGGCTCAGACACTTGTCACAGCTCTGACCTGGGCCGAGGTGAAGATGACACAACCTTTCTGAAACCTACTTCCACCTCTCCCCTCTCACCCAGCCTGTGCAGGCACACCCAGACTCCGTGGCATCTCAGCACAGCCACCTTCTACCAATGCAGCCCTGCCGATGGTTTAGTACGGCCTGATGAGACCTTTGCCTTTATGGCCTCTCTGAGGCCATTAGCAGGCTCACAGATCACTGTGGCCGTGTGCTCACCATGGTAAATGTCCTGAGTCATTTTTCATGTCCGTACTGCCATTATCTTATGCCATGTGGCTAAACACTAGCTGTTGAAGTATCCTCACCTAGCGTATTCCCTGAATAGAGAAAAGACTGCTCCACCGGCAGCATAAGGATGGAGAAAATAATTACTGCACTGGCTGGCTGCTTGGTGAGAGGCAGGCAGGCTTAGCACTGATATTTCACCTCCTTCTGCTGATGAGAATTGTAAGTAATGAGAAAATGCTTGAGAGAGATGCAGGCGCTGCTCTGAGAGCAGAACTGCAAGGGAAAAAAAAAAAAAAAAAAAAGGGAAAACAAGGTATAATAAAAACTCGGGGAACATTTCATATTGGGATTCAAGATATCCACCTCAGTTCTAGTGCGTGAGTTGAAGGAAAGCCAAGACAAACTCTTCAAGGTTTTTTATTCCCTTTTAAGAAGCTCGGGAGGCACCTGTGTGTGGGCTGTGCACTCAGCACCTCTTTTCCTTCTCCTGGGTCAGACCCTGCTCACCTCATTATGAGGTTGTCAGAATTCAAAGGTATGGCTTTAAGATACCCGTTGGTGGTCTGAAGGAAGGCATTAATCGCTGTTTTCAGTGGGAGCTCCTGCAATGGAACCTTTCAAGGTGGTTGGCACGTGCAGAGCTGCCTCCCTGAGGTTTTGCTTAACTGAGTTTAGGCTCAATCTGTGTGCAATCCCTGGGGAATACTTTGGAGTCATCCCTGGCATCTGGGATTTCCCAACGGGAGGCTGACTGTCTCTGCTGCAGGGCTTGTTGTATCATCGGCAGAGCTGCCCGAGATTCCCTAGGTATCCGGTTTTATTCCTCGTGTTGGAAACGCTCGCTTGTGGTATTTTGCTCTGTATGTTTTGCCCTGAGGTCAGGGCAGATTCGCAGCTTTCCTACCGATTGTAACACGTCAGAGGGATGTGCTTTGTGGCGATACAGCTCTCCAGGTGAGGCACACAGCATGCAGGTACGCTGCTGCTACCATTGCACAGCCACCCACTCGTGTTCACACGGACTCCCCTGGCATTTTCTGGGCTCAGCCTGATGGCTTTCGGCCTCTTTTGTATCGCAGTAATGCTCCTCAGTGCTAAGGCACGGGTAGAAATTACTTTGAAGTGCAATTTGTAGATAGTATATTAAATTCCCATTTTCATATATTAAATTCCCATTTTCATCTCTCTTTTGGCAGACACCAAAGTCCATGCACACACAAACGTGGCTATAAATTTATATATGTTAGAATAGAAACTTGGTGTTCTGCCAGCCTCTCTGAGCGTAAGAAAACCCGTCCCTGTGCCCAGGCTTAGGTACCTGTGAATTTTTCCTCTGTTAATAGCTGTCTGCTGGTTTCCTCTTACAGTCCTCAAACGGTTCCTATCTCTCAGATCTCTGTGTACATTAGCATAAGATACCTGGAAAAGGGAACGTGCTCTAATAAACCCAGCTCTTTTCTGTTTACTTTATACTGTCTGAGCACTTTAGTCCCATGGCTAATGATCAGAGCTGGGAATGTTTCTGCTTATTAATGTAATATTTCTGGCTCCCTTTCACTTACTGCCGTAGGGCCGTGTCCTTAATGGGCTGAAATCCAGGTTACTCCAGAAGGTAAGGGAGTGCCAAGTTTGCCTGGTGGAGTTCAGAGCTTGCTCCCAGGCCCCAGCTGTAAAAAACAACAGGAGGAACCAGGGTCGCAGCCGAGGACTTGCTGCTTTTGGTTTCTCCTTCACAAGCAAAAGACAAGCTCTAGGGGATCTGGTCCTGCTTTTAGAAGAATCCATCTGGCCAAATCCTGCCTTGCTGCCAGAAGAATGGGAATGACAGCATTCGCTGCTCAGCCTCAGGGGTAGAACAGGACCAGCCATAAAATGTGCCAATTCTTTATCTGCTGATGGTTAATAAGAAAATACCTAAGGGAGTAAGCTGGGCTCCCTAGAGGAAGGCAGAATAAGCTAGTGCGTACCTTGGCTAGTAGAAGTGTCTCCAGACCTTTGCAGTTACCAGAACTACCTGCCAACATGCTGCCTGCAGTGTGCAATGGGAACAACCCGCTGCCCGGAAAACAGCACGAGAGGCTTTGTGCCCCTCGTACGCTGATGCTCCAACAGGCTTTTGCTTAGCCGAGCAGAAGCTGTAATGTGTTAGCATGAAATGTCAGCGGTGCTGATATCAATTGCTCTGTCTGACCCATCTGCCTGAGTGATCCCTGCTCCATTTCCTTGTTCGTAATTGCAGTAACCCCAGTGCTCCCAGTGCCCCCCGTGCCCCCAGTCCTTTGCCTGCTGGGAGTTTGTGCTCGCTTCCAGGTCTCCTGCACCTGAACAAGGGCACGGAGCAGGGAGCAGTGTGAGTGCCTGCCGAGTCAGCAGGTTTTTATCCTGCTGGGCTCCCTGCTTTTTATTTATTCATGATATTTTCATTATTTAACCTTCTTGATGCTGCTTTAAGGACCATGTCTCTGTTCAAACTTGTGTTAAGTGAAATGAGGGTGTGGTGTGATGCTGGCCAAATTAAACCAGGACAGATCCTTGAGCCAGAGCTTTTAATTCAGTTTAAATTGTCTGATATTAATTGAATCCTGGCTGGTTGACTGGAGGAGGACATGCTTCTGATGGGTTGGAGTCTTTATAATTATTTTGCTAAATTGAGAGACAACCAGACTTGAATAAGATGAAGAAGGGGCTGAGAGAACATCACTTCTAAATGTGGATGGAGCCAGGGACAAGAAGTAAGAAGCTCAGGGGGCAGTGACCAAGCAGCTTGCTTTCCTGGGTTCCCTGTCCCCATGGGGACATCTCTAAGAGCTCCATCAACCTGCAACCTCAATGCACATGTTGTCTTCACCTTCTGCTGTCATTACAGCTGTGCTCACACTCTCTTGATTAGAGGGTTCCTGATCTCTCTCTTATCTCCCTGCAGGGCGTGGCTGCTTTCTCCTCCTTCCCCAGTGGGCCAGCATGCATAAGGAAGGGAAGCAAGAGGCAAATTTAGCAGTGACCCTGTAAAGCCTCCATCCCACATCTCTATCTGCTTGGGCAGATAGAGATGTCCCAGATGACCCAGAGGTCCCATGTGCTGAACTGGGGGCCCAAGGGAGACCAGTGGAAGCCAGTGCTGGAGGACACTGAGGTGGGTGAAGCATTGTGCTTAAAAGCCAAGGAAATCTCACTCCCTGATTTTCCGGACATCCTTGCCCTTGAAGGTCAAATATCCTCCCAAAGACACACACATATTCATAATAGGAGCTTGTCATTGTTGTCTGTGCTCCATTTCTGTACTTTTATTGTAAGTGGAAAAGGGCCATGCATTGTTTTGACTTTCTTTGAGCCTTTGAAGAGGGAGCTGCAGCCCTGCAAGGGTGGAGAAGCTCTGGGATAGAGGAAAAAGTAATAGCTCTCTTTTCTGTGGGCCGATCACTGCAATTGTTATACAGTATTTTTATCAGGAATATTTCCCACTTGTCTGCTGTGGCCATGCATTGTTTTTGTTTGAGCAAATGGAAATGGATTGTGAAAAATTCTAAATATTGGGTGAAGATTGGACAACTTGAAAGTAGGAAATATTCGTGTATTTTTAGGGCCAGTACAATTCTCATCATAATCACAGTGAATACCAGTAACAATAGCAGCATCTAGTGCCTGCAAGTGTTTTTCCTCACAGGTCTAAGAGCACCTTTAAGACTGAGATCAGAGTGGGCTGGAGAGGGTTTGTTGGTGTCAGAGCCCGTCACAATACACAGCTGTAGCAGCAGAGAAATGCTGGGCAGAACGTAACAGGTTTTGCTGGAAGAGCAGAAAAAAATAAGGCCAAGCTCAACTTAAGACACTTGTGAGTAGAAACTTTGATACATTCAGTCTGAAATGATCTGCAGTTTAACATCTGTTAAAACTCAGCTGGATTGTGTACTTTAATGTTAGCTAGATTGTGTTTGATATTTATCAAGGACAAAATATATTCATCTATGTGAAAGAGCTGTTTGAGTGTGATTTTCCCTAAGTTTGTATTGGATGAGATTTTTGAAATTTTCTGTTTTAATTCCAAGCTGGGATGAAGCCAAATCTCAGAAACTTTCAGGAAAAATAACTAAAAACAAAACAAACAAACAAAAACCCCACTTATTTTTCTGTGAAGTTCTGACTAGCATTACTTCACCTGTTTTACACACAAGAAAACTGTGGCACAAAGAGCTGGAAAGAACTTGTCAATGACCACGTACATCTTGGTTCTAGAGGAAGGAAAAGGAACTTAACTTTGCATTTCATGCATTGCTCTGTCTGGTAGGACTTGCTACTCCTGAGCTGGGCAGAGTTTTGTTTAAGAACTGTCTTCAAAACCTTAAAACCCAACAAGCTATCTAGGTATAGTAGTAAGCTTATCTGTGCATGGGCTAACTCACTTCTAACAGACCTTGAAAAATCCTGCCAGCTGTGATAGGACTTCCAAAATGCCCATGGACTTGCACTGAAATATTATCCTAATTGGAGTCATTGTACTAATACTAATTGGTTTAACCAATGTGTCACCAAAAAGGGGGCAAATAGGGCTTAATGTCCACAGCCTAAAGCTTTTCTTGACTGGTTGGGCCAACAGGGCTGAGGCCAACAAGTGAAGTGGTCCAGGCAGCCCCATCCATGCAGCCCAGAGCTGGTGGTGGGAATGGCCTTGTTCTGCCCCACATGTGAAGTGCCCCAGGACATGGTAAGGGAAGGCACCACCAAGCAGGTTACGGGGCATGAACATGGGTGAAATGTACGTGATGGAAAGGCTGCCCCAGGGCAGGAGGGCACGGATCCCCGGCAGCGTGCTGCTCTCTGTGCAGGCAGCCAGAGCCGACTGGATGGGCCAGGCAGAGGTGCTCAACTAGCAAAAGCCTCGGCAAGCAGCATAAAGCATCAGTTAGAAACATTAGCCGTCCGCCTCATGATGTTCTCTTTTTAACTTCCCAAGAAAACAAAGCACTGTCTGTTAGAGTTGCTGGGTGTTTTTGTAAGGGAATGTGATGCTGATGAAAGCTGTTTGACAGACTGTCCTGCAGAGCTAAGCCTTGTCATGTACACAAGAGCAGAGGAGCACAGGCGCTGTGGCAGGATGTGTCCTGCACTGCTTGGCTTGTCCACGCTCCAGACAGCCCCTGTGAACGTCCCTCCAGCTCCCATCATCTGCCCTACCTGCTGTGGTAACATATGGGAGGAGCTGGCAGACAGAAGGGGCTACATCCCACACCATCCCACTAACAGAACAGCTTTGTGGTGTTGGGGAGGCTTTGGGGTGTATGCTCAGTGCTCCCCATGGGGCACCTGAGAGCTATAAATTCACATGGCCTGCTTTAGGTCATGCTTGTGGGGTGTAACCCAGGAGACTGCAGCAGACCTGGGAATTTAACCTGGGTCTTGTGTGTCCTGATCCAGCATCCTTATGAAGAACCCACCCTTCTCTTGCCTTCAGTTGCTTTTCTGAACCTGCCAGGAAGTAAGCCTGGCAGGGCTCACTGAAAGAAACTCAAACCTGTTCTGTAGGGTCTCTTCCAACAGCATATACTCCTAAAAAAAAAAAAAAAAACTGTATTGGGGCTAGTCAGATAGCATCAGGGGAAACCCATATCCAGAGCAAAGAAGCAAGTGAACATGCTACGTTTGTTGTTGCTGCTTTGTAAAAGCAAGCAAACAAGACACGTTTCCTCTTAAGACTGGAATTTCCAAATCCCATCTTTCAGATCAGGCCTTGCAAGTCAAGGTGGTTCAGCGAGGCCAAGTCTAAGCTTCACAACTCCGTTTGAACCTGTTGCTGGTGATTTCCTGCTTTGAGAAGGGAAAAGCATCCAAACAATCTCTCGCAGAGACTCCCTGGGAGTCCCCTTTATTATCTGCCCTCTTTGAGATATCTTTACAGAGCCCCATGTTTTGGAAAGCAATGAGTCTTGTTTTTTTGCTTCCTCCCTCCCACCTGTGGCACCCTTTCAAGTTTTCATCTTTGCAGTGACGGAGCCAGTCAAGATCACAGGTCGCTTTGGGAAGATGCTAGCCCCTATGGAAGAGGTGAGCCCAAATGCAAGCATAGCATCAGGGCATGCACAGCATGTAGGTGTTACAGTCGTTAGAATCACAGGCAGTGGGTACAGCCTGCTGGGTGCCTGGAAGGAACACTCCCTGCTCTGCACACAAGATTTTTCACATTGCAGAGATTCTCCACGAGACGAGCACCCGGATAAATACAACCCAGCCCAGCAGGTCAGGGACATCAGTTGCTGGCAGAAAGACACGTTGTAGATTTGGCCAAATCCCAGCTGTGACTGGTGTGTTACTCGCTGTGTAGCTATCGAATACCCAGGCCCAGGTAGAGAAGAACCAAGTCTTCTTCAGCCTCCATGGAAGAAGCAGGGAGCAGCTTTTTTAGGCCAAGACACCTCTGCCCTACAGCCATCCCTCTTCTTTGATGGGACCGACTGCTGCTTTTTAAGTCTCTCCCCTTCTTATATGCCGTGCCCTTCTGTGCTCAGCCCAAATGGGATAAGATTTATACCCATCACTGAGGATTGCACCCAAGGAGCCAGTGCCTTGTTCACCAACCTCCTCAGAAACAGCAACTTGCGCTTAAAAAGTGTTTCCTGAGCAAACAGTCCTACTTCCCAGCATTGCAAGGGGAACACCCACATGCTTGTCCGGCAGTTGGGCTTGGCATGAGCAGTCCCCATGGGCCACACAGCCCTGCCAGCTTGCACTAGGAGTTTGGAGGCAACACATCTGCTGTCTGCACTATTGATCCATCATGGGGATGAAATGGAGGCTTGTGTTGAAACACAAAATGGTACCGTGGAGCAGAAGTGCCAATATTTACAAATTCTCGATGTGAGATTCACAGATCACCTAGAGAAAGGATGGGAAATCATCCCCCTGCAGCACACTTGTACACACACACGCATGTGTGGCTGTTCGCAGTCCATGGCTGATCTGCAAACAGCCCTTAGTGGAGACCCAGGTCAGGAGCCAAGGCAGTGCTGGAGGCTCTGGGAGCCCACAGAGGCTGGTGTGGCAGAGGAAGGCTCTCAGCACAAGCTGAACCAAACTAGGAGCTTTTATATTCCTGCCAGGAGGTAAAACTCCCCTTAAAGAAACAACCAAAAGCAAGTCTAGACAGTGCCTTGCCCTATAAATATCCAGGGAGAACGCGCAAATAGCCACAATCACCAGGATCTTGGGACAAAAATTGGAAGCTGACTCCACCTCCACTGCCCCTCTGAAAGAAGTGTGGGCAGAGTCCTCAGGCTGAGTCACTGCTCCTGAATTCACACTTTTCCTCTCTCTTGGAGAAACCCCACAGAAGCCATGGAAAAGCACAGAGCAGGCCTGGGCTCGCTGTGTCTGCCGAGCCTGTCTCCTCCAGGGCTGCCAAGCTGAGCATTACCTGTGCTTGGGCTGCGGTTTAGCAAGCCTCAGAATCCAGCCCAGAAATAGCGTGCCAAGTATTAATAGATGCTTTTCGAGACATGGAGGGAGGCGGAGGAGTGCACGCTGTATGAAAGCTCTTTAAAATGGTGTAAAAAATCCTAGTTCCAAACTATCCCAATGGGACGAAGCGTGCTGTGAGTCCCCTGGGAAGAAATGCAACATGAGTTCCTTAGGATTCCCAGGAAGGGAAGAGTGGTGTGAGGAATTTTGTAGTCTTTTCCTTTGTGCCCACACCTTCTGCGAGCAAAGGCTGTCCCCTTGTCCAGCTGCTGGCAGATGGGGCATCGGGAGAAGAGAGACAGGCAGGGAACGAGGGGGTTAGAGGGCAGCAAGGGGGTTAGAGCTGTGATTTTCAGAAGGGGGGAGGATTTGACACTGTGCCTCTGTTGCTGAAAGGGATCCTTTTTATTTTCTGTGTAGAAATCAGGAATCGGATGTCAGGCCAGTAAAAACAGGGAGTGACTGCGTGTGTGTCATGTTCCAGAGCAGGACGGATCACGGCCCAAGGCACTGCCCTGTTCTGCTCCAGCCCAGCCTGAAGGAGGGCATTGAATCGCTTCTGTCTTCAGGCAAAGCACCAAAGCCCTGTGCGCAGCTGGCAGCGTGCTCGTGTCTGCTGGCTGCAGGCACTGACTGACTCCCAAAGCTGGTCCTCACGTGCTCCTCACTGCACAACAGGGACACCTCTCCTTTCTCGTTCGGCTTCTTCCAGAAGTAGCAGCTGATCCAACTATCAGACAACTGTTCTGACACCACACTGACACCTGGGTGGTCCCTGTTATCCCCCAGGGGTGTCCGTGGTTTATTGCCAGCTGCAGCCATGCAGGTTGGTGACTGACTGGCTGTTGCAGTGGTGATTGCTTTGGGCTGACCACCCAAGTGCATTAATAGTTCATTAAACATTTGTTCTAATGTGTAGGTACGCCGTGACCCCACCTAGTACCGTACAATCCTTACAAGCCAGCCTCTGCAGCTACTGCTTTTACAGGTGACCTAACAGATAAATTTGGCAGACAAACGCATTTTCCAAATTGCTTCCCAGCAAAAGCCTTAGCCCCAGGAGGACCGTGACACAAACCTGAACACCGCTTGCCTGGCTAGTGCCAGCCTAGACAGGGAAGAAATGCTTCAGGGGAGGATGTCTGGGTGGCATGGCTGGTCCCTCACCAACCCCCAGGAGGGGCAGGAGGAGTTGGCCTTGTAAACAGACTCCTGCACACCACCGGTTCATGAGTAAGACAGGGGCATTGAGATCAATGGACATTTCCACTGCCTCCTCCTAAAGGAAGAGCGTTCTTGGTCACTCCCTGGTGTGCTGATTCATTTGTCTGGCAGAGGTTCAGGTGTGCAGCAGGGCAGCTAGTGTGTCGAGAGCTTTTTTCTTTTGCAGCTGAGAGAAGCTTGTTGTTAGGCTGAGAGCCACTTTTGGGGCTATGTTCAGCATGGTCATCTTGAAGTCCCTGGGGTTGCAGCAAGATGCAGAACATAATGGGTAAATGTGAACCAAGAAATGCTTCTTTCCCTGTGGAGGAAGGTCACACCATGAGATCTTTCCCCAAAGAAAGGGAGAGGAGTGCAGCCTCTCTCCCTCTGCCTGTGCCAGCAAGTAGATGTTCCACGCTGCTCCCTACTCCTTTTACAAATGTCTGCATACAGCACTTCGGGGTTGGGGCAGCTAATACATCAATAATTTTCATTTCCTGCTCTAAAATTCACCCTCTGACTTTGCCCAGGAAGGTGGGGCAGAAGATACGAGGGAGATTCATGTCTTGAAAATCACACTTGATGTTTTAAGGCTTTTCCAGCCTCCTTAGCCTAATCACGACAGCATTCGTTGCCACCTCTTCCCACCCCATTTTATGCTTCCTACTCATATCCTGTCTATGTATTTTTGGCCACTTAAAAACAATTCATTTGAGCTAAAACTTGGCACGTGGGAGCACCGGTACGAGTGTCACTGCAGGAAAACAAGCTGACATCAGTTTAACCAGCTCAGTGAGTTGGTGGCAACCACAGTACCAGGGACGTGACAGGGCTCAGGTCACATTTTGGGCTGGCAGGGTGGTGGGGATTCTCTTATCAAATACCACTTGCTGGTCACCCCTGGAAGGCAGAAACAGGAGTTCATCAAAATGTGCTTTGGCTGTCAGTCGTTTATTTGTTTTACCTGAGAAATGTTGAGATTTTTGGATTCCCACAGAGTCCTCCTAGGAACTGAAATGGTGATTTCTGATGCAAAATGTGTTCTGTTGGAAAATATTTGACCAAACTTCTATGCTCTGCTTGGAGGATAGCCTCTTTTGTGTGGTGAGTTTGCAAATGAGGAAATAAGGGCAGAATGTGAGTGAAAATTATTAAAGTAGGGCAGATAACAAAAACGGCATAACAAAACTGTATGGTCTCACAAAGAGAGAGCTGCAGGCTGAAGTGGAATCAGCTCCTGTGGCTGGGAGGAGAGGTGCAGGGCAAGTGCCTGAGCTGGGAAGAGCAGCTGGCTGTCAGGGGAAGAGTTGCACTTGGTGTCTGGAAACCCACAGAGGATGGGCACAAGGGCAGGTGATACAAATGGGCTTATTCCTTGCCTGCTCTCTTTAACCTCTTCTTAAGCACCAAGGTGGTGGCCCCCAGCAAGTGTGTGCAGGAGCACTATGACTCAGAGCAGGAATCAACAGGGTTTGAAACCCATTCCCCCCGACACACACATTTTTTCATCTTGTTGTTTCATTTTCCAGCCGGATCAGCTCCAGGACCTGACTTGCAGCCCAGCCCCACGAGATGTTGTGCCAGCACAATGAAGCAGAGTCACAGAAACACGAACGACCGAGAATGCTTCAAGCCAGCATCACTGCCAAATGTGGAGCCCCCTCCTGCATGTATGCAAGTAAACCCTGATCTTTTTCAGTGTAACCATCTGTGATCTGGGCTCAATGGCTGATTTCCATCACTTGGGCTTTCAGTAATGCTACCAGGCTCTGGGGATGAGGCCTGCAGGAGCGGGATTTTGCAGCACAAACAGCCAATTATGCAGTAACCAGAACAGTCCCGTGAGAGATCATTCCAAAAACAAACAAAAAAAAAATCTGTTCCCTTTGCCCTTTGTTTCATTTAGAATAGAAGGATGTGTGTGGTTGGGTTTATCAAAAGAATTTAAATGGCAGTTCCTAATCTTACAGTGCAGAAATGTTTTAACAATCTCACTGAAAATAAAATAAAATTACACTTCTGCTAGGGCAAAGAGTAAAAGCATATTTGGTCCCTGCAGCAGAGGTCTGGGATGAGAGTCTGTGAGGATTACAAGAAACCAGGAGTGATAACAGAGCCGGAAAGGGCATAGAAGAGTTTCCTGCGATGTCTTGAAGAGACATCATCAGAGGCTTCATCAGCTGCTCCCATGTGCCCACAGGGGCTTGGCACAGGGATTTCCAGTCCCAAAAGACTAAAGCTCTGCAGGCAAACACAAAGGAGACACTTTCTGCTGTGGGAAGCTCAGCACTGTGGAGAAGGTTACCCAAGCGGCTATGCCATCTCCAGTCTTTATTTTCAAGAACCGACCAGGTAAAGCCCTGATTTCAGGACTGACCCTGCTTTGGTTGGGCTAGAGACCTCCCGAGGTCCTTGCTGACCTGAATTACCCCATGATCTTCAAAGGGGAGAGGGAGAATGAGCAAGAAAGCCCTTTTATGCAAGGAGGTGGGCAATCTCAATGAGCTTCAGGCTTTGATGGGAGAGGCAAGTAGCCCAGAAAAGCACAGGAATACATGTTGTTTTGAGAGGGACAGGGGCTCTCTGAGAAACCAAAGGCATTTATCCTGCACCAGAGCAAACACCAGCTTTCCTGAAAAGCAGATATGCAACCCTGGTAGCAAAACTTCCTGTACAGTTCCCCTCAACTGTAGATAAAATTATATTAGATATAATTTTTAGCTCTTTCTGTAACTACCCTTCCTGGCCTGACCTTGGTGGACAAGAAGCCCTCCTGCCCACAGCTGCCTGGAGTTCAGGATGCTCCCAGAGTTTCCTGAAGGTGCTCTTTCAGCACACACAGCCCTGGTGGGGCTCAGCTGGGCTATGACAAAGTGCTACTCCTGGTGATCACCTGCCAGGTCCTCATCTGTAGGACCAACTTGTGGCAAAAGCCTAGCATGGACCTACTGCTAAGCTGGGTGTTTTGAGCTAACCAAGCCCTAATTTCGCTTGAGGTGTTAGGGGAAAGAATGCTGAGACGAGAGGACCTGAGTGGCAGTCACCCATGCAGTGGAGAGCGGATTCTTCATGCAGCATCTTGGCAGCTATTTGCACTTGGCCAAGGACAGATCATGTTGGAGCCAGCGTCACACACGGTGCTCTTAGGAAAACACTAGGGACTGCCGAGAGTGGTGACAGCCCCGATTGGCCCTGCTGTCTTCACCAGTGCTTTACGTGTTCTCCTAACCTTTGACTTACAAGGTCTTGGCAGGCAGGGAGCAAAGATCAGGAGTTTCCTTGGGGTTGTGCCAGGTGTGGAGCAGATGTTCTGGGGACCTGTCTGGTCTAGTCCGCATGTGACTGCAGCAGGCGGGCGCTGAGTGCTCAGCTTGTTTCATCCAGTCACCCTCAGCCCTCGCTTCCTAGGCTGTGATTAAACCTATACAACATTTCCTCTCACCGATCAGTCGCCGGGGCTGGGGCCAGAAGCAGCTGCCTGGACACAGGGTCACCCATTGCCTCTCCCCCCGTGCTCAGCTCCCTGCGGGTGTCAGGATGAATTTGTCCGACTGCACTTTGTCCTACCCATCTAAACTTTTGACACCCCAAACTACCTGCGGCAAGATGCAGCTCAGCTCTGCATGGTGAGCTCAACCATCTCCTTTTGTCTACGCTGCACTTGCCAGCTGCTGGTTTCTCAGGATGCCCCCCGGCTCTGTTATCAGTAAACAACTGTTCCCATCTCACTGTCTCCATGCCACAGGCAGCATCGCGGATCTCGAGGACAGAAGCACCTCAGCTCCGTCACTCCCAAGCTGGAGAGTATTGTGAGTTTCGTAACTTAAGTCATATATAAAAGGGCCCTTCCTTCTTTATTTTTAAACAGCAGCAGAGTGGAGGAGCAGTGGAAGAAGGGTGCTTCCACGTGTGAGAGGATTGCTCAGGCAGCTGATGGCCTGACCACACCTAGGGTGTTACCTGCTCCTACTGGCAAAGACCAGCGACAAGCACAGCTCTGGCACATTTGCTTTCAATTTATCCTGTTCAACCTGCTCTCACCTAGGTCAGTGCAACAGCTCCTCTGACTAAGCTGCAGTTTTTCTGGCTTTTTTTTTTTTTTTTCAGTTGGTGAAACCTTATTTTATTTTATTTTTTTAACTTATTCAAGCAGTAGCAACTGACAGCAACAACAAAACTGACAGTGCTGTGGATCTACAATCAACCCTGAGAGCCTTTTATGGCACATTTACTCTCCCCAATTCTACTGAAAACAAAACAAAACAAACAAAAAAACACAACATGCTCCTCACGTTATTCATATCTAACCTGCCCTGGCTTCGTTTGAGTGTCTGCTTGGAGTGAGCTTATGCTGGGATGCTGGACTGTGCTCTCCCTTCACCAGCTTCTGCTACTGGAGTACTGCAGGACCAGCTGCAAAATGCTGACTTGCACCATTTAGGAACCAGCACTTTGACTTCAGTGGGCCTAATTGCTGCTCCCGTGTTGTAGATGTACTACTGTCCTCCTGCAATTTGGAAGGGTTTGTGTCAGCACAGTCGTGTACCCTCACCACCTGGAGATCTGCTCGGGATGCTGGCCTGCAGGTGCCTGGTGCTGCAAGGCTCCATCCCCTGCCAGCCCGAGGGGCCTGGTTCTTTTCCCCTGTGGAGCTGAGCATGGATCCAGCCTCTTGAGGTCCATCTAATTCCAGTCAGAGGCTTGTCTCTCAGTGTTGCTTGGGTGCAGGCTGGGGCACACTTCATCCCAGAAGTGTTGCCTGTGTCAGATACTAAGGGCTGGAGTCTCAGCAGGGGACAACTCAGGAGCCAGCCCCTAATCCCAAACCTTACACTGGACAAGCAGCACCCACACCTGCACAGTCTATCCGGATGCTTGTTGTTCCTCCTCCTTCTTCAGAGAGTTTTGAAAGTCCCATATCTCAACCCAGAAGCAATGCCAAGAGCATCAGGTACTGAAAACAAGACGAACTGCCTCACTGTGTGAAAGTCAGTGTTACAGATTAACCTGCGGGGAATGGCCGGGAACAAGTCCATTCGCTTCCTCCCCAGAGGAAAGCATGAATATCTTTCTAGGGAACAGAGAGGTTTTAATTAGTGCTCCCTTCTGCATAAAGCCTGGCTCTCCTACTCCGTCTCCTCAGATGAACACAGCTATAATTAAGAGGCAGCAGTGTCAGGAATGAGAGCAGGCTCCAGCCTGTGATTTATTAAGGGCTGTCGTGGGTGCAATTACCTTTCTCTCTTCCCCTCTCCCCAGTGTTTTCATAAAGTGAATTTACTGATGAAAGAGGTGTCTCAGGCTAGGGCAAACAGATGTCTCAGTGCTTATCTTCTGCACAGACACAGAGTTGTTGCTTCTTTCTCCATAGAGTTAACATCGAAAGCCTCAAACCTGGCTTGGAGGATTTCATATCTACGAGTCCCAGTTCTGGCCCAAGCCCCAAGCCTCTGTGACTCCCTGTGAGCCACACCTGGACCAAGGACCAGCACCCACCAGCACCCTCCTCACTGCCAATCATCTTCTGCAGGATGAGGAGTGACCCCAAAGGAGTCCTGCTGGTAGCAATGAGGAGTGAGCAGCAGTAAAGGACAAGGCACCTGCTTTATCCTCAGCAAGGAGGTGGGTTAGGGTTAGGGTTTGGGTTTGCTGACTTTGTATTTGCTGGTGCAGGTATCTAAGAGCCCACAGCTTGGATGGCAGCTCTAGTTCTCCCAGTAGCCAACACCTCCAACACACAAAGAGCTTCTGAGTTAGACACAGCCCTGGTGTGAAGCCAGCACAGGCACCTTGTCGCCTTGTCCCGTCTCCGAAAACCACTACGAGAAGCAACAAGTGAGTGGAACCGTGCTCCTTGCTGGAGCTCAGTGATCGGCTCCCAGATAGTTCCCACTTCTGGTTGTCTTCAGCGAGAGGGAAGCTGCATGTAAACAGTCTGGGGGAGGCTGGTGTTGGCTCAGACTGTGCCCGCTCTCTTGATTTAATCATCATCCTGCCAGCGGCAGTTTTTTACTTTCTGTATTGCTTAGCAATGGTCAGCATTACTGCTGGGTGGCTGAACTTTGGTTTATTGCCATTCAAATGGTCCGCAATTTACCTTTGTAGGATATAAATCTGGACAGGCTCAGACTGATAAGAGAGTGGGAGAAAAAAAAAAAAAAAAAGGAAGTAGGAAGAACAAAATTCAAGCAAATTCGAATTATGAAAAGCTTTGAAGTGCCAGTAACCCAGCTGAAAACCAAGGCAAAGAAAGCATTAAAGCACTTGCTGGCTCTTTTCAAGGTGGTGCTGAAGACCCAAGCCCACCTAATGCATGGTGTTACTGCTCTACTGGCCACCAAAGGAACCGCCTGCACCAAGGGCAAGGCTGGGCTGGAGGTCAGTGAGCCACGAGGGCTCATTTGTGCCACACCTGCCCATCACGACAGCCAGAGCTGCTGCCAGATCCTATCAGCTGCCCCCTTCCTGTGAGTCCCCACCTTTGGCTTCCTCTTCCTATCCCCATCCCCATCCCACCACCACAACTGGGAACAGCCCCAGCACAGCTCCTCCTTCCCATGGGATCCCACAGGACACAAACTCCTTCCTTGTGACAACAAGTCCAGAATGGACTCAGGGTCAGTGGAGGAAGGTAGTGTGTGTGCCCACTGTCCAGAAGGCAAGCTTTTGGGGAAGCTTTTGGTCTGCTTCCTTGGTGGAACTTTGGTGGTGGTGGGCACATTGCAATAAAACCCTTGGGATCATTCAGGGAATGGGAACACGGGCTGGGCTCTCCTGGGAAACTGCAGTGCAGGTGAGTGGGGAAAGTCTCCAGACTGGTCCAGCTCCCAGCTACACACCCTTCCTAATTGTGATTCTTCCTGATTTATCTGAACTACCAGGAAATAAAAACACTGGAGCTCTTTTGGTTAACCCCCTGTGGCATCGTGTATTTCAAGTTTGCAGGCGGTGACATCCCCAGCTGGGTGGAAAGGAAACCTCCCACTTCCCTGGGAGAGGAAGAGCTCTCACGTTGTGCAGAGTTGGCTTCGTCCATGCAGGAGCAGCTCAATGACACCAGTGCATGGGATCGTCTCCCCATGATCGAATCCCTCTTGGCAGCGTTTCTGTCAAGTGTTTCATCCTTCCCCTCCCTTCGAGTGGGAGGCTGGAATACCTCCTAGGTAGGCAGGTAGGTATTTTTTCTGGGCACCTGCTGAACCTTGGCCAAAGTAGGGTAATTTAGGAGGCCGTGCTGGAAAAGCCAGGTGCTGCCAGGCCTTCCCGGTACTGCGTGCATGCTGCTGCTCACCACAAGACACCCTGCTGCCGAGAAGGCTTTATTGCAGCGCGGGAAGCCATCGCTGCTGCTCCAGGAAGTTGGTGCACTTGTCCTAGCACTTCTGCCTGGGACACGCTAGGGAAGGCTGGTGAGGCTCGAGTATTTTTAGAGGGTGATGAATTTTATTGCCAATGACATCAAGCTCCTAGGCTAAAGGCCATGCAAAGACATGCGCTGACTGCTGTTTTGTAAAACAGACGTGAGGCCAGACATCAGCCCTGCACAAGGAGAAGATGGCTGAGTCCTCGTCAAAACCACAAACCTGCCCTGACAGCATGCAGAGCGAGACCATGGCATGGAAGAGAGAAAGAAAGCAAAACAGTGTGGTGGGGATGGCTCCAAAGCACTGCCCCAGGACCCAGCCCTAGGGGAATAAGGCTCCGAGGCTCCCCCCACGCACTCAGGCTTTGCACCCAGACTTATTTATATGGATGTTTCTCAAGCCCACACAAGCCAACGCATATATTTCCTGTTTCACTCCTTTCTTTGTCTACCAGAAGGACTGAAAACTCACGAGTCCATTAGGGTCCCTTCTGAATCACTGTCGCTATGAAGTTATGCTTCCAGCCTGAATTTCCCTGTGGCCCTACGAAAAGCTCTCTGTTTTCCAGCACGTTCAAAGCTATCTGGTGAAGGGTGAGATGCCAGCACACATCTGCAGACGCGGTCCTGAGGCCATCCATCTCAGCGGGGGCTCCTCATTGGGACGAACAGCCCAGTTACTCCTCCGGAGTGATGCTGGCTGGCCTGGGTTCCTCCTGTGCAACCCCTCCCTGCCTCTTCATGCCCTTTCCTGAAGCCAAGCAGCACCAGCAGGACAGCCCTACAAAATGGTGGCTGCTGCTAACGCTACCGCAGACGGCTCCTTCTTCACAATGCACCTGTGTGCACGCAGGCGAGCTGCTGTCCAGCTTGGCAAGCACCCCGTCCATGCAGACAGGGAGTCGGTCAGATGGAGCCACAGCAGCAACAACCCAGAGGACCTACTTGGCCAGGCTCGGGGCCAGGTTTTGTCACTCCAGCTGATGGTGAGTTGTTTGCAGTCAACAAAAGCGGGCACCGAAGGAGAGAGGCTGTCTGCCTCCAATACAGGGCCCGTGGACCAGAAGATATTTCCCCCTTCAGGCTGCTCACCTCTGACTTAGTGAGTTTGCCTGCTCTGCTGCTGGGAGGTGACAGCCACAGTGGCAGAAAGCCGAGGACTGCAAGCTTGGCAAACTGCTTTATCACACCAAGCAAATGGGGGAGTATGCGTGTGTGCGCACAGCAGCAGCGCTCCGTCACAGCTGTTTCCTGCTTTGGGTCTTTACCAATAAGAAGATGCTGGTGCTCAGCTTCTTCTCCGCTGCCCAGAAACAGACCCAGGCCCTGTAACGTTTTTTCCTTACATGCTTAACCCACCCTTCTTGTCCTGCAGAGTGCAGCAGATCCTGTGCCAGACTCGCTGCAGATTCCTGTGTGTGCTGCAGGGCTGGGATCCAGCTGAGAGAGCAAGAAGTCCCTGACCAGCCTCGCTTCCTAACTGTTCAGCAGCAGAAACCGAAAGCAGGTACAACCCAGGTCCAACAGCAGGCCTGGGGCTTAATCTGTTTGTGTTGTCCCAAACACCAGTTTTTAACCTTGTTTTTAATAGGGCGAAGCAATGACCTTTGCCACTTTACAGACACGTTCCCACAGTGGATCCCAACTCCCTCTTCACAGCTGTGTTTTAAAGGGCCCCATGATCCCTCTGCCCTTTATGTGTGTTGAGGACTAATTTTTCTCCCTTGTCAACCCCAAAATTGATCACTCGAATAAACAGAGCCAGGAGCCCCACTGCATGTGGCAGTCTCAGGTAAAACCCCGCGTGGGTCTTCCCTTCGACTGTTGTGCATCTGCTGGGGGCTGAGCCTCTCTCTGTCATTACTTTAACCCAGAAAAAGTCCTTTTTTTTGGGACAGAGCCCACAGAAGCAGCTCGGCACTGTAGCACCTGGCCACGCAACCACCAAGAGATCTACCCCCAGTAGATCTACCCACACTTGCTTCATGTGGCAATTCAGAGCAGCCCAGCACCAGAAGTGTTACCCCTTCCACTGCCCTAATTGTGGCAGGGCAATCACTGTAATTTACTACTGTGTTGTCTCAGAGTTATTCTTCATATTTAAAAATAACGTCAGTCAAATCATTTGTCCCTGAACCTTGTCCTCAGTGGAGTTTGCACTGGCATTTTCCAGGCAAATAAGTGAAAGGGGAAGGAGAGCAGCTCTCAGACTCAGGAATAGGAATGAAAGCTCGCAGGTAGCTGGAGCTGTCATGCAAGGGGATGGGGTGGCTCTGAGTGAGCCTTCCCCTCATTTTGAAATAGGGTAATGAATCCTGCCAAGGTCACGGGCAGGGAGAGCTCATCAAAAGCAGCAGCCTGAGAGGAGCCCGGTGTGTAGCGGCAAAAATTCTCTCCACACACATCCCAAAGGGAGGAAACCCCAAGGTTTGCAAACAAACAGCTGCTCAAACCTACTGTCTCTGAGCTTCATTAGAAACGAAAAAAAGATCCTGTTCTGTGCAGGACGGACATTTTGCTGCCAAGAAAGTGCCACCTACTGGATCTAGCCTGCTGGGGACGTGCAAGAACGGGAAACAAACCCAGAAAAAAAGAATGCTAGAAAAATAACTTTTTTTTTTTTTTTTTTTTCCTCACGTTGAAAAAAAAGGATATAAAAGTATACATTTACAGGTATCCCAGCCACAGCCCCCTCTGATCACGCCCCCTCCGAGGCTTAATCAGCCAAACTTTTGAAGCGGATAAACTCAGGGAGGTGAGTTTACTCAGGGGTGAGGGGGGGGGATGTAAAGTTTTAGGGTTTGAAAGGAGAGACTCACCGGTGCCGAGAAGCCTCTGGTGTCTCCTGCAGTCTCCTTGGCTCCTGTACGTCCTGTCCCACTTAGCTGTGCCCTCCTAGTGAAATCCTGCTGCCATTCTCCGGCAGCCCAGCTCCCTGTGCCTCCCTGCGACACGCTCTGCCCACGAGCTGAGTGCCCCGGCCGAGAGGATGGAGGGGAGAGCAAGGCAGAGCCCACCCAGCGCCCCAGCCCGGGGGTCCCGCTGCCTCCGGCTTCGCTCTGCCCTTTCGTCCCCGTGCCACTCGCCCCAGTTGTCTGCGAGCAGGTGACAGAGGTTTCTTGGCAGAGGAGAGAGGAGGGGAGGGATGTGGAGGCAGCGAGAGGTGGAGCTGGACCCGGAGCAACAGGTTACTGTATAACCAGGAGCCGGTGGCCCCGGCGCAGCGCCTGCATCCCCATGAGGTGCGGGGGCACCTGGGGCCTTCGCCCGCTCCTGGCCCAAGGGGAGCCAGAGCCGAGCCGTGCGCTGCCCGGGGGGGACGTGTAAAACTTCAGGTTTCTTCTGCCCGAGAACATTTCGTGCCCAAGCGGGAGGCAGAAGGCAGCGGGGGGGAGGTGGGTGATGAAGGAGTGTTTTGAGCTGGGTTTTCCATCGAGGGCGAGGGAGGGGACGCGCTGCCCCGAGCGCCTCGCGGGGGGAACAAGGCACCTTTTGTGCAACCTGGCGCCCTTCTCTGCAGCTCCGCCGCTTGTTTTCCTCCAGCTTCGCTCTTGCCTCTCCCTCTGCCCTGACATCTGCAGCAGGGAAAGATGCCGCGAGGTGGACAAAGAGGGCAAAAAGTTCTCTCCCCAGGGCCCCAATCCAGTGGGGGGGTGAGGAGCGGAGCCCCAGCCAGGGCACCGCATGGTGCTCTGTGCCCCTCAGGGTGGCACGGCCATAAAGCCCCTCATCTTGCCCCAGCTCCTGAGCTGGTGGGAGGTAGCAGGGCTCTGCCCCACGTCTCTGCCCCACATTTCAGCCCCTGGCACTGGGCAGAGGCAAAACGCAGCTTTAGCAGAGGGTTATGGCAGGAAGGGGGCTGTGAGTACTTAAACCACCTTCGGGAGGACCGAGATGAGCAATTGCCGTGGCACAGGGGGGAGCTGAGGGCTTGCTGGCCTTTGGCACCAGGCAAGGCTTTGGTAGCAGCACCGTGCCACCCGAGCAGGAATTGCTCCTCGGCTGGAGGTGCTCATTGCGGGCTCTGCTCTGTTGACTGCTGCAGGCAGGACCCTGCCTTTATTCACACGCGTGTGCCCACAGGCTCTGGCGGAGATGAGATCTAAAAGGCCATTTTGGCCAATGTGCAGAGCATTCCCATGCTATTGCAGTGCTGTGTTGGACCTCCCCTGCAGCTGTACAAGCCGCATCATCCATACCAGCAGGAGCCAGGGCATTACCCCTTTTCGCCAGGTACCAGGAGAGGCACACTGAAAGTAAAAGCAGCTTCTGGCGATAAGGAATCAAGGTAGGACTCAAGCATTGCTCCTTGCATTGTGGCAAGTGCTCTTGCCATCCCTATGCATTACCCTCATGCTCTCTGAAAGGGTTTCTTTAGAAAATTTCCTCTCATTTTCCCTTGTTGCTCCTCTCTTGCTTGCCAAAAAACAGAGGGAAATTTTAAAGGATGGTAAGGCTGCTCCTGTGCTTCTGTTGCCAGAATACGTTGAGGATGTTTGGGCTGTGCTCTGGGGTCTGCCCTGCTGCCAGCTCTGTGCTGCTGAGTGTGTGGTTTGGGGCTCGGAGGGACGCTGCTCTCTGGGAAACAGTCTCTCGTGTGGGCAGACTATTTCTCTCAAAAAGTACCTGGTTTCATCTGTCTGAAGACTTAGTTTTTAAACATTTTTTAAATTGATGGGATTAGCTCATGGGCTGAGGATCATTAAGCTGGAAAATACCAGCTGAGTTCATGGGTGTTACAGCAGTGGTAGTGTGTGATCCGTCTGGTTGGCGGATCTTGAAAAAATAGAGCTTGTTAAAAGATTTTATTAAAGTGGATGTGCTTTACAGACACCCCCTCCCCAGCCCAGTCCTCCAGTGTGTGTTGAGCCCATGGCACATAGATGATAGGCACCACCCGCCACCGGCCATAGGAAGCTGCAACTCCAGCAGAGACCAGAGAAATACGAAGACGCTTCCACCACGGGACACAAGCCTGGAGGAAGCTCAGCCTCCTCAACACAGTGCCTGTCAAGCTCCCCATCGTGGTGGTTTCCTCAGTGCCAGCTGCACCACGGGGGCTCGTGCTCAGCTCTCTGCCTGGCCCACGGCCGAAGCCACGCAGCAGAAACGCCCCTGGTGAGTTATCGTGGGAGGAATGCTGCTGGGTGAGCCGGACGGGCAGGGGGAGAGCCAGCTCCCCAAAGGACAGCTTAGATTATCAGCAGCTCAGTTTTGGCAGGAGAATGACCTCTTCCGCTGCGGGGAAATGTGATCTGGTGCTGCTCAGCGTAATGCACCCACCCTGCGCCCCGTCATCCTCTTCGCCTCAGTGTCAGTGCGATCCTGGGAGCATCTCTGTGCATGCAAACACAGCCAGCCTTGGGAGAAACACCATTTGGAGACTGCCAGCCTGGAAGGGGAAGGGACATTGGTTCCAACAGCAGGAAAACACGGTGGGAACATGCTGGCAGGCCTTGCAGCTGAAAGGTTTTGTGCAAGAGAGCCTTACCGCTAAAATGCGTCAGCCGCCACCGGGGCGTTCCAGTGGGAGCACTGGGCTGGGCTCACTTTCCCGGGATGCAAACAGGTAGTTGGAAGGATATTGTTGGAGAAGCTATTTAATGTTTCAGGCACTAACTGCTTGTTATCTGGCAGTTTCGGATCTGTGTTCATTATGAAAATAGGCACAGGGGGCTACCGTGAGGTGCCGTGCCCTGTAGGGAATCTCTAACTGCTGAGCAGAGGAGGGAACTTCTGGGCAGGAAAGAAAACCACAACTGAGCTCAATACGTCTTCCTTGCAACATCTGGTGCCGGTCAAAGTGGGGCAGAGGCACTAAGCCAGATGGGGAATTACCCTGATGCACACAGCAGTGCCTGCACACCAGCTCGCTTGGTTCCCACACGCAGAGCTGGATGAGCGCACATCCTCAGCCTCTCTCCTTCTTCCACGGCTCAAAGATGTTCAAAACTGGGATGAAGGTGGCTGTCACCATGGGAATGCAGCACTTTGGTTGCATTTTGGTCTCTGTGTTGTTTCTGCCTGCTGTGGAACACGGAAGAGCTTCGGACCAGTAAAGCCCCATCTCTCAAAATATCTGAGCGTGAAATGCCAGGAGGCCGACTTGCTTCTCGGGATCAGCCTTTTAAATCAGGTTGGCGGCAGACACCCCTCTGATGGCTTGAGAACAAAGACTTCTTCCTTGCGGAGTAAACAACACCCAAACCCAGCTCCTCAAAATATGTGTTCCTCTAAATTTTTAATGCCATTTTCATCCAACTTGCTCATCCTGTTTCAGAAGGGCTGGGCCTCATAATTAAAAGCTCCAGCGATCTTATGTCTGGCAAATGTCATCAATGGCTTTACTATGCTGTGCCCTGGCTTCTCTAAGCAATGGGAACTGTTTGGAAAGGAAGTTGCTGGTTAAAGAAATGCTCTGAGGTCAGGGCCTAAATCACTTTGGTCTTTGTTGGTACAGCAGGGAGAGAAGCTGTCACGAAATCAGTCACCAGCATAAATGACAATTCCCATTCAAACCCTGGAAATACCCGAGGTGGAGGAGTTGTCTGAAGCTTCTTTCTCCTACATCCATCACAGAGTGAGGGGCTGACACCAGTGAAGTATCTCAGTATCTGAACATCTAATCAGAAGTCTCTGGACAATTTTATCTTGGAATTGGATGAATGACGTGGAGCTGTCCTGCCCTTCTGAGGGTGCAGGTCCAGGTTGGCATCAGCTGACCCCCAGCAAGCACCAGTGGCCAGTCTGCAAGCCATCAGGCTCTGAAACAAGCCTAAAAATTGGTTTATCATTGTATACTTACCCACTGCTGCCTGTAAGTGAGCATTATTAGTCTCTGTTAATTCTCATTTTCCATCTAGCTGATGGTGTGAGGCCATTAGGGACCAGCAGGCTCATCACGGAGCATGCTTTCGAAAGCTTGAGGAGGTGGCTGCTTTTCTCTTTGTGGTATAGCAGACTGTCCTGAACTTATATTATATACTGTGGGGTTAAACAGAAAGATGGCAGCCATCACCTCATTAACACCTTCACCAGAACAGCTGTTTCTGAGGACTGCTTTCTGCACGAGATCCGTTTTTACAATGCAGAATCCAAAATGGTTGTAGGGCAGTAGCTGAGGTGGTGGTGATCTGGGGTGGGGACTCAGTTAAACATTTCAAGGTAGTAACAACTTCTGCTAACTTTACTAACATGTCATGTATCTGCCTACACTCTAGGTCTTTGCTACCTGTAGTTGTGCTAATATTTTGTGTTTTGTTTGTAGTAAGCACCATGAGATGGAAGGAAGGTAAAGTGCAGAGGCTGCAACTTGAAGTCAACATGTGTGACTCCATCTGCTGTACCACCTACATTCAGGTAAAAAAAAAACAACAAAAACATTCCACTTAGCAGAGTTTCCTTTAAAACCCGTCAGACTATTTCCAGACCTCTGTATAAGGCCAGTATTAAGGTCTATATAAGGTCTGTATTTCCAGACCTCTGTATAAATAGATACCAGGAAAATTTGTTCTTTTATTTGTACACATACAGAAAGGGCTTTTGCTTGGAATGCATTCATCACTACCAGCGTAGATCCAGGTAAGTATGTTTGTCAATCTTCATAACAAGTATGCGATGAGTACATTCCATTATGCCAAGCAAATCTGGAAGAACAAATGGGTGGGTATTTGATTTGTGCAGATTAAGCCCAGAAACATTTGGTCATTCAGTTTACTGGCAGCTTCTTCACACTCAGTTCTGCTGCTTCACTGTCTTCACGGGTACAACCTTCCTCCTGCTGAGCAGCAAAGGGTTGTTTGTGACACTGACTAGACCAGGATGAGGATCTGGCCCGAGGAGATTCACGCCAGCATGCAATGTTTTGGTTTTGACTACAGGGCGGTGTGACGTGGCCAGAAGCTGGTGTTACCTGGCATTTGAACGGACTCCCACAGCTAAGACTGAAGGATGAAACTGGGTGCTTCTGCACCTTTGTTCCCTCCTGCCACCACTGGCAAGAAAGAAGCGATGTGGCTGAGGCTGTGCTGGGTCTATTCCACTGTACTTTCAGCCCTTGGCTAGTGTAAATTAGCACAGACCTCAAACACTCTTTCCCAGCACAGGAGCATGGCCTAAATACAGCTGCAGTGGGATCAGAAGTTTGTTGCACACATCCAGTCTCACCCAAGTCTCTCTTTGTGCAGCTTAGCTGTACCCTAAGATTTGAACAAAATGCTCTGCACTTCAAACACTTCTTAGATCTAACACATTATTTATTTGAATAAATAAATACAAAAATAAGAAATTCTGAATACAAAAACTGCTTGTACAAAAACCCCACAAACTGCCCAAGCTACATGTTATTGCATATTTTTGATAGAGAAAAAAAAAATTTGAAATTGCACGCAGTTCTTCACTTAGTAAGAGGCTGGAATGCAGTACTTTCTGCAGAATCATGGATATAAACACATTTAATGCTAGACAGAAATACACCTGACAACATTCTGTTGGGCTTTCAAATAGGACACAAGGGTGTGTGAATAGTGAATGTTTATGTTCATCTTAGGTCCGTCCTATTTAAACAAACAAACCCTCACACTACTGCCTTTGGCCTCCACATCAGCAAGAACCAGCTGCCCAAACCTCATCTCTCCAAGTATGAGCAAAACTCAATTCAACTCTCTCCCTCCCACTGGGATAAATCAGGCACTGCCCTACTAAAGTCAGGGAAATTACCGCTGGGGTCTGAAAACACAAATGAGAGCAGAAGATGTATAATAAAGCAAAATTGTGCCCTGACACACGGAAGTGTATGTGGCAAGGCAGAAATGAGTCCAGGCTATGCTGGCCTGATTCACTTCTGTGTCACTTGGGTTGCATGTTGCTGCCATGCTGTGAAAGCTCATGCAATCTCAATGACACGTAGCTATATGATGCACTAGCTACTGTTCTGTGTTGGGAATGAGCATTTAGTATCGATTCCTGACGAACATCAGGCGTTTTTGCTGAATCATCTCTGGTGTTTGCCCATACATATGCTCATTAGTGAGATAGCGTAACACAGCTGCAATATTATCTTACGGTATCTCACCTACCATCTGGGGAGATCCCTGCCAAAGAAAAATAATTTAAACAGAAGAAAGCTTTACAGATTTTTTATATGCAAAAGAATCAAATCTTTGAAATGTAAAAAGCACTCTTTAAAGGAAGAAATGTGTTGCAAACCTGCTGTGCCACACAGCTCGGTTTTAGCCAACAAAGGCAGCAATAGCCAGGACCTGTAGTACTGACTCAAGCCCGTATGTGAAGAGAAGAATGGCGTTTATAATGACATCTGCTTTCAGCACGTAAGTTTGCCATACCAGGAAGTACACAGACAGAATCACACTTCCAACTGTTATCACAAGACTGATCCCTAATGGAGCCTCTTCTTCTGTCAGGTTTCCCTTTGAACCTTGAAGGAAACAAAAAGCTGGTATGAATCTTTGATTTCTTATGACAATGTCTCAAGCCCCAAGTTTGGAATTTTCCTGTTCAAAAAGGGCTCTATTTCTTAAAGTTCAGAGTATAAAGAAATACTGGCCTGAACGAAGGTACTGTCAGTACATCTAAGAACCAACCCAAACGCCAATGGACAATCAATTTCTTGCTGACTGAAGTTAAGCTAAATAAAGAGCAACCAGTTGACACGCAGAGTCAAGACACCAACCTTTTCTTACTACAATAATCAGTTCTGAAGCTGCAACTATTCTGATTGCTCAGTCTGACCCTCTTCTTGGTCTAGCACCAAATTTTCCCCCAGTGCCCCTCCAGCCCCACACCTAGCGTGACAACTTGGTGACTGTGGGGCACACTTAAGGATATCCAATACTGATTTTAAAATCTTATGCAACAGAGAATCTTCTATATTCCCTAGTAATCTATTCCTATTGCAAATTACTATCATTATGAGGAAGCTGCACTTATTTTTTCTTGCATCTTATTTCTGAGCTCGTCTTGGTAGACTTTAACTACATGAAACTTGAAATTTGTTTTTTTATTTATCCAACTGCTCCAAGCAAATATATGCAGAGTGCTTTAAGGCTAAAAATTCACCCCTACAGCAACTCATCAGAATTCAACAGAGACCCACCTTGTGTAAACGTCTTAGATATATCTAGCACAAATTTAAATATTACTATTTTAACACTTTAATTGTAAACCTTGCTTAAAAAAAAAAAAAAAAAAGACTTCATGAAATTGCAGCTCGCTCTGGTGAGTGGTCAGTAGGATTCCAAATGGGTCCTTTACGCTGTTCAGGCATAGTGAAAGGGAGATGTTGGAGTTGATATGTGTCTTTAGAAAGAGCAAAAGGAAAAGTTTTAGTCCCAGTAGGCTGTTCAGGGATATCCTTAGCATTACCTGCTCCACAAGGCTCCTTCCATTTGGCTACTTTCGTACATTGCTGGAGCAGTTGAAAGGAGCTGTATTGCCTCGGTGAATGGAAATCTCTGTTTCAACATGTTCACTCTCACAAGTCATGCTCACTTGTAAACAGCACAGCAGCATTCCTGCTGTCCCAGTTATACTGCTTTCTGACAACCCTGCTTTGTTTTCCAATGGCCTTATAGATCATGCATCATAGGAGAGAAAATTCTATTTGACCCTCTGGCCAAATATATTGATCAGTCAGATAAAGTTTAATGACATAAATGAACAAGTCCCCAAAAAACTGCTTGTCTGCTACATCGGCACATTCTGACACACACTCGGTTTCAGAATGATTAATGGTTAGAGACTACATTCCACTGAACAGGCACAGTGATAACATGACATACCCAAGTATAATCGGAGTGCTTCCAGAATGGCCATAATGAAAAGCAGGGTGAGATCAGGAGCCAAAAAATTGTCCGGATAACTGAAAACTTGACCTGTAAAATAGCACAGCATAAATAAGCCAGAAGAATATGGTGGGGATACCGACAAAACACACGCAACACATAACCATGCAGCCTAATTCTGGTTAGAAAGCATGCAACTTACTTTTATAAAATATCATGGCAAGAGTCGCCAAAAAGTAAAAGATGTAATAAAACCCATTTATATAAAGTAGAATCTGTAAAGGAACAGATGAGAGCTGATAACTGCAGTTAAGGATTTCTCATAGTAATGAGGTGGGATCCATTTCATAAAATAACCACTTCCTAAGTAACCTCAAAACATACTGCTGTGCCTTGTTATACTAAATGAACCAACTATGACTGGCATATTGGGTAGGTTTCAGAAAGTAACTTGAGATCACAAATGCCAGGAGCTAGGACAACAGCTTGCTGTTTCAGGCTTGGTTTTTGTTCCTTTTTTATTTTTTAATTTGGTTTGTAGTGGGTTATTCGTTAGCCTAAGGAAATGAGCTGTGTGTGTGCGTATGTACATTTCCCCAGACTTCTATACCTGGTAGTCAGCTCAAACCAAGCTGACAGACGGTTGGCAGACTCCAATGTATCAAATTCCTCTACGTTTTGAAAATAGGTGGCTCTGTGAAGCAGACAAGCCCTGTTACTGCCTGCACGATGGAAAGTCTGAGAGCTGAGCTCAGCCTTTGTTGTGTGCCTGAGAAAGGCCATAAGCTCAACTTTGAGATGTAGATTTGTACAATAGACTTCCTTAACTCGCTGCTCATAAAACAAACTGTTGTCTAGCATAAGGCGATAGTTAGCTCTAGTTATTTATATCTATGTGGATCCACTGCCAACGTATTTGAGACCTCCCCAATCCTTAACACACCCTCGGAATGCCTCTGAAAGGCAGGGAACACAGCAAGCACTGAGGTACAAATAGGGAAGAGTTACTTACAGGCTCGGGACAGATCCATCTCACCTGCAGCCATCCTAAGATGATAACCATCGGCAAGTTATGCCTCTGGTCTGAATTAATCACCCGGGCTCCCCCTGGAGACAGCCGAGATGAGCAACTTCATAACCAAGCAGCTCCTGATTGCAGTGGGATAAATTACCATCCCACCTCTCCCTCTGACTACAAAAGCATTTAAATGCCTGGGTTATATGAGATAACTAACAGATGCCTTCGAGAGCCCGCCCACTCACCCCCACGGTCAGTACAACTCCTATAGAGCAGGCACCACACACTGATGTAATCATTTTCTCCCAAGGCACAGCACCATGTTATTAATGTAATACATTAATACGGGAAGGACATCCTGGGGCTCACCACCACATGGAGAAGTTGGAATGTGGCTCAAGGAGTCTAGAAAGTCTGGCCATTCAGAGGTATTTCTGATAAGTAAATTGCACCAGATGCTTTTCTTAGTCTTAAATAATACTATGCAATTTATACAAGGAAGGCATCAGTGCAGGCTTCATTATTTCCAGCTGTCTTTCTATACTCAGAGCATTCTTTATCCCCTTCTCTCTCTCCAGCCCTTCTCAAATACCCTGAGACTGTCTAAGCAGGGATTTCATCCCAGGCATCCTTTACGGGAACGACCCATCCGGTTTTTGAAGGCAGCACCCACCCACACGCAGCAGATGTATTCCAGTTCCCAGAGAATCTCATCTTATTAAAATAGAACCAGGTTTTTGTGTTTTTCCAGTTGAAGGAGGGTGGAGCAAAAAATTACTAGGTGGGTTCTAAGCATGGAAATCTCTGAAGAGAAGGGTGTCTCTTCTTAGGAGGTTACTTAGATCTTGGCAAGAGTAAAGGTTGGGAGAATTAATAAGAAAGAAGAGGAAGTACTACTGAAAGCTGCTTTTACTGCCTCTTGTCAGCTGTCTGTGAGGTGTGCTGCATGGGACTTGTGTCTGTGAACCCACAAATCCAATTTTTAGCCTTGCTTCTTAAGTCAGTGAGAAGTTATGTGATCAGAAAATGTGTCTGCCAGCCCTCTGTCAAGACTGTGGGATGGGTTAGAGGGGTTTGTGCAGGAATGGGACAAAATCTCAGCAAAAAGCCCCAGCTCCAAAAACCACCTTCCCTTGGAAGAAATGTTTTATCAGTTTAGCTTCATACGGATGGTGCTGATGATGGGAGACTCGCAGAATAACACTAAAATCACATTGTGCAGATTTATTAGGCAGGAAGAGATGAAACTTTTGCCACTGATTTTCTTGAAGATTCCTGCATGTGAGGGATGAATGGTACAAAAAGGATACAACTGACGAAGTTCCTCCTTTCAGTTGAAAAGAAAAAAAAAAGAAAAAAAAAGAGCAGAAAATCAGTCTCAATATTTACCAAAAGCACTGCAGCAACATTCAAACCACTGATGTTACTAGCGAGGCTAAGCGTGCTTGTAGAAGTTTTTACCTCTCAGTTCACTGGAAGACCTTTTTTTTTTTTTTTTTCTCAGCTCATGCAGTTCAGGTTCCAAAAGTAACTTTTTCAAATTCCTGAACTCTAAATTAATCAGGGGAAATCCCTGCTGTGAAAAGTCACTTTCACCAAGATACGCAGCTCTTTCAAGATGTAAAGGAGTACACAGAACTCGTTCATCCTGTCCTTTCCCTGCAGATGACACTTCATCCCCTCTAACCATGCAGGAACAAGGGAAACATGCAAAGGAACCAGAACGTAACATTTGCTTTTAAATTGTGAGAGGTAGCACAGAACACAGGGCTCCCTCCTTCCTCTAAAATAACATCCTTCCAAGCCAGTTTGCTTCAAAAGCAACCATCCCATGTAAAAACCCTTGTGCTCTGATCACCCACAGACCCGACACAAAATACAAGTTAGCAGATACTTTTACAATTTTCTATCCAAAACCCCAACCAAAATTCCCTTGCAACACGATGGCAACAACCTATTTAAATACTTCTTCAGTAACTCCTAACACTCTCAGCCTGTTTCAGAAGCAGGAAGAAAGGAAAAGTTACAATCCCTGCTTCAGGGAGAGCAAAACCTCCTGTGGAAGACTATGCCACCTGTCTTCGCAAAGGCATCTCATCATCATCGTGTCAGCAGGACGCGCTCACCTCACCACCTCCATCCCTGGACTTTGTGAGGTTAATGTCCCCATCACCTCATAGCTTTATGCACTTGGGCCCAAATTAATCCCCACTAACTTTAGGCACCCAATTAAGCTATCCAATTTGGGAACACAGTGGAAATAGGCAAGCAATTTTAGGTGATTCATACTGTCTATGACTTGAAATGCCTTTGGGCACGCTGCATCTCCGCTCCGTTTTCTGTGAAGGGAGCAGAGGCTCCTACCAGACCGGTCCCTTCACTTGGCCAAAAAGCGTTTTGATAAATGCTTTCTTTCTTTTTGTGGATTGCAGTTAAAGGTTTTATTACGTCTTGTTTTGCCGTGACTAATGGCTAAATGTGTGCTCACATTTACATCCCAGAGAAGCCCTCACATGAAAGCAATGCCTTGTATCAGGACTGTGCATTTCCTGCCTTGCTCAGGACTAAAGAGTTGTCTCCACCTTCCAGTTATTCTCAGCTGTGAAGTGGGGTGTTAAGGTGAAACAACACAGCTACGTGTGCAGGCATGTTATCGTTCTACAAGAGGCGTCCAGAGATGGAGCTCTGCCTAAGGAGCAGCAAACATAATCAACCACGAGGCGTACCAACGTATCATCACCCACTCGTCAGCACTGTGGGGTGCCAGGGGGGATAATTGCAGCAGTGCGGTTTTATCATATGGGCAACCTAAAACGTTTTGAATTCCCTAATGGCAGCTACCCCGCGTTTATTTGTATATTGTAAGATCTTCCACAAGAGGGCACTGAGCACATTCTTGCATCTGCTCCACGCACAGGTTTGCAGGCACTGTTGTTTAGAATATGCTGCCTCCCCGTGAGGGGCGGAGGACATTTCACACAGGTCAAACACTGAAACCTCACAATGTGAAAGCGATATAGCGCTTTAGTAATAATTATTGAATACATAACTAAAATCATATATTTGAATTAAAACTGCGGGTTGCTAACCCCAACAACCTGAGACTGTGTCACTGCTAGGACTAATGAAGCCTGCATTGCTGCCGGGGCATTTTGAAATCGAACGTGAGAGTTCTGGCACCTGAGAAGAAGCAAAACAGGAACCTTCAAGCATTTACACGAAGCACACAGACTTGCAGCAGCAACACGGGCATTCTGCATTCGTGAGACCTGGAACAGTGCCTTCTGCTGCACGCGGGCTGGCACCTCATTTCTGCCTATCCTAAAACTTGTAGGGTCCAAAAGAAAACAAGGCATAGCACTAATTGTTTCCAGTGCAGGCTCCCATTAAAGCACTTACACAGCCCTTCTGTAAGCGCTTTAATGAATCTGACTCTTCGGGTACCTGGGACAAGCAGGGATCACAGCCCGAGCCTTCCCCCCCAGGTCACCTTCCACCCCAGGTCACCTCCTTACTGGAGGCAGAATATAATCAATTTTCTTTAAAAAAAGGAAAAAAAAAAAAAAGGATTTTTTGTTTGTTTTTTGGTTTTAGTGCCAGAACTGTATTAAGGGCACGCAGGCAGCCCCAGCTGCAGTTATAACCACCCAGTGCGATGATCGCAAGGCAGAATTCTCCTTCAGGCTGCTGTTCTGCCTCCTGCCCCCTGCCCCCCCCCCCTCCGCGGCGCCATGTCGTGACTGTCGCGACACGGCCTGGGGCTAGGAGAGCCCTCCCTTCGCCAGGCCCCAACTCCCCGCGGCCTTAACAACGCCGGGAGGAGTAGGAAAGGCACCGGGCACTGCCCCCGTGTGGAAAGGGGCCGGGGGCCGGCCCCAAGCGGCGGAGGCCCCGCTCCGCTCACCTCGCCTGGCCGCCGCCATGTCGGCCGCCCGCCCCCGGCGGTCCTCCAGCGTCCCGGCAACCCCCGCGCCGCGCGGCCCCGCCCCGCCCCTCGCTCTTCGGCTGCGATCGGAGCGTTCGGCCCGGTTCGGTCGCTTTCGGGCGGCTTCGGGCAGTGCCCGTTCGGGCGCCGCCGTTCGGGCCGGCGAAGGCGTTCGGAGGAGCGTTCGGAAGAGCTCGGCTTTCCTCGCCACCGCCTCCAGCCGCCTTCGGGCGAGATCGGAAAAGACTCGAGCGGGTTCGGGATTCTTCGACCCCGCGGGCCGGACCGCTCGGGGACTCGGCCCTGTTCGGGCGCGCTCGGGCGGGGAGGCCCGAGCTGTCAGGTATCGCTTCGGGCCGCGGCCTCGGCCGCGTCCCGCGCTGGGATTGGCCAGCCGGCAGGCAGCGCGGGCCCCGCGCCTCGGCAGCCATCGGACGAGGCCCGGCAACGCTCGGCACGCTTCGGGCCCCCTCGGAAGCGCTCGGCCCTCCCGGGGAGGGGCGCGTTCGGCTCCGCTCGGCTTCTCTCGGCTCCGCTCGGCCGCCGAGCGCCCGAGCGGCCTCGGGGGGACCCCCCCACCGCCCCGGGGCCCCCTCGGCGGGGGTCGGGGCCGCTCGGGCGGGCTGGGTCCCGCTCCCCCCCCGTCCCCTAAACCCCTCCCGGGCCACCCCGCATGGAGGACGCCGACTCGGCGGCCAAGCAGCTGGGCTTAGCGGAGGCGGCGGCAGCGGCGGCCGCAGTGGCGGCGGCGGCTGGGGAAGGAGCCGAACAGCAACATCAACAACAACAACAACAGCGGGGGCCGCCACAGCAGCAGCAGCAGCCGCAGCCCGCGGCCTCGGAGGCGAAGGCGGAGCGGCGGCAGGAAGAGGCGGCGCGGGTGACGGCCGTGACGGTGATGGCGGCGGACGCCCAGCACCTCGAGATGGCGGCCGGGGCCCTGCCCAGCGCCGACGAGGCCGCCGCCTTCGCAGGTCAGGGCGGGCGGCAGCGCGCATGCGCAGCTCCCCTCACTCGCCCCCCTCCCACACGCACACCGCCGGCGGCGCCTCAGTGAGGGGCGGGCGGGCGGCTGAGGCGGTGGGGCGAGCTGCTGGCCCGTCCCGCTGTGGTGTCCGCAGTTGTGTTGCTGGGGAGAGTCGATTACATTTATTGCCCCCAGTAACACGGTGAACACGTCCCAGGTTCACGCTAAAGCTGTGCTGACTCCCAGACTTGTAGAAAGTAGCACCGACTTCACACTACATGCTGTTTTCATCCCACAAAGCGAAGGGAGCGGGAGCCTCCCGTTGGTGTCTAAAATTATTTTGGCCCTGTGTGCAAATCTCCCCCTAAAAAGTGTCCTGAAATATGCTCAATTTTGGAAGCATGCTCTGGTAATACAGGTAGTATCAGATCCCACAGTGCTGCATCGTTACCTTGTACATGTGAGCTTCAGCGTTGTTGGTTTTTCACTTTTACCCTGTGCAAGGTGTGGAAGAATCCCTGGTTTTAGCTAGGCAGTCAAATGTAGTATATATCGTATATATCATACCCAAGTTACAGCCTAACATTTAACTGTTTTTGACTGGATAAGGTATACAGGTAACAAGCAGAAGCCTAAAAATTAACATGTCAGAGGCACGGTCAGTTCTTATTTTGATGCTTGCCAGTCACCTCTTTTAATAAAAAAACATCACTTGTTTTTTAGTAAAGAGGGAATATTCTTTTTCAACTTAGTACATCACAAGCTGATGGTACTGTTATGTTCTCAAGGAGGTTAAAGCATGCCGGTGTTGTAGCAGTTGTCTGGAGGTGTTCAAGGCCAGGCTGGATGGGGCTGTGAGCAACCTGGTCTGGTGGGAGGTGTTGGAACCAGATGGTCCTTATGGTTCCCTTCCAACCCAAACCATTCTATGTTCAACCCGAAGCTTAATAAAAATCAGAGTGATTGGATTTATAATGACTTAAAGTTGTCATGAAAAATTAAACAGATGCTCAATATGAAAGAAGAAGGAAATGCAGTTATATCTTTTGATGTTTAACTGTTAATCGGGCTTCCGGGACACAGCAGAATTCATTTCTGATTTATGTTTCAGAAGTCACCACAGTAACAGTAGCCAACGTTGGTGCCTCCGCAGACAATGTTTTCACCACATCTGTGGCAAATGCAGCTTCAATTTCAGGACATGTGCTGGTGAGTCTGACCTTTCATTTGAGGGCCTTAGCAAAGTCCCACATGCTTTCTTAGTGTAAATGGAGAGCTCAGTTTGTGTACAAGATCAAAAATGTGTTTTCATTGCTGCATACAGACATTAAGGCTCAAAACCATCCACTTGTGCACATACAGGTTTTTCCTTATCACTTGGAGAATTTTTCTTTACCTTTCCACCCACGTATATTCATTCTGTAATAGAAC
Organism: Netta rufina; assembly: GCF_964035555.1. NCBI lineage: Eukaryota > Metazoa > Chordata > Aves > Anseriformes > Anatidae > Netta > Netta rufina. The sequence continues at coordinate 46,272,545 of NC_140128.1, forward strand.
AACCTGGAACATGTAAGCTTTGAATCTGCTTGGCCTAAAGCTCAAAAACTAACCTAGTTATTGCCATATTGTTAGTGTCTTAGGGTAACTTTGAGAAGATTTGTGGGAATACTAAAATACATTGGTATTTTAACTCTATGATTTAAAACTCTTTTATTTCCTCCATAGTCTGGGAGAACAGCCCTCCAAATTGGGGACAGCTTGAATACTGAAAAAGCCACTCTCATAGTCGTTCACACAGACGGCAGCATTGTGGAAACCACGGGGCTGAAGGGACCATCAGCACCTCTCACACCAGGTATAAGGCAATCTGTTTTTGAAGTGTCATTCTTCCAGAGGGGTTGCATTTTAATTGTGTTGCTGAAAAAAAAAAACAACCATCATGTGTATAATGAAGGGGACCATTGATCCTCTCTTAACATAACGTTTCTTGTGTTTCTTGGGAGTAGAAGAAGATTATTTACTCTTTGGTTTTGGTCTCATAAATGTATTTCATTTTCTTATACATTGCCCTAATGTTTGCAAGTAAGCTTCTGGAAAGAGCTCACCCTGCTGCTGGGTTATTGCATCCATCCCACCCCCAAATTCAGATCGATCATTCTGATATTGATAATAAAAATATGAATGTCCTAGTTCTGCACGTGGGTTCTTTTTAAAGGGTTCTTGCACATAGTTTTGTGTCCATTCAGGACTTTTGCTGATATTGAATTGTAATATAAATGGTGTCTTCATGGTTAAGGTTTTTGTTCACAGCTGCCTTGTCAGTTTCCTTTCTGCCCACAAGATGGCATGGCAAACCTTTGGCAGGCAGTCACATTTTGCAGTCTTGCCCTTTGGGAACTGTAAGATCCAGACAGCTGCAGGTTACGAGCCGAGCATTTAACACACCGTTAAGAGCTTGTTTCCTAACAAGCAGTTTGCTTTATTTTCTGCCATTTTCAGAATGTTACCTTCTGTGAGGAATTCTTGAGCTTGGCAGGGCAGACTCACTGCTCTAGCTTACATCGGGCATCTGTTCCAACCTGAATTTTTCGTTGTACACTGTGTAACTTGCAGTGGTTTGGAAAGGTGTCATCTGCTTGAACTGACCAAATGACACTGTTGGCCTCGCCAAATTCAGTGTGAAGGTATAGTCACTGTGCCTTTTGGTTGCTGTCACCTTTCTCTTCTTTTTTTCAAAGGACCGCAATCTCCTCCTACCCCTTTAACATCTGTCCAAGAGAAAACTGGAACCAAGTATAACTGGGACCCATCTGTGTATGACAACGAGCTCCCCGTGAGGTGCCGGAATATCAGTGGGATTCTGTATAAAAACAGACTTGGCTCAGGTAAAAATGACCTTCTTGTGTGACGAAGTATGTCACGATGGCTCCTTCTTCACTTCATGCACTTTTCTTTTAATCAGATTACCTTGAAGGACCAGTCATGAAGAAAATAAGGACATTTTCATAGCCAGCCTAGTCCCATGAGTATTCTCCCGTGTTTTGCCCTTTTGTTTCCTTGCTCTTTCTTCAGAGGCTTTTTAACTTTTTTCTTCAATCCATGAAGATACAGCCTGCTGTGCAGTGAGTCTTCCTGATAGTCGCCTGACTCTTCTAATGTTCTTTTTGAGGACCTCTCAGAAGTAAAACCGTGTCTCTACAAAGCTCTGCAGAATCCCTGCTGCATTGGAAAGCAGAGAGCTTGTCTCCTAATAAGACTCCTAAGTTGTCTTAGCCCCTTCTCTTTTCTTTTATCTCTGTGGGAAAGCTGAAGAAGCGATGGCAGAAATTGCCACAAGCCTGACTGCACTGCACAGCATTTGCTTCATGGAAAGACAGTTTTCATCATGACCAAAAGGATTACAAATTTAACTGAAAATTAAGGATGGGCTTATATTCATGGTAGTTATCCAAGAAGGACTTATCCTTCTTGTGGATGAGTAGGTTTTTTCTAGCCTGTTTCAATATTGGTGAAGCACAAAGTTGGAACTCACTGAACATGTGCGATCACTGTCACAGCCAGCATATTAAATGGGCACGGTTAACCTAGAGTGATGAGAAACAGCAGATGGGCATAGTTGGTAGTTACTGTAGATTAGCTGCTGTTTTGTCCAGCAATTTTGGTATTTGCTTCTTTAGGAAAAGAGCAGAGTAATCCTTGACCTTTACTAACAATTTTCTTCTAATTTAATTCAGGAGGCCGAGGCAGGTGCATTAAGCAAGGGGACAACTGGTACAGCCCCACCGAATTTGAAGCTATGGCAGGACGAGCCAGCAGCAAAGACTGGAAGAGGAGCATCCGCTATGCTGGGAGACCATTGCAGTGCCTTATTCACGTAAGGTTAAATTTCTTTCCTCCTTTCTGCTGGAAGGGGCAGGGAGATTCGGGACAGAGTCTGCCAGGCACCGCAGTCCAAGCTCTGCATGGTGCCTCTGCAGAGTTGTGTGCGATGGTGTTGTGGGGTGAGTCAGAAGCAACGTGTTGATTTGGTTGAGGGGAGACAGTTTTTTTTACTGTTTAGGGCACGTAGGGGGGAATGGTTACGTCTCTCTGGGAGCTGCCTGGCTCTTCAAGCAAAGTACAGTCATGCTCTCATTGGTTTTGGTGACTGATGCTGAATTTGTAATCTTCCAATTTCAGGATGGGATTTTAAATCCTCACGCTGCCTCTTGTACTTGTGCTGCCTGCTGTGATGACATGACTCTGGTGAGTTGTAGGTTTTATATCCATTAGTTTAAAACCAATTCATCAATCAAGCTGCCACAGCCATCTGTGAGCAGGTCGTGAGTGGCCTAGAAACATTCACAAGTGCTGTGGTTGCAGCAAGCTTTGTCCATGCTTCATACAGAAACAAGACAGGGAACTGCTTGTGCTGCTGCATTGCAGCTTCTGATGTTTATATCTGCCCCTCACTTTAACCGGGTGATAGTTGTTGCTGGTTTTCTCTCTTTTTTTCATTTTTGTTTCCTAAATAATATATTTATGTAAAATGCCTTTGGGGGGATGTCAATGCTATTAGTGTTTTCTGGCTTAAATTCCACAATTATTTGAGCTGGAAGAAATGTTTTTATGAGGAAGTAGTGTAAGATCCGTATTTTTATATATATCCGTATATTTTTATATATCCGTATATTTATATATATATTATATATATTTATATATATTATTTTACTCATATCTATTTTAATATATCAATTATTTATATTTTATTTATATATTTTATTTATTTTATTTATATATTTATATATTATTATTTATTATTTTATTTTATTTTAATTTTTTATCCATATCCTGTTAGATCCATATTTTCCTATTAAATTGCTTTCTTTTTTAAAAAAACATATGCTAAAGTCATGAAAGCAGAATCATTTAGCTTCACCTGAAGTACTGCTTTTTACTTTTCTGGTGTGAATTGAATCATATGCTCGTTATCTAGACCTGCTTCGTGTCTTCCCCTCACTCTTGTTCCCTTTCCTTCCACCACTGTGGATAGTTGTCAGTTGTTTGCCCAGTTTTGCTCCTTATGTAATGGTGGGAAGAGGCTGAATCTGTGCCTCTTCAGCTGCGTGGAGCTGAATGCAACTTTTTTATTCACAGAGTTTTTTGCTTTTTTTTTTTACTTTGGAGCTACTGCCATAGAAGTTTTTTGGTCATTTGTTGCAAACCACGTATCTTCTTCCATGGGAACATGTACTGCATGATCTTTGCTGCATTTGGAGAGATTGGAGTAAACCTGTAGTCCCCAAAGAGATGCCTTAGCTAATGTCTTTTCCTCTTTTTTTTTTTTTCTTTTTTTCTCCTAGAGTGGCCCTGTACGACTATTTGTACCATACAAACGGCGAAAAAAAGATAGTGAAATGTCTGCAAATACTGTGAAGAAGGAATCCTCCAAAAATATCACTCTGCTTCCTGCCACAGCTGCTACTACATGTAGGTTTTTTCTCGTGGTAAAAATTGCTTTCCTTCTTTGAAGAATTGACAGACTAGATATTTGATGTCTTATCAGTAGCCCCATGAAATTATCCAGCTGAGAAAAATCATCTTATTGGCATTACTTCCTTATCATTGGGTAGTTTTATTGGCTCTTTCTCTTTAGCCAGTATCCTTTCATATTTTCTAGAAATTAAAGCAGTGTCTGAGTTTTAAGCATGTTAATATCCTTTTCCAGTGAGCTGTAGGTTTCATATTTTGTTCTGAGAGAGGCCTGGATGATGTTTTCCCCCCTCTACCTGCTCTCGCCCTGGCAGTGCTGGGGTAGTTGTGGAGTCCTGGACTTGATCCACAGTGGGCTTTAGGTAGGCTTTTCACAAATGACATATGAGAAATTTCCTGATGTTGAGGTCAGGTTGAAGGGAAGGCTGCCTCTTTTCTGCTCTGCAAGAAATCCCCATTTTGTATCCTGAGCTTGGGTTTTGTCCTTTAGTAGCCGGTGAGGGCTATGTAATAAAATTTGTGCTACTTCTTGAAATGCAGAGAAAAGTAGGCTCTAAGCAACTGTAATGAAATCCACAGCCTGAAAGTCGCTAATGAAAGCGGCAGAAGGTGACACTTTCATCTGCAAATTCCTCTCAAACAATCAGGACACGCTTTGTTACTTAATGTTTTTGGTTGTCAAATCATCTGTATGAGAACAGAAATTAATTTGCAAGCTAGTCCAGCTCACACGTTCCCTGTCACATTCATGTGTCCTCCTGCTCTCATCACACTAGCATCATCTGGACGGTAACATTACAAAGTGAATTGAGGAGGAAGCTACAGAAATATTAAAAAGAACTGAGCGGGCCAAAAGCAAGATTAGATTACTGGCAACAGCAGGAAGAGAAATACATAAAGGTTCTGTAGAGCTTTTTTTTTTAATTCCCCAAAACAGCTTTAATCTATATTGGTTCATTAATGTCAGCTGCTGGGAGGTTGCATGTTTGCTCGTGCTAGTGCTGGGAGAGAGCAGGACGGCTTATTTTGGTAGCAGCCACATAGCCACATCTTTCACCAGGAATGAAACTGTAGCCTCAATGTCTTATAACTGAATTGTTTGTAAAAAGATCCTTCAGACTGAGCAGTGTTTCACAGAATCAGGCCATTACCAATTAGTGTTGCTGGATTAATCCTGTTTAAAAAGGGTTTTAAACATTTTAGAGCTGCACTGGTATGTTCGTCTGAATGTATTTTGTGACATGTTCCTTGCATTGGCCAAGCTCGTTGTATCACTCCATGCAGAAAGACAATTAAACTTGTTCAACAAACTGTCACAGAATTAGTTGTAATCCACAATTGCTGTTATAAAACTATTTTTAAGTAGTAAGAACCATGCTGGCTGAAGTTCTGTGATAAATTAGGACCAGCCAGAAACTAATGAGTTTTGTGGCACTACCGGATTTTTTAAGTAGTTGTCAAGTTATTATTCATGCAATAATTGTAAAGGTGATGATTTGGGAGGAATTACTTTGTAAGTGCACATTCTGCCCTCATACACCCAGAGAATAAGCAGAGGCTTGCAGGAGGCCAACAATACCTTCGCAAGTTGAGCAGGGCTTTTCTTCCCATTTCTAGTTTTAACGGTTATAGGTGTGATCCAAACTCAGCTATCACAGGCTGTTGACTGGTCTGTGAGTTCTGTGACTTTGGATGATTCAGAACAGGGATCTCAACAGCTAGACAACCAAGGCTTGAGCACTGATTGTTAATTATGAAAGTACTTCTACCATTTCCAGTCACCGTGACTCCTTCTGGACAGATCACTACCTCCGGTGCTCTGACCTTTGACCGCACATCAACAGTGGAAGCCACAGCAATTATCTCAGAAAGTCCATCCCAGGGTGATGTTTTCACAGGAGCCACTGGTAAGGGTTCAGGTGTATGTCTGCTTGCTATCCATAAGAAGCAGGAAAAAAGGGTTTGGACATCCCATTCCTATAGCAAGAAGCATTTTGTATGCTTCTTGCATACAAATGCATGAAGGATTTATTTTTTAAGAACATACACAGAGGCTATACATGGCCTTCTGTTCTTTCTTTGAAACGATTTTAACCGCTTGGAATCTTTGATCAGTTTCACAAAAGATATTTAAATGTTTTGTCCAGATGCTGCAGCTGCTAGTGTACACCTCTGCTGGTTTCTTTTGTTTAATGGACATCTCATTTTTTCCTGCTCCTTGTTCATCCTAAAATACTGCCAAAACTAGCCGAGCATTTAAACTAAGTGAAAAGTGCTGAATAAATGCTGAAAAATGCCAGAATAAAACCAAGAAAATATAAACGTGTAACATAAATTTCAGTTCTTTCAGTTTAATTCCTACATGGGGTTGTGAGAATTGCTGGTGCTGCCAAGGGAACTAACCTCCACTGAGAACAATAGTTTGGAGTCCTTTGGTCAATGCAAATATTGAGGTGTATGTGAAGGAAACTGGCAGTAATTTTTACAGAAGCCTTTAAAAGTGAGCACAGAGAGAGATGAAATCAGTACAAGGCTGCCCTGCGTGGTAGCTACGTAACATCGCTCTGTTGTTACTCGTTTGAAACCCTTACAATTATCATAGAGCAGAGGAATTTTTTTAAAAAAATAGAGGTAAAAGAGGCACAAGAAATGTGTGAAAGCTCTGTTATACAATGATTTATGATGATGTTGTTCTTCTGCAGTTCAAGATACCAATGTTCAACAGCCTTGCCGGGTCAATCACCCAGAACCTCACTATCCAAGTTACCAGGACAACTGTCAGATTTCACCTTTCCCTGAAGCTGCACTCCCAACATCTCATCCCAAAATTGGTATGTTTTACATCTGTAAGACACAGTTAACAGTGCTTGAATTTATGTTGTGATCTTCTTTCCCACCAGAGGTAAAGGTTGAAGCAGAAAAATAGTGCTTTTTTTTTTCTTTTTTTTTTTTCTTAGGATTTTTGCAGTTATTAAAGTTTGGATAAACAGATTTTTTTTCCATACTTCAGGAAAGTTTTTCACACTGGTATTGAGAACTTTGATTTGTTGGTTTTTAACGGAGTGGTTTCCTGTGATCTTGCTTCCAAAATCCTCTTTGCAGCCCCCTGCCTTTCATAAGGCTTTTGCTTCAAAGCTTTTGTCACCACTTGGGTGCTGTAGATAGATATTTATTTATTTAATCTTTGATGCAAGGAAACCATCTCTCCTTGCTGAGATTTAAAATTATATCGTAGAAGCTTTTCTAAAAATTGTGACACCTCTTTATGAATCCACAAATGCTTAGATGCAGTTTTGAGCAGGTTTGCTGTGCTGCTCTCACATCCCAGGTCAGTTTCTCCTTCTCTAATTTCTTTGGTTCTGTAAAGTTACTTTGCTACTTGCTCACTGATATCACTGATGTGAGGGAACTGCAAGTCAGGCAGGTTTGGATTCCCACTGAAGTTGTCAAGTAGCAAAAAGATGTCACATAAATGTAGCATTCATTTGTGCATTCAATTGTGAAGTCTTTCTCTTTTAAAGCACATGTTCTCCTTTCAAGTTGACCTTTTATTTACTTATTCAGAGCAGCACAGTGCATTCCTGCTCTGTCCAGAATGAAATATTGTTGGTTTTGAGTCTGAGTCAGATCTTGATGTAATTAATTAAACATTGATTTTCTTTGCACCAGTGAAGCAAAGATCATCACTATTTCTTGGCAGATAACTATTCTAAAATGAAGAATCGGAAGTAATTCCTGTTAGATAAGTTATCAAATGCCATGCTGTGATAAATATTGTTCTGCAAACAGTTGCTGATAAAAGACTGATTTATCTTTTACTCATACCCGAGTGCAAATAGTTCTATACCAGTCATGCGTGAATGGAGTAAAATTGCTATTTTAATTAAGGGCTGTTGCGTGTAAAACATCAGTTTATCTGTATGATAAACTTGCAATGATGTCCAAAAAGGTTGTACATCTAACACAGTGACTTGCAGTACGATGGTTTTGGAGACTTGTTCTCTCTCTCTCCATATCCATGCTGGATTCTTTCACCTTTTGCTGCTTGTGTGAAAAACTGCTAGGTATGACTTGAAAAGGATTAAAGTATTAGTATACTGAAATTAGTCGCTCTCCTGGAACATATTCCTTGTTCATTCAGCCTTGCAAGAAGTCTTGTGTGTCTGCTTACTAAGCAGAGGTTCACTGTGAGTGGAATTGCAGCCCGGTTGCCCCGTTGCTGTTCAGGACAATACTTACACTGATTTTTTTTCAGGACAGTATTCACATTTGAATTTTAAGTATTGTTTTAAGTGCAGTCACAAAAATTTTTTTCTTGAATGGGGGCTCTGTTGTTCTGAGGTTTTAAATTGGTTGTGCAGCCTGCTGTTCTGTGTCCCTATCCCTCAGCGAGAGAGGTTTGAGGCTTGTTTCTGCCTTTGTTTTTTGAGCTGCCTTAGACACACTGGCCTGACTGGAAAGCCATTTTTGTGACCATCTGTAATGACATCCAAAGTGGACTGTGATAATAGATTGATGATAAAGTAGATGAGAAAAAATTGCCTTTCAGTTGCTTCAGCCTCTACACTTGTTCAAGAGCTTCCTGCTTACTAAATTTCTCAAGTCTGGTTTCAAGGGAGAGAACCAGGCTCCAATAATTTTCCATTTTAATGCAACCAATTGTCAGCACCTATCAGTGGCAGCTCTCCTGCCTGCAGCTGTCTCCAGGGCACTGCTTAGCAGACGCTTACAGATACGGCACCAAGGACGCTGTCAGTGCATCCTTTATCTTTGGTAGCATCAGCAGTGCAGGAGCCTGGAGAGGGTCTGCCGGGCAGAGGCGCTAGAGGTGTAAGAGTAACGCTTCCGAAGGAAGGCAGACGCTTGAAGGATGTGAACGTGAAATGTTAAATACTCACTGCTTCTGGTATTACGTTCCCTGCTGTGTTCAACATTTCCCTGAGGGCTATGCCATCCATCGGCTGAACGGCCCAGCATTTATCACACGAATGTGTCACTCTTTATTTAAAAATCAAGGAAGCTAATTGACTTTTGGTGTCTGGAATACTAAAAGCTCTTCCCTTGCTAAAGCGGAACTATCCAGGAAGGTATGTGGTTTCTCAGACTTTCTACGTACTGGTTTTTGTGTGTGCTGGATCATTCTGCAGTTCCTACCTAAATGTATCAAGAAAATTCCTGAAATAGACAAGCAGTAGATTTGTGGTTAATAAGAATGACCAGCCCCAGTTAGCGGTGCCTCTCTTTTTTCTACTAAACCATTTAGTGAGGAATCTGCAGGCTGGCTGTTGGTAGATGTGAATGTCTTAGACTTAATTTTGTGGCAGATTTGTGAGTGTTTAGAGTTCAGTTTTGAAAAAGTAAGGCCAGTAAATCCAGATAACATTTTTTCCTGGAAAGCGAGCTTACGCTGTGTGTTGTTGGGTTCCTAGATCTAAATTTAATTTCCTCGCCCTGTGGCCTCCCAATGTATGTGCAAACATAGTGTGAAAAATAAATGTTTTTGGGTTGCAGTAACTGCAGATTTTTTTAAAAAACATTTGCAAACGTAAGGCAAAGGCAGATGTTGGTTTTCTAGGACTTTTAATTTTCTCACCTTTGGCATTTGGCAACAAGAGGTTTGGGAGCTGCAGTGAGCGTTGCTATTTGGAAGATAGGATATTTGAAGCCAATATAGGTGGCTGTGAATATCCTTTGTTAAAATTCTAGGTGTTTCAGTGTGATATGATTAATTTTAGGCCAATAGTTTGTTTCATGGGTAAGAGCCATGACGAAGGGGTCCAAAGACATTGAAATGGCTGAGGGTATTTTAAAGGGCTTCCTAAATGGTGGTTTTAGAAAGTGCATGTTTATGTCATACACATAATTTTGAAGTGATGGTAACTGTCTGGTAACCGTTTTTATTGCAGTCTTGAGACAGGTTTATGTTAAGATCTGAGTTCAGGAGGCGTTAGGGGACTGTGGTGTGGGTCGGTGCCTGGTTTTTGTCACTTTGCAACCTGAGGACTGACATCTGTACAGCGACATAAGAATATTTCAGAAAAGTCTTCTGGAGCCTTGTTGTTTTGGGTCACTTAACTATTAATTCTAACCTTATGTAGTGATGGTTAAGGGCAACATAGTGGAACATGGTGGTGATAGTGACAGAGGAGTCCCTGGGAACGCTGCTTTCACTGCTTAATTGGTCTTCTCTGCAGCAGTGCTAGAAGGTGTTAATTCATAGTCAGAGTACCTGCTCTTCTGTACTCTGGGTTTGATACTGCCCAAGGGCTAACTCTGCACAGCTCTGATTCTGTGCGGTTCGAGTCACAAAAGTTACCTGTAAGTCTGTTTAGCTGAAACTAAGTTGGATTGGAAATGTTGGTAGACCCTGTTAACAATTCAAAAAAAAAAAAAAAAGAAAACTTCATGGTAATGCAGTGCCCTAATTCTCTCAATTTTATTTTTCTTTCTTTATGTTCAGTGTTGACCCCAATCCCTGCTCTCTCGGTGCCCCCCTCAACCCCTACCAAAGCCATCTCGCCATCAGTGGTGAATGGGCTGGAAGTGACCGAGCAACGAAGCTGGCTGTACTTGGAGGAGATGGTCAACTCCCTGCTCAACACCGCCCAGCAGCTGAAGTCTCTCATCGAACAGGCCAAGCAGGCCAGCTCCTCCTTCCGCGAGGCTGCTGTCACGCAAGCGAAAATCCAAGCTGATGTGGAGAGGAAAGAGGTAATTATGCCAGGGGAGGTGAGATGACTCAGCCAAGGGCATCTTTTTGGCTGAGCGGTGAACAGAGCAGTACCCCGCTGTTGTCACTGGCTATAACTGTGGCAGCCCTTAGAAAATGTTTCTAAATGTCTTGAGAGCAGTAGATAAAACTAAGTTATTTATATGATGGAGAAAGGAATAGAGTGCTTTGGGATTCCAACAGCTCTGGGTAGCGGTAATATAAAGTGTTTTTTGTTACAAGTCCTGAGCTCTCCCATCAGGCTTCCATAAATTTACGAGGCACTGATACTGAATTACCATGAGACCTGATATCGGGAAGATCATGAGCGTTCAGCCGTGCGGTGACTGCTTTCCTTCTGTCAAGTGAGCGAGGTTATCAAAGGGGCTTTTGATGGCCTGAAGAGACAGAGAGATAATAAAAACAGCAAGCTGTGGAGTTTATGGGGAAGATAACCAGCAAAATTTAGAGGTGTCTTGCTGAGCACTGTTCAAGCAAAGCTGAACTCTGTTGTGTCCTGTGATAAGACCACAAGGCCAGCTGGCATTACAAGAGTATTGGCTTATACCCAGTGGTCCCTTTCTCCTCTGTAGGGGATTATCTACAAGGACTGCCCTGTTTTCCCTGCTTTTCTTCTCTTTAATTAATGCATGGTAGGGACCCTGGATTCTTCTGAATGCCAGCACATGCATGCACCCTGAATCCGGCTCCATGCGCTGCTGAATGCATTCCCCTTCTCCCACGGATCCACAGCTGCTGGCGTGGACTTGAGGGAGAGAGGTGGGGGGCAATGTACCGTGAAACTCGTGTCGTTGTCGGTGTCTGAACCGGTAGCACCACGCTGTTTGCTCTTGCTATCGGCGTTATTGCTAACGTCAGCTTTCCACTGAATTCATAGGCATGAGTGTGCAGCAAGAGGCCTTGAAGAAATGTGTGTGGGAAGATTTTGCTGAGAACCCCTATGACAGTCCTTGCAGCATCTTTGATGTTCTTTGCCACGTTGTCTCTGCTAAACTCCTCTGTACGCTGCATCCTTGATGTGCAGGTGTGTGATACGTTGAGAGTCTAATTCTCCCCTGCCTTCTGCCTTGGCAGAATGGGTATTCATGCTGCTGTCCAGTTTGGGGCTTTCTGCTGCTAAAAACTGTGTAGAGCATGGGATAGCAAAAAATTGGAAGCTTTGACAGTTTACAGATGAACATCTTACTTTGTTTAACTCCTCCCCTGCTCTTTTTCCAGTTTACATTCTGTCTTCCCTTCTGTTTATCCTTACAGTGGTTTCTGGAACCACTGTTTCAGAGTCCATTCCTCCCACCCACTGATCCAAATCCAGCTCACTTTAGTGTAGACCTAGTTTCTTCTTGCCCCAGGAATGGGAGTTAAATTCATTCCTGTCTATTGATCTCCAAGTGCTGACTTTACAAGGCAAGGATGATGATGTGTTTGTTTCCAGAGGAATTTCTTTTCCCCATAATTACTGAATCCCTCGTTATTCAATTTGTGAGTCTTTGAGTCTTTTCATTCTTGTTTTGTAAGGGGTTCCCCAAGAGTTTTGTATTTTGATAGAAACACTTGGTCATGGTGGTATGTTTTTAAATAGATAATAATTCTCAGGCTTGCTGCTGTGTTCCAGCACCTGGAACAATCTGGACAATATTCTGAGCTCCTTCTAGTGAATTCCACTTTTGGAAAAAATCTGATTCTGGGTACAGGGCTGGCATCAGAAGTAGTTACAGTAAATACTAAATAACAAGCTGTCTGCTTTTGTGTTGGTCAGAGGTGTTTCTCCAATTTCCTGAATATTTCCCTGATTGTAACACAAGTCTCTTTCCCTTTTTGTCTCTGGTCAGACTGTTTCTTTTGGCAGTTAAGATATACCAGAGGGGGAAAGAGGTGTCATCCTCCTTTGTGTGTTGCTGATTTTTTCTGGACCAAAAGAGAGAGGAACTCTATCAGTATTTTGTGCTCGTTATGCTGACATAACTTCCAAGGGCTAAGAGACAGGAAGCCTTCTTGCTACATCCTCCATTTGCATCAGCAGAGGCAGCGAATGCAGTGGTGTGGCTCGTTCCCTGCCGGAGTGTTGCCAGTGTGCAGAGTTTCTGTGTGGCAGTCTGTTCCTGCGTATTTAGAAATGAAAGACTCTGATTATATCAGACCTGCAGAGCAAAGGCAGTACAACAGATTAAATTATAATAAAGCTATAGACTTAGCTCTTCCTGGAAAAGTGACTGAATACGTAGCAGGATTAAAGAAATCTGTTAGCAGGAGCAGGCTCCTTCCCAGCTGGCTGCGCAAGCTTCAATGCCCTGCCTGTAAATAACAACATGTCTTGAGTTTTCACAGCAGAGCAGAGCCTTCAGCCTCCTGGCTCTTCCAAAAGTTGAGATCAAGCACTTTCAATCTTGTAGCTGTCCACACCCCTGACCGTATCCTCCTGTCATCCCTGCTAAAGAAGGAGATAGCCTCTGCCTTCTTGCAGAAGAGCAAGACAGGGAGCTTGGGACAGCACTGTCTTTACTGCCCTTCAGAGAAAGTCTGAAGCAGCCCGCTGTTTAAGCAGAGTAGAGAAGTAGTGAGGACAGCAAACATATCTGAAAGCTAGCTTGTGTGCCAGTTTCTCTCCCTAGAGAACAATAAGAAGCACTGAAAGTTTTAATCACTTATAATATACTTTGTTGTATATTGCATATCAGTTACTCAATTGTATTTACTTATTATGCTTACTATTTAATGGCCTTTGGAGTTCATTAAATACCAGAAACAAGCCAGTCTGCTCCTGTACAGCAGCAGTTTGGTTGACTTGGCTTTAAATATCAGAAGCTGTACTCTCTAATGACCAGTGCTCAGTGCTTGTGCAATTTGTACAGCTCTGACATGTGAAAGGTAGGCTTTTTCTGCAAGTTTTCGTGGAGCAGGGGAGACATTTGTGCTGCCTTTACACTTGCATTGTCATCTGTGAAGTCAAAGAGCAGACATCACTGTATCATTCTGGTTGCACTTGCTAACTGTATGATCCAGGGCTGCTCAGTGGAGTCTTAGGAACACATTATTCCCCTTGTCCATATCATTTTGAGGGTGGAAATGCTAACATCAGAGAGGAATTGTGGCAGGAAGCAGATTTGCTAAAAGTAGCAAATAAAAAGCATTAAAATGATAAGCGCGGCATAAATTAGAAGCATCTCCACTCACGTTTCTTTCTTAAGATGGCATGTCTAATCCGAATTTTGTGGAAGGACTGGATCCTTAATTGCATTTCCAAATGGTGATACCCATGTACAGAATCCTCAGAAGCAACAGGGGGGCTGGACTGGGAAGTGCTGAGTCAGGCTGTACAGCAGTAGAATAGAAATGTCTGTCTCTACATATGATTAGAAGTATTTAAAAAAAAAAAAAAAAAAAAAAAAAAAAAACAAGACTTGCCTTCCATTCTTCTCTTATATCTGACATGAGATTTTTCACTTTGGCTCTCTACTAGAACAATTTCACTTTTTATTTTTATTTATTTTTTTTTGTGTGCCAGGGTCTTGTGATGTCCTTAGCTGTTCTGAGGGAATTGTAGGTCACAAATCCCAAGTGCTGGAGCTAGAGGCTTCGCCAGCATAGTTTTGCTTGCACAAAATTTGGAACTTGGAAGTCCTCACATGCACTCTGTTGCTATCTTTGTCCTTTTTAGTTTCTGTACGTTTATTTAAGTCTTGTTTTGCTGCACAAATTACAAGACTGAAGATCGCTTCCAAATTTTGTTTCCAGATTTGCCACAAGTTATTTAGATGCTCTTGGGCAGGTCTTTGGGCTCTCTGGGCCTTAGAGCCTTCTCTTTTAAACAAGGATAACACTTGTTCTACAGAGGGCTTGCACACCAGTTTGCAAAGGCTCTCTGGATAAAAGGCCTTGTAAAAATGTGCCAACCATTCAAGTCCTTGAAATAACGAGAATTTGTAAGCCCAAAATCTACAGCTCCAGTGTTTGTGAGAATATTTCTTTTGCTATAATTACTTTTAAAACAGAATTGTTCCTGGAGTCTAAAGAATAGGCTGAAAACCTTTTGTCTTGTATATGCAGTCTGTGACTCTTGATGATGAGAACTCCTTAATTAATAAGCAGAGCCCTCACAGGGTTACTCCCAGACACAAAGCTGACTCTGTTTAAAAAATTTGGATGGCCATAAGCTTGTGCTTTCTATCTGTAAACAATATGTGCATATGCAGCTGGTGCTCAGCCTGTGTGTGGCCTTGTGTTGGCAGAGACACCAAATACAACTTGCATTTATGTTACCTAGGAGTCTTAGGGAATGGTGTTCTGAAAAGAAAGCAAGCCACAAACCATATTAACTTACAAAACGTGTCATGCTTATTACAAAAAAATGAGTATCCATATACTTGTAAGCTATTTTGAATTGCAACATTTTGCATGGGATTCATTAAATAAAACTGCTCTGTCAGAACTTCGCACAGCTGTTCAGAGACAATTCTCCACTATTGTAATTAAATAGCTTGTGGATAAATATATCAGATCTTTTAGTTTCTGTTGGAATTTTGGCTTTACTGCAACAAGGGCGCTGTATCTCTTGCAAAAGATATTTGACCACTTGCAGGATTGGCCCAAAAGGAATGGATTAAAGACTACTTTACACAAAGGTCTGTGTGCTTTGGAAATGTAATTTTTTTGAGTGTGCATTAAGCCATCATTTATATCAGATAAACATTAAAAGGGGGAGAATACGCCAAATTCTGTACCGTAAGACACGTTGGAAGGTAAAGATATTTAGGAAATGTGTTAAGCCGTTTTTCTGTAAAAAGTTGAAAAAATCAGTGCTGAAATCTGACAAGTGTTTTAATTGAAATAGGCCTTTTACTGCAACGCAGTGATGCTTGCAGAACCCTGTTCATTTGAAAACAAGGTGGAAGATTAAATCTGTTAACAGCTGGAGCATCTGAATTCATTTTTAGAAAGATTAAAACAATTCAGAGCTAGAGAGTATGAAATTAACCTAAAAAGGGTTGGGCATTTAAGAAAAGTAGTTCTAGTGAGCAAGTAATGGCTTATGTCCTCCAAAGCAGCAGTGGAAATGTTTGGGAGTTGGAGCTTATCAGTTTCCTGGAGACAATTTTGTGAGAGGTCCGGATGTGTCTGGCTTGATCTCTCTCTTACTGCACCTTTTCCTTCTCTGCAGCTTCTGAATGATGTGACTTCTTCATACCATAGCTGGGCAGAACCAGAGGGCTCGCTACGGGGTTAGATAAGAAGGAGGCAGAAGGGGGTTAAATGTGTGGTTTCCATCAGCAGGTTTTGGGGACTGAGAGCAGAGCTGAAGGAGCTACCATGGGTTTGATAAGGACAGCGGAGCACTGGACTTCCTCTTGATGTCTTTCTCCTTGGCAGTCTCACTGGAAAACAGAATTGGCCACATTTGTAGAGGATGTAGTGGACTCTGATAGCAGAAAGGGTTTTAAATCAACTCCAGAGCTGTGGCACATTCTCAGAACTGGAATTCAGCATCTTCAGCCCAAGCGCTGTCTCTGTGCAGGCTGTTGCAGAGGGAGCTGTAGTAACAGGGTTTATTTGTGCAGAGATTGTCAAGCTGCACTGAAATGCTACCTCACTGCATGCTTCGGCATCAGTATTTCCATTCTCCTCACTAAAAAGAAGTTTGAAAACATGGTGCAGTTTTCCTAGGCCAGTATGCTCAACGTGGGTCATTCGTCTTTCACTTCATAATAGAAAACACATTTTATCCTCTCCTGAAGAACCTGCAGTTTCCTGCCAGCCCAGTTCTCTGCCAGGTCTCTGTGTGCAGGGAACTGGGTGGCAGAGAGCAGAAGCTGCAGCACAAAGCATTCAGTCCCAACTTCTCCACAGCTGGTGCTCACTGACATTGATGATTCTCTCAAGAATTTATGTCATTTTCTTCCTGAGACATGCTAGGGTTGATTCTTACACCAGGAGCCACATCTCAAGCTTGCTGGGGTGTTTCCTGTCTTCAGGAGAATGTTTTTGACTTGGACACAATTTTGGTTTTCAAATAGTAGTGCCAAAATAGCAATTTTAAAATCTCCATACATGTGATATACATTTCATCCATGCAGTACATGAAGTTCTAGGGATGCTATGCACGTGTACTGTCTTGCTCATTACCTTAAGCTTGCCTGTTTGTCTCTCAACTGCAGAACGAAATCATACCTCCGCAGTAAACAGCAAGAGGTTTCCCTGCTTCCTCCATCTCCCTAAAGAGTTTTTTTAATTTGAACTTGTGTCATGCTAACACAAAGATTTGAAGGTTGTGATTTCACAGGAGAATAAATACTGAGATGTCAGGTCATAGAGACACTCTTAAATTAAGCCTTTAATCTCCTTACATGTTGGGTCATACTCAGTCCTGGATAAACCTGCTTTGCTGGGAGGTAGGGGCTTGGGTTTTTCTTTTTAACTGTACCCAATGAAGTTGAAATCAGGGTTAGCAGGTAATCAAATCAAAGCCAGTTTTGAATTCCTTTGTTTGAGTACTCTTGTCTCTGAGCAGCACTGGCTGTTGAGATGGCAAGACACTGTGGGGGGAGCAGGTGCTTGTTGGACTCTAACTGTTTTGATGTAAATCTGCAACACATCTGAAGTATGCTTTAAAATTCACCTTCAGAGGACCGCTTAATTGAAAAACTGTCTGAAAGCCCTTTTATCCTTTCATTAAAAGGAAAACAAATGGTTATGGCTGATGCTGTTTCTAATGTCTTGTGTGTATTAATTTCATCTGATTTTTTTTTCCTAATCCAATCCCATGTCTGTTGGGCTCTTCCATTTCTTAAGACTCTCCCTTGCCTGTTAGTGGATTAGGATCAATAGACTTGAAGCAAAATTTTGCCCAAGAAGATGGCACTTGGCCCTACTACCTTGGGATTTTCTTTTTCCTTTGCTAACTTCTCAGTGTCTTATGTAGGATGCAGTTCCTACTTGGACACAGTTAAGCCACATTTTTTAAGCACAAGCGCTTGACTGGATGGAATACAGTTTGAATAAATGCTGTGCTTCTCTGGGTTTGTCATCTGACTCCACATAATGGGATAGTGGCCCTCTCTTTTATGGTGGAGTGAGGTTCCCCTTGATCCTCATGGAACTGCAGTTTTGGGCTTGATGGAAACGAGCTCAGTGGCAGGATCCTCTATACAGCCCACCCATTTTGACCTTTCATATCATACTCTGGCTGTGAAATAACAAGCGTGATGTTTTTTTCCTTGCAGCAATATCAGAACCAGTTATTTCAGCAAACAGAAGATGTGGACGGGAAAACAGAAATCATCATCAAGGTAAGCTCTTCGTATTTTATGAAGAGTCCTTTGTTCTTTGTTGTGTTGCATGTAAAGATCCAGAGGTGTGTTGTGTTTGTTTTTTTTCTTACTGCTGTGGAAATCATGTATTCTGTGGCTGGCCTGGTCTTCTGGCAGAGATCTGAGCTTTCTCTAGTGGGACTGATGCTCTGTTCTAGTAAAGTGAAGCCTTTTGAAGCAAAGTGAACCATTTCCCAAGCCTTCCATGTTGTCACAATCCTTTCATGATCATCCGACTAACCTAGTCAATCTGAGTCACCTCTAAGTAATGACAGTGCAGCTCCAACTGATGGCTACCACACAGGTGTGATAGGAAACTTTTTTTTCCTTTTTGTCCTGGTTATTAAAGCTGCATGGTCCCCTCCGGCTGTTGGAATGGAAATCTGAGCCATGGTACTTCAGAACCCGTGATTTAAGGCCTCATAGCTTTGTGTGTCATTCTAGTCTTTTCTGAGATCTGCAGGTACAAGTACACGCTGCGTATTTTCAGCTTTTCCCAGTACTGCATGAGTTATGAGCAGCTTTGATCAAGTATCCCGTTGGGACGTATTTCACAAGCTGGAGCAGCAATAAGCCTCTTTTTGGTAGCCTGACTTTATGGCTGTATCTCAGGAATACAAATATAGTTCAGTCAAACCAACTACTAATTGTAGGTACCTTGATAAGGTGTGAGCCAGAGATGTGTTGAACTTGGTGTTAATCAGGGCGTTGATTGTTAGATTGCTTCTGCTCAAGAGAAAAAAGGAGTCGGTGGAACTAAATTCTGCCTGTGTTAAGCACCATGCTGATGATACTTTCACAGCCAAGAAATGCTTCCTCTCATGGCCTCGCACTGCCACTCTGATGTGTTAATGATTTGTCAGTAATTTAATGAGTTGGAAACTTGAATGCTCTGTGAAGTGCTTATTTTTGTTATAATTCAGTGATATTTCCACCTAAATATACAGGTTATGTTAATTGATGTCACTGATATAAGATTAAAGTGGTAGAAACAAAAAACAGCCTTTAAAAAAACAGGTGTGATTTTTCATCCATGTATCCTGCCTCATCTTCTGGGTTTAAGTCCCGTGCTCCTGTTACAGCCTTTTTAAGTTTACTCCTCTGTCTCCTATTTAGCTGTTAAGACACTACTCATGTAGCCATACTGCTGACTGACAAAGGAAGCAAGCTTCTCGGGCCCACAAAAGCAGATCCCTTTTCCCTTTCAAAAACAGGCACAGATGAAACGAAAGGGTCCCAACCTCATCCCTACTCTTGTTGTCCTTCCTCAGACCCTGTCCTCAGAAATACGTGGGGCTGTAAAGCTAACACCAGACAGGTCTGCCTTTAAAACTTCAAATCTGAGATAAACTTAGAGCTCAGGTATTGATGGCCTCTGTGAAGCCTGTACGCTGCTGTGTGGAGTACGCCTGCTGTTGGTGAGGCTGGCTGAAGCCTGTAGTGACTTGGCAGCGGCCAGTGGATAAACTGTCCCCGTGGAGGGAGGCACCCCCGTTTGTTGTGGGCAGATTTCCATAATGACTCAGTATCTCACCCAGGGTTTTGAAGGGCTTCTTACCCTCCAGAAAGGAAAACAAAAGGTACACGTCATAAAATGGCGAGGAGAGTGGGTCTCTGAAAGCGTGTCCAGAGGCCACCGTGCCTGTTTGTGTTTGCGTGTCGAGGATACATCGGCAGACAGGGGCTAAGGGGGCCGTAACGCCTGCCCCGTGTCTCCACACCAGTGCCAGGTACGTTCCCAGTTACACGCTGCAGGAGCACTGGGAGCAGCTCAACCCCTCGGTAGCGGTCCTGCATTATGTCGTGTTACAGCACCTGTATTTCACTTCAGTGACCTCCCTGTTGTTGTTCTCTCTGACGTGGTCACTTTGCTGTTCATTTTCACAGCAGTCCTGTGTCAACTGTGGTCGTGAGGCAATGAACGAGTGCACAGGATGCCATAAAGTCAACTACTGCTCCACTTTCTGTCAGCGGAAGGTATAAGATTGTTTGTGAGTTGCAGACTGAGTTGTGCAGAGGGGGCCATGGTGACCCTGGGGAAAGCCAGACTGAGCTGCCTGCTGGCACAGAAAGAGGAGCAGGCAGCAGAAGGGATCGTGTCGTGCCGGCAGCCAGCCCACAAGCCTTGCACAGGTCAGCAGCCTGGGTTTCACTCAGCAGCCCCAAACACACCGTGCCAGCTGGATCTCTGGCAGTACTGTAGCGCTGGGGCAGGTCTGCGGGTCATGGAGCAGACAGGTAGGGAATGGCCCCAAGATTTGCACACACCTTCCTAAAGGGGATCCAGAAATCTGTGTAAAACCAGAAGTGAGGGTGTGGACGCCTCCCTGTGTGAACTATGGGGGTGAGTTAGTTGGGAGCACCCGTACAGCCCTTCCCTGCTGCTTCCTGGCAAGCTGTGTTCTCAGTACCTACAGTCCTGCTGTGCCACTGGGGACAGTTCTTATTTTTTACATCGCTTGTGAAGCTACAAATGAAAAAAAAAATGAATTGAGCACACTGAGACAAACTGTAAGATTTTAACATGGAAGGTAGAAACAGATATGAAGTACAGTAGAGGAAGCTGCTGTGCTTTGTGTTTCCCATCAGTTTCTCACAAAGACCCCCGGCACTTCTTGCTTTAAAGGAAGGGATACTTTTAGTTCAGCCAAGGTTGTGGCTCTGAATTCTGTCCAAGTTCACTCTTCATCAACTGAATTGAGCAGATGAAGAATTTTGACTGTTTCCTTTGGCCTGTAACAAAGTATAATGATGGTCAAGTTCTCTGCCTGCATAGTGGAAAGGCTAAAATTTCCAAAGAATGAACAAATGCTTCTTACAGATAAATGACAAAGTCTGCCTGCTGTCTCCTCAGGTGTCTCAAGGACAGCAATTCCACCCTATGGTTCTGTCAGTACAAGATGTCCCTGGAAGTGTCACAGAGTAGTCATGTTTTGGTCCCCTTCTTAGGCAGCCTGTTGCTTCTGTGTGCCCATGCTGGTGGCCAGCGTTCTGCACTGGAATAGGGTGGGCTGGTTTGAGGCTTTTGTCAGTAACTGAATCCTTGAAATTCCCCCTGTACTTATGATCTATGATGTGCAGCCTCTGAGTGGAACAAGTTAAATGAGTATTTTGGTTATTTCAGACTACAGTTAAAGAAAGAAATATTGAGAGGTAGTAGGGGAGTTACCAGGAATTCTTTTCCTCTCTTACCTTTACTGAACCAAGACCCCTTGTGTGGTGCTGCCTTTCAGGAGGGCTATCTTGTATCGAGCCATCTTTCAGGAGAGTGTTTAAATCAGGGTTCTGACTCTGTTTAAGTAAAATTTCCACAACCTAAAGGACATTGATGTCCTGAGTTGGTCTTTGGATTGAGAAACCAGCATTCTGCTTAGTTTGTTTCCCCCTCCAGTTTTGACCCAGCATGTGGTTCCTTTCCTGCCTCTGGTTAGTCTTGTGTGGCTGAGCACTAGAGACCTGCTGCGTCCCATCTGCATGGGAGAAAGCGCCTCTCAAACAAATACAGCTTCTCTTGGGGTCCAGTGTGCTTTGGCAGGCTGCACGGTTTCCCTGGGCCATTTCTCTTCATGGCCTTTCCGTCTGCTCTTCCCTCGCAGGACTGGAAGGAGCACCAGCACATCTGCGGTGAGTCAACCACGGTGACGGTGCAAGCTGACGAGGTGCATGTCACAGACAACGTAATAGAGAAAGTCTCCGTCTGAACAAACCTACCTCATTAACCTTCCATGAATAATGTGGTGCAGCCGGCTGGATCGGCAACCTGATGTGAATTGTCTGGCCTTTACAAACAAACTCATTTTTGAAAGACTTTTTAATACTGTGATAGCATTTGCCGGCTCCCGATCCTATTCCAAAACTTTGAGTGATGCGGGAACTAAGAAAACCTGACCTGGAAAAAGCAAACTGCAGCCTGCCAGCTGGGAGCCACCTTCAGCTTGAGGAAGCTTTGACTTTGCCAGACTGAAACCTCCACTGTGTGGATTACAACAATCTCTTCATCTCTCTTGAGATGGATTTAAAACAATTGCTGCAATGAGATTTGCCAGTATTTTGTTTCCCCTGTGCCTCCCTACCTCTTGTTTGAAAAAAAAGGAATGATCCTTCATTTGGTTTATTTAATTGCCTTGAAAAAGTACAAACTCTTAATTTGCCTTTGGAAGGACATTTTTTTTTCCCCTGTGTTCCCTCTGTGCTGGGCAAATTTGGAACACATTGGAGCTTCTGCACTTGAATACGAGTGAAAAATAACATGTTGTTAAATAAAATGCAATGAAAGCATGAGTGTGCCCGGTGGTACTGTTTAATTCCCATGGCAGCACTTCAGTGTGCTAGTAAATGCAGTGTGAGCAGGTGTGGCTGTCAGGAGTCGGTGCAGTTACACACACACGTGTTCACTCTTTGTCTCTGCAGGATGATGGTGTGGAAGTGGTTTGGTCAGCAGGGGAAGAGCAGTTTCATCGTGTTGGCGTGCCTTGTCTGGAGCTTGCAGAGGCTGGCTGGCCAAAATCAGATCTGATCAGACCCAAAGTAAGAGTAGATAAAGAGAGAGAGCGCTGGCCTCTCATTGCTGTTTAGCAGCTTCTAATGAAAGAAGTGGCGAGCATTAAGAAATTAATGGCTTCAATCACTACAACAACATTCTTTAATCACTAACGTACTACTTTAATAATTTAGGCTAATAAGGCACCTTCATTCCTGATTGAAGATTAATGTACCAGACAGGAGGAAGCCCAGTAAACACACAAACGTCTACTTAGGTTCTTTTTTTTAGCCTCAGGCATGACAGCTGTGAGGGGCTACATGTCCCGTGTGGTTATTCACTGCAAATTAGTATTGTTGGGGAAGGAAGATTTATACTAAGAGGGGTTACCAAAGTAGTAATAGAGAAAAATGCAATAGAAAAATGTTTTATACTGGCGGTTTCTAACAAGTCCATTGCTTCCACAGTTAATCTTAAAGGTCTCGACACATTATACGCCATGTGTTACAAGGAGATGCAGTGGTGGATCAGCTCATACAGCAGTTTGCTGTGCTGTCAAGGCTTCTCTTTGGAAACACCTGTTGGCAGGGTTTTGCTTGCAGCACCAGCTGCTGAGAAGCAGCCGATGAGACCTGTCCGCAGAGGGAGGATGGCAGATCTCCAGCACAGGTTGGTGACACTCGATTAATGTTGCTTTCTGGCTGTATCCTGGCAAGGTTTTTCCTTGTAATGCAGAGCTTAATGGGCAAGGGAGGCAGTGAAAGCAGGGCCCACAACCCAGTGAGGGTAAGGAACTGGCATTAGCTGAAGGAAGTTAGCAGCATGCCTGCCTCCTCTGAAGGAAATCATTCTCTAGTGGAAAGCCATGCACAAACTGAAGCAGGCTGAGAACAGACATGTGAAACTCTAGGGAAGGAAAGAATAGGCAATTCTTCAGAATCCCATAGCAAGCAACATATTTCTGCTTCCCCAAAGTAATACTTCAGTATTTATAGTTTCTTCTCACAGTTACATGATGATTGCTTGTTTTCTAAATCTTGAAGAGATTTAGTTAATGGAAAAGAGAGTCTTAATTGAACCCACAGCAATACAACTAATTTACAGCGTTTCTTGCCTCTATCTATTGCCCATTAAGGTTCTGACTAAATCAAACCGTGCAGTATGTTGAACACCTCACGCTGCTGTGCGGATAAAGTGCCAGTTTGTTTTCAGCAACCTGCCTCAGCAGCATCTTTGGGTACATGCAAAGCTCTCAGCATAGAGGTGCGTCAGTGAGGGTCTGTGTGCTCACCCCATCCGTGAGCCAGTCGCTGAGCTGGCCAGCACCGAGAAGGGAGGATTGCCAGCAGTGGGCTCTTTCCTTCAGTCTGAACTCCCCTCCACACTGGCATCTTTGAGCAGAGGTGCTTTTCTCAGAGAAGGCTGCAAAGTTACAATCTAGTGAATCTGTGGATCAATTTACTCCCAAAATAAATTAGGGCGAGATGACAGCGTCTCTCATTAGAATGCAGTGGAGGCTGGCTCTAAAGTGGCAATTCTGGTGTGTTAAAGCTGTGCTTTTGAATGTCAAACTCACCTTTCAGTTAGGAAATGATTATTTTTGTTGCTTCACTCCTTTGGCTCACCTTGCATTCTCCACGGAGGAACATCCCTACAGAGTACTGCTGGTCTGAGAAGTAGAGCTCTGTGTTGCTTCAAGGACAATTACAGCAACTTAAAGAAGTGAGCACAGCTGTAACATATACATGCTTACCACGTCTCCTGTTTGTGTAGGTAACTGAGGAGCAATTTGTAGCAGCAACACACCTAAAGTCCTCCACTACCGTCATTAAATAGCTTATGGATGAGTATATCCGATCCTTTGGTTATTGTCTGAATTGTTCCTACTGCATCTTTTGATTAAGGAAAAAACAATTCTGAAGAGAGTGAGTGAGGTAACACTCCTAAGTCCTAAATGAAAAATTCGTAGGTATGACTCGTGTAATTAAAGCTCTTGGGGAGCTTCTCATCAGGGCCCTGGCATTTGGGGCAGCTGGCCCCAACATAGTGATGCAAACCACGGAACTTGAAAATTTACAGTATAATCATTGTGGGAATTTAATGTGTTTGTTTGTTGATGATAAATTCATTGAGCAATTTTTATCCTTACTCAAAGAAAATCTCAAGACCTCCCAGCAGTACTTTCTTCCTTTTATTTCTAAGCAAACAAATTACCCCTTAGAAAGCAAGAACCCTATACAAAAATCATTAGTCAGAAGATTGTTGTTTTGTGCGATAATCATTTTCTTCCTCCTGCGCCGCAGAGAGCAGCATTGTCTACTCCCTCTGGCTACCCTTGGTGTCACTGTGCTCAGGTTTACCAAAAGGGAGAAAAGATTTTTCAGCAGGCTGGAAATGGTTCCTGGCAGGTATTGTTCAGCTCAGTGAGAAATTCTGGATAATTCCTGGTGAGTAACAGCAATAGCATCATTGTGCCTTTGGATGTGTAAATCTAAAATTAATACCAGGCAGCCACATGCACTCTTCCAAGAAACTTAAGATTCTTCTCCCTGTTCAGACTTTTGCATGTTCTGCTCCAGCAGCCTGAGTGCAAAGTCACCATGTCCAAGTGGGGAAAATAGGATGACGAGCAAGGCAAGAACATTGTTTTGTGAGCTGGCAGCTGGGAGCTGGCAGTCGTGGTCAGGACTCAGCAGCCCAGTGCTGCTGCCTGCAGGGAGGGATGAGCAATGCGATGCTCCTCTTCCTCATATGGTAGGAAAGGCCACTGGAGATGGGAGCTGTCTGCATGACTCCCTGCAGCACTTTGAGCTGTGGGATCACAAAGAAGTGCTACCTCACGGCGTTTACCTAGGTGATACATTGACCAGTTGATTTCTCCAGGTCCTAATCAAATTTTGGCATTTCTTAGCCAGGGCCAGCCTTTCTGCCCTGTGGGTGTTAGCACTATTGGGCAGAGGCCGGTTTTTGTAGGACCTTAATCTCCTCTTGTCCAACATGAGTCAAAACAGTCTTTGTATTTAAAATTATTAGGGGTAGGGGGAAAGGAAGTTACACAGGTATATACACCCTCATCTGGCAGGTGACCATCTAGGAAAACAGCTTAACTTTGTTTTTCCTCCCCACAGGCTCCTGCCGATGTTACCTCACAGCCCAGTTCAGCCGTGCCGCAGCAGTCGTGTCTGCAGACATGAGCCTGGCTTATCCTCACAGTTTACATCACACAGCCTCTGTGGAGACAGGCTGCAGTAAGGGCGGGCTGGTGCCCTCACTGGAACCCCTTGGATGGCAGCTGGTGGGACGTCCCCCATGCAGGGGTGAGGTAGTGAATGTCTTCGAGTCTTGAGGCCAGAGCAGCTGCAAGCTTCAAAGTTCTCCTCTGTGCCTGGAGCATGTCTGGGGGTGGTGGGTGGTGTGATTTTTTTTAGTGACAGCTAAGAGGAGCTCAGGCAGATAAATCCAAACCAAGAAGTTTTCTGAGAACCAGCCGTGCTGTCTTGTGGTGTCTCTTGCTGCTTATGTCAAACACCAAGTGTTAAAAATATGGCTCCACCTGCAGTTGCCAGTGGAGAGAGTATCCCAGCTGTATCCACTGGTACTTACCTGTAACTCCTTGTAGGGGACACAGAGGGCTGGGAACCACCATCCCATAGCTGCCATCTCTCCTCCTTCCCTCCTCCCCAACAAAGACAGCAAACCTTAGGCAGAAATAGATCTTTAATGAACTATACAAAAAGTCCTGGTCGCTCCTTCTCCCAGCTCCAGCGGGCTCAGCAGAATAGGTGCAAGACTTTGCGGAAGAAGTTCCTGAACTCGGCGTTGAAAACAGTGTAAATGATGGGGTTGACGGCACTGTTGACGTAACCCAGCCAAGTGACAGTGCTGGTGACTTGCGTGGGAATGGTGCAGGACTTGCAGAGAGCCCTTGTAATGTGGACCACAAAAAAAGGCGTCCAGCAGAAGAGGAAAGCACCTGCCAGGAGGACATTAAAGAGAGAAAGTGGCGTGTTAAAAAGGGTTTAAGTTAACAAGTGCAGCCTGAGCCTAATAATGGTGACAGTTCAGAGTGCTTTGAGGGGGGGGGGGGGAAACAAGAAGAGCAGCAGATGTGCAGAGCTGGGCTTCCTCCAAGACAAAAACTTTTGGACATCCTTCTCACTGTAAATGTTGGTGAAGCAAAGCGTAAGCTATGTATCGTTTTGAATTAGCATTTAAGACATCAGGATTCGCGCTTACATTGAAGAAAAGGTTGAGTTATAAACAGTGTGCATATGTTCTTTCCCAAGGGTGATGTTTGTTGACGCTACCCTGGATCAAAGGGAGATGGAGCTGTTCTCTGAGTACTTGTTACCTCTAACGACCTCAGGTGGGTTTGGCAGGTCTGCAGCTGCAGCCGGGCTGTTCCACAGCAGCAAGGGGAGGGTGAGTGCGAACACAAGAGTCCACATGCATGGAGAGTGAAGGCATTGCATTGGGAAAGTGGAAGAGGGAGGAGGTTTTTACCCCACCCTCACCTACTGCAGGAATGAAAAAAGCACAGGCCAGAGTGCCAGCTCCTGTCCCTGCATGAACAACTGTGCTCAGGCTGTGCAGCTCCTGCTTGGGAGTACACAAAAGGACTGTTTGGCTCGCCAGGCTCAGGTAAGCCCTGCCAGACTGAACCTTGCTGTGGGACGAGGCAGCACGTCTCCCACCCACCCCGTTCCCAGCCATCGCCGACTGTAACTCACCGACGACGACAGGCAGCACCCGCATGGCCTTCCGCTCCCGACCATTGATCTTGGCCCGCTTCCGACTGTGTTCTGGGGGTGGGTACTTGAGGTGCGGGTAGGAGACAGTCTGCACCCCGTTGTTCATCACATAGTCCCCAGGCAGGGGGTGCTCAGAGTGAGAGTAAGGGTTGCACTCGTCTGGCTCCAGTCCAGCCTGCTCCCTCTCGATAAAGGGCGAGGGGTGATAGAGCTTTCTGTTGCCCCCGTAGATGCCGCCCCGTAGCTTGGCCTTCCTGGCTTCTTCCCAGCGCTTGAGTCCCTGGAACATGGCGCAGTAGAGCACCAGCATGACAGGGCAAGGGATGAAGAAGGAGCAGATGGAGGAGTACACGATGTAGTTGTCATCCTCCAGCTGGCACAAGCTGGGGTCCCGGTTTGGAACATTGTTGAGGCCAAATATGACTGGGGATGCCACAGCAAAGGCGAATATCCAGGTGGTGGAGATGAGGATCAACTGCCGCAAGTCGATTTGTCGCCGGTTGTAGTTCAGCGGGACTGAAACAGCAATAAACCTGCCAACAGAAGGCCCCGGGTGAGTCAGTAGTAACAGAAGTGAGTGGTTCCCAAGCTGCTTGCTGCTGTTCAGTGAGCTCCTTCCCCCAAGATTTGCTTGCATAGCCAAGGCCTGGGCTACAACCAGTCTCCCCCCTCAGAATAGCACCCAACGGGACAGCTCTGTCCTAGTCACACCACTGTGCTTTTAGCTTGGCCACAAGGGTACAGGTGGGACACAAAGCTGACAACGAGGCAGGGTGGTAGCACAAAACATCCTCCTTTGGGGGAAACAAAATGCAGCTTCCCTGCATGGGATCCTTACGAGGGTGTGTGTGGAAGCAGTTTGGAGCCAGGACACAGCTCTCTGGCCAGGCCCGCTCCCTCTCTGCTGGCATGAGGAGGAGGAGGAAGGCACTTACCGATCCACGCTGATAGCACAGAGGTTGAAGATGGAGGCCGTGCACAGCATCACGTCCATGGTCATCAGGGCATCGCACAGCACAGTGCTGAGGGACCACACGCCTCCCTGGAACTGAAGGACAAGATCCCTGGGGTCAGCAGGTGCCATATCCCACTGCCTTTAAAGCACAGGGAGACAACTTTGGGTCTGGGAGCCTCTTGCCTTCCTCCACTCGAGTACAGGGCCTGAAGTCAAGCAGCCCACCCCTCTCAGCATGGTACTCCCCCTTCCAGCTAAACAGAGGTGCAAGAGAACTACCCCCACGTGAGGCTCACAGCTTCCTTAGGGCTTTGCAGTTCTGCCTGGCTGGAGAATTGAGCTCACAGACAATCAGCATTGCCAAATAAATCACTCTGGGCAGAATAACAGATGTGGTGACAGCCCTCAGACTCAAAACCCCCAGACTCATCAAATGTGCCACCCCAAATACCTCCCCAGCCATGCAGGACTATCACTAGCTGACAGACACAGAGGAAGCAGGGAGAGGCTCCCCAGCAGTTCACATAGCCTGAAGCTCCTCTTCCTTTTTTCATTTCCAAACTGCTCCAATGCCCAGTTTGCAAACAACATGAGCAGTTTTTGTGTTACACAACTGTTGTATCCTATCATGCTAAGCACAAAGTCAACCTCCCAAGACCACCAGCTTGTAGACCAGGACCATTTCCTCAGCAGTGTGTTGTGAACCTGTCTCTTGGAAAATGGGAATGAAATGAAAATGGGAATGGAAGGAAAAGCTCAAGGAGAACAGAAGTGCATCAGGATTCATTAAACCCTTCCTCAGCACATGACACCAAATACTTGCCAGACTGTCTTGCACCCAAAGCTGAGAAACTGAATGTCAGATTCCTTTGCTTGCACCAGGACACCTGCCTTTAGGACAAGACCATGAACAGAATTTTTATAAAAAATATAATTTTAGTAAAACTAGAGAGGGTGGGTACCTTTTTGTCTTTCCCTGTCAGTAAAAGAGAGGCTCAAATAATTTAATTCTCAGCTCAGTCTAAGCCTCTCCACCCTAATTTAGCAGTTTAGAAGAACAGCTCCCTCATTCGCCCAAATTAAACTCATATAATCAGGACTCACATATATATATATATATATATATGTGGATAATAATGCTCTGTCAACCCACGCTGCCAGAAGACCAGACGGCTGTAATTGGTCTGCAAGCACTGAGTCCAAACTAAATCATGTTGAAAAAAAAGAATCAGGTACAACCAACTGAGCCTCTTGTATCTGGCATAATGATACCTTAAGCCTGGATGTTATTTCTGCAAGGAGCTGGGCACGAAGCAGTAGTGCTGGCAGAGAACAGGCAGTGGTGTGGGCCAGATAGCCTCAGCAAGAAACACACAGGCTCCTGAAGGACTGGTCTGAGCTGTCAGACTTTAAGAAGAAAGCATGTATTTAATTCGCCAGGCAAAAAATCCTTCTCCCCGGGGGTTCAGAGAAATCATATTATGAGATGATGCTTTCACCTTTGCTGAAGGCACGGTGAGGCTCTCTATTTTTCAGAGTTGTTTCTCAGCCAGTGGCACAGACTGCACAGCATGAGACCAAGGACAGAAGGAAGGACAGCAACACCTTCAACTAGCACGGCCACCAAAAACTGCTTGCACAAATCTGTTTGAGCCACACTCCAGTCTTGTCCGGATGTAAAACCAGCCAATTATTTCAGCATTAGAGCACTTCTAAGTGTAATACACAGAAAGAGTCAGCTCAAACCTTCTCTGTTCCATGCCAGCATGTCATTATTCCCTTGAGTTTGGTCAGCACAGACAGGGAACTGACAGATTTGCTTGCAAATCAGAAAGTCTCACTGAGTTCTTCCTACTACAGCAGCAGGGAATGTTTCCTACATTTGTGATCGCCAGGCAAACTCTGCAATCCTCCAGGTGCCTCTGCAGAGAGAGGCTGGGGTAAGAACCCCCACTCTCTACTCAACATGATGTACAAATAGGTGTGATTTTAGCTTGAAAACAAAAAGTTTGGTAGCACTGGCCGCTTGTCATCCTGGATCCAAACAGGTCTTTTAAAGGCAGCTTGCATATCTTGCAGATATTATATACAGTGTCAGAGCACAGCCTGACACTTCCCCCATTTGCAAAGTCCCAAGGACATTTTTATATCTGTATATACGTGTATGTGTACATAAAAACATTTCTCATATATACAGAATGCATACATTCTTTACATACTTTCTACATATTAAACAGAATATATAAAGATAAAATTATATATAGCATATGTATATTATATTGATATATAAACTATATATTATATATATATTGCTATAATATAGGTAATATATATGATATATTCAATATATATTATATAAATATATTTTTTTTAATGTTTTACATATATTAATGCAATGTATAACTTGTATTTATACATTACATATTTCATACATGTCTCTAGATGTTATCTGTGTAATATTTGCAATACTCGCATATATAAATTAGATTATGAAAATTATTAGATTATTACAAATAGGTTGTAAATTAATATGTATATAAAATGCCCCTGAGTTTAGAAAATATTATACAATATTTTGTACATATTTTCTACAGTGTAAACTTTATATACACTATATAATCTTATGATATATAAATAATAAGTATTACTATTGTTATATATTACTACTTGTAATATTTACTGTATATTTTTATCTCTTCATACAATGTATTACATATATCTTTTTCTATATGTGTGTGTATATATCAGCCCCCTTGTGTGTATTTTATCTATGTATAAAATGTATATTTATTCACATAATTTATCAATTAATTAATATGCATTGTGTAGTGTATTATATGTACATGTATGTAGTGTATCATAATATCATACAATCACAGAACAAGTATAAATATAGAATGTCTGTATGATAGAATACATATAGTAACAATAGGTGATATGCTACATAAAATATATACATATGATAAGCACTACCTGTGCTTATGAAATACACAGGATACATGTATATATGTCACAGCACACAGGCAGAGAGGGATGCGGATGAGCGGCTTTGTGCACGTGGAAGGACCTCAGCTTGCTGGGGGTGACCTGCAGAGCACCGCCCAGGCAGTCAGCGAGCTGAGGAACACGGCTCCTGCTCCCGTGTTCCTGGATTAGCTCCAAAATCAGCACTTTGGTACCAGAAAACTATCAACTGACTTGGGAAGGCAGCAGTTAAAAACTGTCGGGGAGCTGAAGCAAGCGATTTGGCGTTTTGGGAGGAAGAAGAGCAGAACGCCTGCAATGGGGCCAGCAGGGAGGTACCAGGGACTGGGAGAGGAGTCCGACTGAGGTGTAAATGCAACCTGAGGGGTATCATCATGAGGCCAAGAACAGAAATAACTCAACTGTATCTCATTCTAAACCAGAAGTAGAGAGAAGGACTTTTGTTTAGTCTAAGTAACCCAAAAGAAAGCCACCCAGGGGAACAGCTATCACGTCCCAGTCACAATTGGCAATTATTAGGCACATCTCAGTGGGCACCTGAGATGGAACCGACACTGTCAGTCCTTTTCATAAAATTTTAACGACAGCTGGAAAACAGTGGCTTGCTCTTTCTCAAGTTCTGCAAAGTCAAAGTGTCAGCATCCTGCAGAACCAGGACAGAAAACCTCAACCCTACAATGCAACAAGTTCTCCTGCACTTGAGGACTTTGGCTTCATGGCACTTGTTGCTGAACTGTTTTTTGAGACATTTCTACCTGGTGCTCTGCTAGGAAGAGATTAGGGCTGCAGTTTCCTCAGAGGTCTTCTAGAAGCACAGTCTTTCTAAATCTAGTCCAACCAGCACTTTTCTTTCCCTCTTGTTTTTTGACCATCCGCAGTAACCTGAGCAAAGCTGATCTTTCTCTACATTCACAGTTCTCCCTGTTCACATTTACAGGAGCAGGCAGCTCTGTGAGGATTAATATCAGGCAGTAGTGATGTCACGCACGGGATTATGATTAGTGGAGCTGTAAAGCCGAAGTAGACTCTGAAGAAACTGTTTAGCTATTTTTATATACCCATCTCCTTGAGAGGCAGCCTGGACTTCCAGATGAGGTCTGGATTCAGACCTGCATGTTTCATTCAGGCTTC
Source organism: Netta rufina (assembly GCF_964035555.1). Lineage (NCBI taxonomy): Eukaryota > Metazoa > Chordata > Aves > Anseriformes > Anatidae > Netta > Netta rufina. The sequence continues at coordinate 46,304,793 of NC_140128.1, forward strand.
TCTCTAGTGCAGATCAGCCACTCCAAACAGAATTTGGGAGCTGAATCAAGAAACACAACCCTCAAATCTTTGCCCAGAGTTCACCAGGATCCTCACCAGTACAGATTATGAGGGAGAAAATTTGACTCAGAGCCACAGTGGTCAAAACTCATTTGTGATTTTGGAGAATGAATGTATATTGAAAAGGACAAGATCCGTCAGGCTGCAGCACCTTCCAAGGACACAGTCTTTGCCATGAGACTCATGCTGGGCACTCAGAAAGTTGGGAACCAATAGCAAAATGTGCCAAGAACCTCCCTGATGGGTGAGTGACTTTGGATTAGAGGCATAGCAGGCTTTGCTGGGTCATGTGGCTAAGTGGTACCTAATTACAGCAGGTTGCAGAAGATTAGCCCACCAAGGTACACAGTGTAAGGCTTTAGGGATCATAAACAGCTCAAGCCGCCTTTATGTGCTCCAGAGCAACTCTCCTTTTTTTTTTTTTCTTTCTTTCTTTTTTCCATTCTCTGCTCCTCATTTTCTTTTCCAGAAACACACACATGATCAGTAGGGCTGGTGCTGAGGAGACACAGCCAGCCAGCTGCAGAGCAAAACATGCTCTACAGCCAAGTCGTCATCTCCTTTAACAAAACAAAAGCTGCAAATATAACCCCACAAGGCAGCCTACCTGCTACATCTTTTATAAGCCATCCTCTGCACACCCAAACAGGTGAGGAAAGGCACATTAATGACCACACTCAAAATCTCCAGACATCGCTTGTTGGAGAAGGTGGAAAACTGTACGTGTGTGGCATGCTTTGCCCTTAGCTCAGCGCTTTGTGGAAGACAAGGAGGGTTTATAGGATGGTGATAATCACCTTCTCTCTGGACACCAGCTGAAGCCCTTTCAGAGTAGTATTCCAGGCACAGACTGCATGCTTGTTTAGCACCAGGAAATTCACATGCAGCCACTGTGTTCGCTTCCAAGGTCCCGGTATCTCACTACAAATGGCACTTAAGTTCTGGATCAACCACCTTGCAGAGAGGAGGAAAAACTCCAATTTCTTCTCATAAAGAATAAAAAGTTATGGAAAAGATTTTATAGGATGGCAGAAGGTGGACTAAAATGCCCTTGCAGGCTGCCTTCCTCACTGAGGTCATGCCGATGTTCCTGTTCCTAAGTACAGCCAATTTGTACAAGGCTTTCCTTTTTCCAAAGGGAAAATCTGCCTTCTTGCACACAACCTAATGCCAGATAAGTTCTTACACCACCAGTGCTCCATGAGCCAGGGCAGGGCCAAAAGTTTTGCTCTTTTTTTCCTACAGTGAAAGCACTTGTCTGAGTCTTGCCACATACTTTTCCATGGTACAACACAGAAGCTTCATACTTGTCTCCTGCCAGCCCAGCAGACAGGCTCCATAAGAAGCAGGGCACACAAAGCAATCTTTCAGCCTCTGGTGGTGATGGCACACAAAATAAGAGACCCAGAAAATAGCAGCCCTCAAGAATTAGGACATGTCTGGCTGGATTTTCAAACAAGTACCTGCCTCTGCTCAGCAAGGCCATGGTTCGAGTGTGCAACATGGAGAGACTGAAAGTGCTAATCCTAAGAGCCCAGGCCTGCTGAGAAAGATATGGCACCGATGAGAAGAGCAGTAATCCCTGCATGTGGGCAAATCCAGGATCTGATTCAAAAAAAAAATAAAATCTGAATGCCCACCAGAAGCTGACTCTGGGCTTTTTTATGTGCCAGGTTGGCTGCTGCATCCTCCAGGAGACAAAATGTGGCCTGCAAAGGGAGAGTAAGGAGAGGAGAGAGACACAAGACAAAAGTGGCCTCACACCTGCTGTAATATCCTTTAAAAACGAGGTGGAAATCTGGTTCACCTGAACCGTTATGAAGGCCCTGAAAATAAAATCCTTAGCACTGGTTCATAATTGCTGGCATATATCATATCATCTCCCCGCTATTTCATCCAGGGACTGTATGGCTCAGGTATCACTCAGCCTAGAATAACATCTATTTCCACAGAAGCTGTAAGATTCCAGACTTTAATCTCAGGTGCTATTGCAGACAGGATGACATGCATTTACAGAGAGCCACAGAAAATTTGGAGAACGGCAGAGGTCTGTTCTCATCAGAAGCACTGCCTCACAGGTGATACCAAGTCAGAAGGACATTAGGTTTTCTCCCTGATAGAATAATAGAATCAAATTTGAAATATTTTACTATGTTTAGTTAGCTGGAAGGACGACTGGAAACTTTGTATGCCTAATGTTACCTTACTCGCTAAAGAATCAGCCTTATCTGTAAGACCTAAGACCATACAGAATTATAACACAGGACTGGGGAAGGAGGGCAAGATAACCTAGGCCTGGAGGATGTGCCTCCAAAGAATAGGTGAGGAACTCATGGCACGCACATTGTTGGATGTGTAAATGACTTAGTTTAGTATGCCCTGGCTAAGCTGGAACAATAAGATAAGAAAGGAGATGGCCTGAGCATGCACAAGGACTGGGTTCAAGCAGGAACACAGTGAGGAAGACTACAGACAACCACCAGAGACCCCTGAACGACCACCAGTGGAAACAAATGCTCACGCATCAGGACCATTTACATATTATAACGAATTATGAAAAGAAGTAATTACTTCTTGGAAATACTTATGTTTTAATTGTATGTAACCCCTGTAGCCTGGACAATTTGGCACACACACTAGGTGGTACGATCCCCTGTGCATCCGTCCAGTGCTGCAATTAAAGAATGTCTGACTTCTGAAACCCCAAATCAGATCTTAAAGAGCTTCTTTGACCGACTCCTACAGTATCACAGGCACACATATAATACAATTTGCTGCAGAAGAGCTCTTCCGACTCCAGTGGTACACTGACACCCTGAAAAGTTTTATGCAGAACAGCATCATCCTCAGCAGGAAAACAGTTGGTGTAATTAGCACTGGTTGCTCAGTTGCTCTGAGGATCTGCAAGGCCGAGTGCCTGCTTGGGACAGCCGTCTTCCCTGACCTGTAGAGGAGCAGGGTAAACATGCAGATCTGCTAAAACCATTTCCTCTTTTTCGTAATCAGTTAATGGATCTTACGGGCAAAGATGTTTACGTAACCATGCCTTACACGGCTCCTGCCAGCAGCTTCCTGGATCAGACCTGTTTCACAGCTCAGGCCCTCGGCATGGATTAAGGAAAGCGTTGATCAGAGGAATGCTCGCGGTGAAGCAGGTAGGAGGTAGGCTCTGCAGCTGGCTACAGGAGTGGAAGTCACTCAGCCTGGTGCCTGCCCTAATTGCTGGGAATGTCCCCGAAACTGAAAGGCTGCTGAGGTTCCTGTCATCCTCACAGAGCCTTTGGGGCAGACAAAGCAGCTAGCACAAAGGCGAGTCTTTGTAGCCACACAGCCACAAACAGCAGATCTCTGGTAGGCAAAGCCCCTTAGAGCTTAACAATATTCTGCAGTACCTCCACAGCACCGCACAGCTCTACTTTCTCATGTGTTCTCACTGCCACAGGGGAGCAATAACCCCCATTCTCAGTGCTGTCGCTGCTCCAGGCAGATTCTTGCGTCTTTTCCTGGCCTCCCTTCACACAGAAGCAGGGCTTTGCTCCTGGGGAATCATCACAGACCCCTGGGAGTGCCCCAGGCCACCTCCTTCCCCTTTGCTTCCCATCATCTTTGCTACTTTGCCAGCAGATGGCTAGGAGAGCACGACTTCACACTCCCATCAGAAAGACAAGGACGCTGTAGAAGAGCAGTCTGCCTTTCCCATGGCTTTTTACTTTGCCCCATCATACTGCTCACTGAGGCAGAACTCCTGCTGAAGTCAGTATGATTACAAGCCCAAAAGCTGTGTTTCCCAAGCAAGCTGGAATTACAAACACCTTCTGCACATCTGGGCAGCCCTCTGTGTGGTAATTAACACCTGGCAAACGCTAGAACATCTCTTTGGTCTGTGTTTGAACAAGTTCAGTGGAAAGTGCTGGACACGTCTGCATCCCCGTGCTATGATCTGGCACACGACTGCACCGATACCTGCACGGTGGCTCTGTCACCACTGCATAGTAGATAGAGAGGCAGATGGCAAACGGCACTAATCCACCTCTGCTGCCCTTGGCTTGTCAATCCACCTCCATCCAAAGCAGCACTCCAAAGAGAACGAAGAACGATCAGGGTTCAGAAGTGCTTTTGGTTTTCTCTAAAGATGGTGCATTTCTGCAAGACAGAAACTGGCAGTAACCACTGCCTCGGCAGGAATTCACTTCACATCCACAGTCTCAGGAGCTGCTCAGTTTGGAAATGGATGCTTTAAGCCAGCGGGAAGCTGATGTTTCCTTCTTTCCCTATCCATAGTGTATTTCTTGGTCACATCAGGTTGTGGAAGATCAAAACTGACAAATGACAGCAGCGATTGAATTTAGGGAAGACAAGCTTCATCACATAAGTTTTAACACTCTTGCTCATTAAGGCCCCCAGCGTTAACTCGAGCTGTTAAGGTAGGTAAATTTCACAGGTCAAATTAGCGAGGAAAGAAACACATTCTGAAAAACTCCCAACAACACAGTTAATACTAGGATGGGGCAGGACTCAGGGGCAAATGTTCATCTCAGGCAGTGAAGGCTGGTCTGTGGGGAGATGGGGCCTACATCACTCAAGGCTTCCCTGCACACCTGAAGAGAGCCCCACGGCCCCAGTTCAGGGGGATATGCTGAATTCCTGCACCACCAGCCTGTCTCCAAAGGCTGTCTGTTAATTCTTCATGGTATATATGGTGTATATTCACATACCAGTATGGCTGAGGGAGCCTAGTGAAGCAGGGCAATTGGCCAGGAGTGACAGACACATCTCCTGCTCACCATGATGACGCTTTGGTGCTTCTCTCATAAACTGCCCAGGAGAGGACAGGACTGGAGGACGTTTGCAGCAGGTGGCCCCATTTCCCTGCCCTTCTGCTCAGCTCTGGTTCCAGTCAGGACTGCAGTGTGGTTGTGAAACAGTACAGAAAAGAAAAGGTTGTGACCACACACACCAGGTTCTGCCTTACCCAGCACCTGCCTTCAGCAGGCCTCCAACTCTGCAGGGACAAACAAGAGATGCCCACAGGGAGCAGACACAACTGGGCTCCATACAGTCAAGACCAGGGTGGACTAGGAGTTCAGCTCTGACATTATGCTGGCTCTTTCAGAGGTACAAAAGGGGTGCATGTGTGAACAAACGCTGCTAATGGGCTGAAAGAAACTTTTTAACAGCTAGTAACAGCATCCAGGACTTCTCCCATTCTGCTCAGGCTTCTATGAACACCAGCAAGATACCCTACATCTCACAGGAAGGAATCCCATCCCGCTGAAGCCTATGAGAGATCTGTTGTTTTGAGGAGATGTCAGATGTCACCTCGAAAGTTTTTAAAGAGTTCTTTAAAACTTCCACCTGTCTTCTAAAGCCTAGACTCAGAGGGATGCTTCCAAAAGCCTGACATCTCAGAAGAAAAAGGCACAGGACAGCCAAGCTTCTCCTGCTGAATGAAGTAAGCAGTTCGGCTTTATTGGTCTGTTTCTGCTAAGCAAGGAGCAAAAAATCCTCTCATCAGGTTCTCAAGTTTTCCAATACACCCTCAAAGTCCACCTTTGCTCTGTGAGAAGCTGCAGGGAAGTTTAAAAAAATAAACACAAAAACCACAAGAAGGAATAGAAGCTGTACTGAACCTTCAGGACTGTTCAGGCAATATTTGCAGTGGCTAAACACAGTAGTACAAAGTGCAAGTTGAAATCAATCTACTTTTAAGCAGCAGCGATCACTACACCTTGTGTCCCTTGTGCTGCCTGCCCAGGTCACTTTTCCTTTCCTCATTAACAAACAGATGTTCCCCCTTTGTGTCACCCTTCATGATAAGTGACACATCTGCATTTACACACTCAGATTGAGCAGCTGATTCTGATCTACAGTTTTCACACTGGCCTCTGAGAAAAACGAAAACTTGTCCCCCAGCATTGACGCAATGGCTTTTCCTTACCATATTTCACAACAAAATGATCTGCAAATCCCCACACACAGGAAATGCCCCATTGCCTGCTCCAGCAGGCTGTAGCTGCTGCACATCCATGCTCGTTCAGCACCTTCTGCAGCCACTCTGTGTGAGATTGCTGTTTGGCAGCGGCTGCTACAGGAGCACAGACCCTGCTGTGTGCTCCGTGTTCTGCCTGAGCACCCAGAAATCGCCTGTGGTACCCAAGGAAGTTCCCACAAGGCTTGTGCCCAGCAGGAAGCATTTTTAGCAGTACGCCAGGATATGTCAACCAGCATTTTATGTATGCCAGCAAAGCCCAAGCCTGCAGGCTAAAGGAAACCACACTGGTGTTTGTCTGCCCACAGATTCAAGAACAGGAGGCACGGTGAGACAACGGGAAGAGCAAGGGGCGGGGGGGGGGCGAAGGAAAAAAATCCGATTAGCAAGAAGTAGCTGAGAAGGATGATAGAGACAGAGGCTTTTTAACCACCAAAACTGAGACAACAAGGGAGAAGGAAACGACCAAAACCAAGCTCCTCTGAGTGCAGGGGAAAGAGAGAGGGGAATCTATTGCTCCTGTCCAATGCTGGTTCTTCCTAGGGTTCCCCAGCTGAACCCATCCCTCTAGAAGACGTCTGTCTCCAGAGAGGTCACAACGTCCTGCCAAATCCTAGGACCAGGTAGAGGCTAAAAGCATCCTAAGCTCTAATCCGCCGCCTTCCTTGCTTAAGAAAATACAGACCCAACCCGGTCAGGCACTGCACAGCAGCCCTGGCGTGGGAGAGGAGAGGAGACACTAAGGCTTGAATTCTGCTGGTATGATCCTGTGTTAACCTTCACAGATGGAGCCCCATGCTGCCTCGCTCCTGGGGACTCCTGAGTGACACTTAAGCCACCACCTTACAAACCACGTGTGAAACCAAAACCCAACCATGTGTCAAACCCAAAAATGTGAGGTCAGGTCTGACTGACCCACTCTCAGGCTCACTGAGGCTGCCCACCTTCGTCTCATCTTGGCTCTCCCCACATCGGGAAAGGACTCCTCTATCCTCCACACCACCGGCCACCACAAGGCCAGGGGCACAACACCCACTACTTTGGCCTGTGGGTGCTGTCCCCCGTTCACCTCTGGGTGCTGCAGGGACGGAGCTACAGGCTGTGGCCAGCCTGGTCCAATAGATCCGCCTCACCCTGGTCTGACAGATCCCCCCATCTCAGAGCATCGATCCTCAGGCAGCACAAAGTTATCTCCCTTCTACAGAGAAAGATGCAAAACCACCCTGCCTCAGGAGCATGTGAATTGCACATCCCTGCCCATCGATGGCTCCCACTTTTCTTGCCCTCAGCTGCTGCAGTTTCAGAAGCGGACAGGTTTTGGGGGTGGCTGGAGGCCCGACTCAACACCTCCCACCAAAGCCACTTCGGTGGGGCGATCCCATCCCTAAAAATGTCCCTAAAAAGTCAGTTTCCCCTACTCAACCTGTCTCAGCAGCCTCCTTCCTCTCCCTTCTCACCCAGCCCTGCTCACCTCACACCAGGCAGAGCACAGCAGAGGAGCTGAGCTCTCTGTCCCTTCCCAAACACCTGCTGATGGCAAAACAGGACGTGCACAGTGTGACGGCTCCCCGGAGCTGCCGACCAACCCGGGACACTGGGGTTTTCCAGCCCGGCAGGACGAGGGGAGCCACCAAGTTGTGCTGAGCGGCGATGCCACTGGGGCGAGAAGCCGCCGTGGTTTATGCATCTCTTTTTGGAAAAGGGAGATCAATTTGGGCTGCTGGGGATCGATGCCCTGAGATGGGGGGGATCAAAAGCGACACACGCAGTCCGGCGGGGACCAGGCAGGGTGCCAGAGGGGATGCCGTGGTCATCCCAAAGCAGAAGGAGCCGGGGGGCACAAATCCCACAGCGGAGTGAGCTGGGGGGCACAAATCCCAAACCGGGAGGCACAAACCCACCGAGGGGCTCCAGCCTCGGACCCCCGCTCTCTCGCCACCACCCAGGACCTCCGCTCAGCCCGCAGCCCTCCCAGGCAGCCTCACCTCGGAGTACACGAAGAGGGGCAGGACGAGGATGGCCAGCAGCAGGTCGGCGACGGCGAGGCTGACGATGAAGTAGTTGGTGGTGGTCTTGAGCGCCCGCTCGGTGCAGACGCTGAGGCACACCAGCCCGTTGCCTCCGACGATGAGGAGGATGAGGACGATGCCCAGCACCAGGGCGGCGACGTTGTGGCCTCCCGGAGGGGGCGGCGGGGGCTCGCTGCCGTTCCCCGGGGCGCTGCCGTTCCCCATGGCGCCGCGGCGCTGCCCCGGCAGCCGGGCTCATGGAGCCGCCGGCTTCACCGAGCTGCCCGGCCCCGGGGCGATGCCGGGGGAGGCCGGGGGAAGCCGGCAGAGCCGGCCCCAAACTTTGCGAGGAGCGGGGAGGAGCCTCCCGGAGGCAGCCCCGGCACCAAGCGGGTCACCGGGCGGCTTAGCGGCAGGGGGCGGGCTGCCCGTGTCCCCCCCTTCTGCCCGTGTCCCCTCCCTGTGCCCGTGTCCCCCTCCCTCTGCCCGTGTCCCCTCCCCGCAGGGCACCCGCAGCCCCTGGGGAGGCTGGAGGGAGTCTGGGGTCGGGGGGAGGCCCCCCCAGCTCTTGCCGTGGTTGGGGTGCCTGGCCGGAGGTCCGCTGGCGGAGGCTCCTTCTCCCCCTGGGTTTTTGAGCTGGAGGAAAAGGACAAGTCTTCGGTGACACCGCTGAGATTTCGTCTTCGATCAGCCGCCCCCCTGCCGGCACAGCGTCGCTTGGTCGGTGCGAGTTCCCCCGGGCTTCCCACCACAAAGCTCCGGGAGCGATGCTGGAGCAAGGCAACGCGCCCTTCAGAGCGAAAAACGGCAAGAAAACGGATTTAAAAGACTTTGCAGCGGCACGTTATGGGAGGCAGAGTAGGAAAAAAAAAATAAAAAACAAGGTCCGTATGTTGAGCATAATGTCTTTCTCGGAATGAGGCTGACCACTTTTATACGTCTCCGAAACAGCGGAGGCAGTGGCCCCACAAGCACTGCACTGCAAATGTGGCAGATCAAAGCACCCTCGGATCGGTCAGACCTTGATGAAGCTACACCGTAGGGAAAGAAAAAGAAAAAGAAAAAGAAAAAAGAAAAAAACAGCAAGTTTCAGAGTAGGAGGTTGTTTCAAGTCAGCCTGACCTGAAGTTATTTTCCCCAGGAGATTCAAAGCAATAGTATGAACGGTAATTAGAGAAATCAATGCTGTTAGCTTGGATCCCCGAGAGCATTTGAAGGACTGTGGAGACTATAACCATCCAGAAAATGGCAAACTGCCTCTTTTTAAATGGAGAGGGATAAGAAACCAGGGACTAAAGAGTAATCTGTGGTGCTTCAAGTAAAAGAGCATGTTCCTCACTAGAGCTAGGAGGGAAATAATTAGATACCATGTATCTCAGCTTTAGCGCTGCTGCAATCTCACATAGCCTTGTCTTAAGCAATGAAAGGGAGAAGAGTAGCTGAAATTATTATGGATTGGGTGAATAACAGATTGGAAAACTGTACTCCAAGGTCTGTGCAGAATTTGGTAATGTTTAGAATTTGCATAATTGACCTGAGTGAGTGTCCAGAGAGCTCACTAATTAAATTTGAAGATACTGCCAAGACAGGTGAGGCTGCGAATATCTTGGAGCACAGGATGAGAATTCAAAATGTTATGCTGCAAAAAACATCTGGTAAATGCAGGATGCAATTCAAATGGAATTTTGCACCTGTCCTGTGCTTGGGCAGGAATAATCAGCTGCAGAAATGCAGGGCTGAGGCAACAACCAGATGGAGAGTAGGTGTAGGAGCAAAGGTGCTGTAGCAGGCTGTAAACTGCACATGGGGACTAGGATGTCTTATTGTTGTAAATGACAGAAAAAGAAGCCAAAGCTCTCCTGGAATAATTCTGTTTGAGAAGTACCTGCACACCTGCAGACTCAGGCAGCCTTCATTCTGCCAGCCACAGTCAGCGTCACCTTTCACAACACTTGTCATAATTATGCCAGCTAAAATAACAGACGGAGATTATGATTCCTAGAGGTAGGGGTTAAGGTGACGTTTCTCACTCCCTAGGATGAACACCTCTAGACTGCAATGCTGCAAGCAGCAAGGCAGACACCACATGTATTCATCTCAGATACCAACAATTGTGCTTTTTTTACTGCTTAATGCATCACTGCATTCACCCCTGCGCTGACAGAGATGAGCTCAGTGAAGTCCCACAGAGCTGGTGCTGGAGGCTGGGGAAGGACAGGGGAGCTGTCACCCCCAGTTCTAGCCCAGATGGTTTGGGAGATGTGGGACCTGATCCAGACTCAGTGGGCACCTTTCCAGCCATGCCACCAAACCTCAGATCAGATGTTTGGGGTGAGCTAACTAGTCAGTTCCGCTTGGTGTTTATGGAAGGCAGTAGGAAGAGAAGGCATAGCAGGAAAGTATAATTTACACCATGTGGAGAGTGGGAACTGCATTACTGCTGGCTTTTTATAAGGCAAGAAGATTTTTAGAGCTGCTTACAGATATCAGTATGTTACCTGTTCCAGATATAGGTTTCATCTGATCTATTAAGAGGCTGGCAGAAGAAATCCTCTCTCCAGTGTCTGCCCACACCAATTTCCTTTACTCTTATTTGGAGAAGGCCGCAATTAATCCTCAGCATGTGAAGCATAGAAAAGCCAGAGCCCTATTACCATGAACGGGGACGTGGACCTCGGTACCATCCTTTCCCTGTGTTTATCAGCAGTTAATCCCGCAGTCTGTTTTACCCAGCTGCCTTGGGTTTCACAATTTCATACATGGGTAGGAGAAAATTACTTTGGTTTAAGCACTTAGCTGGCAATCTGTCTTGCCATATTGTCTCCAGAGGTGTGACTTCCAAGTTCTTTCTGAAGTTCACAAGAATGCTATCGGCTTCGTAGCTGCTGAGCTGTACTGACTGTTTCCTGTCCCCATAGCATGTGTGCCATCCTCACAATGATCCCAACACCTGTGAGTATGTCTACTCCCCTCCTTCTGCCAGCTGACCCAGCTGTGATGTGGACTTAAATCAGTGAGCAAAGCTCTGTCCTGCAAAGACAAAACAAAGCTCCAGCAGCGGTGGGTACTCACACGCCATCCCGTCTGCCCGTGGTTCCCCATTCCTTTGGGAACAGTTCGGGGCTCAGGTGGGCACAAGCAGGGCTGTGAATCTGTCAGGTTAAGAAGATATACATCATCCAGTGCAGTGAACTGGGACAAAACTGCCCCATCGGTACTTCTTAAACCCACATGTCCTGGCAGAGGGAGTTTGCATCAGCTCAGTGGTTTGTATCTGCTGCTCACAGCTTTTCTGCTCTGCTGGTCGGATCCTAAGACCCGAGTGCTGGCACAAGTGCTGCTGTCATAGCCTTCACTCAGTGAGGAGCGGGTACTGTGGGACCATTTTTACTAGAGCCCTTTTGCTCAAAAAAAATCCACGCAAACTAGCCAAAGGAGGCTTTGAAGTGCATTAATGAAACTGCACTGAACTCCTGTGTGGAGAAAATGCCCTTAATTTATTTGTGTTTAAACCAGCTGAGCAACAAAGGGATCGGGATTGAGTTGTGACTGCAGGCCTTCTGCCTTCCCACAGGGATTAATACCATTTCTCTAATCTCCTTTAACAGTCAATTTAGATTAATTATCTTGATTTTCCCTGTGGGTTAGCACAGACTGCCTCTTAACTCTCAGCGTGGAAGCCCTTATTCCAGACTAGCAGTACTTTAATCCCAGACCACTTTAATCCTGGAGTGGATTAAACTAATGTGAAACAAGGCTTTTCACTTCCAAAAAAGAGCAGCCTTGCAAAGCACTAATTAGGACGGCTCTCCCATTGCAAACTCCCAGGCTGCAGTGAGCCTTGCTCACTGCCACTAAGTCCTGTGGTTCCCCTGTGTCTGCTGCTCTTGCTCAGTCCTCGGTGCAGCCTTGTAGAGAACAGATTCCAGGGTCTTTGATGTGTGACAGTGTCCCCTTGGGAGTAATCCCAGAGAGTGAGGGCCGGCAGGAAAGCTTCCTCTCTTCTGTTAGTGAATTAGAGCTGTGGCCCCTTCCTGGGACGAGAGGAACTGTCCTCCTCACAGAAGAGGAGGAAGGGCTGTAATGCATCAGCATACCCAAGGAAGTCACGTTATGCCACTGCAAAATAAAAAAGATGACAAGCAATAGAGCCATTTGTCACCCTTATGAAAAGCAGGAAGCATTATGTGCCAGGGCTGGGATGTTTGAGCAATGGACAGTGAGTGTTTAAGAGCACCTTTGAAGAGTTTCTGGTGCAATCAGTGGTTTTGAACAATCCTTTCTTGCTTGGATGTGCAGCTTGCAGAGCATCCTGGTTCATCAGTTGCTCTGTGACATCCTGCTGGCTCAGGGCAGGGACTGGGGAGGTTGTGAAAGTCACCCACAGCCGCTTCTCATGACATCAAAAATATTTTATTTTGTCCTAAGCAGGTGCTGTGAAGGACACGAGGGGTGAACAGCAGCACTTTCTGCCAGCAGGGCATCTCAGCCTCAAATAAGTCTGGTGCCCAAGCCAAGCCATCAAAGAAACATCTGCCTATGTGGGCTCCTTCCCCTGTGCCAGGAATAGATTATCTGTATAAATTCATTTCAAATATGGGATGAGGCTCTTGTACTCAGCATTTCGCAAGACCTTCAGTGCCATGCATCTGCAACCACAGGATGTGGCATGCAAAGACTTTGCTCAACTCACCACCCACAAGCCACCCACTTCTGCCTGGGATCAGCAGCACCAGGAAAGCACCCCTTTCTTGCACAGAATGACAAAATAGTGGAAGATCTGCCTTTTTGATATGTTTTGAGGCATGTTTTAAAAAGAGTCTTGGAATGAGCAGTGCGGTCAGCTTTCAGGAAGGGGGCTGCGGTGGAGCTGGTGCCTGACAGCTAGCCAAGGAGGCAGAAAGAGTCCTCCAGAGACTTCCCAGGATGAGTTGATAGAGGATTTGGTTTTTAGCCAATTCAGAGGACCAGAAAGGTTGCAAAGTGAGACATCTGTCAGAGTCTCCCAAAAGACACAGAACTTTTATCACCGTAGTTTTTCACACTCAAGGCACTGAATTTTTAAATAGAAAAGGAGAACAAAATTACCTGCCAACATTTCAGAACAGATGTGCCTAAACTCAGGTATTGAATAGTACCCTGATAGCCCAGCAACAGATCACTGGGGCTATCAGCAGGATCAGAACAAAGGGAGGAAAATAAAGGGCTTTTATGGCCAGTCCTGTTCCTTTTACTTGACATATTTAGCTGAGCAATTCTCTATGAAAGTATCATCCACAGCAAAGCCATCCTGCTTTACAATTCGTCTGTAATGCATTTCCAAGAAAAGACACAGCGGCAGCATCCTGCCTTTCGGGTTAACCTTTGCAGGAAAGGGAAAAGGATGGCAGGGCTCTCCTGGTTCCCAGGCTCACTGAGTCCCCCTTCAAGAAGCTGCAGGGATTTACTTACACACTGAATAGATCTTTTGACATTCACCGTTCTGGCAAGTTATGATAAATCCATGTAAGAGGTAAAATCTCATGCATTTTTAATGGTGATTAGCTTTGGGAATGGAACTACAGAGAAAACGGCTGGATTTGCTGTCTCTTTTAGCTTGTAATCACACCAAGACGTTTTTTTGGATGCCTGGTTTCAGACTAAGCCATATAATTGATCTCATGTGGGGGTAGCGCGGTGAAATACAAGGGCTTGTGTCACAGGACAGATCAAATGAATATACTTCAAGAGTCTCTCCTGCTTTTAAAACATCAATGAGCTTATTGGAGCCAATCATTACGAAAAACCTCCTGGGGAGGCTGCAAGGTAAGAGGCCTGGAAAGACATGCCTGTGAGCACCAAGAACCTCTAAGTGCTCCTCCTTCCCCCTTATCTCACACCGCCTGTTCCCTTGCACCTGGACAGGACAGCCTTCCAGGTCCCTGACACAGGCCGTAGAGGGACACAGCCAAAATGTTGTCCACGTGGCTGTGCGACTGCCAGGATCCGCCCTGCTCATTGCTGGCACCACATACCTGGAACAGCTGGGCCAGACCTGCCAGCCAGGACGCAGAGCATGTCATCCTTATAATTAAAATTAATTCCCTAGAGTGCTTTCTCCTCTTCCCCAGACACAGCAAACAGCTGGAGGCTGAGATTACGGATGCTTATGCCAATTAGAGCTGTGATAAGGCCAGACGCATGGGGAGCATTAGTGTGCAGCTCTGCAGTGGAGAGACAGTCCTTGGATCTCCTCCGTGTCAAGGTACGAGGGAGCTTCCAGCTGAGCAGAGCGATGCCAGGCTGAATGCCAGGACAGGCAGAGCAGCCCTGGGGAAGAAGCCACCCAGCCGTGTCCCTGCAGTGGTGTGTGCTGTCCCATCCACGCATCCCATGCCATGGAAACAACCTGGGGACAGGCAGAGTGCCCTCACTTCATCAGGCCTTGAATGAGGTTTGAAAGAAGGGTCAAAGGATGTAAAAAAAGGTAGCAAGTGATTGTCAGGGGAGAAGCTTGCCTTTACAGGTCTTTAGAAAGTTATTTGTGCTTCCTTGGTGACAGCCACAATGTGCACATAGGAAAGCAGTTTCCCTCTTCCTCTCAAAACGGCACCAACCCCTGAACCTGGCTTTGCTTTTCTGGGTCACAGTGCCAGCCACAGTAAAACCAGCCTTTGTTTCCCTCTATTTTGTCCAGCTTCAAGCAGGAGGAAAGATTTACTTGCAGGAGGGAAGTGCTTCAATGCAGCCCTTCCAAATTCAAGGCTGTCTCCTGCTTGCTGCGGGTACACCTGCAGAGAGGAGCAGCTCCTGCAGGATGAGCCAGGCTCAGCCCCTGCGTCCCAGGGCAGAGCATCTCTAGGGAGGCAGACTCACACCCCCAGGGGACTCTTTGGGTTAGTACTCAGCCCTGCTCTGGAGCAGGTGGATAAAAGATGTTCTGGCTTGGTCCCAAAGCACCAAAGAACCTCTATCATCCCATCCCATGGAGAGCCAAGGCACTGACCAGCACCCAAGGTGGGTACTCACCTGCCAGTTGGTTATTTTTCTCCTCTATCCTCTCATTTCTTAGCAAAATGTTTTAAAAGTTTGGGATTTTTCCAATGTGAGCAGAATGCCTCATGTTTTCTTTAAAGAGCCAGGTTTTGCTGCAGATTTCACCCAAGGGTTTGGCTCGAGGCAGACACAACCTTAGTACAAATGGCTGAGGTCTGCTGTAGCAGAGCCCAGAGCTCCCAACACAAAGGTTTTGCTCTCCTTGCCCGTGGGTAGCGCTGCCAATGGTGGAGATAACTAGCATGTCCAGCACCTTCCAGACTTCAGAACAAATGGGCACACTTTCAGGAATGTGATATTTTTTATGAGTGATTACCTCTTGCCCCCCACATTTTAACTTTGTTTTTAGTCGGGTGCAAATCCAGAAGGGCACCATATGTTACAGCAAAGCACAAGGCATCTCTGACCTCTGCTGCCCCGCTGAACAAAATGGAGGAGAGAAATAAGCAATATAAGGGGACCCAAGAGCAGCTCAGGAGGTGAGCACTATATAAGCAAATAGACAGAGAGGAGCACACATCCCTCACCTCCCCAGAGGTACAGCAGCGAGAGATGCCTTTCTGCTGGTGACTCCTGGATCCAGGCAGGCACCTTCTTGGCTTAGAGCAATTTGTCCCTTGCTCAATCACATGCTGCTGTGGAGGATCTGTAGCCACAAGGAAGGGGTTCTCCCCTTCAGGGCTGGGACTTGAACGGATCCCAGATATTTTGTTGCACTGGGCATAGGGAGGTGCATGCTTCCTGCTCAAAGAGGGAGCCCTTTAGGGATTGCTGTGGACCATTTACACACAGAGGCACTGGTAAGCCAGCAGCCCAGAAAGGAAACATGGTTTTCCCCTCTGTTTCATGCACTAGCTGCCAAAAGGGACCATGAGGGTCTGTTTCTGTGACGTGGATTTATTCCAAGACAGGGAACGATCCCTGCTCTGTTCAGGATCTTCACAGAATCACAGAATCACAGAATTTCTAGGTTGGAAGAGACCTCAAGATCATCGAGTCCAACCTCTGACCTAACGCTAGCAGTCCCCACTAAACCATATCTCTAAGCTCTACATCTAAACGTCTTTTGAAGACTTCCAGGGATGGTGACTCCACCACTTCCCTGGGCAGCCTGTTCCAATGCCTCGCAACCCTTTCAGTGAAGAAGTTCTTCCTAACGTCTAACCTAAAACTCCCCTGGCTCAACTTAAGCCCATTCCCCCTCGTCCTGTCACCAGGCACGTGGGAGAACAGACCAACCCCCACCTCGCTACAGCCTCCCTTGAGGTACCTAAAAAGAGCGATAAGGTCACCCCTGAGCCTCCTCTTCTCCAGGCTGAACAAGCCCAGCTCCCTGAGCCGCTCCTCGTAGGACTTGTTCTCCAGGCCCCTCACCAGCTTCGTCGCCCTTCTCTGCACCCGCTCAAGCACCTCCATGTCCTTCTTGTAGCGAGGGGCCCAAAACTGAACACAGTACTCGAGGTGCGGCCTCACCAGAACTGAGTACAGGGGGACGATCTTGGAATAACTGAGTCCACCTTGGGGTTTGGGAGTAGGGAGGGTGTTTTTCTGAGGTCTCACTTAGCTGTATGAGACTGTAACTTTCCTTCTCCCTCCATTTTTCAATCCCACCTACATCTTCCCCTGCCCCTGCTCCCACCCCATCCCATTCCTCCTTTTTTTGCAGCCAAAATTACAGATCAGGTGGTAAAGATTAAAACTACTCCTGAAACCATCCTGTACAAGAAAGGAGCATTTGGAAAGCTAAATCCCCCAATCCCCTTATTCCAATTAGTGTCCTTTCTCTAACAGATTTGGAGGTGGTTCAAGAAAATGACTCCAATCTGCTCTCAGTAGATAGCAGCATCGTGGTCAGCTCCTTGGCATGGGAGTAGGCTCACCTGAAAACATTAAAGAGAAAATTCTCACTACACACACGGGCTCACACATACGCATACTAAGAAAAAACAGAATGGGGGAGGTAGAAGTTCCTGAACACCCTTTAAGCTGATTAAAGGGTATTTTACTTTTACGTAGGAAGGATTTAGCCATGCAGTTCCTAGTACCATCTGACCTCAATAAACTCCCATGCCATCAGCAGATGCCACCATTGGATGGTGTCACAGACTGTGCCAGGGCTCCTTGAAGGATGGCTGCACCTAGACACCCTCAGGACTTGTGATGCCATTGCTGGACATGTGTGGTGGGTGAGATGGTCTTTGGCAACCTTTTCAATCTGTTTTGACCCCAGGGCACTCAGCCATCTCAAGGCCATAGATCTCAGAGCAGTGCAGAGGCTGCAGGAGCATTTGGGAATGCACATTTTGGCCAAGCAAGGTGTATCCATGAAGAAAAGCAGCCCCAGCAGATCCTGAGTTGCTGCAGTAATACATCTGGGGTCTGGACGGCGGACAAGCTGGCATGAATGCGACCTTGTAAGGGCTGTCCTGGATAAACAGCAACCCCAAAGG
Organism: Netta rufina; assembly: GCF_964035555.1. Lineage (NCBI taxonomy): Eukaryota > Metazoa > Chordata > Aves > Anseriformes > Anatidae > Netta > Netta rufina. The sequence goes on from NC_140128.1 coordinate 46,322,336, forward strand.
CTGGATAGGCTTTCCCCATCCAAGGCACGGGCTACAACATCCACACGACAATAACAGCATTTATCCAGCCTATTCTTAATGCTCACCGGAGATGTACCCACATTGATTCTCCAGCTAGAAAGTATTTCCTGATCTCCTGTATCAATTTCCTTGAAGCATGAAGGGGAATTTCTCTCCCTTTATGTCTCAGAACAACCCTCTGGAGCTGCGTGTGGTAATTTTTGAGTCTTTCTTGCAGTATTGGATCAGAACACTTGCCTTTATGATGAAATCCTGTCTTTTACAAAGTGCTGTTTCTTTTGTCTTCTCCTACAGCACAGCCAAAGGACAGGCTCGTGGTTTCTTTAAATATTGCCAAATTTATGGCAGTGTAGTTCTAAGGTGATGCATGTCATGTGGCAGGTTTGGTCACCCCTCCTTCCTACTGTAAGGAGGAGAAAAAAGACCTTCCTCTCTACCACCCAGCCTTGGTGTCCCTGAGATGTGCCAGGGTGTGCACCAGCCATGAGGTATCCTTTCGGATAAATGAGGTATCCTCGGTGTCGAGGTGAGGATGGTCAGTGCCTTTGCTTGCTGCCTCACATGAGGGTGTCCCCAGCTGACAGTGTGGCTGCCAAGAATAGCCCTGCACCCGTGGCAAGTGGATTTAATTAATACTGCTCACCACAGGTCTCTCCATGCTGCGCATGTCAGCCGGCGTCAAGGCTAAGCACAGGAGACTGCACAAAGATCCCGGCAGCTTTACACCTGGGAACACGCTCAGGGAAGCTCACCTCCTGCTCAGGGATGGCCCCAAGGCTCAGAGACCCCATCTCCCTCCTGCCCTAGGGCATCTCTCCCTGCCTTCTTTATGGGGTGCTGATGTACAGCCTCGGAGCTCCTTAGTTTTCCTGTTTGCAGACTTTACTATACATCCTGTCAATACTGTGTTGTGTCCCATAAATGTGGCTGCCTTCTTCTGGTCCATAGGAAGAGGACCACAACCCACACATTCAGGTGCTGGTTGCCTCCTGACAGTCATGGGCTCTGTGAGGATTTCAGTGTGACAGGGCGAGTAAGGAGCACTCAGGCTTAGGGCGCATCTGAGAGAGGCCCAGACTGAAGGCACCCAAGCCCAGCCTGTCCTGCTCCTATCTCAGGCACAAAACTTGTCTCTGCTCCCAAACTCGGGCTGTTTCTTGAACCATCTTCACCAACATTTAGCTTGTGGACAGCTACATAAGATCACTGAGGCCATTTCTTTCGATTTTGGCCAAGGAGCTTCTCCCTGAGCACATAAACAGCTGTGGGCACTGTTCTGTGGTTGGTCCTGTGATGCTGTGGATGGCCCCATCCTATTTAAAAGCAGAGCATCCATAAATTCCCACATGGAGCCTGCTGGAAGGTGATCCCCAACCTTTCCTCCAGCCAGGGACAACATGAAGTTGGTGCAGCCTGTGTCTAGATAAGTCACTGGCATCAGGCGGCAAGGATCATTTCAGCTCTGACTTCTTGCAGCCTTGGGTGTGACATCTGTGTGAGTTGGGGATCACATGAGGGCAACAATTTCCTTCTCTTTTGTCATTCTTCCAGTCAATGGTGGAGAGCTTTCCCTGTAATGCTGTTGCAAAGAGACAATGGGGCAGATTACAGTGATCAATGGGTGATTTAATCACACTTTGTGCCTGCTGCCTGCAGGTAAGGGGAATCTTCACTCCCACTTTGAGTGCTCACACGTGAAAAATGGGAAAAGCAAGGTGAAAATTCTCAAAAACCCGGACAGCTGATATTTTTTAGCAGTATTGCTGTTTATCCCTTCTATCTCAATGTCTCCTGATGAGAGTTTAGTGTTAATTATAGTTAGGAGGATCATATGCTCTTTCAGAACTCAGGACTTGTTTTGGGCTTTATTCAGACATAAATTAGAGCTTGCAAAATTTTTTGAGTTTCATTGTATGCTCCTAAATTTCCTCACCAGGGGCCTCAGAAGCTGTGTGTAAACTCAAGCCCACAGTTGTCACCTGCGTTATGTTGCAGCATTGCTGGACCTGGACACACACCTTCCCACCCCGTCACCTTTTCACTCTCTGCAACTGCTGCAGCAAGGCTAAAATCACTTTTTGTTGCCGAGTAGACAAATCAGGTTACTTCAATTCTTGTTTCTTCCAGTCTCGAAAAGCTTGTTCTCTCCTGTTATTCACCCTCTGCTGCCATCCTGGGGCCACTTCATCAGGCATCCGTGCAGCCTCTCCAGCGTGCCCCTTCTCTAGACCCATTTAGGTGCTCAGGCACACTGATTTTCCTCTATAGTGGGGGCATTTCAGACCCGTTGACGTTATTTGCAAATGAAAGGAAATAAGATTAGTCATTTTTAGCTCCCTATATGTTGTTTGTGCTTTTTTAATGAACTTTTCCCCACTCTTTGTTCTGTTCCTACATTGCCATTCTCAGCTGAAGATGTTTGCAGTGGAGCAACACCAGCAGTCCCAGCTGATCCTTTCACCAGTGATACTGTCGTAAAATACGAGTACAGAAAATATAAAGATTTAAACACAATTCCAGAGAATTGCAGGCATCGCTAGCATCACTGAGGGTTCCCAAAGCTGGGCTGGGTGCTCAGAAGAGCTTTCAGATGCCATGAGAGAAGGATGTGACTCAGTGGATCTGCACCTGGTTGTACAGAAAGGAAATGCGTTGACTGAGCCTGTAACACTACAGAAAGGGGCATCAGGGAGATAGTGGAAGGGTTGCAGAGGAATGACAACTCTAACAGTGCTGAAGAAAGCAGCTGTAAGGTCTATGTGTTGCAGAAAGGACAGAAAACTGGTTGGGAAATGCTTGAATGTGTGTAGGACTGACCTGGACTGTCTCAAGGGAGAAAATGGATTTCTCTATCCAAATGGTGGCCATGGCACCTCCCTGTCCTCATGTCCTGGAAAGGGGCAGCTTTTCTCTGCTGTTGAGTCCCCTGTCTTGTGTAGGGGTATGGCTGCAGCCTGCAGTCATACACAGTAGTGCTGAAGCTTGCTGCTCATCAGTGCATGGGTTATTCTTCCAAGGGAAAGATGGTGTGGAGAATTAGGTTCCTCCCAGCCTTCTAGCATGGGGATGCCATCTGCTTCCCCCCCAAAAAAAAGGTCAAGTAGATGAGAAAAAGTGTAATATAATTGCTATTTTTCCAGTAGAAAGATAAGAAGATTTATTTATAACAATGAATCCTCCCAAGCTACTCTATACAACATAAAAAGGAGAGAAAGAGCATAATCCTATTTTCTCCCTCCATTTACCACGTCACCTGTAGTAGCAAAGTTTGAGAGCAACCAGCTCCAAAACCCAGCAAAGGCAGGGGATATATCCAGCATGTTTTTGTGCATGTGTCAGTATGCTTCTTTCTTTGAAGTTGTGATACAATCTGTTCTCACCAGACCTTTCCCAGAAGTGGCTGTGAAACCATCGCTTGAAAAATATTGTCCTTTCCTGCAAACCCAGACCAGTCCTACTGATCAGACAGTGTTTGCCCTAAGAAAAGTGACAGATTGTTTAGCCAAATCACACTCATCTAATCATCCTGGTGATTGCAAACAAAAGCTGAGCCAGAATTTAAAAAAAAAAAAAAAAGAAAAAAAAGAAAAAAAAAAGAAAAAAAAAAAAAAAGAAGAAGAGCAGAAGATTAAGCTCATATCAAGAGGTAATTAAAGCCAGGAGGAGAGATAATGATGACAATCATGGTGAATCAATTGGTACAGGGATGTTTGCCCTACAAATTACTCTCATTAAACACACAAACAGGAATTATTACACATCAGCAGAAATATGGTCTATTGAACTGTTGTGAATGACCCGATTGGGTTTAGAAAGTAATTAAAAGGATGTTTCAGTCCGGATGTGTTATTTGCTGTTAACCATGATTACTCATATTGATATCTTTACTCAAATAATTGCTTTTGATAAGGGCTTCAGATTTATAGGGGGCTGCAGAGAGAAGTGGGCCAGTGGTGCATTGTCAGCTGTGGGACAGCTGGGAGCCTGCAGTGACCACGGCGTGGTGAGTATGGCTGTGCTGACGCTGTCAGGCTGGATGGGCTGCCTCTTCCCCGCTTGCAAGGCTTGGGTGGTGTATTTTGGGCCTCTGTGATGCTTCGCTGAGCTATTGCCATTGTTCATCCCTCTCCTGAGCAGCAGTGATGATGATGGATGGGGTTTTCCTCCTCTGGAATAGCCAGTGGGAAGAAAAGAGCCAAACAGCAGCTGAAGCTGATGTGTTTCCAGAGATTCATGGTCCTTAGTTTTGGGAAGGGATAGGCAAGAGCAAGAAGGTGCACCAACTGGCTGTGTAGTGCTTGCAATGTTCCTTTTGGGAAGTTCTCCTGGCAGTAGTGCTCCTGCAAGGTGATGGCAGCTTTGGTTCAGCAAAGCCTGTGGGTGCGATGTGACATTTCAGCAGCAGGATTTGTCTGCTGCAAGGGGCTGAGCTGTTCCCAGGTCCTGCGCTGAGTCGGTGTGCTCTTCTTTCAGCTAAAAGCACTAGCAATCTAAGGAGTTTGCATTTACTGAGAGCCAGCAGCACTGGGGAGGGCAATAAAGGATTGGAAAGTCAAGGAGGTTAAACAGTGTTACAGTGATGAAACTCAAAATCTACCTTCTGACATCGTCTCATTGATTAAAAATAAAATAAAACAACTATGCAATACGAAGTAATCATCAATCATTACCGACACAGAAAGGAAGCTCCTCAACCACCATCACTGTTCCAAGAGACTTCAACAAGCAATCTGCATGCAGAAGAGAAGATCATGTCCAGAAAGGGAAAAGACGAGTTGATCTCCCTGGCTAGCAGCCAGAAAGATCATGAAGAGAGGGGAGACTCTGGAGCTAGGGCTGATGCTTAAAATGGGCTGTTAAATGTGGTGCTCCAAGACAAGAACCTGCACAGGGATGGCACAAGAAAGGCCAAAATGCTGCGGTGAGATGTTGGCCAGGGGGGCAAGGCACTGTATGGCAGGTCTTATACTGACTGAGGACAGGCTCAGGGTCCAGGTTACCCTTCCCTGAGGGGTGGCACAGCCTATTCTTGATGTCTGTTTTCAGCTCTTTCACATTCCTCGAGCAGGAAGCAATAATGTGGAGTCTGTACTGTATGGACTCCCATAAGAAACTGATCTTTGAAATGTTCTTCTTTTCTGTTCCACCCCCCTCACAACCAAACCAGGCAGGAAACCAACGTAAAAGCATCAAAAGTGTGTGTGAGGTGAAGCTTACAGATTCTTAATCACGAACTTCTTTGCCAAACCTCTTTTCTCTGCTCTGCAGCCCCCATTTGTGCCGTGGCTTACTGCAAATACATTTCTGCATAAATCCCCCACTCTTCTCTTTCCCCATCTTGTCTCATCTTATCTTGTGGTATCTAGATTAGAAAACAGTCCCAGGAGGGTGGCGAGAAAGTGTTGAGGAAACTGTCAGTCCTTTAATGCTCTTTGTTCTGTTTAGTTTCAGACTAGGATAAAACCAAAGCAAGAGGACTTTGATTTGGGGTTAGCAAGTACAGTCTGAGAGTTTCCAGGACAGAGACTAAAAAGCAAGATTTGCTTCTTTGCAGGAGGAAGACAGGAATATTAAAAATTACAGGCATGTTTTCTGTGTATTCCTTAGGAAAATGTGAGCACCCTCTTATAAAGGCACACACGCATCTCTGCAGGCATAGAGCTGTGAAATGAGGTTGGAAATAAAAAGAAAGAACATGCAATGGCTTGTGATAAGCAAAATGCAATTTTCTTTTTATTTCAGTTAGAAAACAAAATACAAGGTTTTGCTGTTACTGAAAATGTGCTATTTCTTTTTTCCCTCTTGAAAGATTAGAGGATAGGCAGATATCAGCACACACAAGAGTCCTTCCCTTCCCCTGTGAGTGGATGAATTCTTCTTTGCTACATGCCAATCTTTTTGCCTGATAATTTAGGGGAAAACAAAACAAAAATAGACAAACAATGACAACAGAAAAAAAAAAAAAAAAAAAAGATTTATCCTGGACACCCTCTAGGTATATTAATAACTGTCTGTGCGGGGTGTTTTAATGGGCATTTTAAATCCTCTCCCTGAAGACTCATCTCTCAGACACTCATAGTGGAGTGGACGTTATTCCACAGAGTTGTGCCACCCATGGATTAACTCAACATGACACCTCCCTGCTTATTCAAGGTATATTATACTGACTCACAGCAATACTCCAGCACGAACATCATCTCAAACAGGCCCCTCAGACCCACGCGCTGGGACTATATGGTGGTAGTGGGATAACAGCTACAAACATTTTACAAATGACTGGCAACATGAATGATTTGAATTGTTCATCTTCTGTATTTTAAAGAAAAACTATATTTGCTGCAAGAATTTCTGCTAATTTAGTTACAGTAAAGTTATTTATAAAGCCTTGTCTTCTGTGTGGCACGCAAACTGTACCAAAGATCAAGGTTGTTGGTTCTGCTGGTCATAAAACCTTGTGCTTTAGTTTAGGAGCCAACATGTTTTCCCTGATGACTGGTCTGTGGCAGTTAATTATTCCCATGATTGTCCTGTCTCACTTCTCAGCATCTCTTCCATCCCTGGAGAGGTAAGCATTTCTTGTGCCTCTGCTTCCTTTTTCTCCATGGCTTTTTGTTCAAAGAGCCTGCTAACTATAAAGCCAGCCTTTTATCTTCCTTCCAGAAGTTGCAGCTGCTTGGCTGATATTTTTTTTTTCCCTAAATTGATTTAGTTAAAGGAATACAAATGTTGAAAATGTTTTTTTTTTCTTGCTTAAGAAGAAAAATCAGAAACCTAAACAGACCAAACTACACACACACACACACACACAAAATCACTCTTGGGCCTGTTTCCCTACTAGATACTTATACAGGTTGGTAAAGGTGGAAGGTTCTGTTTTAAACAGCTTAGTGTCACAAAAACGTAACCAAGAATAGGCAGTCCTGGCAGTTCACCAGTTCCTAATGTTATCTGTAAGACTGAGGCAGAGTTGTCTCTGCTCCTGCTTGTGCAGGGGCATTTCAAGCCCAAAGAGACCAAAAGACTCAGGCTGGAGGAGGACACAGCTGAGACTTTTGAGCACTTTTTCAATGTCTTGTCAATCAGCCAGGTGTGAGTCTTTGGCACTGCTACCATTACCTAGCAGGTCCTTCAATTTCTTGAGGTGAGGACATTAGAGCAAGGGCAGGTGTTTTTGCTGTGTGAAGGTTAACACAGGTGTTTCTTTTAAACTTTTAGAAAATATTCTTTTTTAAACTTTTGCCAAATTAGCACAAATTCTTGTCTATCTTTCCTTCAGGTAGCAGTTTTAAATGACCATTTTCCTCCAGTCTTATAAACCATGTTTTTTCATCCATTTTTTTCTTTTCTGACCACCTAGGACTGAGAGGCATGCGGATGGGCTCTTCCACAGTGAGCTCAGCAAGATGAAGGATAATGCTTATGTGCAGCAGCTAGTGAAACACCTGGTGGGCCTCAAGGAGAGGTAGGGAGGAGCTGAAACCAGGCTCCTGGGGCAGGGAAGTCTCTAGTGGGAGGTGGGAAAAGAAGCCCATGGGGCTGAACTGCCTCTGGTTCCAGAGCTAAACTCAGTGCTGGCCTCATTCAGAGGCTGCTGCTGATGAGAGGAGACAGAAGGGCAGGGATATGAGGCTCCTGGATACTGGGGCAAGAGAGATTTCAGAGCCTTGGGATAAGTCTTGTGGTTGGGAGGAGAAGCTGTTGTATTTTGTCTGATGCAGGTCCCAGAGGCACTCAGATGGACTATTTACCAGCGAATACAGCAAGATGAGAGGAAATGCCCAGGTTCAGAAATTCATCCAAAATCTCATGGGCCACAAGCGCAGGTAAGAGCTCAACTTTCTTCAGGAAGAGGAAGGCAGCGTGGGCAGTGCAGGCTGCAGGGAGCAGGCCCTAGCTCCAAGGAAAGGGGGATGGCATGGACAGTGGTTGGGAAAACTCAAGACAAGAGCAAGCTGTCTGGGGCTTGGTCTCCTCCTGTGAGACCCCTGTGGAGCTGCTGTGCAATAGTGGACCAGCACAAACCTTCTGAGTGTGGCAATTTCTAAGCATAAGACAACATTATCTGTGGCATATGCCAGTATCAAGCTTAATCCATAGGACAGGAAACTTGACACCATATCACAGGCTGAGATATTTTTGTTTGTGCTTGGTTTAGTCTTTTGGGGAATGTTGTAGTTGATTTACCTGCTTAAAGTGTTTGAGAAAATGCTCATGGAGAAAAATGTGCTCTGTTGCAGAATGAGGGAGACCTCAGGGTTTCGTAGTCCCCAGCTATGGCTTTGCCAAACTGGGCAGCTGTTAGACATAATTATATACATTGCCAAGAGGGTTCCTTCGAACAGCTGAAATACTGAACCACTTGCTCCCACTGAAGCCCATGATCATGTACCTTGTCAGTACATGGCCCTCAGGGTGATACACCCTACAACTGCTGCTGTCCTTGACTCTGGTATGTTACAAGGGGAGAGAATTGCCTGTAGAGGCATCCTGCAGGCTTGGTTCTCCAAGGCAGAAACATAGCACATTGATTCCTTCCCATCTGTTCAGGGTGTTCTGATATTTTCTAGGGCATGCACTAATAACAAAATCCTGGCAGACGCAGTAGATTTTTAATTTCCAGTTGCTGGAAGAAGGTATATATCCATGGGCTGAAGGACATGATGGCAGTGGGTAATGAGGCAGCATACAAGTGCATATTAAAATCTATCCTCTTGCCAGTTAGAGAACATCTGAGCCTGATTTGAGGAGGATACCTTTTTCTTTTCCTACACAGCTAAGTGTCAGTCAGCTGGTTAACAGAGCTTGGCCCATGTGGCAGGTTGCAGGTAGGATGAACCTGCCTTCCAGAGAGCAACGCAGCTTTACAACTGTGGTGGTTACAATATTTTTATTTTTAATTAATATTTCTCTTTATCTACAGCAACTCTCCAGGCCCAGTCAACACAGATGTGCAGATGAGAGAGGAAGAAGACAGCAATGCGGACCTTTGCTTTATGTGGTTGTACCAGAGCTTTCTGAATGCCAGGTAGGAGGGACAGACTTGTCACCTCGGCATTTCTATGGCCCCAACCGCCACAGTACTGAGTTCAGAAGAGGACTTTCAGTAACTTGTAAACGTCCAGTTTTTGCTCTGACTGTAGAAGTCTGATAAAATCAGTAGTTATGGGGTCTGTGGGTCCTTGCACTACAGGATCCAAACAGCTCAGCTGATATCCTCAAAAATAGCTGCACCACTGGATCTATGAAATTGTCCATCTTTTAAAACCACTTCTTCTTTTCCTCCGCATCAGCTTGCAAGGTGATGTCTTGGGGAGTGTCACTGCTGAACTGCAGCCCTCCATCACACAGTTCTGTACCTCCTGCCACTCTGCCAGCAACTGCACTCCCAGAGGTGGTTTGCAGAGCTAGCAAAGCAAATGCTTTGGTCTAACTGCAAGACAGCAGGCAGCTGTGTGCAATCTCAATTGATTTCCATGCCTGCATTCACAGCAATCTCAATTTCTACATGCTGACCTTGCCTGGCACTCAGTTTTGCTTTATCTAAAGCAATGTTGACATTGAGATTTACAGCTAAAAAGTGCCATATAAAGCCAGTTATTAAAAATAATAAAACCCAGGGAAATTAAATAAGATTCTTTTCTAATTGCAGAGTTGCTATTCTGGACTAAAAAAATAAATAAACAAATGCACATCTCACTAGGAAGCCTGGTCCAACAGTTGAAATAGAAAGCCTTTGCTACCATGTTTTGGTGCAGTTGCTGATTCAAACACACACTACCCCAGCACCTGGGTATTTTGTCTTCCCAGTGACCAACCATTTTCAGCTAGACATCTCATTATTAAATCAAAATACTAGGACACTAAAATTTACTAAAAATAAATACTAAATACTAAACTACTAAATCAAAATACTAGGATATGAATCAAAAACTAGGAGGAGTGAGCTGGCCCTTAGTACTTTCTGTCCACATTGCCTAGAATTAATAAGGATGATCAGAGGACTGGAACACCTTTCCTACAAAGAAAGGCTGAGAGAGCTGGGCTTGTCTAGCCTAAAGAATAGAAGGCTCCACGGAGACCTTACTGCAGCCTTTCAGTAATTACAGGGGGCTTATAAGAAAGTTGGGCATGTAAAGTCATATAGTGATAGGACAAGGAGTAATGGCTTTGAAGTAAAGGAGGCAGATTTGGATTAGATATAAGGAAGAAATTCTTCACTCAGAGGGTGGTGAGGCACTGGAACAGGTTGCCCAGAAAAGCTGTGGATGTCCAGTCCCTGGCGGTGTTCACAGCCAGGTTGGATGAGGCTCTGGTGTAAGGTGACCCTGCCCATGGCAGGGGAGATAGAGTAGATTATTTTTTAAACGTCTCTTCAAATCCAAACCATTCTGTGATTCTATGATTAGACCAATAACCTTGTCTGTACATCTGTTAAGCACCTTGCGTCTGTGATTTGGGCCCCTCTATCATACATCTACTCATGGGTATCATCTCTGAATTTTACAAGGTGGTCTTGTCACTATTCCAACAGTGTTCCCACAGGAATAACAAACTATTGCTTATTTTTCCCCTCCCAACAGCCATTCGGACAGCGATGCCAGGGAAGCTGCTGCAGTTACCAGCCAGTACATTTGCCCCATTTCTGAGCATCTGGTTGCAGACATCATGCAAGATACCAACAGTTTTGACTGAAGGTGAAGAGAAAGTCAGTGTGCTGTCAGAGACAGCATGGTTCTGCATGCATGCAGCTTTGGAAAAACAAACAAACAAAAAAACAGGAAAGCTATTGAATTTTGCTTAGTAAAAACTCTTGAGATCAGCAAATAAAATTCTGGAAAGCGGCCAAAAAAAAAAACAAAAACAAACAAACAAACAAAAAAAGCACACAATAAAACCTCTTAGATGATAATCAAGAGTAAAATACATGTTAGTGTGAACTGTTGTCAATAGGTGGAGCCTGAGTGAAGCACATCACTTCTACTGTGTTAGCATCTGGATGCCTGCTTCTGAAGTCAAATAAAGATATGTTAGCTGAGCCTGTGCTTTGGCTGTAATTTGGGGAAACATGGTGAAGGTGGTACCATTACTAGGTGTCGGGATGGGGGAAGGAGTATTTTGCTATGTTTACCCCACCAATATACACCAGCATGCTGGGACTAGCTGGTGGCTCTGGCTATGTCTTCTGTGTCTGGGTTTCAGCACTGCCCACAGCTTAACTTTACAAAGAAGCCAGCATCAGGATTGGCTCCATTTAGCAGAAACGGATGTGCTAGATTTTATTGCAAGGAATTGTAATGAGAACTACACAGCATAGATACACCCCATAAATACTGTTTTCGCTCTACTCTGCCCTCATATTTACTGGCCCAACCTTATCACTGCCAGTAAAGGCAAAGCTCCACTGGAAGGAATTTGTTCCCATGATTTAATGAGGTTTACATGTCATCTCTGCACCATGCTGCCTGGCAGAATCATAGAATATACTGAGTTGGAAGGGACGCACAAAGATCACTGAGTCCAATTTCTAGATCCCCAAAGGACTACCTAAAAATCAGACCATGTGTCTGAGAGCTTTGTCCAAAGACTTCTTGAACTCCGGCGGGCTCAGTGCCATGACCACTGCCCTGGGGAGTCTGTCCCAGTGCCCAACCACCTCTGGGTGCAGAGCCTTTCACTAATCCCCAGCCTGACCCTCCCCTGTCCCAGCTCCATGCCATGCCCTCGGTTCTTGTCACTGTCCCCAAAGAGCAGAGCTCAGCGCCTGCCCCTCTGCTCCCCTCATGAGGGAGCTGCAGACTGCCATGAGGCTTCCCTCAGCTTGTTCTGCTCTGGGCTGAACAAACCAAGGGACTCCAGCTGCTCTTCATTTGCCTTGCCCTCTAGACACTTCACCATCTTCGTAGCCCTCCTTTGGATACTCTCTAAGAGTTTTATATCCGTTTTATACTGTGGTGCCCAAACTGTACACAGTACTCAAGGTGAAGCCACACCAGGCAGAGTAGAGTGAGACAATCCCTTCCCTCGAAGTTAGTAATGTCATACCCCAGGATATAGTTGGCCCTCCTGGCTTCCAGGGGACACTGCTGGCTCATGGTCAGCTTGCTGTTGATCAAAACCTCCAGATCCCTTTCTATGGGGTTGATATCTAGAATCTTGTCTCCCAGTCTATATGTATAACCAGGGTTGTCCCTTCCCAGGTGTGGAATCCAGCATTTGTTCTTGCTAAACTTCATATTGTTGGTGGTTGCCCAACTCTCCAACCTGTCCAGATCTCTCTTCAAGACCTCACCACCCTCAAAGGAGTCAACTGGTCCACCCAATTTGGTATTGTCTGTGAACTTGCTCAAAAAACCTTCAAGTCCTACATCCAAATCATTTATGAAAACATTGAAGAGGACTGGTCCTAAAGTGGAGCCCTGGGGAACTCCACTAGTGACAGGTCACCATCCCAATGTAACCTCGTTTACAAGAACCCTTTGGGCCCGACCCATTAGCCAATTTTTTACCCATCTTATTATGTGTTTATCTAACTGTACTCTGGTCATTCTGTCCAGAAGAATACTTCTGGACAGAGGCAGTATCAAAAGCTTTACTGAAATCCAGAAAGACTACATCAACTGGTTTCCTTTGGTCAAATAGATGGGTGATCTTGTTGTAAAAGGAAACCAATTTTTTTAAATATGACCTTCCCCTTGTGAACCCAATTTGGCTGTTACCAACGACTGTGTTGTCCTTCAGGTGTTTTTCAACAACTCCCAGAATAATCTTCTCCATAATTTTACCAGGCACTGAAGTGAGACTGACAGGCCTGTAATTGTCAGGATCTTCTTTCTTTGCCCTTCTTGAAAAATGGAATCACATTTGCCAGCTTCCAGTCAATGGGGACCTCTTCAGATTCCAAAGACTGTTGAAAAATACTTGAGAGAGGTTCCACAATGACATCAGGCAGCTCTCTGAGTACCCTGAGATGAATCCCATCAGGCCCCATGGACTTATATGCATCCAGCTGGAGCAGCAAATCCCACAGAAATTCAGGGTTGACTGGGAGTTTATTGTTCCCACAGTCATGTAAGCACCCATCCCCTTACTGTGATGCTGTAAAGCTGTTCTCAAGGGCCTTGGCATTTTTTTATTTTTGGTCTATATGAAATCTCTGCTAGGAAAGAAACTTCTTGGAGGAATTTTGGAAGGAGTTTTGACAATCTGCGTTTTGTTAAACTGTTTGGCTAAAATCAAAGAACTTTCCAGAATCAATTAGGATTTTAAAAGGAGCAGCAAGAGTAGCTGTCCTCTTTTTCTTCCTACACAAGGGACCACAAGGGACAAGTTGGAAACAATGGCTTTTGTCTGCACAACAAGTGGCCAAATGTCTTGCCATATGGTATTTGTTTTGGAAAAATGTACATAGGCTTAGAAAGAGACAGGATGAAGAGAATTTAATACTATGAGGCTTCAGGAAGCTGCTGAGATGTAAGTAGCTGGCACCTGGATGGAGATTTGGGGGAGCATCTCTACAAAGAGCCACTGGTAGAAGGGGAACTGCCTCATGCCTATAGAGTTGCTGGAAAATCGATCACTGGGCTATGTGTGAACCTTGTCACTGTTTTTGGATCCACTCTGCTCACCTGGTAGGGGTCCTGATAGGGCAGCTGGGAATAACAAGTTTGTCTAAGAAACATAACTGATTATCTCAACCTAGGGACTTAAACAGGGTCTAGCTCTTTCCTTTGCCAGACAAACAAAAGAGCAGCTAAGATGGCTTTGTGTTCACTGAAACCTTAAACTTTTTCAGAAATGTAATCAAGATACTTGTGAGCTGACTTTTAAAAATAATATATATATTATATATATATATATGCTTTTCAGGACACTTTCTGCACATTTTTATCTTTTGGATCCAGACTGTACTACTTTTCATGGGAAACACTCTGTAATCTTTCACAGTATCCCTACTTCTCATCCTCCCAAGCCATTTTAATGGTGGGAGCATTAATTTTCCTCCCTTTGTCCTATCTTTGCTCCACATATGAGGTTTTCTGTCGGTAGATGCTCCTGTTACTGGATACATCAATGCATCATCCCCCAGTCCCCACCTGATAAACATCAGGACTTTAATTCTCAGCAGATTCTTCCTCAGAAAATGGTAGGTTTTTGATAAAAGGAAAGACATTCCTTTTGCAAAGTAATGCACACCTGCCCCTGGCAGCACTGATGATGTGCATGCCAGCAGCTGAGAACACATGTGAAACAACAGGTACAGAAGAAGCCTTATAGATAAATCAGACTGGCATCAAGTCATCTTGCTCTGAAAGAAAGACTTATCATAAAGAAATAAGACTTTGCTCAGGGAGGAGAGAGATTGAGGCACAGTTATTCCATTTGCCTCTTTTTGTCCACCTGGCAACAAGGGCTCCCTTCTCTGCAGCACTTTCTGGCCATGCTCTGTGAAATAAAATAAAACAGAAAAATGGTGACTAATCCCCTCAATTTAAATATAGGGAAATGAAGGAAAAAAAAAAAAAAAAAAAGCTTAAACAGTTTGGGCAAAGTCCAGCTTATGTAAACAATAGCACAGTAAGGCACTAAGCCACTGCTTGGTGCTTTCTGCATGGTGCCACTCCTACTTTCAACCCCTTCTTTTTTTTCATGATAAAATCAGACTGTCTGAGAAAGTGATGGGACCACTGCTAAGGTCCTACTCTCTTAAACCAGTCCAGACTTTTGTCATCTTCAACCAACAGACCCTCTGAAAAGATTTGCTCCTGTACTGGGCAAAGTTCTGGTTAAGAATCATATGCCTATGCCCCTTCAGGTCTTGACATGTTGTTTGACAAGAAGAAGTGAAAGAAGAAGCACCCCAAGGCCAGCTCTCAGCTATCCTCAAACATTTCAGCTGGTAGGGACACTCTGAGAGAGAACAAAAACAAAACAAAACAAAATAAAATAAAATAAAATAAAATCTTGTGGAAACAACAGGTCCAAGCCATGGAACAAGCAGGAAAACACAACTTCTTGGCTCCTCCAGAGCTGCCATCTCAACCCAACAACAACATGACAAACTGAAACTAGAAGAGAGAAACCAGAGGTCATGGGTTGGAAAGCAAAACCTGTTATAAAGGGGGACATAGGCCATGCAGAAGAGGTCTGGATAAAGTAAGTAAGCACGTTGGGGCTGTATTAGTATTATTACGACTTGTTTCAATAAGAAATCTGGCCAAAATAGACAATATCTCTGGCACGTAAGAAAAATAGATTTCACCACTTCTACCCCAACAGGAAAGTCTGGAGTATACAGACAACTTCTGAATTGTCAGCTCTCATATTCTCTCTTGCTAATGCTTGTCTTAGGGAACTTGGGTCTGAGTTCTAAAATGCTTCAAATATTCCCTTGTTGCTAAAGAGAGTTTAAAGGAGGAAAGACTCAGGAACAAAGTAGTAATGGGAATTTATGCGTTATCATGTTCTGTGACCAGTTAATGTCTTATAAGTCATCCAATGAGGCAAAGAGGCAAAGGTTGAACTCGAGCAATCCATTCCAGCCAGCCAATGTTTTTTGCCTTCATGAAGCAGTTCATGCGGGAGACAGCACTGGGAGAAACTGGGAGAGAAGAGGATCAGCTTAATTAGAAACGTATTTCTTCAATGACTAGCAGCTCACCATGGATGTTTCTCACCTGCTTCTCACTTCTGTGCTCTTTCTACTGCCCTTCATAGCACAAGTTTCAGCACAACAACCAGGTAAGTTGTCGCAGGAGGTCTGTGACCACAGAATAATAATCCCTGTGGCACCAGCTTGTACCATTGCAGCTGGCAAAGGATTTTTACAGTCTCATTTTAAGACAGCTTTGTTCAAGAGCTTTCTCTTCAATGGTAACCAGCGGGGTCTCATGTCTCACGCAATTGTGTCACAACATGAATACCTGGGCAAATTTGTATCTCATTTGTGTGTTTTTCCAGGATGTTCCGTCTCTAACGATAAACCAAGCGTTGAAGAAAATAACCCTCCTGGATACAATGTGACCACTATCAATTTGCAAGCAGGTTTCACTGCAATGATTGATCCTTCCTCACCAGATGGCAATTATTTTACCATCGAGGGGTCTCAGCTGCAGCTGGTCAAAAGTGTGGACTATGAGGTAAGCTTTTAGCTGGCAGGCTGTAAGGATGAGACAGATAATGCTGGGAAGCAGTGGGTTTCAAGCTGGGGTCTTGGACTTCCAGGGATTTGTAGTCTGTGTATAAAGTATCTAGGAAATATCTTCACTGTGCTTTAGTTCACTACTAGGGAGATCAGCCCTTGCACAGGCAGAGGGCAGGGAGGAGGGGGTTGCATTGTATGCCTGCTGTCACCTTCCTTCAACGAATCTGTATGAATTAAAGCAAGGTGGAGGTTTAAAACCAGAAGTCTGACAACTGTGGTGTTCAGAGCTCTCCAGGATGCATGTAGAATGATCCTTATTTGCATGTATAAAATACAGTGCTGAGCAGTGAGGTAATCTTATGTTGAGCATAAAAGCAGTATAAAAGGTCAATGTGTTCAGTTAGGTCACAGCTAAATTACTTTACCTACCTACCTTCTGCATGCAGCCACAAGTGTCCTTAAACTGCCATTCCCCAAATGTAGAATCCCACATTTGCATGAGGAACAGCAGACAGAGGCAATGCTGCACTTGGTGCATGACATATTTCTGTTTCATTCAATTTAAAAAGAAATCCGTTTGAACTTTCCTTAAGTGGGACAAAATGGTTGATTAGCTCTACCACCAGGTTACAGGAATCACAAAGAAAGAAGATGGTGAATCAGTCAGTTTTGACCCCAGTAAAGCAAGGGCCCAGCACTGATGGATGGCTGCAAAAGAAAGAAAAGAAATGTTAGATATGCCCAAAACCAAGATAAAGCCCTTCTGATTCTGCAATGCATGCATTTGTCTCATTTACTTCAGAAAAAGTATATTCAGTATATTTTGGCTTGTTTCTAAAATGGCTCTGGTTTTGTTTTTCCATACAGAAAGATACCGTGCTGATAGTGTTTGTGGCTTGCCAGGACACTTCTGGGCAGGTGAGTGCTCTTCCAAACACTTTGTTTTCTTACAAGGTATTGCAAGGAAGCACTTTCCTTGTTTCTTCCTAACCCACAGACCAGGGTTAAGAGCCATCCTTTTCCTTCCAGGCATACACAGTCCTCTAACAGTCAAAGAAAGAGCACTCAAGGCTCTGTGAATAGGGAGATGTGGGAGCAAGCTACAAATCTCACACCCTGTGGGCTGTCTGCAAAACCCAGCCCTGTTCAGCACCCACCAGCTGTGCTTCTCAAACCTTCCTCTCCATCACTCCGCAAACTGGGATCAACCCCTAACAATCTTACCTTTGTGTTTGATTCTCTCATTTTACCATTTCTACAGAAAGACGTTTTGGAAATTATTGTGACCATTATCAATCTGAACGATAACACCCCAGTGTTTAAGCAAACGAATTTCACCATAACTGTTCCTGAGGTAAGAGTTTCACATAAATGAAGAGGGCACTGGGTCAAACAGTGCTATGGGACTAAGGAATACTTACCAGAGAGAGGTCTTCAGCCAATTTCACAGAGAAAATAACCACAACTTTGTTTCAGGACACAAAAGTGAATGCAACCATTATAGCCCGTGAAGATTTAAGTGCTAGTGATGCTGATCTGGACATCATCTATTATGAACTAAATTCAACAGTGCAGGTGAGCATCTTTCTTTGGGGAGAAAAAAAAAAAAAAAAGCGAGAGAGAAGTCTTTGTGATGAAGTCTTCAGACGAGCCCCAGCTTTGAGGCTAAGGGATCATTGTATTGCATTTGGCTCCACAACACCTTCTGGAAGAGGTGTTTCATAAGTAAAAGCTTTTTGTTAAGTAAGCTTTTTGTTAAGTACAAGCATTGGTTTGGCTAGCAGATTGGAGCAATTGGTATTTCTGGTATCGAACTCTTCTAGTGCTCACACTTTTATTACATTATACAGACCACACTTTCATCTGGGATATTCTGAACCATATGATCCAGGGAAGTCATGCTGGGATGGTCTGTAAACATACCAGGAGAGACCTTTGCACCTTACAGAGTTCAGAATTGCACTGAGTCAGATAGGGGAAAAAAGGAGTTATTGTCTCTTTGTCTACAGTGCCTATACAGAGTGGAGATATGAGTTGCCCAAAATCACCGAAGAAGTCTTTGTCAAAGCCGAAGGCAGGCCTGACTCTCCCCAGGTGCTAGTTTAGTGCCTTTTTTTTTTTTTTTTTTTTTTTTTTTCTCGATCTTAAGGGGTTTGCTTGATAAAGTGAGAAACAAATTGTAAGTACAGTTAGACTGATGCCAGGCTAGACTGGAAATCTGGAAGGGTCTGCTAGAAGTAAAAATAAAAATAAAAATAAAAATAAAAATAAAAATAAAAATAAAAATAAAAATAAAAAATGTGGGATGACAAACACAGCAATGAGCAGTATTTTCAACATGTCTGTGATCAAGTATGCTAATAAAGCTTTTCCATTCATTTATTTATTCTTCCCTAGGACACCACCAATTATTTTGCCATAAAAGGAATCAATAATCCTGAAATATATTTGCAAAAACAATTAGATTACGATAAACTTAAGTCAACAACATTGATCTTGTATGCAAGGGTAAGTTCTTTATGCAGAACAAAATGCCTCATATGCCACAACGTCTCTTAACTAGAGGGCAAATCTGAACAGGAGATCTCTGGGGTGGCAAGAGGGAGGGTGGATACTGGAGGTAGTTGATTTGGAGCAGCTTTCTACCCTCCATAACCACACTGACTGCATCCAGAGTAGCATTCAGTCCACCGGTGTCAGCAGATAATTAACTGCTTTCGCTAATTTCATATAAACTGTCTCTCCTCAGAGAGAATGGAGTTAAAACAGCTAAAAGACCCTGGGTCACTGGCTTTTGCAGGCGGGTTCTTTTGGCAATAAAACTTGCAGTTTACAAATATGCTTTGCTTCTGGATACAGGACAGGCCTGTGAGCAGCAAGGAAACCACTCACACAGCTACTGCAACAATAAACATAATTATTGAGCAAGCTGACACCAAACCACCCTGGTTCCTACCCTGTAGCTTCATTGACAAGGACAAAAGCATTTGCATCAGCAGCCCCTATTCTGGAAGAGTCAATATATCCGAGATGTCGGTAAGCAGGCATGACCAAACTGTATCCCTGATGCTATTTTCTTGGTAGTGGGTAGTGCCTAATAATTTTCTAGAGATTGTGCTGGTCTCCGGACATAAATGCAGATAATTCAGCATGATAAGGAGTCTTAATCATCCTGGAAAGTGGAAGTTCCCTCACTCAGAGGAGCACTGCTTGTCCTTGTTCCTACATCATGTTGCAGGAGAGGCAAGAGAAGGAAAACTCTTTGCTGAAGGCCTCCTCACCTCTCCCCTGTTACATCCATCCCCCATAATATATAATATAATATACAATAAATGGCATTCTCACAGTTTGAACCAGCAGAGCCATGATGGGATGGGAGAGTGCTAATAGCATTTGGTGCTGTAGTGTGCTGTGTAACACCTTGCCTTTCTATTGCAGAAAGAACCACTCACCCTGGATCCAGGGCCCATCTATGCTAAAGATCCGGACTACGCTATAAATGAAAAAATTGTGTACAGTATAGTTGGTGGTGAGTAGAATTTGTCACCTTCTCCAAGCAGCCTTACTTGTACATTCCTACATTATCTGCTGCCAAGAGGGGATGCCCTGCACAGCACTTGAGAATTGAGGGCCTGGAGATTTGCCCCTCTATTTCTGCCCCAAAATTATTAGATACACAGAACATTGTAGATTAAGTAGAAGAAACAGGCTGTACAAAAAGGGAGAGGAAGAGAATTGCAGACCCATAAGCCAAGCTCCATGAAGTCTGTTTCAGAAAGATTTTTGTTTTGGGGGGGGCGTGGGGAGGAGAATGACGTGTTTTATCTTTAAGAATTTAGACCTGATTTTGCCAGTCTGGTCACACCGCTTTCATAGTCTTTGAGCTGAACCTAAAAACTCTCGCATCATCAGCATCATTTTCATTTATCACCAGAAATAATGCTCTTATTCCACTGTGCATTGCCACTGTCTAATCTGTCCTGTTTTAACCTTGATTTCAAAAAGTTTACTTGAATATAGTGAACTGATTGCCCAATCATTGACTGGGAGACTGGGCCACCTTCTCATTCAAAGGATTATTATTATTATTATTATTATTATTATTAACAGTGAGTTCTTGATTAATGATCAAGGCAAAGGCAGATCATATTGGTCAGGTGGAGTGATCAGTTGTTCATCTCTCTTATTTGTTCTACATGGCACCATATCTGTGAATATACTCCTGACAATAGAGATGCTAAAGAACCTCAAATTCCACTGGCATTTTGGAGGTAGTGTGACCTCAGTCCCCCACAGTAAAAAGGGAACCCCATACCGAGGACCCTTGCCTAAATAAAGCCCACATTATCTCAAAGTGAGGAAAATAAGCAAAAAATTGAACATATATTTTAATGTATATCCAACATAGATGGTTTTATGACTCAAAGACAGATGGCTCATGTAGGAGGTTGATTTCTACCCCTACATCAATACGAGAAGGTCTCTGTGTCTAGGCTCCTTTTGTAGGCAGCAGAGAAAAATAAGTGTTTCCAGAGCTGAATGCAGCTTATGTTGAGGCCAATGTCCATGAGTCAGATAAACAATGCACTAAGATGTCCCTTTCTCTTTACAGCCTAGGTAACAAGGTCAGGTAGAGATGTCTGCCTGGTAGATGCCTAGAGCTGTTTAAGATGAACCCCCACCCAACAAGGTGGGAGAGGCAAGGACAATGGCATCATTGCCTGGGGGTTGTTGTCACCAATATGTGGAAAAATGAGCAATGAGTTCCAAGTCCCTTTATGAAGGTATCCAGTGTTTTAATAGTCTTTCAATTTCTTTAGGGAATGTGGATAATACATTCTCAGTAGATGCGGACACAGGAAATCTAACTATGAACAAAAGAGCTACTTCTCCAGACTCGTACCTACTGCAGGTCATGGTAAGTCTGATGGTATTGCATTCAGCCATCCAGCATAGCTGGCCTTCTAGGAGCATCAGTCTTGCTGTGCCAGGAGTCAATTACATTAATAATGAAAGATAACTTGTTCACACCCTTTATTTTGGAAGTATTTAGACCAAGTTTTTGAGCAGTATCTTATACGAATTTACATGCAAAACCCTTGCAGGATTTGAGGCATTTTCTCTTATGTGTGGGTAGCACCATCAAAGCAAGTTAACTTAGCAAGTCTCTCCTGCTGAGTTCGAAGTATAGATGAACATAACTGGAAGGCTTTCTGTAGGGGAGCTTGTCTTAAAGTAGCTAAAGTATATCACTCCTAGAAACAAGCTCCTCTTTTGGTTACACAAAGCACTCCCTGCACCCAGAAAGATGTGGACTCTTAGATAGTAACAGAACTGCCCCAATCCCTCGTGAATTTGAACAGTCTCTGTCTGCGGGTGTTGGAATCCTACTGCTTTGTACTTGGGCATGACAATTTGTCCAGAGCTGACCTTTATTAAGAGCCACATCTAGATTCTAGGGCTAGACAAAGATACTGTGGATGGCCAACTGCAAAAGCAAGCAAAGGCACACGGACCCCAAAACATAAGGTCCCCTGTGACAGGCCTCGCCCAAAGCTCACTGAAAATGATGGAAAGAACCCTGTGTTAGAACACATTTTGGTCCAAACCTAACCTCTTATGTCTTGTCACTAACAGGAAAAGACTAACATTTCTCTTTCTCTCTCTCTCTCTGTCTTTCTCCTGTGTATGTGTGTCTCCAGGCCACCCAAGTTAACAACAAACAGAAATACTCTGTAGTCAGTGTGGAGATTAAGGTCATCAATAAAAGTGACCATGCACCATCCTTTGGTTTCAGTACCTACACAGGAATAGTATCTGTTGGTGCGGCCCCAAAAAGCCTTGTCTTCCAAGTTCAGGATCCTTCAAGTCCCCTGATGATAAAAGCAGAAGATGAGGACTACCCTGAAGTAAGAAACTGAAAATGCACTGAATTCTTCCTTACTGCTTCAGTCTTAAAGCAGGATAAGAAAACATAATGAAGGGGAGGTGGGGAGAGACAAATGCTAGCTTTCCTCTACTGTCCCAAATTATATTTATCTGGGACTTTTACATAGATCAGAATCATTTACAGTATGGCAGATAAGATTGTTTTTTTTTATTTTTTTTTGGGGGGGGCAAAACTTTTAGTATACACTCTTAAACTCAGAGCAAGAGGGTGAATACACCCAAGTTCAAACTTCCTTTAGTTCATGTTTATTTACTGCACTATACACCCATTAATACTTCAAGCATATTTGACAAGTCCTGCTGACAGGTTGTTACAAAGATGCATGCAAAGCACTGTGTAGTTTAATCATTCACTTTTCTGGCTTTTCAGAAATTCAACCCAAACATTGAATACTATATAAAAAACAGCACTAACTTCGTTGCAACCAGAGATGGACTCATCCTGACCAATGTCAATCTGCTGTCACCAGAGACTGTAATCATGGAGGTAGGACAACTTCATATTTTGCCAGGGTTGTGGAAGGAAGGGTTTTCTGACAGAGAAGCACCAAGGGTGGAATTCCATTAGATGTGGAATATAATGAAAGGACAGTCCCTTCATAATGAAAGGACAGCCCCAACCATTTGTATCACAAATGTACAGGGATGGAGGGAGATGTAGTGGTAGTAAATGCACTCTGCATGACATACATGTAAGCTACCATCTGGTGCTAGCTGAAAAAATGTTTCCTCTGTCCTCCTGTGGAAAATATCATTGGAGACAAGCAAAAGGTCAACTGGGGAGATTTTAGGACCCTTGTCCCACAGTCTGGTTTGGACTAAAAGATAAATAAATAAAACAGAAAATATAAAATCTAAATTAATCCCCCAATTTCTACCCAAAAAGAGAAACCTACCAGATTTTTTTTTTTTTTTTTTAAATTATTTCCCCTCCCCCATACATACCATGTAAGAGATATTGCAGACTTCATAGGTACAGAACAGAGGCTGCTTAAGATTTTTCTGAGGGAGGAAATACTGTGCCAAGGGTGAGTCCAGAGGAGGACTACAAAGATGATCAGAGAACTGGAGCTCCTGTCGTACGAGGACAGACGGGGAGAGCTGGGCATGTTTAGCCTGGAAAAGAGAAGACTGAGGGGAGACCTCATCAATGTGTATAAATATTTGAGGTCAGTGTGTTAAGAGTATGAAACCAGCCTCTTTTCAGTTGAGGCCAGCGATAGGATGAGAAGCAATGGGTAAAAAATGAAGCACGGGAGGTTCCATCTGAATATGAGAGGGCACTTCTGTACTGTGAGGGTGACAGAGCACTGGGACAGGTTGCCCAGAGAGGTTGTGGAGTCTCCTTCTCTGGAGATTTTCAAAACCCACCTGGATGCAATTCTGTGTACCATATGTTAGGTGACCCTGCTGGGCAGGGAGATTGGACTCAATGTTCTTCAGAGGTCCCTTCCAACCTCAGCCATTCTGTGATTCTGTAAATCCAGTACTTTTTTTTTGCTCAGATCAAGACAATCACAGAAGCAGTTAATAATTCTAGACTTTCTAAGAAGAACATATTCACGTTGCCCACCTGCCTGCCAGTGCCAAATGGCAATGCTAAAGCTTGCCTGGCACAATACCATGTCCTCTGGAGCTATCTGACACAGCTTGACTACAGCAATATTTTAGCTACATGGACAGCTGTTTGCAGGGTAAAAAGGTGTGCCAACATCATGCTGCTGCTGCCCCCCACTACCTCATTGCCTGTGTGCAGCATTGCACTGTACTGCAAAGCTTTTTACAAACGATGAATGTGGTTTTGGCTGAGGAAAGGGACTTTTCAGAACTCTTCTTCTGTGACCAGACTGCCCCTGCTACAATGCAAGGATATTGGGTTATTTTGAAGACATGGCAAGGATTTGGATGAGGTACTTTGTCCCCAAAGGGTCCACCACTTCCCTTGAGAGAAAGATATAAATCTAGAAAGTCTCTAAACTATCTCTTCCCCATGTTCACCCAGGCTGTTGCAAAAGACACAGTGAGTCTGCAGGAGGCGAGCACCATCATCGTGGTGGAGGTTGTCTTTACTGCAGGTAGGCTGGGTATCTCTTGGTTTTCTGGTACAGTGAGGTGACTGGGGAGTCTTTTCCACTTTCATGGACAAACTGGCAATGATAGGTCACATAATGAAGTCTGTGGGCCTGGGCTAAGGCCAACCCTATATCTACTGGAGGTCCTATGGTGGCTATGACAGAGAAAATGCTCAAAAGACATCCTTAGGATATGGTCACCACGTGACTCAGACGAACTTTTGAGGCTTTAAGCAGTGCTTTGTGATGTAGCATCTCTTCTTTTAATTCCAAAATTAAATCTGTAGTTGCTTCATAGTGTTTTGTGAGTCAAAAATTACCCAGAATGTCGGAGGAGGATTGCCCTGACACCTTGGTACATCTTTGTTCCTTTTTTTGACTGAAAATAGAGAAAACTGCAGCATAATTTCCTGTCTTATGAAGGAGCAGACAGAAGTTGGCACACCCCCACAAAGCCAGGCTTCCTCATGAGCCTTGGCATTTTCTGCTCAGGTCAGGACAAATTCTTATACTCCAAGGTTTTAAGGCCTTTCCAGGAAAAATGACCCATGAGAAATGATAGACATGAGGCTACACACATAACCCTCCAGCTATCATTTGGATTTGCTGAGGTAAAAATAGCCTACTCTTCTGTACTTAGAAATTTCTCTTATAAATCAGTTAGGTTTGAGGCGTATGAAGCTTTTTACACTCTGAATAGAGAGGAATCAGTTTTGTGCATTTTCACATCAGGGCAGGTAGATCATGCCCAGACTTCACTGACTTCAACCTGATGTGTGCTTGAATGCCCCAGTTGGACTTTTCAATTACTTCATCCTCAGAGCCACCACCATTGTGAGGATTACTGGAGGATGAAAACAGTGGGATCCTGGGTGTAAATTTGGTTTCCCTGATGGTAGTGTCACTTCACAGTTGAAAACACTGTCTGCGTTAAAATCACCTAAGCACAACTTTAGGTGACACAGTCCAGCTCAGCAGGCGGCTAGCTCAGGTGTCAGTACAGCAAGGTGTTAATGCTCCAAGCAGATGTACCAACAGGTGACTGCATCTTTTACATGTTACACTTGCTATTTAAACCCCACAAAATAATGATGCTGGTGACTATACAATGAAGTAGAGGGAAATTACACTGAATGGTTCAGAGCCTGTGAGGGGATTTGTGCTTTTTTCTGTACTACAGCTAGCATGCAGGAATGGCTCAAATAAGGATGAGATTAACATTTGCCTGGCCAAACAGTAGGCTATTTAACCCTCAGCTCAAATAGGTGATGTTAAGGAGTGTGTGTGCAATAGGTTAGAGGGTGCTTTACTAAGTGTCACAATATCCATTGGGAAAAAAAGAGTTCTTTTCAGTATGCCTTCTTTCCGAGAAGTGGTGACTGTACAGTGACCTCTGGTTTCTGAGACATTGGTGCCAGAGTCAGCCTACGTGGATTTCAGCATGAGTCATCCCACCAAGCTGAGCTAGCTTTGATGGAGGCACTGGGTGCTGCACAGCACAGAAGGAGTTAAGGGCGGTGGAGCTTCACATCAGCTCTGTGGGCTGTGGCTCCCTGGGAGACATGATTTAGAAGTGAAAATTCCCTGACGTCCTAAAGCCTCACCAGTGTATTAATGATAAACTGAAGGTGCAATAAAATGCAGAGAGGGTACTCAGAGTTCGTTGTCATAAACAGATCAGCAGGAGAAGAAAATTGTGTTTCATTAATCATTAAACATTAAAGAGATTAATTTACATTACAACATGAAGCCAAAAAAATTAAAAACAAAGAATCCCACTGACAACAACAAGTACAGCTGATTAGCCCTGAAGAAGTTACTGTCTCTCCACTGTAATGTTGATCTCCATACAAATATGCTTACGCTGCCTGGTGGCTGAAAGCATATGCAGTTCCTGAGGAGGTTGATATGTGTTGCTACAGCTACAGAGAGGGCACAAAAGGGTTTTCTGTCTTGGGGACCTTCTAATGTTTTTCCTTCCCACATCCTGATGAAGCTGAGATATATCCTGGGGAACAGCAAGTATTGGGCAGAGATGAGAGACCCCAGTTAACGCAGGGTGGGCAGTGCTGAGTTTCTCCAAGCTGCTGCTTGAATAGTGCCCATGTGTCCATCACTCCTGTTAGAGTCACTAACTAAAAAGAGTCACTAAAAGTCTGCTATGTGAGAAAAAGTACGTGTCCTAGGGAGCTGTGAGACTACTTGTCTTCTCCTGGAGGTGAAAGGGACTCTGTCACAAAGAGCCTGATAGGTCTAGTATGGGGACAGGAATCAGTTTCAAGAAGAAAATTACAATAACAAATTCAGCAAAAATCCTTCCAACAAACACCTTCATGACATAATCCCTTTCGTTGGCCATAAACATGGTTCCTAGTACCTTTGCACTTATCAGCATAACCAAGATATTATTGTACCCTCATCTGTTAATATACAAAGAAGTCAGACCTGACCTGGCTGGTCATATTGATGCCAGAGTCAATTCCTCTCCTTCCAAGGAGCACGTTGTTTTTTCTACTTTTATTTCCTGTTCTAACATGCTCATTAGTATCAGAGGTGAAGTTCCACATTAAAGAAAGCTTTACATTTTCACATACATATTTACAAACATACCTCATATTTGCATGCTGGTGGAAATGGGTGAAGTGGGAACAGACAAGATTGACCTAGCTCTACTTCTGCTTGCCTAATACAGTCATGTACATATTTGTTTAAATAAACCATAGGGTAAACATCATAGTCTAGTAAATAGATGTTATTTCCACTTTATGTAACTTCTTGCAAGCTATAATATTCTGTGAGTGGCCACTTTAATAGAAACCTCTGCTTCTAGGACAGAAAATGAATGGCCTGCTATGACGTTAAATATATCACTGCCACATTCTACTGCACAGGGTGCTTCTTTGCCCTTCAAAAACTGTTCAGAGCTTTGCTCACAATGAAGTGTTGTGCTTAAAAGCTCGTTGCCATTTTTAGACTTTGTAACATTGGTTTGCTTTTTTTTTGTAGACGAAATCACCTCTGATAAGTTATACACTGCACAGGATATGGGTATCTTAGGTGGTATCTTAGCAGCACTGTTGCTGATTACCTTAATCTTCCTTGGACTGATGATATACAAACATTATGGGAATACGGTCAAATTCCTAATAAATAAAAAGGTAAGTCACTTTTTTTGTACCTGATTCACATTAAGAATTTCTTAGAGATAGTAGGTGGGACCTGAGGAAGACTTAGAGTATGGATGGGCTGTCCAAATACTACACATTTGTGCAACGGTGATGAATCATTTCTGAGACAATATTTGCAAAGGCAGTATCGCTTTGGTGATGTTTGTTATTGATCTTTTTTGTCCTCTGAGGCTGGAGCCATATGGTAGTTGAACAGACATAGTAAGGAGAGGAGCACGGCTCCACAGAGCACAAAATCTAGGATGAATGTGACACAGTCCAGAGGTGGTCTCTGAGAATCATGTGCCTGTGGTATAAACTACTTCACATCCTTTCTCTATAGACAGTGGAGAGAAAGAGCACTTCTTATCCTATCCTAAAGCTTGGCCTTAGACAACCAAGTTTTGGACACCTAGGAACTGGACACCTAGGGAATTTATCTTAACCTAATCTGAAGTGTATACGATGCATATGGCATATCCTGCTCTACTCAGTGCTTTTGTATTCTCAAATACAAAGTGTTGCCCGAATTATAGTTTGCGTAGGAACAAATGGATGCTGGCAGACAACCTTGAACACCTAAAATGCAGGAACAATGCATCTAGACAATAGACAGGCAATAACATATCTTTCATCACCAATGGTCCCAGTAATTCTCCATGGTCTCTGGGTTTTAAAGTAGTTTTGAGATTGAAAAGCTGTCCTTAAGGTCATTTGCTAGGCTAAATTCTTCACAGTAATTGCCACCTACATGTAAAGAAATAACAGCACTGTTTAACTGTTTAGGGTGTGTTGTTGCAATTGTTAAGTTTTTAATTCTTATTCTTGAAAGGAAGGGAGTGAACAAAAAAAACCACATGCTAAAACCAAAACAAACAAACAAAACAAAACAAAACAAGCAGAAAAATTAGAGTTCCTGCCTAATAGCAGGAAACTTGACCTGGACTTGGTAGGCAGCATGTTTACTTGGTATCAGAGAACATTTTTCCACCATCATCAAGAGGGTCCAGGGTCTTGCTTGTACATATTCAAGAAAGGCCAGATGAGTAATTTCAGTCACACACCTACATCCCATTTAATTTTCTTTCACTGCACTCACAAGATGTCTCTCCTCCTGTAGTTCTCCAAGGATTTCCCTGGGAGCTATGAGAGCCAAGCTTACAATCAAGATGAACACCCAGATCTGAGTGCCAAAGAGCAGAAGAGCTCAGAAAATGGTGGTATAACTGAGCTACAGCAGCCATCGTTTTTCTTGTCCTCTTCTAAAGAAGAAATTGACGGCCTTGCAAAGACTTCCACACCTTCCACAGTCGTCTTTGACCTGGAAGAGAAAGAGGAAGAGGAAAATGAAGATGAAGAGGTGAAAGAAGACACTAAGCATGAGAAAGAAGTAAAGTCTATCCTCAAAACAGACAGGAATGAGGGGGACCATGGCTACAAAGCCGTGTGGTTTAAGACTGATGTGGATCCAGATGCTGGAGAAAAGGTTGAAGTGATTAAGGACAATGCATCAGATTATGATGATGACAGTGATCAAGATCTGCAGGAGAATGAGGAGGAAGAAGATGACAAGGATGATCACCGCAGAGGGCCAGGGGCTGCAGAAGTGATGATTAACATGTCTCGCACAGCGTCAGAAAATAGCATTATTGTGTAATGGAAATAAACCTGTATGCTCCCCACTGAAATTGGGGAATCTCTGCTGCTTTGCTGAGATGGAGCCCACCTTTCTGCTCGGGGCTAACTGGAATGCAGGAGGACACAGTTACCTCTCCTGCATGCAGAGATTAAAGCCAGATTACAATTAATTTAACTTCTTAACAAGACCTTGAAACACCACATGGGATTTTGGATGGGGAAAACATGTCCCGTCTCTCCACCCTTCTGCCTGTTTGCCCTGGAGTCCCCTACATCACATTTCCCAAACTGGCTGCAGGAATAGCAGAGATATAGCTACACTGACTTTGAAGCAGTTAACTCAGCTCATGATAGCAATTTAACTGCACAATCCAATGCCCTCATCTCCTCTTAGTGGGTCACTGAGCCAGCACTGACTGCTTGGCTGTTCCCTTTAGGGTGTTGCAGGTTGATGCCAGCTGCAGGGCGTAAGCCAGCGCAAGTCACTCTGACTCTGCAGTTGCTCATATGACTGCACCCAGGAGCACACATCAGGGCTTGGCTATGCTCTCTGCACCCCAGCACAAGCAACTGGCATGACATCCAAGGAGACTGGGAGCAGCAGGAGTGCCACGACAGGTCCCCCTTTTGCCAGTAAGCGGGTGTTCAAATGCTCAGGAGTTACTGTTTCTTCCATCAATGATAAGCAAGGACGGATCACATGCTCTTTCCTGAGGACTTTGCCACACATTTTTCTATGTCACAAGACAACTAATTGTGCTGTACCTTGTGGGCCAGATAAGAGCTTCTGCCAGAACCTGCCTACAAAATGCCAGGGGTATTTCCAGCTCCCAGGGATTTTGGCAGCAATAGATATCATTCTGGGGTGCTGGATGTAGGTCAGCACGTTGCTTCCCATTGTGTCCTTTGTCCAGCAGGACTCAAGGTGTCCTTTATAAAAGGGACTTCATTGTCACTGAAGGTGGAGGTCAGCATTTGCTTCCAAGTGCCTGACGTCACTGCCTTCTCTGTCCCTCACTTGTGGATGCAAACCTCTTTGCATTCTCACCTTTCTCCATTCATGAGAAGCCCAGCAGGCTCTTTTACTGGTGAAATACAATCTTCAGGATTCACCAAGAGCTGAGCTGTAGCCTGAAAAAGGAGGTAGTTCACTGAGAGCAAGTAATCTCTGCTGTGTGTGGCTTTTGAGCCTAGGTTTGTGCTAGAAAGGCTGCTAACATGATGGACTCCTCCCTCAATCCTCCCTCATCTTTCAGCAATCTTGTCTTCAGCTGTGGTCCTGCCATCAATTCAGCAAAGATAATACTCCATTGCCTGGCAGCATGGGGAGTGGTACTTTAGTCCAGATTCACAACAGCAAATTGCTTCTCCCAGCTGGCAATCAAAAACCGGGATGTTTTCCACTGACTGAGAACATGGCAGTGTGCATTTGAATCTTCTGATCTATCAACACAAAATTTGTGCTGCTGCTGGTTTTCCACTTGGGAGCTAGCTCAGGGCAGACAAGGGCTGTGGAGCATTAAACTTTCAGTAAGACAGGAAAGATAATCCTGGGTCACAAATTTATCTCACTTGCTCAGGTTAGCATAACAGCACAGAACTGTAACAGTATAAGTGTCCTTTGAGAGAAGCAACAACAAGTACTCCTGCCTTTGCCCTACAGGGCAAATCTCCACATTTCTTCCTTTAATCTAGATAAACCCTTAAGAGAGTGAAACCAAAATATGTCTGCTGGGATTCTCATGTACACCAAAACACAGGACAATCACTTCCGAGCAGGCTTTCATCTAGGTTTATACTTTGTTTCTGTACATCTCCCCATCCCAGTGTTGTTAGTGCTCATCTCTGTTGTCCTGTCTCTGAGGAGAGCTAACCTCGCTGTGTGTGGACTTCAGGAGCTGCACTTTTGCTGAAGGTGGAGACTGAGATATGGAAAGCTTTCGTCCTTACTGCAATAAAGCTATTTGCCCAGAAATTACAGGTGTGGTTTGACTGATAACGGAGGGTGGGGAGTGTGCCCTGTGTCTGCTTTGTAAGCACAGTACCTCCAGTAACTTAGGGTTATGTCCTGCAGAAGTTTCCCATGGGACTGTGAGAACTCTCCTGCAGATGCTGGTTGCTACTGCACCACCTTCAGCCATCAGCAAGGGTAGAGCCAAGCCTGCCCTCTGTGCTGGTGCTACCCATGGGAAGATTGTTGATGGGTGGGTGAAGCTGGAATGTTTCTACTCTGGTTCCCTCCAGGCATTTGCTTTATTCATCTCATCTGGCTAACGGTCCAAAAAATGGGCCACCAGCTTGCTGTACACCAACAATCAGCATTTGTGATGGTGTTGCAAGCAGTACTAAGTGTCCTGCTGACTAGGGATCTTTTTTTCAAGGCAGGATTGTGTCCTGGGGCAGTGGTTGACATAATCTAGCATACAAAGAACAAGGGGTGATCTCTGTGGAAGGCAAGTGGAAAACTGACGGAAGAAGCAGCTGTTGTGCTAACGAAAGAGCAAGTTCTCTCCATTGGGTGGGCAAAGGGAACAGACACAGCACTGTGTTTTCTAACACGTGGGAGTGAGAAGAGACTGCAAAGGACGAAGGAGGTTTATGAGAGGGAGCAAAGTGCAGATAAAAGCAACCTGGTCTTCAGCAGCCCCTATGCCCCATTTTTCCTGCATCTGGGACCAGTACATACCAGCTTCCATTTATTGCTACCCACAGCTCTGCAACATGGGTTACAACTGGCTGTTCCTGCTTTGGTGCGTTATTAAGGAGCCTTGAATTATTTTTGCATAATGACCTGAGAAGTGACTGACTGGCACTAGGAAGAAGTGCTGATTGACAGCTCATCTCTGTCTTTAACGAACCAGCAAAAATATTTCTGGAGAAATGTTGGCACGCATATGTGTGTACTGAAAGCAAGGAACATAGGCCAGGCCCAAATCAGTCCGGGTGCACTTGGATATGGAGTACTGGCTTGGTGTCTACTGTAGCACAGCAAATTTGGCCCCACCAGCCATTACTAGAGATGATACCACCACAGTGATGGTGGGACACACATATTCATGCACTTAGAGTTACAGCAGAAATACCTCTCTCAAAGCTGCTAAAACCAGGCCCACAAAGTCCAGGTTGGCAGAGATGTTCCTCCACCTACTTAGATGGCTGGAAAAGCAGCAATGAGAACCAGTGATGGAGGGCAAGAGCTAGGTTGGTGGGGTCTGCGATCATGTTCGACCAGTTCCCCCAGTTTTAGCAAAAATTCTGAGTGGAGTGTTTTCCATGGGCATTAACAGAGACACAACTTTCCTCTCACTTTTACATTTGGAGACTGCTTTCCTGTGGATCATCCTTCTCCAACTCTTCTTTCTTCACAGCTGAAGAAAAAGAAAAAATCAAATCCTTTTCTGCTTTTCCAGAAGACTGTTTTATGATAACCTGTGAGCAATGACTGAAATAAATGGTTTCCAGCAGAATGTAGCTCCTGGTGGCTGACACAGCATAGCTGCTCCATTTCCCCCTTTTTCTGTGCCACGTGATCTATTCCCGTCTCTTGGCACAGTGTTGCACTTTGCCCTCTGCTGCTGTGCTGTTTGTGCTGATGGGTACATGCATTGGCAAACTGATTTATGTGCCCTCTCGATCTGCAGTCTGTACTCATTTGTTGGTGCTTTTCTTCCTCCCATTGGTGTACTTCTCATGCTTTCAGCTTTATGTTTTGGCATGCAGTTTGAATTTGGGCATCTTCAGTTTGCTTTTCATTGTTTTTTTTGGCTTTCCTTCCTTGGCATGCAATTGGAATTCTATCAATTTGCCATTCACCTGCCAGGCTCCTTGCTGGCAGTTTGTTCCTCTGCAGCCCCAGCTGACCATTCTGTTCCTATGCAAGATTTGATGGTCTTGTTCTTTTATCCAGCAAAATTAATACTGGAAGAAAACAGAAAACAAAACAAAACAAAACAAAACAAACAGATAAACAAACAAAAAACCCACCACCACCACAAAAACAAAACAAAACAACAACAACAAAAAAACAGAACTCAAACACAGTGACTGTTAAGGCAAGTTACATAGCAACACTCAGGAGTGAAAACGTGTTCAAATAGTGCCATCACAAGGACAGCAAAGGCATCTGTCTTTAATTCTACACACCTTGAATTAGAAATTGGAAAGATAAGGTGCTTCTGCAGACCCCTTTCTGTACTCGACCACTCCTTCAGAGTCATTCAGTGAATTAGGGTCTCCTGTGAGCACAAATGTTTCACACCTGATGGCATACCATGAGGGTTCAGAGATCCATATTTCACCTTTCCAATTATATTGCAAAAAATCATGGCCTCAGAGATAAAGATGTATTTATTCCTGGTAAGAAGGCAAAAGAAAATCCTTCCTTTTCTCGGCATGAATTTGACATACAAAGTTAGTAACACCTTCAGTCGTGTTTCACTTGCTCATTCTCTTCCTTCTCAGTGAGATTTCAGATTTCATTTAAGAAGGTGTCTGATATTCCATGTGTGTTCAGTTCCCCAGAAAAAGCTTCTCCTGAGAGGTAGGTCAAGGATGAATTCCCTACCAGTCACCAGTTTGCACCATCATAAATCCTGGGAGATGTGGATGGTTGTGAAGTCTCCTGAAGTCTTTTTTTCCTGAGTCTAAGGGGTGTGGGATGGGGGGTGTCCTGGCCAAAGAGGAGAGCTGGCACTGTGGGGATCCTCAGCGGTTGGTCCTGCACCTACCACGGCTGAGCAGTCCCACTAGTTGTCTGGGGATGCTCCTTGGAGCTGTGTGCAACCTTTGGGGTTGTTCCAAGGGGTCCCTGAGGAGGGGCTGGCACAGGATTCAACATGGAGGAGGGCCTCCTTTCCATGGAAAGGATACTGGTCTTGAGGGCAAGAAGAAATTCAAGAGATCCTGACCCTACTCTTTTGTTACCAGGGCTTCCCCAGTTAACTAAAAGCTTCCTTTTATTAATTTATTTAAAGCAACATGTTTCTGTGGTATAGACAATTAACAACAGAGAAAGAACACAGGCAAGAGTGTTTTTCTCTCTGGATCTCTTCTTCCCTCTTTCCTATTGGCTTCCCTTGTAGTAACCTCTTTTCTATCCCAAAACATGCATGATTTGGGAACTCAAAGGGTCTTAAACACAGTTGCCAGGACAGAGCTTCTGGCATCTGCAGCAGCTGTCATTTTAGGGACTCTGCTCCTCTCCTTGCTATGGCAAGATAGCGTCCAGGCCTGGGCATCATGAATTTTCCTTATGAAAAAGTCCTGTGAATGGCTTTTCTGAAGCAAAGGGAGGCAGGTCTATGGGTGCTCCCACTTTTTCTGTCATTGTTTACCCCTAGGACGGTGGGACTTTTAGCAAAGTGGAGATGCTAAAATCCAGCTTTAAAAGCAAAATAAAGGCAACACCAGCCCTGGACTCTCCAAGCTGATCTGTACAGCTGTTTGGCAAAGTACAATAGTGTAGGCAACCTCATCAAGATTTACAGGATTTTCCATGGGAAGGATTACCTCTATACTGGGCACCACAGAAGTAATCCTACCCATGTGAAAGGGAAGTTTCTAGTCCACAAATTGGAAATAAAACAAAAATTCTGTTAGGACGAATAAATTCCATTAGAGGAAAAGCATAACAATATCGGTTCCACGTGGATATAAAATGTTAATGCATTTCAAATATACCTCTAAGACAAATATTTCAAACATATAAACATATATACAATTTGACAAATTCAGTTAAACCATTCTTTTCTTTTGATTTTCTACCTCTAGCATCAGTAAATAGAGCCACAGTATTTATTATTTCAGGGTTATACTTGTATCCATTCAAAGGAAGTTACATTTTGTAAATATTAAGTCTATGGTAGTGGTTGTTTTGGTGTTGGGAGACCTAATAAAACCTGGCAGAAGGCAGCACTCAGCGTCTGTGAGTTACTGCCTGTTAAAGTCTCCACATCCTATATTCTTTTCTCTTGTCTTGGGCCTGCCCTGACAGTATTTTTGGTTTAAGTAAATCATTGGAACTGGATGAAAAAGTAACAATGACTCTGAAAAATGGTAAACAAAGCCCTTCATTTTTATTATGCTTCTAATGTTTTACACCTACTTTTGATTTTGTTAGCTTTTATTTATTTATTTATTTATTTACTTACTTATTTTAAGTTGAACTCCATCTCAGGTTACACTGAGCTTAGTTGGATTTCTTGTTTGTTTGTTTATTTTGGGAAGGCTGACTAACTTTTTGCAATACTGTAGAAGAAACTTTTATTTATAAATATTTATATGAGAAATAGATAGAAATATACTTAGTTACAGAAATGTTCTTCTGTTTTTTTTTTTCAGGCCAGTCATAAGCCTTTGGATAAAGCAAAGTAACTGAACTGTGTTTCAATAAGCTTCTAAACAAATGTCATAGGCTCACATACAAGTATTATGAGGAGCATATTGTGTTATATATGCTCCTATATATATTATGTATATAAATGTTATATAAAGTATAACATTTCCTAAGGCATGCAGGCACTGGTTTCTGCATTGGCCCTTTTCTGTCCGGGACTGAGATGTATATGTGTTTATTCTGAAATAGTTTTTGATGACAAATAAACATCTAAATATCTTTAAAATCTCATCTTTAAACTCCAAAGCCATTCAAATCTTTTTCAAAGTTTAACTCTACAGGTTGATTTATAAATTTCACCCCAACCCCATCTTTCATCCCATTCACAGCCAAGCTCTGATTTTTATTTCCATACCAGCTGATATAAACATTTGTTTAGTATTTGTAGTACACATATCTGTAAAAAGCCAACTTTGGACTTGGACTTTGGCTTTGGAAATGGCTGCCTTTCTCTACTGATTATTTTATTTGTTTTACTGATGCAAAAATCAGGTAGGACAATCTCTCTGATAAATACAAACCACTAAGGAACAAAATATACAGAAATAAGAACCTTCAATACTTCTCTGCTGGAGTTAAAAAACAAAACAAAACAAAACAAAACAAAATTTTGGATTTGAGTTTACAGATGGTGACTGAAATGCATTGCAGAAATGACCCACAGACTGGAGACATTTCTGAGCTTTGAGCACCCTCTTCTGGAGTAACATGCACCTAAGAAGTGGCCATTTAATTTTCTTTCTCAGCCTAGGAAGAGAAAAGAGGAAACATCCCCTCTTGGCTGCCAGGGAAAATTGTAAACCTAAATTGAAATCAACAGATACAGACAGGGAATTTGAAAAATCAAGAAGTGAAATACAGGCATTTTACCTTTAGGAAGTAGCAGAAACCAGCAAACAAACAAACAAAAATAGGTATCCAAAAATTAATTTCTACAAGCCCAAATTCTGTCTCTGTTTAGGAATGAATGATGTCACAAATTTGAAATGGATTTGGAACTAACATTAAAACTGAGGCTGAAGAAATTACCTGTGAAGAGCAGAGACCCTGTAGTAATACTGTGATACAAATTGTGTTTAGGAAGGTACAGTCCCATCATTTGCTCCAAAAAAAGGAATGATTGAAAAGGAGGTGGTGTTTACAGCTATGAAGGCAGAGGCTGAATCAGAGTGAAATCAAGCACAAGGATCTGGGGGAGGATTTGTATTCTTCTATCAAAATTGCCTCTTCTCTCCATATGTTCAAGAAGTATTCCTCCTAAAGCCTCCTCACAGCCAAAGAAAAGCCTTTTTCCTTTGTGCGTGGCTCAACACAGCCAAATTTTACAGTATAACATCAGGAGCTAGCAGTGTGCTCAGGTGGTGAAGAGCGCTAACATCATCCTGGTTTGTATCAGAACTAGTGTGGCCAGCAGGGTGAGGGAAGTGATTGTCCCCCTGTACTCAGCTCTGGTGAGTCCACACCTTAAAAACTGTGTTCAGTTCTGTGCCCCTCACTACAAGAAGAACATCGAGGTGCTGGAGCGTGTCCATAGAGGGACAAAAAACTGGCAAAGGGTCTAGAGAACAAATCCTATGAGGAGCTGCTGAGGGAGCCCAGGTTGCTTAGCTTGGAGAAAAGAAGGCTCAGAGGAGGCCTTAGTGTACTTTACAGTGACTGAAGTGATGAATGTCTTGTACCTTCTCTCCAACAGCTGCTCAAGTTTTTTCTTTTTTTTTTTTTTTTTTTTTTTTCCAAACCTTACCTTTTCTTCTTCAAACAACTTAGATAAAGTAGTCTGTTCTCAAATTTGGAAACTGGTTATTCTAACACGGGTTTCTCTGAAATTCTATGAGATTAAAGTCTTGGAAGGCTCCTGTAATGCATCAGACAAAAGAGAGAAAAAGTAGTTTCACTCTCAGAAATATCTAAGCATTAAATGAGGTTTCCTAGTTTCTGAAATGGGGTTTTCCTAGGTTCTAGTCTAATAAAGCGCCCATCTAAGGCTACATCTTTGATAGCTTCCTCTGCACCCAACATTGTCAGCTCTGTTACTGTGTCTTACTGCACTGTACCACATTTCTAAAACATCCTATGCTGTTCCTTATGGATAGAATACTAATGAAATTGGATTAATGCTTTTAGGCATGTTAAAATACTCCATATTTTGTGGAAACAGCCTAAGAAATCACACTACATGTGTGAGTAACACTCTGTAGCCAATAACATAGGCTCAAGTGAGGATCTCAGTGAAGTAGCTTTTTTTTTTTGTGATAGCAATGGCAGGCATCCTGCAAGCACGAGCGCATTATAGTAAGTATATCATAACCTTTTATTCTCCTTTTTCCTTTTTTTTTTTTTCTCCTTTCTTATGTTTTGAGAACTTTTTTTTTTTTTTGAGAACTTTGAGAACTTTTGAGAACTTTGTTTTTACTTTTCTCATACTTCTCATCCTGTTTTTCTGTCTTCTACCTTATTTTGGAACAGTGAGGCGTTCTAGTGTCCACTTACCTACTTAGCATTTATCCTTGTTATGAGTACACAACTATCTTTGAATACAAAAAGTTAGTTTTCTACTGAAAACAAACAAACAAACAAAACAAAACAAAACAACAACAACAAAAACAAAACAAACAAACAAACAAAAACAAACAAACAAACAAACCAGACACTCTACTTTGAAAATACGTTCTACTGCAAAAACACAACTTAGTTTCTCACACATGTAATTCTCTATTTGTTTCTTCACAGGCTCTTGGAAGAGCCCAGAAAGGATGAGACGGAGACCTTTGTCATTACTGTGGACATATTTGAGTTTTCATTGGTGGATAAAAACTGAGACATTGGAAGTTCTGTTGTGCTGTTGTTGTAAGAGCACAAGTAGGTCTGTGACAATATGTATGCAGGCTTCACAATAGCACACAGCATCTATTTAATGTTAAATATGGCACAGAGAGGTTGCTGGGATGAATGATACATTCCAGTTCTGATTCTCACCTTGAGGTTATGTAAATTGACATGAACTCTTCTGTGATAAGTCTCAATGGAATAGCTGAAATAATTAAGAGGCCATATTATGCCTGATGTTATGCTTGAGTTTATGTATCTTTATGTGTATGTTATATATTTTATTGTAAGATAACTATGTTAAATGTTTGTGTTTAGATGTAACAGATTTGTTAGGGGCATGTGAGACCGTGTATCTTTCTTAAGTAAGTCACATGTTTCTTACTCGTACACTGAAGAAGCAATTACCCATTAGTGATATGATCACAGCTTGCCTTTGATATAGGCACTAAACCAAACCAAACCAAACAAACAAACAAAACAAACCACCACCACAAAACAAAACAAAAACAGCGGCAACAAAAAACTCCAAGTATGAAGCTGTGATGCCCCTGTGTTTACTTTGCTTACTTGCACTCACAAGAGGACTCAGATTCAAATATCAAAGCTGAAATTTCTTTAAGTGGTATATTCTTTATTGCAGCGCTGGATGCACGGGGGATCTCTCCACCTATCGTGCATACCCAAGGCGAAAAACAGTCTTGAATTTATACAATCAATCTATTAATATTCTACAAGCGCCTATACATATTCATCACCTATCCCCGCCTTCCCTCGTTTCTCATGCTAATTAGCTTTTTAGCACCTTGCTCCTGTGTAGAGCCTCCCAAGAATTGCGGGCAGGGGTCTTCCGGACGTGGGCAGTGGTCTTTGGGAGGAAGACCCCGAGTCCTCCTCACAGTGTACTTTTCACTTTTGGTCAGGATTCTGTTGAGTTGGTACGTTTCTTAATTGCAAGAGCTGGCTTTTGCTGATTCTTCTGTTTGTTGTATCTTTATCATGAATTCCAATGTTCTGTTTCGAGAGTTATAGTCCTTACATCTGTTTCTCTGTCTGTCTGACGCTTCCTTATCTGGGGATTGTCCTTGCCTCCTCAATGTCTCCTTAATCAACTTGTGCCTTTTATTTATATCACATAAATGCTATGTGTGATTATTACATTTCTTCTGTGAGTATGAAAGTTTCATAACTCATAGGCACCAGAAATGCCCTCAGAGTTTGTAAGTTATTAAGGCCTGTTGTGAGGGAAAAACAAAATATCACTTTTTACTTGTAAAATATTCAATTTACTTTATGAGAGATATTTTTAGTTACCACAGTTACAATAAGAGCAGGCAGCTAACCTACATTACTCGTTGGGTAATATTCATGTGTAAGGCAATTTTTTAGCTGCTTCATATTTTATTTTTTTGCAGATATAAAACACAGAAGGGAGCAGTATAGGAGTACACTTCAGGCCCTGTTCCCTGAAACTACTGGCTTTTATTAAGATCTCAGTTGTCACTTAAAGGGAGGTAAACATTTAGCCCAAATTCATTTTTGTGTCTTTTTAGTCATTTTTAGTACCTAAAGAAGGCCTATGAGAAAGCAGGAGAGGGACTCGGGGGCTTTGGGCAACCTTGTCTAGTGGAAGGTGACTGTGCCCATGGCAGATGGGTTGGAACTGGATGGTCTTTAAGGTCCCTTCCAACGCAAGCCATTCTATGATTCTGTGATTTTGGTTAGTCTGCAGGAACACAAGAACAGCTTGAAATTATTGTGGGGAGCTGTAAAGTACTTCACCCATCTTATTACGTGGCTAACTCTCAGGACATTCCTATACCATGTAACTAAGCGCTGACCACGAAAACGTGATCTCTCACTCCATGTCATTCTCTGGCTCTAGAAGCAGTATAGCAATATTATTGAAGTATTATTGCAGCCCATTGGGTTAATTGTTTCTGCCTTGCAATGCTTTAGAAGAAAAAGTAATTAAAGGGCTGAGCATCACATTAACACAGCAATGCTGCTTCTACAGTCTGAGCAAGTACCTCTGTACAGTCTTTTGTTCTGACAGGTTACATGGAGCCAGCCTGGGAAGCTCAAAACCCTGCATTGTGTTTGTGAGAGACACCAGAAAAGTAAGTTTTATTGTGACAACAAAGCCCATCGAATGGCTGGTTGCACGCCGAAAGGAATTATTTTCCATTTTTATGATAGAGAATTGAGCAAATTCAGTAAAGCCAGACAGGTCAGCAACAGATCTGAGCAAAGGAAGTGCCAGGAATACGCGGGAGCTGGAAAAGGAGGGTGCAGGACTGCTCCCTGTGGTGGCAGCTGCCTTTCAGGTGAGGTTAATTATGAAGTTTTCAATTAGAGAATTAATTAGCAATTTTTCCTGGAAGTCTTGTGAACTACAACTCCCATGAGGCACCGGCGCGGCTCAGGGCTTTAACCAATCAGATGGGGCGCGGCGAGCGGGGCGGCCAATGGGAGAGGAGGCTGGCGGCGGTTGGAGGTTTGAATTTGAAGGGGGCCGGGGCCGGTGTGGACGTTGCGGCGTGGTGCTGGAGGTGCGTCGCGATCGTCCCTCAGGGCTCCGCCGCTGCCGTGAGGGAGCCTCTGGCGCGGCTCCTCGGGGGCTGCCCCCAGCCGGAGGTCGCTGCCCGCCGGCCGCAGGGAGGGTGGTGATGTTGGGAGGGCGAGGGAAGCACGGAGCGGGATGGGGATGGGGATGGGGATGGGGATGGGGGTGGGGGCGCCTTGGTCTCAGTGTTTTTCCCCCT
The DNA here is from genome assembly GCF_964035555.1 of Netta rufina. NCBI lineage: Eukaryota > Metazoa > Chordata > Aves > Anseriformes > Anatidae > Netta > Netta rufina. The sequence continues at coordinate 46,363,309 of NC_140128.1, forward strand.
GAGATCTCCTGGCTGGGGTTCTTGATCGTAGAGGAGGGCTTAGCTCTGCTTTCGTGTGATTGCTGTGACGGGGAATGAAGTGCTGAATGTCTGAAGCGTGAGGTCTGTGTGATATGTGTAAGGCTACGCCGAGTGTGCGCTGGATAGGCTGCTGAAAGCCAGATCTATCAGGTTTTAGGGTACTATCCTACCTAATGTATCGATATCTTACTGTTTTTGCTCTCAATGCAGAATTTAAAGGAGAGGCTGTCATGTCGCAAGACTGCAATGATGAGTGGGAGCTGAGCAAAGAGAATGTGCAGCCCCTCAAGCAGGGCCGGGTCATGTCCACCTTGCAGGAAGCACTGGCTCAGCAGGAGGCTTCCACTCACACTGCTGTTCAGCTCAAAAAACAGTGAGCAAGATTTTAGACACCTTGTTTTCCCTTACCTTCCTGCCTTCTTGTCAATGTTTCTACACCTTCTTATGTGTACCAGTGTTTTAAAAGTATAGAAAAACAGAAGATTAGAGAGAGATTTGTGCTAGTGCTGTGCTACAGGTACTTAGGGCTTAGGTACTTGTGGATGCTGCACAGCACAGATGGTTATTTTTAGGTTTGCAATGAAGTATTGTTCTGGTTTCAGCTAGGACGGAGTTAATTTTCCTCCCAGTAGCTGCTAGGGTGCAATGTTTTGGATGTAGAATGAGAAGAACGTTGATAACGCACTGATGTTTTAGTTGTTGCAGAGCAGTGCTTGCACAAAGCTAAGGGCTTCTCACCTTCTTGCTCTGTCCTGCTGGCGGGCAGTCTGGGAGGGGACAGACCCAGGACAGCTGACCTAAACTGGCCAAAGGGTTATTCCATACCATTTGATATGCTAAACAATATATAGAGGTGGCTAGCCGGGATGGGGGGGCCGACTACTCAGGGATAGGCTGGGCATTGGTCGGCAGGTGGTGAGCAATTGCATTGTGCATCATTACCCTGAACAAGGGACTGCCTGTGGAGTTCTACAGGGCAAAGTGAGAGCCACTACTTAGCACAAGCCAATGTTTTTATCTGACTCACACTGCTAAGTGGCTTTCTTTCTTGACTTTTATTTTGCTGCCTGAGAGCAAAGCCATCATGTTGTAGGAATGGAATGATGCATGGGAGTTGAACAACAAGGCAAGATAGCGACTATCAGTGTGGCCCTTTAGATGTCTTCACTGTGCTCTGTGGTGTGGTTCTGTAGTTGTCTGATTGTCATCACTTTCCATTGTCTTCTGTAATCCAACCCCAATTATATACTTTAATAATATATTTAGGTAAAAGATGTTTCATGTGAAAATTAGATTTTTAATATCTCTAATAACTTTTCATAAGAGAACAAGTGTTCTATTGGTCTCTCACATGGGAGACCATATGGGTTTTAGGGTAGTAGTTGTTCTTGGAAGTATACTTCATAAAGGTTGTTTCAGTGTATTTCTGTTCTTCTTAAATAAATGCTTCTTATGCATTCCTTTTGAAGAAGAGTGCAAAAGGGATGTTTATTTTAGCTTCTCCAGGTCTCAGTAAAAGATCAAGTCTAAATATATAAAACCTACCTTACTTCATTTACACTTCTTTATTTTTTTTTTTTTTTAAAAAAAAAAAGGTATGAGTGAGAGTGAAGGTCTTACTTTACAGAGTAGAAAACATGCAATTTATTGGATGGATTTATATATATATATATATATATATATATATATATATATACACACACATACATACATATATATATATACACATACATATATATGTGTGTGTATATATATAATAATTATAATTACTATTATTTTTCTAGAGAGTTTGAATCAGAGATCCGATTTTATTCTGGTGATGATCCATTGGATGTCTGGGACCGGTAAGCTTCTTTCTACTCCAGAAGAAATAATAAAATCATTAGATCTGTGTCACTGAAATGTTAGATATTCTTGTAAGAGCTTAGAAAACATGATTCTAATTTAATAATAAATTAATTAAAAAAAATTAGTTGGAGCTTCTTATTAATAATCTGTAGCATCTGTTTCAATACTATACCTAATGTTTATTCAACTTTTGTTATGTTGTATTGAAACAGAAGCTGTGTATGTTATGCAGAACTGACTTCTTATGAATATATTCCATTTCTAGCTACATCAAGTGGACAGAGCAAACCTTCCCCCAGGGTGGAAAGGAAAGCAATCTCTCAGCAGTATTGGAAAGGGCAGTGAGAGCGCTCAATGAAGAGAAGAGATACTATAAAGATCCTCGCTATCTTAATCTATGGCTCAAGTTTGTGAGTATTTTTAGAAAATCCATTGGATGATAGTTTTTCTTGTATTTGTCATGTCATTTGCAGCGTTAACCTGATTTCTCTTAGTAACTGAGTCAAAAAGCATGTTGTACAACAAGTGCAATGTTAGAAATTTTATCTGAAAACATGTTACTTATTCTGGAATTCCCATTTCACATTCTGAATACAATCTTCAGATGTTTTTCATGATCATTCAGTTTGGACAGTGGTATACACCCTATGTTTTGTTTTGGAAAATCTAGTTGGAATGAGTGAAGCTTGATTCTTTATGTATATTGGGAGAACATAAAAATGGTTTAAAGATACATTTTAGGTGTAATATCTGTCCTACAACTCATTAACTTGCAAGTGTCTTGTATCCATATCCTATGCTTAAGAAAAACTTGAATATGTTCTGGTCTTGGCTTGTCTCTGCTTTGCTATAATTTTTGTTGTTGCTATTCTTGTCATCTTAATGGGACTTTCTCCAAGTCCAGCTTCCTCAACTGATTTACCAGTCCCTGGACCAATAATAAATTGTCCTTTATGTAAGGATGAAGTAACTATTCTCTGGAGTATTAAAATTACATTTCAGTCAATGAACTAGCTAAAAAACTTGAATTTGATACTCTGAACATGTAAACTAGACTAATGGGGCTGCTAATATTGACAAATACATACAAGAAGTCAGAGGTATTCCTCCTTCTCCTGTTGAGTTCCTTTTTTTTGTGCACCATGACATGATACAGTCATATGTTCTGGCCTAACAGCTGCTTCTGTAGGACTTCTATTGAGATAAATGTGTTGCAGGGGATATCAAAAAGCAGACATTGACTTGGAATCCTTTATAATTACCGAAATACTTTTGTTTCAGGGAAATTGCTGTAATGAGCCCTTGGATCTATACAGTTACCTGCATAGCCAGGAAATTGGTACAACATTGGCACTACTCTATATCACATGGGCAGAAGAACTCGAGGCTAGAGGAAGCTTTAAAAAAGCTGATTCAGTATTCCAGGAAGGCCTTAACCGCAAGGCTGAGCCTTTGGACAAACTTCAGTCACATCACAGGTAAGTTTGTAGCTAAGAGAAGAGCTTAGAACAGTTTTATGGGCTCTAGTGGATATCTGGTACAGTGAAGTTTTTGCTGACTTCTCCGATATTTTTTTTTCTCAGGCAGTTTCAGACCCGTGTTTCTCGGCAGACACTACTGGGGCTTGAGGAAGATACTGATGAAAGAGACACCAGTCTTCTGGGAACTGAAGAACCTCAGAGAAGCTCACTGGCAGATCTAAAAGGCAGGGGAAAGAAAAAAGTGAGAGCTCCAATTAGTCGTGTAGGAGATGCGCTGAAAGGTACAGTCAATTGCTAGAGTCACACATTAATGGAAAATTTATACCCTTTCAATGTGGAATTTTCATTTGAGTACAGTAGGCTAAAGGTTAATTTGCATAAATCTCTTACTTACAGCCACAAACCAAAACAGAAGTCTCCAGACTCTAACTTCTCAGCAGCTTTCAAAGAATCCAGGTTTTGCTGTGTTTGATGAAAATTCATCTTTGGCTTCTGGACCTGAAATTTCTGTACTTACGCCACAGTCATGGGCAGCACCTCCAGTTCCAAGGGCCAAGGAGAATGAACAAAGCGCAGGTCCTTGGAATTCTGGAAGGGTAAGCAGTCTCAAAGTAGACTGGCAAAAAAAAAAAAAGAGAGGAAAGTGTATGTAAGTCAGTCTTTTTGATAACTGAGACAAAGGTCATGTTCTTTTTCGCTTTCCTGGGATTTGTTTCTATAGATAGCAACCAAACTTTCTAGTTTCTTCCTGAAGACTCTCTGTCCCTGTGTAACCTAGTCAGGTTTAACAAGCTGATCTTGCTAAAATAATTTCTAAAAACTTTATTTCTGAAGCCAAATTCATAATTCTTGCTAACCAAAAAAATAGGTAGTTTTCCTGCCCTCCAAAGACATTGCTAGGCTAAGAATATGAGGTAAAACTAGGTTCTGCAAAGAAAGAGAGAAGCCAGACACTAGTTATTTCTATAGAAAAGGGAGCAAAAGTTCTATTGATATAGAATGGTTTGGACTGGAAGAGACCTTAAAGGCCATCTGGTTCCAGCCCCCCTGCCATGGGCAGGGTCACCTTCCACTAGACCAGGTTGCCCAGAGCCCCAACCCAGCTGATCTTGAACACCTACAGGGATAGGGCATCCACAAATTCTTTCTATTCTCTACCCAGCCTGTATTTGTGCTCGGGATTGCCCTAGCCCAGGGGCAGGACCTTGCAGTTGGCCTTCTTGAACCTCAAGAGGTTTGCACAGGCCCACCTCTCAGGCCTGTCTGGGCCTCTCTAGAGGAGACCACGTAACACCTACCCAAACATAAAATACGTACGTGCAAGAAGAACTCATTGTCTAGCATATGAAAATAAGGCATGTACAGCATTCTGCAAGTCTGTTTGGAGTGTTAGTGATGAAAACAGAAGAGTTAAGATCAAAAGAACTGGAGAACTGTACCAATTAAATATTAATCCTAACAATATAAAGAAGCTTGCCAGTAGATGGAAAAGGGGATGACAGAAGGTTTGTTCCAGTAGTGTAAACTAATTGGAAACCAGTTTGAAATATCCCTACTACATAAAACTTTCTTCTTGGGAATCCAGGAGAATTTCAAGTAGGTAGATGACAGCAGAATGATATCAGACTTGATGCCATCTGTATCTGGCTCCAAAAGCAGTTAAGGGATTTCTGTGGTGCAGGAATGGTCCTTGAGAAGAAAATGGAGAAGTCTTGGAGGTTCTTAGTGGGCAGCAGAAACAATAGTATTATATGATTGAGACAATCTTGGCTGAAAAATGTCTATAGTGTTTCTGGAAAACAAATGAGGAGAAAATGGAATACCCTGCTAGACCAATGTTCCGTCAGAATAATAAAGAACATAAATCCTGACGAGGACATGCAGGAGTTGTCTTGCTTTTTTTAGGTGCTAGTGCCCAACTGACTGGTCTGTAACTATCTGTGTATCAGAAAAGAGGTAGTCTTTTAAATTTATGTCTTGTGAAAAGTATCAAGTTTAATTCTTAGTAACGAAACCACCAAATATCCCACACTGGAGGGCGGGGGGAGGGGGGAAGGAGATTCAGTTACCAGAAGAAAAGAGAAGCTAACAATGAGTCTTTAGGCTGCTAACACTAACTCTTCCTTTTTCAGCGTCCTCACAGCAGTGCAAATTCTGGCATTGAAATGCCCTGTCCAATGACCACTTTCACCCCATATGTAGAAGAATCGTCTCAGCAGCAAGTCATGTGAGTTTTCAGTTTGAAATGATACCTGCATCTGAGATTATCAAAGCTGATTTGTAATATTCTGACTTAGCCAGGTAATTGAGCTTTTAGATCTAAGTAAATCTTAAAATCTGTCAGTCTGGAAGCTCTTAGTATTTCAGCTTGATGGCAGAGGCTTCAGTGGAGGATGCATAAGGGTATGGGAAATATTTGGGTGTGCTCATTTTGGGGGAGCCTGTATCACATTTATACATGTTAAATATTTTAATGGCTTGACTCAGCATATTGAAACAAAACCACAGTTACCTCTCTTAGGATGCTACTTGCTATGAAAGCAGCCCCAAATTGACAGAGGCTTACTGCTGTTTTCCTCTTATCTTCCTCTGTGCTCAACCTATCCAGAGTTTTATACTGAAAGAAGCTGTCAGTTTCCATGACAACAGTGTTGCATAGGTTATGGAGGAGTATGCAATTTTGCCTGAAATAACCTTCCTGCTCGTACAGCACTCACTGTTTTGTTACAGCAGAGGAAAATGTGATATTTTGCAAAGCTGCTTAACTTTCTTTTTCTGCTGGCTGATGATCGCTATAGAAAGCATAGTTTCTCCCTAAGAGAAAGGTGGAAAAGAATGTATGATATTACAGGCTGCTTCTTTGGTTTTAAATTACGTGTAATCAAAGAATTCTGAAAAGTGTTTGGCAGCATAGATCTTTCCTATGGGCTTTGTATGTTGCATGTGGACTGCAAAGTAGCTCTGACCAAGGACATACCATGATTTAAGAATGCTAAATAAATAAAAACTGTTTTAGCTATAAGACTTTCTCCTGGAAAACAGTGATGGTATTAAAATTAGATTTGACATGCTGCTCTCTTGGCTTCTTTCACTGCACAGGTATATTAGTTTTTGTAATAGGCAACTTCTTTCTGTCACTTAGTATGCAGAATATTTTCCTTGAGCAAACTACTTGCTTATTGTGTCGTAGATCTTTTTTTATCCCCTGAATCTAAAATGCCAAGCTCAATCTAGCCAAAGACCTTTTATTTTTAAGTTCTTCTGTTTTTGTTGTTCTGTTCTTTTTTTTTTTTTTTTTTTTTTTTGTCAGGTAAAATCTGTTTTGTAGGATGAGTGGGGACTTGGCATTGGTATGGTCACACAGACTGATGGAACTAAAGTAAAAACAGATCACACTTCAGAATGCACAACAATTCAGAGTATCATAAGAACTTTATATGCTCTTGGCTTGGTCTTATCAACGCTTTTTTCTGACTTGATATTCTTCCCTTTTATGTACGATCATTCCATTTTTCTTGTTTGTCAACACAACAGAATGTCTGTAGACTTATTCTGCAGCTGGTTTCTGAAATTTGCTGATTTCTTGCCTATAATCTTTTTACAGTGTTTTGGTGAAGTGCATATGATCCGAGTAATAAGTGCTTGTGTTTTCAGGACTCCCTGCAAGATTGATCCGAGCATAAACAGTGTTTTAAGTGCTCGCAAGCCTCAGAAGGAGGAGGATCCACTATGGCGGGTGCAAAATCAACGTCTGGATTCTCAAGAAAAAGAGATGGTGATGTACTGTAAAGACAAAGTTTATGCAGGAGTGGAAGAGTTCTCATTGGAAGAGATTCGAGCTGAAGTCTACAGGAAGAAAGCAAAAAAGAAAGCTGAAGGTATGCTTCAGAATGGGATGACATAAGTTCTTCTGAGATAAAATCATAAAATCAGACTTCTTGTCAGTATAAAGAAACCTCTATTATTGCAGCTGCTTTTTTCTACTGGATTGATTACTTAACTGGTCTGAAGTACAAAGAAAGCAACATAGGTGAAAGCTTAGTGTGTAACACAGGAAATGGGGAAAGACCACCAGAGGTTTTAGTCTCTTTAAAAAGAATTCAGGCTTGATAATGGATCATGTGTGAAATACATACTGTGCCATGTAAGCTTTTCTTCCTTAGAGGAGTTTCAGGCCATAATGCAGAAGAAGGAAGAAATACAAAGGAAAATTGAGGCTCTGGAGAAGAAATTAAAAGAGAAAGAAGGTGACAAGCAGCAGCAACAATCATGTGAACAGGTATTGTCCTCGTTTACCTGAACTTCTACAAATAGCTACTATTTACAAGTACTATTAAGAGTACAATATCTTATGTTTGGCTTTCCTTTTTTTGAAAGGGTACTTCAGTCTGTTGTATCGTGTGCATTAAGTGTCACCCAGTAAAAGAAAGTTCAGAAATATTTCTTAAATGTCCTTCCAGTATAAGGGTGTAATCAAAGACTTCAAGTCTTGTAGTCTAACTTAATTTTACAAGTATTGCTGCTATGTAAAATCTGACAAGATGCCTTATGCTCAGGTATAATGAGCTTTCTTCTTTCCTTTTTTTAAAAAAAAAAGTCATACTAAATGCTTGAGATTGAATTGCTCTTTCAGGCCACTCGCATGCAGTTTCCTTTTATATAGAGAAGTTGTAGTGCAAAAGAAGACAGAAGAAACTGGAACTAGGGAAAGGAGTGAAAAGGTGGCAAAGTGTTTTGTTAAATGCTGTAGGCAGCACAGCTGCTTTCTCACTCCCCATAGTGGGAGGAAGATTCACAAGGTTACAACTGGGGAAAACTTGTGAGTTGAGATACAAACAAATTAATAAGCAAAAGCAAAATAAGGAGTTCACTACTTCTCACCAGAAGATGGGAAGTACTACCTAATTTCACAGATCCAAAATATAGCACCACAGAATCAGCTATGACTAAAATTAATTCTACCCAGCTAGAATCAGTACACAAGCCATATCTGAGATTTGTCTCCACATCTTATAGATAGTATGCTCTACCATGTATTAATTTTTTTCTATATGCAGAGCAGTCTTGATCAGAGTATCTTTGAAGCAAGTATAGTTTGTTCTCTTGGTAGTGTTATTTATAGTTGTTTTTGTTTTTTAGCAAAAAGATATCACCCAACCTGTTCTTATGTTTGCAGAAGTACTTAAACCCCAACTTTCCTACAGGTTGTAGGTAACAAGTAAAAGTTAATTATTTTAAAGCTTTTCCTTTTCTCTACATTGGGCCAATAGAGTATTTTATTTTCTCCTACTGCTCCCAATACCTCCAGTACCCCCAGTCCTCATTTCCAGAACAAAGATTTAAGGATAATTTTTTTTAAATGATGAAATGCAAAGTGCTCCTACTTTGATGTAAACTATGTTAAAAAACAGTTACAAAACGTCTTTAATAGTTGCAGTGTACTTAAAAGTTCCTATGAAAATTACAGAGTTGCAAAGAGTAAAATCTATACACTGTAACTGGGCTGAACATAAGAATGGAGTCTCTCTATCATGCAACTAATTGAGTACAATAAAAATGTACGAAGACAATCATTAATGCATCAGAGTTCTCATGACCCACATGGGAATGTCATACTATACTGTTCCTGGAATCTTGTTGTATGGTCTGTGATTCCATACCTGTAGAACCAAAATATGTCTTTGTTCCTACAGCCAACAGAGATAACAAAGCCTCTTCCATCTCTGGGACAAGAAGAACTTACTTTTTCAAGTGCAACAGAACTTGGGGTGAAAGAGCCTCGCTTGGAAAGGTAATAAAGGATTTTTTTTTTTCCAGCAATGAGAACCTGTGGGTACAATTACTTAAACAGCGTTCCACATTACTTATGTTTTAACAGAAAGAGTGGATGTAACCCTAGGCATCAGCCTGTAACCAGAATTTGAACAGAAATTGTGTGAAGATAAACTTCTGTTTGAGAATAATTTTAATTTTTTTTATGGATAGCATAGGTCAACTTGGCTTGCCCTTTTTATGAAGTTTACTTATGTTTTGTGAGTGTATAAAATGTAAGCTTGTATCTTGTTTACAGTGAATACCAGCCCTCAGAAGATATTAAGCTGCGCAAACCATCTTGTTCCGAAGGTAAGGATTTAAATTTTTTAGCAGTAATGAGAAGGCTGCATTGATGGAAAGTGTTCTCCTACATGAATAGCAGAACAGCAACAAGCTAAAAAAAAAAAAAAAAAGCCTATATGGAATAGAGGAATGAAAATGAGAAAGTGTTAGTGTCCAGCACTTTTAAGTATACTAAACAAGAGACTGAGCATCTGAGTTTCTGAGAACTTTCATCATTTCAAGAGTCTTTCAGGAAGAAGATAATTTTTCTTTTAACAGCTGAAGATTTTCTTCTGCTTTTATACTCTTTTTGCAGATTCGAGTAAGACTGCATACATAAAACTCATGTTAAGATTGATAATGTCTTAAGTCATTTCCTTTTTTCCTTTGACGATTTGGTAGAAGGATATAATTATAAATTACATTTTCAGTTTTGTTGGTATGGATATGTGCTATGTGCTGAAGGAAACTTACTTTTGAAAGTAATTGACTACTGTTGCTGTTAGCAGAGGTTATCCAGTCTCTTGATGTATGCCCAGATACACGAGGAGGAAGTGTGTTTTTATCCTCTGAGGATGAACAGGAGGAGCAGAGGGATAAGGCCAGCCTTGGGAAAAGAGAAAAATTTGAAGGTGTGTTCTAGAAAACAAGTTGATTAATGTGGTAAAAGTGTGGTTGTTTAACATGACAAATTAAAGCTTGTTCTCTAAAGTTTCTTTGTCAGCTCTAACTTCCTGTCAGGACTAGTATTTTTAAGTATTAGATGTTGTAAGTAGCATTTATATGTTGTAGAAAAACTGTTGATATAATAGAGCCTCTTGTTTTTCTCTTTAGATGTAGTTTTCCTTCCATCAACATATCCGTCTATGCCTTTCTCCATATTTGACGAATCATCTACTTCAGCAAACCAGAACATAAGGTAGAATTACTCAAGGCCTAGATTTTAGAGGGAGAAGGGAAAAACAATTTCAAACTACCTTATCAGCTGAATTAGTCTCTTCCTTGAACAGATGTGGGTTTTTATATTTGTGTTTTTTTTTTCCTTTCATTATTCTGCTTGGGATGTCCATGATGACAAGAAATTGTGTTGTTGTTCCTCAAGCTTACAGCTGTTCAGGGTGTTATATAAGCTTTTTCTTTTTCAGGAGAGTAGTATATATTGCAATCTGTTGGTAGTTCTGTAGTATAAAATGGTAGATTGAAATGTTCAGTGGATTAAACTCTTGAGAGGAAGTTGTTGAAGACTGGAAGCTACTCTAATAAATATTCAATGACATTTAACTCTTATCTTAGTTGTTTTACAGATAATACAAAGAAAAGTGCCCGATGCCCTCTCGCTGTTCGTAAACCTTCAGAATCTGCCACTGCAAAGGAAAACATACCACCAGAAGCCTGTGTAAGGAAACAGTTTAAAGGAAACAATTTCCTGTCAAGGAGAAATCAAAAAAGAATGTCCTACTGTTGAACTGAGTGAGACTGGCTGAACTGATGTGAGATCTAAGCTTCTGTCTGGCATGCCAATACTTGAATTGCGTGATGTTTATAGAATCAGTTCATATTTCACTGGAATTAACGTTTTTATTAGGCTTTAACCTGACTAATACGGAGATAATGGTAGAGAGTCTTCCAGATTATAAGCAATGGATTAGTGGTCAGGATTCTTCACTCAAATTTGAAAAAGCTTTTGTGATTGAGCATAACTCTCAAGCACTGCATCCTGTTCCATCCACTTTATTGCCACACATCCAAACATCTCAGCTCCTGTTACCTAAAGAGCCACGTATGAGACTCCTCTAAATCTCTGCACTGGCTTCCTAAGCTGTCTTGATCTGATGTCTCTGTATGAGTCTTGCAGATACTTGTAAAGCTTTCAGTAGAGGTGTTAGCTGTTGTCTCAAAGGATTTGGTTACTGCATGCTGCAGTAGACCTTTAGGCTGGTGCTTTAAAGAGTTAGAGGATTTTATTCTGAGCTGAGAAGGATTTTTTGTACAGCTACAATATGAAATAGGGTTAAATAATTCATGGTAATCATCATACTGAGTTTGGTTCCGGAGTCAGTCTGGATATCTGTAGAGTGCAGCTTTTACTTCAATGCCTAACACTGTCACCTATGTGACTCCTTTAAATCTCTGCACTCATTTCCTAACGTGTCTTGATGCCATGCCCGTATGTAGGAGTCCTGACCAATCAACACTTGAATAATGCAATTATAACTGAACTGAGAGAGGTACTTCTAGGGCATTAGATACCAAGTAGTCTTTGGCAATGCCTGACAGCTCTGCAACACTCTAGAAGGTAAACAATGATAGACTTTTCTGAGGGGAGAAAAATGCAATTATGTTATGGTTAGGGTTCAGTTACTCAATTGGAATGAGAGATGTAAGTGGAGTATGCAGAGTCTGGATGTCAGAGCCAAGTTGGAAGGTGGTGGGGTGGAAGAAACGGAAGGAAGAAGTGTTCTTCATACTGATTAGGTAATCGATACCTGTGGGACTGGAATGACTAAAAGAGTCACATGAAGTATAACAGGGTTGAAGACAGAGAGAGAACACTATTATGGGAGATAATTATTCCAGTTTAAAAATTCAGTAACTAAATTTTATTGTTATACTTGCAGATAAACGTAAGTAATTTTCAATTATTTTTTAAAATATGATATACTTATTAATTGCTTGTATGACATGTTTTATATACTTCTTGTTTGTGGAAGGAAGCTATGTTTGAAGCACATCTTGGCAGAACTTTTGAATCCCCTAACAGGAAAGAGGGGAGAGAGTAGAAGATAGCTTTTCAGTTAAAAATAAGTCATTTGACACTATCTACAGCCTTTTCATTGTCTTTTTTACCTGTTCCAGGATGAGCTGAATGGAATTGAGCCTTTGTCTGAAGATGCAATTGTGACAGGCTCCTACAAGAACAAAACCCTTTGTGCCAACCCAGAAGACACATGTGACTTTGTTAGGGCTGCCCATCTTGCCTCAACTCCCTTTCACGGGGTGTTAGCTCAGAGAATCCCAGATCCTGCTTATTCACAGAGTGTTCTGAAGGAAGACTGTCCAGAATCGAAGAGTGCGCCTCCGAATCAAAACACACCAGTTTGTGAGGGGACATACAATGAAGTTCATTCAGTAAATAAACTGAGGTAATTAACAGCACTGCATCTTAAGCCCCTTTTCGTGTCTCTTTGGTTGTGCTTTTACTATTGTTTCTGAAGAAACAATTTTCTGAAGAGATCAGAGTATAATGAATGCTTTCTCTAGGTCAGGATCCATTTTGCCTTAAGCAGATATAAGAAGTAATAGCAAGCTCAATCATCTCTTCATGTTTGTTGCAAGACTTCATGCTTTTTCTACCGATTAATTTGTAAAGAAATTCATAAGCATATTCTGACTTCGTAACAGGAGAATAAAAGCAGAATCAGTTATATTTGTTTCTGTAGTCACTTCAGTATATAAAATAGATCTGGTGATTATGGCTTAGGCTTCTACAGAGGAGAAAAGCTGGAGAGAAGGAATAAAAAACTGCTGTTTCTTACCACTGTAAATAAAAAAGCATCTACTGTATAGCATTTACTTAATTCAGAACTGAGTTTGATTTGCTAGCTGTTAATGTGTAAACATGTATAACAACCTGAAGGTGTGTGTTTAGTAAGTTCCCTGGGAAGACATGCTGATTATAGTTAAGACGGAAAATCAAGAGTGATTTTTCTTTCTCCTACCCCTCTTCACTGCTTTAAAAGCATTGTTGGTCTGAATTTTGGTGCAGCTACCAGAATGAGGTAGTAATAAACATTTGTCATTCTCTTCCACTGTAGCAGTTCTATTTAAGAAGAGAAGTCAGCTGTAGATTAGGATTCTGATTGTGAACTCATTGAAACTAAAATGTTGTTTCAACACAGTTGTACACTTTCCAGAAAGGATAGGGAAGGGCTTCTTCTTTTACAAAAAAAAAAAAGTCTAGGAGTGCACGGTATCCTTTCACTGGTCATACCTTGCATTTTTTGAAAGTCTGAATAGATGATGTCCTTTATTCACAGTCCAATCATGGAAGCAAGCCTGGAAGATACTCGTTCATCAGGTTCTTCTGTTTCCTCGGGATCTTCTCTTTCTGTTACACAAATATCCACAATTAAATACCTGCACATCCCTGAGAAACTGGAACTTGCTCAGACTTTGCCTGCTGAAACAATTACTGATTCTGGAGGTATCAGTGAAAACATTACTGGTTAGTACTAAATTGAATTTCACTTTCAACAAATAACTTGCATCTGCCATAGTTACTCTGTAGTGCTTCTGCGTATCTTATGTTTTACTCTATTTTCTGTGTATTTCCCACTATACTGTCTTGTGACTGAACTTGTCATTTTTCTGTACTATATAGTGCTACCACTTGAGGTATGTAGTATAGGGTGCTTGTCAGTGTCCGGAAGACAAATATTTAATGTAATGGACAGTTTCTTTAAGGTGATAGAGAAGTTTTTTTTAAGGTATTATTGCAGAGAATGTGTGAGAGTTGAGGTTAAATGCAGAAATGAAAAATTCTGTCTGGATGGTAGGGAGAATACTTAAGACAGCTTTGTTTTGACTTTTTCTTCTATTATCACACTGTTCTCTTCATAGGCCAGTAGCTGCCACATTGAAAAAGGCCAATGAATTTGAAGTTTAAATTTGAAACAAGTATGAAATTTTCTCTACACTCTAAATTTTCTGTAAACAGTAGTGTGTCTTTGCAGTATTTTATTCTCATTGAAGAAAAACAAAACCAATACTTTCATAGTTAATTTATCTCTTCGAGACAAAGACCTTTTGTTTCTCTGTTATAGAACATTGTTACAATTAATACAGAAACTGTCACTACCTTCAAAACCTGGCTAGTACCATTAAGTTTGTATTGAACAAGTTTTCAAGATATTTAACCTCTTTTGCCTCCTTTGATTTCGGTTTATGACATTTTAATCAGACGTGTGTATCTGAAAATTCTGTGTATCTACTTTAAGGAACAATATGTTGTTGTGTAGCTCTAGACTACATTATTTAAGAAGTCTGTTGTACCACTCATGTTTCCTGATGAAGCATGATCAGGAACTCAGGAACTGGAATCAAAGTAAAATTAGGAGAAAATTATTAGAAGAGTGCTGCAAACGTAGCTGGCACTTCAGCTAGATCCTACACTTCTTCATATTTGCTACTGTTTGGAGAAGGATGCAAGATCTTTCCCTATTTTCAGAAAGAGAAGGCATTTGTTCAGTTGCTCTAATGGTCTTTTTTTCTCTTATTACTCTTTCTTCCTCCCTTTCTGCACATCTCCCTTGAAGTGCAGTTATCAACCTGGATGTAGTAATAAGTAATACTTCATGCTGCATAGCAGGAAAAATTACTTCAGGCATTTGACAGTTTATTACTCATAAATTTCACAGAACTATGAAATTTGTAGTGATACAATAGAACATGTGTTTAGCCTATAAAGTACAATATTTCCTGGATCTGCTTCCATGGACTTACTTGTACTAAACACAATGCTTTTAAATAAGTACAATAGTAGATAATAACACTTTCTTACTTCTGTGCTGTGAAAGATTATAATTAGTAATGGGTGACACCATTTTAGTGTTTGGGAAAGGAAGTTGGCGGAAGCCTTCTAGTTCTGATGTGTTTTACTTGGCCTGATATTGGAGACCAATACTTTTCAGGCTACCTTGGTTTGGGATAGATGATCTCATCCACTGACTGGTGTCTTCTGTTATGCAGAAAAGCAACTGAGACCTACATGTAACTTTCTTGTACGTTTTCATGAGGTGAAATCCATTAAATCCTCACTGTAGAGAACAGCAGAGTTGGAGTCCAATCTGTTCTTTCCTAAATAAAAACCCTGTTGTATTCAGAGAAGTTAATTTCAATTAAGCCCATCGCTTCAAAAAGCACAAACTGATCACTTACTCCAGATACAGTTTTTAAAACAGGAAAGCTAATTCACAAAATAATGGTTTTGGATTCTGCTGTTGCTGAGCAGATAGATGAACATCATCTAATTCAGAGCTTTGTCTCTCGTGAAAGGCACATCTCGCAATACACTACAGTAGTGTCATGAATCTCATGAGATGCTCTCCCTTTTGAAACTGCCTTATAGAGTTATGTTCACTTCATAGAACAAGAAACTATTGGGAAGAGACTAATGGACTTGCTGAAAGGTGATGCAGTGAATCTGTATGCAGATGGAAAGCTAAATTAAAGGCTTCCAATATCTAAGTTACTTTCTTCTTGACAGATACAATCGTTTCAGAGACTCAACACCTATATTGAGCTCATCTGTTTCTATTACTTGTCTTCCTAGGTGACCTAACTCTGCTCTTTTGGAGTGCTGAACAGCATAAAAAGCTTTTAGATCCCATGCCAGAATCTTTGACTGCCTCTCCAGATTTTCATTTGGAGACTGGCTCTATGCCTGTCATGGAGTTCGAGAAAGACATTAAGCTAGGTAGGTATTCCAGACACCCTGGGGAGCGCAAGGGATCTATTGATGTTCTAATTGGTTTGAAATATACTTCATGCATACCAGTTTTATGTGGTGTAGAGGGGGAATAACATGAACAGTCTTGGATGCACATTTGCTGCGACAGCTCATGAAATGTAAACTTTCATAACAGGAGATGAGACTTACTCTATCAAATGGGAATACTGGACCAATGAAGAACACAAGATGTTTTTTGTGAATCTAGCTAACTTTGCCCAGTTGGATGCAAAGGGATTTGTAATAAAGGTAACATAAATGATGTTTTAACATTTTGCAGTTCATGTATAAAGTTCCTATGAGATATAACTTACGTTGTAAGTGAACTTGGCCATGACTTCTGGAATTCCATGCATGAAGTTTGCTATTCCATGTCCTTTTTCAAATTGCTGATATATATTCAAATTTTGTGACTGCGGCAAATGTTCCTTGCTAAACTGGGAATTAAAAAGATGAGAAGAATGCGAAGATGAGCAATTTTTGCTTTATTCCAAAAATAAATGTTCTTATGTATTCTCTTGTAGGTGTATTCTCAGCCTGTGCCTTGGGACTTTTATATCACACTTCAATTACGGGAGCGTTTGAATACTGACTTTGACCAAAGCTTCAGTGAAAACTGCAGCTGTTTCTTATACCAGGATGGCTGTGTGATTCTGCACAGGGATGTAAATCGCTTTACGCTTGCGGTCAGTACAGATAACCAAAGTACAATTGCAAAAGACATGAACTCTTCCATAGGTACTTAATAGTGAGTTTTGGTTATTGCTGAAGATAGCTTCACGTGTTTATTCTTGCAATCTAAATCCTCTTCTTTGTTTTATCTACATACAAATTAAGGCCATCTGTTACAGCCTTAGTTAAAGCTGGTTTCTCATTTATAGATCATGTGTTTCTCTGAAACAAACCCATTTTTTTAAACTTTATTCATGAGTGATAAACAACCTGAGCCCAGAACCACACGTTATTTCACAATAAGGCTTACATCTAAAACTCTGCGTTGTTTAACTTGGCATCTTTCAATGAGTTCTGTCTGCCATAGAAAGGTCATAGCGCTCAATGACTTGTTGAAGGATTTACATTTAAAATAAAGTCTGGTAAGTGCATTTTGGGTTGTTGCGTATAAATTAAGTAGGGTATAAATCAAGTAGTCATTTCAGTCTTAAGTTTAATTTTTCCTCCTGTTTTTGTCCATTTCTTAATAATGGTTATTCTAATTCTGGCTGGATGTTCATGGGAAAAACCTGATTACACTAAATTTAGGGTAGGACTGTTACCTTTATACAGTTAAGTGGGGGGGGGGGGAAGGTGAACTATAAATATTTCACTTAATCTGTCGTACAGATGCACGTTTATTCCTTGTTTTCAGGATCTTATTCGTGGCTGCAAGTCTATCGCAAAGGAATTTATCCTGCTGGTTGTTCATGATCTCCTGAGTGTGGTTGAGAAGCTCCACAAAGCAGAAATTGTCCATGGAGATCTGAGGCCAGAGGTGCTCTTTCTGGGAGACAGGTTAGTTTCTTTGTATGGATCTGAGAGGATATGTAATACTTGATTTCAGCTATAACTCTTTGTAATTTATCCCTTTTAGGTAGGAAACTGATGTAACAGTTCATTTTTTTTTTTAGGCTGCAAAATTCTGAACAGTGAAAACACATTTTTGGAGTCAACCTTATGCCTGTGTGCCCTCCCCCCCCAGTAATATATAGTGATGCTGTAGAACGTATATGATACTAAATAAAATGTTTTTGCTATTGTCCCTGTTCCCAAATTTCTCCTTTTCCAAAATTCTGGACAATTAACTGGATACTGGTGAATAACTTGTCTTTGGTCTTGCATATCTGGAAAACACAAAATTAGAAAACAAAGGACAGATGGAACTGGAATACCCAGGCACTCTTAAATGGGTTGCTTAACTTCCACTGTAGTCCAGCTTGTAACTTACTGTACGCACAGATCTAGCTTTCTGCTTTAAACTTATTCCTATATTAAGTTTAAAATGTCACATGTCCCTTGGAGTATGATCTATGAATGGAGTGTGGGAAGGTAGTAACTGAAAGAATACCTAATGATTCAAATATAATTACATTAGAATAAATTCACTGAAGCAGTTCTTAGTCATTGCTGATAAATTAAAAATAGCTATTGACTTTAAAGTAACTTTCAACTTACAGGCATCTAACACAGTAGTCTCTAAACTTGCTTGTGCAACCCTATCGGGGGAAAAGAAGAGGGAAGTCACTTCCAATATATGCATACTTGTTTATAAGTTATTAGTATGTTAGTAGTACGTGTACATGTTCTTCACACACCCCCAATGAATTGTCTTGCACGCTTTCTGGGGTGCATGCACCCCATTTTGCAAATCACTGATCAAACAGTGGTGTGATGGATTTGGTTATCTGCTGGTAGGTTTATTATGATTTCTCTGTGGAAAATGCAAACCTAATCTTAGCTGCCAAAAAGTAAGGATGATTATAGGTTTTGGTGTCATAGAAAAAAAAAAAAAAACTATCCTAGGACAGTTGTATAATGTAAATGCAGTCAAAATCGTGAAGTATGCTTACAGCATGAAAATATTAAAAAATAAATAAATAAATAAATAAAAATAGTGAGAAGGGTGATCTGTTTATATTGTTGACTTGGCAGCTGTCATCTATACAAGTACTTGCTTCTACCATTTAGGTTTGTCCTCACTGGTGTGTGGACTAGGGAAGGTTTAATGAAGTATGATTCTTAATTCTTTCTTTTATTTTGATATCTTGAAAGAGAGGGAGAAGTACTAGATGTTATGATGTTTTCCTGTTCCTCCAACTCAGTTTCAGATAACTGATGAATATCAAAACAATGTCTTTAGTGTTTCTTATTGCTATTCTGGAGATACAGGTGTCATCTGTAAGCTTCAAGCTGCCAGCTGGTTGGTTCCCCTTTCAGGGGAAGACCTTTCAGTAGTAGTTCTTAAGCTAGCCATCAGAGGGGAGCATTGATGTAGCTAAGACTTGCTTCTTGAATTTGTTTTTTTATGTGTTGGTCTGCTTTATGCTTCATTTGTTTTCTCTACTCAGTATCTGTGACCTACTTGGTTATGATAAGGTGACAGGAGCTCTGAAGGTAGTGGATTTCTCTCACAGTGTGGATTTGAGATTGAAGTCTCAAGTAAGCTTGCCCAATAATTTTCCTATATCTCAGACTCCTCATGGACAACAGCTTCTGGCAAAAAGTTCCCTTCCTTATCAGGTAAGTCTGTTTGGCAGGATACCTTAGTTTCTGTTTCCTTTTCAAAATCTTGGTTTAAGTTGTATTTTATAGAATCTGTGGAAAATACTGAGAATTTCTCATCTGCTTTACATCTTTGGCATTAACTGAAGGGGTTAGCAGCATTGTTCTGGAATTGCTGGGTGCCTTGACTACTGTATGTATTTAGGAGTGTAAAGGAAGACTAGAATTCTATTTTGAAGTTGTTTTGCTTAGTATCTTCTGAAGATCCTGATGCAGAGACCAATACAGACTTAAATATGTAAAAGCACCAACATTAGAGATCTGTGGTGAACTGTAGAAATCAACAGAAATTGAACTTTCTAATGTTTGTTATGACTGCAGGTAGACTTGGTTGGCATTGCAGATATAGTCCATTTGATGCTGTTTGGTGATCACATCCAGGTCTGTCAAGAGAATTCCATCTGGAAAATCAGCCAAAACATATCAGAGTAAGTCCTTTTTCAGAGGAGGCTACTGGGAAGTAACAAATTTCTTCCAATTTCCTTCACTTTCTTTAGTCCTTCATTTCTAGTGTTACTATTTTCAAAGCTTAAAACCCAGCTCTTCGTGCTGTAACTGTCAAAAGCATATGATCTGTGGGGGCCTGATTTTTGAAACTACTAGTCTTAGTACCAGTACTGCTAGACTTACTACTGGTACCCTTAGAGTTATGTAGGAGACAGTTTTAAGCTGAATACAAGCCATACAGTCTAGTTACAATATGATCGATTTTGTTTTTTTGTTATTTTTGGTCTTGCTTTCCTTTCAGACCAGTCTGAAAGTCTTAGTGTCTCATTTGACTTTGTAGTCAAAGCTTGGAGATGTTTATAAGTGGGTGAGTGGTAAGAAAATTCCATGAGCTTTTGCTTTAGAAGTGGTGATTACTTGGATTTTCTGCTTTTTGATTCCAGGATCTATTGAAGGGTTACTAAGACACTGACACTAGGGTTCTGTCTGTAACAGTTATGAAAGCAGTATAATTTGTAATTATTTTTCTTCTTGTGCGTTGATAATTTAAGCTGCACAGCCAACCGCTCCTTTGGAAGTTGGTATTTGTTCTAAGTTATTAATTTATAGGGTTTCCATTTAGACACATGCTAGGGCTGGGGCTATAACACTATTCTGCCTTCATCTACACGTTTGTTCTTAAACTAAAAGTTCGTTCATTTCATTAGTCGTATCCTATAGAATTTTTCTGCCTTAGCATTTCATAAGGATTTTCTAGAGCTCTCCTGCTCATAGCAGAAGTTGGTTGACAGCTATCTGCATTTCAGGGTCATGGTATATTAGCTATACCTGATGTGTAGATGTACTTCTGTAACTATTGCTTTAAGAAAACATACTACAGATTTGGGATTTGTCCAGTTCCCTAGCAACCTGCATTACTTATAAATCTTTGTGTTCAACCATTAGAAAAAAAATCATCTTAAACTGGGTTATAGGGAGAGGGAAAAATTCTCTTCTCCTCTTATTCTGCATATATCTTTCTTTTTTTTTTTTTACATATTGTTATAGAATTATACCAGTAGTTATGCAGCTACAGCAGGCTTCTGCTGGGTACTGACTATATACTTCATATTGTACCCAGTTGCTTTTTTTTTTTCCTTTCTTAAGAGGATCAACTTACAGGACTAGATGAGAAGAACAAAATCACCAAGAGCAATTCACCTCTGAGGAGATGAATATCAATTATATATAGGTTGGCAGTAAATATGTACTTTATATCACCTTAGTTTCAGAAATACTGGAACATTCCTCCTTCCAACCTCTCCCCATCAGCTAAATCATTGATGGAAACTGACTTTGTCTTTCTACTGACAGGTATTCTGACACTTCGTATCTTTAAGTAAAGCTGACCTGTTCTGAAAAATAGGACTCCTGTATATTCATTTCTATCAGCACATAATCCATTTTTTGCAGTATTTTTGGGGATAGTGGGATACATTTCTGAAGTGTTGCTTTTTAATTTTTATTCATTTTTGTTCTACAAAAGATGAAATTGAGCTACAACAGATGAAGCCAATCAAGGTCTGAGCTGAGAAAGGGTGTTAGGGACCTCATCAGGATGTGGGTATGAGAAAAATAACAGTAACTTTGGATAACTGGACCAGGAGTATGTGAGTATCAGGTATAGAAAGTCTGAGTTTGGAAGGATAGGACTGACCATTATGGGGAGTTTGGAGAGAAGGAGTCAGTTGGAAAGGTATTTGGGTCAAAACTGCAGCCATTGGATTGAAGGAAGGGCTCAAAGTAGAGGGAGACTTGGGTAGAAGAGCATTTATCACAGAACTGTGTGGAGTTAGAGGAGACTTAAGGAAGAAGGTGAAGTCTGGGCATGTGTTTTGTATGGCTGAACCCAGGCTGTAATGACTCTTTTCACACTTGGGTACATTGGTTTATGTCTTTTCTCTGGAGTTGTAAATAGAAATAACTTATTTTCAGTCCTGTTTATTATTTTGCTGCTGAAAATGTGGTTGTGCCTGTCATTCTTCTTTACTAATTTTTTCAATATCAAGAATTCCAATAAAGGTGTAACTAAAACACCTATATAAACGTGTTATCCTTAAGCGTTCTACCAACAGTGTAAATGGTGTACTTCATTATGTAGGAATTAGGAATCTGCACTGATTTTTTTCTTGCTTGGCAAAGTTCTGCATTCACACTTAAAATCTTTTGGTGTGTCTGGTTCTTACTAACAGCTAATGACCCTTCCTCCAGTCAATTTGAAGCTCTCAATAAGTACTCAAGTAATCTTTGACAAGCTGGTTTACTGCTGCAGGGAGCCTTCATCCACCAGAAGGGTCTGCCCAATTAAAGTACTCCCCATTTGATGGATATTACTTAATCTTGTGCTCTATCCTTGCAAGTTGAAAATTGCAAGGCAAAGCACAAAAATGGCCTTGGAGACCCAGTGGCACTCAGTGCTGCCTTAAAAGCTGACAGAATGAATGCAGAGCAATTCAGTTAAACAGTATGGTGAAGACTTCTGGAAAGATAGAATGTGAATTTTGATCGAGTTTCTATTTTGATTTTTGAGCCTTACTATAAGGTTGAATTCAATCTTTTTTTTTGGTAGGGAATTTTAGCATGTTACTGATGGAAACTGTTCAGTTCCAGAAGTATTTATTTTTTTTTTTAGTTTTTCTATTTTCACCATGTTATTTTAGGAAACTTCATCTGTGCAGGCTGATAAGGGCTATCATACAGAAAATGTGTTTAAAATTTTAGGACTATTTTTGTCACTCATTAACTCTTTAGACATACTTACCAACATGTAACATCCTCTGCTTTTCCCCCTTACTTGCTGTGAAGGAAGTGATCTCATGTCTTTTTTTATTGGGTTCTGTATGGCTTCATTATCTTAGAAAATGTAAGAGTTATTACTGTAATAGTACAGGTCAGATTCTCTCTGAGATGAGACTAAGACTGCTGCTGTTTTGTGAGTCACTTACATAAAGCAGAGGTGGATAATTTGTTCAAAAGCCAGCATAACTCCTGGCTTAAAGGGGAAAAGTACTTCAGTAATCAGAAACAGCACAGTCTATGGTCTTCAGAGCAAGACTGAAGAACAAAATATTAGCTCTGATACTAGTTTTCACAGACTTTAATGAGTCACCCTTTTCATGTTGTGTGGGTATATCTGTGACATCTGTGAGATGGTATTTATTACTATTAATTTTCTTTGAAATGCTCTCTGTATGGGAATTCTGACAGATGGAAGGTAGAGGTTAAAAAACAAAACTCCAAAGAGTTTAAAAACTGGCTGTAAACCACCCTTTTTTTTTTTTTCTTGGAGCTTTTCTTTAATATTGACTAGGAAACAGCCTGTAAATGAGAGTTTAAGAGTTATATCTGCCCCTTATTCATGAAAAAGGAATCTGTCAACTTTGGTGCAAAAAATCCTCTTGCTAACTCATTTAGAAGTGCTGTGTCTCTGTGGCTGGTAATAGTGGTCAAGTACACTAGAAGAGTTCACTGTAAAAGCATTGCTTTTGATAGAACTGTGAAACAGCATGTTTAGATATGAAGAAGCCTGCTGGAGAAAGAGCCCTACACATAAACCAAACAACATTCCTAGTTTTCCCTTATATATGGATGAAAATGTTGTTATTGGTCTTCCCAAGGCATATAGTGCTGAATATAAGTGGAAATATTGACAAACATATTATGTGTGCCTACAGTTTCACTGAAAATTACTCTGTTTGTTTTAGGACTGTTGGTGGTGATTTCTGGCATAAACTTTTTGAGCGATTTTTGAATGCAGATGGTAAATCCACAGTGCCTCTGCTGAGGGAGTTGAGAGAGGAACTAAGTGACAAGTTTGACAGCGGTTTCCAGAAACATCTTTATGAATTCTTAGCAGCAGCACTGGGAGACATCGTCGTCTTGGACAACTTTATCTGATTTCATAGAGAACAAATCTTAAGTTCCCGTCTATAATACACATAACTTATTTTTTTTCAAATGTAAGCGTGAGCAGCAGTTGTAGACATTTCTATGGGACTTGCTAAATAATGTTGCATCAGTGCATAGCTATCCTGAAACTGTTAGGTGAACTAGTCTGTGTCTGAGAAGTTTGTCAGAGAAAACAAGCTGTTGTAACTGCCCACTCCACTTTCTATGTAGCTTCTCAGAAATGAATTTAATATCTAGTTCACCCTGTAGTCTTGGAAGTGTCTTTGCCCTACATTTAGTTGTTCTATAGTACTGCTTTTAATCACTGTTTCATCAATAAAGTTGTTTTTTGATTGTATCTTGGTTGTATTAAGCATTACTGTCAGATGGTTTCAAAACACTTGATTTATTATCCATACTGGAGTGCTTCTGCCTGACTGAGAATTGCCTTTGACTGCAAGATACAAAAGCACCTCATTTGGTCGCAGCTTTCATAACCATACAGGACTTCCTGGGCACTTAATACATGTACAACTTGAATGTTCCTATTTGGAATATGTTGTCATGGATGATTGTTGTAGGAGAAGTAGGAGTCACAAGTAAAAAAGATGCATATTTGGTTTTGTTTCTTAAAGCAAGGGCTAGAGTTACTGTCTGGAATAAACACCTTTCAGAAATCCCTTTGAAGATTCTACTTGCTTTATGTGAAGTGTTTCCAGGTTTGTGTGAAAGCTTTTGGAGACATATGTTTGTGTTGACTTTTTACAAACTACATTGTTAAAATCAATACAAAGGCCTGTACTCACTTTATTTAAGACTGAACAGAACTTACAGGATTTCATACCAAGATACTATGCAGAGAAACTTCTCAGATGTGTGGTTTACTTCCTTACAGCCTCTTCCTTGTATGAAAGAAAGAAGAGCACTGCATCACGAGTAGTTCTCCTGATTAACAAACAAGCTGGTTTAGTGTCCTTTTTATTTGGTCAAGTTCTCTGGTCATGGTTCTGTTTGATTCTTACCTAATTGAACTTAAGTCCATATTTTCTACATTGTTACAAGCCACTTTCTTTCCTGTTCTTTCTGTTTGTCTGTCACTAATCTTTGTACTTTGACATGTGTTCTTGCTCTTCCAGATCCTTAATGTCTTCCTCGTAGTTCCTTTTATGAAGGCTATATCCTCTTGTAATTCGGGAATAAGACTAAATGTGTTGATAGACAAGCTTTACTATGTCCTAATGTAAACTGCTTATGAAGAATTTTGTCCATTAATGCCTCAAATAATGCTTCCTGTAATACAAGTTGTTAGTTAGCTATCTACTGAGTAAGTAAATAATAAAATATAATAATCTTTCTCTAGCCAGAGGCTGAAGCAAAGATCACCAATAAAATATTTGGGGGCTGTGCATTGGCCTAACTGCTGTGAGCTGTAAAGGGATTTACATACATGTCAGCACTTTTCATTTAGCTGAAATTTTATTTTTTACTTACTTTTTCTAACTTGATTTTAGTAAGTTGTGAGTGATCTCACTCATTGTCCTCTCATTTTTAGCCTTTACATTCTGGAGCCTGAAACACAGCTAGGAAAACAAAGTAGCTTAGTAAGAAAATGTTCAAAACACTATCTGGTTATCCTAAGGAGCTCTCAGACAAAACCTGTTTCCAAGCAGCATAGAAGAACTTCAGTAATATTTCATCTGTTTCATTAATCTTACTCAGACTGGTCTGCACAGAGTTTCAGTAAAGGAAGTTCGCTCCTGATGTCTTCAAAATACATAACTGAAACTTTTTGCCTTTATTCTAAATTGAATTCTACTTTAAGGTTGAAACACAATTATTGTGTTTTCTTGACTACTGTTTTCTCTGTGAGCAAAAAGTGTTCCGACTCTATCTTAGAACAGTAGTGCAAGAGCATGTCTTGTTACTGTTTTGTTGGGGATTGTGGATTCAAGTCCCTGCAGGTTCTCCGACAGCTATCTTATAGCCCTGCACTGCATTTAGCATATAGGGGTATTCTGGCATCTTCTCCCAGGTGTAGGGTGGGAGCCCATAGTGTGGGGAGCTTAGAACTAGATGGTCTTTAAGGTCCCTTCCTACCCAAACCATTCTGTTCTACATACGTTCCAGACAACACACGTACCTCAGTGTATTGTAGCCAGTGAATTATTAAAACTACTGTTATTAGCAAAGTAATTTAGCAATGACATTACAGATTTTGACATAAGAAACAAAAAAAAAAGAAAAATGAAGAACTTTTTACCAAAAAAAAAAAGTGTAGACATGTCTGTATTTCATTCTCAGTTTAGCTTAGCTGAAAGTCTGTAGCTCTCCTGCCTGGGTTAGTCTCTGCCTCTCATATTGGTGCAATCAACTCATGTAAAAGGTCTACTTCTTTTTCCCCAGGCATCCCTGTTATCTGTACAACGTTTGTTTGCCAAGCACTTTGGTACAACCAAGATCTATGACATTCCTTTGACTTATTTTTATTCATATAATAAGCACTGTATTTGAATTTGTAGCTCTGCCTATTGTCATCGTAGTTGTTACTAGCAACCTCCCTGGGACTTCTAAGTCTGGACATCAGCTGTAATTTTGCCCTACCCTTTATTGTTTGTGGCGGTTCTTGTCATCTTGGTGTCTTTTAAAGCTGCCTCTTTTCCTGCGAAGATGTTAGGACTATTTTGATCTCCTAGCATCTTGAGGGCAAGGCTGTCCTCTACTCTAGTTCATAACTGGCTTATTACAGTCGTGGCATCTGAGGTGTCAGCATGCCTGTGTCTTATAATTCAAAATGAGATGCTTAGGGCAAACTTGTCTGAGGCTAGAGGCAGACACTTACCTGGAGGGTTGCTGGAAACCAATCCAAACATCCTATCCCCAAAACACACCATTGCTTCAGACCTGGTTGGAGGGTAAATCTGAGAGGTCTTCTCCAACCTGAATGCTTCATCTACTGATGAAGCAGAGGAATGATCATCTACTCCAACTTTCAACTTGTACAAAAGTCCACCACTAACCCATGCTACTAAGTTCTAAATCTACATGTTTCTTGGAGACTTCCTGGGTGGTCACTCAACCACTTCCCTGGGCAGTCTATTCCAATATCACACAACTTTTTCAGTAGAGAAATTTCTCCTAATATCCAAACTGAACCTCCCCTGGTGCATCTCAAGGCTATTTCCCTGTGTCTTACCACTTGCTGCCTGGGAGAAGAGCCTGATGCCCACCTTACTATATCTTCCTTTAAGGTAATGGTAAAGAGCAAAAAGGTCACACCTGAGTCTCCTTTTCTCTAGGCTAAACAATCCCAGTTCCCTCAGCAGCTCCTCATAAGACTTGTTCTCTAGGCCCTTCAACAGCTTCGTTGCCCCTCTTTGGACACACTCCAGCACCTGCCTGTCCTTCTGGAAGTGAGGGGCCCAAAACTGAACACAGTACTCAAGGTGTGGCCTCACCAGGACTAAGTACAGGGGCCAATCACTTCCCTCACCCTGCTGGCCACACCACTTCTGACACTAGCCCAGATGCTGTTGGCCCTCTTGGCCACCTGAGCATACCGCTGGCTCCTGTTCAGCCACCTGCTGACCAATCCCCCCAGCTCCCTTCCCTCCAGGCAGCTTTCCAGCCACTCTGCTCCCAGCCTGCAGCCTTGCACGGGGTTGTTGTGCCCCACGTGCAGGACGTGGCACTTGGCCTTGTTGAACCTTGTCCAGTTGGCCTCGGCCCATCGCTCCAGCCTGTCCAGGTCCCTCTGCAGAGCCTTCCTGCCCTCAGGCACATCAACACTCCTGCCCACCTTGGTGTCCTCAGCCAGCTTGATGAGGGTGCACAATATCCCCTCATCTGATCATTGGGGATTACAGAGAACTGGACCCAGCACTGAGCCCTGGGGACACACCACTTGTGACCGGCCTCCAACTAGATTTAGCTCCATTCACCATGACTCTCTGGGCCTGGCCTCCAGACAGTTTCTAACCCAATGAAGCATGCTCCCGTCCAGGCCTTGAGCAGCCAGGTTCTTCAGGTGAATGCTTCAGAAACGGTGTCAAAAACCTTACTGAAGGCTAGGTAGACAACATCCACAGCCTTTCCATTCTACACTGAGCGGTTTGTCGAGCAGGACCTGCCTTTGATAAACCCATGCAGACTGGGCCTGATCACCTGGGCGTCCTGTAAGTGTTATGTGATGGCACTCAAGATAATCTGCTCCATGAGCTTCCCTGGCACCAAGGTCAGACTGATGGGCCCGTAGTTTCCCAGATCCTGAAAAGATTCATGTAAACTTTGATCCATGTAAACTTTGATCCATGGTCAAAACAGATTTGACCATGTTCTGTTACCAGAAAGCAATACCATTGGAATCTGGATAAAAAGGTGTCAAGTTGACTGATGCGACTTTGGGGAAACACCATATACTTGAAATTTAACATGACTGTTCTATTTCTATTGTCTTTGGTTTCTCTCTTCTGTAAATAATGTGAAAACATCAAACTTGAAGATAAAATAAAGGTTACCTTGCTTAAGTAAATGGCTCTACGTGTTCATCTGAATAACATAACATTTCCTTAATTGTATAGTTGGGGGATATAACACAAAGCATGTGATGTTGAACAATATGAATGTTAGTTGAATCAAAGTGCCTACCACATTTGAATTCAACAAATCAGTGGTTACATTTCAGGGTTTGAAAATCTTTATTTTAACTATAGGAGAGAGAAACAATTGTAGAAGTAGGTATACTAGAAAATCAATTACTCCTGAAGCCAAACAAAAAAATGCCTTTTTTAATAGATGAAATGTATTTTATTTTACTATCTGAAAGAAAAAAACAACACACCTGTATGATCTCTGAGGTTGCATTCCTCTTCAGCCTGCTTTTCATTTGTATACAAAGTTGTTTCTGCATGTATTGTACTAACTAGAGATACAGCAAAAATCCTAGCTACTGGGTCAGTAGTAAGTTTTCACTAAAATCACTAATTAGATGCAATTCAAGTATAGTCTAAAGTTAAATATGAAGCTATACTTAGAATAATATTATAGTCCAGATGATACTTTTTCTCCTGCCTGGATAACCTGCAGTAGGTAAGTTGATCTTCTATGAACAGTTTTTTTTTTCTTGCTTCTAAAGTGTTTCTGTACATACAAATGTTGGATGAGAAAGGTTAGGAGAATAGAAGTGATTTATAATGTTGGACGTTGCTGGAAAGTAAATATGGATCCTCCTAAATAAAGCCTGAGAATCTTATTTGTGTTATTTCTCTTATGATCTTTATATCAGCAGCAGTACTTTATATTTTTGATGTCTCCCTAGATTTCTGACTGGCCAGAGAATGGGAAGAGAACAGTAAACAAACCATACCTGAGCCCCCCAACAAATGCTATGGATAAAAAGAATCTAGGCTAATAAAATGTGCATTAGATGTGTATATATACTGTGAAATGTGTATATGCACTGTGAGGTAAAAAACACAGCTCTGAGTCACTTACTGCTCAGTAGGCCATGTTAGCTCTATCTGGGTTTAAAGGAGTTGCTTCTAGTAGTTGTAGGGCTCATCAAGATCACTGTCTTTACTTACAGATAGTACAGGTTACCTCATCAGTATTTATGTACTGTAACGACCAGCAATGTTATATGATTTTATTGCTTCTACCTGATTATGTCAGTGCAAATGATAAGAAAAGCAGAGTTTGATAGTTAAAAGCAGAAAAGTGATTAAAAGAAGCTGGAGGAGCCAACAATAAGAATCAGAGTTCCAAATCATTAACACCAAAGCAGAATTTACTTTGAAAAGTGCATCTACAAATATTTACAAAAAATGTGTTGCAAGCTCTGAAGCTAACTTGCTAAGGGTTTGCATCTTAAAAGATTATTTTAATGAAATATCAGCAATAGAATTCATCACCTGCTCTCCTAAAAAGGTATTTAATTTGTATAAGATGGAAATTTTAAAACTGAGATAGTTGATATATATTTATTTGAACTGATAAGTAAATGTTCTATATGTCCTCATATCTGAGACTTCTCATAGCCTAGGGTCTGTGTTAAATACAAAGGCTATGAAAATCACACAGTTGAACTAGTCACCTGTTTGACTGATACATTATCAGAGTTGTAAGTTTGTGCTTGTGCTAGCAGAAATTACTTGACAAAAAATTTCCAGAGTGAACTAGAAACAGTAGCTTGCAGTTTACCTTAATATGTGCCCCCTGTAACACTTAAATTAGGTGTGTCTATAAATTCAACTGATGAATAAGGAGAATGCATTTCATGTGGCTGGTGCACGAAAACCCACATTTGTACTTACAGCCTTTGATACTGAATTATAAAACTATTTGATATTCTTATTTATGGCCTCTGTTATGTATTCATGTAACTTCAGGAACGTTTAACAAAAATTCAGCACTGTATAAAGGTAATTATGTTGGATTACATCAGTAACCTTAAATTTTCCTGGGACAGTAGTTAGGTAATTCTAAACCAAAACTCTCACATTTATGACTCTTGTCAGGCTTTCACTCTGCAAAATAGTTAAGAAATTGCCAAACTTTAGACAAATACAGGATCTGAATCTTGAGGGCTACATCAACACACAGCAACATTTGTCCCCTATTGCTACAGACTAGCAAATCTCAGAGCTCTTCTTTCATCTGGTAGAGGGCAAGGCATAAAAAGTAGACATAAAGACCGAGATGTCCTCAGCTTCCCCTCACAGGTCCTGACTTCAGGCCCTTATACCAGCTTTGTTGCCCTTAGGATACTGTGACCAGCTGACAGGATGTGAATCTGAATGTTTGGAAGTTTTTGAACTATTTCAATAAGCTGAATTATTCTGATTTCTAATATCTTTATATTAATTTGGTAATTGGCTTGCATTGTTTTCTACCTATTGGGTGTGTCACTATCCTCACTACTTTGTAAAATAATCTTACATAATAAAATAAAGTCTACTCATCAACCTCATTGAAATTTTGCTGTCTGACTTGAGAAGAGACAGTGAAATCAATATTTTAAAAGAAAGTTTTAAAAGGACTTAAGTGAGCCATTTGTTCTATCTGTAGTCTAAAATTAAAAAAAATATATATATATATATAGAAGCAAAAAATCCTAATTATTTTTTATCAAGTACACTGTTGCTTCACATTTTGTGTCATTCTGACTGACCTACCAGACTGTAGATTCCATGCACTAATTAATTCTGTTCTGGTTCTACAAAATCTACTATGAATCATATCCAACTGTTTTTTAGTCCATACAATTTATGAATATTTTTAAATGTAGACAAATTACACCTCCTGCTTGTGCATCACCTAATAATTCCAAGTCTTTCCTCTGTGCTGCTGCTGATTTTCCAAATAATAAATATTCCAAAGTGGCTTTGGGCTAAACTGTAACTTCTGAGGTATTGCACTCTGTGCTGTGCACTGGTGATTTCCCAGTGATGCCTCGGTGTACAAAAGCTCAGTGTTCTTATTCTAAGTGAGTTATTTGACTGTGGTCTTGAGAATTGGTGGTTAGAGTCTCTCGTTTAGCCTTGGGCTATGGGCACTGCAGTTACATTAATGTGCATGCGCTTAAAAAGATTGCCCTTAAAGAATGTGGAAGGAAGACTGAAGCTCCTTTTGCAGTTTCATTCTCTCGGTTCTTACTATTTTACACTCATTGCCCCTCTCTGCTTGATTAATCCAACAGAATGCCATGTCTCGAAAACTCAGAAATAAGGAGGTTTCACTGTCATTCATTCTTTATCTGACAGAATATTTTAAATTACTAAACTAGCATGTGATCACTGAGGTCACTCAGGAAGACCTGGGAAGAGCCCAGTTCCTTTTATTGCTTCTATAACTATTTATTGTTCCCTACTTTCCTTTTGTCATAAATTCCATCCAAAGCTATTTAATTATTGATCCTGTGGCTCCTGAATGATATGGAAGTGTGGTTCACTAAGCAGGAGCAGTAGCTAAGTGACACAATTCCAAAAAAGGACAAACATTAGTCTTCTGTTCAGTTTCTGTGCTCGAGATTATGTTTGTTTTTCTGGCACTTTGCATTCTTTAGATACACAGTTCCTCAGTATCTTTTGAATTGTATAGCTCCTTTCTTGAAGCTGGAATAATAATGAAGTTTGATGTAGTGTGATACTTCAAATAACCATTCACTCGGGAATCATTTCATTGGGAAGAAAAGTGATATGACTTACTGATAATTTCTTAAATGACCAGTAAAGAATAGATCCAGTAAAGGCATTTTGGACCATTCTGCCATACCAATAGATTTTCATTTACTCCCTTGCTTAGTTTTTTACATCTACCATGAACTGAACTGTCTGCAACTTGTCCTTTCATTAGTCTGTTCCCATGGCTTCACAGTCCAGATCTGCTGATATCATTTTTTAAAAGACAAGTATTTGGGGGATTAAATCTAACATCCTTTAAACTGTAAGCAGACATCTATTGTTTCAGTGGCACATCAACTGTTCCTGCTGTGTTTGCAGGCAAACCATGCAAAACTTCATAGAGCTTTAGTAGGGTCAGCCATATTCTTGTATGTTGGAAACCATTGCTTAGATCCCGTGCAACTAAAAGCAGCAGTTTTTATATCAAGATCTAAAGCATGAGTGTCAGCTGAAAGTAATCTTGCCTAGCCTGAAACAGCAAACATTACTGACAACTGGTGTGGGCAGCTGTAAAGATAGTCTCTCATTTGCTTAACATATAGGGAATGTGTAATAAGAATCTTCCATTTTTATGTAATTAAAACAATTATTATTACCCCTCATCTCCTGGGAAAGCATATTTTTCACTTGCTGAGCTAGACAACAATGGAAAAGTCACACTGATCCTGTTCTCAGTCCTTTCAACAGATAATTACCACACAGCTGAGCATGGGAGCCATCCTCACTGCAAGATTAAGAGCATTCATTTCTGCTAAACATGTGATCCATGCACCAAGATCAAAACGTCTTTTGCTTTTTATTTGCTCAACTGAGGGTATTTTTATCAGTGAGCAGTGTACCTATATACTGTCAGCAAATCACTTCATATCTTTCTCAGTTATAAACCTAAGTTTCTGTGGACTTTCACTATATGGCATATTCTTCACATCTGTAAACTTTCCTGTGGCTTCCACAATGCTGTTTCCTGAGGTATCATTATCCTTCCCAGAAATGGATGCATAGCAAAATGGGTGGAGGGGAAAGGGCTATGTGGCTCGGAATGCACGTTGCACTGGATGAGGCTCATGAAGAAGATTTACAAGAAGATTCTTGGTAAACTGGTAAATTCACCCCAGTCTTCTCAAAACAGGAGACAGCAAATACGGAAATAGCGTTTGAGTAGTTGGACTTGCTGTAAAGGTGAGATAAGGAAACTGTGCTTTTCCTGAATCATCTTGCAGTTTCATTATGTTAAAAGCCAACCTGTTGGATATTGTGCTGCAGAAGCTGTGGATGTTTTGGCAAAGCCCTGTTAATACTTCTAGCATTTACGGTTTTGTTAAATTTCTGTTACTGAGACAAACGATTCCAGACTGAAGAACTACCTTCCACTGTCAGCACTGCTTCTGCCTTTGTATGTGATACTGGACAAATTGTTTAAATCCTATGTTTTCCCATTTATAAAACGGGCATTGTATTTTTATGTATATTTGCATATATAAATATGTTGGTATATTTATAAATGTTTCGCTTCTCTGGAGAAGTGGTACATAAAAAACAAGGTAACGCTGATGCATGCAGTTGCTGGTTTCCTAACCTACATTTGGACTAGTAATTTCTGTTGTTTCCTACCACTGTGATGCTTTTGGGCAGTTGAAGTGTACAGTGCAACCAGTAACATTTCACCAAAATAGGTTTTGCAATTGACAGTACCCAGAGAGTCAAACTGGGGAAAGCATTGCTCTGGTTGTTTGTTTAAACTGGAGCGTAGTTGCACCAACTATTGAGATCCAAACATTTTTTTTTCTTTGATAACTAAGCTGTTTTATTGAGTGGATAGTATTAAAAACTGAATTTTGGACCTTGAACTGTAACTTGGTGAAATAATTCTTAGCTTCTGGCTTTTAGGAGTGTCACCGTCCTGCCAGATTTCAGTTTGCCAGATGGTTGTATGTTTGGTTTAGGTGCTATACACATGCATAGGCATCATACTCTGGACATCTGTGATAGGTTCTCTTCCATGTTCTTAAACCACCCTTCATTCCTCCTAATTTATTCAATTTTGCTGTTGTCGTTCATGTCTAAATTTATCTATTTTCTATGTCTTCTGTGTTTTTGCAATTTTTATTTGCACTAAATATTTCATTATATAAGGGGTACATTAATGCACAATGGCACCCCACATAGTTAAGGCAAAACCAGCAGTCAAAGTTATTACTCAAAGTGATTATAAGCTGCATGAAGCCTTTATGTATAAAAAGGGTATCTGTCTCTTCTCTTTTTCATTACATGTTATTGTCTTTACTTTCAGAAGTGGCTATATTTCAGTAACGCCACACAGATTTTCCAGGATAGAAATTACTATACAGACACGAGTGTTATATGACCTCAAAAATAACTGTGGATTGGAAGGCTAAATCCAGCTCTAATGAATGAAGTCCGAAAGCTGACAGCATTCAGCAATTTCATGAGCTCAGGATATTTTCTAACAAGAAAATTCATTTCTGAGACTTGTTGACAGGAACATCAAGAATGGAACTGCTGCCTTTGCCTCCACCCACTCCAGCAAAGAGTGGGGGGAGAAAAGCAGCTCTTTTTATAAATAGCACTGTTCCTGTCGTATTTGTAAATTCAGTGCTTTTTGTGTTAATGACATCACCCTTTTCTCCATGGCAACTCCCTACGATGTCAAAACTGCAGGGCACCATCAGAGGAACTTAAACCACCGAACGAACACATTGATTCAAGATGATTTAATTGAGAAATAGCACAGAGGGTGACAGGAGGGGGTGGGAAACACAAGCAAACAGGCTACTGTCAACTCTGCTGCTCTGGAAAACATGCATCTGTAATGACTGTCCCCTAAAACTGCCCAATCTCCTCTATTCGTAACTCCTTGTCAGGAGGAGGAGGTGGGTGGCAGGCAGGCAGGCATCTTATTCTTCATCTCCGGTGTGTCTAGAGAGAAGCACTACAGGTGACTAAGCAGGAGGAGCAATACTGACTCACTCCTGAGTTATTTTCTCGCTCCCCTTCTCTCCCCCATTCTATCTTTTCTGTTTGTTTTTCAGCTTTTGCCCAACAGCTTGTATTTTTCCCCAGGCCCTGATGAGAAAGAATTAGCAGCAGGCTTTCTTGTTACCTAACGTTCACAAAAAAAGTGCTTGTGGTTATCCAGGTGAGGAAATAAAAGCCAACTCTAAAAGCAAAACAACAACAAGAAAAAAATTGTCTCTTGGATACAACATCTTTGCATTGTTAAGAGGGGGGGGAAAAAAAAAAAAAAAAAAAAAAAAAACAGAGAAAAAAAAAAAAAAGCTTTTTCTTTGTGAATGTTGTCCAGGAAATACTGAAGTAACTGACATGCCGGGAAACAGTAAATAACTGGCTTCTTTATCAGACTACCTATGGAAAATACCTAATTGCTTCACTGGCAGCCCTGCTGGTTTTGACTTGATTTCTAAACTGACTGCACTGGGGGGAAGCTATTTCACTTGCTGTCTTGATTAAAGAATTAGATTCTGCTGGGCTCCACTTGGGACTCAAGTAGCAGCAACATAATGGTTACATCTGCAGAGTTTCAGTCAGTGTAAACTCTCGTTGTTCCAATCTTAATAAATCTGCCCTAATTTACATCCCTATGAGGTCTAAAGCCTTAGAACTCTTTACCTTCCTTCTTCTGCAGGGTGCCATGAGATCTGTTGCTGAAATTTAGCCTGCAGAAGCGTCAAGATGATATTACATTTTGTGTTTCTGAATTGCATGCCATGGATGCAGGCCAGTTATGCAAGATCAGCACAACACCCACAGAGTCCCTATAGCCAGCCCAGGGACACAGGAGAGCTCACCAGATTGATAAGTAACACTTAGTTTGCCTGAGCAATGCTGTAACGCTATTACTTGCCACTCATGGTTTGAAGCTTATATCTCTATAGGGCATGGGAGTCTTTAATCACTGATTCTCAAAGTGTGAGACTTTGTTATGGCTGTTAACTCCCTCCCCGCCCTGGAGTGAAGCATAAGTCAGCAGTCCTGTGATTTCAAGGCTGAGCTGAGGGGAAATGCACGTATAGTCTTTATGCACTAGAATCTAGATTAGTATCTTGCTTTTGCCTTTTGTGTAAAATGTCACTCAACACACAGTCCCATCCTCTTTGCTGAGATCACAGCATCAGCCCACAATAAAAAAAGGTCCCAGAAAAAAATTGATTCACTGCATTACAGATCTTGGTAGTGGTGTGCGTCTACAGTGAGGTCTTGGCTACTTAACTGCAAGGCTTTAATGGAATTTATCATTGTGATCTTCTCTGTCCTCTGACTGTGAGGTTACTTTACCTTCGCTTATTCTTCCAGTACCTCTGCTGACTGCCAGAAAGAGGGGGCGTCTGGCACTGATATGCTCCTCCATGCAGCCAACGCTGGGGTAATGCTGGTGAGTAAGCAGCTGCAAGCTTGATGTGTTTGAATGTATATGAGACTGAACCAGGATTCTTCTGAAGAAGCTTTAAGATGAAATTGCTGAGAATTTTTGCCTGAAGCAAGGGATGTTTCCCATGTCTTAGACAAGTAGCAACCTGCCAGTAGAAGGAAGAAGGGACTGAATTCACTCCAGAAGTATTTCTCAGAGATCTTTTTTTCAAGGTAAGACTCCTACTGTGGGAGGTAGAAGGGGCAGCAGGGTCCAGCTCTGAACACTGAGATGACTTCTCAGATATCCTTACCTTCCCAGACTGTAGAATTGAGATAAATCTCTGAGGTCTCTACCAGTCCCTTTTCAGGCTGGAAATGTTAATTAGCTAATGAGAATTAATTTTTTTTGAGGTCCAAAGCCATAAGAATGGGAGGGAGGACTTTTTTTTTTTTTTTTTTTTTTAAACACTGTCTTTAGCTGGCCTGTATACTAGTGGTGAACAAGCACCATTGAGTGTGCTTCTAAATCATGCACTTAAATACTAGAATAATGGGTATTTTAGGAACAGGGTGAATTCAAGTAAAACTTAGTAAATAGAGGTTAGTTTACAGTTTATTAATTTTGTTTAGTGCTTTTAAATGCTGATAGAGTATTTTTTGTTCTGTAGAAAGCAAAATGAAGGTGGTTCCTGCTTTGGGATCTTGAGCTCAAAGTTTCTTAACAGGCTTGGTTTGAAGAAATGCCATTGAAACGAGCAAGGAGATTTTTTTTTTTTAAAGCACCTATTTGAGTTACACCTGAACAACCAGTTTATCACTGTTAAAAACCATTTCCAGAGTGGCAGAAAGTAGTAGAGACCTCCTTGTCCCTGTTGCTGGCATCTCAATTGAAAAGCATTTAAGACAGAAAAAAAATACCTTGAAAATACAGAGACAGCTTTGGAAAAAAATGGTAACATCTAAAAAATCTTTATCATTAGTACCACCTTCTCCCTGGCATAAGCCAAGACCTGAGACTATCCCTAATTGGGAACCCTCCAGACTCAGAATTTTGTGCTTGGGTTGTGGTGTATAAATTATAGTCCTCAATTAAAATGCAGCAAAGCACAGATCCTGTAAGGGTGCTGGAGCCATTAAGGAATGCACTTACCGAGCCTAGAAGTGCAGACGAGTGTGGGTGTAAGTCTACACTTTTTCTTTGCACGCTAATTGATCTAATCATTGTGTGGAGTTCCACTTTGCTCTTGGACAAGAAATAAAATACGCTAGTAAAAGCAAAAGCATCTCATGTCCAGGGAAGTAAATGCAGTTGGTAAACTTTTCCACACAGAGCTGAGAAGGAGGAAAAATCCTTGTCAGATCTGTGAAAAGCGTAATCAGAAGGATCTCTGACTTGCCTCCTCTTCCCTGCCCTGACATGGAAAGAATGGAGTAGTGCCTAGGGGGGGAGCTGTGCTCTGCGCAGATTGAGGAGTGGTTAGGTGAGATTGCCTGGGGAAGGGTACTTGTGCCCAGAATTCAGGTAGGGAATAATGGCCAGGAAGGCGTTTGGTGCCAGCAGTCATTGCGTAACGTGGTGCTGTCTCCGCAGATAGCCTTGCCAGGCGCTGGAGCAGTTAATGCAGTTGGATGCTGTTGCTGCTTGATTCCACTTTGTAGGAGTAGTTGAGATGAGGAAATCTCTGCCAGCTTCACAGTCAGGAGTCATCTGTTCTGCCTCTGAAACTTGGGGAGCATGAATGAATAGCTCTTAAAACATTAATCTAGGGCAGCTTCCAAGAATCATGTGTACTTGAAGTCTAGTCTACATTGTGATCTGATTCATTATCCAGGGACAGCAAAGGCTTTGAAGAGGTGTTTAGCCAGTGTGTGGACATACTGAACTGTGAACTCCCAAAGAAGACCTGCCTTGGCAACTTTCAGTGGTACGTTCAGAGTGCATAGGTGCAGCATCAGAGGGTAGGGGAGCAAGTGCCACTGCAAGCAATGGATGTGCAAGCAAGGCAACAGAGGGGAAGGGACACCAAAGAGGAACAGGAGGAGCAACATGCTGTGAGACAGGACAGAGCAGCAGACAGCATGACTTCAGGGTATAGAAGATGCTACTGCTTTTGGCAGTATAACTTGACATCAGTTTAAGCTCAGTGAAATTCCACATAACCAGTGTTGAGCACCATATTATCTTCCATGGGATTGTTCCTTTCTTTAGTAAAATCTCATACCTCTTTTTGAGATGATAGGATCTGGGGGGAAAGGAATGATTTTTTTGGTTCCTTTGAGAGCTTGCGGGATGCATAAATATGAGGGAGCAAATGACACTGCTAGAGAACACAAAGCACAGCAAGACAGATAAAGGTGATCCTAACAGAGGAGGAGGATTGGTAGTTAATTAAAACTACTGTTAAAAACCAGGGTCTTAGTAGTAAAATAAATAATAGCAGGACATGAGTAATTCCTCTCGGGGGAATGATGGAGATAAAATTAAGCTCATGTAATAATGAAAGGGTGTGTGTGCAAATGCTCAGAGGAATAGTAACAGGACAGAAAGGTTTTTTTTTTTTCTTTTTTTTTTTTTCTTTTTTTTTTCCCTCCACTTCTCAGAAGTTCAAATGTGGTTCAAGTCAAAAGGGACAGAAACCTGTTAAAGAACATGCTCCTCAGGGCTCATAGGCCATTTCAGAAGGCACAGCTGTCTGAGTTACTGAACCCACTGTTGCCTCTGCTGCTCCACTTAGTCTCAGTAGAGAGGTGAGAGATTGAGCTCATCCTCTGCTCTAACAAATGATGGCTAGTTAAGTGTGTCGTGGAGGTGCTTGCATACACACACACAATTCTGAAACCATGTCACAGCTCTGTCTGCCTTTCTTGAGCTGTGATGCCCATTATTCTAAGGTGATTAAACAGCATAAACTCATTAACCATTCTCAACCGTGTAATATACAGTGATGTGACTTCTTTTCCATGGGTGGTTTGCATAATACCGCACTTCAGTTGTTACTCTTTCTGTTTCTTTTTCATTTCTGTGATGTCCGTCTCTTTACTAGACAAGGTTTAAAAATAAACAATTCCAAAATGTATATTTAATAGTAAAAAAATAAATAAATAAACTAAACACGCAAATGAGTGTAAAAGGTACTTAACAAAGAAGAGCTGTACTTAAACATTGGAATGAGAACTCTTGTTGCCCTGAGCAGGAAAGTGGGTCAAGATCCTGGGTGCTTGGAGACCAAAAAAAGCAGATTGTAGAAGCCTTTTCTTTTTTCTCTTCCACCTTTCCTTCTCAGTGTCCTCCAACCCCCAGAACAAACAAAACCCTAAAACAGTTGGCCTTCTGAACAGCTGTCTTGTTTACAGAGGCTGGCACACATTGCTGGCTGCAGTCTGCTATTGGTCACATCACCTCCTAAAATGAAACTCTCTAGCAGGGGTTCACGTTCCTCTGGACTTGCAGAAAGTCTAGTAAGAAACAATGATGCTTCAGCCAAAGACCACTGCGGAAACAACCTGGTGATGTGTTTTTTCTCCTGCAGGTTGCTGAGACGAAGGACTTGTGAATCTAGAGATTGGACTGTGCACTTAGTCACATGGTCTGAACTTTTGGGTAGACCTGTGCGGTGTCAAGAGTTGGACTTGATGATCCTTAAGGGTCCCTTCCAACTCAGGATATTCTATGATTCTATGATTCTATAATCTCCGAGACGCTCAGGTTGCCATTTGCGCTAGAGCTTTGCAGGACACAACCACAGCCTCCCCCCCCAAACAAGTTTAATTGAAGGAAAGCATAAAGTAATGGTGGTTTGTGGTAGATAGGGATGGTTAATTTGTAGTCTGCTCTGAAGAGTCGCTCTGCAGCTAAACTACAGCTCTGAGCAGTGCTCGTCCTGGAGCTGAGGCACTGCAGCCAGCAGACATTGGCCAGTAGCAGCTGTCTAGCTGATGTGATGTGGAGATGCTTAACACACCATTGTATTAAAAAAAAAAAAAAGACGTTTTATTTCTTAAAATGATGCATACTCTTTCAAACTAGAAGGCAAACGTACTCAGCAGTTTCAGCAGAGACAAGTATCTCTATGAACTGACATTAGTCAACTTGATGGCTCTGAGCTCAATTGTTTTTCCCCTAAGAATCTAGTTAAACAGGACTGTCTGTAGTATGTTGTCTTACTGACGGCCTACTGGTTTTCTCTGCAGTGCACAAAGCCGTGTAAGCTACTATACTTTGTTTTTTTCTCATCCTCTGTTGCCTTTTCCGTTGAAAATTCAAGAAAATTCTCACAGATTTTGCTTGTCTTGTCTAAGGCATAGCAGGAGCTGAGGGTTGTTAGCAGCAGAGCTGAAGATCTGTGCTTAGATAGGGAGGAGTGAAAGACTTGCCTTAATCTGGACCAGGTACAGAGGGGTTAAAATGTGTAGTGGCCAGAAGGCAATGCATCGAGCTTAAAATAACCAAGATCAGGATAATTTAGCTTTAAAAACCATCTGGGGCCTGATTCAGTGCTCATTAAAATTCATAGTAGCCTTACGATTGGCTTCTGGAAGAATTAAGCAGAGTGTTACACTTTATAATGAGTGCCTTGGGCCTTGCCCAAGAAAGTACATAAATGCATACAGTAGTGTTAGAAATGGACTTCTTTTCTGTAACATCCAGCTTTTAGCACTTCTGGAAGTCAGTGAAAAAAACTCTGTTTTCAGTGGACTTTGGATTGGAGCTGAAGAACAGATGTTAGAGCTGACTCTGGAAAGCAGTCTCTGGGCAAGTTGTCTTTGAGCTGTTCATGCTACAATAAGCTGCCCAGTTTGGGTATAAACGTAATTAATTAGCAGAAATCAGAGCTGCTGAGTATGTAGTGAAAGTTGTGGAAAATCGGATTGCAAACCTAGATGCTCCTCTTAGCGACTGCCACTGAGGAAACCTGATTTCTAATGCTTCATTATAAAATATGTGCAGCTGGGGGCAAAGAGACAAAACATTAATTCTGCTGCTTGTTCCTAAGCCACAAACTTGCAGACGTTCTTCAGGCTTTTGTGTTCTCTTCCAAGTTCTAAATATGTTCTCTCTAAGCTTCTGCAGAATAGCAGCCTGAGTGACGTAAAGCTGAGCCAATATCTTATTTAAAGAACATTGCCATTTATGTCTGTGTCATTTAAAAGCACGTTTTTAAAAGTCTCTCAGAACTTAGGGTCACTTGCCAGCTGCTCACCTACATTGTCTGGCTACTTCTAACTTGTGGCTTGTGATCCCCTTCATAATGGGTTGTGTCTGTTCTTGGACCGAGCTCGTTATTTGTTGAAAGATGGAAATGAAAAAAATTTCCAGATAACTACCCAAGTATTTCTGCAGAGAATCTTTGCTTAAGCGTTTCAGTACAACTCTTAGCCAGACTTTTGATTTCAATGAAAGTTCTGCAGAACAAACCAGAATGTTCATTAGGAATCTTAGCAAGCGTTTGATTTTAAAGGTCATGCATGGAAATGAACTAAGTTGATACTTTTTTAATTCGAACACCTTCCTCTGAATTAATTTATTTATAGAATTTATTTGGTGTTCCAGAGAGCACATGAACAAGATTTTTTTTTTGTATTAGTCATTTTCTGAAGTAACTAGAAGTTTAATGAATGTTTTCCCCTTATTTTTATGATGCCATCTTCAGAATCTCAAGATCTGCAGAATAGATGTGCCATTTTATCTGCATCCTAAATGGTTATGTCTGATGTTGCTCCTTTTTTTTTTTTTTTTTTTTAATTACTATTAACTATATATATAGATATATGCATACAGGTATATAAATAAAATCAAAAGATTCTGATATATATATATATATATATATATATATTAGTGGATGTGGTGTTATCTTGAAGAGGATTCTGGTCCAGCCACACTGCTACGGTTTCATTTCTTGCAGTGGCCAGCAGGACATAGACTTGTTCCAAAGGAAGCACATTTGTTATCATTCTAGCCAAATACCAGCAGGTCCATGTGGTCAGGTAGGCTGTATAGGTGTGCTTAACTTGGACTCCATTTATCATGTGGTATGGTTTTGGTATAAAAGTGTTCTTACAATACCAGAAACAGACATCTGGCATGTTCAATCCTTTATAAGCTCCATTGCCTGTGTGCACATTTTAGTTATATTTTAGTTCCTTATTGTGGAATCTGAGAGCATTATTAGTTTCACAAACGTTTTATGTAGTTTTAATTTAAATAATTTTTTATTTTTATTTTTTATTTTTTGTAATGGAGAATGGTGGTTGGAAGGTTCATTATGTGCTCACTGCATGTGTTCTGATGAAACACTGCACCAAAGCAACCAGCATCTTATTCTGTCTTAGACTAGTGTTCATACTATTATAGATCCCAGCTTCAGTGAAAACTGGGGAAGAGAGCTGAGGATAAAGAAAGTAAAAGGTTTTTCTAACTACTAGCAGGAAAGACCAAAAATCATTCTCAGCAGTAATTGACTTTTTCTCTTTTCTCTGTTGTAGTAGTTACTATGCAAGATGAGAATATCACAGCTCACATTTTTCTACACTATACAAATAAATTTCTAAGTGGCAATTATAACCAATTAATCCTTTGCAAACCATCCTGTGGACTCCAGTGCATTGACAGCTCATGTAGACAAGGGAAACTGAGGGTAGAGTATTATGACATGCTTGTTTCAGTGGCAGAACAAGAAGGCCCAGTTCCAGCATTGCAGGTTGCTGGCTTCTGAGTTGTGGTGGCATGACTGTGTGGCTGAGCTTTATGCCAGGCCGCTGAAACAATCTGAGGTTAAAAATAAATTAGATATTAATTAAAAAATTAAATAAGCAGGTTTAACCCTTCGTCTACACCCTTGTCTCACTAAAACCATTTTTTTTTTTTTTAAACAGTTGTACTTGCAGAAGGAGGAACTGCAGTGGTGGAAAACTGCAAATGAGTGCCATGCAGTGGTGCCAACCAGCCAGAAGCAAAGCAATTGTTAGTCCAGCCTCAGCAACTGGGAGGGGTTGAGCTAAGGTCTGGAATCTCATTCCTGTCGCAGCGGTCAACCCTTCCCCTTTTCTTTTCCTCATATTCCCCTCAGACAGCTGCTCTCTGCCTTTACCATTTTACTCCAAAACAAGCTATCACACACCACCGTAGTACAAAGCACCCTCCTGCACTTGCTGTAGGGTGGCTGCTGCTGGGAGGATGACCACGATGCTTGCTTCCTGGCGCAGGATTAACAGGGCAGCTCTGAGAAGCTGCACGCCTTCAGCTGCTTAAGACTGTGTTGTCTGCAAGGGCAGTTGTTGTTCCCTGCCTCCACATGGCAGCAAGCAGGACGGGAGCCTGCTGTGCTGCAGGGAGCCATGTGGCTGGATTTTGACAAGCACAAACTGCAGCCCTCAAATTATTCCGGGCTCCTGAGAGTTGGGTTTGAAAGTACCCAGAGGTAGAGAGTGACTAATAACGGCAAATGGTGTTAGACTTTTGCTACCATTATTTTAGCCACTAGGAATTCTCTGAATTCTGGTTAATACTTTTGCAATAGCTGACTGACCTAGTTATTCTGAGCAGAAGCTGTAGTATGTATTCCTCTTATGTCAGCCAGGGATTTCAATCTGCATTTCTATAGCATCTTTAAGGATCGCAGCATGCTTGAAAAAACAACAGATTAAGCTGCCTCTGTTCTGGGGGAGTTAAGCATTGTCACAGTCATTTTACTAGTGTGCGAAATGACTTTCCCAAGGTGACCTGACGAATCTGTGAGAAGGTAGGCTACGCTGACTTTGTGCTGTGATGCTGCCATTGCAGGACTGATCATCCTGACTTTTGTGGGAAGCAGCAGATGCACCTCTTGTAGAGTGGCACAGACTTGTCTGGTGGAGCATGATGTTGCTTCTTTTATAATCTAATACGTCTGTGAATTTTTGCAAGTAAAAGATGTGGAAGAAGTGTGAGGTGGCTGTGATCCAAGCTTTATTGATATTACCTGCAGGGAATGTCTACCAAGCCACAGGAATTTTACCAAATTAGCAAATTACCAATTTAGCAAAATAACCTGTGGTGTGTTCAGGTGATCCTCTCAAGCTTTGGTTTCAACTTCTCATCAGAGTGGTAGTTAAAATTTAAAGTCTGTTGTTTTCCTACCCTCTTTAAGATTAATTTGCTTTCTTGCCTATGTTCTTGGCTCTCGCTGCTCCAGACG
Source organism: Netta rufina (assembly GCF_964035555.1). NCBI lineage: Eukaryota > Metazoa > Chordata > Aves > Anseriformes > Anatidae > Netta > Netta rufina. The sequence continues at coordinate 46,407,653 of NC_140128.1, forward strand.
TTCTCAGTCCAGGTTGCAGATCTCCATGCTGCTTCCTTGCCAGCTGTTCTCTGCTCCATCATTGGAGTTGCCAGGCCCTGGCGAGACAGTCTGTGATTCTGCCCTGGTGCTGCACGAATTTTCTTCTTTCATGTGACCCAGTGTGCATTGTATTTGGTGGTATGCACTCTCAGTCCCACAATGGTCTGCCAGATTAGAGCACGCAGACATGTCCTATAACAGCATGCGGTCCTCTAGACGAGGTGATAAACTTTAACCAACTTCTAGTTCTTAAGTTCTGGTGTGTTTTCTTTTCATTTTGTATTGGGGCAAAAAGATGGAAACTGCATTAGATGGTAAATCCTTGGGGACTCTTAGAAGCCCACTGAATAGGCTTATGCAGTGGGAGTGCAGATAAGGCCTTGTCCTGCTGGGATCTCCAAGATGCTACCTTTATAATATCAGCAGTGCGTGGTAAGCAGGAGATAGCCCTAATATATAAGCAAGCAATCCAGATAGTGCTGTCTTACAATTTTCTGCCCACCTCTGAATGCAATAGCCTTGGGGAGAAGTAGCACAACTCTAAGCACTTATTTAAAGTGAAACTGCCTCTGGATTGCTCCCTTCTCATCTCCAGGCTTGCTAATCTCATGTGTTGATTATGAGACTTGCTGATTTGATTCCTATCTTGTGCTTCCTCCCACCAGCTGATGCTTCGTGAGTTCGCAACACACCCTTTCTCGTAGTGACCCCTTTGTCCCAGTTGTTAGCACAGTTTTGCACTTCCATGTTAGTTCACTCCAGATTTCAAGAGCCATGAAAAAGAAGAGACCACAGCTCCTGACGGAAGCACATTTATGCCTCCTAGCAAATCCCAGAGTTTAGAGGAGCCCTGCTAGAAGATCCAGCTCCAAATCACAGCCTTACTCCATGGATGGGATTGCCTCAGTTCTTCCTGGGATTTCCTGAATGCATCAAAGTTACTGTACCTTGGCATTAGGCTTTGTCTGGAAGCTTGGTTGAAACAGGATAAGCGGTTTTGTTTGTTTGTTTTTCCTCTCTATAGCTTGCTTAGTTCCCCAAAAGCACAAAACAGGTGGTCAAATACATTTCTCCTGGCTGAGGTAGAAGGAAGACCTTGTATATGGCACAGTTGGCTATGGTGCCTCTAACATTTTTGTTTGTTTGTTTTTTTTAAAAAAAAAAAAGATTACAAGTGTCCCATCTTGCATGTTGCCACAGTGAAATGTTGAAAAGTTCATTTCTCCCACAAAATTCTCCTCCAGTAGAGATGAAGTGGGCTTAAATAAATCTGTTGTAGCAGCAGTGCAGGAAGTGAGGTACCAGCACTCTCCTGGTGCTGTGACATGGATGGGCAGCTTTTATCAGAAATTTGTTATGCTTTGTGGGGGGAAGGTGGCATGGCATATGGAATGGCCATTTGCAGTGTAGATGAACGAGATAAGTAGTCTGCGATGCAAGCGTTTAGTCAATGTACCCTGCAGCACTTCTTGCTCACAGGTTATGGCTGCCATCGATAAGACAGGATCTGAATGAGAAGCATGGAGTATACAGCAGCTGTAGGAGGAGTGGGGTGTGTGTGCATGTGTTTATAGAAATGTGTGAGCATAATTATTTATATTATCTTGTGCAATTCTCTAGGTAAGAAGGGAGCAGTGGGCAGGGAAGGAGCAGTGAAATGTTTAATAAAGGGACAAACGCTAAAGGGGAAAATTAGAGATGCAGCACTTTTACAGGTAAATTTTTCTTCAAAGTGTGTAGGACTACTTGGACCAAACTTGTGAATAGAAAGACTGGAAAGTGTCCTAATTTTTCATTAAGACTGTGGGCAGCAGAGGTTCACACCAACTCAAAGCTGCTTTAGTTCCATCTAAGCTTGTGTCTTGACAAGTAAAATCAGGCTCTTCCATTTATAAAGGACTTGCATCTTGTTCTAGAAGACTGTCTTAGCATGTAAATGCATAAAATATAATACTTATGCAAATCTGAAGCCAGTTCCAAGCCTGGGTGACTCCTTGTAGAATATAAATGACATTTCTTTGTGACGCTCCCAAAGCTATCGTTGTGTAGATGACTGACTCCTCACTGATTGGCACATCACCAAAGCATAGATAGCACAGATGACAATGATGGTTAGCAGTCGTCATGTTTCCTCCACACCTAGAAGGATTAATGCTTTGTTTCCTTATTTCTGATCCTCCACAGTAGTTTTTCCATCTTGCAAGTTCCAGTCTTCAGGAGAAAGAATGCTGTCCCTTTCTCTTGATCTTGATTGTAGTATACTTACTATTAGATTATTAGATTATAGTATATTTACTAATAACATGAACTTTTTTTTTTTTTTTTTTTTTTTTTTTTTTTTATTGCATCAGTGTATGGTGCTTGCCCTGTAGGGGGAGGCAAGCTAATCCCCAGACAGAAAGGAACCTGGCTAACTTCACTTCTTATACCCTAGGGATGCTGCTGTGAGGTAACAGGCAGGAAATCTTGGTCTCTTTGGCAGGCTCTGGCAGGCAAGGACCTGCAGTGTAATGTATAAGCTGTGACTGCACTCTCAGGAAGCAGCCTTCCACAATTTAGCTAGCAGATCTGTAAATGAGGATTACGAACCTCAGCCCATCAGCTAAAATGCCAGGGTTTCCATTACCTTCTCCATAGGAACCCCAGTTCTGTTCCTTCTCCATAACGTTACTGTAGATCTTGGGCATTCCCACTAAATCTGTGACTTTGGGTGTTGTATGACACCACCACCTCCTAGCCAGGCAGGAGGAACTGGTAGGAAGGAAAATGGGAACAGGGAAACGTGCTGAGCTGGCCCATTGCTACTGCACAAGCCCACTCCCAGCAGAAATGATGACAGCCTAATGGTTATTAGTAATTTGACATTTATTCATTTTAAGGGCAATTTAACAGAACTGAGGTGGAAAAAAAAGTGTGGGAGTGGGGAAGGATTAATGCAGGGGGAGGATTTTGAAGGCTGACTTTTATCTCTGCTCTTTGGATTTAAATACAATACACCTTGGGGTTAAGCCAGCATTGTTTATTGTTCGTGGTTGGGAGAGGCCAAGAACCCCCTTTATTTGCAGTGGCGAAAGAGCAGTCGCAGGGTTTGCTGCGGTGACCTCTGACCTGTCCCCTGACGATACCGAGCCCTTCCACCTGCGCACACCCGCTACTGCTGAGCAGTGGTGGAGCCAGCGTCCTACCGAACGCAGGTCGCTTGTGGAAATGTCTATTTCCAGGAGCCAGTAAACCCTGAGGCACGGCACAGGCAGCGCAACAGGATTACAGGGTGATACTAGACTTCAGACCTCGCAGCACTGAGTCACGGCAAGCGACAGGGGAGAAGTAAAAGCGCCAGGTCATGTGCTGCACATCTGCAATGCAAATAAATTGGTGAATTCTTCTATAGCCAGCCGTATAGCAAACAATCAAAGCTTTCCTGCCAGGAATTACAAGGAATTGGTGGCAGGTCCTGAAATCTGCAGCCAGGCGACACAGGCGGAGATGTCGGGATTTGTTAGAAGCTGCAGCAGCTCTAGGCCCTGAGGCTGTGGAGCTGAGAGAGAGGAGCTAACAAGCAAGTCGGAGCTTTAATAGGTCAGCAGCGAAGCAGGGGGGGTTAGGAAAGGGTGGAGGGGAATGGGAGATGATCTTCCCGAGGTTCTTGCCTGAGACCTAGCAAGCCTCGGTGCCCAGGTGTGACTGAGCTCTTTTTCTCTCTCTTCCCCCCGTAGGGACCAAAAGGAGGAGACAGTGAGAAGGCAAGATGGTCCCACGAGGCTCTGCTGTCGGTGTGTGTTATTTTCCTTTGGAACATGAATCCGAGGCTTCTCCGCGCTGACTGCATCTGTGCTCCATCTACTACCACACCCTGAAATCAAACTCAGCAGCTTAGGTGAACCAGGCACTGTACAAACATGTCAGACTTGCCTCCACCCCTTTTGCTTCTCCCGCTTTCTCCTGCCATCTTTCTCTCCCAAGTTTATCGGCGTGTCAGCGGATCCCGGTGGCAGAGCATTTCCACCTCACCTCTGGTTACAGAGCAATGAAGAGCCAGGGGTAAGCTCCCTCCTGCAGGTTTGGGGTTCAACATTGACTTGCTTGCTTGCTTTAAAGCAGTAGCAACACTGTCCTAATCGCTGCAGTTTCGTGCGATTTTGTTCCCTCTGTTTACAGAGGACTAGGTTTGTCAGTTTAAACTAACATCTCTGTTCCCCAGTGGCTGTGCTGCTACAGCTTAACCCCTTCCCTTCAGAGCTCAGCCTCGCCACTGCCAGGAACTAGCGTAACGATCACACGTGTGTTGGCAATGCCAGCCTTGGGCAAAGTGAGAGGCGAACGGTTCCGGGTGGTCATACAATTTTTTCTCTCGAGGGATGGTTCTGGAAGGGAAGAAAAACCAGGAGCTGGATTCCTTTGGGAAGGAGTTTACTTCGTCTTTACTCCTATAGCCCAGCAACACCGTCCTCCAATCGGCTTTGCTGCATGGCAGTGGGAGAGTTTCCCTGCAGACCCTTCTTTCTCCTCTCACTTGGAATTGTCCTCTACCGGCATTGTTACAGCAGGACTGCCAGTAAGATCTTGTGTTTTTTGCTTTCCAGTGTCTTTTAGATGGGCCGATGTCTCTGGGATCTGGTAGTGTAAACTATGGAGAGTGAAGATGATGGGGAATGGGGGGAGGAAAATACATTGTTGAATATTGCTGGGTGATGATCTTAAAGCATTGGGGTGAAGAAGGGGTTAAAATTACTCTGGGTGATGCTTGGGAAAGCAGACAGCACGTCAGGAACATGCATGCTCATTGCTTTTATGCGAGACATAGCAATATCTCCTCCTAAGTCCTGTATCTGTGAGGACCCTTACCATACCTTTGAAGAAGTCTCATCGGCTCACCAGTTATAACCCCTCGTGTCTGTATTCCTGACCTTCTGGCTGCTGTGCTAGCCAAGGGCTTTTCAGTACACCTACTGAAACACTATGTTGTAGTACTCGCATGTGTGGGGGTGTGTGTGTGTGAGTTTATGTGTGTCTTGGCTATCTGAAAGCTGGCTGATTTCCTCCAGTTTAAATTACTATAAGTCTTACTGTATAACTATATAGTTACTATCCTATTGGGCATTTGTACTTGATTATTTTTGCCAAGTGGTAGCCAACATATACAGACAAGAATTTCATCTCACAGCTGCAGAAAGTAGTCTTATCCATTAATGTTTGCTGATACATGTATTTTCTTCTTTGCCAGGACTTTAATGCCTTAATGTATTTGGGGACACAGCACTGAAAATAAAAAACAAAACACAACAAAAACCAAAACACAAACCCAAACAAACAAACAAACAAACAAAAAACACCAAAAAAAAATCGGAAGAGAAGTTTGTGGCTGGTGAGTGAAAGTTCTCAGGTGGTGCTGGGGAATGCACATATAGTAAGAGGTGTTTGCTGAAAATTACGTGTTTGGGTAAAATCCAAGCAGCTATGCCCCTCCAGAGCTGCTGGGGAAAGGAACGCTGCTGGCTCTCTCTCAAGTCCAATCCCTTTGAACAGTCTCATTCTTGATGGCATGATGAAGCTGTAAAATGATGTTCGTATTCTACAACCACCTTGGTATGTACATCCTGTGTGCTAAGTGTGAGCAGAGGATTATGTATCCAGTAACAAAGACAGCTGATCAAATAAGGGAAAGAGCTATCAACAAATAGTTGGCTGGATTAGTAACTGTGCTTTAAGGTGGACAGTCTGTTCCCTGTGCAGGGGTTGTTTCGGTCTAGACGGGTGCCAGTATGGCCTTAGTTATACGTATACACCTGGAAAGAATATCCTGGGACCTATTGACAAGGCTTGCAAAAATGAAACATGAAATCTTGTTTGGTCACAAAATTATTTTCATTCACAAAGAGAAGCACACACCAGGAAGTTCGACTTTCCTCTCTGATTAGAGACTAGAGACTAGATTTTTTCTGTTAAAAACACTTTTTAACCTACTTCTCTGATGTGCTCAGGGAAATTCACGAGCAGAAAAAAGAGCTAAAATATTTTGTTCAAACTGCTTAAAACATCATGGACTAGCCAACTCCACCTGCAGCTAGAAACTCAGCCAGGTTCCAAGTTATGCATTGCACATCACGTTCTCCTGAGGTACTGACTGAGGTACTGTGGTGAAGTCTCATCTCATTAAGAGCTGCCGATCAGTTCTGCACATATAGGGCATCAGCTCTGAAGTCAGCAAGAGCAGCAGAAGGCTAGCCAATATGTTGTCCTGCTCAGCACTGATAGCTGGAGAAATGCAGGAAACTTTCAGATCTTGCTACAGGAGACTCTGGGTTAGGGGATCAGCTTTCTTGCCTCTTTGCTTTCCAAGGCATAGACTCGGTGCAATGGAGTACAGAATCAGGACTTGGCTAATTTAGGCCTCATTTCTAAGGGATTTCTTGGTATGGTTTCTAAAAATTGCAGGAGAATTACTGTGTAGCTGGAGGACTAATGCACTGGGATCTCATGTTAGTTTGAGACTGATCAGGTAATGTGAATGTAGGGTGATGACAGACTTAAAGTTGGAATCTATTTCCCTCAGAAAAATCTCAGGAAATTACATTTACCCTAGGGCAGAGCCATTTTAATTTATAGTGTTAGTAATTAGATTACTTTGTAATTTATTGATGAACAGAGTGTAGTTGTAGACAATAGTTATTTATATTTACTTGTGTTATGAGTGCACCTTAGGTTTTAACATATGGAATACTGTGAACATTCATACTCATAGCATGTTTTTTTTTTTTTTTTTCTCCTTTCTGCACTAAGCAGAATAGCTGATATTCCCTAGGAGAAGTCTTGTCTGTTATGATTTAAATTTCCATATCTGTTGGTCTTGGTTAGTGGCAGTAGTGAGTAGTAAGGTGCTGAGAGACAGCCAGGCTCTGGGGTTTAAGCTGGCCTCTTGTCTCCATGTTTTGGGGCCCACTGCCTGGGCTGCAGCTTTCTCATCAGTTATCTCATGGGAATAACACTAATTGCTGTCAACAGCCTGCAACTTAATACCTATACATCCCACTTTAGGAGAACATAGTGATCATAACTAGGGAGTAAGATTGTTTAGTGTTATTTGGAAGGAAGTTTAACTCTTACATTGTGGTGCCAGCGGGTGGTCTGGGGATCACTGTAGTGACCCTGCCAGCCCTCTGCCATGCTGCTGGAGTGAGGAGCGTGATCTGGGATGTGTGTGGTCATCAGTGCCCCTGCAGGGGCAGGTGTGCTTGCAAGCAGTCAGCCATGCCCAGCGAGTGTTCGACTCATGCTTTGCTCCTGAATTGAGTACAGTAAAGCCTGTATCACGTGTGTTTGCAACACACGGCTATGGCCTCCCTCCTGCAACCCAGCTGGATCTGTGACCCATGACATGGTACAGAGGAGCACAGTGGGGTTACAGTGCTCAGACAGAACCGCAGGACGTGGCGCCTGGTGTTTTGAAGTGATGTGCTTGAAGTAGCCTGTTCCCCAGATGCAGCCCAGTGCCTTGGCTCCCTCCTTTGCCACGTGACCCAGCATGCCAGATGGGGCCCCTTTCGCTTGTCCCAACATAACCTTCTGTCTGAGAGATGAGATGTTGTTATTCATGTGAATTTTTGCAGACAGAGCCTAAAATGTTCTTATTCTAATCTTGGTAGTATCTTTACGCTGACTTTGAGTGGATCTAGCACACGAGAGTGGAGACTGAAGCCCTATATCCAAGCTTGAAGCTCTTTGGTGTTCTGGATTAACAGATAACTACAGCCACTTGCTTTTAACCACGTATGCATCCTTTGTGGCAAAGTAATACCTGTAAAACCATTTGAAACAATGCAGTGACTCTGTGGACATGGAACAGTGACGTGTGCATGTGTCAAAGAGGTGCAGTGCTGTATGGCTTTGTACATCCAGAAGAGGACAGCTACATCAAGTGTTTGAAAGGTAGGAAAACAATTCATCAATGTTTTAGTGACATATGTCTCAGCCTTATGACTTGCAGCATACATCTCTCTGGCTTGGGTAAAGAGGCTGAGATGAGCTACATCCTTCTTTTGGTGCCGTGGTGGTATTTGTTAGCTGTAACCCTCCTACAAACCAAACACAAATGGGAAAAGGCTAATCTTCTAATGAAGGCATTAGATTGCAATTGAGGTTTGGGTGTGATTTCTGTCTGTGTTTCTGGTTTTTGTCATGGTGTCTAGACCTACCTGCTGGCGTCAAGATCAAACAAGTGGTCAGAACATGTTTTAGCTCCCCATGGTGCTGTGCACCCATATTTTTTCTCCGTGGACACCAGGGTGTGCTGGACCTCGATCTGGCCTTGATATGTAGTTAAAAAGCAGCCAGGAGACATACCTGGAATCTCTTTTAGGTTTGCTAACCTAGACATAGCCGGGAAGAAATTGGGCTAGTCATTTTTTTTTCTGTCTCATCTGCAAATGAGGATAATAATTCCTTTTCCTTACCTTTTGTCTCTATAGATGAAAACCCTGGAGGGTGGGGACTGTCTTCAGAGCTTGGCACAGTGGGACAGTGACTTTAGCTGGGATTTCTAGGAGACTGTAAATAATGGGAAGCTTTATTATTTGTCAGGGGAAAAAGTCCATTAGCATTTGGGACATGCCTGTACCGGTTTCAGAAAGTTCAAGAGGTCTTTCCTTTGCAAGTGCTTTTATATGTCCCAGAACAAATTTGGTGTATTATAGCTAAAACACACCTAGAAATATGTCACTGAGCAGCATCCAAAACAAGCTTAGCATATAGGCGTTCACCGTATTTCAGGTTTTAGTCCTAATTTATGAGTAAAGAAATGGAGCGGGGGAGAAAGAGGCAGCACTATAGGCTGTAGACCCTGTTCAGCGGAGGCAGTGCAAAAAATGTTAAGCTGTTGTGTTTTTTCTCATTTGTCAAAAATAAACCCAACAATATAACAAATACATCATTCCCTAAGCTTTTTTTCTAATGTAATATTAATCTGTGTGCTCATGTGTGTGTTTGTGCAGGATTTAGAGCATTTTACCAGTTTGCTGTGCTGCTAATTCACACCAACACATAGCTTTACTACTGGGGGCTCTGGAAGAGAGAGAAGGGAGTTAAAGGAAAGGACTTGAAGTGATAGCACACCAGACAAGCATCCGTTCTTCCTTTAGGGAGGCAAAGTCACCTAAAACTGTATTTCGAAAATTAGTATCACAGATGAATGTGGCAGGGGTCATTGAGACAAGGTTCTGTGCTCTGAAATCTCATTTCAGATTTCAGCCTATTTACCTGTTCTTTTCCCCTTTCACTCACCCTTTGTCATCTTTGCTGCGTGAAGTCACATTTAGATTTTTAAGCTCCTTAGGGAAGGAACCTGTCATTTTTCTTTGTCTGCAAAATGCTATGAACATCTTCTTTGGCTTCGTATAAATAATGATCGTGTCAGACACCTTAGGAGGGTAAACAAGGATTTTAGAAGGTATGGAATGCAGTGAAATACCATGTGTGCATATTCACATGCACATATGCATGAATATATGCCTACAACAAGCTAAATAGGCCATTATTAATGTATTTGAAATGTACTACATGACAGTGACCTGTATAGCAAAGTATGGAATTATGCTTTTCCATTTAATTGGTGAATTCTCTACAATCTTCTTTATCTTCTGACTCCAAACCCAGTCTCCATATTGCAGTTCCTCAGGTCCTGAGTTCATTTTTCTCCCCCCCCTCCTCTCATAACTGGTTAGAGTGGGTTGGCATTATCTGCTGGGGGAGTGCTTAGAAATCATGGGAACTGCTTTCTTCAGCCTGGGGACCCAGCATTATCTCTTGTCCAGGGAGGGAGGAATGTGGCAAGCTGCGTCCAGATCTGTGATACCAGTGGAATAAGCACTGTGTGAGTGAGTTCAGTTACTGCAGCAAGGAGGGGGAGGGAAAGCTTATTTTTAACTGGAAACTATACAAGTGAGCCTGAAGTAGCTCTCTGCTGTTTTTGCTATCATCAAGTGTACGTGTGAGTGAATGAGTGTATGTAGATAGTTAAGTACAGTGCCTATATACTAATGGAGTATATAACCAAATGTGCATAGGGTGGAGGCAAGTCAGATTAAATAACAGTGCGTGTGAGCTTCTTTGTCTGAGTGTTTGAACTCTTGTGTTGTAATGAGCATTTCCTGATAACGTTTATCTACTTTTTTTTTTTTTTTTTTTTCAGTGCAGTCGATTCTTTTCTGTGCCCTGCTCCTTGGGTTGCCTGCCTCCCAGTCGTTGCTCTTTCCTTTCCTAACTCTGATTCCCCTTTCTCCCTTCCATCCCTAATCTTCCCACCCCTTCCTCTCATCTGAGCCTGACCCTTCTTTCTTCTTGCCCCTCCTTCCCAGCCGATCCCTCCCCCTGCTCTGGATCTGCTGGCTGTGGGATTTTTTCTCATGCTCACTGGCAGATGTGACAGCTTTTGGAACTGTATCATCTAGGAACAGCTATATCTGGAGTTGAAAAATCTAACGTGGTTTCCCAGGCAGCAGGAATGGATCGCTGAGAGAATTTCAATCTCCGACTGCTTTTGTCTTGTGGTAGTGACTTTTATTATTTATGTTTGTGACATTTCTTACAGTACAGTTGTCAGCAGTGAATGAAAGACTAAAGTCTAGTAGATTATTATAATATCAGTGTCACAGTATTTGTATTATTATATTAAAGGGATGCTGTCTACGTTTAACTACAGGTTTGTCTTGATTTACAAAATCTTATATGCATAAAATATTCTTATGAATTTGTTACTGAATTAGAAAAGGCCTGTTTTATGTTTTTTATTTAAACATTCGCTAGCTGGGTATTGGAAATAAAAATAAATAGCTCTTGCATGAAAACCACAAAGTGAAAGGAGACTGGTTAAATACAGACCTTCTCAATGAGATGCAAAACCTACACAGATTATTACAATCCACTGGATTTCAAATAACTATTTTTAGTGTATGAATTTCATTTGATCTTAATGCAGTGTACCTTTAAACCACCTGTCTGATATGGCAATGTCTTTATAATCAAAGATTGATACTGATCATATAAAGCAAATGTCATTGGATGCCCAGGAGTATATTATATTTGGACTTGATTGCATCTTGTTGTTTTTAAGATGTCTATTATAAGCCAATAAGGTAGATGCAGGCTGCCAGTTAGTCACCCTAAAATTGACTGTGAACTTAGTAGATGCTGCTTTCTGGGTTTAGTAAGGATGCTCTTGTATATGGGAACTAAGTGTATTCCAGGTGTTGATTGACAGGTACAGTGATTTAATGTAAATCCACAAACGTGGTGTTTGTGCTTATGGAAACTGATACGCTGGCGTAGAGCTGCTGTTCTACTTGGGGCCAAAATACCACCTAGGCTTTAAAAATGAGCATTCTGAACCTTGTAGTTCAGCTAGAATAATTCTTCTTCTGGTTCAGAAAACATTTGATAGTACAAATGCTAATGGCTGTGGCATTTTTAAAAACACATTTTACAGGACCCCTGGCCACCTGAAGCCATTAAAGAGCAAACTTAAAAGACAGCGTGTGCTATGCCCTGAATATCTTCTCATTATTGGGATGAGATGAGGAATGAAGCTGTGAGAGTTGGAGCAGGAGAAGGAAAGATACCGGTTAAAGCAGTAACATCATTGTGTCTGGAAATGCCCCCATTCTGGTGGATCAAGTAGCTGTAGCGACTGATGTGTAGGCAGCGATTCAGAACTTAAGCATTGGCTATAATACTACAGATATACTTCCTGCTGTGCTCGGGGGCTGTGAAAGCTCCTCAGTAGCAGCAGCTGTTGGTTTGAATAGTACTAACACCATGAACTGTTGGAATATCTTTCCTTTCCATGGTTGTCTGCACCCTAAAGAATTGCCCTTTGACTTCAGTCTTGGTAATTAGTTAATGCACAGCACCTAGGGGGCATTGGAGGTGAATCACTGCGTTTGAGCAGTCAGCAATACAAATCTGGAGCATGGCCTCTCTTCCCATAAGCTCTCTGTAAAGATGTACTTTGGTTTCCATTAGAACACATTTTGAACAAAGATTATTCTGGCTGCAAAACCTCTTCTAGGCAGAGCAGTTGCTTCCAGTCTCTTTTGTACATGTTTTTTTACTTGCCTAGGATTTTCTTTCTTTTTCATCTGGGAGGCATCTTTAGTAGGTTTCTGGATTGCAATGGGCATTGTCAATGTGTGAAATCTGTATTTCACCATGGATGGATTGCACGTCTCTGGGCTTAGATGGTGTAAAAGCTCTTCTGCGGCACATAAATGGTTCCCATTCCAGTGACTGCATGATCATGGTAACCATGTCAAGCAGGCGTGTATGCATTTTCAGGATCTCAGAAAAGCACAAGGAAGCAATGTCATTGCTCACCTGGTGACTGCACTTTGCTCTCTTATCAAGTTTTTAGTAAAACAACTCAAAATATTTGATTTGTTTTTCACTGTGGGGAAAAAAACCTGTGGTGTGCTGATAGTTGAGGCTAGTGACTCCTAGGAGTGTGTGCATGTCTACAGCACAATGTTATCTCTGTATGTGTTCATTGCCTCTGACCCTTGCAAATATTTATGCAGCACAAATAGTTGGAAGCTGAGGTCCTGTACAGGGGAAGATGATCATTATAAAGTTGAAGATCAAGTGTCAGAAATCTTCTGATGTCAAGGAAGTGGTGGTCTTCATCACTTCAAGATATGTTAGTGAGAGGCAGATGCTAATATTAATGCACGATTAAACTTGGAGATCAGTTGTTCAAGCCTAGTGGTATCCAGAATGTACTTTTTCTCTCCTACTATTACTGTACGCTTGATAAACTGCAATAATCCATAGAATAAGAAGTCATGGACTAGAATTGTGTTGTGTGGTCAGTATGTTTCCTGTATTTAAAAACTGGTAGTTTACTACCTTGGTTTAAATTGAACCAGTGAATGCCTAGGGGAAATGTTACTGATACAACATTATTAATTTAGAGTCATGGGAACCACTTGATTAGAACAGTTGACTTCCTTCTAATGATTTTGACTGTTTTTTTTTTTTTTTTTTCAATTATAACTCTGTAGGTTTGTTTATTTCCAGAAGTTCAGAAATAACATATCTGGGTTCATTTCTTAGAGAACTACAGCAGTATAACAGTTATCTAGAACATATCCTAAGAATCTGGACACTGAATTTCAGTAAATGTAATGAAGTTTCATGTAAATTTGGTATACAAGAGTGTTGTCTTCAGAGTGACAGAAATAAGGACTTGGGTTCTGATACAACTCCTTTTTCCAAGAAAGAGTGAACCTAAAGTGAAAGTTAGGAATAGGATTGTGTTTCATTATTCTGAGTAAGCCCACAGAAGGAGTTAAATTCAGATAGCCATGGGACTATAAACTCTGTTCAAAGCAAGACTGGACTTTCACACAATTTATTACTAACAGTGTCTAAGTCCCCTTCTACAAGCTTTCTGACCCAAAAGGTCTGAGTACAGATGGGTAAGCAGAAAATTGTCAGAGGAACGGGGAAGAACAGGTACTTCTTTAAAAACTAAACCTGCACAGCTTATTCCCAAACTAGAAAGACTAGAAAGCTTTAGCATTAAAGTACCTAAAGTGTTTTGGCAGTCTGCTTTGTCTAATCTCTTATGAATCTCCTTACTCAGTCCATCCTGATGCTGAGCTCTGGAGCACACCTGGTCCAATGCATCCACAGAACTGTCATTTGCCCATTAAACATATTTCCACAAGAGTGGAAAGTTACAGAAATATTCCAATTATTACAGAAGTATTCCAAGTTACATTTTTAGAAACTTATAACTTTAGAGTCATAAAACCATTTCATAGAATAATAGAATAACTCAGGGGAGAAGCCACTTCAATAGATTTGTAGTCCAACCTCCTGCTCAAAGCAGGGTCACCTTTGAGATCAGAACAGGTTGCTCAGGGTTTTGTCCTGTCTGTTCTTGAAAATCTCCAAGGATGGAGACTGCTCTGCCTGTCTTGACAACCTGCTCCAGTGCTGGACTCCCCTGATCATGAAAAAGTTTTTCCATCTACCCAGTTGGGACCTTTCTTGTTTCAGTTTATGACTCATCTTTCAGACTCTCACCACACACCTCAGTGAAAAGCCTGGCTCTCCATAGAAAATCTCCCTACTTCTGAGCTGTTTCTTCCTGGAAAGGGTAACATCCCTTCACCTCATCTCTTCCCTGTCTGTCTTATCTGAAGAAGTTGTGCCCATCCCTTGCAGTTCTCCAACTATTCAGGCTGTCCTGTCCCACTGTATTTTATTCTACCCATGTTGGAGTTAAGTGATCACATGCAGAGTGCTGATTCTTTCTTTTCCTCCATATGTTCCCAGTTTCAGAACAGTCTAAAACTTTTGGCTTTTGGTTTATCTACATCTCTTTTTTTGGATGTAAATTGAGGTTTTGAACATCTCCTGTGTTTGGATATTTTTAAGTGTTAGCTGATTTTGGCTTGCTCTAATTGTAAGGACTATTACACAAATTGTATCTCTCAGCCCTCCAGGGAAAGGAATCTTAATTTTTTCATTTTACCTTCTTCAGCTACTTGCTGGCAGAATTTTGTGTCCAACTACCACTTCCTTTCTCTCTCAAAAGCGCTTGCTTCCATGCTAGAAAAATGAAGATTCAAAATCTGTCTTGGGCAGCTCTTCCTTTGACAACAACTCTGTTGCCTTTAAATGTGACTCAAACGTGTATTACTTACTTGTAGTAGTCTTAAATAACCAGTGAGAGGACAACCCGAGCCCAGTTTTGTAGCACATCAATATTGTCTTAACTGGCTGGACTCTAAAGCCAAACCTTCGATCTAAGTAGAAACTAGTAAAATATAAATGTGTATCTATTATATGTATTTCAATTTTTTATGATAGGCAAAATGAATGTGTAGAAATAAAGAGGAGTTCAGCTATGGATATAACAGGTATCCCTTTTTTTCCCCTCTGAAATAGAACCACTGTTTCACAGTGGAGAGAGAACTAAAAAGGTCACCAGCAGTCCTAGTTCAGCTATTGATCTGGTAGGTGTTCTTGCACCAGCCATTGCTCTACTATTGCTTCTACTTCCTCATCTGTAAAGAGCAGATAATTTTGTCAGCTCCATTGTTGTCCAAGTGCTTGTCACTGAAGAATGTTTTTAATGCAATATACTTAACTGATATTATCGAAATGTGATGTTACTGATTGAGCAGATCACATCTAGACATTCAAGAGCACTGACTACATTGCCATCTCTGATTCAGGCACCATGTTCCGCAAGAAGAAGAAGAAACGCCCTGAGATATCAGCTCCGCAGAACTTTGAGCACCGTGTCCACACTTCATTTGACCCAAAGGAAGGCAAATTTGTGGGCCTACCACCTCAATGGCAGAATATTCTAGACACGTTGAGGCGCCCCAAGCCGGTGGTAGACCCTTCAAGGATCACCCGGATGCAACTCCAGCCTATGAAGGTAAGAAAGGAAGACTACTCTTTCCTCTTCCCTGGGCTAGGAAGGAAGCCAAGCTGAGTTAATGTCTCCAGAACCCCATGTATACTCAAGAAGGGCTCAGGGTGGGGTCTGTAATGAGTTCAGTGGATGGCAGTGGTCTGGGCTTTGATAACATTGCTTTTTTTAATTTTTTTTTTTTTTTTTTTTGAGGAGATAGTAACTTCATCAGAAATAAGGACATCAGTATCCTTAGCTGCAGTAGTGTCACTGTTCAAATAACCAGCTGGCTGCCTGTCACTGAAACAGGGACCTGTGAAAGCTCTCATGGTAGCTGACGGGGACTCGGATATATTCAGCTGTTGTACAGGGAAGTGGAGAGTTCGTAGAGAGACCTGTTTTAGCAAGTTTGTCATTCTCGTGGGCGAGCAAATTTGGCTGGTAATTAAGTTGACAGGGAAGCCTGAGTGGGAGAGAGCTGGGTAGCAGTAGCTTGCAGTTCGTGGATGTCTCAGTGAATGAGAGAGAACGGGGAGCAGGACTATACTTGGGTTTAGGCTAAAAGGGTTTATAAACCAGCAGTTTTAACAGAAAGTGTAGCGTAGTAAACAGGAGAATTTCCTTAAAGCAAGTCCTTCAGTAAGGAGGAAGAGGTTACTGATCCTTGCAGATGGGTGAATTTAGATGGTTGTCTTGCTTGGATGGCGGTTCATAATGGTCATCTGGAGACTGTATGCTCATAAATGTCTGCAGGGACCTGGCGTGTGAAGAGAGGCAGATTCACGATGGCCTCTTGGAAGAGGGAATGAAAGATGGTGACAGAATTACAGTGTTTAAAGTCTTGCTAGCCTGTGGGAACTTTTTGTTCTTGGTTAGAAGAATGTTACAAGAGCCTAAAAAGTGAAAAGTATGTTGTAAAATAGAGATATTACTACTTGGATTTCAGGAGGGACTTAAAAGAAAATAGCTGTCTATCTGATGAATATATTTAGCCTTTTGTGTATAGATGCCTAAAATACAGACTAAATGGGACTACATTTTAGTATAACACAAGTAGTAATGCAAAACCGAACCTGCGATTTAAATGGCACATCAGGATCTTCCAGCAGAATGCTGATTTATAAGGGAAAAGCTTGTTCAGGAAGAACAGGTAAAATAAGAAGGGTATTGTCTTTGTTTTGTGGTGTCCTGAATCTGCTTTGAGGTTCAAAATGCAGTAGGAGACAGAACCGCAATCCAGAGAAGACAGAAAATGTGTAATAAGAGACCAACTTGTTGAGATCAGGAGCTCTCTGATGAGCTTAAACTGCAGGAGGATTGCTCAGAAAAGTGGAAACTAGGTCAATTTATAACGGGCAAATAAAAAAGAAATTTATGTAGGGACAAAACTGGAAGGCCAAGGCACAAAGAGAGATGTTATTCTCAGAGAATATAAAGAGCACTAAGGAAACATCACAAGTACACTAAGGAGGAGGAGAAGGGGGATGAAGAAAAGAATTAGTTCACTGTTCATTGTGAAAGAAAGTTAATAACAGATGACACTGAGAACTCTTAAATGTTTAATGTTTTTCTTCAGGAAAAGGTTAACTGTGATCAGTTGGCTAACAACATGAGCACAAAAGGATAGGAACTCAGGATAAAATAAGGGGAGAACACATGAGACTTTTTAGATAAGTTAGATATTTTCAAGTCAGCTGGGCCTAATAAAATTCAAGGAATTACAGATCAGTCAGAATAATTTCAATTCCCGGAAAGAAACTGGAACAAATAGGCAAGTAATCTATTTGCAATCACTTCCTAGAAGATAACAGGGAAGTAGCTAGTAGCCTGCATGGATTTATCGAGAACAAGCCAATCATGGCAAGCAACCCAATTTCCTTCTATGACAAGTTAACAGGCTTTGGGTCAGGGAGAAATGATGGATCTCTCCTACATCTTGAGTTAGGCTCTTGATGTTGTTACTTATGACATTCCCAGAGCAAACTTAAGTTTTTCTTAAGTATTTAGGAAAAGTATACTCAAGGAATAGTTTGAGGCATCACTATCAAATATAGAAATGACCACAGAGTGGAGAAACTGGAGTTTTTCCTGAGTCTGATACTGGTCAGTACTTTCATTTATGACTTTTTATATCTGTAGATGGTAAAAGCAAGAAGAAGTTGCAAAACTTTTAAGAGAACATGGTTAGAATGCCTAATAGTCTTTAAAAACTGCAAAAGACTCTTAAATGAATACTTTTTTTTTTTCTTTTTGCCCAGTAAGTCCAGGTGCAAATACGCTTTTAGATTGCATTGTATAGTTGATTTATTCCTGTTAAACTTCACTTGAACAAATTCCCGTTCAATAATACCAATCGATAGTAAGATTGATAGTAAGATTTTTTTATTTTTATTTTTTTTGTGTGTGTGTGTAAGTGCTAATTGGCCCTGTTAAGCTGAGCCCTTATACATAAGGTTCTGGATTCAGCTTTCATAGTGTGTATGTTTTTCTTTGTTATTGTTGTTTTTTGACATGTACTGTTTGTGGCTTGTAAATGGTCACTTTTCTTTTTAAAAATATCACTTTTAGATCTTGGTCAGTAAGACATGATGTCTGTAAGAGCATTCCCTATAGGTTTGCCTCAAACTTAGATGCTTATTCATTAATCTGATGCAGTCTTTAAATATGACTGCAAAGTACAGCTAACTCGTATCTTCACCGTCCACAGGGGATAGGACTGACTTAATGGGTTGGAAGTGCAACAGGTGTGACTTAGTCTAATTTTAAGATGTTTTTATCTAAAATATAAGGTGAACAATTTAATGGATTTTCTGAAAAGGCAACAGCATCTTTTCTTGGAGACTTCGTATTTTGTGAACATGCTGGACAGAAGTCCTTTCTGGAATGATTTTTGTCCCTCTACTTTGGACTATTTGGCTTCTTGAGATTTCTTTTAACTTTATTTTGAGCTATTCTTTTCCCAAGTTCGTAGAAACACTGAGCACATCAGTGAGCTGTGGAGGAGGGCCTCCTTCTCTCCCATCTTCCCTGTGCAAGGGTGTGGAGGCATCCTGCTGAGGGCTGTGTTACTTAGGGACATGAACATTCCATCTGTCCTTGCTCAGACTCATTTACGATCTTGTGCTCTTAACTGAGTACATTACTGAAGTAACCTGATATGTCTTAAGTCTCTAAAGGATGAATTAGAATGAAGACTCTTCCCACCCCAATGACAAGTTTAAAAGACTGAGTATCTTTATTTCTGGCATTTTTTTCCTACCAATTTTTGTGCAAAAATGATGGAACCAAGTTGAGGAATTAGTGCCTTCAGCATGTTATTTACTTGACAGCAGCTTGGGCTGCAGAGGAAGGTGCATGTATATGGTGAGATATATTGCTACAACAGGACTGAAGAGCAGAATTTTCAGCTGCAGGTGATGTTGTGTGTGCAGTGTTATCAGTTGGATTATTCTTTCTTCACCTTGTTTGACAAAATCTTTCCCTTTTGCCTTTTGTTCCCGGACACTGAGCAAGCCAGGTGCATTTCATGCACTGTGGTGGCATTCTGTTGAAATTACTGGAGCTGCTGTTTTGTATGAGCTAAATATTAGGCTTGGTGTAATTAATTCAGCATCCTTAGAAGATCCCCAGAGTTCAGTTAGCAAACAGGAGATTGCCATCACTCCAGGGAAGGATTTTCCTCAGGCAGAGATTCATGAAAGTGCAGGAGCGATTCTATGCTGTAAATTTCTATGAAGAAATAAAACATTTTGGTTTCCAGCACTAAAAAAGCTTCTGTAAGCATTTCAGTTCTAGAATAAACAAGGTAGAGCACTATGTAATATAATGACAGCTTCAAGTGTCCTACTTCTGTAGTGCTGTTGCTTGTTTGGATGGAAGCCTTGTTCTCCATCACTTGCTTACAAGGCATTTGTGAGCTGGTGTGACCCTTTGTTCATCATTTTTAATTATAATAGCTTGGCAGAACAGAGGAGAAATACAGCATTGGAACAGCGTGGTATTCATTGGTTGAGATTAAGATGCATTAGCAAAAATAGTAGACAACGAGACTAAGGGATGCTGATTACAATGGTACTGAGAGTGGTACAGGGGAGTGATGAACCTTATCCTGGAATGGCAAGGTGATTGATGCAGATAAAGCTTGCGGCATGCTGTAACTTCTTTGGAGGACTATTAGTTCTCAGGAGCTTGTTGAGCCTAAGTTAGTGATGTAGTGTGGCACAGGAGGGAGTACTAAATACACCCAGTTTTGCTCTAAGGTTGTCCTTTAGGATGCAAGTGCAGCAGCAGGATTCACTGTTCTGGCTGAAAGCACTGCTGCTTCTGTTAAATAAGCATGTCACCCAATGATTCATTTTTTTTTTTCCCTCAGTAAAGGAAAATTAAATTTTTCTGTCCTTTTATTATCATTATTTTTTAACTTACTTTACTAAATTCCCTGGGTCTGCTTTGGCTAGACAGACAAAATCTAAACTTTGTCAAGATTAACTGAACCTCAAATTGTAAATCTCTGACTTTTTCCCCCATTTTCTGTGTTTCACAGACAGTGGTGAGGGGCAGCACCGTGGAAGTGGAAGGCTATATCTCTGGGATACTCAACGATATCCAGAAGCTTTCTGCCATCAGTTCCAACACTCTGAGAGGAAGGAGCCCCACCAGCAGGAGGAGAGCCCAGTCCCTTGGGCTCCTGGGGGAAGACAGACCCCCAGACATGTATCTTCAGAGCCCTGAAGCAGACTGGGCAGACAGATATGGAAACTACCTCAATTGCAATGGTGGGACCAAGGTGACCCGGAGGCAGACTATGTGGCCTGATTACAAACCCAGACTGGATGGACAGTCTCATCCCAATGGTATGGTTATGAAAGCCCAGTCCCTTGGGCCTTCGGAGTTCCAGGGTGCTGATGGCAGCTGCCTCCAGCGCGCCTCTGGTCTGCAGCACGTGCCTGCTCTGCCAGGGGAGAGTGACAAAATGGGAAAAAAGAGCTCAGAAGAGTGCTGGCCTCAACCTTGTCTAGTACGACAAGCAAACTCCAGGCCCTCAGGAGAGGGCAGCCCTAGCTCCAAATCAAGGGAGAACAGCTTGAAGAGGAGGCTGTTACGCAGTGTGTTCCCCTCCTCCAGCAGCTCAAACAAGTCAGGCCCTTCCCTGCATATAAAGGTACAGTTATTCCTTATTTTTAAATGATGAATGCAGTGTTAACTTTAGAGTTCCAGAGGTTACTTAAAACAGCAGAACAAATTTAATTGCAAACAATGCACAACCAGCTGTTACTGTTGTGATTAATGCTGGAATCAAAATAGTCCTGGCTGGAGGAAACACATACTCTTAGGCTTCACAGCATATACTGCTAGGCATAGTTCAAAACAGCAGCACAATCTCCATCGGAAAGCCTTGTTAGTGAAGCTGTACATGCAGGGGTGTCGGGTGGGTAGGAGACACTGGACTTACTAATTTTTGCCCTTTTGTATTTGTAAAGGCATAACTTAAATACCCTTATACTAACATAAATGTGCTTTTTCTATTTGTGCAATTTCCATAATTTACATTAGGAATGTATTATTTTGCCTGTGCAAAATACGACTACTTCAGTGGAGTCTGGTGGTTATAGCTTATCTGCCAACTTGCCTACAACAGGAATGTTTGTATCAGCACCCACAGTACTGTCAAACAGGAAATCTGACTTGGGTTTTGCTGCAGATGGGACAGCTCATAGCTACGTCTCCCCCAGGAAAGCTACCCTGAATGAGTGACTCACTTATTAATCTATGAGAAAAACTCCAGGTCCTTTTACTAGATAGGAAATACAGCCCTTCAGGCCATTCCTTCTAATTCATCACAGACTAACCTAGCACTCATTGTCCTTGCACAGCTGTTGAGCATTTTTAAGGCTGTGCTGTGCTGGTGCTCGGCCAGGCTAATTTCTTGCAGATGAGGAGTCCTGAACTCAGAGGAAGATGACAGGAACCATTGGCCCAACAAAACGGATTGCTCTAATGAGTGTTGCAAGCTCCAGCCCAGCTTGTTGCAGGAACACTTGCAGTTTGCATAAGGATCAGGCTCAAGGCTTTCCAACGCAGCCTTCTCCCTGTAGATTCCCTTCCTGAGGGAGTGGCGTTTTGGAGGAATGCAGTTTTTCTGTAGCACAAACCATACTTATATGCTGTCTCAGTGACTCTAGGCTGATCTGTACTGGCTGGAGGCCTGTCCATGAGTACTTAGGAGGACTAACCTCTTCTTTCTTCTCTGGCAAGAGTGTCTTTTCCATGCCTCTGCACTTTCACAAGGAGGAGCAGAGGTTACTGGCCAGATAGCACGTGTGCGTGCACGTGCTTGGGTGTGTTTTGAACTCGAGCTATTTGTGAGACCTTGAGGTTATCTAGTCCATCTCTCTGCTTCAATGAAGGATCTGTACTGTCACTGGCAATTGTTTATCTTCAGTGATTAAATCTGGAATCTCCCTTCCAAATGGAGATGATGGTGTGCAGCTGTGACATTTAAGAAATGTCTAATTGCAAAAGAAATGGAGAGGGGACATCTGACTGAAAATGGGGGGCTACGTGCTTTGACAGGCTGCCAGTGGTCACCACGGTAAGGTGGAGGGCCCTTTCCTTTTGGCCTAGCATGGGGGGAGAAGTGGGAGAGCAGTGACACATCAAAACGTCCAGCGACTGCAAACGTGTGTACAGGGGCTGTCAAATAACCAGAGCAGGAAATAATACTTAGTGTGGTTAGACAAACATGTGTGAGCTTGCATGCGAGTTGTGCCCTTTTGCCTGCTCTAGGTTATATAAAAACTTTTTTTTTTTTTTTTCCCTCCCTCCTGAGACAAAACAAGAGTTGGGAAATAGATATTTCGCTGCCATGAGCATGTCTCCACAGAACTGCAGGGGTGGAGCTGGTAAATGAAGAGGAAGTAACTTCTGACAGGCAGTTTGTGCACTCCAGCACCACGGTGCCAGGACCTGCTAAATCAAACGTTCAGGGGCTGTGTGCATATGCTTGGCTTATGCAGATTTTACTGTTCTCAGAAATCCTTGATTTTAAAAAAGCGAGGTGGATGTAATTAAGCTCTACACGAATATTTTCTGAGAGAAAATGAATGTTCTTTTAAAAATTTCTCTGCTGCTAATCTTCAGTTCCCATGCCCATATTATTAACTTTATTAACACTCTGTCTGGATTGTAAGAGCAAAAAAGCCTGTTGCTTTGAAGTTTTTATTTGTCCCATAATATGAGTGGCTGGTTGGCTCTTTCTGAAGCGCTACGTTGTCAGATCCACTATTAGTTAAGTATGACAAAGTATAATGTATTTTATACCTAACCTGTTAGGTGTTTTAATTAGTCAGCATTTTGAGGGTGAGTCTGAGCAAGATTCAAGATTTTTCCTTCTTGGGAGACTGATGTGTACTGCTAGCATGGGAATGCATTCCCTGAAGCCATGTTACTGCAGGCTGTGATCTTACTACATCTCAAACTAAACAGGGTTGGGCTGGCTTGGTACTTGAGTGGGAGGTCTCCAAAAAGCCTCGAGTACTTCAGGAAAGAGCACTGCTAACCCCAGATCATCGGAGATCGGTTGTAAGCCCGTGATGTGGCAGGTGGCTCTGCGCAGCTGACGTGCTGCCCTGGCCATCCGCAGCTGTTCTGGTTGGTTGTGCTTTTCCCAAAACAGAGAGCTAATTCTGTGCCTGATCAACAGGAATGCTCGGCAGGTACCCGTGGAAAGTGCAGGGAGAGTTTTCCGTAGGCAGAGTGTAATTACCCGGAGGGAATTAGGCCAAGACATCAAAGTGATTTACAGCTTTGGCAGAAATCCTTTCTTTTTGTGTATGGAAAGATCAGAGGACCAGAGGGATAAAGGATTTTCAAATTCTCTGCAACTCAGGTTGCCCCTGAGTTTTGGTGGCAAGGTTGGAATGCTTTTTAGCAGGCTGCTGGTTCTATGTGTGTGTGGGGGGGTGGGTTTGTTTGTTTTAAGCATGAGCTGATATCTAGCCCTCTGAGAACAGAGCCCCTGCTGTATTTTGGAGGTCCTTAAAGCATCACATCCATCCTGTAGCCGATTCTTGACCAACCATGTGGCTTCCCCTAATCATGCAGCATATGCTGGGCAGGCCTGGAGACAAGAACATAGAGCTCTTAACCTAGAGCGCTCTGTCTGCTGCAAAATGCATTAGGCCAGAGTGGCGTAAGATGCAGCTGATGCCTGCTGCTTAATCTAACCAGCATTTTTTCTTTCTTCTGCTTTCATATTTGTTCTTCCCAAAGCCTAATGCTTTCTTCAGACCCCAGCAATGGGGTTCACCCCACAGCCCCGCAGCCAAAGCCCAGTCTCTTCCACCAGATCAGCCTGCATCTGACTTCCCCAGGATGATTTCGGAAGCTGGAACTCCCCAGAAATCCCCAACAATGGAGAAGGCGATCGCAGTGCCCCAAGGCAGGCCATCACCAGCAGGGTCTCCGAGAAACCGTCAGACTCAGACGAGTTCCAGCAACCTTCACCTTCCCCAGGACTCTTCCGTGAAAGGGCAGCTGGCCAGTGAAGACCCAGTGGTTGTGACTCATGAGCAGTTCAAAGCTGCCCTTAGGATGGTAGTGGACCAAGGGGATCCCCGGACATTGCTGGAGAACTATGTAAAGATTGGCGAAGGGTCCACAGGTATTGTCTGCATTGCTCGAGAGAAGCACTCAGGGCGTCAGGTGGCAGTGAAAATGATGGACCTGAGAAAGCAGCAGCGCCGGGAGCTCCTTTTTAATGAGGTAAACGTAGAGAGGTGGGATTCTCTGTCCACCACAAAGCCATGGTAACAGTAAATGTTGTTTTAAGAAACAAAACAAACAAAAAAAAAGGGGGTGTGTGTGGAAGAAGACATCTTCTTTTTAACAGAATTATACTAGTACTAAGATAATGAATGACTGCAGGGATGGAGACAACTGCATTGTACTCATAGAGTTCCACATACATGTATTTGCTTTGTAGATGGGATTAGATTTTATAAGTTGTGGCATGGTGGTCAGTCATTCCCTGTGTTTTTACAGGTGGTGATAATGAGGGACTATCAACACGTCAACGTAGTGGAGATGTACAAGAGCTACCTCGTGGGAGAGGAGCTCTGGGTGCTGATGGAGTTCCTGCAGGGGGGAGCCCTCACAGACATCGTGTCTCAGATCAGGTACGAAGCAAAACCCAAAGCATCAGTGCTTGTGTGTCCACCTCATAGACGACAGCAGAGTGGAGATTTCTGGGAAGAACAGTTTCCCTCAGAGCTCTTGTGATGTTTGTGATTGCAGTGCCCTGAAACTGCTGCGCTTCATAACTGTCATCCACTTGAAGCATTCAGATCTGCTTCTGGTGTTGAAGGGAACTTGTTACCATACTGATCTCTTTAGATACTCGCTGTTTATCTCGTTGATAACCTCCCCTGTAAAACACAGTACTCATAAAAAGTATTGCTTATTATATCTGTTGTATTTTGACCAGGAAGCTCACTATTAAAGAATGTGCAAATAGTTTGCCATGGTACAACCTTAGCAAAGTAGAATTTGTGGGTAACTTCTCGGGGGAAGCACAGCAGATCCTTGAGGTCTGGGTACCTTCCCAAATTTCACTGCCTAAAGATAGCAACTACTGGACACTCTCCTAAATTTGTTTTTGTATCCACACCACTTCATATCCATTAATGCCCAAAGCATTTCTGTAGGGCAAAGAAATTGTTCTCAAATGCCCTCTTCAGAGTCCCACTCACAAAAAGTTTTGGTGATGAGTTTGAGGATTGTGTCTTACTTGCCCTCCCCCAGCTTCTGAGCAGTCCTGAAATGGCTGTAAACTGGCACAGGGCACTCCAAAGAAAAGACTGACCAAGAGTTTCTGTAGAATGAGCTTTCCTCTATTAGAAGATTCAGAATGTTAATTGGATTACAATTAAGTAGTATTGCTAATGCTAATTGTATTTATTTTTAAAAATTGTAGTATGCCTTTAATTCACTTAATGTACTTTGACTGACCTTTACTGATCTTATGGTGGGTTTAAGGCATATATCTTGTTTTGCTGGGTTTTCTGTTTTGGATGTGCACCTGTGATGTGTTTGGGGGGGGCGGGGGGGAGGAATGCATGTTGTCCTCTGTATCCTCTACAACCACACCTGTAAGGAATGTCTCGGAAATGCTTATCTGGCCAGCCCTCCAATTTTTTGATCAGAGGTATGTCTCAGGGACTGAGAACCAAGGTTTCACTAAAAGTCCTGTATGTGCTCCTGAACAGGAAATGGAATGTTTAGTCCTGAAAAGTGCTGAGTCCTGGCATTGCAGAGCCAGTGAAACTCTTGTAGCTCATAGCTGGTATTAGTAGAGCCAATAGAACTATAATTTAAAACAAAGCAAACAACAACAACAAAAAAAACATATTCTAGAAAGGGTTATGAAGGTTATGTAGTCTGTATCCACCATTGAGACAGAATTACATCATGGGATGTCAGCACAGATATTATTTTACAAAGCCTTCCTTCGAACCCTTTAATGAATACTTGTTTTTCCACATAGTGGAAACAGGATCTGTTAAAACCATAACATTTATCAAAAGTAAGCTGCAAGCCTTTATCACTTTTTCAGAGGGAGGAAAACACTGTCATTCCCCTCATTAAATACTTGCTGAAGGTGATAACTGATTTGCATCTCCAGGAGTGAGCTAATCCCCTAGTAATCTCTCTTACACTATGCAGTCACTTGACTGAAACCAAATTCCTTACATTACAGGCTGAAAGTATACCTCTTTTTATCTTCTAGAACCACAAAGCTATGAAGAGTATCGGCTTTCCTTATAGCTCATGCTATATCCAAAGTAAAAAGCACTGTTTCTAAATAGGTTAGGTTCTGTACTGGGGTAGTGTTTGTCCATCTCTCTTCAGAGTTTAAATTGTAATGGTAAAGTAGCCCCCTGCCATCCTTCAGATACATTTCTGACATAGGCATGGCACAGTGCAGCCAAAATACGCAGTGTCCTGGTCAGATGGTCACTTTGGTAGAATGAGATGTGGAATACCAACCAAGCAGTAGAAATATGAATTTCTCAGGTGATGGTGCAACCTCCTTCCTAAATGTATAGAAATTGCTCTTACCTAGTCAGAAAGTGTTGCGTGCTCTGCACAGTTCTACATTTTGAGCTCTCTTTTTCCTCAGTCTTACCTGCTGACATGGATTTGAAGAGTTATCATTTCCATGCCCCCAAATAAGAGTGGTTTGAAACAACTGCTAGAGACAGGCTGAGAATCAAAAGTACTCAAATAGGGGCCTTCAGTGATTCTTTGAAGTACATATCTTCTAGCATTCCTCGGTGTACGTGTGCAGAAACCATTGGCATTGGCCTCAGCTACAGGAAATAATTCTCAGTTCTGCCCTTTTAAACTTTGATTTGATCCTGAAGGTTCTTGTGTTGGTAGTCCACACAGCAGGAGTTTCTGAAGATCAGGTTCTTGGTGTTCATACACAGTGTGCTAGCATTAATAAAATTCAGGAATGACAGCATCTCCCCCTATTTGTGCTACCTTTAGTTAGGTGTAAGACTATCCACGATGTCTAGCTGCATGAAATCTGTAGGGAATTCCCCCATTCTCTATAAAATTACTTGTTTAGATCCTTTTTGCATAAAGTTGCACAATAGGCCTTGTGAACAAGTTCCACTATATGTGCTTAAAAGTAAGAAGCTGTCTCAACAGTTCCTGTGGCATCTTGGCATGAAGAAGCAGTCTTACGCATCATAATTGTTTGAAACAGTATGTTGCTTGATGAATTTAGATACCAGATTTAAAATGTGATTTCTCTGAATTAGACTTATTAAAGCTTTAAGCTGCTAGTCAAGACAAAAATGTTTTCAACAATAAAACACAATTGTAAAAGAATAGAAAGAACAAGAAAGAGTAATGGTCATGGGGAACCAAAATACCTACCTGCGGCTCAGCTTCAAAACTGTACAGTGCCTTTACACAGGACTTGTGATTTAGTGCTATCCACAGAAGAGTATAATGCAGTTAAAAACCTATGTCCTTAATTTCAGGCTAAATGAAGAGCAAATTGCAACAGTGTGTGAATCAGTGCTGCAGGCTCTTTCATATCTTCACTCTCAGGGGGTCATTCACCGAGACATTAAAAGTGACTCTATTCTGTTGACACTGGATGGAAGGGTAGGTTTCCTCCAAAAAATTATTTTCTCTCTTCTGCTGCTGTAGCCTTAGTTTGTCTCATTATTTCCTTTCTGTTCTCAGTCTCTTTTTTTATACCTCATTCTCTTACTCCTTTTGTATTCTTTATCTTTGGTGCTTCCCTCCACATAGCTTAGAAATTATTTTAAAGTTTTGTTGTTTTTCTCTTTGCACAGGTCAAACTCTCAGACTTTGGTTTCTGTGCTCAGATCAGTAAAGATGTACCCAAAAGAAAGTCCCTAGTAGGTACTCCTTACTGGATGGCTCCAGAAGTTATTGCAAGGGTACCATACACTACTGAGGTAAGGCACCACTTTGCTAATATCAGAAGAGGTAGCAAATGATATTTTGAGGTGTCACACTAAACATTAGGCTCTCCAGGAAAAGCATCTAGGAGCTATTTAAAATAGAACTATAACTATGATTGCAGATTTGATTGTGATGATACCCATTTGACCTAAAGCAATAAAAATAAATAAAGTTTTAAAAAAAAAAAAAAAAGAACAACACATTCAGCTTCCTGGAACAAGGTGTAAGCTTACTCTATTTTTATACCTGAAGCTTGGCATAGGCCTGTATATGCTGTAGTGTAGACAGATGTTAGCAAGGAGCAGCCTGTAATGTGATATGGATCAGTAAATCAATCAATGCCGTGAGGGGTGGGGAGGAGAGCAGGGAAGACACAAATGGGAGCTCTGAAATTATGGGCAGGTGGCAGCAGACTGATTAGTTTTGTTTACCGACCGACCAGATGTAGCACAAGCAGTTACTTGCAGACCTTTGCATGTTGCAACACCGGCATGGATCAGTCCTAAGTGGAAAGCTGGCTTTGTTAAGCTTCAGTGAGGGATCCAGTAGCATTAAGTGGGTCAATGGTTTACACTCTCAGTAATGTTTGTCAAGGGAAGGGTGTTGTAGCCTTTGTGAAAGCAGCATAGTGAGGACCTGTTGCTCTGAGCTGTGTATTGATGGAACATTGGCTTCCACAGGTGGATATCTGGTCTCTGGGAATCATGGTGATAGAGATGGTGGATGGAGAACCCCCCTATTTTAGTGATTCTCCGGTCCAGGCAATGAAAAGACTCCGTGACAGTCCTCCTCCCAAACTGAAAAATTTCCACAGGGTGAGCATACCGGCAAAGCACTTGTGAACCTGATGATTATCGCGGGGAAACATCCATACCAGCTGTTCCCTGCAGAGCTGGCTGTGAAAACGGTCTTGCTAGAACATGTTTCTTGGGGAACTTCTTTGGACCTTCTTTGCCTCAGTGGATGCAAGCTGCTGCTGACAGCTAGTGGCTGGTTTGGGAAACAGTCCTGGTAATGTGAAGTCACTAGGGCATAAACCTAATAATGCAAATCAAAGCTGCTTCTGGTGGAGGCAATAGTTGGTATCTTGCTGTTGTAAATAGAGTAGCTCATTTTCTAGGGAAACAACTAGGAGGATCCTTGCTCTGGAGAGTTTCCAGCTTAGCAGCTTTTGGGAATGCAGAGGCTGTGTTATGGTCAGAGCAAGAGAGCTCAAAACAGACAGCAGCTCGTGGGGGACACTGCAGCTGCTTTGAAGATTAACTCAGCCTCATGGTTTCTTCTGAAAAACTAGTAGTGACATAAGAAATGCAGTGATTACCTTTTAGTCATCACTTAGAGCCATCCTCTTTTCATTTCAGTCCAAGCCTCTAAGATCAAATAGCTTTTGCAGCATTCCAAGCTATGCGGCCTTTCCAATTAATCAGAATATCTGCAGCTGCTAAAACTGAATTATTTAACAGAGTAGGCTGCTGAACTAACAGCATACACTCAAACATCAACAGCTGCTGTCTTTCCTATTTGCCTTTGCAACACTAATTGAAATTTCAAGGTCACATTCTGGACCCGCTTAGGTAGTGTAAAGCCAGTTCTGGTCTGGATCACACACCTTGATGGGTGAGACGACCCCACCATGAGCTGTGAGAGCCAGAGCTGTTCATAGTCTTGCTCTGTTCCACTTCTTCCTGGGAAGCAAGCTGGCTTCCAGCAGACCTCTGGATCGACAGGCCTCTGGCCATCCTCCTGTCTCCCTGCTGTCTGCATGGAGCTAAGAGGGCTGAATCCACAGCTGCTGCATTTTGATTGCAGTTAATGGTTCGCTGGGGTCAATTGCTGTAGCATTGGGTGCAACAGACTAAACAGACACCACCTGGGATAATCTCTGCTGGTTTGCTAAAGCATGGGTAGATGTATTGACAGAGTGATAAAAGCTGGATCCTGGCATTCAGCTGTGTTGTGCCTTCATCCTCTGGCAATCACAGTGGTTGTTCAAAGCACTCATGAAATAAGCTGTGCCTCACTGTGAACAGTATTTTGTGATCTACTAAGTTAACCAGAGCAAGAAAAGTGCCCTCAATCTAAAATGGATGTAATTAGTGGCATTAAAATAAATAAATATGCACCAAGTTAATTTTTTATCCAGTTTTAATGTGACAGAGGATTACTACCAGCAAGAGATGTGCAGAGCCTTTCAGTGGTACTTGAATGTAGTGACTCAGCTGGCCTCAATACCGGTATTTTAAAGGACAGTCCAGCTGAGGTCATTCAGTTCTTTTGGTACACTGCTCTGTAGCTTCTGAATTTTGTAGCAGCAGCAGCAGGTTTCCAGGTTCTCAAATCCTACTTGGGTTATATATTTAAATACTTTTAAAATATTTTAAATACCTACATTTAAGTACTTTTTCCACACTCTTGTGCCTAGTACAAGAAGGAATTGCTCAACCCTTCACACCCAAGTTAATGTGCTGCAGGAAATCTGCTGAATTTTTGAGCTGAAATGCAAAAAAGAATAACAAAATGGGAAACAAGATAAACTTAGATGTGTGCCCCCTTAAAAACAAGCAGCCTGTAAACGTGCCTACCGGTGACAGACAGTTGTTACCATTATTCCATAAAAAGCATGCTGTCTCCTGTTATGTTTCTGTGCAAAAACAGGGCTACAAAGTTGAATTGCACGGGTCCTTTTTAAGTAAACCCACTGCAGCAACCTGCTGTCAGTTGATCTGTTGCCTCGTTCCTTTATCTTGCTGACTTGGTTGGTTGCTTTTTCACAGACTTCCCCAGTTCTGAGAGACTTCTTGGACAGGATGCTGACCCGGGAACCGCTAGAAAGAGCAACGGCACAAGAGCTTCTGGATCACCCCTTTTTGCTCCAGACAGGACTTCCAGAGTGCTTGGTTCCCCTTATCCAGCAATACAGAAAGCGTACCTCTACCTGCTGACTTCACGTAAGAGGAAAATACTAGGAAAAAGTAACACTTATAAATAACCAACAGACCAGGCGGTCTTGTCCTGGGAATGGTGCTCAGAACTTGTCAGTGATCTTCTTACAGGATGAATGTGAATATTGTCCTTGCAGTCTTGGCCTTTGTGGCTTCTCTTTTGCTGAAGACAATCAATATGTACTAGTTCCTAATGAGACCAAGTATGTCTCAAGAATAAAGCAGGTATTTCATGACTTCTGGATTGCTTCTTCCAAAGAATGGCATTTTTATGCGGAGTCTGAGGTTGTGTATCTGAATGCCTGCAAGTTCCTGTAAGCCTGGGCTGCTGACTACTGAACTGGAACAAAATTTCCCAGTTAGAAATGTGATCTTTGTTTTGTTAGTTGTACACTGGAGTCTTGAGCTGACCTAAATGTACATTTTGGGGCACAGATGCCTTTGAACTGTCCAACAATGCACAAAGACTTAACAATTTTTCTCTTCTGAGACTTTTTCCACAGATGATTTTAATCTTCAGTTAAACATGGACCTAGAACACTGTACATATTTTCCTAGGAAGCAGATGTGATATGTACATATTTGTTTTCAAACAGCTCTCTTGCGTCAACATGCTTCTCTTTTGCTGAGGAATATGTATGGTTTAGTGGTCAGTCTTGAATCCATTTCATGATCTTAAACTTTTGGAGGGGAAACCCTTGGAGGCAGGCCTCAGAGTAGACTCTGTGAAGACAATTGTTCTTGCCACCAGGATTTTGTGGTTGAAAATTCATAATATGCAACACCTCCAGTGCTGTTTGGAATGGAGACTCTGAGGAAGCTTGTTCCTGTTTGTAGTTTCCAGGCAGCTTTCCTTCTGAGTCCTTTCTCACAAGAGGGGCCAAGAAGTGCTGCCCTGAGATAAATGTGGGGCAGCACTTTGGGAATGCTTTAGGGGACAGAATGAAAACATTTCAGCTGTCCTGCATGTCCCAGGAGAGATACTTACATTCACAGTGAGGCTGTTTGTTCAGCCTTCATCTCCCCTACTTGCTGCTGCAGAACATGGGGAGAAGGGAAACTTTTGATGTATGTTTTGTAATTGGTATCCCCTTCCCCACCACCCCTTTGCTGATATGTTCAGAAGGTTTCTGGTTGTCTAAGCAGCTCTCTGTTATTTTTAAATAGATTTAGATATTTTGTATGATACAGTTTCTGATCAGTGAGTTAGTTGAGGTAATTGGACTCTAGGTCAGGATGTAACGTTGTACAGTGATGGTGTGCACTTTCGTGAGGTCTTAAGAATATAGTCTTATATGTGGAACTGGGATCCCATTTTGAAAACCAGATACAAATTTATTGGAATTTAAGTTATTCCCGGGACAGTCTTACTGTCTCAGATACTAACCTCATAACTGCATTTTCTTCAGAAGATGTAAATAATCTCTATCCTCTGCTATTTACTCCAGTTACAGATCCTGCTTCAAAATTGAAGCCACAGTTGATTACTTGAAGTAATTTGAGATGGAATTCATCTGCACTGATGACAGTCACCTAAATGGTGGGCACCCAGACTGAGAAGCATATAGGTTGCCTCTGTAGACCATGGTGAGAAGAGCGCCTCCAGAGGGTGATTCATCTCCATCATTTTAGATACCTGCTGAAGGATGAAATTGCTTTCTTTCGATACCACTCTGCCTGTGGCCAGTAGAGGGATCGTAGGTGGTTTGCCTAGACTGGACGCCTAAGTTTGGGGCTGATGAAGTTAATTGAAATGAATTTGTTTAGCTCTTCCTTAGCTGCACTGGAAAGTTTTTGATGTAAAATGTTTCTGTATTCCAGATATACTGCTTTTTTATGCAAAAGAGCAGGGCTTTAAAGATTTATAATTTGAAAAAATGATCCTGCTCATCTGTAGTTGTGAATCCTTTGCACTTGTGTTTTAAATTAAAGTAGATCTTGATTTATTCACATTCCTGTTGCAGTGTTGAGATGCTTTCAAATATGTCTATAGTTCAGGGATCAGAGATGTAAGGGGGAAGAGTGTGAATGTTGAAGTCCAGTATAACTTACCTATTCTGTGTCTGTGTGGCTTTTAAAACAAGAAAAGGTTGTAGCAGAAGACCTGGATTCTGAAACAAACATTTCTTGGAGCAAGGGATGACAGGTTTAAGCTTTAATGTTGTTTCTACTTCAGCCCAAGTCTGACTAAAGACAGCGAAAAGCCCTTGGAAGATTGCATTCAAGTATCTTATAAAATTTTAAAAACTCATTATCATATCTGTGAGGAATGCAGAAAGTATCCATTTTTTCTGTCCAATACAGAATTAAATATGTGATTCTTGTGTGTTCCTCTGTACAGTTCATGCATGGCATATCACCAAGTAATTGCTCCATTACTTAGATGAGTGTGGAACGAAATATAAATCCTAAGATAAACCTGTGGTTGTTATGAAGACTGAAGTGCTCTGTCTCCAGGGCCAACAGTTCCCTCCCCAAGAGCTATGCAACCAGTTAAGAGAATTATGATAAGCAGAGCAGGTTTTTAATTTGCATTGCAGCAATGTTCAGGAGCCACATTTCCTGTATGCGAAGCGATATCTAAGTATATAACAAAATACAGCCTCTGCTCGGAAGAGCTTATAGTCTACTCAGTGGGTAATTATGCTTTGAGATGTTTTTTTCTCTGAATATCTTTCTGTATGTGCTATCAACAAGGTTACACTTGTATCTCTTGTTTTGTGTCAAGCTTCACCTGAATTGTTCCTTTTTATTTTTCCTTTCTGCCAGCTTTGCTGGTATTGAGCCTTTTCCATGCTGCCACAGCCCTGGCAATCAGCATACAGTAGGCCTTTGAAGATGGCAGGCTGAATTTATATGAACAATTTGCTGAATCAAACAGGGAGTCTGCGACTGCTGTCACCTCCCAATTGCACTTCTGTATATATAATGGTGCCTGTCCTCCTCAAACAGGGCTCTATGCTATTGACTGCAGCAGCTTATTATCCCATTCATTTCAGAATGGGACAGATCTTTCCCTGGAGGCCCCTATCTTTTAACCACTGATTATAGAAGGACCCTAGGTGAAATGAGGCTTCCAACTTTTAAGACTGTTCAATTTAGTGAGAAGAATCCTGTGTTTCTCCCTCTCGCCTGGAGAAAACATTTTGATGGGCTTTAGGTCCCGGTCTATAAAGTGGGGATAATAAGCAGTAAATCCTGACTGTGTGGGGATGTATTGGGCAGGGAGAGTGGCTCTAAAATACTGTAGCTATTGTGCAGCACTTCTGTACCTTCTGTAGCATCAACGATCATGTCAGCTACATATCTTCATTACAGAGGTAGAAGATAATTTTAGATCTTCAGGTACAAACTGAGCCTGAACTGTGACTCTCAACTGGACGTGGTTTGTAGGAAGATTTAGAGCAGCTAGCAGTATGAAGAGTGGCCGCTAAATATTTGAAGGTAATGTTTCTTCTAATTGCAGGAAAGGAAGCAGAGAAAACAGCCTGTATAGAGGGATCTGCATCTACTCATCACAGAAAACTAATCTGCTTTAGCAGTGACTTTCAGGCTTTTCCCTTTTGTCTCTAAAGAGCTCTGAAAATGTGAAGAGCATGATGATAACAAAGGTGCTAATAGCAGGCCAGCCAGCTGCCAGGAGTTGTGCTTGCCCTAACTTCCCTGCTGCCTCCAGTTCCGATGGATAGTGAAGAGACTACAAGGGGAAGATCAGGGAATCTGCCTGAAAAAAATGTCCCAGAAAGGAGTTTGCATGCTGTGTGTCTTGTTAGTAATGTTCTTGATTTACAGAGTCCTGATTGTGCTCCTTCAGGTATAGTGTGTATCCCATGTTGTTTGTGTCCCTTGTGGCTGCAGTCCTCCTTTGCTTAGGAATCTCCATTATTTGATTTTTTAAGAATATTTTTATTGATATAATCAAATAATAATATATCTTAAATATCTCAGTATAATCAAATAATATTCATTATTTGATTTTTAAGAATATAATAAAAAGATGCGTATCCTGAAAAATAAGTGTTTTGCACAAGAACATTTAGTGGTAAAAAATGAGCTTTAAAATATGCCACATAAAAGATGAAAATATGACAAGAATCCAAGATAGATCCTAAACCTGCTACTGTTCTCTGTCTGAACAGGCACTATTCTTGTCTTAATTGCCCTTGATCTTGGTTTCTGTATAAAACAGCCTTGTTAAAGAGCCCTATCTCATCCAACTATAGTATCTCCCTGTGATCAGCAAATATCCTTTTTTTAAGCAAAAACACAGGCCGGGCTGCACAGCTACCCAAAGAAATCTTCAAAGATGTTTGAATTCTGTAGGAAGAAATATTGCTGGAAGATCAGAAGGTGGCATTTCTATTCCAGAGTTCGTAAGTAACCAATATGCACTGACTCGGTGAGCTGCTGTGCTGCTGGAGGGATGGTGTCCCTCAAAATTGGGAAATTATTCCTTGTGCTGTTTGAAAATCCCTACAGTAATGTTTGCCCAAAGAAATTTTGGTGCCTTTGTCTTACTTTTGTCCATTTCTCATGTTCCAGAAATTTCATCCTCTTTGGTTAGAGATGGTATTCGGTCTAGAGGAGCATCAGCACACCCAACCTCTGAGGCATGAAGACTTCAGTGAGGAAAGGTGTTGATGCCGAATGTGGTCTGCACTCTGAGACGTGGCTTTGCGTACACTTAGTGATTCTTCTGTACACGCTCTGGAAAGTACATTTAGCAGATTTTTTTAGCACTAAGGTGTAATCTACATTAAATATTCCACCTATTTTTCATGCATTTCTGCATAAATCACCTGATAAAGCTGTACCAGTATTTTGTTTAATAGCAGAAGCACAACAACACAATAGAAACTGTGATGTGGTTTAAGGGTTGTCATGGTGAGTTTTCTTCCTCAGGCTTCAAACATCACAGGATGCTGATAATGTGAATCCAAACTACAAGAGTTAAGTTTTTTCTTCCATCTGTGTCATAGTCTAGCTGAGCTATGATTATTTTTTTAAATGTCCACACCGTTAAAAAGTCTCATTAAGAGCATTTTACTTTGGCATTATGTCAGCCCTCATTTTGCCTAACCAATTTATGTTGTCCAAAGGCTGCCAAGAGAGCTGATGTTCTGCTTGGAGCTGATGGCAAAAAGAGCTAATAAAGTTAGAAGAGTACTGGGTTCAGCCTGCTATATCGACCTCAAAAAGCTCACAGACAGCTCAGGAACTCTCACTGAAGGGAGTTGCTAAAAAAGCTGGTATGATGCAGTGATAAGAGGTCTCCAGATAATGAAGCAGCTGGGGATTTGGGGATTACTTACAGGTGGTGCTGCATGAGTTGGTGCAGGCCAGAGGGTTGTAGCCGTGCTGTCCCTCTTTCCTAGGGCTGCTGTAGGTGGGGAGCAGTCTGTGAGTGAGACTGAGCCTGCCTGACCTAGCTGAGAGACCATCTTTGTCCTTCTGTGTGCTGCACAGAGTAAGAGGGCTCGTCCTTCCCCTTTTATCTAGGACTGTGATTAGGGCTGTCCCCGTTCCTGTGAAACGTTTTTTTGTTTTGTTTTGTTTTTTGTGTGGTTTTTTTTAGGCACTGTTGTCATGGGAGAGAGGAGTGAAGACTTCCACTAGCTCAAGCCCTGCTGCTCTGCCTGGCTTTACATGTATGTCCCTGTAACTTGGGTTTATTCTGTTGTGTTCAATCACTGTAAGGACGTGAGTGCAGAAAACCTAACTCCTTGTGCTTTGGCAATGCATGGAAAGGGGGGCACCCCATGTGCACATCAGGTCTGAACTAGCAGTCTGACTTCCCTCCAGAGGGAGATAAGATGAATTATCCTTTAAAATATCCTCTAAAAAAAACTGTCTGGAGGGATTTGGGATGGTCACTATGGACTGGGTGGCTGAAGCTGGGGACAACCCCATTTTAGCCAGTATGAGAGCTGTGTTTCTGCAGTCCTGGGTGTTGCGTGCTTGCAGGAGGGCAGGATGCTCACCAAGCAATTCATGTGTGTTAAGCAATGTATGCTATGTAGTGACATGGAGCAGGTGGGGGCTGTCATGCCCCTGGAAATACAGTTAGAAACAGCTCCAAACAGCTCTTGTTATCAGCAGTCTCAGGCTGTAAAACGGTGAGCATTGCTGGTTTATATTTATGCTGATAGGAAGTTCACATGTACTTAAGTGCAGTTCCTTGTTTTTCAGCTGCACCCGCATGTGGCTGAATCCGGGTGAGTAACTGCAGGCACCCTGGTGGCTGTTTTTGTCTGGAAATGACGGGTGCTTAGCAGAAACTGGGGAACCCCACTACAGACAGGAGTTTTTTCTGGGTGTGTTTTGGGTATGTTTTCCATTTGCAGTGTCTCTTACTGCTGTGATTGCTGTGGCTCTGCTCTGTGTTTTTACTGGGAGAGCAGCCTCTCCTCTTGTGCTGATCCCATTTCTAACACCATCCTTGATCTCCACTGCCAGCTCCCCAGTGTAGAAGCAGGGGGCTAATGAATATGAGCTGCAGTTTGGAACTGCCAACACTGCAAGCTGGTTTAATAAAAGATATTAAATTGCTTCCTGGCTGCAGTTCTCCCTTGCTGTGATGTTTGTCATCTTTTTTTTTTCTGAAGGCCCTCAAACTTCACAGCACGAGTGAGACTTCAGGGATGGAGAAGGCTGTTCTAGAAAAGCAGCAAAATTGGTCTAACTGGAAAGCAGTATTTTACCACCATATTCGGTCCTGCAACAGAGAAGGCACTGCTGTCAGCAGAAGGAAAATGGCCTTTATTAACAAATACCCATGGCAGAGCTCCACTATACATGTGAAGGAGGCCAACCAGCAGTCACAATGAGCTGTGAAGGAAGGGAGCTGGGCCCGTGTTG
The DNA here is from genome assembly GCF_964035555.1 of Netta rufina. NCBI lineage: Eukaryota > Metazoa > Chordata > Aves > Anseriformes > Anatidae > Netta > Netta rufina. Next base: position 46,445,399 of record NC_140128.1, read on the forward strand.
TGGTAAGCTGGCATTGTTCGGGTCTGGAGGGTGGGAGAGAACCACCTGCAAACATAAGACACTGCAGACCAGGCCCTGTATTGCTGTTCTGGTGCATCTGTGAAAGGCCTGTTTGTCTCTAGGCAGGCCCTTCACTAGGCTGAATTAAGCTAATTCGCTAGGTTGGATTAAGCCAACGTGAGGAGTGTGAACTCACCAAAGTAGTTTTGACTCCTGTTGAAATGCTCTTCTAATTTGTGCTTGTGAGGAGGATGCCACTACATTAGAGTAAGGCAAGGTTGCCTGTACTGGTAATCAAGAGTGGTATTTGAGCTGTCAGAAAATGGCTTTGCTAGATTTGGTTATTAAGTACAATAAAGAACAGAATGAACTAGTGCTGAATGTGTGTGAGAAAGATGTATTTAGATTTTTTTTTTTTTTTTAAGCCAACTCACTGCATACTTAGTAACTGGAGAAGCTGAATTTGAGGAGTGCAGGCACAGATGGCAGAAAACTCTGCGCATTTGCTGTCTATATTAACATATGCATATGTTGTGCAGCATTAGGGACTTGCACCCATATCTGCTAACCTCAATCAAAGAAGGTAAAACAGGTGATCCAGTTTTTGTAAGAAATGCAATGTTTTGTTTTATTTTTTTTTTAGAAAATAAATAAGTCAGAAATTTACAATACACAATTCCAGTATTATGTTAATGCCGCGGGGGAGATATGGTCTCTTCTTGTATGTCAGACCTGGTTTGGAACATCTCATTGCCCATGTCTACTTTAGCTGTTTTTTATAGCAGCACTTCATGATGCGTTTCTCAATGCAGTTTCTAGGTCTAACAGGTCTCATGTAATAAACGCTGCATGCTGTAGGTTTGCCATGACTGAGCTCACTTTTCCAGGAAAGACAGAAAGCTGAAGAACAAGTTGAGGGGTGAGGAAGGCTAACAGGTTGCCCTGTGGAGTGGCACGTTTGGGAGACAGACTGTCTCTGCAGTCAGGAACACCGCTCGTTGTCTCAAACTAAGGGCAAAAGTTTCACTAATGAGAGGCGGGAAGAAGCAACTTTTCAGAAAGGATTCTCACCTGTTTATCTTCTATGGCTGGTTTTAAAGACTCTGTACTGTCTGCAGCTCTGTATTGCCACAGCAAAAGGTGGCTTGAATGGCTAAGTGCATTGAAGGGTCAGTTCAATGCAAGGGTCTCTGGGTAGCTGGTGCTCAGACATAGTAGCTGCAAATCTGCTCAACTGCAGGTCCAGGATTATGTGCAGCAGTGTTTTGTTTTCTGTGGCTTCCCCCCTCCCCCCCCCCCAACACTTGTTCCTTGAAAAGATTAAAAATGTGGAAGGTTCAACTTCTATTATCTTACTGCCAGGATGAGCAGTTGTTGTAATAAAGTAGTGGCAGTTCCCCTTTCCTTTTGTATCCCTAAGCATATTGTCTTCCACCACTTTTATTGTCTTGCTTATGGACAAAATGGACAACTGAAGAAAGATGAGTCTCTTTTTTTCATTTGGTCAGGTCAGTGCTTCCTCTCCCCTTATGAAGTCTGGTGAGTACAAGTGCTGAATTTTGCAAAGCCCCTGTGAGTTGGTGCATTTGTGCTTTGGCAGGCCAAACTCCAGTTCTTGGGCTAATATTTCAGGGCTTGATATAAGGAAGGCCAGAATGTCGCTACTCTGTACTGAATTATTGCTGTTTTCTGCCTTTTTAGGATCCATAAACAGAGTCTATCTTACATGGGGCTAGGAAAAGAGTTGGACCATATGTTTCCAGTTCCTTCCGTCTGGATGAGTGAGAACTTGCCGTGTCAAAGCTGTTCAGTGCAGAAGGTCATAAAACAGGTGAGAGAAAGTATGTGTGGAGGCAGGGGACAGTGATATAAGTTCTGCATTCACAAAATAAGGTTTTGCTGTCCTAGAAAGTGGAAGTGTAAAGATGGCTAAGATGAACCTATCCTTTTTTTCTGACAAAGCCAAGATATTGGGAACCTGGACCTCCAAGTGTGTTTTGCTGGAAGATGTGATTTTAGTGAAGACAGATGACAAGAGGTATCTGCTAGGGCTGAGTGAGGCTGAGGACCATTTGCCCTTTTTAAAGTCATACAACTGGGCAATTTTCCTTCAGCATCAGGCTGTGGAACAAGACTTTTATGTTATGTCATCAACAGGGGGAAATTGGTATTAGTCCCAGGCAGGCATAATTCATAGCAAAATGGGAAGTGACTAAGGCTTTGGGGGAAGGTGTGAACAGTACTCTGGCAAACAGAAATGATGTGTGGTCTTCCCCTCCAGGCCCCAAAGAACATGGGTAGTTGAGGAGGCTGGCTTTTCCAGCAACAAGGAACATATTCTATAGATTACAGCTGAGCCCTCTGTTGTCATTAACTGGGATGGCAGCCTGTGAAAGAAGCTTCTGTTTTTTGCTGCTCTTTCTGCTACAGAATGGATAATTCAATGTATTTTTTTATGAGCTGAGCATAGCTTTCTGTGCAAGGTACTCTTATGGGCAATATAACTGGCTGGCTCTTTAAGTAACACAATTATTTTCAAACAGCTTAGAAATTTTGGTAAGTGCTGTTATCCTAAGCCTGTAATATGGAGCTAAATTAGCTCCATGGGAAAAAGTTTCTCTGACGCTCTAAAAATGTCAAATTATTGTAGGTGAGAACTCTGCATGTGTGTTTGTGTTAGCAGGAATAAATGCTAAGGCTAAGGCTCTTAGACTCCTCATAGTATTATTGCCTTATAATTGCCCAACAAGCCTGCTGAAGACTAGCAGGGTCTTCAGGAGATACTGGATCTAGATCTAAGAACGTGCCTGAAGACATGTCAGAGTTATAAATTTAGAATTAGGAGTGGGAATCAGCCCCTGGGGATAAGTGGAGGTTAAAAAGAAAGAGGAAAAGCTAGAATGCTAGTAATGCACATTGCCACAGAAGGAAATGCTCTTTTATGTTTTATGGATACCATTGCACTGAAAAATCTCCTCATCTGACTACTGGGGGGAAAAAGTTAAAAAGCCAACACTGGCTGTGCAAAGGAGTGGTATGCTAACAAAAAAAAAGATGGCATGAAGCTCTATCAAAACAACCCTCCTTCCTATAAAGAGAAGCTGTGTCTGTTAGCAGGTAGTGTTGCCAGAAGGAATGGCGCTTTACAGGACAAGAGTTTTTGCTGAGCACCTGACACCCACACTTATGTATATTTCACGGGGTGTTATTATTATATTATATATGCTTCTGTACATTTCACAGGCTGGTTGAAGCCTGTTAGTTAGGTTGTTGTAGAATGTCTTTCAGTTAAAGTTTGTTCAAAGGAATCTAGCTCTGAGACTGCTATGATGTGAACAGATCTGTGATGAATGACGAAGGAACTTGGTCTGAAAATTGTCTGAACCCAGACTCAGGTATTAATGTAGACACTGCCATCAGTGTCAACAACTAGCTTGTCTTCAGCCACAGGTCCCTTCACTGCAGAATCAGGTTAGTGCTAAGACTGTAGAAGACAGTGAAGCGTGCTCTGGAAGGTGAGCTCGTCAGACTACTTTCAATACCCAGAATACCAAAGTAGTAAATCCCTGAAGAATTTCAGGGGTTTCCCAGCATGGAAAGAGTAGTTTGTCAAGCTGGTCTTTAACTTCACTATATATGTCCATAAACATTCCTGAAGTGGAACAGTGAGTAAAGGAAGCATCTCTCAAAATCTACTTTCCTCAATATTACTATCTGTTTCAGTTTCTGGGGGTTCAGCCATAGCTATTGTAAGCCTTGACACCTCTGCCACAGGGATCTTCTCTTCCAGTTGCTCTGTAAAGTGTTGTTCTTCCTTAGGAATGCTCAGAACTGCTTCATTCCACATCTCTGGCTCTTCAGGAAAGACTACTTTTGCACAGTTCTTCATGATCTCCTGCACCTCTGTATTCAGGCTTTTCAATTTCTCCTCATACTCTGCCACTGCCTCCTGCTGAAGCTGCAAACAGAGACCTTGAATCATTCTCTAAACACTGAAACAAAATAGAGTTCAGGCTGCGAATGGTATAAAAACATGCTCTAAGAGAGGCCAATATGATGAAATATTAGCACTTTGCAATTTTGGTTTCAACCCACTACTGAATGACTTATCTCCATCCCCCAGGCAAATGTTATCTTCCCTGAGGACAAAGAGGGGAGGAAGGCTGCATGCTGATTTACATTATTCTGTTTTGCATCATAATTTGATGGATGACTTGTCTGCACATTCTTTGCATATCAACCTCTAAAGTACATGAACATGTTTTCTGTGTTCTGAGAGTATGAGTAGCTCAGGAATGAGCCTCACCTCTTCTAAAAATACAAGTTCCATCACATTTTAAATTTAGGGTTTTGTATGATTGGATGGAAGCTGTTGCTGGGAGAGGGAGTGTATGAGTGCAGCAACTCTGCCTCAGCTCTGTCGAGGCTCCTGTGGAGCCACCTTCTAAACCATTCATTTTCTCAACATACTGAGGGAGTGGGTGGCTGAAGTATGTGTGCAGAGGATGAGTGTAGCTGTAATTAAAGAATACACAAGGAAGGCTGATCCCCTGGGGTAGTGTGGATTTACTGTATGGAGTAGCAGCATTGAGCCTAAGAATCATTGCCCTTACCTGGCTTTCTTTCTCCTTGATTGCTCTCAGATTATCCGCCTGCTTCTCTTCCAGTTTCCGCTGATACCTGGCTGTTTTTTCTATCACCTTTAAGAGAAGAAAAAAAGAAAAAAAACACCAAATTTTAAGTTTTTATAAACAAATGCTTGTAACAGCAAGACAGGGTTATAAAGCACATGCCCACAGTAACGTTCTCACTCCCAATTCTGAACAACTTCTGCTGGTTCTGAGTTACTTGTCCAGTACTCAAGACCATGAACACCAATGCTACATAAGCACTGCAAAAGTATACATAACATGTACATGCACTCAACACACACAGGGCCATGCTCTAGAAGGGGATTGGTAGGACAATCTCCTCTTCTGCAAGATTTCACACATTATTAATTAAATAGATGTGGGGTTATGCTGCCAATTAGTAATGCTTACAAAAAAAAACGCTACATACTACCTGAATTAGGAAGTCAGAAGCTAGACTGCTCTGTTTGCACTATGTCTGCAGCCTGGTGGGAGGACTGATTAAATCCTGAAGGACCTGCAGTGTCTTAAGTGTAGTAACTGTCTTCAGCTGCACTTTAGTTGACTAAAGTACATGTTCAATCCTCAATACAGTAGCAATTTAATGGGATTTAAATACCTTAGAGAACTCGCATTCTGTCTGTGACACATGCTGATGACGTACATGAGACACCCCCACTTTGCAGAAAACAGACATGCTGTGGCAGATTGTCACAGAACTTACCAGTTTGATTGTTTGCACCACTTCCTGAATATGAGAGTTATTTATTTCTTTCTTCAACCTTTAAAGAAAAGAAATGTATAAAAAAAAATAGAATCCATCTGTTATCTTGATACAAAACCTGTTTATCAATACTGATAAAGTGCCATACAGCAAGATAGGACTGCTAGTGCCCACACAGAAAGACAGGTGTGGTATACTTGCTTAGCGTCCTCCTACGTTACAAGCTTTCTCCAATTTTAGGAAAAGGCAAATAAACACCATTCAAATTTGACAGAGACATTAGTTAAACAATTGGATGTAAAATTCTTTTTTTTTTTTCAGTTTAACAGACAGCAAAATGACCTTACTCTGAGCAAGAAGCAGAAGAGGCAGTGTACCCTCTTTTCTATACCCTTAAACATACAGAACTGTTAAAATTGATTCATATCAAGCAGTACTTGAGTACACAAGCCTGGTAGCAGAATATTATTTTTATAACAAAATGATTGTAAAGGAAGGATGCAGCCATTATATGCCCAAATACAACCTCTTAATTGAGAGGGCTGCTGAAATTTAGTACAGATTCTACAGAGGCTTGGGAAGACCTGGTTTTGATTCTACAGGGCAAAGTGCCCACTAAGGCATGAAGGCAGGCAGGAAATATTTAGAAGCACTCTTAGAATTCAACTGAACTGGCTGCAAGGTACGTTATCACTTTGGCAAGTAACTGAGACATGTAACAGAGCCAAAGACACAGGGGCCACAGGGGAGGGTCATCTCCAAGGTACCATTTCTCCATGATAACGACCTTCCCCTGTATTTTTGTATTAGCTCCTAATCCCTGCAGAAGGGAATATTTCTTTAGAAATGCTCTATGCCTCTCTGGCTATCCAGAAATCCAGTAAGTGACATGGATCTTGCTGACTGCCATACACAAAAAGAATTAAGCCTAGGCAGAAAGCTCCAGAAGCCGCTGTCAGCAGCAACTGCAGGAATGACATTATTATTGCAGCTAGGGAGCAGATGTTTGGCTTCACTGTGTATATGCCTGCGTACTGAAATGAAATTGCAAAAACAATGCTATGCTATGAGAGAGGGCAGGCCAGCAAACCTTCCTTGACCCCCTGTAGCTCTGCCACTACCTGTTTGGTTGCTTTAGAAAGTTTTCTTGATGGTGACAGAGACTGTGGAGTAGCACTGTTCCCTGCCTGAAGCAGTATAGCTAGCATTCCCCGTAGGTAAAGACCAGTAACATCTTCCTCAGTACCTCTCCTGAGCAGCCTTGTCACTAGTATTCCGCATCATGGCTTGGATTCGGTCCACTCTCTTTGCCTCCAGCTTCTTCTTAATATCTTTAATATTACTGTGGAGAGAAAAGTGTGCTGTGAGAGACAGGACTGCTTATAAGCCCCACAGGCTGACAGAGCAGCGTTAGCCCACCACACATACTCTCTGAAGAGTGCCTACTGCATAGAAAAGCAAAGTTGAGTGATTGCAAGACAAAGTTGCAAGTCTTAAAAATATTTTAAGTCCTGGAGGTCTTTTTTTTTTTTGTTCTCTTGAGTCAGAGCAAAAGTACAGGAGAAAACACACTATATAATTAGGTTGTATTGTATACCTACATTTGGATTCCTCTGGAGCAGCAGCACACTTACTGAAAGTACTTGAGGGAAAGGCTGTGGATGTGGTCTACCTAGATGTCAGAAAGGCTTTCGGCGCTGTTTCGAAAACTGTGTTTGGTTTTGTGCCCCTCACTACAAGAAGGACAGGAGGTGCTGAAGCATATCCAAAGAAGGGCAATGAAGTTAGTGAAGTGTCTGAAGAACAAGTCTTATGAGGAGCAGCTGAGTGGGATAATTTAGCCTGGAGAAAAGCAGGCTCAAGGGAGACCTTATCGCACTCTAATTACCTTAAGAGAGGTTGTATCGAGGTGGGCGTTGGTCTCTTCTCCTAAGGAGCAAGTGATGGGACAAGAGGAAATGGCCTGAAGTTGTGTCAGAGGACGTTTAGACTGGATATTAGGAAAAAATTTCTTCACTGAAAGGGTTGTGAAGCACTGAAATAGCCTGCCCAGTGAAGTAGTTGAGTCACCATCCCTAGAGGTCTTCAAAATATTTTTAGATATGACATGGTTTAGTGATGGACTTGGTAGTGCTAGGTTATAAAGGTTGGACTAGATGATCTTAGAGGTTGTTCCAACCTAAGTGATTCTACCTTCTATGATTCTACTTAAACTGCTAAATTAAAAAAAAAAAAAAAAAAAAGAGAGAAGGAAATACATGGTTATATGAGAGCTAAAAAAGAACACCTGAGGCAGGTAGAATGGAGCGTCAACTACGGGATGTGATCCACAAAGCAGAGACCATAAATGCTTAGAAGACATTCGATCAGTGAGTAAGATAGTTTAAAAGAAAAAAAAAATAAAATCAAACAACTAAGAACTCTGTCCTTGACTGAGGCATATGTGGCCATCAAAAATGCTACCTAGAGGCCAGGGAAGGTGACAAGACAGGTGGAGAAAGGTGTTAGTGTTAGATGTAAGAGTCTGCTGACACAAAATCAGTGCCTACATGCTGGCCATCCAGGTACAAAATGATTACAGCAGGACAGTTGCTGAGGTGTACATGAGAATGGCCATCAGATTGTAGCCCATCCATCTGGAGTCCTGCATCCAACAGTGGAAAGAAGATATGCTTAAGGGAAGCAAAAGAAAGAGAACAGCCTTAGGGTAATTTTTCCCTTCTACACCTTACCAGTTTCCTGTCTATGCTCCAGTTTCTATGCATTTATCTCCCATGCACGTCTCTCATACTTAGAGTTTAGCTCTACTTTTAGACTGCTTCTTGCCCTGAGAGGCAAGGAACTGCATTTATTTGCTCTGTGGAAGTACTCCCTGAGTACTTCACTGGGTGTTCCACATTTCTTCTCTTATGAGAAACAGTGAGTAATCACTTCCCTGTTCTTCTTCTCCATACCATTCATGATTTTACACATTTGTCACATCCCCCTCAATCATCTGTTCTCCAAGCTGAGTCCTGTTTAATTTCTTTTTGTACAGAAATTACTCCTTACTGTTGATTATCCTTGTCACTCCTTGCTCTTTCAAAGGTTTTTGTTTAAGATGGCATACTGAAAAGGTGACTGCACTGTGGAAATACATCTGGAGGTTATGCTGACTTTACTATCTGCCTCTCCCACACGCTTCTCAATCTTTCTTCCATACAAGATCTCAAGAATCTTGCTCAAGATCTCTGAATCTTTCTCAGGTTCCTCACAGCCAGCTGTAGATGTGACTATACTAAATGATATTCTATTGGTAGGAAACCATTACCTAGCTACTCAATGGGTTTTTCTTAGTCCTGTCTGAATATAATTAATAGCCGAGAGAAACAGAATCTTTCTTGATGGGAGGATACAAAAAGAGGAAGTTTTGTCTGACTTAGCAACTAAGGGTTGTGAGAGGATTTAATGGCAAAGAAGAATGAGCAAGGATTTTAGCTTCAGGAAAGTGTTACTGCAAGAACAAATGGATACATGTCTGGCTAGAAATTAGTGAATCGATTCTGCCAGCCTATTTAAGTAGCGGCCAAAACTCCACTCACTCTGAGCTGGTAAGTCTCTGGAAGGGATTAAGTGATGTACTGACTACAGCAGGCAGAAATGACATCCAGTGACTGACACTTTTACTTCCTATCTTTCTGAATTAGTCAGTCAAGGCTACTTACTACAGCTCAAACACTTGTACCTATTTAGTTCCTCGTGGTAGGAACACCATGCTGTGAGTCACAAGACAAGAGCTGTCTTCCCAACACTGCCACTGTGTAACTGTGAGAGAGCATACATCACATTGCTGTGCCTCAATTTCTCACCAAAGAAATACTTCTCTTCTCCCATATTCACTCGCTCACTGTAGTACATTGCTCTGAGATCTAACAGAAAATGCTACCCGAAATAAGAGCTATGCGTTATCACTTTGCTATTCAAGTACTAAATTTACCTTTCTGATGACTCCTTCAGTGCCTTCAGCTCAGCTGTCTGCTTCTCTTTGGCTAACTCCGTTATCTTGGTAACTTGCTGTTTGAGGGATGAAAACAAGATCAAAAACAAACAAAGATGAGACATAGTGCACCATCAATATCTAATTACCACCAGATTCAACTTTATCCCTCCCTGTACTGAATTCCAAGGGCCCGCTTGGAATCCACGAGGCTCTGTACAAACCCTTGCACCACATCAGAGAGCTCAGACATGCAAAAAGATCAGACTGTGCTAGTGGACTGACTGCACCAAGGCTTCAGAAGCATACTCTGTGAGCCAGGTCACACAACTCCAGGTTGTCTCTGTGGACAGCCTCCTATCTTTCTGTGCTGGAGACAACAACAGATTCATGGTACTTGTGGGTAAATGGGAAATAGCACTGGAGCCTACCTTCTAAACAACAAGCTAACAAGAGGATGAGCCTCCTATCCTGTGGAAACTATTGCTATAGTGTCAGTTCAGTGAACCTTCTCTGCACTGCTGAGATAGCTGGAAAGGAGAAAATCTGTCTGCTGGTCTAAGTGCCGTGTAGAGAGAACTCAGTTTTTTATTTCATTTTTGTAGCTTTGATCACTAAATCTCACATTTGACAGAGTTGGGAGATGGGGAGGTTTTGTTCCTTTGGCTTCTCTGTCTGGTGATAAGCATGATTTCTACATAATCTAGTTCTGAAGAAACTGGTTTTTTAGATTTTTTTTCAGGGTTGGTATACGATAGCCAGTATGGCATACAGCTTTACAAGGTTCTTGTCTAGCCAAAGTGCACCAGGGAAATTTAAGACATGATGCAAATTCCTCAGCAAAATAACAATAGGAAAAGGCCTCAGATTCCTGGAGTCACCCCCTTTTCATTACAATGGGTAGGTAGCATATGCCATACTTACTATTACTGTCTGTGGACTGCAATTTTTCTCCAGGCATTGTGTCTCTTGCTAGTGTTTGCTCAAGGTGGTGGGCCCAAGGGGGCAGGAAACACTCGCGCGCTGCAGGACCAACTGGCAACACCTCATGTAGGTACTTACTTTGACTTCAACTAAGACAAACTGGAAGGCATTTTCCAAATTTCAAGAGGAATGAGATCCAGCACTGCTGTCAGTGCTAAGGGATGGTACTCAGAGTACTGTCCCTTGCAGGGCTTTCCATTCATTAGCATGGATGTGTGCCAATAGAAAGCACTGGATGTATTGTTGGGGCTGCTCTGTTCCCATGTGTCAGCTGTTCTGGTTGCGTGACAGCAGTGGATGCAACTGCCCCTACAGCATTGTCTGTAATGTTCTGATGCTTACCACTGGTGAACCTGCAGGGCTTCCAAGGTGTCACCCTACCTCTGATGGTATTGCATTGAGCAGGCAGCTGTGAGAAGCATGGTACAACCTGATGTACCCATGCTCCTATACAGTTTTGCACTTGGCAACATATGAAGCCAATAAATGCTATGTTAACCTGAAGCTAAGCTATCAGAAGAGATTGAGACAGAGCCTGATGTGCACCAGGGCAGTTGCTTCTCATATTTTTTTCAAATTGCAGGCCTTTAAAAATGTTTCTGCTGGATGTTGTAGCTTCTACCAACTAAGTATCACTGTCTACATTCTTTTAATTATACTGTATGGACCTAACAATTGCTATGAGGAGTGTTTTCTGCCCCGTGGCCACATTTCTGAGTTCACAGTTCAGTGAAGAACTTGGTTTTTCACATTGTCCTTGAAGGGGTTCTCCCAGGCTACATTTTTTGTCGACAGATGCAGTCCTTACCTCTGTGGCATGCTGTTCCTTCCTCCTTCGAATCCCATCAAAGTGTTCTTCCCCCAGCTGGATGAGGTCCATCTTCAACCTCTCTTTCAGTTCCAAAACTTGGCTATCTGTGCTTTCTGCCATTACTACAGGATTTGCACATGTAGTATCAACATCAGCTATTGTCAGACTCCTGCAGAACAGATACAGCAGCTGTGCTGCTTCTAGAGATGCTTATATGCTCCCAACAGTCCCACCCATCCATCCCTCAATAAAACCAGGGAGATGTGGATGTCCACATCACTCCATACTCCCCTCAGAGAAAGGGAGCACACTGCTCACCCGTGTTTATCTGAGGGGTTTTCATGACCCAGAGGCCAGATACCCCTGCTGAAAACCTTGTGCTGTATTTACCTCTTCTTCTGGGTTTTCCTGGAGTGTATTGCCCTTTTCTTGCCTCCATGGTAGATAGGTTCCGAAAAGAGGACAGAATATTTCTGCAGCAGCTCTTCCCTCCGTTTACTTCCTTTCCGTTCCAGCTCCTTTAGCTCCTTCTCCTGTTTCTTCAGCAGCTTCAGAAAGAGCTTCATCTGCTGCAGTTCTGCGAGGCTGGCTGTCTGAGGCTCTAAAATATAAAAATAGAGGCCGTTTTCTCTCACACACTATTTCTCACCCTTCTGTGATGTCTTTTGGGGTCAGACAGTTTTTTTCAGCACTGCCTTCATTCAGCTTTTCCTCTCTCTTTAAAGCTTTACATACAGCTCAGTTCCCCATCTGGTGGATGCCTGGCCTGGGGACAGCCGGAAGAATTGCTGCCTTTTGGTATTTTGGCCGCAAGAACACAATAGTGGTAACGTGCTATTAGGTCTATCTCAGGACTTGGATCTTTTTCCACAAGTCTAAGCATCCCAAACACACCCCAACTGTTAAGCTAGCTGGCAGTTCTAATTGCAAGTGAAAAGCTTTGTTATTTAATTACTTTTTTTTTTTTTTTTTTGCAAAGCCAAGTTACAATGACAGGAGCTTTTATTCCTTCCAGTTCTAACAGCTGGCATTCCCTCAGTTGTCAGGAGTGAGTGAAAGGCCTTTTAAGGTAGGTGAAAATATGAGGAGGGAAGGTGCCTGTGAACTGTTGGAGAACTTTGTTATCTGACAGTAGCAAGTCACTAAGATGTGGTTATCTGTGGCAGAAAAGCCACAAGGAGTTATCTTCTCAGGGGAAGTAACTGGTTTTTGGCGTGGAATGTGTAAAAATTAACAGAACTCGTGGGCGTGTCTGCAGTGCAATGCTGCACAGGGTCAACTACTTATAAAAGGCTTGAAGGCTTGTATTGAGGAAACTCAAGTATACAACTTAAATGCAAGTCTCGGTCAACAAGTTTAGACTTTCAAACCAGAGCCCACTACACTTCCATATTATGCGATGCCTCTTGCCAGAATACATATTTAATGTAATCATAGTACTGTCTCATGGAGCATTTTTGTTTATGAAGAACTTAAAAACAACCAACCAAACAAAAATGCAACCAAACCCAAAAACCAACAACAACAACAACAAAATATCTGCTGCATATAGCAATTATTTGGCAACATGTCCTGAGGGCAACAGGTTTACTCTTGTACCTTCTGTTCAATTTTGTAGTGTAGGCACACTGGTTATTAGTGTTTTGTATCGATTTGTACCATACTGCATTGGGACAAAAAAAAAAAAAAAACAGAAAAAAAAAAACAGCTGAACAATACCTTATTACATGTCTGGTTTAGTCAAAGTAATGGACTCATCAAATCTGGCCAGAGCAGAACTTGTGTGATATCTCTAAGCCTCCTACCTTGCTATGAAGTTGAAGTGCGGCAGTGTTGCTGCAGCCTGTGGCCCCAGAAGGCTAATGCTTGAGTGGTCCAAAGCTCTTCTCACTAATCTGTGCTTATTACATCAGTGGCTGAGCGGGCATAAGACATAGACCATGGCAACTCCCAAGTCTCTTTTTTCCTGGAGAACTGCCGTGAGCCCATTCCCAGCCTGAGAGCTTGTCATGCACCAGAGCAGTTGTCAAACTGGGCAAATGGTGCTGTAGGCAGGGGAAGGGGGTTCCGACCCCAAGGGATTCAAGTAGTTTGTCCTTTATGCTGGCTACATCCAGCAGGGCTGAGTCAGGCCTTTATTAATTTACAAACAGGTTTCAATTCTATCCTGGTTGGAAATTAGGCAGCAAGGGAATGCGAGATAACTGGCAAGGCCTCAGCCCATAGGAACAGCATAAAGGGAGTTACCTGTAATCTGTGTCACTTCTATCACATTTTCATCCTTGGCCAAAGCCATTGCTCCTGAAATCACAAGAAGTTCCTGTTTATGTTCTATCTTGAACCTTTGGGTTGAAAAATGACAGTAGAGAGCTCATCAAGAACACGAGCCACACAAAGGTTGCTGGTGTGAATAGAAAAGAATTAATTAAGCTACTGAGATGCAAAAGTGCTTGGGAATATTGTTAACAGGCACAGCAGAAAAAGAACAGGATTCTTGACTTTGATGGAGAAAAAAGGGCATTTGGTCTGTAATAACTGAATATTGCTAGTGATAATTTGGAATGTGTTAACTTGCTTTGATTAGTTGAGGAGGATATTTGAGACTATAATGAAATTTGAAGAAACAGATTGCTTCAATGCCAACATATTTTAAAGGACACTAACTACATTAATACAGCTAATATGGAAGAAACACCGATTAGCTGTCAATTACTACACAATAGATCAGAACAGAATGAGTTAATCTAAGTGCATGGTAGAGGACATGCTCTTACCTAACTTGAAATTACTCTATCAATCAGTTTGGATTAGAAGCATATTAAAGGAATGTTCCCTCTGGCACTTTCACCAATATATCTTTAATGTTTGTTGGTTTGTTTTGCAAGGCCAAGAAGGTGCCAGAATGAGAGGAACAAACAATGTGAGATCTTTCTCTGCTACTCCATATTTGAACAGAGTAATAAATGCTTTTTATAGTAGTAAAAAATGAAAGAGACTTTGTCTCTTGACTTCTGGTCAGGCAAATCTGTAATTATTTTTTTTAACTCATGGCCGAGCAGAGTTGTATGGCTTTTGCTCTCATTATGTTAATAGGTCCCCATTTGATCTAGTGGTCAAAACTGGACTGTGCTCCATTCACAGTCTTGCAGAATGCCAGATGTGGGATCTGCTTACTCTGAACTTGTAGTGCATCTTATAAACGAGTCTCATGATGAATAAAATTACCAGTCTATACGGCTCCCCAAATATTACATAACAGAATGCTGGTTTAAGTGCAGTTTCAAAATGTAGAGTTTTCAAAGAGATCTGAACATACTTAAAATGTCAGAAGTCAGAGTGATCTATAGAAAAAGAACCTTGAACAACAAAGAGGTGAAGAGCAGGGAGGTGTTAAGTGATAGAATCAAGCCAGATCTTACGACCTTTCTCTCACAAGCGTCCAGAACTCCCATGTCTTTGCTCAAAATTAAAGTCCAACCTCCAATTTCACACTTGGGATAAAAAGCTACATCTCTGCCACAGACCACTTCTCCCTCGATTCCCTCCTAAGGTAGTTACCTCCCAGGAAACAGTGATACTAGCCCAACAAGTTAGCCCCGACTTGGAGAGAAAAGACATTCATGCCAGTTGAGCCTTCAAATTGATTCCTAGTATTCCTAGTGGGTATCTGGGATTACTTTTTTTTTGTGGAGTAAAAGCAGTATACACGTCACATTTGCTCTTGCCACAACAGTCAAGGCATACCTACACCTTTTGCCCTTAATGACAAGGCTTTCCCTTCTGTAAACTCATCCCACACCCACAGCTTTACCTGCAGGTCCATTTGCAAAAGGGGTGGTGAATTTCCCAGTGGAGTCTGGTATCCCATTGCTTTCAGCAGATGGGAAGTTCCTCTGCATGTCAAGCCTCTAAAACAAAGATCAGAGGTAAATCAAAGCACAGCAGATGGAAACTGAGACCATCAGATTAGCAAACAAAAGCTGTAGCAAAGACACACAAAGCTGTTGTATGCTTTCTCCCATGTTGGACTAAGGAAATCTGACTGTTTCACACCACTAAGATTCCTTCTTCACTGGCAGTGGTATTAACCTCAGAGAACTAAGACAAAAGAAACTGTAGCAATGTATGAAACAGCCTCTGAAGTTTCTCCCACTGCTGTTAGTCTCAGACACTTTCCACTTCTATACTGAGGGTAGTTCTCTGCCTGCCTCTGGCTAGGAACAACAAACAAGACAGCCTTGTTCCAGGTTAGTGGAAATCCTATTGGCAGCCCCTCTATTTCAGGCTGAATTCACACAGCATATTTTAGACTATGACAGAACTTGGGGAAACTTACCTCCACTGAGCCATCTTTTAGCTTAACTGACTTCTTATCTTGCAGACTGAAGAACTTAATCGGGTTGGAGAGAGCAATAGTCAGATCTAGAAACAAAAAGGAGGTCTTTGCTTGGATTGTCAAATAACTCGCAGTACTCCACCTTTTCTTGCCCTGTCTGGCCTAAATTGGGAAATTGTGGAGAAGGGATATTTTGTATTTTCTACTTGTAACAAGTTTCTCTCTGACATCACAGAGGGAGGGGACTGTCTTTACCTCAGTCCTATTCTACAGTGATGGCTCACAACTGATGTTTACAGCCAGCTATAAGGAGCTGAGAAGAGTGTATTACTCCCAAAAGCTCCAAAGGCTAAGACTGCCAGCTTGCACACTTCCCTACTCCAACCCTAGTTCAATCCTGTATAAAACTGATATTTCTTATGAATCTGTGTTAAAACCATCAATTTCACTTGATTTCCCCCATGAATAATGTTCCTGTATATGAACACAGAGAAGGAGAGAGCAAACACAAGATGCCTGCAGTTAAAACCAAAGTATTCACAAGAACTTCTGTGGCTGATGCCATCAAAATTCTGCATGGCTTTGTTCATGATTGTTAAAAGGCTTTCCTGTTAATACCTCCAGGGGGTTGTTTTCCTCATTTATTTCTCAATCTCTCTTTGACCATTCCCTTTTTAAAGGAAGATCTCTGTATTCCAGTACCAGCAAAAACCTCCCCTCTCTTCATACAGGGAGGAACTTCTCTCCTGTGCTTCCCGTGCAACCCTTTCTGTAAAACCCTATTGCTGCCAGTCCCTCACAGTCACCTCTGCACTTGGAAACTGCTCTGTGCCACTGTGCAAATGTAGTATGTGCACCATGGTCCACACAGGGAACAGGTCACAATAACAGCACAAGTGGCCACCTCTCTTCAGCTAAAAGCAAGGGTATGACAGGATGATAGTATGTGCTCAAGTCCCACTCTGACAAGGAATTAAGGGTGCAGTGGGAAAGCACCTCCACAGCTGGAAAAATGCTTCTAGATTTGAGAGCAGAAGATCGGAACAACCCCCCCCCCCCCCACACACACACACTAATGCATACTACCTGCCCAAGCATCAGGAACATAATCCTTTACTTCCAGGTACACAAATAGAGAAGGCATAGTGAGTGGCATGTTGCTTTCACTGCGGAGACAAACATGGTGATAGCCTGAAAACAGAAAGCAGAAGAGGTAAGCTGACCCAATCTCTCTTTCTTCTCATCTGTGTACTCCAACAGTAAGAGTATCTGTCTACAGGAGGGCATTGTGAATATATTAAGGCATTAAACCAAGGCTTTAATAGGATGAATTGAAGGCACCACTGTCTACAGGTATATTCTACATCAGAGATTAATTAACAAAATTAGCAGATGTCCATATTTTCTTCACCAACTTCAAATGGATAGATCTCAAGGTTACAAAAGTTGAAGGGATTTCCACAGAATTTACCTGAGTGCACTGCAATAATGGGAATGACACGATGACCAATGAACTTCCCTCCTTCTTCATAAGCCACAATTTTTAGAGATGCCAGCTCAGGCATCATGATCTAAGGAAAACAAAACAAAACAGAGTAAGGCAACTATGTTCTGATCTCTAGTAGCATATTGGGTTCACTAGGTAGAACTTTACTCTCTTCTACTTCCAACAAAACAAAGCCATCTCTCCAGGAAAGTCATCGTCTGTTTCCACATCTTGTAATTTAAGGCTGCAGTTTGTCACAGACATAACTGAATTTACAAAAACTCCACAAAACACAGGCATCTCAGAGGAGAGACTTCAGGAGGGCAGGCTGCCTAAAGAAAGAACTGTGCAATAAATCCACTGAACTAGCATTTCCACAAAGCAATTCGCCAGAGAAGGAAATGAACTTGGAAGGATAATTTAGCAAGCTTGGTAACTTTGCCATAAGAGTTGCTTCATCAGCCTCCCCCATTTCCTTCTGCCATAAAATGAACTAAAAATTATTCTGTCAAAACTGTAGCTTGAAAAGTGTTTTCTGAAACAAGGATAATATTTATCTACCACATCCCAAGTAGGCTGAAAATATCTGCTATTTCACAGCGTGCTTGACAGAGATGAATTGTGTAACATGTATTTTGCCTTTGTAACTTACAGCAGAAAGGCCAGAGCTTACTACCACCCTTGACTTAACCTCCCCCCATGCCCTATAACTGAACCAGTGACCACTGAATTCTTGAAGACAAACAAGGCAGCTTTCTGTAATCTGGCACAGCTGAAAACCTCCTGCTGGTCCCATTACTTGTCCTGTACATCTGCACCAGATTCACAGTTTAACCACAGACATTCAGTTCCTTTCATGCTTGAAGTCTTCAAAGCTGATTAGTGAATTCAGTCTAAAGTGTTTCACAAAGGGGAGATTCTTGATGCCTGTTATTGCCAGAAATGTTCACAGCTCCCCTTATCCATACCTGGAAATCTTCATGGGGAGTTGTTTTGGACAACATTATTTGGGTATTATCTGAGGGTGCAACACGTAATAATGCCTCGGTGTGTCTAAAGCTGATGACTGAGATCTCCAGAAGAGAGTCCCTTCTGTTGTCATTGACCTCTCAAAGCAGTGCTTGTGACCAACAGGATCTGTAAAGATTCTCCATCTAAATGACAATAAAATGATACTACCTTTTCAAAAACAAAAGGCTCCTCTTTCCATACAGGGTTAATGGAATTGGCAGTGGAGGTCAGTTTGGTTCTGTATTTGCGTTTTGTGTCCCGTGGCAACCCAAACAGCTCTACTTCCACATATGTCTTCACACTACGGTCTGAGAGGAACTGACCAGAAAGTATCTAGAAACAAGCAGAAACATAATTAGCAACTGCTGAAAAGAATAAAACAAAAGAACCCACCCATACTTTCACCCTTTAAGGCCCCCTCCAGCCCCAAACATCTTTTCTGCTGCAGCTTCCAATCCACATTAGGCTTTTCGTCACCCGTGTTTCTTGCTTCAACACTTCTTCCAACCTCCTCCCTCCCCATCATCACAGCCTTGGCTTCTTTGCGTGGCAGATGCTAATTTTCCATTTTCATGTGATTATGATTAATTTGATATAGTGAAAAGACTGGGAGTTGCCATGGTAACACTCTCCCACAGGACTCTCTGGGTTCATTTGCCACTAAGAACCCTACTGGGTAATAAATAGAGGGGACATACATGCCAGTTATACACGTGGTGACAGCAAATGGCTGTCAGGGGAGGAACAGCACCACAGTTTGTACTTGCCGTGACAGACAGGGTACTTGCCACCAGCACGTCAATGCGGTCCACAGAGAAAGGGTCAAATGGCTTGTCTGGACGCCGCATGAATTCATGCTTGAGCAGATAGCCACACTGGCCATTGAACTCAAACAGAGCCATGTTCTGCTGCATGGGGACATCTGAGGTACAAACAGAGGAGAACAATGAGAAAAATTACTGTGGGACCTCATCAGATGTCTTGTGTAGTACGCATGAGCTGAAAGATGCTGTACTTTTATAGTTTGTGCTAGCCAAGGGTTCATAAAGTCCTTTCAAAAACTAATTAAGCCTCTCAGCACCCTACAGGGAAAAATATTGCAGCAGCTGTTATAAGAAAGGTAAAGTGGTTTGCTTATGATTGCACCATAAATCATGGGTAGAACTAAATTAAAACCTACTCTAAGAAGTACCCACTATTTTGAGTGTGAAGTAAATAGTTGTCTCTACTCCTTCCTCCTGTCATTTTGGGCCTCCTCTCAGTCCATCTCCTCTGCTACTTATTGTCTTGTGGACAGCGTCTTGTGGCTTCTGCATCTGTCTTCAGTAAGATACACTCTTTGTAACCAATCTATCACTCTCCCTTTTTAAGTAAATCGTTTTTTTTTTCTCCTACTGATCCTTTGAAGTCTCTTACACTCTTTATACATGAGATAGCAAAGAAGGAAGAACAGTAAAGAACACCATTATCTGGAGGCTTTTCTACGTCTCTTTCTTATGCTGGTTGTACAGCAAGGAATGGCCTTTCTTTCCTGCCCAGGTCAGTATACTGGAAATAATAGGACAGACAGTCCAGTCCTGTAGCCAGATGGAGATATGCCTGCTGCCTTGTAAAAGAGGATGCAGCTTAGAGGAGGCAGGAGCTTCTGGTGCATCCATACAAGTTATTTACTCTGACATCATGTTACAGAACAGCCAGAGATGGTACCCAGATACTGGATGACAGCAAGCCCATGTATGTGTGCATGCACAAATATGTAGGACAGGCATCACAGGCACTGCATGCCAGGTTTGTGCCAGGCCTAGAAAAGTGCTTTTGGTCTGAGGGAGACTCAGGCAGAAGAGCAACACTTTGGGAACAAGGCACACAGAGTAAATGCATTCAGGGAAACAGTGGCCATAGGAAATAGCAGTGAAGGAAGAGACAATGAACATGAGCACACAGCCTTACCCACTAAGAAGCTGGAGGACAATGCGACACTCACCCATAGTCTGGAAGTTCAGTGCCACCATCTGACAGCCAACATTCCAGAACATCTGGGGCATGTAATTAGAGGAGTCCATCCGGGTGCCTTTGGGGTAAATCCGGCTCATCTGTCGCTTGTTGTATCTACATTTGCTCTATTGGAAACAAGTCTGGAGCACTCCTTATGTACCCTGGGGCTAGCTCGTGTATTCAGATTAAAGAGTTGTTTAAGCTCTTCTACGAATGCTCAGAGCCTTCTAAAAAGAGAGGCCCACGCAACAACAGGCTCCTTTCCCACATCCCTTTCTGTTTAAAAGCAAACAGCTGACAGTCTTGGCTTTTACTACACCAGGATACAAGAATCTGTCAGGAATCTCTGTGAACAGCCCCCCAGCACACCCTGGAAGATCCCGTATCTCTAGCACCTGCACTCTTCATACCTTTGATGAAGAGCTTACCAGGTCCTGAAACCAGAAAGCCAGTTGGACATATCTTAGCCTTAACTCAAGCTTCATATTAGCTCCCATGCTCCATACCACCAACTACCATGGGCAAACATTGCCAAAAGGATACTCTACAAACTGCATAGGGAACTTGGTTAGCAGATCATAAGCCTTCAGTTCCGTGAAGGAAGAGATGACATAACTCCGGTTCTTCTCTAGAAACAGGAAATAAGAGAGTGTTTAGACATAGGAAGCACGCAGCTCCCAATTCTGTGTGTGGGGACCAATGGGCTCAAGAAGCACTCAACCTGTTTATCACCACTTTCTTCCAGCTACTGGTTTCTATCAAGGCAATTTACCTTTCTCTGGTCCAGATGTGGTGACAGTTTGGAGGACCCTATCGTGTACAAAGAAATTGCATGCATTTGCAGCATTTCAGATATTTCTCTGTCACCAGCCAGGATCCTAATCACCACAGAAGAGGAAGGCCAGTTTCATACATTAAGAAAAGCTGGGCTGAATCCTGCCCTCAGAAGCAGCAAAGCAAGATCACATAGATGTCATTAGCCTTAAGCTGCTGCTTTTCATTTTCACTGATGTAACAGAGCAGTATCTGACATATCGTTGTCTTTTCCTTATCAATTCCTTACTACAAGGAGAAGGACAGAAGGAGAGTGTTTGTATTGTACATATGTTGTGGGAGAGAGAGAAAATGGCAGGAAATAGGTTCAAGCAAGTCACAAAAGAAAGTGGAGAACAGCAGCATTTGAAAGCCGTATTCTCCTGGTCAAATGGAAATACTCAGGATCCTGAAAGAACTGAATATAACTTACGGGCAGAGACTTCAAAGGAGTCAAATTTGATAGGCTGTATGTAATTAACTAGGCTGGACATTTCCTCATACGCTGTCACTTCCAAACCAGCGGTGCCCTAGGCAGAAAAAAAATAGAAAAAACACATTAGAGAAGACAGATGAAACCTTTTCCAGAGGTGAAACAAAACACACCTGGGCTTCACATGCAATGAGCGCCAATGGCTGCCCTGACCAAAGCACACCAGTTTCTTTGGCTTCCTGATCTAACAGTTACATTGTGGGCAGCATTGTCAAGGGCACACTGAATTTCTGGGTAGCTTGGCAAAAACTGAAACCAAGACATACAGAAAGGTATCAGTACATAAGAAGTCTAGGACCTCTTTAACCTCTCAAAGCATGGACTCTGGGACAAACCTGGGACATTTTTTGCCTCTTATGAGTGATACTAGGGAGAAGGAAATGGGAAACAGATCTATTCAAGGCATTGCTGATCTGCTTCTTCCCTCTTCTGCAGCAGCACTTCATGTTTCTGTAACAACTTTTATCACACTAAGGCTGAGCCTCTCTAAACACCCTGAAGGCAGATATTTATCACCAAATCATGCAGAATATCAGAGTCAGAAATTATACCTCTTCAGCTATATCCTCTATGTATACTTGTCATAGCACAGGTTCACTTCCCTTTGCATTCTGGAATTAATCTCCATTCAGTGTGGTCAGGCCCGAAAAAGAAAATAAAACCACAGAAAAGGAAGAGAGACAGTAGTGACAGTACCTCATCTGACTGCATCTTTTTAATTTCCTCTTCATCCAGGTTTCCCAGCTGCTCATCCTCTTCCTCTGGTTCCTCTTCAGCCACATCGCCTGCCCAAACTAAGCGCACACAGCCCACATCAGTAGTACTTAGCCAGTAGCACATGGAGACAAGGCATTGTGGCTGCTCACACAGCCTCCGGCTCTAACTCTGCTGACAGGGAAGAACTCTACAAAACCTCACAATCACATCACAGGAGCAAGAGTGGAATATCATATCATTATTAGCAAAATCCAAGTATGAATAGGCCAAACTGGACTAACACACCCAAGAGACCAAGTCATTCTTCCTGCAGGCCTCCCAAAAGCGATGATCACAATGCTGTTTTCCCCACCAAGGTCACACACATTTGTGGGACTGAATGTCTGATTTCTAGCTCCTCTGTAGGAGTGCACATCTTGTCTTCATAAGACTTCATGAGCTCCTGCCATGACAGGGACTGTAAAATTCACTGTTGTACCATTGGTAGAACTCTCTACCTGAGTCCAAGAAATGATGACCTTGGGAGGAGGAGGATGGGAGGAGAGTAGGGTCTGAATGTCTTATAAACCTTCAAGAACCTCAATGTGAGGACCAGTAATGAGAGATGCTAAGCTGGACCTCATTCTCACCAGGTAGAGGTAGATGATCCTTTCCAACCCAAACTGTTCTATGATTCCATTATTCGAAGGTGAATTTGTAGTTATCAGAGAGCTACCGGTGGTAAGAAGTTCTGCACTCTTCCACAAAAACAACATGTTCATTTGTGTATCAATGAATTACCAACCCATGCAGCCATATGCCTCAGAGTAGGCAGAACTGACTGATGGTCAGGGAATTAAGTTGGTTGTCTCTTTTGGGTTGGAATGAAGCATCTGAAAATATTCTGAAGATTTAACATACCTTCCAAGCTTATACTTCGTGAGATACCTGAATGAATGACTGGTATCGGCTTGCCTCAAGCTAGTATTGGGCGATTTAGAAGGTCTCCAGCAGGCCAGACTTGCTCATCTAGCT
Source organism: Netta rufina (assembly GCF_964035555.1). NCBI lineage: Eukaryota > Metazoa > Chordata > Aves > Anseriformes > Anatidae > Netta > Netta rufina. The sequence continues at coordinate 46,468,390 of NC_140128.1, forward strand.
ATAGTAGTCCCGTTTTCCCCTTTAGACATACCAGTATCTTCAGCATCCATAGGGGCTGGCTGCCCAATGAGTTCTGGTTCCACATTCCTCCCTTTCTTCAAAGAATTCTGCCTCTTCCCAGATACAGATTGTTTCTTTTTGTTCTTAATCAAGATTTTCCCTAAGAGATCCTTAGGACTTGGCAGGGGAACTCCTGGCTTCAGCTGCAACAGAGAAACTTCATACTGAACTTTCATCTCAAAGATAGAACTTGAAACACTCAGCAGTCCTGTCCCTCCCAGTGCCATTCCTCTGGCCATTTACTGGTGCATGGAAACATCTCTCACCCACTGTATAATTTAATTTTTCTATCTGCTGGCTCATCCTACTATATCTATGCAGATTTTTCCTAAGACTTCACTTTCCTGATGTCAGTTTCACACCGGCATTTTGTACCTTTCAGTCCTTTCAAGTTCTGCTGCTTGTGCATGCTGTTTCCAGCCACCCATCCTGCACCACAGCTAAAAAACCATCTACATGCCCTGGAGGCATCCACACACCTCTGGCTTTCAAATGCCACCTACTTCTCTCATTATCCCAGAGCCTCAGTCCTAGATCAGCACTCACGCCATATTTAAACTCTCTGCCTAAGGCAGATTTGAAAAGAAAAATCCTGAAGTAGGTGGGTTTGTGTGTGTCATACAAGGATGTGTGACTCAGACTGTGCTTCTAGACCTACACTCCCCGTACAGATAGCAACAGGCCTATTAATAATTTAGCTAATAGAATCACCCTTATCTGGTTCTCTCTCCCCCCCCCCCCAGTTTCTCCCCATTGCCTGGACAAAGACATGAGTCTGAACAGGGGGCAACTGGCAATTTGCTCACTGCTTCTTTTCAGCTCTTCTGATCTCAGTGCTAAAGGCAGATGCTTGGACTAGGTGTTTTAACTCCCCTCTCCCCTATTTAACAAAAAGGAATTGCCTCATACTTTGCAGAACACAGGCACTGCCCATTATTTGTAAATCACTATCCATTCTTAAGGCAGCTGAAGTAGTGCTGTGCATAAGGATCACTGAAAACACCACCTTCTCCACAACAATACGTGCTTGCACAAGCTGTTGACTAGGGTCAAGCAGAGCAGGAGCTTTATTCAGCTATTCTAAGCGTAAAGTTACGCATGTCACTGACCTGTCCATCTATGCCCACAAGGGGATATTTCCAGGGTGTGAACAGGGATTTAGAAGCATTGGTAGGAAGAGTCTGAAATGCTGCTAAGCCCTTGTTCCTGTTTCTTTCCAAAGCAATTGCTGGCAGACAGATCTGAAACTATACCATGTACGAAAATACACTAACTCATCTTCGTACAACCAGTATAGCTTGATCACCTAGAGCTCAGTTTCCAAAGTCATTCAGGTGACAGTGCATTAAGAACAGAATCAGGCAAACACTTAGAAAAACCTCTGTGACTGCAAGGTCTTCCCTCCTCTTTCCGTGTTGCTCTCCACTATGAACCAAGCTCATTTACCTGCTGCACCCTATCTTTGTCACTGTCCTTCTATGTGTTGTGGCATCTCCTAGCACCAGGACTGACTGCTTTTTCAGAAAGACCTCTCCACTAATCCAAGTTCTTTAACCTCCTTCCCCAACTTCCACTTACTGGGTATTTTTCCAGTGGCTCTGTCAGCAGCATATCTCCGAATATGGTTCGGCAGTACTCAGCCATCTTTGCCTGCTGCTTGGGCCTAGTATACAACGAGAGAAAACAGGAATGAACAGGAGAACAGATGCCCAAATCCAGAGCCTAGCATGAGCAACCATCTTGAGATCCACAAAACTCTACCCAGAAAACCATCTCTTGCCTTCTCACAAATACACGTATCCTGAAATCCCTTCCCAGGCTTCTCATTTTTTCATACTCTGCCACACCAAGTTAAAAGGTTGCACACTTGTGGTTGCACTCACTCTGCAGTTTACGTCTCACCTTTTGGCTCTGACCCCCTTTCAATTGATGCAAAAACCTCTAACAGTGTTTCATGTCAGCTCAGGCACTCACTTGAAACCAAGGATCCCTTGCCTGTCTGCTCTGGACAACAGAGAACACAATTCTCCCACATTTGGTCCCCAATCACCAGACACTCACGAGTCCACGTGGTTCTCAAAGGACAGGATGACAGGGTAGAGAGATGTTTTAAAAGCACTTTCTGCAATGGCCTCGATTGCATCCTAAAGGAGAGAGAATGGTCACAGAGATGAGATCAGCAATCACTAATAGCATATCCATCTCCCCACTAAACTAATCCCCAAGTTTCAGATCTCCACACTCATCCTTGTCAGGGGGTTCTTTTTAATGTAACTAAACTTCTCTGGCAAGAAAGTGAGAGATGTCTTCTCTTTCATAGCTGTCCAGATTTCCAGCTCCAACCTTAAAGCCCTATAATTCTCTTTCACACAGCTGAAGTCAATAGTTTGCATAAACATGAAATTGAAGACCTGAAACTCAGTTGTTTTTTTCCTTACATGGCTTAATGTATCCAGAAATGACAGAATATCTAGCAAGAGAGGCAAGTCACTGCCAGATGCACTTCCAATTGGTAGAGAAAGGTATACACAGCACCAGATTAAACTGCCTCAAACCTAATTTACATTTACCTCTGAACCTGTCCAATTTTCTATCATTTCACCTGCTCATAAAATTCTTCTGTCTAGCAGCAGAGAAAACTGGAATGTTCAGTCACCAGCAGCGCTGACATTTCAAATGCAAATACCATGGAAACATTCCCAGCATTAATGATGAAAAAATAATCGTATTTCCCTCAAGTCCCTGTTAAGCTGCCACAAACTTTCCACTATTTTCTTCCCTGGTGCTGCTAATTGACATGGTAAAGAAACATCATTTGTTCCTCTGCAATTACCTCCCAGCTTTTAGTCTGGTGTGTTTGTGCACTAACTTCACACAGTCCATGGCATACTGCACTACGACAACCAGGCTGCAAATTAAACAAGGCCAGGGTTAGCACCATGACCTCAACCTGGGCAACCTCCTTCCTCCTTAAAAAATATTCCCCAAACAATTAAGCAGTCCCCTACTGCCCCCCCAAATCCTGTTTCAGCAGTGATTTTAGCACTGAGGGGTGCTGACCCCAGCAGCTCCTCCATGGACCACTTGGACTCTGCCCAAGAAACCTTCAAGGTTCAGAGGAGGAGAAACTACAAAAGCAGCTGCTAAAAGGCCACAGGCAATGGCAGAAAAATGGATAGAGGTGTGGAGGGAAACATCTACACATTATGTAAAACTAAAACCTGGGCATATGTTAACAGGTTATAATTTCCTTGAGGTACAGTCACATGTTTTAGCAGAACTCTGCAATTACAGCAGCTACAGCTGTCATTATTTCTCCTATCTGTAGTGAACTGCTGTGCAAAATGCAGCAGTGCTATTACAGGATTTGGGAAATTACTGACACTGAATAAGACAATACCTCTGATCATTACTAAGGTTGTGGTGTTTTTTTCCCCCCACACATAAATATTTTAGTACTAGTGAAGTGTGGGAACTGGGGGAAGATAGGGAATAAGAATAAAGACAAAAAATAATAAAGAGTGACTCTGCCTTTTGGCAGCTGCTCTATAAATGAGGGCAGAAAAAATAAGCATGGTGCATTGATTTTTAACTGGTGCATTGATGTTTGTAACTTCTGTGGTTAAATACCCTAAATTTTCAAGGGAGAAGTAGGCTTTGGACTGTGCTTCTGAAGCCTGGCAGCTAAATCCTTGGGGAATACGTCTGCCCAGCATGCTAGAGAGCAGTTGTTCCCCTGAACACATTCCACACAGTCATGTAATTAGGAAGTAATTAGAACTTTTTCCTCCAAAGCACCGCTATCTGAGACTGTAAAACACACAAACCTGCTGTAGAACAGTTAGAAAATGAACTCATTTTAAACATTTGTTTTCTAAAAGCCACCTTGATTGTTTCTCCGACTTGCATCCATCCATAAAATCCACCATCCTCACGCAACTTTCTATCCATACGTCCATCTTGCTACACAACTGCGTGTATGCAGGCACACCTACTCAACTGTCTCTCCATCACTTTTACTTGACTGCCTGCGTTTCAGTCATTCCTTCATCTTCATCCAGCTAACAACTTCTCTAGTGGTCCTCCCACTCCAAAAACGTATGCAAACTCCAGCCTGTTGCATATTTGCTCATCTTTCATTCTACCTACACATTCATTCACTTTGCCATCAGTCTTTCCCTCTCAAACATTTTTGCCCTCAGCCCATGCAGTTGACTGTTACCTCGGTCAGCTAGCCTCCTTGAGCTGAGATCAGTTTAAAACCAAGCAGGACTAAAAGTGAGGAGAAGACTCTTTCTGTACCTTGAAGAGGATCTCAGTTGTCATGGTGAATCCATGAGTGATGATCGGCTCCTCATCTGGGGGACGGCCCTTCCAGCAGTCCAGCTCTACGCAGCGACAGCCAGCCAGCAGTGTCTGACGATACATTTCAGGAGACGAGATACCAGAAAACTGACCAGCTGCAGGAGAGCACAGGCAGGGAGGCTCTTTAGCTATTCATGTGGGACACTTTCTACATAAACTAGAGCAACAGAACTCTGCTGTCTTTGAGCAGGTGTGCATGGCAGAATGACAAGACATTTTAGGTAACAGGGTGACATTTCTTCTTACACAGCATTTAAGTGTCAAGCCCCTTACTGTGCTTTACAGCCCTCAGCCCTCCAAACTTCAGGGTAGATGCACCTGCCTGATTAATTGTCAGGATCATTCATCCATCCCTGGTGATGGTACATACCTGCTGGAGCTGAAGCAGATTCTGGAACTGCCCATACCTGTTAAATATGTGTTGTGTGATGAATTGATGAAGTAGTGTGAGAGTGGCTGCGTCATGTCCTGGTACAGCACCAATTTATCCAGCGCTATCACGTTGTTCTCAGGGCCACAGAGAAACCAGACCATCCCCTCTGGAGACAACTGCCCTACATAGAGAACAAAGATGTTAATGGTACTGAAACAAAATAGTTCTGGCACCTCGTCCCAGTGCACTGCAACACAGAGGTTTGTGAGAATCAGGCTGGTTGTTCCCCTGGGAAAGCCAGGATAGCAGAAGGTGTGAGATCCTCTACTATTTTCATGCTACCTTGACAGCAGGACATGACATAAAAACAAGACCTACGGGCCGAGCAAGACTCACCTCTTTGGATGTTAATCCCACTGGGCTCATATTTCTCTATCAGGCTCTGCACCTGCTCAGGTTTTGCTGGTGGGAAAAGGATGTCATTGAGGCGAGAGTCTCGCTGCTTCTTGTTGATGAACTTTGCCAAGTGTTCCTTGGTCATGTAGGGTTTTGCTTTTAAATGGCTAAGGGGAGAGAATTATAGGGGAGCAGAGGTAAGGCATGTATACTACTAAGAAAACTTCACAAGAGATTGGTCCTTGCCCAGGTTAGCAATGGGCACCCAGTTCTCTGGGCCCAATGTTCTGTCTGCGTTCCTTCCTGTAAAAGATGCTTCTCTCTGTGGCTATTTTTCTTCTTTTATATTCTTCCTAACTAATGTGCTACTGTTAAGAGGTTGTATAATGGAAAAAGGCGGCATAATTTGAGCTTCTGACTTGAACTCTAAAGGTAATTTCAGAACACATTGAATAGAAATTAAGTCCATTTAAGAATTCACAGGTTTAGCTACTTGAAAAGAATTCACTAGCTACTGGCAAAGCTCTGTGGTTCTAATGCTGTACATGGTCTTGTCTAAGGCTAGCCAAAAGCAGTATCACATTAGCACGATCTAGTGTTGACCTGGAATCAGCCCTTCCGATAGTGACTATTTAGAGCCCATGCAGCACAGTGACGCCTGATCCCTTTTATCAGGGTTGTCAGTGGAAGAGTAAAGTGCACTGGCACTGTTTTGTGACATGGGTACCTGCCTTTATAGGCAGGCTTGAGAGCAGCCAAATAATAAATGTAGCAACCCCTCTCCCCACCTTTTTGCCTATCTTTTGCCACAAGAGATCAAATCCTTTTATGTGGCTTGAGGGAAACTTACTGTGAGGTAAATATCTCATCAATCTCAGGCCGTGGACACAGATTCATGAGGAAAGTTTTATACACAGTCTCAGGAAAGTCCTCTGGATTGATGGCATCATTCTGAGAATGAAAGAAGGACGTGTCAGTACCATTAACCCATGATGGTTTTCACCTCTGTTAACACTCAACACCCCCAGTCCAGCACTCAATTGTGAAAAGGCAAATAAGCAACTGGAACATCTAGCAAGGTTTTTAGGAAAGAGGAGATGGAGTGGAGAAACATTATAATGGCCTACTTCAGAACAGACAGTTATTTAAACTGTCCCTTGGTGCCTCTTGTGTGATGATATAAGACTAGTGCGTGGTGAACTGACAGGAACTGTTAGAGTTCCAGATTGTACTCTGCAGGTTGGTAGAAGTGCTAAGAGTAACCATGAGACCTGTTGCTTCAAAGAGCAGTGAAACAGGCAGAAGGGAATGTGCTGTTTCTTGTGCCACATAATGCAAGTGACAGAGCTGCAAGTGCTATTGCTTTACAAACAGTAAGAATTGATCTTAGCAGGCCTGCACTTAAGGCAAGGTAGCTAGCAAAAGGACAGGGTTTCAAAGCAATTTAAGAGCATCTGGGTGACTGAAGTTTTTAAAGCCAAGGGAATCACAGTCAGGGTAGTCAGAAAGATTTTTCTCAAGCTAGAGAGATCTTTGGGTACCTAGTAAGACCCTTACCTTGCCTTTTGGAAGATGACAAGCACTTAATGCTGCTTCCACCCTTTTCCTGTCTGCAGGAAACATCTGAAAAATACTAAGCAGACAGGGAAAAAAGAAACCATCACCACAGGAGTCAAGTCAGAAAGCCTGGGTTTGGGTGGCTAGGAGCTGCAACCAGAGTGCAAGGCATTCAAAATGCACAACAAAGGAGACCAACAATAAGACATGAACCAAAGAAGGAAGGCAGTGTTTCTCCAAGAGTACCTGATGGACCAGATCTTATAAGCCTATGGTTGATTTTCTGACTGCTGCCTTAATATAGAAGTTCTATATTTTTGCACAGGGATCTAGAAGAGCCTTGTTACTAAGCTGCGTCAGCTTACTCCCAAAATCATTACTCGCTATCCTTGCCTACATCTCTTGGAGGTGCCCTCTTTGGTAGCTGTTCTCATGCTACAAATTCCCCATACTTCCTCCCACAAGACATTACCAATGCAGTAGCTGGCACTAGCCAGCAATAAGTTTGTAGTCAAGACAATATTCCAAAATAAGCAAACAAACATTGTACATATTTGCTGGTTTAGAAGAAGGCAAAAATTTCTGTCCTGGAAACCAAAGGCTTTCCATGAATTCAAGGAACAAACTCATTACAGAGGAAAAGAAAAACAAAACAACAACAACAACAACAACAACAACAACAAAAAAAGCTCATCTTCGATTTAGAAAGCTGGGTATTGGTCTACAGGGTAGAACTCACCTGGTCAAGCCTTTGGTTTAAAGCAGCCTCTGCTGTATTACAGAATTAACATTAACTGAGCTTTCCCTAATTTCAGAATATCCCAATCAACAACAATGAGGTCTCTGCTGTGGATAAATTTAAATGTCAGGTCTATTACACTCCTGGCATCACAGCTGCTCAATGACAAAAAAGGAGAACAAAAAGTGCCAAACGTGTTGACAGGTGGAAAAGTGCTCAACTGGAGCTGCAGATGATTTATGCAAACTCAGTGCATGCTGGTTTCTCGAGCAGCCCTTTGCAAGGCAAAAAATGCAGCACTCTTGTTATGCTTCAAAAGGGATTTAAATGTCAAAAGAGAAAGGCAAATAAATGTGGAATTAAAAAAAAAAAATCTGATATGAAGTTCTGAAAACCTTGCATACACCTGCACCTGGAAATGCTGAATATTTTTATAAATCTGGCTCTTAATCCAGACCATTTTAAACAACTAATGCTTTAGACCATAAGTCTGTTTTTCTACTCTGCAAGAAAGAAAGACCAGGGCATTGAAGAGGGGTCCAGGCTGCACCAGACATTTTTTGAGCTTATTTCAGAAAAATAAGCTGCTTTCTCTCTACAGTAATGCTACCTTGCTTGCATTTTAAAGATCAATTTAAAGTACTCTTTCCCTAGTGTGAGTTATTCATTAAAGAGCTATACATTTTTAAAAGCCCCTTGATGTGTACACTGGTTTCTGGTAGAATGAAATTCTACTGTTTTGTAGTTTAGAAAACAAACAACAAAAAATGTTTATTGTTGAATAATGATCAACCATCCAGGAGCACATTTAGCCAGCACAGATTTAATGTGGAATCGTTATGCAATATAACACACAGTAGGTAGTGTATTTATTACAGGTGATTAGCACTTGCCTCTTGTGACCCTGTAACACAGCATAAGCTTAGAAACAGAGTGGTTCAGAACTTTCCTGTGAATACCCATGAATGCACTCACTGCAGGTCCTTGTTCTTAAAACAAAAGATAAATTATGTACCTCAAAGGGAATTCAACACTGCATTGCAGCTTTTTTTTAGTCTATGAGTTAATCGACATCAAGGAGTCACAGGGTAAGCCATGGAGTGATCTGACTAGGGAAGATACTGAGGGACACAAAACCAATTCTACATTTATGCCATGCAGTGCAGCGGAGAAGTAATAGGTCCATCTTTGCTTCAGCAAAGCAGCATTGGCTTATTCTCATGGCAGCCCTACCCTGATGAACAAAGCCAATACTTGTGGCATTGAGCTCAAATCTACCCTATCCTGTACTTGAGCCAGCTTTAACATTGGCTCAGTGGTCTGTCCTCAAAGGCTGTTTCCTTCATGCAGAGTGAAGATGGAAGGCAGTGGGATTACACCAGGGGAGAATAGGTATAGCAGTCGTACATGAACACAGGAGTGAAAGCAATGGATCCCTACTTCAGGCTATCTGGAAAGTCAAGCAAAAAGTTCTCCTGTAGGAACGATACACATACAGAGCTCATTGCATGAAATCTCAAACAAGTCTTACAAATCTCAAAACTCAGGTTTGCAAAACAAATCCCCAGTTAGAATTTTACCAAAGTTGCTTAGCTTTGGAAGTGAAGTCCATGGCTGTTCAAGACAATTTCTTTCTGTAGATGAAGGAAGTGGTCACAAAAGGTCTCCTTTCCAGACCCAAACTATGTCCCAGCCCCCTCACTGGGAGGAATCTAGGTGCAGCAGGACCTCATGACCTGAATACAGAGGCAATGGCCTTTACCTCTTAGGCCCAGTAGTAGGCAGCTGAAGCCACTGAGCTACCATCCTCTTACCAGCTCCTCTGTCTTTACTGTCTTTAATTGAACATACAACAAAAAACAACCAACCCATACTCACTTCCTGACAGGAATCTTTCCCTCTGCATTAAGCTGCATCTTCAGTTTCACCAGGCTGTGAAAAAAGAAGTCAAGATGATGAAAATTCACTTTGTACAATCTGACAGATTCTGTTAAGGAAGGAGCAAAAGAGAAAATGCAACTGGGAAAGGAAACCAACGGTTAACTGGAAAACGGGGTCCTGCAGACTGTTACCTTAACCTCAAGACAGAACCTATTCTCACTTCTTGGGAAAGAGAAACGGGAGAATTGTAAGAGAACTGATATCAGAATTATTACTCTGAAACATATGACATAAATATGAGATAATGGTATCCTACTGTTCCTTAGTGATCCCAGGCTGCCAACCAAACAGCATTACAGACAAGAAAAAGAGGCAGCACGTTGCTGGGCCAAGCACTGTGACTGTGGGTGGGTGGGGGATATTTGAGGCTCAGAATTTCAGTTTGTCTAATACCACCTAATACCATGTGTGTGTTTGACTGGTACTGTGGTACCAGTCAGTTGTCATACAACAGAGGACCCATTTACCACCCCCTGCCCTGTGCCATAAAGCTCCCAAGTTGAAAAAAGGACTCATTTGGAGACTGCCCAAAAGACTTGGAAGCTAAGAAGCCTTTTCTTTCTATTAGAGACAGAAAGAGCAACAAATACGTGTTTCAGAGAACGTTTGTTAGAAATCACTTACATTTTCTCCAGGAAGGTGTACCGAGAAGCATTGTATGTGAGGGGATTCCGAACGATGGCCATAATATCCTCTGCCCAGCTCTGGAGAAAAAGCAAAGACACAAAGTGGAGGTAGTTGGGCATTACAGAACTGTGAGTAGGAACACCACGTTGAATATGGAGAGGGCATGGACATGTCCTGATACTGCTGGGCTACAAATCCCAGCTGCACCCTGGGCCTGGCTACATCACCTTCCTACTGCCTATGCATACCAGCAGCCGAAAGTTTTCTTACTGAGTCATCTCAGTTGTCTATTCATACAAAGCACAAAACAACACACGTGAACAAAACCTTGCTGGTAACACTGACAAGGTTCAGGCTCCCTGTCTTCCCTTCTTCTTTCCTGCTCCCCCTTCAATGTCCCAGCTCAGTGTTTCCCAGTGCTTCCTTGTCCTCAGGTCCTCATACCTTGCCAACATTTTCCTTGTAGGACACAAAGTTATGGAAAGTGAGGTCCACCATGTCAGGGCCAGATACAATAGTCAGAGTCTTAAGCAGAAAGGTGCTGTGAGGGTAATCCAAATTAAAAACTTCTCGGAGCTTCTGGCACTGCAAAATAAACAGAACAGGTCAGGACAAGTGAAGAATGAGGTGAACTGCACCTGAAAAAAAGTGAACAGGACCCAATGCAAACATTGACCCAAATCCACAGCAAGCTTTTTGGCATTTGCAAAATTATTTAATGCAATCTTCCTTGTCTTTCCTTATTTTTCCTTTTTATTCTGGAGCCTGCATTACCTTCATCCTTCAAGCAACAACAGTTGCGACCAACATCACTGCACAAACATGCTGTTTTGGTCTAAAAAAAGTACACATTGGAGACTGCTTTGAAAGAAATTCTTTGTGAATCTTCAGCCTGAACTTGAAGAGAGGCAGATGAGTATTTGGTCTGCCCATACTAGAGGTTCATAACCAAGTTATTACAGACAGCCATTTGTGAAAACATATGCTAAGAACGTATTTTAGATCAGCATGATACTTCTTGCTCTAGCCTCCCTTCACCACAAGAAAGGTGGTGATAGGGATCCCAGAAGGTCTACAGGGTTTAAGCCTGGTTATTGCAAAAAGAGGCCCTCTCCTTCCAAGTGACGTTTTCTGCGAGTTGTCAGTTGCTACATTTATTTTTTCCATAGCAATTGCAATGTGAGCCATTGCTGTAGGACCAGAGATTTGTTAAGTATAAGACTCATCCGATTAGTCATACTTGGATTTCATCACCATATGAAAGTATTTATAGAATCCCCTTAACTTATTTAGCATTTTCTGCATTCCTATGTAAGGCATCACTAAACCAAGGTATCCTGGAGTTACACTGATGGTCTCTTTTTATAACCAAAGGATAAAGTTCCCGTGTCCTCAAATAAAGCACAGCAATTTATTATTTGAAGTGCAGGATAAATCCACATTGAAGCAAACAGGGAGGCTGTCAAAGCATCTGCTCTTTCAGAAACTAAGAGCAAAATTCACAATCAGAGATTCTTAGAAAGGCACGTCATTCTCAGAAATTTAACTACAGCTGGAACTTGAACTCTCATTGTGTGCACGTGCAGTTAGACACATGGCTGAGTTATTTCATTTCAACAAATAATACCCTAACATCAGTAATACCCTAACACGTTGGAGTTACCACATCAACCTCAGCAAAAGAGCTTTTAGTTAAATGACTTTACATGTTTGCTATAAATTTAGAGCACTTAAAGTCAGCCACTGCAGCTCAGCTCCTGTTTAGCAACTCATTAATCTGCTATTAACTGGACAATGTCTGAACCTTTGCAAGATGATGAAAATTAGCTTCCTGATCTTTCACGAACCTCAATTTAGCCAAAACCAATAAATAAATTGAAACAAAAACAAAAACAAAAACCCTCAGATATACAAGCAACTGTTTTCATTCCAGCGTGATTCAAATGCAACCAATTGTTTCTGCCACCAAATTTTCTCGTTATATTTGGACTATGATAGTTGAAACCGAAACAGATCAGCTTCAGGCATTCTCATATGCCTGCACTGTCTCACACAGAGAACTGCATATATATTTTATAAGGAACTACGCAGAATTTTTTTTTCCTACTGCATTTTTCTAAATTCCTGCAGCATCTGAAATTTGAACACACCTGCTGCAAGCAGGCATCTTTAGGAAAAACAAAATGAGCTGGATTATAACTCAAGACCATCTGACTGCTGTCTCTCACTTCACAGAAGCCTCTCCTTGGTGGTACCTGAAACCTGTGTGATCCAAGAATATTTGGAGGGAAAGAAGTGGGAAGGCAGTCAGTCACCCAAACAATTTGCTTATTTTCTAATAGCCACAGGGTTTCAGAAATGTGTCATTTTTGCACTGTAAGCAATTTTTCTCTGCAGAAGTGAACAGCATCCACACACCCTATTGCACTCACAGTGACTTCTTGATGGAGCTTGCACATTTGATAAGTGGCAAAGTGTCAGGATTTTAGTCTCAAATTTAACTTCATCTCACAAACCCAGCGGTATTTGTTCAGCTTCCTTACCTCTGGTGTTGTAAATTATATGAAGCTAAGACAATGGAGAACTTGTGGTTTATGCTGAACTCATTTCCTGTATTTGTTACAAATCGGCTCCTCCCTCCCCTTCCGTCTCTGCAATCTGGTGGCCCTTGGCTCTCCCGCAGCCATTTCTGAGCAGGATGTGTCCCTAGCAGGCTGAATGCTGTACCAGGGCTTCTGCCCTTCTTGCTGTGCTCTGCCAGACAAAACTTGATGTGTGCAGTGTTCAGTAATGGCCTGACCATCCTCTCAGAGCAAGCAGCTGATGGTTAGCCTTGCCCTATAGAGCTCTCTAGATACTTTATCAGTTTACGACACCCCCTAACACCTCTGTGGAGTTGTTAGCTTCGTTGTACAAGAAGCAAACTGAAGCAGGGAGAGGAAAAGAGAGGGAAGGATGATCTTCTTAGGGATCTAAATTGGGTCATATTTTCCTAGCAATTATTTCCTCCCTAGCCTTAAGCAAGTCACTCACTTACTTTGTGCTGCCTACTTTACACGAGGATTATCTCCCTCATGGGATAAATGCAGTGATGTTAGCATAACACCGAGCAAAAATGGGGAGAGCGGACTGTGTCTAAAGGCACCGAACCTCGTGCCATGTTTTCCTCTTTTATAACCTGTATTCCTTCAGCGCTTTCTGCTGCAGCTTCACTGGTAATCACGTAATGCCACACTGCAGGTGGACATAAAAGAAGAGAAGGAATTGATATGTGAAAAGCAGGACAACCATGTTAGCTATGCAAATCAGAGGAAGGGAAACACAGAGTTAGGAAATCCACTTAAAAAACAAAACAAAAAAAAAAAAAAACACAACACACAAACAGAAAACGACCAATCAGCAGAGTGGCTGAAATACAGAATCAGCTTTCATTTCCCTTCCTACCCTCCTGATTTCCCTAAAATCCTGATCTCAAAAAAAAAAACACATTCATAATCCAGAGAAAAGCAAATTCTCATGCAAACATAGACAAAAAACTAGGCTTAACACAAGAGATGGAAAGAGTCTTTTGTCTTTTCTCTGCTTGAAGCAGGATACAGCCAAATGCCAGCCAGGATTTGCTACAGCTGCACACACTCGCTGCACAATGACAATTCTGTGTCCCTGTGAAACACGTTATGTGATGCAGTGCTTGTGGTATTGGAGAACACAACTAGAAAAAACAAACTCTTTCCCCCTTACATTCTTTAGGACAGTAGTACCAAGCCCACAAGAAAACCTAAACAAGAGATCTGGTGCGTTCTCAAAGCTGTAAGAAGAGGAGTCAGAGAGGGCACGGTGAAGAGTGAACATGCCCCAGACTCTGGTCACTGTGCTCTGTCTAGAGGGGAAGGTGGTCCTGGGGACTGAAAGATTTTTGGAGAAGGAAGGTCTTGTTGGGTCACTCAACGGGAAAGGGAGCACCAAGATTATCCCAATGTCTTTGTCTCTTCAGGTAACGCTCGTGTTCTCTCCTTGGCAGATCTGCGGCACTGTGGGAGGCAGGAGGCTCGTGGCTGAGCTGCAGCAGGGAGTGCTGGTGGCACCTGCAGCAAGCATCTCAGAGAGACAAGGGAGAGAAAGATGCATAGATGAAGCACCTCACTGCTCTTATCTACAGGAGCTGGAAAACACAGCTGCACACAGATCCGCATGGCACAAAATAACCCACAGCCTTCTGGAATGAAACAGGAACAGACTGTGAGGGAGAGATCCAGGCTGTGCATCCTCAATAACTTCTGTCCCTGTAGTCCGTAAGCTCATGCTGTCTCTCCCGCATTTCTGCAGCAAAAGGCCATTTTTCTGATGTGGCTGTTTGCTTTCTTGACCCCCTGCTCCACCATCAGTTTGCGAGCCAGAGGTTTCTACTTGCTTTTCTCATTCACATGTATCAGTTTGTCTCTGTACAGCTTCTTAGGATCATCACTCTTATTTGGAGGCCCAAATTTCAGACCTTGTTTAGGTCCATCCTGGGAACTGTGCTCACACCCATTGCTGAATGCAAAGCATAGCACTTGAGGTGTTGTTAGATGCCCAGAGATGCTTTCTCTAACCCTGCAATGCAGCAAAATGACTGACAGCCCCCAACCTGGTTATAGCCCACAGCTCAGCACTCTGCTCATCTCTGAGCAAATATGAATGCTCCCTACGTGGGTGGTTCCTAAACACTGCAGGTTCCTACTGCATTGTCCAAAGTCCATGAGAAATACCTCATACACGTTCAGCTCAGCGTCCACATGTCTAGATTCAATGGCAACAATGTGTGTAAGAGGACGAAATTGTATTATAATAATGAGCAATAGCAAGAAAACACAACTTTTGTTTTTATGAAAAATTATACTCATTTCAGAGCCAATGCCTTCTAAAATGTCTAAACAAAACCCAAGACGTAGCCAACAGCTCAGCAGCCTTGTCTACAGAACCATGTATTTTGGTCTTAATTATTACAGTGTGTAAGTGTTCTAGGGTCTTGGTGCACCAGAAGAAAACAAAATGGAGCAGCTGTTATTGTTCCTTGTTACTCAAAGAAAAACACAAAATTGCATTGTAAATAACATCTTGATCTGCTTTGGCATGCTGCTGAACTACTTTCAATAGCTTTTTATCTTGTCTCGTTTATGTTAAAAGTCTCTGCTAATTCTTATCTTTATTGCTCTTGAACTTGTGCCAGAGTTCATTCTGCCCTGTCTCTCTCTCTCTCTCTCAAAAAAAAAAAAAAAATCGAGAAAAAAAAGCTGCAGAACATTTTGCGTAGCTCTCAAAAAAAAAAAAAAAAAAAATTAAAAAAATAAAGTAAAGGGGGGGTGAGAAGGAGAAAATGCATACACATAGGAGAGGTCACAGGAGGACTTCAGCATGCTGTGTGCGTGTTTATGTGCTAACATGCCAGGAGGCAAGGGCTCCAGCCAGAGGCAGGAACAGAGAGCCTTTGCTGAAAGGGCACAGCTGTTCCTCACCTTCAGTCAAGTTTAGTTCCCTGAAGTTTGCTGCCAGCTCTTAGCTACTTGTTCCTTCTTGGATGTTACACTCCTGTCTGCTCGACGCTCCCTAAGCACCCTGCAGTCAAAGAGAAAGTCCCTCTACCAACCCCTGCCTCACAGCTCGCAGGGACAACGCTGGGACCCGTACTGGTGAGGGAGTGCATGCAACAGCAGATGTTTTCAGAAATGGTCTTCTGCACAGAGCCCTTGGTGTTAGTCTTCTTGCCATGCAAAGAGAAGTTACAAAGAAAATACAAAACCTCTTCCTTTGGCAGCAGCAGCAGAATGTTACTGTCCTGAGTACCTTGTAGAAGAAAGCACTAGATGCCCATGGTAAAGCACTGCCCTTCCTGGTAATTGCTTTTGGCCATGATTCAGTAAGAAAACTGAATCACATGCTTTGTCTCACAGAGGCCATGGATTTACTATGGCTGGTGTCATTCGCAAGGCAAGGGGAAAGGATGCTTGATGTGGCATTGCTTGTATCTGAAGCTTTTCTAACAGCTGTGATCTGGTTCTCTTTGTCTTAAATATCAACCATTAGCCCCTTCACTTCCACTTTTCGCCAATAAGATGAGTAACTGTCTATTAATTTCAGCAGCTATATCCTACAACCATTCCAAGCCATTATTACGTAACAGGGGAAACCAGCACATTCTTTCATTCTTCTTCCCTTCACTTCTCACAGATCTTTCTCCGCTTTGTCACACCACTTTTCCATATTTATACCTTTTTGTAATTATGCACCAGAGCTGGATGCACTATGGGGAGGGTGTGGTGATTCTTGTTAAGAAATTTTTCACTGCTTTCGACATTTCTTTGAGTGTTCTCAAATTCTGTTCTCAAGAAAGCCAACTGAATACACAACTGAGGACTTCAAACATGCTCTGTAAGCAGTCAGGACAGCTGTACATAAACTGGACATTTCCAGGACTGGATAGCACATCTCTCCCACCACTTCGGTTCAACACCCACACAAGACCTCCCATCATCTCATAAGAGAAAGGTGGATAAGGAGCCAACCTAGTACATTTTATAAAGTGCTGTCAAAGAAATACCAGAAAATCTCCTGAAATAAAAAGATGTTATATTAAATGATTTTAAGATACAGGACTCAAAAAGCACTTCCAATCTTCACAGCAGAGGTTGTCATCATGTGCATCACTTCTGCATGTTGAAAATACTTAATAAATGACTGAAAGCTTGACCTTTGTTTCTTTGTTTGTAAAAAATGAACTGTAGCCAGTTTCCAAGACTGCAAAACACTGTTTCTAGCCTATTAAAATACAGAATACTAGAATATTGTATAGCTATTAATATGGCTATTAAAATAGCTAGAATACAACAGCTATAACAGGCAAGCCCAAAGAACCATCCAGACGCCTGGGGAAGAGTATAAGAACAGGGCAAATCCAATCATACTTCCCTGGCACATTTCTGCAGCTTCCAGCAATTTGTGGCTAGGCAACTTCTTAAGCCAGCTCCAACCCCAACTTCCTGAGCCTGCCTTCACTGGAGAGGTCGTGCAGCCTAATCATCTTTGTAGCCTTAGATGGTCTTGAACCTGCTCTTCTCCTACAGCAGGTGGTTCTTCATTCTTCCAGTCCCTGCCTTGGCCTTCTGGAGCCCAAGCCATGTGGCTGGAGCTCTTTTTGGTGAAGACTAAGGCAAAATAGTCCTTATATACCTCATCCTTCTTCAAATCTCAGGTGACCAGGTCTCCTGTTTCCTTCCAGAGAGGGCCCAGAATTTCCCTAAACGTCCTTTCATCACCGATGTACCTATATAACCCATTCTTGTTGCCCTTGCTGAGCCTGGCCATATTTAATTCTAAAAGGGCTTTGGCTTTCCTAACCTGATCTCAGGCTGTTTGAACAATGTCTCTGCATCCCTCCCAGGCTATCTGTCCTTGCTTCAGCTCTCTGTAGGCCTTCTTCTTTTTCACATGTTGTGCAGGAAGGCATCCCACAGCACAATGACACGTGTCAAACAGCAGCATCTCTTTTTGCTCGTGCTGAACCTGCCTTTGGAAAATTCCACTTGATGCATAGCTCTCATGGGAAGAAACACTGAGCAACAGCTTCATGCTCATCTTCTCCATTCAGCTCCTGATTTAACAGCATTCCACGATACTCTTCCCACAATCCCCTCCCCCCCCCCCCCTTTTTTGTCTGACTGCAGACTCTCTGCTCTTTCTCTTCCACTGATGCTCTTCCTACAGTAGCATAATTAATAAAAGTATGAAATGGCTATTTTCTACTTTTTCCAGTTCTTGGTCTAATTTGGTAAAGTCACTAGAAAAACAGAAATGGGGTGCATTCAGGTCGTACACAGTGGCATAATGGTATTTCCTAATTCCTTATAATTGTTAACAGACAACTTTTTTGACCAAATACAAGAGAACACTAAGTCAGCACTTTCATGGGTTTACTACTCAAAAACAAGATCATGAGGGTATGTGTAATGGTCAACTAAGAGCCTGTCAGAAGAAGATTAAAATGTTTTTTTTTTTTTTTTCTTCCTGTGTGTTGCCCGATGTTTATCCGTACTAAATTTCATCACTTATTAGATCATCCAGTCAATCAGCAATTCAAGGTCTTTCTACAAATCAGGCCTCATTTTATTACTACAAATAACTTGGTACCATTGGAAAACTGTCATCTCTGTACACCTCTTTTGTAGATCCCATATGAACATGGAATATGTCACAGGCCCAAGCACTGGTCTTTCTGGGAACATGGGAGTATACTAGTTCTGTCTTCTCCTAGGACATCTTTTATATCTTTTTTTACTCTCAAGCAGTAATTTTTCCATACAAAGACCTCAGCTCTCATTCTGTTCTTTAAGAGTCTTTGACTAAAATGGGAATTACACAGGTCACTTTTTAATCTTATTGAAAAGATATAGAGCTACCTGTGGGACACTGCCACTGATTCCAACATTCTTGCCTTTTGCTACCCTGGTACTGCTCATGAACCCACCATACTCTTTACTAGAGCCTTTTTCTACTTTTATTAAAAATCTTTTAAAAGGCTATTTCAGGTACCAG
This sequence comes from Netta rufina, assembly GCF_964035555.1. Taxonomy (NCBI): domain Eukaryota; kingdom Metazoa; phylum Chordata; class Aves; order Anseriformes; family Anatidae; genus Netta; species Netta rufina. Next base: position 46,487,016 of record NC_140128.1, read on the forward strand.
CTTTGATGTGGAATGTGCTGATCACAAAACCATTGTGAATCACTCTTAAACTGGGGTTTGTCTTGTTTCCAGAGCACTTCCTTTCTGGGAGTAGTGGCTCATCACAGAAAGATGCTTTTTGAGTAGAAATTCCTTCTGTCTAGGGGCAGCCCTGACACTGTACTTGTGCTGCCATGTTTCTCTTGGTAGTCTCCAATGCAAGTCTTCTTTAATTAGACCAAAATCTCAGTCATTCTCCTGCCTGCCTGGCTGCTGCTACCAAATGGACACCCATTTATGGCCTCAGTACTTCCACCACCAATTTAAAAACTACAAAGTTGGATATATTTCACAAACCGGTTATTTGTGAAGTTTAACACCCTAGAAAACTGTCTCATAACTCTCCTTTGCATAGATCTTTTCCTTCAGTGTAGCACTCAGTTCTATTAGCTCCAAAAATTGTATGCTCTCAAATGAAAAAAAAAATCTGATAGCTTTTTTCAAATATTATTCCCACAAAACAAGTTACAGATGAAATTGTAGGCTTGTTTACAACTCAAATGTGTTTAATTCTAGTTATTTTTCTGAAAAGAAACAGTTTCCTAGAAGGAATTAAGATTTTTAAGAATTGTGAAAGATGGGTACTGCTTTTGAGCTCTGCTGTACCTTTATCATCCATCTTCTTAGGTTGTTTTGAGAAGCATCAGCCTCAGGGAACTTTGATTAGACATTTTTAGAGAGGTATTAGGAAAACATCCATACTTCTTGCGCAAAGAGGCTGCTCAAGTCTCTCAGTGTATATTGCAAAATCTTCCTCTTTTACATTAGACTGAGAATCACCTATGTTACCATACGGAGCCATTACCTTCACTTTTTTTCCTTTTCGCTTTCTAGCTTTACTTTAATGTTCTGCTTGTCTTTTTCACACACAGAAAAGTTCAAACCAAACAAAAGTCAAACCCTGAAAAAAAAAGTCCTAACAAGGACACAACTTTGCTGCAGGAAGCTTAAATTATAACTGAAACCAAAAACAAAGCCATAATCATGTGCTTCCCTTAGTATGCTACCCTGCAAACAGCTATTTGAAAAAAACAGTATCTTTTTTTCTGAAACTACATTTTTTTCCCCTTTAAAACCAAAACCAAAACCACCACACACTGTGTTGGACTCTAACTACAGGTTTGTAGCTGCCTTGATCCAGCCTATGCATCTTTGTATGATAGCAACTCTGGTAACTCCGTACAGAAGCATCACAGGACTCCTTCCTGGTGTAACTCAGTGATCAGAAAGGCCAGACCAAGGTTAAAAACAGCCAGATGCATGGCACAGGAGAGAACACAGCTGCTGTGCACAACAGAAGATTGCTCTTTTGGCATGCACTTGGAACCTGACCTGTTGTTTCCTCAGCTTTCTGGCATACTCCTTCCAACAGGTTCATATACCACAGTCTGTGTCTTTCAGGTGCACAGTGAACTACTGGGAAGTTTAAGAACATGAGTAGACAGCTTTTCTATATTTACATAGTTCTGATGTGAAGAGAAAATGGTGCCTCAACCTTCTTATAACAGAAAGCCAAAGTAAACTGCCTCAGCTTATGCCAAAGACCCAGACAGCCTTGCCATTGCCATACAAACTGACAGAAATGAAGCACTCACCTTGGGGATTTTGGCAAATCGCCCTACTCGAGTATCTCGGATGCTGGTTATATCCAGAATTTCCATTTCCTACAACAGAACAAGGACAAGGAAGGTTAAGGAAAGGAAGATGTAAAGACAAAACCATTGCAGAGCCCCCAGAAGCTGCAAAGCTGGTCTGAGCCAGTGCCCTTCGTTGGGGAAGAGCACTCCAAACAGGAACAACACAGGCAGGGGAACATCAGCTGCTGATATGCTGAGCTGGCAGGCTGGTTAGCATAGAGGCAGTGTTGGTCTGCAGCGCCATCCTTTTCAGGGTGAGACCCTGTGTGGATTACAAAGGCTCTGACACTGGGGTGAAATGAAACTCCTGTCTACCCATACAACAGGCCTCCGTTTTCCTGTCTTGACCACCAGATTCTGGGCTTCAGATATGGACTGTAGTCACAGTAGACCTGAGTTGGCCCAGACATCCAGGCAGAAACAACAGGAGTGGCAGAGCCTGGGCAGTATTTTTGCCAACCTTGGCAAGCAGGGAATGGGAACACCACTACAGCTGCATTTTCACCTCAGGGTACAATGGCAGGATGAGGATACTGAGCTAGAGCTGGGTAAATAAAACCCAAGAAAGCAGATAGTGTGACTTTTGAAATGAAAATGGTGAATCTAGGCAGAGCTGTGGCAGAACATGAAGTGCTCAGTAAGCACTGCAGGGGAAGAGCACAATGGTGGTGTGAGCCAAGTGTTCATCCTACTCTGTACCATTTGGATCAATTTAAGGAGACAGGTACTGCAGAAAAAGCATGCACATGGATTTGATGCACACGTAGCCTTTCCTACTCTACTATTACATTCTCTCACTTCTGTACCAGAGTCTAGTACTGGTTGTTGAGACAGGAACTCATGTCATGCGAGGGAGTATATGATATGCATAGAGGTTTGAATGGGGAAACTCCTCCCCAGCAAACAGTTTATACATCAATGCAATCCAGAATCTCCTGTCAGTGATATTATGAACCTGTCTTTTGCCTTCACACAATCAACACAGGGCAGCTGAGCTGGAAGGCAGGCAGCACCACTTCTCCCAACAAGCCTCCTGAAGCAATTCACATGGAGGACATTCCATGAGCTTCCCTGGGCAGCCCACTCCACATCCTCACTGTCCCTGCTACTGGCTAGTTGCTGTGTTTATTTTGTTTGTTCTTTTAATATCCAGCCTGAATTTCCTTCCTCTGTTACTAATTTACCTGCTCACAACATATCTGGAGAACAAATTATACTTGTTGCAGCAGATATTATTTTCCAAGATTGTAATAAAGAACAATGTGGATACCGTGTCTTCTGGCTGTATCCCCACTTTATTGTCAAGCAGGATGGAAATGTTAGTGCTAACCTCACTCCTTTTTGGTTCCCTAGCACAAAAACAGTGCAGCTTTTCCTTGCTGCTTATGACAAACAGATTTCAAGACGAGTCAGCCATAGAAAGATTAATAATCCATATGAGTTCAGCAACTGAACGAAGAACTCATGCTCTGTCTGTACCAGCACATCTCTTGTGCCTGGTCACTGTGCTTGTCAGCCTGCACATGACCTTTTCAAGCCTGCCCTAGCTCCTTCTGGCAGCCAGCATTTGCCCACCACCCTTACTAGCTCACACACACTCTGCGGATTCCCTCAGAGGGAAAGGCACCAAATGCTTGCCCAAGTATGTAAACCATGCTGTTGCTCCACTGCAGTTCTCAAAATTGTTTAGTTTATTTTAAGTGCTAACCAATGGCATTTTCCAGAAAAATGAGACCCCCCTGTCTGGGTCTTCGCATGTCAGCTGGCTTCCTTATCCCAGCAGCTTTCCTAAGTAATTAAATCCCTCACACGACTAACCCAGTGAAATACTTCACTTCTGATAGGTGATAACAGCTCCCCTGGCCCATTTTATGCATCTCCAAGTGCTACCACTTCTTGATGCTTGTCTGGAACCATTGCAGCCTAACTTCTATCACCAGGAGTGAGCACAGCCCTTGAAAAGGAGAATGAGAGTGACGGAGAGGGCTGAAAGACAAACACATCCTCTGCAGGGATGTCACAGTCCCCAGCCGTGCAATATTGTATTCTCAGATGTTAGGGCTGCGTGGCAGTGCTTTGCCCAAGCTGGCACTGGGGCACAATCTTCTGAGAATTTAGAGCTCACCAAAAGACGTCAGGCCTCTTGGCCAGCGTACTGTGGAGGAACACCATCTCTGCCTTTATCTACCATGCCTCTTTAGCATGTAGGTCATGAGGAGGAAGTAGCACTGAACCACAGCTCTGCTCTGGAAAGCAGAAGTAAACCCAGCCTTCCACCTCCAGGCAAGCCAGACCTCTCCACCCTTTATTGTTACCCATCAGCAAGGAACAGAATTCTATTTCCTAAAATTGTGGCATCTAACTCCCCTCTGGCAGCCAGCATCCTGTGCTTTATCTCCATCAGTGTACGCACCACCTTGGCCTTAGAAGAGTACAACTCACTCTCCAGACCTGATGTAGTCTCTACACCACTACCTTTATTATTTATAAAGATAGCAGGTCAGTTAATTACACCACAGGCTACACAGAAGGTACGTTAGCCGCTGCTGCACACACTTAACTGCACACTTATAGCTGTTTTTATTCTAGCTGCACCATTGTATTGGAATGAAGAATCCTTCAGCAAGCTGGATAACAGCGATATCAAGACTACTCCTTTCTGACAAGTCCTTTGAAACACATGTAGTGAACTTCACACGTATAAGACTGTTTTTGCTTGTCACACTGAATGGCCGTGCTCACCTCTGGCACATTCACAGCTTAGTTTTCTGCTCCTGCTGGAACTCTGAAGATAAATTGGCCACTGAATAAGCACTAAACTTCCAGGTCTGTTGTGTGGGGTTTCCTGCTAAGTGGAATGAGCATGGCTGCTTTCCTGTGTGCAGTACTCCAGCACTTCTGGTGTTCTAATTTTGCACAAACTTGAATTGACTATTTGGAGACCAACCTGTGAAATCTCAGCACTTACCTTATTCTGATAGGTCCAGTATAAGTAAAAGCCCTTTGGATCCACCCGAAGAATCACAGGAGAAGCATTTGCTGTTTCCTGACCAAAACAAACAACAAAAAAAAGACACAAAAGGTTAGCACCTTATGTGATTTGGGGAATCCATCATGGGATGCAATATTCTCAGTTAAAATATAGACCCAGTCGGGTGAATCATCTTCTGATTTATGGAAAGAACCAGATTATTTCAGTACATCTCAAGCGTAACAGCGTGAGGCTACAGAAGCTGATTTCTGCTGAAGCCTGGGTCTCACCTTACACTATGCGTTTAGCTAAAATAACTCTTGGGACATTTCTATACAATTAATAGAGAAGAAAGTTCCTGTAGCTGTGACTATTTCATTTGAACTGCCTTCCCTCCAAAGCACCTACTCCCTCCTGAGCTCCAGAAGGAGCCTAAGCCAAGCATAGATGACATTCATCTGCGACACCTACCATCTAGATATCTATTTGTGCTAGTTACCTAGGCTCTCTTTACAGTCCATGGGGATCTAGCCAGGAGGAGTTCAAGGAGGGGTCCATCTAATACAACAGATGAGTCTACTTTAGGAGGTTCTTAAACTCCATGGATTATATCTAAATGGACTATAAGAACCACATCCTATTTAAACACCCAGAAAGTTAGATAAAAACGATTTGGGGCTGATACAGAATCCTGTACACCAGGGCGGGGGCCCTCCAGATCAGAATGAAGGCACAAACTGCAAAGGAAACAGGCTGCTGCGAGGTTGCATACTTTGCCTCTAAATAATTACGCTGCTTCTGCATTTTCAGTTAAAGGCAACTTCACAGACAGTTCCAACACAATGCCCATTCCCATCTCCCACCAAGCCTGTGCTGAGAGATGAATTAGCACGAGCTTTTTGGAAACAACGGTAAAGAGTGCGCAGTGCCTCTGCTTGGGGCCAGCCCATCTGCTCATTCAGTCTAGTGGGCTCCTGACTGCATTTGACCTCTGGTGGTAGAGATGATAGGATCGCAAGGCCTATCAGTCATTTCTAAGAAGGCTTCAAATTCACTTCAGGAAGTTGAAATACTCAGTTAGTGAGTTGAAGCCAGTAAAGAATTTGGAGATTGTATTGGTCATTTGGCCTTGGGTTCTTCAGTTTGCTATTGAACTCATATTTTGCCCTAAAATATATCTTTATTCCCAGGGACCTCCATTTCCAGATTCATTATACTCCTTGGGCTGTGACCACTACAGTAAACTGCCCGTGCCATAATGAATCATATGTTCTTCTTTGACTCCCTGTCTTTCTCATACTATACTGGGGACAACGTTGAGCTGCACAGCATCACGCCTATGTTCCCAGAGCTCTCAGCTGGCTCTCTGAACACATGGCCTCATGCCATGAAGAGCAGAAACACTGTTCTACTACTACTAAATATTGTGTCAGGTTTCTAGATAAACCTTATCTCCTACAAAGCAGCTTGAAAATAAGTTGAGGCTGCAATAAGTACTGCCAAAAGGCATGCACCTGATCAGGGACATGGATGGCAGTGGGGTGCAGGTACACTCTCCCACAGGGTGGCTCCTTGGCAAAAAAAAGAGCTGGTGAATTCCACAGCAGATAGTCCCACAGCCAAACTGGCTGCTGCTCACACTGTGGAATTCAGTTCTAGGACAAAAAAGAAAGCAAGTGTTGTCTGGTAAAATCCTGTAATGTGGGTTCCATAATCTTAAATGGATAGAAAACATCTTTGCTTGTACTCAGAAGGTTAAGAGTCAGCATGGAGCCAAACCCATACACATCTGTTCCACTTAAAAGCCATCTACTACATTCAACCTTAGATATTGCAAGGGTTCCCAAGCTGATTCTCCCTCTTCTGGCTGGCAACCCCAGAACACTGGATACTAGACAAAGCCCAGCAGAGTTGCTCCATAGCTCAAGATGTTGCATGCTAACCCAGTGGGGATGGGTCAGAAGAATCCAGCCTAGCCTGGATCCTATCACACTCTCCTATAGAGAAGACATTACAAATGCTGGATAAGGTACAGGCAGCTCAGGGCGGGGCGTGGAGAGTGTTTTTGCTTTTCTTGAGAACCTGCTGGGTACAATGAAGGCCTCAGTGCTCCCCAAAACTACAGTGATGTAAGGAGCCAATCTGATCTACGTTCATTCCTTTGCCTCATTTATTGTAGAAAGAGGTCAAACCTGTTACCAACAGCATGGTCAGGTCACCTCAAAGAGTCAGACAATAAAACCAACACAGGTTCCATGACCCCTGAAGCTCTGTTTTTACTCTGACCCTCCACTAGCAACCCAACAGCCTGGAGCTCTTTCCATTTTCCTTTGCAGCCTGCTGTAACTGTAGAGTAGGAAAGCATGATGAGATGGAGCAACGTGACCAGAACAGACTACCTAAAGGCTTTTATAATTATTGGACATCAGGTTTCTAAGTCCAGTAATTAGACAAAGCCTTTTCAGGAGTGCTTACAGGTCTGTAAACCTTGGGCAAAAATCCACACGGGACTTGAGCTCCCTCATTCCTATTTGCTGTTGCAACCACAAGCACTTTGTCAGTCTTGGAAGTCCAGCTCAATTCACCCTGGGCTTCAAGGGAACCTGACTGACCCAGAAATTCCCAGTGTATTTAACAACTTCAAGTTTTGGGGAAAGTGATCCCCCTGGACTGAGCATAGAAAGTCAGCAGCGATTTTTGGTAAAGCTCAGCCTTTGATTAGGCAAGTTTGGCTCCTGGTATCCTCAGAAGCTAAATCCCTGTTCAAAAGCAAAGCAGCCACAAGTACATTCCACAGGCAATGGCCCTGCTGGGAAGGAAGGGAGGGCTGCTCTTTCCACCAAAACCTGGTGTCATCTTCCTGCTTATGGAGAGCTAGTGGAATAATTGTCCAGTGATATTCCAACAAGTGTTCCTCAGCACTCATCCTTCCTGTCAGCAGTATATTACATTACTTTCTCATTTCTTTGTGCTGCTGGACCACCCCTGCTTATGCTGCACACAAGTGATCTACCTCCCCCGCATGCACTGCCTTGGGACTTAAAACTCTATTCCAGTTTTACGCCCACAAAAGCAGGCACTAATCCCTCCTGTGTTGCTGTGGGAGGCTCCTTCTAACGAACCTCATTTGCAACACCACATCAAATGCTTCCCCCAGATCTCGGTGAATGATCATAACCTGGCCTGCTCCCTGGCTTACCAAGATTCACACTCGATGGCACGCACATCAAACTCCAAACAAGATGGATGGGCAGCTGCCATCGCCTTGCCTGGGTGTGTGGGTATTAGGGGAAATACTCTTTGCCTTCTTAGAAAATGAGGAGGGGAACTATTACACCCAAATTAACTCTTCTGCTGATCCACGCTTTCTTCCCCTCCCAATGAAAGGCAAAACGAGACTGCAAACCAGGCCTTTTGAAGATACAAGAGAACACAGAGCTGAGGAGAGAAGCAGCTTTTTACAGCATCCACCGAGGCTCCGGAACTGCTAAAGCCCAGGCCCCTCGTTGCTCGGCCACCACATGTTTGGTAGCTCACAGACCCGCAAGCCAGGCAGTCACGAAAGGACATGGCTCGCCCAGATCCACTCCAGCAGCAGGACTGTAAGAGGAAGCAACTTGGAATCTGATTGCCTCTCATCTGCAAAGCATGGAGAGCCCATGCAGCAAGTAAATCCTACCCCTCGCACTCCCCAGATGTGTCCAACAGCAGCGTGTGCCTCAGCCCGGGGAGGCTGCCAGCCGGGACTGCCTTCCTGAGGGCTGGCTCGCACAGAGCAGCAGGACCCAGGGGTCCTACACCTGCTGAACTGAGACCCAGCAGCACACTCCTTCCTTCTGGCCTCCCCAAGAACAAGAGATGCAGAAGTCACGTCACCAACTCCCAACATGTACGCCCTTCAGTTTTGGCCCTCAACTCTCCTGTTCTTCTCAGCTCACTCTCCTTCCTCAAACATCACTGCTCTCAGGTATGCCAGTGCCTCATCGCCCCCCAGCTGAACATACACACTCCCAGGCCACCACAAACCCTGCCCGAAACACGCCACCTGCCCCACCACCATGCTTACAATCTAGAGAAGCAAAAGCCCCGGTACTCACATCATCCCATTTGATGAAGCGCTCGCCCTTGGACAGATACTCCTTCACCTCCGGGGGCTGCAGGACAGGGGTAAGCATTGACATTGTCCCGTAGCTGTGCTCCTCAGCTAAAAGAAGCAATAGGAGTAGCACAGTTTGTTCCTCGTTGGCCCCCTCTCCTCTATCTCTGCCTCTCACATGGCAAGGCTCTCTGCCATCTCCACTGTTGGCATCAGAAAGCAAACAGCCTCTTACATCCCGGCCAAATTTAGGAGGGGCAGTGACAGGCAGGCGAGGACCGACGAATCTGCATTGTAAATCAACAGCTCTCCAAACAAGCACGAGAAGCTCAGCCCAAGGTCACCTAGAGGGAAGCCTGCGATGAGCGGAGATGCCCGCGTGGGCACACATGCACGCACACCGTCTTTCCAGGAGGGACCGACTCCTCGGGGCCGTACTTGTGAAGCACACGGTTTGCAGCACTTCCGCAACTGAACTTCCTTAAATGTTCTCTTTGACAAAGTGCAGGCATTGCCAGTTGACACTCAAAACTATTTCAGCAGATGTGGTTACAGAACAGCTCAGGGTTTGGCTACAAGCAGACTGCCCCCTTCATGCAACCAGGACAAATATCACGTACAATTTATATTTTGCTCTGTCAACTCCATTTGTGGGGCCGCTTGCTGCACTGCCCCATCTAACTTTTTTCTTTGTTTTACAGGTTCTTCTTAACATTAGCCTCAAAGTGAGAAGGTGCTGGTGAGAAGGTCCACCAGCAGGGCAGATGGAAATTTCACAGGCAGATGAAAAAAAAAAAAAACCTTCACAAGAGTACTTAGGAACTGCAACATGCTCCAGATTCACTTTGGTCTCTGGGAGGTCCTCTGGGAGCACAGGATAATAAAGATGAGTAAGGTGGGGACTATAACAATGAAGCTGCAGGGAAGAAACAGAAAGGGGAACAGAAGGTTAATGGCAAACAGTGCAAAAACAAGTCCCCCACTCCCAAACTTGAAGAAAAGGAATTAAACGTGGACAGCAGAGGAGAAAAGGAGCTTCTGCTGCCAGAAGTGTACTGGCTAACCTCAAGGAGAGTGTCTTGTGTGAAGTACTGAAACAGGCAACATTAAGTCAAAAAGGTAGAGCCATGGAACTAAGTAGAAGTGGAGATAGCTGTACTGCACTTGCTGTAATAAGATTTCCTTCTTCATAGAAGATGCCAAGGATAAAATCCTACCAGGAAAGTCATAGTGTGTTGTTTATAAGGGCAATGAGACTATACCAAGTAAAGCAAAGGGAGCTAGCTCCATAATTTTGTTGTTCCTTCCCACCTTCGACTTACCCACTTCAGCAAGGCCAGTTGAAGGTGGATCAGTCATCCTTCCCTAGCCTATCTGAAGGAATCGGAAGGCATTTTCAAATGTCAGTGGCATGAGGGAGGAGAGAAATTGGAAGGAGATTAAATGGACCTGCAGGAAGTGCTCTAGCTGTAAGAATCAAAGATGGCAGCAATTGTCAGACAGATTCATGCTGCAGAAACACAATGCTGAGCAAACCTCGCATCCGTTGTACCTTTCTTTCAAGAGTTTATCTGCCTGACAAACATTGAATTAGGGAGCTTCTACACTGCCAGCTACCATTGAGTTTTCTGCATTTACCAAAATATTTTGCAAGGCACTGTACTCTAAGGATTGGCTACCCAGCTGATGGCTGTTAGCTTTATTTTATTATGACAGAGAGCAGAGGTGGCTTACCCATCACTGTGGTTGCTCAGTGTCAGGGCTGAGACTGAGACATAGGAAAGCATTATCTCCAGTCTTATAACCAAGGCATGCTTGCAGTTTTAAGTTTCTTTGCTTATGTATCAAAGTTGCATGTGCTGAAAGAGCAGGGGGCACTGCAGGCCCAGCCATGGCAGCACAACCAAGCTCCCTCTTGCAGGGACTGCTGTTACTCACAAGCAAAGTGGCAGATGACAGTGGCTGCCCAGATCCCAAGGGCTGTGATGAAGGAGCTCACACATGCCAGCAACAGCCTGTGACTTGGCATAAATGTCAGTGAAACTCCAGGCACCGATGAGTGTTTTTTTTTTTCTCTGTTCTTCTTGTGAATAGCATAGGAACAGACCCTGAGGCTATATAGGTATGTAAAGCCCACAGGAACACAGGAGGCTGCAGTGAGGAGGGAAAGTTTGGGCTACTCTCACCTGACCCCTTCTGTACGGCCTGAGCAGTTCCAGGACTGCTTGTCTTTGACTCAGGGAGCAGCTGTGAAACAGATGAACTTGCTCAGGAGCGCTGCAGTCCTCCCAGAACTCCCATTGTGCAACACAAAGCACTAAAGGCAGGCCTTGGAGAACACAGCTGCGAAGCAGCAAAAGGTGGGATGAGCTTTGCCACCAGGTGCTGTCAGAAGTCCGCAAAATAAGGCAGCCACAGCAAGTGATTTCAGTGGGCACCCTGTATTTAACACAAATATAACAGCTTTATAAGCAATGCTTGCTTCTTGTCAGAACCAGGGTGTCACAGAACAGCAGCTTCTCTCCTGTATTCTCTCAGAACTGTACATTTAACAGCTTTCACTGTCCCATCAACAAACCCAAAGCAAGCAAGAATTGTGCCATGGGTTTACTTGCTTGGCACTCACGGTGAGCTTTCCCTGAAGGGTAACATAATAAATAAACACGAAGAAGCAACCAAGCCAGCAGCTGTCTTGAGAGGCTGCCTGGCACTGCAACACCAACTGCAAAGACCCCTCCTTGCAGAAAGATGGTCATTATAGCTGAAGCTCACTTCCTTTTGCATAACCCAGGCACCTTATCTCTTATTTCACACTCCTTGCTCTATGTCAGAGCTTCTGCCTCTTGCATGAAGAGACAGCTGATGGCATAGCGATAGAATAAAACAGTCCTGCCCTCTGCTGAAAGCTTTGATATCAAAGCAGGCAGAAGCAACAGCACTTGGAGCAGCATTTATTCTAAGCACCCTCTTGCAAAACCATCACCTGGTCTGTAGCCATCCCACATCCACTGCACCTCCTTTGCTTTCATCCTTTACCTTCACCACTGTACATACCACCACCTACTACAAGAATTTCAATATCAAACATTTCCCTCACCCCCCGTGACTCTCTTACCTCCTTTGTCCTACCTATTCAGCAGCCTCTACCCCCCACAAAATACATGCAGAGGCAAGGTAGCCAGAGTTACCCTTCAGAGATTTTATGAGATAAGGTTTATAGACAGAGCTTTTAAGACACACTATCTCCTGAACCACCTTGACTGGATGACTCCTCAGTTCTAGCAAATTCCTTTGTAACCTCAACCCCAACCCATTCCTAGCACACCCACTTCTTCTGAAATCTGTAAGAAATCTCTCCCAGCATTGCTCCATTATAATTATACTTTGCAGTGTGCAATACTGTCCTCTGCTGAATGAGCTATGATATTACACACACAGCCTTAGAGCATTACCTTCAAACACCAGTAATGAACTCACAGCCAAGCAAAACTGAATTAATCTTACTTGTCCTTTTGCTATTCTGCAGTCTGAGCCACAGGAATCCTGAACGGCTTAAGGAGACCCTCAGGACCACAAAGGCCAATATATCCTCACCATCCCTGGAGATGGGAACTGCTGAGTGTGTGCCAAGATATACTGCGTGTCCTGCTTGCAGCCCAAACCACAAAGGCCAAGGATTCACAACAGCCCTCAGCTGACAGCTTCATCTTGATCTACAACAGCCATGCTGTCACATCAGAGGGCTGGGGGCTGCTACATCATGGAAAGACAAGTGGTCACAGGTGCCACACTATAAAAGCAGTGAGGTCTTGTGTAAAAATAAACAAATAAATAAATAAAATGATCACGACCTGGCTAGATCCAAAACTGAGCAGGCACGTGCAGCCCTTACACTTACAACTCTGATTGCTTTCTGCATGATCCCAGACTGCACTGCTGACTGAGTGCTGCCAGCAGAATCACACACAATTTAAGCATCCTATGCACTACTACAGTGCAAACGTAATCACTGCACAGGGGTGATGGGACCATGCAATTCCTAATTACAACCAAAAGAATAAAATTTCCCAAGAGAGGTCATGAACAGAAGAGCAAGAAAGATGAAGAGCAGCAGCACGCTAGGCAGAATGTGTCAATCTGATGTTACCTTGCAGTAACAGAGCAGCAAGAATATCTAATTGCCCTGCTTTGTTCATCTCCAGTACAGCGTAAGGAACACAAAATCATGATACTGGGGGACAAAGACCCCCCTTTGCTCTTGATCTCAACTTCTTTCACTGTACCAGCCCAACTAATTTCAACTTTACTGTTTTTGCTTTTTGCAGTCAATCAGTTCTACATCCTGGACGTTGCTCACTCTTCTCATGGTTAGGCATATTTTTTTTCCACTTACATGGTCAGATCCCACAATAGCTATTGCTACCCACACAGGTCAAGTCCAGAAGAGTGCAGCTTCGTTGGGCAGGTCACAGAGAACAAGACATTTCAGCTGCAGCACGGAGGGCTTTGAAGATCAGGGTCAACACCTTAAATGACACACCACGGATATAGGCTTGTGTCCTGCTCCAGGTACTAACGGCTTTGGGAATGGGAGAATATTTTTAAGGTCATCGTGCTCATTTTCAGCTGAGAAACTATTATTTCTGAAGCATCAGTCTTCATTGTGGAATCCAGAATGAAAAATGACCTCTGATACACAACAGCTTTTGCTCAAAGTGTTCAGGGTGCAGGAAAAACCAAGCTGCACTGGCACGATGCGTGGTTCTTGCCCCATCCAGACAAGATCCCAACCAAGAGCCTGGGTGTAGGCTCAGGTACTGACCACGTTTTGGCTCTTCCCCTTCAGTGAGCTCTGAGGCAGCCTCTTAGCATAGGATTTCCAGGGTAAGGCAACAGATTAGCTTTCGAGGGAGGATTAAATCCACACTTCCCTGAGAGTAAGTACATCTGTGTGTGCAGATTTAGAGAGATATCAGCTCAGTTCCCATCAAGCTGAGGCAGGTAACATGGCCTTCAGACCACAGATGGCTTTTTGTCATCCAGCACAGAATGGCTGACAGCGCAGAGTTCACCTTTGCCTGCTCTCTCCCAAGGAGGTACACCCAGACACATCAGTACTGTCATAGTGATCTCTCAACCCCGCATGAGTTATGAATTTATGCACTTTAAGACAGGACTACGAAGTAGTGCAAGTGCACTGCAGGTTTCCTGTATCACTTGGACACCTGTGTCCACATAAGCCCCAATGCATGGACTTTGAAAGGCACAGTCCCAGTGAATCCCATTCAAAAAACTGAGGCTCCCAGTCCAGACTACACCCCAGTGCAGCACTACTCAGGGATGAAGGAATAAAAGACATGCTCTAAGCCTTCTTTGCTCTGCCCCTACCAGCTGCCTCCAGGTTAAATCAGCCTCAGCCTGCTACCCAAGAACCTGCTTTAGTAAGAGCCCTGTTATACCCAGCCTTCACCTCCCACTATTCCACTCCTTGCCAATGGCCTTTGCAAACTACGTGCCAAATACTTTGCCTCTGAGGTGAAACAACGACGTACTCAAGTTGTCTTGCAGCTAAGAATGTATTTTCCATCAGAGGCTGCAAAGCAACAAGCAGGCAGGTCAACAAGCAGGTCTACAGCCTCCACCATTTTAAGTGAATAGCACAAAAATCAGACTGGCAGGTTTTTCAGGGCAAGGACCACTTCCAGCTCTCAGGTTTCTCACTGACCTCTACCTGTATCATTGAGGCTATTGAAAAACCTCAAAAGGCAGCATGGCCTTTTGAGAAATAAAGCTGTCTGAAGCTAAGGGGGCAAGAACCCACTCGTGCATTGGTCTTTGCTAACCATCTGTGGAGGGGATGAAGGTTTTACAGCAGGTCCTGAAGAGATGAAGCCTGCTTTTGTTTGCTTTTAAGGAGAGGTTTGCTCTACTGATGCATCGTTGTTGGCCACGACCCTGCAGTACACACAAGTGGATTACTGACCAGACCCATGCCACTGACTGATGAGCACATGAATACACACATGGCATGGCAATCACATCCTTCCACTGCTCCTCTGAGGGACTCATCTCCCTGCCTTACCAGGAAAGGCCCTTCTTACCTTGCTTATTTGTGTTGTTTACACAGCTTTTCTAGTCCTGACAGGTGCAATCAGCACTACATCTTAAATTACCTCCTTTCTCTCTAGAGGTTAAAATTAGAACTTTTTTGTTGTTGTTGTTGTTTTGTTTTTTATTTCATCACATTTATCTGACAGAGAACAAGCAACATGCAAATACAAAATGACTACAGACTCTTGGAAGAAAGCTCTCTATGAAACTTAACATCAGCTCTGACCCAGGCCACCTGTTACTACTTAGCGTGTACACCACTGGGTTAGTTGTCAGGGTTGATTTCATCCTGCAGTCCACAATTTGTGGTCTTTAAGGTCTGGGTAAGTGAGCCATAGTTGGTCCCCAGGATTACATGACCTCTGTAGTATTTTCCAGCTGATAATGATGCATAGTGGTCTGTAGGAAATAGCGTAATAACACTGTAACATAACCAAAATGATTTGGACACCTCTGTTGGCAGTGCACATAGCCAGATGAGTGGATATTGTCAAACTATTGGATCTGGAATAAATATTTTCCTGAGCAGAACAGCCAGTGGTTTGTAACACAAGGTTTATCTGAAGAAAACAGCAGTAATGCAGAATCCCTCTTAGGCTCATTACCAACAAGTCTCCTTTTTCACAGGTGTACAACACAGCAGAGACTTCTGCTGCCGTTTTTTGTGCTTTCTGCCCCTGGAAGCATCAGAACAGTCACTCTCTTAAGACTTTACAGCTCCATTTCCAGTCACAGCTTGAACCAGTATGACACAAGCGTGAAATCAGTAAGATGTAATGTACAAGAGTGCAGCTCCAGCAAAATCAGGAGAGGTTTCAGCCTGCTATCTTAATTCACTCAGTAACCCTTGCACAGGGTTATCAATAGAAGTCCAGCACATTTTCCCTATTCAGCTTCTGGAGCCTGGCACACAGAAATGAAGGAAGTCAAAAAGCTAACAGCGGCTTCTGAACGTTTCTGCAAGCAAATGCTTCCTGATCTCACAGTAGTTTTATCACATTCAAAGCTACATTATTTTAAGTAGGGTGAAAACCCATACTAATCCTGTATATGAAAGCATTTATGTGGATCTTTAAAACAGTTAAAACTTCACATTGCCTTAGTGTAACTCAGCAAGGACCCACACTTAAGCTAAGGCAAATTGACTTTGAAGAATGCACAAGCTGTTTGGTCTAACCAAGAGCCTGGCTGTATTAAGAGCGGGCCCTAAAGAGTGTCAGACATAGCCCTGGAGCAATCAAGCATGAATGAACTGGTACAAAAGCATCCTTCTCTATCCCAGGAAAACATCTATACTGGATTGAAGCAGCTGTAACCCATGCTAAGCCAGCATCACTGCATCAGGTCTGCATCATGAGATTACAGATACGGATTTCCTAGAAAATCCTGTTCCAGTGCTTGCAGGGGCAATCAAAAATGAGTGCGACTGAATAAAGTATTGTCATTCTGCGAACATTACAGGCTGCATTTTCAGAGAAGCTCTGACAGGGATCTGCCACACATACATGTGTGCAAATAACATAAACATGGTTGTATGTCTGCATGCATCAGGGAGAAAAAACACACGTACTTATTCTCCACACAAAGGTGGAAAAGTTCAGCTTCTTCCAACAAACCATGAAAATCAGAGGAAAAGATCCACAGTCGGGTTACATGGCCATCAATCGCTTTCCTACTGCTTGAAAAATGGTGATTATTTTCAAAATGCAGCCCGAAGAACTGCATTCGGATGCTAAGCCTGTGTGGGTGTATGCACACATACACATTTCCTCCTGGCAAAAAGCAGCACTGATTTGTGACTCTAGATTCCTGCAGAGATTGTGTTTATAGTCACAGCCTATACAGACAGCACAAGTTCACACCCAAAGAGATTTTATTTAGGAAAAAAAAAAAAAAAAAAAAAAAAGAGGAAAAGAAAAACATTCCCTCTCTTAGTGTCCCCATACTTGGTGAAATGAGGGCAACTTTTCCCTCCACAACTCCATGTGTGAAACCTACAGCTCAGAGTGCTGGGAACCCCTGGGACTAGAGCTTAACATTCAAGCAAACGGTGGGGTTTCTTATTCCAGTGAATGCCCAGGGCACTGTCAAGCCACCCTTGTCAGCCTTTTTTCAGTTTCAGAAATGTGTCATGAAAATAACAAGCCACAGAGAATTCACATTATCTTGGAGAACTCCCATGCCATCAGAAAGCTCTCTGAGTTCTGTATCCACTTGACAGTACATTAAACAAAAGCAGAGCTTCTGCAGTTTTGTAAGCACCTGTTATAAAGCTAGCCAAGCAGCTCTCCCCACGCCAGAGCCTGAACCATCATCTACTTACAGGAGTTTCTAAGCATTAAAAACAAAACAATGAATCCTTTTCAGACATACTTTTTCCCATAAATCTAGTGTGTTTTCCCATGGCATGTTCACTATCCAAAGCTCTCCTACAAGTAGGACATAGTCTTTATGCTAAGTAGATGACAGAATAAAACAGCTCACCAGATTGATGACACGAGGTTGAACTGTTGGTGCATCACTGCCTTGAGCTACCAGGAGCTTTTTGCCCAGGGCCCCTACCCTGAGCAAAACCAGATCTCACTGTTACATCTCAAATCTAGCATCACTTTTACTATCGTTCCCACCCATCTCATAACCTCTGCTTTCCAAGACAGCGCAAGACAGTGGGTTGTGCAAGCTTACTACAGCTAAATCAGAAGGTGAAGGAATTAAAAGAACATCCCCAGCCTCCCCCCAGTCTGTTACTGGATTAACAAGGGAGAGAAGTAGCACCTTCCTACATAAGACAGAGAAGATTTTGAAGTGTGGTAGGAAAAATGCCAGAGAGGAACGGAATCAGATTCCCTGCAGGCTTCAAACGAGATGGGAACAACAGTATAAAATCGGTGTAAAATGTTATTTCCTTTAGAAGAGTGGAAGAGTGGAGAGTTGAGCTTAAAAGACTGCCCCCTACCAAGGGCAGAGACATTCAGCATGACAGAAGGCTCAAGTCTAGCAAAGTATTTGCTCAAGAACTTTAGCCAAGAAAGAGGTGGATTTAAACATATCTATTCTGTCCTTTAAACAGTTGCAGGCTTCATCCGTCTCTCCCCTTCTCAACTCACAGATGTGACCAAGAACATTGTATAACAACACTACGTCCTTACAACTAATAAAGTCTGTAATCTACCTGCAGAAGTCACGTTGCTGGAGGCAGGCACCCAGAACAAAAACCAGGGCTAGAGTTCAGAAGAGGGATTGGACAGTGCCATGGGACTGAATTATGATTTTATTTTGTGTTATACAAGCTAGCATAAGTGCAGCGACCAAGAGGCACACCTCCCAGAGCAAGCTGATCGTTTGTAGGGTGTCACATCCAACTGCCTCCTAAGGACCGAGCACAGGAAGGGAAGGCAGAGCAGCTCCGTCATTAAACCAAAAGCACAGGAACAATGGGACCGTAGGAAGCCCTGCAGCCCATCCCTTGTCCCAAGGCAGGATCAGCTGTGACTTATCAGCACTGACAGGCATTGACTCAGAGAGCTTCAGGAGGCCTCCATTAGCAGGGGAGGCTCAACAACCTCCCAGGCAATCCACTCCAGTGCTCCACTGCTCTCAGAAACAAGGTCTGCACAGAGGTAATTTCTTAGGCCAATGATCTTCCCGTAATTAAGTCTTCTCTGTCCTGAAGCACTAGATGCTATCCACTGACTCTGAATGTGGAAAATCAATAGTACAAGTTTATTTAGCTACATCCTTCCGGGGCCCTTGTAGAGCACACACGCATCCCATTGCAACAGGTAGCTGCAGAACTCAAGCACTGCTGATCAGTCAGGTGGGTGGAGCACCTAATCTTCAATAATATGCTTTGGCACTGAGGTTTTCAACTAAACACAAGCGTAGGGCAGTAAGTAGCGGGCTCATAAGAAGATGAGTCTCCCAGAGGACCCTCAGACATGAGAAGTAGAAAATCAGAGGAGCTTTTACACAATCAGACCCCAAAGGGTACAGTGCCTGAACCAGAGCTTGGGAGAAAGGCTGGATGTCCAAGGGCTACACAGCTCTCCTCTGCTGGCAGGTCCAGTCGCAAGGTGCACCACACGCCCTTCATTCCTCTCAGGCAAGCAACCCCTCTCGTGTTCTCAAGGCAAAATCTCAGAGAGGACTAATTTGCAAGTTTTGTCTAGTCTGATGCATTCATTAACTCCACAAGACCTCTCTGTGCTCTGCTCCCAGAGCTCTACTTCTGCACCACAGGAGGCTGTTTGATGCACAGTTTGGCATTTTTGCTGAAACCCAGAGGACAAAGAAAATATCTTTATTGCAGCCCTGGCTTCCTGGCTCTCGCTTGCCTTTAAAGCAGTTGTTAGCAAGGAGCTAAGTTTAGGAACAGAAGGCACATGCCTTCTGGCAGCTGCCTGTACTTGAACAAAAAGACCTGGAGAGAAACTCACACCCATTTCTTCACAGCAAAAAGAAAGGCTCGCCCCCTGATTACAGCAAAAGCCAACAAGAATTAGTACTTTACCAACACACCTCTTGTCTTATTCAGAGCAGAGGGCTTGGCAGAGAGGAGAGTGCCTTAAGAACACTGATTTTCTCTGACACTGTGGTGAAATTATGAAGGCTAAGTCTTCACTGTGACCCAAAGGCACACCATGCCCTTAATAAGCAATGAATAAATGTAGCGGGGAGATGAAGACACCAGGCTCAAGGTATGATCTCAAGAGCAACACAGTTCAGTTTTAAAACTGCATAACTATAGTCCTGAAGAGTGAAGGAAGAGGAGCAAAAGAGGTGGGAAGGCAGGAAAGAATAACACGCTGAGCTGTCTACTGCCACAGCTTCTAGCTGAAGCAGCTTTGGCTGCTCCTAGAATCTACATTCAAGAGGTACGTGGTGTAGTTGGATCCCAATCACACTACACAGCACCTTTGCTGGGACTGCTTCTACAACTCCACAGCACATCCTTAGCAAATCTAGTCTGCCAAGATCTCCATTGATAAAAGAGGAGCACCATTAATTAATTGTTAGATTTAAAAACTGACTTTCAATGAGCAGAGGAGAGAAAAAAAAAGAAAAAAAAAAAAAAAAGAAAAAAAAAAACACCAGTGAAAAAGCCACAAATATTTGCACAGATTAAAACTTTGTTTCCTTCCCAGGAGAGGGGAATCTGATTGTGGGGATATAGGACTAAAGCATGCAGCTGTAACCACTCATTAGTACCAGCTCATTGTTACATTCAGTCCCTGTGTTTCCTGTATCAACCTACTGAGTTGTTTAAACATCTTTTTTTTTAAAAAACAAAAACAAACAAACAAAAAACCACAAACAAACAACAAAGTCAACATGTTATACATCTGAATAACTAGCAACACCAACTCTGAATTTTGTCTGCCAACTTCTAGACATTACAACAGGTTTAAAGTTAAGTAATATGGGATGATGTAAGATTTCCAAGGACAGATTTAAAATGCAAGATAACAACATGGACTAGACAGGCAGCATGCAAAAACTGTCAGGGTCTCCAAAAGCAGCTAGCAGCATCACACCCTTTAGCTCTTCCCTCCACACAGGAGCAGGGTGTGTATACAGAACATCCCATGACTGCATAGCTGCTCTCCCTCCCCAAAAGCAGATCAGCTCAAGGAGATAAAAATGTATACTGCAGGCAGGCGGCTGCACTGTTACCAAAATCAGCTCACCCTGATGGACTGTTTAGAGCCCCAGATTATTTCACCCTTCTAGGAACAATCAGCCAGAGCCATCCAGTGCCACTTACTGGGGTGTTTCGTAGCCCCTTTCTGAAGGCTCCCCTTGCTGCTGGACACTGCCATGCCCACCTTATGGTTATGAGGAACCATAACCAGGTTAATGAGGAAAGCGCTGGGAGTCAGCAGGTACAGATTGTCACTACGATGCCACCCTTACGCACACATGCAATAGCCCTAGAGCTTTTAGTTAATGCAATCCACATTTTGCCAAGAACTGTAATTGCTTTGAAATTACTCCATCTTAATCCCTATCCCCAGTAGTCTTCCTCAGAGCTGCAAGTTCCTTGCT
Source organism: Netta rufina (assembly GCF_964035555.1). Classification (NCBI taxonomy): domain Eukaryota; kingdom Metazoa; phylum Chordata; class Aves; order Anseriformes; family Anatidae; genus Netta; species Netta rufina. Next base: position 46,507,915 of record NC_140128.1, read on the forward strand.
TCTTCCTGCAAAAAGCTGGGGGGGGGGGGGAGGTTCCCTTCTCTCCCAGCCCTCCAGGTTTTATCCCGTTATTAAAGGAAAAAGCAGAATGCTAGGGTAAATTCCAAACTCACTCATCCCCTTTCTCTGAGGTTTTTCTGGGTGATGGTCTTCTCTTCAGCTGCCATGGGCCTCTTTTGCAACTGCAACTCCTTGTTGCAGACAAAAGGGTTTCAGGTGCAACACACCTGGCTGCCCCAAGAGTGATGGGAGGGAAGAAAAGACAATGATTATAAAAAGCACAATGTAACCCTTTAAGAAATAAACATCTTGCACCATAAAGGGAGAAAGAAGGGGAAAAAAAGCTAATCCATACCCAGGAACAGCATTTCAGCGACCTTCAGAATAAGCTGACAAAATGTTTTTGTGGGGAAATAACACGCAGAGAGTAAGGCCAACCCAAATCTCAGCAGCTGTAACTCCACTTTGGATTATTCCAGCAAGTTTGGTGTTAGCCCAACCAGAATGGCACTAAAACTGCCTCTCCAAAAACTGCGGACTTGTATCAGGAATAGTGCAGCCAGGAGGGGCAGGGAGGTAATTGTCCCTCTGTACTGTGTTCAGCTTTGGGTCCCTCACTACAAGAAGGACATTGAGGTGCTCGAGTGTGTCCAGAGAAGGGCTACAAAGCTGGTGAGCGGTCTGGAGAACAAGTCCTAAGATGAGCAACTGAGGGAACTTGGGGTGTTTGGTCTGGGGAAGAGAAGGCTCAGGGGAGACCTTATTGCTCTCTGCAACTGCCTGAAAGGAAGCTGTGGGGAGCTGGGGTCAGCCTCTTTTTGCAGATAACTAGTGATAGGGCTAGAGGGAATGGCTTTAAGTTGCGCCAGAGGAGGTTCAGGCTGGAAATGAGGAGACATTTCTGCTCAGAAAGAGCAGTCAGGCACTGGGACGGGCTGCCCAGGGAGGTGGTGGAGCCACCATCCCTGGGGGTGTTCAAGGAAAGGTTGGATGTGGTGCTTGGGGAGATGGATCAGTGGGGAAAGTGGTGGAAGGGGTGTGGTTGTACCAGATGGTCTTGAAGAGCTTTTCCATCCTTAATGACTCTACAATTAGCACCATCACAGCACCGCCGCGGGAGGGCAGCACACACCCCATAGCGCTGTTTCCCCACAACACCCCCGCGCTTCCCCAGCCCCAAGGTCCCCCTGAGGGGGCTGAGCAGGGCCGTGAGGAGGCGTTGGCGGCGGCCATCAGCCCTTTAAGCTCAGCCCCCCAGAGCCCCACTCCCTCCTCCCCTTCCTGCGGGCGGTGCCGCCGCTTTTAGGGCCGCCCCGCGGCGGCTGCCGGAGCCGGCGGAGCAGCGCGGGCACGGGGCGGCGGCAGCAGCAGCGCCATGTCCTGAGGGGAGGAAGAAGAGAAGGAGGAGGAGGCGGCGGCGGCGGCCGGCGGCTTGGAGCCCCCACCACGGAGGGGTCGGTGGAGCAGCGGGCCAAGGGCCGGGCCCCCATGAAGGAGAAGGAGGCCGGGGCGGAGCGGGGCAAGCCCGCCACCTACACCGGGGACAAGAAGGCGCGCATGGCGGCCAAGACCAACAAGAAGTGGGTGCGCCTGGCCACCGTGCTGGCCTACGTGCTGTCCGTCTCGCTGGCCGCCATCGTCCTCGCCGTCTACTACAGCCTCATCTGGCAGCCGGTGCGCGGCGGCGCCGGCCCGGTCGCCAACTCCTCCTCGCAGCCCCACGTTTCCCCGGCGCCCGGCTCCAGCTCCCCGCGGCCTCTCGCCACCACGCAGGAGGCAGCGGCTTCGAGCGGCCTCGCCCAGGCGGGGGGAGGCCCGAAGGAGCCTCCTCCATCCCCGGCTTCTTCTTCCTCATCTTCTTCTTCTGCCTCCCCCTCGCCGCCTCCTTCCAAGGGCCCCCAGTTGCGGCCGGGGTCGCACGGAGGCGGCGCCCCCCCCTGAGGAGCCCCCGCGGTGAGGGCGCTGGAGGCTGACCGCTGGAGGACTGTGGCTGCGGGACATCCTTATCTTCCCCTAATCCCCGAAATTCGTCCTCCGAAGGGGGGTGTTGGTGGCTTCCTTCTGGGCTAGCTTCTCCCTCCGACCCCGCGTTGGACTCGCGAGCTGCTGGCGCCCGGCTGTCACCGGGAGGATGTCGGTGGGGCCCCAAAGCTGTGGCTGTTGGCAGGACCGGCCGGGGACAGTGTGGATGTAGAGGCTGTAACCCGTTGTTTAAGTACCGAGTTTTGTTTAGCCGATGAGCATAAACTTATTTAAACAGATGTGAAAGAGGTAAATTGACTTGTTTACTACATTAAAATATTTTCCCAAGATGAAAGTCTCTGTAACACAGCATGTTCTCTTTGGCGATGGGCTTGGGGAGGGAGGATCGGGGCGAATGTAGAGCTGGAAGGACTCCGGGTAGCAAAAATGACTTGCCCGCTGTGACAGGCAGCTCTGACATACCGTGCTGTTGCTTTTATTTGTCGTTGGTGTCCTTAGGAGAAACCTCTGTGTGTGCCCAGCTCCTGCCAGTTGCAGCATTGGTGGTGAGAGAAGGTCTGAGCTATCCCAATGGGAGCAGGTGGGTGCTGGTGGTGCCTGGTGCCCTGTGTGGGCTGGCTGGGCACAGCACCTTGCTGGCACCCCAGGGCCCACAGGAGGTAGGTCTGTGCTAGCCTAGTGTGCACTGAGCAGGCTTTACTCAGAATATGATGCTTGCCTGCTGTGCAGTCTTCAAGGCTGATCTGCCTGGCTCTGTTCGTTGATGATGGGTGCAAAAGAGTGGTGCTTAATGGCTGTAGGATGTGGGCTCTCAGCTAGGAAGCTGCCAGACCGAGCAGCTGCTCTTCAGATGGATGGTTTTGGTTGAATGAGTTAACTGTTAGGCTGCCAAGCTATTCAGCATCCCTGGGAAATGATCCTCGGAGCTCAGATTGCCTCTGCTGAGGATGAAAACCGTGCTCTGATGTGTTGTGTTTCAGTTGTACAAATCACATAGGTACTGTAAAATATATGGCACTCCTGTTTTATTGGGTAAATAGCTGCTAAATCAGTATGCTGTGGACCAGTGGTGATGTTAGGCCTGCTTCAGCGGCTCAGGTGTGATTTTCCACCTTTATACAGTTTTTTGGACAGCATGCAGGCAAGTCTGTATGTTGTTACTGTGCTAGAAAAGGAGACTAGCTGATAAGAAGGAAAAAGATCATGCTTAATCATTTTGAACAAAAATGCACGCGTGATCATTGCCACCTTTCTGCGGGGCGGGTGGAAGAAAGCAAGAAGTGGTGCAGGAGCTGAAAAGTCCCAATCTGCTGCTGTATCAGGTGGCTGCCCTTCCACACTGCAACCTCCAGAGCTGCTTCTAAGCTCTTCCTATTTATCCGGTGTAGTGGCAGGGCTCTGTTTTGTAGCTGTGGCCAGGCAGTTGGCTGGGTTTAGCCCCATGGGTGTTCATTCTGTAGCAGTGGGTGACTTTGTTCCCTTGGCAGTTCGGTCTGTGACATACTGATACCTGCTCATAGGGCTGCAGCATGCATGCAGTGGTTCTGGCGCCTAGTGATGATGCTGTTTGCTGTCTCCCATATCTACATCTGGTTTTAGAAGCAAAGGCTTACTGCAGCTTCCTAGGAGAGGAATGGTCAAAGCAGAAACAAAGCAGGTACCAGTTGAGCTTAGTCTGTCTCTTGGCTCTAGTACTAAATGCAGAAGCAGTTAGGAAGTGTCTCTGGCAGGGAGCTTGTGTTTAATTGTTAAAACTATCTTTAAAGATAAATAAAAGCTGGGTGGAATTATACAGAGACAAGGATTTCTCTGGTGCTGGTGTGCAGCTCACAACTGGTGAGCCTGTAGTGGCTCTGAACAGTGCATCTGATGTACACTGGATGTACGTAGGCTCCTGGCATTTTTCCTCCTCTTCTCAGGAGACTAATGGGGCATGTCTGTCTAGAGCAGATGGAAGAGGAAGTGAATTGAATTAAATGGGCTGCATTGCCCTCTTCCAACCTCTCATGCGTATCTGTGGAGGGATGCCTTGTATTCAGGAGCTGTAACAACTTAAAGCTCTTCGCCTGGTTTGTGGTTTTGGTGGCAAAGGATCTGCAGGACAGTGGTTGTGATCAGAAACCCTTTATCAGAGAGAATAGACCCATTGGTGGTGGTTGCCTCCCTTTCTGGTGCTGAAAATGGTTGGTTAGCAATAGTTGGTCAGCCAGAATTAAGAGGGCTGTGGTTGTTCTCATTCCTCTATGGAAGTGCAGGCTTGATGAGTTCCCAGGCTGCTTTTGTATCCTCTCTGCTGATAAATCGTGATTTAGGTGAAACACTTATTCCCCTACCTGTTACAGCTGGCTGCGGAGCATCCTGTTACTTCACTACAGCTGTACCAGGTGTGCAAGGGGAAATTTTGGCTTGTAAAGGTATAGAATGATTTCAAACTGCTGGCCTAATGACTAGGAATATTTTGTAATTTGAACAGTGTTTTGCAAAGCTCTTCTGGACCTAGGCTTTTCAGTTTAAATCTCTTCTACGTCCTTTCCCCAGCTGGGAATTAGTACTCAGAAGGACATTAAGTTGTTGTCTGCCTTCAGTGAGCCCATATTTATGCTTGTTCATACTCTTCATGGGCCAAGAAATCAGTGGCTAAATGCACTTTGTAAGTACTTCCAGTAATCAAAATGGCTTGTCTGGACTGGTTTCTATGTGTAAGTTAACTCCTAGTACCCTGATTCTTTTATTTTGGGGGGGGAAGGTAGGTTGGCTGCAAGAGATAATGGCTGGATTGTCTTTCAGGGCTGTGAGTTCTTGCATTATGTTGCAGTTGTAGTACTGAAACAGTCATCTGCAACTTGACCACACTTTTAGTGCCATGAAGTGGTGCAGTCACCAGCTTTGGCTAAACCTGAAATTTAAGAAGCCAGACCACATTGCTATCTGTTGCGTTATATTGGTCTTTCCCTTAATTGTTTCTGTTGGGAAGTCACTGAAGTAGGTGAGTGTTTCTCTAACCACTGTAATTGCATCAGGTGAGATAAGGCTCAGGCTTTTACATTGTTTCCTAGATAGAAATCACTAACTGCAATTTGTGGTGATGTTCTCTTGGAATTGCTGGCAAGATTGATCCCTTTCCACAAATGCTGTCCCGCGTGTTCCTTGCCTGCAGAACTGTGTCTGTTTCCAGTGTGTGAGCAGATCTGTGAGAGGGAGCTGTGTGAAAGGTAGTTCGGATGAAGGTAAGTCAAATGTCCAGTGTTGAATCTTAGGCTCTTTCCTTGAGGGAGTATAAGGATGTTAACAGGAGTGTCAAAACCTCTCGCTATGGGATGTTCCTGTAAAGGAATGATGGTTCTAAGGATATGGCAGGACCAGCGATATCTGTACTTCTTTTCCCTTGAGCTTTTTATTTATTAAAAGCACTAATGATTCTGTATTGCCAACTTCCCTGCAGCAGTTTAAGTTCTGGGTTTATTGTTCAGGGTATGAATCCCAGATTTTTGTTCTCTAAGCCTTGAAGAGTTTGCGGCACAGCAGTCACTGTGTATTTGTGCTTCAGGTGCAGCATGGTTCTGAACTGCACTGACACAGTGCATCATTGCCAGGTGTCAGGAGAAAGTGAATGACACAGTAGCTTTTAATTTTCCAATTCCTAGTCACAGTAATTGCTTGAGAGAATGGAGAAAAGACTAGGTCATGTTCTGGTTTAACTTTTTGGCTGAGAAGGGTCTCACGAGTGAGGAATTGGACTTCAGGTGAGAAAACTAATACTACCTCATCCAACTCCCACATGACAAGTGACCCTCTAGCACTCGTGCTATGCCACATCTGTTTAGATCCTCACAGAAGGATTCAAACTGCAAGCCCAGTCAAAAGGAAGTGCTGCCTAAAAGGAGCAACAGGTGAAGAGTTAGTTAATGACGTCCAGTCAAAGGTGCCTCTAGATCAGGGGGTATTTTTAAAACTTCTGTGTTTTTTTTTCCTTGTGTGTAGATGCCTTTGGGCTTCACCTATCTATTGAGATACAATACTTGCCCCATTGAGTTCAATTTGTTCAAGGAGTGTGTTATGATTCGCATGCAGAGGAACCAGGAGGAAGGGAAATAGCTGGAAAAGTTACTGGAGCATGTGATGTGAGCCAGCTTCTGGAGCACATTTTCACCTTCTGAAAGCTACCTTTTCCCCCAGCATATCTTCTCACTTGGTCTCAGCAGAATAAGGGGAATTGGATTAATCTCCAATTTTTAGGACTGGACTGTAATTCTCAGAAGGAAGGTGTTGCATTTTTACTCCAGATGTTGGCTTAATTCATTAGTGTGGCCGCAAAGCAATCCTGTGGTGTAGTGTCGATAGTAAAATCAGTGGCTGTCGCTGAGCATCGTGGATCTCCTTCAGAGAAGCCTAAATTAATTTCAGTGGGCCACTGGAGAGTGTTACACATGTGTTTGTGTTACCAGTGACTGGCTGGGAGTCCTGGGAGGAGCTGGTGTGAGCCAAGAGAATGGTAGGAGAAACAGTCACTTTGGAGCTGGAATGTAAAGCAAAGGAGGTCAAGTGTGACTTCTGGCTATTCCGTATGTCTTCGGAGGCAGTGAGCTTTGGGAATACCTCATTTCTGGTTAGCTGCTGTGTTGCTGCACTGAATTGGTGTGCTCAGGGCATGGCTGCAGGCTTCCCAGTGTGTTCCCTGCGCCTGCCAGCAACTGCAGGAGCGTGTGAGGCTGTGAACTGGTTGAGCTATTGTTGTACCTTGCCAAAGGAAGGCAGCAGGCAGTATTTTAGCTTCACAGCAATGCTCTACCCTGCTCTCTATCTCTAATTGACTTTAAGTATTCCTTGTAACCAAGAAAGCACTAACTACTGTATTACATACTTCAAATACAAAAACTTCTCAGGAAATGCCAGCTTAGCTTCAGGCTCCTATGCTGTTTGCATGTGGAGTGGAATTGGTGTGGAAAATTTGTGAATGTTTCTGTTCTTTCTACTTTTAGCCTCTCTTTATAGGGCTTTACTTAGGAATTTGTGTGGTAGCCTTCTGCTGTAGTATTAGATTTGTTGAAATAAGGAATGGAGAGCCAGAACTGCTGTCAAGATTTTCTCTTGTTGCTTCCTGTAGTAATTGGCCTTGTAAAGCTCTGGAAAATGAAGTACTTCCAACCTTGCCCAGGTGTGTTTTTGTCCTTAGGATGAGTTTAATCATCTCTTTAAATCAAGAATTGATTTCCTAGTCTGAAATCAATTTTGCTACAGAGTTGTTGCATTGAAATTGACGGTAAACTTTGCCAACCAGCAGTATCTCAGTGGCAAGCCGTTCCTGTGGCTTAAAGAAAAAGGGTTTTTCTGTGTGAGTGTTGTTGCTCTTTTCCTGTTATTAAGAATAATTAAGAGTGAATTTAACAAAACCCCTGAGCTACCAAGCACTACTGGGAGGGAACAGGTGCCTCTCTAGGCAGATTAATTTGCACTCTACAAGCTGCAATTGCATTTGCTTGCAAGAAAGGTGACATTGCAATGAGGCAGCTTTGACACCTGTGGAAAAGCAAGCCTTGTGTTTTGAGGCAGGTTGTCGTCATTACAGCGAGCCTGCTGGGTGGGTTGACTTCACCAGACCAGGAGGTGAGCCCTTTCCTAAGGGCTGAGTGATCTGAATTGGAGCTCTTGCTCTTAAAAAGTAAATGCTACGAATTCTGCTCACATGTAGAGAAAGCCATGAACAGAGGGCTGAGAAACACTAAGAAACTGGAACTTTTTCTCATAACTTTTATTTAATATAAATAACACCTCTACATCAGATTTTCCAACTCTTCAATCTTTTCTCTCACTGAATATAAGAAATAGCTACCCAAAGCTTTTTCTTTTTTTTTTTTTTTTTCTGAAAAATTCCAATCCAGGCACCAACCAAAGTGCGTTCAAGCAGGGTGTTGGTAAGCAAGAAGAAATTACGCTGAGGACGGGCACTATCTGCACAGCACAATCCACAGACCTTGGTACAGACTCGATCCTTCCCAGGCATCATGAAGTGCAAAGTTGCTTGGGTTTATGAGGGGTAGGGGGGAAAGAAGGGGATGGAGGGCAAAGTGTTTTTTTCCTTTGAAAGAGGAAAGTTGTTGCTATATCTTGTGTCAATAAGATAAAGTATAGCAACAATTGAAGTTGGATTTTCATCTCTACAACTAAATCCTGGGCCAGAGGCAATGTAAAAGTTGCTCTCTGTTGGCTGTTTGATTGCTGCTGGAGTGCAACAACAAGCTCTTGATCAGAGAATATTCTGTGTGTGGGCTGAGGCAAGATGGCAGTGATTCTGACTGGATCAAGACTGAGGTCAGTGAGCTGTTTTCATCTTAAATAAATAAATAAGCAAGTGTTTGAGCCAGTTGGTTGAGGAAAACCAGCCTTGAAGTGATGGAGAATTTCCAGGACCCGGAGCAGTCTTATAATCTGGTTTGCATCTATCTGTTCTCTTATCTGTTGGATAAGTCCAAATAAACCCAGTCTGGGCTTGGGTGGGGGAAGACATTCCTACTAATAAAACATGAAAGCAGCACGCTCTGTTTCTTGCTAATGCCTGGTCTGGAGCCAGTAACCTCTCCTGAATTTGGCACATAGAGGAGGTTCTCATGGTCGTCTTCCTTGAGATAGGTACTGTGGATCTGAGTTACGTAGAATAGCAAAGTGTTTGTGCAAATATTAGTTTATTAAAACAGCATACAATAGTTCAGTCCACACATGCCAATGCCATCACCAAGGCAGTCTGCCATTTTGGTTAGCCAATGCATCTTGCAGTGACATTCAATAAATCTCCATGCATAAGTATCTGCACATACATTTACTCCCGAAACTGCTTCAAGTTTTAGGGCAGTGCTTCTCAATGAGGATGATAGCCTCGCTTGTTTTGTCATTTAGAAGTCAGGAATTATGTTATTCCCTGTACCTGCTTTCTGCATTCTTAATGGGGAGGCACATTTCAGCCAGTTCCTAGCTTGCTGTCAGTCTTTGATCTGCTTGGAAATCTAAACAGCTGGGATTCTTGCTCATTTATGCTATGAGTGCTCATTCAGTTCCTTGATTTGAAAGGCACCTTTTAAGGCCAGGACAAAAGGTATCCTGGGCAGCTTCCAATGGAACTGCTACCCTCTTACTTGTGCACAAGGCTAGGGAAGGCACAACCAGGAAGGTGAAAGCAGTTGACAGGAAGCCTGGACTTTCAGCTCCAATTTGGCTGGGGTCCTGTTGCCAGCTCCTTCCTTGCAGCAGGGTGTTAAGGGAAATTATTGCGTTTGTGCTGCCCTCCTCCTTGCTGCAGGCATCTCCACTTAGTGTAGCCTTTGTGCTTCTCAGTCTTAAGCAGCCTCAGTGCTTTGCCAAGCTGCATACGTACCTGCTCAATGCAGCAGCCACCTTACTTAGAAAAAAAGCATGTTCCTGACGTGCTCATTCAGCATCTGCTGCTTCTGCCCTACCATATCTAACTGGAGGAGAAAGGTGACCTTGGAAAGGATGAGATGCTGTGGCTGCTGTGTGCTTGTCGAAAGCACCCCAAGGAGGCTCTGTCCCCTCTGTGCCCACAACCTGTGCGACTCCCATACATCTCTGCCACCACTTCAACCACGTACAAACCCCTACTGCAACAGCTGCCCTGAGCTCTACTTCTTCACCCACCTACCGCACTACAACCTAGCACCTCTCACCCTGTCTCCTAATGCTCTGCTTTGTCGCTTGTCCCCATGCAACCGCTGGGGAGAGCTCACCCAACCCCTGCTGTCCTCCAGGCGCACATGGTTCCCTCTTAGCCTTGGGGAGGGAATGGGTGGGCTGCCCAGAAAGCTGAATCTTAACTTTAAACTGAATTAGTTATTAAATAAAATAAAGTGCATCCAGTAGACGTTTCATTGGCTTGCCACACAGCTGCAATATAGGCAAAACAAATACCAAAGAAAAGTGTAGGGAGTGTGTGTAGCCTTTCCTGTCCTTTGGCAGCAGGATAGGAAGGGCTGATGCTGAAACTGAGTGGGGAATGGTGAAGGGGGGACCCTGTCTGTGGTGGATGAAGGGCGCAGGGCAGGTGCTGAAAGCTGATTTCATAGAAGGTCAGAGCGAGGACAAGGCTGTGCTCCTCTTCTCTTCTCATCCACCACCTTCAGCACGTTATCCTGGTGAAACAAGAGCAGAGACAGTAGCAGGATTATCAGCCTTCAGGGAACCGCTGAGCAGTAAATTAAAAGTGTCTGCTGAGCTTCAATGTGACCTTCCTGCACGGCTGGGGCTGCCTGGGGGGTCCCAGCATCGCATAACCCAGATACCGACCTGCCAAGAGCCCCAACCTGGGGGCTCTGCAGCCCAGGGGACGCACCAAATGTGTGAGCCTGGGGGAAATATGTTCCCGCTCCTCTGGGCTGGATAAGACTTCTTTACTTTCTCCTTTTGGCTTAAGGACACTAATTTTTGTATGTTTTTGTGTGTGCTCGTATAGCACTGGAGCCCCAAAAAGAGGGACTGATTTTGGGTAGGAGTCTGTGGCCCACTCTTGTGAAACCCAGCCTGGGGATGCAGCATTTGTGTTCACAGGAAGGGGAATGAGCTTTTCTCTGGGGAAAATCCTAATCTGTGACTTGAGGCTGTTGTTCTGTAGCTGTCTCTAGACGTAGATACATTGATTTCAATTAGGAAAGACAGACTTTTTTTCTTCTGGTTGCCAGATGCTTGTGTGCTGCTCAGAGCTGCTGAGTTGGCATTTGCCTGCATCCATGTCTAAATCCACAGGTCTGCCTTTTGCTGACGTGGATTTCAACACCCAGAGCTCACAAGAAAGGATAGAGGGGAAACATAAAAGGAAAAAGCAGATGAAATACCATGAGGGCAGGAGTAGCTTGGCTCACATAAAAGGGAAGATCCAAAGGAATCATTTAATGACACAACCACAGATACCTGATAAGAAACCACAAAGAAATGATGCCCAAGGTACTGAACTAATCGATGCTATGTGCAGTTGAAAGAAGAGTCTAAGGCTGTTGCCAGAGATGTTTTTTATTGACCTGTATGTGTGCAATGGACAGGGCTGGCTGTATCTTGCTGCTGAGGGGTTGCTCAGTGCTGCAGGAGCAGCACGCTCCTGGACATTATTGGGAAGGGGCAGGAAGCAGATTTTAGAGTTGCGCTTCATGGCTTGGATGTTATAATCTGTTTTACAAGTCTGTACTGACTCCAGAGCTAGCTCTGTTTATTGTTAATCTATTTTGCTATTAGTGCTTCCAAAAGCCTTGTTGACAACCCTGTGCTATTTAGCAGTGGTGGGCAAGTCTCTTCCCTGATTTGCAACATTACCTTTTCAATACAGGCACCTTGTTTCTGTGCATGAGTCTTTACAGCCAAGACACTGGTGGGCTTTAAAGTCATTACTTTTTTTTTTATCAGTGAGGCACAGTAATTAGCATTTCTCTCATTTTACGCTGCATCTTCCTTTCCATGCGTAACTGAAGGGCTGGTCGGGGACTTGGTGAGCTCTGTGCTGGTACAACATCCCCGTGGCTGGCGTTACTCTTTGTGACTCAGGGCTCGGGAGAGCCATGCGGCCGTGGGCTGCCTCTGCCATCAGCAGCAAGGGGACACAGAGCCAAATTTGTGTGTCACCATCACACGAGAGCATTAAATGCGGACTGGTGGCAGTGTGTCTCAGAAGCCTCGGGCGTTCCCCAACTTGACAAAGCCTGGCTGGATGTGGGAAGTCGCTGGGATGACTTTTGTAGCCAAGCCAACAACAGGTTGCTGTAAGATCTACCGGTTAAACCTCATGTCATGGGGCAAGATGCACCTGAACACTGGGGCTGAAGGTAGCTGAAGAAGTCTGGCACTTTTGGCCCTTTGTCCATCAGCTAAGATTGGCACCATCCATCCTCTGTGCGGGCTGGGAGGCGGAATTTTGTTTGATCTCTCCCAGGGCAGGTCCAGAGTTCCCATAGACAGTTTTGTTCTTAGTGGACCACTCAGAGAGTCAGTCTTGTGAAATACCACGTGGCAAACTCAGACATGTTGTGTAAGGACCATCTGTCAGACATCACTACACCAGATTTCCTCACTTGGCTTTTTTTAAAGTGGATATATAGCTGATGTTTCAGCATATGCTGAAAGGCCACAAAAAGGACCGGTAAGATCATGAGGCGTGTTCTTCTACCTAGCACAACCATAGAACATCCCTGACTTAATTCTAATTTCAACTAGAACCTTTTTTTTAAGGGGAAAAAAAATCCTAATTCTTTCTAGATTTGTCTCTGGTAGAAAACTTATCACTGCAACCAACCCTTGATGAGTTTAAATATATAAAATCAGATTTTGGTGGTGATTCCTGCTGGAGTGGTTTGGGGTACTGTCACTCTCCACAGTCTGTGTGTTCCTTCTCAACCCCAGAGCTGGCAGAAAGGAAGACGCAGACCACAATGTGGTGTAGTTATCTCTCCCTCCTTTTCATCTGGGGTTTACATTAAGAGGGTTGATGCAGGCGTCTGAGGTATGGGCACATGCTCTGCGGTAACAGAGACAAACCAAAGACAAGGCAGAAGCTCTTGAAAGGTGCTGGAGAGATTTAGGAGTACAGCTCCCACATTTCTGGGCAGGATGTGTACACCGATGCTGTTGGGTACCAGTGGAAGCACAGTGCTCTCACAGCAGTCACCAGCATTTACAGGAACATACACAACTTTGTCACCAAATTCATCCTGCTGCTGTCACAAGCACCACATTGCCTAATCCCTGCCAGAAACACTCTGGCCAAGCCAGCCTTACAGGTAGCGAGTCCCTGCTGCAGCCATGGCATGGCACCCTTCAAATCCTCTGACAGGTAGTAACTTTTGCCTAATTTCTGCATATTTATCCACAGACTTCTTCAATACATCAATTCTTGCACCTAATTATGTTCAGGCTGGAATGGCCTTTTCCTTCAGTGGTGTTTACTACCCCGCTCTGCCTTCATTTTGCTAGACTAAACAACCATTCCTTGAGTATCCCTGCAGTCCCTCCCCGAGTTCCTTCCATCCAAGTTCATTCCTCTTGAACCATTCTCACATACGACACTTGAAAACCTAGGGATTATTTTCCCATATCGTGCCACTGGAAGGACTTTGTAATTCCAGAGGAATGAGGACAACTGCTCCAGGTCTTGTATTAAGCCGCAGCACTCCCTGATCCTGTGTGAGGACTAAGCTCTCTCCTTTGGTGGCATGTGGTGCTAGGAGGTGCTCTGGGAAGTTGAAATGCTGTGGCATGACGGTGGGCTCCCCACAGCACTGGGTCACACAAGATGGTATCTTCTCACCTCATGAACCTTGAGGAAACCTTCGGCAGCTCCAGGACTGCCCTGTGAGGCGTTGGTTTCTGCTTGTGGGGCGTCCTGCACCAACCTTTAGCGCTGGTTTGCAGCAGAGAGCTGGCCTCTCCCAACCCCTGGGTCCTGCGGCACACAGGCCCTGCCTGCCCCACTCCTCTTTACGTCAGCCGGAGCTGCGAGGTCAGATCCCTGGAGCTGCTCTGGAAATTTACCCCCCAGCTGCATTTTCTCTAAAGATGTTAAGATTAATTTTCTCAAGAGAATTCAGGGAAAAGCTTCTGTGGTTTTTTGTGTATCGTTTACTTCTCTGGGACTTGTTGGACATTCTCCAGGGATTCCAAGCCTGTACTTTGGGTAAATATTTATTCCTTGTTATTTGAAGCAAAGGATGAAAGCCCCACCACACACTCTGTGCAGCATCTCCAACTGGTTTGAAGGTGCAGGAGATTTTTAGTGCCATAAATAGACATTAACAGGGGAAGCTGTGAAATCCACATGGTGGCTGCTTACAGAACTGGGTGAGCAGCACTTGTGGTGGGGAGTGAAATCTGGAGGGTTACTGCTGCTACTGACACGGGCTGTGCTTTGCGCTGTGTGAGATCCTGGAACTGGGGACATTTCCCTGACATCAGGTGAAGTGACCTGGTGCATTTTTATTTTTTTTTAAAACCTTGATAGAAATTCCACAATATAACCCCTTAATGGAATGGATATTTTTACATTCCTTTGGGGGTTGATAGGTTTTGTTTTGCAAAATGATCCCATCTGTTTCTAGGTTGATTTTTCAAACATCACACCGTAACAAAACTGAATTACTAGCATAACATTAAAATTTTCTGTTCTGGAAAGGTTTACTGAAAGCTCCAGTTTGGGTTTTATGAAATTCAAAATGTTGAGGAAGACACGTTTCTGGTATTTGTCAAATCTGCATTTTCTGTGAGATTATTATTATTTTTTTTTTCTGTGAAGTTACCTATTACCTCCTAGCAGGATTTTCTTAATCAGCCTGATAACCCATACCAGTGCATCCTTCCAGATTCTTCTCTTTAAGCATGGTCAAATCTCATGTGGTCCTAGTTATATTAATCACTTCGTTTTGCTGCAAACCCTCTGTGCTCCATGACAACAGCCATTCAGACAGTATCACCTGGACTGTCATCGCAAGTTTCTCTCATGTTTTCTACCAGGCACTTCAGATCCCAGTATAACATCAGGTGGTTACATGAACACAATAAAGGTTTCTGGCTGGGACATGCCTGGATTTACCAAGACAGAGCTGCTCAGCACCTCCTGGAGATACAACAACCCATTTGCCTTGCCACGTGAAGTCCTTCATCTACAGGGAAATTGTGTTAGTGTTGTTCGTGCATCACAGAGTGAAAAACACCCCCCTTTGCCCTGCTGCAAAGGGATAATCTTGTAATTTTGTTGCTCTGACATCAGATCAATACAATTAGGCATGGGCATCTGCAATTTGGTGTATGCGTAAATTGTTTAAAACTCAGCATGAGCCACCAGCCCACAGCCTCTTAACTGGATTATAGTTCAGGACTGCCTGTTCCCGAAAGATTATACTCAAGTGGTAAGAAGAACCAAATAATTCAGGTGGTTTTGGCACCTGAATTCATTGTGCTAGACACCAAAGGAATAATCAAACTTTTTCATTCTAACAAAAAAGCACAGATCTTTGTGTAATGCTTGGCTTTATTGCTATTTCAGCTTCCTGAATGATGCTCTTTTCCTGGTTCTTGCTAAACCCAGCTCTGAGTAACAATGCTGCCCTTTTTACTAGATAGGCCAAGAAAGGCATTAGCCTGCCACATGCGGTTACATTCCTGAAGGGACTCCAGCTGATGTAGTGATCTCCCTGCCAAAGATGGCCACACCTATTAAGTCTTTTTGCAGGCCATATACAATGGCTCCTCTGAACAGAGGTTTCCTCTAGGTTGCATTTTTGGCTGTCCTTGCCCTAAAGCATCATCTGAGGTCAGGTGCAGGCGTAAGTCTCAATAATCCCCAAAACAAATAGAGGATTCTACAAAGGACACAAATGCACCTCAAATGAGGGCAAACCGAAGGCATCTGGGTCCAAAGAAATTCTGTGATGTAACACTTTGGGGAGAATTACAAGAAAACAAGCTAGGGCTTTGCAGCATTTTATACATAGCGTGGTCCAAAACTAATCCGTCTGTAGAGCAGAAGGAAACAGAAGCCACGAGAGAAGGGAAGTGACTGTTACCAGCCTGTAGTTATTTATGACTGCCATCTGTGTCATTATGCAGCCTGTCATGTTGATTTGGGAATTTCAAAGCAACAGCAGGAATAGACATAAGACCTTTTTGCTCCAAACACACTGACAACTTAACCGACTTGAGCCAAATGAGCTTTTGCTTTTTGGGTTGTTGTTGTTGTTGTCATCGTTGCTATTTTGTTGCTCCTAGGAGCCCTGCTGTCAAGCCACAGAGATGAACTGTTCTGGTTGTGCTAAGCTAGTGCTTGAGAAATCCAGGTCTTGATTTTTATTTTTATCTTTTTCTCCTGTCAAGAGATGTTCATGACAAATTGGATACAGGGAGCAGAGACTTAAAGATGGGGCCCTCTGTCTTCCTTTTGGCTCACCCCACTGCAAATAAATCATGGCATAACTCACCCTCTCTGCAAATGATCTTGTTCGGGAAGCCAGCCCTGATAGTGGCCTGTCACTGGTACAGAGGGAGAGGTCAAATTGCTTTGTGGTGACTTCAGTATGTAGGAGGTGACAGCAATGCTCTAGTACATCACTGAAGACAAACAGCCAAGCTGCACTCACTCACTCATTCCCTAAATGCTGTTGCAATCAATATAATGGGAAAACAAAAAAAAACAAACAAACAAAACATACAGAAGAAACCTATTTCTGAGATGGGGGACACAGAAATGGCTGCACTGGCTCACCCTGACGCCTCCATGGATGCCCAGCCAGTGAGAAAGTTGGAGGCTTCAAAGGAAGGTGCAAAAAACCTTCAAATGAAACAATCACACACCAGTTTGCTCAGAGAGGTTACCCTTATTTATCATATGTGCTTGCTGTGAGTCAATGATCAGTGATTGCCCTGGAGTCTAAAAAGAATGAAAGAGCTTTCTTTTAAAGTAAGGTGTGATGTAGCTGTGCCTATTCCTGTGATCCTAACACAGGTCAGCACTGGCTGAAGGCTGAATGGCTGAATCCCCCTAAATGACCTGCCATCCATATCCTGCAAAAGGCTCCCCTGAAACTTAAAGCATCTCCTAGATGTACAGGAAATACCAAAAAAAATGAAAGTATATTGCTTTAATCTGTCTCCACCAGATGGTGGGACCTGCACAGGTTAGTCACACCTGGAAATTTTGCTTGTGCTCTTTGGAAAGAGGTCAGTGAGGCAATGGCATGATCTCTTGGTAGGGGGGTGGGTGCTGCATAGGAAGGAAATGGGGATGGAGGGGAAGGCAGGCAGGATGAAATGGGGTTGTAGAAGGTAAATATCTCCATCTATCACTGTGTGCCCCTCACAGGCCCCACATGCTGCCTCTGCCTTCAGTAGTCTCAGTAGCTATATGCTAGAGCTGATGGGGTGGCATTTCCATGCTTGGTGTATCCCAAGCAATAAATATTTCAGAGAATAAAATTGGTCTCAGTTTCCAGCTAAGTCAAACAGATGCACAAGTGCTTAAGTGCCAACACCAGCTTAAGTCGCCTTGTCTTCTCCAAGACATAAGGCTATGTTTATAATTAAGCCTGCCTTAATGACTTCACTGAAGAGCGATGGAGCAAAGAGCTGTGCTGAAGTGGACTCAGGGTCGCATTACCAAACCATAGGAATCTCCTTTGCATTGCTGTGATGAAAATGGACTGCTCTAATTTATTGTTGCCTCTTAGCTGGTGTCTAATTAATGACTACTTTTCTCACTCAGGATAATTCTGATTCTTCCATTCTCTACTTTTGTGGGTGTTTCTGGTAGATTGGAGAGGCCTGGAAAGCACAGTCATGCTGCGTGCATCCAGGTCTCAACATTTTCCTAAATACTGTTGGAATTAATTTCCCTCACTTGAAGGAATCTCAGTTCCAGTACAGAACCAGCATCTTGGTGTTTGTCTTTTTTAAAAAGCTGTAACACTTGTGCTTCTCCATGCCTTTTGTATAGTACTGGATTATAGTGAAAGTCTCTTTGTTAGCAGCTTAACCACTTCATCCCTAAGCTCCTTTGTGCCTTGGGGATGAATACCAAACAAAACCTGGTGACAAGCTGCTGGTTAGGTGTCTGAAGAAAAGCCTGTAGGAGCTGGGGAAAGGCGCTTGGTGGGGGCGATGTGCCTGCCTAGCTTTGAGCAGCTAATTGCCTGGAGTGCCTACTTAGAAGTATCACTGCTGCCTCTCTGCTTACAGGAGTACTGCTGGAGTACTTGCTGCTGCCTCTCTTCTCAGTGCCAGAGCAATTTAGGGGTTAGGCAGGCTGGACTGCGTTCTGGAAGTGCCGATCTTTCTCCTTCCAAGAGAGAGGAAGCTCAGATCTTAAGTTAGGTGTCTCTGTGCTAGGCATGAGGTAGCTGGAGTAAACTGCGACCTTACTCCCTAACCTGGTGGCAGGATCACATCCTGACTTATTGGTCTGATCTAGCACTTACAGGTATGACTCCCTGATCTGTGATAGTGCTTGGAAAGAACATATTCGGCAAAGGTAACTGCCAAAGATCTCCTACTCTCTGTCCTTGCCCCTTCTTCCTAATTTCTACCTTACTTTTCTACCTGTCACATACTTTGTTCCTTTCTCCTGGCTTTTCTTGTTCTGTATCTGCCTTTCTGGAAGAAACTTCTTTGCTTGAGTAAAACCTGGAGCTTTGCTACATAACCAGCTCTGTTCTTCCCCCTTTCTATTTGGTTCATAGGCCTTAGGAACAGGAACCATCTCATCCTGCCTTACTCATTATTGTTGCCATATACATAATTCAAACTTTACATTCACTGAGGTTAGCAGTCACAAATCGTGTACTGGAAAGAGAATCCTATGTGAAGTCCAGCTTTTTCAAACTACTGCCCACAAGGTGGGCCTCTAAAGCTGTGTGAGTGTTTTGGAACCAGGACTACACTAACCTCTAGTTATTCTAGCTGTGATTACCACAGAGACAGAAGTAAATTCATACTGCTATCCCCACCTTTCTGAGATTATCCATTTCCAGGAATAGTTTCAGCTTGTGTCCTGACTAATGCCTGTCACTGACCAGACTCAGCAGTCCAATTTTCCATACAGATTTTCCCGTCTGACTTTCCATTGTTTCCCTGTCCGCTCCAGGGCAGGTCTTTGTGATACACAGTTTTAGGATATCTGAGGGATCCATATCACTGGTAACAAACACTTCTGAATAGTTATCTCGTATGTTGTCTTTATGGCCGCAGAAAATGGAACTGTGAACCTGTACTACGGCTATGAGAGCTACAGGATAGCAAACTCCATGAAGAGTGGTGTCAGGAACTCACCTTCCATCTCAGGCAAGCTGGTGCAATCCTTGTTAGTTGAGTGTGTCCCTGCTGTCCTTGTCCTTGCAATCTTCAGGCTGGTCCCCTTCCCTGGACTGTGATTTTGCTGTGTTCTGCTCAGGCATAACAGTTTTGTCAGAGTTGTCTTTCCTTGGGGGCAAAGGCTTGCTTGTGTGTTCAGTGCCTTCAGCATCTTCAGCTCCTTTCAGAGCAAGTGTTTGTCCCTCAAGGGCAGTGTTTTGGGTCAGCTCCTCCCCATTTTGTCTCACCATCTGTCCTTGACCTGCATCCAGTCTGTCTTCTGCTGCTGTGTCTGGCTTTCCTCCATGGCTATTTGAAGAGTCCTCAGTGGATTCCTGTTCTGAAGCTGTGTTTTTCTTAAAGCTAACTCCGTCTAAATCATCTCCCATGGAAAAGGTCTCCTCACTGCTGTGCATGGCGGCCTGCACAGCATTTGGAAGGCTACTTTGTGAGGCACTGCTATTTGTGCTCTCCTCCTGAGAGATGTCAGCAGTGCCAGGCTTCCCATTGCCATCTTCCTCAACAGGTTCCTTACTTGGCTTGGGACCTGGCTCTGAGTCTCCTGTGCTGGCTGCAGAGACCTCCATGCCGAGCCCCTTCACTCCTCTCCGTTCCCCCTTCTGGCCATTGGGGGCAGACTGGGCCTTCCCACTTCGCCTTTGTGATAATGAGGCCCCATGATCTTGGAGGCTTGGCTGTTTCACCTTCTCCTCCAGCTCAGCTGTGCAGTTCTCTTCCATTCCCTCCTCACCTCTGCTCTTCTGCTTGTCTGTACCAAGGCTCCTCTAAGAAAAGGAGGATATGTTTATGTCAGCTTATTGTTCAGTATCCAGTATTCCTTGTCTATGATGATACCCAAAACACGAGAACAAATTTGCTGAGGCCATTAAAGGAAGCAAAAGGATGTAGGTGATGTAGGGACCAGACTAAGTGAGGGTTGTTATACTGACAATTTAAGGGCCAATGCAAGAAGTCAAGTTGCTCTCCCATCGTGCCGCCTGGAGAGTGCTAGCAAGGGGCACATTTACTCCAACACAGAGGTCTCCCCTCTCTGCACGGTCTAATAGCCTCCAACTTTCCTGATAGTGCATGTTTTGAGTAAACTCAACAGACACCCTTGAACTAATGAATTCACCTGGCTGTCGGGGTCATCCTTCAGAAAAGACATGTCCTCGCCTTCTTTTGCATCCCATCTGTGAAGGAAAAAAATGCGGAATTTAGGCCTTCAGTTTCTCATATCAAACAGCCACTCTCTCTGGCTGGGCAAGGATTTCTACCATGTCCATCCATTCCTTGTCTGAGCCCCTTGTCCAGGCAAAAACGAATAAAGGTGGTTAACCTAACTGGTCCAGTTCCTTTTCCTGGCAACTGCAAAACACTCAGCCCATCCAGAGGCAGTCATCTGAGGCTACTAAATCTTAATGAACTGGCTGTTATAATTCTAAATGTAATGAAAACATAAAATCCAATTGCCAGAACAGACATTTGTTGTTAGACTAATAAGATACATGGTGATACGCTTATGGTGATGTCTGCCACAGCCTGGTCCTGCTTGTCTGACAGTGCCCAAACATCCCAGATCTCCACAACGGCAGACACAGAGGCAGACAGTGAAGGATAAAATTGCTCTGAAGTACTTTGGGAGATGGTAGGCATGGACATGTGGAAGGCTGCAAGGATGGCCATAAGGGTCAGACTGAAGGTCCAGCTCACCCAGGCCCTATTGCCCACTCGGGATCACTGGCAGATGCTTGGGGTAGAGTTTGAAAAGAGGGCAAGTGTGTCTAACACCTCCCCTCCCAACTTCCAGAAATGTGCAGCTCTGGAATTTCCTGAGCTCAGATGGTATCTCTGTGTTGAGTCATGCTCACACAGTACACAGTCTCTTCCAAGGATTTGTGTAAGTGCATTTTGGCCCCATAATAAATTTTGCAGCAGCTACAATATCCCATGCTAAAGAGGGCAACAGCTCTGCTTAAAAAGCTGCATGGAGAAGTGTTGTCTTTTGCTTCTTTGAATTTGCCAGGGTGAATGTAGATCTGAATTTGTCCATGCAGAACTACCAGGCAGGGCAGGCCTTAGAAACCCTTTCCTTCTCATATGTGTGCCTGGTGAATTGTGTCACGTGCGCACACATAAATGTAAGTATATATATGTCGTCCCTGCCACAAACTCTTAAAATAAGTGTGCAAAGGTGTGTGAGATTTAATTCTTCTCTAGACAGACTCTGCTGGGCTCACTGGCCTCTTCAGTTGGCAAATGTAGGCCAAGATACAAGAAATGAAAACACACATTAAGGTGACTGCAGAGTCAGGCATTTCCAGAGGCACAAGCGCACGGTTAAGGCAACCCCACGTGCCCTTGTGAAAATTGTGTGGGAATTACCATCACAGCCTCCAATGTAGAATCACATCGAGCTACTTCACACTCAGCAAAGTCCCTAGGGCAGGGGCAAGTTGCATTTGCAAGCACCTGAAGGCTCTCTGAGGGTGTGGAGCTGAGTATGCTGTCCTCAATAAGCCTGGCGATGAAGCAGCTTGGAGCCGTGCTTTAAGGTTTAGGGGCAGTTGTGACCCAGCACACAGAGCACAGCCAACAAGGTCTTGTCCTGAATACAGGATAGGTCCCTGCCACTGGCTGTGCCAACTCAAACTGCAAAAGGGCCCCCAGCATTGGTGTATTTCCAGCAGTACCCTGCAAGAGCCTTGAAAGTCGGGCTGTACAGGCAGAGCCCATCACACAGAGTCAATAGTGTTAAATTTGGGCATGGGCTGCCCTTGTCACCAGTTCCATCTGCATGCAGCATCAGTGTTGGTGGGTCTACTGACCACTTTCCCCAGATAAATGTATAAGCAGAGGAATGGCATGCTGACTGCAGGTTTCTGCCTCACCCTGCTCTGCCTACTCAGCCACTGCATGGCTCCTGCAGAGCCATCCCAGAACAGACCACCCCCACAGGTCTAAAGATAGCCAAAACTAGCTAGACAGCAATTCTGAAATAATCAACACCTCAGCCTGATGTGTTCCTCCCCCCCCATCATTACTGCTAACACACCAGAGTGCGTTACTAATCGCTGACACGCAACAAATATACTCAACACGTTCCTTAGCATAGCTAGTGCTATCCCTGGGATGTTCTCACACAGCAATGTGGCTCCAAATTCTTTTGGGGACAAGGTGCAGCCAGAAGTTACCACCAGACATCATGATCCAAATGGCTCTTACCACTGCTGTTGAGTCGCTTGGACTTAAACGGGAGAGAAGTTCGCAAGTGGTAAAGGGCAGATAGGAGCAGAGGTAAGGAATAATCAGCACCCCTAAAGCACCCTGAGCCTTTCTGAAATGAGAAGAAAGGCCTCAGGAATGGATCTTCCCAAAGAGAAGCAGGGGAAGAAAGGATGCTCCTCCGGTTTCACAGACAAGGTTACATGGCCAGACGGGACCCCTTCCAGGTCAACAGAGGATGTGGAAGCAGCAGAAGTCCATGAGGTGAGATGGATGGGCAGGAGAGCTACTCTGAAATAATTCTGGCAGGATGGTGTTGAGGGAGGTGGCCATGCTGCAGCAGATGAATGCTTGGCTTCCTCTTGCCCCTAATTTTCCAAGGTCCACAGGTGAAGGTAAGGACTTTAGGGCACGACTCCATGCTCCAGCTACTCATCTCAGTAGTGTTTAAGATACTTCTTTGTAGTTTTAAATGAACCATGACTTTCCATGCTGGCAGCTGATAAGTGAGAAGTACTGAAAGGGCAAACAAGAATGAAAAAAATAAATCAAGCAACCTTCTAGCCCCATTTCTAATGGAAGATGTTCAGGGAAGGGTATGATGAATTATTTCATTGTTAAATAAAATGAGAAAAAAGAAAAAGAATCAACGTCTCTGTGGAGACAATAGTACATGAGATTTTATAATTTCATCAGCAAGATAATTTAGGCATCTAAACAGGATGCCAGCACCAGCCATTCTGGGGCCTTAAAGCCTTTAAATGGGTATGAATAATATCCTGACTAAACCCAGCAGCCCTAGAGGAGTTAGATGCCCTAAAATGCCTCCAAGCCTCTGCAATGGAGGCACAAATGTACTGGAAAATGTACCTTCCCGGTCTGTTGTGACAGAAGTAACAGGCTGTGGATGCCCAAGACAAGCCAGGCATCCTCTCTGATGCACACCTTTTGGGTCTCCCAACAGAAGGTGCTAATTCTTGCTGTGCAATCTGGCCAGCTGAGCTTCCCCTCTTCCCAGGCAAAGAACGGATCCCAGAGACAGCTGTCACTTTGAACTGGCTGACCTCGCTAGTGGGCTTTGGCTCTCGTATTCTTCAAGCAGGGATGTGTGAGGCATAAGGGAGTTTAAGCCTGCAGCACTCACTGCAATAAACCTCTTGTTAAATGGGCAGGGTGTGTGAGAGAAAATCAAAGGAATAATCAGAATAATACTGTATTATTACAGCAGTTAAAAGTGCCGATACCCACATACAGTCTGAATACCCTCTGCAGTCTGAAATGATGCTAGCTGTCCTAGCTGCTGGCAGGGAGGAGGTTGCTTTCAATGACCTAGCCAAGCTCTGGAGCTGAAAAGTCAGAGACCGCTGTGAGAAGAAACTAGAACTAGTGAGGGGCAGCTCAACAAGATGTCGTCAAACAGCACACCAAGCTGGCCAGCCAGAGTCCCAGCCCACAATTATTTCTTTGAATTTCTGCCATAGGACAGCTCGCCAAGGCATTCCTTCTGAGCATGGCTCTGAGAACGCAGCACAGAAGGGAAAAGAAATGTCTCAGGACCCTGGGTGATTTCTGGAAACCAGTCAGCATCTGTCTGTCACAGGCACACTTTGGGGCATAAGTCTTTGCTGAAGAGGAGGAAAGGAGATGGAGACAGGGCAGTGGGCAGGCTCCCATCCCTTCCCTGGGGTCTGACTGGTGCAGAGATGGAACCCGAGGCAGGATCTGGGTGAAGCTGTTTGACCCGCAGGCTGTGGCAAGGAGGGAGCAGATCGTTGCGTGATGCATCTGTCTGCTTTGCCTATAAAAGGGAAGCAACAAACTCTTTGTCCTTTCCAAGGCGCCACACAAAATCAACACAGCTCTTTCATTTAGTGTTCTCCCAGCATATATTTAACCAGCTATACACATCTAATCTGTACAGCTAAAATGTCCTCAGAGCAGAAAATGACTGTATTAGGATTAAACTTTAAGATTAAACATTGGAAAGGCATGAGGCTTATCTTGTCATCAAATCCTTCTAACAACATCATATTTTCTGAAGTCTTTCCTTATATTCTGCTGCTTAGGAGAAAAGAGAGGGCAGGGCCAGGGGTGTGCTACATCTGGGTGAGCAAACTCACTGATCCCACACTTTCTACACCCAAGAAGGGCCCAGAGATGCATCCCAGCTCGCATGGTGAGATAAGATGAGCATGGCCAACAGTTGAAGGTGTGACCAGAATAAATCAGATACACCACCACACGAAGCTCCCTTCTGTGCTTTCCAACCAAACCCTGAGAAGCAGAAAAACAAGAAGATCCCAGCAGGAAGGATGAAAAAAGGTAGTATATTTGCAGTGAGTGTAACTCAAGTTCCCAGCAAACACTGACAGGGAAACCACAATGCCCCTGTTCTGTGCAATTTCTTCCAGCCTGTGGGAACACCAAGCATGTGCCCCACAATGAGACACAATCTGCTCTGCAGCAATCGGCTCTCTGAACCCTTTTCAAAGCAGAAGACACAGCACTAGATGTGCATTTATTTTAAAAGAACAGATGAATCAAAGTCCAAAGAAAAGGTGTCTCAGGAAATAGTGTTCTCTAATTAGCCTGGAGGACACCTGGACAATAGATGATAACTGATCCAATTAAGTTCAGGGGGATCTAGAAGCAATTCTGCATTAGTAGCCTTCCCTTTGAATCAATCTTAGCCCAAAACTGGTGTGTGACTTCAGGAAAGCTGTATACCATAAGTGCTATCTTTCAAAAAGGATGATGACCTAAAGCCTAGATCATTTGTGGCTGTTAAAAATCTTACTACTAGTGTAAGGGTAGCAGTATCTGCTCAACTGATACTTGCCATTTAACTTATATTTATTATTGGATGGACTTTTTTTTCTTTCCGTTTCTCTTCTCCAGTGCCACTGTTGAAGTAATTCTTGTGCATTTATCACAAACAACCAAATTTTGGCAGCAAACCTCTGAACCACACTTGCCCCTGAGGGCTGTTGTTGAGGTCTGGGAGTTTGGTTTGGGCCTGATTGGGTTGGCACGTTCAGACAGGGCAGAACTGTGCAAAGTCACTGTGTCCTTCATGGTTGTGAAGAGCCACATCCAGCCTGCAGTCTGAAGCAGTCTAGGGTATTCACAGAAAGTAACAACATAAAGCAAATTTACTGGCATGCCCATCTTGCACATCCTCTGGGAACTGCTGTAATTCCCTAGTGCTGCAGTCACTGTTTGGGGAGAGCAAGCTTGAGCACAGCTCAGCAGCTTTTCTTTCCAAAGCACATGTTGTGGGGATGGAGCTGAAGAATGGAAAGGGGTTGAATGTAACTTCCAAACAAAGCTAACCTGATTATTTGCATGCTGCTGATACTATTCTTCATCATTTTCTCAGAATTAAATTAAATTGTGAAAAGTATGATTAACTAATGGGACTTAGAAAGACAGAGGACAACCTATCTTTATGCTTAAGTAGATTCCCAATTCAGAACGTAACTAGCTGAGAGATGTGGCTGCTGAGGTGCATTTCCTCAAAGCACAGTCACTGGAGACAAAAGCAACATTAAAAAACACTCCAGGCTTGATATAGTGTCAGGCTCTGCACATTAGACCTAATACTATCCTGACAGCAGAATTCTGCATGCACAGACCCTGTCTCCCACCCTTAATCTCAACCAAGTAGCAGCAAGCAGCAGCTGACCTCCAACCAGTTAATGTCTTCTGGGTAATGCTGTGAGTACTCCTATAAAACACATATCAGTTTGTGCATCTATTTAACTGTGTGGTCATAACTGACCTGGATGGTAGAAGAATGCTAACATTAAAGGCTACTGGAATGTTTTTTTGTTCTGGATAAATGAAGAGGCTTGGGGTATGCAATCAACCCTTCATCCTTTTGTTGCCTATTAAGGGGCATGGCAATGCTGTATGATCACTGTTATTAAACTGTTAGATAGTGTGGCTCCAGGAACCTGGAGACTGCACTGAAATTTAATTACAGAGAGCAGCAGGGGAAGGGGGCCCCTGGGAGGATGTGGGCGAACCTGTAAAATGCACTTAGTTTTGCTGATATTCTGAAATTGCTTCAGTGAAAATTAATATATTGCTGTGTGCTGCCCACAGCTGGCAGGAACAGGCCACTTCCCTCCTCACCAGGTTAGGGATCTTTAAGATTTTTTTTAAGGAAGAAAAGACACCTGTACTGTACCCTCAATCCTAATTACTACTGGATCAGCTAAGAACTATTTTTGGAGGCTGGTTCCCAATATCAGCGATGCCTGGAAGTTAGATAAGATGCATCCAAAAGCCTCCTGTGGCATGTGCCAGTACTACCCAAATCTGGTCCCAGAGTAATGGTGCCCCTCTATCTCCCCGGCTACTCTGCAGAGTTAATGCACCGGGTTGGTACAGTGATGATGCACTCCACAGAAGTCACAAATGCCACTAAATTAACTGCTAGTTTGTGGCACTATTGCCAGCACCTTTACCTTCTGGCTCTGCCGGTCAGTCTGTCCTTTCCTTTGGCTCGGCTGCTCATTGCTTTGGGACCGGGATTGTTCACATTCACGCTGTGCTGTCCTCCACCTAGAAGACAGGTTGGAAAGACCATGCAAACGCAGGCAGAACTGTCTGATGGACTACTGAAAGGGCTAAAATCCCCATATAACTGGAAGTACCTCTGGAAGAGGAAGCTTCTGAAGCTATATGCCTACTATACATGTATTATCTGAAGCAATGAGTACAAAGTGAGAATTTAGGGGTGTTTCTTCTGCATTTTCTATGAAAAATTCCAATCATTAATTTAGAATTTATTCTTTGGACTCGGTCTCCCTTGTGCTGTTCTTGGGAGGCTGTTTTTTTTTCTCCCTTGACACAGAGCACAGACCTTATCACAAGGCTAGGAAAGCAGCCACGTGATATGTGTCCAACAGGCATTCCAAGTCTGTGAGAGTGCCTGGAGAGAACTCTTTCCGTGAGGGTATAGAGAAGGTGCTGACATTGAGTGGGATGACATGACTGAATCATGTGGTTTACTCACCTCTCCCATTGGGAGGAAAGGACCTGTGCTGGAATTTCCTTGCGTTTCTTCCCCCTAAAAGGACAAAGCAAAGCACGCACAAAAGTGAGTGAGGCTCTGTAATGGACAGGTAGCAGAGAGCCTGGCGTTCAAATAGGGTGTTGCAAGGGAAAGCTTTGTTCTGCCAGTCCATCTCCTGAGAAACAGGAGTCGTGATGGACTTATGCTAGTAAAGAAGCCAGCATGTACCACAGGGATCAGAGATGATGTGCTCTGGAATAGGATTGCCTCTCAAACCACTGTTTGGGAAAGGAGGCAGTACTAAGCCTCCATATTGTGTTGTAAAAGGTTATAGAACCCATGCCACTGCTCTCCCTGGGAAGGTAAAAAGCACTAGCACCCAGATGCTCAAATCCCATCCCCTGAGCACTCTGCAAAGCAGAGAGGGCTGAGACCCCAACACTGCGCGCAGAGGCATTTGCCCAGGAAAGCAGAGTTTCACAACTGACAGCCACAACAGCTGTGGCACTGGGATTCGCACGATCAGCATTCACTAGCGTCAGGACAGAATCTAGGCGTCCCTTGCCAACCTTTCTTATTGCTGGGATTATCCAAGGCTGGCTCCCCATCCTTAACAAAGTCCTCTTCAAACCTGCAGGTTAAAAACAGGCATTGTCAGACCTGACCATTCTCCTCCAGTGTGCAAAAGCGTGGGCAGGAGACCTTGAGACGATGCAAGTTCCAGCCATCGGCCCTTCTGCACCTGCCCACTGGCAAGTAAGTGCAGGTTTGTCAGCTGAAGCTGAAACTGCATGCACTAACTGGGAGAAATGAGGCTGTGAGGCAATTCTACCCCAAAGGAGAACCTCTAAAACCTTAACATCAGTACCTATATATGTATTTAATTCTATGAACATCCTTAAAACCTATAGATCCCTGTAGTGTAACTGTACAAAGCTCACATGCAGCTTCCCAAGCTTCTAGCTACTATCTGAAGTAGCTTCAGGACTTGTCATCTCAAATCAGACCTGTGGATCAGACTTGTTTGGATGGTTTCTAATCCTGCTTGTTGAGTATTATGGTTTTTCTCTTTTAAATGGGTAAACAGGAGAACAGTAGAGCTCAGAGCTGTCTTGCCAGCAATACTCAGCATCCACTGAAGTTAATTCACTTCTGTCAGTTGGGGTCTTGCTGACTGAAAATCTACATATTCAGCCCTATTTTTCAGACGAAAGGTTATCCCATCCTCCTGCCTTGTATAAACTCTTTTATCAGCAAACCCATCCCCTAGCTCTGCACCCTATCAAAACCCTATCCTGCTGCAGGTGCTCATCATTCTCCAAAGCTTTCTAGACACTGTGATCCAGCTAGACAAGCACCATTAGAGGTGCAATGTTTAAAGGGGAAATGTCAGACCCCATTATGAGCTCTCCCATGTTACCACCCCAGCATTTCCCCTGTGCCATATAGGTGGCCCTCACACCACAGTGCCTACAAGCGCTGAGCTCATGAGGTGAGGAGGATTTAAGCACATTGGCCCATCCTGTGATTGAAAAGGAAAAACAAGTGGGGCTGTGCTGTGGGCTAGCAACACAAGTTTGTCCATTCCTGCTTCAAGAAGAGCACCTGCACCTGCACCCTTCTGTCACTGGACCTGTGGAGATGGTGAGAACCCTCTGGATGCAGACTGAACAGTAATTCATGCTCCCCTCCCTCCCTCAGTCCTTGTCCTGGTAGGACCAAAGGCAAGCAATTCTTCTCAGCACAAAATATCTCCTGTCAGGGTAGGAGACCTCATATCAGAAAGAAAAAATGAGAATTGCTCTGGTATCTGGTCCCACTGACAGGCATGGTCAGGAGAAAGAGGTAGCAATATGGATTTAGTCAGGGAGAGGCAGATGACAGCATAGAATTTGATAAACAATGAACATCTGCACAAGGTCCTATCACTGGCTTTAAATGGCCTGGTGCAGACAAACCACCCCAGGACACTGGAGGACCTACATGTGCTCTGACTTCTCCACATCCCAAGCCCGTCGCCACTCGCCCTTGGAGTTCTTGTGACGTGCCAGTCGCTCCAGGTCAATCTGATCTCGCTCTCTCTTCCAGCGTATGTACTCGGAGCGTTCCCGTCCGGTCATGGGGAAACTCAGGTCTCCAGGACTCTTCTGGAGTGACTTCCCACTCTCCTAGTGGAGGTAAAAGACCCACTTGTTAAATGTCTGAGGCAAAAGACATGCTTGGTAAATGTCTGAAATGTCTGCATTCAGCATACTTTGTTGTGTCACCACCATAAATGCTCAGTAATGTTTGAAACCAGGTCAGAGTGACGTGAGCTTCTGCCTCCATAAAGCAGCGTGTACACAGAAGGGCTCTTTTTTACCCATAGCCTGAATATGCCAGTCCCAGGGGTGGTAACATTTCATTGACTTTATGAAGAGGGAAACTGAGGCAGGAAGAAGTTATACAGCTTGCTCAGAGCCACCTTGTGAACCCATGGTCAAATCAGAACTAGCAACCATTCCCTCCCAGTAATATTCAACTATGAGAAGGATAATTTGTGACAACATATTTCTGAATAGTTGTTCCACTTTGTCCAGGCTAACACGGACAGCACTGCATTTCTAAGGATTAAAATCTGTCAGACTAAAACCCTGAATTTTGTCATCTGGATACATTCCTGTTATTTTAAAGAGATGGGGCTTCACTTCTATTTCTCTGACCTGAACTGCAATGTTTCTGGGTTCCTGCAATAATAACTATCCTCTTGATCTGGGGAGCAGGCAGGAAAGACATCAGTTTTCATTCTATATATTCAGTACCTAACTACATAATTTTAAAACATACCCCTGTAATTCTGTGTTCGGGTGGCCACAGGATTGATTCACCCCATTTGCACTTGCAGTCACTTTAACTGTAGGCATAAATTAGCCATGGCTTTCACTTACCGTGTTCCTGCTCTCTTATAGGTTTCACAACCAAATCTTCCCAATTTTTCCTAGAACAGACACTCTACCATGGTTTACGTATGGCATATAGCTAGTTCCTGGAGCGTCTGCAACATTTCACATTTCTGAGAGTTTGAACTCTCATAGAAGATGCACCAGGCTGGTGAATCCCCCCAGATGAATACACTGGAATCAGGATTATGCCTATGAAATCCTTCTCACTGACAGGGCCAAGAAGAAAGAGACTGTTGTGACCACCAGACATCCACAAGAGCCCACAGTCACAGGGCTGGTGCCAACCCTGCGCCAGGGCCCACAGGGTTGCGGGTGCCAAGAGCAGCATCCTCAGAGTGAAGGGGCTCTTCACCTTCATTGCTTTCAGCCTCTTTGTTTATTACTCCTCATAATAAACCAGTTAAGGGCCCCCACTGTTCAAACATGTAAAGCTTAATGAAAAGGTAGTTCAGAGGTGTTGGAGCTCTGTGAAGCTGTAGCAAAACATGTGAACAGGGAGAGGTGGGTAACCGAGCCACCAGGTTAATGGATGTGATAGAAATAGAAGCCAGCTGACCACTGTGTGTTGTCAGGTAACACTGTGCAGCAAACAGCTTAGTGCAGAGCTGAGTCCTGGGGTGTTAATTACCGGTGGGTAATTCATCACTTCATACGTGAGCCCTTCCATGCCAGCCACCCTCACTCCTTCCCCATATGTGAATTAACTCCTCAGTGTTGAGCTGCTGATAAAAGCAGAGCAGCAGGCAAAGAGCGACTGAAAGCCCTGTTGCCAAGGAAATCCACCCGTGTGGGCTGGAGTTGGGGTGGCAGTAATTGCTCCTCCATTTCTTAGCTGGCAGGTGCTGGGGGACCTAAGACTGCATCCCTGAGAATGGTGAGATGGGATCTGCAGAAAGGCAGGACCTGTCAGGGCAACCACTGGTCCTTGGGTTAGATAAGAGGTCTAGAGATGCTCTGGAGCTCCAGAGCCAGCAAGGCACAGCAGGTCCTGACACAATAGATCTTGATGTATCCCAAGATGGGGGCACATAAGAGCTGAGCAGCATACAGTTGGTGAGAGAAGGGTGCAAACTCCAGACTCAGAGGATAAGAGAGATGTGCTCTGGTCCATTGCCTTGACCCGTAGCAAAAGGGAAGACAAAAGTAGGGAAAAGACTGAGACTGATGCCCATGCTTTCCTGTGGGTAGATGCAGATGTAGATGTGGGGCCTATCAAGCAGGCTATCAAGCAGAGGGAGCTAGGTCCTGACCCTCCACCCCCTCCTCACCTTGGTTGGGGCACAGCTGTGGTTAGCTGGACTGCAAGGCCATCCTTTTGCCCTGTTCTGCTCTGGGGGGCTCAGCTGGAATTAACGGTTATGAGCCCATCTGTGTCCTCTTAATGAATCATGTTGAGGTGGGTCTATTCAATTTGTGCTCCATTAATTAAGAGCATCTGCAGGCTCAGGGGAGCCAGCATGTCCTCCAGGGTTTGCATTAAACAGGCAGTGGGAAGGCCTGTGCTTTAATTTACCTTCATCCTACTCAGCTTCTGTTGAAGTGAGGAGCTGTAGCTAATGAGGCCTGAGACTTTTCAACCCACAAGCAAATGTTTTTTGGGAGAGAAAACAGCTAGGGCTGTGCTTTTGCGCATGTGTAGGTGTACATCCTGACATTCCCACTGCTGTACTAGGGACATGAGCGGCCACAACAAGGTGTGATGAGCAGGTCCCTTCTGCTGAAGCTGGCTTTCAAGCCTTACCATGCCTTAGGTGTGCTAGCTGCCCAGCAAAGCTTTGGATGAGGAGAAGAATAAGCAGTGGGGACCACATCAGAGCACACTGCGGCTTGTTTTAGCATGAAGGCAACTCTTATTGACAGGGAGGTACATCCTGCTGGTTTCCTTTCCCAAAACAAGTGTCCCTTAAAAGGGACATCGGGCCTTACTCACCTTCCGGCTGTGCTCACTTTCTGGGCCTCTGTCACTGTCTGATCTCCTCTTCTCTGCTGTTCTTCTCTCCTCTGCCTGCAAGGGCACAGACACAGGAATTATTTCAGGGATTAACCAAGGACTCCTGGCTGAGGAGTTCATGCCCATCATGACATGTTAGAGCTGCCCAGAAAAAATCAGCAAAAGAGGAGAGAGTGGTTCCCGGGACCCTGAATCAAACTGATATGGAAAAGATAGGCTGAAAAGTAAGGAGTGTAAGAAGAAAAGCAAGCAAAAGGGATGAATTCCTACAAGTCACTCTTCCTCCCAAGCCAGAGATAAAGAAGTGACCTCTACAGTCCCAGTTCTTCTGAGGAAGACCAAATTTTGTGTACCTTTACAGATTTGGACCCAAGACCCTGTTTATGATCCAACAGTACAAGAGCTGGGAGTCCATCTGAGATGCAGCTAAAAGTCACTGTGGTAATGATGGGAGATATTTTTTTTGTCCCTGTAAAACACCAAGCTGCTCTACCAGAATCCATCCCCTCATCTACTGAGTTTAGCCATGCTGCCACCAGATTTATAGAATCAGAATATCCTGAGTTGGAAGGGACCAACAAGTATCATCAGGTCCAACTCCTGGCTCCACACAGGACCACCCAAAACTCACATGTTGTTGTCCAAAAGCTTCTTGAACTCTGGCAGCTTAGTGCCATGACCACATCTCTGGGGAGCCTGTCCCAGTACTTGACCACCCTCTGGGTGCAGAGCCTTTCCCTAAACCCCAGCCTGACCCTCCCCTGTTCCAGCTCCATGCCGTTCCCTCGGGTCCTGTCGCTGTCCCCAGAGAGCAGAGCTCAGCGCCTGCCCCTCCACTCCCCTCATGAGGGAGCTGCAGGCTGCCATGAGGCCTCCCCTCAGCCGCTCTGTGTGGGCTGAACAAACCAAGGGACCTCAGCTGCTCCTCACACATCTTCCCCTCTAGACTCTTAACCATCTCTGTAGCCCTCCTTTGGACACTCTGTAAATTTTATGTCCTTATACCGTGGTGCCCAAACTGCACACAGTGCTCGAGGTGAGGCTGCAGCAGGCAGAGCAGAGCAGGACAATCCCTTCTCTTGACCACGAGCAATGCCATGCCTGATGCACCCCAGAATACGGTTGGCCCTCCTGGCTGCCAGGGCATACTGATGGCTCAGATTCAACTTGCTATTGATCAAAACCCCCAGATCCCTCTCTGTGGGGATGCTCTCCAGCCCCTCATCTCCCTGTCTGTACGTATAGCCAGGGCTGCCCTGTCCCAGGTGCAGAATCTGGAACTTGCTCTTATTAAATGTCATACAGTTGGTAATTGCTCAGCTCTCTAATCTAGCAAGACTGGCAAGCTCTGCTCTAGTGTTGACATCCCTCAGCCTGGCAGGAGGTGAAAATTAGCCTCTCTGTCTTAATGAGCTACAAACACTAAACACAAGGCATGCTATGGACTAGGCAGCTCTTGGCCCCTGTATGGCCCTGGTGGTACTGCCACGGATGCAGCCACAGCCAAGGCTGGGGTGGGATCATAGCAGCTCTTAGCAAAATAAAGCCTGCAGAGCATAATCATCTTCTACAAAAGGCTTTCTGCCCTGATTAAATAATAGCTAGAGTGCCACTGGGAGGGCTGCTCGTTGTTGCTCCAGGATAAGGAGCACGTATGGGGGAGATGACAGAAAGGCACCGGCCTGGTCCCCACACTGCGGCAGCCCTTGGGGCAGGGGGTGTTTGCCTTCTCGAGAGAGGCTCCTGCTCCCATCCAGCCGCTGCTGCAGCATGTGACATTGCAGCACAGCGGCTGCCAAGCGGCACAACATTTATTACAGAGGCCTCTCCCCTGTTTTGTAGCCGTACATGGCAGCCCTGGGGCCGCTTTGCATAAACGCTGCCAGCTCGCAGCGAGGCCTTGGCGTGCTGCAGCCCTGGTGGGCCCCCCCCTCGCACCCAGCAGAGCTGAGGCATCCCCAAGTTCCCCTCCTGCTGAACCGCTATGGGGCTGGGGGGTGTGTGGGGCTGAGATTATCGTGCTCTTGTTTTGCACAGCCAGGCAAAACTGAAAAACAAAGAGGGAAGTCACAGCACAAACTGCCAGGTCAGCCATTCGAGAAAGAGTCAGTGCTGTGAGGTCCAACCCTGGCTGGAAAGAGGACTTTTATTCCAATTATATTCTATCCCCAGGCTTTACCCAGCATGACAGGGCTGGATGCTGGAAACCTGGGATACTTGTCTCCACACCTTCCAGCTCTACCCAGCCTCTTAATGCAACTCATCCCCCCTGCAGCCTGTTTGCACATACGCTGTGGGAGCTGGAGAATGGATGAACTCACCCCACAGCAGCAAGCAGTCTTTTATGGGGTCATGCATGTGTGCTAAATCGGAGGCACAAGGGAAGCATGACCTTACAGCCAGCGTTCACTGACACTGTACTTGGCACACGACAGCTTCACTGGTCTCACTGGTGTGAAGCTGTGTAAACTGATGCTATGAGGAAGACATTAGCTACATAGTCATAGGATTTGTCAAAAAAAGGTTTGGGAAAAAAGTGCAAAGGGTGTGTGCCCAGAGAAGCCACCCCATTTTTTGCAACAGGTCAGAACATAGTAAAAGGCAATACTGAGTATTTATTCAAAAACGTTGCTGTGAAAATTTATGTAACCAAAAATGCTCACCCCCGGCTCAAAGTCAATTCCTCTTCCAGCCCCATGTGAAGAATCTAGCAGCCAGAGATCTAACAAAGCTCTGCAGCCCTAAACTGAGACATTGCATTTATAAAGAGATTAAAAATGCAGAAAGCTGGAAACTTTGCTTATCTGAGGAGGCTGGCTGGGGAGCAAGGTGCAGATGGATGTTTAGCCTGTGAAGCAACTGTAAAATAAACTGTCCATTTTAGAAAGAGCACAAAGGAACCAGCTGCTGCAGAAGAGCTGGAGCCCCTCTGTCCCTGGAGGAAACAGGAGGATTAAGAGGAGAGACAGGAGAAAAGGAGCACTGCTTGTCTTGGAAATGCCAAAGACAGCTCATGGGGAAACTGAGGCAGGGAGCTGCATGGGGGTGATTATCGTTACATCTGAGTCTGCATATTTCTCATGCAAGCTCACACAAGAAGTGATTTGGCTTGGCCCCTTTACAATGCCTGATTGTGTCCCCAAAGATGGGAACCGGAAAGCCAGAGCATCCGCACAGCCGGAGCGCTGAGCCAGGGTGTGCGTAAGCTGCATGCTGCGGGGGGAGCAGTGTGTCTCTGCCTGTCTGCAGCCCTGCACAGCTTGTCTTCAGCCCTGTCTTTGCCAAGGAGCAGGGAAGAGTGAGACTGCGCCCAGGAAATGTACTTGGACAGCCTGGTGGAAGGACTGTGCTGCAGCTCGCGAGACAAGGGAAGCCGCAGCTGCTGCGTGGCTGGCCAGCCCGGAGGCTGTCCTGCTCTGGGCACCAGCACTTCAGTGCACAACACAAATCGTTCTGTTCCAGGGACACTGTCTAACTCTATATCCTATTAAACTCCCCTCCTCTCCCCTCAAAGCCAAGCTGCCTTGTTCCTTAGTCTCCTTCTGGTTTTGCTTCACAAAAGGCACTGTGGAAAATAGAGAGAACCAAAAATATCTGGTTCTATCCTACCAGAAAAGCAGGTCTGAACTGTGCAGTTTAAGAGAATATGTTACCTTTGCTTTTGTATTGGCTCAGGAGCAGATTTTTGCATTTTCTCCATGCTGCCCCAGAGCTGCTGTTAGCCTGTTACGACACACCCAGGCCATAGGGAAGCAAAACATGTTTTTCTCCTCCTTCCTCCTCTCCGCCCCCAAAATTATGAAATATGACAATGACATTATCAACTCATAGTTTAACTGTTCCTGCACAGCAGGGAAAGAGATGTGAGGAGGGAGCAAAAATCCGAATTAGACAGAGTAGATTATGTTGCTTATCCTAAGATTTATTCAAGGATTTCTCAGCCATAGAATGGTGCAGGGAACTTGCTAGACAGGCTTTGATGTCTCTGGTTTACTTCACCATCATCTTATTTTAAAAATAAGTGTTAACAAGATGCGTTAAATTAACCTTCTGGTACCCACTTCTCTGGGCACATGACGGTAACCAGAACTCACATTTCTTCTGCAGGAGGAGGTTTTTGTAAGAGCTTAGAGCTGGTTTTCCAGATCTCAGATCTCCCGCTGGGCAGGATTTTTGAA
Source organism: Netta rufina (assembly GCF_964035555.1). Lineage (NCBI taxonomy): Eukaryota > Metazoa > Chordata > Aves > Anseriformes > Anatidae > Netta > Netta rufina. The sequence goes on from NC_140128.1 coordinate 46,544,035, forward strand.
ACTAGCTCAGTGCATGAGGGGATAATTTTTTTCCAACTCTTTTGAAAAATCTGCCTATTAATTGTGATGCCTGAAGGGAGCTAAAGGCTTCTCAGCCACCCTTTATGCCTGTCCCTGCCTCTCACATGCAGAGCAGTATTTCTCCTGCCCCAACTTTGGTTCCTCTCCTCTGCAAGCATGGGGAGATCAGACTCATCTGCATAAGTCCCCAAAAGCAGCTTTTGTGTCTCTTGATTAAAAACAGTAATTTTTGATATATAATCCTGGGAAACTGTTAATAAAGTGACAATTTAAGAGCTCTGAAGCCATATCTACTGTCCATTTAAAAGATGATTTGTAACCTGCTAATTAATCATTGTGCTCCACTGGTCCTGGGCTGCTAGCTTGCTTCTCTAACGTAGTAATGACACTGAAACCGTGCCAGAGCATGGAATGGCTTTTTAGGAAAAGTAGAGCTAAATATTAGGCATTATCCCTGTCCCTGTGTGCAGGAAGAGTCCTGATGGGGTGAGAGTTAGGGGCATCCAGGCAGGGTGGGAAGAAAGGTTTTAGATGTGGCATCACCAAGCCAGCAGCAGCACTGGAGGCCATGCAGCTGTATTGGGATGATTCGTTCTGCAAAGTGATGAGATAACTTGTTCTGCCCACCTCTGTGCTACCAGGACTATTCTACCTAGTTCACTGGGTAGAGAAAAACAGGGCTCAATATGGCAGAGTAATATGTCCTGGACTGGGACTGTTTTGGAAAGGAAAATTATGAAAACATCTTTTTGTTTCTCGCATTTCCTCTTACGCACAGCCTTTGCCACAACTGTGCACTGCCAGCTGTGATGTGGTATAGGACTGACAATGTGGCACTAGCTAGAAGCACGCAGGGTAGTGAGAATGGGAGTCTTTTGTTTGTTTGCTTAGCTTCTTCTTAATGAATTTCATCGTGAATAAAAATAGAGAAAAATGTGGGATAGCAAGGATGGTCTTCAAATGTTATAATAGGATATATTTAGCAAGTGCAGGAAGGAGGGGCTAGATTTGACAGTGGCCAGGCTACAGGATGTTACTGAAAGGAAAGTGATGGGTGTGATCCCTCTCCCAGGCATTGCAAGCCTCTGTGAGGAGAGCACAAATAACCCAGAATGAGCAGGGAACCAGCTGGGCCACGAGGGGAAAAAGGCAAAAGAAGGGACTGCACTGGGATGGTGAGAGAGACTGAGAGCTAATCCTCGAACTGGGGGTCTCAGCTGAGGTCTGAATGAACAGCTACACCGATGCCCCATCAGGCAGCTGAATCATTTGGGGATGAAAATGAAGTTTCCTTGGGGATCAACAACTAATAAAAGGGTAGAAAACAGAAAGTGGCAAGAAAATGTCGGTTTCCACAGCGGATTAGCAGGGGTGTGCCACTGGAACATGCTTTGCTCAACATGCTCATAAATGGTCTGGAAAAGGAGCTGAATAGAGAGATGACAGTTTGCTGATGATACTAAATCATCCAGGGCAAAGAATGTAATTTGCCAGCAAAGAGCTGCAAAAGATCTCTTGACATTGAATGCCTGCATCATAAAATTACAGATGAAATTCAATATCAATAATACCAAATAACTCACATGGAGAAAAACGCCTCTTCTTATATACAAACACACAGTGGTGAAGTCTGAATTACGATTACCACTCAGGAATGAAATCTTGGTATTATTGTGACTAGTTCTCTGAAAATGTTAGCTCAATTATTTTAGGAAAAAAAAATAAAGGCAAAGGAAACGCAAAATTGTTAGGACAAGAACAGAGAAGAAGCCAGAAACATCACTGCATTACTGAGTACATCCACAATGAGCCCACAGCTTGAATACCATGTACATCTCTGGACCTCTTGTATTAAAAGAATTTAGTAAAACTAATATATATATATTTAAAGACACAAACAAGGGCAACGAGGGTGATCAAAAACACTGGAATTCTTCCTCACAAAACATGTCTAAATAGGTCTGGACTCTTAAGCCTGAATAAAGATGGCTGAAGGAAGATATGAAACAGGTCAATAAAATCATTTGTGCTTCGGAAAAGTGAACAGGGGATGATCTATGTACTGCTTCCTGTGATGCAAAAACATTGGATGAGTGTTACAAATTCTGACCTTCTCTCTGCATTGCAGTCTTCCAGTGCCTCTTGGAGAAACTCATTGCTCTGAGGCACATTACATGAGGCGTCCATGCCTCTTTTCATTTTTTCAAGTACTATCTCAACCAGCAAAGAGAAGCACTTGTTTAAAACACTAGTCCTCAATGCAGCTTAGGAACAGCTGAAATTACAGGGTGGGCCAGACCAAGCGTCACATGCCTCAACCAACCCAAGCTAGCACAATGTGTGAGATGCCAATGTGCCAATGTGATCTGTCGCTTCAGGCCCCATCTTCCTCTCCCAGATCCTGGGAAAAGGTTGACCAAGTGCAGATGGAAGAAAGTAGCCTGTAGAGATGACTGTGAAACCCAAACCCTTAACTGTCTTTCAGCCACATCCTTTGAGTCACACCTTGCAAGGTGCCTGCACACTGAGGGATGGTTTCTGCCCTGGCTGTAGTAGCTGTTGGCTGGAGTTACACAGTTAATGTGGAAATAAGAAGGCATCTTCATTAGCTAGGGAAGAACAGGGCTTGATCATTCTAGGGAAATGAAAGCAAGCAAACGATGGAAGCAAGGAAATCTCCTGTGCTTAGCTGGACTCTGAAACATATCCAATTGGTAACAAGTATTGGAAACTGGAGTTTCAAACATGCAGCTTTATATCTTTTTCTAAATTATACGATGAATACAAAGAACAACAACAATTACTACCATAAAAGCCCATTTTTAAAATGATTTCTACTAACCCCTCTGTTTCCCAGCCCTTGGAAGTATGCTCTGTGAAAACACCTGTGCCTTCTCCCTGCCTCCTGTGCAAACTGAGAGAGTATACAGATCCTGAAAGCACCCTGAAAGCTCCCCTTCTGTTCTCTGTGAGTTTCTGAGAGGCTAGGAGAGGTATGCTGCAAAGCTCGGTAACAGAAAGCAGAGCACATTTTTTTTGTGTGTGCCAGCAAGAAGCATGATGCTATTGCTAAATGGGTCTTGTCAGTGACATGAGTCCAAGGCTGCTGTTGAGCCAGACTATCTGTCCTGCCAGCAGACAGGTGATCAAGTGAAACTGATCTTTCCTTTCAATCTTAAGCAGCACTGAGGGCATGCATTACTCCTTGGTACTGTTGTTTAGTAGCTAGACTTATACCAAGCCTCTGTGGCTCTCCTGTGCTCCCAACAGAGATCCTGTTCTTGTTCAGCCAAGGCATGAAGGCCCCAAATGGCTCTACACAATCTCTCTCCCTGCAGATGTCAGCATCCAGCAGGCCTCCCTCACAGCCTGTTGTTGCTAGAAAAGTAATGGGGCTTTGGTCCTACCCTCTACCAACTGAGCTTTGGATTAAGGAGGAAAAAAAAAAAAAAAAGGGTAAAGATTTTAAATGAACTTTGGTATCTGAGGAGGAGCAGCATGGAGTTGTTTGCATTCCCCGGGGATTATCAGGATTGGGTTCTAGCCCAAGCTGGGTGAAAGAGACCACTGTGACTATATACAGTTGAGGAAAGACGAGATGACAGTTACATGAGTTCCTCGGACTGCTATATGAAGACAATTGCGTTCACTGGGATTGAATTTAAATGAGTGAGCTTAAATGAATGGCAGCAGAGCGGGACCTGAAAGTTGCAGGAGCAAGACCTGAGACACAACCTGTGCTCACTCACCAAAATCAAACCAGCCAGGCATCAGGAACATCACACTTTACTCGCCAATCTACAATTCAAAGCATCAAATCTCCAATGTTTTGTGTAGAAAGGTGTGGGAAGACATGGCTTTAAGCTGGTGCAGCTGTAGGCTTGCTCTTGCACACACTCTTAGTCTAACCACTTTGAGATCCATACAAGCACGGCATCACCAAAAACACATAGGATATAGGATACGTGGACTCAGCCTCCAATTTCACATTTTGTAGTAAAAGCAGATGAGATATTACCTTTCCCAGGGCTGTCCACACACTTTTAGAACAGAGCTCAGGATATGAGATTTATGGTATTCAGAGAGTTGCTTGGTAGCCATAAGAAAGGAACTTGTGGGCTTTCAGGGTCTAGGTAAACTCTGGGGAGGAGGAGAAGCTGACGATACATGTGGGTAGTTGGCAGATGGCTGGCTGCTGTCCCAGAGAGGGTGCTGCACAGGTCTCCCAGTGCTCCTAGGTGTGTTTGGCAGCTACAATAAGTGTTTTCTTTCGTAGTCTTCACTGGCCCTGTTTGCTGCAGGCATTCTTACTTATCTTGCAAACCCTCAAATAGGAAAATATCACATGCCTCTGTGTGTGTGTGTAAAGAGGAAGGTATTTGCAAAGAGGTATTTGAAATATGCTTCAAAGTTCAGCCAGCTCACCCAGTAGGCTATGGCGAGGTGCAGCAGGACTTGGGTTTAGAAGCAAATATTGCCCAGCTCTGTTAACTTTTAAGTTGTGCAGTGTGTCAAGAGGACAGGGCTCTTGACTCACAATCTGTTGTACGGCTCCAAACAGAAGGCAGTAAGAGACAGGGGTCATTTGTGAGCTTCATGTCACATATCTGGCAGTGCTTTCATCAGCCCTCCTGAAACAGCATCTGGTATTTCTTATTCACCTTGTACATTTAAAAGCAAGCTAGCTCTAGCTAGGAGCACAGAGAAGGGAAATGGGATTGTAGCCTTTCCCCTTTCACAGTGATAAAAGCCAGAGAGTTTTACGATGATAAACTCCACACTTTTAACATATAGTCTCTCCCAGTGTCCTGTGGCTGGGCTAGCTCCTAATCTGTCCCCATGGCACTTCACATGCCAGCAAAACTAGTGGATGCCACTGATTCTTTGCAGTCCAGTAATTCACAAAGCACTTACTTTTTCCTTGTTATCCATGGTGATGGCAATCTGCATCCTTCTCCCCCGGCGGAAAGCCACCAAGTGGTCTGTCTCCTCTTCACTGAGGTCTGGCACTCTGCCCGGGCCAGGGAAGCACTCGGTGCGTTTCTCGCTGACAATCCGCTTGCCCTGGAAAGAACAGGATGAACTTAAGGACACCTCCATTAGCCCTACGCAGTTCCCTTCCCACCCCTGAATTGCACAGGATTTTGGCCTGGCAAAACAGAAACACAAGCCAGGCTTCTTTGTTTGTAAAGCTAGAAACTTTAAGGGATATATAACATTACATAGCCTTGTTTAACTGAGTACATACTACTAGGTAGGGTGGAATTTCCCCTGTTCAGATGTTTTGCAGCATGAACAAGATTGGTATTTTTATTCCGGACAGGTGAGCCACACTGCATTTTTGTCTTTGACACACATACGAAGTTGTCCTCTCAACAAGCAAAATGTCTGAGTAAAACATGAGGCTACACTGGGGCAGAAACCTATAGGGTGAGATAGAAAGGAAATAGTGGTGTTCTCTCCACTCTTGTCTGCATAGCAGTTACTACCCCAAAGTGTATTAGCACTTGATAATTTATTATCTTCATAATCATTGTGCATCTGTATTTCTGGGATGATTTATTCAGCAGAGGAATAGTTTAGAAAACTGATATATAAACTCCTTAAACAAGGGCAGTTTACCCCCTTTCACATATTATTTCCAGCTGTTTGTATCAGCTCATGTCTTTACTGCATGGATTTACATCTGGTTCTAATTTTGTTAATTATCTTTGTAGCTGGTTGAGCTCCAGCCAATGCCCTCAGCCATCACTTCCACAAAATGAGTACATCTTTTGTACAAAAATACATACTTTTTCTCATTTAAAAGTATCATATTTCAGTTCCATCATGTGCCTTTTTATTTTTGTCTTACAGGGAAATAAAATACTTGGTAAGTCATCTCCATTTTTATCTCTGATCTTTTTCTTTTCTATTCTATATGATTCTTCTGATCAACTCTGTCAGGGTTCATCCCTTAGAAGCTTCCCTCCCTAAAGGATGGTACATTTTCTTCTGGTTTTCTCCCTGGACTTCCACACATACCAGAGTCTTGACTTTATGGGTCTCAGAACATCCAAGCTAAGTTCAGTGAACCTTGGGAACTCTTTGTCGCTACAAACTTCATTTCAAAAACAAATAGTACACACTGACCTCGGATTTGTATGGAAGTCTTGCAAGCATCAGTGAATTTGCCATGAAATATGATATCAAGATGTCTTGCATTAGCCTCATCTTCACTTGGCTCTGCCAGAAGTGCAGATGTTAACATGGAGGGAGCCTTGGTGTAGACAGCCTCCGTAAGCAAGACCTTTTTTATTGTTTGTCCAGTCATCGAGCTTCCTAAAACACAATACCCGCTTTGGAAAGTAGTGGAATATTTTCAACATCAGACCTTCCGTCTCTTGCTTTTTCTGCTTTCACATTGTGTAGTTTTGCTGTCTCAGCAGAGACTGTTCTTGAGTTGGTCTATGCGTGCAGGTTGAGGAGTGGGTCCGTGTCCTGCTGTTGGTTCCAACCACCAGAGCTGTGTGGACACAGTGGGGATTTTTTATACATTCCCTTAACCGTGTAGAGCTCTGGTTTCAGGTTTCAGCTCTCGCTTCTAACAAGTTTTGCTGCCCTTAGTAGGACCCTTGCTATTTCTGCTTTTCTTGAAATAACTGAAGCCACATGTTGTATTCACAGTAAGGATCTGCTGCCAATCTGCTCAATGCCGTTCTGGTTCTTTCTGTGGTGTTCCCAATGTTTGTGTCAACGCAGTCTACTTTGACTGCTGCCATGGACCGAGTAGATATCTGTGAGCCACCCCCCAGCACTGTCAAGATCTTTTTCCTGAGAGAGTAAAAGTTGATAATCAAGAGAACAGGCAATCATTTAAATAAGGAGTACAACTGCCTGGGCGTCTACCATGGCCAGCCAGTCAGCTGCACTTCTACCTGGAGCACGTATGTATGCCCTGAAGGTGTCCCCATATCTAAAAGCTCTGTGAGCTATTTTAAAGGTCTTAGACTAAGTATCTGTCTCAAGAAAGATGTGATTTTAGCAGCTGGGACAGAGCCAGAAAGTTCAAACCAGAATCTAAACTGCTCTGAAATCCCAGTTTTACCTTTCCTCCATTAGTAGGGCATACTATAGTGTCCTTAACTGCACATCCCATTGCAGTCACAAGATTACCAGTGATTGCATTACTACAGCTTAATAGCTGACTGCCTGATTTTTAAAATAAAGTGAGAACCAGCTGAAGATGTGAAGACAGATAGCAACTTTGTCATCAGTGACCAGAGGATGTTGGATTTTAGGATACTGAGAGCACTGAGGAAGGCAAGCAGCAGACTAGAGACCATGGGCTTCTGGAAAGGAGATTTTGGCTTGTTCAGGGAACTGGTATGCAGGGTCCCACAGGAAGCAGTCTGAAGGGGAAAGGAGCCCAGGAAACCTGACTGGTTTTCATAGACAAGGCTTGAGAACGTAAATAAGGACTTACTGTTGTGCAAGAAATGAGCAGGTGTGGTAGGAGGCCACCTTGGCTGAGCAGGGAGCTCCTGGTTACACTTAAATGTGAAAAGAGAGTCTGTGGGAGGTGGGAAGGAATAGGGTCTCAAAGAAGAATATAGGAGCAGCACCTGGGGGTGCAGGGATGGAGTTAGGAAAGCCAAAGCTCAACTGGGATTGAAACTGGGGAGAGATGTGGAGGTCAGCAAGAAGGACTTCTGTACGTATATTAGCATCAAAGAAAGATGAAGAAAGATGTTGGCCTGCTGTGGAATGGGGTGAGCAACTTAGTGCTACGAGACATGGAAAAAAATGAGGTACTCTATACTTTTGTTGCCACAGTCTTTTACTGGCAAGATCTGCCCAGCCTCTCAGACATGCTCAGAGAAAGGTCAAGAGGCAAGGGAGACAAGCTGCCACAAGGGGAAGTACGGTTCAAGTGGAGGGAAGAAAATCACAATAGTAGCGGTCAAACAGTTGAAAACAGGTGCCCAAAGCAGCTGGGAAATACCCATTGATGGAGATTTTCAGAATTTGACTGGACTCAGCCCTGAGCAACCTCTGACAACCTTGAAGTCAGCTGTGGACAGTAGCTGGGGACAGGACTAGATGGCCTCCTGATGTCCCATTCCACATCAGTTGTTTTATGGTTCTGTTGTTGTTTTCAGGTTGTTAGCCTGCCTCAACTCTGAAGGAAAACCTGTTTAGATTTTGTGTGTGTACATGCACAAACGTATGTGTGCAGATGTGTGCAAGCATAGTAATTTTGCCTGTTTTCTTCAGCTTGTGGCTTTTACATGTATACATCAAAAACTAGGTAGTACAGACATGAATTCAGTATCAACCAAACACAATGTTTGGAAGTACTTAGGTCGTGGCTTTTAAGTGGTACCTGCTTCTCAATGACAGAATCACCTCATGTCCAGAGCTAACATAGCTCCGTTGCCAGAACTGTTGGCCAATACAAACACAGGATGTTTTAAAACTAGAAGTATATTTCAAGTCCTATTTATATTCTGTGATTCATGTATTTTATTCCTAATTTTCACTGAAACCAGAGACCGGAATTATAATGGTCAGCACAGGATTCCTACTTGCAGTCAAAGCCACCAATGTGGCTTTTCTTTACGCTGCTGCAAATCAGTATTAATGGACGTGGGTAGACAAAAAATATAACCTTTTGAATAGACTATCTTGGTCTCATATTTCAGACCACAGAGCTGTGATGGATAATTTGAAGCTGCAAATCTCTTCTGCCATCCTCTTTGGGTTCATAGGGCAATATCTGTCGTCACAGGAGTATTCTCATTCATGTTAGCAGTTATGCTGAGCTGACCCAGTAGCTCAGAAACACAGAATTAACATGGTCATTTTAGGAAGATACAAATGGGAAATGCCTTGTGATAAACACAGGAAAATGCAGTTTTATTTGACTCTTCCTTTATAGACTATGTAAACAGCTACCTCTTATACAGTAGCTTGCCAAATTAGCTAACTGAATCATGTGTCTTCCAGACATATGAACAAATATGTCCCATTGAAATGAAAAGCAAGTGAAAATAAAAAGTCTTGTTAGCTGCTCTGAAAACCTAAGCGTTCCTATTTAAACTTTCTCCCACAGCTAGTGAGGATGAAGTGGAAAACGCCATTGTGTGTGCTTCACAATTCCCCTTTATGAGGGAAACTAAACAGTTTCTTATGCCTTGAGACATGGAAGAAAAGTGCTTAGCAGTTTTTCAAGGCCCCCTACACATCATGGGTTCACAACTTAACCCTAGTAATGCCACGGCAGTCACAACAGGGACAAAACCAGCCACCCCTGGTTTCGGAATACATGTAGGTGTATGCAAGATTGTACCCCTCTTTTTTCTCTCCCGACACCAGCCTGTCCTCTTCTAAAAACCTGTTCCTTACTCACATCTGTTGGGTGGAGGTCTCTATAAAGCAATCTGGGCAATTGCCCAAGGCAATCTGTAAGGCAATTTTCTGTGAAAAAGTCTCTTTCTTTCTTTTCCCCAGCTTCTGCCTCCCTGTCAGCAACCCTCGAGCCAAGGAGGCTGCCTACTGCCACCCAGGAACTGTGCAGCCCAAGCAATGCACCGCTGCTTCCTCAGTATGCAAACAGTCCCACAAAGGACAGTGTTCTCCCACCATAAGAGCAAAATTCTTGGGAATCACAGGAACGACTCAGGTTAGACCCCCTGCATAAGGCTCAGTTTTCCATGACAACTATCTGGGGAAGTGCTGAGAGCTGCTGGTAACCTCTGAAGATAGCCGGATCCATTGTGCCTTGCAGAATGGGCTCTGAGCTGCTTGCTGTCCTGTTTCCCTGCTCTATTTCTGGCATGAATCAGAGGCTGAAAATAGGGTTGACTTTGCCTTGGAACCACTGAATTGCTCAAGATTGTTACTTACTTTGGTGCTGAAGCTGTACATTACTTTTTTCTTCAATTGTTATTATTCCCAGGAAATACCTTTGCTCCAGGGATAATTCTGAATTTCCTGGGGCATTCAAGGCAATATATTTTTCCTTCTGTTAAACCCTAAGCAGGCATGTGCAGTAATCCCAGGCTGTCCTGGTGAGGTTAATTAATGAAGTTAGGCTTAATTAATGAGTTGGGCTGCCCTGCCCTAAGCAAAGCACCAATACAAGGTGTTTAGCATCCCCATTAATGTTTGTTTATTGATTTATTTATATTATTATTTTATATTTTGTTTTATTTTGTTTTGTTTGTTTGTTTTTCATGAAGAAAGCAAGTCCAGTGATGGCTTAGCAGGATCATAGCAAGCTATGAGTCCGTGACTTGTACATCAAACTTTAATTCCAGGTTAAGTCCACAGCCATACCCTAGAGCTCTTTTAGGTGTTTAGGTGGCAATGACCTGTCCTTTGGACAAATAACACGGTCACAAGTAACTCCTGCCAGGGAGGCTCAGCACTGAGTGGGTATGTCTGAAAGACGGGCTAATCCCTTACTGCCTGAGAAAGTCCTTCCTGAGGAGAGACACAGGGCATGAGCAAAAACAACAGCAAAGCTCCAGTGTGAAAACCCAAGAACCAATGCAGAGGGGCTTGTACCCAAACACAGCGAACGAGACTGAAGGTCCAAAGCACATTACTGGATTTACAGGAAGGTGGCACCTTCCTAGGGACATTATACGTTAAAAGTCACAGTAGGAAGGCTGGCACATTGGCAAAGCCATTAAACCCTGCAGTTTACGGAGCAGATGGCAGGGAAAGCCGAGAGGCTGATACAGGAAATATCTCTTTAGCAGAGCAGTGATAGCTAGACTTACATGTAAATAGGAGTGGGAGACCACTGACTTTTCCATGAAATACCCTTTTCCCTCCCTCCCTATGCTACTTTTGGCTAAGATGGGTCGCCTGAAGGCACATTCTGCTTAACATGCCAGCACATCTTTTGCTCATTTACTATTTTAAGAATATCAGAGATTTCCTAGATTGCTTGTCCCACATTGGGAAATCCGGGCCCTCAGCGGGCGAGCTCCCAAAGTGAGGGATGTCAGATGAGGAAAGTGCCCGTGCAGAGCCAACGGGAACAGGGAGCAGGGCCCAAACAGGCAGCAGTGCCTGGCAGAGCCACCTCCTCCCCTCCATGGGACCTGTCCCTGCTCACTCGCTGCCTGTGTGAGATTTGAGACTCTGGCACTAGCTATTTAGCTGCAGGCAGGCAAAGCTACACTGCTCGTGACAGCTACACCCTGGTAACAGTTCACTGAGAATCTGCAAATGGAGAAATGCCCCTCTTATGTCTGAGGTATGCCCCAGATGGCAAAGGGGGTGTTAAAAATGCCCACCTGAGGGGTGTCAGGAAAAAGAACATGGGGAACAAAGACATACCCTGGAGTGCTGTCCAGTTTATACAACTTTTCAGATGCCCTTCCGTTGGAGCTTCTCCCTTTGTTGTGATTTGTGACACTGAGGTTTTAGTGCAAATTGTTTTCTGCACAGCCCAGCTGCTCTGTTGCTTGAACCTTGCAGTGGTCATAGGAAAAACGTTGGTGGGGCAAATGAAATAGGCCTATTTTGTCATTCCAGTATCACCAAGCAAGTCTCTTTGCGGACACCTGGTGAAGCCTTGCTCACTGGGAAGCTGAGGCAAATTATCTACACTCTCTTTTAATCTTCAGCAGCCCAGAGGATGCCTTAATAGAGCAGTATTAACAAGTAAGATTGTACTTCATGTGACAGCAAATACAATTTTGTCCAAAATCCTGGTAATTTTCCTCTCTCACCCTGCACAGTTCCACACTCTTCCTACTCACCCATTTGAAGAACTAAATTTAAGGTAACTAAAGGAATGTTCTGAACTGACGCCACCGGAACATTCGGCAATAAATCAGTTTTCCTCTGTCATCAAGTCAGGCTGCTGGGTTGTGCTTTACACCAACACTCACGAGCCCCTGGGGGGTTGCTAAGGCCTGAAAAAGGTACTTAATGCAGCAAATTTGTATATACTGTACAATAGGGAACTTACGGGAAGTTTCCATCGAGGTCTGCATTTCCGGCAGAAAAAATCTCAGAGGTCTATTAATTGGCCATGCTGAAAAACATTGATGCAGAGTTTAAGGCAGCAATGTGCTTTAGCTGCCAGTGCTCTGCGCTAATACAAATCCCCATCTAGGATTTGAATTCTGAGCTGTAGATTACGGAAAAGGCTCCAGGGGACACAGCCTGTCTGTGAGAGGCATTCACTCTGCAAATGTAATTGCTTCAAATGAAAGTCCTCCGCATACAACTACATGGCCATGAGAAACCTTGGAGGAGACTCTTAAATATTTCACTGATAAAGTTCAGTCAGTAATGAGGGATTTCTACGTATCCTCTATTCTAAGAAAAAAAAAAAAAAAAAAAGGCATTTTTTTTCTTTCTTTTGTATTAGAAGGTGGTTTGGTTGTTATGGAATGTGATTTCATTCGAAAGGGATGTTCACGCTACTGGTTATGTATCTGGTATGGAGGAAATGAGCGGCCTCATTCTCTTTCTCCTGAAAAATCATTCTGAAAACTACATTATTTCCAAAATGATTCAGTTCCTTCAAGGTAACATACAATGACTTCATAATGGTGCAGTGATTGTAGCCTGCTTCTTCATGGAAAGAAAGGCTACCTAGGTCAGGGAGAAACAGAAATGAAAAGGCATTCGAGGCACAAAATTGGAAAAACATTTCCAAGCTGCCTCGGAGGGAGTAAATGGCTCTCTGCCTTTTGTTTACAGCCAAGGTTTTCAGCACTCCTACCTCAAAGCGCCAGGGTAGCAGGAAGGGTGGGGGCTCGCTTCATTACCCTGGGAAATGGCTTTGGCCCGGACCTCACTTCACAAAAGCCCTCTCGGATTTTGTGGGCCAAGCATGTTGCTGTGCCTAAAAGGGGCTCTAGGGGAGCAACATTTTGCTGCCACTGTTTCCTTTTCCTGGTGCTGCCCTGGCAGAAATGGGATGACCTCGTCTGCCCCAGTGGCTTAGCAAGGCAGGAGATGGAGGACTGAGGCTTTCTGTCTGCTTCCCGTGGGCACGGTCTGCACAAAGGGTCCGTGCTCATCTTGGCAGTGTGTCTCCAGGTGTCTCACTGGTGTCTAATTAGTGTTAATCAATTAACAGATAATTCTGCTTCCTATGCTCTTGTGGAACATATTAAACATCAAGAAAAAGTACCATGTGCAGCAGTAACCTTCTCCAGAGGCTCACTAACTAGAGGGCTTCCCTGAGTTCCCATGCAGGTGCCCGTGCACGTGCAGGTATTACGTTTTTCCAGGGGAGGTGGCATTTCTGGTCCTTGTTCCTATTGATCTCAGTGGCCAAACTCAGTAACTCCAACATGAACAGGATCATTTCCCTGGGATATACCAGAGGTAAATAAGAGCGTGAAGCTCATACAGGCGCATATTTCCTTCGGCATGTTGCCAAGACTAACTGCCAAACTCTTATCAAATCCTTCCTGCCAAAACTTCAAAAAATCATTACATCTAGATGCACAGACTCCACAAGAGATAGGGGTAGCAGCTAGGAAGGAATGTTCTGGCATGATCAATTTCAATTACTTTTTCTGTTTCGCAAAATTTCTAATTAAGTCTGAAAATACTGGGGCACATTTGCTGCCCAGCACATTGGCAGCTGCAACTGATACTCATGTCACTTTGGATTTTATTCTGCATTTAGGACTTTCTGGAATAGAGCAACAGGGAGAAATGATGCTGTTTTTACCACTAAACATCATTGCCTCCCCGGGAATAGCTAAGGAGCAATGCAGCTAAATCTGTCTGGGCTCTTGCTTATCTCCATCCCCTTTCCAGGCACAGCAACAGAGTTTAACACCCTGCTGCTGGCCCAAGTGGTGGGCAATAAGGCATCTGCTCTCCCAGAAAGGGCTCTGCATGGGCTATGGATGGAGCTGCTGGGAGATTTAGCAAGGCCTGGGGGCTGATTCCAGCAAATGACACATGGGGAGGAAAACACAGCGCATGGCAACTCGAGGTGTAGACTGAGGCTATGACAAGGGGTCAAGAAATGAGAAGAAAGGAATGGGAGGGGATCTATTCCCTTCAGAGAGGAGACACTGGGGGACAGGCTGAGCAGAAAGCTCAAGTGAGAGGCAGAACAGAAGCCCCTTTGTAATCTTCTTCCCTGCTCACCTTGGCTTTGTTGTCCATGGTAACAGCCAGCTGCATCCTCTTCCCCATTCTGAATGTGAACATATGATCTGCTTCCTCCTCCTCCTCCTCCTCTTCCTCACTGCCGATGCCAAATCCAGGGCTTGTAGCACAGGGACTCCATTTCTCGCTCACCACCCTTTTGTCCTGGGAAATGAAGCACTTCCATGAGCAAATCCCAGCCCCTCAGCTCACCGGGGTGTTCCCCTTCCCCAAACACACTTGCCCATGAGCAAGGCAGGCCAGTTAAGGAAATGGCAAGCCTTGCCCTGAGGAAGTTTTCTGTGCCCGGCGCTGTGCCGTGACATTCCTATGGAACAAGGGGCTCGTTGTCTGCTCGGCAGCAAAAGCCACAATTACAGAGGGTCTGGAAAATCCTTTGCACTTACAAATCTGACATTTCAGACTAAAATGCCAGAGTTTTAGGAAACAAATGTCACCCTCCTCTCTTTCTGCAGCACTCTGAGTTAGATCAGGAAAGCCTATGTCCTGATGGAGATTGCCTGGGAAGCCAAGTGGATGGCTCCTGAGAGTCGTGCTCACCATCGAGAGGGCTGGGCTATCTTGTCCATAGTGTTCAGTCTGGGTAATTGCATCTTTCAGGTCCTGTATGAGAGAAAAATGTGTGCAACAACGCACCTCCAGAGAAAAGCAAGGGCCAGGGCGTGGTGAAGTGAGCAATGCACTAGCCTGGATCTAACAACCCAGGAGCGCTGACTGCGGAGGAGGAGGGTTGGTTTGGCTCAGCCTTGGACATCCCCCGGGGGTTAATGCAGGACTGGCCTGGTGATTTACCAGCTCCCACACTGCCAGGAGAGGAGGACAAGCTTTGCCAGACACAGATCTGGGGCAGTCAGGAAGGATGCCTGGGACTTGCAGCATTTGACCCAAAGCCTCAGAGCAGCCAAAGGCTATTTGCTTTGCAAGTACAAAGCCTAAGGAGACTGTGTCTTTGCCCGGCCTGCAAGTATCCTCAGATGCACTGGCACTTGTGGAGGTCCTGCTGGAGAGAGAGCTGGCTTGGAGGCAGCACTTACGTTGTGAGCTTTGGTGATGGTAATAGTGAGTCCGTCTTGCTTGGGTCTCCTGGAAGTTACAGCCATTCCCTCCTGCTCAGCTCGCTTTTTGTCCTCTTCTATTTCCTGAAACAGATACGTCTTTATCGTCAGCCTGAACCTGTCCCTCTACAGATGTTGTCCATGTTTCTGTTTAGAATTTCTCCTAAATTCTTCTACCTCCACTTTTGAAAGGGAGTGGACCAACTTGTGTCCCTTCCACATGCCCTTGGAAGGGGTGACAGTGGCTGGGACATATGGAGAGGCTGGGAGACACACCAGGCCTGCAGAAAGGGAGAGCTGTGCACAAAAGCCAGGGTGTCCATGCCAGACTGGGGCCAGGACATTATGTCTTGCCAGGAGAAGGTGGCTGTGATCTGCCTATCTACTAGGCAGCTTCTAGAAGCCAAGTGATGGTAGTTAGGTATGTAACATTTCATATGAAGTGAGGGTTCCTCTCCCTGACTGCTTGTAGCATTCAGTCCTTCCTATAGCTTTCATCAAGGTACCATTTTGTTGCTGTCACCAGAAAAGGTCCAAAATGACTCCTCTGGTATCAAAGGAAATAAATCTTCTAACCAGTCCAGAACTCCACTGAGTCCTTCAGCTCTAGGTCTAAGATACAACAGGCCTTTGCTGGATTCAAGACTACCTGCCCAGCTGGCAAATGTTAATCAGCTCCAAAACCAAGAGGCTTTGTGCACAGGGAAAGAGGTGGGAAAGGTGTGATAGAGACAGAGGTAGCATGAGAAGAAATGCTGATGTAGGAATGGAGACATCAGCAAGCCTGGTTTCTAATTTCAGGAGCCATAGCAAAGGGCAGAGCTTGGCCCACCTGCTCCAAAGAGTATCCTGTGAATAATGTTATCTAACCAAGTTGCTCCTACGCTACTGACTGTTTTCTTCATGCAGAGAGCTGTGAGGACTCCAAAACAGAGGTGGGGAAGATAAAAATCAAGTAGACTTACCTGGTATCTTCGTATGAGCGCTTCATTCTTCTTCCGCAAAGCCAGGATTTTCTTATCAAGTTCAACATCTTTCTGTTCTTTCTTCCTTAGCACGGCATCATCCACTGTGGCATCCTGAAAACAGAAGGAGCAAAGCTTTTCCCAGTCATGGCACCAACAGGAAACAAACCTCATCCTTCTCCTTGGATGGGGGGAAAGCTGAAGGGTCTTTGCCTTTCATTTCTGTCATTAGACCTCCACTCAAAAGGACACTGTGCCTTTTTAGTTGAATTGTTGAATTCTTCCTGACAGAATTGACTCTTTTTTATATATATATTTTTTTTTTTTAACACTTCTGTTTGGCAGTGAGGTAATTGGAGCAAAAATGCGATGGCCCACTTTGATGGCTGGCAGTAGGCTCCAGAGTTAACACAGCACTTATTAAATGAGACCTCTCCCTGCTGCTGGTTCCGGTGCTGCCAGGCACACCCAATGCCCTCCGTCTGCATTCAGCCAGCACCTAGGTTACCGCAGGGAATTGCAAAGCAGATTTCTAAATTCTAGTGACAGCAGCGTCTGGTGGAAATTAATGCTGATGGGTATCAACTCGCTGCAGCAAGCTGATCCATTTCGTCTAGCCTCTGCTTGGTGTTTACAGGAAGAGCAAGGTGGCAGGGCTGAGATCTCCGAGGCACTACAGGTTTATTTTTAATCAGTGTTTTTGTGCTCTCCTTATCAGCATGGCATCTGCGTGCCTCTCCTCTGCTCACACGCAGCTGGGTGAGACAAAGTGAGACCGGTGAGGGGAGGAGAGAAAACCCTAGGTTTATGGGCAGGCACCGGGCAGCCTGCCTTCCTTGCTGTTTGGACCTGTGCAGGAAATCTGTCGTGGGATCACTGCAGCAAATCTGCAGCCCACCTGCACCAGGAAAAAAAAAAAAAAAAAAAAAAAAAAGAAAAGATGGGGAAAGCTGGGAGAAAGCTGGGCCCCGTCTCCAACCCCAGCCTCGGAAACCTCTGAGCCCAGCCCCTGTGCTCTCACCTGGGCTCCTCACACAAGGAGCCCCCTTCGGGGGTGGGCACAGCACCTCTGGGGAAGTAGATTTAATAAAAATGGAGAAGTGAGGACACAGCAGGAGGTAAAGAAGAAGAAGACCCTTCTGGAGGGGGAGGAGAGGGGGTCTGGCTGAGCGGGGACCCTGGAGGGGCTGCTGCCAGTGGGGGGCCCTGGCGCTGCCTGAAAGGGCCAGGGCTGGGGAGCAAAAATACAGGGGGAGAGGTGCTGGGAGGGGAGCAGGATGTTTTTTAAAGCCTGAATCCGGCATTAATAGATGGTTAATTGGCAAAGAAAACCAATTGAAATTTCTTGAATCACTAAAGCATTTTTGCCCATGACGCATTAGCGACTCATGCTTTTTGCCAAAGCCCTCCCTGTCCCTGTTGGCTTCCTAATTCCTCACCAAAATAACAAGCCCTTTAGGACAATTATCAGTTTCCCCATTTTCACAGGACCTCATCACTGCAAGTATTTCTGCTGCCCTCCCTTCTCCCAGGCCCAACAGCTCCCAGCTGTGCCCATCCCAAGGGCAAAACCCCCAAACCATCCTCCACGGCTTGCTCCATAGCATTTGAGTGCCATTTTGCAGATGAATTTTACATATATATATTTATGCTGCCTATATATATATATATATATTTATTTATTTATTTATTTATTTATTTATTTTTACTTCTTTTTTTTAACTCTACCTGCAGCTATGGACAAAAACGTTCTCCCTAGTAACCCTGTCAGCCCCACTGGTGAAAGCCAGAGCAGCAAAGCCTGGGAAGAGTTTCTGCACAGGCTGGAGGGGTTTTTCCTTCATTAATCATGACATAGCAGGTGTGACCTCCTTCAGGGAAGGATACGTCAGGGTCTAGCCACGGCAGCTGGGGACACAGGATCTGGGTCTGACAGCCGCCGTGCCCGGGGTCCAGCCTAGAGCCGTAGCCAGCGGGCTCGTGAGTCCCTTTTCCTGGGAAGGGAGGGTTTATCCTGCATTCCTGCTTTTTGCCTGGTTCTAATTAGGTCACCAGAGGAAAAAGTGGAGCGGTGGGTATCCAGAGAAGGTGCTGTCAAACAAAGTTTTTCTTAAACTGAGCAAACACACAGTGAGAAGCACGATGCTTGAAAGGAAAGAGTAAAACCACAAAGCTGTAGCCCAGGGGAGGGAAAGCCTTTGACTCTGCTCCATGTTCCCAGCTAGGTTTGTGCACCTCATCCAGCGACTTACAGGGCTCCAGCCTCCTG
The DNA here is from genome assembly GCF_964035555.1 of Netta rufina. NCBI lineage: Eukaryota > Metazoa > Chordata > Aves > Anseriformes > Anatidae > Netta > Netta rufina. The sequence goes on from NC_140128.1 coordinate 46,562,490, forward strand.
AAGCTGTGCTTGCAGTGTGCCTGTACATCAAATGAGGCTGGATTTAGGCTCTGTGAACCTGACCCTTGATTTTTTGTGTCTCTTACAGTGGAGTTGTTAGCATTTTACCAGGATGGGAAATGCCCAGGAATATCCTGCCTGTTTGAGAGAGCAGGATTTTGGATAAACTGGATGAATTACTGTCTTACAAGGTTTTTGGCTAACCAGGAGATGGACAGAAGTAGGAAGAGGGGCACGTTTGATCCACCAGCCCTTTGGTAGTGGCCGTGCTGTGGTTTTGTCCTGTATTGGTGCAGAACCTGGGCCATGCTAATGCAGAAAATAACTTTAGATAGCACGTGGGAATTCAGCCAGGGGTTAGCATCGCTGCTCTTCCAACAGTGTCACGGGGCTCCTGGGAACCAGGGCTGCAAATCATCTGCTGTTGTACATGGTCAACGCTCGCTTTCAAAGGAAGGGATCTCCAGCTGCTGAATCACTGCACATCCCTGCAATGCAAGGTATTCCTTTCAAGGGCTCTACATGAAAAAAAAACAAAACAGAGCTAATGACATTTCAGCTCTGATCAAGCAGACCTGTGCTTGATCTGGACCATCACTGCAAAGAATAGGGTGATGGAGGGGGCAGAAATCTCCCCCAGAAAAATGTTCTTTGGAGAGAGGTCGACAACGTGGTATCATCACGGAGCAGGAGGTGGGCTGGATGTGGATGTTGTCAGAGACCAGAGAGGATAAGGGCAGGAAAACCAGTCTGCACAAGCACATCTTCAGTCATATCCCCACAGAGAGGCATTTCATTGGTGCTGATGTAGCAGCCCTCGCCAAGGGCGGCTCTGCCAGGACACAGGAACACATTCACGTTCAGGTGGAACAATCGGGACATTTAAACCACTCCCCCATGTTCTTCTGGTGGACAATGGGATTTTGTCAAGGTCTACAGAGAATGAAAGGCGCTTTCCCATCGCCATCCATCATCCAGGTATGTGACAGGTGAGTCGATTGTATACGTGGGTGGATACAGTTTCGTGGCCATTTTGCAAGCTTGATTAAAGCTGAATTCAGTGTTTACCTGAACAGAAGCTATTCTGTGAGCTCTAAATTGGCAGGTTCGGCATTTGCCGGGTGCTGGGGTGTTGGCTGCTTGAGGGTGGGATCAAAGCGGTGCATGCCCTCAAACACACCCCTTTCATCTTCAAATCGCTTTGAACAAAGACTGACGGAGCCGCCCGCTCGGGCAGAATTCAGAAACTCCTGCAGAGACTGTACTCGCACTCTTCTCTTTTAGCAGGCAAAAGATGGAGAAGTCCTGCCAGGCCGTTCTGCCTCCCTGCACGTTTGTCAGCATTTTGCGTCGCCACACAGCTACTGTGGGGGGAAGGGGGTCTTTCTATTTCCAGCTGGAAACAAATCACTCAGAGGGAAGTTTTGCTGGTATTCACAGCTTCACCTCCACATTATTAATGAAGCCATTTGGGTACTTCTGCGTGATGTTTCAGCGAGTGCTGGGGAGCTGCGGATGCCCCTTCCTCATAGCCCCTGGGGCCACCAAGCATCCCACGGGGCACAGAGGCGCCGAGCAGCGTTTTGAGCCCACGCAGCGGCTCGCAGGGGCTCACCCATTGTGCAAGGCAGCCAAGTCAGCATTTGCTGGCCAGCCACCGCGCCGAGCCGGCCAACGGCCGGGGGGATGTGTCCACCTCTCACCGCAGGAACGAAGCTGCCACCCCAGCCCCTGCTGAAGCTGGTGCTTGGGATGAGAAGTGGCCACGCTGTGCCCTTCCCAGAATAAAGCTCTTCCGGGGAAGCCAGGTGCCCGTATGTCACGGCGATGGGCGAGTTATAAATGGCTTTGGCAGAACGACCGTGCGATGGCTTTGAATCAGAAAGCAGCCGAGCCCGGTTCCTCCTCAATAGCGAGGCAGAGCTGCAGAAAGGGAGGCCTGCTTCTATCCCCAATAAAATGTCACGGAAGGAGAAATGGAGAGCAAGTGCCTTCGCACTTCAATTACATGCCGACATCTCACTCTGCCGTGCCCCTGCACCCCGGTGGCACACACACGCACACAGTGCAGCTCATCAGGGGCTGAGGGGTGTCTTGCTCAGGGCTGTGTCTGCATGCAGTGTTTTCCTGCATACCTCTCCGACCATCTGCCTCTCCAGTGAGAGCCCTCGGAGGCAGCACGGGTGGGAAAGAGCGAGGGACAGGAGGTTGGGGGGAGGGACGGGAAGAGAGGAGCGGGGGCTCAAGCTAACACTCTTCTGCACGAGCAAACGCATCCGCTCTTTTTAAGAGATATTCTCTGCCCTTGACAGCTGCGGCTGAAACCCTTGCTGGGATGGGCGACATCCAGCCCTCCCCGGCTGGGTGCTCTCTGTTCCAGTCTCCCACCCACCCAGGAGCACATTGTCCTGAGCCTGCCACCGCAACCTGCGACATGCGAGCCCCGGCACCCAAAATCCTCCCCCCCCCAACATACCCCCCCTCCTCCATGACGCAGCAGGGTTCGTTTACTCTCTGTAGGCAAGGAATAAAAAAATAATAAATAAATAAAAAACAACAAAGCCACAAGCACCAAAAGGCCACCCTGAGCGCGAGTCGTTCCGTGGTCTTTTTAGGCGAGAGCCCCCGCTGCCCCATGCCCCCCCGGGACCCCAAAGGCAGCACTCACAGCTCGGTGCATGTCGGACGTCGGCAGCAAAGCCCGGCGGATTCCAGCGCAGAGCTAAAAGAGGAGAGCCATCAGACGGCCTTTCTCAGCACTGGTTGCACAGCATACAAGATCATGTTTTGATTACAAAAGCCTCGCCTGGGCTCCCAGCCAAGAGCACTGGCTGCCTAATATACCAAGCGCAGACAGGGTTTTGAGTGCCTGTGTCCTCCTCTCCGATCTCACTCTCTTTTTAAAAGAAACACTCCCCCTTTTCCCCCCTCCTGACTCCTTTTAACTTCCTGATGCCACAAGCCCTTGTTCAAAGTGGAGAAAGCTAGCGAACAATGAAAAATGGATCAGGCAAACAGCTTGACTTCGCTTCGTGGCCATTCATGGGGTCGTGTTATTTGTTATGCATGGCTAGCTGCACGCCTGGCGGGGAATTGTGAAAATATCTGGGGTCCTGAATGTCTTGTCAGTGCGAGTATGTGCATGAGCCTTCATGGGAAAACAAGTGCCAGACTTGTCTTTTTCTCTTTATTTTCATTATTCTCTGGGAATTATTTCCCTGCGTTAAAAAGGCACCTTTCGTTCAGGGAGGGAGGAGAAGCGATGCTGTGGGCTGTATGCTGTCAGGTTGGCACTGTGAGTGGCAAAAAGCGCAGCTAAGGGAGAGGGTCCCTTGGTAAGCCCCCACTGAAACTGCCAAAAGGACCCCATAAGAGTCACAGAGAGGCTTTCCGAAACAGGCAGCGTTTATCTTCTTTGTCTTGGGTTGCTGCACTCAAGCCCTTATCTCAGCACCTTGTCCCATCCTATGTGCTATGCCCACCCTCATTGCAGACAGGTGCCTTTTTCCTCACCCTCCGAGAGACCCAGACCCTACAAGAGATGAACAGGAGCTGGAAGCACACACGGGGATATTTTGTTGCCCAAGGACTTTCCCCCACCCTAAACTTCATGAGAATCCTGTTTTGTTTACATGTCATAGCATTAAAAAAGGAGTTGCTCTGCTGCAGGTACCTATCCCCTCTAATGCTTCTGAGCAGGTCAACCACTCACAAAATCCAGAAAGCTCAACCCCAGATCTGACATGGTTAAAAGGAAGCTTTCAAAAGACTTTGAAGAACTTTGAACCCAGCCCCTCCTCTGCACTTAACTCTAACTACTGGAGATCAGGGCTACTAAAGGAGGGGAAAGCATGGCTTAGCTAAAGTGCTTTGAGGGAAAGACTGACCCATATTAATTAGTAGCTTCTCCAATGATGAAAGGGACTTGAAGCCATTTCCCAGGCAATGCCTCTGGATGCAGGCTTGAGGAAGGAAATGAAGACTCTCATGTGGATGGAAGCTTGGGAGAAAGACACAAGAGCCTTGCTAGAGCCCAAGTGCCCAGCAAGAGGTTTGTGATAGAGAAGCCTGTGCAGGTGTGGAGCCATGCAAAGACCTTCCTCGCCCTGGGAACCCACCTGAGCCAGAGGGAACTGGAAGGATGCTGCTGCCTTGGGTTTCCAGGGGAGTATAGTCTCTTGTGAGGGTGGAGCCCATTTTTAGTTGGGCTGGGGGCCAGAGGGACAGGGTCGGCCCTGGAAGATGCTGCTGGGCTGACTCAGGGAGGCAATGCTCATGGAAACACTTTCTTCCAGTGCCAGTGCCATATCCTGCTTGTACGGTGGACATGTTTCTGAGCTCAAGGAATCTGCACACACCAACAACCAGCTCCAGATTAACACAAAGACCCACTCGATTATCCCAAATATTGAGGCCAGGTTGTATGCACAGTGCAGGGTAAATGCCACGTGCAGTGGGGTCTGTTGTGCTACCCCTGGATCCAAGCTGTCAAAGCTTGCGCTGAGCACTCACAAGCAGTTCCTACAGATTTCACAGCCACGGCATCCCAGGTCCCTGCTCTCATGGATCGTGCAGCCAAGCTCTTCCAGTGGTGAGCAGTGCCATGAGCAGGCACAGAGTGTCCCAAAATACCCTTGCCTTTGCTAATGACTCTGGCAAGCTGCACTTTCCTCCAGGGCAGCGTCCACTGCCCTCAACACAGACAGCTGATGTTTCTCAGCTGTCCTTCACCCTGTCTGAGTGGCATAAATGAAAGGCATCTACTTCTGCATCATCATCTGAGACAGATGAAATGATGTTTTAATGCTGTGGACACAGAAACCCAAGGGCAAAAGGGGCCAGTTAAGGGAGCAACATCTGCAGCTTCAGCAGTGGGGCAGAACAGGCTGGTCTGGGGACCTGTTGGTGCTCTTGGTACTCTCACAGGATAGAAAGCAGGACCTTATAAATATGCTGAGATTTGTGGGGTTATATGCATGCACATATGTTTGCTTATACACGGTGTCATGGCCAGGAAGGGCTGCAATAACACCAGAGCTGCCCTCACCTTGAGGGCTTTCTCTGAACTGTCAAAAACTCTGCTCTTATGTGGGTGTTATAGCTGGGTACAGTGCTGCCTTCCCATGGGATCTGTGCCTACATCAGGATAAGGGTGATCTTCAGGACCACCACTCCAGCCCTGGGGAGCACTGAAACCCAGAGGTCGAAGGAGAGGAGCCAGAGATGGTCCCAGTCTGCTGTTCCAGTGAGAGGGATGTGCTGGGTACGAGACATTTTGGTGGTCCTGCAGGACCTCAGGACAGACCAGAACTTGTTCACATGAGCACCCTCACCTTGGTGGCTGAAGCACATCAGTACTGCTCTCTCAGGCAGTTGGTGGCAGCTATTTCCCAGCATATATCAACTTGACAAAATACTTCAGACAGCACGTGTGTTACATCCGTGTGTGACAGTATGACATTTGGAGAAAACAGCCTAATTACTCACACAGGAATTTGTCCACCACCCCCAAGGTAATCCCTTTATTGTTCTAAAATAGCCAGAAGATCTCTAATAAGCAGGATGGCCTGTTTCTGAGTTGTTTATCATGCTCTGTCCTCTGCGGGCTGGCTTGTGGCACTCTGAGGCCTGCTCGACACAGAAGCCATGGGGCGTACCCTGTGCAAGTACCCCAGGTTGGCTCTGTGCTTTCCTCTTTATGGCAGGGGGAACGTATCAGCTGTTGCTAACTATCAGCACCCCCCGAGGGAGCAGTCCCTGTGCTGGACAGAAGTTTGCTTTCAGAAAAGCCTGAAAGCCGGAGAAACCAAGAGGACGTGAGGAAATTTTTGCCATGGATGTGTGACGTGGGCTTGGCTGACCTCCCATAAGCAGAGCCTCCAGCTGCCCACTCAGAGGCCCCAGTCTCCACTCTGGGCAAAGTTTGCTGGAGATTTTCTGGGGCAAATGAAGGATATCAGAGCAAAGACCTGTCCATTTTGTGCTCACAGGTGTGAAATAATCCCTTTATCTAGCTGTGTGCTGCAGTTTCTTCCTGACCTGTTTCAGCACAAAGAACCATCTCTGACAGCAGCCCACAATCGCCCTGCTCCAGGACAACATTCATCAGCTTGCAGACTGTATTGCTCCACATTTTGACAGCAAGTCTGTTTGTCTCTTCTCCATCTCTCTGCCTTACACAAAGGCTGAAGGAAAGAATTTGATTCCTCAATAAACCTGAACCTGACTGCCCAAGAAGTATTCCTGGCATCCCTTTATCAGACCTGCCATCAGTAGAAATGACCTTGGCTTTAAACCCTACTTCCTTTTTCTTTTCTGCTCCTTGAAACTCCTCCAAAGCCACTCAGTCCCATGCCGATGCTTCTCCCAAGGGCACTGCGCCCATCTTCACCTTGGCTACCTTCCATTTTTTGCACGACCACCATTTAGTCAACAGATGGCACTCGGTAACTGCTGGGAGAAGCAGTTAGCTGTGCTTGGCAGCCTGCTGCCAAAAAGCCAACCGTAGAAGGCATTTAATTCCTGGCTTCTCTGGGAGGCTGCTCTTATATCGTGTATCGGGACTGCAGATAAGCTGCATGGCCCAGTTTTGGAGGTGCTCCTCCTCAGCAGAACTAGCAGCCCCTCTCCAGGCCTGTCGGATGCAGGGAGGCATGGGAACATGCAGATTATTAAAGAAGAGGTTGATGGCAGCCTGGAGGCATCTCTTGTATCAGCCACAGAGCAAACTTCCCTGCAATAAGCAAACTCCTCCTTTGCCTGCTTTCCTTCCCCCTCTTCTCTGGTCCTTTGGCCAGCTGCAACTGCAGGATAAAAAGGAGTCTGAGGCGTTTCCTCAAGCCAGACAGAAGAAAGGTCAGCATATTCCCTAGACTGGGAGGCGGGATGAGACAGAAACTTTAAACAGGCTTCATTTGGAGAGACTCACAGGGATCAAAGGACTGCCAGGACATTCATTTTGAAATACATCAATATACAATGAAACTGAAAACTACTGAAGCTAGTTAAAGGATGTAAGAGCAGTTTTCACATAGCCCTGGCAGTCATACCACAGAAACCTGTCAAAATGTGCAAAGCAACTCTGCTCCCGTTGGAGGATGAGTTTGTCCCCTCTTTTTTCCCTCCCTGCACATCACCCCAGCCTACAGGTTGTTGCCACACAACCTGTGGGTAAGATTTGTGCCTACCCGTGTTCAATGCCTCCTTGAATAACTCACGATCTCACAACCTCACTTGACATTTTCCACTCCTGAAAAACTTGTCATTCTGTTGTGGGGCCTCTGAAGTAGTTGTAAGCTGAACAAAGACCAAGAGGATCTGCCCTCTTCCCACTTCCAGACATGTACAGCAGGGCCAAAAGCAGGTTTGCTGACCCCATTCACTACCCCAGCCTCCAGATGTAGGACACAAAATCCAGCCTTGGGAAGGGTGCCAGGATGTGGAAAGTGGCCAGGACAGCCAGTCAAGCAGGTTCTTTTCATCTTTTATGAAAATGCAGTCCATGGGGAAGGCATGGAGAGCTGCAGACAGCGACTGGCTCGCCCAGGGTGAAAGCTGTCATCAGCAGGGGGCCAAGGGTGGTTCCCCATTTCTGCACATGGCTTCAGCCCAGATCTAGGAGGAGGGCATGGTCAGCCCAGTGGCCTGTAGGTTGTGGTGTGCAAGGTGCAAATGAGCAAGGCAAGAGCCAGCTTGACATGGTTGCGTGCGCCTGGTGAGCTATAAAGGGTCCAACTTATTTAACACAGAACCTTGAGGCTACAACAGCAGCAACAGGGACCCACTTCCAATCTAATGCAGCAAGAAAGAAGTTGCAAATTCAGCTCCCATCCCAACCAAGCTCAATTAAAACCTAACAAACCATTTCACTTCCCTTTACCAGCAGAACTCAAAAGCAAACTCTAGAGACCAACCTTAATTCCAGGGTCTAAACTGGACTGAAGACTCTTCGTGGACTCCAGCGACATCACATCACACTGATGCTGCATGGGTTCAGGATGGGCTTAGCAGAGAGACGGGCTTTTCTTGCGCAGGGTTAAGGTGTGGAGCTGATTTGGAGAACGAGCCCAGAGAAAGTGCAAGGACCAACCTGAAAGAGGCACAAAGACACCTGTGAAGGGAGGAGATGAAAAGGGGAAGCCAAGGTGACAATTAAATATTAAAGGACCAGTTCAACAATAATTAATCCTAGGGTGGAGAGAAAGGGTGGAGGTACATGAAGCAGTTGCATACACTTGGTGTTCTATGTCTGGCTGGCCAAGTACTGCACTCAAGTGTCACAAAACTCTGAAAAATGCAAATAACCCATGCTGCAGAAGGATGGAAATCGTGATCCAAGAGGGCAAATTAAAACCCAGCTGGAGACGTTGGTCTTTCTTCCAGCTATGGTCAGAATTTGAACCTTGTTGGCCTTGATTCTCCCCTTGCACAAGCTGAAGGGCCTCAGCTTTGGCTTTCTTTCTGGGAAAGAAAAAGAAAAGAAAAGAAAAAGAAAAGAAAGAAAAGAAAAGAAAAGAAAAGAAAAGAAAAGAAAAGAAAAGAAAAGAAAAGAAAAGAAAAGAAAGAAAAGAAAAGAAAAGAAAAGAGAAGAAAAGAGAAGAAAAGAGAAGAAAAAGAGAAGAAAAGAGAAGAAAAGAGAAGAAAAGAGAAGAAAAGAGAAGAAAAGAGAAGAGAAGAGAAGAGAAGAGAAGAGAAGAGAAGAGAAGAGAAGAGAAGAGAAGAGAAAGAAGAGAAGAGAAGAGAAGAGAAGAGAAGAGAAGAGAAGAGAAGAGAAGAGAAGAGAAGAGAAGAGAAGAGAAGAGAAGAGAAGGGAAGGGGAAGGGAAGGGAAGGGAAGGGAAGGGAAGGGAAGGGAAGGGAAGGGAAGGGAAGGGAAGGGAAGGGAAGGGAAGGGAAGGGAAGGGAGGAAGGGAAGGGAAGGGAAGGGGAAGGGAAGGGAAGGGAAGGGAAGGGAAGGGAAGGGAAGGGAAGGGAAGGGAAGGGAAGGGAAGGGAAGGGAAGGGAAGGAAGGGAAGGGAAGGGAAGGGAAGGGAAGGGAAGGGAAGGGAAGGGAAGGGAAGGGAAGGGAAGGGAAGGGAAGGGAAGGGAAGGGAAGGGAAGGGAAGGGAAGGGAAGGGAAGGGAAGGGAAGGGAAGGGAAGGGAAGGGAAGGGAAGGGAAGGGAAGGGAAGGAAGGGGAAGGGAAGGGAAGGGAAGGGAAGGGAAGGGAAGGGAAGGGAAGGGAAGGGAAGGGAAGGGAAGGGAAGGGAAGGGAAGGGAAGGGAAGGGAAGAGAAAAGAGAAGAGAAGAGAAGAGAAGAGAAGAGAAGAGAGAGAAGAGAAGAGAAGAGAAGAGAAGAGAAGAGAAGAGAAGAGAAGAAAAGAAAAGAAAAGAAAAGAAAAGAAAAGAAAAGAAAAGAAAAGAAAAGAAAAGAAAAGAAAAGAAAAGATGCTTTTTTGTTTCTGCCCCCCAGCCTTTCCATCTCTAGTGTCTGTATGTGTGACTTGACAGTGAAGTATGGCTTGCCTGCACCCATGATGCCCCCCACCTGTCCCTCTCACTGTTTGTATCCATTAAAGACATCAGGACCATCAGATGAAGGTAGCAGGAGCCAAATTCAAAACCACCAAAGCTTTTTTTCATATCTGTGGAACACCTTGCTGAGGGACACATGTAGGCAGAAGGTTTTCCCAGGTCCGAAAGGAGACCAAACAGATATTTGGAACACAGTTCTGTGGAGGTTTCCTAACTGGACACATCATACCACACTCAGAGAACCCCCTGCAAAATATTTGGGGAACCATCATATGTGCTTGCCCTGTACTTACTTTTCTCTGAACATCCATTTCTGGTCCCTAGGTTGGTGAGGAGGACCTTGTTTAGGAGCCTGGTTGTTCTTGTGGTCCTTCTGACACTGTCCCTACAGTGTGATGGAGCAGGGCTGGGGACACACCACAGCCCAAGCACTCAGGACTAGGGTTGCCTAAAATAAGGGGGCTTAGAATTGTGTTTGTAAAAAGAAAAAAGATCCATTTCTTTTCTTCCTGGGATATTGCATTTTCTTCAGTCTCTTGAGAAGGAATTTGTTAATTTTGGCCAATTTCCTCTCCAAATGTCAACTGGTGGTTCCCTGGATGACTCTGAATCCCTGGCACTGGTGCCATGTGGACAGAAGAGCTTGGTTCTTGCTGAATCCTACTGGTCCTGTGGGGATGAGACTGACACGGGCAGGGATCAGCAGTTTACAGCCAGGTCTTCTAGCTTGAGCTTCCTTCCCATCACAGGGGACCATGCAGGAGCCAGACTAGCTGGAATCATGCTAGATCCAGCCATAAAGCCACTACTTGTGGTCTGAGTAGGGTTAGGGCTGTTACTGTGAAGTCAAAAGGGGCAAATTCACACCTGAATGCAGGATGAAGGCTGGGATCATGGTTAGTTCCCTGGTTGTGATGGCCCTGAGCACATGGTGGGTCTGGGCTGATGTTGGCTGCCGTCCATGTTATACCAATGAAGGCTCAGAGGACTAAGGAAATTACTGCTGCCAGCAGCACTAAGTATCTTACGGGAGGAAAGTTAACATGGCTCAGCTCTGATCAATATTTACAGCAATGATCGGGAACAGGGCTTGCAGCTCAGCCCCATGAGGATGGGATGGATCCATCCTTCATTGGGATGTGCCAGCCCTACGTAGGCAGGATGAGATCCTTCTGGCAGAGAGGAAAGTCTCGCTAGTGCTACCTTAAACTGCCAGGATTAGGGATGTGCCTCAGAGTAGCTCTTCTGTCCTTCATTATACCTGCTCCTAATCCCAACTGCAGCTTTGATCACCAACTTCACAGCAGGCCAGAAACCTGCCAGAGCCACCAAACGGGTTTTAGGGAAACCATCCTGCTAGGAAACCACCCCAGGAGGCTGTGCAGGAGCCAACATGGCCCCCCATAGTCCCGGAGCCAGCCAGAAGAGACTCACCAACCCCATTATCTGCCCACACCTAGACCCCTCGTCTCTCTTCTTTCCTAACTAACCTGACAAAACCCAAACTTTTACCCCAGAACAGTCATCCTGAGTGAAGAGTTCAGTCCTCTACATGGAGACTCAAGGCTGTCAGTGCTCACTGGCCCAGCGTTAACCATGGCACAAAGGTAATGTTAGGGTTGTGCATTGGCCACAAGGATCGAGAGTGAAGAGAATGATTTATCAAGGGTTAGAGCAAGGTCCATGGGGTTCCTAGAGCAAGAAGGCAAACTGAAGAGGGAGGGTTTGCCAGCAATTTGTACAGGGAGTGTGAAGGCTTGGGGTTACAGCTAGGATTTGGTTTGGAGGACCAGAATGGTGAAGCGCACCAAGAAGCTGGCTCAGTAGAGGCAAAGAGCAAATAACTCAGCCTGCTGTGGTCTCCAAGCCATGATCTGGGCTGAGGCAGCAACTGAAGGTTGAGCTTTAGCCCTTCAAGTCCAGCAATGCTGGGGAGGGAGGTGGAGCTGAGAGGGATGAGTCTCCTACACCATCACCAAGAAGTGGGTTTAGGTGGCTGGGATGATGCAAAAAGTAAGGGTTACATATGAGAGCAGCACAAAGGGCTTTAAAGCAAGAGGAAAAAGCCAAGTTTATAGCCCAATGCTGCCATGTTGGGGCAGCTGGTGAGTCTCTGACCATAGGGTGATAAGGGGTACCCAAGGAAGTTAAAGGAGGTGCCATTGCTGTTGGGCTGAATGCATTGTGGTTGTCAAACATCAGAGAGAAAAGGGCTTTTACTACAGACTCACAGCATAACATCACTTATCGGTGGAATTTAAGCACATCCTTAGCAAGCCTGAAATATTCATATTTTGCAGGCCCTGCAACAAAGCTTAGATTCACCAAGACAAAAAATGAAATAAAAAGCCCTTCCCATGTTAAAACTTCCTAGCCAAAACCACTGGTCTGATTTGCTGATTCATCTAATTTCTTTTTCTTGGCATAGACAGAGTCATACAGGCTGTGAATTTCTCTTGCTCATAAATCTGTTAGCACTGCCTTAGCAAACCCAAATGAGGATGGGGAGAGCAGGAACCCCTTAAACATGCCTTGCCACAACAGAAAGAGCAATATGGTCTCCTCTTTACAGAGCTGGAACAGGAGGGCAGACAGTTAAATACTCCCTGGAGCTCTCAGCCAAACTTTCCTTATTGAAAAATTAGATTAGCAAGGCTGAGAGTCTCCTGGTAACTGATACCTCGTCTGTGCTTGCCGAGTGGTGATAACACAAGTCGTATCAGCCACAAAACCACGGGAACTGGCAGTGCTTGTTACCTCTTGTGAGCAACACTGCTAATGAAGCAGGGAGCTCCGGGCAGAAGGGGCCTTCAGGTCAGGTGAGAGATGCCAGAGATGTGTGTTGGGAAAAAGCACGCTGCTGGCTTCAGACATGGCTTTGTGGAGATATTTTGAATGCCCTTTCATCTGCTGATGCAGAAGGGCTGTAGGCAAAGCAGGGGGCTTAAGTCTCTAACAATACTACAGGTAGTTGGAGATTTTCTTAAAATAAGATTTCTATTTTTACCAATTCCAGAAATGTCAGTTCAGGAAAACAGACTTTTTTTTTTTTCATGTGACCAGCTGACTGCAGTCAATCTCCTGCTTTGAAAAATCAGTATTCTGAAATCTTGGAGCTGTTCCCCTTTCTGTGTTTTCGAATCATAGCGTCCAGTTCCACAGACAGCAAAAATGTGCTCGTCTCTCACCTGGGTGTTACTCAGCATCAATCAAAATCCCCCTTTTGCACAAAGCTGTGTCACTGCACAGCTTAGAGGCCCAAGGTATTGTCAACAAATGGTGCCTCACGGTGTTCCCTTTGCCATATTTATTATCGATCCATCCTTCTGAAAAGAAAATTTAATGTCTGAGGCCCACTGACCTGAAGTACTTCCCTTTAAGCAACAATTTACCTTCATTGAGCCGGGAGCAAATACAATATGAGAAAAGCAAGGTGTGCAGAGATGCAACAGATACAGCAGAAAAATTGCGACATACTCCCTTCTCTGTCAGGATGGACGGTGGGAGGGTGAGTCTTAGCCATGTCCTGCTCCCTCCCACATCTTCTTACCAAGAGGGGTGCAACTCTCACCTGAGTGTTCAGGTCTTCTGGTTCTGCTGGAGTTATTTCAAAAACCCCATAAGCTCCTCATATTCTCCTTCATGGTCTCTAGAGAGTCTGAATCTACCTTGCTGCTTCTCTCTTGGAGCTGAGAGAACCAAAGGCTGTCTTAGCAATATGGGTCACATATTGCACTCAGCACCCTTTCCACACTTAGCAGACCATGTATGTGCTGCAAATCAGGACTGACAGCAATGGGACAAAACTCCCATTTCTGGGTTGTGCACAGGATGTAGAGAGGGTGATTGACACTGTGCCAGGGCTTTCCTGAGGGCTCAACCCCTTCCAGATAAACGGCTCCACACCTTTATTTATTCTTAGGGTTGAAAAGGAAGTTTCCCCAATTCATTGCATTCTCGAGGCCAGATCTCCTTTCCTTTTTTTACCACCTCAGTAAGCACATAAAAACCTAAAAGCAGCCACTGATACTCCAGAGACACAGGTATCTCAGTGCTAAACTTTAATGTGCTGTGAGACACTTGGGTTTAGTGTTTTTTGCAGAATGAGGCCTGAAATGTAGGGCTCACATGTGAATCGCAGGAGCCTGGGAATGGGACGGCTGGTTTTGAAGTGCTGGATTTTGTACAGGTATTTGGCTGCATCCCGCAGGACCATGCTGTGAAGGCTGTCTGCAAGATCCTCAGTTCCACTAAAAGTCAGTCATCATTTTCAAGCCTTTTTGAAGCTAAAGAGGGTGTTATAGCAGAGACAGTCAAGACAAAAGTTGATGTCCCAGCATCTTTCCTGGTCTTCTCCAGCTGAGAACTTGTGTACCAAACCCTCCTAAGGACAGTATTTACCCGCAAAGACTAAAGCAGTCTTGGATATCTCAGGATGCCCTGAGGGAACTGGCTCACTGTCAGTCATGCTGGGAAATGGTGAGAACATATGGGCTGCTTCAGAGCAAATGTGGTTTCAGTGCCAGCACAAAGCACTGTAGAAAATGGTACAATATTTTTACAGTGAGATTTTCCCTGCCAAGACAATGCTGAATTAGGTCTCCATGGGCCTCCTGCCCCCTCATCAAATTCATCACATCTCTGATTTGCTTCAGTTTGCACTGTGTTTGTGCCCCGAAACACCACTGCCATATGCCTGCTACCTTCTCAGCCCATGGTATCATGTCAACAGCCACTCAAAGGTTGCCAGCACTGCAGGAACCTCGTGGTCACCCTGAGAAGCAGAGAAGGGCTCTGCCTGGACCTCTGCTCCCTGTGGACCTCCTCATCTCCATGGGCTGCAGCTTCAGCCCAGGGCCTGCTCCTGCGGGGGCTCTCCATGGGCCGCAGCCTCCTCCAGGCCACATCCACCTGCTCCACTGGGGGCTCCTCCACGGGCTGCAGCGTGGAGATCTGCTCCATGTGGGACCCATGGGCTGCAGGAGGACAGCCTGCTCCACCAGGGGCCTCTCCACAGGTTGCAGGGGAACTGGAGGACCTCCTGCCCTCCTGCTGCACTCCCCTTGGGGGCTGCAGGGCTGCTTCTCACTCCTTGTTCTACCAGCTGATGTGGCACAGCAGAGTTTTTTGTTTTGTTTTGTTTTGTTTTTGTTTGTTTGTTTGTTTGTTTTTCCCCTTTCTTAAATCTGCTCTCACAGAGATGCAACCAACATGGCTTATTGGCTCAGCTCTGGGCAGAGGCGAGTTCCTTTGGAGCTGGATGGAACTGGCCCTTATCTAACATGGAGCAGCACCTGGGGTCTTCCCAAAGAGGCCGCCCCTGCAGCCCCCCACTACCAAAACCTTGGCATGTAAACCTAATGCAAGTGGTCAGCAAATGACTTTGAATACAAATCCCTTTTAAAACAAACAGCAATACTCCACAGCAGCCACTGGTTTCTGCCTCCAGCTCACTTTAGCTCTCCCCTCTGCTGTCCTTGCCGTGATGGGATTTGCATGAGGTTCCACATCCACATGATGGAGAAGTGGCTGCATGACTGTGTGGTGACTTAGATTAGGGCTGTGTTTACCCTTGATCTGGCTCTTTTCTTCTTCTCAATCACATCAGTCACGGCCCCTGGTTGAGATCAGGCTTTTCAATCACACCCTGAGCTGTACAGATACAGAAAAGCACTCACAGCCGCAGCCCCTGTACTTCGCGGCTTAGACCTCTGCTTGCTCAGGTAAGTTTTTTAAGCTGTCATCATGAAGGGTGGGTGAGGTTGTGTGGGGGTGTGAGGAGCCAAGGAAAACAGGCACCAAATTTTGTTTTTCGATAGTTATATTTCCAAGAATTCGCAGCCTCAGTGCAACTCTAAGCCAGAAAAATACAGTCACAGACCACTTCATCCGACTCATGTAAATGGAGTCACAAACAGGAAAAAGACAGGCTCCAGTGAGCGTGGATGTGTGCAGAGCTGCGTGTCTTTGGGGTGCAACAGCACTGCCCGTGCTGTGCTGCCGGCACTGCAAATCAGACCAGCTCTGTACAGGAGACCAAACGTGTGCCCAGGCCTTTCTCTTCAGGCACCCAGAGCTGACATTTTTGGCATGTCAGCCTAGAAGCAAGTGGCTGTTTGGATAGATGGGTTCAAGACTCGGGTCTTGGCATTCAAACCGTGACCAAAGAACATTTCTAGATCTAATTTAAGCCCTCCTGGAGTTGCAGAAGGCAGGCCTCTACATTCACCTGTAAAATAAGCTCTGTACAGTGAAGGTAAACGGGGCTTGGTTTGCTAACACAGCACCAGCTGCCCCGTGGACCTGCACTCTGGTTAAGGAAGCAATTTCATGGCCTGAGGTAACAAGGGGTTTATGAAGCAGAAGAGCCTAGGACTGCTGCTGCTGTACCCATGGAAATCTTCCAGCATGGGAGGGGACTGGCACACAGTTGCTGGCTTTGAGGAGTGAAAATACCCTTGCTATTTTATTGCTACAGTGAGCATGGTAGCAGGCCAGAGTTCGAATGTAGCTGGCTGCAGATCTCGA
This sequence comes from Netta rufina, assembly GCF_964035555.1. NCBI lineage: Eukaryota > Metazoa > Chordata > Aves > Anseriformes > Anatidae > Netta > Netta rufina. The sequence goes on from NC_140128.1 coordinate 46,578,529, forward strand.
AGATGTTTCACATTGCTTGGAAACCAGCAGCCTGCTGCAAACTGGAGCAGCGTGTGCAGCCACAGAGCAGCCACAGGCTGCACTGTAATCTCTGGCTTTGGCATGACCACGGTGACTCCAAAGGCTCATCTGTGCAGAAATGCTCACAAATGCCATAATATGAGTGATTTTGCTGGGGAAAAAAAAAAAAAAAAAAAAAAAAAGCACTGTCCTCAACATCGTGGTGGGTTCATCACTGCAAGCAGTCGCAGTTGAGCATGGTTTTCCTGGGACCCAGGGTAGCACTGCAGTGAGAGGCAGGGATGCATCCACATGCAAAGGGACTGATCCAGACCACCCTGTCTCCATCCTGCTGAAGAGTCACTGTGGAAGAAAATATTCCTCTGTATGAATGTTTGGTGGGCAAGAAGGTATCAGCTTGAAGGAATGGTCTTATGAGTAACAGTTATGTCCCTAAAAGAGCTTTGGGGTCCCATTTTCTCAGCCTCCCTGTTCACTGTTGATTTTTTTCCATGAGGGCATGATATCTTCTCAGCATCAGCACAAGCCTCCCCTATTAGAGTACAGAGATCTGCTGTACTAGTCTCAAACCAGCCAAGCACAGAGAGGCCACAGAGTGGAAATATTTTAGATGGCACAAGGCAGTGGGTACAACAACAGCTTCTGGTTGATGGGCACAAGCAGTTCCTCTGCTGCTGCAGTGCAGGGACAAGAGCCAGGCAGATTTTGAGATAAGGGACTCCTGGCTTCCAGAATTTCAGCCACCACAGCTGCTCACTCTCATCAGCAGGTCCAGGCAAAGGTCTAGGTGAAGCTCCTGCTCTGTGCCAGCCTCCTTCTTGCATGGGGATGGCATGGTATGAATGTAGCTGTATTTGCAGCAGCCTGCTCACATCGGTTGCCAGAAGGACTGCAGGACTTGCTGTTTCTTTCTCTGTGCCGGCACCGGCTGCTCACAAAGCCAGACACACAGCAGAGAGGGAAGCAGCAGAACGTGGGTGTCTGGCCAGAAAGGCAAGGGCTTGTTTTGGAGCATTGCTGTGCAACATGGCTGCGCCGGCTGGTGGCAATGCCTCAGCTGGGGGACAGCCACGTGCTGCGTACACAATCCTGCTGCTGGTTGTGGATCGCTACAATCAGGACAGAAAAGCCCTTAGGATTTACCCTAGCTGGAAGAAGTACAGGCACACAGGTAATATTTCCACCTCATTTTTCTTCCCCAGGTGCTCTGGGACTCCACCTAACCGAAGAAATGGCCATTTGAAAACCCCAGGGCTCAAAGAGGATGGGGTACACAGAAAGCCCCTCTTGCTGTGCAGCAGTTTTTGTGACTGATGGGCACTGCAGCACCTCCCAGGTTTTCTGACAAAGCAGCTGATATAAACACAGTGGTCTGTGTTGTACAGGGAGGAGATGACCATCACTGCTCTCTCTGGTCTTAAAATCCAACCACGTGCTTGTGCTTGGCAATGTTTTTGAGAACAGGAGCTGCTTTGCATACAGCAGCTGCCTTGGCAGAGCGCATTTGGTGTTAGTCACGTACATATGTAACACTGGGGGCTGAGAAAGAGATGTCTTCAACTGCGATAAAAGCAGCTTCCTTTGTCATTCCCTTTGACAGCTGTTTTCCTTTGCCTGTGACCCCCATGGGTTGTTACCCATTATGCATTCAGGTAAGGGATCCTTTGGCTGTAACTGAGATGCTCTCAGGTGTTGCCCAACACCTGACTTTCTTTCCACAACACTGGAATTTTCTTTTTGTCCTATTCTGAGGAAGCTAAATGTCTAAATGATAGGGACTAAAAATGACTGGCAGCCATGGGAAGCAGAGCACATGTAGCTCCAGGAGTTCTGGGTATGTATCATCTTGGTTCACTGTGCCATCCCAGGGATGCTAAGCAATGCAGGCTCTTCAACCCTTTAACAAATATTTAGTTTAGAACCAAAAAATAGCCTGGACCATGTTTCCAAAGGGGCCAAACCCCAAAACATCTCCTATGGAAGCAAAAGGGAGAAACACACCAAAAGACTTAACAGCAAGTTAAAGTTCACCTCTGTAAAAAGGTGAATGGGAGCAAAGGCAGAAAGTGTGGGGCACAGTCTTGTGGCAGCACTGGTGGAGACAAACAGAAGTGATCCGAGCCAAAAGTCAATGCTGAGTGTCAGCAATCAGCCAAGAGACTGCAAAATGAAGCCTGAGAGTGCTCCGAGTGTGCCAGGGCACTGCGTGGGCCTCGCTGAACCGACAGCACCCAGCGTAAGAAATGCTGAGCTCTGCTAAGGGGGTCAGGACGGCACGAACCGAGCTAAATTCTGCTTGTGAAAATGCTGATTTACAGGGGAGAGAAATGAATTGTGCTAAGATAGGGTGCTGTGAAATGATGCACGCTGAACTGTGACAGGAATCCATTTGGAAATGCTCTCGGTCACATCTCCAACCCATAAAAGTAAAGCCTTTTTCTGCCTTCTTAGAAGTCTCTAAGGCTATGCTCAGCTTGTACTCCTAAGGAGAAAGGGAGCCTTTTTGCTGACTTTAGCAGGAGATGTAGGAGAATGTCCAGACTGTGGGGATTTATCACATGCAGCAAGTGAAAAGCAGTGTTCACTTCTGACGCAGACTTCTGTCCTACAAAGGAGAGCTGGAGGGGCAATGCTTTGCATTCAATTTGTGAAAGAAATGCAAGTGGATGGTGAGCAAGGGGGTTAGGAAGAGCAATAAGCTAAAAAAAAAAAAAAAAAAAAAAAAGAAAGAAAAAAGGTTCATGTAAAAATGTATCAAAGCTTAAATGCAAAGTTATTTCTCTCATCTCTTTCAAAGGTCAATCAGGAAAGGTAAGAAATCTGTCTTCATTTGCAACAAATACCAATTTTGTTTGGGGAGCTCAAGCTCAGAGACAGCAGGCTTGCTGCTCTTGGATGCTCTTTGTGAAATGAGGAGCAGTTGATGGATCCCCTAAGTTTCTCAGGGGCAGCAGCAGCAAATTGCTGTTTTGGATGACAGGGATTTTTTTGCAGCACAGCAGCTCTGTAAACCTGCCTCAGCCACCTCTTGCATCACCCCTGGTGCATCTTTATCCCATTCACCTGTTGTATATTTTCCTTCTCCTTTCCCCTTGATCTCTGCTCACCAGATTTTCTCTTTTCCACACATATCCATTACTGCCTGTCTGCTTTTTTAACATTCCTGACCCCACTTTTTTTTTTTTTTTTGCTATATTTCTCTTTTTTTTTTTTCTTTTTTTTTTGCTATATTTCTCTTTTTTTTTTTTTTTCCCTAGTTTTTTGTTTGTTTGTTTTTGGTTTGATTTTTAGCCACTTTTCTCTCCGTCACTCTTGCTCACCTGCCTCCTCCTCCCTTCACACTGGGGCACTCTGGGGACCAGCTGGACCCTCCTGATGCTGGCAGGTCTCAGATGTGGGTTGCCATGGCAAGGAGCCAGCTCCTGCACTGCTGAGGAGTGAAAAAAAGCCAGCATGCAATGTGCCAAGCCACCACTCCAGCCCCGGCCCTGTGAAAACATCCCCGAGAGGCAGGTGGGCAGCCCCGCTGACACCTCACGCCATGGTTAGCAGCAACCTGGCAGCACGAGCCCTGCTGTAGTCCCCGTGTAAGGGCAATTGTAAACAAAAAATCCACGTCGAATACCTTACAAGCCACAGAGGAATCCTGCCAAACCGTGGGAGTGAGGAAGTATTATCGCCCCCACTTCACAGACAAGGAGTTCGCACATCAGGCTGAGCCAAACTGGAAGCTGTAGGATGCGACTGTCTGTCAGAAGCGGTGGGAGGTTTGCAATTCAGCCTCTTCCCACCCTCCTTTCAGCTCCCGTGGCTTTATTATTATCCTTACTGTTGTAAGTATTATTATTTAGCATGGGGAAGAAAGAAAAGGAAACAGCACCCATGTCCTGGCCATCGCGTTAATCCCAGCCCAGCTTTACAGCAGATACCAGGTTTCAGTCTTTCCTGCTGGGCCACATAATGCAGCACAAGCACCAGGTGCTCGGCGGCTCCGATCCTACCGGGCAAGCAGCATTTCTGTGGCTCAGGCCGAGCAGAGCGGGCTGCTCCCCTCGCCGTGGGCAGCACCCCGCAGCCCAGCCCAGCAGGGATTGTCACACCCCAGCCTGAAGCCTGTCCATGGAAACTCCCTCCTGCTGGGTTCAGAGAGGCGTGAGCCTACAGGTAGGAGAGTCAGCGCACAGGCATTAGGAAAAGCTTTTTGTTCGTTAAACTGTCTCAGGCATTTAAGTCATTAAGGCAGGAAGGGCTTATTCCAAGCAGCTAGAGGATTAGTGGGAATTATAGGATACCCTCCGGTCTAATACTCTCCCTTTTTGCTTTGGCTTTTTTTGTAGCACATGAAGCAAGAAGGATGCCGTCCTCATGAGAAAGAAGGTCACCGCCCCCGTGAGGGCACAGCCATGAGAAAGGAGAAGGTCATAGTCATCATCATGGCCCCATGTGGGGTCACAGGGAAGGTCAGTGCCACCCCCCTGGCCATATGCATGCCTATGGGAAAGTGAGCCACAAATAACACCGTGGCCCTTGCAATGAGGGAGGCTGCAGAAGGAGCAGCCACCCTGAGGCTCTGTGAGCTCTCAGGAAGATCTGCCCAAGGCGCAGGGCGATGCATGGCTACAGCAGTGCTGACAAGCAATGCCGGCGGGTCTTGTGTCCTCCACGTCGTGTCAAAACAACATCAACACCTTATTTATTTATTTAACGCTGCTGCAACCACAGGGCGAGCCCAAACACTTCGAAATGATGCCTTGCACCCGCCGCACGAAGTCCAGGAGCGCTTGTGGGTGCTCTCCCATCTTGGGCCAAAGCTGCACAACTCCGGTGGGACAAGGGTCCTGGCACCCAAGGGTGCACCACCCACACCACCCCTTGAGGCTGGGGGTGAGGCTGGCAAGGCAAGCCTGGTTGTGACCAACCTCAGAGCTTTCACTTGGGGGACCCCCACCGGCTCAGCACAGCACTCAGCCTCCCCTCCAGCCTCCCCCCGGCTCTCCACCTCGCAGCCTCCCCAGGGCGCAGCCTGCGAGGTCCCGCGGCCATTGGCCGCCAGCAGCGGCACCGGCACCGCCTCCGCGGCCGCGCAAGCGCTGCGCCGAGCCTTCGCAGCCTCCTCCTCCTCCTCCTCCTCCTCCTCCTCCTCCTCCGCAGCCTCGGCGGCGCCGGCAGCGCTCAGCACCGCGGACAGCGCCCGCCGCCAGCCTCCGCCGCTGCCTCCCGCGGGCCATGGAGGCCGCGCCGGCCTCGGCCGAGCCGCGCCGGGGGGAGCCGCGGCCCCAGGGGTCCAGGTAGGGGCTGGGGCTTGTTGGGGTGGGTGGTGAGGAGGGGCTGGGTTGGTCCCGCAACCCAGCCTCTGCGGTTTTGGGCAGCCCAAGGCGGCGGTGGGGAGGTGGCGGGGTGGCCTCCCCGGAGGATTTTTGGTGCTGGTGGTGCTCAGTCCTCCCCTCGCTGGGTTTGCACTCCAAAGGTTTTCTCTGTAAAACCCCGCAGCTTTCTCCTGCTCCCCCCACCACACACCTTGTGCCACCCGTGCGCCCTTACCTGGTGCCTGACACCCGCCGCAGTCGTGTTCATGTTCTGGAAATGTCAACAAGCGTCACGGGCACGGAGCCGCCCCAAATTTTCAAGCACGTTGCAATTTGTTAGACCCAAGCTGTTCACATCCTCGGTGTATTTGACCGGGGCACACCCCGAGGCGAACAAAACCCAAATCTGTTCTGAAAGCTGAGGTTCAGTTCTGTCTTCGTCTCCTCAGCTCTGAAGGTCTCAGCCTGAGGCTGTGTGGTTTTGGGTCTCGGAGCTCTCTGAGTGACTACATACGCAATCCAGCCCTGCTTTCAGTCCAGGGCATGGGATGGGGGCTGAGCTGCCAGAATCCCCGTTAGCTTTTCTTGCCTGAGTAATCCTTGCTCATTCGACTGGGTCCTTTGCAAGGAGTGCTGCAGGCTGGGAGGGTTAAGTTACAATAGGAGTTCCGCCATCTGAAACCGGCGTGGTTTTAATTTCACTCATGCTGCATACTCGAGAACTAGAATTTATGGCAATGAAGTGCGAGCATCGCTCTCTGACTCCTGAGCAAGCACATATGTAAATGCTTCTTTATGCACAGCTCTTCGCTAGCCACCAAGTGGTTAGCTCGACAGTGCCTGTCCTGCGGCCTTAGCCAATGCTCTGCTGAATTTACCACCAGAAAACTCCCCGTGTTTGAAAACAACCCCTTCTTTCCGAGCTTTTTAGGACCGGGAGAGCAAGGTATAGTTTTCTTTTGTTTTCTTCCAAACGGGGGTTAGTTAGCAAACACAATTTTACCTGCACATTTTCCACCGCCGGTGTGCATACGGCAAACTGCATCCAGACCTTCCCTGGTGCCTAAGCCTGGGTGGGGATCGCCGAGACCTTTGTGTCTGCTTGCATCCCGTTGCATATACCCATACCCACAGCAGCACGGGCTGCCTGGGGTAAATAAAGGTAAGGCTGCTCAGGCGAGTCAATGGGAGGAATTATAAAACTAAACTTTTCTTGGCAGACTACGTGGGAAGCAGAGTTTTGCAGTCTCATTAATTTTTCATGAAGGTTTAACGTACTCAGGAGTCTCATTAAAAAAAAAAAAAAAGAAAAAAGATTGTAGGTCTTCTCAAGGATACGCACTGTTCTGCTGCTAGAGTGAAAAAGCAAAACGAGGAGCAACTACGTAGAAATTCTCCTGTGCACAAGAATTTGACTCTGCCTAAGGAGGAGATAAATTGCTTGAGAGGTGCCCGTCTCTCCCTGTCAGCTCAGCACTGGATCTAGATAATAGGTGAGAGTGAAACGCAACAAACCCTTCCCTAATCTCTGGAAAGGGGCACTCTCACCACCTTAAAAAACACAAGCAAACACAAGCTGTCTTTTTTTTTTTTTTCCCTTCTTTAGAGCTCCACTGCTGTGTTGCTGGGGGTATGTTGAATGAGAAAACCTCAGTTTAAATTCTAGTATAAAATCCCATTCTTAAAAAGTCATTTACAACTCCCAGAGAAAAAGCCATTTGTCTCAGTGGAAGCTGACCTCTAGCATGTGGTTTTAATTTAGAAAGAATTTCTCCTTTTATTCATTTGGGAAAATTCGTGCAGCTGATGTGCAAGGAAAACCTTGCTAGAAAAAAAAAAAAAAAAAAGGGAAAGCAAATAACACTAGCTTTTCTTGTGAATGAAATTTTGCAGTGCTTAATATCTGACTGAGCGAAGGTTCCTGTGGAAATAGCATCTGGTTGTAGCCAAGGCACAGGCTCCTGCCCTTACTCTCGCTTGGTTTTGTTCCCCCTCGAGATTCTCCCATTATGGGAGATGCTGCCATTTGACTCTGGCATCAGCTCCATCACTTGGTAGGTGATGCCCATCGCTCCTATGCAGAGAGCTGCTTTCCTGATCCCCTCCTCAGTATGCAACGGCTGAGATAAATAACCTTTTTATTCAAATAAATAAAAGCTTGTACAATTGATCTGGGGGATGATTTTTTTAGCAGACCGGTAAAGAAGCCTCTCCTTCAAACGCTGGGCATTTGAGGCCCGTTTCTCCCCTCTCGGTGACCCACGCTCCCTCCTGCTGCATGGCTCGGAGGGATCGACTCACCGATTTCAGCCTCTGCGATGCCTGTCACTGCTCCGCACCCCAGCGGAGGTGGAGTGGCAGCAAGCTGTCTCTTTCCTGACCTTGACCTTATCTTGACTGCTTTACCATGGGAAGAGGCTTCAGTCCTTTTGCTGGCTCCCCCACATCAGGTGGGCTGCCTGTGCCCTGGCACTTGTCTCAGAGAAGCGCCACTGCACTCAAATTGACTCGGGCAGTTTCATAAATTGGATTATTATACTGTCTAGACATCTCAAGGGGAAAGCAGCACAAGAAACACAACTGACTGCTGTGGGTAACAGGAGCAGTTAGCTCCAGTCTGGCACTTGCCCTACACCTCCTCTTTCTTCTCTCTGCATCACTTCGGCTGCATCCAGCTGAGCTTGAAGAAGAAAAAGGAGGCTGTCAGGCTGCTCCGGTAGGCTTTTCTGCAGCTGAGACACCATTTCTGCCCACTCAATCCCAAAGATGTCAAATATCTGACATGGCCCAGGATGGGAATGAACATTCAAAAAAATTGTGGTGTTGGTTTTCGTTAGTGTCAGCGTGGTACAGAGCTCAGCACAGTTCTCTGCCCACCTCCTCTCCTGCCTGACAGTAAACAGCCATCAGAAACTCCCCCACAACCAGTTTTCAAGCACAGTTCAGGGTCCCGTGGGCCCAGAAAAGTGCTAGTGACCTGTTTGCAGGCAGGCAAACAAGGACCACATCTCTGGTGCAGCCCTCAGCAGATCAAATCCTAAGCCCGCCAGCATCCCAGCTAATTGGGAGCGTAGCAACCAAAAACCCAAAATGTGCAGAACTGTCACCAGTAATTACCCAAAGCTATCATTATTTGTGAGCTCCAGGTTTCCCTGGAGATTTTGGATAACCAAGGTCACATTGTCACGGCATTGGAGAGAGATGAGCATAAGGCAACTTGGATCCAGGGGGTGATTGACAGAGCTGTAATTGTTTAGCCTGAAAAGGAGATAATGAAGAAGAGTCGTGAGTGAATGATTTGAACTAGCTAAAGTTATTCTAAAATACGAAGCCACTGAGCAGCTAGGAGATGGAGCTGAGACAAAATGTGTGGGAAGGATGGAACCAGACAGAAATCCGCAGCAGAGCTGGTAAACAAGGGGAATGGGCTTGCGTGTGAAATATTAGCCTTGGGAACATTGATGTATGTGCAAAAAAACCTGGACGCAATCTGCAGCCCACCAGGAGGTTCTGTAGCTGAGGGGTTTCAGAGGAAGAATTTTTCATTGCATGTTTCCTGCATTTCCCTGAGCATCTTCAAAGTGTTTTTTTTTTTTTTTTTTTTTTTGTGAAAGCCTTTCCTTTCTGTCCAGCATTACAGATGAGGCGGGCAGACGTGGCGGTGCAGTCATCAGACGAATTCAGTTATGCAAAGCCTCCGGTCCCTATGCAAATCCAGCAGTTTAAATGGAAAATATTTTTCTTTTTACTTTGAAATTATATATATATTTTGCTGGTGTGGGAATACAAAAAGTGCAAATCATTAGTGTGGCAGTCTCTGTGAATTAATTATGTATTTTAGGAAAACATTGCTTATTTAAAGTGTACCTGAATTAGGGAAAATGATAGGATCAAGGTAGAGGGAAAGTAATAACTGGGAGACATCAAAAAGGGAGTGGGAGAAGGTCTAGACCTTGCCAAAGTTTAACACTACCACAATCCCAGCTTTCTGATGAAAATTCCCTGTCCCATCACCGCTAGTACAAAGCTACAAGGCAAAATCACCCTGCACTCCAGCCGCTGGAAATCTGGGAAGAGAATTAGTGTAGATAGGCAGTGACTAAATATGCCGTTTTAGATGGGTGACCACAGACCGTAAGCTTTCCTTCATCTGCCTGTGTTGCACCTGACCTGCATCAGGGATGACTCTGATGGGGCTGTAGTAAGCCCAGACGAGGCCTCAGATTACACCTCGTGAACTGCTGCTGTTTGATTTATACTCTCCTGTATTGCATTTGCACACACTAGCGACAAATTTGTAGCCTTCTGTTGGAAAATGCCTCCACACGGAGCTGTAACCCAACTCAAGGGTCTCCGAAAGTCTGGGCAATCCTGCTGCTAATCCATCTGTGACAGGGCCGCAAGGATTCGTGTGATGGGATTTTGTATTCTGTCTTTTGACAAACTCTGCGGGTGGATGGGGTGTCACTGTCACAATCTGCTCAGGAACTCGTGCTCTGGCACACAGCACTCCCTCGCACTGCAGCGAGCTGGCTGAAATCTCATCAGTCCTTTGTAGTGTGGAGCAGAGGCAGCCGAGTGCTGGCACTGTCGGGAAGGACCCATTGAGCTGATCTCAGCAAGGTGTGCATGCATCTGGCTGCGGGTTTCCTGGCGCCTGCTTCAGGGCAAACTTTGACTCGTTTCCACTGATTTGTACATTTACTGTCATAAGAAATGGCGAGGGTCTCACGGACCCTGTCTGGCTGCTGCCGTTGGGTGTACATCATCTCCCAAGGATGCAGAGAAGCTTGCTCACAGCCGTGGGCATGTGCTGACTACTTTGATATCATTTTGTCATTTCTCCTCCCCCTTGTTGGCCAAAAAATATCCAGCAAATGAATTTCATGACCCCAAATCTGCATGTGAACATCAGTTCTTGCTTCCAAAGTTGCTGTCATTGCAATGAGCATCCTTGACCATGCTGTTCCCGTCTTCTGGCATAAAACTGGCCCTGGAGGGTGTCCAACCAGTCAGGGTCTCTTTGTTATTAGACCCAGGACTGGGACTGAGTGCAAGTAATGCTGAGCACGATGCCTGCACCATGAGTCTCTGCACCAGCACAGGAATAGCAGCTACTGCAAACATTACTCTGTTGTAATGATTTTAGTGAAATGAGCCCGTTTTGTATAATCATGAAATATAGTTTCTCGGTGTTGATAAGCTCAATTGATGCTGGAAAGTACATAGCATGCTTTGCCAAGGCCAGTATGTCCTCCCTTCTGGAAAAAAATACCAATTTTCAAGCAATACTGAGCTAACAGCAATCTCCAAATCCCTTTTGTCATTGATATTACTGTGCTAGTTAAATTTGGGTGCAGTTCCAGAGACCTGTAATTGCTAGAATTCTGTCTTTTTGTGGCTGTCTGAAAGGGAAATGAGATGAACTCTGCAAAGTTTCAGAGATACTCCTTTCTCAAACATATTTTGCCTTCACTTTTTTTCCCCCACATCCCATCAGGTGCCTCAGGCTAAAGTTCATCTCATTCTTGTCTCGCTCCAGCACTCAAAATTCTGTGACGCCTTAAGACACTTTGTGATTCTAGCTGGCCCATATCATCCATCACACTTAATTCTCGATGCCAGACACAAGAGCAGGCACATAAGTCAGCTGTAGACACCACGGCACGTGCTCTGATCAAGCTCCAGAGACTACTGGTGTTTCCATATTGTGCTTGCTTTGAGCTGCAGACAGCACAGTGCTGCTCAAGCTCCCTGACACCCTGAGATGGCAATTTGAGAGGCATTTTGGGATCAGTGTGGCCTCATTCTGCTCTGTGTGAAGGGTTTTCTTGGTGTCACACAGAGTGACTGGTCCCTCAGGTCTCTCTAATTACTCTGTGCTCCCAGGATAGGACTGTGCCATTATCAGCAGCCAGTTTGTCTTGTCCCTTCCATGCTGAAATACCTTGGAGAAATAAGAGGGAACAACGAGGTCCATCCAAGTAAAATGCCGTAAGCAAAATTTAATTCTGCTTGCACATTGCAGCCATACTTGGCTTCTAAAACCACAGCCAGTAGAGGAGTTGAACACTGTTCAAGGGAGCATTACACAATTTTTCACAATTTTGGAGCAACATGCACAAAGAAGTGATGGCTTCACCATCAGCTGGAGTCCTTAAATGAGTCATGGATGTTCTTGTAAAAAGCATGGTCCAGCTCGGCCCTGGCTCCTGATACAGCAAAGAGAGGGGGAAGTTTTAAGTCTCACATTAAGCGTGAGGCAAGATTCACCTCTTTAGCTTTTCTGTCAATACGGTGCTGTGATGGAGAAGGGTTTCACCCTCCCTTTATTTCCCCTCGCAGAGAAAAACGCAATGCAGGGCCTTGCCAGACCTGCCTCGCCATGCCAGAGATCGCCAACACGGAGCCCAGCTACAGCGGCACCTCTTGGGAGAGAATCTGCCCAGTCCATCACTGCCCCGTTCCTGCATCCCCCAGGCTGGGGGGCGACCACCTGCCCTCCTCCAGCTGCACACTGGGGCCGGTGCCCACCCAGTCCAACGGGCAGGTACCATCGAGCTCCCAGGACTCGCAACAGCATCACCTGTATTACCCCTGCAACCAGCAGGAGCCCCGAGGCAGCTACGGGCTGCCCCAGCTCCCCGGGCACGGCGAGAGGTCCGTGCTGTGTTCCCACCTTTCCAGCGGTGACCCCACACCTGCTCCCCACCGCCAGGTCTCAGAAATCCCCTGGAAACAGTGGTCCCCTGTGCAGCGACCCTCCCGGCCGGTGCAGCATCACGTTGTGACAGTCAGGTGAGAGGCTTTCATCATCTCCTTCGTGGTGGGTGGCGGGAGGGGATGAGGCGGGTCTGAGTGGGGAACGCGTGAAACATGGGTTTGCTCCCCAGTTTGAGGCAGCAGCTGCCCCCAAAAGCCGGGAGGGATGGAGTTTGCTCTCAATGCCTCTGTGGAGGGCGTACAGAGATGCTGTTCCTACAGGATTCGCTTCTCAAGGTGACTCGCTGGGTAAAGCCAAGGTCACCCAGCTACTCGTAGATCATCCAGCTGTGATCACAGCCAATTCTGTGGTCCTCCTCTTTTCTCCTTTTGCATTGCAAGATACCCAGCTGGCTAGTCCTTTATCTTGGTGGAGCTTCTGAGTGATAAAAGCACAACTAATTTCTTTTTCTGCTCCCACTGGAGCTGCTGCCAGTGCTGGAGGGGAGAGGCAGCAGAGGGCAATAAGAGGGCAATAAGAGGGCTACCGCAGAGCGGTGAGAAATACAAAGCTGGGGAGCACGATTTGGTTTTCCAGGCTGGACAGCAACAAGGATATAAATTCTGTGCTGTCCCTGACAGAATCAGGTAAGATCCATTTGTGTGCAGAGCACAGAGATTCAAATTGCTTGCTTGGTGGATGTTGTCTGGTAGTGCTGTAACAACACATACAGCACAGGCGTCCTCAATAGCCTGAAGTACATCCCCTGCCCCATCCAGCATCATCCTGCCTCACTGAATGTGCCTTTTGGAGCCCACTGTTGGCACAGACCACGATCCCTTGGCTACCACAGCAGCAGGCACCACGCAATGTCTGCTAGGGGATGGTGCAGCATTCCTTGCCTTCATACAGCCCTGTGGGGTTAGGCACAAAAGCCCTTTATGGTCTCATTCTGTAACCATTAAGAGAGGCTTTAATTTGCTTGTGTTTGCATTTGCATCAACACTGCATCAACCAAACTGTCAGCTGTGTTCTCCATAACAGGTTAGTTAAGCAGGAAATGCAGCTGGATTGCAAATCCCTGGCAGAATGTGCAGAGCTAGCGGACAGAAAAGTGATATTGTAATGATGGTATAAAGGGGGTTTTAATCCGAGCAAATCTGCTCGAGAAGCTATTGTGAGAGAATTAGCACAGAATGGGCAGCGTGCTGCCAAAAGGAGACCTCTCTTTAATAATCTAGTGAGGATTTTTCTTTGCTGTCCTCTCTATCAAACCTGTGGAGAGCGATGAGGAAATCACAATGTGATTTATTACACGTGCCACAAGGAGTGACTCTTCCGTGGGGAGCTCTGCTTCGTCACTTTTTTGTTCTTTCCACTCGCTATGACATGCCAGGAGGGATGAGCTGCCGCAGGGGCACCAGCTGGCACCAGCCCCACATTAATAAATGTAACCTTGGTCCTCTGGAGAAGGCTTCTCTATTTTGTTCCTCAAAGCTCTACGAGAGGAATTACAAAAGCTCCCCTATAAGGGAAACACAAGTAAAATGGTTTTTTGCAGCTCCACTGGAAGTCTACTCCTCTAGATTGGACAAACATATTTGAAATGGCTCAGGAAACAAATGAGATTCGCCTTTCTGGAAAATCCTTGCTGAGTTGAACTGAGAATAAAAACTGTAGGCATTGTTAGCCCAGCTCATGAAATTTTGTAAAGAGTTATGCTCTTGTCAAGAAGCAATTTAAAAATTCAGTAGGAAAGCATTTAAAACAGATAGATTTTCATGGATAGGTGTTATGGGGCAATTTCTATGGGATTACTGTGTATGTCCATTATATTCTGTGGTGTTTTTTAGAGGAGCAAAAAAGAGCAGTTAATACCTGTCTTCCCATCACACTTAGTTAAAATGCCAGTGGGAGAGGAATAGGCTCTGCTATTCATTAGACTAATCCACGTTGTGCCAAGCAACTCTTGCAGCAGCAGCTCAGCTTGGTGCCTTGCAGCCCCTGAATGGGTTAACATGCTCATTAGCAGGCCGGGACCGCGCTTTGTAGGAAAATAATAAATTATCATGACGCCTTCTATTTTTTTCTTTTCCATCTGCAGACACGACAAAGCTTTCAGGATGCCAAAAAGGTATGTTTAATATCAAAAGCTTGCTGTCCTTCTGCCCTATTATCACTGCTTTCCTACCCCGCTGTTAGGAAATGCGGAGCATTATTGCTGGTGACGTCCCCGGCAGGCCCATCTTCAGAGGCAAGGTCAGCGCTCCCTGCCCCACGCTTCCCATCCGCTTGGAAAAATCCCAATTTGCTCGTGAGATCAATTTAACCTGTGCTAATGAATAGCAACGCAGTCTTGATAGCCGTTCTCGGGGCAGGTGCCTGGCTCTGGTCCATACGACAGCTTTATATATATATATAGTCACATTTATTGGATTAATCCAGCTTGGCCTAACAGATGGGGAATCAGGAGGGCAGCAATAGCAGTAACAGTGGAGTCCTGCGTTTTCTCACAGCCTACAGTGGAAGAGACCTTTGTACCCAGACTACGTGCAACGATTCCTAGTTTTTCATGTAGTTAGATACCAGAAAATCTGCTATTAAGTTAAGAGGTGTAAAATATTCCAAGGAGGTTAGGTTTAGGAAGCGGCAATCCTTGTGCAAAAGTACAGGATGCTCCCTGACAGTGAGAAGAAGTATGGCTAGCCTAGCCATGCTTGGGAAAATAGCATTTTAATAGAAAAGCTAAGTACCACAATTCTTTTATCTCCAGTTTTCTGCTTTCAAGTTAAGTGAACATATAAAGAGATCCTATCAGCATGAAGCTCACCTTTAATACAAAAGAAATTACATAAACGTTTCAAATTAGATTATTAAAGGATAAAGATCCCCTAATGTTCAGAATTAAAAGCAAAAGGAATGTTTTCCATTGTATTTGCTTTATAGCAGTTTTTATCTTTATTGAGTTTCTTTACAGTATTAGGAAATTCTTGTTTAGGGCATGAAAATAGGCAACAGAAATTCCTTCCTCGTAAAGAATGTGGATTTTGCATGTGGGCGTACACTACTGTCATGGAATGTAACATTGCTAAACTACGGCTTCAGCTGGAATGCCTAAACCGAGTAAACACGAAAACATGCCTGGAACTCTTTTTACATCTTTAAAAAGTTGAATGAGTTCACCCTTTTCAAAATACAGAGGATTTTTAATACGTTTCTCAAAATTAAAATATTTTGATTGCTTTCAATTTCTGTTTAAAAGCTGATTTTGTAACCTGCTTTTCTCTGGAAGGTTTGGGTACGGCATCAGATACTGCAGTTTATTTTTATTTTTATTTGGTAATTGGTCACGGAATTAACCCAAAACAGCCTCCAGATATTATGTAATCTAATGTGGAAAGGGCAATTTTGGTCCATTTTCATAGTGTAGACTTCATCTATGAAAACAAATTTGATAAGGGAGCCTTAAATTAAAAACAAAAGCAAACCAGACCTGACCTGCAAAAAGCTGTTTGAAGGGTTTAAGATGATTTATAATTAGGAGAAGAAAGCTGCATTATTTGACTCAGTGAAGTTGGAGGAAAGAGAAGCAAAAGACAAGGCAAGCAGGAACCTCAAGGCTGCTAAACACTGGCACAGCTGCTCAAAGTTTCATAAATATTTCACTTCCCCATGAAGCCCAAATATTTATCAACTATTTGTGAACATAGGATTTCTTATATTTCAGAAATACATCCAAATACTTCTTTAAAACTTAGAAACCTGCCAAACCCATTCCAATCTTTTAACAGATTCATTCATCCTGCAGATCCAGAAGCCACTTGTCCACTCTGTGGCTGCTGCTGACAATCCTAACAGCAGTTGCACATCAGATCGGTGGTTTCTATCCCTTTCTGACTTCACAGATGCCTACAAAATTTCCAGCAGTAAGGCAGGCCCCTGTACAGTGAGTGAATGTAGAGCAATGACAACAGACTTGCTTAAGAGAGTTATCTTTAGAAGAGCCTTCAGAATATCCTATGACTTCTCAGGGTCCACAGGCTGAAGATCTGCAGGCCAAATGGTAAAGCAGCTACTAGCTTAGATTGTACAATGGGGAAGAAACAAACAAACAAACAAACAAAAAAAAAAAAAAAAAAAACAGACAACAAAAAAATAGAAAGCTGTTTCTAAATGTAATGTTTTCAGTTAAACATTTAAAGCTTCATTTTGCCTTAGGACGGAAGAGTGGGTTTTATTGTTTCTGTTTGAAAAAGCAGGAAAATGCAGGGAGGCAAAATGTAATTACCCAAGTTAATTAGAATTGCCTGCAAACATCCAGTTGGAGGTATAATATGTTCATTAATAGCTGTACTAGAGCCTCGCAGCTCTTCAATAAATAAATGCTCAAACCAGAAAGCCCTAACTGTTTTACTTCCTTTCCCTAACACTGCGTTGGTTCAACAGCAGGTTTCATGCTCGAAGCAGAAGTGCCTTAACAGCTGCATTTTTTCTTCTGTTCATTCCAGTTACTCTCAGATGATCGCGGAGTGGCCCATAGCCGTCCTGGTGCTGTGTTCAGTGATGGTTGTAGTTTGCACTTTAGCTGGCCTGCTTGTTGGAAATTTGCCTGATTTTTCTGAACCCCTAATGGTAAGTCCTTTCAGACAAAATGAACGTAAGGAATGTCCACAGGCCAGCCAGTGATACAGTCTTTCTGCCATATAAAACAAGTCTGTGCTTCCTTCCTTCTCTGCAGATAGAGGCAGGACAGCAAATCAAGGAGGACACTAAAGCCACTAGAAAAAAATAGCAGTGTTTATCAGTGGTCTGCTGTCCTTTCCCCTCGTCTTCACGATGTGCAACCAAAGCAAGATTCCTTCCAGACGGACATAATGTTTGAGAGTAATGCACAATACTTGCTGTTTCTTGATACCACAGTCACCAAAAGAGAAACAGGGACTTCACCCACTCTTTTGTCCAGCCACAACTGTGTCCAGTGCACGTGCCACCACTTGGCCTGTTGTATCTTTAAAGGACATTAGTGAAAGGCTTTCATTTCTTGCTGTCTCACTATTTCACTGCTTAATAGCTCTCACTGTTGAAGCATTTCTGTTGGTATTCAGTATTAAGTTTCCTTCCCTGAGGGCCAGCATGCTGCTCTGGTGGAATGTCCTCACCAGTTTCTGGTATGTAAGGGATGTTGTATTTCCAGGGAAAATTTGATTTCTGTGTCTCTCCAAGATGCAGTAATAATCTTGTATAGTTTCTGTCTAGGAGAAGCATTAAGGAAGGCTAAGCTGAACTAAAAAGCAAGCTGATGACAAAACGCTTTTTCTTGGCTGCAGGGTTTCGAGCCCCGGGATACAGACATTGGCAGAAAGCTCGTCGTGTGGAGGAATGTAGAGAGCCATACGGGCTACAAGAAGACCTTCTCTCTTTCACCATATACTGAGAAGAAAAGGTATTTGAGTTTGGTTTGGGGGCTTAGAGGAAAATGTTGGCTACAAAGTTAATGAGTCACTGTTCCAAAATATGTATGTGAATTACATCCTATATTCTATGCTCAAAAGCAACCAGGAAGTTTAAAGTCTCTTTCCCTGCAATGCACCTGGACTCCCTGCTGCGGGATGCAGGAGTTAGACTCTAAACTCTCCAAGCATTCACTTCACTGTTTACCTTTAAGAGAACACAGTGGGACAGCATGCCTGCACAAGGGGATGCAAGTTCTCATGTAGCCTCACACAGATTTCTATAGAGGGCACAGTGTGTGCAATATCAAAAAGCTCTCATCAAAGCAATGCTGTCTTTTAAGACTACAGTGGCTTTTATTGCTGCAGCAGCATGGTGTGTGGCACCAGAGCCTTGCCAGTCAATGTAGCTCATTGCCAGATCTCTCTACTTACACAAATAATCTCTTCTCTTGCTAGCTATGATGACATTGGCATTAGCAGAGGACAAAAGGCTGATCAGGGAGGACAAGAAGCCAGGACACGGAGAATGGTGGAACAAATCTACGGAGCAGACGGTTTCTTTTGCGGTCCCCCGGGTGAGTGAAGTCTTGATGGAGTAGTAAGTGACAGGCACTCAGAGCTCAGAACTGTCAAAATAGTTTAGGACACAGGGAAATGTTGTGAAAGCACTCTGAGAAAGCAGTGCATACAATACCACTCTGCGAAGGCTAAGCCACTTCTGGGATAGTGATGTTTCAACCCTTTGTAATCAAATGGTTAGAAAAGGCTCGTTCCAAAATTCTGGAGTTGTTTCTCTGTCTTATTTTTTGCTATATTTCTTTTTACCCTTTAGAAATATACTTTAAGGGTGCAAATAAAAAGATTAAAGTTTTCACCATTTACCTGTATCGAAAGTGATTACTATGAAAAAATGCATATTCCTCCCTCCCTCTCTGTTTCCAGTCCATCCCTGTTCCTTCTTTTCTTCTTGAAAAACATGTGACAGTAAAAAAAAAGAAAAAAAAAAAAAGAGAGAAAACTCCAAGACACACAAAATTTGTCCCCAAATGGATGCTAAAAAGTAGAGGAAAGAGCATGAAGGTATTCTGACTCCCTCCCCTGCCTCTACTCCACCTCTGAAACCAGGCAAACACCAAACCCTCAGGTCCTTGGGAGTTTTTGGCTGAACTTCAGCTCCTCGCTTTGCAACAGGGGTTGCAGAACCAGGTGACAACACTCACTGGAAGCACGCTGACAGCACGGAGAGCGGATTTTGCAAATGTCCTCCCCCTGCTCTCCTGCTGCTACCAGATGGGTGGAGAGCAGAGGTCGGACGGCACAGGGCAGATGCTACCACTCACTACAAGCTATTTGTGACCTGGTTCCCTCCAGGGAGCCCTCCATAGCAGTCTTATAGACAGCAAGATATTTATTTATTTATTTATTTTATGCACACAGAGTCTATTCCAGCCAGCTGGGCTAATTCATCATCATTACCTAATACTTTCTATTTTTTTCCTTCCTTTTTTTTTTTTTTTTTTCTTTCAGAAAAGAGCTATTCCCAGCTGGTATTTATGTCCACGACTGCTGGGAGCTTATGGAACTTGCAAGCTATCCAGTCCATGTGTCAAATCGAACAAGACAAGGTTAGTAATGTCACACAGAACATACATACATGCTGTCTCTTTCCTGACTTTCCCATCTTCAATACCTAGCTGAAAGGAAATAGCAGACAAAAATAACGTAAGCTACAGAACGTGCTTCAGCCTAGAGGACTCCAAAGCATTTTACTGACTTAGCAAAACAAGAATGATTTCACCTATCAGCTGGTCTGTAGTGATGTAGCAGCTGCCACTGAACAAGAATAATCAGACCTTGAACAAGAACTTGGTCCAGAAGCCAGTGATGCCCATCAGAAGCTGCTGTGAATCTCGAGCAGCAGAACCTAATTACTAAAATGGAGCAATTGTCGTGGAGACTGCCACAGCAAGCTTTGCAAGTGGGAGGTTTAATTGGATTAGCTGTGTTTGCTGTAGGATCTGTAATAACTCAGTGATCAGACCCAAGAAACCTCTGCTGCAAGAGCCTGACGTCCCGCTGGCAGGAGGCAGCATGTTCACACTGCACCCTGCCAGGTGTGCAGCTCAAGAAGCCTCAGCCAAGTCAGGTTTTAAGTCACCCCACAGCACGTAGGTGAGTGCAGGCTCCCAAACCCACCCACCTCACTGAATATTGCACTCTGAGCCTGAGCTGCCAGTGATACTGCCAACACCACCCTCACTGCTGTGCTGTGCCTGCAGCAGCTGTCAGGCCAGTAACAGCAAGTGATGGTACTGGCAAGTCTAGTAATAATATAAGGCATAAAATAAAAATAAAAATAAAATAAAATAAAATAAAATAAAATAAAATAAAATAAAATAAAATAAAATAAAATAAAATAAAATAAAATAAAATAAAATAGTAAAAGGTGTCTCCCCTCTCTGTTCTAGCCTTGCAAACAGTGAAATGAAGGTCACTGCTGTCACTAACTGAGTGGAGAAGGATCCACATTTTCAAATCAGAGGTTATAAAATATAAATAGTGAACAGGGTTCTATTCATTTTTGAGCATTTTTACCAATAGCTTTAGCATTGGGCAGTTTGTCACTGGGAGGATGGCAAGCCATGGCTTGTATGCCAGGAGGGGAGGGGACGATTACTGCAAGAAGCAAAGAACCCCATAGGGCTGCAAGATGAAGTGTGCAGAGGATCTGACACGATGCTCCCTCGGCTGTTTTTCAGATACGTTCACATGTTCATTTTAGAGACCTCTGCCAACGTACTGAAGCCAACGAATGCTGCCCAAGCTGGTCTCTGGGAAACTACATCGCTGTCCTGTACAACAGGTCCTCTTGTTTGGAGATAACCCAAGGGGACATCTCCCACACCCTGGCCCTCCTTCGTGCCTGTGCTCCAGACTACCACAAGGGTATCCTCACTCCATCTTGCATAGGTCCTGAGACTGTGAGACAGAAACACTCTCAGTGTGCCAAAGTCCCAGAAAAATGTACCCGCTTCAATGCTATTTACCAGCTTCTTCACTTCTTAGTCGACAGAGACTTTCTTAGTCCCCAGACAATGGAGTACCAAGTGCCATCCCTCAAATACAGCCTGCTGTTTTTGCCTACCAGGAAAGGTGCATCTATGATGGGGATCTACTTAGACAATCTTGAATCCTGGGATCTGTTTGATAACTATACGTCTATCACTGGAATGGACCTGGGCCTTAAACAGAAACTATTCCAGCACTACCTTTTACTGGATACCAAGTATCCAGTTCTGGCAATATTAGCTATTTTTCTAAGCATTTCTTTTTATTTACGCTCAGTCTTTATTACTCTGATGGTCCTGCTCGCTGTTGTCAGTTCTTTGATGATCTCCTACTTCTTGTACAAGGTGGCCTTCAGATTCACCTACTTCCCTTTTGTAAACCTGACAGCGGTCATCATTCTCAGCAGCGTTTGTGCCAACCACACCTTTGTCTTCTTCGACCTCTGGAACCTCAGCAAGAGCCAGAACCCCTCCGCTGGGCTTTCTCAGTGGGTAAGTCAAACCATGCACCACTTTGCGTATCTCATGCTGGCATCTTGCTTCACGACGGGTGCTGCCTTCTACGCCAGCTACATCAGCAATATCACAGCCATCCGCTGCTTTGCTGTCTACATGGGCACCTCTGTGCTGGTAAACCTGGTATTCATGATGACTTGGCTGCCTTCTTCAGCTGTGCTGTATGAGCGCTACATAGCAACAACCTGCATTTACAAGCCAGAAGACTACTGGAAAAACACTGGCCATAAGAGAGTCGCCCTCTCCCTCCATTACATTCTCAGGGGTCTCCAGAAGACGCTGTGTGAAACCTCCAAGCTGCTATTTGAAAAGCTTCTGCCTTGTGGGGTGATAAAGTTTCGGTACATTTGGATTTGCTGGTTTGCTGCCTTAGCAATAGGAGGTGCCTACATTTCGTGTTCCAACCCGAAACTCAAACTCCCGACTCTTGAGACGTCATCTGTTCAGGTGTTTCGGCTGAGCCACCCCTTTGAGAGGTATGATTCTGAGTACTGCCACCAGTTCATGTTTGAGAGGCTAGAGCATGGAGAAGGGCAGCATATGCCTGTCACGATAGTCTGGGGCATTCTGCCCGTGGATAATGGGGACCATTTCAACCCAAAAAGTAATGGCACCCTAGTGACTGATGCCACCTTCACAATCCAAAGCCCTGATGCCCAGAAGTGGCTCCTTGAATTCTGCCAAAAGGTGAAGAACCAAACTTTCTACTTCCCCGATGCAGAGCAGAAGTCTACCGTGTGCTTCATGGAGGAGTTTATCAGGTGGATGGACAGTCGGCAGTGCTCCCAGCGAGACCACAGCTTCAACCTTTGCTGTAACCAGTTCTCTTTCCCTTACAGAAGCGAGGTCTTCCTGCATTGTATCAAAATGATGCTCCTGGAACAAGGCAGGGAAGGGGCAGAAACATATGATCTGGGCCTCAGGTTTGACGGAGAGGGAAATCTTGCTGCCTTGGTACTGCAGTTTCAAACCATTTATCACTATAGCTTCAATTACAGCAAAGCCAAACAATTCTATGAGGAAATCAACCTCTGGGTAACAGAGGAAATGAAAACTGCCCCTGTGGGGCTTCAGAATGGGTGGTTCACAAGTAAACTAGAGCTATACAACCTCCAGCACAGTCTGAGCACAGAAACGATGGTGGTCATGGGGCTCTCCATAGCCATTTCCTTCGTGGTGCTGCTGCTCACTACTTGGAACGTTCTCCTCAGCATTTTCTCTGTTACTGCCATTGCGGGCACTGTGCTGGTAACTGTTGGCCTTTTGGTCCTCTTGGAGTGGCAGCTCAACGCAGTGGAGTCTCTCTTCATTTCAGCTGCGGTAGGTCTCTCTGTTGACTTTACCGTCAACTACTGCATCTCCTATCACCTGTGCCCCCATTCGGACCGCCTGAGCCGAGTGGCCTTTTCCCTGAAGCAGATGAGCTGTGCCACAGCGATGGCAGCTTCTGCCCTCTTCTCCGCCGGGGTCATTATGCTGCCTGCTACGGTCCTGGCATATCGGAAGTTAGGGATATTCATAATGATGATCAAGTGTATCAGCTGTGGGTTTGCCAGCTTCTTCTTCCAGTCACTGTGCTGCTTCTTTGGCCCAGAGAAGAACTGCGGGCAGATCCTTTGGCCTTGTGCCCACAACATGAAAGACTATTCTGATGACTCTGGGCCAAATGGAAGCTACGCCTGTGGGGGAAATGAGAAGCAAAACCGATTGCGGAAGGTCCAGGAGTCCAACACTGCAAATGAACAGTACGAGCTCCAGCCTTTGTCGAGAAAACTCAGCGACAGTTTTGACAACAGCACTTCTACAAGCAAGCTGTCCAACAGGCCATCAGTGCTCTCTGAAGATATGCAGGTTGAAGATAACAGATGCCCAAGAATAGGAATGCACCCTTCCCTTGAAAGAGAGAGACAGAATCTGCAGGAGACCCTCGGAGACCAGCAGGTTGGCCTGTGCCAGTGTCCTGCCTTGCAAACTTCCTCTCCTTACAAGCACAGCAGCTCAGGAGCAGAAATTCACAGGGAGAGACTCTGCAGAGATTGTCAGTGTCAAAAGTACGGTCCAAAAGCTTGGGATGGATCTGGGCTGGACTATATCCAGCCAGCTGGTGTGAAAGAAGAAGGGCAGCTCAATAAATCACAGTGCTCTAGTGACACTGCCCAGCAGCAGTCGGATTATACCTCAGACAACAGCCATCTTCCTGCTGCTGACATCTACAAAATTCACAGATGCCTTTGTTCTCTTGGCAGCTCTTTTGACATGCTCAACATCTCCAGTGAGACATCGATTAGCGATTTCGAGCAAGGCCTAAAGCTTGCTGAATCAGCCAGTTCTTGTCCTGATGTCTTAGAGCTGTCTGATTCGTACAGTCAAACAGAAAGAGGTTACTTGAACGGGAAGAGAGATACCCTGCGGCTGGACCTGAGGGAGACAGTCTTTGATATCTCTCCAGCAGCATCGCAGCAAAACAGCTCTTCATGGAAGAATCGATTTGGATTAGGGAGCGAAGGCCCAGTGGTGTTACCGAACAGCCAACCAGACATGCCTGATGTTTGGATCAAGCGATCCAGCGCACAAAGTTCTGGTTACAACAGCTGAAATCTTGCAGAAAACAAAACTGTACTGCTAGGGAAAGGGGAAGTCAAAATCTCCTTGGAACTGTAAATATCACTTTTTTTCCTCCCACCTCTCCTTCAGCTGAGACTATTTCTTAGTATTTCAGCTGTGCAAATACCTGTGTTTTCACAGAACCAGCAAACACAATACTAGTGAGAGGGTGCGAGATCAATCATGACAGAGTACAAGCCCTTTGACCTTCCAGTGTCCTGTGCCATGTTCACAGCTGTACTGCAGAACTTATCGAGTAAACCTGTTTTGTCATTTCCTAAACAGTGATTCGATTTTTCTTGTCAAGCTGCCTAGGAGAGACATAATGAGAGATGAAACTCCCCAGATATTCAAAGACAGAAAGCTCATGAGGAAAAAAAAAAAAAAAAAAAAAAAAAGCAAAGAAAAAAAGCCAAAACCCAAACCTGCAGCTATAGAAAATCTAGATTTCAAGTGGAGTGTATTGTTAAAAAAAAAAAAAAAAAAAGGTCTTTCATTTTTCTACTGAATCAGAAACTGCTTTATGTGAAGTCCAAGTTCACAGATCTCTATAAAACTGATACAAAAAAATCTCATCAAGACCTTTCAGTTGATGCAGCCTCTTACTGATCATGGAGGAGGCTGTAGAATCAAGCCCAAATCTATTTTTAGGAACAGTTTCAATTTGTTTTATCAGACAAATTACTGGTACTGCCAAAGATTTTCAGTGTGAGATTTCTCCTTTGAGAAAAGTGTCCTCATTCCTGCAGTGATTTGGGTGCTTTGTGTTTCGTCTCCATAGCTTATTTCCACTCAAAGCTACAAAGATGTAACTTTTTAAAATTTGCATATCCGATGACTCTTGAATTTTACATGTTTTTTCTCTACCAGAAACAAACAGAAAAACAGGTACTTCCTTGCCTTTGTCTGTTGAAAGAAAAAAAAAAAAAAAAAAAAAAAAAAGAACAAGAAAACATTCCCTCTAGATGTTGACGTAAAATAAATGCTTATGACAAACTTTTCTAAATCTGTGTGATCCTTCATTTTCACCAAGAATACTGCAGTTAATTTTCTTTAAGTGCTTAATGTGCTTTCCAATATCATCAGCAGAAGGAAAATACATATTTTAAGAGATTCCCTCATTTTGACATCCAGGAGTTTTCTGGGCTCTGTGGGAGAGGGACCACGACTACCTAATGGTGATTAGGAATACACTCTTTTAAAGCTAAACCCCTTCTTCAAATACATAGCACATTTCATGACTACCTAACGTCGATTAGGAATGTGTTCTTTTAAAGCTAAAGCCCTTCGTGAAACATAAGGCACATTTCAGTCGCAGATTTCCATGCCATAGCTCTCAAGTACTGGGTGTTCGGAGCAGTGTTTTAGCAACCACAGCTGCTCCCTGGCTGCGGGGCAACACCGACAGAAATCCTCTCTGCACCAAAACCTCTTCCCGTTACCATTTGCAGGGGCTTCCCCCCCATTTTGAAAACCCTGTTTCCATAGCGAAAAAAAATTAGACATTTAACCACTGCACACAGCCCACTCGGGGCGGTTTGAGCCACCTCAAGCACAGGAGGCACAGCCAAGGCTCAGCAGCGAGCGAAATTCCCCCTGAGGGTCTCCAACACCTCCAGGGCTCCCCTCCCCGAGTGGCCACCCGGCGTTGGGAGGCAGCGGACGGCAGGTAGAACCCTGCCCGCCCCCTCAGGGCGGCCGCCATTTGCACGGCGCCTCCCCTCAGGGGAGAGCCCTTCCCCGCTGCCATGCGCGGGGCGCTTCTGCGCATGCGCGGTACCGCCCGACCGTTGGGCGCCCGCTCCGGTTCAAACGGCCGCTGAGGGAGCGGGCGGCTCGTGTGGGAGCGGAGCGGAACCGGAGCCGATTCGGAGCGGAACCGGAGCCGAAACGGAGCCCTACGGGTGAGTCCAGGCCCTGGGAGAGCCCAGGGTGCTGAAGGGAGGCCTGGGAGGGAGCTGTGGTGCAGGCGTGGGTTTCGCTCAATGGAGTTTTTGTGGGTGGTCTGGTCCCGTTTTGCTTTTATCGGTTTGCTGCTGTGTGAGGAACCCGGCTTTCAAAGGTAAAATGTGGGGAGCTGGTCCCTAGAGGGCTGCCCAGAGAGGCTGTGGGTGCCCTGGAGGTGTTCAAGGCCAGGCTGGATGGGGCTCTGGGCAACCCGGTCTGTGGGTGGTGACCCTGCCTTGGCAGGGGGTTGGAATTAGATGATCTTTAAGGTCCCTTCCAACCCAAACTGTCCCACATCGCTTGAAGAGACTTAACTTGCAAAAAAAAAAAAAAAAAAAACACACACACATATACAAACAAAAAAAAACACTTCAAAAATCCACTGTGTTAACAAGGCTTTATATACTCAAATAACTGTGGTTTAAAATAAACTTTACAGAGAAAGTTAATTCTCTCTAGGTATTTTAAGGAGTGTGTCTACGCTTAATGAAGAGAAATGAAAAGTTCTGAGAACTTTTAAGTGGGCTGTGTGTGTTCTACTTCAAGTACTGAACAACTTTGCTTGGAACGCTGTGGCTTGCTGACTACTTGGTGTTGAGATTCCCTTTATTATTGTGCCTGTGTTACCATTTTCAAACTTCATTTCATTAGTGCTAGCCTGATAACTGTTCTGAGACTGTTTACCAGGGTATACTTACAGTTTATTCTGAACCCTCTATGCTGGGAGGAATTTGAAGATTGCCCTTAGCTGTTGCTACCTTAAATTATCTACTCTAGTCAGATATAACTGTGATCTCCTCAAACCGAAGGCTTATGATCCACTAGTACTGCATATTCTGGTGATCTTTTGTAGACCATAGTGTTTTCATTGTTGTCTTTTTCTTGCAGAAACGCAGATGGCTTTTTCTTCGAAGAAACAATGTGTTGGTAAAACACTAGATCCAGAGTTCAACGAAGATCCTAATTTTAACTTTACCTCCAGTATTCCAGCAGATGGTGTCTTCAAAGCTACTAATCAAGGGTAAATGAAAGAGAAGTGTAGATGGATTTATTACTCGACAAATGTCCTAAAGACAGTGTAGCATTTCACGGAACCATTTAGCCTTGAAAAGACTCTTAAGTCCAACTAGCCAACATTCCCAAGTACACCACTAAACTGCATTCCTAAGTGCCACATCTACAGACCTCCTAAATGCCTCCAGGGCTGGTGACGCCACCACCTCTCTGGGAAGCCCATTCCAATGCCTACCCACTTTTTCCACATAGAAACTCTTCCTAATATCCAACCAAAACTTCCCCGGTGCAACTTGAGACTGTTTCCTTGTGTCCTGTCTATCACTTTTCACCTGAGAATAGAGACTGACATCCTTCTTGCTGCACCCTCCTTTCAACTAGTTGTAGAGAGTGATGAGGTCTTTACTCAGCTTTTCCTCCAGGCTAAACAGCTCTAGTTTCCTCAGATGCTCCTTATTTGTATTGTTTTCTAATCCTTTTGCCAGCTTTGCTGCCCTTCTCTGAACACATCTAGCAACTCAATCTCTTATATGATCCAAAACTGACCCCAGTACTCAAGGTGCAGACTCAGCAGTGCTAAGTACAGAGGGATATTCAGATCTTGTCACATGAAAAGCTTTAGTAATCTGTAAGTATTCAGTGATAATTGTATTCTATATATCTTTTAAGGATTCCTAAATCTGCCAAGAAAGCGGAACCACTTTTGAAGAAGACTGCTACAAGAGGGTATGTTTCTTCACATTGTTCTTAGTTGTCCTTGTGCAGTAATGTTCCTTCTCAGAGAGTTATGATGAGCTCTAACCATATGCAGCTTTGTTGCCAAATTTGCTGATGAAATCTCTTGGTCAGGAATAAGAGCAAATCCTTCATAGAAGAAAATGTTTGTGTAAGTAAAAGAAGGTGTCTGATATTGATCTTTGTGCACTGAAGTCTTTGATGTTTGACTCTATAGGCCTCTGAGCAGACACAAACTAGAAGCAGAGCTGAAGGCCAAGAATCAGCTGCTAGAAACAGCCAAGCAGCAGTTACACACCAGACTAACAGGAGCACAGGTAAGGATGGAAATGGGGTAGAAATCATTGAGTAGCTCGTATATTCTGCTCCCCTACAGGGCTAGAACAAAGGACTGGCTTACTCATTTTCCAGTCTCCATTGGAAGCCACTAGAATTTGAGTGAGATGGGTTCTTTTTGCCAACAACACCAAAGATATTTGGTAATTATCAGTGGTGCAAATGTATTTGGCTAGATAATGCATCCAGATCGCTGTTAACAGCCACCAGAACTCAGTTCCATCTTGAACTCATTGCAGGAGAATGTTTCCAGTTCAGTGATATACTTGCATGAAATTCTAATAAAAGAACCTCACTATTACCAGATTCTTCCTAGCTACATGAAGAGAAACAGTACATAATCATTCAGTACTTGACACTGAGCATTTGAGATCTATGAATTCTTTTTCATCTTAATATATTGTTACAGTAGATAAGCTATTTTGTTTGTTTGATCATCCTTGTCTCACTTGCTCAGTCCTTCCTAGTTCTGTTAACCAGTCACAAGTATGGTGTGGCACAGCACATGGCATTGGAGATGTGGGGGTGTGTATGGTCACGTTTTAGTAACTAAGAACATTTGAGTTCTGGTTACTGTTGTGCTCTAAATGCTTGAGGGAGTGACCTCGTTCACTTTCGTGTATGCAACTGAGAGATCAGTGTATGTAGCCTTGTTTCCTCGTGTACTATTGTATCATATTATTGCGTAGTCTTTTAATATCTGGATAGGCTTCTGCAATTTTTTCCCATCTGCTCATCACTGGTGAGGAGGCCACACCTGGAGCACTGTATCCAGTTCTGTGTTCTGAGTACAGAAAGACAAAAACATATTGGGGGGAGCCCAATGAAGGGCCATTAAAATGTTGAACGGGCTGGAGCATCTCTCCTGTGAGGAGACACTGAGAGCTGGGACAGCTCAGCATAGATAAGAGAAGGCTTATGGGGAATCTTATCAATGTATATGTGAAGGAAGCCTGTAAAGAAGACAGTGCCAGGCTCTTTTCAGTGGTGCCCAGTGACAGGACAAGAGGCAGTGGGCAGAAACTCAAACACAGGAGCTTCTGTCTGAACTCCCTGCTTGAGCAGGGGTTGGACCAGATGGTTTCCAGAGGTCCATTCCCACCCCAGTGATTCTGTGAAATTCACCAAAGATTTTACTTTCTTGATTCGAGGTTAGATTCAGAACTGGTACCCCGTTATTCATCACCTCTCGCTGATCACTTCAGAACACAGTGCAGCTTCTCTCGTGTGCAAGAGGCCCTACTTGTAGCCTTCGGTTGTACAAGCTCGCTTTATTTCCTAGTTCTTGACTGGTTACTAATCTGTGAGATGATCTTTCCTTTTATCTCACAGCTTAATTTCTTTAAGAGCCTTTGAGACCTCCTATGGGATGTTCAAAAAAGCTTCTGGCACTATCAGCGGGATCACCCTAATCCACATGCTTATTGATTCTCCTGGAGAATTACATTCAACTCGTGAGGTTGATCAGCTTATCTGATTGCCTGGTAATATCTGAATTATGCAGGGAATAATGCTGTGGCCTACAGATTCTAAGATGCCCCTTTCTTCCTGGAGTTAGCCGCTCTTCTATGCATAAAATTCTTGAAATATTTGTATAGAGCACAAGAAAATATATGCTAGAACTACCTAAAAGGAATTTATCTCTAGCTTTTTTTGTTTTTGTTTTTTGTTTTTTTTGAGCCATTGCTATGACATGTGCAAGTGATAAATCTTGTCAAGTAGCAGGAGTAAGGGTCTGTTTCTCTGCAGTGGTAGAGATGGAAGGGTAGGATGTAATTCTTGGTACTAGAGGTGCACCTGTTAAGCCATTAACATTGCACTGAGCATTACCAATTAATGTGAAAAAATTCCCCCTGGCAACTTGATTCACTTAAAAACCTGTGTTAATGACAGAGCACTATAAAGGAATTAAAGGAGAAGAATGAAGGCCTGGTACAAGAAGTTGAGAAGCTCAAGAAGTTTCAGGAGACATGCATGGTCATTTTAGAAAGCAGAAACATTGATCCTGGTAAGGGCTATGCATTTTACATACTGTTCTGGTAGTTCTTCAGAACACTTTTCCTTTTTCTTTTTCTTTTTCCTTTGTATTTGCTAGTATTCGTAAAACATTTGGCTCCTACTTTCCCAAGGAAATACTGGGGGGGATTTTTTTTTCTAGTGTAAGAGAAATAGACACTTTCTTCAGGCAGCCCTGTCCTGGATAAATTTTGAAAGCAATTTACTTCGTGCTGTAGAAAGATATTTTGAGAAGCTGTTAGTTCCTACAAGCAAAGTTATCAATGAACATCTAATGTACAGATGTATCTCATAAATCAGTTACAGGCAGCAACATTGTGGAGGAGGAAGAAAAGACAAGGGAATGCCAGAAGCAGACAACGGTAAGAATTTTTGAAGTGGCAGTGAGTTAAATGGACTTTGGTGAGAACTTTGTGTGTAAAAACAGCGGCTGAGATGTTCGTTCGCATTATATTAAACCATTTTCCTTTGGTTCTTCAGCTGTTGACTGAGAAGCTCTTGGCAGAACTGAGGGTATTTAATGAAGCAGCTGAAAAAGAAAAGGAAGCACTTCAGGTAAGGCTGACTTTGTTTCAGAGTCAGACAGGTAGTGAGCGTCTGGTGCTGAGAGAAATTTTAAAGCTTGTTTTCCACCTCATGCTGCTCTGGTCTCTCGATAGCAAATGCCTGCAGCCTTACTAATCTTCCCTAAGTGCACTAAGGGAACAGTATGTCTTACTCCTCTTACAAATAGAGGGCTTAGAGCAAAGTCTGGGAGGGGCAACGGTAGTTCTTATCAAAGTCACTTGTAGTTCAATGATACACAATTCAACTTGGAACAAGATAGAGGATGGAAGCAATGCTAAAGACTGATAGCTTTCAGATGAGGCTCGATCAGTTCCTGTGTAAAGATGGTTGCCAATGCTGGAAATGGAGCTGTCGCTGCTTAGAGCAGCTCTTCTCAAGAGGCTTTTCAAGACTGTTGCAGGTGGTTGCAAGCACCACTGGAAGAATGCTGAGAAAACTTGACCTAATCTGAAGTCTTGCAGACTGTTGACCTCGGAGCTAAGAAGTATGCAAGCACATGCAGCTTCAATAATATAATTTGTCTATGTACTGACCAAAATAGTCATTAAATTACAGCTCTGCAATTCTTGGTAAGAAGCTTGAGCTGCTTATTGAAATTGCTATTACATAACGCTAAACTTGGTCATGGTTAAGTTACCATTTTTCTCAAGGAGTTGTGAAAAGATGAAAAAGTGACAGATGTCCCAGTCAAGGTAGGCTAACCTTAGCTTAGCAGGTGAGACTGATAAAGACTTCAAAACTGTCTGGAGATTTTTTTCCCCCTGTTTTAGTTGCAGCTGTTTTGGAAGTTGAGTTCTGCTATTCTGCACTGTCATGTTAGTGAGATGTACGCTGACTTTTCCATACAGATGGCAACAGCTAAGTGGAAACTGGCAGAAGAAACAAGGCAACAGTCCCTGGAGAAGCATTCTTCCTTCCAAGCAGAAATGCAGGAATGTTCAGCAATACTCACTGAGCTGGAGAAGCTCCTGGCTGCGTGAGGCAGAAGAATGGACTGCGCTGCCTTTCCTTGTTTTACTTCTAGTTCAGTGGTCTCTACCCTCAAGCCTGGTCCCTGTGTCAGGTCCAAAACAGTGAGCTGGGCAGGCTCCTGAGCAATCCCTGATGGAACAGCACCTGCAGTGTGGGAACCAGGCAGCAGCAGCACTGGTGAAGTGCTCAGAGCTCCTGTCTTTCCAGTGGGGCTTATCCTGGAATCTTTCTGAGTTATTTTTTAAGTGTTAATAAAGTGTTTTCGATTAAAGCTTTCAGAAGGAGATACAGGTGCACAGTCGCCGAGTTCCTTGTCGTTAATGCCGGGGCAGCGCTGCACCGTTACTCCCCGTGACCTCTGCCACCCCTCGCCCACAGCCGAGCGGCGGGGCCGGCTGCTGGGCGGGCCGGGCCTCTCCCCGGGGCCGGGCCACGCTTGCGCACCGGTGCCGGCGGGGGGGTAATGATGGCGGCGGCGGCGCTGCGGAGAGCGGCGGTGACAGCGGGCGGCGCGGGGAGGCGCCGAGCGCTGGGGTGGCCGCGGCGGGGCTGCGCCGGGCTGGCGGTGGACGACGCCGTCAACGGGCTGAGCGACGAGCAGCGGCAGGTACGGGCGGGCCCCGGCCCCGGCCCCGGCCCCGGCCCCGTGGCGGGCCTTCCCGCGGGGGTGTGTCGGCCTCGGCGGCTGCTGATTGGCTGCGGCCGCGGGGAGCTGACCTATCCCCGGGGCGCTCCCATGGCGCGCCGCCGCCACGTGTGCGCCCTGCCCGCGGGGCACAGCGGGTGGCCGGGCCCTGGTGCGCAGCGCAGGGCGGGAGGGGGCTGCGAAGGGTTGTGGCTCTGCTGTGTTGTTCTCGTGGTCACCAAGGGACCTAAAGCTTTAGGGTGGTACTTCTGAGCTTTGTGGTGTCTCGTGTTTGATGCCTTGCCTGCTTCCAGCCGTCATAGTATTTATTCCCGATTGCCCCAGGGAATGGAATGATAGGCAGCGTCTTCACAGGCTCCTGCCAATGAAACTTGGCCTCGGTCTCGGATTTGTAGCTATTGCCACACTTGCTGCGTAATTATGACAGTGCAAGTGTACAGGTGTACAAAAAACTTGTTTGTACTTATTTTCTTACTTGGGAAGTGGAGTACTTCTGCTGTTTTCTTTGCCTGGTTTGTGTTTGTGATTTATAAGCTCACCAGCTTGAATTAACTTGATGTTTCTGTGTGCTTCTAAATTTAACAAGCATAAAAGGGAGAAAATAATCTCGTAACTTGTGTGTCTCCTGTGGAAAAGTTAATAAAAGATCAGAAACAGATCTTTAGTAATGTTAATCTGTAAATTAAGAGCACTTGTAACTGTTATAAGCTGGTTTAGTGTGTCTGGGATGCCTGTCAGAGTCCACCTCCATCCTCCCCCAGTCTCTAATGATTAACAATTTTAAGCTATTATTTTCAAGCTTTATTCTCAAGTTTACTGCTCTCAGTTTTGTTACAATGGAAGCTTTAATACTTAAAAAAGGAGGGAAAAAAAAAATAAAAGAGAAAAGCCTATCAACAGAGGAATAAACTTGTTTGGTGGTACTGGAATCCAGTGTCTGGGTAGCCATGGAAACTAACATATCTTTTTGATCTGAAACGAGAGAAAGGCAGAGCAGCTCAGGCATATTTTGCTTTGCTGCATTTGCTGCTTCTCCAGGTTTTGGTTAAAGAGCAGAGGGTTTCAGTCTCTGAATGTTCCTTCACCAGCATTAATTTGTGGGAATAAAGAACCAAGAGGGAAAAATAGAATTTTTAAGCTCTACTGTACCATCTAGACAATTTTTTTTAGTGTTCACATTAAAAACACTTTAAGGTATTGTACAAGCTTCTTTCGAGTGCGTACAGACTTCTGCAGAATGCATTGGATCTTAACATTTAGAAGAACTTTGAGTTCATCTACATTTAATTAAACGAAGCCATAGGCAGGTACTCGATGGGGGTAATGAATCATGAGCTCTGTTCACCAGTTCTTAAAGTTTCCTGACCCAAACATCACCTGAAACCCCAGTGCAGGCAGGAAATAGTTCCCCAGCACACTCTCATGCTGGGGTAAGATTAAGTTAACTGTCAAGAGGAACTTATATTCTCTATTGAGGGCTTCTCTTAAGACCTCTTGCAAAAAAGGCTAAAGAGAGTTTCATATTCTCTTTCAGCTAATAACCTGAAATACTGATTTCCTTATGATCTTGTGCTTTTGGGTTTGAGATCATTGGATCGCCTGTCAGGGGAGCATTGGAAGTATCCTAGAGAAGAAGATGACAATATATTAATGGGGTGTAACGTATGCGTTTCTCCTCACCTCTTTTCCCAGCTTAGGCAGACCATGACAAAGTTCTGTCAAGAGCATTTGGCTCCGAAGGCCCAACAAATTGACCAGGAGAATGAATTCAAAGGCATGCGGGTAAGTATTTCATGCGTGCCTGTGAAATAGATGGCAGTCTGTACTTTGATCTGTGTGTAGGCTCAAACCAGGAATTCCAGTCCACACCACAGGAAGATACGCATCAACTCTTCAAACTTGTAAGCTACAGAGAAAAAGAAACAAACAAAAAAACAAACAACAAAAAAAACCACCTTCGCTTTCTTGTTTCTTCTTTTGTTAGTTTTTAACAACTTGGGGAAAGACTGAACTAGTGTCAAAAAAAAAAAAAAAAAAAAAAAAGAAAAGAGATGGATTGATAATGGTCTTGTTTGGATTCTCATCGTGGTGTTTCTGCCTGGCCCTGTTCAAAGACTCCTCCTCTAATATGTGTGTTGTACTCTCCTAGCTAGGACTCTTGTTGTGGACAGCCCGGATATCTCAGCTTCCTCTCAAATTTGCTTTGGAAATGCTGTGTGCAAATGCAGGAATGTAGAATGGTTTGACTGTTGAGCTGAAAGTTTTCTTCCTAATAAAACCAACAGATTCTCTGCAATAGGAAGGTTTGATTGATAAAAATGAGAGACCTCGCTGTTGGTTTTCATAAGCTCCACAAGACTTAAAACGTTCAGAACATCTGCTAGGATTTCCTACAGCTCTGATGCTGATATTTTCAGGGCTATGCGCATGGCTTTGAAGTTAGCTATATAGATTTAGTCTGGCGTACCAGATGTCATCCAGTGCTATTGAATAATACTTTTTAAAGTCTCTGGAGACTATTCACAGGTAACTGTAATCACTGGCCACCGAGTCCATGTGAGAAGCAATCACCTGCGTGGCCATCCCCTAACAGAGGAAAGCCTGCAGATTGAAGCAACACCAGAGATGACTCACCTAGCACATGTGACCTTCGATGGTGGTGTCCCTTGCTACTGCACTGTGCCATGGCTTTTCTCTTCCTCTGTAATGCCATGTGCCCTGCACAGCTGATGTGTTTGTCTCGAGCCAGGCAGTGGCTCCATGCCTCGAGCCGTGTGGCTGCAGAGCAGAGGTTAATTGCATGCTGCTGTTGCAGGGCAGTAAGTCTGGGCGAAGGGAGGAGCTGGCAGTCAAGGACAGGCTGCCCTCTAGCAGATGGACTTTGTAGGGTGTGTGTCCAGCTGCACACGACTAAGCAGCCTTATCCAGTCCCCACGTGCCGCAGGTCTCCCAGGAGGCTCAGAAGCCTAGAGGCTTGTGTATAGAGTGGCCATTGTGGATTCAGCTCTCTTGGCTTCACAAGTCCAGAGTGTTCACCAGAAATCACGATTTTTTATAACTTTTCTAATACCTTTGCCTACCTCAGCAGTTGCTTTTCCTGACCCAGCTGTAACGCTTCCTTTTTTTTTTAAATATAAGCTCTCACAAGGAGGTTTCCTTGGGTTTACTCACCAGTTTCTGGTTTTACCCTAGTCTTAAATTGTTCAGTGATTGCAGCTCTTCTCAGTACTTTCCAGGCCTTCAGTCACGGATAACTTATTCTAGCTGTGGCAATCACAGGCTAATAGACCTACACAGTGTTGCCAAAGCAGCGTGACAAGGTTGTTTGAGGTAAAAAGCAAGCATAAATTTAAGACATGACATCCTAAATTACCTTTAGCCAGAAACAGCATACGAGAGCCTAGAATTTTTTAAGGTAATTGGACATTTAATTTACCCAGTTTACGAATTTAGGTGATGTGTTAAAATCTTAGGACCTGTCCTTCCCAAATTAAATTTAGGCTTGTGAGTTCCCTCCCTGCATAACTGGAGTCCTTAAGCCTGTGTGGGTTCTTGGTTGGAAGCATGGAGCTGCTGCTGCAGGAGGAATGGTACTGATGTGATGATCTCTGAGGTTTCACACAAACAGGGTAAATCAGCGTGTCCAGTGAGCTACCTGGGAAGGCTTCTCACCCTGCTGCCCTGACCACATGTCTGGACTGATTGCTTTTGTTGTGTATTTGTAGGAGTTTTGGAAGAAACTTGGGGAATTGGGAGTTCTGGGGATCACAGCTCCTGGTAAGTGTTTTCCTGCCTCCGACCATCTGCTGGGTGATTCCTCACACAAAAGAGAGACGACTTAAACTCACCCTTTCCAGCTCATAACATCCTTGTCTGTGATGTGACATCTGTTTTTGTCCAGAAGCTGCTGTTTTCATGGTTTTTAAAACTCTTTGGACACTTCTGTTGTTCTTTACCAAGGAAAAAGGAGCTTGATTCAGTAGACTTCTGGACAATTACGAAATGGCTTTTGCAACTTACCAGTACTTTTCAGAAATGTTTTCTCCAGATATACATACAACTTGAATGTGTTTGTGCTTCACCCATATGAAGCGTTTGCTTCAAGTTTTGAAGCCTGAGAGCTACAGATAAAAGTATCCTAGAGCAAGCATCCATCTCTAATAGAAGAAGTTACAGGGCATTAAACAATGCCGTGAAAAGCTGTGATAGCTAATGGAGGGCTGACAGCATCCAACCCGTCAGGGAAAAAAAAAAAAAAAAATCGGGTAAATCTTATTCAGCCTTGTCCAGGTTAGTTGAAAAGTGTTTTGATTAATGTTACAGATTACTGAGCCTGCCATGGTCATGCTGAATGCGCTAACGCAGTGTAATGAGGAGAAGCCCTTAGTGGAGAAAAGCAGCCAATGGGGCCTTTATTTCCCCATCGTAAAGTCTGTGTTTCTAGATGTGTGTGTGCAAAGGCTTCTGCAGAAGCAAGCTGAATAGCAATGCGTTGAAATAATGCCTCTGCATTTCTTTCTGTGGCACCAAGTCTGCTTGAAAGAGTCTCTATTTCTGCTTTCTTTCTCTTTACTCTTCCCAATTTACTGCTGCTCCTGTTTTTTCTCACTCTTACCTTCTTTCTTCTTTGATGTTGTGCCTGAGGCTTACAGCAGTTTCCCACACTATAAATAAGCTATCCCCTCATGAGTCCTGTCTTTTTTGATTTCCTGAAAGATTTACCTCTAAAACCTTGCTATGCCCAAACGTGCAATTTTTGATTGTATTGCTATGTGCAGTTTCTTTATTGGCATTGGTTTTGCTGTAGGAGGTGGAGGCTGGACCTGGGGATGTGAAGATAATGTGAAATCTTATGAGAGTGCATGGTCAATTAAATGGTGTGCTTCAGCACCAATGGGTCAAGTCTTTTAAGGAAACATTTTGAAGAAATGCTTTTTACTTTATTTTTAAAACTTAGTATACTGTGTTGCTTTGTTGTATTTATTTTATAGAAAAAAAAAAAAGAAGAAATGCAAATACTTTGGAGTAATCATACAGGCACATCATATGTAGAGAGTGATTTTGAAAGGGCACCATCAGCCTAGATCACTGCAGCTTGTAGTATATAAATAGTTGTGATAGGAATATTTTCTTGTACCTCTTGCAGTACAAAGTTGTTATGTACCTGTACTGCTTACAGCAGGCAGTTGCCTTTCCTGTATTGAGGTGATAGCATCCAACCCAGCAGGCAGTATAGCAGATCTTTTGTTTTGGCACACGTGAGAAGTGGTTAAACCCATCTTTCAGGATATTGAGAGTGAAAACCCAAACCCTGATTCAGGGTGGAGAGGTGGTTTCGGAGGATAAAGAGCCCTGCAGATAAAGACAGCTGTCAGAATGGGTGACGTGGGAGAAAAGCTGCCCCTAATGGTAGTGACTGCTGTATTAATTCGGATTTGGGGCAGTGGCTCTCTTTCAGCCCAGGTTATGCTCTTGCTCATCTCTTTGGTCACTGCACGTGCAAACATATCTTGCTCTTACTGTTGCTGCTGCTTGCTTACAGCACTCATGTTGATGACTAGGTGGTGCTTGCAGGTTATTTCCCTGGCTAGTTTGTGGTGGTTTATGTCCTCCTCTTTTAGTTCTTCCCTTATCAGTATGATCACTTGCTTCTTGCCTGCTCAGCTTTTACTTTTGGATGAAACTGTGTGTATACAAATGTGTGTGTAAGTAGATGTATTTATGTAGGCTGTCAACGCTCAAGGCCATCATGCATTTGTCAGCCACCTTTTGTTTTGTTTTGTTGCCTTCTCCCTCCTTGTCTCACTCTGTGTCTTTAATTGTATCAGCCACTGGTTTAAGACTCATCTCAGGGTGCCCAGCTGGACTTGCTGTTACAACTTGATCTCTGAAATCCACATTCTTGCTGCTCTTGAATTACAACAGTTACATTTTAGGATCATTCTCATTCCAGACCCATCATCCCTCAAAGTGCTGATCTCCTGCGTATTTGTGGGCATTAGAAGTCCCTAATACCCCAGATCTTAGACCAGTTTGAGGGTTCCTTTTTTATTTAAAGGTTCTCGTTAATACAAACATAGTTAGACTTTGCAAACTTTGCTCCTTTTCCCCTCTCATAATGCAGGTTGGCATCTTATGATTTAATCCTCATTAAATCATTATATTATATTGTATTAACTTTGCACTTAGG
This sequence comes from Netta rufina, assembly GCF_964035555.1. Classification (NCBI taxonomy): domain Eukaryota; kingdom Metazoa; phylum Chordata; class Aves; order Anseriformes; family Anatidae; genus Netta; species Netta rufina. The sequence goes on from NC_140128.1 coordinate 46,616,623, forward strand.
GATAGTTGCCAAGAAAGATTCCTTGTTGTGCAAGTGTTGGTAGCATGTTTTAGGTATATCCTTATCCATGTATTATTTATGAAATATGCTTCACAAACACAAATCGTTATCGATTGTGCTGAAGAAGTAATGTCGCTGTACTTTTAAGATAAAACTCAAATTCTGAGAGGATGGGGAAAGCCAGAGGTGCCCAGCTCAGAGAAAAAAAAAAGAAAAAAAACAAATGAAATAAAAACCAGCCAAAACCAGCAGCATTCTTGTCTCAGATCTCACTCAAGACAGCCCAGCCCAGCCCAGGGGTCTTGTGCACATGTGCTGTGTCCCGTGGTGGTTAACGTGGGGTTTTTGTTCTCAGTGAAGTACGGTGGATCTGCTTTGGGGTACCTGGACCACGTGCTGGTGATGGAGGAAATTTCTCGTGCATCAGCAGCTGTGGGGCTTAGCTATGGAGCCCACTCCAACCTTTGTATCAACCAGCTGGTGCGGAACGGCAACGAAGCCCAGAAGGAGAAGTATTTGCCCAAGGTATAAGGCAGGATGTGGACTGGAAAGCATCCTGGTTTGGGTGGTGGTTTTGGGGACAAGAGTGGGAGCGGGTTCCATGCTTTAAAGTGTTAGGGAATACAATAGATTTTGCTACATTATGAGGTTTGGGACAATAAAATACAACAGAGTGCACTAGATTTAATATTTTTGCTGTTGCTGATCTGGTCTGTCACTATCCATGTTTTCTGAGAGCATGTTTGTGTGCCTGGCTTCTTCTATCGGGCTCCTGTTTGTAGATACAGGGGTGAGGAGTCAGAGTTGCGACTGTATCCACATGCTTATGGAATTAATAATTTTTTTAATGAAAAAGCATACCCTTCTTGCACAGAGGGTCTACTTGTTTCAAGTAGGCAGCAACAGAATAAAGCCAAAAAAAAAAATTGTAACACAAAAAACAGCAGTTTTTAAAAATTATTTTTAATATTTTACTTTCCTTGGAATTTCGTGCCTTTCTGTGCCTTTCCTTTGACAAACAACCGTCCCCTTTAAAGTGTGTAGATGCAAGGAGGGATGTACAGTTAGCAAGAGCTGAAAGTAGCTGCTCTGCAGCACTCCTAAAGTACCAGAGCAGTGCATGGTACAGATGCATGCAAGGATGAGCTTTCTTTCATTGTGTTCAGCGTTTTAAGCACCAGCTGGTTTCAGTGCTCCAGCATTTAGGAAATACTATATTAACCAAACTTGCCTTTCCCTAACTTGATAATTTTGATTCCTTAATTTGCATTGAAAGAGCATCTTGTGGAACTCAGAATTTGTGTAGTCTTTGTACCCCAGCCTGTGTCGGATCCCGTGCCTGCAGGCAAAGAGGATGGGGCAGTACCCGAGTTATGGGGAGCTGGGACAGGCAGACAGCCTCTGCAGACCTTTGTCACCAAAGGAGGCTGTGGAGTGACACTGGATTATATTTTTCAAACTTTCTAAAGTGCTTGGAGACTTCTGTGCTTCTTGCTCTTTTTATATTTTATATTCTGCAGTTTTTACTACCCCAGTGCTTGGTTTGCTGCCTGTGCTAATTAACTGCGAGTATCTTCATCACGTAAAGCTCTGATGTTTGTAACCTGCCTGGTAAACGGATTTATCTGTTTATACATGTGGAGAAATGTAACTGAATCCCAGCTACTGAAATTATTACCGCAAGAAACTTGACTTAAACCATGTGCAAGGCACAGTGTTGCTTCCTCAAAGCATTCTTGTGCAGCTTGGCAATAGGTAACCCCAAGCTGTCCTCGTTGCTGCTCGGGGGTGTTTTAATGCCATCATTCGCCGGCTTTCAGCATGAGATGTGCTGACCCTAGTTCCAACTCGCCTTGGTTCATGCTGAAGTACTTAGTGGTACTTATTTAATTAGCATTGAGCGTATCACTGACTGCTGGTGAAATGCACTAATGTATGGGATTCTTTCAACGTAGCTTTTAAGCATGGAACTTTTTTTTTGTTAAAAAGAAGGGGGATCAAAAGGAGAGAATGGATGAAAGTGCATGGGGGGAGAATCAAGGAGAAAAGCTCAGGATGAAGGAACAGGAAAGGGGAAGCAGCAGCTATGCCCAAGCCTGGCATGAGCAGGCACAGAAGCAGTGTGTCCACCTGCTATTTTAGTAGGAGTGTGGGGAGACAGGGCTATGGGAATGCTGCAAAGAACTTCCCAATCTCTTTTCACAGCCCTTACTGGCCTCTTGTGTTCAACAACTCTTGTTTATCTAAAAGGGCAGTTGTGAAGCGTGGAGCAAGGAGCTTGTGAAAGGCACACGGCTGCCTGCATGATTCTTTTGGCACCTTCCTGGAGATAGCTGCCTGCAGCTCTGTGTATAAAGCACTCACTCAGATGTGAGTTGAGCCATCCTCCTCCTCCCGCTGTGCTTTGGTGCTGTTCCCTCAGCACAGCAGCACAGGGGAGCTCCCTGTGAAGACTCCACCAGGAGCAGTTTCTTTTTGGCAGCTCTTGCATGGAATAGCTAGGATGGAGATACAGAAAAAGAAGTGGAAGGCACCTTAAAGAAGGAATAGAAACAATGCTACTATTCCACTTCGTTTTCTCGTATTTGTCTCTTCCAGCTAATCAGTGGGGAGCACGTTGGAGCCCTAGCGATGAGCGAGCCTAATGCTGGATCTGATGTTGTGTCCATGAAGCTGAAAGCAGATAAGAAAGGTAAAACCTGTCTGGTGCTTCCTGGGTGGGTAGCCAGCATAAATGTCTCCTGTAAACTTAAACTAACCTCCCTAACACCATTCAGAAATGGTGCTTAGCCTTGGATTTGCCAAGCAATGTTAGTGGCCTTGTACAACCTCCCAGAATAATCTGGGATAAAGCAAACATACTGAAAGTGATAAAGCAAGGTAGTGAAGACATGGAATGGGTGGTTGCATGTCCAAAAGTGGACTTCTGATTGTGGTGGTGGAATATGGTGGTATAATGGACCTATTGCTAGAAGCCTTCGTTTGTCAGGGATTCATTAAACTGACTTTGGACTCCAGAAATGAAAGGAATGAATTTTCTTGAGATCGAGAAAGATTTGTGCGTGTTGTTTGTGGGGATCCTTGAAAGCCAGTTTTGAAACAAATGGGGTGAGGATGTCGGTGTTGCTCTGTCTGTTGTGAGCTGACAGACTGCACCTCTGTACTTCCAGGGGACTACTTCATTTTGAATGGGAACAAATTTTGGATTACCAACGGGCCTGATGCAGATGTTCTCATCGTTTATGCTAAAACAAACCTTAATGCTGTACCAGCCTCCCAAGGTATAACTGCATTCATTGTGGAGAAGGTAGGTTTACATTACTGTTTAGTAACTCTCACAATTTTATTCTAGTGTTTATTATTTATTTATTTATTTATTTATCTTTTTTTTTTTTTTAAAAAGCTACCTCCTTCAGCCTAAAGGGCTTGTTTAGAAACCAACTAGTTTTCTTTCCACAACCATCACCCCCTTCCTCAAAGAGACGTTAATTCCTGCCTGAATTTTATAAGCTCATGAAGTTAGGCCTCTGCCCCAGTGATACGGCGGGTTGCACTGCCAGCTGGGAGCTCCTGGATTTTGGCATACAAGCCCATAGCCAGCCTTTTGGGCTAGAAATGTGGAGAGAACAGTCAAGATCCTAATAAAAATGGACTTTTGCTTGTTGCCCAAAATTGTCAGGAGTTACGGAGACCCTGTAAATCTGTCCTACTGTCTGTCCTGTGATCTATCCCTGCATTTTTTAATGTCAATACATTGAAATAACTTTATTCATTTTTCCCCCTTCTTCTTTCACTGCCCTTTTGGATTCCTGCAGTGACCCAAACATGCAAGTAAAAGTGATCAGAAACAGGACTTTTGATAGGGACCCCTTGGGAAGTGGGGATCTTTTGGGGTCTTTCTTCCCTTTTAGTTAGTTGGGGCTATGCTAGACACATTTTCATCTCCACAAGGAAGATAGGAAGCTGTAATAAAACAAATGGTACTGGAAATAGATCTCAGATCAGTAAACCTTCTGATGGCCTTACTGGACTGAGAGACTAGAATAGTTCAGGCACTGTCAGCACTTGCAGTCCTTGCTGTAGAGAAGTGCTTGTGTTGGCAGCTGGCCAAATCTCTATTTGTTTAATATTTATGTGCAACAGAAAATTAATCCACTCCATTTGAAAAGTGGATCCACTCAGTTTGCCACATGTCCACATTTCTCAGATTATTTGCTTCCTGCTTGTACTTGTGCCTGGTTTTGTCCCCACAGTGGGTGCTTCCTTGACTCCCTTCTGGTGCTCCACACGTACTCATGTGGTCAGGGAAATTTCACACATCTGTAGTGATTTTTTAGTCTTTCAGAATTGAGAGATATGAGACTCAGTTTTAATGTCTTGGCTTTTTTGCAGGGAACCCCAGGTTTCAGCACAGCGCAGAAGCTTGATAAGCTGGGAATGAGAGGGTCTAACACCTGTGAATTGATCTTTGAGGATTGTAAGGTCCCCGGTAAGCTGGCTTCAAATCATGGCAGTATGCATGCGGGGTGGTTCCCTCTCTTCTTGCTTAGATAAATTGGATCACCAATTACATGCACGTTCAGACTGTGACCTAGAGGGCTTTGTAGATGGTTATCTGCTCTTTGGCAACCTCCTAAGAGCTGGTGAAATTGGGAAGGTGCAGTCTGATGGATTCCAATGAACAAGCACATCCCGTGTTAGATCACTTTTGTTTCTCCCTCAGGGACCTAACTCTTAACCACTGCTTTTACAAAGCCTAGATGAGGCTTTCAGAGAAACTTCTGATTGTTTCCATTAGAGCTCCCCAAATAGTACATAGGAGAACTTATTTGCATTGAAGTTTCTTTTCCCCAAAAATGACTGAAGGCTACCTGCCAGCCTTCCGGTTTGTTTATAACATTTCTGAATTCTTGTGGTGTCAGGGCCTGAAAATAAATGTCCTTTCCACTGTTAATACAGCAGGGGCAACTGTAGTGGCTATTTTTGTTGACAGAAAGTTCACAGCCACTCTACAGCAAGTAGAGGAGATCCCTTATCTGAACTCCAGAAACTCCCAACAGCATGTCTGCAGAGCAAGCATCTCCGCTGCTCCCCATACACAAAACAGCTGCTTTGCAGCATGTGGAAGGGTTTCAGCTGAAATCTGACGTTTCTGACTTGACTGAATCCCTCCACTCTGAAATCAGAAAGTCCAGTACCCGAGTCTTCAGATCATCTTCTGGGTAATCATCTGCACAGAACAGCATGTTCTCATGGTAACAAGATTCCATTTTCTGATAGCTCGGGGAAGCACATCGCTGCACGTTGGAAGTTAACACACTTTGCACTATGGCCATTAATGCTGCTTCTGATTTTCTGCATTGGCAGCTGAAGCATTTTGCTGTTTCATGTCTCATGTTTCATGTCTGTTTCATGCTGTTGCATGTCTCACATCAAAATGTCTTCCTCTAGCACTGCAATTCCACCAGCTTTAAAATACAGGGGTTCGTTGTCAGCCATGCTACAGTGAGTGTTTTTTCTCATACTTAGTGGATTCATTTGGTCATGTTGCTTTCATAAAAGTTGGTTCAGAGCGTCAACTTTCATTGCTGTGACATGCAGCCAGCAAGCCCACCCCCTCCTTGTGCAGTCAACACATATTCTTCAGCAACCTATCCATCCCTTTTCCCAGGACGTACAGGAAAATATTCAGGCTATTTGGTCCTTTTTGTTTGTTTTCAAGCTATTAGATGTCATTACTTCTGAACAGTTACGTCACTTTATAATTAGTGATTCCAGCATTTATGTTCTGTTCTTCAAAGTGATGTTTGCTATTAGTGTTTTTCTTTGTTTCTGGAGGTGTGGGGGGGAGCAGATGCTGAGTTTTTTCTCCAAGAGCCAAGCATCATTTTTCATTTTTTAAACTCATGATCCTGATCCTGTAGAAGCTGGACTTTTCCATGCAGTACACCAGCACACTCCTCAACAAGCAGCAGAAGACAATGCAGTCCTTGAGCTTCTGCCCCTGAAAGAGATTATTTGCTTCAGGAGATTAGCTGCACGTGTCCACAAGTCCTGCCACATTTTCTCATTGCATATTGCACCTCTCAGATCTCTTGTGATCAAAGCCTGAAGCATATGTCAGTTCTTCTACAGGGCATGCTAAGTGAATAATCTCTGTCCATCTGCAAAGCAGAGTTGGTAGGCTGTAAGTTCTCTCCTGACTGCAGGAATACAGCCATACTGAGATGAGCCTTTTGTTCCTGCTTCTGTTTATATTGTTAACACCAGTGCATGCTTTAAGTTGTCCCACAATGACACGGCTTTCAGTCTTTTTCTCAGCCCATTATCAAATATGTTTTTTTTTTCTGTTCCATTTTCACAGAAATAATACTCATCTTTGAAAATGTGTATTTGTAACAAACACAATGTTCTGCTCTGTTCCCCTCACAGAAGGGGTGATAAGTTTGCGTTTTCCAGTCTCAGAAGGCTGATGTATAACCCCAACACGTGCTAAGTGGTGAGCTTTGGTTGCTTGCCCATGCAAGTTTTGATTCCTGTATTAGGAATGACCAGTGAGGTGACCTGAGTATATCAGATGAGAATTTGCATTCATTTCCAATACCATCCAATGTCTGCTGAGTGTGGTAACACCTTTTGGTCACTGTCAGTTTGGGTTAGATACAAACTAATGGGATGGTGAAGAGGGCTCCCAGTTTGTCCTTGAGGTGATTGTCTCCTATTCACGTTGATATAAATGCTAAGCTGGAAGGTCTCAGCTCAGATACGCTTTATAACCATCTACTGCTTTTCCTTTTTGGCTTTGTTTGGATTGAAAAGATGTTTCAGTGTCAGGGAGTGTATCCATTGAAACTCAGCCTGTCTAGCTCACCCTGAATGTTTGCATCTCAAACTGGAAAGAAAGTTGTGCACGAGTAAAAGCTTACCCATCATTTTCTTTTGATTGCAGCTGAAAATGTCTTGGGGGCACTGAGCAAGGGAGTCTACGTGTTGATGAGTGGGCTGGACCTGGAGAGACTTGTGCTGTCTGGTGGGCCGCTGGGGTAAGGGTTTGTCGTCTTTCATAGATTATAAGGCTGGAAAGATGGTTCACAACCCCCTGGCCCAGTGGGATCGCACCTCTCTGTAGGATACTGAGATACTGGGGCAGCTTTGGAGAGAAGAGGAAAGTGTGACTGGAGGAGGTGGCTGGGTCGGAGCCGTACAAGGGAAGCAGGAGCAGAGAGATCTGTAGCTTCTGGGAACTCGTTAGCTGTGTTATAACTGCTCTAATGGGCTCCTGCTGGAGGGTGCTCAGCTCGGCACTCCTAGGCAGCTGCAGGGAGCTCTTCTTTTGCTCTGTGTGTGCTCCATCTTTTCTGTTAGCTCTCCTCACCTCTCCATTCTTCATGGAGGCTCTTCTCCATTTGAAAGCATCTAGGTGAAACATGTTGAGGGCTAAGGGATAAAAGAAGCAATGCAAGAAGGAAAGTTTGGGAATCCCTGCCCTTTGGTGTTGTGCAGGTGAGGTGGTTCTCTGGATTGATCATCCAGAGCATGGTTTTGAAAATGTTGGTCTTGACATAAATGTTACCAGGAGTGGGAAGTCTGCTTCAGTCCCTGAGAGCTGGGAATAGCCAGCTCTGCATTTGTGTTACTGATTCTTTAAAACTTAAAAGCACTATCCAGACTGCCACATAGAAGGATCTTTGGACTGGATAAAAGGTTTGTTATTCACTTACTCAGTCCTTAAGGTTCCTAACAACCTATTTTTCATCGCACAGCCCCTTTGTCTCCTCCCAAGTGGTCTCTCTGTGCTAACTCTCATGTGGACAGATTATCTTCCGCAAAGCAGGAAGAGGGTTTTTCACCATTCTTATTCTTGTCTACACTTTTTATGTCACCAGCTAATGCTCCTTTTGTTGGTCTTCTCTGGAGATGTAAGGCAGCACAAGCTGTCCTAGCTACAGCTGTAAGAAAACTCTTCAACACCCCATCTCATTTTCCTGAATTAAGGAGGTGAGACCTTGCCCCAGGATGTCCCAAATGAGCAACATGAAGAACACTGTGAAGAGAAACTGTGGCCTCTTAGATTTTATAGCATTGTTTGAGTGGAGCTTTAAGGGAGACAGCAGTTTTTTGTTGTTGTTTGTTTTTTTTTTTTTTTTTAGGTAGAAGAACCTTTTTGCCTTAGACTGAGCTTGCAAGATTGCAATATTATTTTTTTGTTGATTGTTCTGTTGTCATCCTTCTCCTATCTAGGATCATGCAAGCTGTTCTTGACCATGCAATTCCATACCTACATGTAAGAGAAGCATTTGGACAGAAAATTGGACAGTTCCAGGTGAGACAGAAGAGGAGTTAGAAGTTTTTGTCTCTCTTTTTTTTTTTTTTTCTTAAAGAGAAGATGGGGAGCCCATTTATGGGAGGGCTTTTCATGGGGAGGTAGTTAAGGGTTTGTACTGGGGTTGGGAAGTAAGGATGTGGTTTGGAGGTGAAAGGATCTCTGAGCCTGTTTACCTGAGGCCACTCCCACCCCCCCTTACTCCCTTGGGTATTAAAATGTGAAGTTTTAACAGCTGTAAAATGGATCTCATCTTCTGTGACGTGCAGCTCATGCAGGGCAAAATGGCCGATATGTACACGCGGCTGATGGCGTGCCGGCAGTACGTCTACAACGTGGCCAAGGCCTGTGACCACGGCCACATCAACGCAAAGGTGAGCTCACTCCGGGGTGGGCTGTGTCTGCTGGGGGAATTCCCTTTCCTTTGGTCCCACAACATGAGCAGGAATTCCCTTTCCTTCGGTCCCACAACGTGAGCAGGGTGGATGTTTTGTATGGGAGCTAAAAATGATGTGCTCGCAGCTCTCCAAGTGCTGTTTTTCCCTCTGGAGAAAAAGAAACCATAGTCCTACAAGGGAACAGATTTAGCAGGATCAGTAGGTGTTTATTGGAAGCCCAAACACAATATCCTGCCTGTTGTACGGGGCTACAGCAGTCATCCCGAGGTGTTATCGCCTCTACACACCGGCACTGTCAGTGCATGCCTATTGAAGGAGAGGACTGAACATCTGACAGAGCGAAGCCCTGCATCCCAAATCAAATCACATTGGTCTCCTGTGGGCACAATGTGTTTGTGAAGGACCAGCTCCCCTGCTGCACTTGTTTTCTTGTCTTCACGTGGCCTGACACAAATGCTCTGCCGTGACAAAGACTGCCCCAGGTCCTTGCTTTCTGGGGGGTGAATCCCGTGCCTTTGTGAGGTGGTTTGGGCTCGTTAGATATGTTAATTAGTGAAAAGGTTGGAGAAGGGCAGGTGGCATCTTTCCTGACTCTGTTGTGGTTTCTATCTCTCCTTGCAGGACTGTGCCGGAGTGATCCTCTACTCAGCAGAGTGCGCTACCCAGGTGGCTCTGGATGGGATTCAGTGCCTCGGTAAGCTGCAGTCACTGGCAGGGTTTGTGGCTTTAAGTGTGCTCTCACCTATCCCACCCTCACCCCCTGAAACGAGAGAGAAGTGACTCGTAACATCTTTTTGCTTGTAGGTGGGAATGGTTACATCAACGACTACCCGATGGGGCGCTTCCTGCGTGACGCCAAGCTCTACGAGATAGGGGCAGGCACCAGTGAAGTGCGCAGGCTTATCATTGGCAGGGCCTTCAACGCAGCTTTCAAGTAACGTCTGCCAGGGAAAAAGGCAGCACCCTGATCACTCTGAGGCCTTTGACAGTAGATACAGCAACGCACAACTCTTTTCTTCCTGTGATTCTGGGATCGTCACTTGTGGACTCTTTCCCACCTGCTTTGTGAACAGACGCTGCCGGACTGGGCTTGGGCGGAATGAATCAGTCTGTAGCAGGGAAGGAAAAAAATATATTTTTCTTCTCGTGATCAGCCTGATTCTCAGTGTTGCAGAGCTGAGGTTCATCAAGGAGACGTGCTGCCATCAAAGCAGGCTGTTGAGCAGTACACCTGGAACAAGAGGTGGCCACTGCTGAGCACAAACTCAATCCAAAAAAGGGACGGGGGAACAATTTAGTTCTCTTTTTAAAATCGAGTGCCATTAAATAGCTAGCATTTAGCATGCTACCACTGGAAAGGGAAATTTCCTGTTGTGACCTTGCAGTGGGATTGATAACTTCTGTTCTGGGGAACTCAGCCACCTCCGTGATGTGGTTGGCGTTATCATGAATGCTTGAGCATCATAGCTGCACAACCAGTGTGTTAGGTGATGATTCTTAAAATCATGTTAAAATACCACATCTGTTTCTTTGCATACTTCCTTTCCTATTCCTGCTGCTTCTCAAGATATTTCAGTGCAGTCCAAAGTCTTTGCTTCTCTGATTGACTGCCTCCTGCTGAGTTATTCATTCAGATGTGTCACTATCCATCATTCTGGGAACAGTTAAAATGTCAGACCTGTATTGTGACATCCATGAATGAAGCAGGCAGGAGGAGGCTGACTTTTTAGGTTGGGGTTATTTGGTTTTGTTTGTTTTTTCTTTTTCCTTTTTTTTTTTTTCTCTGAAGATTATTTTTTCGGCAAAAGCATGCGTTCACACTCCGCTGTTGGTTGGTTAAAGAAGTCAGTGAGCACAGCAGTATTTGTGGGTGTCTTCAGAGCACATTATATACAGTGCATTGAAGTTTATCTAGCCTTAATAAAGAAAACGGCACAGTATGCTGCCAGCCTTAAAGAGTGAATCACATGGAAAAACTGGATGGTGTAAATATGACAGAAGAATGAATGAAACAGTTGCCATATAGCCAAACTCCCAGGAGCTTAACAGAAAGAACTTAAAGCTTTTTGTAATATTTGGTTGTAATTGACATCTATCTGTACTAGGTGCCTAATGCTGAATTTTAAAATACTACAAATTGAAGAAAAGCTCACCTTCCTGAATTGCCAGGTAGGTCACCCAAGTATTTATTTAAAAATAAATAAATAAAAGCAGAGCTTCAGTTCTTCTGGAGTTAGAAACAGCTTCTTAACAGGGGCAGTACTTTCTTCCTAAACTTCATTTTTATTCAGCTACAGTGGGATCATTCTGGAAGTGTCCCAGAGTTTAATTTTCAATCTTCATTTCTGGGTAGAGCTAGTGGAGAGGGGACAGAGGTGACATTGCCTGTCAAGAATATCTCACTGAGCTGCACCTAGAAATGTTTTGGAAATAAGCTTTGTCTAGAGGAGACATTTTATATTTTTACTACCAAGTGATTACAGATGTCGTCACCTGTACCTGCAAGTGACAAAACTGCAGATGCTGCACCCCAGTCTGGTGTCCCTGTGAGAGCCTTGGGGCAGAAGTTTTCGGATATGCCCGAGTGAGTTGGTAGCAGATCCTGCTGTGACAAGTAGTGGCAGTTGTGCAGCCCTTGTACCTCTGAGCACTGTGGTCTGCTTGCATTTTTTCCAGCAAGCTGCGGCCAGAGCAAGTATGCAGAAACCGGTGCTGCAGGGTATGGCGCAGAGCTGTCTGCTCTCCAGGGTAAGTGCAGCTCCACGTCTCAGTAAATAAGCAAACCTCATCTGAGAGGTGGTGGGAGTGCTTGCCAGGGAGGTGAGGAGTGTGAGCACGGTGTCTCTAACGCACGTCGGAAAACTCGTGTCTTGCCTGCGTGTTCTGCAGCTCTTTAATATGGGAATGAATCACTGCAATTTTCCGTGAAAACTCTCAAAAGAACATTGGAGCTGAATCATTGTGTTATGATCTGTCTCCAGCCAGAGGAGCTTTTCTGAAATGAATGTCAGAGCAACATCGGGATGTGGCTAGATTCAGATTGTTTAAAAATATATATTCTAGGCTGGAAGGGATCCGCAGCTTTTTAAACCTGTCCTCTAACACTGGAGAGCTCTATTTTTTTTTTTTGATACAAATAATAAATAATGCCTTTGCTTTCTAGGCTGATCAGCACCTTTGAGTTAAAGGTGTAATGAATCAAAGTCTAACGCATCATGGGACAGGGTGGAGAGTGGGATTAATAAATCTCGAACCGGGTTATGTTAATCAAACCTCGTCTGCTTCCACTGCAGCATGGCACGGGCTGCCTTTCCTTGCACGGAGCAGTTTTCACTGTGGTGTAAAAACAAAGCTCCCAGCACACCAGGGAGTGCTCCAGTGTTTAAGGTTAAGGGGTTTTTAATCTTTATGCAATATAATGAAATAAGCTTTTGCTGGACAGCCTGTGTCCCCGTGGTGTTTCCCAGCAGAGGGCAGGTACAGACCTCGTCTGGTACCCGCCACAGCGTCTCTGGGCTGGCAGCAGCTGAGGGACCAGCAGTGCCTTCCCTTGCCCACCCTTACTCTTACCTACTACAGCTCTTTTTTCCAAAGTGTTTAAAAATAAATATGTATGTATATAGAGAGAGAGATAGTGATGCACTGAGGCTGTGCCTCGGGCCCCCTCTGGAGAGCAGCAGGCAGGGCTAACAGGGAAAATGTGCAAGAGCGCTGTGCCTCTAACATGATCCTAAGGGATCCTGTGCCTTTAACATGATCCTGAGGGATCCTGAGGGATCATATTAGAGGCACAGTGAATTTGCAGTGGAGGTTTTCCTAGCCTGAGAAATGTGTGGCTGATGGCAGAGAAGGGTTAATGTGCTGCACCCTTCCTGGTTCTGAAGTTGCTTGCCCTGTTTGCAGCTGGCTGCTCAGCAATGGGGAGAGAGAAAACGCGGAGAGCATAGGAAATTATTCACAAGGTAAAAAACAGAGTTTATTTTAGCAGCGTGTTTAAAATGGGGGGATTTTGAAAGAGGCAAATTTGTAGGGAAGCCTTTCCTAGTTTGTTAGGGATTCAGAAATGCTTCCTGTTCTGGGAAAGGCAGGGGTGAGAACACGCACTCAGCAGCACCTGCCCACGGAATGAGTTTTGAGGTACTCCCATCATTGTTTTGAATGTGTGAAGCATCCATCCTGTAGCAGCTGGGTAGGTTTCACAGGTTAAGAGTTTATCGATTTCTTGAAAGAAGAAAAACCACACTCGGTTCGCTTGCTGAAGCTGCTTGCTCCTGGGGAATCCAGCTCAGGTGATTTATTTTTTTTGCTGTGTGTGTTCAGGGCTGCTCTGCAACTCATTCCCTGAGGTTGCAAACCTGATGAAAGAGCAGTCCTAGCATAATGACCTGAAGGTAGCAAAGCTCTGGCTCAGTTTGATCTTTTAGCGGTGAATTTTGCAGCTCATGTCATTCTGCTGAGCAACAGCTATGCTCACCTTCAGCTCATGTGGACCTGAGGATGTTTTAATCTCAGGATCTCAGCTGCAGCTGCTGCAGTGGGTGGGTGCGTGAGACCGAGGCGTTCAAAACAAAATGGGTTGGCAAATTGCTTTGTGCAAGGGACACGCAGGAAGTCTGGGGTGAGTCCTCCTGCCCAGTTTTCCTGCTGCACGCTGCTGTTCCACTCCCTTCTAGCTCTTCAGCTGTACAGCCAAGTTGCGATAAACACCGAATTTGCAAGGGGAAACTTGTTGTGTGTCCTTGATCGATGCCCCTTTGCTCTGCGAGCCCTCACTGGAGCTGCGAGCTTGTTGAGTAAAAGCTGGGCTGGGGCTGAGCTAGGGCCTAGCCAGAAATGGATCTGCTGCAGAAACCCATGCTGAACGAAAAGTGGAAGAACGTGAATGACTCCTATTACCTCTGGGTGGAAGATGTCAAGGAGAAGACAGGCTGTGACCCCACCTCTGTCCTGCCTTGTGCTTCCCAGGCAGGTGGGGCCATGGCTCCTTCACACCACGTCCAAACCTGGCACCTGTTGGAGGGGATGCCCACAGGTGTTTCCTTTATAAACACCATCAGGACGGTGGTTTTAGAACAAAAAACTGCTGTGGAAGGGTCTGGTTCTTACGAAACCAGCCCTGCCTTATACCTCAGAGCCCAGGCATGGTGTGAGGGTAAAGCAGGGCCAGCGGGATGCAGGCCCCCACGTTTGGCCATGGCCATCCCTGCTTCTCAGGGGGTCTGTCTGTTGCTTCCCCCTCCAATCCCTTCCAGAGCTGTTCTGGGGCTGCCAGCTGGGTTTTCCAGGCCACTGCCTTGCTGTAGGACCACCCACCAGCTCCCATCCCACCACAGGCCCCAGGGGGAAGCAGGAGGCCTCGCAGCTGCTTTTGCGGCGGGGGCAGTGTGCGTGCACCCCTGTTTGTGCATGTGTGCGGCAGAGGATGCGGTTTCCTGCCCATCAGGCTGATCCACGAGGGGAAGGGAGGCTTTGTGGTGCGAGGTGACACATAATGAAAGTGGCAAAGAGTCTCACTTCCACCGGGCGGAGGAGCCGCGTTGAGGCGAAGCAGCCCTGCGGCGCTGCACCTCGCTCCTTCCCCGTGCACCAACACGTCAATTGTGCAGCCCTGCTTGGAGCAGTGTTAAAAATCTCTGCTCATCTGGGCTTTCGCTTTGCTTCTGGCCTTCTCCGCTGTGGTTTACGGTTGGTGCTGGAGCAGAGCCCTGCTGCTGTGTCACCTCCGTCCTGCGCACGTGCGGCGGAGCTGCCTGCTTGCTGGGGGCGCCCATGCGGCCGCGCGCTTTTGCTGCCCCAGATGCAGGCAGAGAGATGGCAAAATCCCCTGCTGGAAATAGGGAAGGGGCTCAAGCCAAGGGCTGAGGAAAGCAGCTGCTGTGGGGGGAGCAGACCCCGGTGGTGGCTGCAGCCCCGCACAGCTGTGCCGAGCCACGCTGCCCCTCACAGCAACGCGCCCGCTCTTCCTGAGCAGTGGCCGGGTAGGGAGATTAGAAAGAGATTTCTTCTCCTTATAAAAGAATTTGCAACTGTGAAGGGGAGACAAAAACATTCTTGAGCCGAGGGGACAATATTGTGCGAGGGGGGCCCTGGGGGGGCAGAGCGGGGATTACTGCAGCGGAGCCCGGGGTTGCACCGCTTGCACCTGCTGTTTGCTGAAAGGCTGATGCTGAGCAGCAAGCAGCTGATGCTGAGGCCCAGTTGTCAGCCTGAATGGGGGGGGGGGGGGGGGAATAAAAAGCCTCCGATCAGTGCTCTCGCCAAAGGAAATGGCAGGCATCCCATCCGTGTGGCTGGAGCAGGAGTGTTTGTCTGTCCTTCCAGCCCAGGCTGGTGCGTGGGGATCAGAGCCAGCTCCCCTTGGGCATGAGGGGGTCGAGGGTACCGTGTAACCCCCAAAAACAAGGATTTGAGGCAGGGCCGGTTGCATACGGTGTGTGGGGCTGGTGACAGTAGGACAGACGTACCCTTTAGGACCAGGGAGCAGCACTTGCATTGCTTGGTATCAGCACCCAGGGGTGCCTTGGAGCGAGCAGGATGCCTTTCCTTCCCACAGCTGTTCCTGGGCATAGCTCGCATGCCCCAGGCTTTTCCAAGGTGAAGGGGATTTTACTGGCACGATGCTTTCCCTGTAGAGCCAGCCGTGCCCTCTGACAGCTGTGCTGGGTGCTAAGCACACAGCCTGTGGTCACCCTGTGCCTCGCTGCAGAGCAAGGAGATTCTCCGGTGCCAGGACAAACCCATCATCAGTCTGATGATATTTCAACTCACTGGAGACCCCCAAGAAGCAAAAAGGCAGATGGCTATCAGTCTGACCCTGAAAAAAAAAGGGAAAGGTTATTTTTCCAGCCTGGTGGGATTCAGCATCCAGGTGCTTGCACTGGGGCAGCTGCAGGGACCCACTCAAAATCCATCAGCAGCCTCACCACTGGGATGATTTCTCTTGCTGCAAACCTTGCCTGGGTACAGCCAAAGCTCGCAGCTTCTCTACTGGCCCCGAGCATCACCTGGGGGAGGTTTAAAAACAACAACAAAAAAAAAAAACACAGCTGGGTCAAACCTGATGGGGCAGACACGGCTGTGCCCTTCCTCGGCATGCAGAGCTCAGCTGTTCTTGGCGTGAGCTGTCTGTCCAGCCAGCCCGGTTGTGTTTCCAAATACAAATACAGCCCCCGATGTTCTGCCCTCTGGTCAAACAGCCTCCAAGAGGCTTGGAGAGAAGGCTGCTGGCAGTAACCAGCAGGAGGGGGGGAAATGGGTGCTCGCTCCTTCCTCTTCCTCCTGATCCTGCTGCTGGCCCCAGGGAGGGAAGGGCAAGCTCCGGTGCAAAGCAACAGCGCCTTGCGGAGGAGCTGGGAGTGCAGTTACTGAGGAAGCATGGCAGTGGTGCTTGCCCTGCTTGATTTTGCAGCTCCTTCCCCTCTTGCTGCTGTTCAGCACCCTGTTACTGACAGAATTTTACCACCACCCCAGGGAATCATTCCTAATCCCTGTCCTCAGGTGCATCCACTGTTGGAAATAGGGCATCAGCACAGATATACATTCACCCTGGCCTCATGCAGCCGCTTTTATTCCCTTAAAATACCAAGCATCCCAATGCAAGGGACGTTTTTTTTTTCTCCCGAGGAGGCTGCTGCCGTCGCAGCAGGCAGCCACACGCGTCCTCCTTTCTGCTGACTCAGCACAATTTGGAAGAAACCAGCTCTCGCCGGTAGCAGCGATGTCTCCCTGCAGCTTTCCACCCAGCTGCTTTTGTTATTAGAAAAGGCCTTTCATCTCCGCGACACCTATGATCTTCATTGCAGCATTGCCCAGCAGCCACAAACAGGATCAAGGCATTGTCACCAGGTGCCCTTTGTACGTGCTCCAAAACCACAGTGCCCGTGAATGCTCTGGAGCTGCCACCAGCAGCGCCTCTGGTCACCAAACTCCTCCTTTAGGATGGAGAAGAGCATCCTCAGAGGACAGCACGGGTGTTTGAGCACCCAGAGAAGTGATCCCCATCGATCCGGGGTGTAGGAATCCCTCACCTCCTGCACTTTGCTTTATTTGTGTGAGTGACAGGGGGGAGGCTTTGGTACAGCACAAATCTGTTCCTCATGCCATCTTTTTGCCCTCTTGGGGCACGATTTGCTTGGATGTGGGTGGCATCAAGCTGCTGCTGGCTCCAAAATGCCATTTCTTAGAGGGGCACAGGGACAACCCTGGTTATTGGCATGTCACAGCAGTGTCCATCGGGTAGCAATGGTGGCACGGAGCAGCAAGCTCATGGAATACAAAGGGATAAATAACTCCAGGGCAGGCACAGCTTTGCTGAGTGAATGCCTTTGTCCCTGCCAGGTGAGCATCTTACCCATCACAAGGTAAATGGCTGAAAGGTTAAGTACCTTGCCTGGGGTTGTCACAAAAGTTTATAGCACTCACGGTTGTTTTTTAGTACTTCCACACTCCAAAAAAAAAAAAAAAAAAAAAAAAAAAAGCAGCTTGGTGCTGTTGGACCTGGATTTGGTGCTCAGACAGCTCTTCTTCTTGTGCCTTTCTCCATGAAATTAAAAAGCTCTTTAACACCCACCATTTTCTCCTCTGCAGGTGTTTATGCATCAGTGCTCTGGCAGATAACGTGGCTGGGTTGATCTCTGTAAGCATCTCACGGTGAAGCTTTTCCTCCAGCACCAAATAAATCATCTCTGGGCTTTTTCTCAGCAGCTCTCCCCTTCCCTAACGTCCATCCCTAACCTCGGGCTCCCCAACAACAAGGGTAGGCCTGGGCCAAAACAGGCAGAGCAAGACTGGCATGGTTTATCTGCTGCAGGGCTGCTGCCCCTCTGTTTTCCTTCCCAGTTTCTTGGTCTGTGGTGCCTGCCCTGGGGAAGAGGGGAAATTCTCCCTTCCTTAATACAAGGTCTGAGTGGCAGTGTGTGGCTACAGCCTGCAGTTTCCTCTCCCCGCCTGATGCTCGAGATGGGATAAAGAGACACGAAACTGCGGAGCTGCCCCAAAAGGCTGAGCAGGAATTGCACGCAGTCATTAGACCAGTAGCTTTAATTGCTGCATCTCTTATTCTGACTGTGCCCAAAGAGCAAATCCCAGGTGATTACAATGGACAATGTCATTTAAATCAATTATCTCTCCATTCAGACCCATCCTTCCTTCACTGCTCCTTCCACACACCCCATAATTTATTCATCCTGGGCTGCACTTAAGCATCTGCTCTGGTGCCACTTGAGGTTGGCAGAGCATTAGCTTTAAAATTTTATGAAATGTAGTGCAGGTGGCAAAATCAGAAATTAAGGATTGTAATCACAGCAAGGAAAGGCTGCTGAGCAGATCTTGGCTGTGGTCAATGGGCTGTGCCCTTTTGGGGTTCCCTTTAGCTAAAGACAAGGTGCATGAGGGAAGATCCTGGGGATTTAATGACTTTCAGGTATGCAAATCGTTTATTCTCTCCCTCTTTCTCCATTTCTGAACAGAGTTGGATGACGGGCTGGGGGGACCTTTCTGTCCTCGCTGCATGGAGTTGGATGCTTAAAGAAGCCAGAGGAGCATCTTGTGTTCACTTGTCTTGGGGTATAGCTGCTTTGTTCTTAAATACCTTTTGCAAGGGGATTATTTTTGGTGGGCAATGTGCCTGCTGGCCCATGCTGAGATGCTTTTTGTGGCTTTTGTACGAAAATGGGAATAAAGCTTTATATTTAAGTCCCTGATCCTGGCTGTATTAATGGGAGGAAGGAGACCTGGAGATATCTCATCGTTGTGTCTCTAGCCCCAGGAGCAGAGATGGGGCTGCTGGAGTAGGGTGAAAGCCTGGTGCTGGGACTGCCCCATCTTCTCCAGCACATCACCCATTCCTCCTGTGAGTGCTTCTACCCCATCAAAAACTAAACTAAATGAAAAATGGAAGGCTACATGCACTTTTTCTCATCCTCAGCTGTATGACATCCTTCCTGCTCACGTGGCTTTAGTTCTAGGCAGCGAGCAAAACTCACTCCCCCTCACCTCTAATGCACTGTAACCACATCAGAGGTCGTGCTGGGAGAGATGATGTCCTTTTGAAGCCACCTCCTCAGGTGGGAAATCTTTCCAGGAGGAAAGAGCACGGTGGCTGCCAAGGGGACCGCTGCAAGGCAGGTGTCCTGGGTGTCCCCTTCAGGATGCAGGGGATCGAGGAACTGCTGGCTTAAACAAAGCTACACACATCAGGTCCATCACCCAGGCTGTTAAAAACCCTACTAAACAAGCAGAAAAAATGTGTCTGAACTCTGCAGAACTTTTCTTTCTTTTCTTGTTTGTTTGTTTGTTTGTTTTCCCCAGGTGACTGCAAATTGTGAGGGTTGTTTTTATTTTATTTTATTTTATTTTATTTTATTTTATTTTATTTTATTTTATTTTATTTTATTTTATTTTATTTTATTTTATTTTATTTTTTACTGGGATGTTTGCGGGATGCTGCTGGTAAAAATCTGGGGAGATGCTGCACACTGGAAGGGTAAATTGTAGATCTGGGAGGATCTGTCTCGGCCAAAAAGGTAAGGAGGCCTGACATGGTACACGGATATTGATTTTCTCTAAAATAACAGAAAGTAGGAGCTCAATCTGTGACCCCCCCCCCATCCCCAATTCCTCCTTCAACCACAGAGCTACAACCCTCTTTAAAATGTGGCTGTGATACATGAAGTTTCCGTGTGTTTATAGCTAATGAACGGAGCTTTGAAAAGAAAATATTTGCTTTAGAAATTCCTCTCAAAGCTATTAAAGCCACGATCCAGCGGGGTTGGGGGACGGAGGAGCAGGAGGGAGGGCAGGGGGCTCACCAAGGAGGGGAGCAGCAGATTAAAGGGGATTTCGATGTTTTTATGCAATGCCCCTGAATCTGCTGGCATCGACGCTGAAGAGCTTAAGGATCTGGTGATTTCTGACCCAACGATGGTGGAGAGGAGAAAGGCAGATCGACTCCTACAGCTCTTCCTAAATGTAAAAAGACCAGGGGGATGACAAAGCACTCAGCGTTTCTTTCATCCCTGGAAAGCTTCTACAGTAAGGGGTTTTATTAAAAACCTATTCAAGCAACCAGCCAGTGTGGGTTTCTCAGGGTTTTATAGTCCTGCATCAGCAGGCATTAAAACCATCCCCGTATCAGACACCAGCGAGCGACCGCCTTCAGAGTACCCACGATAAGAAGTTGCTGCAAAACGGCAAGGGCCGGCCTGGGAGGCCTCCAGCAGTGCTATTAATACACAACTCTCCGAAGCCCCTCGTTATACGCTGCCCATTTTGGCAGCCTCCATCTCGTAAACCAGGGGACATTGTTTTAAGGGAAGGACCGCTCAGTTTCCAAGACCCAGCCCCCACAGAAGGGATTTGCCTGGGCACCAGCAAAACTTCTTGCTGGGGATGAGGCTCAGGGGCTGTCTGAGAGCTTTATTTGATGGAGAACAACAAGGAAAGGCTTGATGCAGAGATGATGGTGTGCTCTGAGCCAAATTTTGGGTGAAATCTAGGACCATATGCTTCCATGAGGCCCCCCCATCTATGGGTCCAGGACTCTGCAGAAAAGATGTATCTGAGAAAGCAATATGCTCCCGCCATTAGTGACAGGGCAGTAGTTGGGATGGATTTATTTATTTTTAATCTTTTCAGCGAATGGCAGGGAAAAAAAGGCTTCTTTTCTTTTATTTCTGCCCCCCGCCTGCATGCAGCAGCAGGCAGCCGGGGCTGAGAGCATGCCCGTGCTGCTCTGCCAAGTCTGGCATTGCCAAGGCTCCGTTTTACTGGGGTTTTCCAGAGGAAAAAAAAAAAAAAAAAAAAAAAAAGAGCTGGGAAAGGAAGAAGTGCTGATGCCTGCTGTGTTTCTGGGTGCTCCCACAGCACCTCTGAGCTCTCCAACAACAACAAAACCACAGCAGAGGTTTGCAGGAAGAGCTGACGATGCCCTGACTGCTGCTGCGGTGGCTTTGCCCTGCTGCTGGTCCGGGCAGAAACCCTGCCAGCAGCAACTCTTCAGCAAAAACGGGTATTTCTTAAAATGCCTGCTGTTGTCTGTCATTCACCCTTTATTATCTTCCTGGTTTGAAAAGTTTTGTTCGCCCTCCTGGGAAGCGGGTCCAGGAGAGCACAGAGGCAGCTGAAGTGCCCCACGAACAACAGAAAGTCCTGGAGAAACGGGCTGCAACCTCTGTATGCTCCAGGGAGAAATAACTCACAGCACAACTCGGTTTTGAACTCAAGATAAAGTTTAGAGAGGTGATGGCCAAGTGAATTTCTTTGCTTGTAACTGCATTACTTTCAAGCACTTTCATTCCCTGAGCTTTGAAGGAGTCAAAGTCCATGGTGAGGAGCAGCTTTGTTGTGAATTTGAGCTTTGAAAAGTCACCTGGCTCTGAATTTCCCCATGCAAATCTGAATTTTACACTATTAGTGATACCTATCAGCAGCTTTCCTCCCACTGAGCTCGGGAAGATCCTTGGTGCTGCACACTGTGATGCTGGCCGAGACCCGTGGCAGCCTCCCAGCAGGTCAATGCCCCAGTTCCCCCTTTTTTTGGGGGGATGCAGTAGGTCTGGCAGCTATTGCCAGGCATGGAAATGGGATGAAAGAGGATCTATCAGCACTTCTGCTCTCAGGTGGACTCATCCTGCAACAGCCTCCAGCCTGGAGAGGAGCTGCCCCGCCATTCATTCGCACCCAAATACACCCTCGGCATCCCCAGGGGTTGTTTCCAAGGGTTTTTTTGTACTTCAGAAGTCTCCACTGGATCCTGGTTGAGTACAGGTGTGGGAGGAGATGTGGGATGGGGCCAAGGTCCCCTGGCATTGCTCAGCTCCGCTGTCTTCCCAAGCAAATCCAGCAGGAGTATTTCAGGCATCCGAGCACCCTGATGTCAAGATCCCCACGCCTTCAGATCCCTCCAGCTGAGCCAGGCTTGCTCGGCTCGGCATTTGCAATTCCAAAAGCAGGTCCCCTGTGAGCCTGGCGCTGTCACTTTGATTGATTTGTGACTTCCCCAACTAATTGTCAGCATGCAGCGGTCACACCGGGACACGCTCGCCGTTCGAAAGCGCCTTCTACCTGCACGCCCAGGAGAGCGGCTCGGCTGGGTCCGTGGTAGGGCCAGCATTCCCATAGCAACAGCCAGCCAGGCTGCAAAATGAGAATTATGACTTTGTTCCACGTTCTGGCACGAGGAGGAGCCGGGCTTTATGGGATTAGGCAGATCCCAGCTCAAACATCCAGGGGAACACTGGAGGGAATAATGAATGGTAATAGCAGAATAAATGGCTTTTGATATAAGGCTCTGTCCAAACAGAGCTAACGACCCAGCTCGCTGGAACTTGGAAGAGGCTGAGATGGTTTCCACGACGAGTATGAATGCATTTTGGTTTTTCAAGCTTGTCAAAATGCCCATCATAAACCTCATTTGGCACAGCTTTCTGCAAGTGACTCCTGATCGTGCTGGTCAAGAAAAATCACACTAACCTGCATCGAGACAACCCCACAACGCTTTGCTCATCGCGAGTGCTCTGACGCAAGGACTGTTTTGTCCCAAAATACAGCATTTGTGATTAGGTTGCCACATGGGGCTTCTCCGAGGGGATAACTCCATCCATGCACAGCGCAGAGCCTCAGAGGAGCCGCATCCACCAGCCTGGCTGATCCCTTCCTGATGGCCCCAACCCCGGCTTCAGATGGCTGGGGCAGAAGCAAGGCTACCCCACAAAGCAGTCAGAGATGCTTAAGAGGAATAAACAACAGATTAAGTCGGAGGCCAAGAATCATCATTATTGCCCAATTATCTCCCTGAGCAGAGACTTTTGCCCGCAGCACATCGTGCTGCTGGGGCTCTGCCCTTCTCTGTGCCAGGCACCGGGAGATTCCTGCACCCTGGCAGCTCACTTTACATCAGGCACACTCGGGTTATCAGAAAAGATGAATATTCAAACTGTGGGAATACTTTTATCTAGCGGAGCCGAAGTTCTCAGTGAAAACCTATTGAGGATAGCGAGGTTAATCGTTTCTTTTGCAAAAGCCACAGCAGCCGGGGCCCCTGGGGTAAGCCACTTCTCGAGCCCAGGGCTGTGGCCGTCTGCACCCATGGGGCAGCACCTGCAGAAGGAGTTGCTGAAACATCCCCTCACCTGCAGCATCCCACGGGGAGATGCTGCCACCAGGACAGGACCTTACAGGAACTGCGAGGCTGTGCGAGACCGACTGTGAGACTGTTTTGTGGCATGACCCATCTCCCCTTCTCCCCCAGTGTTCACACATCAATCCATCATCCCCGCAGAAAACCCCTTTTTGTGCAGCCATGCAGCTCCGGCATCTCCTGTGGCTTCGTGATGGCTCCTCCAGCACTCACCGGGGTCGCTGCTGCCTTTCCGCGGGCTGCTTGCACCGAGCCGAGCACTGCCTGGGGTTGCGTGAAAGCCCAGCATATTTTCCCATGAAAAGGATGCCGAGGAGAGAGCCGGCAGGCTCCCCAACCCCGTTCTTTGCAACTCGCTGAGCTCGCCAAGTTATTCATCTGCTTTTTCTGCTCAGGGCTGAAAAAAAGTCAAAAAAAAAAAAAAAAAAAGAAAAGCCAAACCCCCAAACCGACCAACCAAACAATCAAAAGCAAACAAAGAAATAAACAGGCGAAAAGGGATGGGGAGCAAAGCCCCAGCTCAAAGCTGCTGCTTGTGGCTCCTGGGGAGATGGGACCTGGGTTTAGGGCTCTCCTCTTCCTGCTCTGGGTGCTAATTCCCAGGCAGGGAAGCTGCGATGGCTTTTCTTTTCTCGTGGGAGCTGAGCTATCAAAACTGCTGTGGATACTGACACGTGTTTCAAAGCCTTGGAGGAAACAGTGGATTGCCCCTTCCTTTTCTTTCTTTTTTTTTTTCTTTTTTTTCTCCCCTTTCTCTCTCTCTCTCACTGTAATAAAACAGTAAGGAGGAAAAACAGGGGAAAGAAAATTAAAGAGAAACCCGGTGCCTCTCTAAAGGATCCTGGCTGGAAAAAACACCCAGTCCTGCTGCTTTTCTCCCCATTTTCCCCTTCTTGTCCATGTTTGCCACTCGATAGTCCCTCTTCCTTCTGCTCCTTCTGCTCAAACCCTTCTTCCCTTGCTGCTTTTTCCCCCTTCCCCTCACTTTTAGCTTCCCCCCCTCTTTTCTCTCACTGTTTCAGGCTCTGCCTATCCCCTGGTCGTTGCCACTTGGAGCACGTCACCTGCCCCAGATAATTGCCTGACCTCCAAATCCCCAAACTCCTCCTGATTTTCTTCCCACCATCCTTGGACAAAACTTCCTACGCACAAGGATGTCGGTTCCTGCTCTCCCTTCGTAGTATTTGTTGATTTAAGCCGGACCCTTAGGGATTCAATTTCTGCGCAGAACGCAAGGATTTAGCCGCACAGCTGATGTTAATGCTAATAGGATTTGTACAGCTAAACTCCAAGCCTCACCATAAAACTTCCTGCCCCTTGTTATCTTTACTCCTTCGCTGCCCTCCAGGTACCCCACACCATGGGGTGGGAATGCAGATGCTCCCCGGCATCCGCATCAGCTTCAAAATGTGGGTGCTGAACCCAAATTCATCCCCGCAGCCCACAGGATTGAGCAGAGGCTAATAGATGATGTGTGTGTGTGTATTTTCCCCATGCCACCAAGCTGTTGTTATTTTAATGAGGCTTTTGGAGCTTTTTCCAGCAAAAGCTCACGGAGGTGTTGCTGCTGGGCTTGAGCTACTGGGAAAATGCAGTGAAAAACGACAGCCCCACGGGGGGTGCTGGGTGGTCATCGTGGTGCTGGGCACCTTTGTGGGGAAAGACAAGGGCATTTTTTTACATTAAAGAAAAAAGAAATAAAAGAAAAAAAAAAAAAAAAACAACAACTGAATCAAGCCTTTCCATTTTGGAGACCCCAAAGTAAGCCGGGTTAATGAAGCACATTTGGGGGGCTTTGGGTGTTCTGCTTCATTCCAAGCCCGAGCAGCCCCTTTGGGTGCTGTTTTTTTGGGTGTTTGGGTTTCAGATCTTTTCTGGACATGACAAGACTTGGACATGGTGTGCAGGAAGCTGGCAGGACAGAGATGATGCCAGCCAGGATCCCGAGCATCCCCGCAGCAATGCCCTTGGCAGCAAGGGTGGGGCTTTGCTAAGCTCCTTTATTTTAGTCCCTAGGTCAGAATCTGCTTTCTTTACAATTGAGATACATATACCTCCCAAAAAGAAATTGTATATATTATTGTTATTGAATTACATCTATAAAAACACAATTTTGCATGCCGGACTTGCCAGTTCTGTGACCAAAGTGAAGCGTCCTTCTACAATGACAAATCTTTTACAACTAAATTTTAATTCTAGCAATTCAGCAGATGAAGCTGGGCCGGGATCCAGCACTGTTCCAGAACTGCATTGGCTTCCTGACGTGAGCAGCTCATGTGTAGGGGCAAAGAAATTCCCATTATATGATGTTTCAGGGCAATACCGAAAGGGTTGTTAGACATTGGAACAGGCTGCCCAGGGAAGTGGTGGAGTCACCATCCCTGGAGGTCTTTAAAAGACGTTTAGATGTAGAGCTTAGGGATATGGTTTAGTGGGGACTGCTAGCGTTAGGTCAGAGGTTGGACTCGATAATCTTGAGGTCTCTTTCAACCTAGAAATTCTGTGATTCTGTGATTCTGTAATCTGTACCCACAACTATAAATGTGCATAGTGAATGGATTGATCATGTTTTCAAAGGCAAATATCACTTCAGAGCTTTGTGTCCCTTTGTATTTAAACTGCACATGCGTTGTCCATGTTGTTTCATTTTGTTGTGGGTTTTTTCTTAAGAAAAAAAAAAAAAAAAAGCTTTTGAGGTTGCCTGCAAAAGCTTTACTTACCATGTTCCTTATTTGTTGTGTAGAAAATCACTTCAAAACCATGCCAGCCTCTTTGTTTCGGGCTTTCCAGCTCTTTAAAAGTGAGGCAAGTGAGTTTCCTAGCACTCCCTGGGCTTTCCTAAGGACACCTCATGAGTGCCTTCATCCGAGATGAGGTGCAGGGAAGCCTCCCTTTTGCAGCCTCATGGGGGGGGAAGCAAGGTTTGGGTGTGTTGGTTTATGACCTGGGAGAGTTTTGAAACAAAAGAGCACAGACACCACTTGCAGTGAGGTACAGGGTGCCCAAAGGTGTCATTTCCTAGGGAGACACCAACATTTGGCAGCCCCCTTTCACATTGAAAACAATCATCTGATATTCTTTATTTTTTTTCTGGGTGCCATAGCACCAAAAACCCAATTGGAAATGGGGAGAAACTCTGTAGAAACAGCTCCACAATCCTGACCTGCAGGAGATGCCGTAACTTGGAAGCTGGCACAGCTTTCCAGCTAGAAAAGAGAACTAATGGTGCTTTCTTATGACCCTTTTTGTTATCCCTTGCTGTGACAGCATTCCCTGTAGCATCCCTTGCCCAGCTAAGGGGGTTTGCCCTGCCATCAGCCCTGTTCTTTGCCCATGCATGCAGCCCCAAATGCACTAAAAACCTGCAGCAGAGCAGGACCTGGCACGGGGTGACGGCTTCCCAGCGGTGACAGCAGGGTTTCAGCCACTTCAGGCACTTCAAGTGTGCAGCCTCGTTCTTGGCAGCACCCGCTATCAATTCGGAGGCTGCCGTTTCCCACCCTATTTTATTGCTGAGCAAAGAGCCGCTGTCACCTTTTGTCCCGGGATGCCGGCGTGGTACGGGGCAAGGTCCAGAGGGAAGGGGCTCTGTGCACAGCGCTGCCTCCGCCTGCCCCAGCAGACACCTCGCAGGGCACAACCTGCTCCCAAGGATGCAGGAAAAGGGTGGCCAAGTGATGGCAGCCCAGCATTTGGGGGGAATTGGGAAGAAGTAATGGGGTGGGGGTATTTTTCTCCTGCCAGTGTACCTTCAGATGCTCTCAAATGCACCTTTACCTCAAAAACTTGAGTGCTGATGGTGCCCTGTGGTGCTTAAGAGCATCATTAAAGTGCTTAAGGCACCACGGGGGGCTGTGCTCCAAAAAGCCTGGTATCAGAGCGTCCTGTGCTAAGGAAGTCTCAGTGACCACAGGGCAAATCTGCTCAATTTACAACCAGCCTGTGATACACCTGCTCAAATTAAACCTCTGAATCAGTGCGAGCAAAGGTTGGGGGTGGCTGTGGTTTAGATCTTCCTTGCACATGCCTGGAGCATGGTGCGGTGCAGAGAGTGGTGGAGGAGAATTTGTCAAGTACAAAAGCCCTGGTTTTACAATAAACACCCTCAGAGCTGTGTTGCTTCGTGAAGCCTGAGCCACCTTTAGTCCGAAAGCCTGACAAATTAATCCACAAGTAAGAGCGATCCGGAGATAAATGCATTCCCTGCGTGCTCGGCAGTCTGAAACTCGGCAGAATAAGAAAGCTGGGAAAATATCCTCCCCAGATCAAATGGAGGCACCAGTAATCCTGATGTGAATGCCACAACCTGCAAAACTCCTGGATGTGCTTTCCTTGAGCTGGTCTAAATGCTCCTGGCTTTAGTTTTTTAACGTGGCTGCATTTTTGTTGTGTGAGTGCAGTCTAAAGGAGCTGTGCTGCATCAGCTTGGACTTTGGGGAAAAATCCGCTTTTGTGCTGGCACCAGCCAAAGAATATTCAATTCCAGAGCATTTTTATTTTAGATGGCTATCAAGCAATGCATGCAAATAGATGTAGAGTGGAATGAGCCCTGGAAACTGCTTCTCACTACCAGGGAACCCTCTAAATCCACTCTTTACTAAACGGCCTTAAAACCTGTAAAAAGGGGCAGGCTCGCCTCACCTTTCTGCAAAAATTTAATAAGAGTCAGGTCTCATGTGAATTGGATTTCATTATTTTCACAACATCCACTACAGATGCTGCTACAAAGTATTATGATAAATAATTCAAATGAAGATACAAATGATAAAATAAATGAGCAAAGTCAATTCTGAGAAACATTATCTTCCTTGTTGTGTGCGCTGTGTCCTTGTTGGTGCTAATTCACAACCCCAGTAATTTGCAGCTGGATTCATTGCAAACCAGTGAGGTTCTGCACAACTTCATCTTTCAATGGGCCTGAAAATTAGGAGGGCAGAAGGGCTTTCTGCAGAGGTCACAAAATTCACAGAAATCTCATAGTATTTGAGACAGCTTTTGTAGGCACAAGCCTTGACGGTGGTGATGCTTGCATCAGGTTGGAGAACGTAGCCCAGGCAGAGCAGGAGGATGGAAGAGGGATGGCTCACCTCGGCAGCTCAGCCCCCTGGGTTGTTAAATCTGGGGCTGTAAAGGGGAAGGCAGGCTCCCTCAGTGCCACAGTGCTTAGGATAAAACCTCTGTGCAGAGAGGAGGGATGCTTCTAAAGACCACACCATTTTCTTTTGACTCTTAAACTGTTGATAACCCCTTTGCTTGGGATGCTGGTGTGCTGTGGATGTGTATGGGGGGGGGGGGGGGGTGTGGAGAAACATCAGGGGGTTCATTCCCCATTCTCCTCTTCCTCCTCCTCTTCACTTGCCCAGGGGCTCTCTCACCTGCCCTGAGGCATTAGCACAGCTCATGGCTACTTAGCCTCTCACACAACACACCGGGTAAGTAGGACCAGCTCTGTTTGAAGCCCAGGGGACTCCAGTGGCAGCAGGGTGCAGAGGAGCCAGCTGTGGGGACTGACAAAGCTTCCTCCCCCCTCTACTGCTGCTTTTACCCCCCAAGACATCACTTCCCCAGCGGCCCAGCCAGCAAAAAGGCTTGTCCACGTGCTGGCACCAGCTCGGTGCACCTGAGGGACACGGAGAGAAAAAGGCTGAAGTTTTAGTGGTGATGCAGCTGTTTCCTATGGAAATGCGGGCTGGCCTCAGCTCACACCGCCGGGATTTCTTAGTAGGCTTCCTGCATTAGTCCTGCATGGGGAAAAAAAGTAAATGTTTTGAGCTGTAAACATAGCGATGGTTTTGTTCCCGCTGGCTTCTCCGCGCTGACCGGGGCTGCAGTGAGGAGCTGTGGGGTGAGGAAGCGCCTCTGCTCGCCGCAGCCCCGCTGAGCGCAGCCATCGCTCGCAGCTGCGCTCGCGCTCAGAGCCCACTAAAACCCCATCCCTGAGCCTTGCCGTTTGCAGATGGTCATATAATTACTGTTTGCGTTCCCATCGTGTCTTTTTGGGACATGTGTTTTGCGTTCAGAATTCTCCAGTCTCGCTGTTCTTGTGAATCACACTTCATAAAATAATGGCTACCCAGGGAACGCAAGGCATAACATTTGATTCTTCCCGTGCATATGAATTTTTCACTAGCACTGCCACGATCCAGCTCATAAAGCGGAGCCCTCGCTTTTAATCCTTATTTTGCAATATTTTGAAGCACACACCTACGTTCACCTCGGCCCACGATAACACCAAGGTACGTTTTTAACTCTTATTGCTGTCATTCTCCATTTTAATTTAACCCGACCTCATTTCTTGGCCGTGCTGGTCCCCACCGAGCTCATCTCAAAGGCAAAATTCATTGTCCCTCAGCTTTTTCTCCCCGTTGATACATTTGGCTCATGGTACTTACACATTCCTCAGCACAGCACATTGAAGTCTTAAGATGAAAGGCAAAATAAGAAACGCTACATAGCGATCCCCTTTCTTTTGCAGTGCACATGTGCTGGGCTTCCCTGGCACTGCTGATTGGTAGAGGACCGCGTCTGATACAGGCAGCATCAACTTTTTTAAAACATTAAAAAAAAAAAAAAGGAAACCTTCCGCAAAGAAGCTAAAAACTTGCAGATGCTTCCTTGAGACTCAAATCCAGTGCTTTTTATTTGCTGTTTTTGTAGGTAATGAGATCATCTAGGGCACCTCTGCGCAGTCAGACCCCTCTCATTTAGCCCGAATCCCTCCTGACTGCTTTCAAGGGAAAAGGGGAAATATTTCACCCAGCTAAGAATGAGCAAAAGCTGATGTTTGAACAGAAATCTCAGCGGAAACTGCCTATGTAACCACAGCTGGTATGTTGCGTACCTAAATACTGACAGCCAATTTACTTTTTGGTGTAATATAATTCCAAGTCAGTCAATAGAGCCCCACCAGGGATTAATTTGGCCTTTAGTATTTACTGGGTTAGCCCCAGAGTCAGGGCTGGGGGGAAAAGGAGGGGGACCACTAAAATCCATTTCTTGCAGCTAAAGCCAGTGTAGCACAAGCGATTTTTTTTTTTTTTTTATGTCAAGGCATCAGGCAGGCTGAGATATCTCAGCTGATTCAGGTCTGAGGTTGCCTATTTGAGGAGACACCTGGACAAGCTGGGAAGAGCACCGAGAGGGAGAAGTGGGGGTTAAATGGGTTCGGTACAAAAAGCAGCCTGAGGAGCTGGATGATTCTTTTTTTTCAGGGCAGGGAGGTTTGCAACAGAAAGGGCAGCTGCATGTGAGTAAGCCTGGGCTGTTTCCTTTCAGGGAGGGTAGAGCTGATTAAGCAAGTACCTGAGGTTGGAAAACCTGCGTGTCATGTTATGGTTTGCTGAGGGAGCAAAGGCTGATTTCTTTTTATTATTATTAAACGAGACTAGAAGTCTTCTCTCAGGATAGCCTGTATCTTTTTTTTCTTTTTCTTTTTTTTTTTTTCCCCTGATTGTAGTTATCAGGGTGCCTTTGTTAAAGACCAGATTCATCTTGGTGCATGGAAATCGTGACTTGGTATCCATGTGCAGGCTCACGGGTGTGTTGTCTTCTCTCTTTATAGGTTCAAGGAGACAATCCTGGGAAGTGGAGCTGTACTCGGCGGCATCTGACTCTCCCATACGTTGGTGTCCCTTCTCCTGAACCACAGGGAATCCAGCTGAAGTAAAGAGGGCTTTCTAACCCAGCCCCATCACCGCAGCTGTGCCGAGAGCCACGTGAAGATGTGACCTCAGGGATCCTGAGCGGATGGATGGGCTCAAGCCCCACATGCAGAGGCTGCCTGGAAAGGTGGGAGCTGGCGATCCTCCCTGTCCATGCCGTTCCCCGAGGCCCGACCGAGGAACCAGTCAGTGCAGGATCCTCCAGGCTGCTGCAAGTTGCTACTTTCAGTGTGTGAGCTTACTCGTTTTAAGCCTGTTGCTTAAGCTTCCCTGCCTGTGTAATGACGCTTTCCATCAGCGGCGGTGCGGTTTGCAGGTGCTGCTGTGGGTTCGTGCGAGGCTCTTGTGCCTGATTGCTCTGCTACAGCCAGCCGTGTCTCTCCCACCCTGATACTTGTCGGGACGAGTGAGGGGTACAATAGGAAAAAATCTGGCCCTTAATCCCCGCTGCCACATGGATCATGCTGGAGCTGTAGGGCTTTGCAGCCCCTTCTGCTTCTAGTCAGCCTCTCAGCCCAAAATGTGAGCTGGGGAATGCAGCAGCAGCAGATCCCCTCAGGCAGCAGGCAGCAGAGGAGTCCTGAATCTTGTTCCTTTCCCAAAAAGCAGGCCAGAAGCTGGGGTGGGAATATCTCCTGTTGGGGATTTGGTGGTTTGTTCTTCCTCGGTAATGAGTGAGGGGGAAGTAAAACAACCCAGGCTTCATCTGCGTCTGTGTGCTGATGGATTGAAGAACAGCAGACCTGTGGCACTGTTGTTCTGTAATCAGCAATTAGCTTTATATTTTTTCCTCCCCCATCCCTTTGAGAATGGGATGAGGAAAGGCCCCACTTCAGACTAAATTAGTTTCTTTTTTTTTTTCTTTTTTCTTTTTTTTTTTTTTCAAAAGGGAGAGAGCTCTGCGGATGGCTTTGTGTCATGCTTCCTGCTCTTGCACAGCTCTGGAGCACACAGTCCTCCATCCTCGACCTGTCAGTGCTGAAGGTGTTCTCCTCCAAACACCTGGAAGAAGGGAGGTGGCCCCACTTCTGCCTTCACCAAAAGGAGCTGTCAAATGCCTGAATTCGCTCTGCTGATCGTTGAACTTCAGCATCAGTTCTGCACAGCATCCGAGTGCTGGGAAGCTGTAGGTTTGTTGCTGTTTTGCAGAAATTACAGTACAAACGAAGCTACATCTAAAATGGATCAGGCATAGTGGTGGGGATGGAGTGGGGGCGAGTAAGGAACCACTAACTAAAGTGTGTGGTTCATTCATGTGCCCTGTGGGGCCTTTTTTAGGGTGTGTGTTTGTGTTTTTTTTTTTTTTTTACTTTGCAAAGTGCAACAGTTCATTGTGCATGTAAGGGAGGTATTTACCTGGACACTGATACTCCCCAAGAAGAACCACTGAGGAGGGAAGATTTTAGAAATGGCTTCAACAGCAAGCTGTTGGCCAAGATCAGGGTCTCCATGCCCCCAGCTCAATGCCCTGGGCATCCTCTCTTCTTTTTTTGGCAGGGAGAACCTCTTTCCTGCTGTCGTCTTTTGATCCCTGGTATAGGCAAGCCTTTTCTGGCAGTGTTGTCTGAACCCTTGGGCTAGTGCTTTATCTCCAAGTGTGATTGAAACAGGCTGCCTGTTTTTTTCTTGCAGCCTCAACGTGGGTCACTCTGTGCAGGAGCAGGTGTCTGGCAGCCCGTTTGTAATGGGCTCTGGCCCTGTCTCCATACAAAACCAACCTCCAAATTCCCTGCTAAATTACTGTAGCCATATAGTGAACGTCATAATAGCAACATACAGTTCCCAAGACCGTGCATTTTCACTTTTCTGCTCCAAATATTGGTTGTGTTTAGCTAACAAAGTATGAGAAGTCGATTTCTGAAGTTGCTCAGACACATCTAACGACTGGTGTGAGCGTGCTTTCTATTATAGTAAAATTTCACTCACTCAGGTGCTCAGCAGTGCTTTAGTTACCCTCCTGTTGGTCAGGGCTCACAGCAAAGGGAAGGACTCTATTTAAAATGTAATTTCTACAGGGGAGTTTGGCAGCCACATCAGCTTCAGAGGAGGAGCAGTGCAGTGCAGCTCTTTGCTCTGAGGAGAGAGGTGATCCTTTGCACTGGATGATGCTCAGCTGCGTTAAATGGAGTCTGTGGAGATCCCATCCAAAACAGGTATCTCTACAGCAAAAATGGGTTAAATAAGAGTGTCTTGGTGGTTCCCACATTTCAGGACAGATTCTAACCTCTAAGGCAGGTGGAGGAGATCAGGAATGACTCTGCAATGCTGCACTGACAGAGCAGGCTGTTATGTGCTTTTTGCCAGAAACCCATTTATTTAATAATCAGCAAAGAGTACAGTCCTGCACGGGGCTGCATCCTTAACTGCAGGTTTTAGTGAGTGACTAAATGGTGGCTGTGCCTGCATTGTAAAACACGTTCATATCCCCTGGGATGGTCTCCTGACACATACCTGTCTTTCCACCTATTATGTTCTGTTTGCTCTGTAATACTTTTGCTTACTTCTCGTTAGATACTGATGTGATGGTGGTCTCAGAAACATTTCCTTGCATGAGTGGTTTCCCATTTGAATGCTGCTTAAACAGCCAGGAAAGCTTATTGTTCAGTCCTACACAAGCGTGCAGTACCTTCCGACAGGGATCCGCGGGCATGGGAAGCTGCAGACGCACTTAAAGGTACGCACACCCGCCCCTTGCTGGCTTCCAGGGCTGTCTGTAGCCATTTGGGTTATTTTAGCTCATTTCTCTTCTGCTGCATCACAAATATTTGGTATTTGTTTCAGGCAGGCTTCTGGTTTATCTGGACATGGCACTGAGATGGAGCGCTTGCTCCCAGACAGAGCTCCCACCCTCTGGATGGGTTTCCTCCTCTCACGGGGTGCTCCAGAATTACGGTGGTCAACGAGGTTTATCTGCCCCACTTGTATTTGCTGCTACATCGTCAGGTACAGTCTGACTGGGAGGTGGGTATGGGGGGAATGGTGGTCCTTCTTCCTACGCATGAATTGGGGCTGACGACCCGATGTCATCCACAGGGTCCTCAAATTCCACGAGGAGGAAAAGCCTGGGTTTATCCAGCTTTACCAGACTTCAGCTTGAAACTTCAGGTAAAAAGAAAACCACGCGTTTTTAGACTCAGTGTCTCCAAATAGCTGAATTCATTTTTTTTGCGTATCCCTTGGGTCCCATGAAGATCCTATTATCTTGCTCTTGCTTGTGAGGTCCAGTTCCAGAAACAAGGCAGAGAAAGCACCGTAGCCTCCTGTGTCTCCTCCAGCTTTGCTTCCTGGCAAGCAGACCCTCAGGGCTTGGGGGGTTTAATTTTTTGTCTGCGTTTTGCCTTCCTGGTACGCTTTGGGTTGCTTGCCCCATGTGCTCGTTGCTTGCTTCTCAGGAGTTTCTTAGGTTTAAAAGAAATACAGAGAAGAAATAAAAAAGAAACGTGAAACTGATGAAGGAGACTTCAGTGTTAGGGAAAGTGTGGCTGTGCCATAAGCTCAGCTGAAGACACCTCATCGCTGAGCTGCCAAGGCTTGCTGCATGTCTTTTGTCTTTAAACACATTTTTTTTGAGAAATATCAAGGGTGATGGCCACCCTTCTGGTTGGAAAGAAGAAGAAATTGCCGCTGTGTGCCAGGCCTGTGGTGGGGGCTGTGTAGACCTGAGTGTGTCCTGCTCTGGGCTGGACACGGGGTTCTGTGGGGGCTGTGGAAGGGTTTTGGGGCACCCGATGGTTGTGGAGGAGCTTTGGGGCATCTGATACTTGAGGAGGAGCTTTGGGGCACCCGGTACTTGTGGAGGGGCTTTGGGGCACCCAGCACTTGTGGAGGAGCTTTGGGGTGCCCAATGCTTGTGGAGGGGCTTTGGGGCACCCGATATTTCCCCGCTGGCTTTTTCCTATCTGCAAGCACTCGGTGGGTTCCCCGATGCCGGGTTTGGGGCTGCTGACCGATGGAGGAGAGCTCCTTGTGCTTCTCCCCCCTGCCGATGCCCACACTTGGGTCTCCCAGACTGAGGCGTGTGGAAACACCCCAAACCACCCCAAAACGCCCCAAACCACCCCAACCCACCCCAAATGACCCCAGATCGCCCCCACCTCCCCGCCACCCCCCGGCATCACTCCCCTCAGCGCCGCGCACCCCCCTCGATGTACTTTTCCTCCCCCTCCACACACACCCCGGAGGAGAAACTTTTCCACAGTTTCGCTCTTTTATTTGGGGGGCAAACGGAAAATAAACGGAAAATAAACGGAAAATAAAGGTGCGGGGGGCTGACAGCCGGCGGGGAGGGGTCGGCACTGGTGTGATTTGCCTCAGGAGCCTGAGGGGAATATGGGGGGGGGGGGGGGAGGGAGGGGAGGGAGGGGTGGGGGGGGGAGAGGGGGGGGGCGTGGAGGGGGGGGGCGGGTGTTGGGAGGGGGGGAGCGTGGGGGGGGCTGAGGGGGGCGGGTCCAAGCGCTCCCATTGGCCACCTCCGGCGGTCAGGGGCGGCCGCCATTGGGCGGCGCGGCGGAGCGAGCGGGCGGCGATTGGCGGCGGACGAGGAAGCAGGAAGGAGGCCGGAGGGGCGAGCGGCTTGCGGGGAGCCAGCGGCGGCGGCGGCGGCGGCGGCAGCGGCGCCTCCTCCTCCTCCTCCTCCTCCCTCCCCCCCCTCCCTCCCCTCCCGCCCTTCCTCCTCCTCCTCCTCCTCCTCCTCCCCCCGCCCCCCCCCCCGCCCCGCTCCCGGCCTCTGCGCGCCGCCCGCCCGGGCCGCGCCGGATCGCGACGCCCTGAGGCGAGGGCGGGCGGGCGGCGGCGGCGGCGGCGGCGGGGGAAGCGCCTCAAGCCCCCTGCCCGTCCCCAGCCCGGTGCCGGTCCCGCCGCTGACGCAGCAGCGCCGAGCCCCGGCCTCCCTCGGGCTCCCACCGCTGACGGATCCAGCCCCGCGGGAGCGCGCCCCGGTGAGTCCCCACGGGAACGCGCACCCCCCCCCCCCCCCCCCCATCCCATCCCATCCCATCCCATCCCATCCCATCACCTCTCCCGGTCCCTTCTCGGCAGCAGGTGCCGGGGCCGCCCGCGGGTACCGGGAACTTTCCCTCACCGGGGGGCTGGGGGGAGAGGGGCCGAGCCTTAACCCCCCCCCCCCCTCCGGTCCCGGTCCCCACAAAGCCGGGGGGCAGCCCCCCAGGGCAGCCGGGCCCCGTGGGGCTGCTCCGAGTTGCCCCCCGGGTGGCGGTGCCTGGCCCCGGTCCTGCTCCCACTCCCCTCGCTTCTCCCCCGCTGGCCCCACGCGTGGGGTGCAGGTGGCTCCGAGCCTGCCCCGAGGCACGGTGCAGGACTTCTGGGCTCCCACCTTCCCCCCCCACCCCCTTTTTTATTTTTTATTTTATTTTATTTATCCCTTCCCGCTCCCCTCGGTGGCCCCGGTGGCCGCGGGTCGGTTTCCTCTTCTCCTTTTGTGTAGCGGTGGCTCCTAATGGAGGCGGCTTCTTCGCTGGCTCCCTCTTTTCCAGCTGCTTCCACGAGACGCAGGAGCCAGCGCATGTGACCGGCAGGACCGCGGCAGGCCGGCGGCGACAGCTCGACACGGGGATGCCGGGAAGGCACGGGGGGACCCTGTGTCTTCCACCAGAGCATCCTCCAGAAAACTCAAAGGGCATGGGGGGGAAAAACCCATCAAAACCCAACCTTCGGGGTCTGCTCCCCTCGCCTTCCGTTCCCTTCCTGCCCTCCTGTTCTCTTTCTCTTCCCCCGGGCGCTCGGCTGAGGGAGGTTCTGGTTCAGTGGTGTCCCAAGGGATGTGGCCGCCCCTCAGCTCAAGCCCTAATTGTCGGGAGCGAGAGGCTAGGTCCTTGGTTAATTGATCTGCTGGCTGCAATTAGGAAGCCCTCGGTGTGACTGCAGGCACTGGGCTCACAGGTCCCATTTCTGGGGTCTCAGTTTTTCGGGTAAAGGTTGCCCACCCGTACGGTGGCGACGCCGGCTGCATGATGGACCGGTGCTCCTGAAATCTTAATGGGATTTAAATATCAGCACGCCGCCGAGCGCTTTAACAGGAACATCCTGCTAACATATTCATCCCGAGCCATCCTTCACGTTTGTCATGTCCTGGCTACCTGAGTCGGTCCCCGGTTTCAGCTGCGACTGCCTTAAATATTTCCTTGGGGTCAAAACGCGTGTGCCGCTCTGATTTAACGGGACTTTTTATGATTTAAGCACTGATTTCTGTTTGTTCGCCTAATGAATCCGGTGTGGCTTTCTCAATGTAGCGGCAGCATAGGTTTCTAGCTGCTCTTCTTGAGCAGAAATGCTACTGCAGTGAGACGTAGCTTTGCTTAGAGGTGTAAAATCACTTGGAAAACCCCAAACCTGCAGATGAAAACAACTTTGTGGGAGGGGAAAATCCTTCCTGGATGCTCTCTTTGGTGCGGGCTGACGGTGACAGTCGCACAGAGCGATGTAATGCTGCTGAGAAGCGTGGCACTTGGGGGGGCAAAACCAGTCTCAGCCTCACTTCTGCAGCCGAAATGTTGTCGTTTTGGGAGCTGCTGAGTGCTTTTTAACCAGATCGAGTAGTTTGGGGCTGGCGTGCTGTCTTTCTTACCGTCATCTGCATCACCTTTTTGTCTCTAGTCTGGCAGCCGTGTTATTTCTTTGTGGTTCTTGTTTTTTTTTCCTTTCTGGGCAAAAGATGTAAATGAATATTGTTTGCTGTGGTGGTGTTAATTGACATTGTGTGATCGAGGGGCTGTATGGACAGGGGGACACGTGCCGGAACAGCCTGTGGATATCCTGTTGAGCTAGTGCTTGGCCATTATTTTGGGGAAATAAACCCTTCAGCAAACGCAGATCTCATGCTGTCACAGCACCGTAACTAAGCCTCGAAAGGTAAACCTGTCTGTCCAAAGCAAACAGCTGAAAAATAATTAGGAGCGGGAGGTAAATGCCCGCTCACAGTTTGGCATTAAGTTCAGACCCCTGGGAAATGAAGGGTTGTATCTGGTGCTGCAAAACCCCGAGGGTATGCCCAAATCTTGGGTCCCAGCAGCAGCGGTGGGTGGATTTTTGTGCCCCACCTCACACTCGGTTAACTGTGGCATCGCACCCCGTGGAAGCAGCAAACCCCCTGCTTTCTGCCCGAGCAGCTGAGCTAATTAAGTTACAACCGTCGTATCGTTAATAATACATGAAACAGCACTTTGGATAACTGGGAAAGACAAAAACTGGAAAATAAACACCCCAAAGAAGCCGTAAAATTAAAAAGAGCTTCAAGCACAAGCTGTGTGTGTTGTGCCACAGGCTGCCACCAGCCAGGATGGCTGTGTGTGCGACGGGAAGGGTTGGGTGATGCCTTCCAGGGGCTTTCTTCCCCATCCAGAGGCATTTCTGGTGGTCTGGCTTGTTGGTTTGTGTTTTTTGTGTTGTTTACTTTTGCTTCCCGATGTATTTGCGTCTGTCTGAAGGCAGGTTATTGGCGAGCTGCGAGGAAGTTGGTTGGTTTTGCCACTGCGGATTTGTGTCAGCCTTCGGTGTGTGTATTTCCTCTGGGTGTGACAGCCGTGGGCCGTGGGTAACTCCTGGATGCAAAGCGCTTTTAAGGGGAGAAAGGGGAAAAAGGGAGGAGCTCTGGGTGGTGCTCACAAGGAGCTGTGCCCCTCGCTTTCTGATTAATCCTGGGAGCCTTTGGGGCAGAGGATGTTTCTTTGGAAATGTTCGAAGCCATCCTGCGCAGCAGTCTCCGTTCTCATTTGCACCAAGGGCATGCCTTTAAGGACAAAAATATAATAAATAAATAACCTTTGTGGCCAGGTGCTGGCTTAAGTGAAGGAATTATCTGTAACCAGACCATTCTGATTTAACCCTCTCAAGTTTTTGCGCTCACAATCCCTCTATCAGCAACTGATGTTCTTTAAATGGGGAAAATGCATGTATATCTAGGACGGGGCCTCTTTCTGAAGACAAAAAGGGACAGTGCAACAGGCCTTTACCCGCTTACTGCCCAAACCTGATGTCCTGGCATGTGGCTTTATTATTAAAAATAAAGAAAGAGCTCAGCAATATTTCACGTGACAGTAAAAAATAAAAATTCTTCTGTCGGAAGAATGGGTTGAAGGAAATCTGGTCTGGATGCAAAATGAAGTGAGGGAGAGATGTTATCATTAAACTGTAGGGTATCATTAAGAAGAGTAGATGTAAATCTGGTTGAAGACGAACCCCTTTGCACCTGTTCTCTCACCCTGTCGATATTTGTGGAACTGGAAACTAATTAATCTGTTAAATGCTATTTCTTCTCTTGTGATGGAGGCAAAACCCTGGACAAAATGGGAGAATAGGAGAGCACGGGGAAGCTGGCAGGACGTGCAAGGTGTGGTCAGCTGAGAGAAGTGAGCAGCCTCAACCTCCTTTTTTTTTTTTTTTTTTTTTAAAAAAAAAAAATATATTTATTTTGCAATCTCAGAGCTGTTAATACAAGTCCTAGAGAACATTTCGGGTTCATTCGTGGTAGGAGTCACTCGGTGGAGGGCATCCACAGCCAGGCTCTGGCCAAGTGGGAGTAGCCGAATTGAGGCTACCTTGTGGCAAAGCAGTTCCCTTTCCCACGTTCATCTCATCATCGATAGACGCAGAATTTCACGAGCATTTCTCTAGGGGGTGTGTGGTTTGGTGCAAATTAAAATGAAGAGGTGGGATGCTTCAGAGTTTTGCCTGGGCGCGCTCGAGCGATGAGCAGGCTCGCCATGGGGCGGG
The DNA here is from genome assembly GCF_964035555.1 of Netta rufina. Taxonomy (NCBI): domain Eukaryota; kingdom Metazoa; phylum Chordata; class Aves; order Anseriformes; family Anatidae; genus Netta; species Netta rufina. The sequence continues at coordinate 46,655,869 of NC_140128.1, forward strand.
CGTTAGGCGGCGGCGGGGACTGTGGTGCCCTTCCTGGGCTGGTTAAAAATGGGGGAAAATGCCTCGTGTAAGGCACTGTGAGGCTGGTGACACTGAGCAAACCTTCTGGCTGCCTGTGAGTGTGTTGTTAGCCGTGGAGTAGAGCAAATAAACACCTATTAGGACGGGAAAGGGGCGTGCATCAGCTCGCGCGAGCTCACCGAGGGCGCAGCAGCGCCTTGGCGGTTTTAGCTTTTAAAAGCTTTTCACGCGGGGAGTGCTTTTATCACCTTTTTAAACGTTCAGACTTCTAGCTGCATCTTCGTTAAAGGCAGTTGCTTTAATTACTGCTGAGGGCCGTGTCTGGCTGTTCATCCTTTGGTGCTCTGCACAGCACTGTGACCAAGCTCCTTGGTGGGGTGCTGCAGGGGTTTTTGGGATGCACAAGCATTGGGTCCCCCTCCATCCCCTATAAAAGACACCGTGGATCCCCTCCATCCCCTACAAAGCCTCGTCGTGCAGCTGACGCCGTCCCGCGTGCGGCGGAGGGGCGCGCGTCGCAAGCAGGTGGGCTGCTTTGGGCATGGAAGAGCGTGGGATTGATGCCAAGCGCCTCGCGTTCAGCGAGGAGCCGTTCCGCTTCCGAGCTGCAGGTTGCCGTGTTTCTCGTGTCCCAATTTTCTGGAACAAAGGTGTGACTAAACAAGGAAATTGTGATTTTTTCCCCCGGCTTTGTAAGCCGCATCGCGGGAATGCTTTCAGGCACCCATTGTTCTTCGAGCAGTTTTTTTTATTTTTTTTTTGAAGGGCTTTGAAAGTGTGCAGCCTGCCCGGCTCGGCAGGCTTCATCCCTATAAAAGAGCTCGGCTTGAAGCATCTGCCTGCGTATCAACACCTCAAAATATTTACGATGCTCTCAGCACCAAAAACCAGGTCCTTCCCTTCGCTTGCCTCGACCCAAACCGCTTGGCCCCCGGCGGCTGCTTTTCGGCGCCCGAATTCTCGTCCTGGAAATAAAAGCGCAGCGCCGGAGCAGCCCCCGGAGCCGGGGCAGCGCTGGAGCCGCGCACCGCGCACGGCCTTCTATTGTTCCCGGCTGTGGCCTGCACAGAGCGCTGAAAATAGCACGCTCTCGCCCGCCGTCGTGCCGTGCCGTCTTTGTGTGTCTCCCGGCGCCCGCCGGGTACCTGGAAAGGGCCGAAAGCGGCGGCGGGAGGCGAGGCCGGAGCTGACTTTTCATTTTTTTGCAGGGCAGCAGCGCGGCGAGGAGCGCGGCCGAGCAGCCGCAGCATCGCCGATGCCGCCCGAGCCCGTGAGCGCCCGCTCGCACCGAGCCCTCCGCCAGGGAAGTTGTGCCAAGGAAAGGAGCGTTGGGAGCGGACCCTAAAATGGAGGGGGGCACGGCGTTAACGTGAGCACGCCGCAGGCACGGGCGGATGGAGCGCGTTCTTGGGAAGAGCGTGAAAAGGAGAAGGGTCCCCGGGGGCGGAGAGGAGGGGGGCACTGACATCTCCCTCTGCGGAGCGAGGCTGGAGAGGCACCGGGGGGGGTTCGGGCAGAGGGAGGTAACCAGCGAGGATCGCATCGGTAAGCAGGGGAGGCTTGGAAGCGCAGGCTTGCGAAGGAAACTAGTGGGCAGCGCAAGTTTTCTGTTGTTGTTGTTTATTTAAAAAGAAACGCACCAGCAGCACGTTCGGTGTTGTTTCTTTGTTTGTCTAGCTCAGAGGCAGTGCAGGAAAGCAAGGCTGGAGGTGGCTCGGAGTAAGGAGACGGAGCAGATCTCTCCAGAGCGAGGAGGATTGCAGCTGCCAAATCCTTTTCCTCTGCTGTCATGTGCAGACCGAGAAGAAAAGGTTTCTTTTTCTTAAAATACCTGGCTAAACGCCAGGTGGCAGGACAGGTACAAGAATCCTGACGTCTTGGACAGGCAAAGCCCGAACTGGGATTTCTTCAGACTTGAGCAAATTGCTGGAGCAGTGGAAGCGAACCTGGCTTTTGGGGGGATTTGTGCCCTAACTTAGTAGCCCCAATTCTCCCACGCATCCCTAATTATTTAAGGATGGTACATTTGTTATCCCAGCATATACTGGTGGAGGCAGAATATGCAAAGATATCTGTCCCCCTTCTCCCTTGTGAGAGCCCTGTCATCTTCTCTCCCATTCTTAGATGCTAGAATTAATTACGTTCCTAGGTGTCTTTCATTATTTGGGATTTCTACCATCTTTCTTGCTTTCTGGTTGCAAAGAGGTGAACCCTTTCAGACTGGAGAGGACAGGCAGCACGATTGGGAAAGCACTGTTTAGCCAGCCTTAAAATAATAACAATAATACAAAGAATTTCCGTTTGTTCCAATATCCATTTGTTTCATATAGTGGAAGAAGAGCCAGAGGATGATTCCCTCTTCAGAATACGATACCAGCTTCTCTGAAATTGCTGTTCTGAGGCCCCCAGGGCTGTCAAGGTGGGATTTAAAACGCCCTGCACCTCTTGATGCAGGGGAATAAGGAGGATGCAGCTTTGCTTAGGAACTGTAGGTCAGCATCTGTGTATTACATGTGCTCCCCGGCAGTCATTAGGGATAACTTCAGCCTGGCCCCGAAGTTTTTTGGTGCAAGCAGCGTGAATGCAGTGCAGAGAGTGCCTCGCTACCTGCAAAGGGCTCTTGCCTGTGCTCAGCCTACGTGTTATTCGCATCGCTCGTCCTGCCTGAAACCGCTAATGAGCTTAACAACTCTTCTGTTTTCTCGGTGCTTAACAAAAATTAAATCCTTCCCCGCAAACAACAATGTTGCGGAGTGCTCAGCCCGGTGGTGCCTTCATGCAAGGACAATGGGGAATCACTGGCTTTGCCTGAGATTCCACCTCGAAGCTCATTACGGAATAATTAGCTGGTTCTTGACTTTGCCGCCGAGTTTTGGGGGTTTGGGGGGCTTGTGGAAGGTGTTTCCTGCACTGAAAACATGACTTATCTTGAGACCCAGCCTTCAATTTCAGACACGGGGCTGTTTGAAACTCCATCTGCCCACTAAGTGAATGTCAATCCAATTTAGGCTTGCATATGTTTCCAAGGAAACCATTGGAGGCAACGGTGAGAAATGGACCATGGAGGGGCAGGAAAGCGAGCGCACCAGCAGCATTTCCACTTTCCAGTACTCAAACACGATTAAAACCTAGTTAGCTGTAATAACCCTGTGCAGAGCGGTGGTTGGACTACTAAAGTAAAAAGGAAAGTGGCTTCAGGTGCTGCCCCCGAGGTCTTTCCCGTATAGATTATGGCTTTACAGAGTGCAGTCCCATTTTCGTTCCCCTCTAGCCAGCTGGAAAACTCGTGCAGCTGTGTAAAACCCTGTCCATCCCCTTGCTTGAACAGAGCGAACTGTAAATGCTTTCTCTCCCTCCTGCCCAAAGCAGTCTCTATTAAAAAATTAAAAAAATAATAATAAAATAAAGTTGAAAATGTTCAGGCAAATCTAAGCTCAGTATCCTGAGTGGGCTCAAAGCATCGAGGCATCTCGGTGCTGCACAAGGAGTGTTTTTAGGCTGGTTTGGATATTGCTTGCCCAAGGAGCAAGGAAAAAAAGGGTGAATATTTGGCAATTGGCTTCTGATCACTCCAGCAGGCTGAAGGTGCTGCAGTGGCCTCGGGGCTCATCTTTTACCCAAGGCGAAGGGAAACCTGTAAGGTTAGCCTGAGCAGAGAGCTGCGTAGCTTCCTTGGGCACCTTTTACATCCATGGGGCTCTAAAAAGCATCCCTGTGCCTTGCTAGCACTCCCCCAGGGTAGAGAGCACTGGAGTGGTCTGGAGACTAAAAGACAGGATTTGCATTTGGGTTCGGCTCAGAAGAAATGAGCGTGGGTTTTTTTTCTTCCCCATTAGGAGGAATTTTCCTTTAATTGAGAGCTTAAATTCTGTCTCAGGCAGAATTGTGAGCCTGCCTTGCTTTCCAAAGAGAGGCGTATTTCTGCCTGCTAATACAGCCATTAAATAAAATGTTTATCTTGGTTATTGAAATGAATAGCAAGGTTCTCACTTCAGAGCTCTAAAGCGGGATATTATCTGTCATTTTACTTTAAAGAATGCTGCTGGCTCGCTCAGGTTTAAAATATTTTACTGTGACAAATAGCTGAAATCCTGGTATCTGGGGATATCCTGCGTGGGTATATTGGATCCTTGTGTATCGCAACTGCAGTCGGGGGCTGAAACTTCTCAGCTCAAAGCTCTGTGCAGCTGTCGTCCAGCATCAGATCCTCTTTGGATCAAATCTCTGGATATTTGGGCTGCCAGCAGCAAAACTGGCTCTGGGGCGGTCGCCTTGGGTGCTGGGAGGATGGGGGGGGCTTTGCAGCACGTGCTTTTTTTTTTTTTTTTTTTTTTTTCCCCCTTATCAGTTGTTTTCCTGTTCACGTCTGCGTGCAGCTGGGGTAAGCAACGCTCGCTGCAGCTCTCTGCCCTCTTCCAGCAGCTCCTGGAAACTTTCCGCCGGTTGACCAGCAGCGGTGAGCGTCTCCCGCTTTGGCTCGGCGTCAGCTGGCAGCTCCTGCAGCTGCAGGCATCCCTCGCGGGTCAGGTCAGAAAATTCAGGGCGATTTTGAAGTATCAGGGTGCTCATTTGAGAAGAGCAACTTGTGTAGGGTTTTTGTCCCTACCTAACGCACTTAGATGTAGATGTTTTGAAGCCAGAGCTTGACTTGAAGGGGCCTTCCTGAAAATCCAGTCGGAGGCACCTGGGACATTTCCACAAGACGAGGCTGAACTGCTTAAAAGCTTTGTGCTTCCAGAGGGGACGTCTCAGTTACATTCCTTTGCTACTCACCTGAGGTGGGCTTGCATTGCCAAACGTGTGTGCTCTTAAAAATGAGATGGAGAAAATCACAGTTGAGTTTTTGGGCACCTGTGCTGACTGTGTGGCCCCTGCTGCTGCGTACCCGTGGCAGCATCAGGTGCAGAAAAGGCCCTTGGGGTGGTCGTAGCCATGCTGTGGGGCAGGGGATGAGTTGTACCAAAGCGTTGCTGACGGATATTCTTTTAACCTTCTCTTTAACCCGAACTTCTCCAGGCAGTCTGATGCTTTTTCTAGCCCAGCAGGAAGGAAAGATGTAGGAAAAATCTTCTTAAATTTCCCTTGGCGCAGTGTAAGTCATTTCCTTATCCCCTGGAGAATGCCATGCTGCTGTTCTGCGTGTTACAGGCTTTTTTTTTCCTCCACCCTTTTAATTGCATGACTTCAGCCCTTACACCCACCCTTGCTGGTCGCTTTGCATCCCTTGGTGCTGCCTCACTTGTCCTGTGTTGGACACGGTGCAGAGCCGTGAGCCGGAGCCTGCTCCCACCTGCTCCCATCCCGCATTCCTGGGCACATGCCCCAGGATGATGTTTGCTTTTCTTTCACAACAGCGTGATGATGTTGACTCACTCATCTCGTGCTCCTCAATAAACCTCAGCTGCGAAGTGCCACCTTGCTGGCTGCTTTCATCATGATTTCACTCCTGCCTGTCTGGGCTGTAAATTGTGGGTTTGTCCCTATTGATGGGCATTTAAAACATATTTTTAAACGTTTTTTTCTGGCCCATCAGGATCATACTGTGGATCTGTTACTTGTCCAAGACTTGCTAGCTCCATCTCCAAGCATCACCTGCAGGTGACTTGCTAATAAAATATTGAATGGTCTCAGGCCTGCCCTCAGGGAGCCTGCTGTGTCTTGCTGCGTTTTGGTGCTGAACTGTAAAGTTTGAGGGGAAAAAAGCCCTATTTGAGGCTGCCTGACAGCAGTTTTCTTCAGGCCATGTATCCCTTGTTGGCTCCTGGGGATGTCCCAGGGAGCAGCCGGAGAGTAATTGAGGAGCAAAACCCAGCGCCCTGCTCCTCCCGGGGAGCGCTAACCAGATTAAGTGGCAGCAACCAGACAGATTAAACAGATGATTCCCAAATACTTCTCCTTGCAGACAACTGCTGTTAGCGGGGCCTGTGCACGTGGAGCTCTTAGGGCAGGCTTTGTGGGTCAGGTCACGTAGCACAACCTCACAGAGTCCCCGTGGGACAGGGGGCACCCGCATTGACCGGAGCTCCAAATAATTCACTCCTGAACTCTCCGGGCGGAGCATTTAATTTATTAATTGTTCTTAATTCTTCCCAGTTCTTTTCGAAAGTCTGACTTTCCTTCCAGCTGTGCAAGACCCAACACAACCTGAAAAGTGCTTGGGTGGCATTACATGGCTCGCCTTCTCGTACCTCTCGCACCGACAGCTGAGCTCGTTTAATCACTCCCTCTTTAAATGGCCAAATAGTGTCACGCCTGTGTAGGTAGATAAATGCAAGTTAATGAGGGGATATAAAACAAATCTCTCCCAGCACGGGTCTGTGAATGCTGTCCGGTCCATTTAAGGGGGATATTTGTTGCCATGACTGATCAGACCTGGCTGCGAGCACGCGTGCGTACTTAAATACACACCTCTAACGATGTGGGTAAAGGATGGAGGAACGGGGCCAGCTCCTAATGGGACTTAAATGGGCTTCTGGTGGTTAGGAAAGCAACTCCAGCCCTGCTCAGGACCCGCAGCATCACGTCCCTTTGCTTTCCTGGGCTCTGATGATCCCCATTAGGTGTGCTCAGGGGATGGAGGTCCCAGTGCCCCAGCCCGGAGGTGCCGTGGCATCGGGCACGGTGCTTGGTCTGAGCGCGATGCTCCGCTTTCCCCAGCCTACCCCAGACCCCGAACAACCCGGCAAAGAGCCAAGGCTGGGCACTTAAAACCTTGAAGGGCTAATTGCTTAGTAATGAAAAGTGTAATGACCGAGCAATTAACTTTAATCGCTTAGCGGCTGGTGGAGGTTGGGGCTGGTCTGATGAAGACATCAGTAACGTCAGGTCCAAACCTAAAATCTCTGTTCCTTGGACGGATCCAGATTTCCTGGGTGCTCTGTGTGCGAGCCGAGCCTTCGAGTCCGTAACCATCACCTGACTCCCTGCTGCCTTAGCAGATCGCGTATTTCAGTGTCTAATTACCTTCCTGGAGAGCCAATCTGCTCTTTAAAACAAAAAAAGAAAAAAAACTCACACACCTGATGGCAGAAAATCCCTTGTCTGGACAGGTGGGAGTCCTGACACCAGCGCAGGAATTACGAGGCTTGTCCTCCGTTGAGAAATCAGGTGTTGCAGCACCCTTCGCTTGGGCTCGTGTTTTTGACTGACCTAGCTCATTAAAGTAGATGAGCTGTGAAATTTTAAGAGGAGCTTTCTCACCTGCCTCATACTCGATCATAAATGCTGCGCGCTTGCCTTGCAAAGAGGGGAGGGGGGTGGAATGGCAGTAAGTTGGGGTACCCTTGGTGCGTGGATATACACCTATGTGGATGGTATTAATTGAGACAATATTTTATGGGGAAAACACTGTACAGTTTTAAGTGCATATATTTCTGTAGAGATATTTTTAGGTGGGCTTGCTTCTCGATGAAACACGGGCACCTTACCATTTTTAGGTACTGGGGTGGAAACGGTGAGGTACGGTGTCTTGAAATTCTGCTCTTCCTTTCTTGCAGCTGCAGGTTTCTAGATCTACAAAAGTTCTGTCTGGTATGATGAGAACAGCCTAAATTTCAGCCCCATCCAACCTACTTTTCCAGGAGTAAGTTCAAAGGCGGAAAGTTCAGCTCCAGATGTAAGCTCCGCTGAGCGTTGAGCGCAGCGCTGCGGCGCATGGGATGCAGGGAGGAGAGCCTTGGGTTACATGGGTGCCGGTGGGAGTTGTCTGTTGCACTCTGAGTATAAAAAGGGATCAAAACTTACAGTGGTGACATCTGAAATGCCAGGAGAACATCAGCTTTATGGACAGCTCGCTTCGTGCAGAGCGAGCTGGGGCTGAAGTTGTACAATGCTTCTGAACAAATTGCGCAGAAACAATAGATGCTTCCAAATGAAGGACGATGCTGTCTTAAGGACTTCCTTAGGACGGAAAACACATTCGGATTGCAGTTTTGGTCTGAAGAGGTAGTTATGGTCGGCGTGCTTCAGCTAGGGATGAGTCAGAACACAGGAATCCTCTAAAACCTTACACGAACTTGGTATTTAACATAGGCTTTTTTTGTCTGCCTGGGCTTAAGGTTTCTGTAAGTTTAAGTCAAGGTTATAAACATGCATGTTGTAGATTTTAAAATCCAGTTTCTCTTCTGCACCCCCCTTAAGGATTATAACTGATAGAGTTGGTACCAGGAGCCTCAACGCCAAGGATTCAGGTGCTGAGGTGGGGCTCTGCGTTTTGAGGGACACTCGGAAGTTACAAAAATACGGTGAAATTATTTAGGGGGAAATAAAAGGGTTCTTTTTAGGTGCATTTTGGGTCTGATGGTTAACTAAATGTTATACTGAAGGAATGCCCTGATTCTCCCTGAATTTCCTATGTTGCTTTTTTCCCTCCCCTAAAGCAATTTCTGAGCTTGCTGAGTAGAAATGTGCTGCCTTTGGATCTCAAGGGTGCCCCGCTGACAGTTTCCAAAAGGAGTTAAGAGAGTGAATAGAGACCTCTGTGGAGGCAGACTTACCCAGGAGGGGACAAATCCAGGTCCAGAGACAGGACAGCAGTGACAGCCAGGTGAAATGGAGAGGAGCTGGCAGGGATGAACCTGCCCTCAAAGTCCCCAAAGGCGGCACGGTTTTGCAGATGTGCCTATAATACCTGAAATCATGGCACACCTCGAATTATTTAAGCTGAGCAGCTTGGAGGAAGTTCCTAAAGTGTTCGGGGAAGAGGGTGATGCTGGTATATAGAAGAGCTTTAATATTTACTTTAGAAAAATCTCGCTTGTTCTTCAAAATACAGCATCTTGGAAATGATTTGTTGTTCCATTTTGTCCGTGTGAGCAGGAGCGGTGCCAGAGCGATCTGAGCAAAGTGACACATGATTGATATTTCACCAGACTCAGCCTTCTGCCATGTAGGAATTTAGTTTGCATTTTGCATGTATGGAAAATCAGATGAGCAGGGCTTGGGTTTTGTTGGTTTTCTTTTTTTTTTTTTTAAACCTTGATTAACTTGATTGGCAAAGCTTGTGCTCTTTCTAAAAACACAACTGTCGAAGCTCTTGAAATAATTTTTGCTTGGTTTTTCAAGCTACTTATAGGCATCGTCCGGGGTGCTGTTAGCGTAGCTGTCATGTAGGCAGCTTCACGCCGAACCTATTTAAAGTTCTAGTAGGCAAGTCTTTGTAAACAAGGCATCTTCAGCACGCCTAGTGTTTTATAGCTAGCAGTGGTTGCTGCTGACGATCTCTGGGGTATTTCACGAGAATTGCAGGATCTGTAGGGCTGCCGGCGGAGGGGAGGGCGGGGACGAGCATCCGATAGCTCTGACTCACAGTGTCAAAGCAGTGTAGAGGGAGAAATCGAGCGATGATTTCTCAAGTGCAGATGTCTCTCAGGCTGGGCTTGCTACCGAAGACTTGGCTTTAATAATCCGGAAACTTTTGTCCCGCCTGTCTCTCAGGTGGCACCCCTCCCAGCTTTCCTGGTGCTCCCCTTGCTTGATCCCTGTAGCTTGCTTGCCTTCGTTAAAAAGAAACCCTAATGAGCACCTCGCTGGGGATTGATGCAGCGAAGGCAGAGTGTCAAAACGTCTCCTAGGCTCAAGTGCTTGGTACAAAGCTTTCAGCCTTGAGATGAGCTGAGCCTGATCTCCACCCCACCTGCACGAGCGCACCTCCTGCGCTTGCAGCATGCTCCAGGCTGGTTATTCACAGTCCTCGCTTTTTTTTCCTTTAAAGATTGGTTTTGAGAGGTGAGAAGCTGAAGGTGGGCTTTGCGCTGCGGGAATAATTACAGCGTTTGCGTTGGCAAAGAAATGGTTTCTGTTTGGGCAGGGGCTGGCTTTCTGCGTGTGTTTGTTTGCTCATATCTTTAATGACATGGCTGCGTCTTATTTTTCCCCAGGGTCCCTAAACTGCTCTGTGCACAAGCAGGCAGAGTTCGGAGAAAATATTCAAAGCTGGTGGCTACCGGCCCTGAGTTTTAGGGTGGCCACCGGTTCCTGCTGGTGCAACTGAGAGGCTCCCTTGGAGGAGGGGATGACTGCAGGATGGAGATGCTGAGCGGGAGCAGCTGGATGCTGTATCACCCTTAAGACACCTGATAGCTCAAAGCTTCGTTGGCATCCTTGTACGTTCCCCTCTAACCTGTTGGAAGGCAGAAGAAATGCCTCTGAGCGAGGAAGGATATTGTTCTGTACCTCTCTGAGGAATCAAAGGGGACAGAGTGACATCCTGATCTCTGATTGCTTCTGATTTTTGATTATTTTCTGAAGTCCCCATGGAATTTTTGGGTAGTTTTGCTTGTTGGTTAGCACAGCTCTGCATCTGTTCTTGAGAGAACAGGCACGAAACTGTGGCTGCCCTTGCTCTGAATTGCCCCGAGCTGATTTCTGTCCGCTGCTAAGAACACTGAAACTTTCTGCGGATGTGCAGAAGAGCAGCACTTCATGGTCAGGTCACAATCACGATTGTGGCAACCATTGGCAGTGGAAATCTTCAGTTCTTACAGGCCTTAGGAAGTGTTTTTTGCAAGTGTTGGTCATGCTTGTGCTATGAGGTGGTGAGCGAAGGCTTCGCGTTTGGAAACATCGGTCTTCAATTCAAGCCTGTGAACAGAGCACGGCTCTGGGGCTCTGTCTGGTTTTGGTGACTGATGTTCGGGTTGCTTGGGTCATGCATGACTTCCTGCGCTTCTCCTATACTACAGCACACACTGGGTATTCAGCCCGAGTGGTACCTTTTTGCTGAAAATGTGAGAGAAAATACGGCATCGTAGCATCAGGAACAGGGAGAGGAGAGACGGGGCCTTTCTGAAAAGGATTGTGCTTTTCCCAGACACCATGGTAGATCCACAAATAATGCACCTTGCCATTGATGTCAAGGGACCATCTTTCCAATCTCCCCCAAACTCGAATGTATTTCTTGTCCACTGGTATTGAAAGAATTGACCTTGCCCAGGTAGATGGGACTACACGGCTTTGTTCAACCAGCAAATGGAAAAACCTATTCTGTGCATGAAGGCAGTTAACCAAGCAGCCCTGCTACAATCTCCTCTCCAAAAGCGGGTGCCTTTCTTTGCCAAAAGAGGTACAGATCTGAGTCCCAACCTCCCCAGAGCTGTGGCAGTACCTGTGCAGTGAAACACAGCCCTGGGAGCACAAGCTTGTGTGCTGCTGCCAGCCGTGCTGAGCCTGGTAGCAGGGGCAGGGGAGATGAAGCAGGCACAAGAAACCAGGGGAAGGCTTTGGCTTCCCAAATTGCTTTGGCCAGGGGAATTTAAAGTCCACTTTTTGCCTCGGAGACTTGAAAAGGGCCATTTTGTCCAGGGCAAGCCATGTGGTGGTGCTGGTAACGCAGGGCATCTGCCCAGGATGTTGGGAAGGCTCCAGTGTGTTGGGCTCTCGGGTGCTGCTGTCAGGTTTCAGCTTTTCCCTTTTTCCATTTTTTTTTTCCTGCTTTATTTTTCTCTTTTGCGAGCTGTGCTTGCTGGGGCTGTGGAGAGTGTGAGAGCAGTCGGAGAAATTTCATTTTGGCTTCCCTGAAAAGTGCTCCAGAGCACTGCCACCAGGCGAGATCTGAAAGCAGATACTCAAGAATAGGACAGGCCCTCCCAAGGAATCAGGCGCGCAACTTCTCTGCCCTGCCGGGCTGTTAACAGGTCTGGCTCATGTTTATGCAAGTGGTCAGCCGTGCAAGCAGGGACTGCACCCCGGCGTGTTCCCTTCGCAGCTTGCCATCGCTTTCAGACAGGTAGAGCGCCCCTGGTTTGAAGCATCCGCCGATAATTGCAGTTGTTTCAGCACTGTAATTCATCACGGGCCACACAGCGATGTGCCTGGAGCAGTGGCTTTCACAACCAAGCCATAATTACTGCTGTCGGACCAGGGAGGGGAGCGAGCAGCCCATGCAGCCTGGGGATCCTCTCTGGACAGTGCAGGAGGTAAAGGAAACCCCGCATCCCTCCTCGCTTTCCTTTCTGAAGCTAAAGAGGCACCGACTGCATCAGCTGGTGCGGTCTTCACCTTGTTTTCAAGAGGTGCTGGCAAATGGTGAGGGTTGTGTTGATGAGAGAGAAAAACAAGCCTTTTCTGCAGGATAATGAGCTCTGTATAAACAGTTTTCTCTGGAGCATGTGGATGATGGAGCTTTCGATGAGCCTCCAGAGACAGATCAGGGCTGGACCCCATGAAGACAAATCGCAGCCCGTAACGATTGTAATTTTTCTAAATGCTTGAGGTTGAAAGGATGCTCCTGCTCGTGGGACTCACGCAGCATTTAGGCGATTCAGCCTGGGATACCTGACGCTTCGGTGCTTTACCCAGATTTCCAAGAGCTCCTGGGAGGCTTCCTTCATGCAACACGTCCTTTATAGCACCGAAAGTGATCTGACTTTAAAGCAGCAGGGAGAAAGGAGCCAATCCTCCAGACACTTGCAGTTATGGGGTTGTTGTCACAGCGTAAGCTGCACCAATTTAGAAGAATATAACTTCTTCCAGCAGACAAGGGCTGAAAGTCAACAGCACAATGCCGTGCGCAGAGAGGAAGATTCCTGTTGTCGTAACTCTTTGTATGTTACTGAAGTGCCAAACGGATTAGAAGCTCTAAAAGCTTTAAATTTCTGTGCTTTTGGCATCGTCTCCTTGGAACGAGCGCGTCTCTGTAGTGAAGCCTTGGAAGGGAAATGGTGCTTGAATGGGTAGTCCCAGACTGGTTTCTTCTAATTTTACTTGCAATCAAGTGATGGAGAGGAAGAGACAGATGCTGCAGCTGCATGATTACAGAAAATGCAGCTGTTAACACACTTGCTTATTTTCCTGCTAATGAGGCATCAACTCTCTTCTGATTTTGCTGTTTGGGTCGTGCTTTTATTCTGGCAGAAAACGAGACCGCTGCATTTAGCTTTGAATTTCTGCAGTCGGGTCAGGGTTCTGCAGCTGCCGGTATAATTTTTCTGAACTGGTCCAGTTTGAGGAAGGAGGGAGCGACTGCAGCGAGCTTTAAAATGCCTGGTGGGCTCTGCACGCAGCTGGCTACACCGAGCTGCTCCGCCAAACTTGTTTCACTTCTAGCAGTTATAAATCACCGTCTCCTTGCTGCTAATCCAGTTCCTCAGCTGCAAGCAGGAGAGGGGTGGTTCTGCCGTAAGTATCTTCACTTTCAGTTCTTCAGCTTGTGTCGTGATTTCCTGGAGACTTCTGGGCACAGCTGGGTTTTCCTCTTTGCTTCGTGAAGCCAGACAGAGGTGGAAAGGGGACGAGCAGCCCTGACGCTCCCCCTTGGTGGCTGAATTGAGTGCTGGCTGTAGATAAGAGCTCTCGGTAAGCTCTGCGTGACTCGGATTTTTAAGGCATGATATATGCTGTCAGATATTTGAGTTTCAAGCAGCATCCAGAAGCTCTGCTCATGCTGTATCCTGCGGAGAGAGAAGGGATTACTGGCTCCCAGGTAAGTCTGTACTCAGGAGTTTTGCTGAGAAGTGAATGGGCAGGACAAGCCCCCTGGCAATTGTAATGCAAGCAGTTTGGTAAGCAGGGAATGAGTTCTTGCTAGTCCTGTGTGCGAGAGATGACTTTTGTTCAATGGAGCAACCGAGTAAGACTGCTTGTTTCTGGATGCGTGCCCATAACGTGGAGGAATTGCCGATTTAGCGGGCTCGTTTTCTTTGTTCCTGTTGTGGTACCTCTCCAAAACTGGCAGTGGCATCACTGCAGTGGTCTCGTAGCAGATCCTCCTGGCCCTTTCTGCACCTGTGTCTGACAGATCGCAGACAACTGGAAAACACAGCCAGTTCTCTGGGCACCTTCAGTGGGACTGCGAGAGAGTTTCTCCAAAAGGGATCTCGAGGACCTGACTGAAAATGTTGCGGGTGGCTTCTGTGGGATATGGAGCCGGGTGTTGGGATCGTCCACCCCCTGCCATCAGTCACAATAAACTCACCCTGCATACGGTTCTGGAATAACAAGATCCATTCCAGTTGCTCAACCTGGTTGTTCTCACCTCTAGTAGAGAGTTATGTCAGAAAAAGGGAATTAAAAACAACGCTCCAGCTTCGACAAGCTGCCCTGCGGGTCGTGACAGTTGATTTATCGTGGTGATATCCCGGGGTAGTTCCCTTTGTAGAAACTGAACCTTCTGAACCACGCTTTGTAAGTGACCACTTCCAGGCTCAAAATCTGTTTATTTTTACTCATGATGTTGAGCTACTGCAGAGCAAACGGGACGCAGTCATGCTTTTGAAAACAAACACAGTTCGCCTAATTTTTGACTTGAGGTTTTTAGCGGGGTGTGATCTGGAAAAACGACCTGCTCTTGGTCTCCAAACCGAATGCTCGAGCGGGTCGGGGAGAAACTTGGCTGATGGGGTTTGTTTATCCAAGGAACTTGTGGCAATTTGTGAGGGAGCAAATACAGAAGTCAGCATTACTTCACTGTGATTGTACTCCTGCGGGTAGCCTGGTGTTTCTGCAATAAAGCTGCATTTCAGAGGGTTTACAATCATGTGGAAGTGTTGCTGGATGGAGCTGATGTTTTCTTTGCTGTTGCTTAAAGGATTTGCATGGCCATGATACCAAAACGTGTGGGGTTTGCTTATTTTGTCTTTGCACAAATTTCCAGATACTTAGTTCCTCGTCTGCAGCTGAGCTCGGAGTGGGGGAGAGAAAACTTGGAGACCAGATGAAAAGGAGGAGATCTCTGCAGACGTAGCCTCCTTCTACTAAGAAGTAGTAAATAAAAAGCCTGTGATGGCTTGATTACTGTTGTGCCTGAGAACTCATTGTGTCAAAGAGCTTACGCGACCGCGACTCTTGAAAAGGATCGCGTCGAATCGCTGTGTTCTTCACACTTTAATGCATTTTTGACTCGGTATCTCTAATGTCATCTCTGTGTGTTCAACTCGAGTGTTTCTCTTGACATTCCGGTTGCAGTTGTCAGTGATGAAAGCTGGTGTAGAGAGGAGTTGGAAATATGCTACAGCACGCGGGACGGTGATACCTGTTCTGCACCAGAATGCAGATTTCGCATCTGGGCTTCGGAGAGGGAGGTGCTTTTGTTGCAGTTGGAGGAAACGTATGTATTTAAGCTCCATTTTCATCTGGAGTATCATAACTTAAAGCATCCCTCTGCTTAGGTTCCGGAAAAGATATTTTATGTAAGCTCTTGTTTGTCTTGGCATTCCCCGTGGGGTCCGACGGGGAAGGCAGCCACCGTGCTGTTACTGATTCTCCACTTCATCGCTGGAGAAATTCCCTTCCTTCAACCTGTACCAAACTTCTTTTTATCCTTTGGGCAGGTCTGGTTTGAACAAAGTCACATCTAAAGTACTCTGTTTTTAAGAAATACTCTTCCTTATTCAAACACTGCTGTGCTATAAAGCCTCAGCAAGTGAAGGACGTGGAGGTGGTGGCCAGAAGATGACCGCTGCTCTCAGGAGAGCTAGAGGAGAAGGGGCAGCTGACGCTGGTTTTTAAAGCAAGCCACGGTTAGTTCATTTTTTTTCCCTCCCTGCTGAGCATTTCTGCCAGAGGTCCAATCTTTTGTTGGGAACAGCAGAAAATAGGTTTGGAGTTGCAAAGAAACCACCGGTCTGTATGGGCTGGGAGACAAGCCTTGTTTGCGCATTTTGTTTTTTCAATAGAAGTCCTCTTGCTAACTCCCAGGGTTGGCTGTGGTTAATAGGGCTGCTTGTGCAAGAATTACTCAGATTTGGGGAGAAATTGTCTGTCTGAACTGATGAACCATCTTCCTAAATTCCAGAACCTGTGTTGCTTATCAGAAAAAAAAACACGGATGTATATAAATGTTTGCTCCCCGTGGAGCACTCCAGTTTGGGCACTAGCCAGAGGAGTTATCCCGCACGTAATGGGGTGTAAAGGGTTCAGTCACTCCAGGACATCTCAGGAAGGCTTTGACATCTGCAAAAACAACGTGCAAACCACGGCGGCTTTCAATTCCTGGTTTTCTTTTAGTTAATGCATACAGAAGCAAGTCAATTAAAACACACTGGGCTTATTTCAAATAGATAATCTAATTATCAGCTTGATTAAGCCATATCAAATGAACAGTTCTTGTAATTTGGTAGCTTTGTTCTCATCACTACAGATGCAGGAGCTTTAATTAGCCAGCCTCCAAGTAGCAGGCCAGTGTCGATCGTGTCAATCGCGGGGTGCTGCAGCCGAGTAAATACCTGGTGCAGGGGGCATCCAACAGCTCCCGGGTGGATGCTGGTGGGAAGGCTGGCACTTCGGTGCCAATAAAGGGAATCTGACTGCTTCATAAACACCAGTAAATGCAAGCGATCGCTGAAGCTTGCTGCTGTTTCCCATGCCCAGATACAGGCTGTGTTAAATCTGTTCCAACATATCTCAATTAGACTTTTTTTTTTTTTTTCAATGCCCGTGGTTATCCCAAACTCGCACCCTTTCGTGGCTTTCAGCGTAGAGCTCGGGGCGAGCCGTTCTCCTTTGAGGCCTTCCTGCACTGGCAGGAAAAGTTCCCTCTTACGGTAAATCGGAGCCGGACCGTTTCTTTAACTTTTTACCTGGCTGGGAAAGTCCGGAGGCGGTGGGGCCGGCCGGGCAGCAGCGTGTCGGGGCGCAGGGAGGTGGTTTGCTCAGCCTCGCAGGCAGATGCTTATCTCTTCCTTCTTGTGTTTTGGACATTTGTGTCGGTTTTAACGGTGTCCTGGCATACCATCTAGATGGAAAGTCAGGGATGACACGGCTAAGTAATCCCTTTCCTCTTTTTGAGAGCCTGCTCGAGCCTCTGCCAGACACGGTGATCGGGTTGTTGGGAGTCCGCAGCTTTTACAAAACGCGATTGTGGGGAATGACAGCAGCACCAGGTAGCCAGGTCCTAACCTGTATAGGGATTTGCATGTATTTATTTTATTAGCGTTGGCAGATCTCCACCTAATAGACCCAAGTTTACTTTTTATGTGAGTAGGTGGACTTTTTTGTTGTTTTTCTTCTGTCTAATTGTTTCAGAAAACGACAGTGAAGCAGCCTGCCTGTACCAACACGCAAGCAGTCACATACCTGGCATTTATTTCTGTGCCTACCCTGGACCGGGATTCGGATGAGCTTTGGTAGATGCGATGAGAGTTTGTAACGTGGTAGAGATGGCATCGGCTTAGCGGGGAATGCATTTGGGCTGGGAGCTGGCGAAACAACTTTCTGGATAAATCCCGGTTTTCCTGGCTGCTGTGACACTTGCCATCACCACCTCGCCTTTAATTACTGCCATGTTCTAGGGCTTAATATTAAACCGCAGCGCATTGCATCCTGTCTCCTAATTGGCTTAACTGGCCGTCACCCAAAAAGACTCGGCTCTGTGCAGCAACAAGCTGGCCCGAGTGTTTCCTAACCGGCAGCCGGTGCTTCGTGAGGAGGTGGGTCCCTCTCAGTGCTATTAACAGATGTGTTTTTTTTTCTCTCTTCGTTCTCAGGATTGGACATTGATCCTATGACGCATGCCCGGAAGAAACAACTTTTCCTTCTGAAGCATCCAGCTGGTTCTGCTGGCCAGGCTTCGTCCCCCCCAGGCAGCGGGAAGATGGACAGGACACGGGCAGAGGGCGGTGAGCAGAGGGACGGGGATGGCACCGAAAGCAGCAACGGGCCCAGTGGGTTTGCGGGGCCGAACAAAAGCAAGAACTTGCAGGAAGTCCGCAAGACGTACCCGCTGCGCAGACGCCTGCTCCCTTCGGTGAACAAAAAGACCTGCAAAGTGCTCCTCACCAGGCTGGAGGACGTGGCCGGATCTCTGTCGAAGGAGACACAGAGCTGCAAAAAGAAGGACCTTCCCAGCTGGGTGGAGGGCTTGGGACCTACCTTTTTTGCTGAACAAGTGAAGCCCGTGGGAGCGGGGAAGAGTGATTCCTCTGGGGAAAAGTGCACAATAACTTATCCGGGGACAGATGAAGACCTTGACACCGCTCCTTCGGAGCCCAGGAAGCGTAGGCTGGCCTCGCTGAACGCGGAGGCTGTGAACAATCTGCTTTTTGAGCGGGACGATGGCTTGCTGTCTGGCAGGCGCTGTCGGAGGGATTCTGCCAAAGCCTCTGGAGACTGTACGGTCAAGAGCTTGCATTGCAAAGCTGGTGACAACTGGTCTGCCTTGGAGAAACCGGCTGTGAAAACAGGTAAAGGCAAAAACCGCCATGAGCCCAGTCAGAAATGCAATAGCTGTGAGCATTCGCTGGATGAGGTCTTCGATGATGGGACAAAGAGGGAGGATGGTACCGTCCCCTATCATCCCACCCCAAAGAGATTGGCCAGCCTGAACGCTGTGGCCTTTCTGAAGCTGACCCACGAGAAGGACCAGCCCCTGAAGCAGAGGAGTAAATCGGACGGGGAGGGCAAGTCCGAGAACCACTGTTCAAAATCTACGCTCAAGTGGGCCAAAGCCAGTCGGAAGAATTGCGTCAAGTCCAAAAAGGAAGCGGCGAGCTTGAAAATGGAAGGGCAGCACGGCTGGCGGGGGCTCACCCTGGGCGCTTTTGGGAAAGCAGAGCAGCGGGACTCCTCTAGGCTCTACAGGACGGCTGAACCCGTCCCTTACGAATCCCTCTCTAGCTCCTACGCTAGCACGGAGAGTTTCTACCACAGACTGCCTTTGCTCATGGGTGGACAAGCTTCCATGAAGCCTGAGTACGGAAGACCCGGAGAGAAATCCCCAACTCCCAAGCAGGAATTTCATCAGCCTTCCTTTCCCGTGCAGCAGTTCCCTCCCTTGCCCGTTCCCGGGAATCACACGGATTGTGGATGTCTCTATGAGTCCTCGGATCTGACTCCGTTGAACGGGTTTTACGTTTGTTATGGCCAAAGTGGATACAGTGGCTACTCTCACTGCTCGGTTTACCCCAAGGATGAGCTTTCGCAGTCTGCGACCTGTGAGGGGCTCTTGGTATCGCCGGGCTCCTTGCCATCGGGTGCTCATTTCCAGCCCCTCCACTGGTGCAGCTCCCCGTACTGCTGTGGGGAAGGGACGGCTATTAACAGCTACAGCGTCTGCGGCGTCGTGCACGTGCCGGAGGGCAGGATCAGCAGCGTGCACGCGGGACGGAACAGCTACCCCTACAAAATGCCTTTTGCAGCAGGTAAGGTGCAAAGTGTGAGCAACATCTCGGTTGGCGTTCCTAGGAGAAGAGGGCTGCTCTTTGCTTTTTTGCTCAGTGGCTGCTGGAGGTGTCTCGCGGTTCCTCAAAGCTTGGGATTGGAAAGAAATCCGTGTTTCACCTCCCTTTCCCCCAGTTTTAGCCCAGAAAGGCTAAAAAGCCCCTTGAAAATCTGACTGGTGTGGAAAGCGTGGAAGCGCTGAAAGAATCTAGGCAGGAAGGAGGTGACCGAGGGCTTGTTGTGCTGGAGCTGACTGCTTTGCCCGGTGTAAAATGCGTGGTTTCGGTTCCTAGATGCTCTGCAAGGCTTCTCGCTGTCTGCTGCTGAGCAGAGGGCCTGAAACATGTCAGGCTGCGTTGCCCATCCCATCCCAAAAGCCTACTCTCACAACCGAAGCATCCTGGCAGAGCAGCGCAAAGAAGCGAGCGCTGCCTCGGTTGTCAGACTCTTCCCAGTAAAAGCTGCTCAGGGGATGCAGTCTTTTAAGGTTTCATTCGATCTGATCTGGCAGGGCTGAGCCATGATTCAGTTTGAGTCTACTGGTTGGACCGATGCTTGAATTTCTTTGCAGTGATGTAAGTGCTGGTAGGTCGTCGCTTTGGCGGATAGCGGTGCTCTTGTTTGCTATTCAACTGGAAAAATCAGGCCCCGAAATGGGGTGAGTGGCAGTGGAAGGGTGGGGTAGTTGGTGAAAGTCACCAAGCAATGCACTGCTGCTGCTTCCAAACGGTGTGCTGTGCAGGCAGAGCTGCTGCTCGGCTGCTGGGGGTGTAAGCGTTAGCATTTCACCTAACCACGGGCACGTGGTTAATAATTTCCATTTTCCCTAAATACCTCCGCTGTCGTAGTGCTGCTTCCTACGGCAGGGGCCAGGCGGCGTTCCCTCGCAGCTTCGATGCCCTTTCGATCCCAAGACAACCAGCTCGGCAGCGTGTTCTCGTCTGACACCTCCCTGCCTGGTGCCCCCGGGTCATGCCAGCCTGCTTCGTTTTTTTCTTCAACATTTTGCATGCTGCTGCCTCCGATTCCCAGTAAGCAGAGGGGCTTTTTTCCGAGTTCAGCCTTCCCTGCAAGCCCGGTGGCTTCTCGCAGAGCTGGCTGTTGCAGGGTGTGTGTTTACCAGCGATGTGTCACCCCGCTGCTCTGAGCTTTTCCCAACGTGGATTAGCAGGCAGCAGGATCCTTTCCTGCTGTAGCACATTTTTGGACGCAGCCCGTTCTGGGTTAAAGCCTCCTGCACGTGTAAATGCTTCGCGGGCTCTCGTTCCTTCCTGTGAGCAGCTTGGGTTTAAAAGTCTCCGCATCAGAATAATTTAGACTTTGTTCTGCAGGCTGAAGGAGCTCTCCCAGCATATTAACAGGAGTTTGTGCTTAGGAGGTGGTTTTTATAGGTCTGCCTCTGAAATTTCATCCTCCCCTCAAGTGGGTTAGTTTAGGGAATTCAAGGATTACTCGGTTGGAAGCGCCAGGCTCCCATCTGAGAGCGTCGGTACGAGGGGATCCAACACGGTGCGTGACACGGGGCAGATCTGTCTCAAGTGGCGTGTTCGAGTTGCAGCCTCTTGTGAGCAAAACAGGGGAGGGGGGATTCAGGGAAGAGGTAGTTCACTGCTCCATGGGTCCTGTGGGGATTCCTGAACTCACACCCTGACGTCTCACCAGCAAAGTTGCTTCAGCATCTGCTGCTCGGGGTCAGCAAACCCCAAGGATGCCCACAGCAGCCCTCAGGTCTGCGGTTCAGCACTAGCTTCGGTGCAGCCCTGGTAGGGAGGGAGGCCGATTTCCCCTTCTTGCAGGGGGATCTCGTCCATTATTCAGCCGGAGCTCGGTGACTTCATGGCTTTTATTACCTTTTTATGTTCTTTAGCAACTCTCTGTTGTGCAGCAGCGTGCTCCCGCAGACCTGCTAGGTCACATTCTAGGCTGGAGGCATCTCCTGGAGGTTGCCCTCAGCTGCTTTTTCAGTCATCACTAAAAGCGTGCCTTCGGATGCAGGGGTTAGGGACGAGTTATGTCTCAGTCTGGGGGTTGTCTTCCTGCTGACACAAGGTAAAATAGACCACACTTGCTCTTTTCTTGGCCTCAGCCTGGTTTTGGGGCTTGTTTTAGGACATCTGTAGGTGTTCCAGGCTGCTTCTGAGAGGCAGCAGCAGCCGAGTTACCTGTCGTGGTCACTGCTTCTGCCCTGGGGGCGTGGTTTTGCTGAAGGCAGCCTCATGCATCGTTTCACGCAGTTTTGATCCACGTTTTTTCGTATTTCTGGAGTTAATTTGGAGAATCTTCTCATTTTTCCCCCAATTACTTGAATTCAGCTTCTGGAAAGAAGCTGGCTTCTGCCACTGCGGTGGTTTAATCCCTCCCATCACTCCGATAAGCCTTTTATTTCCTTTATGCATATCGACAGGCTGGAGCGCTTTGGACGCTAGCCAGTCTGATGTGTGTTACTGGCTGGCAGGACTTGGGGGGATTTCAGAGGGGTTTGTTGTAGTGCAGTGTCATCAGCAACAACATACTGGAGGATCACAGGCTTAGAAATGTCTTCACTTTTAGAATCCTGTGACGGTGCAAAATGAAATTACGACACGAAGGGGCTTCGCTGCTGTAATGCAATAAAGAGAATTTCAGGGGACGGTGGTGGTGCTTTGGGACAGTCCTGGTTGTGTAGTCCTCTTGTATTTCAAATGACATTCGTGCCTCTTTTCCTTCCCTTCTCATAGAAGGCTGCAAGTCTCTGGACCAGCTGAACCTCACAATCCCCGTGGCAGGGCACCCCGCGTCGCCTGCCCACCCGCTCTCAGGATGCCCTGTACCCAGCGTGCCGCCAGCTGCAGAACCCGTTCCTCACCTGCAGACCCCCAACTCCGACCCTCAGACCATGGCCCGGGAATGTCCACAGAGCTCCAAGCCTCCCAGCGGCTCCAAATCCGGCCTCCGAAACACCACGGGCTGCCTCCACGCCTCCGACAGCAAGGCGGCGGGCGGCCACGGCCACCCAAAGCAGCAGCGCATCAGCCGGCGACGGGCCACCAACGGCTGGATACCCGTCGGCACAGCCTGCGAGAAGGCCGTCTACGTCGTGGTAGGTGTCTGTGGAGCACGGATTTCTCGTTCGCTTTGTTGTTTTCCTCATCTATTTTTCTCCAAATCCATTTGAGCATCTTCATATTACTGAGGTCATAGAGGTTTGGGGTCTTGCTCCACGGTAAAGGTGGTCGCTTGATGTCTTCTAAAACCTCCTGGACACGTTGTGAGTCAGCAGCCCTTTGGCTGGGCTTTGAGGCCAGGCTGTTGGCTCTGTTTTTCTCGCACACCCTGCATTGCCTTGCGTGACGGGAGGTTTGGAAAGGAAGGAAAACCTGCTGCTCCTGTGCTGGCATCAGCCGAAATGCTGTGGTGATGAACACTCTGGCATTTATGAGGGTGGCACCCATGAGTCCGTCTTACAGAGATCATCTGCAGCTTCTTCCTCCTGGGTTAGGTCAACACTGAGAAAATAAGGGATGGTTTAGCCTTGCTCTAAGATCTGTTGTCCAAAGGTAGCTCCTGTAAGCTTGTTCAGTAACCGTCAGCAGTAAGGAGAGCCGTGGCCTGGGCAGACACATCTGTGATGCCACTTGGTGTGATGGCACAACCTTGAGCTGCTGTGAGCATCACCCAGGTTTGTAGTTTCAGCTCTCAGAGCTGCATACAGGTAGCAAGGGCTGTAGGAGGACAAAGCCTGTGGAAGCTGGAGATGGGCCTCTTTCACCCCTCACTCACGCTGTAACATGTTGAGAGGGGCAGCACACCATGAATCTCCTGAAGTCCCTGCACAGAATGCTTCCCATTTTGCTTGGACAATCTGGCAGAAGGCTAAACCCATCCTGCTCGGGCATTCTGAACTCAGTTTTCAGAGCAAAAATTAAAAAATAAAGCTCACGGTCCTAAAAGCAATCCTTTTGTAACATGAGCAGGTGCTAAGGAAATGCCAGCAGCCTTGTTACAGAAAGCTTTACGCCGCTGCCTCGCTGCCGCTGCCTCGCTTCTGCTGCCTGCCTTGTTCGTGTGAAATATTTCATTTTTTATTTGCTTTCTTTCGATGTTTATATCAAAGAAGCACAGAGCATTCAAAATACACCTAGCTTCCAGTGCCTTCGGATATGAAGAAAATGCACAAGTAGGCAGATAAAGTGATGGTTTCTCTGAAGGAGGGTCTTTTTTGCAGAATTGAAGGAGCAATTGTTCTTGGTTTAATTTGAAATAAGAGTATTAATTTCACAGATGCATGCTTTTGTGAGACTTGCTGTCCGGTTGGTGAGCTGTTCCTTCCTGCCAGCACAACACAGGAGGAATAGTTGTGTTTTATCTCGTGTTCTGTTTGAAAACGGTGGCCACAAATGACCTGCAAGCACTTGGATGCTATTCCCTACTGAACTTTCTTTACCTAGGAATGCCCCGAGTAATTATTTTGACCTGGTCTTTGCTTTCGTAAACCAACACAGTGGGAAAAGGGATGCCGGGGGCGGTCTTATGGTGATGACTTCTCTTGGAGTGGAAGCACTTAACTTGTCTAAGCCTACTGAGAGCTTTTAGTTCACAGCAGGACCAGAGAATTCTTGGATCGAGACAGCAAACAATAAACTAACTTTTTGCCTGTATGCTTGGGCTGCTTTTTCTTCTGTGTGCCAATGCTGTAGAATGAACCTGAGCCAGCTGTTCGCAAGAGCTATCAGGCTGTGGAGAGAGACGGGGAGATTATCCGGGTACGAGACACCGTCCTCTTGAAATCAGGACCCAGGAAGAAATCGATGCCGTACGTTGCGAAGATATCGGCTCTGTGGGAAGACCCCAAAACAGGTACTGTGCCAAAAGAGTACGTTTTTGCTTCCCTGCTTGACAGATGAGGAACTGGGGAGGCGACGGATCTCGGAAGAGCTGCAGGCTCGTTAGGCTACTCCGCTGCTGCCAGGTTGGGTGACAGGGGAGGAGATTAGCTCCGTGGGTTTTGTTCAGACTGTTCCAGGAGCTGAAATGCTCTTTAATCACTAGCCTGGGACTGCTAATCAAAATCTTCCTGGTCGTGAAAGCACATAATATCAGCCAAGTGCACATCTTAGCAATGATCTCCTTTATTATTCCATTGCAGCAAACATCTGGGGAGCTGCTGTTTACTCAAACGCCAGCAGACACGTGGGCAGGGAGTTGGTGTGGAGCACGGCTTATCTGCAGAGGCTCTGATAGCACCCAAGTAGGGGTGGGGATGGGAGCAGTGTGCTTTTGGTGTTCAGGTCCTGAATCTGCCCGCTGAGGGCTGAGCTTAGGAAGCTATGTCAAGTGTTGCAAAGTGCAGCTCTTGCTTAAAAGGAAGAAGGGCAAAAAAAAATAATGTATTTTGTAAAAAGTAATAGTGTGTGGTGAGGCCAGGCTCGGTTGTGCCATCCAGCAACAGCGATTCTGGTGGTGATGTGGGAGGTCACGCTGCAAGCTTTGGATGAGGATCTCCTCCAACCCCTGAGCTGCAATGGAAACTTTTTTTTTTTTTTTAGGGAAATGCTTGATTTTTGTGCGTAGCCCACCTCTTTGTGACAATGTAATGCAAGTAGAAGGGGGTGAAGGTGTGATGGGAAAGCAACGTGACTGACTCGGTGCAGCTCCTTGCTGTAACAAAAGGACACCTAGTTCAGCATGAAATATTTATCACGGCACAGCTGCCTCTACACGAGCGCCATGGAAATGAAAGGGAGGAAGCTGGATATTAGTGGGAAAACACTGTGACAGCACTGAGCCTTGACATTCTGCAATAAATCTTCTTGCAGGGGAGCTGATGATGAGCCTCCTGTGGTATTACAGACCGGAGCACACTCAGGGAGGCCGTAACCCCAGTATGCACCAGGTGAGCCACCCGGACGCGAAACTAGAGGCCGGGGCACGTCTATATTTTTGTGAGAAGAGGGGATTAGCCTGAGGATCCTCCTGCATGCCTGGGTGGCCTCAAACTTAGGGGGCTGAGCTGCCGTGTGGAGGAAAACGGAGCTGTCTCTTGGCGGCGGCGCAGCTGTTGCCAGATGTGCGGAGCGGCGCTGCCCTACCCACGGGTTTTCCCCGGTCTGCTGTCGTATGTGGAAGCTCTGGGCTGTGACAGAAGCTGCTGCGTCTTTCTCGTGGCTGCCTCTGGTAAATTTTAATGTTTCTCTGCTTAATCGGAGAAAATCCTGAGCGCTAAGTGAAAACTTGTTTTGACTTCTGCTTTAGGAGTAAGGAGGAGTGAGTTTATATTGAATCAGGATGAGGAGCCTCTCTGAAAAGGGTTTTCTGATTCACACCGAAACGTGGCGCTTGATGCAGAAACTCCCACTGAAATTCTGCAATTTTGATTATGCAGGATGTCTGAGTAGATAAGTCACGTGGTGCCTTTTTATCATAAAAATCCCTGAATCTGCTTCTTCGGCTCTGGAAATGTGTTTGTTTTGTGCAGAAATGCGGATGCATCATCCACCCCTGTTTAAATTTATGACAAGAACTGGACTGATTTGAGGATGTTGTGCCAGAGTTAATAGAGTTCACTTCTAAGAAGAAAAATGTGTGAATCACTATGACTTCATGCCTTGTTCTGCTTTGCTTGGACTAGTGTCGGGTGGCAGAACACGCTGTTTTTAAACCAGGAAGGAAGAATTTACTGCTGTTTTCAACCCATTGAAATCCTTGATGCCTTTTTTCATTTAAATAAAATTGTAATGGTGTGAGAGAACAGGACTGGAGAACAGCCAGGGAATTGTACCTGCCTGACGTGCAGGGCAGAGAGGAGTTTCTAAACCAAAATATGCTACCTCATAGCTTCCTGGTCTGTAAATGAAGCGAGAATGCATCCAGTTGCATTTTAGTGTAGGGAGAGAGCCAGTAGTCTGGTTAGGAGGAACTGAGCCACTTTTCTGCACACCTGCTTAATTATACAAGCCTTGAAATGAGAGATTGCCATGCGGGCTGAGTAACTGCGATGGGCTTGCCAAAGATGACTCAGATCATTTTGATGTAAGGAGTAGACCAAAACCTCAACGTGCAGAAGTGAGGTGTGGCATTTTCAGTTTCTCTGATTAAGCCTGGCCCCAAATGGTGACCCTGGTTTGAGTCTTCCCTTCCAGCCTGCTTCCCTGGGGCTGTGAGCAGAAGCAAAGCCTGCAGGTAACGCTTCCAGCCTTGTGCAGAGCATCTGTATTACTACAGATCATCTCTGCTGATCTAACCACATCTGAAATTCTTTAAAACGGCTCCGTCTGGGTTGCCCCGTGTCTAACCAATCCTGCCTGCTACAGAGCCAAGTTTCCTAAATTACCCTGGGAGAAGAGGCTATTGCTACTTCCCTCACTAAAACAGCCTTTTAAATTGGATTAGGATGAAGAAATGGTAGCAAAGGAATGGGTTGCTTTATCTTTGATATAGAAATGGATTAGAAAGACTCTGAGAGTGTGTCACAGGCCATTAGGTAAGACAGCAAAGTGCTATTCAAACTCTGTTTCTACTCTTAGCTGTACAAATGAACGGGAAGGGTTTCCAGCACAGGAAAGGGACATGAATGAAGAACATCCCTCATCCCTAGGAGCTCAGAGGAACGTGTGGGTTTAACCTCCTGCCTGCAGAAGCATTGCCCACCGGGTTTTCTGCATGTGGTCTGAAGGCTCCTTTCTTGTGGACCCTGTACAAAGTCAGGTTTAGGATAAGCTGGAGCAAAAGCAACCTCTTGCAGGGCCACAAGACACCTGCAAAGTGTCTGACTTATTTGAAATACTGGCTCTAAAGAGCACCTGCTATGAGCATGCTGTGATAGCCTTCTCTTTGAGGTGATGGGTGAAGGAGTGGGGCTGGCCCTGCCTCCCTGCAGCTCCTGGCCAGCTGGGTGACCGCCTCCTTCCTTCTCTCGCAGAATGAGATCTTTGCATCCCGGCATCAGGACGAAAACAGTGTTGCCTGCATAGAGGAGAAGTGCTACGTGCTGACCTTTGCAGAGTACTGCAGGTAGGTGGTGCTCTTAACTTGCTGCTGTTCCTGAGACCTGTGTCTGTCTCCAGCTCTTGTCACTCTTTCCATTTCCAGCCATCACCCAGCAGAACCTCCCCTGCCCTACAAGCTTTGGTCCAGGTGGAGCTGGATGAGCTGCACTCACTCTCCATACAAGTTTGGTATTGGGGTCTGGGAGCACTTCTTCCATGCCAGGCTCATTACATATCTCATCGTTTTGTGTATGAGATATGCTTTAAGGGGCTTACAAATGTTTGTACTTGTATGATCTTGGTACCACAGCATGTGGACGTCTGTTAGAGGACAGTGCAGGAAAACCCATAATGATGGACCTAGTTCAGTGGTAAATTCAAACTGAGCAAGGCTGGAAGTCATCTTATATGGTGGTCCCTCTGGTATATGGATGTCCTAGTTAGCTCAAATGCCTGCTGATCAGCTTTTGTCAGTGTTGCTACTGGATCCTAGCAGTCGTGCCTGCAGATTTGGGTGTTCTGGGTCGCTTGGAGTAGTGACTAAAGCACTTACAGTTAAACTTGTGCTGGTTGAATGGAAACTCGGTCAGTAAGAATTTCAGAGCATCCATATTCCATTTTGCCATCCTTGGTTGTATGGATGAGCAGAGCAGAACGGAAACAGGGATTGAATGGGCACACAAGTCCGTAACGCAAAATAGTGCTTGAAATGTCTTCAGTTTTGCTGGCTGTACATGTATGTTGTTGACTTTGGAGTCTTACCACAGAGGGCATGTTTAAGTCCTGCAGCTCTCTTCTTTGTCCTCCTGCTCCTAGCCTAAGGCTACGCTGTTTGAATTTCTAAAACCAAACTTTTCCAAACTCATTTTAAACTAAATTTTGTTCTTTCTTTTGAAAACTAAAAACCAACCTAGGGCTTTGGACTCAAACAGCTCATTTCGCTCCTAACAGTCTGCTCTTCTGGAACAGCTGTTGGCAGGGTTTTTTTGTGTGTGTGCTGCTGTGGGTAAGGTTACCTTTGAGCTAAGTTCCCTGAAGGCATCCTGAATTCATCCTTTGCCTGTGCGGAAGTCTGACAAAGACATAAAGGTTTTCAGAAGCCAAGAAGTAGCTCTTAAGTGATTTAGGTGTTGTGGACTGCTCGAGCTAGCTCTGATCAGCTGTGAGATGGCTTTTGTCCTTGGACACTTTTACCCAAAGGATTTACTAATGCAGGCTGCAAAATCTAGTCTGTACCATAGGCTTTTGCAAAAGGGTTATTAATGTATCCTGGACAGGAACAGCTGAGCACCTAGAACAGGGGATTTTCTTGCTCTGGATAAGAATCCGAGAAGTGCTAGTGCAGATGATGGCATGAAGCTGTTGCTTTCTTGTTACTTTTACCTGGTGTGAAAGACTCGGCAGGTTTATCCCTGACCACAGCCAGGCTGTGTGACTTGCCATGCTGCAGGCAGCTTCTTCAGCCTAGATGCAGGTAGCACGGTTGGTGTTTGAAACATGCATGTGTAAGGAACATGCACATATCCAGTGTTTGGCATGAAGCTGAACTGGCTTGAGTGCTCACAAAATGATGTTCTTTTTTGTTAGAGGTTGTCTCAGGAGCTTGTCTGAGCTCCTCCAGGATCACTCTAGTAGGTGCACAGGGCATTCAGTCATGGGGACCTGATTTAATGGGTGATGGTGGTGGTAGGGGGACGGTTGGACAGATGATCTTGGAGCCCTTTCCCAACCTTAATGATTCTGTGACCTGAAGCCAGCTCTTTGCTGTTTTGTGCACCTGACTTTGTGTGGATGCCTGTTAGGCAAAATGTTGGAGTGCAGCTCGGCTAGACAAATGTTTTCTTCTAGACAGAAAGCCTTGTCACTTACTCGGAGAGTTGGGGTGGCTCTAAAATGTTGCAGGAGGTACTATTTATTTGCCTGTAACAGGCACAGTTTGAAAAGCTGTGTCTGACCCTGCCCTCATCGTACCCAGCCCCTTTGTGTCCATCCAATGCTCTGATGTATAAGACTTTTCCAGGGCTAATTAACAAAAACAAGGCCAAAGTAGTAACAACAAGGTGGATTAATTGCAATCATCTTTCATACTGTGTGGAACCTGCCAGTGTAGAGAGCAAAACCAACGTGTCACTTTGTACAGTTCGGTGTAGGATCAAAAGCGAGAGCTGTGTCACCCTATTGAGCAAAGGTGACAGCTCCCCATGCTCCTTATCCTTGGGCAGCCACGCTCATGGTCTCCAGTTAGAAAGACTGACACAAACAGTGAAAATTGTGTGGTGAGAGATGAAGGGAGTCCACGCTAACTCTTCCAATGTCGTTGCGTTGCAGATTTTGTGCCTTGGCAAAGCGTCGAGTCGAAGGGATCCCTGGCAGGAAAACCATTATGGTTCCTCCCTCGGAAGAGTACTCCACGCCTCTGCACCGCAAGGTGCCCGAGGACACTGACCCCGAGCTGGTTTTCCTCTGTCGTCACGTCTACGACTTCAGACACGGGCGCATCCTGAAGAACCCGCAGTAGTGCAGCCCTGCAGTGGGACCGCGGTGAGGGGCGAGCGGCACCGGAGAGCCGACAGCGGGCTGGCAGCCTGGGACATGCGTGCGCTCGTGGCGACTCACCTCGTGCTGCTTGCAGAGCAGAGCGCCCAGCGCTCTTTCCTCGGATTGAACAGCGCGCGCGGGAGCAGATCCCTGCGGAGGAAGGCAGCAGTTGAAAGCACAGCACTTCGTTAAAAGCATAAATGAAAATATATACGTATAAAATAAATATATGTATATAGATATAGGTACTTGCATATGTAAATCTATATCTATATATGTATCTAGAGATGCATATATTGGGAGGAGGGGGTTGTAGGGGATAAAAGCCAGTAAGCTGAATCCAGAGCCATCGTTGGTGGGGACGGTGGGAAGGTGCAGGAGGGATGCTGTGGTGTGTTGGATGAATCAAGCTGTGATAGTTCTGTGGTTTTCATGCCCTGATGTGTAGTGGGAGGACTGAGACCGGTTCCTTGGCAGAGCGCAGGAGTCTCCTCTGTCCCACAGGGAAGAGGGAAGGTTCCTGGTGAGCGAGAGCTCCCCCGAAATACAACAGTTGCTTTTGAAGCTACCTGGATGCAGGGTGGCGTTGTGTCATGCTTGAATTGGTTTTGCTCCATCAGGGGGAAGAGGTAGCCTCTCCCCCCACCCCTTTTTTCCCCTCCTAATCTCTCTCTTCTCCTCACCTTTTTAAGAGGCGTTCTGCGATTCACCACCCGGACTAAGGCTTGGCAGCCAGGCTAGGAAATCTGCTCCAGCTCAGAGGCAGAGAGGGAGCCGGCAGGATTTACCTCCCAGTGTGGCATTGCAGAGAGCCATGCATCTGTCCTAGGTGCCCTTCCCTGAAGGATCACGCATCCCATAAGGCGCGCTGCCAGCAGGCATGCATTGCTCTGGAGCTGGGAGCACACAAAGTGGGCTCCGTTGGTGAAAACCACGTTTTCTCCTCTCTTCTGAGCATTGCTCTTGCTCTGATGGTGCAGAGGGCTGTAGCGATAGAAGTGGGTTTACTCCTTTCTTCCCAGTTTGTTTTTCTGTAATGTCTTTTAACCCCACGTCTTCAATGTGAAGCTAGGCACCTGGGGGGAGAAATGGCAAACACTCTGAGTGGTTTTTGGCTTTTTTTCCTTAGCCCCCTTTTATGGCACTGTTGTAACCCTGGGTGTCCCACTGAAGCCACCAGCAGAGCTGTCCCAGTGCTGCCTTGCAGCTTCCCCTCATCTCCAAACCCCTCCTGTCATCCGAGCGAGCTCACCAAAGTGGCTTTGTGGCTCCTGAAAGGACCTGAGTACTGGGAAGGGCTTGCACTGACAGATGCAGCCCACGCCCCGCAAATATTTTTTGCCTCTTGCCTTACGTGTATAGATCCTAGATAGACTTTAGTTTATCTTCAACGCAAGCTGTCGGAGTTGATCCTAAAGCAAACCAAAGGACGGTGTAACAGAGTCCGCCGAGTCAGCCTCGCCAAGCTGGGATCCGTGTCGAGATTGCACTAATGGGAAGGATGAGGAGCAACGCCGTGTCGGCTGGAGCCGCTCCCGTGAGCTAGGGATCTGCATCTTTCTGCTTTTTGGGGGGGCTTCCGAACTCACGTTAAATGGTGGAAGCACTGAAACTGCTTTCACGTCATCCTGTCGGTGGAAGCGACGCTACCTGCACTGCCTGCTGCCCTGGTGGGAGCGGCATCGGCTCGCTCTGGCGGCTGCACGCCCAGAAGGAAAACCCCATGGCATTGAATCCGTGACGTGGGCATAGCTTGTTAACCAGGAGGTCTCCAGAGATTTGCTCTACATACCAAAGAGGGGAACGTGTCTTGAAGAAGAAGACGTAAGAGGAGATGACAAGAGCTGGCACCCACCACAGGGGACAGCAAGGCACCCGTCTCCCTGCTGCTGGTGGACGATTCCTGCTCGGTGTTGCAGAAGGTGCTGGAAAAGCCCCGTTGTTCTTGCCAAGGGGCAAACACCCTGCTCTAGGACATCTGACCCTAGGTGCGTAGGCGAGAATCCACGGGAGAAGCATCTCCCTGATACCTCAAGATACTGTTAGTGTCAAAGTAATTGCTCAGATTTCTCCCTAACAATTAGCTTGGGCACTGGTGGTCTCTTGGAAGGACACAGCTGGGCTGCCCGTGCAGCGGCGCTGCTGGGATAGGATTTGGGAGCGCTGCTGGGGCTCTCGGGTGACCGAAAATGCCATGGGGAGGGGGGCCAGGAGGTGTCAGAGAAAGTGTTCCCTGCTGCTGCTGGGTGGGAGGGCGCTGGAGAAGCAGAGCTGCTCCTGCCCATCACGATAGAGGGGATCGTGGCCACCCAGCACACGGGGAGCAGAGCAGCTGCGCCCTCGGGCCGTGGCCGCACGGTGCCAGCCAGGGAGGACACGGGGAGCCCTAAATGCACGTGCTGGCCTCGGCAGGGGCGCTGCTGCCACCCGGCCCGGAGCAGGCAAGCTGCCTGCAGCCACCTCCCTCTAGCACAAGTGCCATCGGACGCAGGATGCTCCAAGACCCACTTGCCAGGCCAACCCTGAGCATTGCTGCACAGTCAGGGAAGGGTTTGAAACCCAGCCTTGGAAACCACAGTAACTCGATGAAATTCCTTCTTCTGACCCCTCTCCCCCCCCCCCGCTCCCATCTTTGTCCTGGCTCCTCTCCAGGCAGAAGAGAAGTTGCGCTTGCCCTGGGCTTGGAAGGGGCTCTGCTCCGTGTCCGGAGAGGACAAATCCCGACTCTTCTCATGTTAGAACCTGCTTCAGGCCAAGAACATTGTTTGAGATTCACGTGGTTGCTTATGCTGTTGTGCAAACAGCATGTAAATGAATCGAAATGTCTTATCCATAATGAAAATATTTCATGCTTTTTTAATCTATTAGATATGGAAATATTTTTTGAAACTGAAAATGCAGCCGGTAGAATTTAAATTGAAACGTAATACATGTAAAATATATTTTAGTTGATAATTTTGTAAAATGCACTTTTTTTGTGTCTCTTCCCTGGTTTCCCAGATCTGTATTTCAGTGTTTACAGATGGAATGAGAACATTCCCTATACCCTCCTTCTGTGAGAAAGATATATTAGAAGTAATTCTTAAAAAATAAATTTGAAAAATCGTATTGATTTAGAAAACAAAATCAGTGCAACGCTGTTCTTCTTCTTGCCCAAGCTTTTCAAGATGGGTACCTGCGGGGTGCAGGACTTGAAGAGCCTGGAGGGTGCTGATGGGAGAGTGAGTTTTGGTGCTTGGGGCTGTCCCTGGAGGACGGGGTCCCCATCCTGGCTGGGACACAGCCCCAAAATGAACGGCCGGTGAGGCTCCTTGTGAAAACGGAGTGAGAGCATGGAGGATCGGCCAGGGGGGTGAATTTTTTATTTTATTTCCAGTCTGCTCTCAACAGCTGCTGTCATAGGAATAGTTAAGTCTGCCTTTCAGAAGGGGAAGGTGTTAGTGGCAAAGGCTGTCTCCACAGGCTTGGGGTGTTAGCCCGTGCTTTAGAAGCGCTTTAGGAGCATTTTGAGAGGTTGGTTTGAGAAAAGCATTCCCCACGGAGCGTCACCTCTACAAGCCAACAGTCCACTCGGCAGCATTTCTGCCAGCCCAGCAGCGTCCCCGCCCCATGGCACCAGACGCGTGCATGCTGAGGACAGGTCCAACGAACTGTATCGCCTCCGTGGACATCCCCAAAAGGCATGAGGGGGATCCCAAGCGGGTGTAAGTGCTGAGAGGAATGAGGTAACCCACCTGAAGCCACACAGTGGGGTCAGCACTTCTGTGAGGAGCAGGATCTGGCGGAAACCCTCCGTGCATCCGAACGCAGGTGAGTGCAGGCTGAAGGTGCTGAGCTCGGGTGCTTGCAGCAAGCAGCAGGTCCTGGGGGTAAGGCCAAAATGATTCTGCCTGGACAGCGGTGGGAAGCAGCTCTGCAAGCAAAACACTGGCAAAAAGCTGCTGCCAAAGCTGCTCGCCCCAAAATTGTGGCATTTGGTGTCAGGTTTTGGTGCCCTCTGCATCCACAGAGCTCCAGGCGCAGAGCAGTGGGGAGGAGCCGTGGTTTAGCTCTTGGCTGGGTGGCTGGCCCTTGGAATGGGTTATTTCTATAAATAATACCGTGTTTTAATTAGAGCTGGACCCTTGCGTGCCTGGGAAGGGGGAGAAATGAGCTCTGGGAACAAAATGAGCAGGATGAAAAAGTGACGGCTGGTACCAATGCTGGATTAGCTCCTAATTATAGAGAGGGGAGTGAGCGGCGAGCGTGGTTTGTGGCATGAATGCAGATGGGCTGGGCATGGGTACAGCAGCCTTGAAACACAGGGCAGCAGCGCAACGGGGTTTTGCACTTGTCTCTTGCCCCAAGATTGCCTCAAAAGGGAGATTTTGAGATTGCCCTGTTGGTGGGAGCAGGGTATGGATGCGCGCAGGTAGGGCCACCGCTCCCACCACCTTAAGCAGCCACCTTGCCGCCCTGCCAGCCTCATTAGCCCATTTTCATTAAGTTCCTGGTCTGACATCTTCGTGGGATTAGGGTTTGGTTTTGTTTTTTTGCCAGAGGATCTTTGCTTTTTTTGATTTCCCTGCCCATCACCGTTAATGAGGAGCCCTCTTACCATGCTGCTCCCTGTGGGGAGCTGTGGAAGGGTTAAGCACTAACCTGGAGGAGTGGATAAAAATGAGAAAATTTGGGCTGAAAAGGGAAAACCTTCTTGATAATGAAGTGCAGTTGGCTGCGAATTATCTCCCATGGGGAGAAAGGAGCTCATCCTGGGACATTTAAATTTGCAAGCCAGTGTGGGGTGAGCAGGCGTGATGTGCCTGACCCCGGATTTTTGCTAAAGACCCACTCGAAACTTTGAAGTTGTGCTTGGTGCACGTAGAGTGCCAGGGCTGAAACCCTGAGACATCAGCAGTGGGGTGGCCAAAATGTGCTCTGTGCACACCCTCTACCTCTACAGCTGCTGCGCTTTGCCAGGCAGTGTTGATGTCTCCCAGGGGTCGATTTAAAATAAAAGAAAAATTGAGAAGAATTTTCTATCCCAGCTCTTCATGCACAGTGAGCTGAAAAGCTGTGATTAACGTCAAAGAAAAATTGATTTATTGTTGAAATTGGCTACCCAAGGAGCTGCGCCGAGGGCATCCAGCACTCCTGGGGCTAGCGTTGAATGAATTTGGGCTCTTGTGCCCTCACGACAGTGATGAAGGTAATGGGCACGGGCTCCTTGCAGGTTTCATCTGCCCTGGCTTCCACACGTGGTGTCCAGAGGTGGGCTGCTGGGGTGATTTTGGTGCTTGGGGCTGCAGCCACCTGCAGGGTGAGGCTTGGCACTGGAACAGGCATGCTGGAGGGGCGGGAGGTGTTACAAAGCCCATACGTAGGCTGGGGAATTAAAATCCGTGCAGAAGAAGGGGACTGCAGAGGAAGAGGGGTGGCTCACTGCAGCCTTGGGGTGTTGGTGCACCTGCTCACCCCATGGCTCAGGGCTGTGTTTTGGGGCAGCTCCTTGCCAGGGGAGGCACCGGGGGGCTCCTGGCACAAGCTTCTGCAGTTGCTTCCCTACGGGCTTCATCGCTGCCTTCATCCCCCTGGAGCAGAAGCAGAGCAGCTCTCGGTGTCTGCTCCGGTTACCGAAGTATCTTCCCACCTGAAGCAAAAGCCACAAGCTCCGTGGCTGTGTTTAACCACTGCCTGAATGCTGCTAATTGTCACCGGCTGTAGCGGTGCCAAAGCTCACCCCAGTCAAGAGACGGGAGCGATTTCGGCCGTGGCGTTCACACGATGGAGCGCTCGGCTTGGTCCCGTGCAAGCGGCTGCCAAGCAACGAGCAGCACCCAGACCTGAATAAAAACCCAGCTCAGCCTGTGTTGTTTGTCCCCGCTGAAGCCCTTCCTCACCCCGCAAAGCTGTTTTTCCAGAGATACCGAGTTGGGTGGTGCAGGAGGGCATCTCCTGCGGGAAGACAGCAGCAGGAAGGTAGCGCATCCCCTTCAGCCCCAGGGAAAGGAGGCTGCAGGGTGGGGACCAGCTGAACCACGCTGCTCCGGTCTCCTGCAAACCCCAGAAATTCAGCCAAATCTGCCCTTTTAAAGTTATTCCTCCCTGTAATGGCAGCAGGGTGTTCAAACAGTGGGTTGAGGGCACACGTGCTGTTTCAATTACTCTTGTTCTTCCAAACACTAGTCTAAAATACAGGTTAAGAGCTCTGCATGCTCCTGGGGGAGATTTTGGGGCAGGCATCCCCTGCCAACCCACCTCTTCTTTCCAGCAAGTCGTCTTTCCTTCCTTGCTGGAAAACTCCTACCTGTGCTATCAGCACATTCGACACGGGACGGGGCCGTGTGCGTGGCCACCAAAGGAGCCCCCAGCACGACACAAATCTGCAGCACAGCTCTGTGCTGATGGAGGTAATTAATCAGAATCTATTGAAATTATCAGAATTAATCAGTAATTTATCAGAAATGCCACGATGGCAGATAACACGAGGCTGAGGAGCTGTTGTGGGAGCAAGTGTGGCGTTCGTGTCACTTGTTGCTATAGGGATGGGACGGCTTTTCCGCCGGAGCCTCTAGTGAGAGCAGCTAATCCATTTCTAAGTGGAAAGGATATTTAATAAAGGAAACAATTTAAATGGGATTTACACAATACACTGCGTGGAAGCACCATTTATTCTGCAGCTTTGTATTTAATTTTCGTATCTCCGTAAACCTCTTCGGAGTGCTCTGTAGGAACGAGCGGCGCTTGGAGCGGGTTCGGCTGCCCAATAATTCTTAGCCTGTTGGTTTGTGTTTACCCTACGGGGGAAGCACACAGCATATGATGATAAGCCAGGAGGGGCAGGGTGATGCCTGCAGGTGTTGGCTGGGCACCGCCTGACCCTTGCCCAAAATTAATTCTGTTTTTAGAGAGGCATGTCGCACACCTCGCTGCAGGTAGTGCTCTGCTTGTCTGCGCTGACTTCACAGAAAAGGGAAAAGAAAGCAGCCCCTGTGCAAGCATCTCTTAAACGCCAGGCAGGTTGCTAGAAGCAGTTTTCTTTGTTGCTCTGAGTTTTCTCTGCTCATGTAAATAACACAGTTCGCAAGGCGGTGTGCTAGGCAGCAATGGCAGTACCAGGCATGTTGAGTGTTTGATGAATGAGATGGTTGCGGAAAACCTGGCGGGGTTTCCCCTTGGGAAGTGGTTTGGGACTGTTCCTGAAGCATTTCTGCTTTCCACAGCGGGGACGTCGTGGTTTGGAAAACATCAAGTGCGCTGGGAAAGAGTGGGTAAGAAACCTTTTCTCCTTTCCTCTCCAAAAGGTGAACTCCCCATATGCCTTCGTGCCACGATTCAGGCTCCCTGGGTTTTCTCCTGTGACATAAACATAATGTTTTTTTAATTATTTTTATTATTTTTTTTTAATATGTAGAGTTCGAAAACCCTGTCTGTAGCAGCACATCTTTTCAAAGCACTGAGCATGCTTTTGGCAGTGCCTGAACCCGGCGATCAAAACGTGGGGCACTGGGTGCAGGAAGGACCACGTGCGTGCGCCATGGGGCTATGCCTGGGGCCAAGAATATGAAATTCTCCAAGGGATGAAGCTCTAAATTGCTCAAAATTGAGGGTGACCTCGCGACTAAATGCTTCCCCTCCATCCCAGGCTGGGATGGGGTGGTGGAGATGTTTCTTCTTTTCCAAGCGCAGCTCCCAAATCCTCCCCTTTTGTATCGGAGCTGGAGTGCAGCAAATAAGTAGGGTTGAGTTAATACCACACTGTATAATTACAGTCTATAAAGAGGGAATTATATGGCATGTTAGTGCCATTTATTTTACCGTATTAGCTGCTGTCGTGCACACAAATGAGCATGGTTGGGTTTTGTTCTCGCCTCCCTGCAAGATGAAAGCCGAAACGCCTGCTGTGAATGGATTTCCTAAAGGGAGCGGGGACGCCCCGGGAGCTGCTCGAATGCCCGGTGCCAGCAACCCTGCAGGCGTGTGGGGCTGTAAACACGGGGCTGAAAAAGCAGCAGGGCTTCCCTGCAAAGCCAACTCTGTTTCCAGAGTCTTCATCCAGCAACAAGAAGAGACGCTCCCGACTTTGATTTATTTTATTTTTTTTCTGATATTTGAGAAAGTTGGCTTGCAATTTAAATTCCCTCCTTTGCAAGCATTTTCATGAGAAACTGTGATTTGAGGAGGATGACTGTGGGCCTTCAGGAGAACAAACAACTTTTGCACGGCCTGAGGGTTGTAGTGAGCATGGTGTGGAGGATTAGGGCATCCCGAAGCAAGACATGGGGCAGCGTGGGGCCGCAGTGCAGAAAGCATCCTCTGCTCCATGCAAGATGTCCCCAGTGGGCACAGCCCCTGGGATGGACCATTGCAGAGGGAAGGTGCTGTTATAATCTTGTAATAAACCCATGTGGAAAAGGATTTCTTTGTTAAAGGGTCAGACCCCTGGTCCTCCATCTTCTAGTGTGAGAATTGTAATGCCTGTGTTAGATTCCTAATCATTTTTTTCTAAAATCTGGGGAAAAAAAAAATGCGCTATTTTAGTTATTTATAGATGGGGGAAGACAGTCTCCAGTGCTTTTCTGAAGAAAGACCAATTTCTCCATGGTAAGGAAGCAAGGGGAAGCAGATTTACTTATTTATTTTATTGCTCTTGACATTTCCTTTAAAATTATCCAGATGGGATGGATGGAGTCCTGGAGTTCTTGCTCAAGTCACTTCTGCTGCTTTGCCTAATTAAAACAGCACATGCTCTCTAACAGTTCATTTTTCAGGAGATGAAGCTTTCTCTCTTCTGTTTCCCGCTACCCAGATCCTGAGCTACCTCCTTCATTTTCCACTCTTGAATGCTCATATCCGACCCCATCTTTATGCTGACACATTTGCAAGGAGAAAACCCGTGCCTGCCAAGCACCTCGAGACCTGCACGATGCTCTCAGCCACTCCGGTGAGGACCACCCAGCAACTCAGGGGATGTTAATCATGTTGAGGAATACCCTGCTTAATGGAGCTGTCTTGGTAAAACAGGTGGGCTTTGGGGGGCTCAGTTGGCTTTTAGTTGGCTGTGCTTTAGTTGGGGGCTCGAGGACAAGTTCCTTCTTAATTCCAGCTTGAGCCTCTCTTTCTTTTAACTTACACCTAGCATTTCTCATCTCCCAGTACCCATCACTATCACTGTCCAACCTCCCTCTCGAACAAATTTCCTGGGGCAAAGCATCCAGTTTGCAGGCTGTTCCTTGCTCCCGATACATGAAAGGACATTGCAAATGAAAATAGCTACCCATTTGACCTCAGCCCTACTTTCCTGCCTTGTGGTAATAATTTCTGGCATCAGAGATGAGATGCTGCAGATTTGGGAGGCGTCAGAGCAGATTCAGTCCTTGCTTTCCTGCCTGTGAAATTAGTTGGCTCACAAAAACATTAGTCATATTCACGCAGCAAGTACTAAAAACTTGCATGCTGGCAAGCCCCCCTGGGCATGGTGAAGTGTCCTAGGCTTTCACTACATCCATTTTGCTCATTTATCCAGGAAAGAAATTGCAATTTCTTACTCTGACATTTGGTTTTGATTTGTTTTATGAAGGAATGTAAGCAATTTCTTTCCTTTCAGACCCAGGAAAGTGTTATTAGGTGCCATGTAGCATTGCCTTCCCTTAACAGATATTTCTGCCTTTCTACCAAGACTTGGGAGGAACATATATAATGAAGAAAGAATATTTCCAACCATCTATCAGGCCGGCATCGGTGAGAACGATGCATTTTCACAAGACAGCCAACCCTTCTGACACTTTTTTCCCACTGGAAATAACGCCCTGTCTGGCACATTTATAGGAGATCTTTAACCCCCAAAAAAGTCATCGACCGAAGATGTGGCAAAGCATAAACCCTCCAGCAATTTTCATTTCTAAGGATCAGTCTTGCTGCTGCAGCATCCCTGCTGTGTGTGGCAGATCACTCAGTGCTGACTCCAAACTTTCCCGGTTATTTAAGCGTGCAAGGCTGGCTGAAGCAGGTAATGAAGCTGGTGGCAATCACTGGAGAGGACTTGCAGGACTCGTAAGTTCATTACAACCCCACAAGAGCTGTTTGGGAGCCTTGGGGAACTGATTATTGTAAAGATGAGCAGACGTACCTAGAATGAGTTTGGAGACTTTGAGACCCTCTGGCAACGTGAGTTTCATAGCTGCACACATTTAATGTGTGTTCGTACTGAAAATTTGATGATAAAGCCACAGCTGGCTGCTGACGTTAGTGATGTCTGATATGTGCACAACTGGTAGGGAGACACAGCCCTGGTCCGGAGGGGCTGGGAGGAGTCTGAGACTGACCAGTGGAGGATGAAGAGCAGAAAAAGGAAGTTTTGGTTTCTACTGCTTAAAATTTTTTGTTCTCTGCATTGGAAGGGCTCCTGCACATTGACCTGCTCTTTTTCAGTAGGCCTGGAAGCCGCTGCCCGCGGCCAGTGCCAGGAAAGCTCTGACTCAGAGCTGCTGTTACTGAAACGCCGGTCCCTGCGCTATTTCTGAACTTCCCCTCACCTCCTGCCCAGCTGGAGCAGATCCGAGCACTGGTGCCTATATGGTGTGTATAGCCCCAGCGGGGAACGTACAGCCTTGCAGCCTGCCCCACAAATTTACTGTCCTTGCAGTCCCGGGGACCTGAGCGTGTTCTTTTCCTTCCTCCAGGCATCAGCACACTGGGAAATTGGCAAAGCCAAGGTGGGACAAGCTGCTGTGGCTTCTACTGACCGTGTGTGGTGGTTGTTTCCTTGCAAAAAGGAACCAAAACTCCTGAAAAGGCTCAGTTCCCAGGCAATTGCACAGTTACGCACAACAGAGCAGGGAAAACGGCATTAAACTCAGCATAAGGTCTTTGCAAGTTCAGCCAGCTGCATATCAATTAATTTGCAGTTGCAAGATAAGCAGATCCTTCAGCACTACATTTTCCTTGAAAATAGTGATTTCTATTACGAGCAAGACAGACCCAGCCTATCATAACAATCTGCTCTGAATTATTTAGCATATTCACCCAGCATGTTTGACTTGTTTTAAAAAGACTTTTTTCCTAGAGAGATAAGAAACTCTGCTTTACATAGAAGCCATTTCACAATCAGCTCACTACACTTATCCACTTCCTTAAGAGGCTTTATTACACTAAATTACTGGATAATCTGTGGACACACAGCCACGATATCAGATCTCTTCTCTTCAAGCTTTGCTTGTTTTGACTTTTGATCTGGAGCTGCTCGTATCGGTCCAAGAGGTCCTATTTTGCCCACATTTACTTGTCACTGTCCTGTCACGCTGCACTGTGCTTGTTTGGAAAGCTGGCATCAGCTCAAGTGGTTGTTCTTGAAAGATTCTTTCTTTTTTTTGCTAAACTTTTTGTTGGGGCCTCATGTGTTCTTACTTTTTGCAGTTTCTCAGCCCAAAGTAAATATCGGATCTTACCCGAAAGACCAGCAGGGCCTTGGCAGGGCATGTGGCAGTGCTTGTGATGACCATCAGTGTTTGATCTCATGCTGAGCTGGAAGGACACGTATGTCCTTCAGTCTTTCTCTCCATCCCCTATAGGAATTGACACTTTCTTTGTTAAGACCATTTCTGTTAGTCAGGGATGAATTGTACAATCTGCTTTAAACCTGAGTGTCACTTTCATAAATGATACTGGGATACAGTGTAATGCAGTTAAATATATAAAGCAATGCGTTATGATGTTGCTTCTCTGCTCATGTGAGTTCTCATCGAGGGGAAAAAAAAAAAAAAAAAAGACTTATTCAACACCAGTTGGTGGTTACCTGGGGGTGGAGGGAACGTGCTCCTAACCCCTTGGTCTGGACAGGCAATGAACTGACGTTTTCTGTTCCTGCTCTCAGGAATGGTCTTTGCTGGGCTGGCAAGAGCAGTCCTGCCACAGATTGCAATGCCAACCCTGTGATCCTAAGGCAAAAGTAAATGGTGGGGTTTGAAAGCAGCTTGAAGAGTGTTGTAAATTATAAAAATCCTATTTTTATATCCTTAAGAAATAAGTAATTGTGGGGAAGAGGCTGCCGTTACACCCCTAGGTAGATGAGGATCACTCTGAGATCTGGCAAAGCATCTCTATGAGCATGGCTATGAGAGTTTTCCTTGTTCCGTTGTGCTGCATATAGCTATGGGATGCAAACAATTTACTGTGACTTGGTGCGGATGAATGTGTCTTCTGCATAGGGACTTTAAGATTCCTACAGATGAAAGGTGCAGTTTAAGTGCAGCCATACTTTACCCATATATAGCAACAACAGCTGGATTTGGTTAATCCATTGGGCATGCTGTAAAGCCTGCCTGTTTTCCCAGGCACTCACAGTGGGGGTGGATTGAGAAGGTTGCTCTGTGCAGAGCTGTAAGTGCTGCTGGTATGGGGGACAAACAGTGCTGTGGGCTGCATGTGCTGTCTGAGTTACAGGAGACACGGATTTTTACGGTGTCTGTGAGATGTCGCTTTTTAAATGTGAAAAAGCAAAGGAACAGACTCTGAAATTTTACATTTGAGTAAGTACAATTTATTCCAGGCAGTGCTGAGGGTAGTTTCTTAACACAATGCTCTACATGCTCCAGCAAGATCCAGTGATAACATCACTGGCTAGTCATTATGCACTAGTCTGGGCTAGGATGACAACTACTGCAGAAATACTTACGTGCAGTGGAGAAACAAGCATCAAAGTTTGTCTAGAGTGCACCATGGAGTCAGCAGATCAATTAGATGAAACAGCATGTCTGCAAGCCTCTTCCTTCCCAAACTGACAGTTTACAATTAGGATCAGTGAGATGCTCACAGATGCAGTCATCAGCAGGCCTTCTGTTTTCTGTGCATCTTATGCGTGGTTCCTGTAATTGTAGCAGAGCCAGAATACATATTTAGTTGGTCAAAATGAGGATCAGTTGCCTTTAGTTATATGGAATAAAGTGACAAAGGTAAACACGTGAGGTTTGAAAGCATCCTGAAAAGGGCTGCCAGTTATTACAAAATCCTTGATATATCTGTAAGAAAGAACTAAACAATTCCATCTCTTGTGCTTTGCAGTACAAGCTTTATAGGCAACTCACAGCAGCCTAAACTTGAGGTTTCTTAGTGACATTTTATGTTTGAAATGTATCTTCTCTGAAGAAATGGATCTCTGAAATATACTCCAGTAGTTCTGGACACTCTGAACATGGTGCTTCTTTTAACTGTTTTGAAGATCAAGTTTATTACCATGCAGAGTGAGCATTAGCCACATTCAGTATAATTTTTTTTATTTTTTTTTTTATCAGTGACATGGGCTTTAGTCCAGCACCACAAATCCTGTATTTTCTTAGCTATGTTGTTTCTATAGAGACTTTGCATCCTAACAAAGATTGTGCTATTAAGACCAATCCTTAAATCAAAGTTTCCTTGCATACCAGGGAGAAAAAATGAACTGACTGACATTTTGGGCCATCTCCTATTTCTAGCAGTCTGGAATATATATTCAGAACTCCTTGGATACCATATGTAACTACTCCAGACCTATAGATATCACAAGTGAATAGAAATAAAGGAGGGCAAGTGGTGCTAGGCTAGCATGCCTTCTAAGAAATAAAAATTTCCCTTGTTTGTTTTGGAAATAGTATTAGTGCCCTTACTAGTGTTTACTGTAATCAGTCTTCTTCTCCGAGATGCAGACTTTCCAAGTAGGTCTGATTCTCATCTCATACATTGGCACACCTTCAGTTTCCACTGGTATCAAGATCAAGATCAGATCCTCGGACCTGTCCTCTGAAATCATATCAGAAATCTGGTAATGCTACAGATTGTGCAGATTTTCAGCTGTGCTGCTGATCACAGTGTAGAATATTCAGTATCTTCCTAAAACGAATGCTGTATTTACATCAAAATAAAACTGTAAAATGTAAAATAATCTAGCTTCAGGCACTTGCACTTCACTACAAATACTTTGTCTGTCTTGGCTGACAAAACACTCTCGGTTTTTGATCAAAGAAAACTAAGCTGTTTTCTTTTGATGTTAAGAAAGCTTTTGACAGAGTCCCTGGAAGACTAGTTAAGAAGCACAAACCTTGTGGTATACTCCGAAAGTGCAATGAAGAAAAATATGCTGAACAATACAAGTATGAAATGATTTCTGCTCTGGAAAGAGCTCCATTTAGAAATTGCATCCTTATGTCTAGTTGAGCATTTACCTGCTGTTCGGGCTGCCTACCTGGCTCCAATTACAAGCCTCTGGTTACAGCTTGTTGCTGCTTTTAGGGTTTGCTTTAGGCGAAGGTGGTGTGAGGAGAGCTTCAGCTCGAGTCATGCAGACAATCTGAAGAGCAAGGCTTGGGGGAAATACCTATGTATTCAGAAATATTTTTCTTTGCCTTCCAGGTGGTGGCACAGCTGTCCTTGGCTTAGACTCCCCTCTGCACAGCACCCAAGAAGCTGCAGAGAGCTCACAAGGTAACTTAAATCACTTTATCTTCCACTTTCAATGCTGAAACTGTGCAATAAAATGTTAAAGGGTTAAACAAAACATGCCATAGCTAATTAATAGTAGTCAGGCTTAATGAAGTATTGGGGAAAATGCAGACTACAGACATCTAATTAAAGCCTGTATCATGCTGCAGAATGACTAAATACAAATGGGGAAGCACTGGGTGTCAAAAGGTGCAGCTTCAGACTCGGTGGGTTTAAAACCCACTCTTTGCACCTCAGTGTT
This sequence comes from Netta rufina, assembly GCF_964035555.1. Classification (NCBI taxonomy): domain Eukaryota; kingdom Metazoa; phylum Chordata; class Aves; order Anseriformes; family Anatidae; genus Netta; species Netta rufina. The sequence continues at coordinate 46,700,176 of NC_140128.1, forward strand.
TGTTACAGGAACAGTGTGTGCAGGTAGGGTCTGGGTGCAGAAAACGCAGCCCTGAAGGGTCTGGAAGCCTCCTCTGGTCTACGAGCATCCTCCAAATCTGTCCTGTAGTTCGGAACCAAGCCCAGGGGTGGTTTATTTCCTTAAATGTAATACTTATTATGGGGAGAGGAGAGCGTGGGATGTTCGTGCACCCTAAAAACTGCGCCTGCCCTGAGTGAGGCACTCAGGAACCGAGGAACGCGGTGGGGCTGCAGCCCTGACTGGAAGGGCGGCGGCGGCCGGCTCTGGGCTCCCGTCCCTCACGGAGCCGCCTGAAGGGACCGGAGGACACCCTCCGAGGCTCCCTGCCCGCTCCCCCGTGAGGGGAAGAAGGAGGCAGGGATGGAGAGAAGGGGGAAGGACGGGCGCGGGGCGGGGACGCCGCGAAATGGCCGCCGCCTCCGCCGGCCCCCTGCCCGCCCCGCGCGGCCGTCACTGCCGGCGGCTGCCCCGCCTCAGCCCCCTTCCACGGTGCCGGCGGCCGGGAGCCGGCATCCAGCTCCCCCCTTCTCCCCGGTCATGAGGCTGGGAGGCTGAGGCGGCGTTGGGCCGGCTCCTTCGAGGCCATGTTCCCCCGGTCCCACTTCTCCGGGGAGGTGAGGCGGGCGCCCGCCTCGGCCTGCAGCCGGTCCCGTTTGCGGGCGGGCGGCACGGTGCTGCTGCCCTCCATGTTGATGTTCGGCGTGATCCTGGCCTCCAGCGGGCTGCTGCTGATGATCGAGAAGGGCATCCTGGCCGAGGTGAAGCCGCCCCCGCTGCACCCGCCGGCGAGTGAGCTTGCCCGGAGGGTGGGTGGCAGGGAGGTCCCCGGCGACTTCGACCATGAGGTGCTGCGGGACATCCGCAACCGCACCATCCGCTCGGTCTGCGGGCAGCGGGCCATGCCCCGCAGCGTCTGGGAGCTGCCGGCCGGCCAGCGGCGGACACTGCTCCGTCACCTCCTGGTCAGCGACAAGTACCGCTTTCTGTACTGCTACGTCCCCAAGGTGGCCTGCTCCAACTGGAAGCGCATCCTGAAGGTGCTGGATGGAGCGCTGGAGAGCGTCGACGTCAAGCTCAAGATGGACCACAAGAGCGACCTGGTGTTCCTGGGGGACATGAAGCCAGAGGAGATCAACTACCGCCTGAAGAACTACTACAAGTTCATCTTCGTGCGAAACCCCACAGAGAGGCTGCTGTCAGCCTACAGGAATAAGTTTGGGGAGATCAAGGAGTACCAGCTGAAGTACGGGGTGGAGATCGTCAGGAGGTACCGGAAAAATGGGGGTAAATCAGCAGGTGATGACGTGACCTTCTCCGAGTTTCTCCGCTACCTGCTGGATGAGGATGTGGAAAAGATGAACGAGCACTGGATGCCCATCTACAACCTGTGCCAGCCCTGCGCTGTCAGGTACGACTTCATCGGCTCCTACGAGCGGCTGAATGAGGACGCAAACCATGTTCTTGAGAAAGTTCAGGCACCTTCCTTCATCCGCTTCCCAGAAAGGCAGTCGTGGTACAAGCCCGTGACAGCAGAAACACTCCATTACTACCTATGCAACACCCAACAAAAGCTGATAAAAGAGCTGCTACCAAAATACATCCTGGATTTCTCCCTCTTTGCCTATCCCCTTCCAAACATCACCAGCGAATTCTGTAGGCAATGAGTTTTTTGTTTCAGGATCTGGCAGAAATTCTGCCTACGCTGGCAAGGATTTGCTAAGACGGCCGTTGCTACAAATCATGTGTTGCTGCAGGGCCTGTGAAACACTCTTCTATGCATAATTTCCTAATTGTATACTTTTAAAACACTCTTTTATATAATTTTATATATTGCCTTTTCTGCTAAGAATACTTTTTGTATTGTTCCAATTTTAATGTGTACATATGCCGCTGACTCGAGCACAATAGCTTTTGTAAATCTATTTTGCTTCAAATTCTTTTTATGGCACGGCATGGAAAACTTTTGTAAGGATGTCAAGAAAATTGATATATTTTAAATATTCTTCCTCCTTTTTTTGTGTTTACTACTACGTAGTGCGCAGCTGACTCACAATCATAACTTAAAATAGTGGTTGATGCGCTGGAAGTCAGTGCTGTTAAAACTGGTCCTAGGTTAGACTAGAGGTAGTTTTTCAGGTATGAGTAAAAAAAAGTTAAAATTTGGCTTTGTTTCTACTTCATTTTCTCATATATAGATGGTGGTTGAGTGAGGCTGTGTTTTTTTTTTCCCTCATGACAGCAATAGTATCTGTGTTTTTGCTATTAATTACTTATCATTGAAACAAAACTAGTGATAAGATAATAAAAAAAAAAAGTGTGACATGATACGAAAATGCAATATATTTACTCAGCATAACATAATCAGATGCAGCATCAAGCTCTAACAATTTGCTCTTCTCTTTCTCTTTAAGCTAAAGATCTGATAAGATCAAAAGCCATCATGGCTCTTATGACAAAAAAACAAACAAACCAAAAAAAAATCCAACCTGTGCCTGTTCACAGCCTCAGTGGGTACCTGTGTGCCCACATGCATTGCAAACCACCATGGACAAACACTTTCTGCAGCCACATTTCGAACAATTGGCGGACTAGTTCCTCTTTTCTGATGTGCACATCGTTTTTGTAGCTATTTGTATTTAATTATGACTGTTAAATTGTAAAAGTTTGGGACATAATGTACAGTGCTGTTTCGGGGGCTGTGTCCTCCTTTTAAATAAAATTTTTATATGAATGAATCTATTGCTTTGTGCTTTTCCTTCAATGTTAATGTTTACTTGAATTCTTGTGAGAGGCCTTCTTCCCCTTATGCTATGCGTTAAAAGTATGACAAAGAGGCAATTCCTGCCTTGAATAATTTCTGTTATAAGTGTCAGAGCAGTGGTAACCAGTGGAGAAAGGAACTCATCCAAGCCGAACAATTAGACAACACAGGCAATTGGATAAAAAGCAGCAGTCAGCAGCAAAATAGGCACCTAATTGCAGTGGTGTTGATACAAAGCAGTGCAGATGGACTACAGGTACGGCAGAGACTTGATGGTTTCCTGGGATTAATCTCAAGGAAGTAACAGACAAAAATAAGTTTATTTCTCCTTTTTTTTTTTTTTTTTTTTTTTTTTTTTTAAATAAGATTTCCAAAATTGGAAGAAGGGCATGGAGCCCCATTCAACTGAACTCAAGGTGGAGGGATGGAAAATCCTGCCTAGGGCATAGCCTTACGTGACAATAGATTCACTGCATCTATGAACACACATGGTGAAATTGCCACCTCCTTCTGCTCAAGTCAATAGCACGGCAGTTTGAGTTTATGGAGCTCAAAGATTTCTACTTCTGATGGGATCAGGGTTGTGTATGAGAGCAATGAGTGCTACGCTCATGGACTTCAGCTCCTGGCTGCATCCTTCCGCATCCACCTGTGCCTTTCAAAAAATGCGTTAGACATGGGCTTTTGTGCCAGGTATGTGTGGCTAAAACTCCTGTCTGCCCTGGTGATTTTGGTGATGATGCAGGAATATCTGGGGCCCAGCAAGCCAATTGATCTGGATCTGCCTTGTTCTCCAGCCAAACACACCAGATGTCAGCTGGGAATCAGATTTAATTTTATATTGCGAAGCAAATGCCAGTGATGGAATGGTCTGGGTTTTAATTAAACATTACCTTAATGTCTTTCTAACTGGGAATAAGCTGGTTAGACTTTACTGTCTTTGTGTCAGTGAGGCTGAGGGAATGTTTCCTACTTGTTCAGCAACTGTGTTTTTGTTAAATGCTTATTTCTCAGAAATGTGAAAAGTTTGTGCTGCCTGCTTGTTTATCTGCTGCACCTTCTGTTCGCCACATTAATTTTTTGGTCTCTTGTCCCCTTAATCTCATTTATTGCACGCAGACGGATTTTGCTTGTCATGGATTCTGCACTTCACTGGATGTCATTGACTGCCTTTTTCTCTCTAAATAAAAGCAGACAGCCTTTTTCCAGTTCCTTGTACCCTTCTTTAAGAAAGGCTTAAATGTGAGCAAAACCCACAAAACCTCATAGCTTGAGCAGAAATTTGTACCATACCTGCCAAAGTGTGGAAAAGTCTTCCCAAAAGCCATGGCAGGGGAGGATTTTGTCATCTGCCTCTACAGCCCATTCCTCTTCCTCGGTCGGGGTCACGTCTTTGTTTTTCTGATCTGTCTTTGATTTTCTTACCTCTTTGTGGCAAGTCAGCCACTTGTAGGCTGGTGAATGCAAGTATGAAAAATCAATTGGGTTCCCATTAGTGCTACTTCTTTTTATCTGTAGCTAAAAATACAATTTTCTGAGAAACCTTTTAGCTGAGTAGGAAGGGAGCAAAAAGGAAAAGAAACTCATCTCTTACCAGCTGTTTTATTTCTTTTAGTCAGGTGTTTCTCTGGCGTGGAATAAATCCTGAGCAAATTCCAGAGCTGGCAGTGTCTGCAGGAGGTAAGAGACACGGAGCAGGATCCAGCCCTCCTCCTGGGGACCTGGGGAAACTGAAAGCAGAGACTTCAGTGAAGGACTTCAGAGCAGCTCTGGTACGTACTGGGAGGAGGTAATCATGAAGTTAGAAGCTGTCTAGGTTTGATCAAACTCTGTTCTTTCTCAAACACTTCTCCTTTCTGATCTATTCAGCATAGCAGCTCCTTTTTCCACTTTCCCATCTCCATTCTTGCAGTCGCCAAGCAGAATAAAAAGCTGATCTGTTCTTTTTTGATTTATTATTTGTGAAGCCTCGACACTAGATGGGATGCCCCAAGCTTCCCCAGCTTGAACAGCTGGAGGTTTTAGCGCTGGGGTCTTGGCCCTGCATTTTTCTCAGTTGCTTTTCCTAGCTTCATGTCAAAATCATTGCCCGGACCATGCCACTCTCCTGTTTTCTCTGCAGAAGCATGCGAGAATACCTGGAGACACTCTGGTAGCTTAATTCCGTCTCATTATATGGAGACCTTCTGACAATGTCCCTCTAGATTATCACAATGAGATTTTATTTTAATTTGCCATTAGTCCCTCCTTATTAAAAGGAGGTTACCTTAAAAAAAAAAAAAAAAAAAAAAAAAAAGCATTTGGGGCTCTCAATTTTTTCCATTTGTGTGTGCTGGTTTATTCTTGCTTCCCTGCTGACTCTTGGACATGCCAATCCACTTCTACCAAATTTAAGAGAAGAATATGTTGCACTGATCTTTTCATTGCTTGTAACTCCCATAGTTGTAGTGGGGGGCTGCAGAAAGAAGTTGAGTGCTTTACCCCCATGTGAGTGCTGGTCATGAGCCAGCCCTAACGCCTTCTCTTTCCCCCAAATCAATGCCTGTATGATGTCCAGAGCTCCCTGTGACATGGAGTGATTCTTTTTGCACGGAGGAATGCTTCCAGAGTATTTTATGAGGATTTAATTGGTCGTGAAAGAAATGCAATGATCAGAGAAGGCAACAGATGAAGAGTCTGAGGAAGAGCTGGGAGAGTTCTCTTTTGTAAGGTCAAGTTCCTGCACTTTGTGCTGATGAACACCTACTTCATGCCGTGGCTTGTTAGCAGACAGAGAGTTATGCTTGGTGCATGTTTGGTTCTGGACTGCTTGCTAGCAATAGTTGTGTCTGATTCCTGCCTGGGGTACATTTATATATTTTCTTACATTAAATCTCTATATCCCTCATAATATACATACACAATGATGTGGGATTTTGTGCTGGAGACAGGACAAAGGCATAAAACATTTTTTTTTTTTTTTTTTTTCCTCAGGGATTTAGTGATCCAGTATCAGATGCTAAATGTCCGTCAGTGCTCAGTGTGGCATCTTCCACACAGTCCTGCGTGCTTGTGTCTTTCCAATTTGCTGGCATTTCTTTTTGCTGAAAGCATGAAAAAAAAATAGGTAACTGCAACCTGCCATTATGATTTTGTTGTATCGGTTTGCTGGGTTATTTCTCATAACTCATGCTATACTTGAGACAGATTCACTCGTTCATGGATCAGGTCTGATTTAGGTGATCCTCCTGTGAAATGAGCTTTGTGCATCCTCTTGCTTCGTGGAAGAAGACCTTGGTTTCTGCAGCGGTGTGAGCACGGCAGCTCTGAGTGCTCCCAGAAGGAACGACCACAGGCACACAGTGAGAAGGTCCCTGCTCGCCAGGGGTTAACCAGCTGAGAGGTGTGAAAAATCCATCCCTGCTCTGTGTTGTCTTGTTTAAATCATAACAGCATGTCAGCGAGCCGACGTCTTAAATAATTTCCATATTGCACTGGGACTACAGGAATGGGAATAAGTGAGCCGTTTGAGTTTAGTATGCAGGGCTGCTGGTTTGTTTTCCCCTTTGGAGAAGGGAGCAGGACAGGTCATGATCCCTTATTGTTTCAAAAAATCGTTTTACGTATTGCCTCATTTACCAATTCCAATGTTAGCAGGTCTGGAAAGCCTCATCTCAGCATACCTAACACCCGCGGGGCCGGCGGTTGGCAGTGCGACGTGAGGAGCATTCGTCAAAGCATGGGGATTTCACACCAGGCAGAAGAAACCACTTGGACCTGGACAACTCGGGGAGGGAGCATCAGCATCGCAGAGCCAGTGCTGGTGACAAGGAGCGCTCACTGAGCTGGCATTTGGCGTCTGCAGCCTGGGCCCTCCGAATTTCTAAAGCAGGTTCATTGCAGCCAGCTGCTGGTGGAAAGAACAGGGTTTTAAGCACGGTCCCTCTGAGCTTCACAGCTGAGCTCTGGTGCGTGCGTCAGATTTTTTCCTCTTTCCTGTGGGCTTTTTCCTATTGCTTTTGCAGAAATAAATAACTTCCTTGCCAGGCACTGGTGCTGAAGTAAGTGCATTAACGCTGCCAGTCGCCTCGCTGGCTGCTAGCCATAACCCTGTATCTACCGGGAATAAAGCTCTCTGGAGCACGGCGGGAGCAAGCAGCACCACGGATGCTTGTTTTGATGTCTGCACAAGGCACCAAACCAGCTTTGCTTCTGCTCCTCTTTGTTTCAAACCTTTTATATTATTATTTTATTATGGGGGAGAATATCCGCAGACAGTTCCTCTTGCTTTTAGGTGGGATTTCTTTTTTTCTTCACGCAGGAGCACGATCATCCTTGGGAGGTTTCTTTTGTTTTGAAAAAGCTGAAGGAAAATGTCTTTAACGGGCTGTTGTGTGTAATGAGGCTGAGATATCCTGGTGGAGGCAGTACTCTGCACATACCCCTCGGGGTTCTTCTGTAGTGCTTACAATCGTGTGTCTTACTTCTGAGGGTCCAAGCTATATGGAAAGAATCCCTATAATCTGACTCCCTACGTGGATATTGAGGACTCCCACCTATACCCTGGTGAGGGAATTTTTGCCTGTGGTTTTAGAAGAGCTTGTTCAGCTGTGCACGGTTTGGTAGCAGAGAGCAGAGCTCAGGTCAAACTGAGCGGGGTTGTTTTGTGAGTTTTTTTGTTCCAGCTTCATGAGAAGGGTACTTCTGATGACGTTTTTGCCTTTGGGATGCTGCTGAACAGAGCAGGGAAAAGCTCTTTGGATCAAAATCTAGCCCAAACCTCATAGCCAGTGACTGGGAGGTAAACAGAGCTGGTAAAATCTTCTGCAAACATTGACTTTAAGGCACTAAAAAAAATACAACAAGCTATTAAAACAGAACTGTAGTCTTACGTCTTTCTGGTTCATGCCAATTGCAGTGTAAATACCAGCATTGTTTTGTCCAGGATGTAACTGCCCTTTCTTCTACTTTCTTTCTGCAGGTGGATGCTAAAATTTTATTGCAGGTCTGCTTTAAGGTGCAAGGCATAGTGTCTGCATGCAACAGCAAGCTGAAAATCTGTAGAAAAACACAGTGTTTGTTGTTTGTTTTTTTTTGTTGGTGGGTTCATTTTTCTTTTCTGCATCTCAGGAATAACTTCAACAGTGATGCTTCCATGCTATCTGGGAGAATGCACCCAAAATGGCTGGTCTTGTGTCCAGGGGCTCTTGAAAAGTGGTAAATAACCCTGTCTAGTTTTATTTTAACCCACACAGAGCATGCCCTGCCTTGCCCTCTTGCAACACGAAGGCAAATGGTAGCAAAACAGCTAGAGATAAAAGCAATGAATTCACAAGGTGCTGACATGGACTTCAGACTGTCTTGAAAGCCATGCATCTTTCCTGTTTTGCCTTTGCTAAGATCAGGGTGCTTAGGGGAGTTAAAAAGAAAAAAGAAAACAACACAACTGGACATGGGTTTGAAAACTCAGCTGGATTTTTCCAAAACGAGTGCCCTGTGAGCCAGGGGTTTCCTTGTAGTGCAGTGTACACACACACACGCCCCAGCAGCTGCCTGAGTCATGGAAGAGTTTATTCAGCAAAGGAAAAAAAAAAAAAAAAAAAAGTACTTCATCCAGTGAAAAAACCGCAGAGGCTTTTACAGCCCTTTTGCGGGTAACGATATTCAAAGCTTTCCTTTTTTTTTCAGCTGCCAGCCCTGCTTGCTTGTCCCCTACTCACCAGTGAGGAGGCTGCCTCCAGTCACAGCTCTGTCCTAGGTTTTGTTGGGAGACAATGAGAAAGCAGCTTCCACTAAAGGAGGTGAGCACGACCTGGCTCTAGGCTGCTGCAAAAGTAAGTGACAATGAAAAAAAAGTGAATGTACAAGCACAAAATGCTTCTTGCTTAGTTTGCTACTTTTCCTGATGAACAACCATTTTATTTTGGCACAAGGTTGGTTTTGATGTCATCATCTTTTGGAAGAAATGCCCACCTTACTGCAGGAAGCAGAGCAAAGCTGCTTGGGGTGAGACCTTTGGGGCAAATATTTGGATGAGGCCAATGGGATCCTTTAGATTTGCAGGGGGCTTACAAGACTCCAGTTAGCAAAGGAGCCAGGTAAGGGCTGGTGTCCCCATATTCCAGCAAGGAGCTAGGGAAGGCAGGATGGCAGATTTGCACAAAATATTTATAATTTATCAGCAGTAAAAAGCTCGTGCTAGGCAGAAGCAGTTGTTAAAAAATAAATAAATAAAAAAAAATCTCCAGTCCGAGCCCTGACTAAAGCTGGTTTCCATGGAAATAATGGAAGCTGCATCATCTTCACACCTTGTTGGCCACACAATTTCCATGGGAGCCCATGGGTCCCCAGGTGAGGAAAAACTGGCTCAGAGCCGGTACAGCAATGGGCTCAGAGAGCTCTGATACGCTTAATCTTGGCAGTTTGCCCTTTGGCCGAAAGCCACCAAAAATAGAGATATCTGAAACATCAGAACTGCGTGGAAGGGCGTTGAACAAGCCTCGTCTGATCTCCCTCTGTCTTTAGCTTCACTGAGTTCAGCAGAATCACCCTAAGGTGCAGATTTATTCCTGGTTTATTCCAGATTTATAAGGCTCGAATCAGTTCATGCATTCAAAAGCAGCCCTGATCAGGTTAATGAAAGAAGGATCTGCCCAACAACACTTTCATTCTTTGAGAGGTTACATGAAGCAGTTGGAAAGGACAATTTCATGGCTAAAACTCTTGCTTGCTGCTGCTCAGTGCCCATCCATTCAGTCTGCCAGTAGACTAAACCATGAGGTGTTGTCCTTGCTTTCTCATTAAGTCAGAGCAATGCTTAAAATTAGCAAAGAGGATGCCAAAATGTATTTAATGTTTCTGGGAGTGACTATCCAAGCAAATCATGCATGCTGAAATCATTGTGAGTGCAAGGATTTCCAAGAGCAGCCACTAGATGCTCAGGATTTGTGCTTTAGGGGGAGCTTGGTCTTCTGCAGGTTGGCAGTGGAAAAGAAATTCATCCTGGTTCCAGTCAAGGTGTGAATTTGGGATGCAACAGGGGTGTAGCTCTCAGACCAGAGCCAGAGAACTGCATTTTAATCTGAAGGCTTCCATCATTCAAAAGCAACACATTTACGTCAGTGCTGGCTTGGGCTGCAAGCATCAGGTTACGGCATCCAGGAAAACTGGGAATGTGCCATTGCCAGGCACACAGAGAAGAGTTGGGTAACATGCTTACGGATCATTTTACTATATCAGCTCTCAAAAATGTGACTTTGAGGGGAAACAGATAATACGTGGTGCTGCTTTTCCCTTGTAACTTCGTGCACAAGGACTTTAGAGGGTTTGGCTTTGTTGCAGGCTGGGGTCAGGCTTCAAGCAGCATGCTTCTACCTAGGATGTTTAGTTGGAAGGATTGCACCTTTTCATGGCCTTGTGAAGGCAAAGGATGGAAAAAAAGCTCTTTTATCCCCTGTGGTGTTCCTGAAGGTGGAGAGGGAACAGGAATCAGGGCTCTGGTCATAATGGAAAATACAGAGTGGCACAAAGCCGTGCCTCTCCTTGATGCCAGAAGGAAGACATTAACAATGTCCCCATGGAGAAAAAGGAGAGGTGCTGAGGTCTGGGGGAGAGAAATGTGCCCTGATAGTGCTATGGAGAGGAGTGGGGATTCACACTGCGTGCAGACTTCCTATATGCTTCGAGGTATATGGGAGTATAGGAAACTGTATAGGTATATAGGAAGCGATAAACTGCTCTTTTGGCCATCTGCAAATGGAATAGCAAGCTCACAGCAAGAAAGGGAAGATGGTAGTTTTCTTTGCTTGTTTGCTGTTTTTTTTAAATTCCCCCAGTTAAAATCATGCCCGCTGTTCCTTGCAGCTAGTTTTGATGGCCTGCTGACCATCACTGATCAACATTTGGGTATCAGCAGCCAAGCGAAGCAATTAGAAAAGAGTAGGAGTGTAAAAGCTGCAGTTTTCTCTGAGCTGCGAATAGTAGCAGGCAGCTGATGGAGAAGGGTCTTGCTTCCCAGCGAGAGAGGTCCAAAGAGGTTGCTCTTAATTATCTTTTTGCTCCCAGCAGGAGAGATCAATGCAGCCCCATGTGCGATGCTCGTTTAGGAAGAATCGCATCGACTCCTGCAAGGCCCTTAGTGAAGGGGTTTTAATCAAGGCTGGAAGGGGACTTTGGAGATCCAGCAGGTCAAGCTTGAGGGGTTCCAGGGACAGGTCTGATTCAGCTCTTCAGAAAACACGGTGATTTCTTTTCAATTCTTCAGATGAGAAAGAAATAGAAACGTATTTAAACAGCCAAACTTCCACTGGTCCTCTTGAAATGAAGCTGGACTGAAGGGACTTCTGCAGGACAGACACCTCTGTGGCTGTCCACCATGTGGTTGTTTTGCTGGCACCGTCTGCAGCTTGTCCTCACTGGGGACCCGCTCCCTCAAAGAGCTTGTCCACATGGCCTCAGGGCAGATTTTGGCTAAGAGCTCTGCCGATGGATGAGCATCACAATCAGGCTGGTTTGTTAGAAAATAAGGCAGACTTCAGCAGCTGCTCGCATCGGCAGATACGCCTCTGGCGTGCACACATGGAATGGATTTGAGAGGAAAGATGTCATTTTTATGACCCCGCTTTCCTGAATGCAGTCCTGGCTTTGCAGACAAAATAAGCGCCATGGCAGGGTCCTCAGGCACGGCTCCAGCCCAAAGCTGCAAGTTAGCACAGATCTGCTCTCTCTCAACGGGATTTACCCATCACCTTCCCCTTCCTAGCAGGAATCATCGCCAGCAGTGCAGTGAGGACATATCGACTCAGCCTCCTCTCAACGGCAGACTGAAAAAGCGGTAAAAGAAAATACACATCTAGAGCCGGAGGAGATGGAGGACAGCATCGTGCTAAAAATCCACTTCCCTGCTCATTGGCATCCTGCCGCTGGCCAGCCCCCAGGTTTTCTGCTGGTTGGGTGTGAAAAAAGTAGGTGGGTTTCTTGGGGATGCTGCCATCATGCTCCCAGCACCCAGGGTGCCCACCGTTACCACCCAGGGTTTGTGTAGGTTTTCCCCAGGAAGCATTTTGTAGGGCAACCCCATCTGAGGAGTGAGACAGGCTCTGCCAACCTCTTTAACCCCTGGGTTTTCTCATCTCCTTACTACCTGTTAGAAAAATAGACAGGACGGGGATTTTTGCCATCCCTCCAAACTTCCCCAGCGCTGACAGTGCGTGCTTTATGTTAGAGCCCCATTCAGCAAATCGCTTCCGTATGCAACCGTGGCGTCACAGGCTATTAAAAAGAATAATAGAGAAGCAACCGTGGGAAAAGGACTGCAATATTTTCGACTCTCCTGGTGAGATCGCAACTCGGATGAGTGCTGAGCCAGGCTGTAGAGAGCCCTGAGCAGTGCCCCCATTCTTTTTCTCATTGTATAGGCACATCCCTGCCTGCAGGCAGGTTTTTTATGGTTTAATCCTGGGGTGTTCTGCAGCATGAAATAGCTCTTTTCTCCTTTCTCATTGCAACTTGGATGTGTGGCAACCCTGAGATCACCATCACGGGTGTGAACAGCTGCTCAGCACAGGATAACTCCTGCCCAGATCTCCCAGACACTGCATTTCTCCCCAAAATCAAGCCCATAAATCACTGCAGCTCGATCCTAGCGTGTCTATCCGCTGCTGTTGGATTTCTGTGTTTCGTCATCAGCTGCTGGCAAGTTCCTCTTGCACGGTCACTTTGCTGAAGTCTGAGCCAAAAATCTCCATTTGCCCTTAAGCTGCACACTGGGTCTGCAGAGCTTAAAGGGCAGCTGCACCCCATAGATCCGGAAAGCTGGAGCAGCACCCAAAGTTTTCACGAAGAGTTTTCCTAGAGCTGGAGCAGAAATTTAAGGCAGCCCGTGTTCTTTCAGCTATGAATCAGGTCTGTGCCAGTGAGGCTGCAGAAAGGCAGGGGATGATGACACCCAGCGCTTGTGTGTGTGTTTTGACTGCAGCCTGATGAGAAAAAGGAAAAAAAATAAAGAATCAATGCGTATACCAGAAAAAGTATTTGGCAGCTAAAGCAAAACACTGCTTGGAGCTATTTGCATCTGACTAAGCATGGGTTTCAAACATACACAAGCAGACTCAGTGCTCATACAGCCTTGCAGCTTTTAGGAAAAAAAGAAGAAAAAAAAAAAAAAAAAAAAAAAAAAGAGATTTGTGCACAGAAGGGTGATATCTGCCCATGCACTAGAGGCAGCAGTTTGTCCTGGTAGAGATTCCAGGGTGTAAGAAATGGGAAAAAAAGGTCAGCCTGCCTATGTCATGCTATTGTATGGCATCTGTGCAAAAAGCCCTGGTTAAAAGCATGCTAAGGGTCCCCCAGGTGTCATTTTTGGCTTGTAGTGGGTGCAAATGGCTGTAGCTGATTAAATACAGTGAGTATTGGATGGCAAGTTTCCAGAGGCCCCCAGAATGGTCATATATTGGGATCCCTCTTCTTTTTTTGCTTTTCTTTTCCTGCTTTATCCCTTGCAAAATTATCCTTTGCCTCTCCACAGGCTGGACTCAAAGCCAACCGTCAGGCTCAAGTGCTGCAACTTGGTGAGGGGCTTTGGGGGAAGAACAGGCAGTTCCTGGCCTTAGCAGTGCCTGTCTGGGAAAACCCAGCAAGCCATGGGCATTTGGTTAATAGTTTGTTGTTGCTGTTGTTTGTCAAGAGTGGGATTTCTTTTTATTTCCTCTTATTTTAAGCTTACAGCTGCCCATCCACCTTCTCCATGCCATGCCTTCTCCATGCCTTACAGCAAAGGTCCTGGTCTGTGAGGTACAAAGCACATCGATGGATCAGAGTTGCTCCACGCTTTGGGTATGCATACCTTCAAAATCATTTTCTGTACCTCAGCCAGCACCCAAAGAGTCCAGGCTCTCCAGGACAGAGTCTTTTAAGAGAAAAAAAAAAAAAAAAAAAAAAAAAAAAAAAAAAAAAAACACAATTAATGTTTGTAGATGGCACATACCAGAGGAGCATCACAGTAAATGCTATTAGCAAGTGGTTTCTGAGTTCTTTCACCCATGCAGAGACCAAACCCCCAGCCCTGAGATGGTGATCCTTGGAGGGGTTTATCCAGAGAAATGGGGCAAAAAAATGGCATTTTTGCTGTTGGAAGCTCAGTTTGAAGAATTTTTTGTGTTGTTCCTGTGGCATTTGAATCTCTCGTGCAAACATGTCCTGCTCTTCTTGTAGCAGCCAAAAGGGTCCATAGTGGATGGGATGTCTGGGACTCGAAGGAAGTTGTTAGAGGGGTTGGTAACCAAAACTGAAATCCCATGTCATGGCATATGCAGCTTTGTTGTACCCAACCTCCTCTCCGTCTCAGGAAATCTTCTGCATTTGCCTGTAAAGCTGTGTGAGTTGGATTCCTTTCCTCCTGGGAGGGGAAAAAAGAAAAAAAAAAAAAAAAGAAAAAAAGAAACACTTTGTTTTTTATAACTTCCAAAGAGCCTTTTCCTGCCAGCCCAAAACACAGAATTAGAGATCGCATTTTCCCTTCGCTTTTAGCACAGCTTGATGCGATTTTGCTCGCGGAGCCTGAGCCAAGAAGCTGGGAGAATTTGCTTTGTACCTCCCCAAAGTGCCAGCCCGAGCCGTGAAACCTCGCTGTGCAGTGGGAGCAAACCAAAGCAAAGCAGCAGCACCGTGCTGATTCACCTTCCTGCTCCGTGCAAAAATTCTTTGAAACGGGAGATAACGGGGCACTTTGGGGCTGAATCACCTCCTTCTGCTCCTCTGGAAGTGCCAGGGCTGTGTTTCCCCCCCCAGTCAAACACATGGGGGCTGGAGGCTGGGAAATGCACTTGCAGCATCCTGTTTATTGCTATTTCTCTGTTGGGTATGATCAGGTAAGGAGGAAAATGTGGAAAATAGGGATATGCTAAAAAGAGCAGCAACACAAACACCCCCATGACAACTTTTCTGAAACTGTGACTGACGCTTAATAGTGTTTTTTTTTAAGATGTCAGAATTATAAATTGAAAGTATAAATGCCTAAATAGTCTGACAGGCATGGGCCCTGCTTTTCTGACAGCAAAGGAGCAGAATTGAGGCAACCCAGGCCCATTTGCAAGACTGCAGCACAGCCCATGGAAAGGGCTGGGTGGGAGAAAAAAGTTGAAAAAAAGTTTGAAATATAAAACATGAAAATACAGCAAATGCACTTGAGCATCTGGCTCCTCGCTCTCCTCACTCATCAGTCTTCCAGGTGCTCACTGTCAAGTCCAAGTGGGTCTTAAGCTGATGAGAGCCCCACCAGGAGCAAGCCTGGCCTGGGAGAAAATAAAGTTGTTCTGCCTTAGCAGAGGTTGCAGAGAGGCACTTTGGGGCTGCAGGGCTTCCACCTCCTGCCATAGTGAGCAGCACTAAAAATAATAATGATAATAATTTAAAAAAGCAATAGCAAGAGGTAGCCATGCCTCTTATTTTAATGAATCTTGGGGTGTTTTTGCTGCTGCTGGGGAGATGCAGGGTGGCCCCCCCCAGCCCCACACAGGGCTGAGACGCCGTGGTGGCAGGGCGTGACAGTTCCCACGTCCTCTTGGTCTTGAAATTCGTCACCCAACAGCTTTCTGCTGCCCTTTGCGCCGCTGCAGTTCCTCCTGATGTCGCTGCAGCAGCTCTCACGCAGCACAGTGACCTCCCAGACTTTTAAATTGCAGCTAAACTTTTTGGGTTTTACCGACAAAAATCGAATTGGAGACAAACACTCCTGCATCGGGATATGAAGTCCTTTTCCCTAAAACCATTTTGCACCATGCTCAGCGTGAGCTGGGGAGCTGCACAGCTCAGGAGTTGCTTTTTACCCCTCTTTAAGCTCCAATTTATCAGCATTAGTGTGCCCTCCCCCTGGCTCTGCAATATCGGAGCTGCCCGGTGGAGTTTCCTATTCCAGAGGCTGTCCCTGGGGCAAATCCTTTCTCTCCCATCCCTCCTCCTTTCCCCTTTGCCAGTGATGATGGTTAAAGGCATCGGGATGTGAATAAAGGGAGGAGATGGGGGCTGCTGGTGGAAACACGAGACAGAGAGCAGCAGCGGGATCATCCCCCGAAATAAAACTTGCAGGGGAAGTGTGAGAGGAAACGGGGGATATTTTAAGGCTGTTGTCTGCTCGGAAACACCCTGCTGCCATCCCCTGCGGGCCTGGAGGATTTGGACCACATGAGATTGTGTGTAATTGGTGCCTCCTTGCGTTCTGGTTATTAGCTCGGGTAATTTTGAGCCGTCTCGAGGCTGTAGGTGAACGCTTAAAGCACCTCGCTGCTGGTCGCAAATATACATCACATGCAATGGGTCCAGGTACCAAAAATCCTCTGCATCGAGCCACAGCTGCTCTTTCCAAAAAAATTGCCGCATGTTTTACCGGGGTTACTTCTTACCAGGTCTCCTACGTGACTTCCTGGGATTGCTTTCAGTTTTGTCAAGTCACTGCTTGTTTTATCAGGGCTGCCTTGGGTTTTACTGCAGTTGCTGCGTGTTTTGATGGGATGCTGGCCTCTCTTACCAGAATTATTGCGTATTTTGCCAAAGCCACTGCACATTTTACCAGGCTGCTGCATGTTTTGCTGGGGTCACTGCATATTTTGCTGGGGTTGCCGCATGTTTTACTGGGACTGCAGAACATTTTGCATCTTTTACCAACTTGCTTAGCAGGATCACAGCATGCTTTGCCGGAGTCATTGCTTCATCAGGATTTTTGCACATTTTTCTAGAATCACTGAAGGTTTTACTGGGCTTGCTCCATACTTTACCAGCCCTCTGCATGCCCTGCCAGCTTTGCTGCGTGTTTTAGCTGCAGGTATTTCCCTAGCCACTGGATTTTTTACCACACCACTGCACGTTTTGCCAAATCACTGTGCTTTTCCCAAGCCCTTTCCCGCGGATGCTGCGCACGCCATCCCAACCTCCTCCCTGACCCCCCGGTGCCCCGATCTGCAGATGTGTTTAAAACAAACCCGAGTCCCCCCTGCAGCCTCCAAATTGCTGAACGTGAGGCTGTGCTATCGCATTCTTTTTTCCCAGCCTTCGCGGAGCGCCGTGGCCCCGGCGGGGGGGCTCTGCCAGCTGCTCCCTCACGAACACGCAGCCCCGGAGGGCTCGACAACATTTCCCAGCCCACAGGGATTGCTGGCAGGAAGCAATCTGGCGAACAACATGTTTAGAGGAGACTGATGTCTCAGAGCCACTGAACCATTTAATTGCCAATAAATACAGCCCACGTGTAAATAATTACGGAGACCCGGAAAACTCTGTCGTCTTCTCTGAATGGAAGGAGCTGGAAGCCTGAAAACTCCCCGCGGCAAGCAGATGAATGAAGGTTTCTTGTTAATATGTGAGCAATGAGCATCAGGAAGCCTGCCCGGGTATCTGCTGGTGTTTCTTTGGTAGCGTGATGGTGCCTGCTGGGGTGAGAAGGGTGAGGTTGTGCCCATGGATGCATTTGTGGGAATAAATCTTCAAAATCCATTCTTTTCCATTCATGCTTTTTCCAGGCTCTCGTTACATCCCATCAGGATTATTACAGTACTCTTTTTTATCATATTTATTGGGACAAAAGTATCTCAGCCCCCAGTTTTGGATATTTTTAAGCATCACGTGCACACAGCCAAGAAATACAGCTGCTTTTTTTCTTCTTTTTCAGGACACTTAAGACACTTACTGGTGCTGGGTGAGCTGACACCACCGCTTGTCACATCCATGCTGCTCTTGCATTGATCTCATCCATCTTTTAATTACTCTTAAATCCAACCTGTTTGGGCTGGCTGCAAGGAAGCAAGCTGGACTTTGGCAAGCTCTGGGGCTCAATTCTTTTTTCCTTGTCTGTGCATGTCAGGATGGGACCGTGACTATTCCCCTAGTTTGTATCAGGATCACTGCTTGTGTTACTGTCCTTTAACCAGCAGCTTGTGCATCCTAGGGGGATCTCCATCCCCTAAGGTAACCCTAAGGTAACTCTGGAAGGTGCTTTCATCAAACTTGACCTCTTTTCCCATGAACTCACCTTATCCAGCAAGAGAGCTGTGCCCGTGTGTCTCCACCATGGGGACGTCCCTGCTCTGGCCTCGTTCCTCCTCGCTGCTGGCTCTGGAGGTCTGCTGGGGATGGGGAGCTATTCCTCCCCAAACAGGGATGGGTGTCACAAAATTTTAGGTGGTTATAAGAGACACGGACACCTGAAAGGGCTCTCCAAAGTCTTCAACAACTATAGAAATAGGGACTCCAGAGCCCATCTGGACAGGTTTGGTCGCAGAGAGCTGAGCTGAGGCCACTTCCAGCTGCGTATATGAAAGCTCAGAGCCAAGCACCTATGCCAGAAAGGCCAAATTTTGGAGAGGGGAGTTGCAGGATAGTACATTTATCATGGCATAGCCACAGCAGAGCACTCGGGGCTCTCCCAAACCCCCGCACCTGGCTGTGTTTTGAGTGCTGAGGTTACCCCAATGCCCTTGATGGACAAGGAGGGGTGGCATCAGAAAGGGACCGCAAATTCCCATTTCCCCCTCGGAAGGAGCCACGTCAGTCCGGCAATTTGGCATTTCCCTGGGGTTTAGGGGTTCCTATAGCAACAGAGCGCCGCTCGTGGCAGCTCTTCCCTTTCTGACAATAAAAGAGCGCTCACGCTCATTTTCTGAAATTAGTGCCAGTCACCCTGCACATTGCGGTGCCGCCTGCGTGTTGTCAACATGGTTATACTAATCAGCAGCCAGTACATTGGCTGAAGCAAACCAGAGGCTGAAACGATTACCCCCTGCCTGGGGCCACAGCTGTAGGATGTGTGGAGCAGGATCTGTCCCCAAAACGTTACTGCCAGGTGCAGCAAACCAGGGCATGAAGGACGACCCCATCTCTGCTGAGATAAATGCCCAGGGCTTCTGTATCACCCCCCCCAAAAAAAGTTCATTTTTGAAACGTGATGCAAGTGATGCTTGAGTTGGGGGTTTCTTTAAGGGAATGCTCCCAGCCCTGCTCCATCCTCGGCTTGTGGCTGAGCCCCAGGTGGTGGTACCCAGATGGGAGTGTTTTGGGTGATGGGGCTGGGTGGTTTGGGGAATGGCACAAGGCTCTCACCACCAGCTCAGGGAAAAATGAAGAACTAAGTATGGTAAATGCCAGCTTTTTCTCTGAGAGAGGATTTGGCAACTGTGGGAAAAAAATAAGGAGTTTCTCACCGTCTGCTAGGGGAACTGGATGAAAGGTAAGCTAACTGAATGAAACGTAAACTGGGCTTTAAGAAATCTTCATTAATTTGCCACAGCAAGATCTTGCTGTGCTTAAAGGAATTAAAAAGTGAGCTCTCAGAATCATCCTGCAATGAGCGAAGGAAGAGGAGATATCAGGGGAACGCATAATGGGATGGGAACAAGTCCGTCCGTAAATCACATTAAATAATTCGCTGCTGCTGAAGGATTTGGCAGGTCATGGAGTGGTGACGTCCACGTGGAGACGCTACGTTTGTCTGATCCAAATGGATCCAGGATATTTCCCCACCTCCCTTTTGGGATTGTGGAGGGCAAATGGGCTTCAGATGGCCTAAGCTGAGCAAGAAAACAAATGGTGATGTTTGGCAGCATGCATGGACCAGGTGCCCACTGGAAACTGCCACCTGCCGAGTCACTGGCAGTGTTTTCAGCTTCAGCCCTCAGAGGGCTTATCATCACAGGCTCATAGCTTTGAGTTAAACACATTTAAATTTGAGTTAAGCAAAATAATTATCCCAGCTCTTTGGAAATCAGGCTTCTAATCCCCGGCAGAAGCAGCAGGGGTGGGCAGGAGCAGGCTGGAGGTAGTCCACGCAGAAAGGCAACAGAAAAAGTTCAAGGAACAGAAACGGACTATTTTATATATCACTTTATATGCTATAAAATGAAGGTGAATGTTTGGATGCTGTGACACCAGGTAAGTGTTTTGCCTGCAAATGATAGGTGAGCTTTACGGATGGGTAAAAATGGGCTGAGATCCCAGAGCTGTAACGGGACCCAAGGTGCTTCCAAAAATTGTGAGATGCTGAGCTCAAGCTCTGCATAAACAACAGGAATTTTTGAGAGAAAACAACTTTTAATGAAAATGTTCTGGCTAGCTCTGCAGGAGACACTCCCCTCCTCAGACAGGAACTTGCCAGGAGAAACCCTGCTGCTTTCAGGAGCCCAGCAGTGCCCAAGAACACTGGGAGACACCAGGAGCACTTTGCACTCCCTGAGTACCACAAAGCACTTTTTTTGCTGTAATTCCCTTCTTGCAGAAATGCCAAGTTCATCATTTCTAACTATCTGACACTGAACTATTGGTCGGCAGGACGGTGTGCAGCTAAAGCAAACTTGGTGCACTTGGGGTGTAACTTCCAGGGGCTGAGCTAAATGTTGGGGGCTCCCCTACTCAAGAAAGCCAGGCTGCTCCTGGTGGGCTCAGTGTGCATTGTGTGCATATGCTGTTTATCAAAAAGTCTTTTATCCTTTTATTTATTTATTTTTAACTGTGAAATGCTTTTTTTTTTTTTTTTTTTTTTTTTTTTTTTTTTCCCCCAATCGGTATTCACAAAGCTAAGTGTCACCAGAGCTCAAATTACTTTTTTTTTTTTTTTTTTTTTTTTTCACATTAACTACCCCTGTACCACCACCTTTCATTCCTAAAAATGCCTTTGTAGTGAGCAAACCTGCTAATGTAGTGGGAATTGTACTGGAGGAACAGCTTTAAAAGGGACCTGCTGCTTGAAAGGATGGTTTTGAAAGAAAGTGTGGGTAAGAGCAGCTCTGACTGGGAGCTTTCCAAAATACCCAGCGGGACTGGAGATGGATTGGGCCACCCAACAAGCTGGAAGCACTGATGCTCACGCAGTGAGGAATACCCTCACGATGCTAAAAATCCTTCTGATAGCAGCATGAGCAGTGAAACCACGGCACTAGCTCGGGTCTGAGGATGCCCCAGCAGTTTTCACCCAGCCACTGGCTCCACAGGGGCCATGGCAAACACCACAGCAAGAGTGACTCAGCCGCGATAGTTCACAAATAATGAAATAAGGAGCACATAATAACTGCTTGTTTTGCTCGGTCCTCGGAGCACAATGCAAAATCTCTTAGTGATAAATGTAAATAGCAGCGCTTAATGAGCAGGGCTCTGCATTCTTGCCTCTCGGCCACCCAGCCGTGTGCGGTTGTTGCAGCCTGTGCTTTCAGGGTAGTTACCCCCTGCCAAAAATAGACTTGCCAATGGTTTGCGTTAGGTCCTCTGGGCAGAAGATAGCAGAAGGTGATGTGGTTAAAGTGAAAACCTCTCCCTGCTGCTCTGCCCCGTTATCTGTTTGACTTCCAAATGAGGAGAAATGGGAGATTTTTTTTGCCTGCCTCAGATTGGTTTCAGACCCATGGGGTGAGCCAGGAGGGAAAAAAGCCCTCCTCCTTCCCCTTTCTCTGGTGGATGCTTTGGCCACACTTTTTTTTCTCCAGTGGCTTCACACCTCAGGGCCCTGCACACCATCTTCCCAGCCCTGGCCATGCAGCTCAGTCTTGCAGGAAGAAATCTGAGGAAATAGCAGCTTCTATGAAGTATTTAAAGTCCATCTTTCTGTTCCTCATTAGGGCAATTGCCCTCTGCCTGCTTCCTACAGCAGCCCTTTGGCCAAAGCTCCTCCTTTCTGGGCTTCCCCACCTCCCACCAGGCTTCACCCAAGCACTACCAGTCAGCAGCCAACTCCATCCTCTGCTCCTTCCATCAGTTATCTGGAGCACAAGGACACACAGCTGTCCTTGCTCAGAAAAAGACGTTTTACAAAGCCATCGCCATATTTTAAGCCTGTATTTGGTCTTGTAGTGCAAATTTTTAGACTTGGCCTTTTTGCCTGTCACCATTTGGCTGTCCTGGAGTGAACCTTTGTTCAGACCTCTGCTTTTTGGAGCTGAGTGGTGATTTGGTCAAATCTGCCCTCTCTGTCCAGCTTGTTCTGGAGGTGGCTGGACCTTCTCTTCCTGAGCTCCTCCTGAGCTCCTCGAAATGCTCATATCCCTTCAGCTGAGCCCTGGCAGCTCTCTTTTCTCTGCAGCAGAGCCATTAGCCTGCTATTACACCAGTGAGGGATAAAATACTTATTCCAGCTCTTGAAAATGTTAAGGCTTCAGCGTGAAGCCTTTTTGTCTGTTGAACAGTACAAATCACATGGAAACACAAAAGGTGATAGCCATGTTTCTTTCTGCAGTTTTTGATAGAAGATTACTAAATCCAGGTCTTACTTCTTGATTAAGACTGGGCTCATTGACCACCCTGGGTGATGCTGGATTTGGTGCACCTGATTTCTTACCATCGCTTGGAGGTCTCCATGGGTTAGAAAAGCAGAAAGAGCTTGTTGTTGAGGTTTGTATGTGCTTGTATCTGGTCATCGATGAACTACACCATGTGTTGCCTGTACCAGCTTGTCTAGGTCCCCTTTCTTCCCCAGCCTTAAACTCCCAATTTCTTCTGCAGCTTTTCTGGGACATTCGGTACTGGTGGGAGCTGTTGTGATGGTTTCATTCATCAGGACTTCAGAAGCAGTGTGGCCTTCTCATAGCTCACCCTGTCAATGCAAGATGCTGAAAATACATCACCGATAATAATAGATGGGAAAAGATGAAGTTTGAGATAGGGAAGGGAGATGTGTTAGCAGCAGTTTGCTAGGCACATCGCTTGGCCTGCAAAAGTTGTTTCTTGTAATCCAGCAATGACTGTGGGGATGGGGAGCTGGACTGTGCTTGTTATTTAACATGCATTTCAGGAACGCCTAGCTCAGTGGTCCCCAAAGGAAAAGTGACCCTGAGCAGCCCAGTGACAGTGAAAAGGAGGAAAATTGCTGATGTAGTGCTGGCTGAGATGGCTTATCCTTCTGTATCCCTGCTCTGCAGCTCAACAACATCTGCTTAAATGCTTCTTAATAACCCAAGAGGGTTGCCTGGAGGGGACAGCCCAGACGGGTGGGAGATGCCAGCCCAGCTGTGTGCCTTTTAGGGTCCAGCCTCCTGCCCGGCAGCATTCCCCAGGCTGCTGGTGCAGAAGGCAGCCTGCGTGCAGCCTGACCCGGCCAGCATCCTGCACCAAAATGAATGACTCATTTATTTTATTTATTTATTTATTTATTTTTCTCCCGCAGGCTAAGTGACTTCTTATTTCTGTAGAAGTGGGAGCACTCAGGTCTGCCAAGTCCCACAGGCTCCAGCAGGGAGCAAATTGCTGGAAGAGGAGCTTGACAGCCTGAAAGAGCTCAACACCAATTTGGCTGATGATGTCAGCTAAGCAGAAATGGGGCCAGCTGGCTCCTTTAGGGGTGATCTGCTGGGAACTCTGGCACTTTCACTGCCTGAGCCTCTTGCTTAGGACCCTGTCAACCGAAGACTGTAAAGGGAAGCCAAGCGTTATCATTTATATATGACCCTTCCTCTTTACCTCTGCTAGACAGGGAAAAAGGTCTCCAAGAAGCCCATGCCCGAGGAGCGAGCATCCTGGCTGGTGCTGCCGGTGGCATGTAGGCAGGACCTGGGGCTGTGACCTCCCTTGGTCAGGATGAAGGCGTGCAAGGCCTCAAATGTTTCTTTCTGGCAGAGCAAAATGATTCTTTCAATCCCAAATGATGAGGGAACAGCCCTCTTCATTGGTGGAGCCCCAGCAAGAAGTCCTCATTGCCAAGATGGACCCTTTCCTGGACCTCTGCCATCTGTGGACACCTTGGGGCTCTCCATGGCCCTGTTGCTGTCCCAAAGTGGATACTATCCCAAAATCAAGACATAGGCACTAGTGAGGCCTGCCGAAACTATATGTGCCTCCCAAAAAAGCAGGAGGAAGACCCACTGTTGAACCTGCTCAGTCCTGGGGGACACCAGCAAGTGGCTGGGACCAGACCACTGCTAATTAGGGTCAACCACGCGCATCCTCGCATAAACAGCATGCACAGGTGATCCATTTTTAGAAAGAAGCCATTCATATTCATTTCTGTAGTAATTGCTTGCCTCAGGTATTCCCAGGGGCCACAAAAGGCAGCAAACCCCTGGGGTGTGACAGCACCATGCTAACCTGGACGATGGTTTGTGCCAGAACAAAGCCTGGTCTGCCCATGTCTGGGACAAGGCTCTTGTGGAGCCTCTTCACCTCTATTGTCTGATCATTTTGCAGCAATTCCCATCTCTGTAATAGCTTAATGTAGCAGAGATGGGTTTATTTTTATTTTCTGAAATTGGTGTAAGAGAGGCAAAAGCAAGGGGTCATCTTGTCAGCACTCCCGCTTCCCCTCCCACTCCTCCATCACGGATTGCTTCTCCTTCAAGCTGAACCATTTGGTTGTTTCGATCATCAGAATTCTCCATTTATTTCTGCTGAGCCCCAGGAAAGCACCAGCCACCAAGGAACAACAGTAGGGCACCTCCATCACCCCAAAACACTCATACCCTGCTTCAGCTGCCCCATCACCTAGCTGTTTTGGTGTTCAGGGGAGTGTTACAGCCCTACTTTGTGTCTTCTGGCCTTTTCCCACCTGGCCACCGTGCCGTTCCCCCACTGCAGTAACAGAAAATGGCCAAAGGTAAATAGCGGCCACTGAGAAGAGCATTTCCAAAGAGCATGACATTAAGAAGAGTGTAAATTTGCTGCCTGGCACGCAGCCGGGGAATTCTGGCCACAATCTCTGGGCCTCCTCAGGGGAACCTTTGCACAGGAGCTATTTCTGCAGCACTTGTTGCTCATGGCTAATAAGAAAGCCAAGCTGGAGCTCGTAACTACAATAATTCTTTAATATGGGACAACAGCTAAACAAACAGACATCAGAGAAGAAAGCTTGGGCAGGAAGGAGAGGGATCAGCATATCCTTATCTCAGTCTGGTTGCTAACACTCTCCTGCAGACACTGGTTTTGAACCAAACTCCATGGGAAGAGGAGTGATATTAAAACCTGGGCTCCAAAATGTCCAAATTCCCCCCTCTGCTCTCCAGACTTGTTCCCTCATTTCTTAATTTCTATGTTATCTATAACCGCCTGTGGACAAGAGCTCTCTCATTCCCTCCTGATAGGTCTACATGAATTTCCCTTCTGCTGCTGTTTAACAATCCTTTTGGATTTCAAAACGTTTGAGTGGGTTTGTGAATAAAGAGGCCCCTCTGGAAGGTGAATGGGACAAGAACAGCTTATCTACAAGGGGAAAAAATCATTACTGAGCTGCAGTAACTGTTGTTCTTTGTTTGTTTTACCCAGAAGACATGAAAATAAGCCTGTATGTATGTGTTGCAAAGTTACCTTGTTAGCTGAGACCAAGACTTACAAAGAAAGATGGGCACAATTTGTACAGCCGATGAAGTTTCCGTGCACAACCAAGTGGTTTGAAACATGAGAGCTGTTTTGCAAGACCTGCCAAGGAAATCAGAAATGAAGGGATCCCAGGCTGGATTTGTAATGTTATTCCTAACTAACCAGGAAACAATAATAAGAAAACAAATGAACATTTCCTAAGCATTTTCCAGCCAAGTTCTTCCACGACCCCAGTTCAGCAGAGGGGGTTCTCTTTTAATGGCTGTCAGCTGCAATTGCTCTCATCACTGATGACATCAAGGCAGAACAAACACAGCAAGGTAAAACTAGTGGAAAATTACCAGGCTAATTTTGTTTGCTGTGCCTGATTGAAAGACAAAGGAGGAAATTTCCAAGAGGCGATTCAGTACACATGTAAAAAAATATCAGCAATCCTTCATGTACATTTATAACTAATGCTACGTCTCAATTTATTCTGAAAGGAAGAATGAAGGATTTCATCATTTGCTGCTGCAGGAGAAAACTGAATGGTAATCAAATAATGGCAGTAGTACCTTGCATGTATGTAAGCTCTTTCAAATGATAATCTTTCAAGTGCTTTATAAAGAACAAATAAATATTATATTTCTCTTAAAGCTATAGATATCTAAACAGACTGAGGCTGAATGACCTGGGCCCTTGTTGTTAAATCCCTCTGTTGATTTGTCCCTAGTATTTTCCCTTTTGGAGATCTCTGATAAGAACTTGGTGGTGGTATCCTTTGATTTAAGAAAGTTTTGGATCTTTCCTAACAGCCCAAAGCTAAAAGAGCTGAGAAATGGTGGGCTTGGGGAGGCTGCAGAGGGTGTGTGGTTGCTTTTCCCTGCTGGATATGGAGACAGCCCTGCCCAGAGGTGGTGCTGGGGGCTGCACTGGAGGAAAAGGCTTGTGTTTTGTGATGGTGGTCCTTGGAGGTGCCCTCAAACCACTCGGTCTGGGAAGCATCAGCATCCTGATGGTGGTGGAAGGAGCCACCATGCCACCAGGGATAGAAGGATGTTGCAGGGCAGGCGCAGGGCACAAGAACAGGCCAGCTCAAAATAGGCAGGCTAAAGCCACGCGCCTGGAGTATCAAAATCACTGATTATAATCAATTTAAGGAGGATCACATGAGCAAAGGCACATGGCAATCCACATAAACACGGTATTACCAGTTTCCAAGTCACCGACAACTCAAAACAAGTGGTCTCAGACATGCCTGGGATGTATTCCAGCAGATGGGAGCACTGTAAACTGCCAACTCTCACCAGAGAAGAGGATAATCAGGTCTCTAAATACCTATCTGTAATATGCTGGGAAGGACTGTGAGGGTTTCAGTCCAAGGAACATTTGTTGGAGGTCCCACGTTGCCAGCATTGAAATGTCTTGGGGTTAACAGGAAACAATTTCATAAATCAAAAATATTTTCCTCGGCTGAAAAGCAGATCATCTTGTATCTCATCTTGACAGTTAAAAAAGGATTAATCTCAGAGCTGGAAATTAATTGTAGCTCAGATATGTGTAGCCAAAAACTGATTGGACAACTGTAATGTGCAAAAACCCCAACCCAGGTGTCTTTATCAGTTTTAACATATCATCTAATAAAACATTCAAGCACCAGGAGAATAGTTGCCGATGGCTGATGATGAATCTTCATCCTGGAGGTCATACCCTACATTCAAGACTTTCATACTAATAAAAATAAAAAATAAAATAATAATAATAATAAATAAAAACTTTGTCTAGATTTTGGGTAGTTTAGTATCTCTTTAGCTTATGGCAACAGGCAGTCACAAGGCTATTTGTGAGTTGCAGTTGAAACCAAAAGCAATGCTAAGCTGGCAAGATCACTGGGTTATCAACCATATTTTAGGTGACAAGAGAGTTTGTGAGGAGCAAATATGCTTAAGCAAAATATTCAACAAAAGACTTAATAATGGAAGATGATTCAACAAAGTTGCCCTGTTTATAGCTGCCAGTTCCTGGTAGAACAAGCTAAGAGGATCCTGTTGAGGAAAGCTCCACAGAGTCAGCCTTCAAACATATTTTATCACTGATTTGTCTAATTTACTTTCATTGAGTGAACAAATTGTGTTCTTCTTTATATATCCAGTTTCTTTGAATCAGAGACTGTGGTTCCTGAATTTGTGGAGCGGTTCTGAATTTATTCTCAGAAGACACTCGGGTTTTAGCTCACACTTGCAAAACAGTATTTTCCCATTTCCTGCACGTAATTTGGGGAGATGAGCAAAACAACTCAAGGGGGGAAACACGGTGGTGGGGATTTGTTCTCCTGGCATTTGAGAATGACAAATTCTAGTCACGCACGAAAATATGGACAAGGAAACCTTGTATTCTTTGTAGATCAGCTTCCCAGAACTTATTTTTTTTATTGGTCTTGGAGGCATGAGTTATTTAAGATTATAGGAATATATAAAAGAGGCTGAAAAGGAGAGAGAGGAAGAAATCACAGAAAAAACCCTGCCTTGGGCCACCACTATGGATGGTGGGGATCCTCTTTCAAAGCTGCCCGTTAGTGCCTCTGAGACCCAGCTGAGAAAAAAAAAAAAAAAATAAAAGGAGAGAGAGATAGACCAGAGGAGTTAATTAGGGCAATTCAGGGGGTTTTAATTAAGGGTGAGCTAATAGAGCTTGTGATGAGAGGAAATTAAGAAAGAAAAAATCGACAGTGGATAACAGCTTCTGATTTCCTATGGTGCTATTGGTTTGAGGGAGGACTAACAGCCGAAGGCAAGTAGTAAAAATGCCATCCTTTTAGGTCAATTAAAGCTAAGTTGGACAAAATAGTAGGAAATGCAGATGAATCTGGGGGGGGCAGAGGGAGAGGGGTTAAGATCCTGCCCCCATTTGCACAATTTTCAAGACTTGGAAATAGGTACAGACCTAAATTTTGTCTGTTTATAGCTATAAAACAGAGAATCTGCCAACTCTGTCCATTTAGTAAATGCCTCTAATGCAACCTTGATTTTGGAAGAGGCTTGATTTGGCTTAGCATCTGCATGGATTTTCATCAGTTGGTGAAAATAAGTAAAAAGGACCTTTGTTTTATTTGCCTTGTCTTGGCCAAAAAGTGTGCTTTTTTGTTTGTTTGTTTGTTTTGTTTTGTTTTCATGTATAGAATTTGAAAGGAATTGACCTTAATTTCTTAGCATCCTTTGGTAAGAAATGGGTTTGCATCTCAGGCCACATCCTCATCCCCTGAGTATGATGGTGAATGGTGCATAGAACAGCAAGCCTTGTATGGTCTCCAAAAGACACAAAAAAATTGATTCTTCAGTACTCTTGAGCATGTGGAGATGGACTGGCACCCCTTCAGGGGACACCATGGGTGCAGAGGTGAGCTTCACATCACAGTAGGTACCCGTGGACCACAAGAGGTTTTTTTAACCCCCAAATCTTCAGTGAGACCTTGAGCAGAGTAAGCCTGTGTCATAGACCCGCACGTGGCCCCAGAGCGTTTTTCCCCACTCGCACAAACCCATCACTGTAGGAAATCCTTCTGCTCCCTTAACACCCTCCTCCTGGGATTTTGCAGGTTTTTTCCCACTGCAAGACCAGCTCCATTTCTGTCCAGCTGGCTAAGAGTTAAGAGGGAGAAATCCCTACAGCTTTACAGGGCAATAAGATCAGGAAATAAGGGCTGATGCTGGAGTGAATTGCTTATTTAAGACTTTACGTTGCATATGCTCAGACTCTTTAGTTCGTGTTCTCTGCATCTTTAGCCAAAGGTCAAAAAGATTTTGCTTTTGTGGCTCTTATTTGCTGTGAGACTAAGCAAGAGGAGAGCCTTGCTCATAAAGCCCTGAATGCTGTTCAATACCAAGCACTGATAATGTTCTCCAGACTGCTTCATCCCATGGGGGGAAAAATCTGTATAAAGTCCAGAAAAGCTTCTTCCTGCCTTGAAACACATTGTCGTGGTTTAACCCGACCGGCAGCTAAACACCACGCAGCCGTTCGCTCACCCTCCCCCCTCCCTCTCTGGGACGGGGGAGAGAAATGGAAAGTGAAGCCCGTGAGTTGAGATAAAGACAGTTTAATAAGACAGGAAAAAAAAATAACAAAAATAATAACAATAATAATAATAATGATGATACAATGGGGATAATACGAAAGTAATAATAGTATGTACAAACAAGTGATGCACAATGCAATTGCTCACCACCCGCTGACCGATGCCCAGCCTAACCCCGAGCAGTCCGGCCCCCTCCCCCCGGCTAGCCACCCCTATATATTGTTTAGCATGACGTCAGATGGTATGGAATACCCCTTTGGCTAGTTTGGGTCACCTGTCCTGGGTCTGTCCCCTCCCAGCTCTTACTGCACCCCCCAGCCTGCCCGTTGGCAGGACAGAGCAAAGGCTGAGATGTCCTTGGCTTAGTATAAGCACTGCTCTGCAACAATTAAAGCATCGGGGTGTTATCAGCACTCTTCTCATTTTAAGCCAAAACACAGCATTCCACCAGCTACTAGGAAGAAAATTAATTCTGTGCTAACTGAAACCAGGACACACATGCAGCAGCAAGACCAGGTAGGCATCCGTCAAGGAACAGATGGTCCAGCCTTATACACCCCAAGGTGGCTTTGACTTGGGGAACATGTAGTGACTTTAGGGGCAGGTCCTACAGCTCCAGTGGGACCCAAAACTCTCCCCCAGCTTGATTAAAACAGCCTCTTCTTTATCTGTTTGTCTTGAAAGGAGAAAAATAAAATTCCTCTGGCAGCAGGCATGCCTGGGTTTTGCTAGCAGGAGCTTGGTATCCAGAGAACTGGACGGCAGGGATGCGCAGAGCCTGGGCTGGGCACATAGGGGAGAAAATCCTCCCTGCCGGTTCTCACGGCACGTAATGAGGCGGAAAGGTCACCAAAAGGTTTAGCTCAACTCGTAAGTGAAACGGGGATTTGGGGATTTCCGCGCGGTATTTAGCACGGGGAAAACTTCCTCCTTGCGGCAGCTCTGCGAGCCAAAGCAGAGAGCGGGGATGGCGGCTGCAGCCAGGCCAGGTGGAGTCCATTTTCCTTTCTCTCCCTCCTGGGGACATCCAGCTGGCACACACAAAAAAATTCCTCCTAATGAAGACAGGTCTCTATTGTATTGGATACTTTGGCTATTTCAAACCCAAACCACATGCAAGCCCCACGATATCCTGGTGTTAGCATCAGTTACAAGGTGGGAGTGACACATCCCTGTCTGTTTTAGCTCTCCTTTGCAGTAGCACTATGGCGTTTGTTTTTTTTTTAATTTATTTATTATTTACTTTTTCACATTTTTTAAGGATTGGTGTGTTATTTTTATTCCTTCCAGGCTCTGAGTCTTTTTTTTTTTTTTTCAAGCTGCCTGGCAGAACAAAGCAATCTTTACCACGGAGGAACACAGCCGCACGGAGCAGCGCGTGCCTGCTTGTGATGGGCTTTGCTGCAAAGGAGTCAGAAAATCCAAGATGAAAAGGCCCATTTGCATTTCTATTTGTGCCGTTTGATGTTGGCTACCAAGTACAACTGGAACAAGCAGCACTTTAAATAATCTAGAAAAAACTATCTAGCATCCTGAGCGCTCGTGGAGTTGGCCTTTGTTTTTTTTTGTTTTGTTTTGTTTTGTTCTGTTTTGTTTTGTTTTGCTGTTGATTCATAGGCAGCTCTGTGCCTGGTAGAGAAAGTGTGATGGCAGCATCACTAAGAGCTCAGGTGAGCAAAGCAGTGCTCCCAGAGAACATGAGCCCAGCAGATAATCCGTCTGTCTGTCCGTCCTCCTCCTGGCTGTGTGCTTCTCCTCTCCCAAGGAAACACAACCCACACAGCTGAAATCAGAGCAGCCAAGCAGTTTGAGTGAGTCAAAAGCCCAGGGAGGAAATGTGATTATTGTGAAAAACATTGACTTGTGAGCACTTTGCTGAGTCCCACCTGATTCACCCCTGTCCAAGGCTTCCTCTGAGCCTGTGCTCAGCAGCACGATTCGCACCCAGCTGGGAAACACGAGCGCCGTGTGATGGAAGGGGTGACTTCATCACTTTTGCATACCATTTTTTTTCCTGAGTTAATTAAAAGTAGAAGTGCTCATTTCAAGCACAGTGCCTCTGTGAGCACCACGTGCTCTTCAGCAACACGTGGGCAAGCAGGACTTAGTGCACTGGCCCAATTTAGTGCAGAGTTACCAGCGACACCCTTTTTTCCACCAAAACTGCAGGATTCTTAAATGCTTTCAGTAACTCCAGGCTGTTTTAGTGCCTTCCCCAGGTCTCCACCAAAAAGCCAAATAGAGAAAAATCTCCGTACCCATCTCACTGCCCTTAGAAGCTCAGAGCCCTTCTTGGTGCTACTGAGCATAGGAGACTTAAAAGCAATGCTGGCTCCAGGGGAGCTGTCTGGAGTTGGACCTGTTGAATAGGAAACCCCCATAGTTCAGCCCTGAAAACATCCACCTTACATGTACCAGCATAAAAGCTAGCTTTTAAACTTCATTACCCTTTTCTTTGCTAGGTTTTGTGCTGCCTGCTGACATTCTCATCCCAGTACCAGTTTGATTTTTAAGTCCCTGATTGGCAAGTTTATTACATGAGGATATGCCTGGAGACTTGGGGGGTTTGTGCCTTTTCTTGTAATGCTGGGACTTCTCCCGGCATGAAGGGAAGTGGCTCAGAGGCTACCCTTGCCTGTGAGACCAATTATTTTCTATCGCAAAATTTCAGGTGGGTATGGGATATTTGTGGTGCTGTGGTGAGAAATCAAAGTGAGCAAAAACACATCGTGAGTCATTACCTTGTAAATGAAAAAAAAATGTTAAAAAATAAAAAATAAGTAAAAAATAAATTAAATACAGAGCTGTTTCTTGGCAGAGCTTTCCCAAAACCTCAGGCAGCCTCAGTGCTCTGGTCCTGATCACCAGCTGACCCCCGAGCAGCAGCCAGTGATGGAGGCAGAGAAAAACATGTCCAGATTGATTGGTTTCCTGCAATGTGATCAAGATGCGCTCAAGGAGAGCAACTGCAGGCCTTATTTTGGGGGGATTTAAATCAATACAAACACACAGCCTGAGCTTTTTAAGCCTTTATTAGAGGAAGGGACAAGCAGTGCTCCTGGCTTGCTCTGCTTTGCTCCTCCAGCACGAGCAGTTCTGGCCTCTGCTCCTGAGCACGTAGCCACAGGAAAGCTGCGAGAAGCAAACGGGCTGAGTGGCATTGCGTTTGGTGGGTCCTCATCTCAGCCAGCTGAACACACGTTGATGTGCTGGGATGGCCATTAGGACCATAAATGTTGCAGCAGGAAGGCGAGCCAACAGCACGTGGTTCCCCAAAATTGTTGGGGTCTGCCAACTTTGTTTGCACTGAAGGAGTGATGGCCAAGGCTACGGAGAGCTTTCATCCAGAGGTGAGGACCTGTCACCTGGGGGCTTTGAAGTCCTATCCCTGGCCATGAAGAGCAGTGGGAGATCCGTGGCTTGGCCCCATGGAGAACAGCAGTGGTTGGTGGCACAAAGGCATTGCCTTAGGTGGTCTGCAGCAGTTGTGACCCTGAAACTCAGCACTCATGGTGAGCATCCCTGGAGGTGTGCAAGGCCAGGTTGGACAAGACCCTGGGCAATCTGATCTAGTGGGTGGCATCCCTGCCATGGCAGGGGGCTGAAACTGGATGGGCTTTGAGGTCCCTTCTAACTAGCCCAATTCTGTGACTGTGTGTGGCTGGTGCCCTTGGGCTGATGTCTCCAAATGATTCTTCATGAGAAATCAAGAGGTTAAAGCTGAGCTGGCCAACAAAGAGATGCTGCCTTCTTGCTGTGCTGCTTGCACAGCACTGGCAGGTGGACCACAGATGTGCCAAGCATCTGGAGACGCCAAGAAGAGTCCAGCCTGCCCTTTATCCAGCAGTTTCTGTGTTACAGCAGCCCATCACCAGGATTCGCACCACCACCCAAGGAACATGAACATGGATTTACACGGTCTTAAACTACTCTGAGCAGGGATAAAAACTTCTTCCCCAGCAAGCACACAAACTGACATTGTACTCACCAACCAGCCCATTCCCTTGAGCCCTACCTGTCTATGAAGAACTGCCTGAAGCTTACTGATGTGCCCCGGCTACATCTGCCTTGTTTGGCTGCACACTGATGACTTGAGAAATGGGGACCTCCAAGTGAGGTTACACAGATGACTCCTTCAGAAGGACAAGTACATTATGGAAGTCTTCCCCCCATTCAAAACAAGCCATCTGCTACAGGTAGCCACATGTACCCATATCCTCGCTGACAGAAGAATGCGTGTTTCTGGCTGTATATTGTCCTTTCACCAATGGACTGCAATTTAAACAAAAGGAAAAAAAAATGCACAGCTATTTAACTGCTACCTGCGAGAGCTGGTGCTCCTCCAGAGGCAGAAAATGCTATCTGTTGCTTAGGAACAATTTTTATCCCGCAAAATGAAGATGTACAGCCCAAAGACTTGTTTAAATGCACCCAACGTGTATTAAATGCACCCAACACCTTGCTGAGAAGCTGATCCACCCCTGAATACACCATGAGGAGAGGTCTTTGTGCTGGATACAACACCAGCGACCTACTATAGCCAGCTGTGATTGGAGATACAGGGTATAGATCCCATACCCAACTGCACTGCACAACCCAGCACTTCTCCTTGGCACATGGAGCAATGGCAAACATTGAGGCAGACTCTGGATGTGTTGATGCGTAGGCATTTCTGAAAACTGAGGCTTAGAGCACTATATCAGACTGGTTATGTGTCCAGTCATTCACCTGGATATACGTACATTATTCTGTTCCAACAGGCAAGCAACCACTGTTTCATTGACACTTGCCTCTCTCTAGCTGTGCCTGATGGAAACACCTACCCGAGGTCCTGTGTGTCTGCACAAGGGCTAGCAGGCAAGTCCTGCTAAGGACTGCTCCACCTTTGCATGGCTGTGGTGGTTGTTGTTGCACCATTTTGCTTTGCTGCCAAGAAGAAAACATCCTTGAGCTGCTCAGAGAAGCTGCTCCTTGAAGACACCCATCCCATCTGCTGCTTGCCTTGTGCTTGCTCCTTGCCAGGCACAAGAGACCTTCTGGGAACAGCAACAAACCACCACAACCAGCTCCTATGTCCAGCCTAAAGCAAAGTGTACGCCAGATCTGAGAGCAAGTCTTTTGGGGAACTTCAGCTAAGAGAACCTGGTCTGCAAAGCTATCTTATCCGAGACCCCAGCTGGAGCATCTGCCAGTGTGGAGCAGGTGTTGAATCGCGAGGCCTTGCAGGACACGATGCTGGAGCTCTTCTTCTTGCGGTAGAAGTAGCTGCTGAGGTGGAAGCGGAACTTGTCATGGAGGGAGGCGTAGATGAAGGGGTTGTAGCAGGCAGAGCTCATGGCGATCAAGTGGCACGACACCTGGATGACGTTCACGTACCTCTTGTCCAAGATGGTGAACTCCTCGTCGATGTCTCTGATGAAGTTCACCACCTGGAGGGGCAGCCAGCAGATCGCGAAGCACACCACCGAGACGGTGAGCACGCGGAAGGTTTTCTGCTTGGTTTTGGTCCATTTGTCTTGGCAGGGGTAGGCAGCACCCGGGATGTTCCTCCTCCGCAGGTGGTACGTAATGGCACAGAAGGAGACTGACACGGCCAACAGTGGGAGCATGTAGGACAGGAGAAGCATCAAGCACGAGTACAGCAGCCTCTCCCTCTCCTCATGCTTCCAAAACTCTTCACAGATGATCATGTCATGGCCAATGGTGTTGAGATCCAAGTACTGGGTGTGCAGGGAGGTGGGGACAGAGGCCATGATGGAGAGCAACCAGATGCAGGCCACGATGCAGATGCAGGACTTGCGGCTGATCCTCCGGCGGATGGGGTACGCCACAACAACGTACCGGTCGACAGCGATGGCGGTGAGGGACAGCACCGAGACAAAGACGGTGGCGGCCTGCATCAAGGTGACGAAGTAACACATGAACATCCCAAAGAGCCAGCCCCGCACCTCGAAGGCGTAGGAGACGGTCAGCGGGACGCAGGCCAGGCACATGATGAAGTCAGCTGCGGCCAAGTTCCCTATCAGGAAATTGGTGGTGCAGTGCAGCTTCTTGGTGAGAGCGATGAGGAGGATGAGGAAGAGGTTCCCTGTGCATGCCACGGCCACCAGGGTGGCGTAGAGTGGGATGAAGAGTGGTTTGAGCTCCAGGAGGAGGTCAAGGCCAGTGAAGAGAGGGGCTGAGCCGTTCTGCCAGGAGTCATTCGGGAGCTGGCTGTGAGCCATGCTGAGGTGGGACCAGCTCTGCTTCTCCTCCCTGCCTTGGAGTCGGGCAGAGACCAGAAAATTAGCCCTGAACAGAAAAGAAAAGTGCTGAGGTTCTTATACCCAGAAGAACCAAGGTCTGTCCCCAAGGTCTAGATCCTCTTTTCCAGCCCTCTCTAGCAGTGTTGTTTTTTTTAGAGAGTGAACAGGGGCAGACAAATCCAAGCTTTGGTGTGGGGAAAATGGGAACTTGGCTAGGAAGAGGTTAAACAGCGGCTGTGCTTCTGCAGGGAGCAGCCAGCCTGGGGGCAGCGGCTGGGGATGCTGCATGGAAAGTAGCCCGGAGCTGTGCTGACATGCAGTGGGGAAAAAGAGGTGCTCCCGCATTTCTTCTTGCTCTTAGTGATTCACCTGCCAGCCTCCAGCCACCCCGCTCAACAGGAGGGGTGTCTCCCACCTCTCCCCCATCCCCTTATCTCCTCCCCACCTCTCCCTCATCCCCTTATCTCGTCCCCTTGGGTATTTCCCCCAGGAAAATTGTATATTTCCCCCATCACCTTCCCGTCGCTGCTCTGGCTGAGACGTCTCGCAGCATCCTGCTCACTCCACCCCTGTGCTCAGTCCTCCCTCTCACCCTTTCCCCATCACTTTGGCTAATTACCTGTGGCACTTTGTCGTCTCCTTCCCCGGGTTGCTTTCTCCTTGCAGCGACGGCGGCGGGATGGAGCGCGTGGCTGCTGTCCCCGGCAGCCCCAAAAAACTCCTGACGGCAGTACAGTGCGGGGGGAGGCAAATCTATTATAGCAGAAAGTGCAGGAAAATGCAGAATTAACCCCCAGAACCCCACGCTGTCAAATTTACCTTTCTGTTCCCCTCACCAGGACCTGAAAAAATCTCCTTACCCCTTGTGGATGGTGGAAATGGTATTAATTAAATAACCAATCAGAGTTTACTGAGAGGTATTACAGTTTGCTACTTCACACTGCAAGCCGTTCAGCGCTGGGTCTGCACACCCTGCCCTGGAAAACAAAATCTGGATAGAAAGTAGAAGCAAACCTGATGATCGATTGAAAGAATAAAATATTCTTTTTGGTCCCTTAAGGAGGTGGGAGTCGAGTCCGCTCTCGATCCCTGCTCCGGAGCTCACTTACCGCCCGCAATCTGCCTGGGCAGGCACGGGGAGCCCCTCTGGGACCCCACTGTTCCCCAGTTGTCCCAGCCAGGATGGGGCAGAGGGTTTCGTTCAGGGGCTGATGTCTACTGCAAGCCCTCCGTCCGCTGCCATCCCCGATCTCGCCCCTTATTTTCGTGGCGATGCAGTGCCGGAGCAGCGGGATTAAAAGCCGGGGAGGAGCACGGCGTTCCCACCCGCGGGGTGGGTATTCCTGGTACCATGGGGATGGTCTGCTCACCCCCCTGGGCTGTGGGGAGAGGGGGTCGGTCCCATGGGAAGGGGGGAATGGGGTGGGTGGGCACAGGGACCACTCGGAGCTCCCCGACGGACCCCCGGCTGGGGGAGAGGGAGGGAGGGAGGGAGGGAGGGAGGGGGGCGAGGAGGGCTGTGGGGTAGGGGTGGGCACCCAGCTGTGGGGTGAGGGGGTCCTGGTGTGGGGTGATGGGCACCCAGCTGTGGGGTGAGGGCAGGGTGAGGTGGGGGCGGTGTTGCCATGGGGTGGTGGGCAGCTAAGTGTGGGATTATGGGCACCCGGTCATGGGTTTATGGACATCTAATTGTGGGTTTATGGACACCGAAGTATGGGATGAGTATGGCCCTGCCATGGGGCAAGGACAGCTGTGGGATGATGAACACCAAATCAAGAGGTAAAAATGACCTAGTCATAGGGCGAGAGCAGCCATGGGGTGATGTGGGGTGATGGCAGCTATGGAGTGAGGGTGGCCCAGCCATGGGTCAGTGGACACCCAACCATGGGGTAAAGATAGCCCAGTCATGGGGCAGGAGGGGCCAAGGACTGAATATGGCCCAGATATGGGGCAAGAACAGCTGTGGGGTAATCACAGTTGGGGTAATAGGCACCCAACCATGGAGAAAGGATGTCCCAGCCCTGGGGTGAAGGCATCCATGGGGTGAGGGTGGCTATGGGGTGATGGCAGCCATGAGGCGATGGATGCCCAGCCACAGGGCAAGGATAACTGTGGGATGATAAACACCCAGCAGCGGGGGCAAGGACAGCCCAACCATGGGCCAAGGGCAGCTGTGGGGTGACAGCAGCCCAGCAATGGGTCAAGGGATGCCCAACTGTGGCACATATGCCAGCAAAGGGTGCAGATACTATAAAATAAAGCAGAATTGCTGCAAGTTTGGGTCATATCAGTCCAAATGGGAGTCAAAGACTGTCAGCATGTGACGATTTTTCTTCCCACTGAAGCACCAACTTTCGCCAGGCACACTTTGAGCCACCTCTCATCACAGAGCCATGGCCGCACACACCAGAAATAGGTGACCTGCACAATCCATGGGCCTTTTACCTTCAAGGTAACTTCAACATTGACATTTTTAAGAACGTGGAGAAAAAGCTTCATCACTAAAATGCCCTTTGCACAAACACTTGAAAAAAGCATCTGCAATGTGCTTTGAGTCATGCAAGAAGCAGGACTGGATTTAGCTTGCTTGACTCTTCTCTCCTGCCTGTGTTTACAAACAATACAAATACCTTTAAAAAAATAAGCCTGAATCTCTTAATCCTTAAAATGAATTAGGCTAGTTTTAAACAGGTATGCTTCTGGGAAATCTGGGCTTTTCCTTCCCTTCTTATTCCGTAGCTTCGCATTAATACCTTGGGGTATTGAGAGAGCAGCCTCTTCTTCCATCTCCTGCTATTCTGGAATTGGGGGATAAGTAGCCACTAAAACACTACTACAGACAAGCTAAGGTTTTTATTAAAGTGATGGAAGTGGTTGCAGCTTTTTTAAGCCATGAACTGCTGTAAACAATCTTCTTTATCTCCTGTTTTGGCCTCTCTGCTTTCTTCTGTGGGGGGAAAAAAAGCTTATTTTATGTTAGACACACTCTGTGAGGGTATGGAATGGCAGGAGGGCATTTCTGTGTTGTATTGATTTCCACCCACATCCATTCACTTTGGGTTTTGTGTCTTGGATTTGAAGAGAGGCGGGTGCATGGTCTCAGGATATCATCCAGCCACAATCAATTGGTATTTAAAAAATAAAAATTTGGGACTAAAGGCAAGCATGATCCACATGGCTGGAATCACAACCATTATTCCTCTCCTAAATCCAGTCTATGCCTATGCAATTTGCTGTACAGAGCGCAGCTCAGGTTGGAGGTGTGGACACAGCTTTGAAGCAGGGTTGAAGCTATTTTAATGAGATTTCCCTTTTTGTCACTGATTTTACATTCCTTTGGCAGGTTTGAGGCAGCACGGGTGAGCCCTGTGCTCAGATATTGAGATTAAACCCAGGGGAGCTGCAGGGGAGCCAGGGCTGAGGCTTCAGCTGTGGCAAAATCAGGCAAAGGTGCTGGGGCAGATGGAACCAATTCCCCAGGTAGATATAAAAAGGTCACAGCAGAGGTGGGTTGGTTTGATTTTATTTTATTTTTTTTTGAGTTAATTAGCCAAGTTAAATGCATTCTTTTTGTTGTTCTGTTGTGGCAGGGTTTGGTGGAGCTGAAATGATTTGCTAAACTTAGAAATTAGCAGTGAAAGGGCTTTAAAAATGAAAATTAGAGTAAGACCAAAATTAAAAATGGGGATGTTCTGGGTTTTTTTTGTTTGTTTTGGGGGAGCGGGGGGGTAAATGTTAGAGGAGCTGTGGTTGGTGATGAGAGGGTTTTCATAGCCCTGGTGTTGTGCAAAGGGGTTTTTGAGCTGCTAGAAGAGGTCAATGAAACTGCTCCTACAGAGCACAGAAGCAAGGAGAGATCACACAAAAATGTGAGTACTCACAAAACCCACAAAATTCACAAAAAAAAACCATTTTATTCCCACTAGGAGCTATCTGCAGCCATGCACTTTGTAGCTCTCCCCCTGCTTGTCAAACTTCACCTGCAGTGCTGGAGGAGGTTCAGGGAGTGGGTGTGGGGATATCCTGCTGTAAGGAAAGCCTAAAATAAAAGGAGAAATAAGCTTAAAATAGGAGGAAAAATATATGGCAGGAATCAAGCTCTGAGCTCCTAGCCTTCATGAAGCCCAGCTGCCTTGCTTAAGGCTGGCAAGGGAGGTGCTCAACAGATTTAAGCTGTTGAAGGAGTGGAGGATCAAAGAGCAAGGCTTAAACTTCTGCTGCCCCTTCTTTCTGCTTTCTTCCCAGCTTTATGTTGGCAATGCCTTTGAAATCTGTTTATTTCTCTGCAAGAGAGGGGTTTTGCACTTGGATTTTCATTTTGGAAATGATTCCCAGATAATTTCATCTTGGTGAAACGATGTGTGGGTAAAGATCTTACAAACAGGGGCTGGGGAGAAATTAGCCTTAATGGGTATTTATTACCACACTGTAGTTACATCATGCAATTAAAAGGAGAGGGACTGGGTATTGCTTCAGTATCAATTTCAGTTGTGGGATCAAGTTCACAACGAAAGATGTCTAAAAAGACTTGATAGCTGCTGAGAGGCAAACAACGGTGTCGATGTCCTCTGACTGCAGTGATTACCGTGTATCCCTTGTCTTATGCAATAGTGTTATGACAAGCTCAGTGGTAATGAGCTGAAATTAAGCCTGGGGAGAGCAGGGCTGCTGACCCGGAGGGCCGGCTGGTGCTCGGATGGGCCTGGTGGTAGCCACATGCTTTGGTTCCTTGCTATGCAGGGGGAGCCTGCGGTGATGCAGCTGCCAAAAAACTTCTTCCTGGCCCAAAAGTGCCCCAAAATCACTTGAGAGGCTGCTTGTTACCCTGGCAATGGCCTTTCTGCTGCTGGCTGGCTTCAGGAGCGAATTTGGGTTGGTCCTTCACTTGGAGGACTTGGCAAATCTGAGTGGCTTGGTGATTTACCTGGGGAATGGCAGGAGGAGATGGCCAAGGGGATTTGTGTTTGTGCTCTGGGGGAGGATGGAGTTAAACTCTATTTTCAGCTGGATGGTGAAGAGCTTCATCTCAGAGCATCCCACATTGGACAAAAACAAAGCTAAAAACATTGGGAAGTGCAGGGGAAAAAAGCTGCAAAAAAGCCCACGTGGCTGAGTTCACAGCAGGTGTCCAGCACTTCCAATCACTTACTGCAGGACAGGGGATTGTGAAAAGCATGAACCTCCATAAGGAGCTGATGTGGGCTTTTATATTTGCTCTGCACATCCCTGCAGCCCTGTCCCTGGCTGGGTGAGCACGTGAAGGCTGAGGAGACGGAGCAAACACCATCTGTGCCACTTCTTTGCTCTGCTGACCCTGAACAAGGGCAACCAGCACCCAGAAACCATCCTGGCTTTGCAGGTTTTGTTTGGGGGGGGGGGGGAAGAAGGAAGGAAAACCAAATCTTTGTTTCTCTTCAAAGTCAGAAGTGCCAATCCCTGTGTGCCCCATGGTAAGGGAGCGTAGCATAGCAGGACTGCTTGTTATTTAACCTGCTGGGGATCTGGGTGCCAGCCCCAAAGCAGGTCGCTTCCCAGCAGCTCCCTTGTCTTCAGAAGTCTCTGATTCCCCATGAAAGATCTCTTCATCTCCATGGTTTAGTGAAATGAGGAGAAATTAAAA
The DNA here is from genome assembly GCF_964035555.1 of Netta rufina. Lineage (NCBI taxonomy): Eukaryota > Metazoa > Chordata > Aves > Anseriformes > Anatidae > Netta > Netta rufina. Next base: position 46,741,128 of record NC_140128.1, read on the forward strand.
ATAATAATCATTATCGGGTGGAAATGTCTGGTTGGTAACACGAATGGAAATTCTCAGAGTGGTCCTAGAAGTTGCTCCGCAAAAAGATGACTTTTAGCAGGAGAAGGCTGTTAATTTGTCTCGATCTGATGAATGTGGGTTGGTGTTATTAAAACTGGCTGAGAGCTGACTTTAAAGGAGAGCACTCATCTCCACCAAATAACCAGCAGGAAGAAAATAATCTTTGTTTCCATATTGCAGACTGGCCAAGAGCTGCTGTTAATTTTAAACAGCAGAACAATCTGATAAGGAAAGCAGAAGGCTCTTAAAAGATCATTTTAGATGAGAGATGTGGCTTGAAAATGACAGCAAAATAATAAATTTTTGCTGGCTGGGCTGGAACTAGCCCACCTCAGGCCAGCCGAGGCTTCACCCCAGTCTGGGCAGCAAAGCACTTCCCCCTGCACAGCCTCATCCTGGGGAAGTCTTTTCTGACCTAATCCTCATCCTTTCAAAGGAGCTAGAGGAGGGATTGCTTATTCCAGAGCTTGTATTGCCCCATGCCAGGAATTTTTTGGCCCTGAGTGGGTACAGGAAGCCAGACAGGTGGATTTTAAGATGATTTCAGAAGCTCCATCCTGCCCTGCTCATTCCTTGTCTGCTGTCTGGCTATGCTGCTTGAGGCACCTTGCAATGGCATCCCAGTGCCCATTCTACCCTGCACGGGTGATCAGGGATTTGAGTTTGTGGTTTCCGACCCCGCTTTTAAATGCTGGGGTCATCTTTTAGAAACAGCTGTGGGTTGTGGGAGCTGGTGGTGCTCAGCATCTCCCCAGAGGGACCACACAAAGCCACTTTGGGGCACATCCACCTTGGCCACCTGTCTACGAAGCAGCAGTCACAGCGTGGTCCTTCCTCCTGTGGCAGGCTGCAGGCTCTCTCAGCTCAAAATCCTAGACAGCCTGTCAATTACAGAGGAGCAGCATATTCTTAGCATCATTACGCGGCGCTGCCAGCTCATGCTCTGGATTGATTTCCTCCGTTTAAGCACACCGTGAGCTACTCCTTTTCCCCGTATTGGTGGGTGGGAGTTCTCAGGAAGAGCAGCTGCAGGAGGATCAGGCTGCCAGCAGCTTCCCATCCCCAATTTCTTGTAGATGCTGGTGAACCCTGGCCTTGGTGATATGCTGAATTTGTGCGTGGGCTTGTGCTCGATAGGTGTGTGTAACAAATGTTTACAGCAAATTATGTTCCACAGAGATGCTAATCAGCCTCAGCCATTGCCTGTTTATTTTGTTTTATTATTATTTTTTTTTTGTCACTCACTGTGTTAGGTGCTGCTTTTTACAAAAAGATGCTTTAAGAAACTTGGTTTTCAGCCTCCTTCCTTCTTCCTGCATGCTGCCCATTGTGCTTCTTTAGTTTGTCTGTTGTTTTGGTTGGTGATATTAAGCAGAAATGGTTCTCGCTCTGCTCTGACAAACTGCAGTCATATTGTCTTAAATTCCCCTTTTTTAACTTTATTCTGCCCCATCTTGAGAACAAATTACTGGCAGCTGGATGATGATGATGTGTTACAATGCTGGTGTGATCCATACCTCTGGAAGGCTTCAGGGGGTATGGAGAGGCTGTTTCATGCTGAGATAAGGGAGAATTGTCATTAAAAGGCACAGAGCTGGGGAGCTAACACCGCACTTGTGATCACTGGTTTCCCACACACTAAAATATCACCCTCCCTATTTGATAGTACCTCTCTGCTGATAAGTCACAGCCTGAATACACTGCTTTCAGACAGTGCTGCTGTGGGCCTGCCCATGCCTACTGATGGTTTTTCTCCATTGCTGCGCTGTTATCAGCAGCTCGTCTTTTGTTGTTGTTATTTAGATTGGCACATCTCCCAGCATGTAAATTATTGCCACTGGTAGGAAGGCTGGTGTTGCTGTATAAGCCAAAAATTAAAAAAAAAAATCCCTAGTGGAAATGTTGTTTATATCAGCAAGGGTTTATTTGAGTGAGAGCTAAACAGTCTTCTTTTCCTACAATAACCCATAACAGCTTCACATAATGTCCTTTCTAGTTAAACCACGTGTAGCATCACCTGAGTGCAACACTACCCGCACACATCCTGACTGTCATTTACTCTCAGTTTAAGCTGCTTATTTTTTTCCAAAAGTATTAAAATATGAGTTCCTGTTACTCTTATGATGACTTTAAGTATAGAGCAAGCCCAAGCCTGATTTCCTGTAGCTCATTGTGTCCGAAGGGTGGACCACATGAAAGCTCCCAGCGTGTTTGTCCGAATACCTGTAATATGGTGCCTTCAGTGGCTGTCTTCTCTCCCCTTGAGCAACAAAGGATTATGCTACTCAAGTGGTGTATTTCTATGTAATAAAAGTATAGGTAGTTTAAAACTAGATACTTGGGGTACTTGGAGCATTTTTAAACCCTTTTGGCTCTTAAGCTGATAGATGGGTTCTTTTAGTCCTGCTGTTTACACACCAATTGAGTTAGACCGAGTCAGACAGCCTTCAGAGCAAGCTGCCAATTGCTGGGTCTGGATCCATTGCTTGATTGGGATGCGGTCTCCAATTAAATGCCAATCTATAAGCAGTTAGGCTTTGGCAGGTCTAACTCTCTCCTGAAAAGAATATGCTGCAATGCTTCAGGACCTAATTTACTGTCTTGTGCTGACATTACCAATCAAGAGCCACAAATGGAAAACTGGTGTTTCTTCCTGACCTGTGTCCAGCATCACAACACAGCAAAAACACCAGTCCTGCACTCATTCGGCTTTCTTGGCCATGCCAAAGCCAGTAGGTGGAGCTGGTATTACACCGCTGGAAGCCAACAAACTCTGACAACACAGTTGGTGCTGCTCAGGGAGGGGACTGACAGAGGAACATGCCTCACAGACAAAGATCTCTTCAGTTATCACTGAAACAACCAACGCTAGTTCTCGTCTCCTCCTCCATCACAAGGCATTTGTTTGACTTTCTGGCATCCATTCTGCTTGATACTGATTTATTCTGAGTTCGTTTTGTTTGTTTTACTTAAGTCCCTGGATCTGATTTAAAGTTTTCAGGACTTGTTCTCAGTTTGGGGCAACAGGCCTTGTTCCAGGCCATCCTGGAAGAGCACGCTTTACAAATGCAAAGGGTTGGAAATAGCTGGTCTTCCCTGCTACATTCAAGCAGATTCTGCTCTGCAAAATGCCACTCAGAGTAGCTGGTATTTTGGACAAATTGAGGCAGATGGCCTTCCTCATTCTTCTGTATGTGAAGAACAGATAAATGTAACTAAGCAGCAAAGGACCTGTGCATGTCTCGCTGGAGTATCAATGCAAATCTGAAGTGCTCAGCTAATTCTGGGTTTGGACAATTTTTCCCCAAGCCCTTTTCGTGAGCTTCTGAGCTACTTCTATTTAAAATGTTGAGTACTGCTTTCTCTAAATGAAGAGCTAGATTATGGGGACCTGAGACTTTAAATGTTTCAGTACAGTTATTTTGAATACATTTCTTGCTCAGAAGGCTTTAATGGGAATAGACAAGATGATATAAAGCATCTTCACAGTCACTGTTAATCACAAGAAGGAAGGGTATTGACTGTAAAATAGCCTGGGAACAGAAAAAGAAACTGCATTTTTCTCTTTGTACATACTATTTCTGATAAATACTCAAAAGCATCTTCATTACAGCTTGACAGCACAGGTGAGAGTATTTACAGCACATTATCTGACTGTACAGCATAGCAGACTTATTTTTAGAGATAAATTAATAGGGACATTTAAAAGATGACAAAGAGACCCTTTTCAACACTGCCAGAGCTTTGTAGGTCCTGTATCACCAACATTCAGGTGATTCACCATATTTCTCAAACCTCAGTGTTTGTTCTAACTGAGACCCCTGAGTGTGACTTCTTTCGTAAATGGCAAGGCTGGGGTGGGTGGTTACATGGGTAAGGCTGATTGTGTGGGCAAACACCAAGTCACGACACTGAAGAAGCAGCAACAGAATAACATCTGTCAGGGGATGAAACAATAGCACCATTTATAATTGTACAGTGACAGGAAACAATGAAGGTGGTATCAAGGAGCTCCTTTTAAAAATGTATTTTCATAGATACATAATGAACAAGCTAGTGTGCATACGCTGCTAAAACTACCCCTGCAATTTCTGTCTAAAGAGCTTCATCTGACAGAAGATGTACACTGCTTCCCTCTATCGACCTTTAGTGTCAATGCTAAGACAGAAAGCACAGCTCACAGAAGCATTAGTCTTATACAAGTACACAATTGCTGATTCTTTGCTTAATAATGGGAAACAACCCTCTGTAGAGGAAACAGGATGAAGAATATATATATAATATACATACTGGAATATAAAGTCAAATAATTCTGTGCTAGTTTGTGATGAAAACAAGTTATTTGTAGCCTCCTTGGTTATCATACTTGCTTTCCTGATGTAGGAACTCATCTGACCCTCTCCTGGAGGGGCTGAAGTTGATGAGAGAAACAGATACAACATGACCAATAATAAAAATACTCCCTCTCCAGCCCATTCTGTATCAGAGTTTGGATGGCCAATACAGTGGGATATTCTAGGAAGGAACATTACAAGGACAGGAGTGTTAAGTAGTCTCCTGTTGCTACAATCTCAATATTATCATCAATTTAACGACTGCAGTGACAGTTTGCTTTAGGACTCAAAGTTCAGGTAGGTGAACAGTATCTGTCCTCCTCCAGGCACAGCTCAGGGCCAGCTCAATCATAAACAGTGAAGTTCAATAGAAAACACAGTGGACTTTGCAAGAAAAGAATACCCAATTTAGTGATCAAAGAGGTACAAGACAGGAAAAGTAATTGATTCAGTGGTTTATCTGTTCTATTCTAGACCATTATGTTTTCTGATGCTTCTGAACAACTGCTCTTTCTTTTGTTCAGCGTACCTCCTGACGAGCTACAGACAATTCACATTCATGCTGGAATGATTAGGTTGCTACAGGTTGGGACTAGATTGAAGTAGCATTTCAGTTCAGTGTATGCTGTTTCACTGTTACAACGAATGCCAGTCAATATCTCTGGAGGTCCAGAGCAGTTTTGTTGTTGTCTTTGCTTTCTTTCATTTTTTTAAATGACTGACAATATGTGCTTATGCCTCCCTCCCCCACTTGGGTTATTTATTACTGTTCCTGCACACAGCCTCGTTGGGGTTTGGATGAGAGGCATGGCTTGTATCTCACTGCTCAGCAGCTGGAGGTTCTTCGGTCTCCTGCTTCTCTGCCTGTGATTCTGGAGGGATGAGGTACTGTACTTCTTCAGTATTGATTGCCACTTTATCAGGTTGTAGCCAGCGCTTTAGATGCTCTAGCGTGCTGAGGGAAAGCAAAGACAGAGTGAAACATAAGAGAGCAATTTCACAGGAAGGTATGAAAAGATCTGTTAGCCCCACTAACACCAGAAAGGCAGGGAGAGGTTGCAAAAAGTATGTCTACATCCTAGAACTCTAATGCTATGGGTACTGTAGATGCACGTAAATACACACTTACTCTCTCACAGCCTATCTCAAAATAGCTGGTCTGACCAGAATAGTTTTACCCCATCTTGTTTAAATACTGACTCAAGTTTATTTTAATTCTAAAATGTGCATCTGTATGCTCATCCTCCAGCAAGCGTGATACATGCCATTTAGTCCTTGCACTGGAAAATTAACTTGTCCTTGTTCTTTTACAAGAGCAGAGTTTTACTTGGTAGTGTCCGTGAGATGATTTGTGTGCTTAAAAGTTAAGGCTGGTTTAATTACATTGCTGGATGAGAATCAAGTAATTTGGTACCATTCAGGGGTAACCTCTAACTTCATTCAGTCAAATTCTGGTGAGGACAGTATTTTCATGGATAACATCCTCAGCCTTTAAAAACACAGTGGGAAGAACATCTATGCCTAGAGCAACTCGCTTTTTAAATGTCACATTCAAGTTAACTGGTCAAAGAATCTAAAACCTACACATAAACATGGATTATTTGTCATAATTGAACTCCAAAACTAGCTGAAGTAGATTTTCTTCAAGGGAGAAAGATAATCTTCTTTTCAGTTAGAAGCAATTATGAAAAATGTCATCTCAGAAAAGAGAAATATGGAGAGCATTATAAGTGATTGGGAGTGTGAGCTTACTAAAGAAAAAGACTCTCATCTTAATTCACACATCATCTGTAAAAGGGCAACGGGTGAGAGAGCAGAAGCATTGTAAGGCAGGCACTGAACTGAGAGCCACTCGGGAAATCTAATCTCAGGGCTGGTACCAACCCTGGAAAGAACTTCAAATTCCACTTGTCTCTGAAGCAGTACTTAACTGGGCCCTGACAAAGATGCAGGGAATGGTCTGGACTTCACTGTTAAAAGTCAAGCCTTAAAAAAAGCAATTTGAGATGTATTAGACATTCCCTCCCTACCCAAAATGTGACAAAGGTAGTTGCCAAATAGATTCCTGTTCTTTCCACTCTAGGTCACCCCAGTCCAAGGGATGCAAAAATCAGTTTGAAAGTTCAACCCACCTGTGTGTTTCCCTCTAGTGTGATACAAGTCTGTTTGGTGGGGAGGATTGGACCAGATAATGTCCAAAGGTCCCCTTGAACCTCAATCATTCTGTGATTCTGTGAAATGGTCATTATTAAAGTTGTTCAGATGCTTGTGAGTCTTGACAAACTGCAGTGAGACCTTTTCTGTCACAATGCCCCCTCACAAGTCCTGACAAACCCGTATTTTACATTTTAAGAAATAAAGTCTAGTTTATTTGCCAACATAGAGGATTATGCCTTAAGTGGTAATCCATCTCTTTGACCTGCTTATTACCTCTCATCAGATTCGTGTCCCTCTATGTAAAATTCAGACTCAAACTTCTCCTGCAGGAACCTGTCCCAGCATTCTTTCTTAGCTTGGGAAAGAGTACGCAGCATGTCCTTGGAGGTCACCTCTTGAGACAAACCTTTTATTCTCATCAGTCTTCTCTCTGAAGAGGCAAAAGGGGAGGGGGTCTTTATTACAATTTTCTCAGGGGAAAGAAAAAAGTGTCTACACTTTGATATTAAAAAGGTTAAATTAACATTGCAAGACTTAATATTTTAAAAAGTAACTTTTTCTTTTATTTGAAGTCTGCATGACAGCATTTCATTTGTGTGTGCATTTGTAATTTGGAGTGACATTTCAGAAGGAAATAAGGTGTGTATGCAATCAGTCAACTCTGCCCGTTTTTGTGTTTTAATAACTTTTGCGCTTACTGTTCAATTTCAATGAAACCTTCACACAGAAGGTACAGATCTTGGAGGCATTAAGTCTCCACGCTTTCTATGCAAATTGGCATGGAATATAAATCACACTAATTGCAATGTGAAATGCAAATAATGCTCAAACTGAGACCAGGGATGGTGGAATACAGAGAGTGCAGCAGTATTATCAGTTGGATATCTCAGAACAGAATGTAATGTTTTAAGTTTTTCAGTCAAAGGCTAGTGAAAATGTTTTTACCAGATGCAGGGTAACCCAACTACAGTACACAAAGCTGCAAGGAAGCAAATTTCATGGAGTTCCTCCAGTCACAAAATCCCTTTATAATGGATTCCTTCTTAAATTGGGTCAGGAATCAACTTATGCTTGCGCATTTATTTTTTAATTGAAAAGTCTATGATTGTCATTTGAACTGCACTAGTTCAAGACATGGTGGCCCACTTGTTACTCTTTTTTGAGTTTGTCTTATGTCACAGAATTTGGTTGTCACTGAAAGTGTCTGGCCTGAGCAATTATTAAGACTTGAAATACCATAACTGGCCAAATGTACTGATAGGCTGATCCTATGATGACTCAATTATTAATCCTGGCCACGTACAAACCCAGTACAAGTTTATACTTCTGTTGACTTAGCTAGAATGCACAAGACAAACTTTGTGCTAGCTTTATGCTTTCATCCTGACTCTGAGAAAACAGATCCAGATCTAGTATGAAGCCTGCTTGTGAAAATTAATCCATTAGCATTTTCTGAGCAAATTGGAACTGTAGCAGCAATTAATAATGGAAGAGCAATTTGTGGCTTGTTGCTATGGCACCTTTGATCAGATACCAAGAGCTCTACTTAGTGTACTGTGAAACAACAGTCTGAAACAGTAACAAAGTCAAAATGGAGGCTCTGGCAGAAATAAAAGCTTAAAAAAAAAAAAAAACACTTCTGCAACCCTGTCCCCATTCCTCTTGGTCTCTTCCTGCATGCAACCTCCTTTGCAAGCCAATATGACCGTGCGGCTACACTGCAAACCAGATTACAAACTGACCCAAATAAAAATAACTCCACAGAAAGGAATGTTTTATAGATTATGAAGGAATTAACTAATCACACTGAGGTTAACTGCATGATCTGTCACTTTAAAATACAGATTTTAGCAGGTTTTATTTGGGAAAACATCAGAGCTTTCTTTCCTATATCTGCCTCCCTACCTCCCCAGCCAGAAAAGAGGTCACAGAAATCTCACTTTTTTCTTTGCACTCAGTTGCGTCTCCTGAGACTCTGTGAAATAATGAAACAAATGATGGTGACACAGAAACACAAAGGCGCTATAGTGAGTTCAAACCACATTTCCCCTCCCTCAGTCAACTACAGTAGGACTACGTGCTGCCCAGAGAAAGAAACAGCAGTATCCCTATTCCATTTATTTTGCAGGAAGAGCATAAATTCTTCGGTTTATACCTGATAGAGGGTTTCTTCCCATGGAATAGCTGAAGAAGCTACAGTTGTGCTTCTCATTGTCACTTGCATTAACTGAGTTGGACAAACTACTGAGTATGTGCAAGACATTTTTCCAACCAGAGGTGTAAGCACTGTCACCCTGGCCTCATTAACAGTGCCATAGTTATCAGCAGGCATCTAAGCACATGGAGGAACCAACACCTGACCAGACACTCACCGAGGGATGCCAAATATACCTCTGAATCATTCAGGGGAGCCCAGGGCTTGAGGTTTGTTTGGGAAGAGCCTCCGGACATGTTGCTCTGACTTCCCCCGTCGGCGTACAGATCCGTGAAGGAGTCTGTGAACGCCTCACTGTCGTCCTGAAGCTCTGGCCGGGGCAGACAGGAGCAGATTTCAGCCCAGAGGTCTTCGCTGGACCTGGCGACGGTGGCATCAGCGCTCTCGATCATCCTCATGGCGAAGAACTGAGAGAAGGGGGAGAAAGGGCGCGCGGTGAGCGTGACACGGGACCTCCACACCCGCTGCCCTCTGCTCGAGACACCTCAGAGGGGCCTTTAGGGCACCTTTAGGTGTTCTTAGAGCACCTTTAGGGCACTTTTAGGGGATTTTTCGCAGCACGGGGGTGACCCACTCCGGGGCTATCGGTTACAGCCGCGCCCTGAGGGACCCCTCACAGCAGCAGGCCGCGGGGCCCCGGCTGCCCACCGACCCGGCCCCTGCAGGCCCCGCGCCCCTCCAGCCCCTGTCACGGCTGCCCTCCCCAGCTCGGCAGCCCTCCCCCTCCCCGGGCACAGCGGGGCCGCGCCGCCTCTCGCCCCCAAACCTGGCTCGGCCACCGCCGCTCGGACCGTCAACACGGCAAAATAGCGACGGCTTCAGACCGAGCGAAGATTGACGTGTAGGCTGACCAATCACCGCGCCGCTTTGGGTGGGGAGAGGGCGCCCATTAGTCCATCCCTCAGAGAAGGCGGGAAGATGGGCGGGAAGACGGGAGGGAGAGTGACGCCGCTGCGCAGCCATCTTGGGAAAGGGCGGAAGGTTTGTTGAGCGGCGTAGGCGAGCGGGGCGCGACACCTGGCAACGGGCGGCCGCGGGGACGGGACCGGGACAGGTATGGGGACAGGGACCGGTATAGGGACAGGGGCCGAGGCCCGGTATGGGGCCGGGACCGTTAACCGGTGTCCCCAGGACCCGTGGACGACGCCTAGTCGTTGGGTTTTGGAGGGCTGTGCGGGGTAATTTGCAATTTTAAGCGCAAAAAGCCCTAATTATTAAGTTAATTACGTCATGGTTCTTGCCTTTAAGCACAAAAAGCCGGTAATTATGGCACGGCGCTTACCGATAACCAAGGTGTCCATGCACCAGTGCTGGTGGTGCCCTGTGTAGTGCGCTCTGCCACCTTCGAGCAGCGCCCAGTGTCGATTATTTCGTTTTTAACCCAAAAAAGGCTCGGGGTTGGGCGTGCCCATCGGCGATCCCGTCCCCTTTCCCCTGGCAGGTGTCCGTGGGATGAGTCTCCTGCTGCCCTGCGCCACGCTGACACTCATGGGACTGCTCCTCGCCAGGACGATGGCCTGGACTTCCAGCGGAAAGACGCACCCCGAGCTGGTCAACAACCTCTACAGTGAGTAACGAGGCTGTACGCAGGCCCCTGGCTGCTTTGAGCTGTCCCTCGGAGCCTCCGGTGCTTCAGGGTTAAGGTTTTTGGTGTCCTGCAGTGACCCAATGCAACGCCGGTTGTCCCGAAACGGTAGAGTAGACGGCCGAAATTTCCCAGCGTCGCAATCTGAAGTCGTCCTAGTTATAATTGGAAATGAGAGGTTGTGCCAGAAGTAGCCTGAAAGGCTATCTATCCCCACAGCCTGCCTGCCATTCCTCTCACGGGGTAAACGCGTGACACCTTTTAAAACACTGCATGGAGCAGCATTGCTCAGAGCCGGCAGATGCTCAGCTTTTTGGCAAGGTTTCACCTCCAGGGGTGTGCCCTGGGGTTGGAGTCACGCGTGGTGGTGCTGCCCTGCGCCGGGCAGCATCTGGAACACAAGTAAAAATAGCTTTGAATTTCCTCAGCTGCTAAAGCCATGCTGATTTTCCCTGCGGTGCAAAGGAATGGTGAATGTTTCTATAGTCATTAAATCTGAACCAGAGTCTCCACCTTCAGGAGTGAAAGTGTGACTTGTTTACTATATTTAACACTCCCAGGCATGCTGTAGTTATAACTAACAGTCCTCTGAGAGAGACTGGGCTGACGGTGTGACCATATTGTGATTTCATCCAGTGCAGCAAAACCTGAAAAAGATGTACGAAATTTCATCTGCAGGGTTTTCTCTGTGTGGTTTTTTTGTTTGTTTGTTTGTTTGTTTGTTTGTTTGTTTTTGTCAATTCTCAAATAGCTTAGTAAGGATTCTTCTTCCAGTTCTGCTGCTAACTCCCAGAGCTGTATTGCCTCCTTCCAAATACCTTCTTGCTTCCACACTGAGGATTTAAGTCCTTTCTCTGTCTCTTTTCCTCCATCTCCCAGAAAAAGGAATAATTAAATCCCAGCGGGTCTTCGATGTGTTACTGGCTACTGACAGAGGACACTACATCAAATATTTCCCATACATGGATTCTCCTCAATCTATTGGTGAGTAACTCAAAGTATCACCGTTTTTACGGTGTTCATTTTGAGTATGCTAGCCACAGTGACAGAGGGGCATGAGGTGGCATAGCAGGTCGGAGTTCTTAATGCTAGAAGTGCTCTCACCAAAACAGTAGCAGAGTTTATAGACAGGCCAGGTAGAGCAATCCTCATCCATATTTCAGCTTGTGGGATCCAGAGGAAATAGAACAATAGAACAATATATATTTTCCACAGTCAGAACTTGCATTGATCGTTCTGAGTTCAGCTTGTGGAAGGGAAACAAACACAGCCTGTGATAGCTGCACAGCATTTTGATGAATGAGCTGGGGGGTGGAGATTAGAGCAGTTGGGAACTGAAGTACTAAGGCTACCTTGGTCGTCTTATTAATCCTTCAGGAGTTGACTATAAGTCAGTTGAATGCTTTAGTGGGGCAAAAGAAGAGTCTTTTTGTATTTTAGGGAATGGGGAGGGAGATTAAAGAACTGTTCACAGTGAAGATTTTGATAATTAATTGGATCTTATCACCATCATTTCTTTATCATGTAACTCTTGTCACTGGCTTCCTTTTAGGATACAAGGCTACAATCAGTGCACCACATATGGTGAGATATTCTTAATTATTTTTAACAGCCACGCAATAAATTGCTCATGTCCCCCATCCCTTGCCTTTTTAAATTTTACTTAAATACTAAAGTAGGAAGGTGAAACAGATCCTGCAGACACGATTATCGTGCTTGCTTCTTTAGATGCCGAAACTTTTCTTTTTTTTTTTTTTTTTTTTAAGTTCATTTAAAAGCATGCTCAGGTAGAAATTCTGTGTAACTGGAATTATTACCGTGTAACTGGAATTATATGGAACCATTAATATTGTCATAAAAATAATCATTTTTGCACGATATTTTTCTTCCTGCTCCTTTGCATATTGACTGAACCTCTTTGTAACTGCTGTTCTGCAAAGAGACGTTCCAGATCTGACACGACTCGCTCTGAACATGTCAGACAAAACGCCCAGTGTGCTGTGTTTAAATCAGAGCACAAAGTGCTTGGAACAAGAAAAAGTTGCAGGAGGAGGAAAGTAAAATGGGATGTTTCACACTCTCTTGTATTTGTACCCGCACAGCATGCCCATGCACTGGAGTTGTTGAAGGATCAGCTTGTGGAAGGTGCAAAAGCACTGGACGTCGGATCTGGGAGCGGGTACCTTACAGCTTGCTTTGCCAGGATGGTAAGCTCACGGGATAGCTAACCTAACTGGAACTGCTCAGCCTTAAAACCAAAGTGGCACAGTATCTGCACCTCCTTGTCCAGACACTCTGCTCTTAAGTTTCTTCCTAGAAATTCTCCAGCCCCCACACTACCTTGTTCTATAAAATGCACCTCTGTACCTACAGGATGTACAGAGTCTTTCTGCATCTCTGTGCATGCAGGAGGTAGATAGATGTTTGTCTGCTCTTTCCTTTGTAGATGGGCCCAACAGGGAAAGCCGTGGGTGTAGAACACATTAGAGAGCTGGTGAATGAATCCATCAGAAACGTCCAAGAAGACGATCCAACTTTGCTCAGCTCTGGCCGTGTAAAACTTGTGGGTGAGCTCTCTGGGACCCTGATGCTTGACCCCTCCTGTGAGCAGTCATTAGCTCTGGCTGTCTGCAAAGCTCTGCTTCTCAAAACAGTGGCTCCAAGCTGTGCTTATGCTTTCCATGCTGTTGCTAGAAATCGCTGGCTAAGTGCAGTTTAACACTGACTTGAACGCTACTGTGTGCGTAAGCAGCTTTTAATGCTGCAGGCAGTCGAGCACACACCTCACATCTGATTGTGTAGTCCCTACACATTCAGTAAGAGGTGTTCTTCAGAGGAGAGGGATTGTACCACATCTGAGTTTTAGTTTATTTGAATGAGTTTACACACGCTTTTTTTTATTTTGCTTTTTTTCCTTTTTTGTTGTTGTTAGCTTGTATCAGCTCATTCTGTATCCAGAACCTCAAGACTGCACAAAGCTACTGTATTACATAAAGGCCCTCCTGCCTTTGGTTGTTCCATTTTCCAGCATGGTTCAATTCCAGAAATATCTCCCCATTCTTAAAATGTAAACAAATGCTACATTTCTAGCAGACAGGTCAGTGCTCTGATGTGGGAATTCACGTTGCTATCACAGTCTTGCTACAAAGTTTTCCTCCTTGAAATTTCAATTGAAAGAATATATGGAGAATTATTTTTGCATGGAACTGTTGTCTGAACAAGTCTTTTCTGCTTGCTTTTCCCTCCTGCAGTTGGAGATGGCAGGCAGGGATACCCCGAGGAGGCTCCTTACGATGCCATTCATGTTGGGGCAGCAGCACCGACAGTACCAAAGGAGGTAAGAGTGGTTGTGCGGGATGTCAGTTGCTGTTGGCTGCCTTCAGCAGTAGCTGTGATTAAAACTGTAATAATTAGGGAATTAATAATTAGGGAACCATGGGAACCTCCCCCTTTTTTTTTTCTGTTTGTATGGAGCTGGCAAGCTTGTGTTTTTCAAGATGTTGTGACCTTCACAGCTTGGCTGGCTTCTGTTGTCTCTTTTTGGCTCTGCTGATTCCAATCTCTCCGATTGCCAGCTGCTGAATGAACTGAAGCCAGGAGGTCGGCTCATACTGCCCGTGGGTCCCGAGGGTGCGAACCAAGTCCTGATGCAATACGACAAAACCAGCGACGGGGAGATCATCGAAACCCAGCTGATGGGCGTGATCTATGTTCCTCTGACGGATAAGGAAAAGCAGTGGCCTCGGTAAACACTCGCAGCGTTTCTCCTCTCCACCCCGTGGGCTTGCTCTCCTTGAGTGCTGGCTTTGCTGACAGATCCCTGGATTCCTAGCAGCTGCTGTTCTGAAAGGACAGAAGGAAGAGGCTAACTAATAGGCACATCAGGGCAGTAGGATGCGTTTGCTATTAGCTAGGGATCGCAGACTGAGGACTTGAGCCTTTTTTGTGTTGTTTTTTTTGGAGCCTCTGCGCATTCATAAACACGGCAGCTGTGTCAATTCACTGAGCCGAAGGCAAATGCGTGACAGTAACCGCTGCTTTTTCTTTGCCTCAGGGACGAATTCTGAGAGCGGGATGGATATCTCTAAGCTCACCTCAGAAAGCTCATGGACAGACGGGACTCGGCCGGCCTGCATGGCTTTGCTTTTGGAGCGGGAGCTCCGGCAGCAGCTGTGCTGGGGAAGGCTAGCGCTGCTTCAGCAGAGCGAGGGACGGAGAAGAGACTGAGCCGGGTCTGGCCGCGGTGCTTTGATCCGGACGAGCCCAGCCCCGGGTGACCCCTGCAGAGAGCCGCAGGGGCAGGAGGGCTCGCAGCTCCCCGCAGCCACCCCCTAACAGCGCCCCTCTAACGCTTGGAGACAAAACAAGGCGCCCTTCCCGGCGCAGAGCCCCGAGCTCATGTACGCGAGCGCGGTCTCTTCTTTCCTGCGTCAGCAACCCCGAGGTTTTGGGGTAAAAACGCCGGGAATTGCGGGGGGGGGGGGGGGGGGGTGTGTGTGAAAACCTGGGGGGCGAGGCCTGGATGAAGGGGCGTGGCCTTATGGGGCGGGGGCGTGGTTACGGGTGATGGAGTGAATGGGGAGGGGCGTGGCTAAGGGGGGAAAGGGGTGTGGTTAAGGGCTGAGGGGGCGTGGCCCGCGCCGGCGGCCGCCTTCAGCGATTGGCTGCGCGGCGCGGCGTCACTCGGCGCGCCGGCGCGCTGTGTGCGGCGTGGCTGCGGGTGGCGGCGCGGGGCTGGGGGCAGTGGCCGCTTCTCCTCCCCCGGCGGGGCATGGCGGAGCCGGGACCGGAGAGCGGCGCTTCGGGGGAGGAGGAGGCGGCAGCCCCGGCCCCGAAGAAGCGCCGCCTGGCCGCCGGGGAGCGCTACGTGCCGCCGCCGCGGAAGCTGAAGGCGGGGGTGAGCTTCAGCGCGGTGCACTTCGCCGAGACCTCGTACTACTTCGAGGGGGGGCTGCGCAAGGTGCGGCCCTACTACTACGACTTCCGCACCTACTGCAAGGGGCGCTGGGTCGGCCGCAGCCTCCTGCACGTCTTCAGCACCGAGTTCCGAGCCCAGCCCCTCACCTTCTACCGCGCCGCCGCCCGTGCTGGCCGCCTGCGCCTCAACGAGGAGCCCGTGCGGGACCTGGACGTCGTGCTCAAGGTGGGTGCTAATCCCTCCTCCTTCCCATCGCCACCTAATCCCTTCTTCCCTCCCTTCATCCTTCCCAAGCTCCCCAGATGCCTGGCCTGGTGGTGTGCCTATGCAGAATGCACCCTAATTGCTTGCTTTTCTGGCAGAATAATGATTTTCTCCGAAACACGGTGCATCGCCACGAGCCGCCGGTCACTGCCCAGCCGATCCAAATCCTGGCGGAGGACGATGAGGTGGTGGTCGTGGACAAACCGTCCTCCTTGCCGGTGCATCCCTGCGGCAGGTTTCGGCACAACACCGTCATCTTCATCCTCGGCAAAGAGCACAACCTTAAGGAGCTGCATACGATTCATCGACTCGATCGCATGACCTCAGGAGTGCTTATGTTTGCCAAGACAGTGGAGGTGTCCAAGAGGATTGACGAGCAGGTTCGGGAGAGGCAGGTGAGAGCTAAGGGCTGCAGTACTTTGGGGAGATTCTTGTGTGGTATTTTCTTGGAACACGCTAAGGCAAAAAGTCTGTCAAACTTCTGGTCTAAACGAACCGAATTCCGAGGACAGCTCGTGGTCTTCTTCGTGTCCTAGTTGGTGTAAAGTGTGGAAGGCATCGAGAGAGAAAGATGGAGCAAAACCGTAAGCAATTTTGGTAGTATCGTATTGAAAAGGGTTTCCAGCCCTGTGGGATTGTGCAAATTGGCTGGTATTGAGCGTGCAGTCATGGAAAGGTTTGGGTTGGAAGGGGCCTCTAAAGATCATCTGGTCCATCAGTTAGAGAGCAGTTTTATTTATCAGCAGAAGCATATCAGTCATCTAATACTTTTTCCATTTTAAGTTTTAGAAGTTTTGGTTTTTTTTCCACTGGTTTTCAGTCCAAACAGAGCTATAGCTGTAGGGTGCTAGCTTTCAGGACTTGCTTCAAGGCAATGAGTGTCACAGCAAAAAGCACTGAGAGGTAACTCCTGAACTTAATATGGGGAAGACAGTTCAGGCCCATATGTTCTTGAATTCCCAACTGGTTGGAAGCTAGAATGTGAGGAATTTGATTTAAAAGCTGCTTTTTTTTTTCTCTTCTAGTTCAGTTGTAAAAAAAACCTTTAAGAGTAGATTACCTAAAATGAAAAATATGTATTTCATTGATGAGATTGAGAGAGGAGTAACTAGGGTGAGACTGAATCATAATCAGACCCGAGACAGCTTTCTCTTCTGAGAGTTGTTCTTTCTCCCCATAGCTGGAAAAAGAGTACGTGTGTCGTGTGGTGGGGGAGTTCCCAGAACACGAAGTGGTCTGCGAGGAGCCCATACTGGTTGTTTCATACAAGGTGGGGGTGTGCCGTGTGGATCCCAAAGGGAAACCCTGCAAAACCATCTTCCAGAGGCTCAGTTACAACGGCAAGACCAGCGTCGTCAAGTGTCTTCCGCGTACTGGCCGCACACACCAGATCCGGGTCCACTTGCAGTACCTGGGACATCCCATTGTCAACGACCCCATCTATAACATGGAAGCCTGGGGCCCTGAAAAGGGCAAAGGTGGCAAGATTGGTAAAACAGATGAAGAACTCCTTAAGGCGCTCGTGGAGGAGCATCGTTCCAAACAGAGCCTGGATGTCTTGGGGATTTCAGAAGAGGACTTGAACACCAATGCAGAAAATCAAGACTCTGGTAATTCAAGCGAGTGCACAGAATCTGTGCAGGCTGATCCTACAAATGAGAACTCCTGCCCTGCTGAGGGCACAAAAGATCCTGAGAGAAATGAAACACCAGCTTGTACACTGGACCCTGATACCAATCTGGAAACACTTGAAAAAACTACAGAACTAGGTTCATGCGAGAACAAGACTGGGCAAACAGGAGAAAATTGTTCAGAAGAGAAGGACCCTTTATGCGTGGAGTGTAAAATTTCAAGGCGGGACCCATCTCCCAAGGAGCTGGTGATGTACCTACACGCCTTGCGCTATAAGGGAGCAGAGTTTGACTATTGCTCCAAGATGCCTGAATGGGCCATGGAGGACTGGGAGGAATGACAGAGGGCATGACATCTAAGGGCATTGTTCTAGTGTGGCCGGAGAAGTGTCTTGTAAAGACCTAAGGTTTCAGGGTGCTTGAGGTGAAGAAACTGCTCATAACTTGAAATGGGGTGGGAAGCCCCCATATTGTTGGGGCTGGCAAATTAATTGCTGTGGTTGCTGACAGGCACTATAAAAGGTGGGCAGGAACATGGGGGTTCAGTGCTAGAATTATATTGCCATTTAGTGAACACCTGGTCAACAAACATCTCAATGTGTTACGGGTCTGCTGTCAATTACCTACAGAGAAAACTTAGTGCATATGCTTAAATTAAGCAACTCGTTTTTCTTTTGGCCTGCTGTATAATGTTCTTGTACTGTACGGTGAGAGCTGTTGGAAAGTTGTTCAACATACTGGATGTCACATCATACAGGAAAACTATTTGTACTTTGATTTTATTGTCAGACTGATTTTAAAAACCAAAATGTTAACGCTGAGAATACCATAAGGTAAAACCAGAGCACTGTGAAGCTGATTTCTTTACTGTTTGTCAGCAAGGTGGACTTGCTTTGAAATTGCTCTTTTGGAATTCCTTCGCATAATTACTTGATTTGAGATCAGTAACTCTAGGAATGGATCTGTGCGTTGGGCCTGTTTCTGGAGGTACTAGTCCCAAGGTTTTATCCTTATGAGATTTATGAGGAGACTTGATTTAGCAGAGTGTCTCGTTATCTGCCCTGTGACACATCTGCTTTCTAAAAAAAACACGTAATCTTCTCTGAGAACCTGTTGATTTCTAATCTTTATGCCTCAAATGAAAACATCTCCATACTTGAACAAAAATGCAAGGTAGAGACCAGTCTACCACCTTTCACTTCGTTTTTACCTTACCATGGTCAAGTTGTTTCTGAATGGTATTTGTTTTTAACATTGCTTCATGTGTGCTTCAAGGTGACAATTGGCCTTAAAGAAAAAAAAGAATATAAGCAAACGAGAAGCTTTTCGTAATGCATTTTATAGTAATGTTTTCAGGATGATAAATATCACTATAGTTCTTATTTTCATCAATGTTTATACAGCCTCTAAGAGGTTTATTACAATCATTGTATTAGGTTCTTTTTTTGTCTGTCTTACACAACCTCAGTGGTAATGACCAGCTGCACACAATCAAAACCTTTCCTGGGAAGAGCCATGTTATTTCAGGATCCTCTGCACCCACCTACATAGGATGCATGCATAGGGTTCAACACTTCTAAAATGCTATAGAAACCTTTTTTTGAGGTGAGGAAAGGAATCCAGGAGACCTGATACTGTTCAGTAAGCATGGCACCAGCCTTGCTGGAGTGTGGTCCAGTACTGGATGTTTTTTCCTTGTCATGCTGAGCTTTACATTCTCTCAACCCACCAAGATGCACAGGTTATGGGAGAAACCCCTGCTTCATGAGGTATTCTTGAGTGGGGTGCTGGGGACAACATGTGCTCCACAACTAAGGTTTGCCAAGCCAACAGGAACACCACCCCCTCCTTGGCAAGGCTCCTAAAATCACTTGTTGATACCCACAGGTGTGATCAGGATCCAATAGCCTAAAGTAGCCAAATGATTTTTTCTTTCCTCTCCTGTACATCTAGCTGTTGTTGAATGTTTCTGTAAGAGTTCATTCAGGCTTGAGCTTTGCTCTTCCACATCCTGCTAAGGGTCTCTCGTGATTCTAATGTAACCACACATTTTTATATTTTTTTTTCCTGCCATCATGTAATAAGGCCTGGTCTAGTATTTAGCTGCAGGCAGCTTGTTAAACAAAGGAGGTAAAATCTCCCCTGTGTCATCTATTTTTTTCATACACTGAAATATATATATTTTATCTAACTATGTAAATGAAAATCCGGTGCCTTCAAAGTAAGAATATATGCTACTGTTTCTAGCTTTAGACAGGGGAAAAATGGTGGATTTAGGGGCAGCTGAGCTTTAACTGAGACTGACATGACCCAGCTTATATTGTCTTTGTTTGTTTGCTTGTTTGTTTTTGTTTTTTGCAAGAAAAAAGCACCTGAAAGAAATTTTACTGATTTGTGTCAATAGATGGAGACCAAATGGCCAAATGCGGAACTGCTGCTCACTGCTGTGTTTCGCTTTTTCTGGCTATCCCTTATGGCTGTAAGTTAATATATTTTAGTTATCAAACCTTACTGGTCAAGAAATGCCATGACTTGTCTTTTCAAGACACTTTGGGCAATGACCCTTCAAGGCTGGTTTCTCAAGGAGCTTACCAGCGATGGCATCAAGTTTTGGTTTGAGTCCGAGGTGGTGGTTTCACACTGTGCAGCCACTGGGTGTCTGCTGCTGATACCTGCTAAAAACATGCACAAGATAAAACATCTGCTGGATTGCTTCAGAGAAAAGTGTTTCTGCTAGCGATGGCATGTGATAAATCCCCACCTAAGCCTGAGAATTAGCCCAAATGTGACCAGGGAGCTCATCTTCCACTTTTTCCAGCTGTGTTTTAACCAGTCCATTACAGGTGCCACTTGTGTGTATAAAGAGCTACCGTATGGCCATGCTCTGCATAGGATCTGGTATAATCTGATTTCCACCAGGATTTAAGCATAGTTCAATCTGGGCAGCATAGCCTGGAGGGCTCTGGGAGCTGTTCCAGTAAATTACATGTGAGAGGCCCCTTCTGCTCCTGCTAATTGCAGTAATTATGGCTTCAACATGCAGCGAAGTCTTGGGGGAGCATTTTGTTTCATCAGCTTCTCATTCCAGATTTTTAAAAGTTAACTCTTCACGCAGAGCAGCTCTTAGTAATCTGTTACACTTCTAAAATCTTGGTAACTACAAGAAAAGCCCACTCTAAGTCAGCGAACGTGGATGTGGTTTCAGTGAGGCACTGTGATCAACCTGGCCGGAGCTCCCTCAGCCCCTGATTTTGCAAAAATTTATTTACCTGAAGCTCCCACCAGGAATTTGGCAAACCTGAAGGAGACAATTTGGGTCAAAAGAAGCAGTTTGGTGGTGTTTGGGTACAGAGGTTGCAGGGCCCTGGGGGACGTGGCTGCCTCCCCTCAGGCCTCCTTGGGCGGCCCCAGGCGGCGGGAGGGAGGCACGGAGCGGCGATATGCGCCTTGGCAGCCCTCGAGGCTCTAAAAATAGAATTTAAATAAGTAAGGAAAAAGAAACGGGAGCGGTAGGAGGAAAAAAAATGAAAAGCTAATTTCCGACGAGGATGGGATTCGAACCCACGCGTGCAGAGCACAATGGATTAGCAGTCCATCGCCTTAACCACTCGGCCACCTCGTCACGAGAGCCCTACTCCCCGCACAGCCCATAAGAATCCGCAGCACCTGCTCCCGGCCTCGCCTCCCGCCCACCGCCCGCTCTGCGAGATGGCGCCCGCCTGCCTCTTTTTGGTCTCAAGAACACAGGGCGACGCGATCGCACAGAGACCGAGCCATCCTATTCTGAGCATCCTCTGCTGCTTTGCACTCATTTCTGTGGCTGCGGCGCGGTGCCGGTGAGGAATAACCCCGAAAAGACAGACAACGGGCTGGCATAAGGGAGGCCGCCATATTGTACGGAACGCCAGGGGCTGCCATGTCGTACGGAGCGCTGGGGGGGGCGCCATGTTGTACGTCCTGCCGTCGGGCGGGCGGTTTGGCGCGCGGCGGTTGGGTTTGAACGGCGAGGCGGCGGCGCCGTGAGGGCAGTGAGTGAGGGGCCGGGGGGGCGGCGGGGCTGAGGCGGCTTCGGAGCCCTGGGGGGGGATTTGGGGGATCTGGGAGCAGTGCAGGGGGCTGTAGGGAACGTAATTCTGTTAACTCATAGCCAATTTGTAATTTTTTTTATATTTAAAAGTTTCGATAAGCGCGGCAAGCGACCAGCGAAGCGTTCCTGTGGGCGTCGCCAACTTGGGGGCAAACCCTTCATCGTTGTTCAAATGATTTCTTTCCTTTATTTTTCCTACAATTATGCTTTTCAAAACTGGCTTGCTGCATTCCGAGTTTCTCTGGGGTCTTCTGCCGTTAATATTAATGTTGTTAATAGATCTCGCAGCTGCCTTCAGCCCTGTCGCGAGGCGCGGTTGTCCCTCCCTGCAGATCGCAGCCAAGGCAGTCGGTGGCCGTGAATTTGGAGGAAAATTGCAAAAAGGCGCACACGAAACAGTTTTACACAAAGCAGTTTCACCTAAAATGGAAGACGCTTTTATACCTCAAGTCTTTAAAAGCTCCCTCCGCGTACTGTGGTGTAGCGAACAAAGAAACCCCATCCCGTTGCTGACTTTCACAGTACCCGGATGCATTACAGCAAAAATACCAAATGTTTTAATTACATCATGATCTCGTTATTTAAGTCATTAGATTTCCCTATTTGTGTTATTTGTGAAACATGACAGTTACCAGGTGGAAGCTGTTCAATAGATGCTGCTCTTCCACAGGCCTACCGTAGCCTTATTTTTGCTTATGTAATATTCCATCTCAATGAACTAAAATGTTTTATATTTAGAAACAAAACGTAACCTAGTGCTGTTAGTAGGCCGAATGGTGCCAAGTTCGTGCCTGAGGGGATTTCAGTGTGCTGGGGCAACCCAGAAATGTGAGGGGAACCTCGATAAAACTCTCACGTTGGTCAACACCAAGCAGTACTTTTAGGAAAACACCTCTGTAAAAGTGATAGCTACAGGTGTATGCTAGCCTTTGGGTGTCTTTCTGGGTAGTGTTCCAGACCGTCTTGGTTTTGTTGCCTCAGAGCTGCAGGCCCTGAAAGCCAGGGCCTTTGCAGTTCCCTTTCTGAGGAGTGTATAGCAATACTCCACTAGTAAGTGATTGATTTAGCATTTTACTAAACCTAGAATTTTTGTTTTGTTTTGTTTTTTTAAAGCCTCTGTAAGGCTTAACTTTGCCTTGGTCACCTGGTGGTTTAAATGCTGTGGTCTATGGTGAGGAGACTTGCTTGGTGGAGAAGGGGAGGTGTGGTGTTGCTTACTGGGGGGAACTTATGAATGTGCATAAAACCTTTGGGAAAGTTTCAAGAAGATGGAGCCAGAAGGGATGAGATGCAATGAGCACAAACTGGACTACAGGAAATTTCACTCAGACATTAGAAAAAAAAGAATGCAGAGAAGGTGGAACAGGTTGTCCCAGAGCAACTGGCCATAGCTTTGGGCAGAGGGTTTGGACTGTACGATCTCCAGAGTTCCCTTCCCACCTCTGAGAGTCTGTGATTTTGTGAAATGCAAAGGCTGAGCAGTTCCTCTCTATGTTTAATTGTCTCATAAAAAAAAAAAAAAAAGTGTTTTACAATTTGCTTAACCCTTGCCTAGGCAAGAGTTTCTCTTAAGGCATTGTTTGCTGAGGTTTAGCAAGGGGAAAATGAAATGTGGTAGTATTGTCAGATTGCTTATGAATATTATATTATGAATATTTTGCAATAGTAGTAGCGATGGAGATATGCATGTAGATAAATCTCACTGAAATCTAGGAAAGAGCACAGAAAATTGCATTTGTTGATATTACATGTATGGTGTTGATTCAGTGCTTCAATATATTGTGTTCTTTGTCAGGTCCATAGGAGGGTGAGGTTATGAGGAATATTAACCTGGTATTCAAAGCCTTGCATTTTGTTGTGCTCTGCAGGAAACCTTAGGTAATATCCTAAGGCATCTTCATGGTGTGGGTTAACTCATTATCCCCTGCTGTGACTGTTAATAGGTGTACTAGTTCATAAAAGAGAAGATATTCTTGGGGTGGCAGGGAGTAGTAGTGGATGAAAAATTGTCTTGTGTGTCAGAGTGCACTTTGTATTGTAGAAGGCTTGATCATATTTATCTCCAGCAGTTACTGAAATCTTAATTTTAAGTAGAAGGCTGCCAAACCAGTAAGACTCAAACTGCTAGCTCATTTGCTTTATAACATGATATGCAGTAGAAAACACTGAATTGGGAGGCCTGTTAGACGTTAGAGAATTCCTCTGAGTAAAGATGGATAGAGGAGAAAATTATAGCAACTGGCTGAGTCTAGTATCTAGTTGTGGTTGTATACAATATTCTTACTGAGATTCACTAATTTTTTTTGATTTCAGTACTGCATTTTAGATGAAAAGTACTTCCAACAGAAATGGACAAGATTTATACAGACCCTAACATGGAAAAGTAAGTTGAAACCTCATAAGGACCTCATTGAGATTTGACTATTGTCTTTTAGATGCAAAATGTTTCTTAATCCCTGTGTGCACCTTAGGATCTCTTGAATGAAATATGCTGTCTGTCATGAAGAAAAACAGGGAGGTTTTCTGATCATGGTGTAGGAAAGCTCAAGGAAATCTCATAGCAGTGGATTGTCTAGGGACTGACCACAGGGGTCAGAGCACAATATGTTGAATTTTCCAAGGGTCATTTATGGCACCTAGCATTGGAATGATCTATTCCAAGCAAGTTTGTTTAAGTAACTTCACACTTGTAAAAATAATGGAGAGATTGAATTATTAGCCATAAAAATGTGGCAGCACTGTTCAAGAAATACATCTTGGTTCCAGTTTATGCGCTAGTATCTATTTCTCTTTTTTTCCCCTCAGTGATAATACAGAGCACATGAGAAGAAGGCGACTGTCCTCTGTGAGTAACTTAAGGCATTTCTAAAATAAAACAGTGAGTGAAGGAAGGGAAGGGGAGCCATAAAGAAGAATTAGTTTTCTCATCACAGCCTGAAGAAAAACATACCAAGAGCAAAGAAAGCCCTTATTAAGTTTGTGATTGAATGTGACGCTTCTGGCGCTTACAGATTCTCTACTGCCAAGTAATCAGTTCATGTATTCTTGTGAAATAGCAGTTCACTGATTGTATGGCTGGCTGATGTATTCAAGTCTGAAAGCGTTGCTGTTCACATTAGCGATGTGGCAGAAGATGATACAATTTCCACAGAAGGATTCGCAGGTGAAGCAAGTGTACAGGAATATTCCTGGTAATTTTCTGATTGAAGTGAATGAATTTAGTATGCACAAGGGCAGTTTACCCACTATTTTCTCAAAATAAATACGTGAATTAGATGGTTAAAAATTAAAGTTATGCCTTCATGGTTATGGATTCAGAATTTTATAAATTCTTTGGTCAATAATAAGTATACCTCCAACTGAACTCCCGTGTGTGGTGCATTGGTGAGAAGCAGGGTCAGAGTCTGGGACAGATGCCCAATGCAAGAGTGAATTATAGGTTATGAAATCCATGGTAACTTGTGCATAAGTGACGTCTTGAACTGCTTGTACGCCAGCTGTGACTGAACCAGTCATTTACTTGTTGCTTGATCATTTCTTTGTGGGAGCTGGGTCTGATTTTCTCAACTTACTCTTTTAGATTTTAAAGGCTCCACGAAATCCTCTTGATGATTTGGGAAACGGGAATGAACTCACTCAGGTAGGTCTGTTAAGTCCACATTTGCTGATGCTCTTAATATCTTTGGTTTGCTCCTCAACTAGTCCCTGGTTAAACAGGGTCACTAGAATAATGTAGGTGTAAAAACTCGTGTAATAACTGCTTTGGCGGATAATGTTCGGAGTAACAAATATTACATGAAATCTGTTGAACTTTTATTTTACATCAGAATATGTCTTCTGTCAAGCAGAGAGGAATAATCAGAAATTAATAGATACATCTTGCTTCTGGTGTAGTCCAAGTTTGCCACCCAGAGTACTGTGTGCAGCTCTGGGGCCCACAGTGTAAGAACGAAATCACCTCTCAGGGTGGGTCCAGAGGCTGTAGCACCTTTCTAATAACTTCTTTCAAAATATATGAAATATGAGCCTGAAATACCCGTGCATAATATACTTCAAAACTGGTTTGAGCATGAAGAGCAGCTCAGTCTTCGTTTAAACATTAATGCCTTTTAACAATGATGTGTAGTACTGCTACTGAGCAATATAGAACCATTGTATGCAGTAGTGCGACTTTGTTCATAACTGCTTGTGATGCTGACATGGTTTCTCTGTGCGTATAATGGATAATGTCAGTACGTCAACACATTGTCTGCTTTCTTAAACAGTGAGTGTTCTGCTGCCCTGTTCAGAGCTATTTAGTTAGGGAAGCTTACTGCAGACACTGCACTGCAGTGGTATGGTGAATTAGCTTTCCAGTATATGCAGCGTTGCATTGTTACACGCCTTGTAACATTGCATTAGTATAATCATGTGGTCAGTGACACCATTTAAACACTTCTTCAGGAAAATATCAGTGGTGATTTTGATTTTTCCATGCATCCTTTCCTTTCTCCCATAGAGGTGAGTTTTTTTTCCAGTTGTCACAGAAAACTAAATTAAAAAAAAAATCCTGCAACTCACTTGTACTAAGCAGCTAAGTGTTTTTTCTCTAGTATACCAAACATTAAGCCAGACAAAAATCCTTATAAGTGGTATTTTGCTTCTGTCTGAAACCAAGCAGTTAGTACAAAATGATCTTTAGAACCTGCTTCTTGTGAGATAGGTGTCTCCCTGTGAAGAGAGAAGCTGGAGAACTATAAGTAGTTTAAAGATGTTTGCAAATATCTGTTGTACTTAAGCTATTACGCTTGCATTTTTTTTTTTATTTTTTTTTTGGTGTGTGAAAAGCTATAATTATTGTGGATTATGGCATAAGAACTGTTCTCTGTACATCAAACTGTCTTTTTTTTTGTCAGGATATTAATATAGAAAAACGTAGGAAAAACTCCCGACGTGTCAGCTTTGCGAACACCATAAAGTAAGTTTGATCTGAAGAATGCAGATCTACATCTCTTTATTTAAGCATAAAGTTGTAGGTAATAATCTGCTATCACCTGAAATTGCTGTTTGCATACACTTATGGGCATTCAGTGAAGAAAATTGGTGACTTGTTATACTAAGTTGATTTTAAGCCCTGGTAGAAACATTACGCGCTTTCTCATCCTAGCTATAAAGAATGATGGAGTAAATTTCATATAATTAGGAAAGTTTGGTTTTCATTAACTTTTCTAGTGATTTCACATGAAGTATGATAATGGTATCTTCCTGCTGGAAAGTATGGTTGGGTTCAGTAACCTGCTGTCTTTTGGTATCATTTCAGAACATATCATGTGGGAAAAGATTGAGATTAATTTATTTTTTTTTTTTTTTAATTTTTGCTTTAAAACAGATCATCTTGTGTTTTCAAAAACTGTTTTTCTTTGTTCTTAGCTGCAGAGTCTTCCAGCGAGATCTTAAGAATAATGCAGCAGAGAGAGAAAATGAAGGTAAAAGCTCCTCTCTTTTCTGACAGGTTTCACAGACTATTAGCAACGAGACTTCAGCCAGAATTTAAGAAGTCAAGCTCATCAATCATAGATAGGGAACAACATGGTCAGCTGTTTATGATGGACTGGATGAAAACCCATTAGTTACTACTACTGTGGACCTTGTAGCTCAGAGATTTTTTTTTTTTTAGACAAAATGTACGTGGAACAAAATCTGTTTTGGGGATTGTTGTGGTTTAACCTGGCTGGCAGCTAAGCACTACACACCCCTAACCTGTCCGCTGGCAGGACAGAGCAAGAAGCTGAAAAGTCCTTGGCTTCGTGTAAGCGCTGCTCTGCAACAATTTATACATCGGTGTGTTATCAACATCAATGTGTTATCAACATTCTTCTCATTGTAAATCCAAAACATAGCACCCTACCAGCTACTAGGAGAAAAATTAACTCTATCCTAGCTGAAACTAGGACAGGCATTTAGATCAAAAGAAGACCGAGAAGAATGTCATATTCAGTCTGTCAAAAATTACCTAGGAAGAATCTGAAAAGCTAATGCATTTTCAAGTACTTTGGTTCTCTGGGTTTTTGCCATGATGAAAAGGAACATAAAGAGTGAGAACTGCAGAACATTCTTTTCTGTGCACTTTACTCTTGTCTCTGAATGTTTTGATCCTGTTTCTCTCGTTGTAACATCTGATTTTCTTATTTTTAGAGTGTGCAGCAGATACAGGGAATCACGTCCTACTTAATCAGTAAGTCTGGGGAAAAATTATTCCCACGCTGCAAATACATTTCTTCACACGGCATGCGACCATAAGAATGTTACTTCTCAAAGAAACCAACAAATGTAACCTGCTTATTTATTTAGATATAAAATTGCTCTATACGTTTGACCGGTTACAGGAATACAGCAGAAAAAGGATATAGCTGTTCTTGCGATTCACAAAAAAAAGTAGATGTTTCTGAAAAATTGAACAATTATGTCTTGAAACTGCTTCATCCAAAATTGATTGTTTGGGAATGTCTTCCAGGAGAGACCTACCAGATTCCGTATTTGATAGAGATGGTCTTGGATGTTTATTATCATCACTTTTTCACTCAGAGGTGGATAGAGTATTAGTCTGGTCTCAAAGTTCTTGCCTAGATAAAATAAAATTAGGAGATTGTTGCTCACCAACTCAATTTAATTTTAAAAGATTTAGACTGTTTCTGTGCATGAAGGCATTTTTTTATATTTAAAATATACAGCAAGGGAACATTTACCTACAGCTATAGTTAACAAACACTTATAAAGCAATACAGTAACATATATGTATATAAACAAAAATCAGTATTCTAAACAAGGCAGTCTGGGCTTGAAAGAACATTCAAGAAAACACTGAAGAGCAGAAGTCATTAAATGTTAGATGAAAAGCCAAAGTTAGTCGGTTTACCTGGCTTTTGATTTTACAGGGAAATGACTGCAGGCTTTAGGAACGCGTCTTCAGTTTCCCAAAAAAAAAGGAACGACCAGAAATAGAAGGTCGGAGTTAAAAATAACGCATTAACCTGTTTAAAAATCACGTATTCACCTCTTTTCCCATGAAAAAAAGAGTTTCATGGGAAAATACCACTTTAGTTCAAATTACAAATACGTCTTCAATATATCCTAATGTTTGGTGTCTGCTGTCTAGTCACGTATGAGCTCTGCAACACAATTTTCTGCCTGTTAAGTATATTGCTGAAGCCTTCCGGTTTGCAATCTTTTAACAAACTGTTTACCTAAACCATCTTTTGTAGAAATGAAGAACCTGAAGATGTTCCATGTGAGATCACCGGTGAGTTTGAAAATAGATTTAACAACAGAATGACTATTTTTATTCCAAACTATTGATAATAGTTGACAGAACATTTTTAACATGTCTAGAACAGTCTCACTGATGGAGATCTCTATTGCATGAACAGACTCTGTCTCAGTGCTTGTAAACAGCATTATGTATTGTAGAAGCACGGGTAACCTTACTACATGTTCAAAGGAGTACTGAAAATATTTCTCAGGATATATTTGGTTTTAAATGTGCTTACTCAGAACGTGATACTTATGTAATGAGTGCATTGACCTTCATTTGAGTTGATTAAAATAATAAAATAGCTCAGCAAATGCACTATTTCATTTTCTTTTGACAGGGATGAACACTTTGCTTCATGCTCCTATCCAGGCATTGGTGCAGCAGACTGAGGTATGTGAAGGTGCTCATTTTTTCAGTGCTGAGAATATTAGTGTCCAAAATATATTGCAATAATTTGTGTAGTAAAGGTGAAACATGTACCTCAGCTGCCTAAAAAGTAAATCCTCGTATTCACAAGAAATTTGTCTGAAGCATAATCTTCTATGTTTTGAAGTAGCTTCCTAATCTGATGGTCCTTATACTACACTATTGATAATTTTTGTTTCTAAAATTGCTTTTCAGTATCTGAGCTAGTTCTTACATTTTTTTTCAATGCTTATCTAAAAATATGTAAAGGAGCTTATGTTTCAGATAGGTCAGTTTAATTTTTTTCCTCATGGATTACTGTCTACTTTTTTTTTTTTTTTTTTTTTCCTATGGGTGGAATGGATATACACTGTCTGTTCCTACTGTTAAAAAGGTTTAGAAAATTGCAGTGACTGGCATGAAAATGTAACTGAAATGCTTCAGTTGACTCAAGTGATAAAACACAACATTTTTAGTTAAGACCTTCACAGGCACAGAAATCCTGAACTGTGCTATATTTCAGTGGTGATGTCATAGGTCTATTTTATCAAACAAAGCAATTGAACAGTATCCTTTGATCCAATGGCTTCCTTTCATGCTGAATTTAAAGATATGGTTTAAAGAATGTCTTAGCTCTTGTGAAAAAGTAAAGGTTAAAATCTAGTGTGGATTAAAAGATGTGTGCCATGATCCTATAAAGGTCATACTGAAACCCTCTCTCTCCTTGGTTTAAGTAATGTATATGATTCTTGCTTTTTCTAGTGTATTTTATTTCTTGCATTTATAAAATAATAATGCATATATAACAATGTACTTAATTTAAGGTAAACACAAAGTTGTTCTTAATCAGTGTATTCATTATGTTTGATAAAGTACAGTATTATATCTTGATACTGGCCAGTTTTTATCCACAGCTTTAAAACTCTAAATCCTTTCTATTAAAGAGACTAAAATCTTCTTAGTCAGGGTGGAAGACTCTTTTAAAAATTCCAGCTTGGCACTGCTGTTTTGGGGAATGTAGATGATAAGCTGGGCAGGGATTTTGCAGTGAGTGGGTGGGGAAAGATAGAAATGCCACATAGAAAATATTGATTCATAAGTCTCGGTGATTGTTCCGTGTCTACAAGGATTTCACATGTGAAGATGTGAAGTTTTTGTCCAATAGAAATCTGAGCAACATTCTTTCAAAATTCTATTTAAATACATAAAGATATTACAAACACAGAATGTAGGCTGTAAGAATTTGTAACAGTTAAATTGTCCTTTCCTTTAATATGTTACTACTTGTTGAGAAGGACTGAAATGTTTTTTTTCCTCCCCAAAAAGCTGTAAAGATAGAGCTCTAACCTTTAGACTGCATTAGTTGACTTTTGTTTTGAATAAAGTAAACCACTGTGTCATTTGTTACAAGTGTCAGTAACTGTCACTTCTTGTCTTTTTTCAGTGCCATGATGTGGACAACGCCACTCAAAGAACAAATAGGCATGACACAACACTCATCTTTTCAGATGAAAATGAAATG
Source organism: Netta rufina (assembly GCF_964035555.1). Taxonomy (NCBI): domain Eukaryota; kingdom Metazoa; phylum Chordata; class Aves; order Anseriformes; family Anatidae; genus Netta; species Netta rufina. The sequence continues at coordinate 46,771,597 of NC_140128.1, forward strand.
GAAATGACAGCTAGTCACACTGCAGTGATTGCACGTAACCTGAAAAACAATGAAACTGACAAAACTGAGAAAATAGATATCACATCATTTCTGGCTGGGTTAAACTCTAACAGTGGAAAGGCAGAAATGAGTAAAGAATTTCATTTCTCCGTTGATCCTACAAACCGTCTGTGCCCATCTTTTGAACAGAAGGAAGATACTACTGCGGTAAAAAAAATTAATTTCAATGAATTTTTGATACGCTTGAAGTCAAATGAAAAAGCACTCAATCCTATTGAAGGACCTGAAAAAGAAAACCTTTTTTGTGTCTCTTCACAAGTCTCAGAAAACATGGCACGATCATCAGTGGAATCTGATTATTTCCATGAACCACTGGCCACCATCAATGTAACAAAAGTCTTTACAGAGCAAGATGATGGAATGGAAGTGACAAAATGCCAAGCATCTGATATTAAAAATATGCGTTCTGGTATTTGTGGGGCTCCACCAGAGCAATTACCGTGTCCAGATGTTACTGAGGCATTTGCAGATGATGGAATGGATATGACAACTAGTCACACTGCAAAAATGTCTTTTCCTTTTGCCAGTGTTGGAAATCAAAGTCTAAACTTCAAAAAGGATTTCCCATCCATGGAGACAGATAATTATTCTGTAGTAAAGAGAGCATCTCATCAGCAATTAATTGTAAAGCAGGATCCTCAACTTTGTACAAACAAAAAAACAGTAAATGTTGAAGACACTGTAGATACTACAGTGCCGCAAACTTTTAAGCAAGAGACCAGGACTTTGTCTGCTATCCCGGGATCTGTTTCTTCTGAGACTGTCTTCCGAGGTGATGAAACAGTTTTTTCGAAATGTGGTGACATGGAACTTACTGGGAATTACACATATGTAATCTATAATGAAAGTGCCAAAGGAATGAGCAGTTCGTGTCATAAAACTTTTGAGAAAACAGTTAATACAAACTCTTTGCCAGTAGAAAGCAGACATCCAGCACTTGATGATGATACAGAAAGTCTATCATCTTTAGATAACCGAGCTTCTAAGTTACATAAAACTAATGCACTTGAACACCTTTCAGGCTCAGATGGGAGAGCTGAAAGAGTGACCCAAGATCACGGGACTGCTTCAGTGGATGTTGGTTTTGATTCGTGTAGAAATTCAGTGTCCACTGGTACCTGTAAGGTGTTTTCAGGAAAAGGTATGGCATTGAGTAAAACTTGTATTGACAAAGCTGATGGAAAGAATGTTGAAAATGAATTTCCTCCTGGAGTGTCCATTTCTGTCACCTGCAAACCACATTTTCTTGATAACAGAGTGTCCACATCTCCCAATTTAAGTGAGCAGGAAAAAATGGAAATAACTAAATGCCAGACTGTTATCATTGATGATCAAAGCATTGGGATAACTGCAGAAGCAAAACAAATGCATGGTAAAAGAATTCCAGGTGAGAACCACAACAAAAATGTCAGTGCTGTGGCAAGTTCTTTGGACAGGGACAAGGAAAATCTTGAGGCAATTGGTTTTGATGTGAATATGAAAAGAAAACAGCCTATGGAAATGAATACTGATGATGTTGAGGTGATAATAGTCAATAAGAAGGTTAAAAAATCAAACTTTCAGGCAAGTGGTCTGATTTCCTGTGCGAAGAGCGTGTGTTCATTACAAGAGCAAAAGACAGAAATCGCAGAAAATCCTGCTGCCACCAACAGTGCATTCACGTCTTTGCAAAGTCAAGAAGTCGATATAACTCAGCCTTTGAAAAAAACCCTTCAGAATGCTTCATTTTCCTCCACAAATGACAAAACAGACGTGTTTTCAGATGTTCAAAACATGGATGTAACCAAAGCTCATTCTGTTGCTTTTGAAGTTGCTCCTATTAATACAGTACAAGGATATGAGAATACTCGTAATCAAAATAATGTGATATCCAAGCAGCTGCAAAAACGGATCTCCCAGTTTTCCAATAATTCTGGTGTAGATCCCACTGCAGGTCAGACTGCAGCAATAGAATATAGGGATTTCAAAAGGAGCTTGGATAAACAAACTGTTACTCCTTTATCTGCAAATGGTATGTTCATTTCTAGTAATGAAACCACTCCCTCCGGAAATACAAGAAATATACAACCTGCAAAAGTACTAGGTATAAATGCAGATTGCCAGAACTCTGACAGGCAAGTGAAAACTCATACTATGAAGGTAGTAAACAATGCATTGTCAACTCGAGAAGAGTCTGAGAGAGATTTCCTGATCAGCAAAACAGTTTCTTCACAAGAGGATTTGAAAAATCCTCTGTCAGTCGATGGCCTGCACTCGGGTATTGAAGAGAAGTTACTAACTAATACATCTGAACAACAGAAGAGAAGTTCCAAGTTGCCTTCCTTTTCAGAAAAGTCTGTTTTATTTCCCTCTGGTGAAAACATGGACTTGGCTGAAAGCTGTGCAGCAATTTTTCCTGATCAAAACATCCATATGATATTACCAGGAAGAAAAGCAGCACCAGTACATGTTGTTGAAGATGAAAATAAAACATTATCTTTAAAAAGAGAGGTCATGATGACAATAAACAGTCAGGAGCAGCCTGGGTGCAATACATACTCCTTGGTATCTGGTAAGAAAATGCTAACTGTGACTGGTTTAAAGCATTTTGTAGATGAGAAAACTACCATATTTTCGGAAGATGCTGATATGGACATCACAAGAAGTCATACGGTTTCAGGAGAAAACAAAATAATTTTGCTGCCTAAAAGTTCAAGCAATGACATACCCTTTGTTTCTGGGGATAAAACTTGTGTTTTTACAGACAATAATGACATGGAAATAAGTAGATTTGATACTGTTGCAATTGATAAATCTGTGGAAAAGGCTACAGCTGGAGGGATGCTTAGCAGAGCTAATAGGACTGAAAGGAAAAGCTCCAAGGGAACAACAGGGGAAAAGACTGTTTTATTTTCACAGAGTAATGAGGATAATGACATGGAGATCACAGAGAGCCATACGGCTGCAATAGGCCATGAAATTGTCTCCCAAAAAGAGGTCAGGCTTCATTCTCTGTCTTCAGCTCAGCCTGTTAAAGCTGTTAAGTTCACAAGTAACCAGAGTTACGTGGACATTACTATGTCTTGCCCTGCTGATAAAATTACAGTAAAACTTTTACATGATGATAACTTGAACTTGAATAAAGAGGTTGGACAGGATGCTCCTTCAAACAGTGATGCTACTGTGCTTCCTGTGGATGATATGGAAATCACTAAAACCCATAACGTAACTTTGGAAGCAAATTCTCTGCAGGCTAGGCAACCCAATCGATCTGTTCCTCTATGTTCCACAATTATTTTTACAAATGACAAGGCTGATATGGAAATGACCAGCTATCTCCCTGATGATGAAAGTACTGAAAGAGTCCTGTGTGAGGACAGAGCAAACCCAGCTAAGCAGGTTGGACAGGAGGCTCTTTCAGGTAACAAAACAGTCGTTTTTACTTCGGCTGAGGATATGGAAATCACTAAAACTCATACAGCTGTGTTAAGAGGTGATATGTGGGACAGAGGCTTAGTTCCAGCCGTTTCTGCAGTTCCTGCTGATCAGACCACTGTGTTTCCACACAAACAAGATGATATGGAAATAACCGTATCTCATACTGTTGCTGTTAATAACAATATGGAAGGATTTGAGAACCAGCAAGTGTCACATAAAAGCACTCGACAAACAGGCTTGCATAGTGCATCGTTGTCTGCTTGCAGAGATGAAGTAGATTCTCTGCAAGTAAAAGATCTGAATGGTGAGTATCTTAAAAAATCTAATGATAACCTCACCACTCCTGCTTCATCAACCTCAGCATTTCTTACTGAGAAGGGAGCTGCCAAAGTTCACAGTGGTGCAATACCAGATTCCGTTTATTCTATCGCACTTCCAGAAGACACTCCGCATGTCCAGGCACCACAGGATCTTGACCTTGCCACGGATAATTCAGTTCCTGTAAACAGTCAGCAGGATCTTGTACAGCCAGGAAAACTGAAATTAAAGAGAGTGCCTTTCAAATTTCCAAGTAATGCCCCCTTGGAGTGCAGTGAAGAAACTGGAGATGTGGTATCCCGTGTTTCCCTTTCTGTTCAGCAATCGGATTCTTTGAAGAGTCCTCCAGATGGACTTAGTAGTCAGACAAACCAAGTATTGAAAGATAATTCATCTAGGCATGAAGATCTAGATGCAGTTTTAGCCAAGGATGGAGCAGTTCCTGTTTCTGACAGTGAATCAAAAGAAAACGAGAGGCTGTCAGCTGAAGGGGAAGTACTTCCAACAGACTTCCAAATAAAATCTGAACAAACTAAGCAACCTTTGGTCAGTGACAGTCCAAGAGATCCAGTAGATCCTACTCTTGTGCCTAAATTATCAGGTATTTTAAATGTTTGTTCAAAACTGGAAAATATTAGAAGGAAATCTATAGTTGTCTCTGTTCCTGAAACCACTGTTTCTGACCAGCTGCATAAGTTACCAACTCAACCAGAGGATACCTTGAGGTTAGGAAAAAATACCATAAATGAACAAGATAATTTATTTTATCCCAAGGAGCAGGAGAATGCATGTCTTGAATCTGGAGCAGCTCCTGTAGGTACGAATTTAGGTATGGCACTTAAGGACAAATATCAAGGAATAAATGTCCCTCTAGGTATCTTCCAACCTAAACTACCAAGCAGAAGAAATCCTTCTGTTTCTAACATGCAAGACGTAAATGCAAAATCTTCAGAGAAAGTAGAAGCACTGGTTTCAGAAGTAAACGTAAACACCAGTGAAGCACCAGATTACACCAAATCTAGTAGGCAGAACTTCAGCCCTTCTCAGTTTATAGCAGAAGAATTTCTTCCCATATGCCAAGAAGCAATGGATTCGAATGACTCTGTAAGCTTTGGATCTGTGGAAGATGGTTGCAATGAGATAAACAAGAGAAACATCTCCCACAATGAACAGGTTAAACGTGAAGAAACAAATGAACAGGTTAAACATGAAGAAACAAAAGCTTCTTGCAAGAGCACAAAAAGAGCTTTGGAACAAGATGAGGAGGATCTTCAAAGTCTAAAGAAGCTCAAGGCAGAAGACAGCTTGGTTGGTGGGACCTCCCTTGACTTGCAGGTGAGCCTGATCACTCATTGACAGCGTGTAAGTGCACTGACAGTGCTTTTTAGATACTGAGATGCAAATTCTCTTTATCGCCAGTTTGTAGTCATTTTGTTCTATTTTCCCAAGAATTTCTCTCACTGTTTTATCAAACTAAAACAATTGATGTGTGCAACTTCCCAGATCAATGACAGAGTAAGGGATATGTCAGTTCTCTCCACATTATCCTATTAAGCCTTTCTCGAATAAGTATTCTTAGTTGTCTGCACTAAACCATGTGCTAGTTGTTGCTTAGGTATAGTGATAGATTAAGGCTGAAAGCAATTACTTAGAAAATGAATGTTTATTTTAAATTAGCTGTCTTATGGGCAGCACAAATTGCCATGGGCTCAAGAAGATCTGTGCAAATATGGAGCACTAATCTGACCTTAAAATTAGTTTGTACATTATCAATACAAACTTTCCAATTCCTAAAGCTGCAAGAGTGTGCTGTGGTGGCTACTGCTTTGAGAAATGAATGACGGATTTTGTAACATCACTTCCTATATGCCATGGTAGGAAATGGCTTAAGTATATGCTGTTTTTTTATGCTAATTAGCTATAAAATGTGCAGATACCAAAAATAAATTTTGAATGTCAAGAAACAGCTACATAAGCAACTGAATGAGTTATTCTTACGTTGTTTCATATAGCTTTTCTTTTCCCCTTTTTTTTTTTTTTTTTTTTTTTTAACTTGCTGATACTAGGTTACTTCTGGCGCTCTATCTCAAAGCCAAGTAGATGTTCGTGAAGGTGAAGATCCTCCAAATCTATCAGCTAAAAACCTGGACTGTACTCATGCCAACAGCAGCAGCTCTCTAGATTCTGTTAAGGCTGACACAGAATTAACAAGTAAGACTTCCTTTGTAGCAATTGCCTCAAACTTTTCTATTCTTTTTGCTTAATCAAGGATGAGCCCTACCCATAATACATATTTAATTTCTGAAAAGTCTTGAGTGCTTTTGGTACAGCTTCCTACCCAGCCAGCTGACGTGATTTTACGTTCTGGCTATGAGGCCAAGCCATTCAAGCAATACTGAGATGAGGAGGAAAAGCAGTAGAATTTAAGTACACCTTTGTTTTAATGGGCAGGTTGGGCTGAAGAGGCAGTTTAGGTCCCCTAGCACAGAGTAAATCTTAGTTTATTAGCTCTTGCCGATTAGCTGGTACCTACCAATGAGGCAGAAATCTGCCAGTCATCTGGTAAGTGATATTTTGCCTATGTTTACAAACCCAATTCCAACTTTGCCCCTTGCAACCATGAATATATATGTTTTGTCCAGTGGAAGTTGGATTCTCCTTTGAGTGAGAAACTAGGCCTTCTTAGCTTGGCACTTGGAAGCTGTGGTTTTACCTAGAAATTTGCTGGCAGCTCAGATGCCATTTGGTCTCTGCCTACCAGTGTTTCCCTCTGAACTGGCTGGAGTCTGTTTCTCAGATTTATTACTTTTTAGTATGATACATGTGGCTTTCCTCCTATAGAAAAGTGAATTCTGTCTTTTCATTACCACTCTAACATGAATTTTATTTTACATTAAATTTCTAATCTATTCCTTAGGATTTGCCTAAAGTAGTTTTTTCCTCATTAACTTCATTCAGCACCAGATACACACATAAAGGTCAAACTGTATATTAAAATGGCTTTACTTTTGGAGCTAATGAACTAAGATTCATATTTCTGTAATAATATTTTTAACCTCACCAATGTCCTTTTCTTATTTTTCTCTAGTTCAGCGATGCAGTCAGATGGAGTCTCAGCTTCTCACAGACAGCCTCTGTGAAGATAATTTATGGGAGGTATGCATATAGCTGAGAGATGTTAATTTATTTTCCTAACAGGAAAAATACTTGTGTGCATATATACTAATAAACATTCTCACTTGAAGAATGTACTTAAGTGTATGTTTTTCCTAACTTTGCAGAAATTTCAGAGTGGTGTTATCACAGTTGGAGAGTTTTTTACACTTCTTCAAGTCCATATTCCAATTCAGAAGCCCCGACAGAGCCATCTTCCAGCCAGTGTGAGTATCTGTCCTCCTGATATGCAAAAGGCTTTGAATTATACTTGTGGTTTGTCATTGTTTTTTTAACAGCTAAGTGGTCTGTATTGAAAGTCTTTAAATGAGTCAAGGCAGAAGTCAGTTCCACCTTAGGAAGTTAGACATGCCATGTTTTCAATTCTGTCTTTGCTTGTTTACCTCTGATAACGGATGCTTTTTTTTTTTCCCTCAGTACTGAAAAGTAGAATAGATTTCTATCTCTTGACAAAATACTGTGTATTGAGGATCATCTGTTCTTGGATAAATATTCTGATCCTTGGTTTTTGAGCTTGCTAAAAGAGCAAAATGTTTGAAAGCAAGAATTAGAAGCTCTATCTAACTTCACTTTATCTTCTTACTACGTCCATTATCCACTAAAGTCAGAATCCCAAAATGCTGCTCTGCCCTTCTGCTGCCTCTTCTATTCTTTTCTAAGCTGCTGCACCATGACATACCTGTTCTCCTTATTTCTCACCCTTAAGTCTGTTCTGCCTGAACCTTTTTTCAGTATCCTCATCCTCAATGGAGAGAAGACTTCTTTTGAATTCTTGCTGATATGGGAACAAATATTTTGCACGCATGCATACAGAAAAGCACCATGTATTAGTAGTAACCTGATACCAAACAAAGAAGTAATTGTACTGTGCAGCCTCTCTGAAATAAAGGCAAGGTGTCACAATTAAGAGAAGACCGAGATTTTTCACGAGGCAGTTTTAGGACGAGGAATGCCTTTCATTAATCCACCTCTGGCAACATAATTCTTAAAGTAGAATTTTTTTCTGTAAGCTCATCTTGAGTCTGTCTTTAACCCATCCACACTTCTCCATCCACACTTCTCATGTTCTGCAAATTTTGATATATAAAGTTGATCTTCAGGTTGTTCTTCTTAAAGCCCTCTGAAGAGAAAACCTCAAAGCTAGTATAGCAGCACATGACTAGCAAAAGCAAAATAAAATTTGTTTGGGTTTGGTGGGGAGGAGTTGGAGTTTTGGAGTGTGGGCTTTTTTGTTTGTTTTTTCCCTAGTGGTTCTGTTCCATAATGTTTGAAGGTACATTGAGGAGTCTGCAAAAAATATTTTACCTTTAGCTATAATGTTCTGAGATACCTGATTTGTGTTTTGCTATGCTATGGTTTTGTTCATTTAACATGTGGATTGCTTCAGTCAATTACAATTGCACCAAACCCTTTATTCAGCCTGGGTTTACTCAATGCCTGAAATTTAGTTCTGTCATTTACGTCTGGGGGAGGGGGGGAGAAAGCACTGGGAAAAACTGTCCAAACTGAAAAAAAAAAACCTGCTGAATTTTAGTGTATCTACTTTCCAGTATTTCTTCCAGTGGCTCCAATGAAAAGGTAGATTCCTTCTTACATAGTCTAGTTGTTGCTTTCCTTGTATATAGCCACTTCCAGTAATGCAGTAGAGAAATTTACAGGGACAGTCAGCTTTGATGTGCAAATTGGTAAGCAAGATACTGAAGTCAGTTTCTTATGTTCAGTCCTTAGTTTTGGATAAGCACTGCAAAATGTAAGTGTGTACTGCCAGTTGTAAAGTGTTCCAAGTATAAATATCTGACTTCTAACTCTTTACTTTCAGAAATAACTGGAAGATGTTCCCTTTATTTCCCCTAACTTAAAAGTAAACTAGGAAACTTGTCCCATTACAGTATTGTAATAGCTTACACATTTTCTATCAACTTGATTTTTACATTTTACTGTTATTATGTCAGTTTTGTGTTTCAGTAAAGATACCTGATTTTTATATAAGCTCTCTTAAGAATGGTGTATCAGGGTTGCTTGTGTGTACACCTTTGTGTAGCCAACTGATTTTCCAATTAAATGCTGGAAATAGTCTGTCACCTGTCTGGATTTCATGAGTAACTGCCATTTCTTAAAAAGATTATCTAATAAAGTAGTGTGAATGAGCTGCTTAGTTTTCTCTATTAACATGGAAAGCTTTTGAGTTTTATGAGTAGAGAAAGTTTTTTTTTATTTTTTTATTGTGTTTATTTAATAGAGGATATGGGGAATCAGCTCAAACAGTTCCATTTATTGTTGCTTACAGCAGTTTCTGCTGGCATGGCAAATGATGTGCCAGGGGCAATGGAAAAGCCATCATGCAAAGTGTAAAGCATTAGCAGTGTCTGTATAACTTAGAAGTAGGTTTGGCAGGTTCTTCTATGCCAGTACTTTTTCTAGCATGCTGGAGAACTTTTCAGTAGTCTGTTCGATGTTAAATAAGTTCTAATGACATTCATTCTTCCTTCTTCTAAATGGGTTCTGTGACACCTCTTTTGGTAGCGTGAAGTAGTTTCCATCACAATGACATATTAAAAATTCCTAACAGTTGTTGTGTATGAAAAGATATATTCAAGAATGTACTCTTTGCATGCTAAGTGGTATATTTGTGAAAATTCTTTACTTGTGAAATTCATTCTAGTAGTTCAGGTTTAGTTCTTAGAAAGCTAGCTCCGGTATAACCCAGTCTTACAGTTGTAAGATGTTACGTTGTCAGGGTACGTAAGTCAGCAGAACATTCACATTAGAAATTTGGATACCTTCTTGGAAATAAGGCACCCTGCTGTGGTGTTCTGCCTTTATTCATTCCTTCTTTGCTGACTGACTGAGATTTCTGAGTTGCCTATGCAAGAGGAAGTAAAAAGTGTCCATTTTAAAGTTCTTTTTAATTCTGATATGGTAAAAGAATGAAAGCTGATAAAAAGAATGAAAACTATATTAACATAATTTGTATTGATTGAATTGTTTCCTTTATGAATGTTAAATCTCTTGAAGTTTTATTTAAGATACTATTCTTAGCTACAATTTAGTTTACACTTCCAATTTGCAAATTTATTTGTACTGAGCTGTCTCTAAATATTCATGCATCTTACAGAACTTTGGTACGACTCATTAGCATCTGACCGCTGATAAAAACAAACATAAAAAATAAAACAATCACAAAGACTAAAAGCATTCTCTGAAGGGATTGAATTAACCTCTTATTTATGTGCTTCATATATAAGTAATTTTTGGAATATCCCCATCTTATTTATTGGATGTGACTAAAGGCTTACTAAAAATTGTGAATTTAAGATAACTGCGCTTGATTCAGAATCTTGTTTTACTCTGGAGCACTATAATTATCTGGGTAATGTACACACATTTTTTCAGTTTTCTGTCTAAAAGTAGTATAACCTCTTCCAGTTTAGGTTTTCGAGCTCTAGTGATGAGAGCTCCTTTTTTCCCAAAAGGAAGTCTGTTCTCGAAAGTGAGGAAACAGGGAGCATAAAAGTGAAATGAGCTACTAAGGTTATAGGATTACCTTTTCACAGAAATAATTGGACAGGTCCAGAATGGGGAGGAAAAAATCGTTAAAGTACGTCAAGCTACCTCCGTTGTTTTTTTTCCTGTTCTGCAAAAAGAACGATTCAGGCCTTTTTGGTGGTTTCTGTACATGAATTGATAGAAAGTTGCTGTTTTTAAAAAGCATGCATCTTTGTTTCTTTTTCCTCATCATTTTTCTCTCTGTTCTCTTCCAGTGTGCTGTCAGTGCACCACCAACTCCAGAAGACCTGATTCTCAGCCAATATGTTTATCGCCCCAAGCTGCGTATTTATGAAGAAGATTGCCAGGTCCTTTCTCAGATGATAGATGAGTAAGTCTTTTATTTCTCTTTTTTCAATCACAGGTTATATTAGTAATTCTATTTTTCAGCTCCATTTGCATGCAGAATGTCCTTAAGAAAGTTATTAATTACAAATGGGAAAAACAGAAAAATGGGAATAAACTTACTTAATGTAGGTAGCCAGTTTATTACAGGTTTATACGGTATAGGGCAAACTCATGGGGAGGAGCTGTGGTTATGGAGATAAAGCTTGTTTTTCCTCTGGTACTAATAGAGTGTTTCAGTTGCACATCAGAAGAATTAAAGTAAAAGGTTTTGAGTTGTACTCAAAATAATCAAACATAGGAAGCAAAATCATAATAGGTTATGATCTGTTGTTTGTTCCAATTTTCCAGTGTTTACTGTTAATTGAAATACAGTTACCATAACTTATTTCCTTAACCTGAAGGTCACTTCTGGTCTGATACATGATGCCGTTTACAATTTGTGTTAAATCAGGTTTTATGGTAAAATTCAAAATCAGTAGTAAGATTTTTCGCAGCCCCGTTAGCACCATTTCCCATTTCTTTAGCTGTGTAACTCTTCATCTCCTGTTCAGACCTGTTCTCTACAAAAAAAAACAATAGAAAGTGAACTTTGCATTATGTTCCAGAGTGTAAAAAACATAGCCCCTGTGTAGTGAAGGCTTTAGAGGACCTCTCCAAGATGTAATACCCAAATAAATGAAAATGTTTACATTTCCATACCTTAATTAGAAAAAGTGAATATAGTGTATAAATACCAATGTACTTCTTTATACGCTTGATGCAGTTACAACGAGCCTTTCTTTCAATTCTTTCTTTTTTTTTTTTTTTTTTCCTGTATTTCAGATTAAAACAGTATATAAGCGTCCAGGATCAACCACTGGTGAACGTGAATAAGAGTTTGTGGGAAGTAATGAGAACCTGTTCTGATGAAGAGGTAATATTGCATAACAAAATAATGTAATGAAGGAGTAATTTATGCATTCAAATTTATGAGGAATTTGCACATTTAAATAAAATAAGAACCATAATGGTCACTGAGTAATAGTAGGTAGGTAGAAGATACAAGGTAAAATATTTTCTGAATGAAAGTCTACTATGAGAACTGGAATAAAGAATTTCTTATATGCCAGAAGGGTTGAATGCAAAGATGATTATAGTACTTTAGAGGAACATGTTACTGTGAAACAGAAAAACTTGATGTTGATAATTCAGGTTAGTTAAAGAAGAGAAACTTTAAAGAAGCCCAAGCAAACAGTGCAATTTTGGAAGCGAAAAAACAAAGTGCTCTTACTGCTGAAGCTCTAGCTTCACTGGTGGTACAGAATTGTCCATTAACTTAAATGTTTATTTAGTTTGGAAAGGTATAGGTAATAGTGTGAGACATAATAAGCAGAAAACGTTACACAAAAATAAAACTGCATACAGAATTTGGAGTACAACGGTGGTGTCATGTGCCAAAAGAAAGATGATGAGGCCAGAGGGTATTTAAAGGAGGATGCTAATGATAATGGGCTCAAAAAGCACCCCAAAGACATTTGAATTTTAAAAAACAGAAGCATTATAAGAGTGTCCCAAACAGAATTAAAAAGGTAGATCAAGGGATTGTTTTCCTCACTTTTAATGCCAAGAATAAAGGACTAGTCAAACAAAATAAAAAGTAAAAAATTTGGAAGACAGTATTGTTCATAGTTCGTAATTAGATTTCTATTACAGTTTATCACTGAGGCTAGGATATTAGCCGGATTCAGGAAAACTATACTTAGAAGCAATAAAAGCACCAGAATCATTAGTGAAAAATAACAGATTTGAAAGGTTATTAAGCAAACGTCTACATAGCGGCATTACAATGATACCACCTAGTGGAAATGGATTGAAAACACTACAAAAATGCTTTTTGTAAGTTCCTCTCAGTCTTCTGGATTGACAACTGTCAGAGGAAACCTTGAACTACAGAATTCTCATAGTCATTTATAAAGTAGTTGAGTCACCATTCCGGGAGCTGTTAAAAGACTGGGGACATGGTTTAGTGGTCTTGACAGTGCTAGATTAACAGTTGGACTTGATCTTAGATGTCTTTTCCAACCTAAATGATTCTGTGGTTCTGTAATCTGTAGCTATATTCTATTAAAACTGGTGGCTTTTTTTATTTCTTGCAGTTTGGGCACTGCATGGACTTCTGTTAACATTTTGGTTAGCCTCCTTAAGTTAGCCCCTTAGTAAGGGGGCAAGTGTTCTGAATAAGTCTTGAACAATTAGAATGAGACATCTGAATGAAGCTGCTGTTTTTTAGCAAAAGCATCTCCTTAAGTTATTGGAGCTGTTAAAATCTGATGATACTGCTTTCTATGCTGCTCACTCTTGGAATACAGATTGTGTTGGATCTTTGCTAAGAAAACCATTACTTTAGTAGTAGCCTTGAATTAACTTGGATTGTCCAGTCTTAAATTCAATTTCCTTTGAAACTATCATGTAATACTGCAGCTAGAGAAATGGGATATTGCAGGGAGGGAGAGCAGAGAAGAGAGAAAGAGTTGATTGAAATCTTTTGTTTCGCATTCCCATTCACTTTCCCTTCTGTATTTTCTATTCATTGCAGCTGAAGAGCTTTGGAGCAGAACTGAACAAAATGAAATCCTATTTCATCAAAGAAAGTAAAATCTTGGCTCACAATGAGAAAGAGGCATTATACAGCAAATTACTGCAGAGTGCGCAGGTAATGTGCCGCAAGGCTGCAGAGGTTTAGGTTTAGCAGAGGAACTTCTATATTTTATCTGTGCTTAGACTGGCATAAGCTGTGACCATCAAATGTAGGACCCTAACCACCTTGTATAAGACTCCTCCGTATTGAACTTGTTTTCCTTTTATTTATAAGCAAATATAAAATACATTGGGACAGTGACTTTGCTTCTAGTTGAATTACAGGAACCTTCTACCTATGTATAAGTTAAAAGCTCTAGAAATTTATTTAGTTACATCTCATCTCATCCCTTCAAAAAAAGAAAGTGATTAGGAACGTTGTTAAGTATCTGGTATTTCCTTACCTATGGCAACTGTCTTACTGTCTGTTAGTCTGCCTCTTCATTCTAATGACAGGTTGTGTCAGCTACTTTAACTAGTTTATTAGCAAGCAAAGATCCACATGGTGGTCCCAGAAGGCGTTCAGCCTCTTTAAAAATTTCATTGACTTGTGTAAGAACACATTGCAACAGAGTACAATTTTCCCGTCTTAGGAACAGTATGAAAAGCTACAGTCAAGAATAGCAAATGTGGATGAATTGCTCAAGGAGGCAGAAAGCTGTCTGGCTGAACTGGAAGCAGGTATGTGTTTGCAAACCAGTGACTGATTTGCTGATTTCTTGTCCAGTCCCTGTGTTTTTCTGTAGAGCTGCTATGTAAATGCATCAAGATTCTGTGTCTGGTGCTTGCTTGGAATTTTAAAAGTCCCATATTACAAATATCCGTTAGGTCTGAACGCCTTTGTTTGTGTCTGCAAACTCATTTTGTGGGAATAACTTGCACATCAAATGAAGTCTGGGAGCATTTCTGCATTGAAATACAGAATTATAATTGTAGCCAAGCTGGCTAAATCTGAAAGTGATGACAGCACAGCTGCTGGCAGCACACGGAACCTGCTAGTGATCCCGCAGATAGGCAAGCCTAAGCTTTGTACTCCAGGACTGTACCATTTTCAGTGTCATGCCTGGATGGTTTAAAACTTGTTCAGCTGTGTTCAAACAAGCTGCAGTCAGTACTTGGGATTGCCACGTAACGATAACTGTGTGTCTTCATAGAACAATAGAATAGTTTGGGTTGGAAAGGGCCTTAAAGATAATCGGTTCCACACCCTGCCATGGACAGGGATACCTCCCACGAGACCAGGTTGCTCAAAGCCCCATCCAGCCTGGCCTTGAACACCTCCAGGGATGGGGCATCCACAGCTTCTCTGGGCAGCCTCTTGCAGTGCCTCACCACCCTCAGAGTGAAGAATGTCTTCCTTATATTTAGTCTAAATCTACCATTTTTTAGTTTAAAGCCATTACTCTTTGTCCTATCACTACACTCCCTGACAGAGAGTCCCTTTCCAGTTTTCCTGTAGCCCCTTAGGTACTGTAAGGTTGTTGAGAGGTCTTCTCAGAGGCTTCTCTTCTCCAGGCTGAATAACCTCAACACTCCCAAACCCTCTATGTCGGAGAGGTGCTTCAACTCCGTGTTCATCTCTGTGGCCCTCCTCTGGAATCATTCTAATACTTTCATGTCCTTCTTGTGCTGGGGGCCCCAGAGCTGAACACAGTCCAGCAGGTGGGGTGTCACAAAAGCAGAGCAGAAGGGGACAATCCCCTCCCTCATCCTACTAGCCACGCTTCTTTTGGTGTAGCCCAGGACACGGTTGGCTTTCAGGGCTGCAGGCACACACTGATTGCTTGTGTTGAGTTTCTCACCAACCAACACCGCCAGGTCCTTCTCCTCAGGGCTACTCTCAATCCATTCTCCACCCAGCCTGTGTTTGGATTTGGGATTGCCCTGGCCCAGCTGCAGGATGTCGCATTTGTTGAACCCCATGAGGATCACACAGCCCCACCTCTCAGGCCTGTCCAGGTCTCTCAGGATGGCATCTCTTCCTTCAAGCACGTCAACTGCACCACACAGCTTGGTGTCATCGGCAAACTTGCTGAGGGAGTGCTCCATCCCACTGTTTGTGTCACTGACAAAGATGTTAAACAATGCCAGTCCCGGTCCTGGCCCCTGAGGAACACCACTCGGCACTGATCTCCATCTAGACATTGAGTCATTGACCTCAACTCTCTGAGTGCAATCATCCAGCCAATTCCTTACACACTGTGTAGTCTTATCTGTCAAATCCATGTCTCTCCAATTTAGTGATGAGGATATTTATTTTTTGTTTTTCATTTATTTTTCTTCCTGCTTCTCAATGCCTTCAGTAGAAATTAAAGTGCATGGTAATAGCTTTGAAACAATGCAATAAAAGGAGCTTTATTCTTTATCTGTTACTACTTGAGGGTAATACTAAAATGTCTAGGACTCAGAGATACATGTAAATGACTTCTAAATACTGAATCTGGGAATTCTGCAGAGACCTTCTGATCCTTGTTTCCCACAGATTCTGAATGGGAAGATTGCGAGACAGACTGCAGTGAGGAAATAGCAGAAGAGGACTCCGAATCAAAAAAACTAGAGGAAGGTAATGGTACCAGCTGAACTAACTGCAGTTTTTTTGTGGTGTTTTTTGTTCATTAGTGTTAGTTTTGTTTTGTTTGTGGTTTTTGGTCATTTGTGTTTTTTTTTTAGTTTTGGAGGGGGTAAAACTGTTCCCATCCTTGCTGTATTAGTTGATATCAGTGCAAAAATTACCGCTTTCTTTCCCACATTGGATATAGCTAATAACATAAGTGTTAAAGAATGAAAAGGATTTGTCCTTCTCATGGATAAGTGGGATTTAGAACTTGGAAAAATATGACTGGAAGGATGTGTACTGGCTATCATACCCCACACTTCAACTGTTCTGTAACTACTAGCTTTTGTTGGCAACATCAGTATCCAGGTAGAAGTAAGAGCTGTTGAGATCTTTCATGTTGTTAAGGAAGATGACTGCACAGTGAGTTAGGGCTGTCTTTGCTGCTCTTTTCTCTTACAGCTTTTTTTCCTCCTTTCTCTTAGAATTGGCAAGCCTCAAAGCTCAAGAAGAGGAACTTGAAAGGTAAGATGTCAAAAAGCTTAAAGGAGATTAAAAATGTACACACTCGGGTTCTAGAGATTTTTGTGATTTTTCACCGGTGTGCTACATCAGATGTTTTGCTTTATCTTTGCAGAGAACTGTCAGATCTGGAGACTGAGAACGAGCAAATGTTTGTTCAGCTGAAAGATCTACAGGAAAAAGAAAAAAGCTGTGAGGAACTCCTGGAGAGATACAAGTAAGGAAGGGAATTTCAGGTTTTATCTTTTTGTATCGGTTCATTCTGGGGACTCACATTTCTATATAAATGTTTTGGGATTTGTTGTTTTTCCTTTTTATTTTATTTGGAAGATCTTTGGATGCCCCTCTCTTCACAATCTAGGATAAGCAAAAAAGCATTGGTGAACTTCAGTGTGTGAGGAACTGTTCTATTAACAACTTTGTAGTGATACTTTGCATACAGTCTTTCTGCATCCAACTCCCCTCCCATCCCAGAATTAACATTTATGTGAAATGAATAGTATTATGCTTGGGTTCCCAAAAGATTCTTACGCTCTGTTGACAAATGAAAATTTATTTGGTCTATTCTAACATAGCTACAAGTGCACTTGATGCTCTGATCTTTGTCCTTCAGATAATTGTTTTGGTTGGTTGGTTGATACTTAGTTGTGTTTTTGTTTTGTTTTGTTTTGTTTTTCTGTTTCTTTTAGCTTCCCTGAGTGGGAGATTAGTGAATGGACTGAACAACAGGCAGTCTTTAATTTTCTTTATGATTCAATTGAACTTACAGTCGTATTTGGACCCCCAATAGGTAAGTGGCAAAATGGGTAGGTTTATGGCTTATGAATTTGAAAGGTTAAATAGTTGCATGATAGAAACCCAAAGGTTCTACATTAGTGAATATCTACTAAAAAGAAATAGAAAATAAACCATAGTGCTCGTAGGCTGCTAGTAAGCAGAGAGAGCTGATAAATGATGGCTTTGAATATGTTTATCAGTGCTTTCTATACAAAAATTGTAAATATGTGTAATGAATGTCTGTTTCTGAAGAGGAAGAGCTGCAACTGCAGAACTAAGCGTGGAAATAACTGATACTGTTTGTTTGTTTTCTGTTTTCTTACTTTTTTTTCCTTTTCTTCTCAGATGGTGATGTTTTTGGTGAAAATCCTTCCAGAAAGATAGTTAGCCTGAGCTTTGAATCTCTCTTGGATGGTAAGATTTTGAGTAGCTTGAAAGTAGCTGCCCTCGTTATCTCTTACTGGGAGGACACGTTATAAATTTGTGTTTTAGCTGCTGATGTACTACTACGTGGCTTTGAGGAGATTTCTTGCAATGTGTTTTTTTTATTTTTTGTTTTTAACAGAGGAAAAAGCTCCGCTCTTCTCATGTTTAGTCCATAGACTCGTCTTCCAGTTTATTGAAAGTCAGGGCTGCTGGCAAGAAAAGTGTCCCACACTGCAATATTTGCCTCAGGTAATGTGCCAGAAAAGCCTATGTGACTCTTGAAAAATATTAAATCTTTTTTTCTCACAGAGAATAGGGTTGATACTGGGAACAAAAGCATATTGATGAATACTTCATTAATGCAAATCAAAATCAGCTTCATGAATAAATATTCTGGGATGAGATGGGAAGTGCCTGTCCCTGAAGGCAAGAGACCTAAAAGCTGTGGTTTCTTCCTAGTTTGCTGCCTTAGTGATTTCTTAAAATCCTTTTCTCCTGCTAGTAGAAATCAGAGAATTGAGCTGAATGCCATTCTGCTTCCAAAAGAATTAACAGTTTAAATCACCAAGTCCAGTTTGGTGTTCCCACATATCTGTGTAATCCTGTTGACAAAGCCAAGGGGAGAAACTTAGGGCAAAGAACCTATGTTTGTTTTTACGTATGTACAGTTTAATTTTTACATCCAAACTGAGATAGCAGTTAAGCTGCATTTTTCTTTTAATTTTCTAGTATAAAACTGCATTTTCAAGTATCACATAATTTACCAGTCTCAGTTCCAATGTAATTTCTCTTCTGATCTCATGTGTAGGTGCTTCATGATGTCTCTTTGGTGGTGAGTCGCTGCAGGATCTTAGGAGAGGAGATAGAATTTCTGGAGAGATGGGGTGGAAAATTTAATCTTCTGAAGACAGATATCAATGACACAAAGTGAGTAACCTCAAGTGGAGCTTACACAAGTCTTACAGAGGGCCTCTAGACAATCAGAAAGATAATCATCAAGATAATTTGTTTTTCTTTAAGATGTTATTTTATGCAACTCCTTATTAACAATCTAACCTTTTTTTTAGTATAATTGAACTATAATATCCAAAAGGCTGGAAACAAAGCTCCTCTGGGATTCAGCTAACTTCCTTACTATCTTCTACTCTCTCCTTGCTTGCTGATTTCCTCTTTGACTTGACTCCCTCACTTAAAACTTTGGACCAGAGTGTAGTGATGCAAAGGAGACAGAGCCAAGAGTTTACCTGTGTAGCTTAGTGCTTAGTCTTTGATTCGCTTCAGCCAAGCAGAAACAGCCTTTGAAAGATGAATGCACTTAAACTAAAGTTTATTTTCTTTAGCTTTCATTTTCTCACACTACTTCCCACCCAATTGATTTTTGTCTGCCTGCCTTTAAGCTGTTTACATACATTAAACATACATTAAACATACATTAAAGTTTGTAGTACTCTTTGCAAAACAAGTGTTCTACTACGTGCCAAAAGTCCCTTAAAAGCTGCAATTATTTAGGTCAAGAAAACAGATGCAAATGCAACCTATTCTCGGATTTACTGTGGTAGATATACCTTGGAATGACCGTTTTTTATGCTTGTCCTGTTTTATGCTATCCCAGAGCGTCTGTTCCCTGGGCCTTGTGTACTTGGTGATGGTCTTACCCTTATTGGCAAAAAGATTCAGTTCTGGCCTTCCTGGATATTGTCATAGAAATTCTATGACAATTCTATTCTAGAAGTTCTGTTCTAGATAGAAATTTGACCTGATTTAAACTGGGTTGGATTCCTGAAACAAATTTAGAATTATGGTCCTGCTTAAAAGCTCAGAAAACTTTAGCTAGCTAGAAATGTTTTATGTTAATTAGAAAACAGATTTTTGACTATTGCTCTGTACTCTCCTGTAATTTTGAAAGAATCTGTGAATTACACGTGTATAACTACTTTGGGGGTTTTGTTTTCTAATTCAGTGGCAGAATGCTGATAGTGTTAGTATGGAAAGGTTCTTTTAACCTTATTCATGAAGCCACTGCTAGTCTATTTCAGACTTCTTTAGGAATTTTTGAGCTTATTGCAATTTGTTTTCCTTTCTGCAACTGAATTCAAAGGAGATGGCAGTATATTTGTGCGTTTTCTGTTGATATTTTTTGTTTCTATTTCTCACACAGCGTGAAGCTTTTGTTCTCCAGTTCCACAGCTTTTGCAAAGTTTGAGGTGACTCTGTCTTTATCTTCCAACTACCCAGCTACTTCACTGCCTTTTACTGTCCAAAAACAAATAGGAAATATTGGGTGAGTTGAACAGAAAGAACCACTCCACGTAACTGAAATTTAAAGGTAGGGGTGGGATATTAAATGGTCTGTATGCCCTCTAACACATGGTAATTTTCTCTTTTTCCAGACATGAGGAAATTTCTGCTGTTCTGTCCAATGTACCAGTTGGTTACCACTATCTGCGGAGAATGGTGAGCTTGATCCATCAAAATCTGCTCCAGGGTCCCAGATGATGCACTAGATCCAAGTGCAGGACTGAAGAAGTCAAACTGGACAATCTTTTACTTTAGCCTCATAAGAATTCAAGGTCTCTCTCGCCAGAATGGGAATGCTGTTGGCTTCTCGGCTCTCTAGGAATCTTGTTTAGTACCTGCTTGATATCGAGGATGCTCAGTGTAGACCACAAGCTTTTCTTTTGTACCAAACTATAAATGGAGAAGTCTCTGAAGAGGACGAGGAAAAGTTTCTTAACTCTTCTATTAATCCAGTCTGCCTTTTCTTCTAATCACCAGTGGCCTTGGCCTCCTTTTATAGTCTTTCCTAGTATGAATATTCTTCTGACATAGCTTGTTAATTTTATTCTGGATTGATTTACAGAGCTCTTGTGTGAAACAATAATGATTATTTTCTAAATTAACATGACTGGAATTTCCTTTCATTAGCATTACTTCTCTACTGCATAACATTCTAACATATTACATTGATTTTGATCTTTATCGGTTTCCCGGAACCCTTCCCAAAACACAGAATGATAGTCTTGCTTCCGATTAACCAAATAATCTGTAATAATTGGACAATTGGCCAAAGCTGGAAAGACTTCTGTCATGAAGACTACAGATCTCTGTGCTTGACCATGGACTTCAGGATGCAACAGACTCGGAGTCACCAGGTTCAATCTGTGTGAGCCCTTACAACACAAAGTCTGTTCTGATGCTCTGTGTGCAGGTCTTCGTCCAGTACAGTCTCTCTCTTCATTTTGGTACATTGTCTGAGGTTGTAATGAGTTAGAATTTTAGTGAGGAGACTGAGCTATTTAAATTTAGGAGACGTCTGTAATATCATTGGTGCAGTCCAGATTGATTTTGTATATAGTTTATATATTATGTAGGTTGAGCTGTTGGAACTGATATAACCCTGATTGAATTTATGGTGTTGAAGCACCTACCATTTCTAAGCAATCCACTCTGTAGGCTGACACTGTTTTTTGTAACTCTGTAAAATATTGAATTTGAAGATGTTTTCATGTGTTTAAAGTGTTGATATATTTTTGTCCTTTTACATTTTTTTTGTTTCTATTTGCAAGGTGGATGTTCATTAAACATTTGAATTACTGTTCTTCCTTCTTCAAGGTGTGATTATTGGCTGCTCCGTTTAAACTTTTGACTGAAAAATTACATATTACTCTTGTAAAAGCTGTTAGCTATTTGAGAGAATTTTTTCTTGTGTTTCCAAGTGCTAGACTACTATGGCTGGCTTTTTCAGGACAATTTTATTTAAATTTTATTTGGAAAATAGTGACTACGTTGCAAATGACTTGGATATTATACCTGGAATTACTTTTAAATTTTCTGAGGTCATTTTATCAGCAGTAATAACCGGTAGAGGGTGCTGCAGTGGTACTTTATGATTATTATCTAGCTTGGGTTTTTCATGCATTTTAATTTTTTTCCAGCATGTTTCCAAGCCAAAAACAAAACAAAACAAAAAAAAAGATAATGAAGACTGGAGTAAATTTTTGGTAGAGTTTATATTGGTCTTTTTGAATAAAATACCAGATGAAACAAAGCCATGCATTTGCAGTAAAAAAAAAAAAGGGGGGGGGGGGGGGGGTTAAGAAGAAATTAAGCAGTTCCAGTGTTGTATTTAATTTACATTTGTACTTGATTTTTGGAGTTAAAGTTCATAGTGTGTCATCTATAGGACTTGATGTATTACTGTTAAAAACTTCATAGATATAACGTTTACTTAAAAAAAAAAAAAAAAAAAAAAAAACATTTTGCTAGCCAAACTTTGATGAGAATTTGGTTATATAAACTTCAAACACAATGCTTATTAGAGCCATTGCTCAATCTTAAAGTGGGATATACAATATTGGCAAACTCTTATTTCCTTCAGCAATCCATTTTTATTCTCAGTACAAAGTTGAAATTAGATTTCAAATTATGTCTGTACTGCTTTTAAGGATGGGGGGGTGGGAAAGGAAAGGTAGAAGAAATTAATTACTTTTCAATAATATTTTCTGGAGGGAAAAAAAAAATATCCATCTACAGATAATGACTTACTTCATATATGGTAATAAAATACTAACTGAAAGAATGAGCTATCATGTTTTCATACTAATACCATTGGACTGATGTTTTGACCTTGGCTTTCTCTAATGATTAATGTATGGATATCAATAATAGCCATTGTTTTACTGCATTTAATTTAAAGCACCTGTTCTTATAAATTTAGACATCATCCATGAGCACCTAAAATTACCCAGCCATGTGTGAATCCCAAGTGAATTTCAACTATTTTCAAGGTCTAGTATGTTACAGGAAAAGAATCATGTATTGTCCTTCAATATTGCTGACTTAGGGCTAATACCTTTATGTATATGTAAATGGAAAAGCCTTTCTTCTCTTATGGTCTGTTTTGTCACCTTACATGCATATTAAATTTTTAGTAGTCTAGTAAAAGGTTAAAAAATGCAAATGCAAGTTACTGTGCATTATTAGTAATATTCTGCTTTCATGTTCCCAACCTTAGTTTTCGTGGGAAACACTCCAAAATGTGGACAGAGGATAGAAACACTAGTGGAAAACACATTTATTTAAGCATACATCAGTACTTTGAGAAGAGTCCAAAAGTAAAATGAGTGATCAGTTTGGCAATTTAGGACAGGAAAGGGTAATCTAGTGCTAAAGCAAGTGTTTGCCGAGCTCAGGAACAGAAGGGAAATCTTGGTATTGAATCAACTTTTGTTGCAGTTCTCTCTCTCCAAGTACAGGGCAGCTGTGAGTTGCAAAACGGGTTCTCTAAAGGGCATCATTGTTTCAGATACTTAAAATTGTTTAATGTTTCTAAAACTGAACTCTGCACACTGTCTAATCTCGCCTTGCAATTCTAGTGCTACTTCACCTGCAGCAGTGGAAGCTACTGACACCAACATTTGAATCACAGAATCATAGGATATCCGAAGTTGGAAAGGGACCCATGAAAATCCTCGAGTCCAGCTTCTGGGTCTGCACAGGACCACTCCAAAATCAGACCATGTGTCTGAGAGCGTTGTCCAAATGCTTTTTGAACAATGGCAGGCTCGGTGCTGTGACCACTGCCCTGGGGAGCCTGTCCCAGTGCCCGACCACCCTCTGGGTGAAGAACCTTTTCCTCCCCTAACGCAGTTTCATGGTGTTCTCTCCTTGATATCACCTTATCTCTACAAACTATAGGAAAAAGACTTGTGAGTGGAAAAAGGATTTCTAAATAGGCTATTTATACCAGATATGCCACCCTGAAGGAACGGCAGTTAAATTCAAATCAGCCATTAGATACAGGATATTAAGTTAACTTAAACAGCTTTGAAGTTTGAACACAAGCTCATCTGCTTTAACTCTGGTGGCTTGTACTGGTGAAGTTTTAAAAGCCACCACGGCTGGGTTCCAGTCAGTGAAGGGACCGTAACAAGAATTTCCTTGGGTATGAGATTCTGAAGTGTTCCTTGTATTTTGTTCCTCCTTGAATCTTCGTGGTCTTGCCCATGTGATGGAGGACAATTAATAAGGTTTAGCTGTGCCCTATGATGTGCATTGCCATACAGCCTCATGGGTACTTCACACAGTGACAAGAGCTTTTTACCTTAATTTTCTTTAAGTAGACAGGATATGGAGCACTTAAAAGGATAGCAACATGTACAAAGGGAAACCTTTGGCCAGTGTCCTTTCTTCCCTGCTTTGTGCTGTAGGATTCCCCTTGGGGTTAACGGGCCTTTTTAAAGCTAGCTGTGTAGATACCGAGCCAGTACTAAATATTTGAGAATATCTCTTTAATATCTCATGTTCTTTATCTTTGCATGATTTTATCTGTATGACGCACCAGCTAGCTTGCCAGCACTAAAATGGATTTAATAAACATTTTAATGAAAAGCACAAAAACTCTTCAGATATTTCTAACAAGCCTGGCCTGAAGCTATTTTGATCGTGGTGCTTTGCTTGTTGTCAGAACGAATTCTTGCCGGTGTCTGTAATAACGTGGCACTGCTACATTTTGTCCTAATGTTTGGTACTAATAAGCGAAGACTGGAGCTGAAGGAATTCCTACAGACCTTGCTCAGCTGCAGGACTGGAAAGCAGCAGTGACATTTGAGGTTTCCTGCTCAGCGTTACCCTTGCTTGTGGCATCGAAGTCCAGCAGGGAGAGGCTCAGAGCAAGGATTAAGCCATCAACGAAACTTCTGCTGCCTTTGGTATTTTAGCAGGTGCTTTTATGTGCAGGGTGAGCTTTCACCATTCAGCTGTGTTTTTTTTTTGTCTTTTTTTTTTTTTTTTTTTTTTTTTTTTTTATAGGTGGAGGTTGCTTTGGCTGATTTTTAACGGAGATGTGTTCACCCCTAGAGGGTTCTCCTAACCCAGCAAGGCTTCGAGGCCCATGACCTCCCACCAGCACATGGGATTTGATTAGTGTAGGTATGAGGCTGATTATTGCTGGCCTTCCTCCAGCCAAACGCCCCCAGGGCAGGGGCTTTGCCCCCCTCCCTGCTCCAAAACCCTCCCCATCTCCAATGATTCCTCCTTTTGGTGCTGCTGAGAGCCCCAGCCCAGCGTGGAGCTCCTCAGAGGGGCACCTTCTCCTTCACAACAGCTCGATTTCACCGAGCAGCCTCCCCTCATTACGCTGACTTTAAAATAAAGCTAATAATAACGATGATGACTAAAAAAAAAAAAAAAAAAAAAAAAAAAAAAAAGACTTTTGTAGTTTAGAACCCCCCCACAAACAACAAGCAGGCGCGGCCCCTTTAAGGGAAGCTCCCGCCAAATCCTGCCGCTGAAGCGCTGGGCTGAAGGGGGGAGGTCACGTGACGCGGAGGGGAGGGGCGGTTGCCGTGACCTCATCACGTGACGCGGTGGCGGGCTCTTCCAAAGCGGCGGCGGCCGCGGGCGGTGACGGGAGGGGGCTGCGGTCCGTTGGGGTCCGTTGGCCTTCATCGGCCTCCTCCTCCTCCTCAGCCTCCTCAGCCGCCCCCGGCGGGTTCCTGAGGGGAAAAACCCGTGAAAAGTAACGGGAGCGGGGAGGGAAGGTACCGCCGCGGGCTGCTCCCGGCTCCCCCTCCCGTCAGCGCTCTGACGCCTCGCCTGGGCCTCTCGCCTCACGCAGCCGCCCCGCGGGCCCCATGGCCGTGCAGATGCAGTTCGAGGCCAACGCGGATGTGTCTGCGGAGGAGGAGAGCTTCGGGCCGGAGCCCATCGCCAGGTTAGAGGTACGCGCACAGCCGGCTCGAGGCTGGGTTCGCAAGAAGCTTCCTGGGCTGTGCCCTCCAACGCAAGCCAGACCCTAAAATTGGGCTGTCAGGGGCTTACCTGTGTTTTGCCCCCCCCAAAAAAAATGTTCTGTTGCCTTGCTGCATGTCCTTCTCTGAGTATTCATCAGTTACCTGTAGTGTCAAACCACCTGGAGAACATCCTCACCTTGTTCTATGCTGCCGAGGTTGAGAACAGGTTGTCACAGAATCACAAAGCAGTAGGGATTGGGAGGGACCTTGAAAGGTCACCTGGTCCACTCCCCCTGCCAAGCAGGAACACCTAAATCAGCTCACACAGGAACGCATCCAGGTGGGTTTTGAATATCCCCAGAAAAAGAGACTCCACAACCCCCCTGGGCAGCCTGTTCCAGTGCTCTGTCACCCTCGCCATGAAAAAGTTAAATGTTACACTAGTAAAAGGGTATCTTTTTTTTTAACATTCTTTGTATGTAAGTGGTAGGGACATAACGTTTAACATGCTGACTTGTAATAACAGAGTTTGATCCAAAGACAGTTCAGGTACTCAATAATGGTTCAGTGATTAGATGGTGTTTCTGATGTAGCCCATCTTTTTTCCCCCTCCCTTTCAGCAATGTGGCATAAATGCAAACGACGTGAAGAAGTTGGAAGAAGCTGGGTATCACACAGTTGAGTCTGTTGCTCACGCGCCCAAGAAGGAGCTGCTAAATATTAAAGGCATCAGCGAAGCTAAAGCTGACAAAATCTTGGTAAGGATGTTGTATAAAAATGTTAAGCCAAGAAGTTAGAGAGGTTTTGTTTCTGCTGGTGTAAAGTATTTTGGTGATTTCTACAAGATCTCCATGACTGGCGTACCTAGAAGGGTAGTAAAGATGATTAGAGGGATGCCGTGGCTTTTTATAAGAGACGAGAGGACTAGGACTAGCTTCAAGAAGAAATGAAGGGGGAGGTAGTTCTATAAAATTTGTGGAAGGTATGGAGATGTGTCCAGGATTAGTATTATTTCTAGCTTAATATTTCTTACGGTAAGAAGGCTTCTGATAGGCCTGAAGCAACGAAAATATTTATTTATTTTTCCATACAGGATATAATTAAGTTATGGAACTCATTGCCCCAAGATGCTGTAGCCTTCTGTAGCATAAACTGGTTGAAAAAGGTATAAATGCAGAGCTAGGAGTGATGTTAATAGGGTAGTGTTCAGATCGAGAAGCTCACTGGCTGAACTCAGAGCAACTACCAGATGGAGGGTCAGTTCTTTAATTCCTGCTTTGTTTCATGTGTTCCCTAAGCAACCCCTCATGGCAGTTGCCAAGGTGTAGGACGCATGGTTGTGAACTACAGGACTGACCCAGAACATCTTCTCCTCTGTTACAACCTTCTTAAGTGTGCTAACTCAGCATCTCAGACAGGTACAAATCCTGGCTTTACTTTTGTTAACTGTGAGAGCCTGAGCTGCAATCTCACAGCATCTTCTAGTTCAGAACGTGGAGCTTCTGCAAAACTAGTTCTCATTTATCGAAATCTGACCTCGGAGAATATTTATCTCCACTTTTTTTTTTTTTTTTTCCAACTTTGTATATTTATTCATTATTATGAGGGTGCAGCCTGTTAGGAATGCCATGGCCATCCAAAGTGTTTTAGTTTCACATGGACAGAACTGAATTAAAAAGGTGGCAAGTACAGGGGAGGAAAGATTTTTGTTAAATAGGCAAAATGGATGTCAAAGCTTTTTCTTTGAGCAGAATTACATTTCTGTTCAGCGGTACCAACTATTCATATGTGGTCTGTAAAATGAAGTGTCTGCATCACATTATACAGCTGCTTCTCCATGTCACAAAACAGGAAATTACAGTACTAATTACTGAAGGGGGGTAAATGAATGGGATGAGCACTCCTTGGACTGCTTTGTTTGGTTCTCTTTAGGCTGAAGCAGCTAAACTGGTCCCGATGGGTTTTACCACAGCAACAGAATTCCATCAGCGAAGGTCAGAAATCATCCAGATAACCACTGGGTCCAAAGAACTTGATAAACTCCTTCAAGGTAGTGATTTTAGTTCTCTATTGATTAACTTTTTGTTATTTTTTTTTTCCCAATGGATATGATCACTGCACAAAAACACATCAAACATGTGAGTTCTGGTTGAACTAAAATCTCCTCAAGTACTGCTCTCTGATTTTACTGATTCTCTTTTAAAAGCTGTAGAAATACTTTTAAAAGCTTTTAGTTGTGATGCAGTACCCAGAACTGTTTGCTTTGCACGTTTCTAGTTAATTTTAGCCTAGAGTTTCCTTCAAGGAGGAAAAAAAAAAAGATATCAACATTTTCATTTTCCTACTTGTAAGCAAAAACCAAAACTTTTCAGCTTTTCAGCATCTTCAAACATATACTTACCTAAACTTCCTGGTTGCAACTTGAAGAAACCTCAGTATGGAAACCAGTTTTTACAATTAGAGCTTTAATCCTTTCAGCCAAAGTATCGAAGTTAAGCTAAGTCTCTATAAATTTAAAAATTCTATACGTATCTTTGTTTGAAGTATAACAACATTTTTTTTTACTCCTTTTTTTCCCCATAGGAGGAATAGAAACAGGGTCCATAACAGAGTTATTTGGAGAGTTTCGTACTGGAAAAACACAGTTGTGCCATACCCTAGCAGTAACCTGTCAAGTGAGTTGTCCACTTTATTAAAATCAAGTATTCAGATAGCACAGCTTTTGGGTATTTACTAATTTGTGCACTTCTCATAGCTCTTTACATGCATCACTTTGTTTTGCTACAACGAATGAATTTTGTCTGTTCACAAAGATTCCTCAAAAACCTTTGCAGCATCCTTGGCTGAGCTTGCAGCTTGCTAGGATATTTTGTTCCATCCTTAACCTGCCTGCTAGGATTACTTCAGCATCAATTAAGTTTGTCATTGTTATTACTTATATTTGACTTAAGTTTTCTGGCTTTTTTTCCTCCTTAGTAGTCTGACAACAGACATTAGCCTTCTGTGATCGTAGCTCTTAAGTACAGAGAAGTGTTTGGTATCACTTTGGGTGTTCTAGACTGCAGAGAGCCTTTGAAAAAAGGGATGAAACTGCGCTGGGTTCAATAGGTTTCTTTGATTAGCTGTTTTGTTTCTAACATATCTTAGGTTTATTTCAATTTAACTTTGTAACAGCCTTCAGTCAACCATTGCTATCAAGCAATAGATCAGTTTATAGGAACCTTTTTTCCTAATCTTAATTTAGACAAATTTTTTTGCTTTTTTTTTTTTTTCTCCTACTGTTTGCTACTTTCTGTTGCTGTTTCATAAAGTATTAGAGGCTTAGGGCTCAATTTGATCATTTAGGTAACACCCTTGTGCACCCAAACTTTCCAGCCTGAAGCTGAGCACCCGTTTTCTTCTGTAGGTGTCAGAGAATGAAAACAGGAATCATTCCTCTCACTTTCCCCAGACAAATGTGACTTTAATCAGCATAGCTTGGTATTTTATTTACTGTATGAATGTCAGCTGAGGGCATAAGGCAGTAAGTGTATTACATGTTACTTTTCACGTTCATTCACATGTGCTCTTCTAGCTTCCCATTGACCGAGGTGGTGGTGAAGGAAAAGCTATGTACATTGACACAGAAGGGACCTTCCGTCCAGAACGTCTTCTTGCTGTGGCTGAAAGGTCTGTACTGATTCGCCAGAAGCAAACTAACACTAGTTGAAGAAAGGAAGGCATTTACTCATGGTGGGATGACTTAAAATCAGCCTGGCTCTTTCAATTCATTGGACTGTTGCAGTTAGAACTGTCCTTAAAAACAAATGTAGGAAAAAAAAAAAAAAAGGGAAAAACAAAAACAAAACAAACTTTCCTGTGTCCGTTCAGTCTGCCTACCTAGATGCACTTTAGACCACTTCATTAGCTGTATTTTATAAGTATTTTTATTTTTACATGGATAGGACAGTAGCTAACATCATTGTTCCCTGGAATATGATACCTTCATTTAAGAGTATCTCTCTCAAATTTAGTTTTACTGTTAGTGAAATACATTCAAAGATTTTTTTCTTAAATTCTGCCAATAGCACTACCTTGGAGCAAAGATTCTTCTGTAAAAAGTATATCTCAACAGCAACTGGATTTTCCTTTTGTTAGGGAAGAGAGCATCTTTTCACCAGTTGTTTTCTCATCTCCTGCCTCTGTCTCAGAACGTTCTGAAGTGTCTTTTATACAAATTTGACAGTATAACGTACTAATCTGAACTTCCTGAAGGCAGTAAAAGCTGTCGTCTGCAGAGGTTCTGGTTAGAGTTAAGGGCCTGAAGTATGGGTTTCATTTGTTAGAAAAAGTAGCTGCTTCTGGTCTTGTGATTCTTCAGGGTTTCTCAAAACAGAAGTGTTTCCATATTACTGCTTCTGTAGGGTTTAATTCTCTGTGATGGTTGTTTCAATTAAATACTAAGGCGCGTATTGCAACCTCGGTGAGCTGGAAGCAGAGGAATTGAAAGGGTAGGACTGCTGCTTTTTAGCAGCACCACAGACTTAAGAGGTACAGCAGGTATTTATAGGCCTGTCTGAAACTGTAGGTAGGAAAATCAAGATTTAACGCCAAGCCAGTGTGATGTGCTAGCCCGCAAAGTTGCTTCCTTTCCTTTATAGAAGAAAATGATCTAATCAACATACCCTCCTGAATGCATGGAGTAAAGTCAAGTTATTGAAAAGTAGTGATCCAAAGACTTGGGTCACTACTGGATTTTGATGGTTTCTTACTGAAAGGCAAACAGATCCCTGGAAAATGTTTTACACAGTGCTTAGAGGCTTGTGTGACAGATGTTCAGATTGCAAAACATCTGGAATTACTGCTCCTTGCCTCTCTGCTGCTTCTCCCTCACCCAGCTGTTTTGTAGCCATCCCTCTGCAGGAAGTCCTTTCCCTCACAATTTTTTGGTTCGGGAAGGGAATGTGCAATTCTAGGCAGCTGGGGACAGTACCAGCTCAGTCCTGTTAGCTCTTAATTAAGGCAGTTTGATCTGACACCACTGGCATTTCATGCAGCAAGTACAAAAGTGCTCCAGTGTTCACTTTCACCAATAGATATGGCAACAAATGCCTCTTGAGCACTGATGAGGCAGTGAAGTTATGATGTTTGCAGTGCCCCTAGCTACACCTGCAGGAGGGTGCATGGCTGCACATGGAAAGTGCTACTTGTAGTCAGATCCATCCCCCTCAGCTCTGTCTTTTTCATCAAGCTTAGCTAGGATGGATGCTAAAAGCCTTTCAACTCATTTCTTTTTACAGTCTAATGATTTTCCAGGTGCTTGACTAGCACCTTTGAGGTTAATCTTGAACGTCTAGTACTGCAATGTGGTCTTGTTTCAAAGCCCTAGGCTTGATTGGCTGTTACTCACCTGCAGGCATAATGTGATATTAACCTAGTAAGGCTGAGTTATTTGATTTATAAATAGCTATCATGTGCAGGTAGTAAAATTAATTGATAGTTACAACTCTAAAAGTGTACTGTTCAAAGCTGTACGTAGGCAAGTCTAATTCCTACAGGAATAGGGAGAGAGAAATTAGGTGTGAAAATCAAAATAGTGTTAGTAAAACGGCTTCCTTGTAAATAGTAAAGATGCTTTTATTAATTAATATTTGTATTTGGCATGTGTTTTTAATCTAGCTTTTAGGTAAACCTGCTAGGTAACTCCTGTTCATGAAGTTTAAAGTTTTTTCACTGCTTTCTCTAGGTATGGCTTGTCTGGCAGTGACGTCCTTGATAACGTGGCATACGCGCGAGGTTTTAACACAGACCATCAGACCCAGCTCCTGTACCAGGCGTCGGCTATGATGGCTGAATCACGGTAATGAGAATGATTTAGTCGGGGTGATTTTTATACTGGTGTATAATCATATTATAAACCTGCTTGTAGGTGATAAACAAGTGCAAGAGCTCTATAGACTGCATAACTGTGAAATGTCAATGTAATGGTGTACTTTTAAAGTTAACATTTTTGAAATCTACTTGTTCTCTTCAATGCTTAGCTCTGTTAGATCAGATTTTGTTGTTCTCAAACTAGATCATGCTTTGGCATATCCCTGTAATAAGCTTTGTGTATCAGCAGTCAGTTGTCAGTTAATACCTGTTGCTGTTAAAATTTTTGATGACAGTAACTGGTTTGAACTGTGACAACAGATCTTACTTCACAGAGAACAAGTGCCAGCCTGAGAAACAGTTTTAAAGATCTCTTTAAAATTACCTTCAGAAAGAAGGAGAGTTGATTTAGAGCATGTTAAACTGTTGTGGTTTCACGTGGGAGACAGCTAAGCACCCACCGCTGTCCCTGCTTCCCCCAAGTAGGATGGGGGAGAGGAACAAAAAAAGGTAGAAGTGCAAGAACTTACAGACTGGGATAAAGACAGTTTAATAAGAAAGAAAGGAGGAAACAAAAGCGATGCATAGTGCAATTGCTTACCACCAGCCCTTGCCAGTCCCTGAGCAATGGTAGTGTCTCACCCTAAGCCAACTCCACCCAGTTCTATCCTTCTGCATGACATTTCTAATTTTCCATTGCTACTTTCCATTACATTTCCACTTCTACTTTCAATTGAAATAAATTTCAGTTTGTTATACAGTGGGCCTCTTCAGCATGCATCACTTCCCTTCCTGTTCTGTGGATTAGCCTGCTTCTTTTAATTTTTCCTCCTGTTCCCCCCTAAAAGCTGCTTCTTCCCTTATTAAACGAGCTGAGGTCTGCTTCCATTGTCTCTTCTACATTATAGGGGTGACTGATACCAGCACACATGGGTTCTCTGGTTCAGCTGCAGGGTCAAGGCACGCCTTTTTTTTTAGACATTCTTTCAGTTTCTTAACATTCACACTTGTTAAGGGGTGAAGCCCAGAACCATGGGAGGTGACAACCATGATAGATACCTACCTGTATCCTTGCCACATGTAACTCTCCTGCCTCAGGGCAGATCTCTTGGTGACATTTTTAAATAGCTGTTTAAACAAAATCAGTATCACGTTCTGGAGACATAGCAATAGGAATATACTTGTTTGAACATCCAAAGGACATTCAAAATTCTCCAGAGCTTTTGTAACAGGCCTGGAGGAAAAGGGGAAGGTGTCATTCCTTGTCTCCTCCACAGATTGGCTGTCAGAGGAGAAAAACTAAAAAGTGTAATTGTGAATAGTTTCAAAGAGGTGATTCCCAGAGTACAAGGACAGTGACTGTGGTGAGTGCAAACACCAGATGAAACTCATGATTGGTGCTTTTATTGTGTCCTAAGCACAATACATCAAGGTGGTAAAAACAAAAGCAACCTTAAACTAGACCTTGGAGGTGATAAAGAAAGGGGTTACATAAAACAACTCTGAGAGCAAGTAAAACACCTTTGAGAGCAAGTAAATTGTAAGCAGCAACTATGAAATTAATATAATGATTATGACCAATTATAAATAAATTGAACACTCTGACACAATCTGGTCAGATCTGTTGTTATCTTAACCCTTTGAGCCCCATGTTGGGTGTCAAAAGGACTGTTGTGGTTTAACCTGGCAGGCAGGTAAGCACCACACAGCTGTTAACTTTCCCCCGCAGTGGAGATCAGGGAGAGAATTGAAAAAGCTGAAAGGCTTTTGTTTGAAATTAGGATGCTGAGGCCCCTTTGGAGGGAAGGAGGTGGTGATATGAGGTATAGAGGTACCTGTGCACGGAATACCTGTAATTCAAAAATATTAAGTTCTGGACTCATTTATAGTACGCAAGCATAAATCTAAGTTTTTAATCATGCAGCAGCTTCCTTTGAATAGAATATCCTGAGTTGGAAGGGTCCCACAAGGATGGGTTTTATTGTGGTGTTCATAATCTGAACATTGCTGGATGAGTCTGTAAATGTAATCATTCTGCGTGGTAAATGTAATCATTCTGCGAACTGGCAGGTAAGAAGGGCAGATATCCACACCTGTACGTAGCTTTAAAATTACCTGGATGCTATCATTTTCAACCAGACACGTTTTTAACTCCTGGAACAGTTTCTGAGAACGTTGTATTTAACTTTTCCAGGTATGCATTGCTGATCGTGGACAGTGCCACAGCCCTTTACCGGACAGATTACTCTGGCAGAGGTGAGCTGTCAGCCAGACAGATGCATCTCGCCAGATTTCTGCGTATGCTGCTTCGACTTGCAGATGAGGTAAATGATGAACTTTGCTTTGCTCCCTAAAGGGCTGATGATTGGTTTTCCTTCTCTTGTACACCTTAATCTTCTGCAGATGGCTTTCTGCCTGCTCGCTGTCTGCTTCCATTTTGTTTTGAGATGTGTGGTAGAGTGGTTATGAACAGCAGAGGGGATAGCAGAAGGTTCTTTATTTTTTTTTTCCCATTCAGGTTGTGGAAGATGTATGGGTTCTGATTTGTTGCTTTTCTCCTTGTAGTTTGGTGTGGCAGTTGTGATCACCAACCAAGTGGTAGCACAAGTGGATGGAGCAGCCATGTTTGCAGCAGATCCCAAGAAGCCTATTGGAGGAAATATCATAGCACATGCTTCCACCACGAGGTGAGAGAACAGATTATCATCTTCCACTAGATTTGTAGATTTTTTTGTGTACTTAGCTAAGTGCCTTTTAGTTCTGGGTCTATGTGTAGTCTGTGAATGGCATTTCCAGTCTGCTTTTCAGAAAATAAGTGCTACCCCTAGCGGGTAACTGACCCAGCAGTAAAATAAAACCAACATTTTCAGAAGTCCTTACAGCTTTAAGCGTGATGTGTTTACGTGCCAACGGAACGTTTTAATGATTATGATAGAGGTTTTCTGAAATGAGGCTACAATTCCTTACCTGTTTACACATCCTTACCAGTTTTCTTTTCCTCTCCCTATCAGACTGTATCTGCGAAAAGGCCGAGGTGAAACCAGAATATGCAAAATTTATGATTCTCCTTGCCTTCCTGAGGCTGAAGCGATGTTTGCTATTAATGCTGATGGAGTGGGAGATGCAAAAGACTGAAGACTTCATTTCCCACGTAACCTGAGACTAGGTGGCTGTAAAAAGGCTCCTTTCTTTGTGGCACGTTACGGACGCTTTCCTGGTGCAGCTGCTGTTCAGATGCTGGCAGAGGACTCTGTAGTATTTCAACATGCGTGTCTGTCAGGTGAATACGTTTTGAGACACATCTGCAGGTGTTGCTTGGAAGAGATCATCCCTCCTGGGCTTTAGTCACATGTTAGGTTCAAGTGGTTGCTTGAGAATATTTTCATAAGACCATAGGCTTTGTATTTTCCTCACAGCTGTTGCTCCAGTTGGATTCTGCTGGTGGGCGGAGGCACAGCAATGTGAGAATATGTGGCAGTAGTTCATAACGTGATGACTTTAAAGTCACATTGATGGGTTTGTCAAATAAGAAAAATGGTAACTTAAATATTTGGTGGGTTGCTTTAATAATTGCAAAATAAAGCAGAGTGGTGTTCCACAACAAGAATTTGGGAATATTGCTGTGATTGATGAGATTATCATCAATCCATATTCTTTATGTTAATTTTGTTTCGGATGCTGCAACATGCCACTTCTGGGGAACTGTTAATTTATATCTCAGTGCCTTTTTTTGTATTTTATTAATTCCCTGTGGAAATCTGCTTTTAATAAATGGACCATGAAAATACTGATGACATCACAGGTTTCTGGGATTTAGCCAGGTGCTAATTCAGACTGAGGCATTTTTACCTGCAGGTGGGAGAAAGATGCATAGGTCTTCAACGAATCTCAGTCTGGAATTTTTTTCTACTAGTGGTGATAAAACACAATCTTCTGTTTGAGATGTGTAGTACAACTGTGCTTAAGTGCCCTGTAGATGGTTTTTAAGAGTTTTTTTGATTAAAAAGCTTACTTTATATTACCCAGTATTTTAATCTATGCTATTGTGAACAACTCTTAACTTGATTAAAGAGAATTGTATTACAGTGGTGGTTGGTAGCAAAAAATATTTTCAGTGCTCTTTTACTCCAGGATGATTATTCTGTGTCAACTCCTGAAGGAAAGCATACGGAGGAATACAACTGTCTGTACTCATCAGATAAATGTAAGCAGGTACATAAATACTTGTGCAATGGTGGCTACTAAATTTCACAAGAAGTCACGATGCTTGCTGCCTTGTTTTTAGCTAAATGCTGTTATTTGTAAATTCTGCATAGCCATGGAGCATCTCTCTGTTCAGATGTGCACAAAGGACCACTGCTGTCACTGTTACCTGCAGCTGAGTTTCGGGAATCAAAACTCATGTTAAAACATTAAGTAGGGGATTCGATTGGGTGAATTCATCAGTAAGGGTCTGTCACAGGCTGACTCTTCTAGAGGGGTGGGGAAATCGGGCAAAGACTTCCAGCTGCCTGTGGTACTGAGGCTGGAGCAAAAAGAAATCATAGAATCATAGAATATCCTGAGTTGGAAGGGACCCTTAAGGATCATCAAGTCCAACTCTTGACACTGCACAGGTCTACCCAAAAGTTCAGACCATGTGACTAAGTGCACAGTCCAATCTCTTCTTAAATTCAGACAGGCTCGGTGCAGTGACCACTTCCCTGGGGAGCCTGTTCCAGTGTGCAACCACCCTCTCTGTGAAGAACCCCCTCCTGATGTCAAGCCTAAATTTCCCCTGCCTCAGCTTAACCCCGTTCCCACGCGTCCTGTCACTGGTGTTAATGGAGAAAAGGTCTCCTGCCTCTCGACACCCCCTTACGAGGAAGTTGTAGACTGTGATGAGGTCTTTCCTCAGCCTCCTCTTCTCCAGGCTGAACAGGCCCAGTGACCTCAGCTGTTCATGTTAAAAAAAAAAAAAATGTTTAAAAAAAAAAAAGGAGAATTTCTTGTGTGTAGAGTCCAGACTTCACATTTGGCAGAACCTGGTCTGATGCTGATGAAATGTCTCTTGCTGACCCTGCAGGTACTTGCTTACAGGTGACCAAGTCACAAACCTTACATTCTGCCCTGATCCGATCCACCTGGAGGCTTGTCAGACCTTCACAGCTTTTCCTTTTTATGCATTGGGTACACTCTGCTCAGGACCTGATCTGAGAATCAGTCTGTAATGTCAGTCCTGGTTTTGTACAGGTAAAATTCAGGGACTGCAGTGTTCCTGGACCTGATTTCTTCCAGAATTCTTGATCAAGAGAAAACTAAGACTGGCTGGGAAGCCCAGATGAGTAGTAGGAGCGAACAAGTGAAGAGAGGAAAAACAGGCCAAACAAATGTGAGGTGGATGAGGGACTTGCTAGACAAAGGGGCTGCTGCAAAGGTGAGGTGGTGCTGGGAATGGGCTGAGGGAACTGGTGGAGAAACAACTCAGCTAGAGAGCCAGGGAAATGCAGCTGAAACCTGCATAGCTTGTATCCAGTGAGAGACCAAGGCTGGCGTGTGCCCTTTGCGATGCTTTCCTTCACGTGTCTGAGTGTGATACGTTTTCATTTGCTCCTAAGATAAAGTAGAACACTGAAATCTTACTTCAAATTACACCTGGGGTTTAAATGAGCTGGGTTTGAATTTATGATACGCTTAAAAATTCCACAAGGACCCGAAGGTTGAGAGAAGTGTTACACAAAAGTTGGAAGAAATGTTTTGGGCTGTCTTGTTGCTTGAGAGGTTATCGGCTTAGCGCACAGTGGTACTGAGCAACGTTGGGCAGTACGGTTAGCTCATTTGGAGAACAACCACACTGCTTTTAGTGAATTGCAGTTCTGACCGTGCATTTCTCTGAAGTTTTGTATCTCTGATCAGATATTCAACGTGGAGGCCTGAAAGTGCACAGCTTGCTGCTTCGGTACAATTTCTGACAGTCCGCACTGGTGTGTAGGGGGGTGTTAGTTTGTTTTTGAGACCCCACGTTGTAAACATGCAAGTCATTGTACCACTTACATACAGACGGCAATTTGAGGGGATGTGGGAGACAGTGGCTTCTTGCTGCTTGCTACACTGAAGGTTAAAAAGTCACATTTGGTTTCTCTGTTGCTTCCCTTCAGTGAACTTTGTGGAGGGGGAGTTCTGACGTGTCTAGATCATAATCCTCCAGCGTTCATCTCTTTGTATGTCAGTGCAGTACAGTTCAGTCTAACTCCTTTTTTTTTTTTTCATTCTAACTCCTTTTTTTCTCCTTCTCAAAGTCTGCTTAGAGCCTTAACCAACTCAAATAACGGCTGAAGCTCTCTGGTCGTGTAATGCTCAGCATGCAGATTGCTTTCTCTAACAGCCTAAAGTACTTCTGTCTAGCTGAAAGGTTTGTAACTTTGTGATTGTGGTAACAGAAGCAAAACAAATGGGAAATACTTCTCTAAGCTCTTATACAGCCTAGAATCTGAACTCAGTGGGATTTCAGGAGTTTTGTTTCTTTTAAGCACAAGAACCTTTTTAGTAAGATCTTCCTCAAGTTATCTGATGACATCCCTGTAGCAGCTGCGCAGGCAAGTATTTCCTTAAAGGGTTGAAGTTGCTTATGACACAAGGCCGTGAAACATTAATTAAAATAAGCTTATTGTCAACAATGCTTTAATCTCAAGGAGGTATAATTAATATTCCTTCAGTAAACACTTCTCCTGTCATCTCCTTAAAATACTTATCTCGATGTTTCCCAAAAACTCTACAGTCCCTCTCAAAGCAGTGGAATATGATTAGAAATGATATTAACTGAAAAATTCTTAGGAGTGTTTTTGTGTGTGCGTGCCTTTGCGCAATCCTCTGGCCCACATTCATCTGGCCAACTTCTGCTACATCCGGACCCGTGTCCAGAGGTGAAGAGGAATTTATGGTTGAGATGAGATGGCCGAAGTGCGTGCAGAAATACCTGCGTTGGGCTGAGCTACTGATGCTCTTAGAGCGTGATGGAGAGAGGTTTGACGGATTAAAACTGCACAGATGGAGCCTGCAGTGCTTTCTTCCCCTGGAGGCTTGGCATTGGTCTCCAGAGCCGTGTTTTGCCACCAGACCAACTCCTGCCCCTCCAGTGTGAGTTGGGCACCACTGTGAGCACTCTGCCCATCCTCCAAAGGCAGCTGCATCTGTTTCGAGTTCCCAGAAAACCGGCAGCGCTCTTAGCTATGCAATTTATGTTTTGCACACAAATTAAAACCCCTTGTAATGTGAACGTGAAATGCAGAAACCACAAGGCCTGGGGAGTGAGGCGAGACTCGCAGTGTTGAACTGAGAAACATTCTGCCTTTCCTTGAGCAGAACAGTCCCAGCTCACAGCTCCAAGCATCTCGCTCGGCGGGCAGAGAGCTGGCTGACTTCACAGCACTGTGTGTGGCCGGGGAAGGAAGTTTTCCCAGTACCCAGCTTTAGGAGCGAACGCTAAATTTTTCCAGATGCAGCTGCGGTGGTGCAAGTGCAGCGAAAGCACTGCCGGGTGGCTCCAGGGCTCCCTTCTCGCTCTGCAAACACAAACCTGCTGTGTGCCAGCTTTCTCTGGGATGTGATTTTAATTACAGCGAGGAATCTTTGCTAAAGGTCACAACCTGGACCGCAAACCATCGGATCTCTGCACGTGGTTTGGGTTATCGTAGTACAACGCTCCCGGGCCTGAGGTTTCCCCACCGAGACCTGAGGTCAAGCGGAGGAAAGTGGCGACCTCGTGCAACCTGTGCTGCTGGGGAGGAGGAAAACAACCAGAGGTAAAACTGCCCCAAGTCCAAGGTAATGCTTCTTGCTGCATAACTCAACTGAATTTGAACTCTTCAGACTTCTTTGTTATATGGTTAAGCTACTGACCCAGGCCGGTGGCACAGATCAGTCCTGGTGGTGGCGGTTTCGTAGGACAAACTGTTGTCGTGGTTCCGCTCGAGTGGGCAGCCGAGCTCCACCACAGCCGCTCTCTCACTCCCCCTCCTCAAAGAGGAATGGGGAGAAAATATGTGAAAAGGGCTCAAGGATTGAGATAAGGATGAGAAAATCACGCAATAATTATTGTAACGGGCAAAACAGACTCGGCATAAGGAGATAGTAAGATTTATTGCCTACAACTAACAAGCGAGAGAAGTGAGAAAACAAAGGAAAAAAAAAAACAAAAGCACCTTCCCCCCATCCACCCTCTTCCACCTCCTCCCCCCGAGTGGCGCAGGGGAATGGGGGAATGGGGGTTATGGTCAGTCTACAGCACTTCTTCTCTGCCGCTCCTTCTCGGTCACTCTCGTCCCCTGTGCTGTGGGGTCCCACCCACGGGATGCAGTCCTTGATGAACTGATCCGGCGTGGGCTTCCCACAGGCAGCAGCTCTTTCAGAACTGCTCCAGATATGGGTCCGTACCACGGGGTCCATCCCTCAGGAGAAAACTGCTCCAACCTGGCTCCCCTACGGGCAGCAGCTCCTGCCAGATCACCTGCTCCTGCGTGGGCTCCTCTCCACGGGCTACAGGTCCGGCCCGGAATCTGCTCCGGCAGGGGTCTTCCACAGGCGGCAGCCTCCGTCGGTGCAGGGCCACCTGCTCCACCGTGGTCTCCTCCACGGGCTGCAGCGTGGAACCCTGCTTCACCGTGGTACTCCATGGGCTGCAGGGGGACATCCTGCTTCACCATGGTCCTCACCACAGGCCGCAAGGGACTTCTGCTCCGGCGCCTGGAGCACCTCTCCCCCTCCTTCTACATTGACCTTGGTGCAAGGCTGTTCTCTCACTCCCTTGACTCTCCTGGCTGCTGTGTGGCGCAGCGTTTTTTCCCTGTCTTAAATATGCTCTCACAGAGGCGCAAAACAACATCGCTTATTGGCTCGGATCTGGAAAACAATGGGGCCCTTCCCAAACATGGGGCAGCTTCTAGATCTTTCTCACAGAAACCACCCCTATGGCTCCCTGCTACCAAAACCTTGCCACGTAAACCCACTACAACTGTAGGCTCCTGCTGTGACTGCAAAGACCAGGCACAATCTGCTGGTTCCCTTCCAGATCGCTTTGGCCTTTAGTTTCAGGAGAGAGTTTGGTGAGGAGGGAGGAAGGGAGACCCCCAAAGAGCCCCAGAAATGTGGTTAAAGCCAATTCTGCTGCTGTGCAGACTATAAAGACAGAGGATGAGATGTACCCTCCAGAGCAGTCCAGCATCAGACTAGACAAGAGGTAAGCCAATCAAGAGAGGAAATG
The DNA here is from genome assembly GCF_964035555.1 of Netta rufina. Classification (NCBI taxonomy): domain Eukaryota; kingdom Metazoa; phylum Chordata; class Aves; order Anseriformes; family Anatidae; genus Netta; species Netta rufina. Next base: position 46,812,176 of record NC_140128.1, read on the forward strand.
GGATGTTACAACAGATTTATTTTTCCAAATGTGGCTTCAATTTTAGAAAGAAACACTCTCCCCCCACCCAATGCCGTGTTTTGTTTTGTTTTGTTTTTGTTTTGTTTTGTTTTGTTTTTTTCTTCAGGCATTTAATTTGTGTGCATTCGCTTTTCTGGTGGTGGTTTGTAAGCGACTGTCAGCCTGAGGGACCCAGTTTGGTTGGGGACATCGGGGTTATTTTTTGTTTGTCAGCTCAGTTGCCTGCCCCCTTCTTCTACGTGCGTTTTTCTGTTTAGCTTGTGCTCGATCCAAAGCTCGCTGCTGGCAGAGGGGATCTGCAGAGCCTGGCCTGAGCCAGCTCCAGCCCCAGCTCGTCCTGCAGCAGGCATCGCCCGGCCGCTGCATTTATTTCAAACTGCCTCAAATTCATGCTGAAAAACATCCCACAAAGCAACGTTAAATGACACATGCTTGTCTCAGAAAGCGGCTGCATGCAGCTCGGCGTCTCCTGTTTGTATTAATATCCAAGGGGGTGGCACCAAAAAGCCCATAACTGAGCTGTTAAATGAACGAGTGAACTATAGGAGTGAGTTTAAGGCTCCTAAATACCGAGGTTGGTAGCGAGGTTCTTCCCACCAGCACCAGGTGTTGAAGAGGGGGGTGTCTGGGGCAGGTTAAGCATCTAACCTGCATCGATAGGCAGTGGGTATGAAAGCATGGGACTAACATCTCAAACACCTTTCTTCTTATTTCTCTTTAAGGGAGAAAACAGCACCACACACCCACGTGGCACATCCTGGGGAGATACAATGTGCTTGGAAACATAATGTGTGCCCACCTGGTTTATTTAAGCAGCAATGATTTAATTGCACCAGCACCTCTAAGCCCTCGAGGGACACCTTGCTAGGGCAGAGCTCTGGTTGTACCTGGGGAGATGGGGATGTCCTTCTTCAAGGTAAGAGGTTTGTCCAGCTCTGAGCTCCAGGCCAGGCCCTGGGGGCTGCTCTCGGCCAGGGCTGCGGCCACGGCCAAATTTTGCTCCTGATTTCTTCTGGCCCCCACCAGGCAGGAGGAGGGCGTGCTGTATTTGGGAGCTGGGTGTTTCTGGACCGCTTGCTTTCCAAGGAACTTTCCATGGAAATTTAGAGGGGGGAAAAAATAAAAATAAAATTACCCTTGCTTTGGAGAAAAGCCTCCAGGACATCGTCAGGAACTTAATGTGATGAAGCAGAAACTGGAGCAGTGTCAGGCATTTAAACACCACCACAGGCTGTGCTCTGCTGTTCTGTGCAGAGCTTCAGCTGAAATTAACTGCAAAAACAATTAGATATAGATATATTTATGAATCTGATCCATACACCTCAGGCACTGGAGGAAGTCTCAGCACTACACCTCCTTCCCATCGATGCTGCCCCAAGCTTTGGCTGAACACATGCGTAGGGTGCAGGAGCAGACAGGGAAAGAGGTGTCTTTCATAGCACCAGCTGAACACAGCTCATCCAGTCCCAAATCTTCATTTTCAGACACGGATGATACCAGGACAGCCTCACACCCTCTCCCCTACCCTCATCCCATGGCACATGCCTTGCAGCCTTTACATTCAATACCCACGATAGTTTTCTTCCTATCTTCCCCGGAAAAGGCTGCTGATTTAATGCTTCCTCTTATATTTTGTTTTTCTCAGGAAGACTTCCCTCAGTACGCTGGAATAAAAATTTCAAATATATTGAGGATGATACAGGAGCTGTTGTTAACTGGGATGAATTTATCTCTTGGAGTCACTTGGCAAAAATAAATCTTTCATGTCCCTTGACAGTTGTAACTTCAATTGTAATTGTAAAATTACTGCTACTTATTGTCAAGATTATTAAGAAGGGAGAGAAACTGAACCAATCCTTATCCTCTTGCTTATAACCCCATGTCCTATTCCAAGTGAAAAAAATATAAATTTGTCTTTTTTTTTCTTCCATTTTTTCTTCTCAAGTTCAGCTTTGCTCAGATTTTCTTTCCACCCTCCCTGCAGCCCAAGTCCATCCCCTCTGGGTTGGGATGTGCTGAGAGTGCAAACAAAGCCATTTGGAGCATTTTGGGTCGAATTCCCCAGCACAGCATTTTAACGAGGGATTGTACCATTTTGCTTGTGCCCTGCTTTTAATTGTGCCAGACCCAAAGCTGAGGCTTTTGGCTACTGAGCAATGACTCAGATAGGACACAAAAAAAATAAATCTTTTCCAGCAAAGAGCACAACAGGCTCCTTTTTCTGCTGGAACAGCAGCACATGTCAATAGTGCACCAAACAGCCCCAGTATGCTCTCTTTGAACCTTATATACCCCTGCTCACCTAAAAAAAATAAAATAAAAATTAAAAAAAGAATGCTCCATGAGCATCCCTACAAGATCTTGTGCTTATTTTGTATACAAGAAAAAAGATATGTTATATGCATAAGGTAACATGAGCAGCTGCAGAATTTGCTGTGTTAAACCCTATCTAGAGAAAAAAAAAAAAAAAAGGAATGAATCAAGATTTTCTTTTTTAGTGACTCAAACTCTTGTTTTGGCAGCATGGCCCTCTGCGCCCTCCCAGAGATGAGTGAATTTAGTAAAAGCCCATCTAGATTTTTATTTTTTTTCCCCTCTTTTCATAACAACTTCATTACTTATTTCTGCAGCTGTAAAGATGAGGCCACAAGCCAAACTTTTCAACCTTGACCGATTTATCTGACATTTCAGACTGTTTTAAAACAGCCTGGACATGCTGCTGGCTCTAACCGCCTCCAAGCTGGAAATTCCCCTCTCCTTCTGTGCCTTTCCTTGCACCCCTCATCCTGCCCCCTCCACCCCCCCCCCAAAAAAAAAAAAAAAAAAAAAGAGTAATAATAAAGAAGTGGAAAAGGAGCCAAACCCTCTCCACTTGGATCAAGAAGCAATTCACCATTTCCATGGCATGTACAGCCATGTAAACCTTGCTGCTGTTGTACTTTTTTATTTTGTGCTTCTCCCTGACACTGAGCTTTTTTCACCTGGCTGGTAAAGCTTTTAGAAAAATGAAGGGAAAAAAGTTAATGATAAAAGAAAAAGAATGGAAAAAGATAACATAGACCAAGATGGTCCAGCACTATTCACCTGCGCACCTTGCCACATGGAAATGTTCCCAAAATGATGCTGATTTTTGGAGTGACCAACATGGGAAACATCGAAGGAGGGACTCAAAAGCTCCCCACACCCCACTTTGCAATATTTGTGCAGAATTCATTTCCCTTTGCCTGGGAAAATGGCATGTGCTGCTCTGCCGGGAGCAGCAGACTTTACAACAAAGCCTTTGCAGCACCAAGCCCCATCTGCCTCTCTGGGGATGTAAGGAGACAACCGCTGCATCCAGCTGCAGGTACCAACGTCCCCAGAGCCGCCCTGTAGGGGCAGCAGGCGCTGCTGAAATCTTTGTAATGTTTTAATTACCAGAAGTGCCAACAGAGACAGCGGGCTGAGCCTCGGGCAAACTGCTGCGAATCAAAGTTGGTTTCGTGTTTTGGGAGCCCAAAACCTCATCTTAACCTAATCAAGCGCTATTGTTTTGCACGCCTGTACTGACGTGGAAACAAATTACGTTTCCCCCCCTCTCGCAAAGGTTTTTCTTTTCCCAGCAGCTGGTGCTGGGCTCTGTGAGACCAGCAGTAACCTGACACGGAGCTTGATTCCTGACAAACACGGATTGCCAACAGCCAAAACCTCAGCGCTGTAAAACCGCTGCTGAGCTCCGAGGCAGAGCTGAAAACCCCGCGGCTGCAGGAAGGCTGCTGAAGCCGAGCAGGGGGCTCGCTCCTCACTGTGGGCAGCCCACTTGGTGGCCCCAATGCCTGCCCCCACTGTCACCATCACCATCTCCTTCCCCACCACCCTGCAGCCAAAATCCAGCCCGCGGGACACCAAGCAGCAGATGCCTGTCAGGATGCACTCCCTGCAGCTCCCTGCTCCGTCCCTGTTCGTCCCCTCTTCCCTCTTCAGCACTCCGGGCGGAATCACTTGGCAGCATGTATAAACCGGGATGTGCAAGAAAACTGATGTATCTTTATATGACAGTAATCATTTTGGGCTTTTCAGAGGCGTTCCCATTGAACTGTTTGGCTGTGGCTTTCAGGGTGGCAGCGGAGAAGGGGACGGAGGATTTGGGGCAGCACAGCACACCCGAAACACGGCCGTGCACCCCGCGTCCCGGCTGACCTCACCTCTGCCATCCAAGTGCCACTGGGGACGCAGTGATGGTACAGCATATAGCACTCCCCCATGTTAAATCTCACCTCCTGTGGCTCTCCAAATCCCTCCTCCCCTCACATCTCAACCCCACTGCCCCCCGGGGGGGGGTCTCCGCTCTCCCTCCTCGCCCCCCAACCACGCAGCTCCCCAAAACCCCATCTGCATGCGCCCCATCGGGGCGGCTCCGCCTGTTCCCCCCCCCCTTCTCCATGCTCGGCAGCGGCCTCCCCGGGGGAGGGAAGAGGCTCGGCCCCCTCGGAGGCGGCCATAAAGCGGCGCCGAGCCCCGACCCTGCTGCAGAGCAGCTGCAGCCATGGGAGCGATGATGGGGGGCCCCGATGGGGCGGCCGCGCGGTCGCTGCTGCTGCTGCTGCTGCTGGTCCTGCTCGGTGCCCTCCTGCTGCTGGCCGGGACCCACCGCCGAGCATCTCGGGGGGCTGTGGGGAGCAAGAGCCCACCAGGACCCTTTGCGTGGCCACTGGTGGGCAACGTCCTGCAGCTTGGCCGCTTGCCCCACTTGGCCTTTGCCCGCCTGGCACGCCGCTACGGGGCCGTCTTCCAGCTGCGGCTGGGCGGCCGGCGGGTGGTGGTGCTGAACGGCGAGGCGGCCATCCGGCGGGCGCTGGTGGGGCTGGGGGCTCACTTCGCTGGCCGGCCTGACTTCCCTTCCTTCGGGCTGGTGTCCGGAGGGCGCAGTGTGGCTTTTGGGGCATGCTCGCCCCAGTGGAGGGCACGCCGGCGACTGGCCCACGCGGCTCTCCGCGCCCGCTCGACGGCGGCTGAGGTGGAGCAGCACGTGGCGGCCGAGGCGGGGGACCTGGTGCGGCTCTTCCTGAGGCGCAGCCAGGACGGAGCCTACTTCCAGCCCTGCCCGCTCCTGGTGGTGGCCAACGCCAACGTGCTCTGCGCCCTCTGCTTCGGCCGCCGCTACGGCCACGCTGATGAGGAGTTCACCGCGTTGCTGGGCCGCAACGACCGCTTCGGGCAGACGGTGGGGGCGGGCAGCCTGGTGGACGTGCTGCCCTGGCTCCTGTTGTTCCCCAACCCCGTTCGCCGTGTCTACCGCGACTTCCAGGCCCTCACCCAGGAGCTGCATGGCTTTGTGCGGGCCAAGGTGGCGCAGCACCGCCAGACCTTCGACCCGCGCACCATGCGTGATGTGAGCGATGTCATGATCGCCACTGTGGAGCGTGGCAGCGTGTCCCCCCATGGGCTGGGGCCTGAGGATGTGGAGAGCGCCATGACCGATATCTTTGGTGCAGGGCAGGACACCACGTCCACTGCACTCTCGTGGGTTCTCCTGCTGCTGCTGAAGCACCCACAGCTCCAGCAGGACCTTCAGGCCGAGCTGGACCGGGTGGTGGGACGTGGCCGGCTGCCCACAGCCGAGGACCGGCCCCACCTGCCTCTTCTGGAGGCCTTCATCTACGAAACGCTGCGCTACAGCAGCTTCGTGCCCATCACCATCCCGCACGCCACCACAGCAGATGTGGAGCTGGAGGGCTACCACATCCCCAAGGACACCGTGGTCTTCGTCAACCAATGGTCAGTCAACCACGACAGCAGCAAGTGGCCTGAGCCCCAGCGCTTCGACCCCACACGATTCCTGGACGAGCAGCAGTGCCTGGACCGTGACCGGGCCAGCAGCGTCATGATCTTCTCAACCGGCCAGCGGCGCTGCATCGGTGACCAGCTCTCCAAGCTCCAGCTCTTCCTCTTCACCGCCATCCTCCTCCACCAGTGCTCCTTCCATGCCAACCCGGTGGAGAAGCTCACCATGGACTGCATCCACGGGCTGGCGCTGAGGCCACTGCCCTTCACTGTCACTGCGCGGCCGAGGCTCCCCATGCTCATCCAGCCCTGAGCACCGCACCCGCCTGGCTTGGGGACAGGAATGGGCAGCGCCAGGGTGGCAGGGGACACACTGCCTTGCACGCTGGTGGCTCTTGCCGCTGCGGAGGGTCAACGGCAGCGAGTCACCACAGCAATAAATGCCTTTGACATGGGACCTGTCTCTGCTCATTTTCTTTGTGGGGTGGCTGGAAGCACCACTCGTACCCAAGCCCTTGTCCTGCATCCTCCTGAGCTATCCAACCCTAAAACAGGTCAAAACTGCAGGGTCTGCCTCCCTCCCAGTTGCCCCAGGGTACAGCTAGAAGTGATCTGCTCTGCCTATGGCAGGAGTGGGACATTTGGAGTAGATGCACCTTGTAACTTGGGGAAAGCCAGGTGGGAGCTAAGGGAGGCAGGGGTGGGTCTTGTCTCCAGGGCCTGACAAGAGTTTAAGGACCTAGTTTTAAGAGCTTGTCCTGGTGCACAGCCCCATCAGTTGGACCTCAAGAGCACATCCTGCCCCGATTTAGGTGTGCAAGGAGGTAGGGACAGGTTTTGGGGGGGCTAACTCACCCCCCATCCTGAATTCTACTAGTGGTTTGAAGCAGATGAGCAGCTCCAACCTAAGTTAGCAGAGCTGGTTTTGTAATAGGGATGTGTATGACGCTCAAAAGGGCAGGCAGAAACTCCACACAAGCCAACGCCATGCTTCTCTCAGTTCCACCAGACTGCGGCCAAACCAGGAACCTTCAGAGGATGGGAGAACTCATCTCCTAATGACAATAATTTACCAATAGGGACTTCATCCTCCTTTAGAGACTTTAGCAAAGACGTGATTTAACTATCCGGGGTGGGGGAACAACGCAATTTTCCACTTGCCAAAATTGCAGCAGGATGGAGAGATGGGGAAGGTCCTCCTGCCCAGATGCTTGAAGCTGTGTCCAGCCCAGGTTTGAGCATCTCCAAGGACGGAGACTCTACAACCCCTCTGGGCAGCCCATGCTGGCATTTGCGCTCCCCATGAAAACGCTGCTCCCAAAACCATGTTGGGATTTCCCAGCGCTGCCGCCAGGAGATAATCATTTTGGTGAGCATGAAACGAGACGGCGGCCAGCAGCAGCTTCATAATACCAAGTTTTAAAAGCAAGATCAGGTTTTCTCTTCTGACACATCTGTGAAAACATCTCTTGGGATGTTGCAAGATAAAAAAAAACACAATGGTTATCTCAGCACCACCTGTTGCCAGTTTTACCACAGGTGGGTGTCTTCAGCTTTTATGGTCCAGATGGGAACCCTTTGCCCAGGAGCAGCATCCTCTGGAGATTCTGGCTCCTGCCTCCTTTAGCAATGCTCAGCCTTCCCTCCTGGGATCACAGGCTGGATATTTATTAATTTTATGGAAAAATTGAAAGAGATGAATGAACATGACATGTTACAGCCATGAGATGAGATTTGTGGCCTTATGGCTCTGCATAAACCCATCGGCATGTTGGCTGTGTCTTGCTTCCCCTTCTTGGCCCCAACACAAAGAAGGCGAGGACGTTATTACTCATTGGAAATCCTAAAGCTGTAAGATGGAGAAGGTGGGGAGAACGTGCTGGTAATATTGCTAATTTTCTCCTTGCCCCGATATTACTCCCTATGTAGCCAACCCAGAGCCCAACATGGGAGCACGGCTCTTACATCCCCATCCCCTTTATCATTAGAACTGAACAACCCAGTACTCATTACCCAACGATGGCTGAGGAGGAGAAAAACGCTCCCGGCTGAAGCCAAGAGTATCATTGCTCGTCTCCACGTTTCGCAGAGCCCAGCGATGCAGCAAAGGCAGAGCCATGTCAAGCCTTTCTCCTAGCTCCAGTCCCTACCCCTAAATCATTTAAAATTGGAGCTCTTCAAACCCGAATTGTGGCGATTGAGGCGTCCAGGTTTGACACGGCGCAGAAATCCTCCCGGACCGCTGGCTCGCGGCAGCGCTGTGCAAAGCGTGCGGCTGGAGCTCCTCTTTCTGTGGGGGGAGGAATCTGCTTACGACACTTACGCAAAGGATTTTGCAATGCTTTGACCACCTCATTTCTCAAGCTTAGGGAGAGATTTTGCCAGGAAATATTATTTTTTTTTAATGGGAGCAGGATGCTGGGAAATGCATTGTATATTTAGAGTCCCCTGCGTCCAAATCCATTCCCGCTCGCCATCCAAGATTACAGCCGTCTTTGCACGCAGGCAGGTGCTGCGCAGCTTCCACTGGAGCTTCTGAGCCACTGAAATGCTGGAATATGATCTCTATTATTTAGCAAAAGACACACAAGAGACCCCGTTGCAGAACTAAGCCTTTTACTAAGAAGAAAAGCAATCAGCGAATTATTAATCTTTCCTTCAAAACAATTCACTGCAGGTATGTAAGCAACCCAGAGCCTCTTCTGCTTTTCATAAACAATTTGATTATTAAAACCTTATCCAAAAGGCCTTTAACTTCTTCATCAGTCAAGCTGACATCCGCCCAGTAAATAAGAAGCTGACCTTTGTTATGGGATCCATTTATAATGGCAGGGACTCTCCATAGAGAGGGAACAATCCTGCGTTATCTTGTCTTCCTTTGTGGTCTTGAGCCCCTCTCACATTTTTATTTGGGAAAAGCAAAAATTGTCTTGGGAAAGCAAAAAATAATACACTAAGAGAACTAAATCTCCAGCTACTGAAGTTGTTGAGATCATGCCTGCGTGCTTAACTGAGACTGCAACACCTGTCTGTATGTGCAAAGCCTGAAACAGTAACTCATAAGCATCACAGGTCTATACAAAGCAGTAATTGTGTTCAGACCTCCTCCTCCTCCACCCCAATTTTAATCTTGATTTCCCTTCACGCTGAAAACGCTCCCCTACAGCTTATTCATTTTAATTCCCAGAAGACTCTGGAATGAGCTTATGCTAAATGACTTGGAGTAAAATAGTGACTGCTTATTTGTATCAACCCAGTGGTTTGCCATGCAGCACTAAGAGTTGCTGTAAAAACAAGATGGAAAGCCTACTGCAGTCCTCCCACTTTGGGTTCTTTCTCAAACCAAGCAGGATCTCAGCAGGTCAGGTTTTGCCAGGGTATTTCCAAGGAACTACGGATGTCACTGAACCAAAGAAATCTGGATTTAGCAGAAATCTCAAAGCCAGGGTGGGGGTCAGAAGGACCATTCCCTTCCTAGTAGGAAGCAGTGCTGACATTTCTACTCCAGTACTGAGTCAGAAGATTCCCAGCACATTGGAGAGGTGGTCACAGCTCTGGTATGCTCTTTTCATTGGAAACCAGCTTCATAACTGACTTCGTCTACTTTCAAATCCCTTTCTGAACAGGCTACGCTGGCCCAAGCCAAGGGCAATGCTGACCTCCTCTCTGTGATGTTTAAGTTGCTTAAAAACATTTTCCCAGCTGCATCCTCCTGCCCATGTCCATTCACTCCCTTGATCACTAAGGTAACATGGGAGTACTGCAAACTGTTACTTTAAAAGTCATTCAGAAACTTCTGCTGGCCCGAGAGTCACAGAGATTTCTGGTGACCAACAGGGTACCTACAAGTCCTTCCCTGACCTGGTGTCCGCAGTATCACACCTGCCTTGGGGCTAAGCCAAAGACTTGCCTGTGGCACAGGTCTCATCCTGCCCAGCACTGTTCTCTGCTTCTGGGGGGTTTCTTCTCTGCAAAGCAGCAGGTGTTGGCAGATTGTCCTCTGTTTATCAGCTCCAGATCATTTTCTTAGGCAAGCCTAAATTCTCTGTAAGGTGGCCTAGCACACCAGAGAAAATGCCCCAATTTCACCTTGAGGAGGAAATAAAAGGGAAGAGATTACAGAGGAGTTGCGCACTGATTCTGCACCTTGGAGAGACAAAGCTGCCTATGTGGTGCTTGCTGGTGCTCAGAAGGGCTTCTTCTGGGAAGGATTTCTTCCCTGCCTGTGACTGCGGGCAGCTCCCATGTCCTTCCCCTAGGGATGGGCTGTGGCTAATGTGTGGGTAATTTAACACAACCAAAAACACTTTTATGTATCCCCCAGACAGCCCAAACTTTGTTTCCCACTGTACTTACTCCTTTGCACAACCACCATATCTTAACTCCTCAACTAAGCACATTGTAAGGACGGCTGAAGCACAAGTTGTGTTGTTATTTACTCCATTCTGCAAAGTAAATTGGAGCACAACGAGGTAAAAAGTGCCAGGCGGTCTGAAACACCCCAAACAAATGCTAAGCACATCTTGCAAGCCCCTTGTTTATGTCTCCTGTCGGGAGAAGACAGAAGATGGCCTTTCGGGTCATGAAGGCTGAGCACAGAATCCTTACACCCTGTCACAACGTACGTTTATTTAAGAACGACTTCACCTGGAGTACATCATTTACCACAGTGTGTGGCTGCATTACTTTGGTGCATTTAAAAAACGTAAGCAGGAGTCACTGTATGTATGTACAAAATGTGCTACAGGTGTAACCCACATTATTTTATATATATTATATATAAACAGCAGTATATAAACAATAATGTTACATGTCACTCTCCCATAATTTCCTGCTGCATTTGGTACACCCACCATGCATACAGATACTGTGATATTATATAGAAGACTTCCTCTTGGCTATTGGGGTTCTTCACCTTTGTAAGTAACAACGTAAAAAGCAAGACAGCAACACAGGTAACTTTACACGGGATCGTTTCCTCCTGATTTATAAATACTTTATTTCCAACAGAGCAGCACAGTGAGGATAAATTAGTTAAATAGCTTCAGTTATTCTTTAGTATTGTAATTGAACCACAGGTAGGTATATTTTCAAGGAAGGCAAGACTAGCTCCAAGAAACTTGCCCTGCAATAAGTCTAGAAGAACATCTGGAGTCTCTCTACCCAATTTGCACTAGGCAAACCCAACTGGTGGTCGCAGAATGTATTCAGTGCAGGCATCGTCAAGAAATTCACATTGTGCTCTGGGATTAGTCTGCAAAGCATGTGCAAAATGGACAAAGTGACGATTTCTGTGTTGTCTGAAAGCTACTGAAGCGCCTTCCCCTTGCGAACAGGAGAACAGCTTCCCTCACTGCCATCCTTGCCAATATACGACATAGCACGAGCCTAACAGAGGACTGCAAATTCTATTGCTAAAAGAATTTAAAAAACCCCAAGCATTGCTGAATGGGAAGCATTTTAGTTACATGACCTTGTCTTATCCCCACATCAACCACGTTATGCTATTAGAATTAAATTATGTTAATTAGTCACATTCTTCTCGTTCATAACAAGCCAGGAAAAGGGAAAACCAAAAAGAAAAAGGTTCATTTGACTGTGTCATAACTTCCTGCAGATCAGCCTGAAAACAGCAAAAGGCAGCTTTTATCTGCACTTGAAAGGATCTGTGAGCTCTGTCGTCTTTCATCATAGCCTTGGATGCATAAATTAGGTTCCAGCTGATGTAGCAGACTAAAAAAAACATATAATGGTACACACTAAACTCCACCCCAGCTATTAAGCAGGAGTCGTGCCTCCAGAGGAAATCTTTCCTGTATGAAAACCAGAACAACAGATCCCTAAACTTCAGAAAGCCCAAGAAAAGGACAAGACCACACACAAAAGACAGAGGGAAGCAAAATGCCAGAGCCTGTTTTTAAGCCAAAACTTTTCAAGCCAAAAGCAGGCAATCAAATGCATGGAAAGCTTAAACAGAAGGTCCGAAATAGAAGAATAAATGAGATCTGAGAGTTATACTCATGTAAAATCATCCAAAAATTAACACCAACTGAGAAGAATTAACATAATTTAATTACCACCTTTTCCTCTGAGGAAGCAGGTTATTTTTACTCAAAGACAGAAAAGGTTCTGGTCACAGCCCAATGAGCCCTACACAATTACACCAAATATTTTCTCTCCCCAAGAAGAAAATTATTTCAGCTTCTATCAGTAAGAAAAACAAGCCTTTGGTATTAGTTTCTGAACGTGCTTTGTTTTGACTGTAACCCAAAGCTCTGTTTTTACAGCACTCTTTCTTGCAGGCCTTCATCAGAGGCTGCTTGGCTGAAGGTGTGCTTCCACCAGTAAGGCACCCTGAAAACTAACTAATATCTCTCCTCATCCATGCTCTTTTTAAAGCTAAGGGGACTGACTAATGCCATCACCTACATAAATGAGATCCATCCATATCAAATACTCAAATCTAAACCAGTGCAGGATCTGAAACATGAAAGGAAAAAACAAATCAGCATTTCTTCCCCAAGCCTACAATTGCTTGTTGTTTGGAAACAGACATTAAAAATAAATAAATATACATATACATATATGTATTCTTTTTAAAAAAGGGAGGATTTAAATCTTTGGAAACAAAGTGAAAGCTATCTCCAGAAAATACATAATTCAAAAGATGCTGCTAGCAGTTTAACTCATCAAAATACAAGTAGGTGAAGGCTTGAAAGTAAATAAGCTATGGACTTTTGGCATTAAAAATATTTCCTTTTCACACTCTTCCTACTACATACACTGAAAACATTTACTTTTAGAAGGCAGCAATGTTTAAGCAACACGCCAATTAATAAACATGTCTGATTAACATCACTCCAGGACTTGCTGACAGGGAAAGGCAATACGAGCACACCTAATAGCATGGCTGTTTTCAGAGCTGTTGTTTTTTTCTCCTCAGCAAAAAAACAAACCAAACTACATGAAAGAAGCAAGTTGCTGATCATCATCTTTCAGACATCACTGTTGAGTATTTCCCAGCTTGGTTTAAGCAACCAAAACAAAAACAGCTTACAAGCTCATGCAAATATTTAAGACTGGGTGTTTGGAGGGGAAAAAAATAAGGTCGTGCACTGGGAAATACTCAAAACGAAACAGATTCCCATAAATTAAAAAAGGCAGCCTGATCATGCTGCTGAAGAACTGAAAAGAAGAACATACATTAATGAAAAGAACATACATTAAGCAAAGCAAAGTCCTGTAATTAAGGGTCAGGTACCCACCCATCACAAGGGGAGCTCTGCACAAAGATACAGGGCTCAAATTTGGCTTGTTAGAGTTCAGTTCTCCATTTATAAGTACCAGTTCATACAGCTCCAAGCAAATAAAGCTAATTGCACCCTTGCCTGGATCTTTTAAGATGAGCACATCCTCAGAATTTCAGAGAGTTTAATTTGGACCAAAATAGAAATAGTTAAGAAGTGTAGAGTCTATAAACTTGGGAAGTTTGTGAGCTCGTGCCTACTGTGCATTTCCCTCTCAACATTATTTTCACAAAATAAAAGAACCATCTGTCTAATACACACGTGCAAGGGACTAAGAAGGTGATGGAGTGATTTACTCACATTTTTTTTACTCTGCGCTTCACAAACATTGTACAACACGACAGTGTGTAACAAACATTTAAAAAACCAGAAGTGTCCAGTTAGCTGCTAGCTAAAATTTAAAGGGACAAAGAAAGCCTTTCTAAATTCTTTGGGCAATTTTTGAAATTGGTTTTGCTTCAGCATTTTTGTCAGCATACAGCACAGTTCACCTTCTCCATTTGGTACTCAGCAGCTGTCAGAGAAAAGGTGAGCTGCCAGCTTCATTTTCTCAGTGCCAGTGCAATAGTCACCAAGAACTGGCAGAGGTACATGCTAGCAAGGTGTCAGCTCTGCCACAGAATATTCCTGTTCTGATAACGAGTGTTTCATCGTTAAATAACTGCTTTTAAATAGCTGTGAAGTTGTTACATCTAAACAACAGCAGCATAGTTTAGAGGGACACACAAGGTTTTCACTCTCATGTGAGTGATGTCAGTGGGAGAGAGTCCAGCAGTTTAAAATCTTATTACTCACTCCCCTGATGAAAGCAATGCACCTGTTAGAAGTACGTTCTTCTTGTGAAGGACATCATCTTGGTCCCTTGGTATTTACTCACTGCAGTGAGTGGTGCTGATTTCTCCTCAACAGAAATCCAGTATAGGTAGTTCAGGCATAGTTGGAAAGGACCAACAGGAATGTGTTTTGGACATGGTCAGTTTTTTCAAAGCAAGGACAAAAGGACTGACAACTCACTTATTTTAAGTCCTTTTTTTGTAGTGGCCTTTTCTTAAGTCATAGCATCAGTGTCCACTTGAACCAACAGGCTGCGGGAAGTGAGGACACCCCACAGCCTCCAGTGCATCAAGTTGATAAAAATCAGTGCTACACTGCCCACTGAGCACAAGGGCTCTCAAATTTATACACGCAGCACAGTGATACAAAGACATAACCAGTTATTTAAACTGATTAAATTAAAATATTTTACAAAGCAAATGAGAAAATAGTTAATGAGAAAAAAAAATTATATCTGCTGAAGACTTCCCCAGAGAGAGAGTTTATCAGTAAGCAGACCTGAAATTCAGGTATTTCACACCCACACACACATATATACACGTGTGTGTGTCTATATACTCACACATGTACATATCTATTTTTAGGGATTTGACTTTTTTTTTTTAGGAATTTTAAAATCAAAACATACGCAGTGCTGTAAGTAGGAAAATCATACAAAATTTTCTCATTAAATCCCACAGAGATCTTTTCCTGGAAATGCTGATGAGACGGCTGAGTGTTTATTCCTGTAAACTCCTGCGGCTTATCCATGAAGTGCAATCAAACTTGTCAGGATCGTGAAACCCCTTTAACTGGAAATTAATTGTCTGTGCAGTATCAAGCAGAACAAGCTCTTCTGTTCTTATTCTTCCCAGATTGACCGCATCTCCTCAAGTTCTCTCTCACTTTCTGCATCCTGGAAACGCAGCAAAAGAAGGGACTCATACACAGGTTAATTGAGACAGTTAAAAAATAAAACCTCCCTTTTCTTCTACAACCCCACACCAGGTTTTAAGTATTAATCCCATAGCAGCCTCACATTTTTCCTGCTAATGCTTTTATTTTCATATTTCTCTCTTATTAAAGTCTTCCAAGTCTGAGAGTTTCTCGTATGTTTGCTTTTGAGAGATGAGAACTGGAAACCAGAACAGCAGAAATCAGACCTTTGCTCCCTCACCGACTTTCCTGCTCTAGACCAGTGCCTTTGTTTTTCCTTTGCAATGTGATGGAAGTTATTTGATTGCCTCTTTGGGATGAGAGGAGCTAACATTTGCGAAGACTCGACCAGCCAAAGCCACTTCCTTACTAGACTCCCGCTTTTAATTTCGGATCAGAAAAGACAGTTAACTATTCCTGACTTTTCTGCCCACGGATCTTGGCTGGCCAATCCTGAAAATCGCAGTGCTTCTCTGGTTAAATTCTTATGCCTCCAATACAAAAAGAGAGAAAAAAAAAACCAACACTCTATCAGATATACCAGTCTAACTCTGTCTATAGAGATTTCTAAGCAGTGGATGGTGAGGAAGCGCCTCGTCTGGCAGAGCTAGGATATTTCCTTCTGCAAGAAGGGGATTTTTCTGCTTGATGCCCTGGTTTCCCCAGATCCATACAGAAGCCAAGTGGCTTATGCAGTACTGGATGGTGCCCTGCAGGTGGTAGCACAGGCAAGTCAGCATTGCTGGATGGTGGGCCAAGACTTCTTGCCCTTGAGTTTGAAACTCAGCAGAATACTTTTGCTACAGCAACCCAAAGAATAATGATGGCCTTAAAAACAGGGTGCCTGGAAAATCCTGCCAATCTGTATAATTCTGCCTTACATCCAGAGTGATTATTTCATCAGACAAAGGCTGAAGGTGTAAGATCTGGGAGACCTTGTTCACTTCACTGCATTCTTCGTGACAATGCAAAGAACATCAGATTGATATTAAAAGCTGCTGTGCCTTTATTCAATTTATGACTGGCTGTAATTTGATGGCATCTTCTACACAGCTTCTGCTTAACAGAAAAAGTGCAAAAGAAAAGTAAAGTGGAAAAGAGCTCCCAGATGGGAGACACTGCCACATGGCAGTTTCTAAAACAGTATGGGTTTGCTCTCAGAACTCTGTAAAATTAAGTGATACAAGAGCTGAAATAACATAGATATTAAAAAAAAAAAAAAAAAAGTACTGTGCAGCACACACAAACTTCTGAATGGCTCTGCACAACGAGATCTAGTTTGGGAGAGCCTGGGAGCTAACTTGGCACCAAGAGTTCAATCTAGGCTGCTCCCAAAGCCACAGAGGTAAGTAGAAATAATACAGAGCTCCAGTGCCAGGACAACCACTCAGCTTAAGTGTCCCCAACTGAACTGAGTTGGCTAGGAGAGACAGTGCCCAAACCAATAAACCTTCCCCAGCCCTGGTGCACTGGGAAGTGTACTGCAGTTGCTCTGTGGTTTTGCAGATATTCCAGTTGACAAGCTGCAGTTCCACAGACCTGCTAAATATGTGCAGGGCATTCAAATGTGTCTGCAGCCTAATCCTGGAAGTAACAGAGCATTTGTATGGTGTTGTGCTGGAATTCTAAGCCCCTCCTGGACACACTCTCAGCTTCTTAATATTTTTCATTATGTTGCTGAATTGCTTTAGGCATTCTCATAGCAGGTCCCAAGGAAGGAAAGGAATCTACGCCAAGGAGCAAACTACTATAAAGCCTGTGCTTGCAAGCTAGAACATCTTTTATAAAACAATTTTATCTCTGCAAACAGAAGTAGCTCACCATCAGTGTGTGATTATTGATTTTTTTCCCCCAAAATAAATACCTTAAATTCCGTCTGTAAGTCCCTTTTTAGTGAAGCAGACTCCCACCACCCATGAATACAATGTGGTTATAACTCTTTTAAGCATGCAAGAAAATTAACCATTTTCTAAGAGCAGATAGGAAGCATGAGGAGGAGAAATTTTAGCTTTCATTTAAAGCAACAGATAGGAACTACTAAACAACTGGGGTATAAAAATGTTTACAACCCTCAGTTCTTTAAATCTAATTCAGAGATAGTCTAAAATATTCTGATAAGATCTTAAAATCGTGAAATCTTTAACTGAAATAATTCAGTTAACCTTTAGTATTTAACACATTAATGTAATTGCATCTTATATAATGTTGAATGGCCTAGTGAATACATGCAAAATCAGATTTCCAGAGAAACCATCAACCTTAAATTATATGACTGAGATTTAAAAAAATTTCCCAATTATGTGGCTTTTGCCACGTAATACATATGTAGAGGATTTTACATAATCTCACTTGATTTGATGGGTCAAACACATACAACGTAAGATTAATTTTGGTTTCTTTCCTTTCTTGGAAAATAATCCTATTCCAGTGTCACTAAGAAAAATAGCAAAGACTGCTACCTCTTTTGTATTAGCTGGCAGTTCTGATGCAAGATTTGTCCAGAGAAGAGCTGCAGAATTGTTCCCCAGGTCCTTGTAACACTGTGAAGAAAAAATGACAACGTGAGAAAAGATAAACAGGAAAAACAAAACAGAAAAACAAGCAGCTGAACGTAACAGCAGTTCTGCAACCTGGCAACAGATAAAAAGGACTATTTCTCTGTCTTAAGCATTTGCACTGTGTAGTTTCGGGCTTCCAACATTTCCTGCAGTGTCCTTCATTCACAAAGGATTATAATCACCATCAGGTTATGGAATACTAGATTTTATTTTTGTTGTTTTGGACAAGGAGATTTTTTGTTGGAAGATTTTAAGGTGATTTTCACCATTTTCCAAGGTCTAATTTATTTCCACTTACACAACCACTATTACTCACACTGCTTTCATCATAAAACCTCTGTTCTGACAGCGTATCATTTTATGCAGCTTTGGTTCCCCAGGCCTTTGAAAATTAGGTCCAACTGCAAGCACTGTAACATATCATATTTGCAGGTCTCTGAGGTTTTACAGTAAGTGTGAACCATTTGTCAGCACGAACTCCTCTTCAACAGCACAGAAACAGTTATCTCTTTAAGCAACATGAAGGTTTTTGGTGCCTACAGAGTCATGTAGGCATTTGAGGACTACAAAAAAAGCATGCTAAAAGGAAGTGGTTGCTAAAAAAAAAATCAGTTAATCATTGTTGCAACTGCCACCAAAAAAAAACCAAACAAACAACAAATATATTCATTTAGGATCATGGCAAGAGTTAAAATTCTTGCAGGGCTATTACTTCAGACTCTTAAATGTTACTGCAGAGTATGTGCATGTGTGTATTTTGGTGATTTTCCTGTATCATGGGATAGTTCTGTAAGAGAACTCTCTGTTCTACTGTGAGTGCTGTCAAATTTCTGCGTCTGGTGAATTTGAAACAGATGGAGTCATGGACATCCTTGAAGCCTTCACAAATCCTGTGTCTCTTTATATCAGTCAAAAATATCAGTAGATGACTTAGATGACTACAAAACTCTTTTTTTTTTTTTTTTTTTTAGGTTTGACTCATTAGAGCACTAGTTCCTTAAAAACAATTTGTATTGAACTGAACTTTTAAAATGTTATCACAAAGGATGTGATCCAAAATGACAGAGGCTGGGATTGGGAAAAACAGAACAAACAAAAAAATAGATACAAGTACTCCTATTAACTTCCAAGTCCCTTTGTGTTCGCAGAGTGTTTCTGAAGCTCAGTCACACCACATCTGCCAAACGTGGAGAAATAAAAAAAGTAATAAAAAAAGGCCCAATAAAAAAAGTATTGGCCCATGTAGATTACAATTTAGCCACAGTGAAACCCAATTTTTTTACATCAACTCTGAAAATTCTCTCAGGTTATAACTTGCAATAATTTGCTGCTGCTGTAACTTCACAGCAAATGAGTTCCAAGTATGGAGTAAAGAAGGGAAAAAAAGACATTTAGGGAAAGATATTGAGTTTGCATGAATGCTGGCTATATTTACAAGCAGAGACAGAAGCAATCAAGAGCACATTCATTATGGTACATAAGCAGTCAAAACAAAAGACTAGCTGATGTACAAATACATAGTTTAATTTACTTAATAGACTCTTCACTAAGTAGATATAATGAGCTACAATGCATCACGGACAAAATCCAGCTGGTGTGAAGGCTACCACATCTCTTGCTGAATTTTCCACTTCTCCTTTATTTTTCTTTAACAAGACACTTACTGTGAAATAAATTCTGCACCCCAATTCCAGTCATAATGTATTTCAGACCAAGCAGATCCTATGACTTGTGTGCTACTCTGATAAAGCTCACTATCTTTGGGACATTGCAAATTCAGTAATTTCACAGAGAATGACTACAGCTACTCTTTGCTATGACCACTCTGGCTGATACTTCCAAAGCTATTTGGGTTTTAAACATTTCTAGACTCCAGCTAGAGGTCCTAGGAACTAAGCAGCAGTTTTAAGATTTAAGAGTTCAAACCCAATTATTCCCTCAAGGTAAACTCAATGTGAACTCTTTGCTCAGTCAGAGGACAAGGGGGAGTGGTTTTAAACCAAAAGCGGGGAGATTCAGGTTAGAGGTTAGGAGAAAATTCTTCACTCAGAGGGTGGTGAGGTGCTGGCACAGGCTGCCCAGAGAGGCTGTGGATGCCCCATCCCTGGAGGTGTTCAAGGCCAGGCTGGACGAGGCCTTGGGCAACCTGGTCTGGTGGGTGGCATCCCTGCCCATGGCAGGGGGTTGGAGTTAGATGATCTTTGAGGTCCTTTCCAGCCCAAGCCATTCTATGATTCTATGATAAACAAAAGATATTAGGAGCTTCAGGCATTCATGGCTTATTTAATCATTACCTTAAGACTTGCATCTGTATTAGTAAAATAGAGACACTTTATATGTCACCTTTTCCCCCATGATCATCTTCCTGTATACACCATATAAATCCAAGGTGCTGGTGGTGGCACTGAACCTCCAAACTGTGGCTTACAGGTTACCGTTGCTGCCTTAGAACAGAATTTTATAGAACAGAATTGCATCTATTGTATTTATGCTATAGAATTTTATCTGTTAAGAGCCAAGCAGGACGCTACACCGGATGACTCAAAGACAAAATCCTTCCTGAATTTTAATGCCTCTGCGCTAGATGATTTAGCTTAAGAAATGTTATTAACTTCTAAAACCTTGTTTCTGCATGGAGGAATTTACATGTGTTTAGTACTTTCCATCCGAAGAGGTATATGTATTTCTTAACACAAATATTACTTATCCTAGAACATATGACTTTAAAGCAAAAAGTGACTGGTTACCTTGGCAATGTATACTCTTACTGCTTTGGAAAATCCTGGGCTCAGCTCCTCGACCTAGAAAAGCAGAGGGGAGGATGGAACAGAGAAAAGCAGACATTAGGATATGTAAAGGACACAGTTAAAACCTGTATCAAGTTTTTTACATCTCTTAAAAAATAGATGAGTAAATCCCACTTTTCAAAATATATAAAATAGTGTAAGAACTTTGACAGGCTAGCCTGGCTGCATTAGTAAATGCCCTCATACTCTCAAAAAATGCCTGTGACTCAGCGAGTAACATCCATATACTTTGCTACTGTGAGTGCCAAGGAGGTTGCAAAGCCAAGTTCTCAGAAGCTAAGGGAAGCCCAGAAATATCCTGACTACCTCCTCCTGCCTGTGCACACACTCTTTTTCACCTCCTTGCCTAACCAGTGTCATCCACTTGGGTTTCTCCTGAATGTGCTGGTGCCAAACCTCAGGAATCTTCCCTCAGTTTTCTGTCTCCTCCTTACTGGTTGTTAATTCCCAATTTCTTTATTACTAACTTCCTTCTGCTTTCTTCCCTCCAGCTCAGTGCCAGTCATCACTCTCCAAGCATCCTCGTTCCAGGATGCTCCTACAACAAATGCCTGGATTCACCCCGCATCCCATCTGCACTCAAATTCAAATGCACTCAGTCAAGGCAGCAGAGCCTAGGTATCAGAGGAAGCTCTGAGAGCACAAGACAGACAACGTTCCTCTTGTTAATTCTGCTGTCTGGTCTTAGACCTAGTTCAGCTGGTGACTAACCCAGAGCTGCAAATTTCAGGATGGTTTCCATTCCCCTGAATCATGCCAACTGTGGCTGAAAGCTGAAGTGGATGCTGCTGAGCGTATGGGAAGTGCATTTGTTCAGAGTATAATTAGCTTCCAGAGTAATGGTTTTGTATCCTCTCTTTATATTTGACCAAAGCAAAACCTCAGAAAAATCCAAGTTCCCGTTTCAAACCACAGTGCCACTCTAACTTACTCTAACTCCTCTAATGAAAAAAAAAAGCAAAACGCTTTGCTTCAAATCTCTCTCTGAAATGATATATTCATTTTAGCTGAAATTTGGCTGAAAAGTATACTGCCTAGGGCAGACACCTATCACAAACTTACTTCTCACATAATTACCTTTTGGCAAAATTACAATAAATTGATATAAGTATGATATTCCCTGACACTTCACAGAACTGCTGGTGCAATCTATGAGTTATAAAGTGGTAGGGCAATTTGTTTCTGTAACGCTTCATCACAGGTGCTTAAGAGTAGTTCTCACAGGCACAGCCAGACAGTCTGTTTAACTCATTCAGATCATGCGACCCTTGCAACAAGAGCTATGAACGCTAAGATGTGACTCAGACCATGTCTTAAATTAATTTTTCATCAACAGGAGGACAAAAAAAAAAAAAAAAAAAGACAGCCAGAGCTCCTGAGAGTTTCTTTCTAGAAATACATATGCAACCTGTCTCTGAAAGCTTAAGAGTTGTCCTCAGAAGCCTGGAGAACCTTATCTGAAAGTCTTTTAATAAAATATTGAAAGAAACTAAAATGATAGAACACTGTGAATGTCTATGCAAGTGTTCCCAGGGAGAAACTCAAACTGATATTACGGAACATGAAAAGAATACAGTACAAATGCATTTAGTATCAAGCTATGAATTCTTTCATTTTTGCAGCTACTAAAAGGAAAAACAAAACCCTTGGAAAAAAATCTTAACACCCTGGATCTAGTTCTGATGTCTTCAAAATTCCATTTTTCTGTTGGGCTATTCTGTAATACAGGCTCAAAATTTTTTGCTTTCATCCGCTTTTCTTCCAAAGGCTCCAGTCAGTGGAAATATATCACGGAGCACTCGGAGAGTGATGAGCTTAAGCAGAACACAAATACTCAAATTCCACACTCATGGTTGCATGTCAGGTTAGTGACTCCCTTGCATATCACATTTCCATACCCTTAAGAAGTTTTGCAGTGCATCCTGTACGGTGGCTGTAGGAGGGGTTTCAAACAAAGCAGAAGCAGTCTTTTTTTCAAGCCATCCCAGATGGGAAACCTGCAGAGACAGTAGGATGAAACTATCAAACCCGGTGAAGACACAGCATGTGCAAAGGTATACAAAGACAATGAATTATCGAGTTCCTTGTAGCTGGCTCATGCACATGGAAGACAGACAATAATGTTGGGTGTATCTGAAGATTCTGGTCAAGAATGCAAGTCCAGCTACAGAATTAAACCTGATTTTGCTTTCCTTTGTCCCTGCCTTATACCACCAGTCACCTGCAGTTTCATCCATCAGCTGCCACATGCTGGCATAACCTTCAATACAGGATTTGTCTCTACAACTGAGTATCACAGCTGGGTAACAGTGTGGGTGTTTAAAGTGGTCTAAAATCCCAAACCTCCTTCTTGCAACCACACCTGTTCCTGGCAGTTCTCACCTATGCACTGGAGCCCAGGCGCAGATGTAGCCCTCCTGTCTCCCAGCTTAAATCTTGTACAAGAACGTGTTCTCATCATACATAAAGATCATAGACCCCTTGAGAGAGGCCAGCTAAAGCCACCAACACACATCCACATTTTGAGATGCAGGTAGCTATTATAATCATTTCTTGAAATCTTACTTTACTGTTCCTAGCTCCTCTCTCTAATATGAAACTCCCTGAGATTTTACTGGGGGAAAGATGCATACGATTCTAACTTCTGCTAAGACCATCTTTGTTTAACACCATGTAATTCTTGTAACAATTAGCAGAAGCACTAACTCTCATAGCAGCATGGCTGACTAGGAAGTCCAGAGCAGAATACAGAGCTAGGAGCTGCCACTGATTGAGCTTGCCGCTTCCCTGTAATTACCTAAGGCAATTATCTCAGTTACAATCTCTGCAATGTGACTTCATTTCTGACAGCAGCAAAGCACTTTCAAATTGCCTAAACTGAAAAGTAGATAGTTACTGCAAACTCTTATTTCTTTTTATAGGCACTAAATGTGATTTATGGCATTTGATTCTAAGCTTTTCCTTGTCAAGAAATATAAAGCAGCCGGCACACTTCTTGTAATACCTGCAATACTTTGTGTAGCAGAGGAAACACATGCAAAGGATTATACAGATATACTGTGTGCAGAAGCTCTTGCCAGCCCTGAAATGTCCTTGATTATATCCATATGTGTTAAAGGTTTGAAGGTAGTTTGTTTTTACTGAATAAAGCAAGGGAAGCAGTAAGCTAGTTTGCAGCTAGTGCTAGTCCATTCTTTGCCGTTTCACTTCCCATGCCACCTGCAGTGACTAACAAGAAAAGATTGGAGCCCCAAACCCTTCAGAGCTCCAATTTTTAGTAGTTCAGGGAGAATACTTTCAGCAAACTGCTTCTACTTGGAAAGAGACAAAAAAAAAAAAAAAAAAAAAGCCCACCAGGGAAAAAATGAAGAGCAGAATAGAGGCAGTATATAAGTGAAACAGCAAAAACCCAGAAGCTTTCATTTAGTTGCACAGAGGTACAAGCACTTTTAACGCCTTTTTTATTGCGGGACAGAAGTATTACAACAGCAAGAGTAACTGATATTGCCAGTTTGAAAATGCATTCTTCATGCTTTTAAAAACTCCTTCATGTTTTTAAAATCAGTGTGTCTTCCATACCATGAACCTTTCTCTGCCTCCTTCTGGCCTTTGATCGTGAGCACTGAGCACATTGCAAATTTGCTCAGCCAGTTCTTGTCCTGATCACCAACTCAGCCTTTCTGTACTATTTCTCTCTCACTACTGAGGGAGCAAAATTTATATAAACTCTCAAGAAAAACCTCTACCATTTAAAATCTACGGCTTTAAGCAGTAATACCAGTATGAAGGTATCATTTTAGGTTTAACAGGAGGTCAACAAGGGAGAAGGACTGCCTAAGACTTTGCAATTACAGTTAAGAAAACAACTTGGATGGAAAGCTCAGAAATTCTGAATGAGACACTATGTCCTGGCAGGCATTTCAATAGTGCTTTTATAAAAGCACTGAGGTGCTACACGTACAAGAACATGAACGTACAACATGTTCATTTTGTTACAAGAGGTTTCTGACAGTATTTGTCAGTGATGCGCTCTTCTTGGCACTGTTTCAGGATCGAAGTGAAGAATTTCCAGATCCCATGAAAGTGCAACTTTTAAACAATTTCTTCTAGCAACTAAGACATTTCCACACTGGTACTTTCTGATACAATATCTGAGTTCAGCAACTAAACAGAATGTGCTCACTGGTTATGGCTGGTGATTTCAGCCTACCTGTCTTTCATTCAAACAAGAAGCTAAATTACAAGGAGGAAAGAACAGTAATAAATATTAATGAACTATTTTACCTGGTAACACCACCTGCCCAAAAGATAGTAGGACTTTGGATCCTCTGGTTTCAGTGCAATCGCTTTATCAATGTGTTCCTATGGAAAATCATCACCAACACACATTATATTCTTGTTACAAGCAAATACAACATCCACAACAGCAGATGAACTTATGTAGAAAGAGGAAAGTCCACAATTTCTGAGCAATCAGTGAAATTACAGCTACAAAGATATTCCAAATTTCCTTAAAACTGTTTCAGCTGAGCACAGAACATCAGCATTTTATCAGCCTCAGAAAACAAAAACAAACAAACAAAAAACCCCTACATGTAAAAAAGTGAAGCTGTCCTTCACTTTATTCTATCAGCTTTTCATAACTTTGACATAACCAAATTACTGGTCAGGTGAACAACTGACAATGTAATAACGATATGTGGCCAGTTCTGTAGCAACCGGTGCATCTTCCTACCCTGCAATATAATATTCCTGTTCTGGTTGAAAGACAAATTAAGGAAGCTGAGGCAGATCAATTGCCTGTGAAAAATAATTATTTTGCACTTACTTAGGGCACAAGCAGGCTCACGGCAGTTAGTGAAGAAAAGTTGGTATCTTATTACCACATGGTAATTTCAAGCTTAAGGTTCTCAATCTCATTGTATGCATGTATTTTATTTGCAAACCTTTTATTCTTCTTTTTTTTTTTTTCCCTCCCACTATAGTGTGCACAATTGCAAAGCAAAACTAGTCACCCCCATCACGTGTCACAGGAATCGCCCTCCTCGGCTCAAACCACCCACGGAAAGCATCCCTTTGGTACCTATCACTTCTCTAATAAAAGCTGGAGCCAGTCTTAACTTATGACCACAGAAGTAAGCATTGAACAATACTCACAGAAAAACCAGCACGTCCTCTTTACTCACCTTAAAAACATACCCCGTTTGAATGCGTTTCTGAATGCTCTCATGTTCTGCTAACTGCCCACAAAGAATAGCATACCTGCACGGAGGAGACATTTGTGGCAAATCAGATTGTCAGTTTTAAATACACATTTACATTCTGCATGCATCTTTCCTCTGAAGATATAGGTGTGTTTAAGTTGCACATTGTACTGGGGAAAGCAGGGCATACTGCCCACATACACAGCAAGTATTTATTGCACAGAAATAGCTCAAAGGATGTTGACGAGTCAACAGCAGCGACTTGACGTGACATAAAGTTTGCTGCACTGATTGCTGAAGTCTTTCTTCTACATAAGACCAAAGCAGCACACTTCTACACTCTACATTTCTTCATTCAGCAATGAAATTGCGTCAAAACACAGAGTGCTGAAGAGCAAATCCTACAGCAGTGAGAGCCAGAACTGCTAAAAGCTCTAATTAACTAGAAGGATGCACAGCCATCTCCTACGCAAATCTAGAGCACGCTGGATGTCTACTTCGAGGGAAAATATTGTGAAAACCTACCTATATCCTACAGCCCCACACGGCCACCGAACTTGGAAAACAAAATAATATGTTTTGAGTGCTGCAAACTCACACCAATTCAGTTTTGTCTAGTAGGAGACCGCAAAATTTAAGCTTGAGAAGCACAGTGCTCACGAAAATTAGGTATTTCATGAACAGTGAAAGCAACTAGGCTTGGTTACCCATGGATTTACACCCTCCCACCTCACCTCCCCATGCAAGTAGTCCTTTCTTGAGCTTTCTTTCACCACATCCACAGCTCTAACATGTGCTTGTGTGGCTAGATTCTCTTTCTCGTCTCATCATACTGTGTCCCAGAGAGCCCCTGGTGATGGTTAACCACAGCAGATGTTCGTGCAGGAGTCTGTCAGACGACTCGAATCCCCAAGCCCACTTTCTTCAATGTCACGAAGAAAACCCACAAAACATTTCATACCTTATTGCTCTTGCCAGAACTAAATTTTCAGTGTGTAAATTACAATGCAAAGAAGTTTCGTCTCCTGAATGTTTACCTCATTCTTTTAAGATGTTAATTTTCTTTTGGAAAACTCTGGTTCAATTCTAAAATTCTTGTTTCTCACGACAAGGGAAAAATGATCTTAATTGAGTAAATCCCTTTCACCCAACCAAAAAAGTTCACAGCTGCATTGCCATAATCTGACACTTGCAGATGATGAAATGTTTTTACAATCTTCTGGAGCTTGTCTCACAACAAGCACAGCCTGTGTAAAGTATTCCTAACCAGAACACAACCAGGATTTAGGAATACACTCCAATAAAAAGCTTATTTTTTTTTAGACCACAAGATAAATTATTCTCATACACTTAATCTTGAAGTCTATAGCTCTGTTGGATGCACACGTATGGCTCCTCCAAACACATTGTTTAGGCTCCTGGATGTGTGGGTAGGCATTACATACAATTAGGTCAGGTTTAAGGTCCCACAACAAAACGTTAAGTCCTAGAAACACCCTTTCTTTTTAAAATGGAAGCTACCACATAACCTTCCTTTATTCCACTCCCTCCGCAGGGGAAGTCTAACACGTCTTCAAAGGAGCAATACATCCAATGGGCCACGAAGTGAGCCCTGATCCCTCCACCAGCCACCACATCAATGTCAAGTGGTGCCATATTCAGCTGTCAGGAGAAGATAAATATTACATTTGTTGACAGCCTGGTGAAATGTTAGTAAAATAAGCAGTAAATAACAGTCCTATCTTTGTGTCATTAAACTAACTTAAAAAATGCAGCAAGAGATTCCTCAGCTGGTTTTTCACCAGTCCCTGAAAGAGAAGACCCTACCAAACCCAGGCTTTGCACGAACTTTCCTCTTGTATCTGTGCTTCGAGGTCCAGGTCCTGGTGGTGCTTTTAACACATAAGACTCTGTGGTACTGAGACCTCTGAGGTCTTCAGATCCCAGCTTCCCTTCCTCTCCCTGTCTGAAACCCAGTGTGGTTTTATATTTTTCTTCTGCTTGTTTAGCTTGGTTTGCCTTTCAATATTGAAGCTATTTGTTTTAATTCCTTTTGTGAAATGCCATGGGATGAGTGTCACGAGAGGCAATACTCAGTTGCAGGAAGACTA
Source organism: Netta rufina (assembly GCF_964035555.1). Taxonomy (NCBI): domain Eukaryota; kingdom Metazoa; phylum Chordata; class Aves; order Anseriformes; family Anatidae; genus Netta; species Netta rufina. The sequence goes on from NC_140128.1 coordinate 46,839,696, forward strand.
ACAGTGATAGGATGGATTAAAAATAATGAGTTTGGGAAGGGGATTTTCATCTTTTGTAAACATTTTGTAACTTCTGAAACACTGTTCAGATTGATGTCTCAGCAGTTACCGAAACCTGACGTTACAAGACTTGCTGGACAAATTATTAACCAAAACTACTCGTGAAGCTGACACTGGTCAAACCACAAGTTCCCACAGAAAGCTCAGCTCAGTTAAGATTTCCCCGTTCATTAGAAAATTAAACTCCATGCAATGGGAGAGCAGATACTACCAGATGAGTGACTGCTGCTCTTCCTGCCCCAATCCCCAAGTTCAAAACGCACAACTTTGTTGAAACTTCATTTTTGATGCTGCACTCTGGCTGACTCCCATTTACAAGCAGAACTTTTGGCCTTTTCACACAAAATACACAGCTCTCCACAGCCCAGTACCTCCAGCTTTGTGGTGAGGGTGGCCTGCCAACCCAAATACAGCTCTTATCTTTTTTAACTGTTTCAAAGAGTCACTAGCTAAATCTGCTGGTGCTCCTTGCTGCCTCAGACAGACAGTAAATTAAAAAGAAATGGTGAGGCAAGAGGGAATAAAAGGGGAAAGGGAAAGAAGTGGTGAGAAGCAGCTCTTTTGCAGAAAGCTGATAAAAGTGAAATGTAGTTTGGTTTATATTGCCAAAGATGAGTAAATCTGTAAGTTGGACCACTGAAAATAGCACGAAGACATGAAAATCCTTTCGTTTTATTGAATTCAAATTTTGCTTCGTATCTATTCAAGTAATTTTATGTCGCAATACCCAACGAATTAACAAGCTAGATCATATTCCTATTCAATTGACGCTAGCTGGGAATTGAAAACATCAAAACATCAAGGCTTGCCTGTAAAACTGTTCAGTGCTATTCAAAGAGCATTCCTAGTAAATCAAGAGAGCTTTCATCACACACAGACACGGAGATAAAAATCCATAGTTGGAGCTCAACCTCCAGTTACTAGAATCAGATTAAAGGCTAGGAAGAATAAAACATTTTTAAATCAAGCAAATAATTCAAAGAAGCATAGCTTTTAAAGTATACATCTTTATAAAGAATTTAGAAGTTTGTGCAATATTTTATGAATATTAACAGTTTTTCAACTTCCTGTGCACTGAGTCTCTTCACTTGTAAGGGAAGCAGACAGATAATTAGCATGTAGGTATTCAGACTGCAGTGAAACACACCAGAAATGAAGTGATCATTTATTTAGGAATTAGTACCTTGAGAGAGACAGCAGAAGCCCCAGTGACTTAACCTGGAATTAATGACCATCTGGTCATAAAGAGCTTGGAACAAAGGGGTCAGGCTTAGGCTTTCCTGAACTCAAAACAAGAGGAGACAAGATTGAAGCTAAAAATCAGGAAGCCAGAAGTACTCCTCCAGGCTTGTCCAGAGAACGTGGTGAGCAAGTTGGGGTGTGGATTCACATGGAACCAGTGACACTGCATTAATTCCCTATTCTGATTTACTCAGAGCACCACACTCCAATTGGAAGTGGAATTGCATAACCAGAAGATTCCCCTTTATTAAAGCCCAAACCATGCATATGGCAGAGTCTGTGTATTCTATACATATAACCTAGTTTCTCCACCAGCTTTGCAGCATCTGTGAGCCCCAAGCCAAAGTTTGGCTTTGACCTACCAGCAGCAGAAGTCGATGGTCTGTGTGCTGAGTTGCGTAATAGATGTTGGTTTACTTTGTATAAAGCCATGTCACTGCTGTGCTCACTGTGTTGTATGTCTGTGCCTTATATCTTCCCAGACAGGGGTAAGAATTCATCAAGCGCCTTGCTGGTTCAGCAAGGGAAATAAAATTCTAGTTTCAGGAAGAGTCAACATTTATGCTGATATGCTGAATTTACACGTGTGGATGGCTTAATAAAGGAACTTGAGATGGTGGCATACACACTAGAAATTTAAGCACAATGAATTATTCTGGATTAGAGCAACAGTAATTTCCTACTGTCTCAATTTCCCATGGAGATTAAAAATTTTAAGTATTTGATCACATCAAAAACCGCAGTGATGAACAATAGCTTCATCCCTGTTCTGACTTGCAAAAATACTTACAGCAACTCTTAACTGTAAATATATATAAAATGATTATATACATATAAAAATAAAATATTGATACATAAAACCAAGTTTGTATATAGGAACACTTTTCAGGATGCTTACCACAACTCCTTTGAAAACATTTCATTTAAATAAATTCTGAAAACTGACTGCTGGCCAAAGACATGAACTCATTTCTGCAGGAAATATGTATTAAAAGGTTGCAGCCTGCCTTAATCTCACAACTTAAAGGATATTTTATGTGAAAGATGGACTTGATTATCATCTCCACAAGCTAATAAAACAAAAGCTTGTAAATATTCCATCCAGACAATGAATGAGGTAAATGAAATGAACCCAAGCCCATGATATCCACCCCTTATCTTCCAGTACCAAAACGAGCCAGTTCAGATGAAGGGATCAGTTTTAACTTGGGAGTCATACCAAGCTTTGAGACATCGTAACATTTTAGCCTTCAAATGATCCACACAGATCACCATGCATGGCGTCCTTCAGCTCTGTGAATAGTTAGTAGGTAAGAAGTCTTTTCATGCACACGCAGATAAAAGAGTTTACTGCATAAGTATTTCTGTCTGCATTAAAGCTTTTTGCTTTATCCACACAGGTTTTGCACTCAGTCCTTTGGCTCTGTGTTTCAGAAGCTCAGTAACGTTTTCTTACCAAAGGAAAGGAGCTTGCTTCCTGTTTTTAGCTTATTATTAAGCCAAAGAGGTTTATACATGGTAGCTTAGTATCATTCACAGATGTGCAGAAGAGAATTTCTCAGACTTTCCAAACTCCAAGTACACAATGTCAATGGTCAGCACCCTCTTCCATGCAGCTTTCTTCAGATCTGTGAAACATTTCTGCACAAAAGTGGCATTTTCTCAAGAAGATGGCATGCGCTATTAGCTTCCAACTTTTATTTATCACAGCTGTCATAGGTAGGGTGGTCAAGGAAGCTGGAATTAGTTGGTAGTTTCCTGGATCCTCTCATTACCCTCTAAAATCCACATTGCATTTGCCACCTTTCACTGTTCACACACTAATACAAATTTAAATTGTTGTGTATCACAGGCAATATTTGTCAGTATCTCAATGTCTTTGAAAGACCTTAGTAGTGTGTTTAATTTCTTTACAGGGTCCCCTGTCACATTTTCACATTAACTTGAAAGAGTTTCTTCTCTGCTCCACCATACAGGACATTGAAAGACATCTTGTAGTTCCTGCAGTCTCCTCTGATGTTTAGATGGCATTTTTAAAGTACCATGATTAAAGGCTTCTTTCATTTTTATTAATGAGTAACCAGTATTTATTCTGAACCTCTAAAACACTGCCTTTAAACAAGCTTTGAATTATCTGCAAGCGCTTTACTCCCATGGTTCTTCCTGTACTCAAGCTTCCTTGTAGTCATTCTGTTTCTTTTGAAGTTATCATTAATTACTGAAATCTTTCCCATACTCCTACAAGGATGTTCAATCTCAATCCTTTATGGTAATGACCATAAAATAGTTTTGCAGTGTTATAGCACCTTGAACCTTACCCTGCTAATCACTTAATGCAAAACCATGACTTGTTTCTCTTTTAATGCTCTGGGGCACTGTCATATTCTTATCATGCAATTTACGATTAAAAAGAAAAAAATGCTACATTATGTTCCAACATCACACTGAGTTTTGGCAGAGAGCAAAAGGAGAAGTGGTCTCCCCACATTATATTTTAGGGCAGAAACTACAGTAATGTGCGTGCCATGATTTTCTATAGCTTGTGTGTCCCTATCTAAGCCAACTAGTGTCATGTATTTTCTATTTCAGCATGGAATTTAACTCACAGAAATACTCAGGCATCTGAGGGGGCGGGGAATCATACCAATCCACAACTACTATGAACTTCTTTAAGCCAGATAAATATATTTGTTTTCACTTTCTGCTGTAAAACCACAACTGATGCTGCTATAAATTCTGATTGTTTCATGTCAGACTGGTTCAAAGAAACCTGCATGTCTTTTGTCTAACTCAAGGGAGCAGGACTTATCAGAATTAACTACCATACACAACTATTTGGAAGTCCAATTTTTATTATTTTTTTTAGATTAATATTCTTCTTTTCAACCTTGACGTTTCCTAGACAGATTGATTTGAGAATGCTATGAAGGCAAGACTTCTAGCTTTACATAAGAAAAAGTAAAGAGAATACACTTTGAACAACACCCATCAGCACAGGTCTTTGAGAATGAATGCTCCAAATGACAACACTGTCAAGACTAATCATACTAAAACCAAAAATTGTCATAAAGTATGGAAATATTTGACAATTGTAGGGTCTACTTTACAACCCCCCTCTTGAAACCATCAGACATTTAAATAAATGAGCTTTCAGCTGCTCACATTTACCCTGAAGGCAAGCCTAAGCAAGGAAAGCAAACCTACAGAGATGCTTTTTTACTCAGCGTGACCAACTCTAAATCCTAAAACACTTGAGACTGCACCTTCAATTCTAGGACTGATTACAAAAGAATTAAAGAGCTAGTAATTCACGGTGACTTTTGCACAAGAATATTATTTCTTTCCTTCTCTAGTTGTTGTTCTGGCCAGGTAAAATAAGGCTTAGAATAGGAACGATGCTAATTTAGTGGGAATTCACATGTTCCTCTGAGCAGCTGGGAGGCTTGCTAAAGGCAGGGAAATGAATCAGCTAAGTGCAGGGTAAGAAATACAATCCAGAAAAACTTACCCCTAAGGTCCACAACACTTCCTTCTCATAAAACAGAGGTTTTAAGAGACGAATCAATTTGCTCTGCCTGCCTCCTGCTGTCAGAGAAAGACTGCACAGTTATAGAAGAAGACAAAGGCTATAGGAATGGCAGCTCAAATCCTGCAGCAAGGGTGCTGGTTTGAAGGAAAGGCTTATACTCACTCTGTAACTGGGAAGGTATTTATGAATCTCGGATCTCTTGCCTGTTTATAAAAAAGTTCACGCAGAAGCAACATGCTGAACTTCACTCTTTACACTGGGCTTCTTACTGAACCCAAACATTTGACAGATGCAGATTTCCTGTTCCAGGAAAAAAAGGAGGCACAAAGGGCTACCAGCTCTAAAGATGTCACCTGCACGGAATAGCTTATAAAGTTAAAATGAGCTCTGAAGACATGAGATTTATTATGAGAATAATAAATGCTGAAGGGTTAACTGAGGATAATGGTGCTAAAAGATGACAGATTTTGAACAAGATATCCCATACTCTTGACACCTGTGGTCATTATAATGTTGTATTTCTGCAAAAATAAAGGTATTTACACTGGCAAACAAAGAATACAAGAATGACCACACTATCAGAAGTTGTTTTTTCCTGGAAGTGAAAATAGCAGATGCATAGATAATAAACTAAGAAGGCAAGCACATAACAACACTTCCTCTGAATATTCTTTGGATCAGGCATTGGACTTGCTCTTGGAAGAATACTCTTTTTGTATTTGACACTTACTTTTTGAAAACACACAAGGTTTTAGTAGGCACGATGGCTTGGGGAAGGTTTTTTTGCAGCTTAAGTGTGGACATGATGTAAAGAACTTCTTTTGTTTGAGCCTGATGTAAACTATTTCCTTTTGTTTGAGCCTGATGCTTAACAACTTTATTTGATCTAGTTCTTGCTCTGGAAGAAAGTGTTTCCACTCTATCAACCCCTTGTCACTCAGCATATGGATATGTTGTATTCCTGTCAGTTATCTTTCCTCCAGCCTCACTAGTCTTAAACCTATTCACTAACTCTGTTTGTTTTCAGGTAAAAAAAAAAGTTCATCACTTTCCACCCTAAGCTTTAGGTGCAAGGACTCTGTAGGACTAAATAGCTCACAGATGTTCATCCAAATGACTTTTTAGTTACTTGGACAGGATTCTGAGACTACTTCAGCACTTAATGTTGCAGTCGTCGACCATCAGCTCTCGTGTAACAACTAATCTGGCAGCTTTGTGCATGTAAATTCCTCTTACCAAGGTTTAAAACTGCTTAAAGTTAAGTAAATTAACAAATATGTTAAAGCATTTAAGACAGAAATGCTTTTTTTCGTAAGCCACAGATTTGTTTCTGCAGTTTTTGTTTTGTTTTGTTTTAACAAGCAGGCTGAGAGAGCTGGGGCTGTTCAGCCTGGCGAAGAGAAGGCTCCAGGGAGACCTCCTTGCAGCCTTTCAACACTTAAAGTGGGCTTATAAAAAGTATGGAGAGGGACCCTTTACTTGGGTAGATAATGATAGGACAAGGGGGAATGGTCTTAAACTAAAAGAGGATAAATTATACTAGACATTAGGAGAAAATTCTTCCCTGTAAGGGTAAGTGAGGCACTGGACCAGGTTGCCCAGGGAAGCTGTGGATGCCCCATCCCTGGAGGTGTTGACCAGGCTGGATGAGGCCCTGGGCAACCTGATCTAGTGGGTGGCATCCCTGCCCATGGCAGGGGGCTGGAATTAAATATCTTTAAGGTTCCTTCCAACCCAAACCATTCTATGATTATTTTACTTGAATGTATGAATTTTTTTTCTCTATCCACCACAACTAAACTGCTATCTCCTAACCTACAAACTGGCCGATTGACTTTAACTCCATGCCAAGCACAACCACACCCAAGTACACCTATGTATAACTTTGCTGTGTGTACTAAGTAAATAAGTACTTATTTTAGTTAAATAAATTATGGATTGTAACTAAACATTTATTTAAAACATGAATGACTCAGCGGAGAGCAAAACAAGCTATTCTATGGCGTACAAGTAAGAACAATAAGCAATTTAGCAGGTCCTCTAGCAGTATTTTGTTAACAACAAAAGTATATCTGTTCTATATGAGTATGGTGGGAAAGTGGAAAAAACAAAACACATTAATTTCTTAAATTAGACTAGTTCCAAATCTTTTCAAGAAGCTTTCTTATGTCACACGCTTGTGCAACTTGGTGGAAAAAGTAACTGCAAATCCAAGTCTTTGTGACCAAGATATATTTGGATAAAAGCAACAGCCCGACGCATACAAATGAATAATTCCTACATCACATTAAAGGCTTGACAGAGAATATCACTTAAAATAATACCACTCTCAACTTGGAAGACAAAAATGTGCAACCCTACAAATCTGAGGATGAATTCATATCGCTCAAAACCACTTCCAGTTTACAGACAGAAAATCTGCTCAGAAGCTTTGGGCTGTCTTTAATTTTGGTGCTTCACACCAATGACTACCAATGAGTTCTTCACAGTTCATATAATCTCAATGTCTTAGCAACAAGCTCTCAGGGAAAAAATAGTACATGAACACCCCCAGCCCCAACAGAGCAGCCTTGCTACATTTGGGATACAGAAGTGTCTAGTGGCTTGATTTCCAAGTCTTGCCAGTGAGAGACACAAGAACAAAATACCAAATGAATCTAAATTTCCTGTTTTGAGAGAATTGATTTAGGGGAAAAAAAAGACAGATAGATTCAATTTTAGCATCTCCAGCATCCTTTTTGTGAAATTTTCATGGCTAAACAAAAGAAACATGGTATAGCTGCAACTGGTATAAAATTGATTTGCAGTTCATCGAAGGGTGAGGTCAGGAGCTTCATCACTGGAGGTCTGCCTAATCTGTTTTGAAAATATGCATCAGGAAGAACATGACTTTGGGTTTTCTTGTTTGCTTGTTTGTTCCGAGTAAGTTACCTGAATCTCCTTTACCCCAGTTTTACATGATTAACTGATCTTTGAGATTGACTGTGAACTAATGGATATTGAATGGAGTGGCAAGGAACTCCTCCAACATCAACACTGTTGCTATTAAACAACTTCATTAAGCTTGGTAATATAACACAGATTAAATTTAAATAAACAGCGGATTAACCTATGCTAGAAAGTTCATCTATTAATGGCAGGTGGCAGCAGAGAATTAAATTTAAAGGTAGATCAGAAGCAGCCCTATGCTGCACTAGGAAGACTGAGCTCAAGGAGTATATACAAGTTTTGACTACTAAATTAGAAAGGAAATAAGTATAGCTGGATAGAGTCCATGAAACAACAATAAGAATAGAATGCTTGCAGAACACCACCACACTAAAAGGTTATGACAAGCGGGTCTGCTTTCTTTCAAAAAAGATTGGATGGAGTAACTATTGTATTCTCTTACAAATAGTTCCTCGTGTTAATTTTTTTTCCATGTCTAGAGAGGATAGAACAAAGCTTTGGCTGATAGCAAGGAAAAAAAAACAAAACCCAACAACTTGACCTCATGACTATTGTCCCAGCTCTTTAACTGCTCTGTTCTGACAGGTTGGATGCAAGCCCCCATCAAAAAAGGGCAATACAGAAATCTTCCCATGAAGCAATCAAAACCGTCTAGGTTCCTACTTTCCAAAATTTCCTGCTGGAAAGGTAGCAATAATGCTGGTAAAATAACGTTTTTTGGAATAGCCTATGGTATCTGAATTCCTTCTTTAATAAAAGCTGATATCTGTTAATAGACCTTCTCCCTTCTACCACGATGAAGTTAAAAGTGAGTACTAAGCTGAAGTAGAAATTACAGCATTTATCTTTGGAATCACACATTTAAACATTTTAAAGAAAATATTGCTACTGACACATACAAAGCTGTATATCTACTGAAATTTGTGTGGTTAAACAGCTTCCATCTAAAAGACTGAGATGCAAATCTAATGGTATACTAAAAATCAAGTTGGAACGCTATTATTATTCCAGAACAACCTCTGTATTTCTGCAAGATTCATCAGAATCATAATTAATACTTGAAGATTTCATCAACTTCACCTGCTCCTCTCCAACAACAAGCCCAGACCAACTTATCATATTCTGAAGAACTACTGGTGGCCAAATTTTTCATGGGAACAGGGTACAGAATCTCATAAAAATCATTTTCTTACAGCTTGCTTCCCTTCACACCACTTTTATATTAATCATCCCTTGAGATATTTTTTTTTTTAAAAAGGGAATATGTTGGGGCCAATTAGTAGTTAATAGTCCTTGATTCAGAGATTACAGTTTAAACAAGACAGCTCATTTCTTCATGTCTAGCAAATAAAAAACAACCCACGGTCTGTGACATCAAGTTTCTTTGCTGTTTTCAAGAGAAGGACAGAAAGAAGGAAGGATAAGTGGTGCCTGCTGAGATTTCTTCTGTCCCTGCTCACAGTTTTCATTACTTTCGCCTTCCCTGGCTCTCCTCCAGCATCCCCACTCCTGAAGCCTCCATGGCTTGGGACAGAGAGGTGCTTCAGGATGCTGCCAGCCCTGGAGAAAGGCAGGACCTTTGGGAGCCTGAGGAATGCAATCAGGTGGCTTGAGCTGAATGCTATTGTTCCTCCTGTAAGTGCTGGAATATCATGCAATGAATATTCCTATTTGCTATAGTTGCTTCTGCCCCTAATTTGTTGTCAGTAATTCCCCTGTTTAATCCACCTTGGGAACACAAAAAGCTCAGCTCAGAAATCCAGGCATAACTCAAAATTGGCCAATTCTGGGCAGTAATCCATGAAGAGTTAAATCCTGAAGTACTGCCAATTGTTAAAATTAAAGCTATCTTCAAGTAATATCCGGAGTGCTGTCACTTCTCAAAAAAAAATGATATCCACCCACAGGACAGCCAAATGTACCAACTGAATTTAAAAGGGCTGTTACACCATTCAGCGACTATCAAGTGTGCAAGCTGATCTTTGAAAGCAACAGACTTGTAGAAGAGGGGGCACACACTTCAGAGGCTCATCCAGCCCAAGAACACATCCTCCCCTGATTCACATCAACATACATAATACCTCCAAGATGGGCCAAAGCTCATGACTTCTGCAATGACAGCTTTCAGCAGTCAGCATTTCATTTTCAAAACAAAATATTCAACTCAGACAAAAACTGGGAATACAGCACCTGCAAAATTTTTCCCAGATGGACCTCTGAAATCCCTTACTGCTCTGGTTGTACTTCCAATATTTCTTTTAACAACAGGAGCTGAAGCCAAGGCTAACACACTGCTCTCTGCTTTCCTGATCCTTACAGCTGCTGTTACGTGCGTGCTGTTGCACTGAAAACACACACATCAAAATGGGCAGGGGATTCTAACAAGGGTGAATCTGTTTCTCACGCTTCATCCGTGACAATGTCACATACTCACGTCTAAGCAGCAAACTGCACAGGTTTGTAAAATGATGACTCCTACATCCATTCCTGAAAGTAAACGAGAACAAATCTACAAGCTTGTGCTGTCCTCCTATTCATGAGCTGAAATCTGTTAACAAATCAAATTATTTACTTGGAAATATCTACCCAATTAAAGCAAAAGAATTACATTTATATCTGCATCAAAAATAAGAACCAGGTAATTATAAGAAAGGAGTACGTATGCATAAAGAACACTTGGCGTACTATCCATCAGCTCACACTATACAGATCTATTCGGAAGGCACTAAATACATCAGACACCCAAGACAACCCTTACATGTTTCTGTGTTCCAGAACAGTGCCTACAAGCAAAGCACAGCCAGAGGTCAGTCCTGCTGTACAAAGGCTGACTTGTCTGTGTGGCACTGATCAAATCTCAGCTCTGCTTCAACCATTCTGCGGAGATGGCTCTTTTGGGACCAGCTGAGTTCCAAGAGCACATGGCTACAATAGCAGCTTTGTACCAAACTTAATGTCAAGAAGACCCAGGAGATCCATGAAAGGACTCTCCTTCATATTTGGGCAGATCCAGACAGAGTCCCAGACACTTACTGCTTTCCCTGTTGTTCTTGAGAAACCATTTGCTATCATGCTGCCAAAGCCTTCAAATGATCCAGCCACAGAACAGTCCCAAGCTGCAGCCAGTCACTCTCCACTTGCTGTTGCCTTAGCCAGCACTCAGCAATTCCTTCTTGTTCACTGTTACTTTGTCTATAGCTTTTAAATATCACTCATTACTGCAATAACTATGAGACATTGAGAAGAAAAAGAAGCTTTGCTTGCAATGATGATTAGACTGTATGCAGAGTATCTCCTGTCCTGCTTAACATGCATCTCAATGTAAAGCCAATTAAACAGGGAATGATTTGTGCAACAGGAGCGAAGAATATAAAATAACATAGAGTGCAAGGAATAAGCACCAAAAAGCAGCAAAACTGTACCTTAAGCCATAAACATTAAGTTGCAATTGAGAAAACAGAAAATAACAGCCAACATGACATAATACACACATGAAAAATGCACCCATAGATACATACACAGTCACAAGCTTCAAGTGAAGAACTACTAAAATTGCTGGGAATATTTCTATTAAAACATCAATTTAATACATTGTGGAAAAAGATAGCATTGATTACTGTATATGGAAGTAAGAACAAAAAGGATCATCACATTAGAATTACAGAAATCCATGCTGCTCCTTTAACTCCCGTCTTAAAAAAAAAAAAAAAAGAAAAGACAGTCAAAATAGAATACAGAGAGACAAGGGGTGATGAGGACAATAAAATGATTCCTCAAAATAATCTAATAAAAGATTAGGAGTCTTCAGCAAGGGGACCGATACAGAAGAGAAACAACTGAAAGAATAAAACTGTAAATTAAGAAAGTGTGCATAATCAGCCCCTGCTCACTTCTCCATAAACCAAGAGCAATGGCATCAAATCAAAACCAAGGAAAGTTTTAAAACCTCTACCCACAAATTCAGAGCAAGCATTTTTTTTTCTACATGGAGCATGTTGCAGCACCTGTACTGGAGGATGGTATGGACAACATGGACAACAGAAGTACTGTGGAGGTGCAAACAGGACTGCACAAACTGGCAGAGCACAGGTCCATCAAGGGCCATCACCTGACAGTGAACGCACCTCTGCACTTCTGCCTGCTGCAGTTAAGGATGGCAAACCAGAGGAAATTGATCATTGTATACTTTCCTCTTTTCCCTCCCCTTATATTTTCCTGAACATTTTTTCCTAAGCAGACAGCATGATGAACTAAAAGTAATTCTGAGCAATATACTCATTACTCAAATAAAAGGAAAACAAACTATAATACTAGTCTTTTAGGATTATACTTTATCCCATGTTTTTCAAATATATGAACAATGTATTTCAATATCTTTCAATGTACTAAGCAGTATTTCATTAGCAATACATTTTTTCTCATGGTAAAATTAATTAGCATAAGAAGAGACTGTAATTAAAACAGCTTGCGACCATCCCATGACTCCAACAGAGCTGGAATGGGAATTAATTTCCTGTTAGATTCATGACAGCAAATAATCTCTGCATCTGATAAAGGTAGTTAGATATTCATCTCCAATAAATCCCATGCCTCCCACATACTGTTCTGCTATTTCCTTTCTCCAGCAGCCCTTTCTGCAGCTGTTCTTTATAATTAGAAGGAAGATGTTGATGTGCAGAAGCCTTACTCCTGTTTGGAAAAAGGACAGGTCTAACAGGACGAGAATTGTGTGCTCTTTCACCAAAGCTGTTATGGAACAAGTTCAGCATGGATTTTAACATGGCAGCGTGCTCAGCTGAAAAGGCTTGACATTTTGTGTTGGAAACACATGACTAAACGTCCCATTGCAGTAACTACTCTGCATGCAATCAAACTCTGTATTATAAAGCTAAGCTTTGTAAGTATATATACATTATACCCCAAATTAGAACCAAAATCCTGTCAACTGCAGCATTTACACAAATACTGCTTGGTTAAATTGCAGATCATTTCATCTTTTACCACAAAAAAAAAAAAAAAAAAAAAGTATCTTTGGACAAAGAAAGCCATGTGCCTCTACTGCTATTGTCTCAACTCATTTCAAAGATTTCAATCTCATTTGCAGAGTGACAAGCAGCATACACAATCAGACTACAGCAGTCCCGGACAGCAGACACTCTCCAGACAACTAAAAAAAAGCTATCTGATAAGAACGATGTTTCTCCTTCCTCCAGAATTAAGATAAATGTAGGAACACTGGCGCAGCACTAAGCCCACGCTAGCAGGCCTAGCCGACTGAGGCAAATACATCACACTCCTGACATAAAGCAAGCATCTCCGCGCAGCAGAGCGTTATTGAAATGTCAGTGACAGAGGAAAAACCAGCAATTAACCCAAGAATGTTGGAGGAACACAAAGGAAAAACTTCGTACATATTTAATGTGTAACTCCCAAGACTTTGCCCCCACAGCTGTGCAGCTGGCTGTGAGCTGGGCTGTAAAGGATATACATCTTACTCTACAAGGGGCTGAAAAGGGGCCAAAGGAAATAGAGGACTTGTGAAAGAAAATAAAGTGAGCCTCACCATGCTGAGCGCTCAGGCTAGCTTTCTGTAGCTTATCTGTGAGAGACGTTCTCTGGCAGCCCGTCTGCACCAGCACAGAACAGGACGCTCACAGACACATTTTCCCAGGGTCTGCACAATCACAAGTGGTACTGCTGGAGTTCAGCTCGTTTCTGTGGCAAGAGGCTTGCAGCATCCTGCTCAGGCACGTACACGGGCCCAAAAGTCGTCTGCTGAGCAAACAGTCGTCTTCCGCTTTCTACAAGGGGAATTTCCCAGTTCCCAGGAAGGCTTCTAAAGCAAACTTGCCTCCATTTCAACCTTTCACAATATATGCACCTAAGCTATCAGAAGCCCAAAGAAAACGCAGTTTAGTCTGCTAAATTCACACTGATGCTAAATTTAATAGGGCTCATTGTACTCATTCATCTCAAACCCATTTTGCCAATAGCTTATTTCTCCAAGCTTCATCTAGAGGTGCATCCTTAGTTTACTTCTATAACTGCAATGAAAGCTATTGTCTGTAAAACTACTACTTACGCCAATTAACCAAAGCTATTAAGAAATGTCTTTTTAAGGAAAATAGCATTAACGAAGTGTACATCAAATATGAGCATATAAGCTTTTTTTCCTTAAACAGTTTTTAAATGCAGCTCAGCTCACAGCAATCTCCAGTTTTCCTATCCTTCTTAAAAACAGGACAGAGAATTACATACCACTGATGACACTCAGCACTTTCATCCCATTTCTGAAAGGCAATCTCCAGCTCTTCTTTCCCTGCAAGTGGTCAGAGGTAAGAAATTCAGCCACTTTCAGTCCTAGCCTCCTCTAAGGAGGGAGGGACCTCACGTGGAGCAGGGGCAGAGTGATGGTGAAGGACAGTCAAGTGACAAAGTGGTATGGACCAACCACAACCCTTTTCCCCTGCACTGCCCGGGGGGACCAGGTAGAAAAGGATGGGGGGAAAGTGTTTTTAGTTTGCTTTTAACTCTTACTGCTCTAGACTCTTAGTGATAGGCAATAAATTATTCTTCCTCATGATGAGTTTGGTTTGCCCATTTCAGTAAATGGTAAGTGATCTCCCTGTCCTTATTTCAACCTGCAAGGTTTTTTTTTGTCATCACATTTTCTCCCCCTGTTCTGTTGAGGAGGGGGAGTGAGAGAACAACATGGCAGAGCTTAGCTTGCTACTGGTGTGAAACCACCACATCCATATATAATTTCACACCCTTGCAGTGATATGGAGCATCCAATATCACTCAAAGAGATCATGTGAATTTTAAGCACAGTAGCAAATTTTCTTGACCTGTCAACATGATTTCACCCTATTTGGAAGTACACTCATCTGTAACAAAAAATATCTTCCCTAACGTGTCAAGAAAAGTTAACAAAGTTTGCAATGGTTTTGTTCTGATTCATTCCACAGCCTTAGATCTAGAATTTGCCTCACTTCCCTTCTTTCCTCTAAGAACCTGCAGACTCAAAAAAACGAGAATTAAGCACCTATTAAAGGCAAAAAGAACTATCCAAATAGAAGGTAAATTTCACATTTTAAATGGCTACAGTGGTTTCCAGAAAATAATTATATTAGTTATAATATTAAAAAGTATATTTAGTTATTTGGATAATAAACAGGATAGAGATGTTTTAGAATAGAATCTTTTGTCACACATCTTTAATAAAATAAATATGATAATTTGTTTTGTTCTGACCCACCTACAAACTTGCCAAAAAATCAAATTCAAGACAGTAAAGGAGAATGAAATGAAACTGATTTCACTAACTAAACAGACGCATTTAGTTTTTTTTAAGTACCTGCACATGTCAGCAACACAAGAAAAAACAAATGGAATAAAGCAAAAACTTATCTTACTATCACACAGGATATATTTGAGATAGGTTTGAGAAACAAACTTGTACATTTTTAAGTAGCTTTTGGTCCTCTTATGCTGCCTTTCAGAATGCATACCACCAACCACCACAGTACAACCACATAATGCCCCCACACAGTCTGCAGTGCAGGGTTTGTAAGTGTAGCATCAGGTTTAAACACCCCCTTCTCCTTTCCATGAACACACAATTCCTTACCATCAGATGCATATGTTTTCTTCTCATCCGTGTCTTCTGTGATTTCATACATATCACTATATGCTCGGGCCAGGCGCCAAAGAAAGTCTCTCTGGTCCGCATACTGCAGTAAAAACATAAACGAGATGCACCAACTATGTAAAACATCCATTCTGCCATTGATAGAACAAGAGGGAAAAATCAAGAGAGGGCAGATACTACAAGTTGCACAGACATTTCTGAAACCTTAAAAGGTCCAAGTCTACAAGAACTGAAGCAGAACCTCAAAAGAGGAAATTGAGTGGCTGAATTTATAAGCTTACAATGTTACACTTCTGGTACTAATCTAGTGACTGCTGCCCTCTAACAAGGCCTCCCTTTACTTCAGAGGTTATACTGGGGTCATTTTTTTGGCAGTCTCCACTAACCTGAAAACACTGGAGGAAGAAAACAACAACAACAACAAAAAAACAACAACCCCAAACCTTACCACTTCATTAAAATCAGAAATTGAATGTTATTATTCACGTTTCAGTCAGCACTCAGTTTCAATTCCTGGGTCATTCTTGAACCAGAGGTGCACTAGTAAAACTGGAGCAGTTATATTCTAACAAATGCAAGCTTTTTTTTTTTTTTTTTTTAAAAAAAGTAAACTTAAAAACACAACCATCTAATCTGGTTTATTTTGCAATGGTGCTGTAAATATAAAAAAAGTGGGAGATCACAATAAAGAAGCATACAAAAGTATTTCAGAAACTGACAACTCCGCCATTTCTTCCCAATTGGAAGGAAAAAACTCCCTTGGAATTAGAAATGATCAAGTCATCTTTTATATCTTTCCCTCTGTAACTCATGGAAACACAGGAGTAGTACAGGCTTTGCTTTTTAAAACCTAAAAAGTTGTCTTTAATGGCTATGTAGTTCTCAGATAAATGCTAACAGAGGGTGATGGTACAACTGCAGCAAAGGCAGTCCTGAATTAGCCACTGTAGATCACAACAGCAGCAATGCTGCATTCAGCAAGGCACATTACAAGGCTGGGTGCATCACTGTGCACGGCCAGAGATAAAAGCTAGCTCCCTGTGACAGCTGGAGTAGAACAGACCTGTGCTACATTCTCTCACCTCAGCTGCAGCACCAACATAAACTGAATCAGGATAGTTTTGTATCACATGTATGACACAGTGACATATCCAGGTTATCAAAACACTAGCTGAGTTTATTGTATAGACATCCCGCTGTTACTTTGCATTTGTGCGGTGTTCACTCAGGGAAAGTGATGACACGATGTAGTGGAGCTCCAGGACAGATAGGGACTGGGAACTGGCTGCTGCTGTAGCCTGAACCGTTTTGGTCTTCAGCCAGCTCCTAGGCTGCTCCTGAGAAAGAGGGCAGCTGAAAAGGGGCCCAGTTGTTGTATAGAACCTGGATCCCACTAAGAAATGCAATTTCCTCTTTCCCAGCTACTTAGCTAAAAACACAAATCACTGCTGGAAGATATAAGAAGGCAACCTTTACCGCCAGTTTATTATTCAGAAGCAGCTGGAATCCCTCTCTCTTCTCTTGCTCATGTCCATTATGCAAGCGGTCAGCCTGCTGTAGTAGCTGACCCAGTCCTTCCTCCAGCAAGGAATCTAAGATTAAAGGTGTTTCATCCTCGTTGACAAGATCCAGGGAATCCCGGCGCACTGTTCTCACTGTTTCACAGCTCACTTCGTCCTCCCCTTCTTCACTCTCTCTCTCTGACTCCCGGTCATAGTCAGACTCCGCATTGGCTGTGGTGTACCTTTCAGGAAAAAAAAAAAAGGAAAAAAAAAAAAATAATGGAAAATTAGTCTGAGGAGATGCTGGGCTATGACACATATGGTACACAAAAAACAACTCTTCCTAACAGAGTAATGTATCTCAGTTTATCTCAGAGAATGCTGTGTGATACAAGCCTTTCAAATGACACACCATTCATTATTTCTCATGTAACATATACAACCACAAAAGGTTGAAGAAAGAAAGGAAGCCCCTGAAAAGTTAAGTAGAGCCCAGTCACAAGGTCCATATCTTGTCCACATACTTTAAAAGCTTCCCTTAGGCCTTTTAACTGTAAGAATTAAACACTAAGAAGAGAGCTAGAACAATTTAGTTAAATGCATGAATTGTAAAAGAAAATTTCAACAAAAGATCCAACACGCTCATCCACGTAGAAAATATAATTTGAGATTTTTAACCTGTTCCAGGAAATTCAGACATAATAGCTGTTTTGGCAATACCTAATACCTCCATTATATTGTTTGAGTGCTAAACACAAAACAGCTTGTTCCCACTGAAAAGGTACAAAACAGGAGGGGAGCAATCCAAACTATTTGGCTTGAGCAAAAGTCAAGCAAGGAGATGGCAGATGAGCCAAAGAAGGGCACCCCATGAACAAAAACCTAGGCAGTGATTAGCTGCTAAATTAGTCAAAAGAAACAGGATAAAGCTTAGATCAAAACTGCTGAAAATGGCTAAAATTCAGCTCCCCCACATCATACACAGGCACCTAAGTTGCAAATTTAAAGCAGCATAATATAATTGTGGTACAGTACCTACTTACAGAATGAGTGTGAGGGCATAGTTTCAAACAACTTGAAGAAGATTTCTTGACCTATTTGACCCCCTCACATTCTTCTGTGAGTGCTTAACTGGAAGGAGCAGCCCAAGTTAGCCAGGAATTTAAGAATTTGTACTTTTATATTCGGATTTCATTAGTTTATCTGTGTAGAAGGCAACCTTCCTGAAGCAGTAAGCTTCAAATCCCATAAATGTTTAATTCTAGACGATATTTGTTGCTGTTTCCTAATTAACCTGTGCCCAAGTTAAATGCTGAACTTCTAAAAGTTAGAATTAAAAGCTGTCACAGCCTGGGAGCATTCGGTAACTTTAGCTGTATTCCCTTTTGTCCTGGCCACACTGTTCTCCAAGGCAGAATCCATCACTCTGCATGTGAAGCTAGCTGCCTTTGTCTGGAGATACAGATATGTGACTAGTGTGCGTATCTAAAGAAAGCAGTTACACTAATTTGGCCACAGACAGATAACAAAGTACATTTGGCTATCAAAACTTCAGTTTTCTAAGAACCACCAATTATGCTCAAGCATTTCCCTTTCTGGTAGAAGGCAAATAGCCTCATTCACCACAGGCTGCAACTATAAATTTTAAAAAGTACTATTTTGTAGTTTAAAAAATATACAAATAAGACAAGAAGTAAAGTAACAGTCATCTGGCATCCCTGCACAATGTGGAAACCAAACACAAGGTGACGTGCTGAAGGTTTTTCATTAAATTCCGCACTGCCTACTTACAACATGGTGGTAGGTGACACTGGCATGGCTCTCATTCAGATCGAGCTAAAAGCTTAATTTCATGGTATTTTCTCACGGTTAATGATATTATTAGTTCCTTAGACTATGTCATTTTCAGTACTTAAACAAAAACTCCTCAAATTTCCTCTGTGGCCGAGATTTAGCCCAATTCATTATTTCCCATCCTAACCCACTAAGCAGCATGGCTGTGGGCTCCACTGCGGTGATATTGTTTCACTGCAACATTTCACTGGTGGCTGCAAAGATTTCAGTACTTAAACCACTTTCCACGCTGAAGGATCCTGAAACACAGTAAGGCCTTTAAAAACAAGCAGCAACAGGTGGCTCCTATACACTCCTTTCTTCACCACAAAAATGTGTTTTCTCCAAGACAGCTCATACAAGATGCTGCCAGCTTAAAAAGAGATGTAATGCTGTATATAATTTCATAAACTCAAGAGTTTTTAGAAAGATTAAGGGATTTAGATATTACCGGCCTATTTTCCCAAGTTTATGATGATGGAAAGTCCTTAAATGCTTTGGTATGTTGAGGCCTCTGGCTAGTACACATCCCAACAGAAAATGAAAACACACTATCTGGAACTGAAAAGCACATGGAAGGAGGTGAAGAAGCCCGAAAGACCAAAGCAGTGCCAAAGCAATATACAGAAATTAAGTTAGGTAACAGCCCAAGACCCCCAGGCTCCTGAAAGCTTGTGGAGATTTTTGTCAATTGTATGTGAAATCGGAGAAGATGTGGTTTATATGTGGTTTATATGTGGTTTATATGGTCCATGTGGTTTATAAAATAAAGCTGAAATGTGACTTTTTTTCACCCCCTGAATTTCATTAAAAGCATGCAATTGCCAGAAATGAATATACGGCTGAAACGTATCTAAGGATAGTCTTATTCTTCCTCCCAGCGGCTGCTAAAAAGCTCAAATATTCTTTTTCCAAAAAGTGCATTTTCTACCCTGATTTTCTACAATACAATACAGTATTTACATCTCTAGAAGAAAACACTGCATGCCAAAGGCAGCTGGTCCTGAACAGACTAACCTTACACTTATTTATGTAGGACAAATACCACAGTGACAAGATACACCATTCAAATATCCTATACATACATATATTTATATTTACCTCAAACGAGAGCTGCTTATCCATTAGTTCTTCACTCCAGTCATTAAAACTTCTTATAGATTTTAAATAAAAAGTAAAAAATCCCCTAACCATGAGAAGGTTCCTGATAAAGTAACAAGGTTTTAGAGTAAAATATGCCCCCACTCCACACTTCACTTGAGGTCCTCCAAGAAGAGTCTGAGCAAACCTTAGGATCCGTCCTGGCCTCTATTGTGACTTAAAAATTTCTAATGATCAGATGCCACTTGGGGCTGGTATCTGTTGAAAAATATCACCCTTTTCAATATGCTTTATGAAATATCTGTTGGCAACCTGATGATTAAACACATCTGTTGTTATCTGGATGGCACAGGTCCTGCCTTCAACTATATATATATACAGACAAACATATATATATATATATAATTTATTATGTAGCTTTCTGACACATTACACGACCGTGACTCACTTACTCCCAAATTTTGCTTTCATATGAACACACACTTCAGACGAATGAAGCAGTTCTATCACCTGAATGACACCATATCAGCTTTCCTGCCTCACCAATTCCAGTTACTGAGACTGAACACTAAAACGACCTATTTGGAAGTAAGAAAGCCTGCTTTCCCACAGATCTGTGTCCTTTGTTCTAGGAGGCTGCTCCAGTAATTGCAGCTTTGTGTCCTGATTACAAACCCATGTTGCAAAGTGTCAGTGTGCACCAGGTGACTGGTCATTACGCCACTACCAAACAGCACCTTTCATCCCAATTCTGCCTCTCTTTCTCTTTGTGCCTTAATTAACTTCTCTCTTTAAATTGTATTTCATGTCAACTTCATTGGGAAAATGTTTAGTGCCAGCACTGCGTGTTTTAGAAAATGTCTACATACTTCAAAAGCTGTAAAATTCATCTGATTAAGGCACAGTAGCCTTTCATCAGAAAGGCAGAAGTCTGGCACATGTATGCAGCAGACCTCTTCCTTTAATATCACAATACTTGCATTTATACTGGATTCTTTGTGTGTGTTCTTCAATTATACTGTAGTTTTCACCTGGTTTTAGATTAGAAGAACCTAAGCAACAAAAGTGATCACTGATACACACTGAGAAAAATTCACAAGAAATACCCGAGCCAACGACATGTTAGTTAACGGGAGTATGTTTAGATTTCTCAAGTTTTCCAGACATTCTAAAATGTATTATGTATGGAAATTTTATTTGTAGCCTGATAAATCTCTCACTTGATTTTCAGGCTGGGGTCCTAATACCCTTCTTCCTGCAAGGTTTCCTAATCAAATGTTTGTGGTTTTTTTTTTGTTTTTTTTTTTTAAGTCTCTCCTACCACCTCCCTAAAAGTCATGCTTGAAATCACAGCACTTATTTCTGGCAAAAGCTCCTGATCACCCATCATACATTAAGAATGAATTCCTGAAACTCCCAACTCCCACTAACAAACACCTTCTGAGGTTTTATCATGTGTGTGTGTTTGCTTCAAATTGTGCCGTGTCATTCAGATTCTCAGGGAGCTGTATCTGCCTTCAGCAATCACTATCAAAGTGTAATAAAAAAAATCTATATTCCAAAGTTATGATCCAGACCAACTGGAGCATTGCTGATTTCCCTATAGTACACTGTTAACTTTCCTACCAAGCTGCGTACAGTAGCAAAGACATGTCCCGTGCTGATAACCACCACTGGAAGGCTTCAGTTTTCTTTTTAAGGAGCAGTCTTTATCATTGGGGCCTCAGAGGGAAATAACTTTCCCTTACATAATACATCAGGTGGACTTATTGCAATAAAAGCAAATAAAACCAGGATGACAGCCAGCCAGCAGGGAAAAGAAAACAAACCTTTTCTTTGCATGACACTGCTCATAAGTAAGTAATTGGGCACCAAAGTCTATAAAAGCTGCCTCAGACATGGTGTTCTGCTTACCCGCCTTCGCTTTCTCCATCATCTGTGGTAGCTGCTCCCGAGTTGGCTGTGAAATAAATTGAACTGGACCCCGTGGAATCACTTCTTTCCCTATGGAACGGGAAACGCCTTCGGCGTGTCACTCTCTGCGTTTCTTCCAGATGGCACCTGTAAGAAAGGCAAAAAGAGAAACAAAACCCACTTGATGGTGAGATTCTGCTTCCGTATGCTACCTCTCTCTAGCAGATTCTATCCAATGTGCTCTATACCCCAAAAAATTCACAAGGTGACTTGCTCTTGCTTACACAAACATCTTGCTACCATCAGTACCATGGTATTCTACTCTTGAAGCAAGTCTGACCACAGCAATACATATGCAAAAGGATAATCATATCACATGCCTTCCTCTGATTTCCTCAGTGAACAAAGGCAGAGGAATCCTGAAGCCCCTTGCAGAACCTAAGACCTTTTATTATGTATCATATGTCACCTACAGTTGGCAGCACTTAATGACAAAACAGCAGTAACAAGAGACAAAGATTTACAAAACAAATAACCTTCCTAGTCTAGAATATGTCCTAAGCAAGTGTCAATACTTACTATTCCAGAAGAAAAAAAATGCAAACTTGGCTAAATATACATTTTTACATATTTTTATATTAATCTCACTGGAGGCCAAGACGCCAGTGGAAACTAAGGAGACTTTTTTTCCACTTTTTCATTCTGCACTTAACATACGCTTAATTAATCATGGCTGTTTTCCTGTGCTATGGAGTACAAAAGCACAACGATAGGAAAAGATGAGGAAGGAGAAGGGTCGATACTCACCTGACTTCACCAACGATTTCTCCAGCTAAGTGCTGCAGGCTGTTTCGTAGCTCCTCCACTTCTTTCCTTAGCTCTGCAATGTTTCTCAACATGAAGTCCAGGCGGTCGAGAACATCCACCTGTTCGTCCTGTGTCAGCAGAGGTGTGTACACAACACCATCTCCTGCCTCTACAGGAACTGGCATTTTGGACAGGGCTTAAAAAAAATGAGAAAAAGTTCATTAGATGCAAATGGAAAGGGATTTCTCGTAGGAAATCTCAGTTCAGCTTTGTTTTCAGAAAATGGAGGATATAAGAGTTAATCTTGAGTACTGCCTCCTGACCTGGCCTAGGGTTTTGGGTTCTTCCACTGGTTTACCACTCCCCTCTCTGACACCAGCACATAGCCACACCTAACAGTTGTGCAACACTAATCCAGGTGAATAAAGCTCTTTTAACTACACTTCCCTAGATATCCCTTTGTGAAAAATCTAGAAAAAGAGCAAAATCTATGCTGAACATCACTAGGACCACTGCAGAAAAGCAAATTGCTGTTTTTAAGAAGTCCTGACTGCAAATTAATTCAATTTCTGTTCTGCATACTTCTGTATCAACATTACATGTGAAAACTAGTCTACTTTTCTTTTGAATTGCAATCAGCTCTGGAGGCCACCAGCCAGGAGAACAACCAGCCTACAAGGTAACACGTGGCAATGAACAAGGGCAGTACAGCTAACTGTGGACAGACTATTCTGTCCCCAGTGTTAAACAAATGTTAAATAAAAATTATGTTAAATATCTTAAATAACAAATAAAAACGAACAACGATACAAGCCAAACCAAACCAACTAACCAAAAAAACCCAACACCCAAGCCACAACTCTATTCTTATTCAGGAAAACGAAACAGAAACCCAAAGAGCAGACAACGGGCTTCAAATTGCAGCTATCATCAACACACGTCATCGGCATGGGCCAACCTACAACATTTACCAGTTTGCCTGATCTTTTAAGTCTTCTGGCAGATACAGTGAGATCACCCAGCCCATACAAACAAATGAACATTTGTGAATTTTAATTCATTACCTCCTCACAGGACTGTTTACAAGTCCGTCCGTCCCCCCCCCCCCAACACAGAAGCAGTGACAGGTCTTTAGGTAACCCAGCCGAGGCATTCAGGTGAGAGCACTCTTTTTTTTTCCTTTTTTCTTGTTTTTTGGTCTTTTTTTTTGTTGGCTGCAGAGCTACGGGAGCACCTGTCCGTGGCCAGTCCCCTCCTGCCAAGCCCTGCTCCTTTTAAAACCCGAGCGATGCCACAAACAGACGCAGCCTCGTTTTCTACCCCTGCAGCTTTGCCCAAGCTTGGGAGAAAAACAAAACAAAACAAAACAAAACAAACAAAAAGGAATTAAAGAAAAAAGAAGAAAAAACCTGCCCCCACGTGCGTTAACCCCGCGCTCCCCGCGCCGGTCCCTACCCTGGCTCCGCCGCCCCACGGCCTCCGCGCAGCCCGGGCCGAGCCCGCCGGGCCGAGCCCGATCCCGGTCCTGATCCCGATCCCGGTCCTGATCCCGATCCCGATTCGGATCCCGCTCCGGATCCCGGCCGTCTCCCGTGCGGCGCCGCCGGAGCAGGCCGAGGCCGAGGCCGAGGCCCAGCCCCAGCCCCAGCCCCGCGGCGCCCAGCGCCAGTCCCAGCCCCAGCGACGGGCGGCCGGGCCCGGGCCGCGCCATGGCTGCAGGGGGACGGGGCGGGCCGGGCCGGGAGGACCCGGGGGGACCGGGGGGAACGGGGCCGGGCCGCGCTGTGGCGTCAGGAGGCGTCAGAGCCCCGCGCCTCGGCCGGAGGGAGGGGCCCGGCGGGGGCTGGGCCTGTGCGAGGGTGTGTGTGAGTGTCTATGTGTACATGTGTGTATGTGCACATGTACCTGTAGCAATACCTGTACCTACACTTGTACCTGCACCTGTACGTGCACCTACAGCAACACCTGTACCTACACCAACACCTGTGTTGATACCTACACCTACCCCATACACCTGTACGTACACTTGTACCTATACCTAAACCTGCACGTGTATCTGTACACCTAAACCTAAACCTACACCTATACCTAAACCTACACCTAAACCTATAGCTGCACCTACACCTAAACCTAAACCTACACCTAAACCGACACCTGCACCTATAGCTGCGCCTACACCTAAACCTACACCTAAACCTAAACCTACACTTGCACCTACACCTAAACCTAAACCTAAACCTACACCTAAACCTATAGCTGCACCACACTGCCCCAGTTCCTACAACTACACCACCACAATCCCTACACCACCACAATCACAGCAACACCACCACAAACCCTACAGCCACAGCACAGCCTCGCCAACAACCGTGGTGCCACCAGCACCCAACGAAACCCTTGTGCCAGGGACCTGCCCCATCCCTTTCTCACTGATACAGATATTTCGGGCAATGACTACAGGAGCACCTTCCAGCGGGCACGGAGATGGAAGGCTGAATTTCTTCGTGCGGTTATTACGTATAACCCAGGGCAGCACAAATTCATGGTCCTGCGGATATTAAAGATGTTATCAGAGTAACACCGTGCTGCAGCCTGCTGTTCCTGTTCGTCTCGTGTCGCACTTTAATGAAAGTAGTAAAAACAAGGTTTTGTGAAAGAAATAATTTCCGGAAATAATAGCTCCTGCTTGAGCCCCGTTACTCTTTCCCTTTAACCCCTCATGATTCAGCAGAAAAAAAAATTGGGCTGGTCAGGTGGAGTGTTGTAAAGACCTGATATCCCCACTGGATTTCATTTTCTTTCTTTTTCTTTTGGTTTTCATAAGCTCCTTTGGGTTTATCACCGTAACAGGCTCAGCTGCTCACATAATATCCTACAGCCTGCCTTCCCAGTCATTACCTTTTTGCCCTGAAACGTGCCAGTCCTGCAAACAACCCCAAAATTGCGCTGGTGTTTTTGTCATTGTCATGAAACCCTTCTGAAACAAAGAGATTGCTGCTGAAGGTAAAGCAGTAATAATGTCCTTTCCCATTTCCCCACAAATCCTTTTGCTGGGGCCAGAGGGAGGGCATAAATCCTAAATCATCAGTGAAGCTGCTGACACTACCAGACCCATCATGTAGGTTACTGGAATACAGTGGGGCTCTAGGGAAATGAACATGCATGTAGACTGATTTAAGTTCTTTTTATTTTCTAAATGCTTTACTTTTCCTAAAATAACCTTGTAATTTGGTTTTACAGAGACACTTTGGGTCTGTTTGCTAACAGATCTCCAGCAGACGTGCCAGACAGGATGCTGACGCTGTGACCAGTGACAAATGGCCTCGCATCTGACACACAAACCAGAGCTTAGCAAGAAGCACAGATGACTTTCAGAGGCATTTTATCCTTATCTCTCTGGGGGAGGAAGTCTATTTCTCCCACATGACATCAAAATGTGGAGTGAGAATCACCAGCTCCTCATAAAAACACACAGCATTATCACTTGGAGCAGGATCAAAGCCAACAGGTTGCAAGGACCCAGTGCTGTGGATGAACAACTTGCTTGGTAATTAGGAAGCAATTCTTCATTACTAAAAGGCAGTGGAATTATTTTCATACGCCTCAAGTTTTCATTAAGCGTGGTGTTCCTGGAATAGCAAATCTTTTGATGTAATGAGTGCTCCTCATCCCTGGAGCAGAGGGGCTCGCAGGTGACTTGGACCATCAGCTCTGGGTCTGGAATTGTGGCCTGAAGGCTGGTGGAGGGCTCTGGGAGCACTCTGCAGTGTGACATCTCTCAAAACCTCACTCTTTGCTGGCTGAAGGCTGGACAGCTTCCAGGAGTCTGAAATGGTTATTTTAGAGAGCAAACCATTCATAGGACTTGCCATGATACAGAGGGTGTAAAGAACCACTGGCTTTTGGTTGAGATCGCAGTATTTTAGTTGGAGATGGACTCTGCCTAAGGCAAGGAAGATATTAATGATAAAATTAATGGCAAAATCATGAGCTCCAGGCTTTTGCGTTTTAATTTCTCTATCCCACAGTAAATGCAGTGAATCTGTGGGCTGGTTATATTTTATAGAATTGTAGAGTGGTTTGGGCTGGAAGGGACCTTCAAGACCAGCTGGTTCCAACCCCCTGCCATGGGCAGGGACACCTCCCACCAGACCAGGTTGCCCAAAGCCCCACCCAGCCTGGCCTTGAACACCTCCAGGGATGGGGCAGCCACAGCTCCTCTGGGCAGCCTGTGCCAGTGCCTCACCACCCTCTGAGTGAAGGATTTCTTCCTAATGCCTTAACTAAAGCTCCCCTCTTTCAGTCTTGGGAGCTGCAAAAAGAAGGGAGTGTTACCAGAAAAAGCCACTGATGTCAGATGGGGAAAAGCAGAGCTCTTCATGTGCTACTGTTGTAACAGTGCGATGATCTATGGCAGAGCCAAGTGACCTTTTGCTTTCTTTTCCACAAATTATTGCTGCCCATGTCCAACCACGACTTTAAGTAGACAGGTCGGAGCCAGCGCCAAGGGGCGATAATTGCTTTCTGATGATGGATGGTACCGCTGGGCTGTACTGCACCGCATTTTATGGCTTGCTCTCACGCCACTGCCATGCAGAGTGCTTGGGCTGCCTCCCAGATTTCGGTATCTCGACAGGAAATTCAATACCAAAATATTGTGTGCAGGCTCTGTTTTTCTTTTTCCTCTCTTTTATTCCCTGCTTCCCCCCAAGAAAGAACCTTGTAAGAGCCAAAGCAGGCAGCGAGAGCAAGCGCCTGGCAGCACGCCACTCTGCAAGAGCCCTGGATGATTTTTTTTCCTTCTTTTTTTTTCTCTTTAATTTGCAGAGAGATGCAAGGGTCTGGATTTCACCTCTGGGCTTCTTCCCATGGCCAGTGGGATGGGAACACACTCACAGCAGAGACCACCTGGTCTGGGTCACCGGGTGGTAGATTTGGGTGCTCCTGTGGGAAGCAAACACAACCGAGTTGAAGTTAGCAGGAGAAAGCACTTCCTTTTCATTCACTGGGTAATGGTGGCAAAATTATGCCTCAGCTTCTCATGTTAGAAGCCAAACACATGTTTACACCAGAAAATAAGTGTTAGGAACAAACATTTGGCCTGTTCTGACACTAGGGAATTTGGGAAGACCGTTCTGGGCATGCAGGTGATCTGAAGGAGCAGGGGTTTAACCTATGGGGTGAGGTATCGACATACAGCTCAAAACGAATACATCAGGATATTTGGGGCACACTTTAGGAATATGACAACATCAACGTCCATTAGTTTGTTTTGTTGTTTCTTTGTTTTTGTCATGCCCAAACCAACAGGCATGATAGGAACAGCAAAAATTGTCTCTGAGTATTCCCTTTAGACTAGTGAGCAGAAATGTGTATTTTTCTCTCTCGATCCCTGCCGGAGTTAATCAGTAACCCGTGGCAGCGCAGATAAACTGGCCCCAGGTCAGGCAGGAAGGACACGATGTGCCACAGCCTGAGCTCGGCCACATGGGAACATCCTTCTGCCTTCTCCTGAAGCCTTATTTCTGAAGATCAGTAAGAAAAGTAGGAGCTGATTATAGTTGCTGATGAGGTGCATGGAAAGATTTCTGTGCAAGTTTTGAGGGTATAGAAATATTTGTTATTTGCGGAAATGTTCATTGTTTTACTTGTAGCTAGAGCAGGTGTTGAGGAAGGAATTCCTCCATCAGCTCCCACATAGGAAGCACTGATGCTCTGGACTTGAGATATGAGCTGCCCCTGAAATTTTGAAGGCATTTAAACCATCACATTTCCAGATAAAAGCTGCAGGGTCCTGGGCTCACTCCTGCCTGGTTCCTGGTCCTTTGTCTCCCCGTCCTTCATCTCCCTGTCCATTGTCTCCTGCTCCAGCACCTCTTGAGCCATCACCTCCTGTCTTTCAATTCCTGTCCTCCATCTCCCTGTCCATCATCTTCTTATCCATTATCCCCCTGTCCATCACCTCCCAGTCCATTGCCTCAGTATCCAATGTCTACTGGTCCACAGCCTCCAGGGCTATCATCTCCCTGTCCATTGACTCTTGCTCCATCACCCCCAGATTCATCATCTCCTGTCCTTCATCTCCCTGTCCATCACCTCCCTGTTCACTGTCTGGGTCCAGTGTCTCCTGATCCACTGCCTCCTGGGCTATCATCTCTCATCCTTCATCTCCAGGTCCTTCATCTCCTCGTCCATCATCTCCTGCTTGATCACCCCTAGAGCCATCACCTCCTGTATTGCACCTCCTCTCCTTCATCTCCCCATCCATCACCTCCCCATCCATCACGTCCTGTCCTTCACCTCCTCTCCTTCATCTCCCCATCCATTATCTCCCCATCCACCACCTCCCTGTCCTTAATCTCCCTACCCATTACCTTCCTCTCCATCACCCATCTCCTTCTACCTCCTCGTCCTTTTTTTTTTTTTTGGAGGGGGGGGGGACGGACGGAGAGCAAACCCAGGACCGTTGCGGAACCCTTGCGGTTTCTTGAACCACCCGGGCCACCTCGGGAGCCCCCCGGGGGGCTCCCCTTCGGGGAGGGATCTGCGCGGCGGCCGCGTCCTTCCCCGCGGGCGGAGCGGGGGCGGCGGCGGCAGGGCGGGACGGGAGCGGCCGCCCCCGGCCACAGCCCCCGGGGGTGGCGACGGCAGCGGTGGGGTCGGGAGCATGCCGTACCTGCTGGTCAGCACGCAGATCCGCATGGTGAGTCCGCCCTGCCGCTGCCCAGCACCCCCGGGGGCTGCGGGGCTCGAGGGGAGCGCCTGGGGAGAGGGGAGACAGAGAGGGGGGCGATGGAGATGGGGGAGATGGAGATGGGGTGATGGAAATGGGGGTGATGGAGACGGAGGAGATGGAGATGGGGTGATGGATATAGGGGTGATGGAGATGGGGGTGGTGGAAATGGGGGGGAGATGGAAATGGGGGGATCCTCGCGAGCACGGCACTGCTGCCCACAGCATCGCCCTGCACCTGCTACTGGGGGGCTTACTCCAAGGTGCTGGGGTTGCTGTTGGGTGAACAGGGCTGTGGGCAGCCACCCTTGCTCTCCTCCCTTCGTCCTGAGCCTTTGCCTGGGGGAGGTGGGGAGCAGGAGAGCACCCAGGTGCCCCTCCTGCTGCTCTGCTCCCCTCAAACAGTGAGCAAGATCGCTTGGGAAACTTGTTGCAGGAGCCTGTGAAAAGTCAAAGAAAGTAATCCACGTGTGCTCACCGTAGGTTTTTTCTCTTCCCCAAAAAGCCCCGCTGGCTGTGCCACGGTGGAAAACTGGCAGGGCGTTACTGGCAGGGCCACGGTGGAAAAAGGGCAGGGCGTTACTGGCACCAGGGTGGCTGCACAGCACCCAAAGCCACTGCAGGGACTGCAGCTGAGACCCGTTGTTCCCCTAAAAAGGCACAGAGGAAACCTTGCTTCCTAGTGATTGCTGCCCCACTGGCAGCCAGCACGTCCTGCCAGGCCCGCAGGAGCAGGCAGATGTCTAGAGGGTTCATTTTTTGTTTTCCCAAGGGGAACGATATCAAACACTGTCTGAAGGCCAAAGTGCGATGTTGCGGTTTTGCAACGGGAAGGGTGCGATGGGGAAAGGAGCAAACCAACAAGCTGGCAGGAGTCTGGTGAGAGATGCAGTCTGTCCGAGGAGTTTTTGTTGCACCAAAACATCTCTGCAACAATATTTGGTGTCACACCACGCACGCGTTTTGTAGCGTTTCAGGGAAACGTACGCAGCAGGGTGGACTGAAATACCTACAGGTTAATGCACTTTGCCCTGCAGACTTTGGAAACTCTGCTCTTTAGCAGCGCAAAGCAAACATTCACAGCCTGAAACCTGGCATCCAGCCATGGCTGGAAAGGGTCTGTGCTGGCAGAGCAGGGCGGGGATGGATGTTGCTGTCTTTTGCTGGCAGCAGCTGGGGTGGTGACAGGGACAGGTTGCTCGTTCCCCTGTGGCACACCTCCCATGGGATGAAGGCAGCCAGGATCAGATGCACAGGGACCAGAGGCTCTTCCTCCTCCTTGGTTTGTGTCTCCTCCATCTCTCCGTGCAGCTGAGCGTACCTGCATGTTTGCACAGTGCACGGGGATGTTTGGTTAGCAGTGCTGTGTGAGCACTCTGTAATTGGGGTCTGACAGAGGCTCACAGTTAATGTGCTGTTTGCTGGTTTGTAGATGGGTGCTGCCAGGGTTTTACCCTCTCTGCTCTTCAGCCTCCTCAGACCACATCCACCTGAGCTTTCCACACCAAATACCAATTCCCTACTGTTGCTGCTGTCAGGGTGCCTGGCTGTTTCATTGCCTACAGCCCCTGTCCTGTGCCAGGGCTGAGCTTCCTCCAAGGGGTGATGGAGAGGGGTCAGAAAGGAGCTGGGTGATGCTTAACTTGCTTTGGGTGCTACTCAGGGTTCAGCAGCCCCCTGCACGTTACAAATTACCGCTGATTAATGTAGGTTGATGATGGCAGTGCCAGCAGGTGGGGACATTCTTCCGAAAGTTTTCACTTGCAAACTTTTGTGTGTTGTGTTAAAAAAGAGAGTTAACAGGAGTACTAGCTCCACCTATTAGAATCAATTAAAAACCCTAAGTTTTTTTGTTGTTGTTGAAGGCTGTGGTCTTTGTTTTTTCTGGCTTTGGTGTTGTGGGCTGGCTGGGTGCTCCCCATCAGTGCGGGGACGGTCCAGAGGCAGGCAGTTATTCTGGAGGTCACGCTGGAGTTATACTTCTCCACTACAGCCTGTTACTTGGTTCTGGAAATTGTCCAGACCAGGAGTATCTCACAAAATAACACCTCTGGAGCACTGAGTGACAACGTCCCTGTCCCCTTCATGTGACATGTGTGAAAGCCACCTGGTGGCTTTGATGGAGCGATGACTCATGGCTGCAGCCCGCTGCTCCAACAGAGCGTGACTGCCCTGCCTCATCCCATGGGTGCTTCTCTGCCCGAACCACCCCACAGCACCTCCTTGTCCCCATCTTCTCACCCTTCCTTGCTAGCAGAGCAGTTCCAAAGCCACCCTCTGCCAGGACAGGCAGAGAGCCTCTAACTGGCCTGGGGACTCATTTCAAAACAGATTTGCTGGTTTTGTGTGATGAGGCCACGAGTCCCACCCCACTGCCGCCCTACAGACTTCCCAGAGCTGGATCCCAGGGAGCAGAGGCACCGTGAGCTCAGCCAGCAGGTGGCTCTCCAGGAGCAAAGCCACTAAGGTCCCCTCCTGGGACACGTGGGTGGCTCTGTCCTGAGCTGAGACACCTTGCCTCTGCTCCTGCAGGCAAAGGAACCCACATCAGTGCTTTTAAGGGTGGCATTGGAAACCTCGTTTTCCTGAGGACACAATTCCCTTCCTGGTACCACTCACTGTCCCGAGGAGCGGGGAGGGTTGACCACGCGGCTGCACATCGCTCACCGGCTCTGCTGCCTTTCCCTGCAGGAGGTTGGCCCCACCATGGTGGGAGACGAGCATTCGGATCCCAGCCTGATGCGCTACCTGGGGGCCACCAAGAGGAACATGCTGGGGAACCACTTGTAAGTGCATTTCCGTGATGTTTCAGGTTCTCTCCTCTCCAGATTTACCCAAGGGCATCGCTCCTCGTATTCACCACAGCACCTTCCAGTTGCACACCCACTTTTAATCCCAGCACTAATTGGATGCTGGAGGGGCACACACGTGTCCTTGGCCCTGCCTCTTAGTGCTCACCCAAGGAAACGCTTCCTGATACATCAGGAGGTGATTCTTTTTTTTTTTTTTCTCCTCACTGTGACCCCATTTTAGCTCCTTCTCCCCATCCTTACATGCTTGGGATGCTTCTCGTTGCTACCTGACACATGTCCTGGCTGAAATAAAACAGGCACAGTGAGCACTTTAATCTTTCTGCATAACTATCTGCCTTTATCCCATCCCTAGCTCTCAAAGACAGATCTCCTCTGTCTTGTTACCATTTCCAGCCCCAAGATGCTCAGGAGCAAATCGAGTCCATCCTCACTCCTGCACAGCCTTGCGCTGGCCTGTTTTGGTGCCAAATGACCCCAGATGCTCATCCACAGCCTGTCCTGCCCACTCCCCACCCTAGCTTGAGTTTTCTCCCCGTTATTGAGCACCTGAGCCAGCCCCTCGTGACAGCTCCAGATGCCTTTCCTTGGGCAGCTGAGCCCCAGGGTTAGAGCTGCTCCATGTCCCCAGCCTGTGCGTTCCTAAGCCATACATATCTGACACTTCCCTGCATCCCCACGTCTCTCTCTGCCCACACCAAGTTTGACAACAGCTTTCAGCAGGGTGCAACTTGGAAATACTGCCATCCCGTTTCTTACATCTTGGCCCACTTCCCTCCCCCCCCCCATTTGGTATCTCAACTTCTTGTTTTTCTCCAAGACTAAGCAAAACAACCCCCCTCCCAAATGCAAATTAAAACAGAGGGGAACAGTCAGATTTCTGCTCAAGCTTGCCCACTCGCGCCACAGCACAGAGGAGGAGTAGGAGGAAAACCAGGCGTGAAGCAGAAGGGGCTTCTTGGTCCCAGAATGTTCTCAGACTGCCGCCGGCGGGGCTGGGAAGACCCACCTCTTCAGCACCAGGCTGGCAAGCATCGAGGTCCAGCTCCTCCACTGCTGCAGCACCAAAAACCTAAAAGATTAAAGAGAAGGAAAAAAGAATAAAATAAAAATCAAAGGCTGTCTGGTGAAGAGAAACCCTCTCAA
This sequence comes from Netta rufina, assembly GCF_964035555.1. NCBI lineage: Eukaryota > Metazoa > Chordata > Aves > Anseriformes > Anatidae > Netta > Netta rufina. The sequence continues at coordinate 46,872,972 of NC_140128.1, forward strand.
ATGCAAACTCGGGCCACCTGCCTCTGCAGGAGGGCTGATCCTGACCTCTCCAATCACTCCTTTCCATCGCTTGCAGCTCTGGGGTGGGTTTGCAGGGCTGAGCCGTCTCCGTGCTGCTATTCCCAACCCTGTGGGTGGCGAGGAGATTGGCAGCAGTGTCAGCTTCATGCTGTTGCCTGTGAAGCCGAGCCCAGAAGCTGGCAGGGAGTTATGCAATAGGAGAAAGGAGACCCGAGGGGAAAAACAGAAGAGGCTTCAAGGAGGACAAAGCGTTCCTGAGATGGAGGTGACTCTAAGATTTGAGTAAGGGAACAGCAAAGAAAGGCAAAATGCGCCCCACACTGCCTGCCCCAAAAGCCAGGGAGGAGATGCAGAGTTGGAAGGAACAGGAGTGCCAGACTTTGCTTCTTTTGGGGAATTTTTTATTGCATCTCCTCTGCTGCAGCCTCGGTCTGTGGCCCGGTAGGTATTTTGGGCTCTTTCTTGCCCCACCTGCTTCTTGTCACAGCTTGTGTCACACCCAGGGTCACCCCACTGCTTCCCTGCAGCACATCTTCCCCGCGTGCGCTTGAGCAACAGGGGGTGGAGAAAACAACCCGGCAGGAATGTGGCTGCTGACACCCCGAGAGGCGCAGCGACATGCCAGCAGGGTGAGCCCCATCCACCCTTCTGCCAAAAAAACAATAAACGGCCAGGAAGGAAGGAAAGCACCGCAGCCAAGCAGGATTCTCCCTCTGCCTGGCTGCAGGGCTGCACTAGCAGTAAGCCTGGCGGTAGGATGCCACAAATCCTGCCCTTTCCGTAGCACTGAGTCCCAAAACCTTAAACATGACCTAAGGAGCTCAGAGGGAGCCTGAAAGAAAAGCTCTAAGCAGCACAGACCAGCTGGAGCACTGTAATACACAGATGTAGTGCTTAATTGTCTCTAATAAAGGGGAGCACGGATCCTGTTATGCAGTTCTGCACCAGCTCCTGCAAATGGCACATTGTTAAGCTGCATCAGCTTCCAGCACACATTGTCAGTCCCTTATCTGATGTGCAGGGGCAAAACCCCACAAGAATCTGGGTCAGGGAAGAGCCAGGCTCTGCCCAAGCCCGTGTGGGGTCAAGAAACCAAAAGCTGACCTTTGGCTGCTGCAGAACAGGGGCTTCTTGGGCAACCTGCATGCCCAGGTGGACGTGCATGTGTGGATGATCAGTCGGCAATGTCCTCCTGTAATTATAAGTGCCTCCTGTAATTATAAGGGTTCTTAATCAGTACTGCTGGGCCTGAAATGAAAGCTGACGCCTGCTTGTCAGATTGTGGGAGCTGAGGTCCAAGGCAGCCACTAGAGCCCTAACGTACCTGTTTCCCAGGGGCACAGTCAAAACCCATCCCCAAGGAAGCTAAAAGGACTGCTGTGCGTATCACCAGGAGATCGCTCCATCACTACTTTCTATTTAAAAGTCATTCCAAAACAGGCTAGAAATCCCCACGTTTGGAGGATACTCCTGCTCCAGCTCAATCCCATCCCCACGCACCACTCACTCGTCTAGTTTTGGCACATCTGGGAGGCAAGGCAGCTAGGGTCATGTACTTACAATGTGCAAGTGCAGAAGTCCTCTCCCATCTCCTCTGTTCCCTGCTGGCTCTCAGCTGGAAGGAAAGGCTTTACAAATGTTCCCAGCCACTCCATCCTGATTCAGACGGAGAGGGTGGTGTGCTCGATACACGTTGTGTGTGATCTTTTGTTTCATTCAACTCAGAGTTGTGTTTAAGGCCCTAGGCAACTCAGCTTGTCTTCTGCTTTTAGCTCAGCCAGTCAGTTTTTTAGGCTCCTACAAATAGCAAACAATCCCTGCCTCAGCTCCATCTGCATAATGGCAATAATATTTACCAACTTGAACATGTGAATCCGAAGGGTATGTAGCAAGCCTCTTAGAGAAAGCATCAAGTTCAAAGACACTTATAATAATACATATTATCTTTACACCACATCTATAATTACAGCAAAGTATAGTCTGTCTTGAGAAACTGAAAAAAACTTTCACATCTTAGTGTCATTTTAGGCTTTAAAAAGTATTTACCACTATTAACGTTTTGCAACCTTAGAAACTTTGCAAATGCTTTTTGGTCTTTTTTATTGTTACTGGTATGAAAGTCAGGACAGGCTTTGTTACGATGCCCAAGCAAGATCACCAAAGATCCCATAGCCCATCATTATCAGCTTATCTGGCACAGTGAGTCATCTAAGAAATGAACAATTATGAAGCTCATCCCATCTGCTTGAATAAATACTGCAGCCCAAATGGCTGTGTTAGAGGAACGGAAAGGCTGCCGAAGCTAGTGCTGAAGGATACATTTGCCGTTTTGGCTCTGCTGCTTCCCAAGCTCATTCAGCACGTTGTGTGTCTGTATTGTGCTGTTCTTCCTCTCCACAACCACCACCTAATTTCCTTGATGGTGAGAGCATTCTCACAGCCCTCAGGTCTTCTGCTGAGCCTGAAGGACCAGGTGGAGGCAAGGGTAGTTCCTGTTCCAAGCGCACAGGGCTGGCAGAAACTGTAAAGGAGCAAAAGCAAGGCAAAGATCCCAAGTATCGGTTCTCAGACATCCACAGGCATAAAACCACTGTGAATTGCCAGGGTAGAGGATCTTGTGCTCCACCTTATTTGGCAGCTGTGTTGAGCACAGAGCACTTCTATTTTTCCAAATGCCTAACGCCTTGCTAAAGGCAGCATATTAGTCTCCCAACCCCCAAATTTCAAGCACAGGCTCTCAAAAGCCCCTGACTCACAGACATGCTTTGACATACATAGAATATTGGCCTCCCATTCCTTTGAAACACCTGAATCAGTCTGTAAAAAGCTTCCAGAACAGCCCAGCCGTGTAAACAGAGGCCCAGCTGCCAGCAACAGCAAACAGGGGCTGGTAAGAAGGAGGTATTGTGCCCAGCAAGTTGTTAGTTCGGTCTGCTACTTGCAGGAACGTGGGAACAGCAACTCTCATAGTGAAGAAAAAGCCCTAGCTGGTGTGTGCTGTTACAACACTGTTTGAAGCTGCTGTCCTACATTTTTTCCTGCTTTGCAGAGACTACCCTATTTTTCCATGGATTCTGAGCTATGCATACTTGCAAACTCCCACCGCTGCAGTTTCAGCCCAGTTAACCATCAACCATCATAGCTTTGTACAGCTGATCCCCAAACCACACTTCAATTTAAAGCTGAATTCCATTCCGGGCAGGCTTTTTCCTTGGTTTAGAAGCTGTGGGTTTTGTCTTTCCCCATCTGGTTAACCAAGATGTTGCAAGACACAGGCAGTATGCCAGCTGCGGTCACTGCAGTGTTTTATACCAGTTTATTAGCAATGCAGACTCAGTGCCACAAGGAAATTCTTTTCTCTTCCTTCTCCACCTCATATTTCTCCTTTTGCCTGCTTGCAGCTGGGAGTACTACGTGGATGATGCACCACGGATAGTCCTGAACAAGCTGGAGAGGTATGGTTACCGCGTGGTCAGCATGACAGGCGTGGGCCAGACTTTGGTGTGGTGCCTCCACAAAGAATAGCGAGGAGACTTCTGCACTCCATCTGGGGAAGGACCCTGCTGGCGATCACCTCACACAGGACTTAAAGCAAGCTTTTCTCCTTGAGTTATTTGTTTCTGTTCCAGATGCTCAGGTGTGGGGGGAGGAGTGTTGTAGGGGCAAGTCTTCACCTAATGGAAACTCACCATCCCTGCCATTTCATAAGGCCTAGGGGGAGGAAGCTATCCCAGCCCAGACTATATCAGACACACACAACAGATGGCTTTAACTCCACATTCATCCAAATGGCAGTCTGGCAAATACCATCCTTTTACATTTTAATAATCTATTTAGCATGCATTGGAAGGAGCTCAAATAACAGACTTGCCTGTCCGTTCCTCAGGGCTGTCCTGGGGGTACATGCTAAATGGGAGCTCAGAATATGCCTCCTCCCAGACCTAGGAGGGCAGGGATGGGAGGTCAAGCATGGATGGCATACTGCCTCATCCCCAAAACGAAAGCAGAAACTGCTAACCTCACACCATGCTCTTTGAGAACCCCTCCACTCAGCAGGAAGGCCAATTTCCATCCCATACTGGATCATGGTTATCAGCATCAGACTTTCAGTCCAAAGAGTGCCATTCAAGCATAACATGGTGATTCCTGAAATACCTTAGATCAGCACAGAAAGGTTTTGTGAACATTTCAGGTATCGGCTCTGTAAACATAGCAGTTGCAGTGCTGGATTGTCTGGGAGTGGGCATCAATTCTGCTGTAAAGGTAACCCCAATAAAATATTTCTCTGAAGAGACCTACATCTTTGTGTGGTTTGTTCTGAGGTGCCCAAAGCCTGCTGGATTCACAGCTCCCAGCCAAGCTTTCAGGAATTACAGAGCTCCAGGTTTTGAAAGGTTTGGTGTTTGTTCAGATAACACCTCTCAAAATCCTGTCCTCTGACTGAGCAGCTACTCTGAGTACGCAGACTGACAGGGTAACACTTACTCTGAAGCTTATGCAGCCATCTTTCCCTGTTCTCTGGAAAGCACTGCAGTCACGTGCAGTCTGTATTCCTACAACAGTTTTAAAAAAGGATGTTTATTGGCTTAATTTAAGAAACAGCTTTGGAAACGGAATGATGGGGTGGGGAGAATCCATACTCTCTCCTGCTAGGTGTGAGACTCTTCCTCATCTTCCCGCTTGAGCTGTTCAATCAGCTGCTGCCTCTCTGCAGCTTGGCGCATCCGCATCATCACCAGGCTCTCGTAATCCCGCTCTGAGACCACAGATGCCTGAAAGCAGAAAACAAATGCAACCTGTAAAGGACAGCACATATCACAAAGCTCCCACAGGTCCCCCCTCCAAAAGCCACACTGAGAACACCCCCATTTGAGTCAGGCAGACCATTCATAGCAGTATGACACCAGGGAAATCAGGTAAGGTGTGAAAGCTGCCTGGGCTACAGAACATGGTTGGCTTCATAGCAAACAGTGCTACTGACCCTTGATAGCATCAGTGGAAAGACAAAGGATAGGACAGGCAGGGTGCTTGAAATACCCTCTTGATCCCCAACTCCTCTCACCAGCTCACAGAGGTTGGATGGGGAAACACAGCTGGTTATTTTGGATGACAAGCTTGCTCTGCAAGTCCAGCACACACTTCATCCGTTACAAAGGCTAATGCCATAAAATCAAACCCTTGTGGTTTAGGCACGAAAGCAGCTGCACAGAAAAAAAAACAACAGGTACGTTCCCAAACTTGGCGCAAGAATTTCAGTTCTCGAAAAGCTCTTGGAGCCTTTCTGCTGTGTGTGGTAGCAACTGTCACGTCAGCTAAGTGGTGACTGCAGACTACCTAATAAATGTAGGCAGCAAATGACAGCTGCTATCTCCGAGCAAAGTGGCGGTTTTGGCACTCTGCTTTCAAAAGCCTTTTAGCGTTAGTAGGTGGCCTTACTGATTTCAGATGTATTCAACGCGCCGCAATGCTTGGAAACATTCATCTCATTCGTTTGACAGTTCAGGCAGAAATAAAAGCATCTTGACAAAAGGTGAACAAAAAATCACACTAATTTTTCTAGGAACTAGATTTAGTGGTGATTTAAGGACATCTTGAACAGAAAATAGAAAGGCTGAAGACAATCAAAAAACAAAAGCTTCTGCAGGAAAACAGTGCAAGGGTAAATTTGCTACCATGTGCCAGCAAAGTGGTTCCTCCAGCTGCAGGGTGCCTAGCTGTGAGGACAAAATAGAAGCCCACAATAGATGAAAAAATGGGGGAATTAAGAGACTGGTATGCTGTAATTGGTGTCTTTGGAACTGCATGAATGAAATAACCTTTTGGTACTGCGCAGCACAGATTTCCATAGTGTTTGAGAAAGCACCAGATTGTATCAGACCTCAGTGGCAGAACGAGGTTTCTTCAAAGCTTCTGTCCACTAACCACAGATATTTACTGACATCTGCTTGGCTGAATGAAATAGCCTACATGAGACTCATGCAAATGAGTCACCCATACAAACCTGAATCACTACCTCACACTCTGGATTTACATTTAAAACAGAGAAGAGATTATTTCCGGCCTCATTTGGGAGCCCTGCTGATACAACAAGCCATCAGAAGTGACAGTAGGGAGAGCACAAAGGGAAGAAGCAGTCTGATTCAAGATGGGCTACAAGTTGACGTTCACACTGACTGTTCTCAAGCAATCTGGGTGCCTCTGAGGGAGCTTGCTTTCTCCTCAGGCAGAGTGTGGGCTGATGCTTTGCCACTTTACACACCTACTTCCTGCAATCCTGACAATTACCAATAGTGTAAAACCCAGTTTCTGACGTGGCTGACTCAGCAAGGGCTTGGCTCAAAACAAATACATACGCACAGGGAACTGCAGCCGGGGAAGCAGTGACAAGAGGCACACGAAGAGAAGGCGGCGTGGATTTTTACCGCTCTGGGTCCAACCTGGCTGAATCATCCCTGGACTTGCTTCTTCCACCATCCCAGCGTATTGGTGAGAGTGGTGGTCACCGTTCTCCAAGAACTTCAGCAGTCTCTCTCCTCTGCCTGTTGGACTCAGGTGCCGCTCCGACACAGCGTAAGTCTATTTTGCATTCAATTTTCCTAACACTCATCTTTTACATCTTCATTTTGCTGCTTTTTAAATTTCCATTCCACTATTTCTTTGGTTTTCTTCAGTGTGACTGAGTCACCAGATCCCTTCCTAACCACCCACTGAGATTTTTATACCGTGCCCTTCACCATGAAGGTGGCTGGTTACCATGGTACCAGAGTGCCCTTCTGTTCTAGATGCTAGATTAAATCTGTTCTCATGGTGACTGTGCCTTTGCTATTCTTCACCAGCTTGTTTCTGCAGCACAGATTTAATAAGCTCAGACATCGCCATTCCTTCTCCACTGAAGGAGGCTCCCTAACATGTAAGACGGGGCAACTGCTCCTGAACACAGGGATGTAGTGTGTGAAGTTTGCATTTCCTGCAATACGAGCTTCTCTGTTTTCCTTCCAGCTACAGGAACAGGGAAGGAAGAAGTTGTTCCTGTTGCGTGGCTTGCTGCTGAGCCTGCGACTGAAGTTCAACACCTGACTGTGAAGAGTCAGCATTTTCTTTCTTCTCTTTGCCTTTCATCAGCATGGATACTTGGCGGAGAGGATCCATTAAGTCCACAACGTTCTTCAGACGTTTCTCACTCAGGAGACACAAAAAGCTGGGCAACCAAGTCATTATCTTGAATCAGAACAGCCACACACTGGACAGTGATGGACAGTGCCAGAAGAGGGAATGCTTGAGGGAACTGAAGGACAAGTCTGATTACCTGTCATGTCAGAGTGAGCAAAACCTAGCCAAGGCACAAGCACCTCCTAAGCCTCCCCGGCTGTACCTGGACAGTTCTAGCTGCCCGAACATCATTGATCATACAGATTCTCACTCTGATGTCTCCTTTTCTGGTGCTGCTCATCAATACCACAAAGCCACTCAAACTCAGTTCCACAAGGAGCAGGCTACAGACTGCGGGACCTCAGAGACTGGTTCCCAGAATGGCACCACTCTTTCTGATCTGTCTGATCCTTTCCTGTCCTTCAAAGTGGATTTGGGGCTATCGCTTCTTGAGGATGTTCTGCAGACCCTCAGGAAACAGAATCCAAGAGATTACGCCATTTGAAGGTATTTATCATTTAACATATCACATATACCTACTGCTGGTGCCAGTTTCTCTAGTCCTAACAGGAGGAAGGATACTGCATCACCCCTGTTGTGTGTGGTCTGTTTTGTTGTTGTTGCCTTACCCATCACAGACTGTTCTTGTCCTTGCCAAGAAGTCCTCTGGAAGGGAGCAGACAGGTTCCGTGCCTAGATGAGAGCACTGTCTGCTGGAACCTTGTGGGCAAGTTTCCATTCTCAACGCTGGGAATTTCCCACTCTTGACTGTGCATCTCCAACTCACAGAAGAATGGCATTGTTTAGCAAAAGACTTGCTATTTGGGGGATGTGGCTGTGACACTGCAGAGCACGGACAGAAAGGGGTATGGCATACATCACTTGTGGATAAGCAGGCAGCTTTTAAGGGGACAGGAGCAATTGTTTTCTCAAAACCTATGGCAATGGTCAAGAGACAGAAACTGATGTTTCTTCTCCCACCACATTTGGATGTGAAGAATCAAAGCTGTTCCTCTTTTTTTTTTTTTTTTTTTTTTTTTTTTAAAATGTGAGTTTTTCCCCTAACTCAAGTGCAGTTGGCACTCCCAACCTGGAAACAGGTAAGCATCTATATAGGCTCATAATGCAGCAAGAGCCGTTCATTTAGTCTACTAGCAGAAGAAATTTCTCTAGATACTGCTGCTTGAAGCATGCATTGATCTATCAGCTGTACAGACATGGAAGAATAAATGCATCTGTGATTGGAAATGTCTTGTTGCCTCATTTCATTGGTAGCAAGCCAAACCAACAAAGGCCAGGCATCAAGAGCACAGGTCCCTTATCCACAGGGACCAAGACTTATCCTCTCTGGCACTTCAGGTTTTTATGAGGGTGGGGAAAGCAGCATTGCTCTGCTTTTCTGGGCTGGGAAACGGCTAGAGCTGCTGGTATTCTGTCCTCCCCTGGAAGGGAAAATGCACACAGCTCAGGACCAAGATGTAGTGTTGAAATGAACACAGTTCTTCACCCTGCAGGCTGGAAGTGCTCTGCCTGGCTGAATACCTTTTAGGCAGGATCAGGGGTGAACTATTAAGAAGACACTGCAGAAGCTACTGGGTCACCAATGTCTTAACTTCTTTCATAGCTAGATCAGATAGCAGGTCCCTTTTAAAAAAAAAACAAAACAAAAACAAAACAAAAAACAACAACAACCAAAAAAAATCACTACAGACCTCGACAGCCATAAGCTTTGGAAGTAGGCTACAGCAAAGCGCTCAGATTGCAGAGAAGGCACAGACAGCTCAACCTACAGCCTGATAGGAATCTGGTAAAGTCAGATAACATGAATTTGCTGAAACCTCAAAGGAGCTTAGAAAAGATGCAAGAGAATGCCAGACAGAAGGCGTTTGTCAGCACATTACTGTGGCTGAATGGATGGCCCAAAACAAATGTGGTGCACTGGTAGGGAGATACCACTAGTACAGACGCAAGGCTGACCTTTTCATGAAGAAGTGCTTCATGCCGTTGTAGAGGCAAAAGGTGCTCCTCACAGCACTGTATAGTCCTTGTATGCTTTGAGCCACTCAGAGCTGCAGCAATCAAGCAATCATTGCTCTCAAATTGCCTAGAGTAATAGCAGTTAAACCACAGCTTTCGTAATTCAAGCTTAACACTCCCATTCAGCTCCAGCAGTTCTCCGGAATCTGCTCGACACCACTCATCCCTTGCTGTGGGACTAAACAAGCCAGTAAAAACCATGGAGGCAAGTAATTTGCAGCTTGCCACCTCCTCACAACACAACCTTTCAGCAGGCAGTCTTGCTTTCCCCTAGGAACTGCTTCCAAAGCTGCCCTGGTCGAGCCTGTCTGTGGCTCTCTATTATTTGATGACTTTGGTGCACAGCTCCTGGCTGAGTACCCCACGCATAGAGCACAAGTGGATGAGTAGTGAGTGTGTTGCCATGAGAACAGTGCAGCTCTTCAGCTGTTTTTTCTGAAGCAGAGCAGGGAAGGAGCTTCATTTGCACCGAGTGGGAGCAAGCAGGGGGTGGAATCAGACAAAAATAGGAGCTACCCAGAGAGAGCAAAGAGGAAATGAGGGCAGCTTCAATCAGTATGAAATTAGTGCAGCTTGAAAATGAGAATGTAGTCTGTGATGGATGGAAAGCCAGACTGGGTATGAAAGGATAAGGAAGTAGATCGGGGCAGTGGCAACTGATACTCAAAAGACCTCATTTTGGATAGTCTAGAATTTAAGAGCTGAGAACAAAGAGGATAGGACACCTAGAAGCAATACAGCCAAGAGAAGTGATGACCAAGTTACATGTTTTGGAAACATTTTAGTGGAAGCAGCAGAGGGCCTTGAGGAAGGCATAGTGTAGGGAGTAGGAAAAGGAACCAGAGCAGCTCAGAGACCTTAGCCTAGACAGCAAGGCTACACTGCAGAGTTGCAGCTGCTTACACAATAGCAGTAGAAAGAAAAAGCATTGCAAATGAAACTCCTGGGAAAGGATACAAACCACTGGCCATAACTCCTCACCATTTTGAGAGCTAGCACAGGACTGATGAAGGTGTGCTGGACAGAAGTGAGTCACCACCTCCACGCAGCACGAACACCACCAGCTGCTTTAGCCTGCCCTGCCTTGCTGCTGGCTCCACCAGGCTAATCCTCTGCAGCAGGCAGACGCTGCAGTTGCAAACTAACAAAGCTTTGTCTTGGCTTCTTTCCACGACCAAAATTAGTCAAATGCTAAGTCTTTTACAGTGGAACCCACCGAGGCAAGAATCCATTAACAATTTTTGCACTGGTGACCCCCTCAGGTATGAATGAACTCTTCAGAGCCAGTTCTTGTCTCCACTAGTGAGGGACAGTCAGACTTGATTCTGCTTTTTCCCAAATCATCTTCTAATGCTCACCCAACTCTGGGAATTTGCTGTCTGCAGGGCTCACTGGTTCTACATCACACATGAAGATCTGCTTGGCTATTGAATTAAGATGCTCAAACTGCCTTGCCTGAGATCCCTGGGAAATGATGCTGGCTCAGCCCAGGCTGTTCAGACAGAATATACAACTCTAAACAAAACTACGACAGCAGCAAGGCATTCTGATGTGTAAATTCTGTAAATAAAATACCAGAAAAGTCAGGAGAGAATGCATTGAACAGTCTCACAAGCCACTACAATATTTAGGCCATGAACACATACAAAGCTGACAGACAGACATGTGGACTGAGGATACCTATAGCACATAAGGCAGGGGAAAAGGAGAGGGAAGGAAGTGTCACATGAAGTTTGAACTGGAACTCAAATAACCAGAAGATCTCAGGCCCCTTCACACCTTGTCTCAGGGAAGGAATTAGTAACTAGACCAGAGAACAGGCAAAACATGAGATATACTACACTTAGCTCTACAGCACAGAATTTAGCATGCTGTAAAAGAAGCGGATATAGTTCCTACTCCAAAGAGGCAACAGGAGCAGGGGGTAACTGACAGCCAACAATTGGATGCAGCATTGCCTGCTCAAGGAGAGATTTGGCTTCTATGTTTAAACCACTAGTTGTTGCCTTTTACGCATTTCGTGACTGAAACAACAACTTCAGATTGATCATCTGGTGGAATAAACAGGAAGCAGCTAAGAGTTATAAAACACCTTGTACCTGAAGCATCTACGAAGCTTTAATAGCACTGGTGAAGGCAACCCAATCCAAACAATAAGGCCTCTTTACAAGGATATTCAATATGACTACTTTCTTTTCCCTCCTGCAAACCCCAAGAACATACATGTAGGTTTGGTTTCAGCACTGAAATTCCATCCTCTTGTGATTGCAGTAACCAAATCTCTCTAAAGCTGCCTTCTAGGAGAGCTGTTTTAATGAGCTATCAGCCAGAGGTTTCCCACAACATCTACTAAATTCACAGAATGGCATTAGAGGCATCATGTTGAGGAAGAAGCATCCTTATTTTTCAGAGACACATTGTGCAAAGCTCCAGTTGCTCAAGTAGCTTGTGTCTCAGTGTGCTGCTACTCAGGCAAAAGGTCCTTTAAAAAATGCCACTGCTTCAGCATAAAAAGGATCATCAGAAAGCCAAACCTTTCACTAAGAGCTTCTTTTCCAGCTCTGCGAGGAATCAATGCATCTTAGCATAAATGCAAAGCACGCTTTTAAATTTGGGTTGCTATAGAAACAGACTAAGGTAACAGCAGCCTATGTTCTCCTTACCTGTGAAGTCCTAGGCTGACTACTGCTGTCAGAAAGGACAGTGCGGGGATTGTTCTGAGGCTGGCCTTCCAGCCACGAAATCTTTAGAGGATTATTTGTCAGGCCAACTTCATTCTTCACAGCCATCTCCTATCAATGAAAATATTCCATCACCATCTGAATTTTGGGTCACGCTCCCTCACATTTCACTAACAGTCTTAAGAGATTTTCTATCTCAGCCTGTTATCAATGCCAATGAAGATTTCACAGCTGCCCTACATGATAAGCACCCTTCAAAGCTCATACCCACATCAAGCATGGACAGAACATACCACTGCCAGTACTTCTGATAAACAGGGCACAGACAATTTTTCTTTTTTTTTTTTTTTTTTTGACTGTTTGAATATATCAAGTGAAAGAACAGTGACAAGGAATAAAGAGACTCTTGTAGTGTAAATTTAAGTTGATGGAACTACTAAAACATAAGTAACTGATGCATTCTGCTTCCACAGTAACATGAATTATTATAACTCACTGTGAGTCAAGACATTTAGATTTCTTTTAAACTGCAAATGCCTGATATAACCTCTAAGACTCATTAAGCCCATCTCCACAATTGGTAATTCACCCTCAGTGAGAGCTAGTTAAATAGCTTAATGTCTGCTCTTTAAAGCAGTCCCTTCCCTCAGCTGCTTACCTGCACAGCCTGCTTGTTTATGTGCATGATCTGCTCTGGGTTTATGCCTCAAGCTTTGACACTCCCTTCATGCATCTATACCTTTAGACTCTCATTACCCTTCTCCACTGCCTTAATGACAAGGCAGCATTTCCAGGCTGTCAGACAGCAAACCCTTCCCTTCTGAAGCACCTTCTTGCCCACTTTCCACTGCACACATCTGTGGTCTCCACGAGACTTACAGCAGCCTTAACCGTAGCAAATTCCACAACTGCACTCCCAGTCTTCCTACTGGAGATCAACAAATTTAGCACATCACCATACTGTTAGGAGAGAGAGAAAAAGAAAAGTTAATAACGAAACAAGAAGTTTACATATGAAGCAACTGCAAAGAAAAAGGGTATCTTCACAGATAGAAGGCTTGAGCTGTCACCCTTTCTGTCTTGCACAGGCTCCCATTCATCCCAACCCATCACAATTCCTGTCCCTCCAGGAAACAGTGCTGGAGAGACATGTAGCTACACACTTTGCTTCCAGTGAGCCCTAATGCAAGAAGGCTGTTCAGCTTAGTCAGAGCTGCAGGAGATACTCATATGAAGGGAAAATATAGACCACATGCTGGGGTTAATCAGATCAAAGGTTTGTCTATTCCTGCCTCCAAACTCCCCACAGAAGTTAATGCATAGTGCTTTAAGTGAAGGTAAAAGTGCACCATAAGCACACAGCCTGTCTAAACCTTATAAAGGATATGAACCACTGAAGGGGAAGAGTTTGCATTTGCTCTGTTTCATTAGGAGTCCCTGCTGGGAACAAGACAGAAGTGCACCTCAGGAGCAGTTACAGATAATGGATTGTGCCGATAATCTCTGGAAATGGCATGATCAAGAGGGCTCAGCAGAGAAGAAAATGAGCTACTCTGGTTTATATGGAGCTTCCCAAAATTTACTATCCATTCTTATAGCATTGAGAGCAGGGAAAGATCACGGAATAGAGAAACAGACAGGACCTTTTGGAGAATCCGCAACAGAACATCTTTTGAGTATCCCCCTCCTGTCTCATCTTCTTTCCTGCATTTCCATTTTAGCTGGGAAACAAATGCAACAAGTTAATTTTGTCCAGCTGAACATACGTTGCCACACTGAATACAGCTCATACCACCTGCACAATAATCAAGTTTGCTATTTACAGCTACAGTCCCAGAATTGCCAAGACAATGACTTCAACATCAGCATGAAAAGGAAACAAATTATTTGTGGAACAGTGAGAAGAGCCTTACTGGAATTAAAATTAAACTTGAAGGCATATTAACAGCTATATCAGGGTAAAAAACAGAAGTTTCTCAGTGTCTAAAGCAGAGATGGCTGAAAAGTTCAGATCAGAAAGCAGAGGAGAAAAAGATAGGGGAAGAAGGGTGCTTTAAACACAACAACACATGCATGGGGGAGCTGTTGGCATGCATGATGTGCATTAAGTAGAGGAGATTCACCACCTCTGTACAAAGGGGCATGCCAGTTCAGCAGAGGAGTCCCTTGCATTTTCCAAAACTCCAGAAGTTCTACCAGTTTTTACCAAAACCCATCTTTCTAGAAATGTCTTACTTTGAGTTTGGGAGTTATTCTGCCTTCTGCTCCATTTCCTTCTTGCCTGCCTACAGAGGAGAAAGAAAATAAAGATGAAAAGGACATGGTTAAAAATTCATCAGCTAAAGAGCATTAGCACAAAATTTGCCCTGAGAATGTAGTAAGCACACTTCAGGATTTCTTTTGCACTAGATCAGTTCAGCACCCCAAAAATATTACACAACAGTGTCAGTATGAGCTATAATGTAAACTGAATATCAGATGCCTGCATTTTTTTTTTTCCATGATGCCCAGGCTGCCCATGATCAAGGTCAGAAAATAGCTGAGTTAAAAGCACAAGTGTGAGACATGCTATATTCTGTGACATTTCTCCCTGCAAAGCGGTTGTGCTGGTAGGAACAAATGAGGAAAAATAAGGGAGGACAAAAAAGTGCTAAAACATAGCTTAAGAATTTAATCTGGCCCTGCAACTAAATACTTAATAGTGAAATACTTCATAGCAATCTGCTCCTGTTCCAAGGACCAAAAAGTGATTTATGGTAACTAAATGCTCAACACCCTTCCCAACTTCCAATATGTGAAATTAAGAGAAGTTAGCGTGGGCTGAACAGCTTACAGACTGTCATACAGGAAACCAACCCATGGTGACGCCAAAACAGTTTCTGCATCTGGACCTCTGGTGCTATTTTTTTTTTTTTATTATTATTCCTTAGAACAACCTTTTTCCTGTGAGAAAGCAGAAAATCTTGCACTATGTCAACAGCCAGAATGCAAAAGGGGTAGGAAACAAGAAAGACCAAATTTTTCTATTGAACTGAAGCCCTAAACAGCACTCTAACATGTTTTGAAAAGCAGAACAGTATATAAAACTGCATTTTAAGCCCACAGAAATACAGAATACTTAAAAAAAAAAAAAAAAAAAAAAAAAAAAAAAAAAAAAAGGCAAATCACTAGAGAAATGTGTGGATGGGAGTGAGTTTCAAGAATCCCAGAGCCTCTAAGATCTAGAGGGAGAAAATTAAATTCCAGGAGGTAAAACCTCAGCAACCACAGACTATGCAAAACTTCATTCTCCCCACTGCGTCTCTTTTGGATACTAAGAATTTTCATGGGGATACATAGGTAATAACCCCAATGACATGTGGTGGGTTTATTTTTTGGCAACCTTGAATCAGTCCTTATTGTGTGTGCAACACTGACTGCTTTAATTGTGACAGATGAGTTGGACTTTAGGTTTCCTTCCAGCACACCTGTGGGGATCCACATCAGACCCTCCACATTTAGTGCTTTAGAATATTTATTGAAGAGGAGCAAAAATATGCCACATAAGAAAAAAGCCTCACAGAAAAGCTCCTCTTTTGACTTATCCCTGAAAAAGGTGCTAAGTCAGATCCTATACATGGCAATGTGACCAAGTCAGAAGGCTGCATTTGCATGCAAGCCCTGTTCCACCTGCAGAGAAGTAAGAGTCCTATGGGCAACTTAGTTTGGCTAAGGACTCCAGTCTCACCTATTCTCACCTTGGATGCGCTGCTCTCTTTCAAGCCGAATCTGTTCTCGAATGAGCCTCTGCTGCTCTTCAAGCTGACGAGAGCCTTCTTCACGCAGCCGTATTATCTGGAGCAGAGGTAAGACAGCATGGATATTTCAGTGCACAGTTCCACACTCGGCTCATGCCAGCTGAAGACTGCCAAGGACCACTTTTGTCTTATCCCCATATCCTGGGGACAAACCTCCCCCTCGTTCCCCCATGCCAGCTCCACTGCTCATATAATTGCACCCCTCGTGATTCTAATGACACAGTCCCTGCCAGCCAATATATACCCCATTAACTGTTACTCTCTACTACACAAGAGTAGACAAAGAACCCCAAACCCTGGGACAGCAACATTTGCCAGACTGCTCCACATGCCTCTTTCACAGAGCCCATTAATCCAAAAGGCTGAGTGACTGCTACACAGTTTTTTCATCTCTTCATGTGGTTTGCATCATGAATGTAAAGTCTTTCAGCAGTTCTTCTCAAATGCAGTTTAAGAATTTAAAAGTGATCATTACCTCTTGTTCTAAGGTCCTTGTGATCCGGATCTCCTCCTCTTCACTGTCACGGGTCTGAGCTTCTCGTTCCCTGGCTTCAAGATCTGCAGAGAAAAAACAAAATTAAAACAGTGCAAAGCGAATTTTCACTACTGACACTGCTGTCCGGAGGTGGAGGGAATGACCCCAAACTTTGCTTTGTCTACAACAGATTCAAAAGTAGAGACCTGATGCTCTGCTCTCTCTCCTCAGCCCAGGCACAGCCATATATCAGCAGTCCTAATGGTCATCAGAAGTCACACTTGCCATCCCTAGCTATGACTACTAGAGATTTCAGATGGCTAGTAGCCATGTTATACTGGATGTAAAAAATAGCCATCACAGATGAAGAGCAGTTTAACCATTAGTGGTGAATTCCAGCAGCAGCAGAAATGCAAGCACCCAGCTAATGAAGACTCCAAGCCCAGAGAAAATTAAGATTTATTACCAAGCTTCACTTTCTTTCTCTTCTCATCAAGTTTTTGTGTCCTTTCTGCTGCTTGCTTTTTAGCTTTTCTCACTTTGTCATATGCCGCCTGTCAGAGATCCAACAGAAGAGTGTAAGTACACATAAAGCAACATGGAAAAAAATGAAAGCTGTGAATAAAGGAGAGGTCAGATACTGAAACACTGCTGTAACAAGAGGTGAAGCATTTTCTGCTTCTTGCTAACACTTCTAAAAATGTTGGCCGTTAACACAAATATCCTGAAAATTAAGAGGCCTCAGGATTTCCAGACAGAGCCTGAAAGTATGAGGAATTCTAGGAGTAAATGCAAAGTGGAATGTAGAAAAAAATCTCACCCATCTTTAAAGGTGGGAAAAATAAATTTTTTTCAGAAGCAGGCCAAAAATAGCTTTAGGGGCACTGGAAACAAATCAGATTTGGCTTAGGGCATAGTTTTATGATTAAAAAGGATTTATTTTATGTGAAGAATTTACTTGCAGGACAGATGCTTGACTTACATGAACATATCAAGAGCAAAGAGCATCATTCTTCAGTTGCAATAGCACATTAACATTCACATAGAGAGACTTAAGAAGCAGGGTAGACTGGCAGCTTTACTGACATCTGCTCAAACCACTGAATAATTTGTTAATTCCCCTTCAGAGCCTTTCTGTAGTAGGTAAAGCATGGCCCTACACAGCAGCTCAAACATCACTTGAGCATTTTCCTTGCTTGAATAATTGTTCATGAGAGCTCTGCTCTTGGTTTTAAATAAGAAAGTGGTATTTTCCCTTCATGAAAGCAAACCACTTCCTAAACACTTTTTTCCTTTTTAAGTGTAGAAGCCAAAAACTCCTTGGATACCAAAAGCACCATTGCCCCTTGGGTCAAACATTACAATCTTTGCCAATATTTGAAAAGAGAAGAGCTATTTCATGCTTTTAAATCTTACGATCTATAAATTTAATATACATTCTCTCAAGTAGATGGATATCCAGATGGATAGGGTTACTTGCTCATACTGGCCTGCTTTCATTTTGTTTTTATTCTTTCCTTTCACATATTTGGATTACTTTCAGGCCTTGAGCAGTAGGCACCCAAACACTTCCTTGCAGCAAGAACAGAGTCCAAGCTACATCTGGCAGTCTGCAAAGCTTGTGCGGCAGAAGAAGAAAGATGACTATGAGCTTTTCACTTTACAAGTCTCTCATGCCCCATTGAAAGAAGTGTTTTGAGTCCTAAGTGATAACAAATCTAGATACTATTTATGTCAGACCTTGATTTCCAGCAAACTGCAAATACACTGTTGTCACACAAATTTAAAGCACTCCTGAAAGTGGTGGTTACTTTTTAAAAGACAAATATATCCCAGTTGAGCACATTATTAAAACAGTGTCTCACATGAGCCACAAAACAAAGCTACTCCCAGCACATCAGATCAGGAAAAAAACATTTGTTGAAGTCCTTACCTGGTGCCTACTATTTGGTATCACAGACAACAACAGGGTACAGACAAGACTTGCATTCATGAAAGCTCAGTTGGAGAAGAGAGCACAGAGCAAGGCAGACAGGATGAGATTTTCCACTACTTCTCCAGCATGCACACACAGAATAACACCACACAATCCCACCATTATGGAGGGAGAGGCATCCTTACCCTTGCTGCTGCATCTGTTAGCACAGCTAACGCCTGAGACAGTTGGTGGAAGACTTCCGCTGGGAATTAGAAGAAAAAAGGGTAAGATGCAGAAAACCATGGCAGTGGCTTGGAGATGAACCAAAAAAGACAATCCCTTATGGAAGAGACCTGCAGAACATCAGAAAGAAAAAAAATCTTTCCAAAGCATTTTGTAAGCCAACCTATAACTAGAATCTGGTTATCTGGTTATTAAACCTGTGCAAACTAAGAAACAAAAACTGCAATCACTTCTTTTTAAGAGAAGCCTTGCAAACATGAATTCAATAGAACCCATCTACAGACACAATTCTTCAATTTGCAGCCAGACTGAACATTACAAACAAATTGTCTCAAAAGTAGCTTTTCAGCCCGAGATCCAAACTCTCCATTTTACAGCAATATTGTTGACCCTCTTCCTGGAGGAATACACACATAAGCTGGGGGTCTCCCCACACACTTAAACGACCTTCCAACCTTCTGCATACATCAAAGCCTCCAGCTCTATTCTCATCACCACTGAAAATATTTTTTCCTGGTGGCAAACCCTACACTAGTTTTAAAACTTCAGTCTATAAGACTGTAGCCTATCAATTTGGAAAACACAAGACACTGAACAATGTTTCTTCTGAGGTGTCTTGATGAACAGAGTCCTTCCAATTACTGATATAAATGTAAAATACTTTAAAAAGTATTTTAAAGTAAAAATTTAAAAGCATGTTATTGAAGTTCTGATTGTTAGAGGCATAAACTAAAATAGTGACCAGCCAGTTAACATTTAAGACAGCCAAAGATCCATGATTCAGGTATCGCGTGGGAAGATTTTGAGTGGTACAAGTAAAACTTCAACACTGACTTAACGCTTGTATTTTTAAAATAAGCATGTATGCATTCAATTTTAAAACCCTGAGATACCTGATAGTGCTGCAAAGAACTCTTAATCCTGCATATGTATGCATTACATGACACAAAGCCAGGCGTTCCCTTAATCACATACAAAGAGACCTGACGTTAAACAGTTGAACACTTCCAGGAGTCTCCACACGTGAAAATAAACACGAGTGGTTTGCAGCCATATAGTTTCATCTTACCTGCTCTGGGATTGTCTGGGTTCTTATCTGGGTGACATGTCAGGGCCTTCTGGCGGTACGCTTTCTTGATCTGCAAGAGCCAAACAGAGATCTGCCAGTTATATCATTTAGTCCACGTTGAGACTTGAACTTGGAAAAAACACACACTACAGAATCAAAAAAGCAACTCAGGGTGGACCCCTTGGGCCTGGCAAAAAAATAACGTCCAGTTCTGATGTTGACTACACCGTTAATCCATCACACTGAAAATACCTTTCCCTGTTTTCACCAGTCTCCTGCAATAAGGCAAGACTTCTGAAAAGCTCAGTTTTCTACTTCAGTGCAACGACCTGCCCTTTTAGATCACACTGTTTTGCAAAGATAAGCATTTGAGCCCAGGGTACTTGGTAGGCTGGCAGCCACATTTTGAATGAGTTTGAGCTTTTCAAAGCTGGAAGTTTTACCTCTAGGTAC
Source organism: Netta rufina (assembly GCF_964035555.1). Taxonomy (NCBI): domain Eukaryota; kingdom Metazoa; phylum Chordata; class Aves; order Anseriformes; family Anatidae; genus Netta; species Netta rufina. Next base: position 46,892,815 of record NC_140128.1, read on the forward strand.
ACTGTATTACAACAGTCAATTCTCCTGATCATCAAGGCCAAGTCTGGTTCACAGAGGCAGTTTAGCCAGAGGGATACCAGTTCCTTGCAGCTATAGCTCTTTGGGACATTTACTGAGCAACAATTGAGCTTGGCAAGGTAAAGAAATTTTGACCGAAGACTGCTTAATCTCTTCTACACTTCACAGAAAAATTGACAACTTTATGGGCTAAGTTACTAGTAAAGTTTTTAATAAACTGAGCTCCCATTCTCAAGAAAGCATCTGCATGCAAGAAAGGAAAGGAACAAAAGCTGCTCTGCTCAAGTGCCAGTTTTTTGTTAGATTGTGTGGAATTAGTGGTGGCCCAGCACCACCTGGTGGACAAAGCTGATGGAAGGAAAACGTGCAGCTGAAGCCTCACAGGCCTAATCCTGTCTCTTCCATAAGAGAGACTCCAATAAGCGAGTTAAGTCACCACTATGCCAGAAGCTGTTTACATGGCAAGTTCAGATAAGGCTTCTCTAAGCAATGAAGTTACTTAACAGTTTTTCTCCCCTTTGTTCACATCTTTTCAGCAAAATCTCTCCGAATACAAATGGTCCTTGCATTGGTTGCTTCACATATTTTACATCAAGGATCAGCACTCTAAAGTACACTTGTCAATGTAAGGCACATCATAACTTCCTATTTGTAATGTCCTCCTCCTTTTTTCAGCCCCAATAACTAGCTCAGCAGTGAAACTGATGCCACCTGAAGCCCTTCATCTCATTCAACTCTATGAATTAATTGTATTTGGCTTGTTCACCTGTTTTGTGTTTACAACAGAATTTCCTGTTAGCCCCTGGCACATTTGCTGGTTAGGCAGTCTTTTAGTTCTGAGTTTTACCTTATTGTACTTTTACTGCTCTTTACCACCTTAAAAAAAAAAAAAAGTGAGAAAGCTTAAGGTAAGAAAAGTTTTCCTTTTAACTTCGTTCAATTCATAGTTTTACCCTGAGAGTTACTTCGCTGGAATATGTCACCTTCCCAGTTCAGTGGTGCAAGTCATTTGAATGTTTAGCACTGACTTAACTACTAAATTAACAAAACAACATAACCATGTAATTCCAAACCCGGAAAACTAACGAGATTACTTCCAGGAGCCTACAGCGCCTAGAACGCCCTCTAGCAACTGGATTCCTGGCAAACACCGGAGGAACTTTGCTTGTGAGAGTACATAAACGAGGCAAAAAGAACCAACTGGCTGGGGCTCGCTTCAGGAAGAAGCCTGGTACCAAGCGGGCGCTTGGAGCAGCCGTGAGGGGAGGAGGAGAGCAGCCCCTAGCCCTGACCCAGCCCCGAGCCCCCTCCCGGCCGCCCAGGGCCAGCCGGAGAGCGGCAGAGCAGGGCCGGGGGCGCCCAGGACGGCTGAGGGAAGGGGGCGGCCTCGCCCCGAGCCTCCCCACGGCGCTGACCTCCTTCTCCGACGCCTTCTCGCCGACCCCCAGCAGCCCGTACAGGTCCAGCTGCAGCAGGTCTTTATCGACCGCCATCTTGGAGCGACCGGCTTCTCCCCGCGCCGCCGCCGGGCCCGCGCTGCCTGCCGGGAAATGTAGTCTTTCCCCCGCCGCCTCCCCGCTCTCAGCGCTAGGAGGTGCCCACGAGCCTGCCTACATGTACCAGAATGCCCCACGCCGACGGGCTGCCCTGCCTCTCCCAGAGAGCACAGCAGGGCGCGAGGCTTGCTGGGTGACGTAGTTTGCTTGGGGCCACGGTCAGCGTAGCCGAGCTGCCGAGGGACTACAAATCCCATCGGGCCTTGAAGGGGAGGGACGGTTTTCGTTCCCCGCAGTTCTAAACTCCTCCCTGTGGAGAGTTGTGTCAGCGTTACACGAAAAAAGCACCAAAACAAAATATAATTATGCACCGGCCTCGCAGCCAAGCTGCGGGGGACTGTATTGGGGAAAGCAGTTCACAAAGCATGAGCCACGCTACAGGCCTCCCCCAAAACATGCTAAATACGCCCTTATTAGGGAAAAATTCACACTTTCTGTAGCACGTATGATGTGAAATAAATGGACCTGTGATAGCTAGCAAATGGGTCTGTCTCCAGTAGATTAAAAGACTTAATTAGAAGTATTATTAGAGTCATTTTGTAGGTATGACCCTTGCATTTTCATCCTTGATGCGAGTGCTAGCACATCTGATAGCTGTTGTGTTAGGAGACTCCCTTTTTCGAGGCTCTTCTTGCACAGTTACCCAGTACATACTGCTGTTCTCTTTCTCTAAAGGGACTATACAGCAGGAAGAAACCGTGGGTGGCCTTACAGGTAGATAGGGACCAGGATTTTTGGAAGGTCTCCAGTCTAACCTCAGGTCTAAGCCAATCTTCATGCCTTTGGCAAACCAGGTCCTTTATGCCTCAGCTTCTCTTTTTATATTTAGGGGGAGAGAGAAAGTGATATTCTCCCCTTTAGCCACTGCTTTCCTTTCAAGCAGAACACCATGTAGTAAAGCTATCTGGACTTCTTCCCTTTAGTGCAGGGATTGTGTATCACTAGACATTGCTGTACTGTCTGCCACAAGGAGATTGTGTCTGTAGTCTTTATCACAGGGCAGACAGTTTGGTGAATACCACGGAAGACATTGCACAAGCATGGATAGCTGCTTACCTTCCAGACAACATAGCTCCATGAACATGTTGAAGGTATTCTCTAACAATACAGACACGCAATTATGTAACCTACCTTCAGACACAGGCAGTGTCATGGTGATAAGTCAGGTCCAAGTCCAAACCAAGAAGCCACTTCACAGGTCAGGTGAGTGCCAGATACATTCAGAACAACAAGATATGGCTGAGGCCAAGTGATGAAGTTAGCGCACAGGTTGAGGTCTGGATCAAGAAGCTCCATTACCAGGTAGGGACCAATACTCATCTGACACATCAAAAGGAGAAGAACAGCCCAGGGCTGAGCTTAAATAGAGCTCCTGGGCCAATGCATGGAGGGATGGAGGGTCCAGGTGAAACTGATCGGGGCAATTAAGACTTGGTGCATTGAGGGCCCTGACACAGGCCTTTATTGTGTTGCTTTGGGCACTTCTTGCAACCCCTCTTAATCTGATGTGTGAATCCAGAAATGAGAGACATGAATCATGAAAGCATACGATCACCACAGGCGATCCTTGTGTTCCTCACTTTGTGCAGAAGAACAGACAGCAGGAGGAAAGACTGAGGAACCAAGAATGAGCAGACAGTAGATTTCCCAAGTTTCAGGGACTGAGCTAGAACTAGGCAGAAATGTCTGAAGTAAATGTTTCTGTGCTGCTCCAGTGCGTATTTGGGCACACCAAACCTTCTCAGTTCCAGCCAATGTGCCATTGTGTTATGTGGGATGGGAGGAATGAAACCATTGCTCAGCAAATCCTGTGGTTTCCTAGTGACATTGTTAGGTAATACGGCTGGATTCTCACATGAGGGAAGACCAGCTTGTATAAATTCCTTGAGCTTTTCTTAGGACAAGATCCTGCAGTCTTAAACCATATAAAGATATGTGGTTGTTGAAATGCATACAGAAAAGCCTTGTCCCATCAGTCAAGGCTTTCAGTGGCTACAGTCATACTTCTTAAACACCTGAAACTGATTTCTGGAATGAATGAATGAATAAATAAATAAATAAATAAATAAATAAATAAATAGAAATGTACGTCTGGTTTGTGAAGTTAATTGCCATGGATGCAAAATTGATTTGTCAGAGATTCTTATGTGGCTTCTCTTTGTCATGCCTGATACAAACACACCAGAGTTGTCTGGGATGTCACGTTAGTGTTGGGTGACATTTAGACAGTCTGGTTGAGAGAGCTGTGGTTGTGGGAGATGCTCATCAGTGTATGCTCTAACTTCTGCCTTTGGAGAGGTGGGAATAGAGTGGGTGAGAAAATATTTCTTACGTCTTCAAGAAACGTGTAGACGTACAACTTATTAGCATGGTTTAGTGGTGGAGTTGGCAGTACTAAGTTAAAGGTTGGACTAGATGACTGTAGAGGTCTTTTTCAACCTGAATGATTCTATGATTATATGATATTAAATGGAAAGGAAACAAATGACTGCCCATGACACATTTATTTTCCTTTACCAAAACAAAATACAAGCGACTCAGAAATTTGGTTGTTCCTGTGTCTCAAGTGTTTGCTTATCTAGCAAGGTCCATCCTTGGTGCTGATACCCCTTCCTTCCCCAAAGCCATTCTCTTCTGTGGCTGAGATGTCAGAATGCATCATACGATGCACTGTGTCCATTAGAGGTGGTTTCCAAACTTGATAACTTATGGGAAAGTCATGATGCACTTTCTGAAGCTGTTTCTCACCTCCTTGTTTCTCAGGCTGTAGATCAGGGGGTTCAGCATGGGGACCACCAGGGTATAGAAGACTGTCGAGATTTTCTCCTGCTCCATCGTGTAGCTGGAGCTGGGTTGGATATAGCTAAAAGTAACAGATCCATAGAAAATGGTGACAGCTGTCAGGTGAGAGGCACAGGTGTGGAAGGTTTTCTTCCTGCCATCATCTGACTGGATCCTCAGGATGGCAGAGAGGATGAGCATGTAGGAAACAGCGATGACAAAGAGGGTGAACAGGGCAATAACTACAGAAAAAGCTATTAGCAAAGTCTCATTACGATGGGTATCTACGCATGCAAGTTGCAGCAAGGGAGGTATGTCACAACAGTAATGATTGATGAGGTTGGGTCCACAGAATGGCAACCTCAGCAAGCCACAAGTGTGAGTCAATGAATTCAGGAGTCCCCCCATATATGATCCCACCACTAATTGCCTACAGACTCTCTTGGTCATTACAGTTGTATAGAGCAGTGGTCTACAGATGGCTACATAACGGTCATATGCCATGGCAGCCAGCAAGAAAACCTCTGTAGTGAGCAAAACAGCAGAAAAGAAAATCTGGGAAAGGCACGTGGAATAGGAAATGGTTTTGCTCTGCACTAAGAAGCTCACCAGCAACCTTGGAGCAAAGACAGTAGAATAGCAGAGGTCAATCAGAGACAAGTTACTGAGGAAAAAATACATAGGAGTGTGAAGTTGGAGATGAGTCCAAATCAAAACGATCATCCCAAGGTTCCCCAACAGAATGATGATGTAGATCCCTAAGAATAAGAAGAGAGGGACCTGCAACTCCAGATGATCTGTCAATCCTAGGAGGATGAAATGGGTTATCGTGCTGTCATTCCTCCTATCCATCTGACTTAAGGGATACAACAGGAGATCTGCTGAATTACAAAGAATGGTCAGGATGAAGAAGGCGGTATTCATTACACAGAGTAACACAAACTGGCAATTTGAGGTTTATTCTGAAATTGTAGTCTGGTTATGCCTTCAATGCTGAATCAAGATAAGGTACGAAAACATTTGTCCTTATAATTTTGTTTCATTCCAGGCCAGGTGGTGTTTGTGTATCTAACAAAATGCAGCAGCAAGTAACACATTCCTGAGCTTAAATCTCTACAAGCTTATGTGTAATGGAGTGAACTCTAAAAGCGAGTGCATGGCTTCTTTTCCACCTAGATGATTTTAATCCGTGATTCTTTTACCTTTGCCTCACTTGCTAAAATATTATGTTGTCCATATATCGATTGTCTAGATTTCTTCTGGAGAGGAGAGGAAAGGATACACTAAAACATTAGAAAACTCTTACATGGAACTTTTTCAGCTCTACAACTGTTTCTGTCACAGCTAGGGTTACTAATTTTAGCTAGTTACTTCTTCCTCATCATTATCAATACAGTTGATGAAACTCCTCGATATCAGATGCCAGATGTTTGAACCCTGGCACACAATCCAAACAGAAGCCTAGAAGACATAGCTTAGTGGAAGATTTGGAGAAACAGGGTTTGAGAACACTATTTTCACAGAAAACAATGATGAGAAGTTAACGGTCATTTCCTACCATTATTTAGCTACTGAAGGATTAGCTATATATTCAAAGGTGATTTCTGATATTCTTAAAATCAGAAAAAAAAAATAATTCTGTCTGCCTATGCTTGTGTCTAGCTACCTTTATACTTCTTTGTGACCAAAGAGCATCATACACACTAAGGGAGAACCACAGCTCAGGGCCCACATAACCCAGGAAACTGAAGGGAATAAAAAGTTTCTGTGTAGTGAAGAGGGAGCCACAATGAAGCAAAGAGCTAAAGAGAAAGAAAGAAAAAAGTAGAGAGAGCTTTGCACAGTGTAGCAATTTAGGAGGGAATCATCTTCTTACCAGTGCATCAAGATCTTTGCAGCCAATACACAGCAACATGCTGTTTTCTTGAACAATGTGCTGTTGTAATGCACATTGCAGTTTCTTACCTTTGATTGACTTCTATACAGCCCAAATTCAGACTGGTAGAATTAGGTAGCCATAGACCTGAAGCATATGTTTTAGTCGGAGGTTAGACCTCAAACAATTTTAGCCTGTTGTCTTGTAGTATTTTCTTTTTCTTCTTGCTTTTCTTCTTAATGGAGTGATCTGGTGCATTTTTCTAGGCTTGTTAGCCCAAGAAAGTACAGCAAGTTGTTGGGCATTGTCAGGTTGGACTGTGTCAGGTTGGACTGTGTCAGGTTTTGCAATTTAAAAGTCTAGTTGCAGATGTACCAGAAACGTGGGGTATAATTGCTTCAGGTGAGTAATGGTTGCTCAGCCTTAAACTCTCTTCAGAGCATGTGATTCTTCCATTGCTTTTAGGAATTCAGTAAAGTCAGTGCTCTAGGAAGAGTTTTCCTTTTAAAGGAGAGACCTGCTGTGTGCTCTGGGAGCTGGAGTTTTTACCCTACATGTTTTACGTCAGGCTCAAAGGGCCCAGTGATTTCCCTTGATGCTGTTCTTTCAGTGTTTACAGATTGCTCTCCTGAATCTAATGGTCTGAAACTTGAGCAGAAGAAAAGTGCAAGGAGTTAACTTCCATATCAGTGGCTCTATTACAACCTGACTGATAAGTGAAATGTAAATCAACAATTGGAAGTTTTCCCTATAAAGAGTTTAAAGACAGAATTCTTTGGAGAATGCTAATACTGACTAAGATCATTCAGATATTGTATGTAAAAACTTTTCTACTTACTTTGACTGTCAGGATAGCAATGGCAGTCCTCCAGACCTCTCATCCTTGGTCTTTGGTTGAAATAACACATTGGAGGAAACTCTAGACAAGACTGTCCTTTTCCTGATGGGTAAAATGAGTAAAGAGTAAGAAGGACGATATCCAAGGGCTCTGTGTGCAAAAAGTAGAGAAAAGCCTTCCAGAAAAATATTTTGTATTTGCTCTACTTCACAAACATGCTCAAAACAGTGTCTATAGATATAATCTGTCTGCTTCACTCTATTAAATATTCTGCCAGCTGCCGCCTTTAATCTGGCTAATGTGTGACATTACGGATAGGAAACCGGAACTCGGACATATCAAGATCCAGAGACTAATTAAGTCAGATTCGTTGCTTAAGTCTTGAAAATATTAATCTGAGAACAAACAACTACACCAAACTCTTTCTAAGCCAATGGAGAGAAGTAAACCTTTATGGAATCCTACTTCTTAAGGAAGTATCTTTGGATAGGATGATTGTTCTTGTGGTGCCTATAACCCACCACTGACACAAAACATTAATTATTCTAATGTCATCGGTTCATTACCCAGCTGTCCTTTGGCTGTAATGGGAACTTAAACCATCACGATGACTGTTCAAGTGAGGTGAACTGAATCGTCCTGTTAGCGGCACAGGGTTAGAGCCACAGATGTTCTGACTGACCCCATCTCTGCAAAACAGACAAGTATTCTGGGGACAGAACTGCACGTGAGATGTGATCTTATTTTTTTCTGTAGACATCTTCTGTTAACTGCTCTAAAAGATAAAGTTCCTTGCTTTGACATGAATATTCTTGTACTGTTGTTTTAAAGGGAAATAAATCCTACTTATCCCACTGTCACATGAGAGAAAAAATGACAACTGGTATTGGATCTGGATACTGGAGTTTAAAGAACCCCCAGGATCTGAGCTTTTATTTTACTTGACTACCTCATACACCAACTCACTCGTCCCCTCCGCCCTCCAGCATTGTATTTACAATATCTCAACTTGTCTTCCCGGTGAGGAGGTGGCTGCTGGTCTGTGAATGCCAGGCAGAAAATCCTGCTGGCTGGGACATTACTGACCAACATCCCCATCAATCATTTCCATGCCACTTTTTGCTCTCCAAGATCTTCTCTTCTCTCACTTCCAGCGTCTTTCCTCCAGCCAAGACCTACAGCTGCTTCATTCCATGACTGCTTGTTATTCAGAAAGTCTTCTTCTAGGCACCAGCTCTTCTTCTCCAGTGTCCCAGGCTCCAAATTTTCCCAATTTAAAGTCTAGGTCCAGATGCACAAAGCATGATCAGCCTTCTAGTAAGTTTTGTGTCCTGCTTCTTTATTAATTGGAGGATTTGGAAAGCACTATTTCTATTTAGACCAGGTGTTATCAACATTTACAACCAATAATCTGCCGGAAAACCTTTCTGGTGTTATTTGTCTCTTTTCTGGGATATTTTGCTGATTTATTATTTTTATCTTTTTCATGTGTAGAAGTATTAAATATAAACAGAGTATTTCATTATGCTTAGAAACAATGAGGGGAGCTCACCTGTTCAGATATAGACATCTGCAATGGCTACCACAAACATGAAAATGTAACCTTCTCTTCCAAAACTTAAACTTCTTTGTCCAATACAGGTATCTACACAAGTTCTTGTCTTGGGCTTCATATTAAGTCAAGAGAAAAATCAAGCAAAGCAAACAAACAAAAATGCATTTTTGGGGCTTGTTCATCCCCTGCTAACATGAGTGGGTGTCTAAAACCACTTAGATGACTGTGACCAAGAAGTGTCGATTTTTGGTTGTAATTATAAAGAAAAATAAGAGTAACCAATTTACAATGGATATCTATATTGTGGACACAACAAGTTAAACAGGAGGAGTTCTGCCTACTTAGAGTGTAATGTAACTTCAAGAAAATGAAGTGATGTGAATGTGCTTTAGCAGGCACTGTATGCACTTTCTGCAAGCAACTTCTTTAGAGGTTAATTAACACAATTGTAAGCTCCAGTGCAAGTGGAGGGCAGGTGGCAGCTTCTTCTCTCTCCTGTTGTTGCATCTGCCTAATTTGCACATGAACAAAGTGAGATTGAGAGCTGATCCTTCTTCACATAAGGCTTTGATACTATCACCATCTAAAAGCACAGATAAATGCACTGCATGAAAGCTTGGTATTTTTATTAGCTCTTGGTCAAGTGTCTTCATGCAAAAATCAGCCAAGCAACCACTTATGAATCTGTTTCTCATAGGCAGTGGATGGAAGGACTTGAAAGTAGCGTTTTCCAGTTCTGTGTTTCTTTCCTTTTACAAGTTTGACTGGGATGAGTAATGTGTGAAAGTACTCACAAAAACCCAATTTCATACCCACCAAATCCAGGTGGGTCTGAATGTAACTTGACATCGCTGAATATCAGGTTTTGCACTCTAGCTTTACCCAGGTAAAACCACAGGGCACTGGATAACCTATCTCTTGCACATTTCTCATCATGATAGCTGCTACTGAAGAGCATCTCCTTATAACTTATAGACAGGTTGAGTGATTTTGGGTGCCTCTTCTCTGGAAGACACTTTATTACTTATTGACACTGCATAGAAGTGAAGAGGACAGACAGCCTGCTCAGCTGACAATTCTTGATGGCAATGGAATGATGTAGACTGGCAGAAAAGTGAGTTGTTTCCCAAACTGGCTTGGGGATTTTGCTAACTAACTTTCTTCTTAATTTAACAAGAAATAGTGATTTATACAGCTGAGACCTTACAGGACTTTTAATATAGATAATCCTAACCCAAAGTTATCCTGGGCTCCTTTCTGTGGGCTGGGCCTCATTAGATACAGCTATGCCATTGAAAACAAACAAAAACAATCAGTGAAACAAAACAAAATAAAAAATAAAATAAAATAAAATAAAATAAAATAAAATAAAATAAAATAAAATAAAATAAAATAAAATAAAATAAAAACAAAAACAAAAACAAAACAGAAGCAATAAAAACAAGTTAGGCAGGATTCAACTCTGGAAACTAACACTGTGAGCATGCATTTGTAAGTCTCTGTCTTTCGAGGTAAAGAGTTAAACATTTTCCTAGAAGCTCCAACCAAAAACATGAATATATGTTAAGAGAACCAAACAGTAGAAGGAGGCAATTTTTACCTTCTCCTCCAGGAAATCAGTAATATGTTAGGAAGATGAAAGAATACAATTGCAGGGGAAAAAAAATGTTTCTTGGTTTATCCTACTGTTCATTTAGCTCTAACATCCTAAGTTCAATGTTTAAATTATAGCAGATAGACTAGTAAAAAAAAGATCACTCTAAATCTCATTAGTTCTCTGAGGTACTAAAAAGTTTCTGCCAAAGTTTCTCTAATTTTTCAGTTATGTTTGATTCTTACATGTTTATAGTTGGTATAGTATAAATACAAACATTGCTACCAAACTGATACCTCATTCTCTTTTCACCTTTCCTAGGGAATCGGCTATTATTCTGACGAGCAAGTTGATGAGCAGCATTTTTTCCTTTTCATCACCCTTCTTAGAGCATTTTTCACCTCCTTGTTCCTGAGGCTGTAAATCAGGGGATTCAGCATAGGAACTGCCAGCGTGTAAAATACTGCAGAGATTTTCTCACGATCCAGCGAGTATCTTGAACTGGGCTGTACATGGCTCAAACTCACAGGCCCGTAGAATAGGGTTACGGCCGTCAGATGGGAGGCGCAGGTGGAAAAGGCTTTGTACCTGGTTGCAGAGCCCATGCTCAGAACAGAGAAGAGGATGTAGATGTAGGAGACGATGACAATAAGGAGTGTTGACATAGCTATGATCCCTGAGAGGGTTACAAGCACTAGCTCATTCACGCGGTTGTCAGAGCAAGTGAGTTGTAGCAGTGGGTTTGTGTCACAGAAATAATGGTTGATGGTATTAGGGCCACAGAATGACAATTTCAGTAAGCCACAAGTATGTACCGATGAGTTAAAGAGTCCCCCTAAATATGATGCAACCACAAGGCAAATACAGACTTTCCTGGGCATAAGAGTGGTGTAAAGTAGTGGGCTGCAAATAGCTATGTAGCGGTCATAAGCCATTACAGCCAGCAGAAATCCCTCTGTGGTCACAAACACAACAAATAAGAAGTGCTGGGTGACACATGCTGAGTAAGAAATAGTCTTATTCTCCACTAAGAAGTTTATCAACATCCTTGGAACAAAAACTGAAGAATAACAGAGATCCACAATTGACAAGTTAATGAGGAAGAAATACATGGGTGTTTGCAGCTGGAAGTCAGTCGTGATCAAGCCAATCATACCAAGATTACTTGCAAGCGTGACAACATAGATTAGTAGGATCATCACAAAGAGCAGGGACTGTAGTTCTGGGCGATCTGTCAGTCCCAAGAGGATGAAGTAAGTTACTGTGGTGTGATTGCTTGCTGCCATCCTTACCTCTGTAACAGATTACCTGCTGAGATAAGATGAGTTGACTATACAGTTAAAAAAGAAAGAAAGGTTGTTTATGTGTAGGAGTAACCTACTGTAAAGAAGAACAAGGGCTGAGATTAAATACCTGGATCTTGATTCCCTTTTGTGCAGCAGCAATTTTTGAGCATGCTCAAAAATGCCTATTTTCATCAATCAGACCAGCCTCACAGGGGGATCCTCTGTGCCCATTGTGCACAAGCTAATAGTAGCAAGCTGCCTAGTGGTGTTGCTTGTGGACAGCAGTACACATCTGCAACACAGCTACTGAGTATTATTTTTAGGTGATGCAAAGTTTGACATGCAGGTATCACTCGTGACTTTTGAAACACGTATGATAAACACTGAATGAATTCTGCAATTTTCTTCATCTTTTCAGCAAGGTATTTCATGTTATTTACTCATCAGGAAAGACTGAAACTCACCAGAGAGAAGGTATCTCACCTAAATCCTTAGCACTCTCTTTGCTCTATGAATGTGTCCTTTCCTCCTCAGTCACTAGTAGAGGGAGCCTGCACGACTTGCTCAGCATTGTGCCTTGGGCAGCACAAGGCTTTCTTCAGAAGACACTCTCAGCAGCTTCTTTCCTTCCTTATGTCAATGGAAGAAGAGATGACATGTAACAGTAGTCAACTTTTTAAAACACCAACATAGAAAGAGAGAGAGTTACACATTGGGTCTATTTTATGACTAAATTAATGAGATCCAAACCTACTTTGTAGAAGAGAGTCCAGGACAGGGTGGGAGACGAGATCTGGTCCCTCCTCTCATGACTGATCCCATATTTTATCCACAAGCAAGCCACACAAAGTACATAAAAGGGGGATCATAGCCTAATTTTTAGGTATCTGGGTCTCTTGTTAGATTTTGACTTGAGATCCAGAGGAGACTTTTTCAGGCAATCATGCAATTACCATTTACTTGTCTAAATTTAATCTAGACTTCCAGGTCAACTAGGCTACTTCTGTGATCAGTGTATGATCAAACTATGGTGTAGCCAACTACTCATCCTACTTATTTCACCTCCTTCTCTGAAGGGAGTGAGCAGCCTGAAAGCCTATCAACAGGGTGAATTGCCCTCTGGGGGAGTCCCGTCTTTTTCCATTAATCAAAAAAGCAGCTGAGGTGTTTAATTCTGAATGTAAGTGATCAGTGGAGAAATCTAAAGCTCAGTGAAATCTATCCCACAGAGATTGTACCCATTTTTATGTGCAATGTTTGGTCTTACAGTTGAAACTATCTGACCATCCTGCTGACCTTACAATTAACAACTTACACAAAGCAAACAAACAAGAAAAGTTTTTTTGAGCTCTCTGGATGTGCAATACAGAGAGCAATATTGCTTTATTGCTTTTCCCAGTCTTTCTTGTGCATTCAGATGCTGAATTTTTAAAGGAGTCTCTCGGCATGTGTTTGTCAAATACTCAGAGCATGGGACCTGTCAAGGTCCGTCTGGCAGGTCAGTGCTAAAACTGTCAAGGACACACCTGGTTTTTGAGGCTCAGACACACTTCTTGAATCTTGAACTTCCAAACACTCTAGCACTGCAGGAGTCTGGATTTAACTCTCAAGGATGCCATCACAACCTAGGTTTGTCCCTATAAAGGTATCTTCATGTCTAGCTTTCAGCTCTTTCATGATCTTCCCTAAGTGATATCTGCAATACGTAATTTCTCCTTAGAGAAGATATGCAACCAAAGGATATGTATGTGACCAGCTCACTGCATTGGCACGGTAGTGAGAGGTGTCTGCAGACATCTGGGAAGAGAAAAAATAACCCTTGTCCCTCCACAGAAAAGAAACATTATTGTTCCACACTTGCATGTGGCACAGAAAAGCCACTCATCCCTCAGACCTGAGAGGTCATGTCAGGACCTGCTACTGCAAACATTTGCTACTTTGACTATTAGGAACTGAACAAACAACTGAGTCTTCAGCTAATATTTTTCAGATTGAACACAAAGGACATAATTAAAGTGTCCTCGTGGGAGGCTTTAAATAGGCAAACAGAGGTCTGGTCTCCCACAGCAACATGCATGAAATGAGTATGCTTACAGTCCTTTATGGCCCCATTTATTGCAAATCCTGTCTGCTTTATTAAGACAAAGGAAAAGAGAAAGGAGACTTGGGGATATTCTGTGTCTGTAGGACACTGGAAAGATCATTGTTGAACTTCAGTCTAAAAGGAACACAGATATCAAACTGCTTGTAGTCATTTTTGAGTCAGTCCCCTCTCTCATCCCATCATTCATGCAGTTGTATATAATGTAGGGCATGGGCAGGGCAGACACAGTCCTGGTCTTTCTGGCTGACATGTCCATTGGGCGGACACAAAGTTTGCTGATACCAGCAACCCATGTTAGATAGCCTGAAATGCAGGGGCTCATTGCTCTGGTTAGTTGTTTTTCAGAAGTTGTTTCATGGTTGGGTGGCTGGCTGAAAGAGAATGCATGACTTTTTAATACCCAGTCATGAAACTCCACCCATCCTAAATTAAAGTCTTTAACTGATGGAGAATCTATCAGAATTGAAGTAGAATTTTATATTTGGTTGTTTATATATGCTGATGAAACAAAATTTAAAAAAGTAAAATTTTAGTAGTCCCTGTTTTCCTGGCTGACCACATAACAGACAAGGTGTCCTCTTTTGGAAAATAACAAATAGGAGACTAAGAATATTGTAATGATGGCTCTTTATCTAGTTGAAAAGAAAGGGATCGTGTGAAAGATCAAGAAAAAGAATTTATAAAGTATTTCAGTAATTATCTTTCTGTTTTTTTCTTAATCAGTTTTGAGTGATCACAAACATTTTGTTCTGCTTGGTTGTGTATGAAATTGCTACATGCAGTGTTTGAGGAGAAGGAGGGAATGGCTTGTGGAAGTGTCTTTTAATTTGTAGGGTTCCAGTGGCAGGGTAGTGATGAGGGCTCTCACTGTCAGGTCTGTGAGACCTCATGGATATGTGCTGGAATGCTTGGTTTATTCTGTACCTAGAAAGTACATCAAGGATTAAACTTTTATACAAACCCTGTTGTGTTGGAAGACACTGCAGGCAAAAGGCAGATACATTTCTCATAGTTTACCGCTCCTATAAGTAGATGTCATCTACCTAGAGCAACTCCTGCAACACCTTTAACTCCTGCAACACCTTTAGTCCTACTTCTGTGAATTGAGCTGGTTAAGATTCAGTCTTCGAGACTTTCACCAGTCCAAGGTTGTTTATTTTCCTCACTGAAGATCTGATGTGTATTTGAGAAAGAAATCATAACAGTGGTTCTCAAAGCATGCACACTTGGAGCAAAATGACACACAATTGTACAAACCACTTCCTGGAGGATTTCTATTGATACTATTACCAATGGCACATGCTTACAAGACAAGTTTCACAGAATCACAGAATTTCTAGGTTGGAAGAGACCTCCAAGATCACCAAGTCCAACCTCTGACCTAACACTAACAGTCCCCACTAAACCATATCCCTAAGCTCTACATCTAAACGTCTTTTAAAGACTTCCAGGGATGGTGACTCCACCACTTCCCTGGGCAGCCTGTTCCAATGCCTAACAACCCTTTCGGTAAAGAAGTTCTTCCTAACATCTGACCTAAAACTCCCCTGGCACAACTTTAGCCCATTCCCCCTCGTCCTGTCACCAGGCACGTGGGAGAATAGACCAACCCCCACCTCGCTACAGCCTCGTTTAAGGTATCTGTAAAGAGCAATAAGGTCACCCCTGAGCCTCCTTTTCTCCAGGCTGAACAAGCCCAGCTCCCTCAGCCGCTCCTTGTAGGACTTGTTCTCCAGGCCCCTCACCAGCTTCGTCGCCCTTCTCTGGGCCTGCTCAAGCACCTCCATGTCCTTCTTGTAGCGAGGGGCCCAAAACTGAACACAGTACTCAAGGTGCGGCCTCACCAGAGCCGAGTACAGGAGGACGATCACTTCCCTAGCCCTGCTGGCCACACTGTTTCTTATGCAAGCCAGGATGCCGTTGGCTTTCTTGGCCACCTGAGCACACTGCTGGCTCATATTCAGCCGACTATCAACCATCACTCCCAGGTCCTTCTCCACCAGGCAGCTCTCCAACCACTCATCTCCCAGCCTGTAGCTCTGCTTGGGGTTATTGCACCCCAGGTGCAGGACCTGGCACTTGGCCTTGTTAAACATCATGCAGTTGACCTCAGCCCATCGGTCCAGCCTATCCAGATCCTCCTGCAGAGCCTTCCTACCCTCGAGCAGATTGTGATTCAAAGATCGAAGCCGAAATTCCTTTAAGTGGTATATTCTTTATTGCAGCGCTGGATGCACGGGGGATCTCTCCACCTATCGTGCATACCCAAAGCAAGAAGCAGTCTTGAATTTATACAATCAATCTATCAATATTCTACAAGCACCTATACATATGCATTACCTATCCCCGCCTTCCCTCGCTTCTCATGCTAATTAGCCTTTTGGCACCTTGCGCCTGCGTAGAGCCTTCCAAGAATTGTGGGCAGGGGTCTTTGGGACGTGGGCAGGGGTCTCTGGGAGGAAGACCCCGAGTCTTCCTCACAGTGTACTTTTCACCTTTGGTCAAGAATCTGCTGAATTGGCATGTTTCTTAATTGCGAGAGCTGGTTGTTGCCAATTCTTCCGTTTGTTGTATCTTTATAATGAATTCCAATGTCCAGTTTTGAGATTTATAGTCCTTACGTTTGTTTCTCTGTCCGTCTGCCGCTTCCTTATCATGAGTTTCAGTGTCTTGTTTCGAGATATACAGTCCATGTCTGGGGATTGTCCTTGCCTCCCCAATGCCTCCCCAATACCTCCTTAATCAATCCCCCCTTTTCTTTTCCCATGCAAATTCTTTTGCATCAGATACTTTCATTATTTACAGTAACACAACAAAGCAGGCATCTAAACAACATGCACACAAATATTCCTAATACTACTAATATGATTAGAGCAATGAATACTTGTTTCAACCATTGGAAATTGGGCAACCAGGAGGTTAACTTATTCCATATTTCACTAAAACTCCATGAAAGATCATCTTTACTGATCTCATGTAGGATCCTTGTCTGCTTCCATATTTCTTCCAGGTCGGTAGAGATCCTTCCACTCTGATCTACATACATACAACAACTTGTGTTTATTACTGTACAGACTCCCCCTTGAGTGGCCAGTAACAAGTCTAGGGTCATCCGATTTTGTAATACTACCTGTGATAAACTAGATATCTCTTCTTGTTGAGCCTTTATAGCATACAGAATTTTGTTTTCTAACTTCTCTATAATTGCAGAAATATTAACTATTGCCTTTTCCAATTCACTCACTCCTAACCATGGGATAAACCATCGAACAAAACTATGAAAAGTGGTGTGTCTCTCTATCAATGGATTGTTAATTTTTCGTCTGATTCTCTGGATATGATTTCTCAAGTAGGCTCGAGGCACTACATCATGTACTGTCATATTGAGGACTACCGCTCCAAGAGTGCAAGTTCCCTTCCAATTCTCGGGCAAGACCTTACAGGCTGTATCATTGCATAGCCAATACCACCCTTTTCCTTCTGGTACTGGCCAGCTGGTTGAATTTGCCCAACTGCTAGTTGTACTAATATCAATTGTTCGATTACAAGATGTCTGATTCCCCACATAAGTAGTACCTGTATTTATACAATCCTGTTTTCCCATACCCTTAGGCGGGTTACACCTTTGTACACATACATAGTAAGATTCCAACGGCACGAAGCTACTAACTTCTAGTTCCAAAACTTCTTCATATTTTCGACCCCAAGATGTGTTTTCCCACAAATTAGTCCAAGATAAGTTTGCAGGCAAGGGAATCCCGATTAACGATACACCCTTATTCCCATGCTGTGGCAGATGGGTGCATACCCAACAGTTCGTCTTATTAGTTACTTGAGAAATTGTTTGTATTAAGGTCAGGTGTAAGTTCTCATCCCAAGTTGCCCACCCCGAATCCGAGAACCGCACCTCTGCAATCATTAGGATCTGGAAAAACAGAAAACTTTTTCTGGAAAACTTTTGTTGGTCCAATTGGAGCGGTGGTCCATATCCTCGCCAGGGCCTTCTTCACCCTTGAATTGTGGATCCAAGCTGCTTGCTCCTTAGTTTTAATGGCGGTATGTGTTGTCAGTAATACTTGGTATGGTTCCGTCCACTTTCCTTCCATTTTTCCTGTAGGGGTTGTCCTGAAAAAGTCTTTATATATATATATATAATTCCCGAGCTTAAAGGGGTGGATTGGTTGATCCAACCCTCTAGCCCTGGTCCCTAAAACAAATTTATGTACTTTATTTAATTGTTTCTGAAGTTCAGTTATATAAGCATATAAATATTCTGATCCTAACTGCGTTAGGTCCTCTCCACTAAATAGAAATTGCTACGGCCTTCCATATAAGATTTTGAAGGGACTCAAATTCCCTTTTATTCTAGGTTTAACTCTAATTCCAAGTAATGCTAAAGGGAGGGATTGAGGCCATGACAAATTAGCTTCTTATCCAATTTTAGTTATTTATTGTTTAATTAAATGGTTCATTTTTTCTACCTGTCCACTTGCCTGTGGTCTATAAGGAGTATGCAGTTGCCAATCTATCTTTAGAATCTTACTTATCTGTTCTACCACTTGTGCACAAAAATGTGAAACTCTATCAGAAGACATTGCTACTAGAATCCCAAAGCATGGTATTATTTCATTTAACAAGACTTTAACCACTTCTCTTGCTTTGTTTGTTCGACAGGGAAAGGCTTCAGGCCTTCCTGAAAACGTGTCAGTCAGAACCAGTAAATAATGATACCCCTCTTTTCTAGGGAGTTCTGAAAAATCAATTTGCCACTGTTGCCCCGAATAATTTCCTTTACCGATTATTCCAAATTTTATTCTATTCTTGGTATTGGGGTTATTGTGTAAGCAAATGCTACATTGTTGAGTTACTTGTTTTATCATATCGTCCCACTAATGTCTGACTCAGGCTCTTATGCAGTGTGCCAGCTCCCCAATGCGTTTTATTGTGTTCTGTAAGAACTATGGGCCATGTCAAACTAGAGGGTATTACTATGTGGTTATCTTTTAAATATACTCATCCATCTGGCTTCATTTTACCTTTCAAATCTTAATTAATTTTAAGTCTTCTTTTGTATAATTTGGATATAGTTTGGATTTTACCGTCTGGTATCAAAGACAATGCCTTCACCTCAGTTATTTCAGCTGCCTGCTTAGCCTCTGTCAATCGATTTCCAATTTCAAAATCGGTGTTCCCCTTTTGGTGTCCCTGACAATGCATGATAGCTACCTTTTCTGGTTGTTTTACAGCCTCTAACAATTTTAAAATTTCTTCAGCATACTTTATGTGTTTTCACTGAGCGGTCAGCAATCCATGTTCTTTCCAAATTGCTCCATGAGCATGTACCACGCCGAATGCATATTTAGAATCTGTCCAAATATTTACCCTTTTTCCAGCTGCCAGTTCCAATGCTCTCGTGAGAGCAACTATCTCCGCCTTTTGAGCTGATGTTCCAGGGGGTAAAGGCTTAGACTCGATTACCTGCTGAGTAGTTGTTATAGCATATCCAGCTTTACGTTGTCTTTGCGTAACAAAACTGCTCCCATCCGTGAACCAAGTTTCTTCCGCATCTTCCATAGGCTCCTCCTTAAGGTCTGGTCGGCTGGAATACACAGTCTCTATAGTTTCTAAACAATCGTGAATCACAGGTTGTGCCGGAGCATCACTAAGAAAAGAGGCTAGATTCACAATATTAGTTATCACAATTTCCACGTTGTCCTGTTCTACCAATATTGCTTGATATTTCAAAATCATCAATTCTTGTTTAAGTTGTTTAAAGACTTTTTGTGCTTCTCCAGTCCAGACTAACTTTGACTGGTTAATCTTTATCAATTCACATAGAGGCTTTACCAATAGTTCATCATTATAAATCCAAAGGCGACACCAACCTGTCGTTCCTAAAAAGGTTTGTAGCTCCTTTACCATTTGAGGTTCTGGAGTCCGGCAAATGACTTCCTTATGTTCAGTTCCTAGTTCTCGTTGTCCTTCCGAAATTTCAAATCCCAGATAGGTCACACTTTGTTGAGCCAGCTGGACTTTCTGTCAAGAGACTTGATATCCATTTAAACCCAGAAAATTAAGACGACTTATAGTCCATTGAATACAACTCCCTTTAGTCTCGGTAGCTATTAAGAGATCATCTACATATTGTAACAAAGCACCTTCAGTGTCCGGAGGTATCCATGTTTCGAGTTTCCTTGCTAATTGGTTTCCAAAAATAGTGGGGCTATTCTTGAATCCTTGAGGTAGTAATGTCTACGTAAGCTGCGTCTTTCTGCCTGAATCGGGATTTTCCCATTCAAAGGCGAATAGGTTTTGGCTTTCTGTGGCTAAGCTAGGCAGAAGAAGGCGTCTTTTAAATCCAGTACGGTAAACCAGACTTGACTATTCTTTAATTTAGTCAGCAAAGTATAAGGGTTTGCCACTACTGGATGTATTTCCTCAGTGATTTT
Organism: Netta rufina; assembly: GCF_964035555.1. Taxonomy (NCBI): domain Eukaryota; kingdom Metazoa; phylum Chordata; class Aves; order Anseriformes; family Anatidae; genus Netta; species Netta rufina. Next base: position 46,912,872 of record NC_140128.1, read on the forward strand.
ATTTATGGCCCTCAAATCCTGAACTAGCCTATAGCTTTTTCATCTGCCTTTTTAATTGGCAATATGGGTGCATTGTATTCTGATTCACATTCAATCAATAATCCATACTGTAAAAATTTATTAATTATCTCTTTAATTCCTTTCCTATCTTCTATCCTCAAAGAATATTACTTAACCTTAACGGGTTTCTGTCCTGGCTTTAATTTAATAATTATTAAGGTCACATTTTTAGCTCTTCCAGGGACTTCAGTAGCCCACACTCCTGGACATACTTGATCTGTGATCTCTAAAGGTATTTCACTTTTAGGGTCAGTTTGTATCAGTGCCAAGCTTAACATATTTATTAGTTGTTTTTCTCCTATTCTTAATTCCATTTTCCCTTTTTCAAAGACAATTTCTGCTCCTACTTGCTCTAATAAATCTCTACCTAAGAGTGCCCATGAGGAGCTAGGCATATATAAAAATCTGTGTATGCCCCATTGTTTCCCTAACTTGTACTTCAAAGGTTCACAAAAATAAGCCTTTTCGGTTACACCTTGTCCTGGTTTCAGTTAGAACAGAGTTAATTTTCTTCCTAGTAGCTGGTAGAATGCTATGTTTTGGCTTAGGATGAGAAGAGTGCTGATAACACCCTGATGTTTTAATTGTTGCAGAGCAGTGCTTATACCAAGCCAAGGACATCTCAGCTTCTTGCTCTGTCCTGCCAACAGGCAGGCTGGGGGTGCAGTAAGAGCTGGGAGGGGACAGACCCAGGACAGGTGACCCAAACTAGCCAAAGGGGTATTCCATACCATCTGATGTCAGGCTAATACCATCTGATGTCAGGCTAAACAATACATAGGGGTGGCTAGCCAGGGGGAGGGGGCCGGACTGCTCGGGGCCAGGCTGGGCACCGGTCAGCGGGCGGTGAGCAACCGCACCGTGCATCACTTGTCCGTACACACCACTAGTAGTGGTACTATTATCATCATTGTATTATTATCATTATTATTATTATTTTGTCTTATTAAACTGTCTTTATCTCAACTCACGGGCTTCAGTTTCCATTTCTCTCCCCCGTCCCAGAGAGGGAGGGGGAGGGTGAGCGAACAGCTGCGTGGTGTTTAGCTGCCGGCCGGGTTAAACCACAACACACCTTTTACCCTAACATAATAATTCTGTGAAGGCATTAATGCTTGATTTAGAACTGAATACGTTGCCCCATATCAATAAGAAATTTCACTTCCATTCCTCCGCTAGCTTCATTATAACCAGTGGAGGATCCGCTAGGGTAGATTCCCCAGGTCCCCGTTATTCCTGTTGAAATCAGGGGTCGATTACCCTAGGAAAAGGCTAGTCAATTTGTCCTCCGAAGCCAGGTCCAAACCGTTTTGTTTTATTTATTTATTTATTTATTTATTTATTTATTTTCATTACATTTCAGAGTTGGTCCAAAAATTCCATAGGGGTTTCTTTTAGACCTTGTTGGAAGCATATTCTCAATTCCCAATTCATCCAGGTTTTAGTATTTACTTAACCGTTCATAATTTTCAGGATGATTCGGGTCTTAGTGGGGGTCGGTCAGGGGAATGCAATTGTCCACAGTTCCCTGAGCGGTCCCATCGGCAATCTGAGCTCGCACATGAACTCAGGTAGTTTTAAGAGTTAACTGCTTTTCTGTTTCTGTGACAACTCTCTCGGACTCATCATGGTCCCTTTGCCCCAAAGGGCTAACACCCATGATTTTAAGATCTCTGCCTCTGGCAGAGGCAGAACTATTATCATTCCTACATCCTCTTTCCCTGCTCATTCAACTTCAAACACCTTTAACACTTTCAACAACCCTTTTAACACTTCCTTTATCTTTCTCCAGCCTGTACTTCTCTAATGCCATCATCAAAGGCTCAGTCAGGGGCCAACTTAATTCCGTACCTTTTCCCACCAAGATGCTGAAACAACATCAGTATACAACATTTCATCCTGTTCTCCTTCTCAAAAAAAAGCAACATTAACTGTAGCAAAATATTATAGTTTAAAGTTCCATTTAGGGGCCACTTTTCTCTACATTCCAGCTTATAAAGCGGCCACCACTGATTACGATATTTTATCAATGTTTTCCTGTTTTCACTTCCACCGGCAGATCCTCCAATATCCTTCCAGTGACTTAAAACACATCCTAACACACTTTTCTTTAAAATTTCACTGCTTGTTTGCCCCCCCATTTTCCAGTTTACACTTTCAGAATACACATGTTACTTGCAAAAGCGTATCACAAAACGTATCACTCACAAAAATACGGGCACGCATTATCTTTCAGTAGCGATGTCACAAAACTATTACTATTACCAGGAATATTGCCAAAATCACAATAACAATAGTCAGAGTCAAATTCCACATGCGATAAGTCAGAAAACCGAACTGTGTAACACCGTAACGATATCTTTCTTATAACAATGCCACGAACCTACTATTACCACCAGGAAAATAGCCAAAATCGCAGTAACAATAACCAGAGTTAAATACCATACTCCATGAGTCAGAAAACCGAAATAGACAACACAATTCCAGATGGACCTTAAAGCGAGCTCTTTCCTTAAGGTCCCCAAATATACTTATGGTGCTTACCACAAAGTATATACCAAACACTGCCTCGCAGAAGATCACCTTCTGACTTACAGACAGTTCCAGATACAGATGGACCCCAAGGTCCCCAGATATACTTGTGGTACTAACCACAAAGTATATACCAAATACTGTCCTGCAGAAGTCACCTTCCGACTTACTGGACAGTCCCAGATGACCGGTCTACCAGAAAACCAAACCAGAATAAAGAATATACTCACTTACAATGATGGGGTCCTTGTCTGCCTCCGCAGTGATCCGGTGAGTCGAGGAGTCCCTCCGGGAAATCCCGGGGGTACCCTAGGGAGTCCTGTTCCCAGCGGGTCCTGCGGTCCGGCAGAGAGGTTGTCCCATCTGGGTCGCCAGATTGATTCAAAGATCGAAGCCGAAATTCCTTTAAGCGGTATATTCTTTATTGCAGCGCTGGATGCACGGGGGATCTCTCCACCTATCGTGCATACCCAAAGCAAAAAGCAGTCTTGAATTTATACAATCAATCTATCAATATTCTACAAGCACCTATACATATGCATTACCTATCCCCGCCTTCCCTCGCTTCTCATGCTAATTAGCCTTTTGGCACCTTGCGCCTGCGTAGAGCCTTCCAAGAATTGTGGGCAGGGGTCTTTGGGACGTGGGCAGGGGTCTCTGGGAGGAAGACCCCGAGTCTTCCTCACAGTGTACTTTTCACCTTTGGTCAAGAATCTGCTGAATTGGCATGTTTCTTAATTGCGAGAGCTGGTTGTTGCCAATTCTTCCGTTTGTTGTATCTTTATAATGAATTCCAATGTCCAGTTTTGAGATTTATAGTCCTTACGTTTGTTTCTCTGTCCGTCTGCCGCTTCCTTATCATGAGTTTCAGTGTCTTGTTTCGAGATATACAGTCCATGTCTGGGGATTGTCCTTGCCTCCCCAATGCCTCCCCAATACCTCCTTAATCAATTGACACATGCACCTAACTTGGTGTCATCTGTGAACTTACTGAGGGTGCACTCAATGCCCTCATCCAGATCATCGATGAAGATATTAAAGAGGACCGGCCCCAGCACCGAGCCCTGGGGAATGCCACTAGTGACTGGCCTCCAACTGGATTCGACTCCATTCACCACGACTCTTTGGGCCCGGCTAAACAGCCAGTTTCTAACCCAACAAAGCGTGCGCCAGTCCAAGTCAAGAGCAGCCAGTTTCTTGAGGAGAATGCTGTGGGAAATGGTGTCAAAAGCCTTGCTGAAGTCAAGGTAGACCACATCCACAGCCTTTCCCTCATCCACCCAGCGCGTCACTTTGTCATAGAAGGAGATCAGGTTTGTCAAGCAGGACCTGCCTTTCATAAACCCATGCTGACTGGGCCTGATCGCCTGCTTGCCCTGCAAGTGCTGCGTGATGACTCTCAAGAGGATCTGGTCCATGAGCTTCCCTGGCACTGAGGTCAAACTGACAGGTCTGTAGTTCCCCAGGTCTGCCCTCCGGCCCTTCTTGTAGATGGGCGTCACATTTGCTAGCCGCCAGTCAACTGGGACCTCCCCCGATAGCCAGGACTGCTGATAAATGATGGAAAGCGGCTTGGCCAGCTCCTCTGCCAGTTCTCTCAGTACCCTTGGGTGGATCCCATCCGGCCCCATCGACTTGCGCACATCCAAGTGCCATAGCAGGTCACCAAACAGTTCTTCGTGGATAGTGAGGGCCACATCCTGCTCCCCATCCCCTTCCGCCAGCTCAGGGTACCGGGTATCCAGAGAACAACCGGTATTGCCGCTAAAGACTGAGGCAAAGAAGGCATTAAGCACCTCCGCCTTTTCCTCATCTCTTTTAACTAAGTTTCCCCCTGCATCCAGTAAAGGATGGAGATTCTCCTTAGTCCTCCTTTTTGTGTTGATGTATTTATAAAAAAGGTTTTTTGTTATCTTTAACAGCAGTAGCCAGATTGAGCTCCAGATGAGCTTTGGCCTTCCTAATTTTGTCCCTGCACAGCCTTGCTACATCCTTATAGTCCTCCCTAGTGGCCTGCCCACTTTTCCAAAGATTATAAACCCTCTTTTTTCTCCTAAGCTCAAGCCACAATTCTCTGTTGAGCTAGGCTGGTCTTCTTCCCCGCCAGCTCATCTTTGGGCCCGTGGGGACAGACCGTTCCTGCGCCATTAAGATTTCCCTCTTGAAGAGCGCCCAGCCTTCCTGGACCCCTCTGCCCTTCAGAACCGCCTCCTCTCCTTCTTTATTTTCTTATTAGACAACTTCAAAGTCACCTTTCAGATTGCCTGGTTGCTATGTTTTTCAGAACATGCACAAATATTTTGAATCTTACAATGCCGCTATTAACTTCCTTTGCATTAGTCCTACGGACAACAGCTGATAATAACAGTAATCACAAGGAATAGTTAAAACCTTGAGGTAAGATTTAGGTACCTAAACTTGGGCAGATGAAAATTCAAAAATGTTGACCTTGGCTGGTCATGTTAGATCTTTCCATAGTCCACAGAGAAAACAGGCAGCTTTGGTGGCTTTACCCAGCTGGGCAGCTGAACTCCACCACAACTGCTCTCTCTCACTTTCCCTCCTCAAAAGGAAAGGGTGAGAAAATATGATGGAAAGGGCTCAAGTGTTGAGGTAAGGACAGGGAGATCACTCAGCAATTATATTCATGGGCAAAACAGACTCAGCATAGCGAGATTAATGAAATTTATTACCTATTACTAACAAGCTAGAGCAGTGAGAACAACAAAAATAAAAATAAAAACAAACTAAAAACACTTTTCCCCATCCACCCTCTTCTACGTCCTCCCCCTGAGTAGAGCAGGGGAATGGGAACTGTGGTCAGTCCTAACACTTAGTCTCCGTTCCTCCTTCATGGTCGCTCTCTGCCCCTGCTCCATGTGGGGTCCCTCTCACGAGATGTCGTCCTTCCCAAACTGAGCCTGCGGGGACTGCCCACAGGCAGCAGCTCTTCAGCTCTTCAAGCACTGCTCCCACACGGCTCCATCCCAAGGGGGTCCATCTATCAGGAGCAAACTGCACCAACACGGGTCCCCTGTGGGCAGCAGCTCCCCCCAGGCCTCCTGCTCCTGCATGGGCTTCTCTCCATGGGCCACAGATCTGGCCTGGGGCCTGCTCCTGCAGTGTCCTTCAGGCCAACATCCACCTTCTCCACCAGGGGCTCTTCCACAGGCTGCAGCGTGGAGATCTGCTCCATGTGGGACCCATGGGCTGCAGGGGGACAGCCTGCTCCACCAGGGGCCTCTCCACAGGCTGCAGGGGAACTGCTGCTGCATGGCTGGAGCACCTCCTGCCCTCCTGCTACCCTCACCTTGGGGGCTGCAGGGCTGGTTCTCACTTCTTGCTCTCACAGCTGCTATTGCACAGCAGTTTTTTTTCCCTTTCTTAAAACTGCTCTCACAGAGGCACAAACAACATCGGTATCCAAAGACTTCAGAGAACTTGCAGGTGACTTAAAACCTCTGTAATGCAGTGCCGTTGTGTTATACTGACTTGGAGTTTGCTGAAATAAAGCTTTAGTAAGAGGATTTATCTGTCTTTCCATATTGCACATCCTTCAATTAGCAATCTTAGAATTATAGAATCATTTAGGTTGGAAAAGACCTCTAAGGTCACCAAGTCCAACCGTTAACCTAGCACTGCCAAGTCCACCACTAAACTGTGTCCCTAAGTACTGCATCTATGCCTCTTTTAAATACTTGCAGGGATGGTGACTCAACTACTTTCCTGGGCAGCCTTTTCCAATGCTTTACAATACCTTCAGTAAAGAAATTTTCCCTAATATCCAACCTAAGCCTCCCTTGGCACAACTTGAGGTCATTTTCTCTTGTTCTATTCAATGTTGTTTGGGAGAGGAGACCAATCCGCCACCTCACTACAACCTCCTCTGAGGTAGCTGTAGAGAGCAATAAGGTCTCCCTTGAGCCTCCTTTTCTCTGGGTTAAATTACCCAGCTTCCCTCAGCCACTCTTCATAGGCCTTGTTCTCTAGACCCTTCACCATCCTTGTTGTCTTTCTTCGGACACACTCCAGCACCTTGATGTGACTGGCCTCCAACTGGATTTAGCTCCGTTAAATCTGGATTTAACACCGCAACTGTTTGGGCCTGGCCACTCAGCCAGTTTTTTACCCAGCAAAGCGTACACCTGTCCAAACTGTGAGCAGCCAGTTTCTCCAGGAGAGGGCTGTGGGACACAGTGTCAAAAGCTTTACGAAAGTCTAGGCAGACAACATCCACAGCCTTTGCCTCATGCACTAAGTGCATCACCTTGACATAGAAGGTGATCAGGTTAGTCAGGCAGGACCTACCTTTCATAAACCCACGCTGAGTGGGCCTGATCACCTGGGTGTCCTGTATATGTTGCATGGTGGCATTTAAGAAGATGGCACTATGCTCCATAACCTTTCCCAGCACCAAAGTCAGACTGACAGGCCTGCAGTTCCTTGGGTCCTCCTTCTGGCCCTTCTTGCAGATGAGTGCCGCATTTGCTAGCCTCCAGTCAACTGTGACCTCATAATCCACATCCAAAACAATGGGGGTTTTGTACAGATTCACCCCAGATGCCACTGTGGAAGGCTTTCAACACATTAAGACTTTCCTCTTCAGCAGTTTCCTTGCAGCACATTTCACGCCATTGTTTCTCAAGCTGTATATTAAGGGGTTGAGCAGAGGAATGCCCACCGTATAGAACACAGAAACAGTTTTATCAGTGCTCAGCAAGTGGCTGGAGCTGGGGAAGAAATACATGAACAGGATTGTGCCATGAAATGTGAAAACAGCTGTAAGGTGGGAGGCACATGTGGAGAAAGTTTTTTGCCTGCCCTTGGCAGAACGGATCTTCAGCACCGTGACAACGATGAAGAAGTAAGAAATGATGGTGATTGTAAAAGTGGTTGCCTCAAACAAGGAGCCAAATACAGTAACAAGGACCTTGTTGAGATGGGTGTCACTGCAGGAGAGTTTTAGGAGAGGGAGGAGGTCACAGAAAAAGTGATCAATGACATTTGAGCCGCAAAAGGACAATTTTAGCAAGCCATGGGTGTGTATCAGTGAATTTACAATACCCCAAAAATAGGATCCAGCTATTAACAGTACACAAACCTTTTTGGTCACGGTGACAGTGTAGAGCAGAGGGTTACAAATGGCCACATAGCGGTCATATGCCATTGCAGCCAAGAGAAACATTTCTGTGGTGGCAAAAAGTGCAAAGAAGCCATACTGTATAAGGCAACCACTATATGACATTCCTCTTGACACTTTTAAAAAGTTGAGCAGCATATTGGGAGTAATGGTGGAAGAATAACAGACATCTAAGAAGGACAGGTTGCTGAGGAAAAAGTACATAGGGGTATGCAGGTATGGGTCAAACCTAATGATTAGTATCATTCCTAGATTGCCCAACAAGGTCATCCCATAAATCAAAGAAAAGACAGCAAACAGTGGAAGTTGCAGGTCTGGTCTATCAGTTAATCCTGTGAAAATGAAGCTAGCCACAGTGGTATGATTCTCTTGCACCATCATTTTCATTTAAGTGTTGCCTGCTGGAGTAGAAAAGGAAAGCCACATATCAGAGCATAGGATGGATTGTCAGCATCCCTCACTACAGTCCCTGTGCCACTCATCCCCTTCAGTTTTGGCTTTTACACCTAAAATTATAACCAGTTATCTCATTTCTTTCTAGGTTCCATTGGTCCCCTTTCTTCTCTTTTATTTTCCATAATTACCTTTCTCCGACATAAGATGGAACAATCCCTGCTATTCAAGAAGATACATAGACCAGACCCATCAAAATCCATGGAGCTGAATTTTGGAGGAAGTGAAGGGAGCTCAAGAAATTTTTTAGCCTACCTCCACGCTCCATGGTAGAGTTCCACTATGCCAGTGGTATTCCTGAATTTGAAGCAGTCCTTGATGCCCCATACCAATGGAGAATTCACAGCTTCTGCAAGCGTGCCTTTTACCCTAATGCACTTTTGAATGAGTATTTCAAAACATAATGACTAACATTTTCTAAAGTGGTTGATATTTTGAGGTGATTTTACTGGTTTGTGAAATAACTAACAGTCTGTTGGCAGACTGAATTTTAGAAGGCATCAAGCACTCACTGTTGCCCATTTCTTGGAATAACTTTGAAGAAATGGTCCCAAATTAGGGGCTTGTAAGCACACTGTTTTCACCACACACATTTGATGCATGTGACTATCTCATTTGTACAAGCTGCAGTAGCAGAAACCCAGGAACAAATGTACAGGAAAAGAAGATTAAAACAAGCAGTAAGACCTAAACCATTTTAACCAGCAAAGCAGAAAAAACTCTGAGAGACAATGAAAACTCCTAGGTACTTCTTAGCTCAGAGTGGAGAATATTGTCCTCATAAAGAGCCAAAACCAAGCATTCATCAATAAATAAGGCTGTAAGCTGGCATCATAGCTTTCATACAATCATAGAATGTTTTGGTTTGGAAGGGACCTTAAAGACCACCTAGTTCCAAACCCCTGCCATGAGCAGGGATGCCACCCACTAGATCAGGTTGCCCAGGGCCTCATCCAACCTGGTCTTGAACACCTCCAGGGATGGGGCATCCAAAACTTTGCAGGGCAAAATCCATAGCTTTAAGTCTCTTTCATGCTTGCTCAGTACCTTTGAGACATCATATCTAAGTCAAAGCATCTTTTAAAAATCTCAATAAGTCATAATATCTTTTTAAAATGTTCTTAAAAGCTACAAAGTCATATTTTTTTCTTATTTCCAAAGCAACAGATGAAGAAGCCTCATTCATGTTGTTTATGCTTTACTCCTTAAGCAGTCATTTCCAAATTTGTGATGCTGTTTTGAGAGATTCCAGTTTAGGAAGGTACTTACGTTTGAGTGAGGTGCCTCTCTCCTGATTTCAGCTATCTGAAAGGAATGCTTCTAGTGTTAGCACTTTCCTAGGTTAGGATACGATGGTCACTTCTGTTGTAAGATAGTTGCCTAGGACAGGTGACTTGAAACAAACTTGAAGATGATCATTTCTTCTCATGGAGTACCACTGTAGCAGAGACTAAGGTGATGTGAGAGTGCCCAGACAGATTAGCTTAGATCATTAAATGTTAGAAGATACAGACCTTACTTTATGCACCTGGAAGACCAAAATGCTCTTCCATCCATTGAGCTAGATTCATGCACAGGAAAAATTATCTTACATTAGGTGTTTATGACACAACCTAGACATCTGTAACTAGCATTATTAATAAAGAGTAAGTCTTAAATGTTTTATAGCATATCTGAAAAGTACCAGTGTTTATGTTGAAAGAATCATGGTGTGATTTACTATTGTGATGCATTTACCATGTGGGGCATTTTCATTATTTGGATATTGACAAATTCAGTCCTAAGAACCTTTTACTTCCTGCCTTTGATTCATTATGTCATTATCTGCTATGTCCAGTCTTACATGATGGAAAACAGAAAGAAGACCATGAAAAGTTTTATAATTTCCTAAAGAAGGCTTACCACTGTGTTCCTCTCATTAAAGGTTCAAGAGAAGATTGATCTTCCAGATGCTTTTCTTAGAACAAAATACCCTGTAAGGTAAACATATTTCATGTTAGAAACAAACATTGGCATATTGTTGCAGAAAATATCACAGAAAATAATTGTATTTTCTTTTACCTGCTTCATTTCATTCTAGGACTGGTTCTATATCTGTGTTAGAGAAAAGTTTATTGGAAAAAATACATGTATTGGAAGAGTTTGGTGTAATTTTTCTGTGGAGACACTCAGCATGAATAGGAGGAAAACAATTTTGAGAGACAGGGAGAGAGAAATGACTGATAGCATTGAAGTTTGATGCTTATTTTGGTTTTGCAAAGATAACACCTCTTGCTTCTCTTCCGTCCAGTTCAGGATAAGGAATATCAGTAAACTCCAAATTATTTAATTCCATGGTCATCTGCAATTTATACTTACTGCTATAATACTTCCCTGTGTGAGAAGGGAACCAGCCCCATTGTACATGCAGAGAATCCCTCTCTCAGATGAAAAAACTTGTTGAGATGGAAATGAACTCATACTTGCATTTATATTTTTTCCATCCAGACACCTGGAACAACTGACCAGTACAAATTAATACTACTATTTCAAAACAAGCTTTCAGTATAGAGTAATTGCTCTCAGTTGAATTGTCCCACGAGAAAAGCGATTTATGTTTACAACTGCTTCTATTATTATCAAGTGACTTAAGAGTATTTCTACAGGCTGGAACTAATCAGTGCAGCCAAAGCCACTCAGAGATTGATACAACTCATTTATGAGCTACCATCATTATGTCGGCTAGTTGTCCAGTGAGTATACTGGGATCCTATACATCCTAGTCACTTATAGACACCTATATATCCCTCTCTAAATGTTTATTCTGTGAGCTGAGTCACAACAAAAAGCATGACTGTATCCTGAACAGGCATCTGCTCTGATATTCTGGCATTGCAAGTGCAACACTATTTTAGCAGAAATAGATTAATATATCTATGCAAATCTATTCCCCTTCTCTCCTTGCTTTGCTCTGTATCTCAAGCATGAGGTCTCAGCTTCTCATCTCTAATTATAGACAAGCTATTTTTTGTTTTGTTTTTGTGGATATACTCACCTCTCTTCTGCAATGCTATGCTGAGATATTTGTTTCAGATCCAACTGCCCCTAACTGTCTTTGCACTAGGGATGTACAAAGGGTAGGGTCTGGTTTTGTGTTGCATTAAGCGGGAAAGTGGACTCACCAATAACAGTATCTCCATGAAGACTTACTTTGGACAAAATAGGGAACTGGTAGCAGAAAATTCTTACCTGGCACTCCAGTAGAAAGGTGGGCACATGCATTTCTACATGTTTAAGAAACAGTCAACCTAAAGCTTTAAAATAAAAAGAATGCCTCAAGTTGTGTCTGAAGGCAAGCATGGCATGATGGTGAGGAATATTCATTTCATGACTGATAATGCTCCTCACTGATCTTCAAGGCAACCTTATGTAGGGCTGTGATATTAATCTAGTTTGACAGTAACTGCATGGACAAAAGCAAACACAGAGGTGTGGAAAAGCTCTGGTAAGAAATATCTTAAGATTTCAAAACTCTAAAGCATTTAAACTTAAGTCATTCAGGATGGAAATCCCCGGCTTATACATGGCTTAGAACATCCTTTCTTCTTCTTTTCAAAACAGACTTTTATTATTTTCCTATTATTTCATGCTTCTGCAAAAGGAAAGTATTTGCAATGCCTCTGAAATCCCATGTGATGGGATCAGCCCAAATGGGCCTCCACACTCACCTCGGAACTAAGTCCCGTCTCAGTTACACTCTTACACACACAGGCAACTAGATCCCACTGAACGGTATACTCCTTAAACACTTACAACTCTGACATCTTCGTTTGGATCTTCGCACGCAGAATTACAGGCAAAATACAGTGCTACAGCTGGCAAGGGAGCTCATAAAAAAAGCAAAATCTTTGCTTACCTTTATTCAGGTTCAAGATATCATTAGTCCTGACCTGAATCAAACAGGAGCCACGAAATGGTGGGGCGCCTCTCCTAGATCAAACCAGAATTCAGGAATCAAAGCCATCCCAGAAGAGCCCCCAGTTGTTATAAATGGCTCAGTCTTCAAAACAGGACTATAATCAAAGTTTACAATTTATTAAAGGAATAGAGGTAAGCAAACAGCGCTGGGTGTGCCGGGAATCTCTGCTCCACTAAGACGCACACCAGTTACATCAAGCAGCTGATTTTTATGCCCCTAGGCTAACACATATTCATTACTACTTCTAAAAAACCACAGGGTTATTATAATTAGTTTCCGGAATCCAAACCCTCCTACTGGAGCATGCGTAACAGTCTCCGGTGGTCCCTCTGGGGGGGTCTCTCATGCTGAAGGCTCATAGTCTTCCTCCCTCTTGTCCTTCTCCTTTGTCCAACTTGGCTGTATGTCAGAGACTTGTGCAGCGTCCCCTGCAAGCTTTGTCTTTTAGTCGATCTTCAGCTTTCCCCATCTCCTTAACCTCCTGGCTAGATACCAGAGACTTGCGTCGTGTCCCATGCAATAGTCATAATAGTTAGCAGCTATTCTGAACCCCCCCCAGGTATCAGAGACTTCAAGGAAAAGCCTACAAATACATTTCCCTTCAAGCTCTCTGTTGACATGAATTGCTAAAACATTCCTTTGCAAGGTACAAGAACTATGTACATTAACCACTCTGTTTTTCTTAGACTTGTGCTTATACAAGGGTCTGTAGGTCAGAAGGTCACATTCATCATACCACGTGGCCCTAGCATTGTTCCATACTGACACGAATCAGATGAACACATTTCACACTACTGTCACTGTTGAAGACAGGGAAAAACTTCTGAGCTCTCCCATAGGATCGTCTGAGGGCTCCTCAGAGAAGGTAGCGTTCCCAATCCCCCGTCCATATCTTCTTCTTGCATCCCCCCAGGGTAACTGTACCTGCTGCTTCCCTAAAGTACCTGTGCACCAGTGCACGGAGCGTGGGAAATAAACAGGATGAGCTCAAGGTCAGCGTTCAGTCACAGGGCCATGATCTCACTGCAATCACTGAGACGTTATGGGACAGCTCACATGACTGTAACGAAGTCATGGAGTGCTATGTCCTCTTTAGAAGAAACAGGCTGGGGAAGAAAGGGGGTGGGGTTGCCCTATATGTGAGGGAGCAATTAGAGCGTACCCAGCTCCAGCTGGGGGAGAGTGATGGACAGGTGGAGAGCTTGTCATTACAAAAAAAAAAGAGGGGGGAGGCTGGTATGGGAGAAACGGCATTGGGGGTACACTACAGGTCTTGAAATCAGAAGGAGAAAGACAATAAGACTGGAAGATAAAAAATATCACCCCAGTCTTCAAGAAGGGCAGGAAGAAAGATGCAGGAAACTACGGATAAGTCTCACCTCTGTCCCTGGAAAGGTACTGGAGCAGCTTGTTCAGGATGCCATCGGGGACCAGGGCTGGCGGACCAGGGTGTTGAGGGATTTCTTGAAACAGCAAAAATCCCATGGCTTGCTGTAGCTGAGCAAACCAAGCTACCAGGGCAACTCTGAGAAGTTCCCATGGCAGTGTTCCCACATCGCCCAATTGAGGAATTCAGAAAAATATTGTTACCAGTAGCTGGCTTCAAGGACAAGGTCTATGTGACTGCTAATCTCAAGGGGTTGTTTTCTTATAGTTGTTTGTCTGAGTGCTTTAGACCAATAATCTTGTGTGAAACACTGTCCAGCACTGTTCTCTATAAAGGTGGAGGACCTAGGGGCTGGAGGACCTAGGGGCTGGAGGACCTAGGGGCTGGAGGACCTAGGGGCTGGAGGACCTAGGGGCTGGAGGACCTAGGGGCTGGAGGACCTAGGGGCTGGAGGACCTAGGGGCTGGAGGACCTAGGGGCTGGAGGACCTAGGGGCTGGAGGACCTAGGGGCTGGAGGACCTAGGGGCTGGAGGACCTAGGGGCTGGAGGACCTAGGGGCTGGAGGACCTAGGGGCTGGAGGACCTAGGGGCTGGAGGACCTAGGGGCTGGAGGACCTAGGGGCTGGAGGACCTAGGGGCTGGAGGACCTAGGGGCTGGAGGACCTAGGGGCTGGAGGACCTAGGGGCTGGAGGACCTAGGGGCTGGAGGACCTAGGGGCTGGAGGACCTAGGGGCTGGAGGACCTAGGGGCTGGAGGACCTAGGGGCTGGAGGACCTAGGGGCTGGAGGACCTAGGGGCTGGAGGACCTAGGGGCTGGAGGACCTAGGGGCTGGAGGACCTAGGGGCTGGAGGACCTAGGGGCTGGAGGACCTAGGGGCTGGAGGACCTAGGGGCTGGAGGACCTAGGGGCTGGAGGACCTAGGGGCTGGAGGACCTAGGGGCTGGAGGACCTAGGGGCTGGAGGACCTAGGGGCTGGAGGACCTAGGGGCTGGAGGACCTAGGGGCTGGAGGACCTAGGGGCTGGAGGACCTAGGGGCTGGAGGACCTAGGGGCTGGAGGACCTAGGGGCTGGAGGACCTAGGGGCTGGAGGACCTAGGGGCTGGAGGACCTAGGGGCTGGAGGACCTAGGGGCTGGAGGACCTAGGGGCTGGAGGACCTAGGGGCTGGAGGACCTAGGGGCTGGAGGACCTAGGGGCTGGAGGACCTAGGGGCTGGAGGACCTAGGGGCTGGAGGACCTAGGGGCTGGAGGACCTAGGGGCTGGAGGACCTAGGGGCTGGAGGACCTAGGGGCTGGAGGACCTAGGGGCTGGAGGACCTAGGGGCTGGAGGACCTAGGGGCTGGAGGACCTAGGGGCTGGAGGACCTAGGGGCTGGAGGACCTAGGGGCTGGAGGACCTAGGGGCTGGAGGACCTAGGGGCTGGAGGACCTAGGGGCTGGAGGACCTAGGGGCTGGAGGACCTAGGGGCTGGAGGACCTAGGGGCTGGAGGACCTAGGGGCTGGAGGACCTAGGGGCTGGAGGACCTAGGGGCTGGAGGACCTAGGGGCTGGAGGACCTAGGGGCTGGAGGACCTAGGGGCTGGAGGACCTAGGGGCTGGAGGACCTAGGGGCTGGAGGACCTAGGGGCTGGAGGACCTAGGGGCTGGAGGACCTAGGGGCTGGAGGACCTAGGGGCTGGAGGACCTAGGGGCTGGAGGACCTAGGGGCTGGAGGACCTAGGGGCTGGAGGACCTAGGGGCTGGAGGACCTAGGGGCTGGAGGACCTAGGGGCTGGAGGACCTAGGGGCTGGAGGACCTAGGGGCTGGAGGACCTAGGGGCTGGAGGACCTAGGGGCTGGAGGACCTAGGGGCTGGAGGACCTAGGGGCTGGAGGACCTAGGGGCTGGAGGACCTAGGGGCTGGAGGACCTAGGGGCTGGAGGACCTAGGGGCTGGAGGACCTAGGGGCTGGAGGACCTAGGGGCTGGAGGACCTAGGGGCTGGAGGACCTAGGGGCTGGAGGACCTAGGGGCTGGAGGACCTAGGGGCTGGAGGACCTAGGGGCTGGAGGACCTAGGGGCTGGAGGACCTAGGGGCTGGAGGACCTAGGGGCTGGAGGACCTAGGGGCTGGAGGACCTAGGGGCTGGAGGACCTAGGGGCTGGAGGACCTAGGGGCTGGAGGACCTAGGGGCTGGAGGACCTAGGGGCTGGAGGACCTAGGGGCTGGAGGACCTAGGGGCTGGAGGACCTAGGGGCTGGAGGACCTAGGGGCTGGAGGACCTAGGGGCTGGAGGACCTAGGGGCTGGAGGACCTAGGGGCTGGAGGACCTAGGGGCTGGAGGACCTAGGGGCTGGAGGACCTAGGGGCTGGAGGACCTAGGGGCTGGAGGACCTAGGGGCTGGAGGACCTAGGGGCTGGAGGACCTAGGGGCTGGAGGACCTAGGGGCTGGAGGACCTAGGGGCTGGAGGACCTAGGGGCTGGAGGACCTAGGGGCTGGAGGACCTAGGGGCTGGAGGACCTAGGGGCTGGAGGACCTAGGGGCTGGAGGACCTAGGGGCTGGAGGACCTAGGGGCTGGAGGACCTAGGGGCTGGAGGACCTAGGGGCTGGAGGACCTAGGGGCTGGAGGACCTAGGGGCTGGAGGACCTAGGGGCTGGAGGACCTAGGGGCTGGAGGACCTAGGGGCTGGAGGACCTAGGGGCTGGAGGACCTAGGGGCTGGAGGACCTAGGGGACCTAGGGGCTGGAGGACCTAGGGGCTGGAGGACCTAGGGCTGGAGGACCCTAGGGGCTGGAGACCTAGGGAGGACCTAGGGGCTGGAGGACCTAGGGGCTGGAGGACCTAGGGGCTGGAGGACCTAGGGGGCTGGAGGACCTAGGGGCTGGAGGACCTAGGGGCTGGAGGACCTAGGGGCTGGAGGACCTAGGGGCTGGAGGACCTAGGGGCTGGAGGACCTAGGGGCTGGAGGACCTAGGGGCTGGACGGACCTAGGGGCTGGAGGACCTAGGGGCTGGAGGACCTAGGGGCTGGAGGACCTAGGGGCTGGAGGAGACCTAGGGGCTGGAGGACCTAGGGGCTGGAGGACCCTAGGGGCTGGAGGACCTAGGGGCTGGAGGACCTAGGGGCTGGAGGACCTAGGGGCTGGAGGACCTAGGGGCTGGAGGACCTAGGGGCTGGAGACCTAGGGGCTGGAGGACCTAGGGGCTGGAGGACCTAGGGGCTGGAGGACCTAGGGGCTGGAGGACCTAGGGGCTGGAGGACCTAGGGGCTGGAGGACCTAGGGGCTGGAGGACCTAGGGGCTGGAGGACCTAGGGGCTGGAGGACCTAGGGGCCTGGAGGACCTAGGGGCTGGAGGACCTAGGGCTGGAGGACCTAGGGGCTGGAGGACCTAGGGGCTGGAGGACCTAGGGGCTGGAGGACCTAGGGGCTGGAGGACCTAGGGGGCTGGAGGACCTAGGGGCTGGAGGACCTAGGGGCTGGAGGACCTAGGGGCTGGAGGACCTAGGGGCTGGAGGACCTAGGGGCTGGAGGACCTAGGGGCTGGAGGGACCTAGGGGCTGGAGGACCTAGAGGGCTGGAGGACCTAGGGGCTGGAGGACCTAGGGGCTGGAGGACCTAGGGGCTGGAGGACCTAGGGGCTGGAGGACCTAGGGGCTGGAGGACCTAGGGGGCTGGAGGACCTAGGGGCTGGAGGACCTAGGGGCTGGAGGACCTAGGGCTGGAGGACCTAGGGGCTGGAGGACCTAGGGGCTGGAGGACCTAGGGGCTGGAGGACCTAGGGGCTGGAGGACCTAGGGCTGGAGGACCTAGGGGCTGGAGGACCTAGGGGCTGGAGGACCTAGGGGCTGGAGGACCTAGGGGCTGGAGGACCTAGGGGCTGGAGGACCTAGGGGCTGGAGGACCTAGGGGCTGGAGGACCTAGGGGCTGGAGGACCTAGGGGCTGGAGGACCTAGGGGCTGGAGGGACCTAGGGGCTGGAGGACCTAGGGGCTGGAGGACCTAGGGGCTGGAGGACCTAGGGGCTGGAGGACCTAGGTGCTGGAGGACCTAGGGGCTGGAGGACCTAGGGGCTGGAGGTAGGGGCTGGAGGACCTAGGGGCTGGAGGGTTGGGGCTGGAGGACTAGGGGCTGGGGACCTAGGGGCTGGAGGACCTAGGGGCTGGAGGACCTAGGGTCTGGAGGACCTAGGGGCTGGAGGACCTAGGGGCTGGAGGACCTAGGGGCTGGAGGACCTAGGGGCTGGAGGACCTAGGGAGGCTGGAGGACCTAGGGGCTGGAGGACCTAGGGGCTGGAAGGACCTAGGGGCTGGAGGACCTAGGGGCTGGAGGACCTAGGGGCTGGAGGACCTAGGGGCTGGAGGACCTAGGGGCTGGAGGACCTAGGGGCTGGAGGACCTAGGGGCTGGAGGACCTAGGGGCTGGAGGACCTAGGGGCTGGAGGACCTAGGGGCTGGAGGACCTAGGGGCTGGAGGACCTAGGGGCTGGAGGACCTAGGGGCTGGAGGACCTAGGGGGCTGGAGGACCTAGGGGGCTGGAGGACCTAGGGGCTGGAGGACCTAGGGGGGGCTGGAGGACCTAGGGGCTGGAGGACCTAGGGGGCTGGAGGACCTAGGGGCTGGAGGACCTAGGGGCTGGAGGACCTAGGGGCTGGAGGACCTAGGGGCTGGAGGACCTAGGGGCTGGAGGACCTAGGGGCTGGAGGACCTAGGGGCTGGAGGACCTAGGGGCTGGAGGACCTAGGGGCTGGAGGACCTAGGGGCTGGAGGACCTAGGGGCTGGAGGACCTAGGGGCTGGAGGACCTAGGGGCTGGAGGACCTAGGGGCTGGAGGACCTAGGGGCTGGAGGACCTAGGGGCTGGAGGACCTAGGGGCTGGAGGACCTAGGGGCTGGGAGGACCTAGGGGCTGGAGGACCTAGGGGCTGGAGGACCTAGGGGCTGGAGGACCTAGGGGCTGGAGGACCTAGGGGCTGGAGGACCTAGGGGCTGGAGGACCTAGGGGCTGGAGGACCTAGGGGCTGGAGGACCTAGGGGCTGGAGGACCTAGGGGCTGGAGGACCTAGGGGCTGGAGGACCTAGGGGCTGGAGGACCTAGGGGCTGGAGGACCTAGGGGCTGGAGGACCTAGGGGCTGGAGGACCTAGGGGCTGGAGGACCTAGGGGCTGGAGGACCTAGGGGCTGGAGGACCTAGGGGCTGGAGGACCTAGGGGCTGGAGGACCTAGGGGCTGGAGGACCTAGGGGCTGGAGGACCTAGGGGCTGGAGGACCTAGGGGGCTGGAGGGACCTAGGGGCTGGAGGACCTAGGGGCTGGAGGACCTAGGGGGCTGGAGGACCTAGGGGCTGGAGGACCTAGGGGCTGGAGGACCTAGGGGCTGGAGGACCTAGGGGCTGGAGGACCTAGGGGCTGGAGGACCTAGGGGGCTGGAGGGACCTAGGGGCTGGAGGACCTAGGGGCTGGAGGACCTAGGGGCTGGAGGACCTAGGGGCTGGAGGACCTAGGGGCTGGAGGACCTAGGGGCTGGAGGGACCTAGGGGCTGGAGGACCTAGGGGCTGGAGGACCTAGGGGCTGGAGGACCTAGGGGCTGGAGGACCTAGGGGCTGGAGGACCTAGGGGCTGGAGGACCTAGGGGCTGGAGGACCTAGGGGCTGGAGGACCTAGGGGCTGGAGGACCTAGGGGCTGGAGGACCTAGGGGCTGGAGGACCTAGGGGCTGGAGGACCTAGGGGGCTGGAGGACCTAGGGGCTGGAGGACCTAGGGGCTGGAGGACCTAGGGGCTGGAGGACCTAGGGGCTGGAGGACCTAGGGGCTGGAGGACCTAGGGGCTGGAGGACCTAGGGGCTGGAGGACCTAGGGGCTGGAGGACCTAGGGGCTGGAGGACCTAGGGGCTGGAGGACCTAGGGGCTGGAGGACCTAGGGGCTGGAGGACCTAGGGGCTGGAGGACCTAGGGGCTGGAGGACCTAGGGGCTGGAGGACCTAGGGGCTGGAGGACCTAGGGGCTGGAGGACCTAGGGGCTGGAGGACCTAGGGGCTGGAGGACCTAGGGGCTGGAGGACCTAGGGGCTGGAGGACCTAGGGGCTGGAGGACCTAGGGGCTGGAGGACCTAGGGGCTGGAGGACCTAGGGGCTGGAGGACCTAGGGGCTGGAGGACCTAGGGGCTGGAGGACCTAGGGGCTGGAGGACCTAGGGGCTGGAGGACCTAGGGGCTGGAGGACCTAGGGGCTGGAGGACCTAGGGGCTGGAGGACCTAGGGGCTGGAGGACCTAGGGGCTGGAGGACCTAGGGGCTGGAGGACCTAGGGGCTGGAGGACCTAGGGGCTGGAGGACCTAGGGGCTGGAGGACCTAGGGGCTGGAGGACCTAGGGGCTGGAGGACCTAGGGGCTGGAGGACCTAGGGGCTGGAGGACCTAGGGGGCTGGAGGACCTAGGGGCTGGAGGACCTAGGGGCTGGAGGACCTAGGGGCTGGAGGACCTAGGGGCTGGAGGACCTAGGGGCTGGAGGACCTAGGGGCTGGAGGACCTAGGGGCTGGAGGACCTAGGGGCTGGAGGACCTAGGGGCTGGAGGACCTAGGGGCTGGAGGACCTAGGGGCTGGAGGACCTAGGGGCTGGAGGACCTAGGGGCTGGAGGACCTAGGGGCTGGAGGACCTAGGGGCTGGAGGACCTAGGGGCTGGAGGACCTAGGGGCTGGAGGACCTAGGGGCTGGAGGACCTAGGGGCTGGAGGACCTAGGGGCTGGAGGACCTAGGGGCTGGAGGACCTAGGGGCTGGAGGACCTAGGGGCTGGAGGACCTAGGGGCTGGAGGACCTAGGGGCTGGAGGACCTAGGGGCTGGAGGACCTAGGGGCTGGAGGACCTAGGGGCTGGAGGACCTAGGGGCTGGAGGACCTAGGGGCTGGAGGACCTAGGGGCTGGAGGACCTAGGGGCTGGAGGACCTAGGGGCTGGAGGACCTAGGGGCTGGAGGACCTAGGGGCTGGAGGACCTAGGGGCTGGAGGACCTAGGGGCTGGGAGGACCTAGGGGCTGGAGGACCTAGGGGCTGGAGGACCTAGGGGCTGGAGGACCTAGGGGCTGGAGGACCTAGGGGCTGGAGGACCTAGGGGCTGGAGGACCTAGGGGCTGGAGGACCTAGGGGCTGGAGGACCTAGGGGCTGGAGGACCTAGGGGGCTGGAGGACCTAGGGGCTGGAGGACCTAGGGGCTGGAGGACCTAGGGGCTGGAGGACCTAGGGGCTGGAGGACCTAGGGGCTGGAGGACCTAGGGGCTGGAGGACCTAGGGGCTGGAGGACCTAGGGGCTGGAGGACCTAGGGGCTGGAGGACCTAGGGGGCTGGAGGACCTAGGGGCTGGAGGACCTAGGGGCTGGAGGACCTAGGGGCTGGAGGACCTAGGGGCTGGAGGACCTAGGGGCTGGAGGGACCTAGGGCTGGAGGACCTAGGGGCTGGAGGACCTAGGGGCTGGAGGACCTAGGGGCTGGAGGACCTAGGGGCTGGAGGACCTAGGGGCTGGAGGACCTAGGGGCTGGAGGACCTAGGGGCTGGAGGACCTAGGGGCTGGAGGACCTAGGGGCTGGAGGACCTAGGGGCTGGAGGACCTAGGGGCTGGAGGACCTAGGGGCTGGAGGACCTAGGGGCTGGAGGACCTAGGGGCTGGAGGACCTAGGGGCTGGAGGACCTAGGGGCTGGAGGACCTAGGGGCTGGAGGACCTAGGGGCTGGAGGACCTAGGGGCTGGAGGACCTAGGGGCTGGAGGACCTAGGGGCTGGAGGACCTAGGGGCTGGAGGACCTAGGGGCTGGAGGACCTAGGGGCTGGAGGACCTAGGGGCTGGAGGACCTAGGGGCTGGAGGACCTAGGGGGCTGGAGGACCTAGGGGCTGGAGGACCTAGGGGCTGGGGGGGAGGGGACCTAGGGGCTGGAGGACCTAGGGGCTGGAGGACCTAGGGGCTGGAGGACCTAGGGGCTGGAGGACCTAGGGGCTGGAGGACCTAGGGGCTGGAGGACCTAGGGGCTGGAGGACCTAGGGGCTGGAGGACCTAGGGCTGGAGGACCTAGGGGCTGGAGGACCTAGGGGGCTGGAGGACCTAGGGGCTGGAGGACCTAGGGGCTGGAGGACCTAGGGGCTGGAGGACCTAGGGGCTGGAGGACCTAGGGGCTGGAGGACCTAGGGGCTGGAGGACCTAGGGGCTGGAGGACCTAGGGGCTGGAGGACCTAGGGGCTGGAGGACCTAGGGGCTGGAGGACCTAGGGGCTGGAGGACCTAGGGGCTGGAGACCTAGGGGCTGGAGGACCTAGGGGCTGGAGGACCTAGGGGCTGGAGGACCTAGGGGCTGGAGGACCTAGGGGCTGGAGGACCTAGGGGCTGGAGGACCTAGGGGCTGGAGGACCTAGGGGCTGGAGGACCTAGGGGCTGGAGGACCTAGGGGCTGGAGGACCTAGGGGCTGGAGGACCTAGGGGCTGGAGGACCTAGGGGCTGGAGGACCTAGGGGCTGGAGGACCTAGGGGCTGGAGGACCTAGGGGCTGGAGGACCTAGGGCTGGAGGACCTAGGGGCTGGAGACCTAGGGGCTGGAGGACCTAGGGGCTGGAGGACCTAGGGGCTGGAGGACCTAGGGCTGGAGGACCTAGGGGCTGGAGGACCTAGGGGCTGGAGGACCTAGGGGCTGGAGGACCTAGGGGCTGGAGGACCTAGGGGCTGGAGGACCTAGGGGCTGGAGGACCTAGGGGCTGGAGGACCTAGGGGCTGGAGGACCTAGGGGCTGGAGGACCTAGGGGCTGGAGGACCTAGGGGCTGGAGGACCTAGGGGCTGGAGGACCTAGGGGCTGGAGGACCTAGGGGCTGGAGGACCTAGGGGCTGGAGGACCTAGGGGGCTGGAGGACCTAGGGGCTGGAGGACCTAGGGCTGGACTAGGGGAGGGGACCTAGGGGCTGGAGGACCTAGGGGGCTGGAGGACCTAGGGGCTGGAGGACCTAGGGGCTGGAGGACCTAGGGGCTGGAGGACCTAGGGGCTGGAGGACCTAGGGGCTGGAGGACCTAGGGGCTGGAGGACCTAGGGGCTGGAGGACCTAGGGGCTGGAGGACCTAGGGGCTGGAGGACCTAGGGGCTGGAGGACCTAGGGGCTGGAGGACCTAGGGGCTGGAGGACCTAGGGGCTGGAGGACCTAGGGGCTGGAGGGACCTAGGGGCTGGAGGACCTAGGGGCTGGAGGACCTAGGGGCTGGAGGACCTAGGGGCTGGAGGACCTAGGGGCTGGAGGACCTAGGGGCTGGAGGACCTAGGGGCTGGAGGACCTAGGGGCTGGAGGACCTAGGGGCTGGAGGACCTAGGGGCTGGAGGACCTAGGGGCTGGAGGACCTAGGGGCTGGAGGACCTAGGGGCTGGAGGACCTAGGGGCTGGAGGACCTAGGGGCTGGAGGACCTAGGGGCTGGAGGACCTAGGGGCTGGAGGACCTAGGGGCTGGAGGACCTAGGGGCTGGAGGACCTAGGGGCTGGAGGACCTAGGGGCTGGAGGACCTAGGGGCTGGAGGACCTAGGGGCTGGAGGACCTAGGGGCTGGAGGACCTAGGGGCTGGAGGACCTAGGGGCTGGAGGACCTAGGGGCTGGAGGACCTAGGGGCTGGAGGACCTAGGGGCTGGAGGACCTAGGGGCTGGAGGACCTAGGGGCTGGAGGACCTAGGGGCTGGAGGACCTAGGGCTGGAGGACCTAGGGGCTGGAGGACCTAGGGGCTGGAGGACCTAGGGGCTGGAGGACCTAGGGGCTGGAGGACCTAGGGGCTGGAGGACCTAGGGGCTGGAGGACCTAGGGGCTGGAGGACCTAGGGGCTGGAGGACCTAGGGGCTGGAGGACCTAGGGGCTGGAGGACCTAGGGGCTGGAGGACCTAGGGGCTGGAGGACCTAGGGGCTGGAGGACCTAGGGGCTGGAGGGACCTAGGGGCTGGAGGACCTAGGGGCTGGAGGACCTAGGGGCTGGAGGACCTAGGGGCTGGAGGACCTAGGGGCTGGAGGACCTAGGGGCTGGAGGACCTAGGGGCTGGAGGACCTAGGGGCTGGAGGACCTAGGGGCTGGAGGACCTAGGGGCTGGAGGACCTAGGGGCTGGAGGACCTAGGGGCTGGAGGACCTAGGGGCTGGAGGACCTAGGGGCTGGAGGACCTAGGGGCTGGAGGACCTAGGGGCTGGAGGACCTAGGGGCTGGAGGACCTAGGGGCTGGAGGACCTAGGGGCTGGAGGACCTAGGGGCTGGAGGACCTAGGGCTGGAGGACCTAGGGGCTGGAGGACCTAGGGGCTGGAGGACCTAGGGGCTGGAGGACCTAGGGGCTGGAGGACCTAGGGGCTGGAGGACCTAGGGGCTGGAGGACCTAGGGGCTGGAGGACCTAGGGGCTGGAGGACCTAGGGGCTGGAGGACCTAGGGGCTGGAGGACCTAGGGGCTGGAGGACCTAGGGGCTGGAGGACCTAGGGGCTGGAGGACCTAGGGGGCTGGAGGACCTAGGGGCTGGAGGGACCTAGGGGCTGGAGGACCTAGGGGCTGGAGGACCTAGGGGCTGGAGGGACCTAGGGGCTGGAGGACCTAGGGGCTGGAGGACCTAGGGGCTGGGAGGACCTAGGGGCTGGAGGACCTAGGGGCTGGAGGACCTAGGGGCTGGAGGACCTAGGGGGCTGGAGGACCCTAGGGGCTGGAGGACCTAGGGGCTGGAGGACCTAGGGGGCTGGAGGACCTAGGGGCTGGAGGACCTAGGGGCTGGAGGACCTAGGGGCTGGAGGACCTAGGGGCTGGAGGACCTAGGGGCTGGAGGACCTAGGGGCTGGAGGACCTAGGGGGCTGGAGGACCTAGGGGCTGGAGGACCTAGGGGCTGGAGGACCTAGGGGCTGGAGGACCTAGGGGCTGGAGGACCTAGGGGCTGGAGGACCTAGGGGGCTGGAGGACCTAGGGGCTGGAGGACCTAGGGGCTGGAGGACCTAGGGGCTGGAGGACCTAGGGGCTGGAGGACCTAGGGGCTGGAGGACCTAGGGGGCTGGAGGACCTAGGGGCTGGAGGACCTAGGGGCTGGAGGACCTAGGGGCTGGAGGACCTAGGGGCTGGAGGACCTAGGGGCTGGAGGACCTAGGGGCTGGAGGACCTAGGGGCTGGAGGACCTAGGGGCTGGAGGACCTAGGGGCTGGAGGACCTAGGGGCTGGAGGACCTAGGGGCTGGAGGACCTAGGGGGCTGGAGGACCTAGGGGCTGGAGGACCTAGGGGCTGGAGGACCTAGGGGCTGGAGGACCTAGGGGCTGGAGGACCTAGGGGCTGGAGGACCTAGGGGCTGGAGGACCTAGGGGCTGGAGGACCTAGGGGCTGGAGGACCTAGGGGCTGGAGGACCTAGGGGCTGGAGGACCTAGGGGCTGGAGGACCTAGGGGCTGGAGGACCTAGGGGCTGGAGGACCTAGGGGCTGGGAGGACCTAGGGGCTGGGAGGACCTAGGGGCTGGAGGACCTAGGGGCTGGAGGACCTAGGGGCTGGAGGACCTAGGGGCTGGAGGACCTAGGGGGCTGGAGGACCTAGGGGCTGGAGGACCTAGGGGGCTGGAGGACCTAGGGGCTGGAGGACCTAGGGGCTGGAGGACCTAGGGGCTGGAGGACCTAGGGGCTGGAGGACCTAGGGGCTGGAGGACCTAGGGCTGGAGGACCTAGGGGCTGGAGGACCTAGGGGCTGGAGGACCTAGGGGGCTGGAGGACCTAGGGGCTGGAGGACCTAGGGGGCTGGAGGACCTAGGGGCTGGAGGACCTAGGGGCTGGAGGACCTAGGGGCTGGAGGACCTAGGGGCTGGAGGACCTAGGGGCTGGAGGACCTAGGGGCTGGAGGACCTAGGGGCTGGAGGACCTAGGGGCTGGAGGACCTAGGGGCTGGAGGACCTAGGGGCTGGAGGACCTAGGGGCTGGAGGACCTAGGGGCTGGAGGGACCTAGGGGCTGGAGGACCTAGGGGCTGGAGGACCTAGGGGCTGGAGGACCTAGGGGCTGGAGGACCTAGGGGCTGGAGGACCTAGGGGCTGGAGGACCTAGGGGCTGGAGGACCTAGGGGCTGGAGGACCTAGGGGCTGGGAGGGACCTAGGGGCTGGAGGGACCTAGGGGCTGGAGGACCTAGGGGGCTGGAGGACCTAGGGGCTGGAGGACCTAGGGGCTGGAGGACCTAGGGGCTGGAGGACCTAGGGGCTGGAGGACCTAGGGCTGGAGGACCTAGGGGCTGGAGGACCTAGGGGCTGGGAGGGACCTAGGGGGCTGGAGGACCTAGGGGCTGGAGGACCTAGGGGCTGGAGGACCTAGGGGCTGGAGGACCTAGGGGCTGGAGGACCTAGGGGCTGGAGGACCTAGGGGCTGGAGGACCTAGGGGGGACTGGCTGGAGGACCTAGGGGCTGGAGGACCTAGGGGCTGGAGGACCTAGGGGCTGGAGGACCTAGGGGCTGGAGGACCTAGGGGCTGGAGGACCTAGGGGCTGGAGGACCTAGGGGCTGGAGGACCTAGGGGCTGGAGGACCTAGGGGCTGGAGGACCTAGGGGCTGGAGGACCTAGGGGCTGGAGGACCTAGGGGCTGGGACCTAGGGGCTGGAGGACCTAGGGGCTGGAGGACCTAGGGGCTGGAGGACCTAGGGGGCTGGAGGACCTAGGGGCTGGAGACCTAGGGGCTGGAGGACCTAGGGGCTGGAGGACCTAGGGGCTGGAGGACCTAGGGGCTGGAGGACCTAGGGGCTGGAGGACCTAGGGGCTGGAGGACCTAGGGGCTGGAGGACCTAGGGGCTGGAGGACCTAGGGGCTGGGAGGACCTAGGGGCGCTGGAGGACCTAGGGGCTGGAGGACCTAGGGGCTGGAGGACCTAGGGGCTGGAGGACCTAGGGGCTGGAGGACCTAGGGGCTGGAGGACCTAGGGGCTGGAGGACCTAGGGGCTGGAGGACCTAGGGGCTGGAGGACCTAGGGGCTGGAGGACCTAGGGGCTGGAGGACCTAGGGGCTGGAGGACCTAGGGGCTGGAGGACCTAGGGGCTGGAGGACCTAGGGGCTGGAGGACCTAGGGGGCTGGAGGACCTAGGGGCTGGAGGACCTAGGGGCTGGAGGACCTAGGGGCTGGAGGACCTAGGGGCTGGAGGACCTAGGGGCTGGAGGACCTAGGGGCTGGAGGACCTAGGGGCTGGAGGACCTAGGGGCTGGAGGACCTAGGGGCTGGAGGACCTAGGGGCTGGAGGACCTAGGGGCTGGAGGACCTAGGGGCTGGAGGACCTAGGGGGCTGGAGGACCTAGGGGCTGGAGGACCTAGGGGCTGGAGGACCTAGGGGCTGGAGGACCTAGGGGCTGGAGGACCTAGGGGCTGGAGGACCTAGGGGCTGGAGGACCTAGGGGCTGGAGGACCTAGGGGCTGGAGGACCTAGGGGCTGGAGGACCTAGGGGCTGGAGGACCTAGGGGCTGGAGGACCTAGGGGCTGGAGGACCTAGGGGCTGGAGGACCTAGGGGCTGGAGGACCTAGGGGCTGGAGGACCTAGGGGCTGGAGGACCTAGGGGCTGGAGGACCTAGGGGCTGGAGGACCTAGGGGCTGGAGGACCTAGGGGCTGGAGGACCTAGGGGCTGGAGGACCTAGGGGCTGGAGGACCTAGGGGCTGGAGGACCTAGGGGCTGGAGGACCTAGGGGCTGGAGGACCTAGGGGCTGGAGGACCTAGGGGCTGGAGGACCTAGGGGCTGGAGGACCTAGGGGCTGGAGGACCTAGGGGCTGGAGGACCTAGGGGCTGGAGGACCTAGGGGCTGGAGGACCTAGGGGCTGGAGGACCTAGGGGCTGGAGGACCTAGGGGCTGGAGGACCTAGGGGCTGGAGGACCTAGGGGCTGGAGGACCTAGGGGCTGGAGGACCTAGGGGCTGGAGGACCTAGGGGCTGGAGGACCTAGGGGCTGGAGGACCTAGGGGCTGGAGGACCTAGGGGCTGGAGGACCTAGGGGCTGGAGGACCTAGGGGCTGGAGGACCTAGGGGCTGGAGGACCTAGGGGCTGGAGGACCTAGGGGCTGGAGGACCTAGGGGCTGGAGGACCCTAGGGGCTGGAGGACCCTAGGGGCTGGAGGACCCAGGGGCTGGAGGACCCAGGGGCTGGAGGACCCAGGGGCTGGAGGACCCAGGGGCTGGAGGACCCAGGGGCTGGAGGACCCAGGGGCTGGAGGACCCAGGGGCTGGAGGACCCAGGGGCTGGAGGACCCAGGGGCTGGAGGACCCAGGGGCTGGAGGACCCAGGGGCTGGAGGACCCAGGGGCTGGAGGACCCAGGGGCTGGAGGACCCAGGGGCTGGAGGACCCAGGGGCTGGAGGACCCAGGGGCTGGAGGAGATCCTCAAGTTCCCCAACCCATGTCAAATTTTTTACCCAGGAGCACTTACCTGCCAGTTTGCGAACTTGACTCACTGCTGAACAACTTCACGGGCAAGTAGCACCACCAGGGTTTTCTCATTCTGAGTAGTGACCACCGATGTTACTAGGTCATAGAGTGTCTAAAACTATTTCACAGAAATTGTAGAAAAGACGATGAAAAAGCAGCCTACTTGGGTTGGGAACGCTGAGTCCATTTCACCAGGACAGCAGAAAAGCACCCTAAGTAACCTGAACCTCATACTCCCCTGGAGTGGCAAGTTTTCCCATACCTCCTCATGCTTCCTTTATAGCAAAGGTCAAATGATCCCCACCTGGTAGATTTCACTTCACATGTGTGGAGTCATGAGACCTTGTGGAATAGGCTTATCAACCTAGGTTTCAATGTTTAAGGTTCAATTGCTCCTTATCGCTAATAGAAATAACCTGACAAGGGGCTTAGTGGTTAGAGTTGACCTAATGAATTAAATACAAAACGTATGTAAGGCTCATTTCTGCTAGTCATTCTGTGAGGAAAATTAGTACAGAGCCTGTTAAAATAAGATCAATAAACTTAAATAAAAGAAAAAGGAAAATGACCTAAAAGGCAAAATTGCCGTCATAGATTTTCATCTGTCTAGTCACGACAGATAAAGAATATAGCAATCAGAAAGACTTTGCTTGACATTAATGTTGCTTAAATTTGCTTTTCTGAGATCTCTTCTTTATGCAGGACTTTTCAAAATCTAGCGCCATGACCTCCGACTGCAGTATTTACTTTGGCTGCATATAAACTATCACGTATAAATGCCAGGATATGGATCCTCACTCCCTGTTCAGGTCAAGGACCAGGCTGAAAGTTTTGGCTTCAATTTGGTTACATGACTAATTGCTGTCATCATGGTTTCCCCTAGCCAGCAGCTAAGCACCACACAGCCGTTCGCACAGCCATTCATTCGCTCAAGGCTTGTTGGAGCTGTGCCAGGGGGAACAATGGCAAGGCTGGGGGATAAGGCAATGACCCAGCTGAAGTGCATCTACACCAATGCACGCAGCATGGGTAACAAACAGGAGGAGCTGGAAGCCATCGTGCAGCAGGCAGGCTACGACTTGGTTGCCGTCACGGAGACGTGGTAGGACCAGTCTCATGACTGGAGTGCTGCAATGCCTGGCTATAGGCTCTTCAGAAGGGACAGGCAGCACAGAAGGGGTGGTGGTTTGGCTCTCTGTATTAGAGAATCTTTCGATGTTGTGGAACTCGAGGCTGGGAATGACAAGGTTGAGTCCCTGTGGGTTAGGATCAGCGGGAAGGCCAACAAGGCTAGCGTCCTGGTCGGGGTCTGTTATAGACCGCCAAACCAGTATGAGGAGACTGATGAGGAGTTCTACAGGCAGCTGACAGAAGTTGCAAAATTGTCAGCGCTTGTTCTTGTGGGGGACTTCAACTTCCCTGACATATCCTGGAAGCACAACACAGCCCAAAGAAAGCAGTCTAGGAGGTTTCTGTGGAAGAAGCTTCCTGACGCAGCTGGTTAGTGAGCCTACCAGGGGTGGTGCCACGCTAGACCTTCTCTTCACAAACAGAGAAGGACTGGTGGGAGATGTGGTGGTCAGAAGCTGTCTTGGGCAGAGTGACCACGAAATGGTGGAGTCCTCTATTCTTGGAGAAGCCAGGAAGGGGACCAGTAAAACCGCTGTATTGGACTTCCGGAGGACTGACTTTGAGCTGCTCAGGACACTGGTTGGTAGAGTCCCTTGGGAGGCGGTTCTGAAGGGCAGAGGAGTCCAGGAAGGCTGGGCGCTCTTCAAGAGGGAAATCTTAATGGTGCAGGAGCGGTCTGTCCCCACATGCCCAAAGACGAGCCGGCGTGGAAGAAGACCAGGCTGGCTCAACAGAGAGTTGCAGCCTGAGCTTAGGAGAAAGAAGAGGGTTTATAATCTTTGGAAAAAAGGGCGGGCCACTGAGGAGGACTATAAGGATGTTACGAGGCTGTGCAGGGACAAAATTAGAAAGGCCAAAGCTCATCTGGAACTCAACCTGGCTACTACCGTTAAAGACAACAAAAAATCTTTTTACAAATATATCAATGCAAAATGGAGGACTAAGGAGAATCTCCATCCTTTACTGGATGCGGGGGGAAACCTTGTTACAAAAGATGAGGAAAAGGCGGAGGTGCTTAATGCCTTCTTTGCCTCAGTCTTTAGCGGCAATACCGGTTGTTCTCTGGATACCCAGTACCCTGAGCTGGCGGAAGGGGATGGGGAGCAGGATATGGCCCTCACTATCCACGAAGAACTGGTTGGTGACCTGCTATGGCACTTGGATGTGCGCAAGTCGATGGGGCCGGATGGGATCCACCCAAGGGTACTGAGAGAACTGGCAGAGGAGCTGGCCAAGCCGCTTTCCATCATTTATCAGCAGTCCTGGCTATCGGGGGAGGTCCCAGTTGACTGGCGGCTAGCAAATGTGACGCCCATCTACAAGAAGGGCCGGAGGGCAGACCTGGGGAACTACAGGCCTGTCAGTTTGACCTCAGTGCCAGGGAAGCTCATGGACCAGATCCTCTTGAGAGTCATCACGCAGCACTTGCAGGGCAAGCAGGCGATCAGGCCCAGTCAGCATGGGTTTATGAAAGGCAGGTCCTGCTTGACAAACCTGATCTCCTTCTATGACAAAGTGACGCGCTGGGTGGATGAGGGAAAGGCTGTGGATGTGGTCTACCTTGACTTCAGCAAGGCTTTTGACACCATTTCCCACAGCATTCTCCTCAAGAAACTGGCTGCTCTTGACTTGGACTGGCGCACGCTTTGTTGGGTTAGAAACTGGCTGTTTAGCCGGGCCCAAAGAGTCGTGGTGAATGGAGTCGAATCCAGTTGGAGGCCAGTCACTAGTGGCGTTCCCCAGGGCTCGGTGCTGGGGCCGGTCCTCTTTAATATCTTCATCGATGATCTGGATGAGGGCATTGAGTGCACCCTCAGTAAGTTCACAGATGACACCAAGTTAGGTGCATGTGTCAATCTGCTCAAGGGTAGGAAGGCTCTGCAGGAGGATCTGGATAGGCTGGACCGATGGGCTGAGGTCAACTGCATGAAGTTTAACAAGGCCAAGTGCCGGGTCCTGCACCTGGGGTGCAATAACCCTAAGCAGAGCTACAGGCTGGGAGAGGAATGGTTGGAAAGCTGCCTGGTGGAGAAGGACCTGGGAGTGATGGTGGATAGTTGGCTGAATATGAGCCAGCAGTGTGCTCAGGTGGCCAAGAGGCTAACAGCATCCTGGCTTGTATAAGAAGCGGTGTGGCCAGCAGGGCTAGGGAAGTGATCATCCCCCTGTACTCAGCTCTGGTGAGGCCGCACCTTGAGTACTGTGTTCAGTTTTGGGCCCCTCTCTACAAGAAGGACATGGAGGTGCTCGAGCAAGTCTAGAGAAGGGAGACAAAGCTGGTGAGGGGTCTGGAGAACAAGTCCTATGAGGAGCGGCTGAGGGAGCTGGGCTTGTTCAGCCTGGAGAAAAGGAGGCTCAGGGGCGACCTTATTGCTCTCTACAGGTACCTTAAACGAGGCTGTAGCAAGGTGGGGGTTGGTCTATTCTCCCACATGCCTGTTGACTTGACGAGGGGGAATGGGCTAAAGTTGAGCCAGGGGAGTTTTAGGTCAGATGTTAGGAAGAACTTCTTTACCGAAAGGGTTGTTAGACATTGGAACAGGCTGCCCAGGGAAGTGGTGGAGTCACCATCCCTGGAGGTCTTTAAAAGACGTTTAGATGTAGAGCTCAGTGATATGGTTTAGTGGAGGACTAGTTAGTGTTAGGTCAGAGGTTGGACTCGGTGATCTTGGAGGTCTCTTCCAACCTAGATCATTCTGTGTTTCTGTTGCAGTCTCCCAGCTCAGAGCCAACCACTTATTAGTCTGGTGCAATGGATTTGTGTGTTCCTTGCACTAGCTGGTCCTTCACCTCCTCTTCACATACAAGGACACGCGTCTCTTTCACGCTCCTTCAGGAGTAAACAAGCCAGGAGAGATTAAAGCCTCTTTCTTCAGGTCAGTAAGATCCCTGCCTTTGGTTTCAGTGAGAATTCAGGCCCTAACAACTCAAGTGTCTTCTGGACGGTGTTTCTTCTGGTAGGATGATTTCATTTCCCTTTTGAAGACTTACAGGGATGTAGTAACAAAAGCAAAGGCATAAAATGGTACCTGAGGCACAGGCTACTTTTCAGCCTGCAGCAGACTATAGGTATGATATCATCCTTTGATATCATACCTATATCATATATCATGTTATCATATCAGGAAACATAGAAAACTGCCTGTTGCTTCTCAGGTTTAAAGTTTTCCCTTAAAAGGTGTATGCAAAGGTGTAATCAGCTGTCTGAGTACAATTCTGAGGTATACACGAGCATTTTCCTCTCCCCTTCACAACTTGGAGTGCAACAGTTTTCATCATACTGTTATAAATTCCAAGTCAACTTAGCATTAGATTAGCATGAGATTTATTTATGGGGTTAATAAAAGGCAAGTAAAGAGCACTGGGTGCACAGGGAGTCTGGGCTCCTCCAACATGCACACACGTTACGTCAGGCGGCAGCTTTTTCTGCTCCTAGGCTAATACATGTTCATTACTACTTCTAGAAAAGGCAGTGTTATTATAATTAGCTCCCAGATTCCGAACCCTCCCACTGGCACATGCGTATCAGTCCCCGGTGGTCCCTCGGGGGATCTCTCATGCTGAAGGCTCATAGTCTTCCTCCCAGGCTTTGTCCTTGTCCTTCTCCTTTGTCCATCTTGGCTGGATATCAGGCTTGCCTCTAACTCTATACAAGAAAGAGAGAGAAGCACACCTTTCTACTCTGTCAGCTACTGGCAGACCTAGAGAGAAAAAAAAAAAAAAGTTGTTAATTAAAAAGTAATGTTGTTTTAAGGCATTTCACCAAATATGTAATATTTGGTAGAAACAAGACAACAATTGAAAGGGAAGAAGAAACAGTAGAAGGTACTTGCATGGCCTTAATTTACATGGCAATGGACAACATCGACAATCTGCAATGATTTACAAGTGCCTTACACCATTCACCCTTGAGACAGAAAACTGGGATTCCCATATGATGTAAGGGGAGTGCAATCCCTCTCAAAATACGAGAGCCTGGGGGACGCTACTGAGTACTGAAAATGTTAAGGCTAGGCAGCACCAAACTCAACAGAGAAGGGAGGCTGAGTCTCCCTGGCTGTTCACGTAACAGACAAGGGCCTCAGCTTTTAGCCCTAAGCAACAATTCGTAGTGCCAGGCGGGGAACTAGTTCTTAAGCCAGGGACCATTTCAGCATCTTTAAAGCTACAGAAAGGCTTAAAGGCTCTGTGGAATCATGTTCCTGGCACAAAAATCTGGGGACCAGGACTGGGCAAGTGGGGCGCAAGTGTGCTGGGGAGCAAGCTCTCTGGGCTGATTACCAGGGCTTTAAACTAGGTTTGATGGGGGAAGGGAGGGGAGCTAAAGGTGACAGAGAAGGGCTGGGGGAAGTCCTCACTACTGTTATAAATGGCTCAGTCTTCAAAACAGGACTATAATCAAAGTTTACAATTTATTAAAGGAATAGAGGTAAGCAAACAGCGCTGGGTGTGCCGGGAATCTCTGCTCCACTAAGACGCACACCAGTTACATCAAGCAGCTGATTTTTATGCCCCTAGGCTAACACATATTCATTACTACTTCTAAAAAACCACAGGGTTATTATAATTAGTTTCCGGAATCCAAACCCTCCTACTGGAGCATGCGTAACAGTCTCCGGTGGTCCCTCTGGGGGGGTCTCTCATGCTGAAGGCTCATAGTCTTCCTCCCTCTTGTCCTTCTCCTTTGTCCAACTTGGCTGTATGTCAGAGACTTGTGCAGCGTCCCCTGCAAGCTTTGTCTTTTAGTCGATCTTCAGCTTTCCCCATCTCCTTAACCTCCTGGCTAGATACCAGAGACTTGCGTCGTGTCCCATGCAATAGTCATAATAGTTAGCAGCTATTCTGAACCCCCCCCAGGTATCAGAGACTTCAAGGAAAAGCCTACAAATACATTTCCCTTCAAGCTCTCTGTTGACATGAATTGCTAAAACATTCCTTTGCAAGGTACAAGAACTATGTACATTAACCACTCTGTTTTTCTTAGACTTGTGCTTATACAAGGGTCTGTAGGTCAGAAGGTCACATTCATCATACCACGTGGCCCTAGCATTGTTCCATACTGACATGAATCAGATGAACACGTTTCACAATCCCCTATCTCCTTTTTCATGGCATTGATTCATGTTTTCCTTTCCAATCAAGTCAATACTTGCCGAATTGATACCTTGATACCAATTTTGGATCTTTTTATTATTATTATTATTATTATCATCAGGGTTTTCTCCTTCCCTGGTTCTGTGTCAACAGGTACCGCAGATATTTGCATTCCTTGTATAACCAAGTGTATTAGTCAGGTAATACAAGGTATTAAACATGGAATTATTAACAATCCTCCACATATCCCCAATACAACCATCCTTATTTTAGCAAGCCAATCACCACCCATAAAGTCCCCTCCCATCATTCTCTTAGATCGATTCCATTTGAAAGCTGAACTGGGACATGTGCAATTTTCTTCATTTCTTTCATTTCTTTTACAGCTTTTCTTTCTGTTGTTTAATCCAGCGGGCAGCTAAAACAACACACGGCTGTTCGCTCACCTCCCCCCCTCCTTCTCTGGGATGGGAGGGAGAAATGGGAAAGTGAAGCTTGTGAGTTGAGATAAAGACAAAAAGATAATAATAATAATGACAATAGTGAAGATAATAGTACTACTAGTAATAATGTGTATGAAACAAGTGATGCACAATGCAATTGCTCACCACCCACTGTCCGATGCCCAGCCTAACCCTGAACATTCTGGCCCTCCTCCCAGCTCTTGCACCCCCAGCCTGCCCACTGGCAGGAGAGAGTGAGAAGCTGAAACGTCCTTGGCTTGGTGTAAGCACTGCTCTGCAACAATTAAAACATCAGCATATTATCAACACTCTTCTCATCCTAAGCCAGAACATAGCATTCTACCAGCTACTAGGAAGAAACACCCTCATCATCAATCTCTAAACAGCAATTACTAAGGTTAAATTTTCCACAGACTTCTCCT
Organism: Netta rufina; assembly: GCF_964035555.1. Taxonomy (NCBI): domain Eukaryota; kingdom Metazoa; phylum Chordata; class Aves; order Anseriformes; family Anatidae; genus Netta; species Netta rufina. Next base: position 46,947,900 of record NC_140128.1, read on the forward strand.
TCTCTAGTAAATAATCCAAAGCTAAGCGATTTTGATACAAAGCAGTTCTCATCTTGGTATTTTGCTTTGCAATTAATCCGAGCGCATCTCCAGTTTTATTTACAACTATTTCTATTACAGTTTGTAACCTAATTATTCTATTAAGTATATATATTGGGGTTCTATAGCCCCAGGATCCATCTTCTGCCCATGTAGCTGGATCATAATAAGCAAACACCTTCAATCAAGGGGTTGGGCCCACTTTCAGGGTCGATTTGGGTTTGTGTTCCCATTCAGCCTATCAGGGTGATCCAGCTCCTGGAAAACGAATCACAGATTTATATGGGTTTTTAAAAAAAGGTTCTTATGTTATTTTCTCAGGACAACCTGACCTTAGTGTGGGAGAAGTCCAGTCGAGGCCCTTTCACTCGGCAGTCGATACCCATAGGGGTTGCCTCCCTTGGTAGACCATACATACCGCAGTGGAGGGTCCTGCCCCGGCCTTGCCTTCTCCCTTTCCTCCCTTTATGCTTGTCCCCTTTATTTGGCATCCTTAATTCATTCAGAGCCTCGTTGCCAGAATATTAGTTCTTCTGTAGCTTGAGTTTCAGTTCCCCAGGAGCGGACTCAACCCTCCAAGTTTCAGTAGTTACTGGTCCTTTTATTCTGGATGCGTGAGTCCAACCCCTTTCTGCTGTGAGGTAGTAAGTAAAACAAGGTACGATCCCTCCTGTCGGGGGTTCAATGATTCTTCCCTCCAGGTGTTTATTAAGACCTTGTCTCCTGGTTGTATTTTACGAATAGCAAATCCTAAAGGTGGTGTTTGAGCCATCATTCCAATTTCTCAGCTCTTGTAATCTCCTTCCAATAATAATTATACATTTCTGGATGCTATGATCCTCAACTACATTGTTCCCTAGAGGCATCCCTTGAGAAGAAGGCATACCACATAACATTTCATATGGTGATAATCCAGTCTCACTGTGTGGTTTAGTCCTTATGTTTAAAAGTGCCAATGGTAAGCATCTCGTCCACGGCATTTGTGTCTCGATCATTAATTTAGCCAATTGTTGTTTTATTGTTTGATTCAGTCTTTCTACTTTCCCTGAGCTTTGTGGGTGCCACGGAATATGGTATTCCCACTGAATACCTAATGATTGACATAATCATTTTATTATTTTAGAAGTAAAGTGTGTGCCCTGATCAGAATCAATGTACTGGATTATCCCATATCTAGGTATCAGGTATTCTAATAGAATTTTTACCACCATTTGTGCCGTAGCTCATGCTACGGAATAGGCTTCTACCCATTGTCTTAAATGATCTGCTATTACCAATAGATATTTTATCCTCCCTACTTTAGGCAATTCAGTTAAATCAACTTGTACTTTCTCAAAAGGCCTATAAGCTGTTTTTCCTCCCTCCCATGGCTGCTTGTCGAAACACTTTCTTATTTATCTTCTGACAAGTTAAGCAACTTTGTACAATTTGCTTTGCTATTTCAAAAATCCCAATGCAACCAAATTGTTTAAGTAAATGATCACCTAACGCCTTTGTACCCCAATGTGTTTGTGCATGCAAACGTCCCAATATTTGCTTCGCATAAGCTTTTGGAGGAGTTGTAGACTCAGATGAGGGTGGAAAGGCCTTGCAGAGAGATCTGGGCAGATTGGAGAGCTGGGCGATCACCAACCACATGAAGATTAACAAGAGCAAGTGCCGGGTCCTGCACCTGGGACGGGGCAACCCTGGCTATACGTACCGACTGGGTGACGAGATGCTGGAGAGCAGCCCCGCAGAGAGGGATCCGGGGGCGGTGGTTGACAGCAAGTTGAATATGAGCCAGCAGTGTGCCCTGGCAGCCAGGAGGGCCAACCGTGTCCTGGGGTGCATCGAGCACGGCATCGCTAGTAGGTCAAGGGAGGTGATTGTCCCGCTCTACTCTGCACTGGTGCGGCCTCACCTCAAGTACTGTGTGCAGTTCTGGGCACCACAGTATAAAAAGGACATGAAACTGTTGGAGAGTGTCCAGAGGAGGGCTACGAAGATGGTGAAAGGCCTGGAGGGGAAGACGTACGAAGAACAGCTGAGGTCACTGGGCCTGTTCAGCCTGGAGAAGAGGAGGCTGAGGGGAGACCTCATCACAGTCTACAACTTCCTCGTAAGGGGGTGTCGAGAGGCAGGAGACCTTTTCTCCGTTAACACCAGTGACAGGACCCGCGGGAACGGGGTTAAGCTGAGGCAGGGGAAATTTAGGCTTGACATCAGGAGGGGGTTCTTCACAGAGAGGGTGGTTGCACACTGGAACAGGCTCCCCAGGGAAGTGGTCACTGCACCAAGCCTGTCTGAATTTAAGAAGAGATTGGACTGTGCACTTAGTCACATGGTCTGAACTTTTGGGTAGACCTGTGCGGTGTCAAGAGTTGGACTTGATGATCCTTAAGGGTCCCTTCCAACTCAGGATATTCTATGATTCTATGATCCTAAGTATTTGGAAGATTGAAAAACGGGCTGTGTGAAAAAGGTGCCTTAATGTGAATGCAGATTTTGCCTTGTGGTAAGTAGAAACAGGTTGGGATGGATACTGGTGGAAAGATTGCTACTTTGACTAAGTGGAAATCATGAGAATGTGCTGTTGTTCATCAAAGAAATACTGTTTTCACAATATGCAGGTCAAAAGCAGTATGAAGAAAGTCTGTCATCTTCCCTTCAGGCCTGGGTCTCAGCTGGGGACTGCTTCCTGAACAGGTCCAGCAACTTGAAGAGAATTGAACTTCCTCCCAAGCTCTATGAAGCAGAGTCTCAGCTATCAGGGGTAAGCGTCTTTCTGTGCAAGAAAGATGACAAGCATAGAGGCGCAGCATAGAGGCGCAGCATAGAGGCGCAGCATGATTATATGTATGTTACATATGTCCTGCTAATATCAAGTATTACAGAAAATTGATGCCAAGCAGACAAAACAGAGCTCTAAAAATAACATTTTTGTCCTGAGATAATTGCATTTCTTTCTTGTTATCAGCCATTTGTGGAAAAGTACTAAATTTAGTTTATTATAAGGTGCTAAACCATGAATGCTTGTAAGGAGGGTATTGAACAAGTCCGTGTCAGCACAGAATAGAAGAACCTTATTCTCTCCAATGTCTTTCATTTTTCTGTCAATGACACTTGAGAATTCACATAAAAACTTGTGACTATGAGAAATTATTTGTACATAATGACCTTTAACTATTGCATGCATCAATTCAACAGATGAATTCAGCTAAGTGTAAAAGTAAAATTGTGTTTCCCTTGGGTATAGCAATCATGCTTGCCTTGCAGGGATTCATCTATCTGTAATACCACTCTGTTCAAAGCTGCACACTGGTATTCTAAAAAGACCGTAACTCCCTTGATGATTGCTACTTCTTGTGGAAAAATAGCAGGGTGCCTGATCAAGCCAATTGAAGACATAAATTATTGGGTGAGTGGGAATCAATATTTTATTAGAAGCACAAGGTTTACTATGATGAACCTTGCAGACATATGCCTTTCTGTTTATAGGTAAATCATTAGATTTCCTAAAATAGACAAGTCTGCTAGACAGTTGATTTTTTCAGCTTGAGGCTATGGGAACCATCATGTAGGCATAAAGGGAGAAGGTACAGAATGCAGAATGTAGCTATAAAAATCCTCCTGAAAGGAAAGGAGATGGAGGAATATACAAAATGTGACTATCAACCTATACAACCAACATGCCATTCCATGGCATCTGCTCCTTGCTTTCAGAACTTCTCTTGAACCTTACATTACTGTTGGCAGTGTGCAAAGTATTAAATCTAACATATTTTACAATGTTGTTTTTCATGACAAGCTGATTCTGGGTGAGTCTGAGCATTCAGGTGAAGTTTGTTTGTCCAGATCCTACAAGGTATTCAAAATCCTCTTATACTTTATCCAGAAGCTTTGAAGACCAGGACCCAAGACAACATGGGGCTAACAGGAACTGAAGCTCCTGGGCTCCCAACAACAGACTTCTGAGACCTCACAGAAGTGGCCTTTTACTTTCTGCACTGAGGAAAGCAGGACATACAAGGTCTTTCTGTGAATGTTAGGAAGAGAGCTGCTAAACTTGCACAAGCCCCATGGAAAACTTAACGTGTCTTGAGTCATAGTGCACTCTTCGGCCACAACACTGGTCTCTGCAGACATCCTTTAGGTGCAAATGTATTTTTGGCATATTTCCAATATATTTATCTTTCCTCAAGTCATCTACACAGGTAGGTGTGGTTATGAAGAATAACCTCACATGGCTCCAGGAGACCGTCAAGATGACCAGTCACATATTTGTACTACTAAACCCCACTATTCACTAAAATACAGCTGATGAACTCTGGTAGTTCCCATCTGCAAAAAAAATATTTAAAATAAAATGTAGTCTTAAGTGGGATGCCACAGTTAAGTGAACGTACTAGAAATTTACACCCTTACCCAGAACTGAATTTTCCCTGAAATCCTCTGCAAAGGGTACATCAGGATTATTCCCTTCTCAAACCCAGTATCAACTATTACTGTAATTTGTAAGTTGAACAGAAATAAGACTAGAGAATTGATTAATGATGCCTGTAATCAGGTATGTGACTTATTTCTCTCTCTCTCATCATCTTGTCTCAGCTTGTAAAGTTTTTGCTGTTGTTTCATGGAACAGACTTCCTTCCTGAAATCAATATCAGTGTACAAAAGGCATAATCTAACTCCCATTCTGGCATCCATGTACTTATCACTGTTACAGACAAGATACGGTACCCCACATCCTGCTGCTAATGTGCGTATCACCTCACTGACTTCAGAATGACTTTTTTGGCCAGTACCTGTGGGCACTGGGAAGCCCTGTGAGTCAATCCAAAATAAATCTAGACATAGTCAGCAGTTTCATATCTGAACAGTTTGCATCATTTGTCACTCAGGCATACTATTCTGAAAGTAAAATAGCTTTGGGCCACTCCTGTGCTGCATGGCTGCTGCTTGGGCCAGGATATGCAGTGCTGTGAGCACTTCTGCCTCCTCAGCTGAATTATTTTGGTATTTGCTGGTGATTGTGGAGATACTAATTTGCATGCTGCTCCTTCTGGAAAGAAATTAGCCCTGGTGTTGTGCCCTACTGTACATCCATATGTGCAACATTAACTGCACCCAGATCCATCTGCTCAGACCCATCTTCCTCCATCTGCCACCATGCTCCATGTTATCCATAGGACATTGCATCAGAATTATGAATCATCCTCTCTAGGCTCTTGATATCTTATTGTAACAGATGAGAATAACATATATTCCATAATAATGATCCTGGATATATCTGTCCTTTGTTATATTAATGATTCAATAAGAAAAGAGCCAACTAGATGACATTACTAAATTACTGACCTTTCAGGCAAAAAGAGCTAAAGTCTAAGTCTGTGTCAGTAGCACAAGAGAAAGTATACCTCTGAAATAATGTATTTGCTTCTGGTTTGACTGGAAATCAATACGTGAGGTACAATCCAAATTCTTGTTAGTATTACTAACAGAGTAATTCCTAGAGTGCAAATCTGAAGAGCAACACTAAGGACAAAGAAATGGGATGTTCAACAGCTATGACATTTTGGTGATTCACCAGTGAGCAGAGAGATTTTAATTTATTAGTAGCAAAGAACAGGTGATCCCATAATAGAAAAGAAGCATCTCTCTGCTGCTTATTTGATATGATGAAATCTTCACTCCATGTCAATTTTTAAAGGAAGTGAATTGCTTTGTGCTGTACTGTCTGAATACTGCAGAGTACAAAGCTCCACAAAAATTATCCAGGTGCTGCACTTAACAAGGATTCTGGAACTCAGTACACTTGGTTACCCTAAAAGAAAGCTGAGAAGTTAGTTGGTCATTTTCTTGGGCATTAAGTATGTGACAGCAAGCAGCAAGGAGGCATCACAGGAGCAGGTGACTAGAAGGTGAAGTTTGACAGTCACATCTGAAAGAGGCCAGGTTTCCTTTTGACAAAGGTGTTTAAATATTGGTGAGTTCCCTACACAGCAGCACCATCACATGGAGTCTCTAAAAGGATGAAAAACAGCTTCAGAAGTCTATAATCTTTTTTTTCGAAGAGAATATTGTGTTCAAGTCTGCTAAGTAGATGACCAGGGTAGTCTGTGCTGGCCCTTGAATCCATGAAACCTTTTTGCTTGTCTTGAATGCAAGGATTTTCCAGAGTAGCTGTGGGACCTAGGGCTACCCCTCTGCAACAGAAGTAGCACAGCAGCCTGCTATCTGCTCTGTGCCATATGAAGGGGAGAACAGCTTGTACCTTGGAGAATTTTCATTCCTGCTGCTCCTTCAACATTGCTACTACTGCCACTACTGCAGAAATTCAGCAACCCAACACCAAGGCCAGAAACAAAATCAAAAAGAACATGAGGCTGGGTACACGCAGTGAGTGATCTGTAACTATGACTATTCATAATAGGAGATAAAAGGAGAAAGACTATTTTAAAGCTGCATGGTGTTTTTTTTCTCATACATTATAGGCTAGCATCCAAGGACTAAGGCATCAATGCACAGGGGTCTCCAGGCCTCCCACTTCTCTGAGCTTCCATTTATCTGGCAGCTGCTGCTTGCCCTTGGGCTATCAAGGCTTGGCTTAGACTGTTTCCACTGGATGACTAGTGGTGTGTTCTGGTATCCAGATACGCACACTGAATATATCAAATGATTCTCAGTTCTGTTGAGAAGGAACATTTCTTCAGTCACTTTGCTGATCTCTTCATTATTCATGGGATTTTCACATCAACATCCCAAAACTTTCAAAACAACCACTTACTGTATGTTTAGTTGGTTTATATAACATTTCAGTGCTGAAAGTGGCAAAGCCAAGCTGCATTTCACATAAGCAAATGATTTTTGCAGATGCTTACCCATCTACCTTTAGAGGAGTTGGACATTGGCAGATCCTCAGCATTGATCCCATATATCTATCGACGGCATCTCCATATGAATTTACATTCTTAGGTCCTTGCTTCCATGCAAATAAAAAACAGCTTGGGATGAAGTTGATTTTGAAAACAAGTGTTAAAATATGCTTTTGCACTAAGGCTATGGTAAAAGATCAGTTAATTTATTAGTCTTCAGAAGTAACCAAAGTCATTCTAACAATTTAACAAATTTTCTTTAAAAGCTTATACTTTTTTTCCTGTAATCTCTTATTTGCACAATTCCACAGTGGCTAATTAAGATTTACAAGAAAATCCAGAAATGAGACAAATTCTGCAGAATTAACTGATATAGCAACCATAATCCATATTTTTGCAATGAGGCTTTCTAGTAATGAATATCCATTAGACTTTTTAATTCAAAAATGTGCTTGCCATGCATTTATTTAGAGTTGTAATAATGGCTCTAAGCACTATATCATCATTAATAACAATAACAATTAAGTCCAGGAATCATTACAGGAATCACTTCTGCAGTAGTTCATGCAGCTCTCTCACCTGTCAAGAAATTCTTCTACCCTTACAGTGTGGCAGGTAGGGCTCTGAATGTCCCCAGGCTTTGCTATTGCTGACAACTAGCAGCATTTGCTGATTAAGCAAACCCAAGACACAGCTTTGGCTGTCCCATCACAGAAAGTGCTCAGTAGTAGGAGCCTTGGCTAGGGGGAGACTTTTTTGAGATTGCTCTGGACAGTGCACAATCATGAAGATCTACCTTTTGTAAAGATACTTTCTCACCCTATAGCAAAAAGACATACACGTATGCTAGCAAGATGACATTTCTCCTGGTATTCAATATCATAATTCATCAGATAGGACACAGAAAGAACAAGTCAATTTCTATGACTGATATACTAATGCAGGAAAAAAAAAAAAAAGCCTTCTTTGTCACTATGTTTCCATTACATGTAGTCACTATTGTTTAAATGTATTGCACGTGTGCAGGTGGTAGGAGATAATTGATCTTCATTGAGTTCCTAGGTAATAGCTTTCAAAGTTTCCCTGGAGACAGCGCTATCATGATGGATTCATTCATTGAACAACCATGAGACACCTAAAATCCTAAAATATTTCAATTAAAAAAAAAAGAGAGAGAGAGAGAGAGAGAAAAGGAAAGGAAAGGAAAGGAAAGGAAAGGAAAGGAAAGGAAGAAAGGAAAGGAAAGGAAAGGAAAGGAGAGGAGAGAGAGGAGAGGAGAGGAGAGGAGAGGAGAGGAGAGGAGAGGAGAGGAGAGGAGAGGAGAGGAGAGGAGAGGAGAGGAGAGGAGAGGAGAGGAGAGGAGAGGAGAGGAGAGGAGAGGAGAGGAGAGGAGAGGAGAGGAGAGGAGAGGAGAGGAGAGGAGAGGAGAGGAGAGGAGAGGAGAGGAGAGGGAGAGGAGAGGAGAGGAGAGGAGAGGAGAGGAGAGGAGAAGGAGAGGAGAGGAGAGGAAAGGAAAGGAAAGGAAAGGAAAGAAGCCTGCAGTTCTTCAGTTCTCTTGAAAAATTAAGTATCTTTTGATAGAAACAATTTTGTTATACTTACTTTATTTAGGTTTATAGTAGCAATTAAATATAGTTGATATTAACATTAAAAACATCCAAAGGGACATAATGTTGTGATGCGGAGACCAGAAAAAGTATTACCAGAGTGAAAAGTGGATAAAAAGTAGGTAATTCAAAGGGAGCTGAGGATAAAGTCACCCTGTCAGCACGTGTGAAATTCAGCTGCAGTCTGAAGACTCTCACGGCAGCAAGCATTACAAAACACTGCTACAAGTTAAAAAAAAAAAAAAAAAAAAAAAAAAAAAAAAAAACAGTCTAAGAAAAAAAAAGAAGTAACTGTCTCCATAGATCCACATAGGCAGACATGAGATACATTCAATTATATATATATATTTTTTGCTTTTTTATAGACCCCAGCACAAATGGATCAGAATGCTGTGTGGAAAAAAATTAAACTATGGTTTCCATGAAATAGAGTTTATGCACTACAGACAGACAGATTAAGACTTCAGGACTAGAAAGACAGAAATAGAGTCATCTAGGAACCTCATTCCTTATCCACATAATGTGAGAGGCCTGCCCTGATGCTCTCAGGCAGTAGGGAGTGGAGACATCCGCCCAGGCTCGGAACTTCCATCACCATCACACTGCACTGCTGTCTCCCTGTTCCCTTGAAGAAGCAGTGAGCTGGTGACATGGTTATGGATCTATTGCAAAATTTGTGCAAAATCTGTAAACAGACCAAAGCTAACTATTCTGAAAAGGAAATAATTGCTAGATTGAATTGGAAAACAGATTGTTATAATTAATTCACTTGGATGACACTTCAGTCTGTATAAGCATTACACAATGACTCTTCATTCAGGAACACGGGTGTGTCTTTGTCTTCCAATTCTTTATCTATTCCACCATAATTAAGCATGAATAATGTGCACTCAAAGCCACATGTCACCCAAACTAATGTCATTCTGAATCAACAAACATCTATCTGCGTAGCTGAACTATTGTTGAACCTACAGACTTATGCAATTCTTGTCACTAAGAAGCCCATCAGAAGTGTATAATGACATGCAAATGAGTAAGAATTGTTCTGAACGAGAAACAGTAGACAAAAAAAAAGTGCCACAGATCAAAATATATATCTAGAAAGCTCTTCTACTTCTGATGGGGGTTCTCAGCCAGATTATTATGCAAGTCACGTCACTTACCTGTGCCTCTCTCCTTATTCCCTTCTATTTCTGTTTAGGCAGATATTTCTGACCTGTAACTTCACCAAATACATACACTTAGTGTATGTTTTGATAATGGTTAGATAATAATGCATGCAAAGGTGAACAGGACTGACTTAATAACAAGAGACTTGGTCAAAATTAATTTTACATATCTATACCAACATAAGACAGTAACAGCAGCTACAAGTCTCCCTGTCTCAGTCTGTCCCACAGCGCATGGAACAAAAATTTAAACTTCTCAGAGTGTTCCACAAAATGAATTCATCATTCCCATTTTGAAGAAGGAAAAACTATGAGAAACCAGCCAATTCACAAAAAGTCACATGGTAAATCATTTGTTTCAATAATTTTGTTCAAGCATCATATGCTTTTTAATTCCCAAGTCCCAGCTGTGTGCACAGCCCAGTGGTTTACACTGCCTTTTAATTCACGTGGTGCTTGAGCACACTCCCTCTCATATCCATACAATTTTTTTATACATCATTTTCTGTCTGTGCAGTGTGTGGATATAGATAATACTTAAGATTGGCCAGAAAACTACAATTTCATTACATGAAACATTTTGAACTTTAAAATATGTAGACAGAAAATAATTCATAACCCTAAAACCCCCTGACTATTTGTAATAAAGTAATAAATTTAGATTTATAGTAATGTTACCATACCCTCTAGCCAACAGGAAAACTAGGAAAAATAATTCCAAACTCTTTTAAACCATTTCTACTTATTGTCCTTACTAATAGGTGTTGATTATGAATTAATTATAACTAAAGCAGTACAAGGGAAAGTGCAGAGAGACAAGGCAGCCTGCTGTCAGCTTCTCTACACTAATGGCTTGGAAGATACTGTTAGTATGCTCTTACCCCTTTGCAGAAGAATCAAATTATTTCAGCTTTCATACAGACACCATTGAAGTAAATTACTGGAGGTGCCCTTTACCACTTGGTGCATTGCCAATTACCAAATGCCATTACTTTCACATACAATGAAATGTTTTGGTACCACAAGGTTAAAGAGAATACCTATTTGGAATGAATGAAAGGGCAGAAAATGTCACGTACAGAATCAGAAAGACAGATTGAATAGTTACAGCAGGAGTCAGAGGTCCAAAATGTAGATGAGCTGGTTTCCCCAATAAGATAGCTGGCTGTGAATTAAATTGAATATTCACCTGAGATTCAGGAGAATCTGCACAGTAAAGGATTTTAAAGCATATGCTACATGTTTTATGCAGGCTCCTATGAAACAAACAAAAGGTTAAGTTTTTCTTTTGGGTGACATTGTGTTTAAAACATATCAGAGGAAAAACCCTTAGTAGAATATCCTACACTGTGTCAGGTCAGCCTTTCTGCATCTAAATAATACTCTTTAAAGGTAAGGATTACTTTTTTTCTTTGTGAAGCTGCTATGGTATGTTAGATTTACAGATTTCCATTCAAATACTGCAGTTTATAAGTAAGACTTATATTTGAGGAGAAGTCTGCCTTCCGTTAATTCATGTTTGTTATCCTAAAAGATATTTTGCAATCAAAACTCTAATTATTAGAGTAGAAGCACTCAGAAAGGCTGGAGTCAAGTTTCCATGACAAAGAATGTCCCAGGTCGAAGTGTAAATGTAAGTCGGGAGCTCAATACAACTGAGCCTGCTACAAAATGGCCACTAACTTCAACAGAATAAAATTAATACACATATGGAAAATATCAGTGGTTATGCAGGTATACATGTTGCCTAAGGAACATGTATAGAAAAGGTTCCTAAATCTAAGGAGCACCAGTGACATCAGAAGAGGCTTCCCATATATGTTTTCCATGATTTCTGCATAACTGTGAATAATTGCCAGCAAAATAGAAGTAGCAAGCATATATGTTTTATTTCTCTCGACCCACAAAAATTATCTCTGTAGAACAGTTATGGATTTTATCTTTTTGTTATTGTCATCAATTCAGCTGTACTAGTGACTAGTCCCCAGCACTCTCACCCTTTTGTCATTTAATCTCCCTTCAGCTAGTGATTTATTCTATTCCTTTAGGGTAATACTGTCTGATTTCAATTACTTCACTTCCTTGGAAGTCCAGTTCCTACAATGAATTGAGAATCTGTCATTTTCTTTTTCACCCTGGGTGAAATGGTGAAATAAGCACCCTGGGTGCTTATTTTAACACAAGCACCCCCTGTACCAGGACATCTCAAAAATCATCTTAATTGTACACTTTGCTCTTCTCATTCCTTTTTCTGTTTATTTTCTCCATTTTGTTTTCCTCAAGCCCCTTTAAAATTCTACTTTCCAAAGTAGCTTTTTGTGACACATAAACATATGAAAACCTTTCTATGTCAATTAAAAAGATGTTGGGACAGTAGAAATGCAGGACGTACAAACTTCACTGCACAGTGGGAGGCCCAGAAAAATCCGCAGAATCACAGCATCACTAAGGTTGGAAAAGACCTCCAAGATCATCTGGTCCAACTGTCCCCATACCACTGATATTACCTAATGCCTAACCTTGTACATGGATAAGTATTCCTTACTCTTCCACACCATAAAATGTTTCCCCAAGCCCTTCCAACATCATCAGTCCTTGAATAAAATATCCACGGGCACAACTTCAACAGCAGATGGAGAAAGCAGCCGACCTTTGGGACCTTGTTAATGCTCCATGTCTTTTCACTAACAGGGAAACTGTTAGACAAAAGAAATCCAAGAGAGCAACCCCATCCTATGCAGATGTGGAGCACACCATGATGACATGGAGCACAGATTACCCAGATCCTGCCGCTTTGATCCTGAACACTAACCAAGTCTGCCATAAATGCCATAATCTGAGCTAACTTACAGCTCTCAGTTGTCAACCTGCCAAGCTATGGAGAGACTGGAACAAAAGTGCTGCCTTGTATAAAACCATCAGACATACAGGTAAAAAGGGGTTAAAACAAGAATGTACATTTCAAATGCCCACAGATTTGTGCCTTTAAATCTGGTATATGTTTTTGACAATCTCCCCCCAAAGTCTTTCCACATTTCTAGAAGCAAAACAGATTTACGCACATCTACAGCTTTGATAAATCTTTTAAGTGTGTGGGAGCAGCAAATATTTTGGAAGTGGAATTGAAGAAAAAAACAAAATATGAAATAAGATGATTAACATCATCCCTGCCTTTATAGAGGAGAGAAAGCCAGTGAAATGTAAATGTGCACGTCAGAATTTCTTTCTACCCATGCACTGTAACCAAAGCTCTTTGTGCAAGAAGCTGGGCTTTGTCCCTCTCATACACAAATTGGTGTTGGCTGTCATAAGTGACACACTAAAGAAAGGTCTATGTGTTGAGGATCAAAGTGCAGAATGAAGCAGAAAGCAAAGGCCGCCAGTGAGATGCAGGGCTGTTGGTAAGGGCTTCGGAGCTGCTGGCCATGCCTCTGATGCCCTGCTGTCATTTCCAGCCACTCCTCCTTCCACAGGGATGTCAGTCAGGAATACTGTCCTGAAATCAGCGAAGCAGCAAGAGTCTGAAGGCTAACGTAAGGGCACGAAGAATCAGACTTGCCTTTCAAAGAACTGTTCTGGAGAGACAGCAACCCTGAACTGCAGCAGGTAAGCTAATGAAGTACAAAACCTTCAACAACTGCACAGGGAACAAAGGAAACTACAGACAAAGCACATTTCTCTCTTTAAAATCACCAATTTTTTAAACTTTCTTTTATATGAAAGAGATCTCCTTTTGAAGTTTGATTTTTTTATATATATATATATATTTTTTTTTTAAGTGAAAAGAGAACATTTTCTGCTTCTCTTTTACCAAAACCAGTTATTTGCTCCAATTGGATGTTAGCTAGTTTCAAAGTCTCCTCTACAAAAAGATTCAGAAAGGATGTGGAAAGCACCTCTAAGGGAACAAGAGCTTTGAACCAAAAATCAAAAACAGAAAATAAAACTTTTTTCCTAACAAATACAGCAATAATTAAGGGGGAAAGAGAGTTTGATTACAAGAGGACAGTTGATTTTGTTTTTACTCAAAGTTAATTTTTTCAAAGAATAAGAACTTGTCCTGCTTGCTAGATCAAAACAGACACATCCTATAATTCATCTTTTTTTTTTTTTTTTTTTTTTTTTTTTTTTTTGTAGCTATTCAACACCTGAAATCCATTGGAAACAGTGTGAATTCAAGAAGAAAGGAATATAGTATAAATCCCTGAGTCTTCCTGTACTCCCTGTTGATGTCGATGGTCATTACAAATATAATAATTCTCACTAATCTTTATATAGTTTTTAAACATTTTCAGAGGGGTATCTCTTTCTATATTTTAATAGGAGAAAGATCATCATGCATGAGGAGATGTCTCTTTAGGTCACCAGGAAAGCAAATGCACGGAACTATCCATCAATCAATTGATGGAAATATGCTCTGTAAATGTTGCACAAAAAAAAAAAATAATAATTTCCCTTGTTTCTTTCCACCCTTAATGAGAAGGGCAGCTGAACCACCTGGAAAGCCCTTAGCTGATTCCCTTGGAAGCCCAAGCACCTAATGGTTGGTTCAGAGAGCTAGGACCATTAGGCCTTACTTTTTTTCTATGCTACATAAACCTGCAGTGCTCCTATTGCCAGATCACTTCAGCTCCCTGTGTACTATTTATTTATAGATTAATTATGAGATTAGAATGGGTGTAAAGTATCTCACAAGGGTGCATTGTAACTTAATTCATCAGTGTTTATAAAACCATCTGAGACATGCAGATGAAAGCTTATGCATTAAAAGTACAAATAATTATTATTTTCATAACCATTTGCAAGGACTGGTTTCCCACAGACCTTTTATTATGTTTGAATTTCAGCTGCTTTGCTAATGGTCCTCGGCAGATGTACTTTCAGCCTAGTTCCCATCTGTGCCAGGAGATACACTTTAATACTGGACATTTTTCCACGGCCACTAGGAGCAGTCCTTTCCTTGATGCAGCACATTACCACCATGGAGCTAGATGTTTAATGCTATTATTGCAATCTTTCTGCCAACCACTGATTGACAGTAACAAGGCTTGGGTTCAAATTTAGAGGGATCACTAACAAAATGCCAGCTGGAGCATCTGCTTAGAAATCCGGGGAATCAAAACTCAATTTTCAATTTTCTGCTTTGACTTTCTCTTTGACAAATGAATCATTTGGCTTAGTGGTATTTTATTTAAGGGATGAAAGAAAGAAAAAAAAAGGAGATAAAGACAGCACTACACAATATCTGATCCCTAAAGTACAACAATGTCAGGCAAACCTTCCCTCCTAGGTACAGGTGTTAGCCCAGCCCAGGGCTTTGCCCCTGCAGCGACACCACAATTCCATCCAGCTGTATTCACAGCTGTTCTCTTTCTGCAGCCCCAGTAAGTGTTGAGAGCTCAAGGTAAAGGCATTTTGGGGGTCATGTTTTAGGACTTCGATCTAGTTTGCCATCTTCCAGGACAAGCATAGCCTCAGGACAACTTTAACTTACTATAAAGGAGAGCTTTCTCTCTGTATCCTATTATTTTCACAACCTTTCTGCTAAGACAGACAATAAAAGTTCTAAATCTATTCCCAGTCAGTAAAATGGCACAATTCACAGGGGGAGAATTTGGTATATATTTCTCTAATGATGAGTTGAATATTGCCCTATGCCCCAAGTAATAAATATATTCATTTAAGCGCCAGGTGACAAAAAATGATGGACAGAGATATGTATACGTAATACTTGATCAGATATTTTTATTTACCCTAAATTGATTTTGATCCTGTTTAGTTTAGGTAAGCTCCTGTAGGTTGTTGAGTCTTCTCTCATTCTGCCCATAAGGTGCTACAGCATCCATATTAATATGACCAAGTTTTTTCCATATAGTACCCCAAGAACTAATTGGCCCTGATTGCTGGTCCATCCTGGCTCAAGCTGCATTTGAACCAGTGAACAAGAAGTCCATATCTTGTTTTCTAGGCATTACTAGAAACTTTTTTGAGTCATCCACCTCCTAGTTTATCATGGAAACTTTATTCATTATCAATGGAAACTGATTATTCATTATCACTACAATTGTTCTGATACATAAACAAGGAAAAGCAATCCTAACAGATGGTATGGGACTGTCTAGGTACAGATAAACACCACACAAAATAATGAAACTCCCTGTGCTGTAACCTTTAATGCTATGAAAGAATTATTCAAAACTGTATAATAGTCCAATAAAGAAAATGGGACTCACCTAAGTATTAATTCTGGCAGAATGAATGCATTAATAATATTGGAGAGATTCTGAAATTAATGAGAAATATTACATCTTTCTGGACTAGTATTCTTCATTATAAAAAAGCTCATAAACCATTTCTTAACACAGCAAAAACACGTCAAGAAAAAAGATACTCTTAACAAAGGCTATCTGATGCTAATAGAAGACTTCTTAGTGCTTACAATTGCATTTTGAGCATGTTACCACTTCTTAGGGGTCTTATTTGCCTTTCTCAAGAATGACCAGGAGATATTTGCTCAAGCTTAACTACACTCATCCTAAACTTACGTATCAAGCAGAAAACCAACATAAAAATAAGAAAAGTCCAGAATTTATTAAAAGAAAAATCTCTTCAGTTGCTGAAATTCCAACCTATTTTCTTCATTTCTCTGCATAGCAGTATTGGCATCTAATACCCACAACTATAGTTTGTGGTTTATCTTTAGGCATAAAAAGCCTAATTTTCAGGAGTGCCCAGGAATCCAGCTGGATCCAACAGAGATGCAGTATTCTTCTTTCTTACAAAGCAAGCACTCATTTGAATGAATTATGTATCATTACGTTTTGCACTTTCTGCTTTCCAAATAACCTAACCTTCATGGTTAAAGCCTGGCACCCTGAAGGTTGCACCCATATGTTACTAGAAAGGTAATTTACCCTAGTTTAGGAAAAAAAAAAAAGGTCTCTCATTTCACCTGTGACCCTTCTGTCAGAACATGTTAGTGTCGGCTGAGCAGGGTAGGTAATTGCACCAAGCTGCAGGCTGAGCAGGTGACTTGCAGCTGTGCTCCAGACCCTGGCCCCTGTCAACCAGCAGGGACATGGCTGGTTTCACATCAGCAAAGGAGCCTCAGCACGTTTAGCATTTTGGCTTTTTCCCTGCCATTGTGCTAAAATCTCTATCCTTAATTTCCTTTGCTTCAATCTGAATAGCTATAAAGCAGACAGTTGAAACAGATGGGAAATCAGATACCCTTTTAACACACTCCAGTGGAAACTTGCAGGCTAGTGTTTCAGGTCTGAGTTGCATAATGAAATTAAACCGTGAGAGAAAAATAACAGCCTTAAACCCAGCCAAATATGAATAAAATTATGTCTAAGTGACCATTTCTTTTCTGCACAGTGCTACTCTTGCTTGACTGGAAGGTGGAAAATGTGCTGAAATACTTCTGATGAAAGAGAGGGGAAACCTATAAAACATGGAAGAAGGAACCACAGAGCTCTCAAGAATGTTCATGCAACTCTCAGTGCAATAAAGAGTTTTATTTACTATGGGAGACAAGTGAGGAGATGTCTGTTCACCTTTTAGGAGACCAAATATCCTCATGACAGGGCCTTCAGCATCTTTCAGAACTATTAGGTACAAGGTGAAAGAATGAACTTTTCATTACTGTAAGTATTTATCCTGCTTCAAGAGTAAGGCCAGGGTAAAAAAGCAAGTGTCTGTGTTACTTGCCATGTTTACCTGTACCTGTGCTGCCCATACCACAGGCAGCCAGTGATAGACACAGAATTAGATATCAGATCTATTGACTTTGGTGTCACCTCCCCCCCCCCCAAAAAAAAAGACACCTCAGAGGTTTTCCAGTGATTTCTAACTTAATCTACTTTTCATTTCACATATGTTCTAGTTTTTCATTTCACATATGTTGTTCTTTGCAAAAGAGAGATCATGAGGAGCTTTCAAGTGTTTTAAAAAGCACACATATGAGGTTGTAAAAAAAAATATAGAACTATTAAAATAATTTGAGCTACATTAATTTAACATATCTGTTTAGGCCAAACTATAAATTTCACTATTCAGTTTCACCCATGCCTAAGAACTGTTTTCAAATTCAATAAACATGAAATTGATACTATTTTACAAAAGTATTATGAAGTGGGAGGATGGAATTTCATCTAAAAACTACTTTCATGGTGAATGTTTCACCCAGCTCTCCTTTCAGAAAGCAAATGTATTGTTAAAAAGGTGTCTAAGGGGACCCAGGAAAGTGGAGGATTTTCTCTCATCTCAAAATTAGAAAATAAAAAAACAACACTATAAAATGTTGATACTTCTGCATTCAGGCATTTTTGACAAAATCATTCTTACTGCTTTAGATGCACCCCAGTGCATTATGGTGCTTTCCCACATCTCTTATCTTCATTTTCATTTTATGCAATATGCAAATATTAATGTTGCTTTTACTGATAATGCCACGAACACAGTTACTAGTTTGGTAATCTATATAAGCATCTGCAAACCTGATTATCTAACAAAAAATCATTTTACAAAGTCACCTGCTAACTTTTTCAAATTTAACATAAAACTACATCTTTTTGTCTTGTACGAAAACTTTAAACACTTTTCCTCTTTTATTCTAAAGTGATATCTTTAAAAGGTTCTTAGCTGTTACCTTGTACCATTAAAACATGATCTCATGCCTACTAAAGTTAATATATCTTACTATAGATTTCAATGAGATTTATAACTATTTATAATCATTGTTACTAGTTAAACTTCTACCAGCTCATTTAAAAGCATGAAGCACAACAAAATGTTACTAAAAACTATAATTAAATGCAAAATAAACTTGATTTCCCCACTACTGCCATCAAAAAGCTCCCTGTAAACTAGCAGTCATTGCATGCAAATAATTCAGATATTCCTCTCTATCACATTCATTACCCTTAAACAGAGAAAGCAATGTCTATGATGAACTTAAGGCTTTCTACAAACCCCCTGTTCCATCTGTTACACAACTGAGCTTTGTATTCTAGGCCTCCTGAAAATCCGCTGTCAAGGTCTGCTAGATATTTTGCCATGGACATGAAATGTTATCTGGAACTACATGGCTGTAGGTGGGGATGTTGTTGATGGATGCTGTCTTCAATGGAGCCCAGAAGCACTGAAGTCACGGGGAATTTGCAATCAAATTTGAGGCGGACAGCTGGGTCCTCAATGGTTTCACAGACATGCTTGCAAAAGAAGGACCTATTACAGCTTAACAAGCATAATTTACATGAAACTAATTTGTAATCATGTCACGAAATATCTTACAGTCTACTAGGCAATTCCTCCCTTACCAGGATTTTGTTGTTAATTTAAATAGGGGCAAATAGAATATTTCATTATTTTTTTTTTGGTGGTGGAGGCAGTGTTTTGTTGTTGATGATCTTTTTATTGTTGTTTGGTTTAGAGGTGGGTTTTTTTGTTTTGTTTTTAAGATGTGCTGTTTTTAGGCAAAGAAAACTGAATTTCAGACTCAGAAAATGGAGCCCTGAAAATTGAGTCATCTGACAGTTTCAGGAGAAAAAATGCTAAGCTAATGTTATGCAGCAGATTATTTGATTGACTGCTTATGTATTTGCAAGTTCCAGCCCCAGAGTAGGTATAGCGCGGCACACAGATTTAAGGATTATTCTCTTTAGAACATTGTTTTAAGAGTTCCTGTTATGTACTGCCAGGAAGTCTGCTTACGAGTAGTGCTAATTTTCACCTTCCTTCAAACCTGTTTTTCTGGCTCCTTGCATTGTTTGAAGACAAATATATTCAGAACTTGAATGAAGAAGAGGGCAGAAAAAATACAGAGTAGTGAGGGGAATTTTCATAGGAAAAAAAATTACTTGCATGTATCTATGAAAAATATATACCTGCTCTTGCTTACATTACTCAATTCCATGTCACTTGAGCTTTAAATTAAAAACATTCCAGCTTTGCCTGATGAATTTCACCATAAACAAACACTCAGTCACCATGACAACCATGTTGCTTATTGCAATGCTTTTAACTTTTAGTGATGGACACAGAAAGCTTCCATTTACCTTCTACAAGTGATTTGATCCCTCTGCTATTTGGTTTTGCAGCCAGCGAATCACATGTCTGGAGCTGTTTTCATTTTAGTCCATCTCTGCCATAATGACCCAAGTTCTAGCAGCAATTAAATTCCATCTTTTATTTTCAATGTGCAAAAACAAAGTAAAAGTGTTAGTAAGCAGGAGAAATACAGTAGGTGCATTTAGCTACTGCATACTGCTTCTGTTTTTCCGTGCTCGTAGCCTCAACGCCACAGCTTTAAGCAGTATTCCAGTACTATGGCTATGATTCAGTGGCAGCTTGCGTGGTGAGCAGCACTGGGATGGGTCACTCTTTGATGGAGCTCCAAAAACCACCTACATTCTGAAGGAAAGAGTGAGTCAGACGTTAGCAGCTTCCCCACTAAAACACCGCAAAACAAATGCCTTAGTATGATACAAGGGTGATGGAATAAAAATTAAGTAAAAACTTGAGCTAGATGATTTTGGATTACACAAGCCCATTGTGAGAGTGTAACCTGCCTACACTATAGTGTTTGGCTTGGTAGGAGGTTACTTCCAGCTAGGGATGTCCCTAAAGCCTTTTGGCCTGTTGGGATCCTCTCTGGAGGCTATTGTGTGGGCATAGTGTGCTTGGTTGTCTCACTGTGATGAAGGTGCTACTACCTGCGTGTCATCACCACATAGCACAGGGAGGAAATAAAACCTGAGGATTTTAAACTTAGTCCTAGTGGCAAATAGGTCCTAGTGGCAAATAGGCCATACCATTCCCAAGGAATAAGGTGGCATTGAGTTATGAAAGCCTTGTTTTTAATCAAAGATCGTTTCACCTAATATCTCTTGCATTTCTACACAGACATGTGCCATGTGGCTGTTCATCCTAACCTCAAACCATCTGAAAACGGGTGCAGCATGTCAGTGCAAGATGTTGAGAGACAACATTTCACAGTATCCTGTGCAATTACAGATGTAGCAGAGTCATCCAACTGGACACCACTGACTCCAAAAGTGAGTGTGGTGAGAAATAATATTCATCCATTTGAAATGGTGGCTCTGATTTCAAGGGCCTTTGTGGCTAAGCATCTAGGAGGATCTGGGCCCCCTCATTCACACATTTCTGCTCACACATCATGCACACTATCGCTGTGTTTACCATAATGATTTTCTTGTGATCACTGAGGCAGAACATTTTCCCTCTCTACAGCAGTTAGTAAGAGAAAAAAAAAAGAAGGGAGAAGATCACATTTAAGTGCTTGTATCAAATAATCCAATTCTGGTTTAATGTGCTGCTTTACCTATATTTACTACTAACTAGAGACTTTTTGGTGACTTCGGACAGGCTGCATTCTTGACCCCTACTGGCATTTTCTAACCTGTGAAAAGATCACTGTCAGCCCACATATTCTCAAGTGAAATACTTCATATGTTGCTGCTTTTGCTTGCACTCTGTGGCAAGCTACCGTATAACTTTCATTCTACACATGGAAGGTGTAATTGGGAGAACAGGCCATGACTCCACAACTAACCTCACAGACACAGCTGTTTATTTATTGCATTGCATATGAGCTGCAGCTTGAGAATTACCCAGTAATGAAGCTCTGTCACAGAACTGACTTGGGATGCTCTATGACCAAAGAAGAAACAGGACCCTAGGGTAGATGTATAAACATTTCACTGAAGTTTAAACACCACAGGTTACTTCCTCCATTAGGGAAATGGGAGGTCACCACAAAAATTTGCAGCAGCCTACCTACAGTTTACAACAAAACAGTATGCAAACATATCTAATCACAGTGACACCAGCCCTGACTCCACCATCCTCTCTCATTTCCATGCAAATCGAGGCTTCCAGCATGGGAGAGGTGCAAGCCTTTGGTTGGCACCAGTCCTCTGTGTCTTCCTCAGACTTTGCTCTTCTCCAGGGTTGAGGTTCTCTCAGAACAGGATTTAGGGTGTTTTTATCACCTAATCTGCTTGTTGCTCCTAACATGTCCTGCAAAGGTGCCCAGGCAGGTATTTACAGCTTTTGGTAGAGACAAAGCAACCAGTTCTTAGCTTCTAGGCAGAACAACTATCTCTTTTGTTTCAGAGAAGTTGACCCTTTTGTTACAACTCACAAACCTAATCATTAATCGATCCAAGACTGCAATCTGTTAATCAACATTTCAGGAACATAAGAAAAGTGGAATTCCTCACTTTATTATTCTATTAAAACTCTGTTCCCTCCATTAAGTACAGGAACTTTTCAGTGTCATGCATGTGTATAGATAGATCATTTTCACTGCTGGTCATCCCGTTACACTGCCTCTTCCCACATTCTCATTCACTAGTTACCACGGTAAGTCAGTCTTAAAATGGCTGCAGGGAAAATGTTTCTTCAATATCAATGCTTTTGCTGTAAGACTGTACAAAATTGATTTGGACGTGACAGTGGGAGGAGTGGATCAGAGCTAAAATGGAAAAAGCTGCACAGAAAAAAAAAAAGAAAAAAAAAAAAAAAGAAAGAAAAAAGATATCAAGTGCCTAATCTTTGTTAACAGAAATTATTAGAGTAATTGTTTTTCTACCAGTCTCTTCCATCAAGAAAAGAGGTTTAATAAAAAGACCTATACCCAAAAGAAAAGCTGCTGTGGGATCACTTGGCCACTGGTTGTGCTTTGTTTTCTGTGGTGAGAACACGCATGAACAGCTTAATGTGCCTGTCACAGACTGTTTGTGTTTAATGTACCTTGGAAACACATAGCACAATTCATTCATAAAGTCAACAAATTCGTGTGGACTTTCTTTCGGGTCTTTCATTACCTGGATCTGGTACATCTTGTCTAAACACAAATGTTGTGTGACACTTCCATTTAGAACTGAAGGTGAAACTTGTTTGCTGCGCCAAACTCACCTTGCAGTGCTGCCTCAAAAATAAACGCAGCTTTTAGTTCACTGTCTTTTGAGTTCAGGAAGTCTGCTTCATGATTTCAAAATACTGGACTCAGTTTTGGTCTTGCTGTCCACAGAATACCTTCCTATATCTGGTTGTAAAGTGGCTGACATTAAAGAGATTTCCTGTGCTTACTTTTCTCAATGATCTTTAATTCTCTTAAAGTTAATTCCTATTAGAATACTGCTCTGTCTCACAGACCATGCCATTAGGACTGTTCATCTTAATCATTCTGTCCACAGTTCAGCCTCTAAATATCGAGAGAGTACCAAACCTGTAAAGTATCATGTAAAAATGCAGAAAGAGAAAATCACCTCACACTATTATTGAGAAAATAATAATAATAATAATAATAATAATAATAATAATAATAATAATAATAATAATAAAAATGGAAGCCAGAATTCAGGTTTGATGAATTAAGCAAGGGACAAACTGCTTTTTCATTGCAACCATTTGTAGATCAAAGAAAGATTCAAAGTTTCTATTCGGTTGAGTTTCCAAATCTCCATTTGCCCAGCACCCAGCAGGTACTCAAGTAACCACCTTCAAGCTGGCAGAAGCAGGCATGTAAAGGCTGACTATTTCCACAAGGGACTTTTATTCTCAAAGAATTTCTTGTGTTAAGCTTCCTTTTCATCAGAATTTCTTTATCTCAGAAGTCATACAGAATTGTCATTGGTTTAGATACCAGACTGATTACTGATGACAAGGGATATGAGTGGGCTGAATGGGGACAAAACAGCCAGAATAAAACAGAATGAACTTTGCACGCCAGACTTACTTGGCAACTGTACATGTGTGCTTTTAATATTTGTTAGGAACACAGTTCAGCCTTCCACTAAATGTTGGCAGTTTGGTATGTGGAGTATCATAACAGCTTTAGTCACGACCCAGCTGCTTTAGTCATGCAACAAGTTTAGATTCATGACTTCTGTTGCTCATTTTGCTTTCCTCGGACAGCAATATAAAGAAGGTATAGAGCCCCCAAGGTATCCTTCTCCTCTTACTACCTCTACAGTTTCCTTTGTCAGGAAAGCTGCCCTCCTGTTAAAATTAAATTTAAAGGATATGTTTACATGCCCAAGAATTGTTGTTTTTCATTTGGTGTTCAATCCGCCTGCAAGAAGATGTTACTTAAAATACAGATCTTTTTAAATTTAGGTAGTGAGGAGCCCATCACACATTGTTGTGTGTGTCCTTCAAATCAGTATTACTTTTACATGTGTCAGGGGATTAGGTGGTACAAGGTTGGCCGTAAGTATTATGTCTTCTTATGTTTCAAGAATTCTTGTTACTACTAGTAGTTTACCTCTGTAAAACATAAAAAAAATGTCAATTAATTGTCATATATTTTTGCACCTTAGGACATCATTAATGTGATTCCAGTTCTCTCTATGAAAGTACAAGCAAGAAAACCAAGTCTGAACAGGCAACGAAAGGCAGACAAGCATTCCACTAAAGCAAAGATGCCACCACTGTATGATGCTGAAAAGAAGACACAAGATAACTATGATTATTTATTAAAAAATCATTAATGATAATGACTTACGGCATCACACAGCCTTCAGACCAGAATAGAGTAGTTAAACTTTCACTTAGTAAAGAGGCAGCTTGATTTATAAACAAAATATTTGGTTACACCTCTTACCAATTTTTTATTTTATTTATTTATTTTTTTTGGGGGGGGTGGGGGGGAAACCTAAAACAGAGGCAACTGTGACAGATACATGAAATGCTGTAACTACAAGACAGGTAACAGCTCCTGGCACTGCGTATGACCTACTTCATCCAGAAGTGGCTGCATGTTAAAGGGGAAAAGAGGGTACTTTCAGTGGGTGCTGATAGGCCTCCAAATCCACAGCTTCCTGGAAAAGAGACTGAACTCAGAGTTCAGGCAGTCACTGGTGGTTTAAACAAATTGCCTCCCAATAATATTTTCTCATCATGAGGCCTTCTGGTTCACACAGGCCCATGAGATGGACCCTCCATCCCTGGGGGCCTGTACCCAGTCCTCAGCAGCAGCTGCAGTGCAGCAGGGAGGTGAGCTCAGAGTGCATGTGACTGATGGTCCTTTTATTGTCTCTGTTGGAGGGAGACAGACAGCAAGATACTTCATTCAAAACAGGCAAATGAGGCATAAGCAAGTCCCAAGAAGAGCACATGATGAGAAATGTAGGGTTGGGTGAAACAGGCAGCACTAGAATGAACAGTTTTGCACCACCTGTAATCTCAAGTCCAGGTACAGGCAGTGCTTGCTAAGGCAATGTAGTTATAGCTTCCAACACCATCTAGAGTTCACTGAGTACGGAACCCAAGCTATTTTTATTCTACACTACTTTCATTCTACATTGGCATTACGTTTTTTTGGAGCTGCAATTCCATGAATCATCTAGGTTGAATGTTATAATAGCAAATCTTTTAAATTAGCACAGTTTGTTTGCACTGAAGAAGTGGGAACAGTCATGTGAAGGAAGCTACCAGCACAGTATGGGATTTTTCTTACATTCATGCCAATTTAAACAGATGTATCAGTCCTGTGCTACCTATTAACATTTTAAGTGACATAAGATGTCATTTGCTGACATACAGAGAATACATAATTAAACAGCTGACTAGTAAAAGAAACCATTTGCTGAAGAACGTGTTGAAAGTAAAGTGCTAATAAATATATTTGAAAGCATACAGCAGTATATTAACTCATTTATATGATCCTGAGGGAAGTATGATTTGCAATAATGAGATACCTTTGGGGTTTTTTTGTTTGTTTGTTTTAATTTATCTAGCATACTTTTGCAATCAGCTGGTATTAAGGAGGATTTTGATGTATAAACCAATTAAATGATGTTCAAATCATGAACTTAATCACACTTTTTTTAAAGTTCTGTCTGCAGTGCCCCAATACTGCAAGCTGGTAAGACAAAAACTTATTCCATTTCACATGGTTCCTGTTGGAAGACTTTGAATATGATAATTTGGTCTGCGGGGAGTCATGAGAATGAATTCTGAAGTTAAATCCACCCATTTATTATGAGCAGGGAAATGCAGATCATTTGTTAAGTTTGTTTTTTTTTTTTTATATACAGAAGAATAACCTCATGGAAATAGCTGTACAATTTGCAGGATATCCTGTTAGAAAATCAGTGTTTTATCAGATATTTTGCTACACCTATAGGAGCTGCTGTCAAACTCTGAAAGGGCAGAGGAGCATATGATATAGGTAAGCTTTTTTTTTTTTTTTTATGTTCTGGAAAGCTGGAAAAAAATGCTGTAGTATTTAATTCTGCAAAATATTAAGAACATATGCTTACATTTAAAATTTGCAAACATGAAAAAAAAACCTCTGTTCAGCAATGTACTGATCTGTAAGTACTTTTGAAAGACTTTCACACATAGCTGCTTTCCTACTTCGAACACCATGTGTGTTAAACAGTAAATCAGGCACCAGCTTACTGAAAAAGGAGATACACCCTGTCAATACAAAACAACTTTGGTACTGAAGAGGAAAGATCTCACCAGACAATGGAATCTAAACTTTATGTCCTGTTACAAATGCAGAATACTCATTAAAATCATAGTTGAGTACTGCTGTAATTCATAGGCAGTCAGAGCAGAAGAGTTCCACATATCTTGCATAGCCAGAGGAGTGAGATTGTGGGCACTTCCTACTTCTCATACAAATTTCACTAATATTTTTTTTTGTGTGTGTGTGTGTTCAGTCTGTGTTTAAGAGTTTGCCTATGTCCGATGGTATTTTTATATCTTAGTGACATTTTATAACACAGTTCAATTCACAACTATTAATTGCAAGATATCTTATAAGCATGTTACAAGCACGAGTAGTAAGTTAAAGGTTAGAGACAGGTATTTAGAAAGTATTACAAATAATAAAGAATGTATTGGATTTCATAAGTTATCTCAATATAAAATGAGACTGAAATCTTCTTGCCTTTTTTTTTTTTTTTCTTCCTCCTTACCTCTGCTAGATATAGATGTTTTGGAATATACTCCTCTTTCCTTCATTTCGTCATTTCCTTCTAACTGTCACAGAATGAAATCCTTCAAAGCAATACAACAGGCCTGATAAAACAATGATTACTTTTCCCAAGAATATTGTCCATTCACACAGTGTGTATCCATTTTTTGTTGTATGAATTCTGAGGTTTGCGCATCGCTGCAGAAAGACAGCAAACCTAAATGTCTCTAAATGTGCTGCCTGTGTATCCAAATTCTCTGCAACTTTGCCCAATACAGGAATATTTGCAAGGACTCAAAATGAAAGCAAACCTATCAAACCAGGATTCCCCAGTGCTCTCCAGGTAGAGCTTTGAAGGGTGAGGTAGCAAATAGCCACAATTTACATGTCTATCACGTCAATAACATGGTCTGATGAAACACCAGTGTTTTGACAGGGTTAGATGAAGGATGCCTGAACAAGTCAGGGAAGATGAAATGTAGGAGAAAGTGTCAGAAGTCTTCACTGAAAAGTGAAACCCAGAGAAGACCCAATGTAAAAATGGTACTAATAAAAAATGAGGTTCAAATACATTCAGCACCACAGAACATTTGCAATCACTGCTGGGCTATAAAGTGCATGGCTCAGGTTCATCTTGTTTTGAAACCTAGTTTATCTTGTGTTTCCTGCCATTGCTGCAAATTTTATTGCTAATGCAGCAGATTGTGTTGATCTGAAGAAACCTTAAAGCATCTTGGAGTAAGTGGTCATAGCAAAGAAAGCTGTCACATGGAAGCAGAGACCAAAAAAAGATTTTAAGATACGTTTTCTTCCTTCCTGTACAATCTCAGCTAATATTACTGTCATGAAAAGAAAGCAGGGGAAAAAGCTAGCACTGCTTGTTTTCAAAAAGCCTGCTGTCTGCAGATCTGGAATCCTTTGTTCAGAGAAAGAGAAAATTTAGGAACAATCTAAGCACCACCATAGTATTTATTATCAAACCAGTTCATCTATTTGAAACCTGAAGCTCTATTAAAGTACTGCAGAGAAAGGGGATTACTGAGAAAAGAACAGTGGCCAAACTATCACTGTTCAGTGATAGATGGGGAATGCAGCTCAAGAATCTGACAAGGAGACAGCTATTGCCATAGACCACTACTTGCTTCTTTTACCTGACAGTTGAATTATTTTTAAGAAAGAAATTAAATCAGAAAGGGGCCTTCAAATACATACTTCACATTGGTTTAAGCTGTTACTTTTACCTGATTCTAGGTTTGCTTTTATCAACAGAACAAAGTTGATTTAGGACTACGACTGAAACAGCCTGGTAAAATACATCTCTGTTATGCACAAAGACCAATGGTTAATACGGCTGAGAAGCTTCATTTTTCATCTGCTGCTTCTGTCTAGGAGAAAAGTCAGGCAAGAAACTTCATAATCTTCCTTTATATCAATGTTCCATTAAAGTCACTGTTGCCTGCTAGCAGATATTCAGAACTGTTACACTGACATTTATCTTTAATGCTTTCTACATTTCTGACATTGTTCCTGCCCTTCTTTTTGTTCAGAAAAACTCACAGCTCTGAGCTGAAAACTGCTGACTACTTATGTGAGCAACATCAGAGGAGAATGTAGCTTAAATAAATTCATATCTAATCATGTTCACAAAAACTGTAAGACTTACACATTTTAAGATCAGTATATATGGGCACACAGAATCAGGCAACCCAATAAGCACTGCGCTTTGAAGAGTAGAAAGTCTTATATTTCCAGTGTACAGGAGAGAGTGAGAATTCTCAGTTTCTACTTCTGATACAGATGAAGAATGCAGCTCACCGAAGAGTGTTTAAACTTTTACCATCAAAATTTTTCAACAGAAAATCTGAGCTGTGGAAAAATGCAACGTGTTCGCACCATATTTACCCTTTAATTTCACAGGTTTTTAAAATATTTGCCATAAGTCAGTAACATTCTCTATTGACCTTAAGGGTGATTTTTTAGCCTCTTTAGATGTTGACTTAGATGCATCTGAAATTGTTTGCAGAAAACTAAAAATTATGAGGACTCACTAAACAGCCTCTGATTTTTCAGACCTATTTGAACAACTTTGCCTGCTATAGGTATGATTAATTTGGGACCTTTGTGACAGAAAGACAGCAAGTAATCATAGAATCGTTTAGGTTGGAAAAGACCTCTAAAATCATCTAGTCCAACTTTTAACCTAGCACTGCTAAGTCCACCATTAAACCATGTTCCTAAGCACTACACCTCATGTCCTTAAGCATTATATCTACACGTGTTTTTTTTGAAGACCTCCAGGGATGCTGACTCAACTGCTTCTCCAGGCAGCCTGTTCCAATGCTTTACAGCCCAGTCCAGTTGAAGTTGTATCCTTCCCTGCAACTACATGCCAAAACTCTTAGGAAAGGAAGCAACAGACCCTGATCACAGAAATAAAAGCAATTTGTGAACTCAGCAAGTCAATACTAGAGGGTATTTCACTACCCTTTGTGGTAGTTTTTGGCTCTCTCATTCTCTGCTTCCTGTTCAGGAAAAATTATCTATAGTTGCCATTGTACCCTTTAAAATTAACCTTGTGTTGGCACACTGGCTATCCAGAGCTGAGCTGGGATTAATGTTTCTTCTCCATTTTGCAATGACATCCCCCTGTTCCATGGGAGGGGAGACACAAGCCATTTCTTCTGGGTAGTGAACAGCATAACATCATAAGAAAGAGGGGGGAAAAGAGAAGAGTTTATGTAAAGAGTAGTGTGGTACAATCACCACTACTTTTTTAAGGGAAAAAAAAGAAACCATACAAGCAACACTCCTTTCAAAAGCAAGCAAAATAGAAAAAACAAAACAAAACAAAACAAAACAAACTAACAAAAACAAAAACAGACAAACAAACAAACAAACAAACAAAAAACTACATTTACCCATAGTTTACCCATAGAAACTACACAAAATTCAGAGGCAATTTTATTATGGTGCTTTTGACATAGCTAAAACACCATGAATGGCACAGAGCAAGAAAGATCATTGGAGGACTGCCTGTATAGTGCAGATCCTGTTGGCTGAGTTAAACAAGTGTAACCTGTATGTGATCTCTTACATCACACCACAGCTTGCTGTACCTGCTTGCTGTAAGCTTGTAAATTTATGAAAATATTATAATAACACATAATAACAAATATATGGCTTTGAAGGTATGCCACAAACACGTGCTTGTAACAGGACTTTTCAAATGAATCTTTAGAATGCAGTTCAGCTGGACTTGACCTACAGTCAAGTATAGTCAAGTGACTATATTCCTACAGTCACTCTTGTTGAATTACATTTCCCAAAGTCATTTTCATTTAAATTTTATATGACTACTGTTTAAGTACTAGGGATCCACTTCCTGAGAAATAATTACCAGCTTAGATGGACTGATGAATCATTATCTCTGCATAATAATTAATTCCCCCCAAAATCTCCTTTTTCATTATTAAATGCAGAATACATTCTCATCAAAGTAAATACAGAAATTAATAACCATTCAGGAAAGCCTTGAGGAGTGGTTTTCTATCGGATTGTTTATTAACCGTAATCTTTCAACCTGATTTTTTTAATCAGAATTTGGTGAAAATTGTTGTTAATTGCTGTCATTTATGCCATGCTGTAATTTGATGAGCCCGGGAGGAAGTGATACCAAGGCCTGATTTTGGACACATTAATCCACAAAAGTATCATAAATTTTCTTTATTGTAATTTATTGTATAGATAAGAAGTGTTAATTCTGCATATATCTATTCCTGCTAG
Organism: Netta rufina; assembly: GCF_964035555.1. Classification (NCBI taxonomy): domain Eukaryota; kingdom Metazoa; phylum Chordata; class Aves; order Anseriformes; family Anatidae; genus Netta; species Netta rufina. The sequence continues at coordinate 46,978,315 of NC_140128.1, forward strand.
GCAGTTCAACCCCTATTTGTGTTGAAGAGTAGTTTGGAAAAAGGATGGGCAGGAGTAGGCTGCTTCTATCAAGGAAAATATCTTCTACCCACTTCCTCAGGGGCTCCTCAGATCTGGTTTATACATCAGTTTCACTGAAAGCACAGTACTATGAATCATACCCATACTGACATCCTCTTGGACAACCATGTGTTACACAAACCTCTACGTGAGGAGAGTCAAGGGGAAGTCTACTACATTTTTCACTTCATAGTGCCAGCCTCTTCCTAATACGTCCAAGAAAATTAAGACCTGTGGTAGATAAGAAATAAAATGAAAAAATCATAGCTACATTAGGCCACAGGAAATGATAAGGAGACATCAAAGCCACAGATGATGTTACAAGTCTCTAATTAAGTTGTTGTTATTATTAGCCAAGCTGCATCCTGAAGTCCCTATGCACCAAGAGATACTAAGCACATGAATGGTTCTCAGGTCAGAAAGACCTGCTCTGGGAGAAGTTCACACAAAGGAACAGACACTTGACAATAACTATCTTCATATATTTTTTCCCCACAGTCAAATTAAATCTCCTATGGCAGCACAACTTTTTTTTTTTTTTTTTTTTTTTTTGTCTTAAACAATTATTCTCTTTCCATGATGTTTACTTCTTCATGTTCCTGAAATATACTTATGACAGCTCATTCTAACCCTCCCTCTGTCTAATTAGGCAAACAAATCAAGGTTTGCTTCAAATATCATATTCCCCAAATCATCCTAGTGTACTTCTCTGAATCTATTCTAATTTAAATCTGTTTTTTGACAGCAATATGCAATATTCTAAATCAAAGTTTACTGAATGGTAAAAGCAGGTTAACATCAGCTAAAGTTCCTTTTCAAAGATGAACCAGCTGAACATTTCTCAAGCATTGTCCAGTCAAGCCATCCACACAGACTTTTTTCCTATTCTTCTAATTGACAAGTCCACAGTTTACTGCAAAAATTGTTCTTGGTGCACTAAGTGCATGAACTGACATTTTACATTGCTCTCCAGTTGGAACTCCATCTAATTCTGCTTGTACAGGAATTTGGTCCTCCTTTTGTGGCAACAACCTCCTTACTTCATTTCATTCCTCCATTGACCAACATTGCTCTACATAAATCATATAACCACAGATTTCTCATTCTTAGTCTACTAAGAATGTTTTTGTTTGTTTGTTTGTTGATTGTTTGCCTTTTGAGAAATCTTTCTCTAGGTCTAAGAATCTCTTTTATGAAAATTCCATCCATATGGCTCTGGAAAGCCAAAGGCTATTGGGATGTAGTCTTTCATTCTATGAAATTTGTTTCCAAGCATAGACCCAGCTTGGTATAGATCAGATACTTTCTATCCTAAACAGGCAGGGACACCCTGGGGAGGAAATGGGCATTGGTTCCTTTCATTTTTGTCCAGCCCATATCTGGGATCAGCACAAGCATTTCACCCTTGACAAGCAGATGTTTGGAAGTGAGTTAAGAACCATCTGGAGACTGGGAAAAACAAATCAAGATCCTTTAAAGAAGGTATTTAGTAATCAAGAGACAAAACAAACAAACAAAAATAAACCAAACTGAATGCCACAGCTACAAGTGTCCATCTGAAACAATAGGCGCATAAATTCCTTTAAACAAGTAATATGAAGAAAATGGCTGTTATTTATAGCTAACTTCAAGCATAAAAAGTGAAAACAAATACACATTGCATTTCCTTGCTTGTAATCATCATATTCAATTATAATTCATCTGCTCTCAACTAAATTTTTAAGAAAGATTGTTTCAGTACTCAAATTTCCTCCCTAATGGTTCCACAGTTCTCTTGGGAGGAGGTTGTTGTTGTTGTTTGGTTGGTTTTTACACAATTCAGCTGTACCTACTTCTAATGACATGCAAAACAGCCAAAATCTAGCTCCACTTAAGTCACATGAATTTCCCCAAATTGTGTTTCTGGCTCTCCTGGGAGTAGTCTGAAATAAATTTATTCCAAATAACCAGTAGTTTCTGTGAATTTCTATATTTCAGAAGAGGAAAAAAAATATCATTTCTATTGGTGCAAAAATTCCACTTATTTGAAAAATGTGGAGATAAAGAGTGCTTAGTAATCTGATCACTCACTGTTTTCCTTGAAGGTATCTACATTCCTAACTGTATTTTGAAACGTACAAAATTAAATGTGATTTTTCTCTTCCAGATCCAAACATTCATCTTGTTTCAAAGAGCCCATTTAGTATATTGGGAGTGACTGCAATTCAGCCAATAGCTCTGTCTAGACTCCAGTTATAGTATTACCTCAATTTTCAAAACATGATCAAGCATGAACATGCCAGTATTTACCATTTCAAAGAGACTGGCCTTTTTCTCTGCCTACAGCACTGGGGCTCAATCCTTCATGATTTCTAAACTCTAGTACATGGGTCATTGCAGAACAGTTATATACCATCCCCTCCAGAAAATATACACACTCAATCAAAGCCACCCACACCTTCTCTTCAAGCGTTTTGTACTGTAACTTCTCAGATATACTTTATCTGATTACAAACATCTCACACCCTTACCAACTTTATCCCTCCCCACTTATGTCCTGTGGCACACTAACCCACATACAAGGTGACCTTCCCACCACAGACACGTCACAGGCTTATCATAGTTAATGTGTGTCCTTTACACTCCACACCACTTAGCTGAAAAAAAAAAAAAAAAAAAAAAAAAGGCAATGAGTTAACCCTGCCCTTCTGCCCTTGAGCTCTTTCCTTCCCCTGCACCAGCAGGCAGCCCCGTGCAATTTTGCAGAGGATGAAAGGAGGGTAGCCAGTGTTGGCAGAGCTAAATGCTGTGTAAGCGAACAAAGGTTTCCTCCTGTGTGTCTCACAGGAAGTGCCATTGTGGTGTGCTTACAGCCGAGATGGGAGGTGCATGGGTTGTGGAGGAAGCATAGCTAGGCCTTGCCCTTCTCAGCCCAATGCAAGTGCAGCAAGTCTTCATTTGCACATGTGAGCAGCATAGTGGTGATAGAAAGGTGTGCTCCAGCCTACCACGGCCATCCCTTAGTGGGCCTGGCAGCACATCCCAGCTTTGAAGAGCGTGTGCAGGAGCTGCCTGGGGCAAAGCTTTTGCCACAGCCAGTGAGGGGCCACCTAACGAGACAACCTCCCTGGATGTTTTGCTTCAGGCAGTGAGTGCTGATAAGGACACCTAGCTTTCCGTGACTCCTGAAGCACTAAGCATAATAAGATCCTGTTATGGACAGTGGACACCTAGTTAGCTCAAGCAATAAGGCAATTCAGGACACTGAGATATAAGTAGGTACCTACTGACTTCTCACCTCAGGAATCATCCATAGCATGGACGTGAGCTGGTGCCCAAGCACTGACCTAAATGAAGGCTTCTAATCATAGATGTCTCAAGCCTCAAACTCAAAATGAATCTTCCTCCTTACTTTCCCTACCTTTTGGCTATTTTTATGCTCGTATACCATCTCACTCCACCCTGATGGAAATCAGAAGCATAAAAAAGCAAAGCAAAGAACGTTGCAGCAAGGCAAGGATTTGCGCCCAGATTTACCCAGTGACATGCTTAATGAGCAGCTCTGAGAATTGCCATTCTGCCGCCACAGGCTTTCCAGACTGGATTTGTAACAAAATAACCATCAGTTTTAGATATTCATGATATTCCTGTAATAGAAGTTGAAATTTCAAGTGCATTTTATTGTTTTGATATTATCTGGCTTCAAATGAGTTCACAGATAGAGAGAGCTTCTCACAGGCAAGACAATTTCCACAGAACAGCATATTTAACTACTCTCATCATTTGTTTCACTTCCCAAAGAACAAGCTGTATCTAACCGTGACAGAATTTTGAATGAAGTAAAAAAAAATAAATATATATATGTGTGTGTGTGTATGTACGTATTAAAATAGATTGGGTAGGTCATTATAAAAGCGAACAAGGGAGCACGGCTTCATAATGAGTTTGTGCAAGACCCATGGAAATTTAGCCCTGCCCAAGCACGTCTATACAGACATCAAGTATGTGGCAGCTGGCTTGTGCGTTCTGCAACTCTCACCTTGAGGCACAGGTAACAAAAGCAGGGAACAACACAGCTGTGCGTACTGTGTGGACAGCTTTGCAAGCAAAGCACAGTTAAGATTTCCAGGGCCAAAGATGTTCTCCTTCTTAGCACCAATCAGTAGGTATATATAGCCCTTTTACTCTGTAGCAGCCCCCTCACCCTCATTTTGTAGGTCAGGTCCTATTTTGACTGTACTATCTGTTATGAAGCTGCCTGAGGGATGTCTACCTACCCTGAAACTGCTTCTTCCATTGCCGTATATTTATATTTAGCACTAGAAGGTTCATCATTCTTGTGTTACTTTCCGAAGTTCCAGCTCTTGCTATTTTTGGCATCAGGGTCAAAATCTTTCTTTGTTAAATCTGTCAGGGAGCTCATTTATTTTAAAATGTTTACTATTATGTTTTACACTGTTGCCTTGAGCCATCTGGATGATAAGTAGTAATATAAATGATTGCTTCAATTATTAACACTGGTGACCTTTGCAGCAAGGAGGAAAAAAGCATAGTCAAGGTGTTTGCTAAAAATCAGTGAGGAGGTCTTTGTGGGAAAGGGAAGACTTGGAACTGTGCTGTCTGGTGGTCTGAACAGAGAGGTGAAGGAGAAATAGCAATCAGGACAAAGAGGGGGATAGTTTGGTACATGTTCCACTCCTACTTCTGTATCCTATGGTACTCATGTAAAATATGGTCACAATTACCAGGGAGTTTAGTAAGACATAAATCCATCTGGCCCAGCACAACAGTATTCATACTTGGTATGGAGAGCTAAAGCATGTTTCTAAAATGCTCCAGGTTCCTCATATAGACAACTAACTTCTCAGTAGTGTTCTGCAGGATTTATTTCCTTGAAGTCAACTTCTGGAGCCTGCACACCATTGCTAACTGTTTGGGTCTTACCAAGCTTATTTCAAGGATTTGTATTGATCATGATGCTGAGGTAAGGTGCTGAGTAGGTGAACAACCTTCTGCCCATGAGGAAGATGGCTTCAGCTTGCACAACACTCCCTCTTTTTATCTTTGCTAGCAAACTCCATGCCAAGTGGCAGGCAGGGGCACTAGTGCAGAGGAGAGAACAGCAGGCTTCCCTCCTATATTCACCTACATTCACCCACTTTGGGGGTGAATGCTATAGCTCCATCTTTAGTCTCACTCAGGAAACAGCCTGTAAAGCACCAGGGAGTGAATATTAGCAAAACAAGAGCCCATTATGGCAGGCTGTTCAGGTGGAGAAACTGCTCAGCTCCCTGGAGAACCTTGTAATTTACTATCTAGTTTTTCTCCAGTCCTTCATCAGCTTCAACCACATGGTTTTCCCAGGGGCTGCCACAGTGATTGATACTGATTTTCTCAAGTGGAGATATTGTCCTAGTGCTCAAACTGAGTGAATGAAGTCCTAAGTGCTGGTTGGAGAAAGCATGGCTTGGGTAACTCCATGTGCCCTTTAGGGAAAGCTTTGCTTCCTTGTACGTGGAGTCTTGGTAGCTCAAACACACCAGGATTTTCAACCTCTTCCTGAAGATTACTAGTACAGGATTTAGGTGCCAGACGAGCAGAGTACTGGGTGCAATACAGCAAAGAGGTTAATTGGTTTTTGACTAAAATGTGAACAACCTCCGTTCTCCTGTTGAGATGCACTGATTTTGATGCTAAGTGACGTTGCCACTGTAAACAGCTGTGCTGGAAGCAGTTGCTTAGCCCAGGGCACTTGAGCCTCTTGCCAACCATAGTTAGTTCCCTCTCACATGCTCAGTTCCTTCCCCTGGCTCATCCCCTCTACTAGCACACAGCTCTGCCTAACCCAGAGGATACAGAGAGACACTCCATGGCCACCTGCCCCATCCTCTCCAAACTGGATGAGATGGATCTGGGCTACGCTGTATCAGACCAACTAGCCAAGCTGACAGAGTACAGTGGCTTCAGGGAGTGCAAATAGAATAGCACACCCACAGCTGGCATAGATGCCATGTGCCACTGCAGTGGGTTTGAGACACTTGATAGTAGTTGGATCTACTCTGCTGAATGTTGTGGGGCAGATTTTCAAGAAGATAGCTTTTAGGAATTCATTCTTTCTGCCTTTTAGCAGTGTAGTGGGTTTACGTGGCAAGGTTTTGGTAGCAGGGGGCCATAGGGGTGGTTTCTGTGAGAAAGATCTAGAAGCTGCCCCATGTTTGGGAAGGGCCCCATTGTTTTCCAGAGCTGAGCCAATAAGCGATGTTGTTTTGCACCTCTGTGAGAGCATATTTAAGACAGAGGAAAAAACGCTGCGCCACACAGCAGCTGGGAGAGTGAAGGGAGTGAGGAACAGCCTTGCAGGTGCCAAGGTCAGTGTAGAAGGAGGGGGAGAGGTGCTCCAGGCGCCGGAGCAGAAGTCCCCTGTGGCCTGTGGTGAGGACCATGGTGAAGCAGGATGTCCACCTGCAGCCCATGGAGTGCCATGGTGGAGCAGGTGGCCCTGCACTGACGGAGGCTTCCGCCTGTGGAAGACCCCTGCCAGAGCAGATTCCGGGCCGGACCTGTAGCCCGTGGAGAGGAGACCACGCAGGAGCAGGTGACCTGGCAGGAGCTGCTGCCCATAGGGGAGCCAGGTTGGAGCAGTTTTCTCCTGAGGGATGGACCCCGTGGTACGGACCCATATCTGGAGCAGCTCTGGAAGAGCTGCTGCCTGTGGGAAGCCCACGCCGGATCAGTTCATCAAGGACTGCATCCCGTGGGTAGGACCCCACAGCACAGGGGACGAGAGTGACTGAGAAGGAGCGGCAGAGAAGTGCTGTAGACTGACCATAACCCCCATTCCCCCGTTCCCCTGCACCGCTCGGGGGGAGGAGGTGGAAGAGGGTGGATGGAGGGGGAAGGTGCTTTTGGTTTCTTTCCTTTGTTTCTCACTTCTCTGGCTTGTTAGTAATGAGCAATAAATCTTACTATCTTCTTATTCTGAGTCTGCTTTGCCCGTTACAATAATTATTGCGTGATTTTCTCGTCCTTATCTCAACCCTTGAGCCCTTTTCACATATTTTCTCCCCATTCCTCTTTGAGGAGGGGGAGTGAGAGAGTGGCTGTGGTGGAGCTCGGCTGCCCACTCGAGCGGAACCATGACAAGCAGGAAAAAGTGTGCAACCTGATTTGAAGGGCATAACCTGCTCCCTTGGTATTAGTAGTCTTTTTAACAGAACAGTTTAGGCTGTACCAGTCCCTTTGTGGGCAAATACTTGATAGACACTTGTCACTGGCAAGTCAGTCTGCTCTGAAGGATTCTGCTGAATGCCAGTAGTGCCTTGTGACACTTAGGATTTGCCTGTCAGTTTCCATGGGCTTGTGAATTAAAGGGATGATGACTGTCAGCAGCACAATGCTTTTTATTCACCAGGATGCCCACGAGTGCAGCAGGGCAGTACTCCCTCTGCTTCTAACCCCAGCAGGGTCTCTATCAGCACACAAAAAGCCCTCAACCTCCATGAGTCTGGTGATCGGTGACCTTCCCTAGGAGCAGGTGGCAGCTCTCCCTGGCCACACTTCATGCAGCACCAGGCACTGCAATTAGCTGTGTAATTAGAAGCCAGGAGCAGAACATAGGTTGTGGAGATGGTTTGGAAGCCTGAGGCAAAAGGCTTGCTGGTGGGCTAAATCATTTAGAAATCCCTAAATAAGTGATGCTAAGCTCTAGCTGGGCTTCAGATGATCAGAGAAGGAATTTCATCTCTGTCTCACCCAAGAAAACAAACAATAAAGAAAAGAGAGGTAATAAGTTCCCAGTGGCTTCTTTTAGGAGGAGTATATCATGAATAACATTAAGTAACATCAAAAGCTTGTGTATAAAAATCCACATAAACTGAAATGTGTTGAGTAGAGATTCTCCTCTGATAACAGGGGAGTGGAAGAGCTATATTAAAAGGAGATAAGTACTGTAAAAGGTAAGACCCGAGGAACAATGTCTTTGTTGATGCATTTCTGATTAGACAATGGCTGCAGCTTTCCCTGCACTGAAAAGAGACGTGCTTTTTACTGATCAGAAGAGCGTCCAATATCCTCTTCCTCCTCATCATGGGAGTCATGAGGACATGGCTTGGAAAGGGCAGGAGAGGGTCTGCAGTGGAAAGGAGCTGCCCCGGCAGGAAGAGGAAGAGCAGAAATACGGAGCAGGCATGGCATGGCTGGAGGCATAGCAGCCGCCCAGGGCCGCCCTCGCCAAAGGCTGGCAATAAAGTCCAGAGCCACCCCAGCACATGCAAGGGCGTATTCATGCAGAAATGATCATCTCAACTTGGTGAGCAGATTCTCCTTCCCTGCCATCTGCTAGTTGTGTATTTACTGTACAGTGAAGACTGAAACATATCAGAATAAGCAAAAGCTCAAACCATATGGTTTCCAATGGCTCTCTGAATTATCTGCAGGCTCATCAGGAATCACTCAACCATTAGCTGATCACTGAGACCTCAAGGAGGCAGTGACACTTCTGGAGGGCTGATTTCATCTCTATCCTCTTCTTGTGGGTCCCCCAAGCTCAGAAAGAAGCCAGCATTTATTCCTTCAGCATAGAGGAGTCTCACGCTTCAGAGCCACAGCTAATCACTGCCATGGAGCAGAGGGAGTACGAGCCAGCCACTTACACCACTAGGCAATGAAAAGCAGGGCAGCCACGTCATTTCATTGCTTGCCTAAAACTACTTTACCACACATGCTTTACCACACAGCATCCAGCATGTACTACAGCATTACCACAAAGGACAGCTGGTCCCAGTTGGAATGGCAAAGTCTGTGTTCACATGCGCAAGCTCATCCTATCCCCTCCCTTCTGGCTTCTTACTACCTTCAGACTTCATTTTCTGGATACTTTGGGCCCCATGACAGACAGTCAGCACCAGCCAGGCACTGTGACAGTACATCCCTCAGGAGAAAACAGCGCAAGCCCTTTTTGAAGTTAAACTTCAGTAAAAATGTATGAAGTCTCAAGAAGAGAGCGAGACAGGAAGCCTCATGGGTGTAGCTGAAAGAGACAGATGAGAATACCTTTAGCTACATATCGGAGTTTGGCTCCTCTCATTAGCCAAAGGTCTTTGCTGCCTTTATACCTGCTTTGGAGACTATAGAAATGAGTTATTGTTGTCAACTGCTCTGTAGCTGGCAGGAATCCACATTAATCACCGTACAGTGCCCGCTGATGATCTCAGAAGAAAGGGCAATGAAGAGACATCACACTTTGAACTAGTGTGACAGTTAGCAGCCATCTGTAAATTGATGCAGATAACTTCAGAAGACTATGGCTGGCTAACACGAACATGGTAAGCAACACATAAAATGGGGGGGAAAAAAAATGTAATCAATAATTCAGGAGATTTTCTGAATGAGATATTATATGATGCAGTGTTCTCCAGGCCCTATTCTCTTTCTGCTCACAGCTCACTGAAGCAAGTTAAATATCCTTTGCTCTCCTTTGTTGCATATACAAACAGAATCTCATTGTAGCAGCATGGCAGAATAACATTTATTGATGATACTGAACATGAATAGCCTTATTTTATTTATCTATTGCCGTTGGAAAGGGTCCTCAGAGACACATTGCCACATTGAAATGAAGCCCCCGTTGTTATGAAACAACACTGTAAGTTAAGAAACAACACTGTGTAATTTTACTGGTATGTAAATCCAGTGGTGTCATTTTGGATTTATAATGTAAGAGTACAGGAGATAATTTTTACACACTACTCCAGGACCTCACTTCCTGAAAAAGAAGAAAATTCCTTTCAAATATTTCACTCTAAAGGTAGCAATGCCTATCAGTTGCCTTGCTTCTTCCCCAGTCTTTATCTGTTAACCCCATTGGAATATTTTGGGAAACAGTTAAAAATCCATATTTAATTTCCAGTCCAATGACTGCAGGACATGTTCTAGCCTATGCTATGCAATAACATTCCCTCTTCCCAATTTTGATTAATCTGACTCTGACATCTGCTGTGGTTCTCCTTTAGCCTTGATGCCCATCTTTTTCTCTGCATGTTTCAGCTCATTGGCAGTAAAATGTGTTGAGTCAAAAGACACTGCAGCTGGAGTCCTGTCAAGAGCAGCAGAGATAATGCACAGATACTAGAAGTCCCAGCTTCCCTGCCAAATCCCTGTAGGTTTGGTGAGCTGTTAGTCACACCAAGCACGAAAAAGTGTCTGAAAAATTCTGTCTCTTCCAATGTTTAGATATCCTGTTTTGGGTTTCCCAGGGAGACCTCACTGCACTAGTAGATATGAAGATATAGAGATGAAGATTCATCTAGAATCAGATGCCTCTGACACTATTTTCACCCCAAAAAGTGTTGGATATGTATTGAGGACATCACTGATTACAGAGCTAATCTCAGTTGTGGGATATACCTGGAAGAAATTTTATCTATTTCCCAGAAAAGAAATATCCTTGTCTCCAGACTCAGTTTTCTAGAATGGGGCTTTTTCAGCTGCTGTTTTTGTATGGTATAAATTAAATTTTTTATGAGTCAGCAAGTGAGAGCATAACCCTTTGACCTAAGAAGAGAGTCTGTATTAGTTAGGAAGGAGATATAGGTCTCCACTCCAGACCAGTCCCATTCCTGCCAAGTGTCACACTTCTGCCATGCTCAGTCTTCAGCTGAGCATAGAAATGCAGCACATGTCTTTGAATATGCTGCCTCCATGTCTTTACAACTTATGGATCTACTAAATCAGAATATTTTCAGATGGAATTGAAGAATGAATTCCCATTTCTCAGTTCCTCTTTGCTCATACAGGTCCACAAATCCCTAAATTAAACTTAAGAAACTTACACAAGTAAAATTCCAAAGAGATTTACTCTTGTGCTTCTTTTGCATTGTTCATAAATGATTGCTATGCCCTGTGGTAATAGTATGCCAAAACCATTTCCTCAGTTTGAAATTGAACCAAACATTTACTGTATATATATTTTGAACTGGAACATAAATCAGAACTCTTCTGTAGAGCCTTCTGTTCCATGATTAATAGTCTACTGGATACAGAAATAAAGGTTTTTCAAAATACAGCCTGTCAGAGCTGGGTGAAAATGAGATTCTCTTTCCATTTCAAATCCTTAAGTTACAATACCTGTAACAGACATTAAAAAGTTACATGACAAGTCTTCAATTTTTCTCCTGGAAATTTTACATGTGATACGTGACATATTCTATCCTCTTCATTTTAAAGAACAAGATTTTTGCACCTAGAAAGGAAGGACTGAATTGATGCATACATGACTTGTTCTCAAATGTAGCTGATAGTGTGGTACTACTCTGACAAGTTGCTCTGTAAGACTGGTAGTGGAAGTTGACCACTTTTTGTGTGTTACAAAACCATAAGAAAGCAATGTTGAAAGTAAATGTATTCTGCTACTTATTCCTGTTAAGCTAGTATAATCAGTGTGGCCAAGTAAGAGGGAACTTTTTTTTTTTTCCTCTGTATTTTCCTAGAACCTCACTGAAGTCAATGGAGTGGCTCAACCATCACAGGAGTTCTGTCTGGAAGAGGTCACAACCTCCTTGAAAGTTGAAAGAGCTTTAAAAAAAACAGATATTCACGTCAGCTATTGAAGTAAGAATGTCAAAGGACTCCAAGTGGTGTTCAAGATCAAGGACCTTAGAATCATAGCATGCAGGAGCCATGTAAACACAGAAGCTTTGACATAGTCAGAGGATGAATTGAGGCAGCTTTTTGGTGATTAAAAAAAAATAAACTACAAGAAAAGCACACAAAAACAACAGAAAACGGAAAAAACAAACAAAAAAAAAACCAATAAGCTAATCAACACCCGTAAAGCACAAGATGCAGTGAAGAAAAACAAAAACAAATAAACAAACAAACAAAAAAAAAAACAAAAACAACAACAACAAAAAAAAAACAGATTGTCTCTGTTTAGAAAAAGAAAAAAAGTACAAATAGAAGGAAATAAAATGAAGTATAAGTAAGTGTGGCCATGAAGTACATTTCCAGACTCAAGAGAAAACATTGCTGCATTACTTTAAGTTTTTACTGCAGATTGCATAAGTGCAAACCAAATCCAGCTCTCATTGAGATCATAGATCTGTGATTGGAATTTATTTGGAGGAGAAAGATGCCTTCTACAGGACCTCAGTGCATTTTTTTCCTTCCTTTGTAAAACAAAACAGCACATTAAGTCTATCTGAGCTTATTAAGTAACTACAATAAAGCTAGAATAAGAAAAGGAGACTGCTGCTTAAAGTTAAGTTAATGCCATAAGGGCGTGTGTTCATAAAGGACTTCTCTAGGACAGATGGATACAGCTAGGTTTAGCTGATAGGAGGGGGCTTCAGGAGAGAGAAAAACAGCAGTGAATATCAAGCTTAGAGGGAGCTGTACTGCCCAGAGAACTCTAAAATGCTCATATAGGTCCATCAGAACATCAAACATCAGAATCCCCCCTTCCTGCAGGATTTTTCCATGAGCATTTGCTCAGTGCAGGAGAGCAGCAGCAGAAGAGATGATGGAGTGCACCAAAGTGCCCCCTTCCCAGCTCCACCAATTACTGGCCAGACTGACTGGGGAGAGCACTTCTCATTCCATGCTGTAATTCTCTCTCCTGCCAGGAGCTCATGTTCTTTCCCACTTGCCAGGACAACTGTCCATCAGAATCAAGGAGAAAAGCCCCCCTGTTTTGTACCAAAACCAATAAATCACTCAGCTTCTAGGCATCATGTTCACTAGATGGCACAAGGTGAAGAGAATTTTCACTCTCTTGGTAACATATGATATGTGAAAAAATATACATATAAAAAATAATAATAACAAAAAGTACTGCAAAATGTATTGCCCTTGGCATGGAGACAAAGTGCTGGCAAAAATAAATACATAAATAAACAAATTATCAAAGAAACTGGAAAGTCATGTAGTAGAACTCTCCGGAGTAGTTTCCTATTTCAGGATCTCTCTGGCCATCTGCTCGGTTCACCTACTCAGTTGCTTCTGTTACCTCATCAGTTCTACTGGCCCTTGTGGGACACAAAAGGATAGATATGAAAAGATGGAAGTTGTAACAGAGGTGAAGGCAGAATTTAAAGAAATGTGAGAGCTAAGTGCATTAACCATGTGGAAGGGAGTTCAACAAGTAGGCCCAAAACTAAGACATGATTTCCACCCTTGATCAAAGAGTAACTCAAAAATCTGTGAGCAGCTGTGGAACACTTTGGGAAAAAAAAATAAATAAAATAAAATAAAGAAAGAAAAAAATGGCACTTTTTAATTGCAAGGTCAAAAATAAAGCTCTTTCAAAAGTTATTTCAAAAATAAAGTTGAAGAGAAAGGAACACAGACTGTGCAATTCCTTAAGCCAATCATCATATCTTTAATGTAGATGCTCGCTTTAATGTCCTTCTGAAAATATGAAACTTCATGACTTCCCAAATACTTCAGCTGGAAAGTTGCCCTTTATTTTCTTTCACCAAGCTTTTGATTAACTAGCAAACATGATGGGTCTGTGTAGCATTTTGCATTCTATGAACACACTAGCTACTGCATATGACATCTAAAATACTGTATATGGATTTAAATTGAACTGCATGTAGGCAGCATTTTCTGAGACATCCATGGTCTTATCTATGCATGTTTCACTTTTCCCAACCCCAAAAGAAATCATCAGTGTACAATACAGCCAGGGCACTGAAAGGTTGGATATTCAGAACACATCGCTTAAAGTTCAATGTCATTCAAGGGAAATATTTGCATTGTGCTACAGTTTTTATGCTGCCTTTCCTTCTTGCAGATGGATTGCTGTCTTCAGAACTAGTGTTCTCCTTGTCCCACTGCTCCAGCATGCACAGGCATTTTTTGCCTGAAGTTCTGGGAACATGGGAAAAAGAACTTTAGGACAAATGCAATTAACTTGCTTTGGCACATAAGAGGGTGGTGTTATAATATTTTACGTTTTTGGTGCCTGACCCTAAACTTAACTTCTGTTATAGAATGAAGGAACAGGTAAGTCTCAAGTCTTATCCCTCGATCATTTTGCTCAGAATTTCATGAAAACACTTGTGCACTTTCAGGATGAGATATGGAGACCTTTCTCCTTCCTTCCTGATGAAAGGTGCCCAGATTCAAGCAACAGAAAAAAACTTACTCTTAGAAGCTGGAAAAGATTGTATTGGAATTATTCTTCCTCTCCTTAAGGAGGAGAGAGAGCTACTCCAAGGAGGTGCAGGACTTCAGGTGAATTCCCTCTTCTGACATCAACACCCAGCTTAACAGCATAAACAGTTCCAGTGAATACAAGAGCATGCTTCCCCACATGCCCTTCTGTAGCTCAAATACGCTTTGAGTTATTTTTGTATAGGGAAGTACCACTTCTAAGAAAACAAAGCATGTGAACCCCTCAGCTGCCAGACTGCCGGAAAGCCTATTGCCCCAGCCACTCTCCCGAGACACACGAGATAACCACCTGCAAGCAGAGAGAATGACTGAACCTGGATCACCCACTTCCAGAGGGAATCTTGTTATGCTACTATATGAAAAACATAGTGAGAAAATGGAAAAGAAAGGAACATGGCTCAATCTTTACCAAATAAATTTTGAAGAGAGATGAATATTATTTGGTCTGCAGTATGGTCTGAGGAATGAACTGAGCCACGGCTGTGCAATAAAGAGGACTGCTGCTTTCAAAAGTTGCAGAAGGTACAAGAGGTGTCTTAGCTTAGGGAATTGAATGCCATGATAGAAAACCGGATTCTTTCTTTTATGTCCACTAGGAAATGCTGAACAAGTTACAAAACCAGGATTATCAAAGGCAATGAGAATCTGTTTCACCCTCATTTTCTGAGCATTTACCTCTAGAGCTGATCAGCTGGATCCTCATAATTAATATAAGCTATGATCTCAAAGTTTGAAGTGCACTTGGAGTAAAAACTCTAAGTTCCTGACTTCTCAGACTGAACCCATAGCATTAATGGAGAGATGCTCTTTCTGCTGCATCCTTCCCTCTGTTAGAGTGGAGTACCACCACTGCCTTACCTCCTTGTAGCACCACAAAAGAGCAGTTCATACTTGTAAATCATTCCAGATATACTTGTGATTAGTGATATCAAGAAGTCCATGAGAAAACAGCAATCTGCACAGCATGGCTGGGACAGTTTGTAGTAAATAAGGCCAGGGTTTATACAGTGAACAAGAAGGAAAAGGTAAAAATACACAACTGAGCACAGTACAGAACAGATTAAATAAGACAGAAAACCCATGACAAATAAGTGGTGACATGATTTAAAGACCGTCTCATAAAGCAGGCACAAAAACGATTAAGGTGTATGGACAATCTTAATTCTGGCATTTCCTAGTGTTGTGACTGCCTGACAATAAACGTTATAAAGATTTAAAAAGCAAGAACAGTATGTGGCATGCTATCAAAGTTTAATCTAGCAGTTCACATGTGCGAAACGTTGCGTCAGTAAGAAAGTCATGGTTTAATCAAAAAGGGAAGACCAGCCTGCTATTAGAACACATAGTAAGCAATCAGAGTTGAAATCCTGATTCTGACACAGGTTTCTCTCTAATCTCAGACAGTTCGTTCCCCATGCTACGAAGTAGGAGCAATGATATTTCCTAGGTATTTGTGACAAGGATTCAATTTTTACTTTCTGGCACATGAAAGCTGGCAATGAAGTTCTCCACTGAAAGAAATAAATATTTTAAGATTAGATAAAACTTAATTATCATGTCACATACAGTTACATTTTGTCTTATACTTCCCATTTTCCAGTCTTCACAGTGTTTCATAGAAATTCTGTAACTATTGAAATGCAATCCAATACATTAAATATGAGACTGAAAAATAGTACTCAAGGAAGAAAACACCCTCTGCCCAGAACTGAAGTTAATAATCAACTAGAATTTTCTATGCTACAAAAGTAATTTAAATTATTAATATTTAACATGTTCTCAGTTTAGTGTTGACTGCTCGGATAAAGATTGGTGCACTACATTAAACTCCTGTTGTGAAATGACTAAGTTTCCCAAACGCTAGCTTGGCCTTTTCAGTGATTTTGTCAAATGCAAAGCAGGCTTCAGTACTGCTGGGATTTGGGTGTACAAAAGGAGTATATGTCTCCTCATTGAACCATACGTGCCTCCTACTGGCTGATCTTTGACTCTCATTTCGGTTGACAAACCAAATTCAGTTGAATTATACATTGGCTTATTTCACCTGGAAGTAAAAAGAAGGAACTATGTTGTTTCACTTCATAAGCCAAAATATTTTGTTAGAAGCAAGAAATGACCTCTACCCCAGAGGCAGAGTTTTCACTTTCAAGTTCATTTTAAATCAAAATGTGACATTTTCACAGAATCACAGAATCACAGAATTTCTAGGTTGGAAGAGACCTCAAGATCATCGAGTCCAACCTCTGACCTAACACTAGCAAGTCCTCCACTAAACCATATCGCTACGCTCTACATCTAAATGTCTTTCAAATACCTCCAGGGATGGTGACACAACCACTTCCCTGGGCAGCCCATTCCAATGCCTAATAACCCTTTTGGTAAAGAAGTTCTTCCTAACATCCAACCTAAAACTCCCCTGGCAAGTTTTCTCCCCTTGCTCTACATCAAAAAGATATTTCATTTAAATGTGGTTCTAGTTTTTTGTTGTTGTTGTTGTTGCTGTTGTTTTTTAATTTCACCAAGAAGAAAACATTTTGTTTTGGCTTGACCCCCAAATTACTTCTTTGACTTCCAGGTTTTACCTTTGAACTGAAAGATCAATAATTCTAGTTTTACCAAGGTTTCATCTCTTTTCCAGCCTGTTGTTAGCCCAGTGACTGAGGCTTCCCACAGTATTTTGCTAGCCTTACACAATTTTTGTAACTAATGCTTCACTGAAAACCATATTTAAAGTCTGGTCCAAGCATGGTACACCTTAACCTAATCCATTCCCATTATCCTTTCCTAAAATGAAGAAAAACAAAGTGTCCTTATTCTTTAGCAGAGTTGTCTCTCTGTAAAATTATTCCTAGTAACTGTCAAGAAATAATGGAATTATTGTTATAATGAGAATGAACTCCTAAGACTTCGGTCTTTAAAATCCTCAGAAACAAAGCGACTATTAATGGCCTCTAAATAGAACAGACGCCAATGAAGAAAGTCTGATAACACGGTACAAGAAGAAACCCCACATGTCTACATTGCAGTGTTTCTTATTTAATGGTTAGCATTGCAATGTCCCAACATCCACCTGTTTCAACACAAATAGCATGTTCAGTCTTTGCCTAGCCAAGGACGCTGACCGACCTGAGTTTATTGCTTAAAAGGGTGACATTTCAACCAATGTTTTCTGACCTTCATGGATACACTCAGTATACATATTGATTGTGACACAAGCTGCTAATGATCTTGTTAATGGACATGAAAGCCTTCTCCAAAGAGCGTGCAGCTTCTCTCTACACGCTTGTTTTACTTTCCAAAGCTCTCAGGGCTGTCAAAGCTCCCTTTCTGTTTCCATAAGCACCTGCAGAGCTTCTTTAATTTCTTAGTACAAACTGACCAGTAAACTGATGAAGTAACTAAGAAATACCAGCATATACATGTACACCCTTCCTATCAAGCTACAGCACCCTTCTTATCAAGCTTTTCTAGTTTATCTAGCTAACACACAACACTGTTTCTTTAAAACTTCTTTCAGCTCCTGAGGGAAACCCCAACATACTAATTTTCCTGTAATCTGAATGCTTGCTGGAAATTTACTGTACACATTAATAACAAATAAGTCTATCTAGATCCCTGCAGTGGCTGACATGGTCATTGCTCAAAATTAAACAGCCTCAGTATTGTGAACACAATGGCCATCGTCATATTTATAGAAAATACCTCAATTCTCTTGGCCTTCATAGCTTCCTTTCATACACACCAAAATCTTACTTCAGCAGTTGCAGTGCAGAGAGCTGAGATTAAGTTTTCTACAGGAGGACCCCTTGCCAAGGGTGTTAATGAGGAGCAGATGAGCAGGAGTAGAAAACCAATGATAGGAAAGAGAAATTGCCAAGTATAGTCTGAACCTATTTCACTGTTGCAGTAACTTGGCTTGTTCGGGAACTGCCAAATAAAAGTTCGTGAGATCAGACTGCTTCATGCAGAACTTGCAAGTGTGTATGGCTAAGTTATTAGCACTCAGTGTTAGTAAACCGTTCGTTTACATCTCTCATAAAGCTGTGAAAGGTTAAACAACTTCGTGCTATGTGTATGCATGGAATGTGTATCTGCATGGCCAGAAAGTAAAAGGTTTATTTGCCAGTTCATTCTGAAACAAGTCTAGACTTCAGGGGATTTTTCTTCTTTTCTTCCCCATGAAAAATCCAGTTGTATCCCCTCCTTCAAACAAGACAGTGCTGTTTGCTACAAGTCTTTCTCAGCAGGCAGAAGGGATTCAAGGGAAAAGGGTGACAACTGCAGCCAAGAGAATGTTTTTTGTTATTGTTTTAATCCAAAAATGTATGTTTCTTTTGTCAAAGATAGTTACATCAGAATGAGAATTGGAAATAAAACAGTGTAATTGACTTCCCAGCACAGCATGCATCCCCCTCAAGGTGGACCTGCTCTAAGAGTGAGTCTAGGCTGAAGAGCTGAGTAGGCTGGTGTCTTTGAGACCCCTGGAATTGGAGGATTAAACACTTCAGTTTAAATAAGACAGCACAACATGCACATTTCTGCAGCTACTGCTCACTGTAAATCTTGTTGTTACTCAGGTAGTGTTTACTTCACTTGTAAGAAAGCACGCAGACATCATTCGCTTGTGCTTAATCCCTCAAAAGCCTGCTGCTGTACTCACGCTGTGGATGAGCATTGCTGAGCCTGCCTCCAACCTCTGGCTCTCTTCAACAAATGTGGCAACAGTTCCAGGACCTCTTGTTTTCCCTGCTGTGACATCAAGTCACCCCCAGGTCTGTAATGTGACATCACAAAACACAACCTCGTGATGTTCCTGTCGATCTTTAGTGATTCTTTGCAAAATAGGCCCAGTTTACATGTTGTGTTTTTATTATTATTATTATTTCTTTTTCAGGCTTTGCATGCCCAGCTTGTGCTCTAGAGCAGGCTGGGTACTCCCTGTCCCACAAACCCATGTAGAAAGATGAGTTTTACAGGCCAAGGTCAGCCCCCTTGGGGAATTTTCTTTCTCTGTTTCTGCAATATTCATGCAATGGGAAGCAATTAATTTGCCATTGTTAAATCTGTGTGTAGTGACACAAGAGATTAATAGCAGCTGACTTTCTCCTTGCCGGATTAGCTTTGAAAGGTTAACAGGAGCAAAATGTAGTGTGCATGTCTTCATTTTCATCAGTGCTATCTGCATAAGCATGAACACAGAAGTCCAGATTTATTCACTGGAACAGTGACTTAAGGAAGGGGATTTGGTCTTTGGTTTTGTCATTGTTTTTGTTTGTTTGCTTTTAGGAATTACAATACTCATGTTTTTCCTGCTTTTCATTAAAAGTGGAAGTTTTGGGGCCACATCAAGAACTATTCAGATTTCTGCTATAAAATCAGATTAAGTTGCTCATTTAACATTGTTTTTGGTTGGTTGGTTTATTTTTTACATTGACTCTCATGATGCCATCAAGACAACATCATCAAGAAAAACACCAGCACACTGTGCCAGAAGGAAAGGAAGGGACGACTCAGGGGCACTCCTAAAGGGCGGAAGTCTACAGTGTCCTCTGTAGAAATGATCTAAAGCTTTGTCAGAAAGCAACTTGACACCTGCCAGTCCAGGCACTGTGCTGTGCAATCTGTGAGGGATCTTCCTCTGTGCACTGTTCAGATTTAGTATGTTACCTCTAAATTAATAATTTTAATATAACTGTAATGTAATATTTTTGCCAGAAGGTAACAGTTCATTTCAAAATAGCTGGTGTTATGCAAAACACCAGACTGCACTGAGAAAATCATGTTTCAGCAAGGATATTAGTGCTACACTCAGCATCCCGCATCCAGATTTTGAAGTGGGAAAAAGATGTATTTCACAACAGGTCACACATCCACCCACCCTATTGTTTTTTTTCTCATTATCTTTCCCAGTCACCTCTAGGAACAATTAGTAGGTCAGCTAGATAGATCAGCTTGCTGTCCAATTCTAAAAATGAAGCAGCCTTTTGCATATCCCAGGCAGTAGGTCACCAAGTCAGAGCAAACAGCTACTGCTAGATAAGGTCATGCCCTGAAAATGGGAAATCAAGTGAACAAGCTGGTGCATAAATTAGAAAATGCAAATAATCACTTTTACAAGAGTGATATAGAGTAGCTAAAGTAGATCCAGTTAGCAGACACGTGCTCATAAGGGGAGAAATAGTATAGAAATAGGGGTGTGAGTTTTGGAGAAATATATGTTGAGTTACACGACAAATGCTCAAATAACTAGAACCAGTAAAGACTGCGTAGCATAGCAAGTATATAAAGAATAGCAAAATAATTAAAACAACAACAACACAGGGGTGTTATGTCAAGGGAAGGCTCAGCCATGAGGGGTCTCTACAGACTTTATACAGTGGTATCAACCATGCTTGCAGGAATCTTTTGTCACCCATGTGTGCTGACAACAGACCCATAGTTCAACAGGTTGCAGCATCTGTTGGTGCAAACTGCATCTGTTGGGAAACTGCAGAAGGTAAGATTAATTACAGTTCCCCCGCTCTTGCTGGATGATAGGGAAAAAAAAAAAAAAACAAAACACAAAAACAAACAAACAAACAAACAAAAACAGGAGAAGTGTTTTCATCATTTAGAAGGTCTTTGTTGCTTTTTTTCCATCTTAGTAAAACATTACATCATATAATAAAGACAATAGCAGCAAAACTTATCAAGACGGTACAAGCACATTCTGCTTTGTACCCTGATAATGACATTTATGAAACTGTCCCTTTTCTGAAAATGCCGTTCTAAAGCACCATAAAATCTTACAGAGAACGGAAGAGAAAGAGAGGCAGAGACAAGAGAGTAGATAGAATAGCTTTGTAAGTAGGTTTCTGATTGCTTATACTATGATTTGAAGTTGATCAGGAAAAAATAAATAGACCACCATCCCACCAAAATGTTTCCCCAAATTTTAGAGAAAAAGAAAATCATGGTTTATAGGCCCAGTCCACAAGGTCTAGATCAATTTGTACTAGAAAAAATGAGCCTAAAACTGCATTGGAACATTTGCCTAAACAAATTCGAATTTTTGCAAAGCTGTTATCCAGATACAAATCCTGCCTTTTTCTTATAATAGTTACTACATGACTCCAGGATCTGGAAAACTGCTAAATGGCAGTTGCTATGTTTGGCTTACATCTCACAATAGGCACTATAAACTTTCCTCTTTAAGCACCCAGTTCTCACAAGGAAAAAGAGAGTGTGGGTGAAACATATTTGGGAAACTAAAATATTCTCTTACACGCCACATATCACCTGCCTGTGATTTGCTCTCAACTTGCTCAGCCAAGAAAAGCACATCCTAATTGTCTCAAAGGGGCACTTGCTAGAGAAATGCCCTCTTTCCCCTAAAGCAGTGTAGGTATTAGTGGCAAGATTTGGCTGAGACATGACCTGTCTGCAGATATGAGGGGGCACAGAAACTGATGCCTACCTGCATGGAGTGGCAGGCACCACCACTGAATCTGTGTGCAAGAACTGGTTGCATGGGCTGCGTGAAGGCACATGCACATGTTCGCATAGCGCCTTTTTTCAGTCGGTTCCTGAGTACTCACCAGTGCTGTGGATGAGACCTGCCCTTAGATTGGGTGGTCCTGTGTGGAGCCAGGAGTTGGACTCGATGATCCTTGTGGGTCTTTTCCAACTCAGGATACTCTGTGCTTCTAGACTGACCTATTCAACCCAGCATGATCCAGCTCCCAGAGTATGTGCTGGCTTCATCAGGACAACCCCAAATTAGTTTTTGCAAACTGTTTCTTTAGAGTGTTTGATTTCATCAGTGTGAGTCAACGTGGTCTAACATCATTATGTACTTGAGTTGTGCTGGCAGGCAGGAACAATTATGCTTCAAATCAGCAATGGTATTAACGAGACAACTGCTACTGGTAGGGAACAAGATGGGGACCTTGGGAAAAATTAGGCAACCTACAGGAACTTCCAAATCTGCATTTCTGTGATGATATATTTCAGGCAACTAGTTTCATACATTAATCTACAAGCTTCTATTTGAGTTCCACAGATTTGTGTTGATTTGCATTTGTGTTTTAATTGATATTTTATTGCCTAGGGAACCATTTCTGAAGCTGGGCTTATTTGTATTTAGTATTGACGTAACGCCATCTTGGTAAGTGCAAATAGCACTTCAATGCCCAAACAGCAAACCTTTACCTTAAAAAGCTTAAAAATAAGAAACTAGCTCCTCTTTACTGCACTGACTTTGATGGGAGCAGATTTTGGTCTTAGATTAAAGAAAGCATAGTTCAGAACAAACAGAGGTATGGAAAGGACTGAAGCAGTTCCCAGTCACCCTTTACATTTGTATCTGTTTAGCAGAAGACTTCTTGTTCCAGTTTAATATACAACATTACATAAAGCTTGGTCTTTGCCTGTTATTTATTTTTAGTGGATGATGGGAAAAGTGAGACTAGCAGACATCATGCTACCTGACAACACAAGTAAGCCCCTGAGAAAACCAAAGCCGGCAAACAAACAAACAGCCCATGTACAGCATAAACACACATTCTTCAGGAAAATACAGGTTTCTTAAGGACAGGATTTTTAACACCCTGAACTCACAGACATAGTTTTGTTTATCGTGGATTACAGAGAATTTTGCAGAAAGTCTCTGGCATTGCCCATTAATGGCTTTGGAAGAAGCAGACTTCTACTAGAGACATCATAAAGCCAGACAGCAAAAGCTCAGATGGTTTATAATTTCACAGCAACAACAAAAATCAGATTTCATTAATATAAATCACTGCTTTTTTATTTACTATTATTTCTAATAAGGCGTTTATTAGAAATAATGTTCCCTGTAAAAAAAAGACAAAGAAATTCACAGACTGCCACATGGATGAAGTTACAAACCTTTTCAAAACCACTCATGCAAAATCTGCACAAGTTCAGTGATCATTAATGGTTCAGGAGGATCCCCAAAGGAGCATGCCAGACGTCTCCTGCACAAGACAGAAGAGAGTGGGATTGCAGAGCTGAAAGCTGTAGGAAAACAGATAGCTGAGTCTTCCTCTATGTGTGAGGGCTGTGGCTACAGAAAATCCATGTTTCCTTTGTTCTTTCAGGTCCCAATTCCCATGTCAAGTCATGTTGTGCTCAGTGCGGGATCTGAGATTTAAAGTCAGTAAGTCGCCATTTTGTCTGACTTTATTTTTTGGCTGCTGTGAAAGGTTGTAATTAAGTGCAAGGAGATTTGGATATACTTTAGACTATCTTTTGCCAAAAGTTGCAATAATGGTTGAACAGCCTCACTAGAAATAGCATCACAATTTTTTTTTTTTTTCTAAGTAATCTAAATTCCAAAGGGTGAGAATTTTAACCACCAAAACACTTCATGTTTGAACTGATATCCTCTCTCAAACTGCTACATAGAAGTAAAACCCAGAGATGGCCTTTGCCAGGGAGAAGCAATGTAGGACAATAAAATGTCATTTTAGTTTTCAGACATTACTGGCTGCCACCCTACACAATACACCCTTTGCACTTCCCACATTGTAATACAAATTGATGTGTATTAAGGAATTTAACAGGCAATCATATGGGAGAAAATATTTACTCCACTAGCAGACTGGCAGCTTTCTTAGCAAGATTCACAGACACACAAATGAGGGTGAAGCGGGGCAGAATGAAAAAAAAAAAATTTTGCTTTCATGTAAAAGGTCATCCAATGCTCTGTTCTGTATCTCACTGGGAGTTTATTCAGCATCACCCTTTGGCCCTGAAACAATCACATTCCAAACCAGAAGCGGGTGAAGACACAGCTTGGTAAAATGTCAGCCATGGACTCCTGCATGGGATGGGCAGGCAGAAACCAAAGCTGGCCACAGATGCCATCAGCTAGATGCAGACAGAACTCAGAAAATTTAGAGATGAAAAATATGCCAGGACTACGTTGTCCTTCTATCACATCACAGCAAGCAGTTCTGAATTTGGCCACCAAATATTACTTCCTCAGCCACTTTATGTGTTTTCCATGACTTGCCCACTAACTCCTTGCTCTCACAGACAAGGCCTACAAGACAATGAGTCCAGCTTTCCCTGCAGAAATGCACTGGCTATGACTAAGCCTTATTTTTCACAGAGAGGTAACATATCTCATATATCCTTACAGCCGTCTGTGCATCTGTGCAGGACTTTTCCATTACAGGCAAGCATTTCTTGTGATGACAACTCAGTTGAGGAGCAAATAAAACTGCATGTGTGATGTTGTTTTTGGCATTTGGTAACCATGGAGAATTGTTAGCACAATCTGTATGTACTGCAGGCTTTCAGGCTCAGGTGACTTGCTTTTGTGTGCCTGATCCTTAATACAAGCAAAGTGCAGTACGGTGTAACCAGGCAGTACTTTAATTCATGGGACCCGAATCACATGTCTGAGCACTTCTGAACCTTGTCTGCAATTCAAATGCATACTCGAATTGTAGCTTTTGCTCCTAACTTTCTACTAGTCTACAGTAAAGCCCCAGATCTAAACAACAGAAAGCCTCACTATATCCAAGTGTACTTTATCCATCCCGAGTCTACTGAATGAGCACAAAAGGCTTCGCTGAATTTCCAAGACTTCAGAGGACTTGCTCATGTGTGGCACTGGAGGCCCTACTTCATCCCATGCCTCCCAAAACCAGGACTGTCAGGAGGGCTTGAGGACTCCTACGTTGAACAGACCTGCTTCTCCCTGGCCTCTGCCTGCAGCCTGAGCAGGATGGGTCTGAGGCTGGCTGCAAGCTGCTGTCCATGTCGTGGTGTGGCCCCCAAAGCCTCCAGCAGCAAGGGCAGCTATGGAATCAGCAGGAACCCTCCCTGGGGATGAGGCTCACTGTCCTGCCTCCAGTACACCAAAGCCAGCAGACAGCCCGGTGCCTTTAGAGATTCATTGGTGACCTAAGCAGAATGCAATTTCTGTAGGACCTTATTGAGTTAAAGTAATCCCAAATGACCTGAAATTTTTCAAACATTGTTTTTTCATCCTTAATTTTCAAATAGATAAAGGAATTAGAAAGATGATGTGATATTTCAAGTGAAGTGAATCAGCAGACAGAACATACCAAGAACTTTTCCTCTTTTGTACTAGTGATATTTGGCTTGCTCCTGCAAATGGTGCAGAGTCAATTAGATATGCAAATATGGATACTCAAAATTTGCATTTTCATTGCCATGTTTCTATTCATAGCCTTGGCAATCATATTCTGGTGACCAGTTAGATTTTGAATTGGTTCGTTGTGCATGAAATCTAAGAAGCTATCACAGAAAATGGAGCATGCATTTCTGTGTATGCAGATATGGACATGCAATTCCAGAAGTCTGTGCCCATATGGTCTGTACGTTTGACTAGCTTATGGGACTCGGTATGTCTCTGCCATCTACATCCATGCTTACTTTACCTGTACGCCTACAGCTTGAATTGCAAGACTATTTAAGAGTTGGAGAAGGCGCAGGGGAGGCATTGCTGGTGCAATCATGTATTTCATTTCTGACATGCAAAATCTTCTATCTGCAATGGCAAACAGTAGCCTGCAGGCTGAGACTACCAAAACTAAGTGTTTTTCGTAATTCCTATTAATTATTTTGCAGCCTTTTCTTTGAATATTTACTATGAAGTCTAGGGACATTTGTGTGTCTTATATCTATATGTGTCCAGACACCACAAATGATTTTTTAAAAATACCTACAATTTGGTAACACTTCACTTTAACCTGGAAATGCAGACAGCTTGTGTTTAGATTTAACAAGAAAAGAGATAGCAAATGCCAAACAAAGATAATACCTGAAAAGGAAATTAAAACAAATAATTCCAAATACTTGTTTAAAAAGTTACAAAATATGACAGCATTAATGGCACTTAAAGCTATAAGCACTTAAAAGATTACCACCATATTTTTCTCAACTTCTTTTCCTAAATTTCTTTTTTTTCTCTCTCTCTTTTTTTCTTTTTTTTTTTAAATTTGAGATTATGACTGCAGCTCTTGTCTAAACCCAAACCCAGCAAAAGGGGCATAGAGCCCTGAGATTCTATGGTTGCCCTGGCCCTCATTTGAATAATGTATATGCTCTTATTTCTATTTTTAAAAATTCAAATGCAGCTACAGAGAACAGCAGTATGCTGACATGCAAAAGCTATAGCTTTCCTTCTGCCTTCATAGTCTTACAGCATTAAAATTGAAAGGTTTTTCAGTGGTAGAAAGTGTGAATGAGAAATTCTTTTAAAAAACAGTTGGCCCACTGTTTCATACACCTAGTCAAATACCATTAAATTAATGTTTCTCTTCTTTTAAACAACATAGCACTAGATGTTGCATTTTCTTCATAAGCGCTTTCTTGCTGTGAGTTTACATTGAATGTTTCCTACAAGAGAATAAAATCCATTTGTTTCTTTTCTTTTCTTTTTTCTTTTTTTTCTTTTTTTTTTTTTTTTCCACTGGTTAAGATAAATACCCACAGAGTTTTTTTCTTTTTTTTTTTTTTTTAATGAAAAGAGCAATCCGACCCTTAAATATGTCTCTGTTGATTTTTCAAACCAGCATCCAGCTGGTGGCTGTGTCCATTGACATTCGTTTGGAGTTTAGAAAGATAATGCATCTGGTTCAAAAATGGAAAAAAAAAATCCAGCTTGGATCACGTGCCAAAACATAAACTAAGCCTTACTGAATGTTTCTAGTTCACTCCAATAATTTCTCCTCTTTTTAATCACCAGGGGAAGGCTTAATGAATACATACTCCATTACAAAGATATACTCCTTTTTATCGCTTTCAAAGGCTCCTCTTACATAGCTGCCTTTTGTCTAATGTTATGCCATGGTCATATCACTCTGCTGGTATCGCTGTGGTTCAGCCTCTTCCTTTGCGTCTTGCCCTGGTAATCTTATACAGGCTGAAATTTCCATGTGCGTAGTTTTCTGTTGCCATTCTGCAGTGCTGTGTTCCTGACTTGTTTTGGCAGAGCAAGCTTGAGTCTTTATGGCACAGTGAAATATTCTTCGATGCTATATAATTCAGACTGAATAAGGAGTCTGTATAAGGCACGTGTCTCAATATATATATGTATATAAAACACTAACATTGTTAATTCAAGTCAAGCATCTTTTACATTTAATTTCTGTCTTCAAGTAATGCTTTGTTTTCATGTTCCCTTTCTTTGGTTTCAGTGGGGAGCACTCCATTCTCCAGGTCCGAGTGCTGCTGGATGCAGTTGGTCAGGACTGCAGTGCTAGAAGAGTTCTCAGAATTACACATCTTCTCTGTCTCCTCTTCCTTTTTTTCTTCATCCAAGGAGTAGTTTCGGAAGGTCTCATAAATTTTACGCACATCCTCAGGGATGGTCTTTTTGAGGTCTTTGTTTTTCCTTTTGGTCATCTTAGCAGATGATCCAAACTTGTTAATGATGTTGTCCTCAGATGCCCCTTGCCCGTGCTTGTTGAGCTGATCCGGCCCTTTAAGGCGCAGGTTGTTAGGCCTGTTGTTGATGCTTTCCTGAGATGAAGCCTTGAAGCGTCCTGTTTCCAAGGCCGTAAAGACAGACCGCTTCTCTGGAGACAGCATGTCTAAGGAGTGGGCTCTCTGGTCCAGGCCCAGGCGCCTACGCTCCATGCTCCGGATGGTGGCAGCCCTCTGAAGTTTGTCGTGGATCTCCACGCTGAGCCGCCGCCGTGTCTCTCTGAACTCAGCTGTCACATTGGCTTTCCACTCAGCTGCGTGGGCTTTTATTTCTCCAACCTTTACAACAAGAAAAATAAATTAATAAAAATAAATAAAGAAAGAACACACTCACACAAAATGAAGTGACATTCATTCCTACGAATCGTTCCCAGTAGCATAACCACCTTTTTGTCTGGCATAGATTCAGAGACCAGTCCCAGGTCCAAAGCATACATCCAGGCCAAACTTCAGCAGCAAAGTGTTTATACTCAGGAAAGGTCTAAAGATACCAACACGTGACTAGTAAATAACTTATGTGGCATATCACTGGGCTACCAGTTTCACTTCTTGCCACTCCACAGATTTTATAAGCTGTGTTCCATGGCAGGAGGTCTCCATGCTAATCCCTCCATGATTAAGAACAAAATTAATGACTTAAAATATCAGCAGTAGACAGCCAGGAGTGGGCAAAATTATTTACATATATTTATACTAATATGCCTCAGAACAGCACGGCAACCAGTGTGTAGCAATACAGCAATGTATTTTTCTGTATTGCTCATGGGCAGAGCTGTTCACTCCCATTGAACGTTCTGCTCAGTGCCACAAAGCAATTAATGTTGGGAATACCTATTAGGTAACTTCAAATACTCCAAAAATCTGCTGATGCATCCAGTCTAGTGTTCCTTCTCCAGGACAGCTCTAGCTGTCTTTAATGGAGGTGCCCATTGCATAACTGTCCAAATAACACCCCCTCAAGCCAGCAATAAGCAAGCTGCTTCCTGAAGGAGGAGCTTTCAAAACACATCAACATTCTGTGTGGGCACCACAAGGATGTCCTTAAATGTCTCACTGTTCTGTTCTCTTTTACTCCTTTGCACCTGAGAGAACAATAACAACGAAGAATAAAGCACTGAAATGGCTGCTGAACAAATACTTCTTCTTGAGAGACACACAAAAAAAGACATGACCAAGCAATATCTCAGTCAACACAGGCCTTTTCTAAAGCTCATTTAAAGGAGAACAGATTCAGGAGTACAATGTTTGCAGCAGCTCACTAAGGTCAACAGTTTCCTTGGGCTGCTGGGGCCAGAACTCCATTTCTGCATCCAGTGGTCCAGGTGAACAGATGTCCTCTTAGAACTGGACTACCTGTAGTAGCAGGTATCTCATATCCACCATGAGAGCTCAAATTCCCACCTCTGGGTGCTACAGCCAAGCGCTGTCTTGCTACTGAGCAGCCTGACAGCTGATATTCTCCCCTTTCATTCGTGGAGCTGCACTGGGCCTCAGGTGGGTCAGCTGCCTTCATAAATGATAAACAGCACTGCCTCTGTCAAATTTTGGTTATTCCTGCTCTTTAGTTGACCCTGCCAGGTTAGCTTTGCTAGGAATGCAGGAGGAGATTGCATTAAAAATTGAAATTATATTAACCTCCGCCACAGCAGGCTTCAGCTTCAGAGCTACAGCAATTACCTTTCATTTTCCACTCTTATTCTGAGCACTAGCAATATTGTCTTTGAACCATGGAGGGCATGTTCTGAGTGTATTTAATCATGTTTTCCCTGATGCCACCTACTCAATTGCTTCAAGTTTTAAAAACACGGGGGCCTGAATCTAAACCCTTACTCAGAACCATATTCTTTGACACAGGGAAAAGTGGGAAAACTCAGTGTTGAAGACTGGTTTAAAGGCAAATTATTGTTTAATAAGGAACAGATCCAACTAATGTCTTAAAAATCCATGCACTTCTCATTTTGAAGAAAGAGCACTTGAAATTTTTATGACAGTTTTCAAACTTGCTTCAGAGTGAAGGCCAGTCTTGCTTATTTCATAATTGCAATCCTACTGGTGTGTTCTGTGTATTCAATAGTACTGATAGAGGTGTAACAACATAGGTTTGCTTCAGTTGCTTTTTTCCACCCTTTGTGAAAAAGGTAAAGATCAGAGCTAACAGGATAGCAAAGATAGCCAGTGGAGTAAACCATAGGCAATACTGTACATTGGTCAAGCAGAGGAGCATCCTTCATTAGACAAGCAGGAATCAGGCACTTAAAGCTCTCTTATAAAATGAAAAACCAATGAGATATTATGTCATACCTCTTCTTTTGTCTTCTTGGACAGGACTCTTAACCAGTCTCCAATCATACTCAGGACAGCAGCAAAATAGGCAAGGCCAACAAGGATCCAGAACCACACTAAGGGTTTATACCACTCCCGGTAATGAATGTCAGCATTTCCTCCTGTAATAAGCATATAATTATGCTTAGGAAGCATGAGATGCCAAAATTGATGCCAAAATATTTGAAATTCTGAGAAATTCCTTAAAATATTTTTGACTCTTGCCAACACCATTGTAGTTCTAATAAAAGATGAGAGGCTTGTCAGATGGGAGGAACAGTCTGTTCTTGATTTAAGATTCTTCAAAATTGCATATTGTTCTGCTGCTATATGACCTGCCAGAGCACCTGGTAAACTTTTTTCTTCAAATTGCTGATAGTCTGAAGCAATTCTGAAATTCCCGCTTCAATAGTACTTGCAACAGCACGAACACATTTTCAAGAAAAAAAAAAAAAACAATACAGCTAGTCTCCCTTATCCTGAACTGCCTGCAGCCTGGTAATTTGGATACTTCACAGTTCAACCCCCTCAGGTGATAGTGTTTCCAGATTCTTTGTTTTTAAATACAGGATTCAGAGACCTCTGTGTATAAGACAGAAAAATAACTTTGCCTTCCCCTCCAAATCAGAGTATCTGACAGAAAGCCAATGCTGTACAAATTCTGATAATAAGAATATACTGTCTGCTTGGATATCAGTTATATGATGCATTCTCTGGCCAATGACTTTAGAGGAGATATGGGTCAAATGAAGCAACAAATATCACAGAAACACAGAATGGCGATTCAGGCTGGAAGAGACCTCTGGTGGTCATCTGGTCCAATCACCCTGCTCAGCAGGGTCACCCAGAGCAGGTTCCCCAGGCTTTTGAATATCTCCAAGGAGGGAGACTCCACAACCTCTCCAAGCAACCTGTACCAGTGCTCAGACAAGCAGGAATCTAAGATGCTTTTCATGCAAGTCTCAGGAAGAGCTAGTAAAACAAATATGTGAGCATTTGGCAACTCCAGTGAAGGGCCTAAAACAAATACAGTAGCACCTAGGCTGCTACCTACCACAGAACAAGATAAACCTTTGTAAAAGAAAGCAGCCACAACCTCACTTTTGAGACTTCTAGACCTATCACAGTGCTACATGCACTGCAAGAAAGACTAAGTCCCCTGCCTGGGACATAGGAATGCGTATTTCCTAATCTTGGTTGTTTGAGAGCTGGACACCAACCTGTACCTCCTCATCACAACAGAGAGCTTTTAGGATTTTCCTATATTAAATTCCCCAGATGACATGGTTCAGTGTCTCCCCCTGAGAATTTTGCAATCTGAGATATTTTATAACTCTTTAATTTTACCCAGACTGAGCCTGAGTGTGCATACAGTCACTGAACATCCCCATGAAAGCTCAGACATTTGAGCACTGGCAGGAACCCAAATACTGTTTTTGATGTTAATCTCTCCCCATACACTGCATGAATCACTCTCTTTTTCCAGTCTTCAAGAGTGCAAAACAATGGTAGGTGGGGACAGCTGTTGCTATGGTACAATGAGGCTGTTCTGATCACATGCATCCCTGCATAAGTTTGCTATAAAGCAGATTGTCTAGGTCTGTCTTAAGTAGAAATCAGGCGATTGATTTCTGAAAAAGTATGAAAACATTTATTTTTTTCAGCCTATCAAATATTCGGTGATTGTTTGTTTGTTTGTTTTTCCAGAATACATCCTTAATTGTATTTCCAACAGTACTACAAAAACTCTCCCAATTTGGCAAGAGTTGGGACGCATTCTAGGTGGAATAAATCAACATAGCTCCACTGATGCTGCTTTATGACACAGCATTTTCTCTTTGATGTTGAAGGGATAGAGATACAGAGAGAATAAAGTGACAGGAAATAAAAGTGACAGACAATCTTTCTCAAAACCAGCAATAAAATCAAAATCTCCTGGTGATCACTTGCCTTAAGCTCTTAATCATGAGACCATCTTTGAAGTGTTCTTATTCAGGGTCCCCATTTGATTTTTGAAAAATCTTGGCCACTAGTAGCAACCCAGCTGTGTATTACATTCTCCCAATCATGTTGAATATAGAACAACTTAATTTATTTTTTTCAAAATATATTATTAAAGAAAACATTACCAAAGTGCCACATGCTTAAGAAGAATATTGTTAATTTTTACTTCATACTGTGATACCACAAAGCCAGAATAGCAGTGAGCTTCTTACTTAACACTTAAGTGGTTAAAGTGGATTTTTTCCTCAATGTTTCACTTCTTCTATACCACTATGTCAGAAAAAAAAAGGAGGATGAGAGTCTTGTCTACAAAAGACTTGTCTACAGCTCTTCAGCAAAGAAAACTTTACATATCTCTGTAGTTTCATTTGATGTTTTTAACTCATTCATATTCCACTGATGTTATAGGAAATAACAAAACAGTAGCATAATATGGCTCTTTGTAACATAGGCATCTTAATGCCTTTAACTAGGACCACTAACAGGAATGAGGAGTAGAGGTCATGCTCGAATGGGAAAAGAAATTCCACTTATTTTAACCAGCTTTTCCTTAGCAAAGCAGTAGAATGAAAAGACTGAAAAAAATTCTCTCATCTCGCTAGCCAACAATCCTGATTTCTTCTTTGGTAATTCATAAGGATGGATATTTATAGCTCCAGCTAGTACTGGATTCATCACAGAGAGCAGCCTTCCAGCACTGAGATGCATACATACCCTATTAGTCTTTCCTTTCCTTTCCTACATGAGTTCTTCTTAACAGGGTAGCTGCAATGTAGAAATTGTTGCCAAGGCTGGAGAACAAGATCCAGCCTCTGAAATGCTGCAGTTTCTGCAACAGTTTTTAGCAGCCTAGTACTGCATCAAACCAGACATTTCTCCAGCCTTATAGCTCAACCCTAACTTGTAAGAGCTTTGTCCGTTCATCATTTTGGCTACTTGCTTCAGCAATCAGCCTCATATTGAGACCTAATGGACTAATACAAATCCTGAATTCAATAGGAAAGTCATTTGACTTGTGCATAATTCATTGCACGATAAGGGATAATCAGGACTTCCCAGACTCCTGTTATCTACCCTGCTGAAAGCTTGCACTCTGCAGATGGAAAGGTACCTGGGTCTTAAATCAGCCTGGAGTCCTGCATGTTATTGCACATTAACCTCAACTGAAACACCTAGTTTGATTTCATTGGATATAATATATTGTGAAATGTCCCTTCTCCACACCAGAAAACAAATTCTAAGAGCCAAGGACCTCATGCATAGCACCTAGGCTCAATGTTGCTCACCTGCTACAAAGTCACCAAAGCCAACTGTAGTCAGAGTGACAACCACAAAGTAGATGGACTCCAAGGCTGTCCATCCCTCGATGTGTTTGAAGATAACTGCAGGAATGGTCACAAAGACAATGCAGCCAGCCAGGATGAAGAGGATGGTAGAGATCACACGGATCTTTGTTTGGCTCACCTGTTTTTTCTAGAAAATGGAAATAACAAAAGAAAAGAAAAAATGATTATCTTACTGGGACTGTATACCTTATGAGTGGCAGACAAATCATGCTGGTGTAATCTGGTATTTCTGTTCCATCCATTTGTGAGCTTATTAGGTAGAACACAATGCTCCCTCTCACTAAGTGAGAATCCTCCCTGGGAAATAGTCAACTTCTATGACTGGTCACAGAAAAATGGTGATTCCCATTTTCCATTCACTAGACAGTTACTAACCTACAAGAAATACATCCTGGAAAACCAGTATTGAGCTTCAGAAAGGCTCAGTACACTCCAGTTTGGGTTCAATATATAAGAAAAGGTGTATGTTCACAGCCCCATACATATATGTAATATGTAGTATAGGTATGTAAAGGTGTATGTACACACTGCCTTACATGTATGTAAGGCCATATTGCCTCACCAGCCCAAGCATTCAGCAGGAAGACTGAGACTAAAACAAAAATAAACCTTTCCTTAAAAAAAAAAAAAAAAAAAAAAAAAAAAAAAAAAAAAGGAGAAAGAGAGAGAGATTTTATTTACTAATAACCCATGTTGTGGGGTTTTCTAGACTTTCCTTTGACCCAGGATTTCCAGCTTTCATTCACAAAATATGAAGGTTAAATCTTCTTTTCAGAAATTGATAGCTATACTATCAGTTCACTCCAGAAATACAGGTTTTATGTCAAATTCCACATAAGCTGAGATAAAATCACATATGTAAATACATGCTGAAAAGCTCTTGAACAAATAGTACATTCATTACTGGCTGCTATAAACCAAATACAAATATAAGCAGTGTAATTGCAACATTTTACACTCCTAGACCATATAAACTCTCTATTTAGTATAAACTTGGATTTTGTTTCCAGTGATACTGTGATACTGGATTTTGTGTCCAGTAATACTGATACAAGCCTGGATATGCACAACTGACTCTGACAGATTTATTTCAGATTACTATGCTGTACTCAGATGAACTTGCAATTCAACAGTTTCACAAGAAGCCTGGAAACTACTGGAAATGTTACTGTGCATTAATTGCACTGACAGTGTAAATTCTGTATTTTTCCTTGAAAATGAATGCGGAGGTCACTGTAAGTCACAAATTACCAAATTAGTTTTCCAAATCAAGCATCTTCCTTAATTCAGAAATGAGATTTCATTCCAGATTAGGACACTGCCTAGATAGGAAATAAGAGGCTTCAGAAGTGATCTTTATAATATATAGAAGGGATATTGTCTGAACTAGTTAATATCCAATAATTTTGTGAGCAGTATTGTTTCCACTAAATCATTTCTTTTAAAGGTACAATGTCAGATTACAGATCTGTCAGATTATTAGGCACGCAGCTGGCTTTGGACGCTCTGTGCTTAGAATCCAGGTAGTAGCATAAATATATGGTATTTCAGAAAGTTTTAGTTTTGGAACTGTTTGAGATTGCCTCTACTCTTAATTTTTTATTTTCTGTATATGTGCATTGTTTTCTGTGTCTGGCTGCATGGAAATAGTTAAATAGGATTAGTAATGCAATGTTATATATAAGATTAATTAAATACAAGGCACAGAAAAAAATTGTGTTGAAGTACCAAGGAGTTAAACAACCCAAGAACATACAAACTGACTTGATTTCTTATTTCCTCTTTTCCTGGGGAGTCATTTTGAGCAGTTTTCTAAAATGCAATGAATTATCTAGCTTTTTTTAGAGTTATGGATGCACATTAACACTGGTAGGATTTCAGGCTTACTGTATATGTAGAGAAAGGAAAGTAACTGATCATAAAGATGTTATATGGTATCTTAGGTTGGTAAAGTTGCTTTTTTTTCATGGAGGACAAGGATTTAACTAGGTTGTTTATTTACTTGTTTGGCCACAGTGACTTGTTCACTGCTAACTGCTTCAGTTTCCCAATACGTAAAAATGAAATGGCCGACACCTAGCTACAATGTAGGTAGGTACATGCAGTGCTGCACAGTACTGGAAATGCTTCAATAAAAAACACTTCAGACCTGCCAAACACTACTAATAAAGCAAATTATACATAATAACCCTTCCTCTAATCCCTATGTAGCAACAATAAAGCGCATTTGAACATATATCAAGATTGTCTTGTCTCAAGATAGAAAAAAAGTGGAAGGAATGATGCACAAATCAGTACCAAAGGTTCAGGATATCTGCTTGTTCATGAGTGATGAATGCAGCCAAAGGTGTCTTTTTGAATGTTATTTCATTATTATTATTTTTTTTAGTTTTGGGGGGAAAGGGGAGGGTTTTTTTGTTTTTGTTTTAAGTAAAAATGGTAACACTGTTAAATAGAGAATCTGCAGAAGGCCTGACTCATTGTTATTGTGCACCTCAGCCACACACACAAAAGCGAAGCAGCTGAGGATCTTTTATTTTCTTATTCTTCCACTGGTAGAACTGAATTGAGAAAGCAATGGTGAAGAAGGAATAGCATTTTTAGAGCTAATGAAAAGAGCACAAATGTAAGACTCAGAAGCATAATTACTTGCTGGACAATAACGTGATATTCAGAGTATAGATGTGTGATCTGGAGACATTCTGAGTATAAATGGTACAGATCTAAAAAATGCTAAAGCACAAATGTTATTATTCATGGAATATGTACATCGTAGTAACCACATATAAGAAAGGGTTGGTTTGCATGTTTCTCCTGTGTATGGAACTGACCTAGCTATTTCCCCACAAAGAACATTGTGCTGTGCTGCACGTTTACTCAAAAATAAGGAAACAAAGCCTTTCCATTCCATAGATAGTTATATCAATTTAGACAAGATTAGTCTAAGCCACTGCAGTATTACACTGTACCAACTCATTATTAAAAGAAATATATATTTTATATAAAAAGCCACTAAAGGGTGAGAAATCAGAAGAGGTTCATACCTCAGACCTTTGAATTACTGAGTCTAAAAAGTTAGGCTGGTACATTCACTAGAAGAGAAGAAAAAAAAGTTCAAAATAAGATCAGTTCTGCTAAAGAAGCTTTTTTTTTTTTTTTTTTTTTTTTTTTTTCCTTCAGGGCAGTATATTTCATAGGTACAACCATCTTACACCTTTTTGATACATTTGTTGTTTTTCCAGTCTGATGCTTTAATCACCATGGTATAGAACCATTTTCCCACTTGCTTGGTGTTCTCATGAACTCACAACTGTATTGACTAAATAGTGATCCAACCTTAACATAAGGGAAAAGAACAGTTTGGCTCAGCATGGCCTAAAATGTACTAAAACAGGGCACTCTACAGAAATGGCATTCCTGCTTTCTTATGGCTGACCTGAGCCCAGGTCCCTCATGTTCTCTAAGCACCGAGCCGTTAAACAAAAGATGGCAATCATCTGGCTAGGATGGATTAAACCTTCCCCACAGCAGCCCATACAGTGCTGTGCTCTGCACACGTACCTAGAATAGCCCTGAAATCACATTGGTGTTTTGTTTGTTGCTGAGCAGTGCTGGCACAGCATCAAGATCCCACCCCAAACCTCCAAAGCCAGTAGGGTGCTGGTGGACAAGAAGTGGGAAGGGGACATCACCAGGGCAGCTGACCTAAGCTGAGTAAAGGGATATTCCATGCCATATGGTGTCGCACTCAGCAATAGAAGGTGGGAAAGGGAAAGAGAAAAGGGGGCTATCATTATGAAAACGTCTGTCCTCCTGAACAACAGCTACATGTATTAAGGCCCTGCTTCCCAAGGTATGGCCAAACACTGCTCATTAAGGGGAAGTAGAGAATAATTGTTTTCTAAGTTTCTTTGCTCCCACATAGCCCTTCCTTATTTTTTTTTTTTTAATTTTTTCCCCCTTTAATTACCCTTATCTCAACCCATGAGCCTTTTTCTTTCTCACCATACTTCCCCCCTCTCTCCCTTTGAGGAGGGGAAGAGAGAGAGCAGTTGTGGAGCAGGGTGAAACCACCACACACCTGTAGATCAGGATCAAACAACATGCTTATCTTGCACAGTCTAAGTGGGGAAAAAAAAATGTTCAGTCACTTAATCCTAGTTTCTTAAATCCAGTTTCTCAGCAGGATCTGCCTCAAGCACCAATACAGATAGTTACTTCCAGGTACAGGATTGCATGTCATACAAACCCAAACTTTTGAAAGGGATGTTTTCTATTTTTTTGTTGCTATTTTATCAACCAGGTTCTCTCTACATTTATGAAACAGATGATTTGTGAGCCATTCATCAACTATAAACAAATTAGTGCTTGCTTATGAGAGAATCTTCAATTAAAATCTAACTAGAGCAAATCTGAAAAAAAATGCCTAAGAAAGAAATCTAAGAAAAGAATGAAGAGTTTTCTATGATATAACAACCTATGAGGAGTCATCTCCATTTACTGATGAAGGTGCTGATTTTACTCTTCAGGTGATTAAGTGCTAAACAGGCAGCATCACAGAATCATAGGATATCCCAAGCTGGACGGGATCCACAAGGATCATGAGTCCAACTCCTGGCTCAACACAGGACCACCCCTAAATCGCTGGAAAGCCTGACCCTGTGCCCAACCACCCTCTGGGTGCAGAACTTTTCCCTACACCCAGCCTGACCCTCCCCTGTCCCAGCTCCATGCCATGCCCTCGGTTCTTGTCACTGTCCCCAGAGAGCAGAGCTCAGCGCCTGCCCCTCCGCTCCCCTCGTGAGGGAGCTGCAGGCCTCCCCTCAGTCTCCAGTTCTCTAAGCTGCACGAACCTGGTAATCTCAGCCACATTTCATAGGACTCCAGACCCTTCATTATCTTTGTTGCCCTCCTTTGGACACACCCTAATACTTCTATATCCTTCTTACATTTTGGCACCCAAAACCGCACACAGTGCTTGAGTTGAGGCCACACCAGTGGAGAGTAGAGTGGGATAATCACTGCGCAGGACATCATATTGTTCATATTAATTCAAAAAACTACTGTCAGCCTGCTTTAATGTCAAGAGGGGTGAGGACGGATATTCTCATAGATAGATGCTTATTAGTTCTTCAGCATTTTTTCCATCAACAATTGTTATCTCGTCTTTTCCTTGTTTTCTTTTACATACAGTGGGGTCTTATCCAATAACTTCAGAAGTTTAGAGAAAAAAGAATTAGGTTCTTAAGTTCCCAAGCTGAGGCCGCTGAGATGACACAAATTCCTTCAAAAAGGAGTAGATTTTTTTCCAAGTAGAAAACATTAAGCATGGGATCAAAAGATACTACAGTCAGTTTTCAGACCAGACTAAATGCTAAATATATGGAACATTATACCATATTTCCAACATGTTTGTTCCAAGATTTTGTAGTGTTGCCTCTCATTTTATAGAAACTAGACCAATATACAGCACTACTCAAGCAAAAATATCTCTGGAACATTTGCTGCCTCACAGGGAGTTCATATGGTTCCTCTGTCTTCCAAAGATTTTATTTTCTGAATTCCTGACAAATATCCCCAGGACTTCAAGCAAGTTGTTTACCTTTTTGGCTGGTTGACCAGTGTCATATTTTTAGTACTAATACACTGTGCCTTCATGGAACATGCTGTCCTCATCTCTCCACAAGGCTCTGCATTTTGGAGCACTACTCCAAAGAAAACACATTTCTTTAACATGTCTTTTGTCCTCTTTGCCTACTCCTAACTTTATGCCCTCTCCCATGCTGCCAGCTATTCTTGGAACAGATTCTCTCTTCCTGTGCTCAAATTAAGCAGCTCATCTTCTAAATCACTTCCTCCAGATCAAAATATTTTAACAAAACGAAAACGAGTCTTTGTACTCAAAGCATAAAAGAGAATATCAGAAATATCAATCTTATTTTTTCCTCTGCCACAAACAGAGGAATACCTAAGCATGTCCATAGTAAAAACATTTTTTGGTAGGATAGCATAGACAGCACCTATAGTTCACACAGTTTGCCTTTCAGATCAGTAAAATGTAAGCCGGCCTGGGTCCAGAACCTGGTACAAACCTCAGTAAGGTGAGTAGCCCATCTCAGCAGGATATTCTGAAAGACTGGAACAATACTGGACTCACAGAGCTCCTCTGTGGTGAGCAGAGAAGCCTTATCAACATCACTGCTGCCTATACCTGTTGTTGTGTATTTCTCTCTAACTTGTCCTAGGTCCTTCACATGACATAATTTTGTGGCAAGGTTACTCTTGCAGTGCGTGACAACATTGGATCATAGAATCATAGAATGGTTTGTGTTGAAAGTGACCTTAAAGGTCATCCAGTTCCAACACCTTATTCGTCCATCGTTCCTCCCCCCCCCATCATGGGCAGGGACACCCTACACTAGACCAGGTTGCTCAAAGTCCCATCCAACCTGGCCTTGAAAGAATACTTTTCTCTGGCAACCTGTTCTAGCACCTCACTACCCTCCTAGTAAAGAATTTGTTCTAAATACCTAATCTAAATCTACCATCTTTTAGCTTAAAGACACTACTCCTTGGCCTATCACTGCACCCCCCAATAAAGAGACCCTCTCCAGATTTCTTGTAGGCCTCCTTTAAGTGCTGCAAGGCCACAATGAGTTCTCTCTGGAGCTTTCTCTTCTCCAGGCTGAACAACTCCAACTCTCTCAGCGTTTATGAAGATAGGAGAGGTGTTCCAGCCCTCTGATCACCCTCACAGCCTCAACTTAGTAATTATTTATGTTATTTGGCAATAAATTAACTTAAATTTCTCAAGTTGAATATGTTTTGCCTGTGACAATACTTGGTAAGTTATTTGTCTGTCTTTATTTTAATTCATTTTTTTCCCTCTTGTTTTGCCTGTTTTCTCTGGAGGGTGAGGGGGGTGGGGTGGGGAGCAAGGGAGCGAGCAGCTGTGCAAGCAGCCAGGGCCAACTCACCACATCAAAGAAGGCAACACCCTCTGAAAGCCTAGAAGCAGAATTCCAGTAAGATATCTGAAATATATATATGACATTTCAGACACCTCCATGTGCTAAGAACAGTGGTTTGAGCCATTCCAATAGAGACAGGCTTCCCTCACTCTGCCAAAGCAGCTCTCTTGGTGTCTCTGAGCTATTTAAATTCTTGTTTTTTTTACAAAGAACACTGCTATTGCTGCAAAATAAGACGCAAAATCCATCCCCTATTTCTTAAGTGTAGTATGTAACATGGGGCAGATGGATATAAAA
Source organism: Netta rufina (assembly GCF_964035555.1). Classification (NCBI taxonomy): domain Eukaryota; kingdom Metazoa; phylum Chordata; class Aves; order Anseriformes; family Anatidae; genus Netta; species Netta rufina. The sequence goes on from NC_140128.1 coordinate 47,018,936, forward strand.
AGCTGTAAGCACTCCCATTTGTTACTAAGCTTGGTAGAGACAATCCTGAATACGTGCAGGACACAGGTCAGGGAAAAGAAGGATTTATTTTTTACATATCTGTTTTTCCCCATAAAACCACACTTGTGCAGGGTGTTTGCCTGGACCCAGATGGAATATGCATCAAGCTTCTCACAAGGCAACAGCTTTCTCAAATGTTATTTTTATAAACTGCTAGGCATGGTTCCTACTGTAATCATAATGTGAGTACTGATATTGCGTTACGAAAATAACAAAACACTGGTATGGAAATTTTCAAGGCTTGATATATCCCTTTTCAATCTTCAAGCACAGATAGGACTTCCTGATATGAACCAACTAATTTCATCCAGTTGCTCATTATGCTCCTGAAGAAACAAAAATAACAATATTAAGCCCAAACTTCTGTTCTGGCTGAGCTGTATTCAGGCCAAAAAAATAAAATAAAATAAAATAAAATAAAATAAAATAAAATAAAATAAAATAAAATAAAATAAAATAAAATAAAATAAAATAAAAAGGAAAAAGAGGGATCCACTCTCTACACTCTCTATATACTTTTCCCAGACACTGGAGCAGACAGAGTACAACAGAGACTCATGGCATAGACTTATGCAAATTCAAAGGATGCATTCAGAGCTCAAATTTGGAATATTTTGCTCCTTTCCTCCTTCATTCCTTAAACTCTCTTCTGAGTCATGCCTATATTCTCCTCTTCCAGGGAGGAAGAATGGGTTAATAATGGTTGCTGTGCATCACTTCCCTTTACCTGAAAGGATTCTACCTTGCCAGTCCTGGCAACCCTTCATTTTGATCATTGCTGAGTCAACACTTGTGTCTTATTCATCATTTCCATTCAGAGGAAAAACTTAAAAGGCAGTTATGATGAAGCAAAGAAAAGTGCCACATAACAGTAAAGATACATTTATTAGTATATGCCAAGTCTAATCAAGAAATGCCCTGAGACAAACAATTACTGTAGCTGGATCAATGAGAGATCTAGTTATCTATAGCATGATGTGGCCAAATGCAAAGACTTAGCAAGAAACTGAATATTGATGTCAGAATTATCTCTTCTCTGCAGGATGAAGACATTCAATATTTTCTTGCAACCTCTGCTTGGACTTTGACTTTTTGCTGTGTCATGTTTTGGTATTATTCTCTTCCCCTCTAGTGGAACAAAACATCCAGATTCCTTCATACTGTTGAGTATTCAGAACATTGTCTCCATGCCACAACTCTCTCCCTGTCCCTCCCAGCTGCTACTGCTCCTGCTTAGAGTTCATATTCAAAGGTAAAAGGAGGACAGAGAGCACTGTTGAAAGGAAAGGGTTGGCACGGAGAGAAGAATGCATCAAATACTTTGTCCCATGGCTCAAAACATTTCCTATTGCCACAGGGACATATGCATATGCCAAAGGAATATATGGGCATGTAAATTACATTAGAGCAGTTAATATGATTGCCTGACAGTCCTGAAAGACAAAGACAGAATACATAAAGCAACGTCACACTACATTTGCCATCTTCATCCAGCCTGTATGTTCCTTGAAGAAGCATCTCAAGTGAGAAAGTAGCACAGCCCTCATGCCTTAGATGAGTTACTATGTAAAGGAACCCACACAAAATAAATCCTACCAATTGCTCTTCAAGAGCCATCACCACTCTCACATTCAGTCTTTGATACTTCCCCCAGGGTTACCCATTGGAGTTTTGGAGGATATTCTGAAGAATACTAACTAGAATGCTCTTCTATGTATATGTCAGTGTGGGGTCAACAATCACTGTATTATCAGTGATTTTGAGCTTGCATTTCTATCTTTCTTTTCCTTTACTCCCTATCCTGCAGGATCTTTTAAGATCTTGAGTCAGAAGAGGATTTTCCTTTAGACATAAGTCAGATTTTCAGAGATGTCAAAACCAGCATCAAAACCCTAGAACATAGGATTTGGCACTTTTGCACTGTGCTGTTAACACAGAGAAGTTTCCCCCAGCAATATGACCAAAACTTGAAGCAAACAACAAAGGGAGGATATTCACCAGTAGTGCTTAGGAAACACTATAAATTTCAAGTCATTGTTTGAAAAGTTCACATTTATTTGGCATTAATCAGCAGCTTCTATTGCAGTATCTCATTTTTTTAAGCCTAACACAGGTTATTAAAGAAACCCCAGCTGCTCAGTATACTCTTAATCATTCTTTCAGCTCCTGTTTGTCTTGTGTTTCATGAAGGAGAATTGTTTGAGACTAATGGGGTTTATTTAAAGTGCTCTTCACTGGAATTAAAAGTTATGTGACTAATACTAATTTTAGCAGGAGGCAGGCATGTGTGATTTTACCCTTTAGAATAGTGGTTCCTAGGTATTTCAAACCATAAAGGATTATTTAACTCCCTTCCTAAAGAAGAAATCAGTGATTCAGGCTCTGTATGGAAATGCATCTCCTTGCTACTGCTTATCCTTAGGTCACTCTGAATACTGACCTGGTTTCAAACCAAATGAGAGCTGGCAAGCACGAGGTTTTTATACAGAGAAAGTAATTGTGCTAACCTTTTTTTTTCACTGAAAAACAAAAACAATACAAACAAACAAGTAAAAGAAGTATACAGAGGGAACAATAGGTGGCAGAAAGACAGAAATCATATTCTGGGGAAAATCTTTGATGTATGTGATAATTAGCCTGAGTACATAAAAATTATCAGTAGGGAAAAAAAAATCTGAAAACTTAACTTTGACAATACTCTACCATGTTTATGCTCTTCTTTAAGGATGATAAAACATCATCCATATGTTTGGAAACCTTTCTACTCAGGCACACTATCATCAATTGCTAAATAACTCTCTTATCTTGCACTTACATCAGTTTTCTAGCCATTAATTGCCAACCATACTTGTCTTTGGTTTATTAATGTATTCTCTGTAAACATTCAAAAATGTGCTAAAACACAAGGCTCCACAGAAAGGTAAAATAAAGAAAGGATCTTCAGTTCATTTAGGGCCACAAAGATGATACGGGGCCTGGAGCATCCTCCCTATGAAGAAAGGCTGAGAGACCTGGGTCCGTTCAGCCTGGAGAAGAGAAGACTGAGAGGGGATCTCCTCAATGTATATAAATATCTGAGGGGTGGGGGACAGAAGGATGTAGCCAACCTCTTCTCAGTGGTTTGTGGGGATAGGACAAGGGGCAATGGCTGCAAGTTAGAGCACAGGAGGTTACGCACTGACATGCGAAAGAACTTCATGGTGAGGGTGACGGAGCATTGGAACAGGCTGTCTAGGGAGGTTGTGGAGTCTCCTTCTCTGGAGATATTCAAGGCCTGTCTGGATGCCTACCTGGGCAGCCTGCTCTGAGAAACCTGCTTTGGCAGGGGGGTTGGACCCGATGATCTTTCGAGGTCCCTTCCAACCCCTAGAGTTTGTGATTCTGTGATTCATTTACTACAGTAGTTTCGGTCTATCCACAACCAGAAACCAATGTAATGAAAATTGCTTCCCAAATGAAAAATGTGTTATTACAATTTATTGTAATACAGACAAATACACAACAGCAACAAATAAAAGCTTTGTATTAATCATGGATTCCTCATTTGTTTTTGTAGAAGATATTGTTTTAAGAGATGTAAAATATTAGGGGCATTGCAATTTGGTGACAAAAGCATGTCTTCAGTAAGAAGAAATGTTGAAAGTTTGAACCTCTAATCATTTTAAATAATAAAGAAAAATGAAAAAGATATGTGAAATGAAAAGATATTAAAAGGCCTTAAGTAAGCAGGCAAAGCAGTACAAGATCTCTGGAGTGCCCTGTATTCACTGATCTGTATCTCTAAAGATACATTGCTCTGTGTTTAGCACTTAGAGAAAGAAGTGTTACAGTAATACCAGTGATAACTACTTTGGGGAATAAACTTCAATGCATATTGGGTTTCAGTTTTGGTGCATTGAGCTGGGTTGAGTTTCCCAGATAACGTTATACTCTAGATTTAAGCTAGTTATAAAGCCTTATTTTAGAATAGTCTTTCCTCCATTTATACTATCACCTATTCAGAGAGACTGATTTGACTCAGAAATCAGAACATTTAATATATCTTCCTGAGAGATAATAAGCATAATAATCAATAAATAACATGTTCTTCCTTCTTAAAGCTTCTGCCTCTCTCTCTAGAAGCCCAGATATGTCCTTTTAACTACCACCAGGTTCAGCACCTCCTGGGGCTCTCCTCAGAGGTAGATTTACTTCAAGACCTTCATGATCCTCTCTTTGAAGTTACCTCAGGCTGATGTATTTTTCTCAAGCCCTATAGGCCTAGCAGACCAAAAGGTAGTCAAATACGTTTAAAAGGCATTCCAGAGATGTCAAGATCTACACCTAACTGTTCAGTTTTATGTTAACCCTTAAACTGGATTAATTTTGCAAGAGGTTATTGACTTGCAGGATTAAATTAAGATGTGCTCCACGGTCAGCCCCAGTAAGCTTTAGGCTCTAAACTTGGCAAAGAAATGATCTGGATAAGAACAAACCAGCAAAAGGTTTGCTTCACTTATTTTATTTTCCCTGAAGCAGATTAGCTATAAGCATCACTAACTGAATTAAATACCCAATTCGAGGAGATAAAATATCAAAAGCTGGTACTCCAAATCTTGGATCCACAGATTTTGTCATGAATTTTTGTTTCCTAGCATACTTTATCAGCACTGTGCAGAAAAGATACATATAGCAGAGTGGGAAAGTGAACTAAAGAGTAAAAACAACATATTAAAGGTTATACCACAAGTCAATGGCTGAACCTAAAATAGAATCCAGAGACAAATATAGCTCTGGTGAATGAAGAGTCGGTGAATGAAGAGTCATTGAATGAAGAAGTCACAGTCTGCACCATTTCACCCATAGTATTATTGTTTGGCAATATCTTGTATTAAATGTACAGTCCTTGTATCAGGGACTACTAAAGCAGGTAATTTTCAAAAGCAAAATTAAAACTTCCTGCTATCTTTCCATACCCATAATTAAAGCACCGGTTAGAAACATAAAAGATGTGGCCTGCACGTTCTCAAGGGGAAAGGTATTTCAGAGACAGACATTGTAAATTTGCCACTCCTGCCTTTCATCCCCCAGTTCAACATTGTGAGAGTCAACAGTCACACTTCTGCCATTGCTGGGCATACTACAGTGAAGTGTCCAGATGGCCCTGGGTCTGGACTGCTTCACAAACTAATTAGAAGAACAACTCTTTTTAAGAAGAGTATTGAAGGAATCCAGGCAGGAAGGAGCATAAAGAGAAATACATTTGTCGAGTACAGAGAGACTAACAGTCTTCTGTATAACAAGTTACTGATGAACTAGAAGTGAATGTACCCAGAGTGTGTTCCAAACTAGAGCACTCATCTTGACAATGAAGTCCTGGATTTCAGAAGAGCTCATGCATTTTAACTGAAACAGTCGTCAGGCTATTTACTAAAAGAAGGCTTGAAACATGCCTCCTCAACATGTTCTATTGTTTTCTGCACAGTGAAACTCCTTTTCAAGAGAAAGGAGTGAAGAGTACATCCATAAAAGTGGTACACAATCCAGTGTGGTGGAAGATAGACTGTTTGAATTTTCATAGGCTGAAAAAGTCATTGTGCTGAATTCTCATTTCCCTGAGGACAGCATATAAGACATAAGTTGTTACAGACAAAAGATTCCAAAGAGCAACTTCTCTTCCTTAAAGTTTTTGTTACCAAGTTCATATGAAATGTTATTCTTGCCAGTGAAAGGGAATTAAAATGGAAGCCTACCATGCACTCCCTACATTGCTGGACTAAACACATGGTTTGAGGTAGTCGCTTTCAGAGCACTCGTCTGCTGAGGATGGCTGCAAAGTCAGTCTCAACATATGGCAAGATAAAAGAGCCAGAGCCTGTCCATCTTGTATATCAGCATCCAGCAAGGTCACCATATTATAGGAGTCCATAACAGGGACTCTTGCTTTAAAGTGGTGAAGAAACTAAAGTAGCCTCAGCCCTCATTTTATCCTATTACCTTGATGGTCACAGGACTATGCTGAGGAAGGAGTCTCTTATGAGGAAATGGTGCTTCCTTCCTACTCTCTGCCCATCCCAAGGTAAAAACTGCAGGGAATAGCCTAACAGCAGTGCCAGGCTAGGAGGAGCAGAAAGATTAATAAAGCAGAAACAGATGGATAGTCAAAGTACACCTGGAATTATGAGGGAAACTTTCCTCTGTCATGTAGCAATTGGTTGTTTGCTTCTACTTCCCCATTCTTCTAGCAGTATCTTCACATCAGCTTTGCTGAATTCCTATCATCCCTAAACACTTCTTCAAACTCCTCAGCCTCACTTCTTTTTTAATTGCCACCTAGCTTCTTCCCTCTACAACTTTCCATCTCACAGCCAACCTGTCATTTGCTATCACATTTCCTCTGCCTATATATTTTCCTGTCCATTTAAAAACACCTTTTATAATTCACTGTTACCTCAGAGTCTTTGTACAGAGGCCCTGTTCTTGGCTGGCTTCTATGGTATCAAAGTAGTAATAACCAATAATAGAATGTAATTAGATCTACTGTATTTATTGTAACCATGATAAATTCTAACTAAATTATGAAAACATAGAGTCTGGTGGCTGATTTTTGAATTTAGACATTTTGGTTTGTGGGAAATGACCCAGGAAACTGTTAGATTTAACTCTGAACACCAGAATTTCTGCTTATACATCTTGTGCCATCCTGGAATAAGATTGCGTATGTGCACCACTAGGCTGACCTTCATGTCCCCTCCCGACAGTTCTGTCCACATACAGAATACCAGCAGATGGCAGATTGATCATTGCTCTGGCCGTTTCCCTTGTGGAAGTTCTTGAGTGTGATAAGAACAAAATAAAATAAAAAGTAGACTTTTTCCTTACAGAAAATAACAGTAAATAGCACTATATTAAAAACAAAAAGATAAAAAGATGTTAATATCCTTGGTGGGTTTTTAGCAGCTGTAGTAAAAACACACTGATGTTGGCTAGTAAGGAAATGAAATAAAACTTAAAATAAAAGAGATTATGTTGATTTCCAGTATAATATCATCAGATATCAGGAAGTAGAGATGAAACTTTTCCATCATTTTTCTATTAACTTAGTCTGCTCTGAAATGCAGGTGTCAGGTTTTAGGGACCGAGTCAGAGTGCAGGTCATTCAGCATAATGTATTCATAACTATGAACAGGCTTTTACTAGCGAACGTATCACCAAGTTTACAACACATGTAGCTATTAACTATGTGCCAAATTCAGTGACAACAATCACAAATCCAGAGTGATTTCCCCTTTTTCCTGGGGGAAGCTGTGATCTGGATTTGAATTTCTGGCTTTGAGAACAGTACCATCTGAAAGTTTGACATAGCTGCTGAAAAATGGTAAGAACTAACGCTGGTATGGGGCTTCAAGACACAGAGCACAGGGTGGTTGCTGCCTCACAGGGAGCACACAGGGGCTCTGGACTACAGCATTATGCTAGTGGAGAAGTTGAGGTGGTACTTCAAGGAAACCTCTTAGATCCATTGGACCAGCAAGCTTTACTGAGACCTCACTCACCAGTCTCACATTGATATTAGGTATAACACTACAGGTTTAATGTGAGTCAAGGGAAAGAACGGGAGGGAAGAGAGGAGAGTGAAACAAGCAAGGGTACAGATAATAGAGAAAATGGATGGGCAGAGAATCACAGAATCTCTAGGTTGGAAGAGACCTCAAGATCATCGAGTCCAACCTCTGACCTAACACTAACGAGTCCTCCACTAAACCATATCACTAAGCTCTACATCTAAACGTCTTTTAAAGACCTCCAGGGATGATGACTCAACCACTTCCCTGGGCAGCCCGTTCCAATGCCTCACAACCCTTTCAGTAAAGTTTGAGACAAAGAAAAAAAGAATATTTGTAAATTTTCCTCCTCTGCACAGTTACTATCCTGTGCAAAGTTTCTTTCCCTAGACATGTTTTGCATTCATCAGATGAGGAATTTGTAAAAAAAATAATCCTGTCACTGTCACAGTAACAAAAGAGATCACAGCAGCCAAAAATCTCTAAAAATAATTTGAACTTCTAAAGGAAAGAGTAGCTAGGATCTATCCAAAAAGGCAAACAAAGTTTTGGGTTTTGAAAAGATAGAGCTTTAGAAGTTGCTAAAAGGCAGCTTTCCACCAGCTCAGTAGGACTCCTCTTATTCCTGTCCTGCTTCCAGCCCATCTTCTAACTATTTTTTCCTATTGTTCTTTCAAGGTTAAGATAATGCCTATTGCTATCTTTCAAGAAAAAATAAAATATCATTTTCATAAGACTTACAGGTGTCTTAAATCAAGAGCACACCGTTTGTCAGGAGGTCAACAGACAAGCAGGTTCTCTAAGCTGAAAACTGGAAAGACAGGTGACAGAAGTATGACAATTCTTATCCAGTGAAACATGATTTGTTTATAGGGGAATTGCATTTCTGAATGAAGTAGTGTATTTTCTCGATATACAAGCTTCATTGGTGAAGCCTTGCCACTATCCATGTTCTGGCTGCTTGCTCACATCCCTGTATTCCAATCCATGCCCTACAAGCTGCGTTGCCAGACCTACTCTCAGCATCATTGCAAAGCCACAGCAGTGAAAGGAGTGATCAGGTCTAAGAACTGCTCACGGTGGTTTCACCTCAGAAGCCAGAAAATCCTGGAGTGCTCTCAGAAGCATGATGTGCCCACACTCAAAGTCTGCATCTGTACCAAATTGCAAGATGAGGGAAGATCTGTCTGGTTATGCTCATCTCATCTACTTATATCTAGAATCTAAATACTCATTACAGGGCTTGAATAAAGACTATCTGAATAGCCTATATTTAACTCATGATAATGACAGGTGCTACATTCTGTAACTGTGCAGTCTGCCTATGGAGTGCTTTCCTTTCTATCTTTAGATGCTTGCAGCCTCTGTGTGTACAGGTCAAGTCAAAGCAATGGAGCTTGTTCTGCTGTTTATTATAGAAACAGTCTCAGGTCATTCATAAGCAAGATAATAGTACTGCTTTTATGGTTTTATGCCACCTTGGATAGTATATTTCATTTCTGTAGTGTCTGGAAAGCTTTGCCAGCTGAAAACTACTACAAAAATTATCATGTTTTTAATACATTTTGAGTTTTTACTTTATTTTGTCAGATGAGAGAACTGATTCATCACTGAACCCAAACATTGAAAGACCAGTGCACATACAGTGAGTCTGGTGACCCTGTACATACCCATTTTTTGGAGAATCATATTTGAATGTATGTGAAAACAGATTAGTGGTTAGTTTCTGCCCCCAATTACCGAAGATAGGATGTATAGGAATAATCAGTAGCTGAGTAGGTAGGGCTTTAACTTGTGTCTCTGACCTGGTTGATTTACATGTATGAAACAAGATAATTCCAATAGGAAAGACAGCATAAATTAGCCAGTATGTGATGTTTGGGATACCTCCTTGTAGCCCAGGCAGTGTCACTCTGCCAGTGCCTCCATTTCCCAAACAGGTACATGAAGTATTTTACAATAAAATACTTCCAGCCCTGCCTAGTCACAGAGAAGAGAAAATTTGTTTTTCTGGTTATCTACACACTGAAATAGTGGCAACATTGTTTTGATCATCAACAAGATGAGCAGTGGCATGTATCCAGCTCCAGTGCTGAAATACTCTGTCAATACTGTGGAGGTAGTGTGTATTTGATAAAAGCAGACCTCTTCCCCCCTTTATGAAGTTCAAACCATTCTTAAAATTCACACAGAATATGTGGGCTGATCACTGCAATAGCTAAATGTGGCATTCTTAGCTTCTAATTTGTGCTGCTACTTAACGTAGGTTTGGAGGGCTCCAGACAGGTCACGTCAGATGCAGCAGACGTGTGCCAGTACAACTCCTCTGAGAGAAATCCTCCCTTTGTCTGTCTGTCTAGGCAGGGGCACGCTGTCCCTTCCACTGCGTGGGCTCCATGCTCACAGTTATACTATGGCATGGAGCAAGAGACCTGTTAAAGAAATGCATTGGGTAAAAAGGCTGCTGTGCTGACACAGAAACCTTTCACTCCTTCACAGCTGCCTGTGTATCTATACTGCCCCTATTTAGCTTTAAAAAATATCCTAACCACAGTGCAAGACCAAGTTTTACTTTAAATGCCATCCATCTCTACAGATGATGACAAAGTTGCAAGGATTTCAGAAACTCTTGGCTGCCCCAACATCAGCCGTGTAGCATCTGTGTGGGTGTGTGGGATAAACTGAGGTGACTGAAGACCGGCAGAAGCAACGTGTTGAGGCAATGCACATGGAAACTTGATAAAGTACCCAGGACACATGCAGTTCCTTCCAATTTCCTTCCACAAGGGCACAAACAGGATTGTCCCAAATCACCCATGAGGGACCCACTAGAGAGGTGAGGAATCACTTTAAAGCAAGTTATATGGGTAGCTAGTGACTTCCAACTTAGAGACTCAGCTATAGGGCCTGTGGGTGCAGACACTAGCGCTGTTTTTCATTTCTCTGAATTGCTTTTTGAACTGAGATGATTAGAACTGAGTGTGATGCTCATGGTGCAAGTGCACCATGGATTTGTGTAGTGGCAGAATGGTCGTTTCCATTTGGTTCTGAATCCCTTTGCTGACATTTGTCCCCTTTTTAACTGCAGGTAAATTTTGCAGTGTTATCTTCAAAGGGACATCCATAGTAATCCCAGGTCCCTTCTGGAGTAGTGAAATGAGATGCCATCCCTGTCTGAATATATTAGGATTTCTTTCCTCAAACTGAAGAAATATACATTATTTTGTATTGCCAACACTGGATTTCATTTATCGTCTTATCATCCTTTTGCAGCTTTCATTTTAGCTATTTTGAAATATCTAGAGATGTAATTTGCACACACTGTCACCTGCATATTCATCCTCTTGTCTGAATCACTTCAGACCACTTCTGTCAAAACAATAAGATTCCAACAAGGACTCCAGCTGAATCACTCCAATAATGCTAACATCTACTCCTAATCTCCATTTCTCCTTCAGAGACTTACTGATGTATGAGACCTCCTCTCTTACCTCATCACAGCTTGATTTTCTTATAGGTTTTGATGAGAAAACTTCTCAAAAGCTTTCAGAAATTTAATACATTAAATCACTAGATAGTTATTGATACACAATCAGTGACCCTTCAGCTAACTCCAAAAGATTTATGAGGCACACCACCCAACATTTTCTTAGCTCTAATGTCTCCTTGGCCTACATTTGTTTCTCTTAGTCTCAGATTCTAACTATTCTGCTAATTTTATGTCCTCTCTTTAAAGGTTGTTGAAGGTTGCTTTACACCCACAAATATCTTGAACTTGAGTTCCACAGAGACAAAGTAGGAAACAAGATTTGCACGTTGAACCAATGAGACACAAAAGTTACGCATAGATCTAAATTTTGTTCACTGCCCAGGATTAAATCAAGAACTGTTACTCCACTTCTGGATTCTCCGATTAGATTCAAACATATTTGGTGTCTGACAATGTAAGCACAATGTAATAATTTACATTAATACTAAATTTATAATGGTTATAATTTACATTAGCTAACAATATATATACATTGTGTATAACATATTAATGCTAATACATAATGACAGGTGTTATGTCATTATGTAATCATATAAAGTTAAACCACTGATAATAATACTAGCTATTAAGATGCACGCAAACTGTAGACTACATCAAGACTATTTCAAATAGCTGAACCCTATTACCAGGAATATTGAAGGAAATGATATGTAACCCTGTACATCAAATCACTAAAGAACTGAGTGAATATATCTTAGCTAAACAAGGGGACCACAGATCCCCAAATTGCTTTGGAAGCTGACGGACTACCAAGGAAGAAAAGGAATAGTTTGAATGGTTATATAAAGCAAGCAACTGCATTAACTCAAGAAAAGAAAGGAATACTTCAAGTACCAAAAGAACTCATACTATGTGCCAAAGGACTATATTCTGTATGAAATATTAATATTGGCATTCATTTGTGAATCTTAAAATGCTTCAAACAGAGCACGTATTATTTTTCTTTGTAAACCACCATGCTGATAGTTTAATATTTTTTTTTCTTTTTTTTTTTTTTGTCCAAATCGTCAAGAAAGGCAATAGTACAGCTGAGAATTAATAAAAGATTTTCCGACTCTCAGTTCATATCATAACTAAGAGGCCTGTAGTCTGCTTCTTGCGCAGAAGCAGGCTGCCAGCTTCAAAGATTCCTTTGAGGTGAAATAGGTATAATAAAAAGCTAGTTTATACCAAAATTAGTGATCTTGGATTCTTCTGTTTTCACAGGCCCAGCCTGAGCCACCTTTCAATAACCTTATTTTCAGATCGCGAAAATGTAGGCAGGCCATTTTCAAGTGTTCTCCAGTCAGGCATGTGAAAGCTTACTCACCCCTAATCACCAGTCACCTTTTCCACATGTAGCCTGAGAGACACTCCTTATGGCTAGCCTGGGACACTTCACAGTAACTTAATCAAAAGGGAAATTGCTCATACTCCAGTTTAATTCTCGATTATTTCCTTTAAAAAAAACAGTTACAAGTCATTTGCCCTCATCTGTGGGAATGTTTTAAAAATAGGTGCCTATTAAACTAACCAGTTTGTACAGCTTTTCATCCACTCCATCCCTGGAAAGACTTACCTCCAGTTACGCCGCCTCCAAGGGAACCATCACACAGGTCACTTCTAGAAGTTCTGCTTCAAAGAGAGAATCCCTGAAGTGAACCATCGGCAAATTAGCAAAGTAGCATTTGCCAGGTCTGCAGCAGTGCTTGTGAAAGAATTCCTTATGGTGATACAGACCCAAAAATAGATGGTACCAGCTTCACAAAGGGAAATTACATGAGCTCCTCAACTCTAGAAAATCAATATAGAAGTCTAGTGCAGGACATTCCCATTGTACAAAGGCTGGGTAAACACCTTGAAGATAATGCCAGACATTGGTATTATGCCAGTTCTTGCAGTTGTAGATATACACCAATGCATCTGTCCCCCTGCAGTGGAAGTAACTCACTACTCAACCACCTCTCTTCCCAAGTTCATATTTACTCCAGGTGACCCTGCTTTCCAAGTCTTTTATGCTTTAGTAATACAGTCAGAACCTGCTCTGCATCCCTGTTCCTCCAGAAGTTGTACTACCTTCTTATTTTCAGTGAAGAAATGTACCTGTCAAAAGTAACCTGTGGTGTTTGTTTTTAAGGCTGTTCTAAACCAGTCCTTGTAAGGAAACTAGCTTAGTAGATACCTTCCTCGGAGATAGCCTACAATCAATGAAAAATGTTGGGTCCTCAAAAAGGAAATTCAGAGCCTAATCTATAACCCCTGCATCACCACCTAGACAAGTCTATTTCTCTCCACTGGCTACAAAGGCTCTTAAGCATCATCTCAGTTTGGTATGTAAATACTTCAGGGTGCCTAACATGTAAAAAGGACTGCGGATAACAGCAACAGAATTAAAAGCACGTTATGCAATGCAAGCAAAAAAAATGACAGAGCTTACTCTGAACACTTTTTCCACCCTTGCAATACCCTTCCCGAAGATGGTTCCAAGTTGGTCTCCAATCCCAGCCAGCAAGAATCCAAACAGTGGAATTCCAAAGATGGCATACAAGATGCAGAAAATCTTGCCTCCAACTGTGCTTGGGGCAATGTTTCCATACCCTGTAGAGAAAAACAATTACCAGAAACTCAGAACTTATACACACCTTTTTAGAAAAACTAATGCAGAGATGCCTTTGTTCCAAATCTAATTCCTATTTACCGGTTTCCCATGGCATGATGTCACTTCCCAGACAAGCTACCCACTGAGATTTCATTCTTTGTTTGTAGCCTCAGTTACCCATATTTTCTATAGATTCAGATCCTACCTAAAGTTGTTTTTTGATTAATTAATCTAGTTTGACTTATCGTGGCACAAAAATCACTCAGTGCTGGCCTGGTGCCTGCACTCTGCTGCTCCTCTGGGGCTCTGCCAATTATGTCCTGACAAGAGTGTGATTTACCTGACAACACTCATTTTCAGTGGTTAGTTCATAATTTCCTCACCCATTCTCACCCTGATTAGTGTAAAGCAAACGTGCTTGTACTGCCTCTTAAAGCCACAGGAAAGCATTTGTCAGAAAGACTGTGCAACATATAGGAAGGCAGGAGAATGCACTTAAGAACAGGAATACGGGGAATACATAGTATAGTCCTGTTTAACTTCAGGCCAGAGATGGTTTGATCTGAAGGTGATCCAGAGACAACATGATTGTAATAACCAGCTCTGTAACACTGACACTGGATACATCCCTCTATCATGGGATGGAGAAAAGGCTACACTGACACCTTCCCTCCACCCACAGTGCCTTTCATGGCTGCACCTGTGATCCCAGATTTCATCTAAAAGCCCAAGAAAATACAGGCACCACCAGCCAGTGGACTGAGGTTGACCAAGTAGTCTGCTGAGTGTCTGCACAAGAAGAACTCTAACAGGGCTCTGGTGGATAAAATAAAATCATTTTCATGCCCAGACACAATATGTAGACTTTATGCAGCCTATAAAAATCTCATTCATTGAGAACTTAAAGCAAATATGGGCAAAAATCCAAGCTCTTTTCAATAAGTTATTTAAATAGCAGATGTCAATGAATATGCCTACATAAACTATGCCTACACAGTGGCATTTATTTTAATAAGTAATTTTAAAGCTTGTCACTTGGGTCTATTGAGTAAACAAATATTTAGGGAAGGTTTCTTAAACATTTGATTCAGAAATGTTTCCTTTATCTCCACCCCCTGGTTTTATGATACCATTAAAAATACATGGTAATGTAGCTTAGCATATCAAGGAACACACAAAGGAGTACAGTCTGTATGATCATTCTTTCACCCTCATTCTGACAACAAAGTAAAGGCACAAGACTCCGCTGTTTGGGCTGATCACCACAGCAAGTCTTGCAACAGCAACAGGACATTTTGTTGTATTAGCTGTGTAAAGAACTTGAAGAATTCAGTCAGATTCTCACAATTTAATGGAGGGTTATGTCAGATAATTTGTCCATACTGTCACCAGTGTGTGCATCACAGTCAAAATACAGAAAAGCACTTTATCCTATATTTAAATCAGAAGAATACTCAAAAGCAATACAAATAAAAATCAAAAATTAGCTCATGATTTCTGAATAATGAGATCTCTTGACCTTTAACCAAGACAGCACTGAAATACTGAAATCCAGCTTAAAATTATCAAACCACTACAAAATTATCAGGAGGTTAACCTTCCCATCAATGTTATCAGTTTATCTTTTTTTTTTCTTTTTTTTTTTTTTTTTTTTTTTTTCCTTCAGACCATCTTCTGAAATCCAAGCTCTTAAATAACCTTCAGGAGAGGAACTGCTACACAGAGGACAGGACAGAAGCCATAGCACATCTAAACTGAGCATTCAGAGATCAAGAGGCTAAGTACATTGGACACAACGTATAGGGGACACAGATGACAAGGGCCTGAATAATGAATTTACTAAAATGAGTGTCTCAAGAAAAGTAAATGGAGTTTGTCAGAACACCTTTCATGTAATAGAGACAAATGTAAAAATATTTCAAGGCCAGAAATTCTTTCAAAAAAAAAAAAAAATTCTACGATTCATGGAATTCTTTCCATTAAGGTATTATTAGTATGAAAGCTAGGTAGGATTTTAAAAAAGGATATGATACTTCTGTGATTACAGTTTCACTTACAATAAGTAAGGTATAAGAAGAATTGCTTATAATAAACCAGAGCATAAGCATAATTGATTTACTTAGGAAGAAGGTTACTCCTATGGGTAAATTATAATATTAGACGTCAAATTCCCAACAAGCATATACCAGTTATTTCATCTAGTGCTAATTCTTGATCTTTTCAGTGAAACTTAAGACCATCTGCATTAGCATTAAGAAAAGGGTTATAAAACCTTAGCTACATCAGTGCTACTTGTGTTCAGTTCAGCATTGCTATTCTATCCTAATTATGGAAACAGCTTCTAATATATACCCAGAGGCTCAATGCCTCTAATACACACCAGAGGCACACCTTCTGAGAACTGAGAGAAATATAGATTTAGTACAGAAATAAAGAAATCACTTTGTTTCTTTGTGATGTCTTCCTCCAATTTATTTCACCATAAATCTCTCCGTGTGACCATGTGTTTTAAAAGACAAACATAAACATACCTATTGTTGTGATGACCGTTCCAGCAAAGAAAAAGGCACTTCCAAGGTCCCAGTGACTGCTGTTGTTAGAAGAATTTCCTATGGGACTGACTCCCGCATTATCTGCATCAATAGCATGCTGCAAAGAAAAAACAACAAATCAGCCTTATACATGCCTTACCATATCCTATGCAAGTCAGTATAGGCTCCAAAAATAAAGTTATAGGACAGCTTAGATTTACTTTTTAACACGTGCTTGGAGTAATAGTAGCATCCTCTATATGCAACATCTGAATATATGACTGAACTAAATAGATATTAAGGTGGAAGAAAGACACAATTTTTACATAAATCACAAAAAGATACAAAGCAGTTGAGAAGCAGAAGTCCAAAACCACAAAGAGATACATAAATACTGTTCTTGCAGCAGTAACTGCAAAAGGAAAAAATTTCCCCAGTGGGAACAGCTGACGTTTGAAGCAGAAAGAAGGGTGGCAAATACAAATAATGTTCATGAAGTCAACTGAAGCTAGTTAGCCAAGGATTTTAATCCCCAGATAATTAATAATTGATGAAGTTATTTATATTTTATGCTAACTAAAGTAATATATATATATATACATATAGGCCATTTAAAATGAACAAATAGGATAGCTATGGAAACATCATGAAAAAACTTTGTGATTAGGGATTGTGGGGTGGAGAATGGAGATGAAGGGAATAGGGAACTTTTGCCAGTATGCTATGGCTGATGAGAAGGGGTCACTCATGCCCCTTCTAGCAGTGAGTTAATGTGAATTTCAAAGTCAGCTTAAACCAACATGAATCTACACCATGAAGACACAACTACACCAGCTGAAAAATACTATTTCCTTGGGCTAGGATCAGCTAATCTGCTTCGCAGTTTATTCATCACATTGCCCCACAAACACTAGTGCCATCATAGGGAAAGGAGTTGGAGAAGAGGCACATGGACAAGAACAGAGGCTAGGTGTTTGTAGGGAGATCAGTACAGGATAGCCCTTTTCCACAGTCATGCTGCTACATGTCAGGCTAAGCTGATTGTGAAATTACAGCACGAGCAAACTCCAAACTGGACTGGTTACATTTCATGTGGGCAGGAAGCCAGGGCTCCTCAGTGCCTATCCATACTTCTAAGAAATATGGATATAGGGAAAGGAAGTGTTTAGGACCAAACCCTTTGAAAGGTTTTCTGTATTAGTTGCTGACATACTGCAGGCACTGTGAAAGCAAAGATCATTTATTTGTTTACCCAGAAGAGCGTAAATCAGCATAACAGTCAGGTTGCCTGTTTAAATAGGCCATGACACGCTGTCAGCTACCCTGTCACCTTACTTCTGCCAAGGAATGCTGGTTGCCTTCCCCTTTGAGTGTGTGAATGTCATCGAGCTAATTACAACACTTTAAGCACATTTGAGTTTACACAGTTTAGCAAGTCTTTTAGGGCCAAGCACTAACTGCTCAAGTTAAGAAGTGTCCTATTGTCTTAGGTAGCTTTGAGCTTCTCAGGCTCCCTTCATCGTCCAGAACAAAACAATTTTTTCTTTAAAGCTTGACATCATTCATTTATAAATATCTAACTAAGCCAGGCACTGGCACAGGCTCTCCAGGGCAGTGGTCACAGCACTGAGCCTGCCGGGGTTCAAGAAGCTTTTGGCCAATGTCCTCAGACATACGGTCTGATTTTGGTGTGGTCCTGTGTGAAGCCAGGAGTGGAAGTCGATGATCCTTCTGGGTGACTTCCAACTTGGGATATTCTACTCCAATGCATCTGTTAAACGCGTGGTATTTTGTATATAGTGCAGGATATACTAGGAGGACAGGAAATAGGCAATAATAGCAGACTAGCCCTGCAGTTGCCAGCCCTTAAATATGCAATATGGGGTCATGTGATGATTAAAGACTGCCTTACCACCACCACCACGAGTTCACCTACACAGATGTATCCTGCTAGATGAAGAGTCACACAAAACTCAAAGACTCTCCCACTTCACATAGACCATGACATTTTACAAGTTTCCCATCTGTGGAAATTCAGACTGGTTTTGCAGCATAACCTAAAGAGCCACCTTATCCTGGAGTAGGGGAAGAATCAATTTCCAGAGTACTAACAGCTCTGTTAGCAAGCTCTCCACATTCAAGACATTTCAAACTACTTGTTTCAGGTATTTTTATAGTTTCACTATAAACTCCTCACTACAAAGAGTTTCACTCTTACTCCTTTTCTGATCCTTTCTTCTTTCTCCAGTGGAGTTACATACACAGTGCACAACATTTAAAATACTTTTTATGAATCCTTCTTTAATGAACGTTTATTAGTCAGTGGTAACTTTTCTTATGAAATGCCTAGGGAATCTAGGGAAGGCATTGACATGAAATATCTAAAAGGGATGAAATTGTCTTTCTTGCTCCTTGAGTAATGGATGTGTTCTAAACCCAATTCACAGATACGAGTGAGGGAAATGACAAAATTTCCAAACAAAATCCAAGTGTTCAATTTTTATTTAAAATAATGTGTATTTTACTCTTGGCCCCTTAGGCATCAGCACACTGCAGTCCCTCAGTAACTGAAAAGGCCTGGTCTGATTAATTTACATGGGACTGAAGGCAGACCCTACAGCAAAAGCCCAGCGTAGGTGGTGATACTGAGATGACCAAGTCCTGTATTCCTAAAGAGAATTCAGTCCAGACTCCATCTCCATCTGGAACAATCAGTTCCACCTGTCAATTCAGGCAGTAATGTTTAAAGGATATGAGGCATGGGCCCACACTAGGCTGTCTAGTTCTTAATATACAGGACTCCAAGTCCAGTGAAGTTCATAGTGAACATGGTCTTTCCTCATCAATTGTCCTGAGTTCCTCCTCTGAACAGAAGATTGAAATAGTATTTCTTGTATATGGATAAATTCAAGAATATTCTCCTCATATTAACAGAAACTGCCAGGGTTTCACTGTGTCAGTCCCTGCCCTAGCAATGCTATATGAGTGCTGGGCTCCAGCCCCCCGTGGACAGGCCTGTGCCCTGCCCTGCCACAGGCTCCTCTGAGCTAGTGCTTGATCCACAGGCTGATGTGACCGCCTGGCCTGACCTCAACCACCCCCATCCCCTGGGAGGTGTCTGACAGCCTGGGCTGGGTGCTATTCCTGGCCACCCCCAGCCTGCCGCGCCTCTGGCTGGCAGTGGTGGGGTCCACGTCTACTGCCTCCTAGGGTGCAGGTGGCCCTCACTGTGCCACAATTCCCTCAGCCTCTTTGGCATGAGTGAATACATGCCAGCCTTCATTAAAGTATTAGATACCTTGATCAGTAATTAAGACAATTAACTCAAGAAAAAATCTAGAGTCATGCCCATAGGCAAGAAGATAGCTGGGAGCTACTGCAGTTGATGAGGAGACAGGAATCATGCAGGCTGTTTCTGGCTTCTCTGGGAAGAAACGCTTTTATCTGGTTCATTTGTTCATGTTTCTTTAATTTCTCCAGTACACACCAAGCATGAAGAAGACAAATCTTTTCCAAATACGAGCACAAAACTATTATACTATTCTTGAGTGCTGAGCTACTCAAAAGATGCACCCCAAGTGTATCCAAGGGTAGGAATTGGGTAAGAACAGAAAAGAAAATTTGTCATCTTTTTTTTCTAGTGACATTAATTTGTCTCCACAGAGATCAGGCTAATCCAATAATGATTATATCCCTCCACAATTCTTTTCCAAGCAGATTCCTATCATGCATACAAAAGGTTGTGCCAATTGCCTTTCATGCTCAGATGTTCCTCTATTATGATTATAAAGATGCTTCTCATTACTAAGCAGCTTTTAAAGACTGATTCCTTAATAACTTTTCTTTATACTCCCTACATCTCTCAGTCATCTTTCTCACTAGACCTTATACAGTGATTAAGGGATCCTCATTATAAACTCCCACACTTTTCCACAACAGAATTGTCCAAGGACTAAGGCCAGCAAATTTTTACAGGTATAATAAAAAGTAATAGGTTTTAAGAGTCCATCCCTTATATATTTCTGCCTATACTATAAAGGTCTTTAGGTAACAATCAGCCAGATAGTGATCTACATACATTTATAAAGTGATTTAATTGTCATGCATGCACTGTTCCAGAACAGTGCCAAGGATCAGTCTGAATAGCAGACCTACAGCATTCAACAAGGGACATGCACAGAGACCTAAGTTCAGAGGACTTAGCTCCCTGCAAACGCCTTAGCTAATTTCGGGAAGCAATGCAGCTACATAACAGCTACAGTGTTCTGCAGCATCCTAGGCTCAGTCTGTCTCCTATACAAGCACTACAATCTCTGGACTGAAGTCACAAACCAGGATGCCTGCACCTACTTAGACATGATGCAAGAGATCTGGATTATTTCTTTACATCACTTTAGGGTGAATGATATATAACAAAGATTAGGGTCAGAAGGGAAGTTGGGACATAGAGAAGACAGCCTCCAGAGGCAGAGGGAAAAGGTTCAATAATTCAATAATCAGATATTTACCATTGTTTTTCTTCACAGCACAGTCTTTTCCTGTCTTCAGCAATACGCATATCTTCCCCACAGTTATCTCAAAACACTTTTTTTTTTTTTTTTCTGCTCCATCTAGAGCTTTCTTCTAGCACATGAAATGCATTCAAATTTTCTTCATTTTACAATGCAGCAGACATTGAAGACTGAGAAGACAAGCAGGTTTATAACTCTAGTGAACCTGCTGAGCAGCTGAAAACTGCAATATCTTCGCAGGATGTTTTCTCTCTTGCTTACCTTCAGGGGAAAAGTAGTTCAGAACGCTAATCAAAAGTGCCTGCCCAAGACACAAACTCTTACTAATATAATTAGCCAGTAAAGTCTGACTCACTTATTTCCAACTCCACTTCCTTTTCAGCTTACAGACTAACTCATTGGAGTTGCTGTAGTCATTAGTGGACATGGATAATGTGACTTAGTTCCCAGGTGGGTTATTTAAAAAAAAAAATAAAATAACTACAATCACTCATACTCCTAAATGAAACCCTTGAAGGAAGAAGAAAACAGGCCACCAATAACCTAACTTCTTACAGCAGCAAGTCACCCTCTCTTACATCAAGGTGAAGGGCTCATAATGAAAGTATGGCTCATTACAAAAGCTTTTACCCATACACAGTGCACAGGCTACACAGAAAAAGAATGTGAATACCCTTGTCAGGTCCATAGGAATTACTTTGCCAAAACATGTTAGTAGTCTTTCTGCATGCCTCTCCTAGTTAGAGATGACATATTATCTTACTGAGAACACATCAAACCTCCAAGTGGGCATTATTACAAAGGCAAGGTGACTTTTTTGACCCCAGCTTGTCATAAGCATATGCCATGCCATGAGAACAAAAAAGTTTCACGGTATCATGTTAGCACCTGTAATAGTAATGTTTGTTTGTTTCTTCCAACTGTATGACCAGTCACTTGAGTCTTGCTGCCTTCAGTTATTTTTCCATATGGGTACAATACAGATACAGCTAAATTCAGTTGATGCAACTGAAGTTTCATTCTCTTTTAGCATGTTCTAGATCTCCCTTCTCTCTCACTCTTCAGAAAACTCATCTTCAAAAGTACCGAGATAAAGTACCTAATTTTATCATTTGCTTATTCTGGCATTCACCATTGTACCAAATAGTAGATCACATAAGGCATTAAATAATTAATTTGTTCCACCACAACAAAGGTCTTCAGGAGCAGAAATTAGGTTTAAAAGTGCACAGTGTAAGAACTTCCACTTCAGGTGGCTTGAGACAATGTAGACTGCACTTTATAGGCAGAGAAAAAATCTGTCATTGTGTTAGCATTAGAGAGAGACCTGGACTAAGCCCAAGAGATAAATACAAATTTAAAATACCTTTGATCTAGATTTGCATCTTCCTTGGCATTTACACTGCTTTTATCACCATATTACTTATTAAGTCTATGAATGAACTTCATTCAGACATTCATACGTCTGGACATAGCATTATCATTAGGGCTATTCACATTTGTGCAACCTGTGCCAGTATTTGCAATTGGCTATTGGAGATCTGTTTAGAAAGCAAGTCTTATCCACAATGAATTTTTCACAGCTTCATCATACACTGCCATACATCTTCCTTACAGGTTTTCCAAAGGAAAATACTTTGAAAGATTTAAATTTGGGCAAAGGGGTAAATTTTTCCTTCACTAGCCTTGCAAAGACAGTCCTTTCCTCTTCTCCTTAAAAGATTCTTCCAGTCACATCCATAATAAAGGATATAAAACAATTATAAAGTCTCCTTTTTTGCAATTTTTCCTTATTCTCCAAAGCAGAGCGCTCAATGAGCATAGTCATTCTTCTGAGTGCTATCTGTGTTCATCTAAAGGCTGTCAGGTAGTCAGATGACATTAATAACAAATAGGTCTCAGTCAGGTAATGAGTACACACAGCACAGCAGCCAGGACCCATAGAGGTTGCCACATCTGTCTGAAATCACAGCTGTGAAGGCAGATGTCACATTTGGTGCAATGAGGTAATCTATTCTGCCCGTTAGGGAGATGTCACTTTTGAGATCTTTGACATGAAGGCATGAAAGCACAACGTTAACACCCTGACATTACCTTTGAAGGGTGGTTCACTCTTCTTCTGTGCAAATCAGTAACAATCAGAGTGTTCTGTACCAGCAAACCCAAACACATCCCTAGAGCCAGGTTCACCCCAGACCCACAGAAAAAATCCAAAGGAAGTTGTTCTTTATTGACAAATGAAGACAAAATCACATCACTTGGCCTTAAGACATTCACATGTTAAGCTGCTGAACACATTTAATTTACCTTTGCAAAAGATTTCCAGTTACCCAGTGTAATGCCTGAGGACATAGTGAAATCTCAAGAGATGATAAGATTTGTTCAGAATACGTGCCTTCTAAAGACACAGCATGCCTGTTTATTATTTTAATATCATCACTTCTGAGGTGAAAGAAAGGAAAGATATTGTGTAAAATAAAAACTAAAAAGTGCAAACTGGTACATAGCCTAGCTTAGAGAAGAGGGGCTATTTAGAAATCTTTGTACTGCTGTCTGTTTTCAGGAGTCTATCCTCATGTTGAGGTGCTTTGCTTGTCATACCTAATGTGCATTCTGCTTTCTGCTATAAAAAGGAAGCATATTGCATATCTTTGAATAGTGACATTTCCATCAAGGAAATACAAACTTCTTCCCTTCCATATTAACAAACAACCTGTAATCAGCCAGCATACATCATACCTAAGGAGGTGAGGGAAATGCTGATCTCTGCAGAACTGCCATGAGAAATGCATGTGAGCCGATACCCCAGAAGAATTCACACTGCAAACCAAGCATGTTCACCTGTCTTTTGCAGACAGATGAAGGGTGTGATCCAAGCCAGCCCTGATTCAAAAGCTGTATAGGCACATCCATACAATACCACTTCCTGTTGAAGCAGGTTTGGCTCAAGTACTAGACTGAACATACACAGCTTCTGCCTCAGAACTGACCTGACTTCTGTGAACACAGAGCACAAGCAGGGAGAACCCACATTTATCTGCAAAGAAACAGAAAGATTTTGTTTTGCTTAGGAGAAGCAGAAAGGCATTATTGTCTGCACACAAGGGTGAGGGAGAGGAATCAATTAAGCAACAGGGGGTTGGCTGTGGAAGACCAACTACAATGAAACAGAATTAGTATAGGCTGAAAACTAGGAGAATGTTTTTGCCATCACAGCAATGAGATACTAGAACAGCTTCCTAACAGAGATACTATGCTTATAACACCTTTTAAAATGAAGTTTGATTCACATCTAGAAAGTGTTATATGGTATGGCTGGGTGGACAGACAAAACACTCCAGGGGACAGCTCTGTGTTCTTCAAAACAGAAGCTGAAATCACAATGGAGCCCTGGTACAACACCCCAAACCGAAACAGACTGTGCTGTTGGAACCCTTGGATACAAATTCAGGTCTGAAATATGAGGCTGAAGTTCAGCTTTGGTGTTGGAAACTGTTGGAATACATTCCTTCAGTATCTCACATTTCTTATCTAATCTCCATTTTCTCCAGGCTAACTGATAGGTTTCCATATGGGAACCTACTATATTGAAGACTCATGAGTGAGATCCATATTTTCCTTGTCTAGAATTTTAATCAATGAAAGGTAACTTTATCTTTGGCAGACCTGTCTTGCATGATATTCTATCCTTCATTATCCCTACATATTGGGTATTTACTTCCTACAAAATTTATTTAAAACTTTTCATATTAAGCCAGATCTAAAAATCTGTAGTTCTTACATGCAGATTGTTTTATATTTTTAATTGTATGCATTCATCATCATTACCTAAAATTTTTAATAGAAAACCTGTAAATTAATGTTCTAGTAATTCCAAAATTCTTGGCTGAATATTTATTTCAAAAGTCTCAACTACCATTTTCTGTTGCCTCTCCTGGTTGCTGTGTTTCATCTTGGAGGAAGAATTGGACTTGATATTGTTTGGAAATGTATGGAGATAGGCAAATGTTTTGAAAATGTGTCATGTCTCACAAAAATATATTCCAGATATTAAGTTCTGATTTTCTTTGCACATGTTTTTCATTATTCTAGTGAAGACATTTAATTTCTATTTACAATATTCTGGAGACAACATTTCTGTTTCCAGTGCTTTAAAATGACTGAGAAAGGGACTGCTCTTCACTGTGCCCATTATGTGTTTTTTTCCCACTGCACTAGGCAAGGCCTGTGAACGATGTCATTTCCCTCCAACTCAGCTGCTCAACAATCTCCCCTGATGTTCACCCTAATGTCCAAGAAATACTGCCATCTCCACATCCCTACCTGGATCAGTGTCTCCAGCTCTAGCTGGGTTACACAGACGTGTTCCCGAAGAAAGTCAGCCTTCTCCAGCGCGATGGTATTCTTCTGCCTGCTCTCAAAGGGCTGCTCCAGGGCACGGAAAACGAGTCCTCCAGCCACCAGGTAAACTACAACCACGACAAAGATTGCCACCACCGTTTTCCACTTCATGACCGTCTGCAGGCCCTGCGAAGGCGCTTCCATGGTAGCGACAACCGTTGCTCGGGAGGAAACAGAGAGACGCGGGGCTGCGTAGTGCCCGTTTGGTTTGGGCTCGGGCTCACAAGCTGGCACTGGCGAGGGAACAGTCACTGAAACACAAAGCGAAAGCCTTTACTCAGAACCAAATCCCTAAGGGCATGGATTTGATCTCCATACACATTTTTCCTAAATACCATTTTCAAGTTGCATCAACCATGATATTTGCATAGATAAGACTGTTCTCACCTGAAAGGCTCCACATGCATTTTGCCCATTCATACACAAGTAACTTCATGGGGTTTTCCACCCATGGTTACCTCTAGAATGGGACAGGCCAACTGCATAAGCAAAAGCTTCAGAAAGGTGCAGAAAATGATACAACAAGAATATGAAAATTTTTACTAGTTAGGATATATGTTACACGAGGTAATGTTTGCTGGGAGACCCTGGCAAGTATTTGTGTTCCTAAATCATTCTAATAACAGTACTGATGGGCTAGGAAACAAGCCTTGATGACAGGTGATCTCTACCTAACCTGGTACTGAGAGAAACAGAAAATGCCTTGCAAATCAAACAGCTGTTTGACACACTAGAAAAAGCAGGCCTGTATTATTCACAAGGATCCACAAAAACACTACTTCTAAAAATCTCCTTAAAGCCTCAGTGCAAAACAGAGAATGGTGTACAGTGAAACAAGCACAGCAAGATGGATGGTGGAGCCACCAGCTCGGGACTTGGACACTATGTCCATGTGACCCTAGCACTATATCAGAGCTAATGAGCCCCAACCTTCAGCCACACTTATTAGCTTGACCACTGTGCCAAGCTACCAAGGCATCCAAATCAAAGCTGGCTTGCCTCCAAATAACGCAGGGGTCTCAGCATCACACTTCTATATTCTCTGTTGCCAGTGTTAGCAAAGGCAGGATAAGGCCCAGTTCCCAAGCATCCACTGGTATAATGGTACCAAACACAGGCTTTAAAGATGCTGCGTTCATTTTAAACCCAATCCTTTCTATAACCTTACCACAGTGCAGATGTCACTGACCTATAATTTATTTGAAACCATGTATTTGATTTATTTCATTTCAGACCTAAATCAGATTACAGTTAAAATATAGTCACCATAGCTTCGTTCTCTGGACTTATTCCCAGAATGTCTTTGCTGTTTTGCTCAGAAATTAAAGCAGAAGGGTTTAGAGCATCTGAGCAGATTCTATATAATTTGAATATACGACGTGATTACACCTTGAGTTTGCAGCAAGCTACAACTCCTTCCCAGTAGAAATCATTTTATGGCACTTAATAATTTAAAGAACTCAGCTGTTTACTACAGTCACATTTTCCTAGAACTGATACATCTCTTAAGCATCACATTGAGGACAGAGCTTCCAGCTGAGCTGCTAACCAATAAACTGCATAAATCTATAGTTGATTTACACGTACAGCGAATATTTCTCTTCATATGTAACTTGGAGGCTTCAGATGCTAAGTGGATTAAAAAGGACCCAGGATCACAAAAAAGCCTCTGTGGTTGATCCACATTCTGTGTTACCTCAGTTTTGCAACACCTAGAATCATAGAATCGTTAAGGCTGGAAAAGATCTCCAAGATCATCTGGTCCAACCATCCCCCAAGCACCTGTTGCCACAGCTGCTCAGTTTGACCATCATGAGATTAATGGTTCCCAACACGTATCAGCCAGGATGGAGTGACATCAAACTTAAAAGGATACTTTCTCTTAGATCCACATATATCTCACATAAATTCTACAGATTTGAAGTGACAGTGAGAATGACAGTATTAGAAAGATCTTTTTTTTTTTTGGTAAAAGAGATCAAATATTTCATTCTAGACCTCATGAAAGGAAAGGATAATTTTAATTGCTGCAACGAGCTTCAGCAGGAAATATCAGAAAATAATTCAGAAGAAAGGTAAAATGGAGAGGTTGCGTGAAGAAGAGCAGGAAATCTCCCTTCTCTATAGACAAATACCTTAAATCTGAGTTACAACATCTCCTTATGGAACTAAGATAAATTTGAATATTCCCAGAAGTGGCTTAGCTGATGTAAATCAGTGTAACACAACTTCCACTAATTCAATGGAATTAAATCAATTTACATTAGTTAAAGCTTACTACTAGTGTGTATTATTGTGACTTAACACAAAATGCCCAGATCTGAGGACTGACTTTGCACACTTGAGATTACACGGCAAAATAGTTTCAGGAACCAAGGCTTATGTGGTAAAATGAGGAAAGAATTCATATGACAGAAACAGCATGCTACAGTTTTTTGACACAGCTACCTACCTTACCATGACTGGGATAGTCTGGTGTAGGCTGGGGGCCCCTCCAGTGTGGAGAGAGGCCTGACTTTGATATCCCACAAATACTTTGTCTTTACTCATATGAAGTCAAAAGATTTTCCTTTACTTGGGAAATCAAGAGAGTTGAAACTGCTTTTGTGAGTAGTTTTTTTTTTTTTTTCTCTCTACTAATATAAACGCTGTTTCTGATTCAAGTCATAATTCTGGCAAACTGTTAATAACAGCTTTACAGTAAAATCATGGCTTGTTTGATTCTCTCTTTAAAGGAAAATATATTGTACTTATTTAAGAAAAAGATGGGAAGTTCAGGGTAGGGAAGATAAAATGTTCTTATAAATATTGTTGCATTTAAACAGCTCAATGGATTGCTGCGCTTGGCTTGCTTACCTCTAAAATAAAAGTTAACTCTTTTCAGAAGAACTGTGTTAAAGCCTTTCATTTTCTGCTATTAGTAATAGCTACCCTAAGTGTATGTAGAAATATTGATCCTAAAATATGCTATCTTACATAAATTAAAACACAGGAAGACTCTATCAAAGCAGCTAGTTGAGCAACTGATGTGCAAAAAAAAAAAATGGTGTTTTTACTATGCTGACACAAAGCGCAATTGCAGTCAGCACCCCAGAGATGTTTCAGGATAGATTTAAAGCAGCAGTTAGTACTTTAAAGGAAAACCAGTGTAGATACTCTATCTAGCAGTTATCTCACTCTCTACTACAAGAGAGTGAGGTTAGCAACTTGAGCTTGTGGAAAGTCAGTTCTGAGCATCCCAAAAAGCCATAGACAGGAAAACTGCACTTAAAAGTTCAGAGTGACAGAGTATCATAAAATCACATCCTGCTAGAAATATAGCGTCATAACAAAAGGGTCAGAAATGCTTAACAGAGCTCCTCTATCTGTAATAGGTTTGGTTCACTGCTTGGAAGTAAACGAATTCATTTCCTGCATTTTGCACATTTCTCTAGCATTATGTGATTTGATTACAGGACAAACCAAGAGCACGAGAGAAGAGGATATGTTTACAATAAATGCAGAGCAATGTCTGTTTTACTAATCCATGTTTTTTTCAGAATAAGCTGTTGTCAGACAGGCTTTTCCCAGAACAGAGTCTTTTCCATGTCCATATGTTAAAATATATCAAAGGAGACTTAATCTGCCTCATTAAAACCAATGATGAATCTCCATGCATATGCACTCCCTACATTGGTAGACAGGTAGCCTCAAAGAACAGGTACCCTCACAGCAGCACACCACTGTTTTGACACAGGCCTTAACCCTGCAAGAGAAATTTTTGGGTAAGCTTCAAAATAAACCAACTGAAGATACCGTCATTACATGTCAAAAAAAAAAAAAAAAAAAAGAGAGAGAGAGAGAGAGAAAAGAGAGAGAGAAAAAGGTTAGAATCTTTACAGTTGTTCATCTCTAAGAAGACAACACTACCTGCATTTTGTATGTGTTCTGAACAGCACAGCCAGGCTTCCCATTGGTAATATGAGGGGCTTAAATGACTGAGATTTCTGCTAATACTGACAAGAATTAAGGAGTCAAAGCTCTCACTCACTGACCATCAAGAAAACTGTGGAAAAATAAAATTCTGTAGTGTAAAACATCATTGCTATTATAACAATACTCCATAAGACATTATTACAAGTTAGAAATTGCCCTTTGTTACTGCATGTACATTTCACTTTAGTCATTTCTATGTGGCTGAGAATTAAAGTTTTAAGAACCTGATTGCATGAAATAGTAGATTTTCTCATTGCACAAACAGAAACATGATACCACCAGGACACGTCATGTCTAGAAAAGAAAAAAAAAATATTATTCCCTAGGGTATATTCTGCATATTTTACAGAGATAAATCCTGTTCTAGCCTATTAGGAAATGACTCATTGATCAAGAAAGGTTTTTCTATTTCCTGAGCTGTCAATTTGCACAATTTATCAGAGGACAGTGCTAATCTGATGTTTTTTTCAAACCACAACCTTGGAAATGCCACGTAAATCCCAGCTTTCTTAGCACAGTTGAGGAGAAATATTTGTAAGTAATAATCAGAAGCTGGATGGAGGAAAAGGACTCAAGATGTATTTCTTTATAACTTACGGTGTGAATTTAAGAACTTTCCTCATGATATCTGAACAATTGCGTTTGTGATTTAAAGTCATTTCTAATGTAACCAACATTCAAATGTTGCTCATACTGATGCAAGAGAGTTTGGGGTTGGGCATTGCCAAGGAAGTCTCTAAATAGTGGTTTTAAAACTCTGGAATATTGAATAAGGGGACTGATGTTTCTAAGAAAAGGTTAGACAAACGTCTGTCAGAAATAGTTAGAAGTAACTGGCCCTGCTATGCAGAGTGAGATAGATAACCTGCTACGAGTCCGCAAAAATAGTTCTAATTTAAAGGGAACATCTCCAGACAGAGAGAGTCAAAGTACAGCTGCCTCAAAAGGACAGCTTCAAACAGAAACCATGCTGCTGAGAGGATGTCCAGCTGGCTTCTGAGCATGAAAATGTACGTGTGGCTTTGCCACACTGACCAATATACATGTATATTCAGGCAACTCTATCCAATATACCAAGAATATACTAGATACTGATAAAACCTGGTTGTAAAGCTTTCTCAAGTGCTTTAAACAAAACATATTTTTTTTATAACATACAGACCCGCTTCTGTGGTGTTCTTGTTACAATTTGTATCTATGAAAAAATGCAAGTCAGGTTTAATGGAGTGTCTTACTTAATGCTTTTGTTTTCTTCCATGTTTCTGTGTTTCATGAGCACACAGGAATGCATGTATACTTTTATGATAGCATAATGGAGTATTTTTGACACATCTGATGCAAATGTTGCCTTCATAGGATTCAGAACAGAATTAGATTGAGGCCATATGTACTTAGGCATTCATAAACCCAGCAGCTGGCGTTGAGTTTACTACATGAGTTGATCCAAAATGAAATGAGTAGAAAGCCTGCACGTTTCCAGCAGACCAGGAGGTGCACTCAGTGAACTAAAAGCAGACCCATAGCTCACAATACTTCTCTGCAGGCGGCTAACATTTCTGAGATGTACCACTGGACATTTCATTTCCCTTTTTAGTGGGTCCATCCAAGGGAGAAGAGAACAACATACTTTCAGCTCAAGTAAAAACATTTTTGATGTGCATCTTAAGGTTTCTTCAAACAACATTTACATAGTCAAGCAAATAAAATTTCCCATTAAGTCTTCCTTATCTTTGTCTTAAAACTAGAAGTTTAGTCAATTACAAAGGAATCTAATAATGTAGCCTGGTTTCAGAGAAAATTCATGAGCAAATCATCCTCCCAACAGATTTCATAAGATCCTACACCAGGTTATCAACACGTGTACATCCTTCCTTTAGCACTACTTAGTAAGCTATTATATTATATTACTCCTGAAGTAATATAGAAATATGATATTTTGCTAAGTGTATGAAGTTGCAGAACAGAGACCTTGAGCACCAAGGCTCGGAAACGTCTGTGAGGTGCTATCCAAGGGCAGTTCTGTTCCTGTGAATCAGTCACTAAAAATAGGGGGAGCTACCTTTTCTAAAATGGATTGTAAAGGACTGGGGGATGAAGGGACTCTGCTGGACATATTTATTGCAGTGTCTTAGCAGGAGCCTCATTTATTTCATTTGCAGTGGCCAGAGTATTCTGGCTGTTTGGGTTCTCCTCACTCCTCTTCTGAAATGGCCACAGGCTGACGTTAACATCAAAAACTTCCTGATGAACCTGTGTGGAGAGGCAAGAGAAAGCACAGCCCACCAGTGGATGTCATATGATCTCGTTCTCTAAGCCTCTGGCTCACCTCCAGACAGAAGTTCCTGGGGGAAAGGGGTGTCTAAGCATCAGCTTCCAATCTCACAACCTCCCCACAGTCTCCCCAAAGTGATTTCAGCTACTGGCTGATTGGGTTAAGATAGCAGGGCTGTGCTTGGAAGCAAGAGCAAGAATAAGAGGTGTGCTAGAGGAAGAGCTGAGGCAATCAATGTATTAAGCTATCATCCATATGCACTTCTTATGAATGTGTTGCAAACAGAAAATGCAGGAGGGTCTATGGATAATGGGAATTTGTGTGTCAGACGGGAAATGGGTGGTTGTTATATGCATGAGTAGCAGAAGTAATGAAATGTACAAGTTTCTGGCCATGTGTAAGAAAAAAATCATTAAGCCATTACAATTTTGCATTATGAGGACATGGCTAATCATTTCCAGGCCACCTGCTTTGCTTGCTGTTTCAGCCACTCGTCTGCCCTCCATTTCTGTCTGTTGTGTTTTTTAACTTTTTTTTTTTAAAGTAGAGAGCATCCATTCAACCAACACATGTGTAGATTTTTACACACCAGCAACTAGAAAATCTGACTCTAGTTTAGAAAATCTGGCTTTTAGAGCAAAAATCCCAGTAGACAATGATCGTGTCTGCATTTGTGTCTGTGCGGCATCTTTGCATGATGTGGGCTAATTAACAGGTGATATTCCAGCTGTGATCAAGGAATGGGAGACAAAATCCTGCCTGCAGGCTACGATTACATAGGGGGCAGAACATTAGTATCCCTGTGGCTGTTGTTCTGGACTGGGGCATAGTAATAAGCACTGCTGTCTGGGGACCACTGCATCCGTACAGTCACAAGAAAACTGCTCTCTGCCAACATATTTGAAGCCAGTTTGGCCCTAGTTCCTTTGCACATCCCCAAGGATCTCAACCACAAGGCCTGAGCAGTAAGAGTCATGTCGAGCCTGCCACACAAGGGGAATTTCACCCTCCTGTTTGTACAGCATTTTGCTGAATGCTGCCATTGAAGTGAGAATTTTTTTTTTTTCATGAGCATTTTACTGCTCATGAAAGCAAAGCTTGACATATTGTTTGCTTAGAAAATGCACAGAGTGCCTCTAAGCACATAGCTTTTCACTGCGGCGGTACCCCACTGGTTAAATTTAACATTGTTTTCCCTGAAGTGGGCTCTCTAATGCAGGATTAGTGCTGCTGACTTCAGCAACATCTCAGCAGTGTGCTGCAAATGCAGTCATCAGTGGCAAGGCATTCAACTAAGTACGGAAAGAGAGACAGGTAAAGGCAGAAAGGGCAACTGACATTAAACCGGAGAGTTTAAATGTGCTGTTAGAAATAAAGTAGCACTCATTGCTCCCGATTGCTCTTGTCCTGCAGTGGGGTAGGGAGAAGGCAGGAGGAGTACAATAGGTTATAAAACTATGTAAGTCATAAAGTTGGTGTTTCCTTCCTGATACAGTATAACACTATTAAAATACAGGGAAAGTTCTTATATTGAGTTCTCTCTGCTGGTAGGGAGAGAGATGTCAGTAATATGTACCAGAGGGAATCATGTCTAACCACTGCTTTGCCACCCCTGGCGGCAGCTTTGGGAAAATGTTATATGAAAAGGCTTCTGCAGTTTTTGTGTCATTTGTCATATAATGCCAGCCAGTGCTTGAGATCATGATTCTCAGAAGGTTTACAAAAAAAATAAAAAATAAATAAAAATAAAAATAATAAAAAATAAAAATCTACATAATTCTGCTGTATCAGTTATAACTGAGACATGCTAATTAACAGCTGTTGGAATAGCCCAACTGCTTAATTGATTTGGAATGCAATTTTTACGAGAAACAATCACCGCTGCTTTATAATGTGGCTTGTGCTGTTCTTCTTTAGAAAACTATAGATCAGACAAAAATAATAAAAAAAAATTAAACAGCCAAAATTGTAACATGGTTGAAACTAAGTGTCTGAGTTAAGGTGTCTCTGTAGTAACAGCTTCCCAACAACCAAAGGAGTCCTCACAGAGTACTGATGCTGCTGCACGGGATTTTAAGTGTCTTCTCTCTTCCTGAGGAGTTTCTTTAGTGGCAGATGTGAAACTTAGTTATGCAGCAAGTCATCAAAATGAATCTATCACTAAAAGATGCTGTCACACCTATCTGACAGCAGTTTTATCTTGAAGAGGAGGTGGAGTGAGAGAGCGGCTGGGTGGGTGTCTGGCAGCCAGCCGAGGTCAGCCCACCATGACAGCTTGCACAAGTGCCAAGAGAGCGGAGAACAACATTCAGTCTGTATCACTCAGCATTTTTCTCTCTAAGTCCCCCCAGTCATGGTGTGCATATGGGCTATGGTGAAAAAGTCACCAGTCCATTACCATCATGCTCCAAGAATATCAACGCATATAAGATCACAACTTAAACTACAGTGATGAGCAGGAGATAGTTACATAGAGAGCAAGCAGCCTTCCAACAGCAATGCCTTTATGTCATTAACTACTGGAGCTGGGTCAATACAGAACAAAAACATTCATTTGTCTTATTGACTGGATTTGATTTTTTCACTTCTTATCACCTTTCATTCTCATTTTTCCTTCCCCCACATAGGCATTATATTTTACTCATTTTCTATACACATTTAAGGAAATGGCTGTTAGCAGCACACATTTTCACATAAAGCTAAATATCAAATTCATTAAATATTTCATGATGGCAGGAGTTGTGTACACTCCTAACTAATCTAGGAAAAGTAGCAATACAATGTGAGATCTCAGACAATTAAAAAAAAAAAAATCACTATCTTTGCAGATATTAAATGACTAGAAAATGGGTGCTATGTAAACTTGACCAGCTGCAGTGTTTATTAGTCTGGCTGTGATTAGTTTAACAAGTGTGTAAAAGATTAAAGAATCTATTCAATTACTATTCCCCTGAGCTCTGCCATGTCCCTTTTTGTCGATTTCAACAGATTTTGTGAGGGTGTTGGAAGACTTTCTGGTATTCTATCATTTCACTTTAGCTATTCCAAACCCAGCCTTTCTATAAAGAGATAGAAAAGAAGAATGTAAAAGCTAATTTAATTTTAGTCAAGAAAGTACAGTGTGAGAAAGGAAGGTCTGAATATCATTTTCATGCCTATTGTATTTCTGAAAGGTGCTCCTACTTCTAATTGTAATTTCTTTAAAGTACAGAAGAATGGCAGTTCAAGCACCCAGCTCACATGGACCTTTCAAAGCAGGGAAAAAAAAAAACTCACAATGGTTGCTTAGGAAAAGAAAAAGTCTGTAGGATGAAGATCTCAGTGCCCTTAATATTTTATTTTATTTTTTTTTAAAAAAAGAAAAGAACATCACTAAGTCAACAAATCCAATACCAAATCATTTTTGTATAGGTCCTGATTAATAATTATGTATTATAATTCTTTATTTCATAAAGAATAAACTCTTCAAAGCAGGGAACAACAGCAGTATTTAAAACCGGAGTGCCATTGTGTTGAATCTGTTCCAAATAGTAACAAGTATTACCACATACCTCTGTCTTTCAGATCATTCTGGAAAAATCATGATGCTAGACAACAGTCATTTTCCTTGATCTTACATGTGAGGAATTCAGAAGTATTTCTAGGCTCCTTCTTGTGGAGTGATTCAATTTTCATTAAGATTTGCACAGAAAACAGGATTAAGCCCAGAAAAGTCAGGTAGCTTTTTAAACATAGCACTCTGCTTCTGTTTATATGCCTATCAAGATAAAAAAGTCTACTTAAGACCTACCAAAAGAAAAAAAAAAAAAAAAAAGGCAAACATTTGTGCTTGAATTCTTTAGCTTCATGTCCTTACACTCACAGAATCACAGAATATCCCAAGTTGGAAGGGGCCAACAAGGATAATCGAGTCCAGCTCCTGGCTCCACACAGGTCTACCCAAAATTCAGACCATGTGACTAAGAACACAGTCCAAATACTTCTTAAACTCTGACAGGCTTGGTGCCATGACTACATCTCTAGGGAGCCTCTTCCTTTTTTGTCTTCAACATAAACTTTCGCAATCACGTATAATTAGCAACCAATGAAGTTGAAGATATGCTTTTCTTTCTTCAGAAAAGGGGACCAAACTTTGAATGGCAGAGAAAGGGCTTCTGTAGTCAGCATCTTTCTCTACTCTACTTATCAACAAAATATTGAACAGTGACTAAATATCAGCATGCTTCATTGTAATTGAGTGTTAAGAGTACTGGAAAATAAAAGGAAAGAATGAGTTTGCAAAGTACAGGAGGCAAACACCTCTCCACGTTTTAAGGATGGAAGAAGTATCATTGTCTTCCTTCAACCAGTATTGAATGATCTTGTATCTTGGTTTGAACAGTAAATCAAACTCCACTGCATATTCAAGTATCATTTTTCCATGCAAAATGATAATCAGGCATTTTTTTCAACATCCCACTTAGATTTTCATTGCAATATTCCAAAGTATCATAGAATCATAGAATGGCCTGGGTTGAAACTGACCTTAAAGATCACGTAGTTTCAACCCCCCTGCTCTGGTCAGGGATGCCAACCACCAGAGCAGACTGCCCAGAGCTGCATCCAGCCTGGCCTTGAATGCCTCCATGGATGGGGCATCCACAACCTCTCTGGGCAACCTGTTCCAGTGCCTCACCACCCTCTGAGTGAAAAACTTTCTCCTAATTTCTAAACTAAATCTCCCCTGTCCTAGTTTAAAACCATTCCCCCTTGTCCTATCACTATCAACACATGTAAACAGGCATTCCCCCTCCTATTTATACGCTCCCTTCAAGTACTGAAAGGCAGCAATGAGGTCTCCCCCGATCATTTTAATCATCCCCCAGATCATCTTAATGTAAATGAAAATGCTGTTGAGACCGAGTGCAAAAATGTGAACTGTAGTTCACAAACAAAAATAAGACATTGACCCAACAAAAATGGTGATAAATTCTTACCTAGATCCTTTAAGAATAAGGCAACAAATAACTGATTAATCTGTTTCAATTAAGTAGGGGATTGTATACTAGGGTTGTATACTAGATGCCCATCTACAAGGATAACTAAGCACGGGAACACCTACTGAAATACCAAAATCTCCTTCACTGGGAAGTTTCTAACTTAACATTCAATCATCTGCCAAAAGTCATTTAGGTGTCTGAACGTGCCCTGCATACCCGTAGGGACTAAGAAGAAAAGCAACCAGTGAAGGGTAAATAAGAAAAACAGCCTAATGCTGTAGGCTGTATTCATCATCCAGGACATGTAAACAAACCAGTAAAATGTTAAAGATATTAAAAATAATAATAATAAAATAAAATAAAAATAATTCATCTCAATATTCTAGTCCTGACTCACACCAGGAAAAATGCTGTTGAAATTCTTTCTCTCCCCTTCTGTGTAAGATAGTCAAATGCATCTCGGATAAGATAGTCAAAATGCATCTTTTTTGTACCAGTCCTGCCAAAAGTCTCTAATAATCTTTCACGATTATATAAATATCTCAAAGCATTTTACAAATAATAGACAAATCCCTGTGACACCGGGGAAAACTGATACTGTATATATTCACAGTTTGTCTTATCTAAACACTGACACAGCTTTTAGCAAATGAATTAAATGATTTAAAGATTAATTTCAGATGTTGATTAAAACAAGGTCTTTGTTTTATATGCATCAAGCAGGTACAATTATTTGTCATCCATGTATTAGCAAGTCTTCAAGTTCTTTTAGGGGACATGTCCTTTTCCACTACACATGACACAACGATGGTCTGTCTGTTACAAGATTAATAAATTAATAATAAACAAATGAAACTCCCTTCTTTTGTTGGTCATAAAAAAAAAAAATAATAATACAATAGCCATAAGTAAGCTGCTCTTGTTGATTATTTACAAGAACTTCCAGGTGGATTCTAAGCCAGCCTGCCTACCATCAGAACTGCAGTCAGAGCCTGCCCATGAACCTAAAATTGAATGTCCAAGACTTACTCTATTGCAAACACAGCCCTAGCGCTTCTGCGTACTGAGGCTATGCAAATTGCAGGGAAATAACAGGAAGCCCAAGCATGGCTTGCACGAGTATCAGCCAGAACCTATGCACTGATATTAAAAAAAATCTCAGCAAAAGTCACAGTCATGGGATGCTGGGATACCTTCCCCTCCCTCACCCCTCTCCCAGGCACTGCACTTTTCTGAGGCATAGGTGACAGCTCACTGTTCGGAAGGGTGGGTGTGCAGTGCAGGGCGTGAACTTCAGGAACAGCTGAAAGCGTCTTCTGTTTTTAATTTCTGGCTTGACTTCAGGACAACAATCCTCAGGGGGTTTCTAGCTAACACTTATTGGCATTACCATGAAGATGCACTGCTACTGACACCATTTGTAGCGCTACTTACAGAGCTGCCAAGTCCAGACGAATACGTGAGGGAGATTTGCCTTGTGCTGGAGTGAGATTGCACACTGCTGGAGAGCAGTTCGAATTTTGTTTCCCCTGCTTTGCTTTCTCTCTGTCCTGACCTCCTTTCCACCCTGCCCTCCTCCAAATCCACCCATCTGCTCTTGTCCCTCATTTCTCTCCAGTCGTGCTGGCAGTGTGGGAGGCAGCATACCTGCATCTTGCTGCTCAGCTCCTCTTCTTGGCGCCCTGTACTCATCTGCACTCTCCATTGCCTCTGACACTTGAGCCCAGAGCAAGGGGCCAAGCACATGCCCACATGTGACGGGACTCATCAATGAACTCCCTGGCAAGGTACTACAGGTATTGGAAAACAGAGTAGAAGAGCATTACAGGAGGTTTAGGAAGAGTGGAGGGGAGGCTGGAAGTGATTGGCAGGGGCAAGTCCCAAATAGGGAGCCCCTCCTGCTTCAAGAGCGGTGTTTGTTCCAGCACGCTCACTGGCAGCAGTGCTATCAGCAGGTTTATGAAGCTATTTATAGAGAAACTGAATACAGAGAAACCCATGAAAAATTCTCACCATCCCCTTTCTGACATAAGATTAAAACTAATAGATCACTGCCAAAACCTCTTTCCCTAGCATTAGATCAGTATTTCTTGGGAGCTAGTTGATGCAGATCTCTGCTCTGTCAAGAGCCAAATCTGAAGCACGTGCTTTCGGCTCAAGATTTTTGGGTATAGTGATGACTTTGTGGAAATGAGTTCCTCTCAGAAGAGATGAGCACACCGTTGTTTTTCCTTCTTAGGCAGTATTTAGAAAATGCGCTTTCTTGTCAGGATGTCACAAGCCTCAAGTACAAACACCAAGGAATAAGCAGCTGCTCGCTGGTTCTT
This sequence comes from Netta rufina, assembly GCF_964035555.1. Lineage (NCBI taxonomy): Eukaryota > Metazoa > Chordata > Aves > Anseriformes > Anatidae > Netta > Netta rufina. The sequence goes on from NC_140128.1 coordinate 47,057,664, forward strand.
GGCAGGCTTCATCTTTAGAGGAACAAGGCTGGTTGAAGCTGCTTATCCATGGTCTTCTCTTTAAAGACTAATCTTAAAAAATGACATTGAACTACGACATGTGATTGGTTGAAATGGGTCAACTGCATTTTCAGGGTGACAGAGCACTGGAACAGACTGCCCAGGGAGCTTGTGGAGTCTCTTTCTCGGGAGGTGCTCCTCTGGACGCCTACCTTGGCAGCGTGCTCTAGGGAACCTGCTTTGGCTGGGGGATTGGACCCTATGATCTCTGGAGGTCCCTTCCAACCCCTACAATTCTGTGATTTTCCTCTCCAGAATTCCAGTAACATTTAGGAGGATTCAGGATGTCCCACCACAAGATTTCAAGGTTTTCTCTTTCAAAGTGCTTAGGATAATGCAGGGCCAGGGTTTTAGCTGGTGTCCTGCTGCTGGAGCAGCCAGACTGGGATCTTTCAAATGTCCTGTCTCAAGGATTCACCAAAGAAATTCAGCTAATGGTCTTAAGGCCAGACCAACCAGTGAACCTAGTCTTGCAACAGTTTAACATAAGAAAGCCTGTGTGCAAAGGGAAGAATGTTCTTAGAAACCTCTGGCAAGAGAAGAAAGTGGGGGAAACAAACAACAAAACAAAGATTCAAGCTGTCCTTCCTAGGAAACTATCTAATCTGCATTTGAAATGTGGTTGATGACAGCTGTCTGCCAGGGGTACAGCATCACAGCAGCGTGAAGGAATCTCTTGATCACCTCATGGTCACGTGAAGGGGAACTTTAGTGGCAACACATATACCCTATAAACTGGAACTGTAAGATAAGATGCCAATACATCACCCAGCCAGGGCAGTACAACATTTGCTGTAGAACTCCCTCAGGTTAATGGAAAGGGAACAGACTTTAGACCTTTCACGTATAAATGTGGTTAGAAAAATACATGCACAAAAAGAACAGTGTGAGCACCTTCAGAGATTTCTTGGTGCATCCTTAGGGGTGTATCAACACATTACTGACCACACCTAAGGAGCTCACACTGATGCTCCTCTGTAAAAACAAATAAAAATTCCTGCGTTTCTGCTGGTGTTTTCCTCAGTCTAGCAAATTATTTGAATTTACAGAAAAAATACTGTGAATTCATGTAAAACTTAGTAATGATGTATTACTTCAATTAAGTAAGGTTTTCTCAATTTTTCTGGGCAACAGCAATAAAAGTGAATATTTCAGCATGTGGTAATGGTCAGAAATCTTGTAAGAAGCACATCAGTTGGGCTATTTTTTAACTCACTGGAGATACACTTTTTACATATACTGAGGATCCATTCTGTTTAGACAGTCATAAGGTCCTGACACAGTAACAGACTCTTAGCTGTAATGAATGAAGGCTTTACTGTGCTTTGAAAACCTATTCTGGAACAGGAAAAGAATACATATAAGCTAGCTATTACAGAATGGCTCTGTGCAGAAAAGACTTTTCGTAAGTGAGAGGAAGTTGCTGTTTGAAATGCACTTGTTCAGTATAGCCATTTTTATAGCCATTTTTCTCTATCATTCTTTATAACACACACATTTTTCTTTTCCGCTTTTGGTGTGTAAGATGCTCCAGTGAAGATGCCGCAGTCAGAATGATTTACCTGTCCCGTCTTCATGCAGGACAATTATTAGAAAATGAGAGTCAGAGAGCTCAGGTAAGCAAAAGGAAGTAGGTCAAAGAGACACCAGACTCATTATGCTGAGCACGGCAGTAAATCACAAATAGAACAGATGAGCAGTGTCACCAGTCGGGCACACAGAGCCCCAGGTCAGTGCCAGCCCCACGCTGGCTGCACAAAGCTGGCTTCAAAGCTGCTATATATTCTACACTTCAGGGTATCTTTAGGTATATTTAGGTATATTGATAAGGAGACCAGTAAAACAAATAAATTATGCAATACTTTTCTTGTCTTACACTCAATTTCTGTTCAGACAATAGCATAGAAACACAGTTGCAGTTTGAACTATGATAAAACTCCACAGCCACGTAAGAACGGCATCTGCTGATATGGTGCGGCAAGTATCTAGCATCTCATAGCACTTCACAGTGTTGCCATACTGCACCACTGACACACAGCTACATGCATTCAGAGATCAAACTTAAAAGAGACAGCTGTGGCACCCTAGTCACCTTTGCCCACAATGAAGCTTCATCTAGGCAAAAGTATGCCTGCAAAGTGTATGGCAGGTGCATACAAACTCATTCTGCACTCGGAGCTGGTGAAAACAAGTGAAATCACTACCAATAATGCCAAGCTCAGAGTAGCAACTTACAGCTTTTGGCAGAGCTGCAATAAAGTTGACTGTGTAACTCCTTGCAACCCCAAAGCCCTGACAAATTGAGAATGAATCCACCAAGAAAGAGTGGTGTCCTCTAAACCCTACCAGTAAGGAAGTACCCAAGGCCATTTGGTCTAAAGTTCAAAACATTAGCACGACTAACTTGTCAACTCTTTCACTTGCTGTGACTGAGAATACATCCCATTAGAGTCAATATGCTCAAACTAAGTCACACCCAGGTGGTATAATTCAGTTGCCCATACATACATACAATCTAGTACCAAGTGAGAGGTCCTAGGGTATTCTACTTAGCCTTAATCTGCTGCTCCAGAAGGACAGAGGTCTCCCTTAGGTCAATTAGCATATGTAGCTGTCCTATATAAACATCTCAGCTTCCTTACTGCCACTTTAATGGAAGCCAATGCTTTTTAGAAATCAAATTTTTAGAAAACCAAATCAACAAATAACATTCACTGGTGATGAGAAATCCAAGTCTCAAGTCTACATATCAGTATATCATTGCAACAAAGTAATGACCTCTGTTTCCTCAAGAAGGCAAATCAGTATGGTGGTTCTATCATCATAAAGAGGTGGCTCCGGTGTTGTTTTTTTGGCTGTCGTGATTGCTGCTACCCAAGGTCTCTCTGCATGACCCTTTATTGTGCAATCCAAACTCAGCAGTCTTAACCACTAAGAAATCAGTGATGGATCTGAGTTAACCTAGAGGAATGTCTTTGAGATGTGTTAACTGCTTCTTTCATCTCAGCTAGGAGTTTCCGCAGTACCATTTCTTTTATCATTCTGTCATCACTGAGTTATTCACCTTAGTAGCTAGCGATTTCCTTTTTTCTTTAAAATGAAACACTGATATTTGAAAGTCTAAAAAACCTGGGCAAGCTGTCAGTATGTATTTGCTGTTTTCAAATCATGCTGGTTCTTTATATTACAGCATTGGATAAGAGAAGAATAATCCAAGCACCTTTTAACAACATACTGCATCTTAAGAATCTCAGTGGTACAAGTTTACAGTGCCAAAATCCCAAATACTTATCTATTAAACTCAGTAACTTGTTTCTCTCTCCTAGGGAAGAAAAGATGAGTCAGTCCTGCTGAGATATGAACATATGGCTGTAACAAATCTAGGTACTCATAGCCTGATGCTTTAAACACTGATGATCCTGTAGGATAGTGGTACCAAAATAACTTGCATTGCTTTATAAGATGTTTTTTTAGGATAGGATATTAATTTTTGTTAACTCCTAGTAGTTAAACTGTCTGTTATCTGTACATATTTTGACAACAGATTCAATCTTTCATTTAAAGACAGATTCTGGCTTTCAGTTTCACCTCTAAGATTTATCCAAACTGAAATTTGCACCATAAGCTCAAAATCTTACCAGTGAACTCCTATGCTTTTATTTTGGGACATCTGAATAACACATAGTAATACAGGTATGTGGGACAGTGCTCGCAACATTTGTCAACAATATCTTGCATAATAACATGGGAATATGTGTACTGGGTCTGGCTGGAATGTTAACTTTCCCGGCAGCAGCCCATTCAGTGCCGTACTCTGTACTTGTAGCTGGAACAGCAGTGTTATCACACCAGTGTTGTGTCTACTGCTGAGCAGCAGTGGCACAGCATTGGGCCTTTCTCTAACCCTCCTAGGGGGTGGGCAAAAAAGTGAGGAGAGAAACATCACTAGGGCAGCTGACCTAAACCAATCAAAGGGATATTCCATACCATGTGGTGTCACACTCAGCAATAAAAGGTGGAAACAGGAAGAAGAGGGGAGGGGTGGGCTCTCGTTGAGAAGACGTCGGTCCTCCTCTCGAACACCGGCTGCGTGCGTTGAGGCCTTGCTTCAAGGACGTGGTCAATCATCGCTCATTTGTGGGAAGTAGAGAGTAATTTCTTTCCTCTGCACTTCCATATCGCTTTCATTTATTTTGTTTGTTTGTTTTCCTCCCTTTTTCCCCTTTCCCTTTTATTTCCCCTTAGTTAAATTGTTTAGTTCATGGTAGTCTTTATTTAATTATTATAATTATTTCCCTTTAATTAAATTATCCTTATCTCAACCCGTGAGTTGTTCTTTGCTTTACTTCTCCCCCTCCTTATCTAAGGGAGGGGGAGTGAGAGAGCGGTTGTGGGGTTTAGCTGCCCAGCACGGTAAAACCACCACAATATGTTATTAGCAGTTAAAGATTAAATCTGAATTCTTGGTCTCAGCATTCACAGGCCAAGGAAATATCCCCTAAACTCTGTGATTCATTAACACTTTAAAAAAAAATCATATAACTCTTTTGAAATATCATTTTGTTTAAATGATCCAAACTGATGTTTGATTTTAACTGTGAAAAGCAGCCCAGAAAATATGATGGGGGAATAACAGTGGACCATGGAACAAAAAGAGTTTGGTATATGATGTGTTCCATTCTCACCTGTTGCTTTATTTCCCTGGGTTAACTAGTTAAAGCTGCATGGCAGGTTATTTGTAAAAGTCAGTGGGTTCATCTTAGAGCACATTTTCCATTATAGTTAAAGTGTTTTTTATATACAAGCTGCATAGACAAATCAATGTCTCAGGAACTTGAATATGAGCAGCTGAGCAGCCTCTGAGAAAGACCAGGTTCCAGGATGTTTTCAATTTCTTACAGAAAACAAAAACCAGATGCACTCCAATAAAGTGGTCTCCAAAAGGTAGTATTTAGTATTTTCTTGAATGTCACTTTTTTTCCATACAAATGCTAAAACAAACAAACAAACCAACCAAACAAACAAACAAAAAACTTCTCAGAAATTATGTCGTTTAACTTTTTTTTTTTTTTCCTATTATACTGAAATTATTACAAAAGAAAGGTTAGGCATACTGATCACACTGAACTCTATAGTATTCTGTAATATTACCCCTTTCTTTTCTTGACTTCCTCATTTCCTTCTTGTTTCACTCCACACACTTACCTGACTTACAATATAACGTCTAGGGCCCTTGTTCACCCAGTGATTCCAAGTAGTCTTTTACTTTTAATTCATAGGTACAACACAATTCTAGTACATTTAAAATGAACTAGCAGTCATTTAAAATAACAAAGCAGTCCTTGGTCCCAGACAGCATGGGTTTGTGAAGGGTAGGTCCTGCCTAACTAACCTGATTTCCTTTTATGATAAGATCACCCGTATGGTGAACCAAGGGAAACCAGCTGATGTGATTTTTTTGGACTTCAGAAAGGCTTTTGACACAGTTTCCCATACGATCCTACTGGACAAAATGTCCACCATACAGCTAAATAAAAACATCATACGATGGGTGAGCAATTGGCTAACGGGCAGGGCCCAAAGGGTTATGGTAAATGGGGCTGCGTCAGGCTGGCGGGCGGTCACCAGTGGGGTCCCTCAAGGCTCCATTTTAGGGCCGGTACTTTTCAATATTTTTATAAACGATCTGGATGTAGGAATAGAAGGTATTTTGAGCAAGTTTGCTGATGACACCAAACTTGGAGGAGTTGTGGACTCGAATGAGGGTGGAAAGGCCTTGCAGAGGGATCTGGATAGGTTGGAGAGCTGGGCGATCACCAACCACATGAAGTTCAATAAGAGCAAGTGCCGGGTCCTGCACCTGGGACGGGAAAACCCTGGCTGCACGTACAGACTGGGCGATGAGACGCTGGAGAGCAGCCTAGAAGAGAGGGATCTGGGGGTCGTGGTAGACAGCAAGTTGAATATGAGCCAGCAGTGTGCCCTGGCAGCCAGGAGGGCCAACCGTGTCCTGGGGTGCATCAAGCACGGCATCGCTAGTAGGTCAAGGGAGGTGATTGTCCCGCTCTACTCTGCGCTGGTGCGGCCTCACCTCGAGTACTGTGTGCAGTTCTGGGCACCACAGTATAAAAAGGACATGAAACTGTTGGAGAGTGTCCAGAGGAGGGCTACGAAGATGGTGAAAGGCCTGGAGGGGAAGACGTACGAAGAACGGCTGAGGTCACTGGGCCTGTTCAGCCTGGAGAAGAGGAGGCTGAGGGGAGACCTCATCACAGTCTACAACTTCCTCGTAAGGGGGTGTTATGAGGCAGGAGACATTTTCTCCATTAACACCAGTGACAGGACCCGCAGGAACGGGGTTAAGCTGAGGCAGGGGAAATTTAGGCTTGACATCAGGAGGGGGTTCTTCGCAGAGAGGGTGGTTGCACACTGGAACAGGCTCCCCAGGGAAGTGGTCACTGCACCGAGCCTGTCTGAATCTAAGAAGAGATTGGACTGTGCACTTAGTCACATGGTCTGAACTTTTGGGTAGACCTGTGCGGTGTCAAGAGTTGGACTTGATGATCCTTAAGGGTCCCTTCCAACTCAGGATATTCTATGATTCTATGATTCTATGAAGAATTTCATGTTGCATGCACTGAAGTGAGTAAAATTCCTAGCTCTGGGTCAAATCAAGAGAGTAAGATTTAAATTGTATCACTATATACAGTATATACACTGCTCTGTCTGAAGCTGATATAGTCTGCATTATATAGATATGAATGTCATATGAATGCTAAAAGCTAAACCAAAAAACTACTCAATTACAACTGATATCCTTTATCTTTGTCCCAAAATCAAACTCTAATTCTTCAGGTAACATCAGTTTTCAAGAGCTGCCCAAGAGACTTTTCAGTCCAAAAGCCTATTAATGGGTTACTGCTGTACATATGTGGTAAAAACAGCATAGGTGAAATTGACTCCTGAAATTGACTCCATCTTAACTTCTACAACTTCTGACAACTCCACTGCTCTCCCTGCCTGAGACTCAGAGCATTATGCTGCCTTTGGTTCTTTTAATTCCCTTTTTCTCACAGTGTAGACGGTATCTTAATAACACCCTACCATTCATCTCTCTTACCTTGACTAGAGTTGAACCTTTCCTTACTGTTACTACTATAAGAAAGTTTCTGTCCAATCTTCTACTTTGCTCCCTTTTTATTACTAATTTGACTGTTTCTACATCCTTATTTTTTCTATTTCCAGGACAACCTAGAGACAAAATTGATGAAACTAATAGTTCTCTGCTTTCTTCCTCTCCTGCTAGTTTAGTCAAATCTTCCAACTACTTAGCAGGTTCAAAGTCCACAGTATTCATCTGCCTTTACCTGCAAACTGCATAGGCTTTAGCAAAGTACAGATTTCTGCATTCTCTTATATGCCTCCCAAACTCTTCGTTTTTTTTTTGTTTGTTTGTTTGTTTGTTTTCCTACCTTACTGTATTTTGCACTGTTGCACTGTGCAATACCAGGAGTGTCCTCCTGTTTGTCCAATTTCTATCCTCCTCCAAATCTCTCTTTAAAATCAACTACTTAAAGGTGTTCTGCAACCCATGCTTACACTAGGCACAGTAGAGTACTGAACATCAGAGGGGACAGTAACAAATATGATTTTGTGATGCAAATAACACGTGGTCATTACCCTGCCTTCATTTGCTAGGATCAGAGCTACCTTTTTTACACATCATAGCTTTCCAAAGCAAAGTCTTCTTACACTAAACCAAAAAGAAATGACTTATCAGTGCAGAATGAAATTAAGTAGCCTAGCCCACAGCTGCACTTCATGGTATAAACCACACCTCTTTATATAACTTGAAAAGAAAGGACAGAAATGAACACCCTCATTCTATTCATCTGTGTCTTTATAATGAAGTTTGCCTTTTGCATTGGTCTTTTTGACATTAAATGACAGAAAAAGCAGAAACTGCAGTAGTTTGTAACACTCTGTAGCCAGCATCAGTTTAACTTACAATGAGTCGTCAAAGCTGAAGATTTCTTCTAATGGCCATCAAGAGATGATCCAATCCTGCCATCTGCACAAAGACATTTGAGACTTGGCTCAGTTGCCTCACACATAGGTGCCCAGTGCCTCTTGAGGCATCTCAGGTGACGTGAGAAATCCCATGGAAGTTGACACAAAACCCATGGAAGATTTGTGCCCCTCCAGAGTGGCAGCTGGGGAGTATCAAATGGCTCTACATACCTCTAATGGGAAATTCAATTGAGTCTTCAGTGTCTGTAAAGATGTGTAAGTATTACTAGTTTCCTCTAGTTGCAAAGTGAAGAGATAACCTTACTTCTTAAATGATGTGATCTGTGTATAAATACAGGCTGTTTTGCTCCCTCCCAGTGTCTTTAACATTTGATTGCAATGCATATATCATTTTTTTAATAGCGGATATTTGATAGCTCTAAACAAGTTAATTATATTTCTCAACAACTTTGTGCGTTAGACCAGTATTAATATTCCTATTTTGCATTTAGGGGAAAAGGGAGAGAAGGGTAAGTAACTTATTGAAGGTTAAACGGTAAGTCATTAGCAGGATCTGAAAACTCCAGACTCTCAACCACAGCTTGAATTCCTCACAGACCACTAACTCCCACACAAAATGTAAGGATGATAATAAATGCATGATTTTAGGGTTCCAAACTGTAGAGAGACACTCTATACAAAATGTGTTTGTGAAAGGACACAGCAACTTATATCAAAATTTCCAAGTTCCAAAAGGTCAGCACAGATGTAAACATCTACCTGGAAATTCAAACAGCTTTGGTAATCCATATTACTGCAATGATGGCAAAAAGCTGTAGGCACAAAGGATGGATCAAGATAGAACACCATTTTCTGCTTACTAAGAGTGTCACCAAGACAGACATCCTTCCCTTGGAAAGGACATAAACCATCACCCAGCAATACACTCATGCTTAGGGATAATTTCTGAGCATATTGGAAATGGTCTCATCTTCCTTCTTCTCTTCTACAAAGAAGTAGCAATTTTAGGCAGATGAATAATAGAAAAAATATCATTGCTGTAATACTCAGATGTTTCAGTCAGGATGAGGGATGTACTTTGTATTAGGTACTGCATAAAAATACATGTCCAAAGAGTTTATAAACTAATTTCAGCACAGAAAACAGCAAGAGGAGTGTGGGAAAGATGAAGGAGAAAAGCAATTATAAGAACTAGAGCCTTCATATGCTGCTATGAACGCAATGTTACATTCTGAAATGTCTAGATGGGAAATTTGTGAGATATATGAAACCAGAAACATGATCTTTCACTAATTTCAGAGAGGATTGCATTGCTTGAATTGCACCAAATGGAAGAAGCAAAAAATCAGTGATAGGTAGAACAAATGATGATTGTCTAAATCCAGTTTGATTCCACCACAAATACGTATGGCAGGCTTTTTTTTTTTTTCTTCTTAGTATGAGATCAGATATTGTGAGATGCTGTATCCCTACTCAGTGTGTCCAACTCTCCTTAAAATGTATATATTCTTCAGGTGCCTGCTTGGGATTTTAATCTTCTGTTACCCAATTCACTCACTGTGTATGAATACTATATAAATTCTGTTATGAGATTCTAGGACAGCTTTCACATTGGAATGTTAGGGACAATTCCTAATGACTTTTGGGATGAAGTTTGATCTGCTTATGAATGTAATTATATAGTCTGATTGTCTGGAATAGAAAAGAACTTGACTAGGGGAACCTGTACCATATATGCTTCCAGGTTTATGAAATATTTGGTTTATCTAGAAAACACATTTACAGGAACTGCAGAAATACACCTGAGATGAGGGAAGATCATAGAATCATAGAAACATGAGGTTGGAAATGACTTACTAGATCATCTAGTCCAACCATCTTCCTATCACCAATACTGCCCACTAAGCTACCAAATCAAAGATACTATACAACAGGATAAAATTCCGTATTGATTCCAGTCTAACAACTGAGAAATCAGTCCCCAGTTAGTTGTCTACAAGATACAATCCCTCATGTCAAGTCTATTCCTTTAAATCTATTCTCTCCACATAGTCTTTCTATGGGATATTGATCTTCCTTGATGTGAATTCAGAATACCAGGTTTAAGCCAGATGAAATCTACCAGCAGACTCTGTTCGTCTATCTAAATACTTTCAGTACAGTCATCATTATGGAGTCTGACCATTAATTCGTTTCAATGACTATTATTCTGACCTGGGTTCAAACCAGCAACACAACCAGTCCCAAGCCAGCTATATTGCCACAACAAGGGCCTTGGCCTTTAGAAATACTGATAGGGAAAAAAAAATGTTTCTAGAAAATATTGCTTGGATTAATCTGATTTAAGCAAGCTTAGAGATACCACAGCTCTCGCACACATCTTCAGACTGCTAGCCTGCTTGCCAGGAACATCAGTTGATATATTTCAAGCAGCTAACTGGTAGCACAAGTTAGCACAATTCATGCTAGACAGAACTGTGGAAACTGCTTGTTCTCAGTCTGACCAGAACAGAGCATTATCATACAATGCACTCTGAAATGAGCTGGGTACTTGAGTGTGAAGGTTAACTGTTCTGCTTCTAATAGTCAGGACTCTTTGTATCCGTTCACTGCAAGATTTCTCTACCTTGATCTTTGTATCTAAAAAAACGGTAATTAAAACGTAGCATCATTCTTCACATGTACATGCAGAGAACAGACTACATAGGTAACATTGGACTATCCTGCACTGATTAAAGGATTGGACCTTAGACAACTTTTCCTTAGCAATTTGTTTTTGTTTTTCCATTCCACTGATTTTTATCTATTTCCTGAGTCCCTTGGAGAATTAGAAATTAACATTTTTTGCTTCCTTCCTGAGTATACATTAGCATCCTTGCTGCCTGGCTAATGAAGTCAATACACTGAGGGGAAATAACAGGTAGCATTCTGCAGCCCTTACCAGGGATTCAGCTTGGCAGAGAGGAAACCTGCTGGCTCTGAGGTCTTCAACCTGTCACAATACCAGTAGTTCTGGGCACATTAGTAGGTTGTGACCAACCACCTGTTGGATCCATATGCTTTAAAACTGATTGCCAAGCAAGGGGGCTGTATGCAGAATGCCAGCAGCACAGCTTCCTCTGTGCCTTGTCAGGGGAGAGGAGGAAAGAGCTTTTCACAGTAAAAGGCATTTTGCAATGCATAAAATGACATAAAATGAAACAACAGCAAACACAGATTCAGAAATGCACCTGGGAAGAGCAAGTTTTCACTTCAGGATAAGGAATATACTGTCACTAAAATAACCAGATCTCTGTTAGCATTACTGCCCATGTGTTCCTTGTGAAGCTGAGGGCGGAGGATGCTGATGAGTTCATTCCAGCCTTCACCTAATTAAAGATGTAGTAAGGCTTAAACTAAAGCTTAATTGTATAAAGTGTATACTATTCAAATAGCACATCAGATCTTCTCAGCAGAAAGACATCTGTTCTGCTGTATTCTTCTACACCAGGAGAAACTGTTTCTAACGTTTCATTTTGTAGACATGAGGGCACAGAGGATGACAGGCAAATTGACCACTAAAACCAAACCTGTGGAATAAAGATGAATAAAGATGAATAGCCAACACCCATGCTATCACTTCAGACTTCCAGCAAGCACTGCTGTACAGCGCCTGGCTGCCAGCAGTTCTGCTGCAAACCTAAGCATATGGCTTCAAGTTGCTTTGCTCCTGTACCAATGCACAGAAATATGACACACCAGTATACACATCACCAGTAGCTTTTTTACAGTCACTTCTTCTGTAGGATGCATATAAGCCTCCTCCCATGTCAGAAAGGGAGAGCATTTCATTACAGTTTATTTTAAAACACAACTTAGATCATTTTATTGAAAACCACTGCACTGGCGTAAATCTCCTGCCACCATCACACAAACACACTGGCCAAGACAGAGTCCAAACCTAACTATAGAGTTAATCAAACTATCCACTTGGGCTGATCAATTGTTAACATAACAGTGTAAAAAGTCAAGGGGTCCCTTTGGGCTCCACTATTTAATGTCTTTTTATACTGTCCACACTATGGGTTACACTGCAGCAGCATTTTGCTCCAGTTGCTTGCCAACAAACATTTACCATCGAGGAGCTCTGAGCAAGCTGCCACATCTGTGTCCACTCCTGTACCACCCATTTAGCAGAGACAATGATCACTAGAAACAACAAAGGAGCCACAGATAAAACAAACAATGCTCTGAGCCAGGGATCACAGCCATCCCAGGCAAGTTTGCCAGGGAAATACTCAAGAAAAAGGGAGGGAAGGAAAGGGTGACATCAAATATAGAACTGCAAAACTTACACTGAAAAGAGGCTTTACCCACGTACCCACCCAACCCCACATCTGAGGAGTGTTCCCCAGCACAGTGCTAAGACTGAGCAAGAAAGCCTGTGCAGTGCACATGGGAGGCAGACGAGCATCCAGCGTCTCCTCCCATTTGGAGTCAAATAGCCCCCTACGAGTCACTCGACAGAAGGAGTAACAATAATAATTGTTATTATTGTAGTAATGGTAGTAAGAGAGATTCACCAACCTTGAGGATCCCAGTTCACCTGTTTTCTTGGAGTCTCGATTGGAAATTTCATCGCTTCCTTTTTGCACAGGGAGGAAAAAGAATTAAATAAATTCCCAACCTTCCTGTCTCGATGCTGCAGTCAAACAAATTAATTTCAAATTATAGGGAGCCTGCGCCGTTTGACTGAGGGGAACTGGTGGTTGCCAAGGCAAGAAATACACAAATAAATCAAAGGAGGTGGGGAAGGGCGGGGAGGGGAGGGCAGTGCTGGGGCTTGCACCGGCGAGGTGAGGAGGGGTGCGGGCACCCCGGCACAGGGAGGGGACCTGGGAGAGGGAGAGGAGCGGGATAGGGTGGGCAGGGGGTCGGGGTGCCGCTGCCTCCCGGGGATGCTGCCGACAGCCCCCTGCAGGGGTCGGGGTGGCGGGTCCCCGCTGCAGCCCGGCCCCTTTGCTGCGCCCACCTGAGGGGGGCACGGCGCTGGGGAGCCCAGCCCAGCCCTGGGGACACCTCCCTGAGGCAGACACCCACGACCCCCGGTCGGAGCCACCCCAAAACCGAGCCCACCTCGGCTCAGCCTCGGGCAGGGTACCCACAGCCAGCCAGCGGGGCGAGCCGCAGCCGCATGGCCGGGGGAGGCTGGGCACCCCCGGCTGGGTGCAGGAGGAGGAGGAGGAGGAAGGAGCCACCCTATAGCTTTGGAGGGAATTCACCGAGCCCCTCCGTGCACTGGCTTAGGGAGGGGGTGGGCAGAGGCTGCCGGTCCCTTTGTAAGAGGCGGCGGGGGATGGAGGGGGGCTCCCGGGTGGGGATGCTCCCGCTGGTACTTACGGGGTCCCCTTCCCCGGAGGAGGATGCAGGCTTGTTTGGCGGAGTTTGCAGCCGGAGCCACGCTCGGCTAGCTACTAGCAGCAGCAGCAGCACATGGCAGGAGTACGGCAGCAGCCAAAGGCTCCTCCGCAGCGCCGGGGGAGGGGAAGGGCAGGGATGCTCGCAGCCCGCTCACACCCTGATGGGGCGGCGAGGCCCGGCCAGCCCCGCACCGTGGGGGTTCCTTTCCCCCGGCCCACCCCGCACTCTGGGCACGGACAGGCGGCTGGCAGAGCGGGGAGATGCAGCCAGGCTGCGGGGAAGGGGTGGGAGGGATGGGAGGCAGGCACAGGGGGGGCTCCGGGCCCTCCCAGGCTCTCAGGGGGCTTTGGCAAAATGGAGGATGCTTGGGTGTACCTCGTGCAATGACCAGGCGCTCGCCACTTGGCCAAGCTGCATTTTTCCACCTCTCCCACTACTCCAGGCTTAACCTCGAACCCAAAAGAAGCTGTGAACTGTCCACACCAGGAAGGTCTCTGGTTCGAGTTACGATATATGCTTCGGCCTCCCTCCCTCAGCCAGGAAAACAAAACCCCAGCCCCTCTGGGGACCTGAAGGAAGAGTGTGCAGGGTTAACCCTGTCCTGCCTCCTCTCCTTCACTGCAAAGATGAACTCATCGAGAGAAGGGGATCACTCATGGGTGATGGTTAGGGGGAGAAATCCACCTATTCACATGGGCCATAGGTCAGAGACCCATATCAGAATCAGCGGTGAAGTCCATAGCTAGGATCTTCTGAATTTTCAGGACACAAGGCTGTAATCTAAACTTGGTGCCTAGGACACATGCTTTTTGCCCCATAATTCGTTTTACCCAGTTGACCTCTCTGTCTTGCTTTCTTATCTCTTGCTTAGATGTTAGTTTACCTTGTAAGATGGAAAAGAGAAATCTACCTGAGTGAAAAATAAGACAGTCTGAAGCATGTGGCTCTCTTCAGGAAACTCTTTTTGTGGAGGTTGGCACACTCTTTTCACTTCCACATTCAGAAACTAAATAGATAGCACACATTCCTGTCTGTTCCCAGTCTTTGTTCAACCTTAACCAGGAGGGGAAAATCTGTATTTGTGAATCCACAACCAAATGAAGGTGTGCAAGGTCCTGTGAAGCAGTAGGTAGTTTGAAGGAACTAGATGCAGTAGTGAAAGTTTTCCTGGGGGGAGGTGCTGGAAGTCTGTTCTTTCTTAATCCAAGCACCCCTGCGGCTCTTGTTTTGTGTTGTACAGGAGGAGGCGGGAGAGGCTGCTCTAAGGGAGGACATGGTGAGAATTATAATGAGTCTGCGCTCAGTCAGACTTGAATTTGAGATGATTGCAATGATGACACCAGGAAAACAAGGTATTTCCTTTGCAAGCACACCACAATGCATTCTGAAGAGGCTTTGGGAATCCTGTTGATGTTACCTCTGCAAACTGAATGGGAAAAAAAAAGAGAATAGGCTTTGTTAATTGTGCATTATGATCGCTTGAGTCATGATTGGGTAATATTTTCATTATTCTAGTAACCAAGAAAGACTTCAAACAAGACTTCTGAGCCCCTAGTTCTGACGAACTACTAATGTGTAGTTCTTTATGAGTATAATATCTATATGTACACATACACATATATAATATATATATGCATGTATATAACTTTTCTTCAGCATTCAGAACAGTTACTATTTTACTGGTATCTTGTACGTTACTGAGAAAAATTGATGTTTGGACATACATTACTCAGTTGTCATTAGGAGGTCTGTCACCCTAACCCAAGCAATACTTTGTCTTTGTGCCATAACTACTAGAAGTTAACTGATGAGGTGGGTATTGTCCTGCAGACATTTGTCCACTGAGAACTCAACAGGCTCCTGCAAGGCCAACAACATTTAATACCTGCTAACATAAGCAGGAAATAAACCTATAGCCTGAAGGGGAAATCTTCAGGCAGTTTCATTACCAAAAGCTTTTGGAAAAAAAAAAAAAAACAGATCCTGATTGTTACTGTCTAAAGAAGAATTTTCATATGGCCACGAGAATCTTTTAGTATTAAACTAAAACAATATCTCATTTGTTTGACTTACAGTATCATGAAAACACCAAGTTCCTAATAATGACAAAATACCATATTCCTGTCTCTTGTATCTTTTTAATGTTCCCATATTCCCCAAAAGTATCTGTAAGCTCTACACAAACATCTGCCTGGTTCCAGCTATATGGTTTAAAAATCTTGTGGCAAATAAATTGTGATCTGTCAAGTACAGAAATACACAATGTCATATAATTGTTTTGCAATTTTTTGCCGTGTTATGATCATGGAAATCTTGCTCAACTATTTCAATACCTCAGACCTGCAGTTTTATCTATTGGGCCAATTTATTTCCAAAGTAACTCATTGAAAATCAATGGGGTTACTCCAGAGATGGATTTGGCACAATAAGCGCATCTTTCACTGACAGCACAGCTGTTGCATAGAAACGTAACTATTATCTTATGCAAATAAAAGGCCTTTCACCCCTCAGTGATGTTGAATTCTCATGATAGGGAGAACTGGTGCCTTGAAGCTATAGTGTTTCAAGCTGTTACTCTGTCAACTTTTATAAGCTAAGTGGATTCAGTAATGTTTAATATTTAAATGGGAGACCACTAGGAAAAAAAAAAAAAAAAAAAAAAAAAAAAAAAACTAAATATAGCACAATCAATCTACTTTAGTACTTGCATAAAAATTTTCAGAACTTGACTTTTTATCAGTAATTTATCAAATTGGTCTGCTTAAATTCTTCCTTTTCTTTTAGGGCTCCTTGTTCAGACCTTATGGCCTCAGAGTTAGCTGAGTGTCTTAGAGGAGTGGGCCTGTGACCATCACAACACAACAGACAAGAGACTTTCTATTACAAGCAACCCCACTGGCAGAAGAATAAAATGCTAAATGCTGTTTTACTGGTCATTAGTAATATGCCATGAGTGATTAAGAAGCTGTTCTGATGCAACTGAAAGAAACCCACAGCAGAACTGATGAGTAAGTAGATCTTATACCTACTTAAATCCAGTGAACGAGAACTGAGAAATGCATTTATAGTAGATAGAAATCACCTGTAACTTGTATGTTTCCTTTCTTGGGTGCACTGAAGGGATAAGACATGGTTAGATGGAAGTCTATGGCAGTCTTTGTGTCATCACTTTGCAGTATGCACATTTGTGCATCTAACTATTCAGTTTCTGGTTAACTATATGGTTGTTTGAAATCTGGTATTTCTGACTGTGAAGATTATTCTTTGTCTGGTTTATTGTCTGAAGACTGCTGATATTTACACTCAGACCAAGAAAGCCAGAGAATAACCCAAGTGAAGTGCATTCCGTTCTTTAAGTTCTATTGACCCATCCTTCCGTACTATGAATTTGGACAGGATCCAGTGCAGGATCCTTTTATAGTTCTTTATTGTCTAGGAAGCCTTCTGTCTAGGAAGACCTTTAAAAGCCTTCTCTATAGGATGACCTTAAGACCTTTCTTCAAAAGGTTTTTAGAAGCTTTAGTGTAGGTAGGAATCACAAAGGTAACTAATTATCAGGACTACTACAAACTGTGCAAAGAAAACCAACCTGCTATTGTCTTCTACTTCATGCAGTTTAATAGAAAGCGTAAAGTCTTAGCATGCAGTGTTGTGTCTTCATTCAGGAATGAACCCTTAGAACTGTACATTTACTTCTTATTGGCAGAAATGGTTTCAATGAAATCAGTGAGTCTACTTGAGGCTACTACACCACAGTAATAGCCTTTGCCAGAATAGGATCTGTTCAGGTCTGAGCTGTTCGAGTTACCACAGCTTGTATGCAAGTTCCTTTGGCCAGTGACACTAAACAGAATACTCTATGGATCCCACCTCTCATATCCTAACACATAATTCGTATTTCCAGCCTCACTGTAAGCATCTACCCCTGAAATGCCTGAACTGGAGAGGGGGTATCTGGTTTGAAGTTTGTCATTATCTTCTTCATCCTCAGTTCTTTCCTGGTAACCATTTTTCATTAGCCAGACTCAAGGTTTCAGGCAACTGTTATATCAATCCCTTTGTATTGCCAGCAGGAACTCAAGTGGAATAGAATAAAAATGTGAGGTAGCTATCTGAAAAAGTGCAGTACGTGCACATTTTTAGTATAATAATATAATGTAGCAATTTGTGCAGGAAAAGTTCTGCCATGTAGAAAAGCATTAACTCAAGCTGCATAGTACTGAGTCTCTGTCTGAACCCACTTACATCTGTTTCACATTAGTTTAATTTGACTTCAGTACAATTACTCCTGAATCATAGTCATGGGAGAATTACAATCTGGCCTTTAGTTTTTCCATGATGTCTCCAAAGAATCCTCATAAGATCAAAGTCTGATATGTGACAAAAATAGAAAGCTTGATTAATAAAAACAAGCCACCAAATTCATTTTAGAGCAGTACTGTTCTCTCTTGTCATTTTTCTTTAAGATTTCTTACTAGATAGCTACATGAAGCTTTACCTTAGCAGGTTGATAACTTTCCTCTATATTAAACAGGAAATTTGGGGTTAGCCTTCAGAGATACCTATGTTCCTTTGCCATTCACACCACTAGCAGAGTCACGAAGGGGAGGGTGGGTGCAGAAGACCATCAAGCCTGGCGGTGGCTTTCAGCACCCTGGACAGTTGAAGCTCCCCAGCAGCTCCTGGCCAAGGGATGGAGGCAAGAGGGAGCTGAGCGGCTCCCAGCTCCCTGCTGCATGAGCTGCCTGGCCCTGGGCGCTGATTTTCATGTCCCAGGTGACAGTCTGGCCTGCCAAGACAATGCAGTGCCAATGCAGAGGCAATGCAGATTTTCTAATGCAATGCAGGCACAGAAGAGTTGCACACAAAATATCTGGACAGGGAAAGTGGGGACTATGGATGAAGGGAAGTGCATATCGGAAAAATACTAACAGGATTTGGCATAAGTAGAAAGAGAATGGAAAAACCCAAAAGCTTGTCATGTGATTGAAGGACTGGAGAATAAGTGACATGAAAATGGCAAGGAATAGTGGGTGGGACACAGACTCCTCAGCTTTAAAGGAGAATGGTGGATAAGTGAGAGGATGTGTTTAATGTGCCACTGAAATATATTAAATCACATCTGTGCACATAGGAGTCATTCAAGGGATAGTCTACAATTGCACTACAATTGGAGTAGATCAAGGAAAATAAAACCAAATAACATGATTTTGCATATATGCTTGTTCCTCTAATATTTATTTGTTTAATGCCTACAGATATAAGAAATACACTTATAAAGCTTTGTACTTAGATCTTGTGGGGATCTTGGGCAAGGCTTCATAATAGTCCTTACTGCTGTATAGCCTGACTATTTTCTCCCTAAGCTGCAGGACTAGTAGAACTAATCCAGCCACTTGCTTATACTTTGATCCACCTTCCAGTAGATATGACAGCAACCTTATCAACCAGTAGGGCAGGGGCCATACACACCAAAGAAGTTAATGCCAGTCAGAAGCGTTGTCTTACCACCCATTTTAACAAAAATTTTCACCATTTCTTAGAATCAAGCATGCCAGTAACCACAGCTGTTCCTTTCAGTGTTTTTCAATGAAGTGCATCATCCTACCAGCCTATTAAATGTGGGGATTAACGCAGCTACAGAACAGTTAAAATAGGGAGGAACAGTCTGCACAGACACCATTCATTGTGACCAGTCCTCCTACAGCTTTTGGTTGTGCCTATTTCTTTTCTACTCTGAACAGCAGGGAAAAAAAGAACCTATACTGAGCATTTAAAGAGCTGACTACAACTCTTGCATTAATTATCATCACTTTTACAGTACTCAGAAGAGCTTTACTACTTTCTAAATTAAGTAACATATTTTTCACATGGCTCATGTAGTAAGAAGCTGTTCCCAAAATATGCAAGTGATGGTATTTAGCATGGAACTGTGGAAAAGGGAATGAGATCAGGCTTTCTTTTCTGTTTCATTCCCAGAACTCTCCCCTACATTCCCCCAGCTTTGTAGCTGAGCACGTGTCATAGCCGAGCCACACCACACAGATGTAGAACTTTTGCAGTCAGTAGTTTAGCCATTGTATGAAGGGTAACACTCAAAATTCCCTAGGGCTCTCTCTCTGCACACCACTGGCACCTTTAGTGCTGGGTCTCTTGGGAAAAAAAGACTTTGAAATAGGATGATATTTCAAGCAAAATCAAATCAATAAGTTATTATTCTGTTGTAGGAAGAGTGGGGGCTATGTTGTGAGTGCAAATTAGAAATTACTAATATTTATTACAGAAACAGTATGCCAGGCACTGTAATAATAAAGAGAAAAAATGTTTCCTGATGCAATATCTTAATATACTAGCAAGGAAAAAGATCTATTCCCACATTTCTGAAGATGCATCACCTAGCAGTAATTTGAGTTTTGAGGCATCCCAATTTGAGCGTCTACACAAATCATACACATATATATAGCCATGAATAAGAAGTACAAACACAAACTCATGAGTGGAATCTAGTGAACTTGGTAAAAAAAGAAAGTAATGAAATGACAAGATTCATCCGAGTATATAATGTCACTATTTACAAAAACTACCCTGATGATCATATTCGCCATTTCATTAACTCTTTCATAGTTTATTGTGAGATACGATATAGTGGGATTACAACAGTTTAGATGTAACATGGCAAGAGACTGCAGTGCTATTCACACATGGCATACTCTCACCAAAGTGAGAAGCTCACTGTGAATCAACCCATAGGCAGTGGCTTCTCACAGTTAGCAGATCTGCTACAGCCCACAGACCAACAGGTGACATGCATTTCATTTTGCTACCCATGAAAAGAAATGTGTCACCCTATATAATTACAGTAAGCTTCTGGACTATGTGTGTAGTCTGGGGATATAAAGGTATGATGAGGTTATGTAAATTGGGAATTGTACTGAGGTAACATGTCTATGCTAAAGAATAGAAAAATGTATAAACTTCCTAAACTAACAACTGCAGGTTTGCTACAAGCAGCCTCCTTTGTACATTGAGATTTTGAATGCATATATTATTTACACGTTTCATGGAGTAATTCAGGAATGCATTGCTATGGCTCTAAAGCAGGTGCAGTAACTTCTGTATGTAAAATATAGAAAAAAATCTTTGGATCTTCTTTTTAAAAGGAGACATAAACCATTACTTTTTTTTTTTTTTTTTTCATCTTTACATTGTATTTGTCCCATTTAGTAGTTCTAATTTGCTTCATTGCTATACAAACAACACAATGTGGGTAAGCTCTAGTTCAGAGATTTAACATGGTTGTTGAACAGACAGATCAAAATTACTTGTACTAAAAAATGCATGTACAACTCAGATAAGCACTCTTTCTCTTTTATTGTCACAAAGAAATAGTTTCACAAGGCTGTCTATTAAAGGAAAGATCTCCCCCTCATTTAGAACACTTCTTTGAAATACTAAAGAGTATTGGGGATTGGTGACTGCTTTATTACAGCAGCTGTCAACCAAAGCTTTCAAAAGTGACAAGTCGACTGGGACCTCCCCCAATAGTCAGGACTGTCGATAAATGATGGAGACCTGTAAGATACATCATCTTAATTAGTTATCTATAAAGACAGTGGTAAAAATTGACCCCATTGTAGAGTTCAAAAGTAGTGTAAAACTGTACATTTATGGTGCAAGCTTTCTGAATGCCAAGCCGGAACTCAGTGCAGCTATGATATAAATGTTAACAGAAATTTGATGCTACTAATATTAGATGCCGCTAAATATATAAACAGGCGTGGAAGTTTGCCATTACAGATCCCTGCTAGACAGATCAATAACTCATCTTTGCCAATGCCTGTACTTGATTCTTCAAGGAGAAACATAATACAGATAATTCTGTTTTCTTTAGCATCTTCACACTGGTTATCTGAAAACACATCTCTAGCAAAAGTGAATCATGGAAACCTTTTAGAATAAACATTATTGTGACCATTTACAGATGAAGATATTGGTATATAGAATGTTCTAGCATCTCATTTAATTTCATTAGAATCTTGAATAGAGTGAAAAATGAAAATGAGATTTTCCAAAGCCCAAACACTTAGTCAGAAAAAGAAAGTAAATTTATGATGTAAGAACCCCAATTGGTATATTGAAAACTACTGCTAAAAACATAATATATGAATCAAGACATAATATATGACATAATATAATATATGACATGATATAAGACATAATATATCAAAATATAATATATGAATCGGTTGTTCTCTGGATACCCAGTACCCTGAGCTGGTGGAAGGGGATGGGGAGCAGGATGTGGCCCTCACTATCTACGAAGAACTGTTTGGTGACCTGCTACGGCACTTGGATGTGCACAAATCAATGGGGCCAGATGGGATCCACCCAAGGGTACTGAGAGAACTGGCAGAGGAGCTGGCCAAGCCACTATCATTTATCAGCAGTCCTGGCTATCGGGGGAGGTCCCAGTCGACTGGCAGCTAGCAAATGTGACGCCCATCTACAAGAAGGGCCGGAGGGCAGACCCGGGAAACTACAGGTCTGTCAGTTTGACCTCAGTGCCAGGGAAGCTCACGGAGCAGATCCTCTTGAGAGTCATCACACAGCACTTGCAGGGCAAGCAGGCGATCAGGCCAAGTCAGCATGGGTTTATGAAAGGCAGATCCTGCTTGACGAACCTGATCTCCTTCTATGACAAAGTGACACGCTGGGTGGACGAGGGAAAGGCTGTGGATGTGGTCTACCTTGACTTCAGCAAGGCTTTTGACACTGTCTCCCACAGCATTCCCCTCAAGAAACTGTCTGCTCTTGGCTTGGACTGGTGCACGCTTCGTTGGGTTAGAAACTGGCTGGATAGCCGGACCCAAAGAGTAGTGGTGAATGTAGTCAAGTCCAGTTGGAGGCCAGTCACTAGTGGCATCCCCCAGGGCTCAGTGCTGGGGCCGGTCCTCTTTAATATCTTCATCAATGATCTGGACAAGGGCATTGAGTGCACCCTCAGTAAGTTCGCAGATGACACCAAGTTAGGTGCATGTGTCAATCTGCTCAAGGGTAGGAAAGCTCTGCAGGAGGATCTGGATAGGCTGGACCGATGGGCTGAGGTCAACTGCATGAAGTTCAACAAGGCCAAGTGCCGGGTCCTGCACCTGGGGTGCAATAACCCCAAGCAGAGCTCCAGGCTGGGAGATGAGTGGTTGGAGAGCTGCCAGGCAGAGAAGGACCTGGGAGTGATGGTGGATAGTCGGCTGAATATGAGCCAGCAGTGTGCTCAGGTGGCCAAGAAGGCCAACGGCATCCTGGCTTGTATCAGAAACAGTGTGACCAGCAGGGCTAGGGAGGTGATCGTCCCCCTGTACTCAGCTCTGGTGAGGCCGCACCTCGAGTACTGTGTTCAGTTTTGGGCCCCTCGCTACAAGAAGGACATCGAGGTGCTTGAGCAGGTGCAGAGAAGGGCGACGAAGCTGGTGAGGGGTCTGGAGAACAAGTCCTACGAGGAGCGGCTGAGGGAGCTGGGCTTGTTCAGCCTGGAGAAGAGGAGGCTCAGGGGCAACCTTATCGCTCTTTTTAGGTACCTCAAGGGAGGCTGTAGCGAGGTGGGGGTTGGCCTGTTCTCCCACGTGCCTGGTGACAGGACGAGGGGGAATGGGCTAAAGTTGTGCCAGGGGAGTTTTAGGTTAGATGTTAGGAAGAACTTCTTTACTGAAAGGGTTGTGAGGCATTGGAACAGGCTGCCCAGGGAAGTGGTGGAGTCACCATCCCTGGAAGTCTTTAAAAGACGTTTAGATGTAGAGCTTAGGGATATGGTTTAGTGGGGACTGTTAGCGTTAGGTCAGAGGTTGGACTCGATGATCTTGAGGTCTCTTCCAACCTAGAAATTCTGTGATTCTGTGAAGACATACACGTATACGTTACTAGATTTTATTTGGTAAAATACACACCCCTTCCAGCAGTTCATCTCTTGCAAAATACGCTATGCATAAAACTACCTTCTCTCTCAATTACCACAAATATCAATAAATTATGCACGCTGGCTACTTGAGCTATAAATCAGAACTCTATATTATTTTCTGGCAACATAGCATCATCCTTTAATTATAATTAATATCTCATTCTTGATTTTGTAACAGTCTAAAAGGAACAAATCATAAAAGCTCTTTAATTTTTCATATTATGTAATCACAGAAATCTATACCTGTCAATTTATCCTTGTATGTCAACTTCATTTTTCTCACTCCCATAGTTCTCTTTGTCTTTTCAATCTTTATTTCACCATCTTGAAGAGCTGTAGCCAAAACTGAAACACAGACATGCTCATTAAAAATCTACTACAACTTTTACTGCTTTCCCTTGCTTTTTCACACAGTAACATATTTGTTTCTCTCCTAACTGGTTAAAGACATGTATTCAAGGCAAACTGCAGAAAATCTGGGATCTTGTTGTCTACCCATTACTTACAGGAAACTCACTGAAGCAGTGAAATAAGTATTCAAGCACTGACAAACCCTGAAATGAAAGAAATGGTATTTGACTCCTGAACATCTTTTTTTCTGCTTCAGAGGTGTGACATCTTTATGGAAGATAGGATTTGGTTTGGCTCTGTTGCATTCTGATTTTGGATAGATATTTAAACAAGTTTGTTTTTTCTTAAAAAAAAATATTAATAAATTACAAAACAACAACCTTTAAGATGCAGCAAATATGTGCCTTCATGAAATTTTCAAAAATGAATAATATTTAAGGTTTGGCTTGAGCAATCATGTTGCTAAAGCACAGATCTATTTTTGGGCTATTTTATCCTCTACCATCACATTCATTATTCATTAATCAGGGGTTAGTAATAAAAGGCAGTCAACTTGTTTTTGTTAGCAGTTGTTTCTGATTCACACATTGCAGTAGGAGGAAATCCAGCTGTTGCAAAAAATCGGATACACAACAGTCTGACAGCCCATAGCATCTTCAGAGCTGCAGAGGCTGCCATGGGAACTGACTCACTTTTTCAGACAAAAGTAAACTGATATAGCTACATGTTTCATTATTTTGGAGAATCGAGTTTTCAGATCAGTATCACTGCAGCAGCCACAACACAAAAACACAAAAAACATGAACTCTTTACCAGTAGAGTGATCCACACAAACTTATTGAAATCCAAAAGAAATGGCCACTGAGATCTGCAAATGAAAATTACAGAAAAATAAATAAACAAAACACTCTGGTTCTATTTTCAGTAAATGAAATGGCAATCATTTTCTTTTTACACACACCCCAAAAAAAATATGAAAGGGCTGAATTATTCTCAACCCCACTTCTGATTTTTTAAATCAAAGATTTTGCTATTGCCTCAAAATTACTGAAAGGACCATCTTTTCTTCAGACAATTCCAGAGCAACAAGGAAAACATCTCCACACTTGCTAGTCTAAAGACAACAGTCTTACACAGTCTTGTGTTCACCTCCATTTTGTTTTCAGGAGGAGTGCTTTACTTTATGTGTGTCATCTTCTTTTCTCAGGTATTTTATTCCACCTTAAAAAGTGCTGATGTTGTTAAGGCCAGGAACAACTAAGGCTATATAAAACTTGCATTAAATTTTAACAAATCAAATAACTAGTGCCTTAAACTGCTACCTCCTCAATCCCTAGACTTAGAAGAGTGATTAACAATACCACACCTCCAGTAAATTCAATAGAAATTCCCTCCTTGTAACTTCTGCCAGAGTGAAAAGAACCTGCTAATATTTTCCAGCTTGTGTTATTTATTCATGTTATACTTACTGGGTACTTACTGAAGAGTGTGTTGTTCTGTGGCTGGCAGGTGTCTCAGATCTTTACAGATGAAGGACATTGGTCCTTGTCAATGAGACAGAAAGAGCTTAGTCCACAACAGTTTCTCCAGAAATCCTTCCAGAGTTCCAATAAAACTGAAAGATGAAAAAGAGAATTGCATGGGGAAGAGGAATATGACCAAGCTCAAGGTGAAACCAAACAACCAGAAAACTGTTAACATAGAAAAGAGGAAAACAATCCAAGTAGTGACAGGTCTGTTAGTTTGACCTCAAAGTTATTCAGGGATATACTTTAAAGAAAACAGAAACCCAGGACGCGTGGAAGTAATTAGTAAGTGAAATACGACCCAACTGGGTTTTATTAATAGTTGATCATGTCACACTACTTGAACACTGTCGTGGTTTAACCCGGCTGGCAGCTAAACACCACGCAGCCGTTCGCTCACCCTCCCCCCTCCCTCTCTGGGACGGGGGAGAGAAATGGAAAGTGAAGCCCGTGAGTTGAGATAAAGACAGTTTAATAAGACAGGAAAATAATAGTAATAATAATAATAATAATACAATGATGATAATACTACTAATAATAATAATATGTACAAACAAGTGATGCACAATGCAATTGCTCACCACCCGCTGACCGATGCCCAGCCTAACCCCGAGCAGTCCGGCCCCCTCCCCCCGGCTAGCCACCCCTATATATTGTTTAGCATGACGTCAGATGGTATGGAATACCCCTTTGGCTAGTTCGGGTCACCTGTCCTGGGTCTGTCCCCTCCCAGCTCTTACTGCACCCCCAGCCTGCCTGTTGGCAGGACAGAGCAAAAGTCTGAGGTGTCCTTGGCTTGGTATAAGCACTGCTCTGCAACAATTAAAACACTGGGGTGTTATCAGCACTCTTCTCATCCTAAGCCAAAACACAGCATTCCACCAGCTACTAGGAAGAAAATTAATTCTGTTCTAACTGAAACCAGGACATCTATCCACCCCTTATTCCATACCATTTATGTCATGCTCAGGTTACACTCTTTTCCATACATTCTAATTAGTCACCTATAGTAGTCATGGTAGTGGTAACATACAGTATTATATAGCAATTAACATGGTACAATTCAGTTCATGGGCTATTCTCACCCAGTATTAAATCTCCTTGAGGTACACACCGGACCTCTCCGTTCTTTTGCATCACCCACCAAGTGTATCCAGGTCCCTGAGCGAAAACAATTCCACGAATGGGTTTGCCTTTTCCTGAGGCAGGAGTAGCCCAGACTGTTTTACCCAGCATATTTTTTACATGCACTACAGGAACTTTATCCCCATCTACAGTACGTAACAGGTTTGATTGGGCAGGTCCAGCTCGGTTGGCAGATCCCCTAGTATTGACTAGCCAGGTGGCCTTTGCCAAATGCGTATCCCAGTTTTTGAATGTCCCAGCGCCCATTGCTTTCAATGTAGTCTTTAACAGTCCATTGTATCGTTCAACTTTCCCGGAGGCTGGTGCATGATAGGGGATGTGATACACCCACTCAATACCATGTTCTTTGGCCCAAGTGTCTATAAGGTTGTTTCGGAAATGAGTTCCATTGTCTGACTCTATTCTTTCTGGGGTACCATGTCGCCATAGGACTTGCTTTTCAAGGCCCAGGATAGTGTTCCGGGCGGTGGCATGAGGCACAGGATATGTTTCCAGCCATCCGGTGGTTGCTTCCACCATTGTAAGTACGTGGCGCTTGCCATTGTGAGTTTGAGGGAGTGTGATGTAATCAATCTGCCAGGCCTCTCCATATTTATATTTCAGCCATCGTCCTCCATACCAAAGAGGCTTTGACCGTTTGGCTTGCTTGATTGCAGCACATGTTTCACAGTCATGAATAACCTGTGCTATAGCGTCCATGGTCAGGTCCACCCCTCGATCACGAGCCCATCTGTATGTTGCATCTCTACCTTGATGGCCTGAGGTGTCATGGGCCCATCGGGCTATAAATAATTCACCTTTATGCTGCCAATCCAGATCCACCTGAGCTACTTCAATCTTAGCAGCCTGATCCACCTGCTGGTTGTTTTGATGTTCTTCAGTAGCCCGATTCTTGGGCACATGAGCATCTACGTGACGTACTTTCACAGCCAGGTTCTCTACCCGAGCAGCGATATCTTGCCACAATGCAGCAGCCCAGATGGGTTTGCCCCTACGCTGCCAGTTGTTTTGCTTCCATTGCTGTAACCATCCCCACAGGGCATTTGCTACCATCCATGAATCGGTGTAGAGATAGAGAACTGGCCATTTTTCTCATTCAGCAATGTCTAAAGCCAGCTGAATGGCCTTCACTTCTGCAAACTGACTCGATTCACCTTCTCCCTCAGCAGCTTCTGCAACTCGTCGTGTAGGACTCCATACAGCAGCCTTCCATCTTCGATGCTTCCCCACAATACGACAGGACCCATCAGTGAACAGGGCATATTTCTTTTCATTTTCT
Organism: Netta rufina; assembly: GCF_964035555.1. Taxonomy (NCBI): domain Eukaryota; kingdom Metazoa; phylum Chordata; class Aves; order Anseriformes; family Anatidae; genus Netta; species Netta rufina. Next base: position 47,085,409 of record NC_140128.1, read on the forward strand.
GGTAACTGGTTGTACAGTGGGGCTTCTTCAGCACGACCCACCTCCTCCTCTGATGATATCCCAAAGTATTTGCCTTCTGGCCAGTTCATAATCACTTCCAATATTCCTGGGCAACTGGGGTTTCCTATTCGAGCCCGCTGAGTAATCAGTGCAACCCACTTGCTCCACGTAGCATCAGTTGCATGATGTGTAGAAGAGACCCTTCCCTTGAACATCCAGCCTAGTACCGGCAATCGGGGTGCCAGGAGGAGCTGCGCTTCAGTACCGACCACCTCTGAAGCAGATCGAACTCCTTCATATGCTGCCAGTATCTCCTTTTCAGTTGGAGTATAGCGGGCCTCAGACCCTCTGTATCCCCGGCTCCAAAACCCCAGGGGCCGACCTCGAGTTTCCCCAGGTTCTTTCTGCCAGAGGCTCCAGGTGGGGCCGTTCTCCCCGGCTGCAGTGTAGAGCACATTCTTTACATCTGGTCCTGTTCGAACTGGCCCAAGGGCTACTGCATGGACTATTTCCTGCTTAATTTGTTCAAAGGCTTGTCGTTGTTCAGGGCCCCATTCAAACTCATTCTTCTTACGGGTTACTTGGTAGAGCGGGTTTACAATCAGACTGTAATTTGGGATGTGCATTCTCCAAAACCCCACAACACCTAGGAAAGTCTGTGTTTCTTTTTTGTTAGTTGGTGGAGACATAGCTGTTATTTTGTTGATCACATCCATTGGGATTTGACGACGTCCATCTTGCCATTTTATTCCTAAAAACTGGATCTCTCGTGCAGGTCCTTTGACTTTATTTTGTTTTATGGCAAAACCGGCTTTCAGAAGGATTTGGACTATTTTCTTCCCTTTCTCGAAAACTTCCTCTGCTGTGTCACCCCACACAATAATGTCATCGATGTACTGCAGGTGTTCAGGAGCTTCCCCCTGCTCTAGTGCAGACTGGATCAGCCCATGGCAAATGGTAGGGCTGTGTTTCCACCCCTGGGGCAGTCGATTCCAAGTATATTGGACTCCCCTCCAAGTGAAAGCAAACTGTGGCCTGCACTCTGCTGCTAGAGGGATGGAGAAAAATGCATTAGCGATATCAATTGTGGCGTACCACTTGGCTGCCTTCGATTCAAGTTCATACTGAAGTTCCAGCATGTCCGGCACTGCAGCACTCAGTGGTGGCGTCACTTCGTTCAGGCCACGATAGTCCACTGTTAGTCTCCACTCGCCATTAGACTTTCGCACTGGCCATATGGGACTATTGAAAGGTGAATGAGTCTTGCTGATCACTCCTTGGCTCTCCAATTGACGAATTAGCTTATGGATGGGAATCAGGGAGTCCCGGTTAGTGCGATATTGCCGCCGGTGCACAGTTGTGGTAGCGATTGGCACTTGCTGTTCTTCGACCCTCAGCAACCCCACAACAGAGGGGTCCTCTGAGAGACCAGGCAAGGTAGATAATTGTTTAATGCCCTCTGTCTCTAAGGCAGCTATACCAAAAGCCCACCGGAACCCTTTTGGGTCCTTGCAATATCCTCTTCTGAGATAGTCTATGCCAAGGATACATGGAGCATCCGGGCCAGTCACAATACGGTGCTTTTCCCACTCATTCCCAGTCAGACTCACTTCAGCCTCCAATACAGTCAACTGCTGAGATCCCCCTGTCACTCCACAAATATAGATGGGCTCTGGTCCTTTATAGCTCGATGGCATTATAGTGCATTGTGCACCGGTGTCTACTAAAGCCTTATACTTCTGTGCGTCTGATGTGCCAGGCCATCGAATCCACACAGTCCAATAAACTCGATTATCCCTTTCCTCCCCCTGGCTGGAGGCAGGGCCTCCCTAATCCTGGTCGGAATCTTCTTCGTTTCTGTGTTTGAAGGACTGTCTGCTGGAAGTTGGAGCAGCAAACTTTTCAGAGAATCCCTTCTTCCTGATTGTTTTCTTTTGCAACTCACGTACCCGTGCCTCTAGGGTCGCGGTAGATTTTCCATCCCATTTTCTCATGTCCTCTCCATGGTCTCGTAAGTAAAACCACAGGGTAGCACGGGGTGAGTACCCACCATATCGTCTTCCTTGTGTGGATGAACGACTACCCCTAATAGCTGAGACACTGCTCTGTACAGGTACGGAGGAGAATAATCTCTCTTCAAGTTGGTGAACCTTTTCAGAAAGTTTCTCCACAGTGTTCTCTTTTGGTCGGTGGACACTGGTTGGTTCAGGTGGGGATGAAGATAGATTCTCTTTAAGTTGGTGGAACTCTTCAGAAAGTTTCTCCACAGCTGAGACGCAGGCCTGTAAGGAAGAGGAGAGACTTTCTTCGTACTGCCGGAGTTGTTTAGCCACTTCATCCACTGTGGGTTCCTCATCCTCTTTCCAGGCCATTATTGCCAATGAGCTGGCATATGATGATGGTGCACTCCGTACAAACTTCCGCCACATGGGTCGCGTACACCTGACTTCATCTGGATCTTTGGATGTTTGTCTGAGGTCTGGATCCTCATAAATCACTTCCCGTACGGCTAATTCCCTCAGGTACTGGATTCCCTTCTCCATAGTGGTCCACTTGCCTGGTAGACATAAAAGTTCTTCCTTGAAGGGATACCTTTCCCTCACAGCTGAGAGGAGACGCCTCCAGAGGCTGTGAGATTGTGCTCCATCTGCAATTGCTTTGTCAATGCCTGCATCTCTAGCAAGGGATCCCAGTCGCTTGGCTTCCCTGCCATCTAATTCCACACAATTGGCTCCAGTGTCCCAGCATCGGAGCAGCCAGGTGACAAGCTGCTCACCTATACAGCGACCAAAATCTTTTCGCACATCTCGTAACTCACGCTCGTTTAGGCTTCGGGTAGTTACTGTTGATTTTTCGGCATCCTCATCTTCCTCCTCCTGAACCCTTGATGGCCCAGCGTCGTCGTCGTCTCCGTCGTCTCTATACCTAGATTTGGTGGAAGATTCTCTGCGTTCTAAACGACCTGAATCTCTATACCATTTTTTCACCTTCTCTACAGGGGCAGCTTGCACTGCTACTGCTCGTTTCTCTGACCTTGTTACAGGGTCTGCCACAGAGGTTGGAATACCCTCCGCAGGGTCAACTTGCACTGCTACAGCTCGTTTCTCTGACCCAGCTACAGGAGCTGGAGCGGCTGCAGGAGCTGAAGCAGCTGCAGGAACCGGAGCTGGAGCAGCTGCAGGAGCTGGAACTGGAGCGGTTGCAGGAACCGGAGCTGGAGCGGCTGCAGGAACCGGAGCTGGAGCGGCTGCAGGAACCGGAGCTGGAGCGGCTGCAGGAGCTGGGACTGGAGCAGCTGCAGGAACCAGAGCTGGAGCAGCTGCAGGAGCTGGGACTGGGGCGGCTGCAGGAGCTGGGACTGGGGCGGCTGCAGGAGCTGGGACTGGAGCGGCTGCAGGAGCTGGGACTGGAGCGGCTGCAGGAGCTGGGACTGGAGCGGCTGCAGGAACTGGGACTGGAGCGGCTGCAGGAACTGGGACTGGAGTGGCTGCAGGAGCTGGGATTGGAGCATCTGCAGAAGCTGGGACTGGAGCGGTTGCAGAGTCCACCGTAGGGGTCACAGTGGCCGTTGGATCTGTCACGGGACTTGGAGTGGCCGCAGGGTCTGTCACTAAGTTGACAGCAGTATCAATGGCAGCTCGATAGGCATGAGCCAGGCCCCAGCATGTTACAATGATTTGTGTTACTTTGGAACTTCCCGAATCGCGACACCTTTTATTCAAGCATTCTGCCAGTTTTTGAGGATTTTGCACTTGTTCAGGGGTGAATTTCCAAAACACTGGGGGTGCCAACTGGTCTAGATGCCTGCCCATATCCTCCCATACTCCCTGCCACCCACAACTATACTGCCTCCGGGCAGATCTCCGGATGAGCTTCCTAAGTAGTTGTTTAACTTTAAGCAGAACCTGAAGTGCATTCAGGAGGCAGAACAACAGGACTATGCTGGTCTGAGTATCCCAAGGATATTCAATATCTTGGAGAGCTATTGTAATAAACTCGGAGGATAAGAGGGTGGTGAAGGAGGAAGGGAGAGTGATCAAGGAGGGTACAGGGGTGGTGAAGGAGAAAGGGAGAGTGATCAAGTAAGAAAAATTATCTTCCCCTTTCCCCTCCACAGATTGACTCCCTAATGAAAAAAGGCAACAGATACAATTGCTAATAGTTTCCAAAATACAGTTTCCAAAGTATAGAATCGAAGATGTTACTGAGTACAAATACCAGGTTAGAGTCATGGCCAGATATTTCATCATCTCATAAGCCACTGATACAACACACAGTACCATAATGGTCTGAAACCAGGGCCCAGAGAGGATAAACAACATGACAGAGAGCACATACGGAAAATAACGTGCTATAATACTCAATTTGGAAAACAGGCGCAGCACAGTTGAGATTAAAGCAATCAGCATTATGACAAGTGACTATTAAGCAGGTCTAATACTTATACCAATTTTAGTTTAACACACTCTGGTCAGATCTGCCGTTATCTCAACCTTTCGGGCCCCACGTTGGGCGCCAAAAAGACTGTCGTGGTTTAACCCGGCTGGCAGCTAAACACCACGCAGCCGTTCGCTCACCCTCCCCCCTCCCTCTCTGGGACGGGGGAGAGAAATGGAAAGTGAAGCCCGTGAGTTGAGATAAAGACAGTTTAATAAGACAGGAAAATAATAGTAATAATAATAATAATAATAATAATACAATGATGATAATACTACTAATAATAATAATATGTACAAACAAGTGATGCACAATGCAATTGCTCACCACCCGCTGACCGATGCCCAGCCTAACCCCGAGCAGTCCGGCCCCCTCCCCCCGGCTAGCCACCCCTATATATTGTTTAGCATGACGTCAGATGGTATGGAATACCCCTTTGGCTAGTTCGGGTCACCTGTCCTGGGTCTGTCCCCTCCCAGCTCTTACTGCACCCCCAGCCTGCCTGTTGGCAGGACAGAGCAAAAGTCTGAGGTGTCCTTGGCTTGGTATAAGCACTGCTCTGCAACAATTAAAACACTGGGGTGTTATCAGCACTCTTCTCATCCTAAGCCAAAACACAGCATTCCACCAGCTACTAGGAAGAAAATTAATTCTGTTCTAACTGAAACCAGGACAAACACCTTGAAACAAATTTAATACAGTGGGCCTAATCTACCTATGTTTCAACATTATAGAGTATTATGGGAAATTGTTGCTTAAGGTGCAGAACATGAGAATGAATACAAGTACTGACAGGTTTTATTAATAGGTAAATTACAGGGATTAGAGAGAGGTTACTGGTGCTGGTCCTTGAAGACCAGCCTGGGAACATTTCTGGTATTTGCACAGTACGTTTTTTAAAAGCTAACTGTGCATATTTATAATGTATAGAATATGGGAATGACAGAAGTTGGAAAGTATTGCCAATGTTGAGAAAGAACAGATCACAATTTAGAAGGTACTCATTAGTACTGCAAACTTGTGTGGTACAAATTAGCATAAAATGTATTAGTAGCACCAACTGGAAAGGCATACATTGGAGGACAAGTAAGTATCGTTATTATGAACAGTAGATAATAAAGGAGGAAGAGATATGGGAATATTAACTGAACATGGGAAGTCTTGGAAAAGAAAATTCAGATGAATCAGATAAAGGTTTCTAGAACAGACCACACTAGAACAGATTAGGAAAACAACATGAACTGGGGGAAGGGGAAGTCTAACTCTAGCCACTTCTCAGTGAATAGAAGAACATGAAAAATTATTTAGCATTGAGACTAATACTGGTACAAAATTAACATGCACACATAATGGATTTAAATATTTCTAGTCATCTAAGAAATTAAATATTTGAGCAAACTTTTAAATACCGCTGCAAGACTAAAAGCATAAAACTGTTCAGGCAGAGCTTGAGCAGTTTATGGAAGAGATTTATATGATGTTATTGCCTGTCATTACAGAAAACATCATAGCACATAAGACCTCTCCCTACCCTAGTCATATTTTCCTTTATTTCTATATTCTGCAACTGGTTTGCTTACTGAGAGTAATTTCAACTCCTTCTAGTCTTGTGTGGAATTGCTATACTCCATTATGATATCATTTTAACAGCCATTGATATTCACATTTAATATTAAAAGTCATCCTTTCCTAACTGGTTTCTGTGACAGTACATTAAAAATATGTTTAATTCTATGTTTAGCACTCATCCATATCATGTAATCTGCAGTTTTGATATTTGTTACTCAAAGGATAAGTGTCATTTCTGTTTCTATTGATAAAAAAGCACAGTGCAAAAAGACTCATCCCAAATATGCAGACGAGTGGGCTAACTCTTAAGCATCTCCATTTTTACTACAAGCTATGAATCACTTTAAGGTGACTTAGACTGCAACCTACTCAGGCACCCGAATCAGTGTGTACACAAGGTCACACGAGTCACTGACAGGCTGTAAACAGGCTCTGAGCATCCTGACTCTTGGGTCTGTGAAACATCCATCAAACTGAACTCCCCTTTTCTTTTTGATGCACATAACATGTTTATGGGGATGGGGACGTGTTCTTATACCAAATTCAGGTTCTGTCTCAATTGGAACATGGATATTCCTGAAGTCTTATGATGTCAGTATCAACTCACAAATTTAGTAAATAGCAGATTTTTTTCTTGGAACATAAATTTTAGTTGAAGGAAAGTCATAGACATAGACAATGTAACAGAACATACATACTGTACTTCTTCCTAAGTTGTTTTGTTTTACTGTTAATGAAATGATTCTACAAAAAATTTACTCTTAGATGATTTCATTGCAAGAGTTAAACTTCATACCCTCCATTTTGATTCTTGCCATTTCCTTGCCCGTTGCTTTCTTTCACACATAGTTACAAGCGGTTAAGGTGACAGAAACTGCTATTACTTATGAAACATGGCATGCAAGATATTTTCTCAGTCTGTCATTTTCATCTTCCAGTATGCGTAAACACACAGGCAATGTCATTACAGTGCCTTTTTAATTCAAAATAAAAAAATAAATAATAATAATTAAAAAAAAAAAGATTTCAATTGGGAATTTCAGCCTCTTACTAGTAAAATTGTATTTCACATTCACACACAAAGTCATGTAGATACTGAAAATGTAGGAGTCCACTGTGGAAAATTAGAGTACATATATATCGTGTTCTGTAGGCAATTCTAAAGCTACCCTTGAGAATCCCTCCTCTTGACCTTGTCAAAGCTAAAGGAACTCTCTTGAGTGCACAGGACCCCATTTGTTCAAGCACTTGCATGGATTCACATGCTGCTAGGTGAGTGCGAGCACACTGTAATGGCTGTGTAGAAGGTAGATGGGCCACACCAGATGCCACACTGACATTCATCTGTCTGCCGGCTGTAGGCTGCGTAGACATAAACAACCCATCTTGGCCTAAGCAGGAACACATCCATCGAGTTTAATACAGCTGTGTCATTTATATATGTCAAATTTGAGTCTTATTACTCTGTTATTGAGTGAAATATGAAAATAAGTTTTCATCCTTTTTCTCTTTAATTACTATGAGTAAGCATTTCCATGCGACACAATAGGTATATCTATTAGAGAATAAAACATATCTTATGGTCTAGACAACTGGGTTATGACATTTACATATTTTTTTCCCCTTAAAATTCCAATTACACTGTTAGTTACTGTAGTCTGTATTCTTTAATACCCAATGGTTCAAATAAAGTAATGAGAAAAGAGCAGCTCTCAGGCAGTCAGTACTAAAAAAGAACAGTTTTTCACGTACAAGCCTCCTGTCTGTAAACTTTCATGGGAACAACAGATAAACAGAAAATGACAGTGTAAGAATAAATATAAGCAGATCTTGAGTCACCCCTGCTACTGGTTTTTACATTACAGCCAAGAATAACATCTTCTACAATTTATATGTTTCTTCCCTGCCACATATAAAAAATATTGTTGTATCACAGGGGTAGATGCATGATAAGACTCTGTATAGAACTGAAGAGAAAGAATTGATGTACAGAGTACTTCTGCACAGCAGCTTCCTGAAGGGGCTTTGGTGGTACTCACTTGTATTGCAGGGGAGACCTTTTTTTCCAAGGTGACAAGTAGTATGGTGCTTTAACACTGCTCATAAAAACCTTAATACACCCCTCTAGTTCCTCTCATCTTCTTTGTCACATTCCCTCTTAGTTTAAGCTAGCTCCCTTATTGCATTCTAAATAACAGCATATTAAAATCTGCAGTTTTTAAGACATGGACCATCTCCTCTTAATTGTTTCAGTATCTTCATTCCCAGTAGGGCCCTAGCCTTTACAGAAATCTCTGACTACTGTTGTCATACAAGCAATAACAAAACAACTAAGTGTGATGCCATGAAGAAAGGGAGTCTCCAGCCCTGTCAGAAAATGTAATTTTTGTATTTGTATTATTTTGAAAGTAGCAAAGATACTTCAAGACTACGTGGTTTTATAATGATTTATAATGATTTAAATACCTCTAAGGACCAAGTGACCAAAACACATGCAGCACAATGGCAAACATGAGGCCAAAAAGCATTTTATTTCTTTTCAAGACATTTCATTTTTGCATTCACACTAACTGTGTGAGAGCTACTCCATTTGCCTGACACATGAATTTCCTAAGTAGGTAGCAAAAAAATCTGCTCAGACAGCCTGTTTAAAAGCATTCAGAAAGCACTGCTTCCTCTGATGTTTCAGGGAAACGTTTTCCTTTCTAGACAGTTGTAGAACCGATTGCGAGGGTAACGGTCTGAATGTGCCGGCTGGGGATTGCTGCAAATCAGCAGCTGCCTGCTGCGAGCAGCAGCCAGTGTTTTGGAAGGCTGACACACTGAGGCACAGGCGGGTGACGAAGCTGCACAGATACAGGGCACTGATGCCAAAACTAAGGATCATGGATCTAAATAAAAATTCAAGGAAACCCAGGAGACTTATTTCCATCATAAAGTACACAGTGTGATGAATTTAGGGCTTTTCTACAGGAATTTGGTATGCAGATCTGTTTTGGGGATGTCTTCTGCCTACATATGTAGGGTTACTTTGATAGACAGCTGTAAGGAAAACAGAGCATGAAAGAAAATCAGTGGTTTGAAACAAGTAAAGATTCTCCAAAAAACTGCGGAATTCAATTCTCCAGTGTACATACAAACTATTTCTTCCAAGAAGGTCAAATCCCAGAAATGTGGAGTTCTGATGTTATGAATTGCTCTCTGTCCCAAATGAGACAGTAACTGTTTGAGGTTCTGCCTGACACACACTTTTTCAGGGGAAACCAGGCCTGTGTCTGTGCTAAATGTGCAAAATGAAGTAAGCATCATATGGACAGTTTTCTGTTTTTGACATCCTTTTCTCTAACAACTTTATTTCTTCCACAAAAATACACACTACTCTGATCTTAAGAATGCTGTTTTGTTGCTAAATACTGTTAACTGTAAATTTACTGAACAGTAGGTGTCTGTGTCAGATAATGCACTGGGTTGAGGTAGTATACAAGTAGGTAATGTTACCTATGAGGGTGACAGAGCACTGGAACAGGTTGCCCAGAAATGTTGTGGAGTTTCCTCTGAAGATATTCAAAACCTGCCTGGGTGCCATCCTGCATAATGTGCTCTGGGTGATCCTGTTCAGCAGGGGGGTTGGACTAGATGATCTTCAGAGGTCCCTTCCAACCTCAGCCATTCAGTGATTATGTAATAGCTCTGTAAGCCCATGTCAGGATAGGGACAGGTACCCATCTATGCTTGCCAGTGTGACTCACATAACTTATTCCTGCTGCTTTCATCCTCGCCCACTTCAAAACCATGTTCTGTTGTAATGCATTCCAAGGAAAAGGGAAAATGCCCGCCTGAAAAAGACAGCCAACATCATTCAATGCTGTGTTTCCTCTTTCCAAATTAGGAAAGGACAATTTTTACAGGTTTTGTCATGCTATTTCTTTGACAATGATTGGCTCTCTGCAGCAATTAATTTTATTTATTTCTGAACTTATTTTGATGGATCAAAGTCCATGACTGATTCCATTTCTTTTAGGGTTTATTTTTATTTAGTACACGTTGCAGGACTTAATGTGTGAAAACACAGCTATATAGCTGGGTTACCTTTTAATTACACTTACAGTATGTAAGGACTGCGAGTAAGACCAGTTACAGACACATAAAGCTCTCATATGTGTTGCCATAGGAGGTCAAAAATTTCAGAGCTGGGACATTTCTAGGATGCTGCTGATTGAGAGGGAACTAGTGGGAAATGCTACATTCCCTCAGCGTTGCCTAGAAACCAGGGGAACAGTTGTGATATGTTTCTAAAAACGCTCACATTTGGGTGTTTTAATTATCTACATGGTGGAAAGTATAGGAACAATAGGAGGGACAGTGTGAGAAATACATTATTAGGCTCAGAGAGAACAGACTACTTACTGTGTGTTGGGTACGATACACTGAGAATTCAGGAAACTGAAATTAAGAATTCAGACAGTAAAACAAAAAAAATATTAAATATAAAAATATTACTATGAGCAACTCATTTGGAGAGAGAGATGGAGAGGCATGTTTTCAGTAGGAGGATCTCTGCAGCCAGTACAGCACATTAAAACTAATGGTCAGGATACCACAGAGAGGTGACCTCTCATGCACCTAACATTCTCTGTTGTATCTATCATCAGTTATCTCAACTGGAAACTGTTTTAGGACTGTCTCTACCTCCACAATCTAATGGTTTAACTATGTAAATTATTTCAAAGAAGTCTAAGCCAGAGGCACTGAAAGACGAGAACTAAGGGAACTGATTTCCAAAAACCCTTTCCCCTAATTTTACATGCAATCTGAAATCTGCTTTGGGTAGGGTGGAGAGAGAGAGCAAAAATGAGAGAGCTGTTTGACTCAGGGCCTTTTGGATTTGCAGTTTGTGCACAGAGGAGTTGACAGATCAGATACTCTACATGATACCACTGCCCTACATCCAAAAGAGACATAAGAGAAAAAAAAAAAAAAAAAAAAGCTATCAAAAGAATTGGTTTTGACAAAAAGGTAAGGTATTTGTGGCCTAATGGCTGACAGAAGCCGAAACACCATGAGAACAGACACCTTATGAAAAACAGTTAAGAGGGAATGGGGACCATGAGGCTTTGAACGCATGTATTTCCTCTCCTGTCCTCTCAGATAAATTTTAAACCTACTAACTTTAGAGCTGATTATACAGAAAGTGGTATTAGATTGTCAAAATAATCACTATAATGTGGAGCACAAGAACTAAGGCCACATCCAAAGAGTACCTCACACGGCTAGCAGGAATATCTAAAATTATCACAGACAAAGTAACAAAACCTTGAAGTGAAGCCACAGGCTGCCCACCAACTGTTAGGTATTAGCAAGAAACTTCAGCTATGCACACAACATTCAAAAGTTGGCTACTGGAAAGTTTTCTAAAATATTTGGTAGAAGGTAGTGTCACACAGAAAGTATTGGGCTAGATAAACCCCAGGTTTCGTCCAGCATGAATACGTTTGCCTCCATGACTTCCTGGGAGATTTGAATAAGACAAAAATAAGGAATAAACTGTTTTAAAATGTCCTCTTCCTGTTTTTGCCATGATTGTGAACTACATTAAAACTATTTTCCTGGAGCATAAGAATGGGTAGCAAATCGCATAAACACCTGTATTTAATCTCTAATTCATAGAATATCTGAGATGGAAGGGCCCAGTTAATGATTGTAAGGGAACAATTAATAATTGTTTCCAGATCACGAAGGGGAATGACCTACAGGTATAATGCCTGTACTGTAATTAAAATGCCTTTCCTTTCAACATCTCTTCAACAACTCACATTGAAGTGTGAACAGTTAAATGAAGCACCTTCCTACTGGCGAGAAGAAAAGCAGCGTTTCTTTCATCACAGCAACTTTGCGATTCTCTTTGGATAGGACTAATTACTGAGTGACAACTTCCTAGAATTACTTGTTAATTACAAAACTAAAGAGCTAAAATATCTGTAATTCCTTCGAAATGCATTCATCAGCTAATGCATGGACATTGGTTTTCCACATCTGAAAGAAATACATAGTTCTAATTTTGTTATTAATGAAAGGCGTCACTTTCCTAAGAAACTGACACAAGTACAAAGCTTTTCTTCCTAGACCTCCTCCCTCCAGCTGGAACTAATACCTAGCCTTTTTTGTGGTGCCTGGCTGTGGAGGTGACTCTGTCTGGTCAGGGAGCTTAACTCAAAATGAAGGATTTTCTTGCAAAAACGCTCAGGAGATTTCATGTTGGGTAAAATAGCACCCTACTTGACAAAAAATACAAACTTATCACTTCGTCAAAAATTAAAACAAACACAGCAGCATTGATACTTTCATCAGCGGTAGGATCGAATGCTACTTTCTGAAAGTTGCTGTTTATTTTGAAATTCCGTGCACCACACTAGAAATGCTGTAGGCTCTGTATTTGCCATTCTGTCCTCTAAAATATGAGTGATTTTGAGTAGCTTGGCTTAAGTCGCTCGATGACAGAGAATATTCTTTGACTTCCAGTCAAGCTGCACACAAAACAACCCGCACACCTTTCACTGAGGTGGCAAAACTTCCGCTAGACAGCAGCGTATTGCTCCAAGAGGCTTCTGGCGCTCGGGCACTCCCGTTTATCCAGAGCTAGGGCACTGCCGTACACCCACACGGCGGGGCCTGACCGGGCCGCAGCCCATGCCGGGTGAGCGCCCCCCGCCCCGGGGCCCGCCCCACGCAAGGCCGGTGCTGCGCGGCCCCCGGAGGCCGCGGGCTGGGCGCCGCGCCCCTGCCGTGGCCATGGCAACCCCCGCCCCGCCCGCCCGCCCGCCCGCCGCGGGGGCAGAGCCGCGGCCGCCGCCATCGGGCCGGGGGCTGGGCCCGGCCGCGGCCATGGGCGTCGGGATGGAGAGCGGCGGCGGCGGCAGCAGGCGGGGCCGAGGTGCGGGGCTCGGCGGCGGGGCGGGGGGCGAGGGAACGGGCGGCGGGCGGGGCCTGCCCGATCCGGGGGGCCGCGGCCTGCCCCGGGGCTGCGGGGAGTCGGGGTTTGCCCTGCCGCCGGAGGGCTCCGCTCCGGTGGCTGCCGCGGGCATATTGAAGCCGTGGGCGGCTTCAGGGGGGCTCCGTGAAGGGCGCTGTATTTCGGCAGCCTGGGGGGCCAGCGTGTCCCTCCTCTGAGTTGGTGCGGGTCTGAAGCCCAAACGCTGGTTTTCTGCGGGTTCTGTGTGCGCGGTACCCCTGAGGTGGCTTTCGGGTGTGGGTCCGAGGGTTGTGGCCTGGTGGGGTGTTGGAACAAACGTAGCGGAGAGATAAAGGCTTGGAAGCTGGTAGAAAGTAATTCCTTCCCCAGACTGACCGGCTTGGCTCTTCCTGGGAATAGTCATAGGGGCATTCACCATACACGATACAACAGACATAAACGTGAGAATATATCTGTACAAGCTCTTGGAAAATACCTGAAATATTTTTAGATGGGAGCTCGATGGCATGAACGGTATAAAACTATGGGCGGAATTACTCAGCGCTGTGCAGTAATGTCAAAAGTATACACAGCTGCTGCATAAGGCCAGATCTAGAGAGATAACACTGCTTTCAGATTGCGTCTTTGTGGTGGCAGATCAGGTCTTGAGTTAGTGACAGATGTTGCTCCAAAAGATGTCTGATAACAGACTTTTAACACGAGGTCTAATACTACATAGAACTAGGAACTCCTGGGTGAAAACTAGGATCTTGTACGTCCATATATATACATATATATAAAGTGCTATTTCAGTCCCCACAGTAGATGTTTTTTTACACAGTGTGAAAGCGATTTATTACAAATCTATCCTTTCTTTGACTTGGATTCACTGTCCTTCATATTCTTGTTTCTCAAAACATTTTTATGGACAATCAGAAAGGATGCTGATTGTCTATAAACCATAAAATCACATTAAATAGGATAAAAGATCTAAATTTCATTCAGGTTGCAGCAAGCAAACAAGAAATAATTTAGATTAGTTCAAAATAGGAAATAACGTTTATTGGTTTAAATGGGAATCTATTGCTTGTGTGCATAGAAAGTTGCACAAAGTATTTGGCAAGTGGACAGCTTGATGTCTAGTTTCACAGCCACACATCCATACAGACAGCAGGGATAAGCACAGGCAGAGTTGTTAATTCCTTAATGTGTTAACCTAGAAATATGTGGGCCTGTGCAAAATTGGCAGGAAAGCCATTGAATTGCTTACACAGTTTATGAAAGAGGTGGCATGCATCATATTTGTGAATAACATGTGAGATAGTTGTGTCCATGCAATGTCTGTCCAGAATTAGTACAGAATAGGTGGGATATCTTATTTCTTGTACTGTTGTACTTCTTGCAGAGTTTCTTGCTCACGCCTGGGTTTGTCTTTGTAAAGGAAGAACCAAAGTTTTGTACTTGTTTTATATTGGGGATTATCTAGTGAGGCTGCTAGAGAAAAACAAAAATATTATAAGTTTATCAACAAAAATAAAAAATCATTATTAACTGTACTACTTAAGATTTGCATGTAGATCTGGTAAAAGTTCAAATAAGTTTAAGATTTTTCTCCATAAAAATATTGAATTAACCCTGTTTCCCTTACTCTCGGTATAAACCTCCAAGTTATTTACTGTAGTAATTTTAGGAGTTCGTAAATGTAGTCACAGATTTGTAGTATGACCTCAAATAATCTGAATACTCTAATTCTAAACAAGCATTGTTTTTCTAATCCAGTCTTCTGCATCAGGCTGTTTAACTCCCACAACCAGTGATTGGCACATATCTGAACAGCAATGAAATCATTGCTTATTGTTAATCAGTTATGCACATTTCTGTCACTTTTATGTTATGGCGCTGGGAAAGTCATCATCATTGCTGTATGGGGGCTACTGGTATGTTTAGGCAGTTTGTGCTGGCTTCAAAGATTCCAAAACACTGTAAAAATGCTTCATATATTTACAGACACCACCATTTGATTTAGATTTTTCCTGCATTTCAGAAAATCCTTGTGCTAATCTGAATGCTCGTAACACACCTGTGCCTTCTGTTTTTGGTTTGTTTTCTTTCATTTTGTTTTTGCTGTTTTTGGTTTGTTTTCTTTCATTTTGTTTTCCCCTCTGTATTCCTTTCTTTGCTATTCCAGCAAACAAATTCTTAGTCAAGCATTAGTTTGGTAATGCTATTTTGATTATTCAGAAGCTGAAGTTGCCTTTGACTAGCAAAGTAGAAAAATAATATTTATTCAAAGAAGGAAGAACATTTGGAAATTAAATTTGAACCATAACCATATATTTTAACAGAAACTGGGTAATGTTAATCACTGTCCTTAACTTTTTTCCAAACTAAAATCTCTGCTCAGCAAATCACTTAAATGTATCCTTAATTTGACTCTTGGTCAAACAGTCTACTAAGTGACTTTTAGTCCCATATTGACTAATCCCACCTTCATTCAGCAAATAATTTAAATTGCACTAGAATTTAAGTACCTGATCAGTCCCATTTCATTGCAGATTTCTTGCATGCTTCAAAAGAAATATGTGCTGAAATAAACAGGATTCAAATCATTAAACCTACGTGCTGTTTGGTCCAGACTGTGCTCTGCAACATCCTCTGCAGCAGTGGATCAAGGTTTCCCTGATCTGCATTCTGCATGGGGCTGGCTGTGTCCTTTCAGTTAGAAATATGAGAAGGTGGAAAATGTAATGCTGATGGAAACATGGGGAGGATTCTATGTAGGCACAAATTAAAGTAACAGAAGAGATCTTTTCAATCTGTACAATACAAACTAAATAGTATAGTGTGTGTGTGTCTTTCTTTGTGTGTATATATAGATGATGTCTGCTGGTTGGTTTGGCACTAAGTCTTGAAACACTTTCAAAATGCAGGTTCGTGGGACTATATAATGTTGAGTTTCTTGAAGCAGTAGAAGCCAGTGCAAGTTCATTAAGCAGGCCTGAGTTTTGTGCAGCTCTCCTTGCTCACGCCTGAGAGTTCTGGGCAAAGCTGTGCCTGTGAGCTGGTGCTCTGCTCACCTGAGTCATGGTGCCATGACCACAGGGACATCTGTACAATACACAGTAGTGTATGCTCCTGGATTACTCCGTGACATCTTGCACAAGTGCAACTATCCAGTGAATTTTTCTCATTAGTAACTTTTCAAGTCAGACCCAAGCAAATTCTGGTGGGATTAATTTAATGGAATTTGCTTTTGCCTGCAGTTTTTATCACAAAATGTGCTGCTGACAGACGCAGCCATTTGTTTGTGCTTTGGGAGTAAAAATAGAGGAATAACTTTCATCCAAAACTTCATTTATTGGTCAAATGAAGCCTATAGTTAGGGAAATTGTAACATTTTTCAAGAATTACTTCATCAAATAACTAATGCTCGATTGGCCTATTTTAAGTCTACTGTACACTGCTATTTCACTAGATTTCTTAAACTAGTCAGAGTTCTTGAAACTTAAATATAACTTTGGTTGAATAGTAGTTGTATTCTGCATAAATAAAAACATTATTAGTCATAAAGGACTGAGAGACCTAACTCTTGCATATTAAGAGCAGATTTAAGGAAGAGCTTTTGTATAATCCAGCATAGGCACTATTTATACACTTACTATCTAATTAATGGCTTAGAAGATTATGTGTAGTGCGCATGTCAGGGAATGATTCATTGTATTACTTTCATAATATTTTGCCTCTCATGCAAACGATCCCATGCAAAATTCAAATGGAACATTTGGGACTTTCAAAATTTCAAAATCTGGCTGTTGTAGCTTCTTGGGACTTCATTCATCACGTTTTGCTTCCGAAAATTTAGAAGATAATGACTATATTTTCTCCTCTGGTTGGTATTCCCTCAAATCTTAATAAATCTTAAAGTTCTGTTGAAGGCAGCTTCACGTCTAAGACTTTGTACTCTCAAAATTGATGGGAGTTTTTCTGTTACTGAAACCAGAAATGGGTTTAAGAGGCTTCTGTTTAGCTTTCATGAACATGCACAAAAAAATACAAATGTCATTATGAAGTTCTCAGTTCTGCCCCGTGTAATTTTTTTTCCAATAAAATGGAACCCTATCGGTATATTCAGTAACCTGCTCAATCTCAAGCTGTGTGTGAAGTTACCTCTCGTGACTGCATAGATACTGCAGAAAAGCAGCAGAGGCTTGCCATGTTTTTAGCTGTTTTCCTGAAAAAGGAGTCTGTGGGTGGGTCCCTGCTGTCTGCCAGCCTTTTCCTCTTTCCAGTCCTGAATCTGTTAGCCAGTTTCACCCGGCTGTGAGTAAGGAGTAGGAGACACAGTGGTATGAACCGCAGTGGTGGAGCGGGGAGGGGGGGGGGGAGGAAAAAGAGAGCAAAAAAAAAAAAAAAAAAAAAAAAACACATTAACATGTATTTTTAGAGAAAGGCATTCTGTTCTGTGGCAATTCCCAGACGAGCAACTAGTCAGCCAAGGATAAGCAACTCGGTAAGTTAAACTAGGCGACCAACTGTAACTTATGTAATCAGACATAAACAGAGATAAACTAGCTGACAAATTATAACATGGACAGCACTTCAACAGCCACAGCTAAGTATGTAGAGGATGATAGGGTGACGGGGAAATGACTGCAGGTAAGGAAAATAAATAAAGGAAATTGAAGGGGGTTTACAGGGGAAGATATAAGCCACACTGATAGGAAATCAGGCCTTTTTATTTTTTTTTTTTTCTAAATAATATAATTCTAATAGCATGTCATTATTCTAATATTAAAGAAAAATAGAACTTTCTTATTTAAATAAATTTAAATCCAGTGTGGATTTTCCTAACAAGGTTAATCTCTTAACATATATACAGCAGTGTTTGCTCTGTATATTTGTGGTTTATTTGCATGCACAACAATTTCCTTAGCAAAAAGAGAAAATTGATACTTTGATTTAGAAATCCTCATAGTACCAAAAAGAGAGGAACCTATTTTTCAAGTCCTAATGTCATTCCTTTAAATGTGACCTTTTCAGAAGCGTTAGATTAGACGGTTGAAGGAGGTTTTATCAGTACTCCTAACTTATTTAGGAGTTCACACTTCTGTTCACTCCTCTGCGAGTGTACAGTGTTATTGCTGCAGTGTACTGTAAGTGTCTACAGAGTCAGAAGTGAATTTGTAGCAGGAATCACACTGAAAAGATCTCCAGACTAGTCAGAGAAAGGGCAATAGAGCATCCTTGACTTCTGTTAAATTCCCAACACAAACCCCGCTGATTGGAGCTCCCGAATTACCCCCTTGGACAGAGATGTCTTCCTGCTCTTGATTGAGAGCATCAAGGGTTGGGAAGGAAGAGAAAAGGAGCTGGTGATGGAAGAGGCAGCACAAACCCTTTGGAAATCAGTGTAGCAGCTGGAGTGCTTGCAGAGCATTTGTCTGTTTGGGTTGAATGTCTTCACTGGCCTGTGGGAGATAAATCCCTGCATGTCATAAAAACGCTGCAATTTTAATCTACCGATTTTAATACCACAGAGGCACTCCTGCAGCTCCAGCTGAGAGGCCACTCTCAGCTGGGAATGCCGGGATGCTGGGGCCCTGGAAAAATCCATCTCATGAAAGGGTTGGTGGCCATGGCCTAGTGCTTGGCAAGTTCCTCTGGGACAGCAGGGGAGACCGGACTTCTAAATCCACCAAGGGCTAGGGGCTGTTTGAGCCTCAGCTGAGAGCTATAAGGAGCTCTTAGGAAAATGCAGTGCTCACACGAATCCACGCAGCTGAGTGGAGGTTTTGTGGCTTGTAGTGCTGCGTTTAGGTCCTTGAACCCGGTATCTCACCTTAAGTACCTGTATTTTTTATGGTTTATCTTTGAAATAACAAGGCTTGGTTACAAGGGTAGTCTGATTGAAGTTTTCCAGTGTTTTTGATTTGCGGTATCTGAAGTATAAATATAGCAAGTCTAATAGTCGTGTTTAAACTCCTTCCTATGAGAGCGTTATAATGAAAGCCTGGGCTTCTCTCCAGTACAAATTAATGTTCCAAATCTGAAATGGCTTTGTAGAAACATAACTTCCATGAATTCTGCCTATCTACTAACAATTAGGAAACAAAGTAACAGAAACCACCACTTTCCATCCTTTTTAGGACTGTAAAATTATAAATAAAGATAGAATGCATATTAAATGAAAATATAATTTGGACAATGTATATCATCAGTCTCTTTAGAATAATGTAATTATTACTTGTCTTAGATACCAGCTGGAAAAAAAATATTCACAAAACTGTGTTTTGTTGTTTTGTTTTGTTTTGTTTTTTTCCCTTCATTGTATAGTACCACACTTGCAGGGAAAGCCTACAAGAAAAGCAAATAGAAGCACTAACAAGGAATTAATTAGGACTTTATAATAAGGTCCTAATAATACTAAGAAACCAAACAAAAAACAACAATTTTTTACTATTTTTTTTTCTCTCAGTACTTAGGCAAACACACAGCATAAGAACCCTGGTGTTACATTTCCTCAGTTAAACCTATGAGGAAATGTATGTTTAGATGCGTAGTATATTGAAGGCACAAGTCCATTATACTTCTCAGTTTCTCAGGAATAAATCTCAGAAAATAATTTCTTGAACTGGAAATGATCTTAAAGAGTTTCCATTCCAGTTCTGGAAATCTATTTATGTAGATTCCCACTTTGTGACTGGAAATTTTTTTATTATTATTATTTTAAGAAGTAGAAAATGTGCATTTCAGTCAGGAAACTATTATTGCAAAAGCTGCTGTAGTACTTACTGCAAGTACTGGGTTCAGTTCTGCTAAGCCTGCTGCAGACACTTCCCACAGAAGTTATTATTTTAGAAATAAATTCCCTCAAAAGCAGTAGAAGAGTTTTCACTGAAAAAAATCTCACTTGCACAAATAGGTTTGGAAGAAAAGGAGGTGAAGTAGACAAAATGCATACTGCTTTCACTCTGTTCTCGGTCCAGGTCCTCATTATAATGTTTTGCTGTTATTTTATCAGGTTTATATTTGGTTACTATGCAATTTGCTGAAAATCCCACCTTCTCCTTCAAAATTCTCTTCTTTAAGCCTTCGGTTTAGGTTTAGTTGTTGCAATTGTGCAAATAACATTGAAAACACAAATTGAATCTAAACAAATACCTGCTCAAGTCAGCAGGCAGCCTGAAAATATATCAGTGAAACATTTGAATGCTGACACCTTCTATCTCACTTGTACTGTTTCAAACAAACAGTAAAATAAAGCAGGTCTCCCCCATGTACCAAGTCCTCCAGTTTCTCCTCTGCCATTAGCAACTTATATTTTCTATGAGAATATATAAAAAGGTGTTTTGAGTTTCAGACTGCAGACTTAGGGTGTATCATGTCAGTGGGATATAATGTAGAAATGATAAATTTGATGAAATATCTACATGAAACAGCCTCGGCCCTAAGAAAACAAAGGCTTACGTAGTAATCTTCACTCCTTTTTCCAATAGCACTAAGCATTATTTCAGCGAAATTGTTATCTTTGTGGCCTTTGTGATAAGTTGAGTACCAGTTTTGTGGAAACAGGTGGTTCACAGAGAAGGGAGCCTCCAAAGCCCACACTGATGCAAAGGTTACAGAAATATCTCAGCGTCACAAGGGACAGAGTGTGGAACAAGGCCCACAGGATACCATGCAGGGACTACAGGAAGCCTTTTTCACAAATTCTGCTGTTTATGGAAATGTTTTAAAGTGCAAGATTTGTCTGCTCTATTTGAAGCTTTAATAAAATATACGGTTTGCCAGGTTTGCGAGAGGACCCAGAATCCAGCTGGATATTTTCAAAAGTTGTTCAGCGTCAGCTGTTGCCCAGTAAGGCAGGGTTCTAAACTGGAAGAAAACATCCGTTGTTACTGGTGCTAATGGCTGTCAGCGTGTCCAGGTGCTAGCAGGGCTGTGAGCTGTGCCTTTCAGGGACACTTTTACTCCAGGACCTGCAATAAATGGGTCAGTGCCCAGCTAGTTCTTAGTGGGTTTCAGAGATACCTTTAAAAGGACCTCTTTAGCAGTGGTGGCTTGTTTCCTCTGGCTTTGGGGCTTCTGCAAACTGGGGATTTGGGAGTGATCTCTGCTCTTCCCAAGCATCCATAATCAAAAAACGTGGAGGAATCTGTAGAATATTTCTCCCTTCTGACCCTTTCCAAGAGCTTTTCTTGCCTATGAAGTAATGATGGAGAATGTTGGGGGAGGAGAGAATTTTTGTTTTATATGCTTTCCCCCCAAGTCTGATACAGATTAATTGTAAAGGGCAAAAAGAGCAGATGCAATAGTTCTTTCAATACGGTTTATCCGTGTGCCATCTGCTGGTGATGCAAAGCAAGTGAACGTTTCAGAATCGCCTGATTTTTCTTGTAGTGCTGAAGAGAGAGACCTCCAGCTGAAGACAATACAGGCAACAGCTTTCTGAGCCCCTCCGATGATCTTCAGCTGAGGGCCAAGGCATTTAGCTTACCTGGAGAGAATCAACTGTAGTTATAAGAATGTCTCTGCACTTTTTTCAGATGCCCCTGCTTACCCCTCCATGTTTATTTCACATAAAAATTAGTTGGAGTTGGTTTTATAACTGTTTATCCAATAGTATTAGGTCTCCTTCTAGAATTATGATTCTGAAATATGAGCTCTGAAATATGGAAAATTTAGGTTACTTTGAGCAACTGTGAATGAAAACCTTCATATTCTTTGATGTCCACTATAATGTAGAGTATTGGCTTATTTCTGGTTTACACATTTATTTTTTTTTTTATCATTAGGATAAATTTTTATATATTAAAATGTTATATTTTAACAGTTTAGTTAACATTAGTCATCCCAAAGACTTACGTTCTTTAGAAATGAGGGTGTTGTAACTTCAGACATCATGATTTTCAGGATGGTTTTCCAGCTGCACTGTGTACCATTTCAGTAGTATTATGGTAGAGAAATACAATACTTAAACAAGGAAGCAAGCCATTAGTGACAAAGGTTTGCAATCATTACAGAGGCAATCATTCTAAATCTAATAAATTCTTGATGTATGTTTGGGATTTTATTACTTTTTTTAAAAAATAGTATTGGTTGTCCTTACGTATGTTCAAATTACAAATGGGGATGAGAAGGAATTGTGCCACAAGGGGCATTTAAAAAGAGCCATTGTAAGGGACAGAGAAGAGCGGGAATGTTGTCCTTTGGCTTTAAAGAAAAGGTCATAAAGAAAAAACAGTTGCAGGGTAGGGCTGAAAAAACCTATGGTAGTGCTTTTCCTTTCTGATCCCCTCACTATTGCTGGTCTGGCACCCTCCCAGCTATGAGAGATGGGGGAATAATTCTTGCAGACACGGCCCCTACCATGCAAAGCCTTAGAAGCCCCTGCTGTATAAAGGCAGTTTTTTCTAAGTGCAAAGTCCTCAGGCTAATTCAAAAATGCCTTGATATTTGTTGTGCCTCGTAAGAGTGGGGATCGAGCGTATCGATCCAGACTTAGCTTTATTTCACAACACAGTCCCAGTAAAATACTCTGCAAATTTCCACATACGCTAAGCATTTTCACTTTGTTTATTTTCTCAAGGTACTTTTTGTTGCTTTCCAAACAAATCCTAGTCCTAGGCCCTTGAGGGAATTATATAAATAAATAAAACATTATTATATAAACATACTGTAAGTAAACGTTATGTAAATAAGTCACTGTTAAAGAAACCATTTATTTTGACACAATCTCTGCTAACAGTCTGGCACCATGTTAACCATCACGTGCAACATGCTGTTGCCCTTAAGGTATAGAGCTGCAGAACGTAGTAGTCACATCTGCAGGTGTAACAGTACCACAATAGTTATTATATAATGGTAGGAAATTTGGAGGGGAGACAGATGTTGGACATGCAAAAAGTAAAACACCTGGAGAAGTGGAATTAAGGGGTTTTTCAGGCACATGTGGTGTAAGCATGGCTCTGTCCTTTGGTGTTAGTTGCACTGGTCAGTTTGTAAGAGTGTGCCTTTGCTGAGCCAGCTGGAGGCCGCAGTGAAGAGATCCCCCACACTTTTTGGGTGGGTGCAAGCTGCTGCTTCATGTGAGGAAGGGCACTCGGGGCTTTGCCTCCAGCAGTGGGAGGCTGAAGGTGGCCAGCGAGCGGAGCGCCGTGGTGCCTCCCCTTCCCAGCGTGTGCGGACGTGGCGGCTGTGGCCTACCAAATCAACAGAGGAGAAGTAGGAAGGGAAGGGAAAGATCATCATCATAGTAATGTATTCGTTGGAATTGCTTGTACAGTTCTACAGTTGGTTTTATGCATGTGTGGTATATTTATTCTCTTAAAGAAATCTTGTTTTGCTTGATATTTTGAGCATGGCTTTGAACACCTTAAAGGAATGCTTTGTGTGCGCTAGTATTTGAAATAATAATATACCCCCTGTTAAAATTTGTTCCAGTAATGCTGTAGATTCTTAATAAAATTGGCTGTGGATTGGTAAATCAAAGGTCACATCACAGACAGTAGTTGTGAGCCTGACAGTACCATGCTTTTTTTCCAGGAAGGAGATAGGACTTTTAGCTCACATCTTTCATTTCTCAGAACAACGGGATGTTTGGGTTTATTCAGCTTCTGCACTAGTCTGCAGAGTTACAACTCTGCAAACTTACAGAAGATCAAATGGCAAGTGAAATTATTCTTAAATTAACAACAATAGTTTTTTAAGATTGTGTGTTCTCACTGGTAGGATGATTTCTCAAACAAGCATAATTTATTTCTTTCAATCTATTAAACTCCTTAGTATGGTTCTAACCACAATCATTCCCTACACACAGAATATTTTTCACATTAGTCATTTGATGTCATGATAAAATTCCATCAGTAAACCTTTAAAATAAATTGGAGTTTAGCATAGGTACAATAATTTGACCATGTCTCTGTGCAGTTTAATGAGCATCGTAAAGTTCAGATTAATCTAGTGATCTCTTCTGCTGTTTAAGCCCCTGAACCAATAAAAGTACTACCATCATCTGTTACATTTAGATTTAGTTGCTTAACTAAACTGTTATGTTTTAGTAGTAGTATAACATTAAATAGCACTTTTCCTCTATGAAAAATGTACACTACAATCATTGAAGAGTTCTTTGAAGAAACATATATTTATATATTATTATTATTATTTGCTTTATCTTGTCTTTCAAAATATGTATTTTCTCTGTTCTGTTTGACATTTCGTTAAAGTGGATGAATACCCAGCTGTGGTCATTCCCAGATGTGGTCCAGCAAGTCCATTTAAAGGACAGTTAAGCACTAAGAGTAATGGTGAGTAACGCACTTGCTTTCACTAGAAAGTTGGCATGGTTCCTTCTATGTGAATTAATTGTTTTCATTATTAAAATATTTATATAATAAAAATCTTTGCATTGTTCTATATTGGTGAAGTTTAATAGTACTTTCATTTAGTATGCATTACTGAAAGTAGTTTTGGGGAGTGAGTTTTGCCTTGTCTGTTATGCTAGCTAACAACTGTTAGCAAGGTATCTATATATATGTGGAAAGAGATGTTTTATCTATATTAACTGGAATATATGAGTTTCTGCTTTAAGAAACCCTTGAAGTTAAAGCTATTCCTCTACAGTCAGTAGTTGAAATAGGCAAGTATATGGCTCTGTGCCTTAGTGCCACCTCCGACACTTCTTTCAGAAGAATATAGAATGGAGAAACAAGAAGTTTCCATGCTGACATTTTCATAGTCCAACTTCAGCTACATCCATAACTATTTTTTGAGCTAATGTAATGGTTCAGTGGGGATTAAAAATAAATAAATAAATAACAAGTAGATAAAATGATACCATGTGATAGTAGCTGAAATAAAAAGAAAAATCATTTCCATTGAGCAAAGAAGCACGTTAATTCTAAGTTTGTGGTTTCCTTGGAGTTAGGTAGTGAGATTGCACAAGGCAGAAGCTATGTGTCCCAGAAACAAAGCTAGATTTAAACTGGTGCCACAGGTTTGAAATCGTGCATTTTTGCACACATGAAAATGTTTCAGAGGCATGATGTTGGAACTGGGTCTCATGAAAGCAGAGTGTTATTTTAGTACTTGTTATATTCACTGCTGGCAGGATAAATGTTAAGAGCAAAACCATTTTCAGGTTCTTTTGGCTTTCATTTTTCTATTAGTGACTGACATCTGTACAGCTATTATTTGGAAATAGTGAATTTTAGATTTGAATTGTAGTTAATAGCTATTTAAAATTTTAATATTGTGCCTTTATAATGTTCAAATATGTTTTGATCTTACAGCTTTCTGTATTGATTCCACACGAAGTCTTACTAACCAGTACCTGATCAGAGATCACATGATGTTTCATTATAACAGAATCCTTTCAGCCAAAGGTAAAAATGTTCATATAGGAATGAACTTTGTACTCCTAGGTTTAGCTATTTTATTTTTTTTTTTCAGAATAGGCACATACCAAGAGGGAGTGAATTGGATTGTTAGAAGCCTAATTTCCTTCCTGTTTCATGCTTGGACCAATGTCAGCAAGGAGATACAGCTGTTACTTAAGACTTTTGTATTATTGGGTTTGAAAGTTTTGTATGAAAACGTTTTGCTTCAAGTGCTACCAAAATTATGACTTTAATTTTAGGGTACTTTGTGCTGTATTGTTTTCATTCTGCTGTAGAGCTGCTGTGAAATAATATGGTGAGATAAAAAACATGGAGCAAATATACAGAATTTATTTAAGGAATGATTCCAGAACATTTTCAGTTAAACCCAGACCACTGTGCCATTATTTTAATTTTCAGAAATGTTGTTTATATTTTGTTCATATTAAACTCAGTGGCATTAATGAGTTTTAAGGACTTAGAAAATTGCTTCATGTTTGCAAATGAGAAAATCACATTACTAATCTATGTTATTGAGCACTAAAAATGCATATGAATTTTTGCATATATTTTAATGTTAGAAGGTGCGTATATTTGTCAAAAGGCAAATATGAAAACTGGAACTTAGGACCCTGTTGAACTAGCATATGTTTGTATGTTTCTTAATTAGGATGAGATCCCAATCAATTTTTTTTTTTCAGATATAGAAATGTGTGGTTATTCCCTTCTAAAATGACAATACCCCATTGTCAGTGCTACAGCTGTAAACAGTTATAGCTGAAGTTGGTATTTTTTTAAGGTCATATAAGAAGTAAGAATTACTGTTCAAGTTAATATCATGCACAGGCCTAACAAAAGTCTGTAGATAGCTGTTAATATTGTTTACAGTACACAGCCTATTTTCACTTTTCATTGCATAAACTTCTCTTGGGAATTTCAGTCCTAGAGGTAGAAATGCTAAGGCTTGGCAGGGTGTCCTGAGTATCTAAATTAAATGCTTAGAAGGTTGCAGGGTCTGGATTATGAGATAAATGATTTTTAAATGCCTCCCAAAGCATTATATGCTCTCTTTCTAGTTATTTTCAGAAATAGTGTTTTGGAGGTGGTTATATTGGTTTTCCTCATCATCCCTCCCTTTCTTAAATTTGCTTTAAAGAGAAGTACATTGAGGCTTTCGATTCTGCCAAAGTCCATGCTCAGAACAAAAGTACTGTCATTTCTCTACCATGTAGCATACTCAGTATGTTTGCAGTTAAATGCAGTCAGCACAAAATGTACAGAAACATTTTGTAAAGAACCTTCATTTAAATGATGATTCTTCCTTCAAATATGTATTTTGTTCAACATTGTTATCTCTAAAATTATCTGACTGTATCAATTTCAATTTAAATACACAGTAACTTTAAATACACAGCAACCAACATTTTAAAGTAGTGGGGGGAAAAAGTCTGTGTTCTAATTAATTAGTGTGTGTTTTGTTGTTTTATTAATGCATTTTTTTCTAGCCATGACAAATATTAAGTAAACACTCAACTGCTCACATCTATTTTTCCTTGTTTTCAGCAGCTGTAGACTGTTCAGCACCCAGAAGTAGGCTGACCAGCATCAAACGTAAGTATCTGCAATGCATTAATTCTGCAAAAGGTTCTGTAAAACTAATTTAACAAAAAAGCCAGAGGAATAGAAGAGTAACAACAAATTATGACCCTTAATCAAGCATATGTGTGTCTGCTTGCTTCTCAGCTTTTCTTATCCTGCTTCAGCTATTTGTAAGAATCTGCAGTGAATGTAATGCTAGTGAGATGGACCTAGTCTGTCAGTGATTAATTGTGCTTAGGATCACAATTAATTTTGCTTAGAATCTTTTTCATCAACATGGTGAATGGAACAGAAAATGAGAATTTTAAGCATTATTCTCTCTATTTTCTTGTGATACGATGTGAGCTTGAACTGTCAAGAAGAGAGCTTAACTAGTGCAAGGTTAAGACAAATTTTAGGAATGTGGGCACCTGGGAAGCGGGACTGAAACTTACTGTTTCATTTCACAGAAAGCATAGCCAGTCATAAATGCACAGCCCCACAGCCTGGATTAACCTGCAGTTACTTCTCTTGGGAGTTGTCTCATTTCTTAACACTGTTTAGAGGTGTCAGTACTGTAGCCTTTCTTTATAATGGTAGCTGAAGAAAAATACTTTCACATCATTGACTTAAGGAATACTAAATGAATTATTAATCAAAGGGGATAAATAGCAGCTGTTTGTTAAAACAACAAACATATTTCTGTTATTTGATGTCTTTAATTCAGTTACAGAAAGTTCTTTATCTCGAATTCAATGTTCAGTTAGAACTGCTGAGATACTGGAAATACTTAAGGCATTCATTTAGATAAATCTTCTGAGTACAGAATGCTTTGTGGTTAGTCTCATATCCAGTCAAACAGGAGTGATACTGTATTGTAAAATGATTAGAGTAACTAGAGTTGATGCAGGAAATCACTCATCCATTACACAGAAAGACGTCAGCATTTTGTTACAGTTTTTTTCAGAGCTTGTGCATAATGGATTGTGAGTGAATTAAGGCAACAAGGTGCACCAGGATAAAAGATACTTTATGCAGACATGTCTTTTGCTTTCAAAAGGTATAGCACAATTAGGAACAGTATTGCAAAGATTTCTGTAGTCTACAGATGGAGGTTTGGATTTTCAGATCACCTGTTCTACAGACACATCTGAAAAAAATCTTCCTTTCTGTAATTTGGCTGTACAAGATTTGCTTTGAAACAAGCATGAAAACACAAAGTTGATATAAGAAGAAAATGTACACCTACATATTTGTCTAATAAAAGCCTCCTGTAGTTTTTTTTGTTTTTTTTTTTTTTCTTTCTCCACCTGCTGGAATCTTTCCTAGAATCTCTAATGAACAATTATTTTCCCATATGTTTTCAGGTCTTTCCAAACACCAGCAAATGCCCATTCATTTTAGTTTTCTGTTTTTACAGATAAAATGCTCCTGAGCTCAGAGCTTGCGTGTTTCACACGAGAATGAGTTTCCCTGAATAATATGTTCATTTTGAAAGACATCTACGCTATCTTGGCCCTCACAGATAATTGTCATGACACTAGCAGGTGTGCTCTGTAGTGAGGAATTTTTCATTTCAGATAGCAGGTCTTTGTGCAATCTGTTTCTCTTTCAGTTCATCTTACTCAAACCAGTGTCTGACTATGTAACTCTGGCCTAATCACAGACAGACATTAATCTCCTATACAGAGTGTGACAGAAACATTTCACCTTTGTATCTGCTCTTGCTTTAACCCATCTCTTTGATTAAATTTGTACACTAAATCTCGCTAAATTGCTCTTTCACCTATTTTCAAGCTGGACTGGAAAAAGCTGCTGCTGTTTTCTATCTTATTAGAACATGTATATAACCAACTCAGTGCTAGTAGTCTCCTTTTTACAAATGAAAACAACTTAAAGCTAGGGAAAAAAAAAAAGACCCTCAATATTTCAAGTTTCCTACTGTTGTTCTATCCTAAGACTTGAGAGTGCTAATTGTTAATGAGTTGAAATTTTCTGTATTCTCCTGAAGTAGAGCTAGACCATAAAGTGAAGCTGAGAATCATAGTTCAGGGATTGGGATCCTAGTCAGTAACACAGGATTCATTTGGAATAAATTTCTCCATCTCCTTGATCTGAGTATCCAGTGTGGTTACAGCTTTTTATCCTTAAATTTAGCTTAGTTCTTCTAACATATGTTTTGTTTGCTTGATGTTTCTCATCGACAGGAGTTGTGCAATTAGAAGGTGACAATGAATTTGCCATTTTTTATAATCTGTTTAACAAATCAATAAATACTGTATTTTCACCTGAGACTGGCTTCTAAAGACAATGTTACATCTCTACCCTAGTTTTCAGGTTTTATTTGTGAGGTGCTTTGTGTTCTCTAATAAAAATGAGAGTGGCAAGTGAAAGACAGAAAGCAACGTAATAAAGAAAACTTAAGTATACAGTATCTTTTAATCAGAATATTCATTTAGTCAGTATTTTTACTATACAATGCTGAAAAAGGTTCCCAATTACATTTTCTTCTTAAGTACTCTGGATAAAATCCTATAACCACTTATTTGTCTTGTTCAAGGAGATTTTTTTTTTCCTGTGAGAGGAAGAGAGTATTTTACCATCTGATTTCACTGGAGTTTAGAGCTCTTACCACTTGCCGGACACAAGACTAAAAGTTGTATAGCTTCCTTGCTGGTTTTGTTAGCATTTCAAAAGAAGATCTTTCACCAGATAGAGATGAACACAGGTTCTTAGATTTACTCTCTATACTCAACCAGTATGCATTGTAATCTCTCCTAATGTTTCAGAGGTTTAACTTCTGTCATATACCTGCTTTCGTAGAATCAAAGATATGCTGGTTGTAAGGGACCTGAGGGGCTCATTTAGTCCTTATTGACCAACCTGTTCAAAATGGGACTTTGGTTAACAGGTGATCAGTCAGCCAAGTCTTCAAAACCTCCAGAGATGGAAATTCTGCAACCCTAGTAACTTATTTACTTAGCAAAAAGACTTTTTCATGATGTCCAGTTTGGACAGTCAGGTTTAGAACTGAATTTACTGGAAAGCGTTTATCCTGGGAATTCCAGTTTTAAAAAGCAAATTTTAGATGGTGGAATATAAGGTTTTCAGGTGCCATAGATGAAATTGTTGCTTCATAATGGTCAATGCAAAACTGTCTCAACCTGAAGTACAGGATGCATTTGTACGAGATACTCAAGATTATCCCTTCCTAATAAAGATGTTTGAGGATTAATGTCTTAAATATGTGAATGTAATGGACATTTTTTCTGACCTGCTTTTTAAATGTTTTGTCACCTGACTGTGATCATTTTATAAACAGATAAGAAACTACCACACAGGTTTAAATTTGTGTGGACTTAGCAAAGGGATAATTCTGTGGGGCACATGTACTTTCAACTTCTTTATTACTGTTCTCATAGCCTTCAAGGTATTTAAGGTTAAGATACTCAGATCTCCCTTGTCCAGTGTCTACCCTGCACTTACACACTCTTAGAATGCTTAGGTGCTCAGAATGAAACTGAAAATTATTTAAATTAGTTTCAAACCTAAAAATAGAGTAGTTGTAGTGTTTTTTTTCCTACTGTTCTAAGTGTTATTTACAAAGAACTATAGACTTCAATACTGCAATAATAGTTCAATGAAGTATTACATATTCAAATACTAAGCTCAATGCTAGATATCATTTGTGTCAGGTAATCCACCAAAAAGTTTTATTTATTTGTCTTTTGTAAAACAGAATATGTGTAGATGACAGCTAGTAGCTCAGGCAGTAAGAACATTGAAAATGTGCTCAGAAATAAAGTAGTAAAAAGAATTTTTGGAATATTTTCAACCCAGTTTCTTTTATCTTGCTAGAGGTGGGAAACACAATGTTTAAAGGCACAGGTGCAACATCAGTATGACTGAATGTCAAGGAATTTCTATGGTGTCGCTGAGGTCAAGGAGTTTAGAGCTTTCTTCTTTAAGTAGTTCTGTGCCTGTCATTTCCTCGAGCGAAGCATATTGCTGCTTTTCATGTTCAAAAACCAGATTTGTAAAGGGGGTTAAATTTTCAGTTTGAAACCCTGAGATTTATTAATAACATAGAGTTACAAAACAAAATTCCTGAAGATAGTGTTAAAAAACATACCCTAAATATGTGCTTCATGTACAGCTAAAATAGCAGGTGAGTATTTCCCTTTGGGGTTGTTGCCATGAATCAGTCATTAGTGTTTAAGAACTAAACATGATACTGTAGTTGGCATGCTCCCTGGACAACTGAATGTGTTCTGTCCTTAAAGTGGATTTAGTTTCCACTGTTCTTTTCCTGGTATCTTAGCTGGCAGCAAAGTAGGCAAGCTGCCATGCCACTGGGCTAGCAGTGAACATGTTCCTGTGTATTAGATCAGCCTTGCTGACTTAAAATAGTTGTTAAAATGTGAAACTTCTTGAAATGTGAAACTTCTATGTTCAGAATTAGTCCAAGCATGTTGATTGATACCGGTGGCCATTAGAAGTCTGTGGTTGTGGAATTTGTGCCAGAAAACTTGACAAAAGCTGTGCCAAGTAAGACAGCTGCTGCTACACATGCCTGGTTTCTAACAGTACTAACTTTTCAACCCATATGTTTAGAGGTTTTTCCACAGAGCATATTGATAGTACAGCCTGAACCCAGTGATTAGTGTGCTTTGGAATGCAGGTCTCTTTGATACTGAAGGAAAAAAAAAAAAAAAAAAAAAAAAGGAAAAGTATTCTGAGAAGGTACCCACCAGAAACCTATTTTAGCACTGACAGAACCTGACTACTTGCAGGGAGCAGGGGGTGAGAAAACAGTTCTGTCAGATCAGTAATGTTGGTTGTTGTTTTACTTTTTGGGGGGTCAGGGATTACGTTCAAGTAGAAAGATCAAGAAATGTATATTCTTATATAATTCTATATTAAACTTTAAATTTTCATGTGATCACATACATATTTTGCATCATCTTTGTCTACTGTTTATGTTATAGAAAGCCT
This sequence comes from Netta rufina, assembly GCF_964035555.1. Lineage (NCBI taxonomy): Eukaryota > Metazoa > Chordata > Aves > Anseriformes > Anatidae > Netta > Netta rufina. The sequence continues at coordinate 47,117,314 of NC_140128.1, forward strand.
GCATCTGTGGAAAGCTCAGTATCCTGTTACTGTTTTACAGAAAGCTTTCACTAAAATTCTCACTTTTCTGTTAAGTTTTGTCCTTATGAACACATTTCTGAAAATGAAAGTTACAAGCAACTAAAATAAGTCCTTTAAAATGAAACAATTCTAACACTTAAGTTTTCAGAGTTCATATGTGTCTTTAGGAAGGTATCTTAGCATATTTATCAAGTCTAAATTCTGAGGGGAGCAGGAAAACCCACCATGTATAAGTATTTAGCAATTTATACTTTCAACTGTAATACTTTTAATTTATTTTTACAAAAGTTATTTAGTTGTTTACTTTTGTTTCTTCTACTGATGTTTTTTTTTAATGAGTGCTAATTCATTTTAAGATGTATAGTCATTACATCAAAAATACACTTTTCTCATAGTTTGTGGTTGCAAAATGACATGACATTGGTCTGACATCATGAGTTAAGCAAACTAAAAACTTTATCCAGCTGTGCTAATATTGAACTCAGCAACCATAATGAATATAGTTAATAAAGCACACAAACAAGAGAGGCCTGCAGACTTGACCTGTAAAAGCCAATAAATAGGTAAAATATCATTTCCTTTTGTAGTTGTTTCAGTCATTAATCATCATCATTATTTTTGAAAATGTGTTCCTGATTTTTAACGGAATTTACCTGGCTTGAACACCTATCTGTTGTTAGGAGGTGAGGAGAGATGGAGGGCTTGTTGTTGTTAGACTTTTTTCTGCTATTAAAGAGGAACACAAAATAGTCATGGCATGCCAGAAAGCTAGAATAAAATTATGATTTGCACCTATGCACCACATTAGCTTGGTACAATATGTCTAAAATGTTTTTTGGGGGCTGCACCATTGGTATTCTGAGACAAATCTATTGCCCAAGCCCATGTGGAAGCAAGTTGGACCTCTCTCTAGAGTACATGAATGGAGGTTTACCTTAGCAGGCTCAGAAGTTGGCTTCAGGCTTCAGTGTTGGTGCAGCAGTTTCACAATTTCAGTGTAGTAGGCTGTGCGCAGTCTGCTGTATTATTCATACTGCTGGCAGAAACGTCTATGAGATGCCATATGAGGACCCCATATGGATCAGAGGTGGATGGATTTGGGACAATGCTGTGCTTCTAGCCTCTCCTGAAATTCCTTTGAAGGATTCACGTCTCAGTGTTAGGCTTTACTTCCAATCTTTAGCAATGGCCAAATTCTGCCATTGGTAGCTTTGCTAAGCAGTATCACTTTTCTTAAGTAGATGCCCTGATACAAACATTACTTCTCTGGGTAACATTCCATTTGATACAAGCAAGGCTGGGGGTATTAAGCCCTTAATAAATCCTTTGCCACCTTTCCTCATCGTGATTTCTCCTTTATTTGACAAAACATTGTTACTGATCTTGGATATGAAGTACTGCAGAATCATGTCTTACAGTTATGAAAACTAAACTCTGTGTTTAAAAAATTTAAAAGCATACTTATTAGAAATTAGAACATCATACCAATAGCAAAGTGCAATTTGAATTTGATGAGAGCTCACCCCAGCTGCTTAAATCATAGTGCACTGGAGATTTGTGCTGAGCTAGGAGCTGATAGTGAAAGCTGTTACGGAAGGAAGAGCTCTTACGGAAGGAAGAGCTTGCTTGCAGTAGTAATACCACCTACTGCTATGCTGTACATTTTAATTACGGTCACTTCAAGCTCAGCAGAACTGAGGTTGATGCAAATTTGCACTGGTAATCAGGGAAAATTCATAAGGGAAAATATTAACCAGAAGTGTGTTAATGTAAAAATAATTAATATAAAAACACATTAGAGAAATGCACAGTGCTGGGTAATTCTTTTTAGTTACGTTGTTCTACAAGCTGAACTCGATTTAAATCTAACATATTTCGTTGTGTGCCATGGCTTATTTACATCAATAATGAAATGGCTTGAAGGTTAAATCTGCCAAGTGTGCTGTAATGTGGCATATGATAAATTTAGAGATCAGAGATTCAGAACAAAGGACAACCACTGTCATTCTGAACCATACTGTCCTTTAGCACAGAGCTTGCAAGCTGCTTAGGAGTGTGATAGGTATGATTATTTTGTTTTCTGCCAGGTTTATGACATGGTTTTATAATTCGAAGTGTGTCTTAATAACACTGCTGCAGTCTAGTCTTAAGGAAAAAAGAATCGAGCCTGTAGAGGGAGTATTCTAACAAAGAAATGTAACAACACAATCTCCGCCTCAGAATTGGGGTGTAAACTTTGTGAAAAGGGTATTTTGCCCCCGCAAAAGTGTTACTTCTGTGAGAGACTGATCAGTGGTTTGTATTTAGCTCTCTATGGAGAATGCTACAGTTTAACCTCTTAAAATTTATGGGTTTTCTTATGCTTCCTCTCATTGCTAACAGATTTAAGAGAACAGATTTAAGAGAACAGATTCATGGAGTGGGTGGAATAAATTAGGGAATTTACTTAGTTTCACAGACTGAATATATCTGATATACAAAAATTACTGCTTTGTTTATGATGTAATACACTGTTGCTTGGCTGTAAATTTTTGTTGTGGCTTTGAGCAGAACAGTTAATGAGATACGTTACTCTCAAAGTCTATACTAAGGCTAAAAAAGAGACATTATTTGGATCTAGCGACTGTATTTTTTTTTTATTTAGTTTATCCTTTTTAAATAGATGAAAACACTCCATTTTTCTTTTATTTGTTACAAGATACTTACTGTCTTGAACTTTTTCCATATTTACAAATATTACACCTTTCTGGTGCCAATGTACAGTAAATTATATTTGCAGTGAAACTATTAAGTACGTAATAACAAATTTCAGTTAACAAATGACTAAATCAAAATTTGACAAGAGTGCCCTTGGCATACTGTGGTGGACTAGTAGGAAGAAAACATCAACTGAATTTGTTAACAGGTACTCAATACCTCACTGAAAACTAAAGAAGCTTTATCTTTAGTTAATTTGAAGCAGCAGATATCTGGAACAGAGTGGAATCTTTCCAATTAAGAGATAAATCTCCCTTTCAAAACTGCATGTTTCTTGCTGAATGCTCTTCTCATTCTTTCTGTGAGAATGCCCAGAAGTAAATGCACAGCTGCAGGACAAGCGATTGTATATGGCTGCCCTGAGGATCTTCAGCTCCCATCAGTTGTAATGTTATTTGCAATTAGTGCTTCAAAGGTTCAGGCCATTTTTAGGATGCCATTTTCTGTCTGGCTGAAGCCAAACAGAAAGACTGGATTCTCCAGTCCCTGCTTGAGGAAACGATGTGTGAAGTAAGAGTAAATTAGCAGCATGCATTTTTTGTGTCTATACCCTTGTCTTTGTTGCTTGCTGACTGCCTCAGGGCTGTCCTAATTTACATCTAGTTGTCTGTTTATGTCTACATTAACTCTATTCAAGAGGGATTTCTTTATCTCTGAATCTGCTGGTTTTACAGTTCCTAGCTTTTACAGCAGATCTAGCCTGAGAGTTCCCTAAGGTGGGGACAAGGCAGGTACACCGCAAGGATTTTCTGCCATTCTGTTTTGCATGTGTCTGCTCTGCCTTGTGGTATGCATGAATGGCTTTATAGCTTTTGGAACACACTTAATGGATTATCTGAGCTAAGCTCAATATATCATTGATGTGAGGCAAGGGCTTTACATTTCCCATGTAGGTGACAGTAGTCCTGATGGGTCATTCTAACAACCAAAAATAGCCTTAGCATCCTGGCGTGCTTAATGTTACTTTCTTTCTTTACTCTTTACTTGGGCATAGGCCATATTTTGGCAGAGAAGAGTCATAGCACACAGTCCTGGAGGAGATCTGTGGAAGTTGGCTTATTTTTTGAACTCCAGTTGTAAAGACCAAGTCTGTCAATGCATGTTAAATCTCAAATTTCATCTGGTAAAGAGTGGAATAGGGACAACAGAAGTACTAATTTTTTCATTAATATTCACACTGCTTTACACTTTGCTCAGAAACTCCTGGTAAGCAATGTTGTGAAGGCTGAACAAGGAGTAAGGGGTTTGCCTCTGTTTTCATAGATGAACTCACTTTCTACCAAAGCATTTGAGTATAAGGACATTTCTCTTTCAGCCACGTACTCCTGCTTACAAAATAAGACACCTCTAATTCTGTATGATTTGCATTCTTGATTTCACACAGAATCACAGAATTGTCTAGGTTGGAAGAGACCTCAAGATCATCGAGTCCAACCTCTGACCTAACACTAACAGTCCCCACTAAATCATATCCCTAAGCTCTACATCTAAATATCTTTTAAAGACCTCCAGGGATGGTGACTCCACCACTTCCCTGGGCAGCCCATTCCAGTGCCTCACAACCCTCTCAGTAAAGAAGTTCTTCCTAAGATCCAACCTAAAACTCCCCTGGCGCAACTTAAGCCCATTCCCCCTCGTCCTGTCACCAGGCACGTGGGAGAACAGACCAACCCCCACCTCGCTAAAGCCTCCTTTAAGGTACCTGTAGAGAGCAATAAGGTCGCCCCTGAGCGTCCTTTTCTCCAGGAAAGAGCTTTGTAGAGCTCTATCACTCATTCATTGTTTCCTTAGGTACTTATTCAATACTCATACAGCATTTTACCTGAGCAGTTAGGCAAGACTTGAATTTTTGTAGCTTCCATTCATGTCCACACACAGCCACACTCTGAACCACCATAATTATTTAATTCAAGCATATAAAACTTGTGACTTGTAGCTAATTTTTGAGTACCCTTCTGTAACTTTTTAGTCAAACATAATTAGAAATAAAAAATAATTTAGAATAACCACATAATAATTCAGAGTAGAAAGACAAATACTGAGTGTTAATTATTTAATGGTATGGTATATTTTTTCCTCCTTTTATAAGTCATATTTTAATTCAGTTTTGTAGAATTTAGTATATATTAACTTCAGCTAATGCCTTTCCAGGAGTAAAATCAACTTTATATTGTAAGTACTCTAATGGAATATACTAAATAAATCAGCAGCTGTAAAAGAAACTACTTTGTATTTTACATATCAATTATAAGAAGTGAAAGACAGAAAGGGATTTCCCTGAGGAATGAGAGCAGGGATTTTGCATCTGAAGGAATTGCTTCTAGTTTAAAAGAGGACTAAAATGTTCAATAAAATTAATACACATGCTTAATTGAGTCCTAGAGATTATCATGTCTCTTGATTCTGGTAGACACAGTTGCGTGTATGCTAGAGGTTGATTAAATGTCCGCAGATTACTGTAGTTCTCAGCTGTCTAGAAGAATGTACCACATCAATCCACAAAGTTATTTACATTTCCATGCGTTAAGTATTATAAGCTGTGTGAAGGTTGGGGTCTACCAGAGCATGATATAAATACATTTTGAAACTGAAGAAGGAACTTGTGAAGGCCTTTCTGTCTGTGTGTGTGTCTCAAACTATTCGTACGCTAGAGTCTGTGAATTAGGTGAATGAGAATTGTAATCAAGAGTTAAATGTTTCATTGTGTATAGACTTCAAAAGTATGCATGCTTATATGAAGCCTCTTCATTTCTGTTTGGAAATTATTAACGTTTTTGATCAGTCTTATTTGGATTTTTCAACTTTGTCTACTTTTTAACTTTTTTTCAATTTTTTTCAACTTTGTCTATCTGTGGAACCTGGGTGCTCGTAATATACAAAGACTTACTGTGTTCTATGCAAGATACTGGATAAACGTGACTGACAGCAAACATGGGCACAGAAAACTTACCTGTATTTCTTTTGGGCTTCTCTTTATCTGGTGGCATCTGACTCATCTGTGTTACAGGGACACCGTGAATGAGGTCTTACACTGCAGACCAGTGCAGACTGATAAAAATTTTCCCTCCTGATCTGGCAGGGGCCCTTTCACAGAGTTTGCCTGCATCGTTTATGTTCTTGGCTTGAACATGCTGTTTCACAACGGATTTCTGTACATAGGAGACTATTTTTACATGGTTTGAGCAGATTTTGCATATGACAAATTTACTAACAATAAACATGTTGTTTCTTGGTAACACATTGGATGAGAGTACAGTTAGAGGAATACTGTTCATAAAGTTTGAGAATGAACTTGTTAGTTTTCAGTCAAGGTGCTCCGTTAGCATTACTGATCTTGGAATTTCCACACAGTACTGTATTGCTTGTGGGATCTGAGAATACCTAAAGGAAACTAAGGTACAGCTTCAGCTACCAAGATATTCTGACATTTTCTTCAAAAAAGTAGACATAATTTTTCATAATTGCCAAGTGAAGTAGAACCATCTCTGTGGTCTCACTTCTGCTGAGTGACTGGAACCCCTGTGACATTTTCAAATCACTTAGGACAAAATAAGAGTAAAATTTCAGATTGGATCTGACAAACTTTATCTCTTTCCTAAGTTGCTGACCAGCAGAGAAGAGAGAGACTGAGAAAGAAGATAGCCAGGTGTGAAAAAGAAATGAGTGTGGGCAAAAATGCCTCACGATCCAGCTCAAGAGAGAGTGGAAGGCTGCTGTCAACCTCTTTTGGACAGGTAGATATTTTAATTTTGCTTAGTAGATTTCATAGTCTGCTTGCCTACCCTGATAACAGCTGATCACCAATGTGGCATTAGTTCTAGAGGGAGGGCTAGCATATTTCAAACAACAGAAAATAGACAATGGTCTCCCTGACATGTGCCCAACACTGTGTCAACCTTCTGATGGAGGTGGCAGGTATGAAGAGTGCCTGTGGTAAAGACAAATTCTAGTTACTCTGAAGTTCTCTCATCTCAGCTTGAATCCCCATGTTTCTCTCTCTTCGTTGAAAGTAGAAATTAGTGTTTAAGCCATCAAAATGAGTGGAGATTGTGCTTTTCTGTCTATATGTATAAGTTCACTCATTTTGACTGGCATTTCATCCAGATATATGACATACATTTCCAAACAGTATATAAATAGCTTAATAAAATACAGAATTATTTTAATCACTGTAGAGGATCAATTCAAAACTTAAAAAAGAATGCTATCTTAACTTTGATTTTAATACCAAATGCTTCATATATTGTTTTAAGCAAGTTTGAGTAAATTTCCAAGTAGATCAGAAAACTCATCAGTGGTTTTTCTCTTTTATTGCAGTAAGCAATCTGAGTATGACCTTATTGTAATGTGGGGAAATAATGCTTTGAAATTCACTTCATGGCTCATAGTTAGGGATGAAATCACAGGCATGCATTAGAAAAAGTAGAAAATGTCATATTTAAAATCCAAATTTTGTTTTTCACAATGAAACCAACTAAAGCGTGCTTAAAATCTTTAATTACTGTATAAATTTTCAGTTCTACAATGAAGGGCTGTAAGTGTGGTATTTAATATAGCATTATAAGAGATTGTCATTCTTCTTTGTTTTAATCCCTTCCAAAACAAGGTCCTTCTAAAATAATCTCTCCAGTTCTTTTAATGATTTATAGATGCCTTCCATCAAAAGATGTCCTGAAAGTATAGTTTTTATCATGGCAAGAGAAATTGCAGTTTTCCTGATGTTTGTTTCCTTATGCCTCAGAGTGTAACTGTAGTTACATAAACTGTAGTTTTTGGATGTAATGCCTTTTATGCTTTTACAAGTTTTAGTTGTTGTTGTTTTTGTTTTCACTTTACATATTCAAAGAGTAATCTTTGCCACTTGCCGAGGCGATTGGCTCCGGGGCAGACACGTTCTGCAGCGGAGCAGGGGATCAGACAGGCAGGGCTAATTTTTCCGGCACTGAGGGAACCGCCAGGACCCAGCAGACGTCACGAGGGAGGTGAACGAGGCAGGAAGGAGGTGTAGGCGGAGCCAGCAGCGCCCTGCCCTCTCCCCAGCCGTTCAAAAGCTGCCCCTAGAGGCGAGCAGGAGTGTGGCGAAGAGGGAGTGGCGCGGCAGTTAGGGCGTGGCGCGGCAGTTAGGGCGTGGCGTGGCGTGGCAGTTAGGGTGTGGCGCAGCAGTTGGCGCGGCAGTTCGCGCAGGCAGGGTGAGCAGGAAGGGCAGAGCGCTCCCCCCCGCCCATACGAACACCTCCTCTAACGGCGGTCTACCGCTAGCTCAGCTGCAATGGTGTACACCAGGCACAGCGCTCTCTCCAGGAAGTATGTTCACACCCAGACCGACTGCCCGATCAAAACTGCGGCAGTTCAGGTCTCCGGGTGCAGTGAGTGCCTGAGCCTGTTGCTACCACCTGCGGGGGGCAGAGAGACTGTGTGCGTGAGGTGCGAGCAGGTGGATGACCTGGTCCGCCTCATGGCAGAACTCGAGGAGGTCGAGAGGTCGAGGGATATCAGGGAGTGTGAACGGGAGATAGACTTGTGGAGCGACTCCCTGCGCAGCCTGAGGGGCAGGCACCAGGGTGAGACACCCCAAATGGGGGTGGACCCCCTGCCCTGTTGCTGTCGGGCAGAGGCAGGGGACCTAGGAGTTGAGGAGGAATGGAGACAGGTCTCTGCTCGGCATCGTAGGCGATGCCCCACCTCCCACCAGCCCCACCTTCCCAGGTGCCCTTACGCAACAGGTCTGAGGCCCTGGAGCTTGAGAGACAGGTAGCTGATGAGGAGACGGATGAGGAGTTCTATAGGCAGCTGACAAAAGTTGTGAAATCATCAGTGCTTGTTCTTGTGGGGGACTTCAACTTCTCAGATACCTCCTGGAAGCACAACACAGCCCAGTTAAAGCAGTCTAGGAGGTTTCTGGAGAGCGTGGAAGATAGCTTCCTGACACAGTTGGTTAGTGAGCCTACCGGGGAGGTGCCCCGCTAGACCTTCTTTCACAAACAGAGAAGGACTGGTGGGAGATGTGGTGGTTGGAAACTGTCTCGGGCAGAGTGACCATGAAATGGTAGAGTTCCCCATTCTTGGCAAAGCCAGGAAGGGGACCAGTAAAACCGCTGTATTAGACTTCCAGAGGGCCAACTTTGAACTGTTCAGGACACTGGTTGGCAGAGTCCCTTGGCAGGCGGTTCTGAAGCGCAGAGGAGTCCAGGAAGGCTGGGTGCTCTTCAAGAAGGAAATCTTAATGGCGCAGGAGCGGTCTGTCCCCACGTGCCCAAAGACGAGCCGGTGGGGAAGAAGACTGGCCTGGCTGAACAGAAAGTTGTGGCTTGAGCTTAGGAGAAAAAAGAGGGTTTACAATCTTTGGAAAAGAGGGTGGGCCACTCGGGAGAACTAGAAGGATGTTGCGAGGCAGTGCAGGGACAAAATTAGAAAGGCCAAAGCTCATCTGGAGCTCAATCTGGCTACTGCCATCAAAGACAACAAAAATGTTTTTACAAATACATTAATGCAAAACGGAGGACTAAGGAGAATCTCCAGCCTTTACTGGATGCAGGGGGGGAACTTAGTTACGAAAGATGAGGAAAAGGCAGAGGTGCTTAATGCCTTCTTTGCCTCACTCCTTAGCGGCAAAACCAGTTGCTCTCTGGATACCCAGTACCCTGAACTGGTGGAAGGGGATGGGGAGCAGAATGTGCCCTCACTATCCATGAGGAAATGGTTGGCAACCTGCTACAGCACTTGGATGTACGCAAGTCGGTGGAGCCAGATGGGATCCACCTGAGGATACTGAGAGACCTGGCAGAGGAGCTGGCCAAGCCGCTCTCCATCATTGTCGTGGTTCTGCTCGAGTGGGCAGCCGAGCTCCACCACAGCCACTCTCTCACTCCCCCTCCTCAAAGAGGAATAGGGAGAAAATATGTGAAAAGGGCTCAAGGATTGAGATAAGGACGAGAAAATCACGCAATAATTATTGTAACGGGCAAAACAGACTCGGCATAAGGAGATAGTAAGATTTATTGCCTACAACTAACAAGCGAGAGAAGTGAGAAAACAAAGGAAAAAGCAAACCAAAAGCACCTTCCCCCTCATCCACCCTCTTCCACCTCCTCCCCCCGAGCGGCGCAGGGGAATGGGGGAATGGATTTTATGGTCAGTCTACAGCGCTTCTTCTCTAGCGCTTCTTCTCTGCCGCTCCTTCTCAGTCACTCTCGTCCCCTGTGCTGTGGGGTCCCACCCACGGGATGCAGTCCTTGATGAACTGATCCGGCGTGAGCTTCCCACAGGCAGCAGCTCTTCCAGAACTGCTCCAGATATGGGTCCGTACCACGGGGTCCATCCCTCAGGAGAAAACTGCTCCAACCTGGCTCCCCTACGGGCAGCAGCTTCTGCCAGGTCACCTGCTCCTGCGTGGGCTCCTCTCCACGGGCTACAGGTCCGGCCCGGAATCTGCTCCGGCAGGGGTCTTCCACAGGCGGCAGCCTCCGTCGGTGCAGGGCCACCTGCTCCACCGTGGTCTCCTCCACGGGCTGCAGCATGGAACCCTGCTCCACTGTGGTACTCCATGGGCTGCAGGGGGACATCCTGCTTCACCATGGTCCTCACCACAGGCCACAGGGGACTTCTGCTCCGGCGCCTGGAGCACCTCTCCCCCTCCTTCTACACTGACCTTGGCACCTGCAGGCTGTTTCTCACTCCCGGCTGCTGTCTGGCGCAGCGTTTTTTCCCTGTCTTAAATATGCTCTCATAGAGGCGCAAACAACATCGCTTATTGGCTCAGATCTGGAAAACAATGGGGCCCTTCCCAAACATGGGGCAGCTTCTAGATCTTTCTCACAGAAACCACCCCTATAGCCCCCTGCTACCAAAACCTTGCCACGTAAACCCACTACAGGCTTACAGGTCTCCATCATTTATCGACAGTCCTGACTATTGGGGGAGGTCCCAGTTGACTGGCAGCTAGCAAATGTGAAGCCCATCTACAAGAAGGGCCAGAGGGCAGACCCGGGAAACTACAGGCCTGTCAGTTTGACCTCAGTGCCAGGGAAGCTCATGGAGCAGATTATCCTGAGTGTCATCATGCAGCACTTGCAGGGCAACCAGGTGATCAGGCCCAGTCAGCATGGGCTTATGAAAGGCAGGTCCTGCTTGACAAACCTGATCTCCTTCTATGACAAAGTGACACGCTTGGTGAATGAGGGAAAGGCTGTGGATGTGGTCTACCTTGACTTCAGCAAGGCTTTTGACACCGTCTCCCACAGCATTCTCCTCAAGAAACTGCCTGCTCGTGGCTTGGACTGGCGTACGCTTCATTGGGTTAGAAACTGGCTGGATAGCCGGGCCCAAAGAGTCATGGTGAATGGAGTCAAATCCAGCTGGAGGCCAGTCATTAGTGGCGTTCCCCAGGGCTCGGTACTGGGGCCGGTCCTCTTTAATATCTTCATCGATGATCTGGATGAGGGCATTGAGTGCACCCTCAGTAAGTTCACAGATGACACCAAGTTAGGTGTGTGTGTCGATCTGCTCGAGGATAGGAAGGCTCTGCAGGAGGATCTGGATAGGCTGGACCGATGGGCTGAGGTCAACTGCATGAAGTTTAACAAGGCCAAGTGCCGGGTCCTGCACCTGGGGTGCAATAACCCCAAGCAGAGCTACAGACTGGGAGATGAGTGGTTGGACAGCTGCCTGGTGGAGAAGGACCTGAGAGTATTGGTGGATAGTCGGCTGAATATGAGCCAGCAGTGTGCTCAGGTGGCCAAGAAGGCCAACGGCATCCTGGCTTGTATAAGAAGCAGTGTGGCCAGCAGGGCTAGGGAAGTGATTGTCCCCCTGTACTTGGCTCTGGTGAGGCCGCACCTTGAGTGCTATGTTCAGTTTTGGGCCCCTCTCTACAAGAAGGACATCGAGGTGCTCAAGTGAGTCTAGGGAAGGGAGACGAAGCTGGTGAGGGGTCTGGAGAACAAGTCCTACGAGGAGCGGCTGAGGGAGTTGGGTTTGTTCAGTCTGAAGAAAAGGACGCTCAGGGGCGACCTTATCACTCTTTATAAGTACCTTAAAGGAGGCTGTAGCGAGGTGGGGGTTGGTCTATTCTCCCACGTGCCTGGTGACAGGACGAGGGGGAATGGGCTAAAGTTGCGCCAGGGGAGTTTTAGGTTGGATCTTAGGAAGAACTTCTTTACTGAGAGGGTTGTGAGGCACTGGAATGGGCTGCCCAGGGAAGTGGTGGAGTCACCATCCCTGGAGGTCTTTAGAAGACGTTTAGATGTTGAACTTAGTGTTATGGTTTAGTGGAGGACTTGTTAGTGTTAGGTCAGAGGTTGCACTCGATGATCTTGAGGTCTCTTCCAACCTAGACAATTCTGTGATTCTGTGATCTTCAGTAAAGTACAATTTGGCACTTTGTTAGTCAAATCATTGATGGTTATATTGCTGGTTTTACAAGATGTTTTTCACTGGAGTATAAATCAGAGCACCTGCAAGTTAATAAAGTTCTACAAATGAGCCTTCTGGCAGAAGGGTGAGCAGTGGAAGTAATTGGAGGTAGTGACAAAAGTAGAATGTGGTCCTGTTCTTAATAAGCATCTTATAACAGGAGGATTATAAGAATAAAAGACAAGTAGAGTTCTGCTCGCTTTGCCAACACTAAATTTAGATATAAGAATACTAAAGCTAAAGACATGACTTTCATAATGCATAATTTCTTGAGTAATAAGATGTTGCTCTTGTAAAATGTATATCAAGAGTAACATATACAGTAATAACCATTGTAATTCTGACAAGGTCAATGTCTGAATAGATTATAGGCTAAATATGTGCTAACCAGCTTTGATTTATGCACCTGACTTTTTATTTTTAAAAGGCTTCATTCATTAGCATTCACTTTTTATGCTATCTCATAAGTCTGGTGCTTTTATTTCATCATTCTTCATTTTTTCATCTTCATTTTTTCAACAGCCACTTTTATTATTATTTAATGCTGCAACAGAGCACGGAAACTGTTTTCCATTGAGCCTGTGCTTTGTGCATCATAAAAACAAAAAGAACTAAAAATAATTCTTCTGAAAGATATAATTATGTTACATATTTCTTATAATCTCTGTCATTTAGTCAACATATTTTATTATACAGTGAGCTGAGTATGAAACTATAATGTCTTGAACATGACTAGCCTCCTCTTTCACTGTTTTGTGTGAGGCTTTGAATGCACAAGAACCATAAATTATTCATGTGTAATATCTATTTATAAATATAAAGTTACTGTAATGTAAGAATCTACTATGATATGAAGCGAACCGAGAAAGCTATTTCTGTTGTGGCTACCTAGATTTCATAACAGATTTTCATTAAAAGGAGAGTGTTTTCATCACTAAGATGTAAGTATTCCACATTAACGTGTGGGTGAAGATGCAATAGATGTTTATTGTGCATCGTGCATGAGAAGACCTAAGTGTGAAAAGCTAAGGAGCAGCCTGATTTTCAATGGGTGCAATGGAGCAGTCTTCTGATGGGATCACTAGCAACTAAATTACTTCAGGGACAGCAGTTTCTGTCAGTGTCAACCAGAGGGGCAGGGACTGTGTAAGATGTGCAGTGGACAGCCTTACTACTTTTTCCACGCAACATAATGATGATGATTGACACCATGTGTGAAGGTTTATCAAAATGGGGTGATGAACTACAGATACGGATGCTGAAAGGGCTGCTAACTTGAGTGTGTCTTTACTAATAGGTAATTTTAAGTGAGTATTTAGTCTTACTTAGACTGAAAAGCGTGAGGGTGAATAAGCAGCACGTCTGTAGGTATCCAATCATTTATCTATCACCAAATTAAGTGTACGTACTCTGTCTTAAATCAATTACTTGAAGGCATTTTCTTACAACAGAAGGGCTGTTTGATGCAGCCTGGAAAATACTGTGTCATTTATGCAAAGAATACCACCTACCATATAGTCTTTCTAACTATTGTAGTTATATCCCTAGACTTTATCTTTTTTATTTTTCTGTACAAAGCTGATCTGTGTTTTTAAACACTCTTCTGAGTGAAGCTTGGTGAGTGAAACTGCATAAAGCTCAATATGACTTAATTATGAAGCAAGGAAATCTGAACAGAGCTGGCCATGAGTAAAATCTCTGATTTGAGTAAGACTTGCTATTTCATATCTCCTGCTCAGGTAATCCTATTGACAGGCATTTCTGACAGCTGAAGATTTTTTTTAAAAGAAATAAATCTGTGCCAAAAGTCAGTTGAAAGGATCTAAGCCATTTTAAGCATAATTGTCATTGCTTTTGGAGTGCAAAGAACTGCTTCGTATTTCAAGATCTGTTTCAGTCTGATTTTTGAGACATTTGGATTTCTTAAGGATAGTTATGACCTTTCTTATGCTTGCACTTATGAAATACAGATTAGGAAACACCATTAACTGTTTCTAATCTGTTGTTAATTCTGTATGCGGTGCACACGTATGGCTATGTGAAATACCTACTCAAACACTTTGTGTTTAAAGATTTATTATACGGTTAAGATATTAAGAGTCTGAAGATGTATTATGCTTGAATTAGTTTTGTCAGAATGAGATATGTGAACAACTGAAAGAGAACAGAAGAACCTTCAGAACACCAAAGAAATCTGTTTTCATCAGGAATGCTCTGTACAGATTTCCTTGCTGGCTTCATAACAACAGTCATCTCTCATGCTGGTTGTTTTAATACATTTCTTCATGCACATTCAGTAATATCCTTCTTAATAGTATCAGGCTCCTTGATGAAACTAGGGATGTATCACGTTATACAACAGAATAACACACACATTATTGTTGACAGTATGCAAACTGATTATATTCATTCAGGTCTTACTTGTTCACAGGTTTGTGTGAATAGTCTGTCTCACGTTTCTCAATTTTTAAGTAAATATCAAAGTATATAACAAAATGAACATGTGACATACAAAGGGTTGTGGGATCAGCAAATGTAAAGCCCAATTGCTTACAAAATTAGACCTTTGCTCTGTCCAAGCAGCAGAGGGCAGGAATTCAGTTGACTTACAGCAACATTAGTGGCTTTTTAATTGAGCTATGTTGAGTTAAAAGAATGAGATGTTCATTTATTACAAAATCACAGCTTCTGCATCTTGGCAGTATGGTTCATAAAGTGTCTCTATGAGCTTGTTTTACAATGGTAAATGAAGTATTATGAAGTATATATAACATCAAGACCTAAACTCATCAGTGGCCCCAGTGAGAGGTGCATTTGGACTTTTTACATGGAGATAGATTTAGCAAGCTTTCCTTTGTAACTTTTTTTTTTTTTTTTTAATGTTTTGTTAGCAGTTGATACATCAGTGTCTTTTGAGCTAAGAAAGTAAACCTTTCTTAGGAAGTAAAAGTAACTTAAAGAAAAATCTGGATTCTTGCTTTCTGTTATTTCTCTTGCCCATCACACCAGAGCCTTATGCTTTGATTTGTTTTGACTGAACTTTCACAGACTCCGTGAAAATTCAGGGTTCCTCTCAATACGAGCTTGCTGCAAGTAATATTACATTTACCACAGAGTTGTGATAATAAATAGATAAATAAGTATTTAATTTAGTAAATCTTTACTAAGATTTAAGTAAGGGGTAATTATTGCCGAAATATATCATTGGGCAATTTTTTTGTCTTTCAAAACAAATTACAGTTGGTTGAATCAACAGAATAGGAATATACATTGGAAAGTAAGAGAAGTGTCACTGTAAGTCACGTAATTTGGAGTCACAAACATAATTTGGAGTCACAAACAGTTTGTGCTAGTGCTAATGTCCAAATCTATGGTACCACCACTGGATAAATTTTTTTGAATTGTGTCAGAAGAATAGAGTGAAAAATTCAGTTAGTGTGTTACTGCATATTTGTAGGTCTGTTTCGTCTCTTTTTTCCAGGTAAAAATCTGATGCTTTTACAGATATAGATTAGAGAAGAAAATTGACATACTAGCTTACAGTTGATTTGCCTATACCAAAAGAGACATGCAAGTAATTTTCTGAAACATCAATGACAAATTGCAAACAAACATTATCTTGCATTCCTTAAAGTCTTCTTTGAAATCAGCAAGATAGTTCCTTGTTCCTGATACTGTTTGTATATCCAAAGGCTTTACTCCCTGCCTGTTTCTGTTTGGGCATTAAAGGTTTAGCCTAGGAAAAGGGGTTCAAAGACATCCTTCTCAGTACTCGAATGAATGCATCTCAAGGTTGACACAAATCTGGCTGTGGTTTGTGGTTCTACCAGCTAGTCAATACCTTGGGTACTGTTCTACTTATAATGTGTTTGAGAAGAAAAAAAATTAATGTCCTAAGCTTCCTCAAAAATGAGGAAAGCTTAAATTTAGAATATTGTCATTTTTACCATATCCTTTTGTTTTGTTTTAGAATCAGCTCAACTGAATCCAAGAAACAGAACATGTGGCTTTCATGAGTAGTTGGCACATTAACATCTCTTGGTTTATTTTCTTTGTTGTTGTTTGTATATTGTGAGGCACCAGTCATCATCCTACGTTTGATGCTTCTACAATCTGATTTATTTTGCAGCACCGCAAACTATTTTAATCACTGAGAGTAAAAAGTACACAACAAAAACTAAGCTGTTTATAATACCTACTGAAGAGTGTGGAATTAGCTTTTGAAAATACCTATCTAGGTAGATTCTGAAACTTTCCAGTCTTATCTGTTTTCTGTAGTGTTGAGCTGCCACTGCAACTATTTTATATGCAAACAATCACACTGGTAAGCCTTATTACGCTGCTTGCTAACACAGGCATTTGTTTGGCATTGTTGCTGCATGTTATCAGTTCAGCATTTAATTGTGCTGTAGTAGTAAAATTAAGTTTGCTAATGTGAGACACCATCAAGAAAGGCTTATTTTGGCTCAGCTAACTAAAAAAAGATTGCCTCTTTGCATCAGCAGCTGTGCACATTTTGGGGTACTGGAACAGCACGGATAGATAATAACGATTTGGGAGGAAATTGTGTGGAATTGTGAAGGAAATATACAGCATGACAGCAGTGTGTTCTGTGATTTCATTTTGATGGTAAACTAACTGCATTTTTTAATATTCCTCTTAAACAGCATTTACTGCATACTGCAAAATGGATATTATTTATTTTGAGTTTTAATTTAAAATCCAAGCAGTTCTGAAAGGAGAAAAAATAGAATAGTGTAGATTCAAAGCAATAGCAGTTGCAGTTTATGAGATGATGCAACATTTACACAGTGAAAATCGTTGCTCAGAACTTTTAACACATTGTTTAGAAATTGAATGGTAGAATAGAAGATCTGTGCGTATTTACAAGCTATACTATGTATTACATAGTTTAATATATATTACCAGCTTACTAGTAATATATAATTATACTACACTGTATATTATTAGGCTACAGTGTCATGAATTTTCAACAAATGTACAAGGACTTCCAAGTGTCTCTACTTTTCCTGCAGCACACCTACGTCCCCCAAGTGGGAGGCTTCAGAAGTCTCACAGAGCTATTGATTACCTTGCAAAGTTCTTATTATTTGCTGAGATGGTGGAGGCATATCTACAAGTTAATTTCTGTGGTAGAAGTTGAATTTTCTTATGAAACACCTCTATTTGTATACATCCATTCAAATCTTATAGCATTTGGTGAAGCAGTTGCCCTGGAGCTATGTGAACTGAATGTAAGGAACAGTAAAATCATTGTTTTAAGAGGTCTGACTATTTAATTAGACATGAACTGATTTGATTTGGGTTTGTAGCTGTTGATTTTGAATTGGGCTATGTCAGATGTTATTTTATTTTAGCTGTTATTTAGTCTTGTGTTATACTGCTTGCATGGTGTGGCCATGAGATTTGTCCCACTCTCCTCTGCACTGATGTGGCCTCACCTTGAGTACTGTGTGCAGTTTTGGGCATCACAATATAAGAAGGACATAAAATTGTTAGAGAACATCCAAAGGAGGGCTACAAAGATGGTGAATGGTTTAGAGACGTATGAGCAAGACGTATGAGGAGCAGCTGAGGTTCCTTGGTTTGCTCAGCTCAGAGCAGAGCAGGCTGAGGGGAGGCCTCATGGTGGCCTGCAGCTCCCTCACAAGGGTAGTGGAGGGGCAGACGCTGAGCTCTGCTCTCTGGGGACAGCGACAGGACCCAAGGGAACAGCATGGAGCTGGGACAGGGGAGGGTCAGGCTGGGTGTTAGGGAAAGGTTCTGCACCCAGCAGGAGGGTGGGCACTGGGACAGGCTCCCCAGGGAAGTGATCATGGCACTGAACCTGCTGGAGTTAAGAAACATCTGGACAACACTCTTGGGTGTATGGTTTAATGTTTTCTTGCTTTTAGGCTTCTGGTTTAATTTCCTAACTCTGCAATATGGCCATCCTTGGAGGTCATAAAATATCATGCATAACCTTCACTGATAACATTTTCAATGCATGGTTGTATGTTAGGTAGGAAAAGTATACACAACAGTTGTATTGCTAAGATGTTTCCTAACTGTTCAGACACATTGTAAAGCACATTTACTAGCACACATACACTGCCCATGTATTTAAATTTTTAACTTGGAAATTTTTCAAAATTCTCTTAGGATAGAAATCAAATTTCTTTCTATTGAATTGTTCCTTCTCATCTTACCAAAAAAAAAATAGTCTTCAAATCCCAGTTAGATTTAGCTATGTTTCTGTCTTAGCTTTGGCACAGTGTCATAATACAGTACAGGAATATTGATGAATTTTTAAGCATTAAGATTTGCTTTTTTTTTCAGAAAGCAGAAAGAAGTAATACGATCTTTCCAAATAATTCATTCTTTAACACTTCTCAATGACCTACTTAGTTTTCAAATTTTGATTTCGGGTTATTAGTTCTTTTCTTATCACTGTCATTAGCATGGTGTTACTCAATGCTTAGCCTTACTAAAATTGAAATAATTGGAAAAAAATTTACAGCCCTACCAAAGATGTGAATCTTCCACCTATAGGCAAAATAAGAGAGTTACATGAGGAACAAACAACTAGCTACAAATTTTCTCACTCTGTGTCTTAAGCCACATTACAGTAGTTTCCATGTTGGTCTAAGATGAGTCGGTGAGTGGTGCCCCTTACCAAATGTACATCTTATAAAGATAGCTGGCATTTGATAAAGTTAATAGGGTTTGGAGAGAAAGGCAACAACTCCACACTTGAAGAAAATCTAGATAATATAAACTAGTCAGCAGGATAATTGTGGATAATGTCTATTTACCTTCCTTTGCCCAGGCAGTGCAAACAGAGCATACCCATATAAAATAACGTGCCTCAATTCAACAATTATTAGTTCCTTGACTTTTAAAAATGTATTGTGCTTTTGGACTAAAATGATTGAACCTCCTGGTTTGATGTAGCCATTGCTATTCTATAAGAAAGCACCAATCTTTCCACATAAAGGTGTTAAGACTTGTTAGCACTGGAGCTGCTCAGAAACCAGTTGGATTTTAGAAAACTGGATTTTTTTTTTTTCACAGAAAATGCCTCCAAGTTGGTAGCAATAATAATTGCAAGTGCCAACATGAACAAAGCTGGTAAGTTGCAAACCAATCAAATCATGTTTTATTTTTCCTAGAGTCCTTTGGAAGCAGAAGACAAAGACAGTCTGTTCCCCTCTGTTCGGCATGCACAGTACCTGTCAAGAGCACTGTCACCTTATGGAGAGCATGGCTTGGTTCACTCCAGTCCAGTAAAACATACCAGAAAACACTCTCAGAATACATCTAACACGTCTAACTCAAACTCAAGTGTCAGTACGTCAAGTACACCAAGAAAACACTCTGGAGTTTCAAGCAGTTGCTCTTTTAATAGTTCTGTGAGCATCGGTCGTTCCCAGAGGCATCAGGATAGGAACCCCAAAGTATACAGTGGGGATCTTCTAGACAGGCACTCTGAATTATTTACTGGAAGCCGAAAACCTTTTACTCCACGCACGTTAATATCAGATGCTAAATCCGTCCTGTCAGGTTACAGGTATTACACTCCTGCTCGAAGGAAAAGGAAAAATCGCTGCAAGCGGCATGTGGAAGCTGAAACACAGACTGATGCGATCAGGTACAGAACTTAAGTCTTTATTTTGAAACCATGGCATTTAGCTGTTATAACTGTATAATAAAAGCAACCAATTCTGTTCTCATTTACATATGTATAGAGGCAGAATAATTACTCTGATATTATTTTAGATACATTATCTAACATATCTCTAAATTTTGTAGCTTTCCAACTACAGACAAAGCATCTGGGAGAAAAGTTATGACTGAACAGCAGAAGATGACAGTTAAGGTAATGAAATCATCTATCTATCAGTCAGGATACTTTTCCAACACCCTTCACCATCATTTTGGGGTATATACTTCATCTCTGACATAAAATTGAATTAAGTTTCATTTTCTTTATTGTCATGAGATGAATTAGTTATGTGGAGGTAAGTGAGAGTTTCAGAAGAATGAGCAGAAACAGCAGGAAAGAAATATTTAGATGTGTCAGGAGAGTGTAGAACATTACAAAATTTTTGAAAGGTACCCTGTCCCCCCAGTTTTACAAGTGCACCAGTGTGCTTAATTATCTGTTAAGGACATAGATAATTGGTACATAATTTTTCAGCAGAATAAAGTATGTCTGTTACAACAATTTTTTTCTCTATTTTTACATTGGATAACATATACATAAAGCCTTTGATGAAAGAATTGGAACCAAGGAATCCCTTCTTCTGAGTAAAGAACCAAACCAGTAAGCGAGGATATTTTCCTTGCTATTGCTTGCTTTCTGTGTTGCTTAATATGTCTGAATTTTGTAATGAGCAATCATACCACTTCAAATTCTACCTGCTTGTAGTATTTTGTATTACAGTCACAGATACGTTTGGACTTTCTTCTGGAATAAGGGCTACAAGATCAGACTCTGTGTCTCTGCCTTAATAAGACAATTAATTATGGATGAGATGAGAGAAAATGTTTTTATAGCTTTACTGAAAATGGAAGAGTAGCTACACCTGAATTGATCTACATCTGCAGTTGACCTCATTGAGAAACACAAATGATTATTCAGAAGGCTTCACACCAGTTCCATGAAGAACTTTTGATTTACTTTCCAAACTGTTACATCTGCTTTTTTTCTTTGGCCATTGTAAGTCACAGCAGTAAGTCCTGGAGCTTTACAGTAGCTTTTTCAGAGTATTATAATTTAAAATGCATGCAGTCAGCAACTTCACTTTCCATCAATTTTGTGCATGCAGCTCAAGGGATGTGATCTAGACTGCCATTTCCTGCTTTTGCATACTGTATTTTTGTTACTCTACTTTTTTCAGAGGATTCATTTTTGTCATTTCAAGGGAGAAATCTCTTACATCCCCTGACTAAAATTTTAGATGTCAAAGCTGATGACTCATTGCTGCCATGTGTTTCAGTTTACTCAAAGTTTCTTAGAAAAGACATAAAATTTGGAGGACTGCTTGGTCACTGATATTTATTAGGTTCATTTTAGTGGTAGAATTTGCTGTGTATTTACATTGATAAGAAAGATTTTATTTCTGTGTTGTAGGCTGGAGATAACAAATACGATGTGGATGAGCCTGAGAGAGGAACAGCTGCTTTTCCATACTCCTTTCTAAGGTGTGTGATTTACAGAAGGAATAAATATTTGAAGCATTTCTTCTTTTTTTTTAATTGTTTGTTTGTTTGTTTGTTTTTATACAGCTTCTTAAGGCAGTGAGCCACTCCAATCATTTCTAAGTTTCTTCTCACAGAACTTGTTTGTTGGTTTGTTTTAGATCAGTGGCTTTTCCCAACTTTAGAATTGTTTTCTTATGAAGTTCCACTGCAAAGCCAATTAAGAAAGAGAGCTCTGAAATACAGGATTTTTTTTATCATTATTATTATTTTGGTTGGGAGTGAGACTGATAAGAAGTTAATACAGCTGTTAGTTATGAACGTAAATCTGAGCTTACAGCCTATATATGTCATATACAGTGCTACACCTAAATATGGTTTTGGTATACCTTTCAGGAAAAAGGGTCTGCAGACATCCAGACTTCTGGATCTAAGGTATGCCAGAGTTGCAGACCAGAGGCCTTTACCACATCTTTTTCTGAAGCTGTAACACTGAGCATTAGAACATTCTCTAAAATACAAGAACAGTGTTGAAAATCAGGTCTGAACCTTATTGCTGGCCTCAGAATCACACTTCACTTGCTGCTTAGCTCTCCATGGAAGCTCTCCTTTCCATGGGAACCTGTAGAGCATGCTTGGAGGTAAATGACTTGGGCATTCTCCTGCAGTCTCCTGGAACTTCCATGTTGAAGAAGAGAATTGAATTTGAGGAGCCAGCAAAATCTTGGTTCCTAAAGGAACAATATAAATATATAAGAGAAGGAAGGTGCATCAAGAGATATCCCAGGTTCATGGAGGTGCATTAGTGCAGTCCCAAATTAAGGAAGTCCTAACTCCAGATATCTGCTTTCAGGCATAAACCTGTACCTGGCATTCCTCAGGGTTTAGGTTTCTCACTATCAGTGTAACAGCAGCTATTTTAAAAATAATAATAAAAATCTCCGGTGCTTTTAATCCTTTGTTCTGTGAGGCACTCAGGTGCTAAGTTACTTAGATCTATAAGCTGCATTCTTTCAGTTGCAGACCTGCAAACTCCATATGGTGTATTTAAGATAGATTTGTCACAGTTCCTCTATAGACCTGGTCCCAAGATTAGCACTTGGGCTTTCATCCTCCCTTTTTCTGCTTTGTACAGACCTGTCTTCTTCATTTGTACATCAGCACCCTGTGATACTGTTTTTATCCAGTACAATTTGTATGTTACGAGCTCTATCCCTTTGTGTACTTGTGTTTGATATTTTGTACAGTAGAGCAGTAGTCACAAGCTACTCCTGAAAATCTGTTGTGTGTCAAAGAACATAGGGAGTCTTATCTGATTAAGTATCAAATCATGTTACACTAAAATCACTTTTTATGGGTAACGGACTTCTATATAGCATCTGAAGTAACACAGGTCTTTCTGAGTTACCAGCACACTGCATATAGTGAGGTATCAAAATATTCTTGAACTATTGTCTTCAGACTTCAATGTAGGCAGTGGATTTTACTATTGGAGTAGGATTTAGCAGCTTTTTCGTTTTTGTTTTTTTTTTTTTTTTTTTTCTTCCAAGAAGTGTAGTGGGGATAATGGCACAAGATGGCTCCAGAAGAGAGTCATATGCAAAGTACTACAAAGGGTTTACATAATGTTGCTTTCTGCTATTTCTTATCCTTTGATTTTCTGATTAGAGAGACATTGCTGTATTCTGAGCAGCCATCAGCAAGGACAAATATCGAGGCTGAGTAAGTATACTTGCACCATTCTCCTGCTAGTTTGCAACGATAAACTAGAAACCCTTCCTCAAAACTGTTGAACTTGAAACAGTGAATAAGCACTCAGAATAAGCTGTTTTTCACAATATACAGTAACACTGATGTGGATATGAATTGCTATAAAATAGTTAATGAAAGATCTAGACTGTTATTATCCAGTGGCTACACTGTAAATGTTTCCAGTTCTTTTTTGGACTAAAAGCTGTCTGAAGCGGATGTTAGTAAGATAAAAAGTCAACTTGAGGGGCATTCTTACTAAATTTCTGCTCTGAAACTTGATGACAATTTGAAGAGGTTTGAGTTGTATTCAGAAACTGCCAATGCTTTGTCCCTGTGACCTTGGGAAAGGTGTTTAATTTCTTTATGCTTTATATAGGCTTGTTCTTGCCTATCTTTAAGGATGTATTACAGGTCATCTATAGTTACATTTCTTCTTTGACTATAGAAGGGACCAAAATTACAATCTTCAGACTAGATGACAGCTTTTGCCTAATCATGTATCCCATTTTTATAGTTTCTGTTTATTAAGTCTGGTTCTGTTTATTAAGAATGATTCTGTAGAGCTTGTTTGGACAGATATGTCAGGATATTTAGAAAGATGCTATGAAAGAGAAACAATATTGAAATCTTTTATTTTCCTTTTTTTTCTGAGGGGGAGGAAAAGGGAGTGGATTGTTTTCTAAACAGAACTTAAAAGTTTTGAAGTGTTCCATTCAGATTGGTTGATTAAAAAAATAAATAAATAAATAAATACAATCACAGTGGTGAAAGCCACCTCTAACAAGGATTTGGAACATCAAAGAATTGTTGTTTGAAAGGACTGGAGGCTGTCAATAAGCACCTATTTTTCTGAGCTCCCACTGAGTACTAGACATTTTAAGTTGCAGTTAGATTCTCTAGAAGCTCCTTTGGAAGCCTTTTACTTAGATCACCAGGCTGCCATATTACACTTTCTTCCTCGTTTGTGTGCCTTTCTTCTTGAGTGCAAAGCAGATTGTAAATACTTTCCAAGATTTGGCTGTTTCCTCACTGAAGCTCCCATTACTAGTTTATACCACAACAGGAAGATAACAGAAACGTGAAACACTGCAGTGATCTTTCCACTATTGTGACATTGTACATGTTTCTGTTTAAATTATTTTTAAAAGTAAATGAAGGGCTAAGTTTGTCTGGGTAGAATGATCTTTTTGAAAAATGACTGTTGGTGCTAAGATCTATATGATGTTCTTAATAATATTGCCTATAAAGGTAATCATATGTACTGCATCGTCTGATAGGTGTCTGTATATTTAAACATTCAACATTGTTTTTTTCTGTTCGTCCTCCAGAGAAGATGACCTTTTATATTTAACTTTCATTGAAGATGTAACAAATGAAATTCTTAACCTCGGACTGTTTTCTAACAGGTAGGTTATGGTTGTTTTCAAGTTTATGTCAGGAATATGTGGAACTCTGTAAGAAAGGGAAGTAGTCTTTAGTAATCATTGAGTTGCCTTTAAGAATATATAAATACCCAGCTACCCTTTGCTCTTTCTTTATTTCCTTTTCTTTTTTGCTTTGTTAAAAGAGGACTGGGAAAGTTCTGTGGGTTATCTCCTTCAGTCTGCTGTGATGTACCATAAATTGCAGACTCTATTAGAAACTAACCTGAAAGCCTATGTATAATAATGCTAAGAAGAAATAATTTTACTCTGCAAGATGTAAAATAAACCAAATTACTAATCTGTCACACAATATATCCTCCATTCCCTTCTGTCCTTGTTCCTGTACCAGTATGAATCCAACCTTCAACATAGGTTGTACGGATTACATACTGTTCCAGACAAGGGTTCACCAGTTACTAAATGATGATTTTTTTTTTTTTAAATAATTAAACAGTAAGCTGTTATACAATTCGTGGATTTGAGTAGTAGTCAAATTCTTTACTTAATCTGTTGGTTCTGATAAAGAAGCCTCTATCAAATTCTGAGAAATTACAAGAGCATCCTCTCTCTGGTTTTCTTTTTACAGTAATGTCTTCTCTTAAAATTATTTTTACATTTACTCCTTTTTTTTTTTAAATAATTTCTAATGTAAGCTAGATTAAATTCACCTGACCTTCTAGAAATCTGTTCCTGTGACTGTGTACCTTAGTTGCCACAGGACACTTCCTTCTTGTTGAAATTTTCTCTTATCCTGTCACCATTTCATAAGCAATGGAAGAAGGTTCTCAGGGCTGAGGACTTGTCTCTGGATTTTTTCTGAATCTGGATTTTATTCCTTCCCTTTACTTACATTTCTATCAGCCACTGTGGGTGCTTCAGCATGACAGCAGAACCTCCACTGGACTATTGGTTTCTCCCACTGTGTAGTTTCAACAGAGCAAAACTACCCAGAGCTGTGCTACCAGTTGCCCCATGGTTAGTGTTGGCTGTCCAAAGGCTCCAGGTAGCCCTCTTTGTGGCAGAGCATAATTGAAACAATCTTATTGGTTCCACTCAGTTAAGAAATGAAAATCAAGAACTAGGGTCATTAGTTCATATAGACTTCTAAAAAGATGCTTTCTTTCCTGTTAAGCGGTTTAATTTTTATTTGTAGAGTTCTGGAACAATTGTTTGAGTGTTATATAGAAGAAAACAAGAGCCGCTTGGATGAGGTAGGTACTGCCTCTGTAACATTCTCACTTTCTGTATGTGACTTTAGTGATGCTTACAAAACACAAAGAAAAGCTGCTAGTACATGTAACCAGAATGCTCAGTGGGGAGCATCTTTCTCTATCAATGAGAGATTTGCAGACTCCTGATCTACCACGACCCATGAGTCAGGCACAGTCACAAAACAGTGACAACAGTCAACCCCATTTAGTGCCTGTTGCTGTATAACCATTTGCAAGCAGCTTCCATCTCTTTATGTTAGAATGGAGCCCTGAGTTCTGGGCAGATGGAGAGGAGTCACCCCTTGTTCCTTCACACCCTAGAACAAGATGCGGAACCTGTTGGATGTGCTTAAAGCAGACCTCAGTTGCAGCACTGAGGAAAGCCACACGGACTGGGAAGCTGTGGACTCACTGGACCTGGAAGAGTTTAATATGGCAGAAGAGCCTGAGTTGACTAGTAAAAGTCAGAGGCAAAAGAAAGCTACAAAAAGTGAAGAATTCCTTACGACCATGGATTTATTATTAAAGGAACCAAGCACATGTGAATCACCAGTTTGCAGTGAAAACTCAAAGGAGACACAGAGTAAAGATGACTTTTCAGAAGATGTTGCTGAAATGAAGAACACTGAGGCAGAGTCTCACTCTTACGTGAAATCTGAAGACCCAGACACTTCACCCTCATGTGAGGCAACTTTAAACTTGACTTGTGACAGTGATTTGGAAGCCACCAAGGCACTTGATGATCTTGAGGAAAACTTTGCAGAGGTCCTTCAGATCTCACGTGACTACTCATAACAGTAGCCAAAATTTAGCTGTTAAATAGGGATAAAGGTAGTTTTGTAGAGAACTGCCATTTGTTAGAGTAAATTGGTTATCTTCAGTATTTCTGTTAAAACACAGATAAAGTCTCTCTAGCAGAGTATCAGTTACTAATTAATGAGCATTAGTCTCTGTACTAATGTAGACTGTAAAGGGTAAAAAGTGTCAGCTACAAAAATTTTGTATATTTTGCCTATAATTGTACAACCCAGAACTAACTTTTGAGAATGTTGAGATGAGATGTATATTTTTAGAAAGTTGTAAGAGTAAGTTATGAAATATTTATTGTTTTTATTTATAACAAATAAATTAACTGATGATAGTTCTATTGCAAGTGTGGTCCATTCTATAAGGATCCAAAATTTTTGCAGTTTGCAAGAATTCAATTTACCCACATCAAAAAATGGCAATACTACGTACCTGCGGGGCAGAGAGAGAACTGTTAGTCCATGCTGGAAGAAGGCAGCATTTTTCTTCTCTTAGTGCTCAGCCCATTGTTTAATGAAAATCCCACTGGTACATGAAATTCTTATACTTTATTTTTCCTTTTACAATACCTGTAGAACATGAGAAACATGCTATTTCCTTGTATTACCTGGGGTGAAATAAGGCATGAGTGTGAGTAGGCAGTGTCCCAAACAAGGATTTCTTTCCGATGCTGCTGGATGATGATTCCTTCTTCCTCCGTCCACTATGAGCTGAATTGCCTTATTTCTTGTACTAACCAGCATGTAGAAAAAAACACTTTGCAGTATTAGCTGCTGTCATTGTTTGCTTAACCCCCTGTCAGATTTCCTGCCAGAAAAGGACATTTATGTCTAGCTACTGCATATGGCAGCTTTTAAGCCATTTAATATGCAGCTTGCTTGTTTGTGTTACACACAGCTCTTGAGCTACTTAATCCTCATCCCTGATTCAGCTCGTATTTCTCGAAAATGAAGACTTAACCATTGTGACACTGCAGAGAACTAAAATGCACAGTTAAATTTTGTGCATTGATGGCAACCTCGGCATAGCATTCTGCAGTGAGCTTTTGAAAAAAGATGGAGTTGGACTTTGACAACTAGGATTATCTAGTAGAAGAGGCCTATCAGGCATCTTGTACAGCAAACAGAGGAAAATTGAAATTAACACATGCATTGCACAACATTAGCTGAGAGTTCTTTGTCTAACCAGAGTGCAGTTATTACCTGGCACTCACATTACTGCAGAATGAGCTCAGTAAGTCCTGAGGAGGGGCCAGGAAATAAACTGTCTTGCTGCATTTCAGGAACTGTAAGAAGCCTTAGGAACTGGATAAAGCCTCTCCCCAAATATGTCTTAATCGTGGTCTTAATCTGCTCTTCCAAGGACAAACCCAAATGGTCAGAGTTCGTCCACTTATACGTACAGCTGTTACCACCTGCCTCTCTTGTGGCTCAAGAGGGTCTCAAAAAGACAAGTAATCTAAGTCACTGATTGCTGTGTGCTGCAGCACACTGTTAAGTAGCTCCAATAATCATAAAACACTGATTTACGTTTGAAGCACAAACTTTTGAGGAAAAAAAAACAACTCCTAAGAACCTTCAACAAAAGCCTATCAAACAAAAGCTTCTGCCACTGGCACCAGCATTGCAGTATAGTGCATGATTTAAAAAAAATGAAAATACACTTTCCTGGCTGTCTTGGCCATGATAATAAATTACAGTTGTTGACAATGACAGCAGAGTGTGTTTTAGTTCAGCCATGTACTTGTGGCTGAGCAGATGGGCACTAGCCTTTCATCTGCCGCGCTCAGCTGGCTATCTTGTAAATCTGGCCTGCAGCTTGAGTGCCCCAGCTCCCTGAAAAGTGGGAAAAATACTGTGAGGATTTTGCATCCGTCCATCACAGCTTGTCTCATTGAAAATATTTGCAGCCAGAGGACTGACTCAGTATAGTGCAGGGAGGGTTTCTCCCTCATCACAAGTGACTGAAACCCTTCTGCTATCCCCAGGGCAGCTCCTGTCATCTTGCCCCACAGAACTGAAGGGGGGATGCACATAGGGAACTGCTGTTTGTACTGGAGAGAAAAAAAAAATAACACAGGGTGACTGGCTAGGTCTGGCAGCTGTACATACAAACAACTACAGAACTAAAGAGTGCAGTTAGACATCTCCAAATATAAAGCCTCTTTGCTCCTCTGCCACAACTTCACTGGCTCCTTGGGCCCTCCATTCTTAGCATTGCTCAATAATGGAATTAATTTTTTTCCTATCACTCAGCAAACTTTGGATTGTAGTCAACATAAGTCTGATTAAAGATTAATAAGATTTTCACATTACAAGTCTGAAAATTAAAAAACAAACAACACAGCAGTGAAAGCGCTGATGACTTCAACATACAAAAAGGCGCGAATAAGGACACAGTTATTTCCTGGAGTATGAGTAACATGAATATAAAAACAGTTCCTTGACCACGTTTTCCTGTGATGAGATGTCTGTCTGAATGCCAGTGATGTTTTATCTGGGTAGGTGGTAGGTAAAAGAGTAAATAAATTCATTAAAACTGAACTTTTACGAAGAAAGCATCTGCCTGCACCAACCATAAGGATGGACATGTCTCAGATACCGTGTGGAGACCCACAAAGAGCCCCAAGGTCGCACACCCGACACCCTGGCAGCTGGCGCAGTCAGCACAGGAAGGGACAGAGTTTGTGGTTGTACAGCCACTCCCACCAGATAGCAGGGAAAAACATTCTAGATAAGTGTTATCAATACAAAATCAATTAGCTTATCTAGCCCATAGAGCCAGAAGTAAATCAGGCTACCCAGGGCTTAAAACCTTCTCCTTTTTATACACATTTACTTTAGGTGGTGCTTCAAACATAAGCTGTTTAAGCAATTTGATACGCGAGCCAGACCCACATCAGTAAGATTAATCAACAGTGCGAGCTTTGTTTTCTATCTGAGATTTTGGGTTAGTTAAAAAAACAATTGGGGACTGGGGGAAAATTTTTGTTTTGTTGTTTTAGTCTCATCACCTTGAGTTTCCTTTCACTTGATGCTACACTCAGGTCTTGGCACAAGCCCTAGCAGAACAAGGCAGTGGCACCACCACTACAGTCTGTTAGTAGCAGTCAGTGGCTGTGATCTACTTAGTTCTGCCCAGACATATGTGGGCGATAAACACCTGCATAACATCAAAGTTTTCTTCAGATGACCAAAAGCTCACTATTGTTACTCTGCTCTTTCACACAACAGTCTCTTATCTGTAAAGCCCACAGTTTTGTCATCAGTGTGCTTGTTTTCAAAGGTAGGATTCTGCTTATTTACAAAGCAAAGCGGCGCTTCGGTCATCTGAAATAAAGATTGATGAAAGAAAAAGGTGCTTAGATGTCTTAGTGTTTTCTACAAAAAAAAAAAAAAAACACGCTGCAAGCAAAACCCAAATGGAAATGAAGCTTTAGTTAAACTATCTTTAATGAAAATGGTAAGAACTATCGATCAGGTAGAAGTGGATGAAATATACAAAGTTGGAGAACTCACTAACACCGACCACTCAAACACATTTTAGAGCTACCACAATTTTTCCTCCTCTGTATTGTTGCATTTGTCCACTGCAGCAAAAGCATTTGAGACCTAAACAATATAATGAATAAAGGGAACAAACACACGACTGTAACCCAGGGTGTACTTCAGGAAGCATCTGGCTATGGGAAGCTGGAGTCCCCCTTTAGTTTCCGACCATCAAAGGCAGGAGTGTCGGCTGATAAGCAAGCACTGCAGTTACATGCTGGCTCTAGAGCCAAACTGTGCTTCCTGGCCCTTCCCCAGCACTTAACCTGCTCCTCCTATGGACAGGCCTGCTGTCAGGAGCTGCCACCTGGTATTGATGCAGATTACGAGGTACAGAACAGCAACCAGTGATTTAAATAACAATTACTCCAAAACAACCGTGCTAAATACTCACTGGCAGTCTAACCTTCCTGTTTTCTTTGTCCATAGTGAAACCTGCTTCATTCAGAAACAATCCACAGTTTCCATTCCAAGCAGCAAAGCAATTGATATGCAAACAGGTGAGTGGTAAATTAATCCACTGCAGCAGCAGCCCTTGCACTCTGCATGGGTCACAACCAGTCAGGGGATCCAGTTTCAAAGCTTGTAAGTGGGTCCTGGGCCAGCGGAAGCTGAACATGTCCTGGGGAGAATGCATCAGGAAGGGAAAGCAGCAGCAACAGCTCTCACTTCCATGGCAATTCATCACTCGAGCCACAGAGGGGTTGTAGCTCATCTCCACCTTGGCCACCTGGATGAAAACCTATGAGGACTTCAGGATGTCAGGCAGCCCATGAGCAGCAACAAGATAAGTTAATTCAAGTGAAGGGAACTAAAATTAAGAATGCCATGTCCACTGGGCACAGGATTGTTCTCTGTAGAAAGCTTCCAAAGTGGCTGGGCTCTCTCTTCATGCCTCATAAAAGAACTCCTCTCTTTAACCCACCCACCTCACTAATTTTGGCAGAGAGCAAAGGGCAGGAGGTGTGTGGGACACCAAGGAGAGCACACACACAAGTTTCAGTTGTTCTCATCTTTTAGCCTGTTAGACTGGCCTGCAAAAGCTGAGGGATGCTGGAGAGACAGGACACACAGCCCCTCTGGGAATGAGCACAGGTTACTTCATGCAGTTGTTTGTGATGCAGGCTGTAGTACACACAGCCTCCCGCACGGTCCTTCCAGCCCTATTGCACTGGTGGCATGAAATTAGACCTTGAGAAGGGCAAGTAAAGGCTACATAAATGGAGCAGGGAGGCATCTGAAACTTGAGAAACTCACACACCACCTCGGCCTGGCAGGCCGCAGAGCTATGCTGCCCCATTCTCACAGGGGACAGGCAGCGTGATCTGTAGCACGAGGTGCAGAGCTCTTCGCAGTTATCCCAAGAATTCGGCGAGCCTGTAGGACTCCCCTTACAGTATCTGTGCGAGGGCTGCAGCATACCTTACATCTCGCAGCAGCCAGCAGCCAATTCCAGGAGATGAATAACAGAACTATGAGGTGACCCCCAACTCTTCCCAGCTATCTGTTTCTCTCATGAGAATGTTCGCATGCCAAACAAGAAACTAAGCAATGTGTCAAAGGCCATCAGCTCTCCTGTCAGCCTAGGAATTCCTCACAGGACCTCCAAGGAGTAGCCTCTACAACCAGAAATTCAGCTTGGAGGCATTTGGCACCCTGCATTTTCCTGATGTTTAGCACAAGCAAGACCAGAGACGACACAGGCAGCTTAGGTTTGGGAGCTGACTATGGGGCTTCCCAAGCGCTGGACACAACCATCTCAGGCAAGAATTATAAAAGAAAGATTGCAGAACTAATCAAGCTCTGATCTGCTTTCCTTTCCTCAGAAACAAATGTGGATGGTGTGTCCTCCCCTCCCAACTTCAGAATCTCCCAGCCTTGCACAAGGGCTTTCAACTCACATGTAGCCTTCTGATGGTCCCCACTGTGACTTTCTATGGCATGCATTTTCTTCAGGACTCTTCAATATTTGAACTCCTCAGAGCCTGTTTTGTTCACCTCATAGCACAATCAGATCTCCCCAAAGGGTTCTTGGGCACATCCCCTTCACGTCCAGCTCCCTGTGGTCAGAGCCTTTACCCAAAGAAGAATCAGACAGGTGAGAGACCAGCCCCTGCCACAATGAAGCACCCCCAGACACCATGCTCCAGTCACAAAGCTATGGGACGGGTCAGAAACAGGCCAGGCTATCTCACAGTCAAAGTCACCTTCACAGGGATTGAGGCAATTCACCTGGTAATATTGGTGCAGTATTTCCAGTTTCCTTCAACAATGTAAATTAGCCTCAGTTCTGCTTATTTGACATTATTCAAATACCAGCGTCATGCAGAGGGATAAGGCTGACCTTTTGTCCTGAAAACACGCTCAAACGGAGCACCTTACTTCCAGCTTGATGGCATAAATGCACTGAAAGTGCTAAAATCACCTTGGCAGCCCTCCTAACACCAGGGCACTAAGGATGAATTTTGCTCCCAGTGCAGGGAGAGCACAGTCAGCAATGCTCCTCATCTTGGGCAGATTGCTTCTTAGCAGTGCACCAGAGCTACCCCCTCATACCTGCTGCTTGCCCTCCTATAGCTCTTCTGATTAGGGTGGCTGTGCACCAGCTCCTTCTGTCCTTTAAAGCTGAAGAGCAACTTGGGAAGAAGGCAAACCCTTCATCAACCATCTAAGTTTGTTTCTATTTCTGATGAACAACTATTTTCTTCCTCTTTCCTAATTACATTTTGATTTTGGCTGCTAATGCAGTGTTTCCCTTCTTCTTATGAAGAAGAAAACAGACACCTCATTTTGGTCAGGGCGCTGCTACTTCTCTTTTTCAAGCCAGAAGTAATCCCCAAAGAAATAATGCTCAAATTTGCTGATTATTGTAGCTGGCCTACCTCTTCAAGAGACCTTTCAGGACTACTCAAATCAGGAAATAAAAATAACCTCGTATTTATAGTATGTCAGTGAAAGGATGGGTCTTCCTTAAACAGGAAAACTGAAGCAGTACAATTCCCTAAGATTTATAGTTTCAAATTAAATTGCCTCCCAAAATTCAGGGAGAGAAGTGAATATTTGGTGACTGATTGAACGTAAAGTGATGGAGACCTACAGCTCCTGGCTTTCCAGAGACAACCCATATTTTTGAAATACAGGGTTAGCACCAGCTACTTACAAAGACTCAGAGATGGTCAACTGAGAGCAAATGAAATTATTTTTATATTGTTATGGTGCAGGAAACTCAGATAAATCCTGATAAATCTGTTATAATAATATCTTTAACATTATCAAACAAAAAACAAACTGTCTTCAACCTTCCTGAAGTTTTTTGCTAAAGGTTTTGACAATGGAAAGACATGTTCAGCTTCAGTCAGTCATGAATAGCATGGTATGTAGGCA
Organism: Netta rufina; assembly: GCF_964035555.1. NCBI lineage: Eukaryota > Metazoa > Chordata > Aves > Anseriformes > Anatidae > Netta > Netta rufina. Next base: position 47,150,833 of record NC_140128.1, read on the forward strand.
GAAGACATCAGATACACATATGCACACACTGAAGTATGCAGTTCCCTCAAATCACTGATTATCAGCATTAGCCAGGCTTGACAGGGGCTTTCTTCATAGGTACTTAACACCAGTGAAAATTCTTCATCTGCCTCTGGGTATGACAATTCCAGGTCTGTTCGTGGAAGGATTTGATGTCCTTCTAAATTTACGTAAGGCACATGATTGTCATTTTAGAAATGGCTAATAATAATAATATTAATAAACTGAACTAACAATCTTAAATTAAGAAACCTCATCTGCAAGCCCTCCAAATCTTTTCTGGTTATTTCATTTATTACAGCGGATACCTAAAATCCACAGAAAAAGCAAGGCAGTATTGGTTGGTATGTTGGGGATGGCAAATGTTTGGCTAAAATGTAGGTATCTGTCTGCAGGACTGTCACACAGATCTTCAGATCACTGCTACGAGGCTGTAAAAGCAAAAGGGGTTTTGTGATAAAACAGTCCCAGGGCCACCTATTTCCTACTTACTCTTGGTTTTTCTTTGAATTAACAAGGCTACTTCAAAGCAATTGCAGTAGTGACAGAACTAGCCTTTCACTATCACAACAAGCATTTCCCTAAGCACTACGTTCCCCTGAAACCACAGCACTGCCATCATGTACATGCAAGTGTTGACCACAGAAGGTTCACCTTGCCCAAGAGCCAAGAGAAATTACAGCAACACAGGGTACCTGCTTCGTTCAGAGCTGATGAACATCCATCCTTCATCCAGGTCTCACTCACCTCCAACTCTCCTGCAACAGCTTCCCCTTTGGTACCTGTGTCAGTGACATCATACTTGTGAATTGTGACCCTCTGCCAGCAGTTCCCTGGCTGCTGGAGGTAAACTGGCAACAACTTTGTGGTGCTGTGCAGCTTCTGTCTTCATGAAGAATCCAGCCTTCCGGGGATGATCGTGGCAATACTGGAAGAGAGAAAACACAAATTTATATGTTGTCATTGACAACTCAGGGAAAAGGAATGCATTTAAAAAACAAACCAAAGCCATATCCTGTCACACACAGAACTTCCAGCTAGTACCTAGCACTGCTGAGTTTCACACAAACTGCATCTATCTACAGCCATGCTACATTTAAACAGCCCTAACAGCAGAATGAGAGCTACTTCAGCTCTCCTGAGTCTCACCTGGTTGAGGAACTTCTCCTATTAGCTCCCTGTAGTTCCTCTTGTACCAAGTCCTTGAGCTCCCACCCAAGAAACATGCCAACTGCTTGTGCCAGACCCCAGAATTGCTATCAGCCAGCTCTGGCCACCACGAGGCTCCACTGGCAATTTTACAGTGGCTGGAAAATAACAGCTGCAGCCCAAAAGATTAGAGTAATTTTAGGGGAAATTTTGGTTTCTGAGAGACCTTTCCCTCACGTCCAAAACCAGTACAAATAATAGCTTTGATCAGAATGGCTGAGTGTTTTTACCATATGCCTAGGACCCTGAGAAGTCACACTTTCCTCTTGATTTTGAATTCATGCCAAATAAGAGCATTTTGCACATGCTGAACATTGCACAGGACATTCCCCAGGACTTGGGAATTGATCAGACAAGTACACAGATGGTTGGTAAGTTATTATCTTACCTTTAGTAGGTTAATGCCATCAAATTGAGCATGCCTGGAAGACAAAGTTTTATTAACATACTAGTAGTTCCTGAAATAGGTAAGTAGGCAACATATTTGAAGTTTAGCAAAGACAATGGGTATACAATTGTCCGGTGTGCAATTGCAGTGTCCAGTATACAATTCACCCATCATATTGTGCCTTTTGTATCGCCTCCCTTTTTGACTAAATATCAATAACAAAATGAAGAAAACTTCACTATTAAGTATTGCTAGGAGCTCCAATGATACTTAGTATGCAGTAGATTATTTCTTTTGTCACCTACTTTTAGAATGAGTTTTTCAACTTCTGAAACATTTTTATCCTTCCTCTGCTTAAAGGTAAAAGAGAAATTAATGTTTAGTACTAAAAAAGTCCCTGAAAATGCAAAAATATCTAAAATGATGATAGGGTGTCAGTCACAAAACTTTCCTGCTGTAAAGATGAGAACCATTAGTATCTGACAGTGTAAGTTTTATCTTCATATTAAAACACAGGACAGCACTTGCAAAGCTTTGACAGAGGGATGCCATCTTTGTGCATGGAAGATGAAGTCCCAGGCTAAGGTTGCACATTAAAATTAAGTTCACTGATTTTTCTTTTAATAATGGAACAATAAAAACTCATAGTTGCTTCAAATATTTATTTTCATGGCAAAAATAGACTATTATATATTCATTTCACATATATTACATTCAGTAATACAAGCTTTTCTGTCTATGAAACACAATTTGTACACTGTTTTACAAACCAATTTCAGTTTTACAAGAATTAAAGCTGTTTTGATTATACATTTTTACAGTATTGGTGGCAAGACAGCAAAAATAGATGTGTTAACCACTAGCTTAGTACTAGAAAATAATACTTGAAAATTCATGTTGTTACTTTTAAATAAAGTTCCATTTAAATCCTTGCATATTGACTCGAACAAAAATGGAAGAAAACAGAGCCAGATCCTGTATTGCTCTGATAGCAAGGACTCAGTCCTACACAGCTGCTGAAAGGACTTCAAACACAGCTTGCTTTAGGTGAAAGAAGAGATTTCAGCAATGTGCAGGAGTGTACATACTGATCTGCAAGTTCAAGTTTCTAAAATTTCCACCTAAGTCTCCCCAGATCATCCATAAAGAGGACACAGGGATCTGGGGTATTTCAAAGCAACTTCAGGAAGTATTTTTGCAAAGAGACAGCATGTACACCTTGTCTGCCAGAATTATTCAGGATTAGCAATGTGACAGACTTGAGGATTTTACATGTTATTTTCCTATCAAGCTTCCTATCATTTTACAAATGAACAGCGTTTGCGAAGTCTTTAAACACTTCAAAATCCCCTATTTTTTTTTCTTAAATATTTCCATATGGAAAAACAGCATTTAAATTCCCTTTTTAAAGGTGAGGCGCCTTCTGAAACTGTGCTTGTAAAAGTAACAATTTGGTAGTATTGATTGCCACCTATCTGAAACAAAACAACATTACGGTGTCTACAGACTTGCTCTCTAACTTGCCACACGCTGGATCTGTTGTAAACTCTTAAATCTTTGCACTTTATTTCTGCCTTCGTTCCCCAGTTAGAGCTGAAGAATGGACTTCTAAAGAGCAAATACACTGGAGGTTATTCTTAACCACTAAATGCAGCATCATGTGGAAAACAGCAAAGAACAGAATCAAAGGTCATTTAGCAACTGTTTTTTGAAATGCTCATAGAAATTAAGATTTATTTTTTTTACAGTCCTTGTAGACCTTAAGGTAACGTATGTGATGCCAGCAAAACACACCAAGTTAGCTGGTCCCCAATAGGATCTTATTAAGAATCTTTTTTACAGACATATTTGCAAAAGCTGTTGAAAGTTTAAGATATTTTCCCATATCCTAGCACAATATTAGAGATTCTCTGAAGTTTTCATATCAGTGTATGGCAAACACTGCACTGCAACATATTTGTAAGCACATGTTAAAATTCCACATTTCAAGGATCTGATTCTCAACCCAACCTTAACCTGGTGTAATTCACACCTGCAGTAAACATCTAGCTGCATTCACAAAATTACTTAAGCTTCCAAACAGTCTAACCTGTATCCATTAGAAGTTATTGGTGCAAATTTGCATGTATGCTTATTCACCCTGCAGTTTGCACATGGAAAACCAGAGACCACAGTTCGAAAATCTGACCTTTAATGAGTAAACAGAAACTGAGCTGACAGATTGCATTGCATCCATTTGGAAAAGAATATGTTTAAAAATAACACAGCTTCTGAAAAAAAATATTTGGAGTTTCAAAAATCACATTTTAAAAAGCCTGTAAAAATAACACCTATGACTACATGCTCACCTACCCTACTATGCCATGAAAAACATACCATATGAATCAAACACTTCTAGCAGTTCTGCTGTGGATACATGTTCCAAATCCTCCTCCAAATGCCTTCAGTCATTCCTCAGATCCATGCTCTCTGGTTCCAACATTTTGTACTTTCAAAAGAGAATTTCTTCCAAGCTATCTCAGCTACTTTTCCTTTTAATGCTCTAGTTTCATGTATGCACATTCCTGCTGCATTCTTTTGGTTAATTCTTGTAATCTGTATTTAAATTTAAAGTAGACGTGAATATTCATGATTTAAAGGCTCAAACTTTCACTGGCAATAAGCATTTTTTAATTCCCACAGTATCAGGAAGAACTGAGGGAATTTTGTGTCTTGCAGGACTGAGCTCTGTCTTTGCATGAGTTTTAAATATTGGGAAAAAAAAAAAAAAACAAAACAACTACCTAAAGCATGGAATTATTAGCAATTGAACTGTTGTTCCTTTTAAATTAGTAATTTGAGCTAACTATTGCAGTATAGTAATGAGTTCACTATTTTAATTCCAGGGTTTTAGTAACACTACTGGTATTAAAACCGAGGTCCCATTACACAGCTAACTTGTATGATAAACAACCCTGCAGTTCCCGAGTTTGGTCCAAAGGCCATCGAAATCTATGAGCCACTCAACTTTAACAGCTGCTCCAACAAGAAAAATGTACCAGCAGCCTCTGGTAGCCTTAGTTATTGGATTTAAGAAGCTATTTTTGGAGAAAAGTGCTCCAAATGTCATTCACTTAAAAAAAAAAAAAAAAAAAAAAAGAAAAAGATGCACAAGATTACAAGAGGAGCCAAAAAATACATACTTTCTCAAAATGCCAAGAATTTTTCCATTTTAACACTCATTTTACTCTTATTTATTATTAATTTACTTTTATATATATATATATATATAAACATTCATGATAATTTAGAGCAACTTTTCATCATCCACAGAAGTTACAGGAATTCTGCCTTGCTCACCTGCTTTTAGTTACATTTATAAATCTAAACCATAGTGGCCTGCAGTTGTAGTTTTCACCATTCAGTTGTGCACAATGAGAGTAATGCTAAGGCATAAAAGTTGTGCTGCTCATGGGGACCACATTCCTACGTGCAGCAGAAAAAGGACAGCACTGTTCTGCAGGCTGCAGCAACACTATGCAGAACTCCAACATGCTGCTCCAACTCTGTCACAGGACGAGTGAGACGTGCTTTGCAGCCTACAGCAAAGCCTGCTAAGTCAGCGTCACCTTCGCAGTCAACAGGGCTTTGAATTTTGCTTTTAGAGAAGAGCTGCGAGCCCAAGAATACAAAGATTCATTGGCCAAACAATCTCTCCTCATTGCAAACAAGGCAGAAATCAAATGTCAGAAGCCCTTACTACAATTCGTAGCTTCTTCTCTTGACTCTTCATAGAATTTGATTCTAAAAAGCATTTTCCACCTAGCACACAAGACAGTCAACTCTGTCTCCTGGCGGTACTATAGCACCTGTATTTATCCCTGAGAACTTTGGCTTTCCTAGAGACCTACATCTTGCTCTTCATCATGTACCTCAGGAATAGCTTCACGTAATTTTTCCACTAAAAAAAGTCAACTCAAATCTCACGTGATAATTATCTGGTTTCTTCCCCATCCAAACAGAAGCACGTTTGGCAAAAATGGATAGGTGTATAGGGGAATTTTAAGCTTTTGACAGACAGATCCACATGCAGTTCAGGCTGTGACTAGGTTTGGGCAATTAATTTTCTTAGAAAGTCCAACACTTTACAATGTATCCAGCGCAACTAGGTGTAAAAAGCATCCCTTTCAAGGCTCAGAACAGCTGAAAACTGAATGTTCTTTTAGAAGTTATCTAAGAATCTAAACAATGCTTTTAAATTAATTTTGTTACAGGAGGTTGTGGAGTTTCATTTCTTTTGGTGTCTTCAGAAGAAAAACTGCTCATTTTTAAAGCTCACTTGGAGACATATGCTTATATATAAAAACAATCCTGCTATCTTCAGTAGGAAAATTCACATGAAGTCAAGTCTATTGATGCAGAAATGCACTGCTGATGGAAAGATCTGAAAGCTGAAGTGGAGGAGGTAGCAGTGTTATTGCTTAAAAATATCAAGACTGACTACCAGATTAGAGAGTGACCACCTCTAAAAGAGAACTCAGTTCCTCTCAGCAATACAAAAAAGGTAACCAAAACAAAAGACTTACTCCCTCACCCACCTCAGAAGCCACCACAGAAGTTTGGAATTAAATTGCTTATTTTGATTGCTCTTTTTAATGCTTTATATCTGATGTAACTTCTGAATTGATAAAAAGTGTCGCTTGAAGTTGTGGCCATATATAATTTCATAGAAAGCTGCAGGTATCGTATTATGATCACAGTTCAAACTTCAGAAATGGTACCAGCTACATTCTAGAGTGTACCTTTCCACTCACAAATATTTCTGAAGACTTAGGTGAACTGTGGTAAAAAAGTAAAGAAAAAAACACAGTGTTTTTAAACACAGGGCACAGTACAAACATTTTTGTTTCTTTCACTGATACTTAACACAGATGCATCAAATTGGTTTGCTTGCAAGACTATATATAAGAATCAGTCTTCAGTAGCTGGTGTTCTCTGGTATAAGGCAGTGTTCCTTCCAGTTTTACATCTGGTAGTTAATACTTGCTAGGCACTTCATAGTTACAGAAAGAATATTTTCCCCCATCTACAATATTCAATCTTACTGCTACTGAAAGTAGAACAATTTGGACTGTCCAAAAGACGACCAAATGCACTAGCTGAATGCTACAGTGTATTTTAAACCAGTATATTTCTACAGAACAACATATTAGCACAAAGTCATTTGAACCTTGTGCTTATCTATATACATGTAGCTTATTACAAAGGAAATTGAGGCAACCTATTTATGACTATTTTAATTATTGCTTTGAGAGGACAATCATTGTTTTGAAGGGGGGGTGTGGTGGGGTAATTATTCATGATAGTTTCCAAGCCCTTGAGGCAGGTCAGAGAAAAATAACATCACTTCACCGGTGAAAAAAATCACTATCGGTCTCATTTCGTTTCGTTAAGCAGGTATCATGAGAAATAAATATTTAAACACACCTGTAGACTGGTCTGCTATAAGTTTTTTTGCAGTTGTACCAGATATCTAAGAACAAATAACTCACTTTTGTATAGGGATTTTCAACTCAGCATCTCAAAACACTTGAAAAGGCAGGTAAAACCACACTGTCCCCATTTTAAAAACACAGACAAAAGAGTATTCAGGGATACCATCATTAGACCAGACCTGCACTAGTCAGGGACAATATAACCAGCAGAGGCAGGACATCTTCAGATCCACACCACAAGCACTGACTGCCAGCTGTACAGTTACCAAAATACCCACATCTCCAGTGTTACCTCAAAGAGTTCTTACATTCTGCAGGCATTCTCAAACAGCTCCTGTGAACATTCTTCATTGCAACACTGCCCACCACTAGCAAAACCTGTTCTAGCACTAACAAAATAGGCTGAAGGATTCTACAGAAACTTCCAGTGCTTTAAAGGCTCTCCTGACTGGGAACATGAACATTTTGAATGGTCATCTTTGCACTGTGCAAACCAGCAATCACAGCTGCCACGCCTCCTCCATTATGTGTTACACGATCATTCCCACTGCGCCACTATGCACCTTCTTACTCCAATTTTGGTTCTCTCACTTCATGAACTTTAAAGGCTCTTCCTAAAATAACAGGTTAGTAATGGCATATTACCATATGAAACAATACATGATTATAGTTTCTATGTTTAACTACATAAATAACAGAGCAAAAAAAGTGCTTAAAACATTTGCATCCACTTTGATTTCAGCCAGTAAAATCAAACTGTCCTCTAAATATATGAATAATACTGAATATGTACTTTCTCTCATCCATTTCCTTCCAGGACATTTGTAGATAATTATAGTATTTTTCCCCTGCTTGTTGCCTACAATCCCATAGGTAAACTTGCTTCTACTCAAATGGAAATTCTCAACAGTTAACTTGATCGTTCACCTGTAAGTTCTATTACACAGCACTCTACAACTACCTATTACCCTAGTACTTTCTGCACAATTTTTCAGTTCAAGCATTGTCAATTCTCTCCTCTGAAAATAATATATTGTTTAAAAAGTTGGTTTAAAAAAAATACAAAAATAACTGCCCTTAAAGCAACCACTTGAAGTATGTAAGAACTGCTAATTCTGCAAAGTAAACCAGAGGAAACCAAAAGTTCATTTTAAAAAATACAGGTGCTCTAAATATAAAACTGAAAGCAGAATGAAACTGTGTAAGACCTTGACATTCCCAAGGAGCAGGTTTCTCTCCCCATGTGCATCCACAGATTTTAGCTTTTGCACAGTTAATTACATTAAAAAAAAAAAAAAAAAAGTTAGTACAATTGTGCCATGTACTTCCATTCTGTAAGATATTTATTTTGCCCAATGTAACACCACTCTAAAAAAGTTTCCAAGTACTCCAGACCAGTACAAGTAAAATCATTCCCTAATATGGCTGCAGCTGAACATGGGAAGAATTTAGTCCAGCGAAGATCCTGCTTTGCAAGGACTGTTACACTGACTTGCATTTAACAGTCACATACCAGCCCTAAAAGGTAACTGTGTGATTCATCATATAAAGAAAAAAACAGTGAGAGCAGGTCTGCCTGGACAACTGTAATTTTCTTTCTGTAAACTCTTGCAGTGTCCCTTAGGAAGTGGGAGGGATTATATAAGTCTTGAGCTTTTGAGAAATTGAATGAGAACTCCATAGACAAAAGTGTACTGAGAAAGAGTCTGCACCATCATCATTCTCTGCTGCCTCAACATGTCCAGCACTCGTGGGATGTCCAGCATCTGGAGGAAGAGAACAAATGATTACAAGTAACTGGTAAGCAAGGAGACTCACTTGTCCTTTCTCAGCAGATGATTCAAGACAGTACCAGTGATCTGGGGACTGAATCAGCTGCTCTAATTTCAGCTCTGATAATTCAGCCCATACCTACAGTATGGGCGTCATTACACTGCTGACCATGCCTACCTCAGCTTCCTCATCTGTGAAATATTTGCCTATCTTATGGGCTATGTGAGTCCTCACAAATCTAATAGCTGCAAAAGTCTGTTGCACTGTTAGGATAAGGAAACAATAGATGGAACAATCAATTTGTTGAGTTTCAGGCAGCACATAATGTTACCAATTGCTTTACAACTGCTCACTTCTAGCTAAAGGCTGATAGGACTAGGTTTTATTTTATTAAACTACCACTTTGTCCTCCACTGAGACTTGTACTGCAAGTACTATTACACTAAGGAAGAAAAACATTTAATAACAAGCACAAGAGACTGACTACAAACATGTTCTTGAACATTAATTATTAAAACTAAGGCATGAAGTGGTAAAGCCAAGGCAACATCCTGAAACGTGCTCAGTAGCCCAGAGCATACCTTGTTCCACTCAGTGATTCAACATCCTAACTGAGCGTTCCAAGTGTGTAAGTAGGCAACCATAGAAGATTATTAACTTCTGTTAAATTGCCAAGAGCGCTTTCAACCATAATTGTAAGGGCTCTTCCAAAGACCACGTCTTAGGAAAGCTCAGATGAACAGCCATAAAATACTTATTAGGCAGATTACTTACTCTTCCACTACCTAACATTATTGAAAACATGAGGAAAAAAAGGAGATCACCTCATTGTGTTCCAAGCAGGCAATCATGATCTCTGACAGTATGACCACTCCTGTTCGTCCTACACCTGCACTGCAATGCACCAGCACAGGAGGATTAGAGTTCTTAGGATCTGCAGTGCTGTTTGTATGGCGCCGCACTGACTGGATCTCTTCCAAGTATGCTATTGAGTTGAACAACATAAGAATGACAAATTTAGGAAATAAAAATTCCATAAGCTGTGCTATTACACTGCACAACCACTGGAAAAGCAGTAATTTAACAAACGACATCCCACAGAAAAATTATACGTTATATACATCACAAATCATAACCCAACCAGAGCAATACAGATATACAAAAATCATCCAACTTTTCTATGGATTCCCTTGTTTTCCTACCCCCCACCAAAACCAGCTTGTGGCCATCTTGCTATTGCTGGCACATATTCAAATGTGTGACATTTAGTATAATTATGTTTTAACCTAGATGAATTTTAGTAAATTATGTATTTTGCTTTAGATTGAAATAGTTACTTAAACAAACTGGCAGGTGTACTCCTATCAGAAACACAATTCAGCATATCTTACTAGTGTGAAGACACCTTTTGCAGTAGAGTGCTTGGCATAGCTATCAAAAGCTAATTAATGTTTAGCAGACATATTAGGTGGTATAAAAACAACAACAACAACAACAAGCTATTAAATAAAACTTACAGAGAAATCCCTTTAAATCCTCTGGACAGCCATGTTCTGGCCAGTCAGTGTACTGCAAATGCCAAACTGTTCTCTCCTGTCCTGTGAGAAGATGTTTGATCTTCAAACCCGTAGTTGCATAGCAGCCTGAATCAGTACGGAATCGTGTGGTAATCTTAAATCTTCCATATGTTACAGTGTTGTGCCTTGAGCCAAGACGTGGCCAATATCTGAAGCTTTTTTCTCTCCCACTTTCCTTAAAAGCAAAACAATTCCTTTACAATAAACATGAAAACATTCATACAACAAACATTCCTTTAACTGTATTTCCCCTCTATTAAGTGCTACTGCAGTGTACTGGCTTTTCACTGAATAAACCAATTTTCCATAGGAAAGAGTTTGCAAGTGTAGAGCTTTCTGCCAAGAAAAACAATACAGAGTGGCAAAGGGGTCACCAGAAAATTATCTTTAATCTATTTGTTGGAGGAAAGATCCTTTTACTCTAATGGATCAGAACAAAATCATTGCATAAGTTTCAGGAATAGACCTGACTGGGTCTGTACTCACTTCCTCTGCTGTCACCATAGCTATGATGGCAATTCCTTGTTCCCAGATCATCTGCCAGAAATCCTGACATGTATTCTGCAAAGGGCCCTGTGTAGCAATGTAATCCCACTCCATGCCACCAACCGAAATCTGTAAAAAGAGATAAATTTGATTACTAATTATGTAAAACCCTTTCCCAGTTCCTACGCCAGCCATTTCAAGATGCACAAACTGAAACAAGCAGCAACAGTGCAGAAGTAAGACACTGTGATTTATACCTTCCTCCAATTTTTTACTTGCACCTTGCCACATCAGATCAAGAGAAACGTTTAAAATTATGTAAGCACATAGCTAAATAAATGTATTTTACATTATAAGCATAAATTATCTTTACTTATTTGTACATTATATTTCTTTTTTTGTGAATTCAAGGTATTCTGGCCAATTCAGGTTTAAAGAAGCTTTCATACTCTGATAAGGCAAATGCTATTATGCGCACCAGAAGAAGTCAGTATTAGTTGATGTTTCCTCAAAATATTATTTAATTCAGAAAGGTCAGAAGAGTTACTCCAAATTTGGAAATGAGTTGAAATATAGAAACTATGGTACTACACCAGGAAAGAATCAGATTTAAAATAAGACAATAAGACAACTGCAACAACTACTCAAGTAATAAAAACTCTCTAAGTTGCACTTTAGTAAGTAGATTGAAAATGAATGAACTGCCTCAAAGGTTCTTGAGGTCACCCTGCAAACTTTTTTTTTCTGCAAACTGTTTTTAATAGAGTTTAAAGAACTAAGTCTGGGGAAAAGGGTCATCCAAAAATTATGAAAAAGCGGAATTCCCTCTAGCACCATCCGTTTCCCTCTAACCATCAAAAAAAAAAACATACTTAAGCAGGGAGCCAGACTACTACCTGTTGTGGACCTAGCCTGAGAGTGCAGAAGAGGATGAAATAATTAGTATTGTCACTGCAGTTCTAAAATGTCATAATTGCAAAGAATCCCAATTTATTTAAAAGTTACCTTCCTTCTTAACTATGGGAAGAATGGACATGCCTTCTGTTAGTACCAATCAGGAGAGAGATCGAAGAGATGGGAGAGACACGATCAATAAAAAAGACCTCTCCAGTATAGAAATGAAAGCCAAAAGACCTCTCCAGTAATTAATTAACCCTTTACTATTCTTCTAAGCAGTGGGGAAAAACAGGTTCCCTCTTTCCCCCCAGAAACCTCTGGAGAGGGAGGGAAGGATTCTTAGCCATCTGACAAAACCAAAATTAATATCCACATCCATTTTTATTTACCATATAAACTGGAAAAAAAAAAAAAAAAAGCTCCAACAGTCTTTCTCTTACCTTGATATGAGATGCATTGATGTAACCCGTGTTATTTTCTTTGGTTGGGACTAGTTCTACTCTGGTATCATCATAAGGAAGGACGTCCTGGAAGCGGTTTCTCTCAGCATTTTCAGGAAGCCGAGCTATTGAGCACTCACCATCTATAAGCCTTTTCTTCTGAATGCGCTCATATTCAGTAAACACCGTCCCCTGTTCTAACCGTTGTTCCAGAACTTTACACTAAAAGACAGAACAAAGATAACTACATGAAGTCACGTTCTGATACAAGTCTATTTTAACACAGAATTCACGAAGGATAAAGTGTATGTGTTTTCCTCTCCTATATACTTTTGTAATGCTTTTCAAGCTACTATGTTTGTACAAACATACCAGAACAAATTAGAAGCAATTTTAACTAGCAGGATTTTTTTTTTCAAGTGAGAACAGTATAAGTACCCTGTTATCCTTCACTAAGTCACAAAGACTACGGATATTAATAGTATAAAACAAAAACTACTTAGTTTCTATAAAGACAACCTAGCTGGAAAATAAATATTGGATCAAACCAGGTGGTTTATGCTACAGTACAAACTGCCTCAAATACTTTTGAGCAAGACATACTCATTAATCATCCTTCTCAATATAGCACATTGGATTAAATCATTTGAAAAATCTCATTTAACCATATAGTCCAAAAAAAAAAAAAAAAAAAAAAAAAGAAGTCACATTTATTGTTCAGATGGAGAAAGAACTCCATAAATGTAAAACAAAATGTTTGCCTCATTCAATGAATTTATCATTCACCTCTAGTATTCCACATTTTCTTAGGCTGAAGATATTAAAAGTTGAAGACAGCAGTAAATCCTTCTTAGAACCTCCTGCTGCAGCTCAGATATAAAACAAGGATTTTTTTCTACTAGTACAATTCAATCTGTTTTATTTAATTAGCCCACCAAAAGATTTATTCTTTCAAAACCAAGTTCTTTCTAAATCATAAGACACTTCTGGAATTTCAACATCTCTTTGCCAACAATAATTAGAGGAAAAATATGTAAGATTTCAGCCAGAAAATTTCATCTATGTCACATGTCCCCAGCCTCTCTCAGCAACTGCTCTGCGGTATCAGATCAGAAAAGTATCCTGTATCAAATAACTCTGATGCCAAATGCTGCAGAGGAAGGTGTAAAATCTCCATCATATGCAATTTACACTTCAGTACATTAATTGTCCGAACTCCTTTAAATCTTTAGGCTAGGTTTCCTCATTTAAACTAATAGCAACATGAAGCTGAGCAATGAAAGAGGCATCGAAACAACTATAAAGTCTTTGTCTTCTAAAAATATCTGTAGTCTGGACTTTCTTTCATGTCACGTCTAATTTGTATTGCCTCTTCTCCATAGCTTTAGGAATCACTCCCATTTCATGACATCTATTCTTCCTGTACATGACTGCCTGAAGCAAAGGTGTAGTGACTTCCATTCTCCTCATAACTTCAATTTACAGTTTCTGCTTTTCCCTTAGCACTTTGGGAAAAACTAGCTGAATAGTAACATGGCTGAATTAAATGAAGGTAAATCAAGGAAGTGATGATAGATACAAGCAAGAGGAAATAACTAACATAAGTACTAAATGTAGAAGAGTATTTGAATAACACAACGTTAACTTCTGTCCTCCCCTACCATCTTTAAGGAGTATATGTAGTTCAAAAAGTCGTTTCAACATAGCTGAAGTTAACAGTCAAATCTCTCTCCTATAGACCTAAGTTCAAGCCTTCAAAACCCAAGACTGAATTTCTACTATGTAATTTGAAACTAATTTTCTTGTCCTGTTCCTTAAACTGCAGCTGGTGAGAGCGTGACCATTCCCTTCAGGTTCTAATCTTGCTCCGTGAATGTCAGCAAATTGAGGTAGATGGAGGTCTGCAGCTGAGGATGCCCGACCATGTTCAGAACCAGATTCCAGAGAGACCACTGGCTGCAATATATATACGATAATCATCGCAGACCTCGGTGTCTCTAGTTGCTCCCCAGTTTGATGTGTGATGACAGCATTATTCTGAATAGCCCTTCACAGACTGGATATTGACCATGTTTCACACTTTTCTGCATCCATTTATTGGTATATGAGGCAGGCTGAAGTATGCTTATTGACACTGGTTACCCTGACACAAGAAAATGAAGTCTTGTATTTCTGAAAGTATGATCCCGTTCTAGAACCTGATGTCCTCTCAGTGATCTGAGATCATTTAGTGGATTTAAAATTTCAGCAGATCACACAAGTTCCATCTATACTTTCAGGAAGTCACCTGAGGAGAACATAAATGCAATCTGTGCAGGCTGTACCCTGGGAATGCAATATAACCGCACAATTTGTTGTAAAAACTGTATAAATAACTAGTCATTACAATCGAGTTCATGCTCACACTCATAATTTTAAGTTTAAGCTGTTTTCATTCTGGCAAACAACCCAAAAATTAAAAGAGAAAACAGAAAGATTTGGCATAAAGACGTGTCAGTAGATGTTAGTTGATCTGCTCTGCGTGCAAAGGGTGAACTCTAACTAGAATCACTGTCATCTTAAATCTTAAAGAAAAATCTGAGTTACACCCAATACTTCTAGCAATGACTTAGCAAGCAAAAGTTTGTCTGTTTTGTTTCTATTCTCACTATTTGAGTTACTCTGAATCAGTTTGAAGTTGACATAAAGCACCATTCATATGCAATTCATTTTGAAAAATTACACGTGTTAAAGAGAAATCAAGCATGAAAATCTTCACCATACCCTTTCATCATTCGTTCCTCTTGTTGATTCTTCCTTCCCCTCATCTGGTAGAGGCATTCTAGTCAAAGTTAGTCCATTCAGGGCAGCTAGCTTTAGAGGCCCTATTTTTTTTGCATCAGTTTTATTCTTTTTCATACCCTGCAAAAGAAAAGCTAGAACTTACAAATATTCTTAAACAACTGATGAAGTTACCAAGCAGAACCCCGATGAGTTCCATTTAGCAAAGGATACTTCTTTGACCCCTTCTGCAAACAGCTCTGACCCTTCTTTTGATAAGCACTGCAGTGAGAGATTAGGGTGGTGGGACTACATTCCTCCAAGGACACAACACAAGTCTGTCTTCATTCCACACAGGTTAATGAAACTGCATGAGAATGACAAATATTGTTCCCTACAAAGCTCACAACTGAGGGTGTGAGGCAGCTACTCTGGATAAGTAACATTCTTGGACAGAACTAGAATCACTATCCAACCAATAAATACACTAATGGTTCTTTACTGGACTACACAATTTGCAGACACTCTTCTTCCCTACGAGTGGACATTAAAGTGAGACTAAACCTTTAAGATATGTGGATATAATAAAATGTTTCACTACATTTACAACAAGTTGTACATACAAAACATGAACACAGGACTACAGGCAGATCTGAACCCTGAAGCAGACTATGAATCTAAACTACTGTAGTGACCACTCTTTATTTGAGAGAAATATAAATGGGAGATTTCTATGAAATAATAAATTCAGATGATTCTTTTAGAAAGCATAAGTGGAAAAAAAAATATCATTCTTGCAGTTGCTTAGTTTGGTTGTTAAAAAAAAAAAAAAAAAAAAAAAAGAAAACACAACACTGAATATATGGGTGAATATGCTGCCTGAACAGTGATAAATGCTTCTGAAAGCCGAATGGAGTAAGGAATACAAAGACAAAGCTAAGAGGATGAGACTGCATTTTAAAGTGAACACAAACACAACACTAAGAGTTCATTGGAAAGCAAAATGCATAAAGAGTGGTAGGAGACACTTTTTTTTTTTTTTTACCAGGTAATTCATCTCAATAGTGAATACAAAATGGCAATTTTCTATCCTGCAAGAGTACTCTTAAACATTACTGAAATAGAAAGTAATTTACTGAACAATTACAGTGAAAAAGTTTTAATATCAACTTTGTATCAAAAGATGTATATTTACATAGCTATCAGAAGGAAAAGGCAGGGTATGATTTTGGTAGACTCAGTGTCTGAAAATAAATCTTTTAGAGAAAAAAAATACAGAGTATATCTAAATGTGAATACAAGAAGCCATCACCTCTTTTTTCCCTATATCCACATAACACAGGAGGAAGGAGATTTAAGAAAACATAAATAAATTTTAAATGAATCAAAGCTGATGAATGTTAATTTCACAGTGTTTAGCTCCATATATATAAGAAGTCTGACACACACAAAAAATGAAAGTACAGTAACTATTGATATACATAATTTACGTTAGCATTTGAAGCATCAGCTCTGGCCTTTACTACAGCAGCACACATTGTATAGTAGGTCCACTGCAGTCCAATTTGTGCAGAAAACTATTTGACACTCTCAGGCAGGCAAAGTTAGCAACAATTAAATTTTTACAAAGGCAAAATAATAATAAAAATGGTCTTTCTCTATTAGGGTGTGAAATATGAGAGGGTCTGCATAAAACTAAGGAAAGTGAGTAGTAAAGACTGAGTGAAATCATACAGTCCCAAAGAAGCCTTGGGGTTCCTACAAAGTAGGAATTATAGAAAAAGTAAAACTTGGCAGTTGTCCGATTTATTTCTTTTAATGTATTCATAAGGTTGTAGTAGAATAAAGGGGCATTGCAAGCAAGAAGTAACTTCAGTGAGATAAAACCAGCTTAAGGGCAAGGCAAAAGGGAAAGGATATGAAAAGAGGAAGGAATGAAGGAAAGAAAAGAAGAGAGTATCAGGGAAGAATTTACTGCCTAATGTGTCAGATTACACTCTTAGGTCAGAATAAGAGGGTAAACGAATCAAAAATGTAAACACTGAGCTACATCTGATTTTTCAGTTCTAATATTAGAAAGCTGGTAGCAGAATGCAAACAGTTGGTTTTGTTCCAGATAAGCATAGGTAGGGCAGAATTTGGGATCTAGAACTGACTTTAAAATAGCTAATTCTCCAGTTGCTAGATAGTTTAAGTGTGTCAGATTAAGGGAGGCTGCACAGTTGGATTTGTGTGGGAGGACTCTACCAAACAGAATTCAGACATGGCAGAGAAGGAGAAAGAGAAAAGATAACTAAACAAAGTTAATGAGAGAAAATAGAAAAATAAAGTAGCTTTAATTCACACATTTTAAAAGCATCTCTCAGATTGATTAAAAAACAACAACAAAAACACTTAAACAAAAACCCCACACAACTCTGGTCACAGAACAATCTGAAACAACACAAACCAAGAGAAATAATATCCACTTACACCTAGTGGGGGAAGGCCTTCCACAATATTCTTCTTCCCAGACAAAAGATCAGACACAGGTCTCTTCTTTATCGAATCCTTCCTTACTCTGTATCTCCCTGACATTGTAAGGTCAGATTCTGACATAGATGGCATAAGCAGTCCTTCTCCTCTTCTCTGTACCTGGCTTTCTACTAATAAATGAACCGGGCTCATATCTTTTATTCTCTTTTCTGTCTCTGTAATATGTAATTTAGGCTCAAGAATATGCAGAGGGCCAGCAGATGAAGCAACAGAGCTATAGGGGTAGTTGAGTACAGGATCATGAGAATAACCACCCATTATGGATGAAAGTTGGGTTCGATCTTCAGGGAGAGGAGAGAGACTAGTACTAGCTTTGTTTTCTTCTTCAAACTCTTCTTCTTCTTCACTACTGTGAATTAGCATAGTGGCATCTGAAAGGGTTTTCTTATGATCACAGCTCACACCTTCATCTTGTTCATTTTCTTTTTGTTTGGTTCTCTCCATCAGAATGTTGGGCTGTGACCCTTCCGAGATAACTCTTGGAAGAGCCACATCTGCTGCAGATGCTGACATGGTCCTCTCTTTTATTCTTATTCCTTCAAAGCTGGGAGTCAAGCCTGCTATTTCAATACTGTTCCTTTTCTGCAGCTGAGCATGGCGTGCCGATGTTAGAGGTTCACTGACTTCCTGTAGAGAATGTGCCACAGGCAGGCTGTCTTCCTGAAATGTCTGGACAGAATGATGCACTCGCCTCGTGATAAGATCCGGGTTGCTGCTGCTAATGTAGATATGTCGGGAAAGGTCCGGAGTACTATTTGCAGGTCTTGGATATGGGTATGGGGGAGGAGGTCGATAGACTTGGGTCTTCATTATATTTGGTGCTGGATAATCCTGAGCCTGGAGCTGCACATTTGTCAGCTCAGGCACACTGACTGCCCCGACAACCGGGCGCTTTTCAGCGGGATAGGGGTAGGGGGACTGACTATGGAAACTGTAGTTCAGGTTAAATGGGTAATGGTTAGACTGAGGGGAAGTGAAGTGTGCATGTTCTCTTATTTCAGGTTGACTGTAAACCAAGGCATCAGGCCGGCTGTAGGCATACGTATTGCTGATGTTGAGATTTCTCATTGAATGACTCTGCCTATCTGTGTGTACCATTCCCCTTTTGAGCTGTCTCATCACAGTTTCATAGTCTGGTGTGGGCCGATAAGAAGGTGGTATTAGCGCGCTGTGTCTGTGTGATGGGACATAATCAGTCCTGAGGACATCGCTTCCAGTAATGCTTGGGTTAGAGGACATTGGGGATGGCTGCAAGTAATGCTGTGGATTATTCAGGGAGTTTGTGCTATGTGCACTATAGACACTACCATTGCGGATTCGACCACCGTAGTCATGAGGGGCTCTATCCAAGCTAGTCTGAGAGTGACAGTAGTATCCATTCTGATTGCTCACAAAGAGGTTATCTGAAAGTAAAGTTTAAGAACAAGCTTTATGTTCAAGACCTTGAACAACAAAGATATTCTCTATTAAGATGTAGCTAACTGAAGCTTGAGACTTTCAAAATCTCAGTTGTTCTTAACTATGTCTTGAATTGGGAAAAGAAAAAAGCAGAGTTTTTGGTGTTGTTGACACCTGAGGTATACACAACAGAATGACCTGGTATGTTCATTTAGATGATGCAACCTCCTACTGGAAAGCATTATCTCAGTTTACGAATGGCTTTCTTCAGTTTAGGATAGGAGTGTTAAGTTTAATTCTAAGTTAAACAAATCTATATCAAATTGTAAACCATTCTATTTGAAAGAAAGAACAGACGTTTACACCAAGGTTTGTACTAACCTAATGAGATCAGCTTAGATTGCAAGAAAACAAACACACAAACAAACACACAAACACCCCCTCTTCTCTTCAAAACACTCTCAGGTCTTAAGTAGATATAGACCTTTAGTATTTATTAGCCCAAGACCTTTAAAAAAATCAATTTAACATTTCTGCAGAAAATTTGGACACAGTTTAAACAACAACTATGTATTGTTTGCACGTTAACATATACCCACTCTGGTGGGTAAAGAAAATGTTTTAATAGTTTATGCACAATATACATTTAATAGTTCAACAACTACTTCATTGGATGTACAATTTGCCAAGCTTCATAAAAGAACAATTAAGTCATTTTTTAGATGCCTCTCATGATCTAACACCAAGTTCATCATTGCACACTTATGTTACTGAATTGCATAACAACCAAAAATTCTTCTCTTTGTTAAAAATAACATTCAAAAGTAGCACGATATGAAGTGCGATAGCATTCACTGTGTCCAGCAATGATTCCAATGCCTTATTGGAAATAATTCAGGTCCATTATGAATCTACATATCTGTACCTTTATGAATATTCATGCAACTATTTACATTGAAAATGTGCTCATTCCCTTACCAATGAGTTATTATGAGTATTTTTTTGATTTAGCTGACTTGTAGGACTGGAAGGTCCCAATCAAAACTGAGGACTCTTTGCAAAAGATCAGATTAACCTCTCTAGGGAAGCAGCTTTGTAAATTAGACATTATTTGTAACCATCAAAAACGCAGAGAAAGCAGCCATGACTCCACACTGAAACTGCTTAGGAGTGTGCATTCCTTGATACTTTTTTTTTCCTTTTTTTTTAAACAAATGTTTACAGTTCTCAGCCTTTCAATTCCCGACCACTATGTAGTCTAGCAAACTCAGAGAGAAACTCAACTCATCCTACATCCTGTTTTTACGCAGCTATTAAGATCAATATTGACAAGGATCTCAGAATGCCATACCATACCAGCTTGGTACATAAACCAAAAAAACTGGTCAGTTAAATTCATGCAAGGGACCACAATCAACAGTTGCTGTATTTGCTGTCATAACTACTTTTTCTCATATCCCACTTTTCATGTCAGCCCACACGCAGCCTAGCAGCAAGCACTTCAATGAGAGTTGCCATGCAAACCTAACCCATGGTCAGCCTGTAAATTTTGTCCAGCTCTAGCTAAATAGCTAAAACTACAAATTACAGCATTCACCCTCTAAAGTGGTAGGCTTCATGAAATTTAAATCACAAGATCTGTCTGTTTTCCGCCTTGTTTAAAATTATTCAAGAATTGGAAATTTTCAAATCTGCTACAAATTACCTTGGGAGGATGCATATGGTTCAGTATAATGACCGTTGTAATGCAGCTGAGGTGGTGGAGGCATCATGTAAGCTTGAGGCTTGGGCTAAGAGAGAATTTTATTATTATTTAAAGAATTCATGATTTATTTTAAATATGGATTTCTTGAAATTTACATGCATGCACAGAAACAGAGTCTAAGACTTAAAACATTTCTCTAAATCTGCAAGTAAGTTTCTCCTGAGAGGCCACACAAGAAATGTATTTGAAAAAAACACAAAACCAAACAACCCAAGATTATACCTTGCTATCTGAGATATAGGAGAGTCCCTAAAAGACAGAGCAGTCACACTAAAAATAGAAGTGTTTAAAATATTTTTTACTGTAATTATTTTAATTCCATTATTCAGATGTTTTATAGCAGCTTTTTCTACAAGTCAGAAAGAGTTATTCACATAGTAGATACTCGTCTTTTTCACTGCTCATCTTACTTCACTGAAGGAAAGTAATATCTGTTTCATAGTCAATTTAAATCACTAAAAATGTGAATATGAAACTATTTGCTTTCCTTACCATGGACATCCTGGAAGAAGATCGCCTTCTAACAGGATTCACTGTAACGGGCTGGGTTTGCCTACAGAAGAAATATTATGGTGAGAAATCATTCTTACAACACCAAGACTTATTTCAAACCTTGGGAAGTGCTTGCAACGTCAGTTAAAATCACCCTGCATTTCTTGGAGCTTTGTTAAACAGTCCTTCCTACAGCCTGAAAAGGGAAGAGCTTGGTGCATAAACCACCATTGCTACTAGCAGAATCCTTTATATGAAGCATACAAAGAAGGTGGCCCTGAAGCTGTGCAACAGGGCCAAAGGGGATGCGTTGCAAATTTGAATCCCATAGAAAATCTCATACTAAAAGTTCCCTGTTCTACAAGACAATACATAAAGTCATTTACAAGTGGTCCTTAATATTTGCAACATTAGAGGAACTAAAAAGCATGACTACAGTGCAATTTTTATGCTCTAGTTTAGCTAATGTTAATAACTTTTCAAAATTTTTGTAGTGCCTCCATGGTGGACTGTTCCGAAACCGTAAGCTCCTTTTTCCTCACCCTATAATGCATCCTGCAGCAAGACAGAGGTCAAAAAAATGGCAGAGAACAAATGCAGGAACTGACAGATTTCAGAAAGAAATGATTTTTCAGCTCACCCTTTGGGAAGTGAAGGACGAGAAAGGATTGGAAAGCGTGGAAGGGAAAGAATGAGGGAAGATTTCTGAGAGCCCTCCTCAGGTGGAGAGTCCAGGGAATCTCTAAAGACAAGGTACATACAGATAAAGAAAAAAAAAAAGCCTGAACTTAATACAGGTATGCATAAGACAGTTTTCAGCAGCAGGATCAGATGATAGGAAGTAATAGAACAGAGATTATCAGAAAGGTTTTTTTTTGAGGACTTTTCCTATTAATAAAACCATGTTGTGGTTAAAGTGTCAAAAGTAGAGAGTCATCCTAAAGATTGACATTCAATACAGAACTCTATGGAACTGACATTCAGAATGCAACACACAAGTCCCACAAATGCACTACTTCTACCAACACTTCTCAATCCTCTCAAAAGGTAGCCAAGCTTACAAGTTTAGAGATACAGAGGCTATTTTACTCGAAATTAATCTTCTTCTTCTAAGATGAGCTAACATGAACATGCTAGGGAGTCATCTGTTGTGGAAAATATTCCATTATCTTTCCAGTGGCCACAGAAAATTTTGCATCAGCACCTCTATAGATAGGTTGTTGGAGGTATATGTACAAGGAGGAGGAATGGTACATTTGGAAAATACTTTTTTCTTTTTATGTTAAGCTGTTCAGTGGATCTAATTCTCTATTTTTGGCTGAAGTAACTTAACTGAGGGAAATCTGTACCAGTGGAGAGGAGTAGCTCAAATTCCACCCCTTGATTTACAAGTTGGAGACCAGCCCATTTAAATTTAATTTGATGAATTGTATTAAATTTACTTTGCACTAGTGCTACTTGAGCTATACAAATTCCATGGATATCCAAAGGACCACATACCTCTCAGCTGTCAATCCAGCACATTTCAGGAGTGCTTCACATACACTTCCCGCCCTTTTAAAGGCCTTCAGAGTGTCCTTTCAGAGCAGTTCACCCAAACACAGGTTAAACCCAATCCCAGTGATTCCAACAAACATTCTAGCACTAGTAGCCTCCAAGGCAACTAATGTCTGTCACTGCACTGAGATCCAGCAGCAGGGGCCAAACATTACTACTTTTGGTAAGATTTTCAGTGTTTAATATTGTCCTCCACTATGAACCACACTAAAGCGTAAGTTTGAGAAATTGGTAACAAAAAAATTCTCAAAAACAATTAGGGAAAAAATACAAGTCATTAATTAGTATAATCTAAAAAGGACAGTACGGACATTACAGAGATTATAATACACTTCACTTCCCCATGGAAGTTTCAAGGGCACCAAGAGTTCTGCTAAGGTATTCTACTTACAGGCTGCATTTATTTAGTCTGTAAAATTTGTGTCTAGCTACGCACATCCTCCACACATATTTTGCTGTTTCCATATCTTCCTGCCAAAAAAATAAAAATAAAATAAAATAAAATGTGCACATTAGGCAAAATATGTATATCCATCACTTGCTCTCATAGAAGCCACTGAAATTTTTTAGATTAAATTGGTATCATCTGATTTTGTTTAAATTAACTTCATTGAAGTCATCAGATTTTCTCTAAAATCGTATGTTGCAGGCCTAAACATACACTTTAGCCTGACAATTTTATTAGATTTATGAAAGCTGAAAGAAACCTTCTCTTGTAAATATCTACTACAGCACAAGCACATTTTGTAGTTTTTACATACGGTGCCATCAGATACAACAGCTGCCTTCTTCAAAGGCAAGTGCTAGATGCTAGATGAACATGATTCTGCAAAGCACATTGTGGCCCATTCCAGCATAGCTCTAAGAACATGCTCATCTTTAAATGCCACCGACCTCACATTTTAAGAAAATATGCTATAAATTTTACTGGAATGGATGAAAATATTTATGAGCACGTGAACAAACCCTGTCAATGCACTCCACATAAAAGGTCAGATTTAATGCCTTCTCCTTTCTGGAGCACTGTCCCTTAGAAAGCTAACCAGAGGCTAGATTATTGCATTTGACTCATTCACATAATTCAAAGCTGCTAAAGATATACAAATAATTCATAGGACAAAAATTAGCAGTTAATTTGTGGCTTTATTTACTGATGTCTTAGTGAAAAAAAAATCAAAACAGAAATTCACTCACAGTTTGGAATTGAATTGTCTCTTCTTTGTTTGCCAGCTCTAATGCGAAAAAGGATTTGTTGTGAGACATGTTGGCAATGTCATGCCACCTGCAGACAAAAGTGACAGACCATGACTGGCAAACCCTGATTTTCAAACCATGCAAAATGCAACTGAATTACAGAAGCTGTCTCTACAGTTTAGCTGGCACAACATTAAGTAACAGACTAATTAAAACAATGTATGAATTCAAAATACTGACACAAATTTTATCATGTAACTCTTCTCTATTTCTTTTATATATAATATTTGAAAGGAATTTGGATATTTTCCCAAGTGAATATTGTTAAGTAAACTGATGTTTACTTAAGACATCTTAGGACTTAAGACATTCTGCGTTCATAGTTGCTCCTTCTTGACTCAATAAGTGTTTTGCAATGGACTGCATATTACACACTCATCTCTTAGAATTACTCCAGTTTAAAGGGATTTATCCTACAGCCAATACACGGAAAAATTTCAATGAAATTCAGTATTAATCGCACTATAAGGACTACAGGACTATGCCCAGGTTTATCAAATGAATAAGCACACATCATATCTAAGAAACATCCATGATAGTGAGGCACATACACAAAATGTTATTTATAAAATATTATAAGTATATTTTAATAAAGAACAATACCAACCTAAATACAACAGGCGGCCGGCCATTTTTATGTTTCACAAAGATACCATCAAGACATGCTCCAATGAATATGTCACTTCCTTGGCTGTCCTGTAAGAAGTTGCAAAAAAAAATACACACAAACGGAAATAAAGTCTTTGAGAGCAAAGCTGCATGAGAATCAACTAGTTCTACAGTTTTTGAGGATAGGAAGCATGTGTGTTTTGTTTTGGTGGGGACGTGGAGGACAGGCTTACTGTTTGTTTATTTGCTTTTATTTTTGTCAGTAAGTAACCCTTTTTACATAGGGAAGAAAAGCAACTGAGACAAAAATCAGCACCCCATTTACCTTTGCAGGATAGGTCTCTTCACCATAACCATCCATTCTCTCTACTTCTTGCATATATAACATTTCTGCATCAGGAGGAGTAAGGCCTCTATGAAAACGAAAACAATGATAACATGATCAGCTAGTTCAGTCAATAATCAAAAATCATGATTGTTTTACTCTGAATGTCACTGTTAAAGCTTCAAAAACACCCCCAAAACACCCAGGCAACCATCTAGACAAACTGTTTCCATCTGTACCAATGGCTGATGTAGTTGTCTTAGCCTTTTGATCTTAAAGAAGACACTATCTCTACCTGAAAAATCGTGTCATTCATTCTTATGTTCTCAATGCTTTTTCAGTCATAATTCTCTCTATTCCTTCACTTAATGAATTCCTTCTCTTAATGTTATGCAGACTGTTTTTCCTTTGCTAAACCTTAACTGATTAATGTGGGTGCCAAAACATTTCAGAGATAAATGGATTTCAAATTCTCAAACCTCTGTTTTAAAATAATGCCCCACCCCCCAAAAAACAAGAAAACAAAACAAAAACAAACAAACAAAAAAATCAGTATTACTAACATAGACACAAACACTTCTCACTGATAAGTTGACAATTAGAACTTAACTTTCCTTTGTCTTAGACCACTGCATTTAGATGCCTTTTACTTAGACCATGCATTCTGGCATGGTGACTGTCTCTACACTTCTGTTGCTCAAAGTACCTGTCAACATTGTTCATCAAGAAACCTCCTTACTGGGGTCAGCAGCTTCATGTTGTAAACAAGTTTCATAAACATTATACAGGTTAAGTCACAAAATTTACTTCTATCCCATATTTTTAATTTTCAAGTATAATCTTCTCCTTCATTTTAGCAGTTGTTTGTTCCATTCTCTTTTCACTTTCATTCAGCAAAAATTTGTATTTTAACAAAACTGTATCAGTGCAAAGCTCATTTAAAAGAGAGGTGAAATTAGTTCAACTGCCTTCTGAGATACCCAACTTACAGAGCAACTATGTTAAGAAATTGAGGAATAAAGAGTTTTAGAAATCTTACCTATATTTCTGATGTAGCAAGGCAACTTTTTGTGTCGCTTCTTCCAATATTTTTTCTTCTTGTAGCCAACCCTTAATATAAGATAGCATTTATAGAATGAACTACAAAATATTCTATGAAATAAAGAAACTGGAGCCATTTTAGACAGAGAAACCAACCCTTCACTCTAATTTTGGAGCTTAGATGCTGGATATTAACACAAACAATGCCAAAAAGTATAAACTGTTTTGAAGTGGTTTTACTCACTTCCCTGTATCTACCTCAACCTTCTTTTCAGTATAATATACAATAAAACTGAAAAGATCTTGCAACATCTTTGCTTCTGTGCAATATACTTTATCACACCTCACTCCAGCCTCAGAGAAAACTTTTTCTGAATTTGACTATCTTGGAAGCAGTAAACTAGATGGATCACAGCATCTTTAATAATGATTTGTATTTATCAATCTTGTATTTGTCTTCAGTACAAAGGAGGGCTCTTCATAACACAGTGTAATTGTGTTCAGTAATGCCAAAAAGAGAATTTAAAGAAAGTACTTACAACTGGAAACAAGGCAAATCTTTGAAGAAACTCCTGAGATTCATACTGATCATAGTCTCCAAAATCAGCTAGGAAAAAAAAAAGTCCTGGATTCAAACATTTGTAACAAAATACAATACCCAATTAATTGCAGAAGGATTTCCAAGTAGCAAATCCCCACCCTATTGAACTATGATCTGAATGTAAAGCAATGGAATACACTAAGTATCTTTAAATAACGTTTATGAAGAGGAAAAGTAAAATCACACTCCATCTTTTTACCAGAAAAATTGATGAGACTCCGTGTGGATATGAAAGGAGAGGAAATGATAAAACAAATACTGCTGCTTCAAGTTCCTTAGTTTCTTGGGTTTATATTTGCTTGTTTTTTAAATGCAGAGCAGTTGAGGTTGGAAAGGGCCTCTGGAGACTACTCTCTCCCCCTGCTCAAGTAAGTCAGCTCCAGCAGACTGTCTTAGGGCCTTCTCCAGTCAGATTTTGAATACAGAAGATGAAGACTTCACAGCTTCTCTGGGCAACCTGTTCCCATGTCTCACCACTCTTACAGCAGAAAACATTATGTTTAGATGAAATTCCCTGTAGTTCAATTTGTGCCCATTGCCTCTTACCCTGTCCCTGAGTGCCACTGAAAAGAGCCTGGCTCGATCTTCCTTACTCCCTCCTGTCTGATACTAGATTATACGCAACTGCACTTGCAGCATAGAGTGACAAACTGTTCTCACCACTAGGTCCTGAGTGGCTTGAGCACCCTGGACACCAAAGTTCCTGCTCACCAGCCTTCAACAGCTCCCTGCACAAAGACATGTGGAAAGTGGGACATAGAAGCCTTGACTTTCCTGATTCAAAGGTATGCTCAGAAAGGATGTACTAAAAGCGTTGATTTTGTGTCATGCCAAAGGGCATTCCAAAGAATTTGTTTTGTTATGCTTCCAAGAAAAAAAAGAAGCCAACGTTTCAAAGAAATAAAGTAGTTTAAATCAGAAAAGTTATGTACAGTCTCAAAAGAGAAACTATTCTAAGGAATAACAGTCTGCAGGGAACAATTTTTCCAAACCATATAAACATGATTTCCAAGTACACGGATCTTATTTACATTATCACAGATTCTCACCTATAATGGTATAACTATAGTGACATTTAGGAATCTAATTTTTATTGAGCATTAATGATTACTATGCAAGTTACTCGTGATTAAAGGGGAGAACTTGTGACACACCAGATCAACTAAGCACTTGAGATAAAGCAATGCTTAGAAGCAGCCTATTGTAACTATTTCAAACAGAAATCATTCCTGAAATCAGTTCACTCAAAACAGCAAACTGCTTCTGTTAGTTCACTAGCTAAAATTAACTGACCTACCTTGTATAAGCTACTTCAGTCATTGGAGTGCATTAATTTAGAACCTGCACTTTTTCTAAGTTGTTTTTTTCATCATGTTATCAACACATGCAGTTCTCTACCCAAGACCGAAAGAGGAATGTGTAAGCTAAAAGGATAAATATTTTCCATCTGGAAAGAAGATTATATTGAAAGATTTCTGTAAACAACTTACTGAGCAGAGAGACATTTACACTGTCCAAAGATATGAAAATAATGAAGTAAGATTTTGCCAGTTGAAGACTATTAAATCCTGGCTTGGGTTAAACAAATTCACTGTTATATAAACAAGGCACTAACATTATTAATCCTACTCCACTGGTAACTATATTCTCAGAGAAACATACTCACAATCTTTAACATGACACTACCAAAACACATAATTAAAACACAACACAACAACAAAAACACCACTAAGTTACATGTACTGGCAGTGACTAAGCCCTTCTCAATTTTGGCAGTTTTACAATTGCTGCTAGATATACTCCAGTCACATCCACATCGCGTCCACTGGAGTGAAGCAATATACAAACTCAACAAAAGCTGTTGCCATTAAAACCTGTTAACATGAGAGATTTCAGATTGAACAAGCAGGTTAGCAGGGAACACCAGATCAGAACATGATCAGAAGCCACAGACTGAGGACAGCTGATTTTTTTTTAAGTACTTTATCCCCTTTGACCCTAATGAGGAAAAGTATCCAATTTCATGGACGTATCAGAGAAAGGGATCTTCAGGAAAGATTTGAACATAGAAATTGTTAACAGCCTTGTATACTAACTTGGAATAATCTTTGGCGTTCGGATATTTGGGACAAGAAGCGGAGATACAAGCACTACTCTACATTCACATTTGCTTATTTATTAAAATACGTCCCTTTCTCTTGAGACAATGTCAGAATAAAGAGTCTTCAGTGACACAGACAAGAGCTCTGCTGGTGTTAGCAGCCAGGTAGAGCCCTTGCTCCCAAAGGAATTCAGATGTTCAGGTTAACCCCAACTCCTGAAAATACATGTCAGATACCTGGGTATACTTCTGAGGGCTGCGCAGAAATACCAGCAAGTGCTGGGCCACTGATCCCACTGTCCTCCTCCCCAGCCCATGCTTTGGGTGATGAAGTTCTAAGGAGCAAACCTTTCTTACCCTACTGAATGGAACTGCTGCTGTGTTTGTGAGGCTGCCAACTGAAAACAAAAATGTGCTTCACAGAAATGGAACATATACTGGAAAGCAACTACCTCTTGCATTTTTATTACAGCAAGGAAATGGCTCTACAAGCAATAAACAGAAAGCATGCGATAGAAAATACATCACTGTATTTCCAAAGTAACAGTAGCTAATAGGCATAATTGCCTTACTTACCTTGAACAGCTAAACCAGCCAAATGTATTGCTTGTTCTAGTGTGCAAGGAATGTTACCCTCCAAGATATCCTTCTTTAATTGCAAATAATACTGATACCTACATGAAAAAAAAAGAAAAAAAAAAAAAAGAAAAAAAAGGAAAAAGCTAACATCAGCTTCTTAATTTTAAGAGACTACAGATTAGCATGCCTTCATTTCCAGTTCCTCTCTGCATTCACTAGTAACTGTGGAGGATTGTCTTCCTCATCATTCAGACCCAGTATTTTATGGTCTTTATCAACTTTTCCCTTCACTTATCTGCTGCAGAATCCAAGCCTGCTCTGTCTTAAGTCAAAGAGTGTCCACAATTTCTGTCTAATACCATACCCTCAAAATCATGCATTTTTGTCTTCCCTCCTTAATATTCTTACCATCTCTTCTTTACAATGTCCAGTGCACTGCTGCTGCATTTCTGCATTCCCTTCCCATAAATCAAATATGCACATCCCTTCCATCACATTAGTTACTTTCATTTCTGCATTACAACTCCTGGGTACTCACTTGGCAGGCACCACACTTTTTTTCCTTTAATCTGACCTTTCCTGGGCCATCTCTTCAACATGCAAGCACTACTAGGTGTACCATTTGTCCACAGCCTGAACCACTATGTTCTTTAATTCTTCTGGCCCTTTCAGCCAACCATGGTGCGCCCTATCTTAGCTAATATACGTTACCCCCAAGCACCTCAAGACTCACAAATGCCAGTATAGCCACACAGATTTGGCCAAGAAGGACATTTGTCTTCTGTAGGTCTAGTTTCAAAAGTTTCTTAACTTCCTCATATTGTATGTTAACTGTTGTGAAGTAAGGCTTTAACACTGAGAACACAGAAGCACAGGCTACTCACATGTCAAAAGACAGATCTCTTCACTAAACTGTTAAATTCTGTGACATTTTATAAATATTGTTTAGACTTTTCCTGGCTCCTACTTAAAAAAGCACTATGCCACATGACACCAGATAATATCCTCATAAACACACAAAAATAGGTGGAACCAAACCCGGGCCTTAAAAAAAAAGTCACAGCACATTGAGGCACTTGGGAAAAGAAAACTTCAACAGGCAAAATATAGAACATAGGCTCTTTCCATAGAACAGCTACCGAAAGCAGACATACAGACAAAGGGTCTTGACACTACCTGACAAGAGGGCAAATACCATCTCTTTTGTTTGTGATGCTTCCTCTTCCTGGTACGCACTGAATGTAGCATTTGCTTAAAGATGCTCAATTTCATTTGTATTGAAAATGCCTGGAAAAAATCCCCCAACACAAGGATTTCTCTGAAACTAATCCAGACTCTCACAATTTTAAATTGAAGCAAGTGCCACCCTCTAGGATGAGTGCAAGACTGCCACACAATTTCTTACAAAAACACTGCAAGATTGCTGTTAAAGCTCCAGCATAATAATCACATTCTTTGAATAAATGCCAGAAAAAAAAAAAATAAAGGTTTTTCAGGCAATGTATGTAATCTAGTTACTGGTTTAATACTCACTTGTCTGTTAAAAATAATAATGAAATCAGAACAACTGCGGACTTTAAGACACTAGAAGTCCATGTGTAGGCCCATAGGACTATTTGGCCAGTACACATGCTCAGCTTGATGCTTCCTCTGCAGTTAGCACCATTTGTGTGATGTTCTTCAGATTCACAGTACAAATGGACACATGATAGCAAAGCTAATATACATCTTTGTTGCCCAGTGAAAGTCAAAAATCATAAATTCAGGCTTAGCCAGATGTCTGCCAATACAGTTGGTAGGTACCAGAAAGTACTGAGAGCAAAATAAGGAAAAGCATAAGATCTGCACGTCCTTTCCATGGGATGGACTTCCCCCAAAGCAATGTATTGCTCTTCAAAACAAAGTAAGAGACAGACTGATATGAAGGGACTAAAACAGTTAAAAATCTGACCGTGCCAGTATTCCTATTATCAAGAACAGGTTTGAATAGATTCCTCAGATCACTGAAAAGTTCATTCTTTGCTTAGTTTATAACATTTTAAATATTCAAAAGGGAAATAAATATACAATTGGAACATAAATTCTACCTAAAGTAATAATTTCTGTATGTAGAAAGGTTGGGGAGGGGAAGCAGACAATTTGTACGTGAACTATACATTTTAGAATGCTACAAACAAGATTACAGGCACGTGTAAGAAGTTTACCTGGTAATCTCCTGCTGAAGCTGAGAGACAGTAGGCACATAGAACACTACTCCAAAATACACAGTGGGCTCCAAGGCATATTTGTCCAGCTGCTTTTTCAGAGGCTTGTCCAAATCTACCCATCTGCGCTGGTTCTGCTTGTTGTAATACCACAGACTGAAATACGTAATCTGAAAGGGAGGCATATCAGTGATGAAACAATGTTAGATAAAATACATTGCTACCTAGAAATTAAAACACTAAGGTTGTAGGTCACTGAAAACTTAAGAGAACCGACGAGACATTTAATATCAAAACCAGGTGTTACTTCCAGATAAACAATCCATGTATGCACAGGCCCATCCCTGAAATACTACCAAAACTGGTCTTTCATTTGCAAGCAGTCCCTGCCCCAGCTGGGGCAGCTCACAGATGTTAGCAGTAAGCATTCATGTGGAACAGGGAAATCGAGGGAAGTGAGGAAGACAAACAGAATAAACACACGGGACCAGGGAGAGCAGAGCATGGCTTGTCTGACGAACCAGATGCTGAAGGAGAAAAGGGCACAGGACAAGCGGTCAGTCAAAGACAAGGTCATTAAAGCACATGTATGGGTATGGTTCATCCCACTGAGTAAGAAAATGAGCAGCTAAAGCAGCAATCTACCTTGCTCGAGCAGACAACTCTTGCCCACACAAAGACATGGACACAAATTGCAGCATGTGCTGGAACAGGCTGCCTGGAGCAGCTGAGGGATGTCCTTCCCCGAGATGTGAGCAGGCAGCTTCCTGAGCACCACAATCTACATTTGATTAGACAACACAATCTGCTTTGAAAGGGCATTGGACCAGACTATTTAAGTGATTTTTGTTTTCTCTATGCTTAAAAAAAATAAATTAAAATGATAATTACAGTCTAATTGCAGAATCAATACGAAAAGATTAAAAAAATAATAATAATAAATTAGAATGGAGGCTCCTGTGTAACCTTAGTTGAGATTCCTTCTGCAAGTTGTAAGACAGCTCTGGTCCCACTTGATAAAAACGCAGGCCGTAATACAAGCACTGAGTGAAGAACTGTTCATAGAAGAAAAGCAGTTTTTCAGTCCAGTGAAAGATGTGTGGAGCAAAGGTAGTTTGATAGATGGGAAAACAGCTTCATGGTTAGGAAAGTTTAAAAACCTCCACAGAGCAGCAGATTCCAGTCCCATGTCAGAAACAGTTCTCTGGTAAAGCAGATTCCTTAAGATCCCTTAAGATGTTAAAATTGTAACAGTAGTGCCACAGAAACTCCGCTCCAGAAAGGAATGCTTGTAAAAAAGGTGTATTTCTCTTTCATTACAAGACTTCTCACACTGCAGACACACACAGGAACCAAAGTGAGGCTGCAATTCTGATGCTGTGTGACCCCCGAGTGCTAAGGGTATAATTTAAATGCAAAGCAAGAGGGTCAGTGAACAAGAGGACCACCAGTAAAACCAGCTAAAGCTGAACCATCCACCACGAGCTACTGGATCCCTGGCTACAAAGAGCTGAAAAAAAGCAAGCCCACTGCATGGACCCAGTCAGCAGGTAACCGAGTGCCAGACCCAAAACCTCAACTGCAGCCTCTGGGTGCGAGCAGAAGCCGAGCAGACACTGAAAGCTAATGGTACCAGGACCTACAGAAACACGCCGTCAAAGCTGAAAGACCTCTGTAAAAGCTACCAGGTAAACACTTCTGGAAACCAGCTACACATTTCCAAGCAACCCTCGGAGTAAGTTTCAGCTGCAGCCCTGGTGTATTTAAGCCTCAAAGAAACACCGAGTTGTAACAGAAAGGAAGAGAGAGAATGAGCACAAAGGCTGCTAACAGCACGGCTGTTTCATACTCTCTGAATTAAGATACTCCTGCTTCTACAACCTTAAGTCTAAACTGAATGTACAACTTATTTTAAAGCCATGATGATCACTTGTGCTGGTCCATTTCTGTAAAATACTGACCTTACCTACACGCAGAACTGAGTTGTTACTGGCACTGGACTAAGGAAAATGTTTCCGCATTTTAAATCACACCCTGGAATCCAGCGTATCTTTAAACAAGATTTTTATGTCATGGTATTTTCCCTTAAAAACTCCTCCAGTTTGGATTATCAAAAATAAATAAAATAAAAGCCAAGGTAAATACCGTGGCCCAAAACCCGTCCTATGACTTGTATGCAAACCTTTCATTTGACTTCAAGGGCAGAACTTGATCCTGTGAGTTTTCAGATGAACTCAGGCATGCTGGAATACTTGCACTGATTAAAATAGAATCCATTTTTATTCATTGGTAAAACATTTTATTAGTAGTAGCACAGGACAACACCCAATTCTAGCAAAGAATGTAATGACACAATTCCTAAAATATGTTAAGCTGTTAAGATTAGCACTATTTTGAGGTTCATTTATTTTAGCGACTTATTCATCACCCAACCCCTTTGAAGAAAGTCAAATATAAATAAAAGGGACATTTCTGCCATTGCTTTCTATCTAGCTGCCTCCTGCCACTACAGACAACAACATTAAGCCTTTTTGTATATTTCAGGAGTTACCTAGAATGCAGAACTAAGAGAAGCCCAACATGCTGGCACAGTGGGGAAGGGCTGTGGGTGGGGGAGAGGTGCCCCCATGGGCTACGAGCAGCTCTATCAGCCATGCTGCCACACAACTGCACCACTGCAGGAGACCGTTCGGTCTTTCTGAAGCCTGAGGAATAGGGCTAATGAGTCTCCAGAAGAGACTAGGGTAAAATCTTACTGTTATCTCCAATGGCCAGATCACAGGGTAGAGGGGAGGCAGAGCCAGGCTCTTCTGGGAAAGGGCTTCCAGCGAAGGGCACTGCGGTGGTGGGATGCAGCGGGCACAAGGTGCAGTGTGGGACATCCCCATCAGATCAGGGAAGAAATTTCACAGTCAGATAGTCAAGCACTGCAAGAGGTAGCCCAAAGAGGCATCCAATCTCCATACTCAGAGCACTCAAACTCGCCCTGAGCCACCCAGTCCAAGCCGGCCCTTCTGTGAGCAGAGGGTGGGACAAGCAGCCCTCCTGACCCAAGCCGTTATGGGATTCTGTCAGTACAAGAACCGGTGCTGAGGAAGGAACAACCTACTGAACATGTCTTGCACATAAACAACATATTTCTTTAAAATTGTGTGTTACCCTTCAGCAACACTTACAAAAAAGAGCTTGAGATCTTTGCATGCTCATGTTTTCACATCAGTATTGAGCATGCTTTGTTACTGCTCAACCATTTTATAATTTGAAATGGAATCAGTGGCAGAGCCCTTCTTCCCTGTACCGACAGCCTGGTATTAGTTAGCTATAATTAGCTGTTGTATTTCATTTTATTTTCCTTAAAATGGACTGGTCTCATCCCTAACGTAATTCCGCTCTGTTTGGCTCTAATCTAAACACCATTTATACCTATCAGTTATTCTGTTCAACACCTTGACAAAGTTTTAATAAAGAATCTCAGTGTCTATTTTGGTCACAACTTACAATATCTAGAAAAGAAATCTGAATGACAAATGGGTATGTCAGATATCAAGTGTGGAATAATCTCACTTGAACTTAACAGCACCCGTTATCATCCCCAGATTTGATTGTGCCTCCGGTTTGCAGCAGCACAACACATCAGGAAAAGTTATATTCTCTGGGATTTTGAGACAACACTACTACTGCCATCTTTTACACAATTATTCTCTATAGATCCTCAGATTAAGAAAAAAAAAAACTTTTGTAGTTGTTTTTTTTTTTCCTTCTTTACTTTGGTACAAACAAATAAAACAAGCCCTAGGACTTTCCTGAAGAGAATGCTGAAAACACCATCTCATTGTTGAACATAAGCACTGCAGCCAGAGAGAAAAATCCCAGTTAGCCCACAGACTCCACCGTGTCTCACTTTATCGTATGCTTGGATACAAAACAGCTCCTGCCATCAGAGTATCGCAGTTTAAATGAACCGCTTTCAGAAGAGCTGGGTCAATAATCTTGTACTATGCACCATGGCCAGATGCCAAGTGAGAGCTTTACTCTATGTCCAACGTTAAGACCTACAGAAAGAGACAAAAGGCCCTAAAAAATTTCCAGAAACTTTCCTCTTATCACAGCAGGCAAACCGCTCCATAAATCTTCCCAATCCTTAGTGGAGAAAATTTTGGAGCACCCTGCACTGGCCAGCGCACAAGATCCAAGACTTCTTGGAAGCAGTGGAAAAAGAAACATGCAAGTCTTGCCACGTACCTGCCACCGAACGGAAAGTTGCACCCCTTACATACCTGCTTACTGGCCTCACTAGAAAAAAAAAAAAAAAAAACAAAAAAACAACATACAATAAACTTTTTCCCATCTTGAAGCTACTCACTTCAGGGCACTTTAGCTTATCCTATCTTTGTTGTTCTCATGGGATTTTCAACTGGAGCTGCCCATAGGGAGGATTCAGCAGGTAGCTAGCAGAACACAGGGAGAGGGAAAGTCCATCTGAAGCCTTTGCTTTTTCACACAGCAAACCTCTTCTCCAGTACAGCCTGCCCCAGCCCTCGCAACGACTTGCTCCCGACTGCTCCAAACTGTACAGGAGTAGTCAGGATAAAATCACAAATGCTATTTAAACAAAGCAGCTGCCAACTACAGCTTACATCAGTATTGCAGGGATAAGAAATTAAGAAAAAAAAAAATCATTTTGATTTGAAAAAATCATCACTGATTTTTTAAAATCAATACTTTGCAAAGCAATCTGACATTCTAATTTACTCAAATTAAAACACTGCAAAGATCACAGTACAATGTGTTTTTACCCCCTTCAAATATCCTGAATAAACGGATTTCCTCTGACAGGCAAGGCAGATTTTACTCATCAGTATGTTAGACAAAAATAAATTGGCTAATCTACAAGCTAAAGAGCAGTACCTATCTACACCAGACATTATATCCCATCAAGACACATTTTCATCTCTTGCAGAAACAGGTCAGCTTTCAATCAACGTAGTCCGGAAACTTAGAAATGTACTTATTTTATTTTTTTTTCCCTTTTTTCTTTTTCTTTTTCTTTTTTCTTTTTCTGTAAGTCATGTTATTTTTCCCACCTCTGCCCAAGGCTCAGAAGGCTGGACTCACATCACAGAATCACAGAATTTTCTACCTGCTTTAGACTCACACCTCATGCAGCATTGATGTTAAAGCAAGTATCGCATTCCCGTGCACTGGATTCTGAAATCCTAATTACCTTACAAGTGGGAAAATTTCAAAGTAGTCTAAAAATACTAAACAATAAATTAACATGCCTGCTTCAGAAATAACAAAAACCTTTACTATCAAAATTAGTATAAAACTATACTGCTAATCACAGGGATTCAGATGGGGAAAAAATACAGTTAAGTGGTATACTCAAATTCTGACCCTGCTTTATTAAAAAAGCTACAGAAGTCAGGGGTAACATTTCCTAATTGCCACTAAGGCTTTAATGGAAAAAACAAATACTTTTGTGGTGCTCAAAGTAGTAAGCTAGACTGAACGTAAATGTTATAACTTAATGTATGAATTTCTTTCCTTCAGAAAAAGGAAGAACTAAAGTAATTGGACTGAAGGCAAGTGCTGTTTTTTTTTTGTTTGTTTGTTTGTTTGTAGTAATCTGACTGCTCATCCTTCTTGGCCCCTACATTATTATTTCAGCACACTTAAAATTAACATGTTTTAGATGGAGTCAATTTTGTTTTTCAAGGAATTTGTGTTTTTTATATTAATGAGATTACACACTGAAGGTTTGTGTTTTATCTGCATTCCTCCATGATCGTTTCTCTTTCTTTCCAACCGCTAAGCAAAATTTCATTCCGAGAGGCAGCCACTAACAGTTCAACGATCAGCCCTTCTTGCTTTATTTCTCTAAGCATTAGCCAAAATCTTGTCAGCCTTCGATACAAGGCATAAACGTTATTATGTCAGTGACCCCTCTGTCGCTACTTGGCCCAACTTTTATTTGCTAGTCAATATGCTTACTAATACATACACATGCAAGAGTGTTTATGGCTGCATTTGGTTTTACTTTGAAAACCCTGTTTACCTAAGTAAACACACATTTAATAAACCACCACACTGAATTAAAGGTATTTTCATGTGTTTTCTCCAAACAAGAGCTGATACTTTGGACTTCAGAGCAAAGTATTAGAGAACACTGAAGCACTGTTTCAGAACTTCCAAGTTATTCGGCGTCTGGATAACCTTGATTCAGGCTTTGCCATTCATGTCCAAAACAAACACGGGAATTTGGATAGACACTACACATACTTCACAAAGAAATTCCCTATCTTCTTTTTGTATCATTAATTCTTGTACTACTCTCTACCTAATCTCTAATTAATTCTTGTACTCTCTACCACACATCTGCACTTAAATCAGGTTCTGCTTCCACGCACTAGCAGGATTTGCTCCTTCAGTCTGGTATAGAAGTGTTATTAGAAAACAGAATTAAAAGAAGATCCAGCAAGAGACGTAAATCAGTTGTAACATCTCCTGTCAAGTATCTACAGATGCCTACCTATATTAACATTTAAAAAACATTTTTATATTTTCAAGTACCTGATTTGTATACTCATGCCCTAAACGGAACTTGAAAAGTATGTATGACACTGCATAAGTTGGTTAACAATCAGAGCTCTCAGCACTTTTTCAAAACCTGCACTTCCAGAACGGTTTTCTGCAACAAATACGCTGCTTTTTGTATCAATCAAATTTGGTTGTGGTCCTCTCACAGGATAAAAGACGGGCTGGGCTACAAAGGGTCAGTAACTTATGTTCCCTCACCCTCTGTCTTCTTTCCCCAGTTCCTCAATTTGAGAGGGCTGGATTACATACCCTTTGCTGATGAGTCACATTCTGGGAATACCAGATATTCTTATTAGTTTAATGCACTCATTTCACTTTTTTGCAAAGCTTGCCATTCAGTAACAAAATTGAGAACATACTTAGACTTTCTGAACTTGGAAATCAAGAGGTATTAATTAGAAAACAGAAAGAAAAAAGTGTTATGCTAAACACAGCATAATTTGAAGGCTACTATTTAAAATAAAGTGAGATCTCTTAAAACAAATATCTTAAAAGGTAGCACAGCACTAGGAATAAGCCATTCAATTCACCACCTAGTCAGTGACTACAGACTACACCAGAGAGAAAGAGAGTTTGGTAAATTTTACTGTTCAATGTCTAAATAGGTACAGACTCCAGGCATACCTCCTGCAATAAACTGTTCTGAGGGTGCATGGGGACCACATGTCAGAACTGCAGAGCCCATATACAGTAATCTGAAACTGATGCCTTGATTTTCTTAACTGAGTTAAATCTCGGTGCTTAAATGAACAGTCATATTCTCTTGTTTACCACTTTCAAGTGGCATGTTAAAAAGTGCGTAGTGCATTAACAATACAGAGCATTTTATAGAAAGCACTTTGTATTTCACAGCATCGATAATACTGCTTTTGAAGTTAGAAGCAAATCCTAAGCAATTTTTTCTTCCTGAAAACTTCGTACTAAGCAAGTGGTCAGAAATGCTCCTGGTATCTGCTTGGCAAATCCAACTAAAGGCAAAACAACATTTCTTGAATGCAAGCTATGGAAAGTAATTTATATCCCTACTTTCCATTCCCTTTTATTGCAACACATTTTCCTGCCAAAATAATCCATGCAAGAATGCATGACCAAAAGAATCTGCTCAGAGTTCAGTAGTGTAGTGTCAACTCCCTTAGTCTGATATATGACCCTTAATTGAGAGAACTGCCAGCCTTTTTTTTTTTTTTTTTCTTTTTTTTTAAATCAGATTTTAGGAGTAGCTCCAGAGAAAGAGATAATGAAGAACTGTTGAAAAAAGCATGCATCTCCAATGCTTTGTAAATAGTTCAGTAAAAGCTGGCAGTCACTGTTCAGGAAGACAAAGCCTTCGCATTTTGCAAACCAAATATAGTCAAGGTCTTTACCTTCTGTTGACTTAACCAGCAACGTCCAAAAATCGATAGATAAAATTGACATACTCCATTCAAACGCAACTACTGAATTCTAGATACATGATATCTGATGCATTCTAAGTAAATGCTAAGGCTATGAGATTAGTTAGATTTTCCCTTTTCTAGAAAGAACAAGAAAACAGAAGTGAAGTCACGCTGCCCTACAGAACTTTTCCTCAATAATTGTACAATTAAAGAATATTTGGACAATCTAGAAGAAAGCATACTGGAACTGAGAACAAACACAGTAAACAAACAGAGATGAATGGATTCACACCTTTTTCATTTATTTATTATTCTCCAAACAGGACAAAAAATATCTGAAAACAACTGACTGTACAGAGCATTTCCTACAGAGGAATTTTACAGTAACACATGCTGTGTAGAGTAATAAATGCTTGCAAAATAATCACCGAATGTGTGGGAGAAGAGTAAATTTCAGTTGCAAAAGCATCCTTCAAAATACCTAGCAAGAAATTGGATGGGGGGAAGCTGTTATACAGATACATACAGATACAGATAGTGCAGACCACGTTTCTCCGTGGGGACAGACATCAGTAAGTTACTATATGCTTGCTCAAAGGCACGGCCTGCAAACAAGTTTGTGGTAGGTACGTGAACAAACACCACAAGTTGTTTGTCACTGGTACACATTTCACATTTGTGCTTCAGGTTCTATTCACAGTACTAATCTGTCAGAAATACATGCACACAAATAGCAGTCTCTTTCATATCCTAATCTAAAAGTTGTCTCAAGTCTCTCAGTAATTCTTAGCCATGCTCCTTAGGCAGAAATTAGATGCTGATATTTTATTTTTTTAAATGACATTTTCAGCATTGTCAGGTTGAAAAACAGCCACCACTGTGGCTTTGTTTATCTTTCTAAACTGTTCACTGCCACTTCTCACATGCCGTTCCTTTGGGACCTACTCTAGCTCTGTAACATAAGTTTTGCAACTGTTCTGGACCAATCCATGTCCCTCTCAAGACAAGCATGTGAAGAAACAAGGGGTACAAAGAATAGCTGTTCCAGTAAACAAACAGATTGCCCCAAACTGTAAGGATTCACCACACAGGTCATCTAACACCAGAGACAAAAGTATACATTAACTTGACAGTTTTCTTACCTCCCGCAATTCAAGCCTCTGAGCCACTGCTTCGAGACTTTCCTGGCCCGTGCTTTCCACAGATAGCGTGAACTCCACAAATTCATTGTTGAGCAGCTGGATCCGAGCCACCAAGCAACTCTTGCTGGATACTGTATAACGTCGAGTTCGTTTCAATTTTAACCCAAAAGGTAGAGGCATCTTCTTTTTCCACACCGATGGTTAGAGACAAAAAGCTACCACCACCACGGACTTGTAAGAGGAAAAGTAGCGATCTCCTCTCAAAAAGTAAGGAGCTGTAAAGTCTCCAAAAATCAACCAGCAGCAGCAGTATCCATTAAAGACAGGCAAGTTTTCCACCACAGTAAAAGTAGAGGGGGCATCCACTGGAATCCTAGTAAGGAGCAAAGGAAAAAGAAAGCATACGTGAATCAGAAAAAGAAATTGACTGAAAATGGAATGGAAACAAGAGAAAATAACATGCGTTTATGTTTTTTAAATCTAAATAGTCAGTCTACTTCTCCAAAATGCAGAGCTGTTATGTATTCAAATAATCAAATAAGCACCAGAGTTTCTGGTTTTTCCACAGACAGCAGCTGTCTTTGGCAAGTTTTGTTTTGTTTTGAACTTGCAAGTAAATAATGAGTGTTGATTAAATGCGGATTAAATACCTTAAAATGGGAAGTATTTTTAAGCGGAATTAATATTTAAATGAAAGACCTCTAGAAAGTCCAAGTTGCCAAAGGTACTAGTAATGTTGAAGAAAAAAAACAGCAGCCCAGCATTATTTTCTGAGGAGCATGTAACCTCAGCCCCTATCTGTTGGATTAAGCACAAAACCAAGCCCCATAAATGATTACAGGGGAAAGAAAAAAAAAAAAAAAGAGAGAGAGAGAGAGAGAAGAAAGGCAGGAAGAGAGGTATTAAACCTCACACCTTAGCCATTTCCTACCAGACAATTAAAATCCAATTCCTCTAATTTTCCCTGAATTACAGCTAGTTGAACCATTATTGCTTATGCTAAACTGCTGTGCCACGTCTGAGGTTACGGTTTGCCACACCAGCAGAGTACGCCAACTCTGAAAACAATTTATTTTCTAGTTTTTCCCTAAACAAACAGGCAACGCACTCCTTCCAAGGGGAAAGGTTCCCCACCTCTTGCAAACACCCTGGCACCTGCTCTCCTGTCAGCTCCGCGCTGTGCACAGACCTCGCCTTTCCCCTCTCCCAAACGTTTCCTGCCTGCTTGCACCCCCGCCTAAGAAACACGTCGCTCTTACAGGGTTACACACCACGTGCACAAGAAAAACACGGGCTAAAAGCAGCTTTTTCCTCAGAAGTAGGTACGGTCAGGGCGGCTGCCCCCACACCGCGCCAAGGCACTCCAGCCAGGCGGGGGGAGCCACGGCCGCCTTGGGGGGGGGGGGGGGGTAGGGGAAAAAGCTCCGACAATGACGAGCCCCGGGGCTTGGGGCGATGGCCCCCTCGGGAAGATGGCCCACCGAGCCCCAGCCACCGGCACCCAGCGGTTTTCAGCCCCGGCAGCCTCGCCCGGTGCCGGGCTGGGGCCGGGGCCGGGCTGAGGGCGCCCCCGCCGCGCATTGCCACGGCTCCGTGGCGTGAGGGCCGCCTCTGGTGGCAGCGCCGCCTCGGAGATAAAAGCCGTCGTAATGGGAAAAAATACACAAAACAAAACGCTCTTTTTCAGGCTGGTATGTTCGTAACGCATTTTGAAGGGCGTAGTTTGATTTCTGAGGACTTTCCTCAGGTACGAATAGCGTGCATATGTCCAGTTGTTTGGGGTGGGAGGTTCGCTGATCTTCCTAGTGCACCTGGTTTTAAACTCATAGGTATAAACAACTAGATAGCCCCACAACGTTTGCATATTTATGTGCATACCTAGAAACGTAATGGTGTTCAACATGACCGCAGACTCTCTGCATTGAAACTTTCTTTCCAGACCCCATCCTCCCTTCTTTCAAGCACCACGGCCAAGAGGAAGGCGCTGGCGGCTGGAGGAGGAGGCAGCATGGCATTTGTCCTCCGTGACACCTTTGCAGCTCTGCTTCAGAGGATGACCAGAAGCAGACTTCATGACAATGCTTCTAACAATCTGGAGGCAGTTTACCACTGCACACAGTCCCCAACCTCAACAGATACCATCTAAAATCTTAATTACAACCGATTGAATAATAATAATAATAAATAAAAAAACCACCGCCTGATTTATTTTGGGGTGAGGCTACAGAACAAGTAACAACTGACAGCAACAAGTTTCTCTGAAAAAATTAGGGATATGCAAGTCTCCTCGCTTGATTACTTGCTCTGCACGTTGATCCTCCAAATCCAGCCCCCGAGAGCAGCACGCAGGGAATGCTCTACAGACAGAAGCTTTTAGTTTCCTGCCCACTGCCAGCAGAATCTCGCACAGGGTTTATTCCTGGCAGTGAAACTTTTGGCTGACTGACCTTAGCTCACTTCCCCAGGGCCCATTTTCCAATACATTCTGTGCACAATTACGCACATTTTCTTTGGTGCTACAGCGATGTGAGAAATCAACTTATTCATCTTTTTGAAGGCTGCAATCACAAGTGCAGTGGTGTTTTAACCTCAATTTTTCGTACTGTACATAAAAGACTTTGAAACTGTTATATCCCTACCAGGCCCTTAGAAAAGTACCCTAAGACCATGGAAAAAATATCAGGAAGCAGCGCTGACCTGACATGTGAAATTCACAAGCCACCTAAACACTGACTTTAGGCAATCTGAGACTTCCAGTTATTTCTCTGGGCACACAGGTAGCAATGCAAGCATAGGGAGAAAGTTTAGATCAGAATTTTCAGAACATGCCAAGCGTGCTCGGCAATGCTAGGTGTTCTCGTACTTGCGTTCTGTAATATTTTAAGGATACATCTGCATTGTTATAAAGCTACTTTAGCAAACAGGAACTACAATCTGCCAGAAGTTGCAAGCCCAGTTGATTCTGTCTAAAATAACAAGCCTTTATTTAGAAAGCCTGGAATTTTCATGCAACAAGTAAAAATGTCTTTAATGGCCAAACTCTGTACATTTATATTTCAACACAAACAGAGTAGTTTAAAAAACGTTATATTAGAATTTCAGCAACATGCTCATGACTGAAGCAGAATTAGTGAGCACTGTGGTATCTTTCCCCTTTTCCTACATCTCCCACTTCCCATTTTCCCCTCAGTAATTGGCATTTTACTCTACAATAATTTTCACACAGCCTCACAGCCTGCATGAATGACAGCATGTGAAAGAAAACTGCAACATATGATGGTAAAATAGTGTTCCTATTATTTCAATTGCTCAAAATACATATATTTAGTTCAGAGATATTTGAGGAGACAAAAAAAAATAAATCAGAATACTCCACCCTCCCCTTGTTTTACCAGTTAATCTTTGACATGACTTTTGGACTAGAAGAGCAGCAATAAGTGCAGTAGATCTCAAACTTCCCCTGCCTTCAGAAGCGCAGAGCTCTACAGCCTTCACTTTCCCAAAAGAAAACACTTGAAACCCCTCGATCTTACAGTACACAGCACAGAAGATAGCCCGGTATGTTTTACTGTGCCTGCTGTTTTCCCATTACCTTTTGCTGCGATCCAAAGACACCGAGTCTCCTTTCACATACGTGTAGCTGAAGAAAAAACACAGCACTCTGAGACTTTTTCTTGCGGAGCCATCTCATCTGTATTCCTTGGAGACTGACTTATTGTGTTCCTCTCGTACAAAACAGCTGCTATCTCGGCTAACCCACCTTCTTCTCAGATCACTCATAGTGAAAACATTCCTCACTTCCTGTCTCAAAAAACTTGCTCTGGATATCATTCCACTGGGTAAAGAGCTGGGGGTGGAAGAAAATATTGCAACAAAATAAACCTGTGCCAGCCAGCTCCTCCGACAGCCTCTTTCATGCGATGCTGTGCTGCGGGAGCACAAAATCGCGTTCTCTGGAATATTTTCAAATCGCCTGTCTCTGTGTGCCTGTGTGTGTGTGCATTTAATTTCTTTTCCTGGAGGCGTTCCCCTCGCTCTATCCATGCGGAAGGATACGCTGAAAGAATTAAAGCGAAGGCCCGTATGCTTGCAGCCCATTACCTCAGAGAGTTGGAATGCCTGGCAGGGAGAATGTCAGCAATGAACAGCTGCTTCGCTGGCTACAGGGGCATTACAGAAATAGGGGTTACAACAAATAGCAGGCAATCCTTGCTTTTTTAATCATATGATCATTTATTTTAAGCCTTTCCAATTAAGGCAAATCTCTTCCAAAAAAATAATAATCCATTAGTC
Organism: Netta rufina; assembly: GCF_964035555.1. NCBI lineage: Eukaryota > Metazoa > Chordata > Aves > Anseriformes > Anatidae > Netta > Netta rufina. The sequence goes on from NC_140128.1 coordinate 47,195,730, forward strand.
TTTTGTTGTTGTTGTTATTTGTTTGTGTTTTGTTCTATGGTGTTTTTTGTTTTTGTTTTTGTTTTACATAGCTTGGAAATATTTTCAGGGTTTAATCCACATGTGCCATACTAAGTGACCTATGCACATACGTTTATGTCTGCAGCTAAAAACAGAAGTCCTTGCAAAGTTTCAGCTGTTTGCAATATACACAGCAAGAATATGCAGACTAAAAGGCTAATCTCTCAGCTCTTGCTCAGACACAAAAACTCCCAAAGGCGCCAGTAGAAATTATTAATCATAACTGCATTATCAAGCACTAAGTGCATATTAATTCAGTAATATTTATAGTGTTTAACAAATGGAATCATCATGTAGGGGGCTGGACCCTAGTCCTACAAATCTATGTGGACCTGACAAAAAAAATCAGCAATTGTTTTATGCTATCTAGAATTTTAAGCTCCTCCACTTTGTGTGAGCCAGGCAGAAGTATATACAAATTTGAAACAGGTGAGGGATGAAGGAAAAAGATAAAGTGAGTATGTGAATGCTGATTCACGACTGTAAAACTTAGAAAGTATTTTGGTAATGTAAAGTGAACAAACATGCTACTCTCTGAGCAAGTCTAACTTGCAGATCTACTATGCAAACTATGTTACTACTATGTTACTTAGGAGGACACTAATCTGAGCTGAAATATGTAGGCAATTTTGTACTATGATGAATTCTTCCGAGTTATTTCTCTTAGATACAGCAGTTTTCTCTTAGAGATGACTCTGACCAGGGAAATAGTTCTTTTTCCTCCCATACACAAACCATAGTTACAATGAACAGTCCAAGCCAAAAGAACTCATTCAGAGGAATCTTATATTGAGTAAAAGAAACTAACTTTGAGCTAAACTAAATGGATACCCTTTTCTAAATTTATCCACTACAGACCAGAACTGTAGCTATTTGCCTGAGAAAACTGGCCAGTACAATGCATAATAAATTCAAGCCATGAAAATTCAAGGTAACAGAGGCGTCTCCTATTTCTAAACAATTCACACTGGAAACAATGTTTCAATGCTCTTATCTGTTCCATTTCCTATTCTAAATCTTGATCACACCCATTTCCTGCCTGTTTCTCTGCCTGGAAGTTACATTTATTAGAGTTTTCTAACTCGGCTTAGTTACTTCTTGCTGTATTTTCTCTTTTGCATTTACGTTGAAGACACACTGTCTTAAAGACAGGTAGGATATTGCCAATATGTTTCTCTAGAGCTTACATTTTCTACTTTTGAAGCGCATCAAAAGTTTATTCCTGAGCTCCATTTTTAAATTCTGCTTTCTATAACCCCAATTTGTATCCTAACTTTGTGTTTTTCTGTACTTTCTCCATTTTGCCCTTCGTGTCTCATGTTTTGCCCCATCAGCTCTCCATTACCTGCTTTGCTCCACCTTTGGAGACAAATGTGTCTACAAAAACACGATGATCTTTTATAGACACACATCAGTGAGACAGAGACTGATGTCTCAGGGCACTATACTTCTGCTTCTCCCCTTCAATCCCTCATCAACTTTCATGACGTGCATGGCTAGAAACACCCACATTCTTTGCTGTACTCATTCCTTTGCTCTCTTGTTGAACCTATGGGAGAAAGAGACATAGTGTCCTACAGATGAGTATTGCAGCCCTTGTTCTAAAAGAAGACGGAAAAGTTTCTGCCTATTGGATTGAATAACACCTGCCCATAGTGGAACAGGGATAATCCTAGTTTGATCTTATTGACATCTTCCCTTTTGGACAGTTCTGATTTTTTTCCATTCTGGTTCGAAGCCGTGATTGCAGTTGAGCATATCAGTCAACAGGGTGAAGGTTGATGCAAATATTCACCTTGGTCTGATTCTGGGAACTTTGCCCTAACTAAAAAGAAAGAAACTTGGAAGCGAGCCCAATAGGAAGCAGCATCAGCTACTCTCCAGGCAGAAAAGTGGTGTGCATGTATATTTTCCTCAGCCTAGTGGAGAATTATCCATTTGTGATAAAAATACAAGATAGTCCAGAAATGGTTCCCAGGAGCTAAACTATTCCCAAGGGCTATTCCCAGGATGCTAAAACAATGAAGAATTCATGTAGAAAAATAATCTTTATTTACTCACTGGCCATGCAAAACAGTGACTTCATGAACTGAAAAGACAGAATACATCTGACTCTCCATGTGATTCTTAAAGCTATTCTCTAAACAAATTCACTTTATTTATCACTTCTATGTTTTGGCTCTGTGAAACTTCCCTGTTTTTCATCATTTATTATTTGTAAAAAAGTGGAGAGCTTGGCCTTAATACATCATTACATGCTTCTTGAAGGTAAAAATAAACGAGGTAGAACTAATAGAAGGTCCTAGAAAGATAAGCATACAACAGGTCTACTACATGCTTGAAGCCTGAAATTTCATGCTTGCAAGGTTTATTTTTACATATAAGGCACTGTAAAATGTTCTACCAAATAACTAATAAAAATGGATGGTTTTCCTACACATTATACAGTGCTGAACTTAAAGTAGTGAGCTTCTGTTATTAGTCAGAAAATATGATTTTTTTGAACATATTTTTGTCAATTTATAAATCTATTAATTAGTTGATGAATAGATATAATTCATATTTATGTCATTCAGTAATTTTCCATTCCAATAATAAATTAATGCAACATATTTGAAATCTTAACAAAGCAAAATGTATCTGTTAAAGGTTAAAATGGAATGTTATAATTAAGCTATTCTGTTACTTGTTGTATCTCACTGTAGTACCAGTATGTTTTAAGTATGGTCAAGCAAACAGCTTAGATCATTAGCATTAATTAGTATAGGCTGTCCCTGTATTATGCTTGGTTTGTATTGGGAGCAGTGATGCAGAAAGAGATTACTACAGCTGTTGCCACTGGGTAAAATAAGCTCCAAGCATTGGTACTGTTTTAAAAGATCCTGTATATGTGCATGCTGGGCTTTCTGTAATGGTGCTGCCCACTAAATCTGTGCTCCTGGATGAAGTGACGCTGCAACAGTAGTGCAGGAGATAAAGGATGTGACTTGAACATGACTTCTTTCCTATTTACTGTGACCTGCTTTGCAGGGTTTCCTCTCCTCCCTCAGCAAGTGATCCCTCATGTAAAGAAGACTAGGAGATGATGAAGCCTCTTTGTGTTTAAGGCAGAAACTTTACTTTTGTCAGTGAAGCTGTGAAGAATGCGCGTTATTTTAAGGCTTCTTATCAATGATTACAATACATTACATAAACATTCATTGATCATTAGAATCACAGAATTGTTAAGGTTGGAAAAGACCTCCAAGATCACCCTGTCCAACCATCACCCTACTACCAATGTCACCCACTAACCCATGTCCCTGAGAACCACGTCCGACCTTTCCTTGAACACCCCCAGGGATGGTGACTCCACCACCTCCTTGGGCAACCCATTCCAATGCCTGACTGCTATTTCTGAGCAGAAATGTCTCCTCATTTCCAACCTGAACCTCCCCTGGTGCAACTTGAGGCCATTCCCTCTAGTCCTATCACTAGTTATCTGCGAAAAGGGGCCAATCTACAGCTCCCCACACCTTCCTTTCAGGTAGCTGTAGACAGCAATGAGGTCTCCCCCAAGCCTCTTCTCCAGACCAAACACCCCCAGCTCCCTCAGCCGCTCCCCACAGGACTTGTGCTCCAGGCCCTTCGCCAGCTTCGTAGCCCTTCCCTGGACACACTCCAGGGCCTCCTGTGGTGAGGGCCCGGAGCTGACCCCACTACACTACAAAGCAGGAGGGGGGCGCAGGCCTCCCCCGGGCAGTGGCGGAGGAAGGCGACGCGGACAGGCGGGAGGCGAGCGGGGGCCCTCTGCCCGCGGCTCGGCGCAGCCCGGGGCTCGCCGCCCTCTCGGGGCCGGGCCGTGCGGTGCGAGGGGAGGCGGCGCGGAGGCCGGGCCGCGTCCCGCCAGGGGGCGCCGCAGGCGGAGGCCGGGCGCTGTGCGGCGCTGCCGGGGCCTGGGCGGGAGGCGAGCGGGGAGGCCGCGGCCATGGAGATCGGCACAGAGATCAGCCGCAAGATCCGGGTGAGAGGCGCCGCGGCGAGGGGCCGGGATCCCCCCGGCGGGGCGAGCGCGGACGGGGTAACGGGGGGCTGCGGGAGGCAGGCGGGAGGGTGGCCGCTGCCGCTCTGCCTGCAGCTCCCCCTGCCCCTGCCCCTGCCCGCTGGGAGGCTCGGGCCGCAATGCCCCAGGGCAGGGGCTGCCAGCCGCTGCCTCTGGGCGCTCACACGCCGCAGACCCCGGCAGGGTGCTGGTGCCGAGCCGGGGATGACCATTTCCGAACCTTCCGGGGCTGTTCTCATTTATTACTGGCGTAATTCGTCGGCCGCTGCGCGCCCCGTGAGACCGGGTGGTCCCTGCTGAGGGAGGGGGGCCGGGGGCGGTGTGGGGGTGGAAGCGGGGCGGGGGGCGAGGCTGCCGCGGGCCTCAGCGCCCCGCTGCCGGCAGCTGCCGCGACCTGCGGGCGGGAACCGGGCCTCGGCCAGGGCAAAGCCTTCGGTGGGCAGCGAGGAAAACTTCATCGAGAGAGCGTCGCGCTGGTCTGCAGTTCAAGGCACTTTGTTGTTCCGTCCCTCACACGCTGTTTCGTTGCCTTTTAGGGGGCTATAAAAGGAAAGTTGCAGGAGCTGGGGGCTTATGTTGGTAAGTTTTACTTCGTGGTCAGCCCATGTTTGTTGTCGTTCAACAGGAAACCAGGAGCTGGTTAATGCGATTCGCTGGATCAGCGAATTTACCCATAATTAATTGTGTTACTGCATACAGAAACCCCAAGCGTGAGGTCGATTACCTGAAGTGCTGGACTAATGTGGAAAAAAAAAGGACTTCACAAAATGTGTAGTCTTATGCATAAGAGGACACTGTATGTGGACACTGGTGAATGAAGAGCTAAAAGGAAATCAGCTAACAGTCTCTCCCCCTTCAGTAAGATACAGATGCAAGGGATTTGAAAGAAACAAACAAAGAACGATGTGTCTTTGTGAATATTTAAGGGAAGTTCTATGAGGTGCAAGAAGAAACATTACATGAAGTAAAATGTTTGCATATGACAGCAGTTACCTGTGGCCACTCTGAGATGGAGTTAGTCTTTCTTAGTTGTCTTTTCAACAGCATTTTGGATTTCAAGTATTTGTCAGAATTAGGAGAAAGGATATTACAGTGAGACAGTCAGGTTGACTGTTTTAGGAGTTGGAAGGGCCATGTCAGAAACAGTATGTAGCACAACTCTATGAAACATAAGAACTTGACTGTTAAGGAGAAAACCAAGCTGAAAACTTACGCTGATGTTGATGAAATAACATGTTATGAAATCATAGAGGTAGGATCAAGGTTTTGTTTTGAATGGGACATGTATGGGCAGTGTGGATTGCCTTGAGTTGATTTTTTGAATGACAGTGAAGTGCAGGTATAATGTATGAATGTTGTTTCTATGCTCTAGGAGATATAGAATACATGAGATATAGAGTAAATGCAATTCCTTTGATTTATATTTTGATTTCTATTTAAGATTTTTAATTTTTAGGTCTTTATAACGTGTGCAGATTTAACTTGATTAATTGAGTACAAGTATATTAGGGCTTTAGTGCAAGTTCACTATTTGAAGTGGATTTCCAACTGTTCTAACGTTCTGTTCTTAGGTTCATGCCATGGAGCGGTATTGCAGAGCATGAGGTGTTTGATTAAATAAATTAAAATATGTGCTCAAGAAGCATATCTAAGGCCCTCAAGCAACAATTGTCTGTTCAGTCTTTCAGAATAGACCAGAACTAGGGTAAATAAGAAGCCAAATACCAACATTCTCAAACCTTTATTGTGTTAGACTCCCAACACTTTCCTACCAATTGTGGTTGGTAGTGGAACCCTGTTTCCATCAATGGAAATAGATTTCACGTGTTGTGTGAAACTGCATACAGGGGAAAGATAGAGAATCAGACTTGCAGGGTTGCTGTGTTTGTTTTGTTTTGTTATTTTTAATGACCTGATACTCAGCGTTTTTGTAGATGGAAAATCTGGAAGTTGCTATGGTTTTGATTTGTTCAAAGCACAGATCAGAAAGGAGTATTTATTAGTTTGGTCTTTCATAAGGGTAAGGTGCTGCGTTTGGCAATATTTGAAGTAGTGAAAATCGTAGATGCTTGTTAGTGTTCCAGTAAAAGGATTCGAGCAACAGAGTGGCTTTCTTTTATCTTGTCCTTTTTGTTTTATTTACTTACTTTTTAAATGCTTTGATCTTATTTTCAGCTTCTGCTCTACTGAAGTTGACGATCTTTTATTTTTCACTTGTGACTGAAAGTCCTATTAAACCTTCAGATGAAGTGGAAGCCTTGTTAATTTCCTTATCTAACAATCTGCCTACAGAGGCCTTGTAGAAAAACTGGAAAAAAAGCTCTGATAACTTGTTTAAGGATCTATTTAATCTGTTATGCTTTCTTATACTTCATAACATATTTCTCTTTCTATTAGATGAAGAACTCCCTGATTACATTATGGTTATGGTGGCCAATAAGAAGAGCCAGGAGCAGATGACAGAGGACCTTTCTCTTTTCCTTGGAAACAATACTGTCAGGTTTACTGTATGGTATGTTTGTAAGCTACTTGTCACACTTCTTACCAGTAATTGGGACTCTTTTCTATAAATGAGCTGTGAGAATATAAACAGTTAGTTATCCCCCCATTGTGCAATTTACATTAATAAAACCTTTTTACTTTAATAAATAATTTTTATTCCGTCAGTTGTTAGGCTACTGCAGTGATTATTAAGTGTCACAGGAGGCTGGAGGGCTTATGTTCTTTATTCGCTCATAAGCGCGGTCACATTTTTGAAGTTTGAAATGCTCAGATAAGTGAGGGCCAAATGTTGACTGAAAAAAAAAATAATCCTACAAAGCCCACTCTGAGCGTGGGAGCTCTGTATTCTGCAGTAAGTTCTTTAAAGGTAGTTCTTTAAAAAACAGCTTACTTGCTTTTATGCTAATAGTGCTTCAGATTGCTGTAGTACAGAGGAATTAGAGGACAGATGAGCAGTGACTCTAATTCTGTATACCGTCTTTGACAAGGCTTAGCACCAAATGTTTAGGTATTCCCACCTCTCAGGCTATTTATTTATCGCCATCACCCAGCTATACAAAACAAAAGTAGAACCCCAGAATTGTTGTGAAGAGGACAAATGAGCAACAGATGAACTTTTTTTCCCCCCCTAAACTCCTGACAGTTGTGTATTAATTCTAATGCATGAGAACTTTAGCCAGTACAGTATTTCTCATGCATTTTCTACTACTTTAACCTCCATGTTTCAAAGTAGCCAGACAGACTCTTCAAACAGATGTTGCTCCAGAGATTTTATTTTGGCTTTCAGAGCTGTGTATTTTTTCAAGTTAATCTCATTTTTTGAGTCTTTAATCTAATATAGTTGTAAGGAACATTACTTTGATTTGTACAGATGAGAGAAGTATTGCATTTTTCTTGCTTTTTCTGATTGCTTTCTTCATATTTTTCATACTGAGTAATTACATTCATTTTCAGTATGTCTGTGTGATTAGTCAGGTTCTCCTTTATTTGGTTAGGAGCTTTTATGCAATTAAACAGCAAAGAGGAAACATTGTAGAAGTTGGGTATGTTATTAAGCCATAAACATTGACAAAGAGTAAAAATTAGTTCCAGTTATAACAATTAACAGTATTAATTACTTAAACCAATGTATTTCTATGTGACATGGGTATAATTTAAGTTTGCTTTCAAAGTTTTCATTTTTTTTTTTTGGCATTTGTCAAAAATACAGGAAAGGTGAGTGCAATTAACGATGTACCCCCTTTTTTTTCAATTTAAAGATACAGTGTATATACCTGCTTTTTTTCCCTTTTTTGACCTACCTAGATAACATTTTTGGCATTTACTGTGGCAGTAAGTCATGCAGTTGTAGGAATGTTGGGAATCAGTTAGACAAATTAACAGACTGATGAGTTTAGTACTAGGGTTTTCTCTGAATCTCTGCATGCGAAGAAATAACACGATAATATGTAGCAGAACACAGTTATGGCTTTGTAGATTAAACTAGATTAATAGATTAATAGTAGATTAATAATGACATAAAATGAATTTTGACAGAAGAGAGAAATCAAAATTTTTTTTTTGTATTTGGAAATGGATATCAACTATATGTAGATGTTATACCTTCCACTGGTTTTGATGATTGCTGTTTAAATTCCCCATGTAATGAGTCTTGTCATTCAGTTCAGTATCTACATTTGTTACTAAATACAAGTTCTATTTCAGAATGCTTTCTCAGATAATGAAGTAGGTATTGGTTAAAAGAAAGAAAGGAGAACAAGATAAATGTATGCAGTAAGATATATAAGGACTGGTGGAGAAAAAAGTTACATAGTATAGTTGGGAGCTTTCTACGGTTTTGTTTGTTTTTGTTTATTCATTTGGTTTGTTTTTCCTTTTAAAAGCAAGACAAAAGTATTACATTCTTAAGCGCTGTGTCCCTGGCTAAGTTAAATACTCAACAAGGTCTTCCTTCCTTGGTAGCTCTCTGTAGCTGGTAATTCTGGGTCATCTAGCAAAAGTTTCACAGCAGCTCTTTGGCAGAGCTGGCATTCCTGCTGGTTGGCCAGCACTTCATACTCTGAACCAAGTGTCAGGTCAGATATCCATAGATCAGCGTGAAAGCTGATACACCATGGTCACATCAGCAGAGTTCAGCTGACAACATTTTTAACAGGCTTCTAATGAAAAGCCTTCCATATATTGCTATGCAGTTTTACTTTTCCCAGTTTTCAATATGATATTGTTCCTTGACACCCTTCTAATACTCAGCCTAAATTATGGAGATGCCCAGGATCAGATTTGAACTCTAACTAGGATATGCACTTAAATGTGTGTGTCTGTTTTTATTTTTTTTCTCTCTGTAATGAGTGTATTTTTAAAGGACTATTTTGTAGCCTTCCGATTTTCTATATTGCTTCAGCGTGGTGCCTTTTTCACAGGCAAACAGCAAATTTGGTACCTTGCTGAAAAGTATTGCTCAGCAATATGTCTCAAAGAATATTGTTGATATAAACAAAGCATGTTGGAAGAATCCTGAGTAAATTAAGTACTTTAAATTGTGTACTTTTTAGGTTTCTATTTAGAGTTATCTTTAACTTTGCTGTGTAATTGAAGTTTCATATATGAAGTAAAATTCTAGCCTATACCCTAGGATTCTAACTTAGTTTGAGTTAGTCCTTTTGAAGACATTTAATTCACATTGTTGATTGTAGTGGAACAGTAGAAAGTACTGGCTTTAATTTGGTAAATGAACAAAGTGCCAAAAGTAGCTGATGTGATGAATACCTTACCTGCATCTATGAAGTTCACTCACTTATTTAAGCTCTTCCTTAAACCCAACATTATCAGTTAATGGCAAGTGAAGCCGTGGATAAATGAGATGCTTATTGTAGGGTGGGGAAAGGTTGTTTCTGAAAGATTATCATTCTGAATTAAAGTTCTTCTGTTTCTCCTTTTTTCTTTTGCTTCCTTCTCTGCCTGCTGTCTATTTCAGGCTCCACGGTGTTTTGGATAAGCTGCGGTCTGTGACTACTGGTAAGTAAGAAAATGAATTTTGAGTGAAACCAGGTTTATCTTTTAATGTAGTGTTGCACGTCTAGTTAGTTTCCACTAAGATCTTAGCTGACTGTTTTGTTAGTTTTAAATCTCAGTGGTATTTGTGGGTCCTGACTTTTTAGAAGATGGGTTTTTATTTTTGTTTTGAGACAAAGAATTTATTTCCAAGTCCAAAATTTAATCCTGAGCATTTCTTCCTGATGTTTTGAACTGAAAACTCCTTAGATTGTTCTGTTTACATCTGGGCAATGTCCTGTTTGTTACATTTACCTTGATACATTTATTGCAAAATCCCTATTGCTGTGCTTGGATATAAAATGAAAGGTACCTGTTTTTGCAGAACCAACAAGTGTAAAATCTTCAGAATCTAACATCTTTGAGAGCAACCTTCTTTCCAGCAAAAGTAGTTCATGTGCGAGTGATGAGAGGAGGCGTGAGGATGCCTTGCCACCTCTTGCGGTTTCCAGCACACGGACAGAAAGAAATGACTCCAGAGTTTCCACCAGTTCACAGGAACAAAGAAACGCTGCTTCACGGTAAAACCACTGATTGCTTCCTGACACAGGTTAAGACTTTAGGAGTTGTGTGACTGTGGTAGTCATTGTGAAGCATTCCTATAATTTGTTAAATAAAAACATTAAATCAGGAACTCAGTTCTATTTCTTTAAGTAACAGATGTGCTTAGATTAATTAACCAAACTAAAAATAGGGATCAGTGTGTTAGATATGCATGAGAAATAATACCTTCATGATTCTTCCCATCTGGCTTTGTTTAAAAAGCCAGAATTTTCCAGAGCTTTACTTGAAGAGGTATTATTTGGCAATTTCTTATTTTAACAGGCAGTCTTCTGAAGATGGTTCTGCATCCCGCTTAATGTCTACAGTCAAGCCTTTGAGGGAGCTGTCACCTTCTGAAGCTGTAATTGACATTAAACCTGAACCAGATGATCTAATTGATGAAGACCTAAACTTTGTGCAGGAGAATCCTTTGTCCCGGAAAAAACCTACTGTAACTGTAACTTACGGTTCTTCTCGTCCTACTGCTGAAATCTACCGGCCACCAGGCAGCAGGAGTGCAGATGGCAGTGCGCACGTGCACAGATTGTCCCAGCAGGGCACCTTGCAGGGGAGCCGGCAGTTAGACACGCAAAGCTGCAGGTCCTTGGAAACGGTCCAGCTGTGCAATCCAGAAGCATTTGGCAGCTTAGCAGAGAGCTACAGGCCCACCTCCAAACTTAGTGCTGATAAAGTAGGCAGCGAGGTTAGTATGATCTAAACTGTTGCTGTATTTCATGCTTGCTAGGAGCCTAAATTTCTGTGTACACTCTTCCCATAAAGTCTTCACCTCAGAGAAATCAGAAGATTTCTGTTACTGGTACGAGGAGGTTTGGGATTTCATTCTCTAGGTCCAGTGTTAAGTAGAGATTGCATAGCTTAGTGTCATCGCTTCACTAATTGCTGTAGAGCTGAGTTAATTAGCTTGTATATCTTCATGCCATATTGGGTTGGACTAATGAGCTGGCATGTTGTTACGATGCGTGTGACGAATCAGAAGGAATCATTTTGATCTCTGGATCATTGAAGTAAATCTGTATTTTTTGGGGTGCTGTTTATTTGTAACTATGCTAGGTACATCTCAGTCTCTAACAGCCAGATGTATTGCTTTTTAGTATTGTTTTACAACTTAGAGCCATGGCATTTAAGCACTTTTTGGGGCGGGTTTTGTACAACCATAAACTAAACGCTGATTGCTGCCTTACTCACTTGAGAAGCCAGACTGACCCAGGCAGAATGACAGTCCCAGCTGATGGTTTTAAGACTACCCATATGAAACAGCTAAGAGCCCTTCTGTAAGTGGAATGAAGATTGTTACGGCTGCTAATTTTGTGATGATGCAGAAATTTGACTTACATTATATTCCAGCTGCATCTGTGTTTCTACTGTGCATATTGTTCTCTGCTGCTACTTACATAGCTCTTCAAAAAAGAACAGTGTTTTTTATTCAGAAATGTAGAATGCAGAGATGTGTGCAGATGTCCTTACTTTTTAAGCTGTAGAAGTGAGAATGAGAATACAATGACTCATTTAAGGCTGTACATACATTCTCCACAAACGAGAGTCACATCTCCCCTTGACAATGTTAGAAAAAGGTCTGTGACAATTTTCTTCAGTTACTATTTCATTAATAATGCCCCGAAGAGGGCTCTTTCAGAAGTGTTTCGTGGAACTGTGACCTTTGATGTACTCTGCTGACTCCTCAGACAAGTGCTTGTGGTTTGGAAAGTTTTTCTTTAAAAAGGTCTTTTATTTTATTTTATTTTATTTTATTTTATTTTATTTTATTTTATTTTATTTTATTTTATTTTATTTTATTTTATTTTATTTTATTTTATTTTATTTTATTTTATTTTATTTTATTTTATTTTAATTGCATATATCTTATGTGTCAGTATAGTCCAGGTCTATTCCTTAGGATGTTTTTTCCTCTTTGGAGGATACATGATCAGTTAAAGGATACCATCTGCATACCTATCAGCCAGGTGTCTCATTGTGCTCCTGTGTAGATCAGTGCTGAGTGATGGTTCTTTTAGGAAGCATTGTTAGGTGTTTGCTCCAATGCTTTTGCATGGGCTAGCATTCAAATTTGTCACTATTACATGCTTTGTAGTGGTGGTGAGTAACTCTCAGAAAAGGGAACTTGCACTTCCTGAGCTGGACCACACTGGTTCCTCCGCAAGGCAGCTACCATCCTTTGGAATATGTCAGCTTGCTAGAAGTTAATCTTTATACCAATCTAAGAATTAGAGCTACTACAGAGGAGAAAGTCATTCTCAGCTATTTCATTTTTCTCCATAAAACTTTTAATAGTTGCATCTTTAAGGCTGTTGTGAGTTGCATTGGAAAACCCTCCTCTTTCTTTAGATGTTTGATAAATTGTCTTTAGTCTTTCTTCTCCTTCTCTAAGTGTTACTTTACTTTCACATTTTACTGTCACATTTTTAATGAGATTTCAGTGTAAGTGTAGCTGATTTTCACGCTCTAAGTGCTGTCACTTGTTTCTGCACGTTATCTATTAGTCTTAGATTCATGCAATTTGAATGGAAGTTCTCCATCTTCTGGTTGTAAGTAGAATAGCATAGTTTTCTTTGCTCTCTTACTAACGTTTTATGCTAAATGAAGTATTTTGGCTCTTCTGTTTGTTGTAGGAAGAAAGCTCCAGGAAGAGAAGGTTGCCTGTTGTAAGCTCAGTAGTCAAAGTGAAAAAATTCTGTAATGATGGCGAGGAGGAGGAGGAGGAAGAAGAATATGGGTCACGAACAGGAAGCATCTCTAGCAGTGTGTCTGTACCTGCAAAGCCAGAAAGAAGGTACTTAAGATTTCAGGGATGATGCTGTTTCCAGAAAAAAATAGTGAACAAAATCTTTGAAAGATAAAGTTGATGAAAATTGTCTGTGGTTTTGAAAATTGACAGAAAAAAATCAGTAAGCCATTGTTAAATTTCATACTGTCTCACACCTCTGTGGGTGAGATGTCTCATTATACTACCTTTTTTCCACTAACTTTAAAACCTGTTTTTATTGTTCTGCATAAACTGTGAAATTTGAGTGTGAAATTTTACGCTGTTTGGGAAAAGTTTACTGTTAAAAGAATGTTAATGTTGGCAAGTTTCAGACCAGGTATTTAACATGGTATCATAATTTTCCTAGGAGTTTTGGTTATTTTCTTTTACTTCAGGAATAGTTTTCAAACCAAATAGCTCTGATCAGACAAATCTGATTCTCTTGTACACTAAGCCTTTTGACATGGTTCCAGTCTCTGTTATTTTAAAACAAAAACAACAAAGAAGTGAGATTTGTGAATACATTTCAGTGACATTTCTTTCTTTATGTTGCTCTGTTCTTTAAGATTATTTTATCTTTTCCAAAAAATTAAGTTTTTTTTTTTTCTTCTTTTTCCCCCTTTCCAATTCTGTCTGAATGTCAGGTGTCAGTCAAGGTCCATTAGTGGTGTTTGTCTGACAACAGTAAGAGGAAGAATGTTTAAGCTAGGAAAGAGTTGGTTCTACTGATCTGCAAGGCTAGCTTGTAGAAGATTTGTTTGAAGCTGATACACTTTATTGAATTTATCTTCAACGCCGCAGCATGTCTGTTTGATTTGAACTTACTATTGTCAGTATTCAAAAAGAAACAGAAATCCTTTTTTTTTTACAATTAACGTGTTTTTGATAGTTAGTTTTCCTCCAGATCCTGCTGCATAACGTGGCTGTGCAATTAATTAGTGCCAACACAGACTTGGTAACAGGAATGTGGGGGGCAGAGGCAGAAGTTGTGCCTTTCAGATGTTGCATGTTTATACAGCAGCTTACATGTGAGATAAAATCAGGCCTCTGGACTTCCATTTTTGAGAGCATTTTGTATATCCCTGTCCATTCAGAGAATAGATTAACAAGTTGAAAACAAACATCCAAACAGTGAAGTTTTAAATGCTGATTTCTGTCTGTATTATGTGTAACTTGTTAATGTGTTGAAATGTTCGTGTTTAGCACGGATACAGTTGCTGTTGCAATTCAGTTACAGTTACTTTGTTTCATCTCCCTTAGACCTTCACTTCCACCCTCCAAACAAGCCAATAAGAACTTAATACTGAAAGCAATCTCTGAAGCACAGGAATCAGTTACAAAAACAACTAATTATTCCACAGGTAATTAGCATCGTTTTTGTTTGTGCTGAGCTTTAATACTTCCAAGCTCCGTTTTATGAATCCAAGCTAAACATAGCACTTAGAGATCAAACACAATGTTAAATAGTGCATGTCAGTGATACACGTAAAGCATTTTCCGTGTCCTGTGTACATTGCAGTAATGTTCAGTGATGAATTATGAAAGCATGAATAAGGGAGGAAAGAGATTTTTAAAATACATTAATCAAGATAATGAATCTGTAAAGTGCAGAGAGACAAATAGGAAGCACCAGAAGTTTTCTAAAATGTGAATAGATGCTGAGGAGAAAGTGCTCGGTGTTAGCCATGTTATTGGAGCTAATTGTTTGCTGTTGTTTCTCTTTCTTCCTGAGAGGGGAGGAGAAAAAAGCCAAACAGCAAAAAATCAAAATACACTGGGTATAGGTAATTAAAATAACTACTGAATGATATGTCAGCCTTTATGCCAGCTCTTTAAGCCAGGAGGTTGCAGTTTTAGTTCAGTGGTTTTAGATACAGAGTTGCACTTGGTACAGCAACTGAGCAGTTAGCTGCCTGTGTGATGGCATTCAGCTTCAAATGAAGAAGGGCAAATCTAGGTGATAACCTCGTATGCTGTCATTTCATGGGATGTTAATAAATCTAGTGCTGTCAGCATGAAGCATTGCATGTTGGCAGCAAAGGAGCATTCACTGAACTACCCAAACCATGACTTTGTGCTGTCTGAAGCAAGTCTGAGTGCTGTCCAAAATCTCTGGCCTGCTCTCTCTCAAAACCTACAAACTAACTGTAAGAAACATTTATCTTCCTTCCACGTTAACAAATTGACAAAATGCCATTGTGAACTTGTTGCTTGTTTTATTGTAGTTACTTGTATTTTCAAGGTTGTGTGAGTACTGGTAAGTTGTTTTAGAGGCATGAGATATGTGATAGAGTTATCGATGTTCAAAAGTTCTTGAATTGCAAGAGATGTCAGTGCATGTTACACACTTGATATTGTGAGTTGGTTTTAAATCAAAGTAAATTGTATAGATTAGTAGTAAAGATTGTTGCCAAACGTAGAACTGAAGAAAAATTAACAAAGGATTGTTCTAATAAATGTGATTTAATGTTGAGATATTTCATATCTGTTTATTTTGAATGGAATATAGAAATTAACTAATTTGCAATCTGTGGGGAAAACAAAGCAGTAAGATCATAAATGATAAACCCAGTGCTGAGCAATACCTTAATTATATGTGTCAGAGGTTATGATATGATATTCAGCCAAGAAAAAAATATGCTTAGCTTTTTACAACCAGTTCTAACAATCTTGGCAGAAGCCAGGCAAAGATGCCAACCTGTCATCCTGTCATACCCCCAAATTCCATGCTACCGTCATCAGGTTTTATATTCTGTTTGCAAGCAACTTAGCACAGGGTTTCTGGGACTGTGAGAAGTACATCTTGATAATCCAAGATTGCTCATATGGAAGAAGGTGGAATAAAAAGTGGTTTCAGTACCAGAAGAAAGTTTTTAGCAAAATAGTCCTGTGTAGTGATGAATGAATAGGTGAGGTCACTCTAATCCTTCTCGGGCTGCATCTCAGCTTTTGGTAGCAGATTCAGTTTTGTCTCACAACTAGGCATTCAACTACATGAGCTACAGCTCACTGAGTGTTCTGTGCACATCCATGCATGTGCTTTCACGGTGAGGATCTTACAGGTAGCTAAAGATCTTTTTTGTCTAAACGGATGCTTGAGGGTTTTTTTTTGTGTAACTTAGAGTGATTTTATTGTCATAGGTAAAAATAGTGCTGTTGGGTGATTGGGTTATATATAAATGATTTACCTTTATTTAAAGTTCCACAGAAACAAACTGTTCCAGTTGCACCAAGAGCTCGAATTAGCCCAGAAGAATCTCAGTTAGAAGTAATCCATGTGCAGAGCAGGATCCCCACTCTGAGTTCTCAGCTTCAAGTAGAAGAGCCAAAGGAACAGACAGCGGAAGGCATACAAGGTCATCTGATAATATTCTTTAAAAGTTTATACCAGCAAATGTCACTTTACAGCAGGCTGAGAAGAGAAAAGAAATGCTTTTAATTTTTAAGTCAGCATCAAGAGTTGTGTGTGGAAATGGCCTGAAAACCAGTAAACTTTCTGAAGTGTGGCTGCAGGGTGTATCTATATGCATGGATAACCTCAGATGAATTACTCAGTGAGCAAAGGGTGATACAACATTCTGGCATATTGCTGAAGAATAATTTTGCAATAAGTGAATTTATCTATTTATATTGGGGTGACTTATCTTTTCTCAGTCCTTTGCGCTTTTTCCTTGATACGTTGTAGGAGTAATGCTGTCACAAAGCTTGTGGGAGACAGTTAAGATACTGTATGTTTGGAACAATTTGTAGCATTTGAAATATCAAAAGATTCTTTCCGAAGTGGTGTTATCACACAATTAGTTTGTTTTACTTTGTTGTGTTGGTATTAGAGCACTGTAGTTGCTGTTACAGGATGGCTGTTATCAGGGTAACTGTGTGAATAGTAAGCTATATTTTACTTCTGTTGTGAAACTCCTGGAAGGAAAATGGCATAATATATGAAAGTAATCAAAGTATCTTTTCAGCATGAAAGAAACCTCTGCGTGGGTGTTAACAAGGAATTGTAGAAGTAAAGTGGTAGGAAAAGGCTTCTGTAAGGAGTTAGTTTACTCTTACTGAGTATTTAGATTGTTGAGCAGAATTTGGTTTAAGAGCTTTGTTATATCAACTCACATAAACATTCCTTATTGAAACAAAAGGACCTATTTTTTTAGTCTCTTATTTTTTGTATGGATGTATGTGGAACCTTTCTGCCAACATAAAATATTTGGAATTGTATCTGTAAAATACGTAAGAAGCTTTCTCAGTTTTTGAATTAACATATAGAAAATATTTAGCATAAATACTTTGGCTCTTTTCCAACTGAAATGGAAACGGAAGCTTACTTAAGAAACTTAGAGAAAGCAAAATATTTTTCTCAAACCATCAGTCAAATGTAGGATGTTCCCGTTATGATTTGTTTCTCCTCTTATGAGAAGACCATAAAGTAGTCACTTGTAGTTAGCTGATTTCCTATGTGTGTTCTCTGAATGGTCAGCACCTTCACAAAGGAGGAGGAAAGAACTTGGCCTTTGTAAGTTCCATATCCACAGACCAAATTTGCACTGAGTCATAATAGTGGGAAAGAATCGTTCAGTATTGGGATTTTGCCATGCCATCTGTCTGGAGAAAACTTGTTATTTCTGAAACACAATGGAGAGGGGTTCTTAACTATGAGAATGGTGGACTTTTTGTGGGAGTTGTAAACGTGTTTTGATCTTTCTTAATCAGAAGAACTAGGGGAGCATATGTTTCAGTTCTATAGTTTCATTTATAGTGTTATTCATTAGTCTAGAGTTTCATTTTGACATGTAGTAAAATATGTTCCTAATTTCTGTTTATTTTAGGAGCTGAACAAAAGGAACTCTCTTCTCGGCTCCAGGTTGATCCTGTGATTGAGGATACCTTGCAAGTAACTCCAGGTTAAGTCTTGTGATCTTTTTATTCCTAAAGAAAAATAGCTCCTTCTCAGATTGAATGCCAATGGTCTGGCAATGCTAAAATGAAATTTTGTTTTCAGTTAATTTTACTGTTTTCAGTGTTTTCCCAGTCTCTGTGTCTAAGGAAAATAAGTGTTACATCAGTATGTGTTCAAAGCCTGGGAGGTGTTGTGTGTATGGGTCTTTAGTGCTGTTTCAGCACAGCACAGTACCAAGTTTCCTGATCAGGCCTAATATGGGCTATGGCTCCTGCTTTTGTGGAATAAGCAAGGAAGTAAAAATGTTTTCTGGAAGTTGCTGCTAAGAATTTTAAACAAAAGAGAATTAGCTCATTGGCATGTAAACCTTTAATTTACATACTTTGATTTTTAATTATGCCAAAAGGTAGAGTACAATTACATGATTATTGTTATCTGTCTTATTTTCTATGTAATTTTTCTCCCATTTCAGACTACTATGATGCAGAATCTATGGTCCATACAGATACTAGGTCATTTATCCTGAAGAAGCCCAAATTATCTGAGGAAATACTGCCACAGAATCAGCAATTAGGAAAGAGGGCTACCGAGGCAATACGAGTACTCTCAGGGCGTCTAATACAGACACGGTAAAACATTTTAATTGTTTTTAGGACTCTTACTAGTCAGAATGTTTGCTTGAGATTTAGTGGAATAATTAATCCATTCCTGTGATTTATATGTTAGGTCAAGATCATGGAAAATGGATTGACAGTGAATAGTGGGGTGAGGGGAATCAGGGGCAAAGCCCCAAAAATGCTTTTAAACTGAAAAGAATTCCCATGGCCAGCTGTACTGTGAGCTTGTCTTTGGTTTTCAAGAAAACAGAAGAAAGAACTGAATAGGCTTCTGCTTCTGTGTTTTTGTCATAGCTGTTCAGATTCGTGAAATCTTAAGTATGTAGTTGTTTTGCATAAATAACTTTTAGTTTACATCTGTTCCATCTTGAGATTACCTTTCTTCATGAAGCCCCTTTCTGGGGGAAAACAGCACATTCTCTGCATAGCTCAGTACCATAAGCAAAGAAACAAGTAGTATGGGGACAGGTGTTTTAAGGCATGTTACAATTTCAGCCAAGAGAAGTTTAAAGTTCTCTTCAGTTGCAAAGGATGTGTTGTGGATGTCTTTTCATTTACTCTAAAAAATGAACAGTGCGTACTTTTCTAATTCATTAAAGGACCTGGTATTCCTGCTTCCAAGTAGTTTTATCTGTGTTTGTGTGCACCTTACCTGTTAAGTGAAAACCACCCAGAGCAACATGAGGTACATCACTGTGGACTGCTGTGCTCTCTCACTGTGTTAGACAAACTTAAGCTTCGTTCCTGTGGTTGGCTTTAAACAGCCTGTGTTAACTAAAAATTAAAACAATGATGAACAAACCAAAAGGATAACTAACAGTTGGCAGCTGGGACTTTGTGCTACAAGACAGAAGTGAATTTTTGCTTCTGAACAGAACTGTTTCTGACTGTTTAACATCAGAGTTCTGACTAGTCATGCTGTTAGTGTTGCTTTTCTCTCTTTTTAGAGGCATTATAGACTGTAGTTGCTTTTAGCCTGATTTCATGGATAAGCAAGGTTTATAGTTACCAAATATGTAGAATCATCCCATTCAGGAAATCACTTGGGTGAAATGTATGGGACAGTGGAAGAGTGGAGAAAACATGTGTACATCTCCTGTTTTTTTTTTTGTTTTGTTTTGTTTTGTTTTACTCTTTATCCCCTTTGACTGCTGTCAGATACAGGGTGTAACAGGCTAGATTGATCTTTTGATCAGGCTGAGCATTAAAGTTCTTAGTGTCAGTATTTCAAGACTCTTTTCACCCAAAAAACTTTTATGTCCATTGTTTCTGTGTTTTTGAGGAGATACCTCGTTTTTGTGTTAAAAAGTTCATGATTGCAGGAATGTTTTTACCCTCACTTTTTTGGTCTCAAAAGTGTAAATTCCTGAAAAGGCTAATCACTTTCCTTTATTCAAGTGTGTCAGTAAATGAGCTTTTTGATCAAGCTGTTAAACAGAATGCAACAAACAGAAATGTTGCAATGCCAAAGACTCTGTTGTGTGCCACTGTATTCTGTGTTACTTCCCAGTGCTTCAGAGACACCAGAAGGCACACTTTTAATCCAAGTCATTTATCGTTAGTCTTAAAAGAAAGTTTCGTTACTGTGTTACTCTCTAGCTTGTACTGCTAGTTGTTAGTACAACTCACTTTTTGGCTAAGGAGGCTTGAATAAAAATCTGTTTCTTTGTTTGATAGAGACCAGCTTGCACAGCCAGAGAAACCTGCTAGTCCCAAGTTCATCGTGACACTGGATGGTGTGCCCAGTCCACCAGGATACCTTTCAGATCAAGAAGAGGAAGATATGTGCATAACTGAAGGATTAAAGCCAGTTACCCAAAATATTTGTGCAGGCAAAGGATTAAAAGGCCTTCGAGCACAGCAGATGCAGATTGTAACCAGGCAGCTAGAGAGCTCTGATGGTAATTACTGGTTCCAGCAGGATATGGTACTAGTGTGGTGGTTTGATTGTGGGTAGAACTCCTGGGCATTATCATTCATGAAAAATCAAAGTGATGGTATTTATTTTTTGTATGAGAACATCCTTTAGGCAAATGGTTGTAGTTCAGTGGCCTCACATCGTTAGAGGCCTTTGTCCTTGATAAAGGAGAGCAGTCCTGCACATAGGTAACTCTCCACACTGGTCAGTACTGGTAATTTTTGTTTTCCTTTAAAAATGTAGTTTTCCTTCACTGACAGAAATCTGCACTTCTGGGTAGCCCAGTATCATTTGTCCCCATGCCGATGGACAGATTTTATGTTTTGCTGTGCCTTGAACTTTAACAGATATGTCAGTTGGCATTAACCTTAATGCTTCTGTCTGGATTCGTGATACCAAGAGCTTTCAAGTGTAAGGTGTTGGCAGAGTTCAGTTGCTGGAATCTCTAAAAGTAGAACTGAAGCAGTACATGATTTTATCTGAACGCTGTTTATTTGGGATATCTTTTGAATACTGTGGGAAATCATTGGCTGAAGCATGTATTTCAATTGCTTAGAACTCTGTTTTGAAACCGTGATGAAAAATATAGAGGATATTGTTTTACTGTACACCTGTTGTATACTTGCCCTAAGGTTATGCTTGGATTCAGGTTTTTAGTTTTCTTATGAAGACCTTTATTTTCCACAGTAGCACTGCATCCAACATTTCTGAACTAAATTAAGAGTAATTGATACTCTGTAGAGAACTCTACAGCTGGATCCAGGTATCTTCAAATCTGTAACACAATTGTGGGAGACCTATGGGGGAGATTAAGTACTGTAGGAGTTTTAAGTTCGTGTCCCTTCCATTCCACTGGCTTGAAGAAAGGAAGCAGGGCTCTGTTAACACATGGCTCAGCAGAACAGCGTAACTGAAGTTCAGCTGAAGAATGTTTTTCTTAGTCTTGTCTTACTGAGACCTGGTCTCTTTGACTCGTACCTATGTTTGGATTTGTGAGTAAATTGAATTAAGACTTATCAACAATTGAGCTAAAGGGGGAGAGCAGGAAATATTTTTAATTCTAATTATGCTACACTGTGTAAGTCAAAATGTATGTGCAACCACAAAGGTCTCAGATTGACCATTTTATTCTTTCTTTTGTAGTGGAAATGGAACAATTGAACATGCTGCAAAAACAGGAGAAGGTGCTTGAGCGCTGCAAGTACTGGCCTGCTTGTAAAAATGGAGACGAGTGCGTGTACCATCACCCCACGCTACCTTGCAAGTGAGTAGTACAAAGTTCATCCACTTGACGTTGTGTTATTCTTTTTACTTCAGTGCTCCGAATTTCCCTTCTTTGTTAGTAAACATTCCAAGGCAGTGTGAATCTGTTACAGTAGTGACAGCAACCAGGTAACGGGCACTCTTCTGCTAGACCTCACGATGCTTTTCAGTGTGTTAGGGTTCCATTATTTGGTGATGCAGTAATTTTCGGTTTGAAAGCAAAGGTTAACTTGGGAAGGTGCACTGTGCATTGGACTTCTCTTCCACAAGCTGCAACAGCCTAGAAAAATAATTTTTGTTTTGAGATAAGCGTTACCAGCTTGGGTGGCTTCATTTACTCAAAAATTAGAATTTTCCTTTAAAATCCAACATACCTAAATTTATTAACGTTTTCTCTTCATGAATGAGCCCTATTACCCTGGGATTCTGTGCCCTCTTCTCTCCCCATGCAAATGTCTGAATTCACAGTGCCTTTGCTGCTCTGCCCTACACAGTAAATCTTAGCTCGCAACAGGCAGCTTGCCACCAAACTCCACTGAGTGTGAAGTAGTTCACTTATTTACTGCATGTAAGAAGTTTATACAAGGGAAGTGAATGCAGGTCAGGTAGTGTATGTCACATGTCCACATATTACTGTGGAAGTAACCAACATGCACATGCAAGCTCTGCTGTAGTTTTCAACGTTGTGCGATGTTCTGGCCTTCGTGCAACAGCTGCTTGATTTTCCTCTGAGTATGAGCTGACGTCTGAATTTCTTTTCCCTCAGAGTTTTTCCTAACTGCAAGTTTGCTGATAAATGCTTGTTCATCCATCCGAATTGTAAATACGATGCAAAGTGCACCAAGCCAGACTGCCCTTACACTCACGCCAGTCGAAGGAACCCTCTCCCGCCTCCCAAACCAGGTGAGACAAACCACCTCTTGTTTGCCTGAGCCTTGCTGAATGTGCTGACGGGAGAATAGCGTGCTGGAAGCAGGAACTGACATCAGTGAAAAAAATATTTTTTTGCTTGATTTCACTTAATTTTCTTGGAAGTATTAATGTTAGATGAATCCGGTGTTACAGCAAAACCTGTGTTTGCATTCAGAAACCCCCTGAATGCTTGTTAGGCAAGAGTCTGTATGGAATCTTACCCTCTGTGCAAGCACAAGTAGTCCCTTTTGATGGAGGGGCTAGCCAGCGTTGCAGTTCTGTTCAAATTTCTTTCTCAGACTGGATTCATGTGTTACCAAGAGCTTATGACACAAAGAGGAAGTTTCTGCCTTTGAACTATATAAACATTTTTTTTCTTTAACCACACTCTAGGAGTTAACTTTATGTAATGATGAGATGACTTTCAGAGAGTGAGGTTGCCCAGTGAATGCAATTGCTGTGCTTGAAATGTTGGTTGGTATTCCTGAACTCCTGAGCAGTGCCAAGGCAGAGGGCCTCTACGCCACTGAAGTTGTGATCTTTTGGAAGTGGTGTAGCCCTGACTCACAGTATGGCACGGTTTTGTTACGGGGCCAGAAGGCAGAGCACAATGTGCTTATCTCCTGTGTCAGTTCCAGCAGCTCCTGTGTATTCCTGGAAAGTGTGCTGCCTGCACTTTTCACTCCTGTTAGCTTTAGCCAGCCGGAAGCCTGCTAGTTTAATTCAACACAGGAATTATTCTGCCTACCAGAACCACCACATAATTTGTTGGAAGCTTTGCCCATGACCACGGCACCTCTGTTGTGCAATGGTGAAGAGCCGAGGCTAACAATTACCTGATAGCCCTGTTGTACCACAGGATGAGATCCACTTAGTATGCTGTGACAGAGGCTCCCCATGTTTTTTGCGGAGCTTTGTTGTATTATAAAATGTGATTTCTTGTGAAATGGTTGAGATACTTCATTTTTTTCTGGAATCGTATTTAAAAAAAAAAAAAACAACAGTTTGTTCTGATTCAGGTCCTGTTCTTTTCTTTTCTGTTAGTATCGCTACCCACACAGTCTCCATCCTCCAGTAGTCCACTGTGCAAGTTCTTTCCTGCCTGTAAAAAAATGGAATGCCCATTTTACCACCCAAAAGTAAGAATTCTCTCTTATGTCTTTCCTTCTTTTCTATGAAAATACTTGCAATATGCTACTTTGAGTCAGGAAATATCATTAGCATGACTTCTTGCTTTTACTTTTCACAATTTAACTCAGGTAATTTTATACAGGACAATTGTGCCTGTACGTATTTTTTTATACCAGTAAATTTAGTGCTTTTATTTATTTATTTTTTAATCTCTAACGGTGCTGAATTGGGACTGGGTGCCCAGGGCTCTGTTCATGGATATTAGCCAGATAGCTTTTCCACAGCATTATCTGAAAGAGAGAGGAGCGCTCATGTGCATGGGTCAATTGACACTGCTTTGTAAACTCCTAAAGCAAGGCAGTTTCACCTGTCATTTCAGCTGGGGGTATGGAGCATTTAACTCACAGTTAATATCTGTGGAAAAGGATTTCCTCCTGACACTGGGTTGAACTGATAGCAGTAGCCTACGAAGCTATTGATTCAATTATCAGAGAGATCATACAGTAAAACAGATTTTCATGTAACTTTTGAGGTTAGCTTGTTTGGGAGTGCAGAAGGCAACTTTGAGTAACCTCTTCTAAAATGCTTTCATTTTTAGCATTGTAGGTTTAATACCCAGTGCACAAGGCCAGACTGCACTTTCTACCATCCAACTATTACTGTACCTCCACGCCATGCCTTGAAATGGACTCGAACTCAAACCAGGTAAGTGTTGTTGTTTTTTTTTTTATTCTTAGTTAAGTCTAGGGGCTCCAGCCTTACAGATACTTATGTCACAAATGTAATCTTAGAGAAGTAAAGTGTGGGTGATCAATAGCCAAGACTGTGTGAAGGAAGGTACCTGTTATAGCCCTTTCGTTTAAGAGAGCTTTGTACTGGCTGTTTTTAGTATCTCAAACGTTTTCAAACATTTCTTAATGTTATGCAATGCTGGAAAACAAGCGCCGTGAAGTTAGAATTTGGCAGAGGTATTAGAATCCTGACCTAGACATGTCATGCATACCACAAGTTTTAGTGGAATAAAGCTGAAAATCCAACACCAATTATTCTGTACTATGGTTTTATCTTCTGTCCAACCTGTCTTTACCACAAAATGTTCTGAGGCTTCTCTGCAGTGTTTGTGAACAGGGCAGTTCTCCGTTTAGGCCAGGAGGTTTTCTTCCTGTCATCTATCCACAATTTCATAAATAAGCATCAAAATTCCCAAATCTGCAGTCATTGGCCTATCTTAAAGATACTCAGATTGCCTGAGTCTCTTACTCCACCTAATCTCATTTGAAAAGGTCTTAATTGCCACAGGGGTAACAGTTCTCAAATCACCTTTACGGAATCAGAGGGTGGTTACTTACGGGAATTGTTTCTCTCTTTCCCCTCAGTGAATGATGAGGATACAACTGGGGACTGAACTTTGCTTCCTTCGGCCGGTAGCAGAAAAGACAATTAACTGCCAGGGGCACAGGATGTAAGAAAAATTCATGCATTTTGAACTTTTAATATACATTGTTTTCATAAAACAAAGTTGATTGCATACTTGAAATGTCTCTAATTTTCCAAGTTTGTAAGTTTGAGCAGTTTTACATTTTTTTTACACTGTAAGATGTCTGTGTAAGAATAGATTTACTTTAAATTCCATTAAAAACTTTCAAAGCACAGCCTGTGTTCTATTTGAGTAATGTTTCTCATTTAAGATTAGGTGTGTTGAAATTGTTAGGAAGTTTATTCCTGTATTCAGGTCATACTAGAATTTTTTTTCTTATTTTTTAATCAGCTGTTTGGTATGATGTATACAACTGTCCTGGCAAACATTGATTGAACTCCTTAGCTGTCTTTTCCTTGTGAATGAGTAATGGGGTATCATTTCCATGTAATGGTCATCATACCTCTGCTACTTTCTTAAACAGGGGCAAGCAAGGGCACAAAAACGTTTCGTAAGTGAGAACAATGAAACAGTGATGGTGTGCTCAGTTCAGAAACCCTAGGAAATTAAATAACACTTTACTTGAAAGTAAATGGTTTCAGGTATCTTCATTTATAATTGCAAGACAAAGTCTCTCTCCGAATCTGTTTCTGAACATTTTTTTTTCCTTCCAACACTTCTTCCTACTGGACACACTTTGTAAACAACTCATATGAAGAAGCTTCTGTGAAAATTCCCCGTGGGTTACCATATGTATATTAACGGCTATTTGTAATAATGGAAAATATTGAGCGGTAAGATGAACGCACTTTTTTATTAAATGTTTTCTATCTTTTGGGGAACTACATTTTCACAAAAATATACAAAAGAATTTATTTTTACAAATATTTACATTATATATCAGGAAACAATAAGAGCTACATATTTTTAAATTAAATTTGACAAATATAGTCTTGAATTCTGAAACTTAATGCTCCAGGAAAGCATTTTTAAAATTGTTCATGAAATAAAGTACTCAAGGCTTATATTCAAATTTAAAAAAATCTTAATGCAAAAATCTGACATTTAATTTTTTATATATATATATATATATATATATAATATATATATACCTTAAATAAACATACAACATTGTTACAGGGGATAGATGTTCATGGTGGAAACCAAAATGGAGTACACTTAAAACCATGATCCTTATTACAGTAATACATGACCATACCTTTGGACTAGTTCAAAATATATATATATTTTTTTGGTTAAAGCAAAAGGGACTCTCTGACACACTCCATAATGAAACACAACAAATCTAAACAGACAACTGGATTTTAAGCTTAAAGTACTAGAGTAAAATATTTTCCTAAGGTGACTTGATGGGAGTAGAGTAGCAGAGGACAGGCTCTTGCTTCATAAGGAATAATGCTGAAATATTTTTTTTTTTGTTGTGTTGTTTTCTGTAGAATTTTCCAATGCCTTCATTAGCTGACCTTGCAGAAATAGCTGCCACCATGAAGCTATTTTTCCTTCTCAGTGTGAGATGAGAAGACAATTTGTAAGGGCAGCAGTGAACTACTGCTACCTCCATTACTGAATTTCAACAGCTTTGATGTCTTACAACCTATTGTACAATGTATAGCATAAGGCAAGCTGCTGACTTTTCTCTGAAAAAAAAAAGATGATTAAACCCACCCACAAAGCTAAAAGTGTATATATTTTTAAAGGGAATACTTCTAATGTATTTACTTAGATTATTACATTATTTTAAGTGATCATTGTGGTCTTGTGTGTTCTTACATGAAATTTTACATTATAAACGCATTAACTTTCTTCAAAAATCAGTAATGCAGCATTTTCATTACTTATTATAATATGCTGTATACCCATAACTGAACTAAAAAGCATAAACCAAACTCATAATATACCAGAAATGTTGTTGGTTGTTTTGTTTTTTTAAAAAGAGACCAGCTAGTTTGAGCCCGAAAACACAATACAACACCAGGTAGCAACAAGTAAAGAGAAAAAACAGACCAGAAATATGGAAGGTACTACCCAAGAGCACCACCATTTCACAAAAGTACAGAAAACCTTTTTTTTTTTTTTTTTAATGCAATTTGTGCCAGTTTTCATGCCTGGAGTTTCTTTAAAAAGTATGTTTATTATATTCCCAAAGAACATTATATAGTGCATGTCCCAGGCCTGACTAGTGCTTGGAAAACTCATAGAACTAATGGAAGGACCATTTACAGCTCCAGAGCTGAGTATTACGTGTTCAGATGGTTAAGTAATGTGCTGGAAGAAGATACTTAATTGCTCTGTTTCTTGGGAAGAATAAATGCCCTCTTTTTATCTGGTGGGCATGAAAAGATGCTCCCCTCCAAGCTCACAAATTTGCAACTAAATACATTAATGTAAAATTCATTTTCAGCAGCATAATGCTTTGTATTACATGTCACTGTAGTAAGAGCATGGCTGTGGTTAGAGTTGACTGACCTCTCACAGCCACTACATATGAAGAAATATTTATTTGGGAATTTTGGCGGGTGGGGGGAGTGGAAGTTGGCTCCTGGGGGAGGAAAAAAAATATCAAGAATAATGGCAAAAAATACCAAATAAATTTTTGGATATTACATGGGAAACTCTGCCCCCTGAACAGCTTATAACTGTACAGAGGACTCAACATAAATACACCCTTACCAAATCCCTTTTTTAGAACCCACCAATGCAATACTTACTTCAGTAATCTACATCTTTATCCTTAATCATTCACCTCCCGCCTCAGGCCCACTGTGGGAACACCTGATGCTGGCACTAGCCTTATGAAATTTGCAGTTACATGAAATAACTGGGATATTTGTCCCCTGTGAAAGAATTCACGTTATGAAAAACAGGTAAAGCATAAGCAATGTTAATCCTCTAGTTTAAAATACCAGTTGTTAGGCCCAACTGGAAGTTAGGTGGGTACAACAAGCTTTTAAGAATGGAGTAAAGTCAGAGTAGACATTGTATCCTGGGCAAGTTGTGGGGACTGCAGTGCCATGGTGTTCCTATCAGTATTTGAGCACAAAGAATAGCATACTATGGTGTGAGTCAGACACATCTTTAAAACAATGGAACTAAAACAGTAATATTTTTTTTTTGCTATCACAAAAAAAAAAAAGAAAAGCCAAGTTTGGTTTTTGATTCTTGTTCCTCTTCAAGTAAGCCTCTACATGACATCTATCCCCAAAGCAAGAGAGACAACCACAAGTAAATAAAAGGCAAAATTACTTTGCAGGGTCTTGAGGTTATCCCACACCAAGCAATAGAAACAGAAAACTCTGCATTTTGGCTTTTGGAAGATGAACCCAAACACATACAAACACACACTCCAGCTGTCACATCCCAAACTCAGCTGTCCTCTAGCAGGTACCCAGGAAGCAGTTCAGAGACCTGTGCACAGATGTTGTGCTTCTTACCAAGAGTCACTACCCATAAAAGTCAAGTTTAGTCATTTAAGCAGCACCTGTAATGAGTTCAGATTTTTAATGTAAAGTTTTCCTTAACTTAGTATTTCCTTACTTTGCAATGATTTACTTCACCGATTTCTACTGCTGTGCATTCATAGGCCTGTATTACATTCCTCTCCCCTGACTTAACAACACATGCATTTGGAGGCCTGAGACAAGGAACCACTGCAGGAAAACTCAGCCCACATCTATCTGACATTGCCCCCTGCAGATACATGGCCATCCCTATCAGCTGGCCACACCCAGAGCTCAGGGACGGACCAAAGACAGCTGTAGCCATGTCCATCATCTGCAGAGCTGCACATGGCCAGGAACAGAACCAAGAACTGGTGAATAAAGTCTCAATAGCCAAGAAATGGAAGAGGCAGTAAATGAAGGAGGCCGGCTGTGAAGAGGCTTCCAAAGTATAACGTTTCTTTGGTTTAATACTTGTTTGTTTAAAGAAAGCATTTAAGCCCATTTGCACAGGAAACTAAAATAAGGATAACAAGCAGAAAAGGCCTATTAAAACAAATCCATGCTTGGTTTATGGGGGAAAGACAAGTAGCATTAAAAAAACAAACAACAGCAACACCTTTAAATTCTTTTAGGTGAGCTCTCAAAGTTACATAGCATTTTTCTGTTTACCCTGTTCTCTCTGTTACCAAACATGCATGCACTGCAACAGCAGCTGATGGTGTTAGCTGCTGTACTCCAGCACTAAGTGGCTGCCCCATCGGCATGGGAGTGGAAAGAGCAACACAGGGGAGCACCTGCACCTTCCCAAGAACGAGCCAACAACGCTGCCTGCAGCCTTTCCTCGAGCACTGTGACCAACAAGCTACTGCTCACCAGTCCTTACCACCACAAGCAGCCACTGAAGAGCCTGCATCTGCAGGGAGATATTTGCCTTTTGCTGCCAAGTGACATGACTCCCCACCCACCGCCAACACCAGTCCTTTAACCTTGCCTTTGCCTATTTATGAGCTCTCCTTCCTCTGTTTACCTTGTTTTTCTCTTTCTCGTCTTCTCTGGGTTTGTATTTCTTGGTTTTCTATCCCTGTTTCCTCCATCCTGTCTTCCATTGTTTAAAAGGTAGCAGATGTTACAACTGCCTATTGTCACCATGCTCAGACCTTTTTTTTTTTCCCCTCCACATCGTGAGGGAAAAGAACACTTTGTCTTTTTTTTCTTAAGGTGATTTGGTTGGATTACTCATTTAACAGAGTTAACAAAAAATAGATTAAGATCATGGCTGTAATGCTGCAGGTAATCTAAGAAAGGGACAGTGAGCTATGACCTGTCCTAGCATCTGGGAAAAAATCAGAACCACCAAACCCACCCACTAGTTTTTACTTATGAATGATTTTGGCAAGGTAACCTTATTGTGGCTCTTGCACATATTATACACCTAAAACTCATTTCAGAAAAAAATAATAGTTTTAAGTCTGACATCAAAGTTAGTTGAAGATCAGCAGCTGGAGACAACCAAAGAAACAGGCTGGGTCTGACCATGCCACAGTGACTGGTACAGAAAACGCATAGCGGGCTTTGGCAAGCTGACGTATCTAGCTACATAAGCAAAAATTGAATGGTGCCAGAAACTTCAGGAAAACAGAGCAGATTGCAAAGAAGAATAAGAAAGCCCATGAGAACATGGGTATGGAAATGCAAAGCAGTTACTGGTGCTAAAATCACTGATGTGGCAATTTGTGTTGTGACTTGCAATCTACTTCCCTTTCTGCGGAGCCTCCAGGATGATTCACTTAGTCCAAAATACTGAAAAGACATAATTTGTCTAGAGCTTACACTAGCAGAATAAAAACAATCTGTAAAGATTAAGGCTTGTCACATCTGGCACTGATAACAGAACAGGGAAGTACATCACACCTCGCCTGGGTAAGAACTGTCTTTGAAACCGAGATCCTTGGCTTGTCCCACTACTGCACCCCAGGGAGCGAGGAGTAATGGCAGGACTCCCCATTCTAGAGCCAGGAGGTAACTTATCTTTGCTTCTGATGGTGCAGTCAGTTCCAAGTCAGCATTAACCTGACTTGGATAAAGTTCAGAGCATCTCTGAAATGAGCATCTTGCTAAAACTGAAACCCCAACATTGAGCAAAACTGAAAATACTCTGAATGCGTGCTTTCCTTCAAGTGTCAAAACCAATCATGTGAAATGCTTTCTTGTATCTTTCATTTTATACTATCTCTTGCCCTCCCTATCAAAATTTGAAAGGTATACAATGAATACCTCCTTAAGAATGAGAAATTTAAGATTTCAAGTCTAAATGATTCAATACATTTGGCTTACTAGTTCTCTCTAACCTAAACAGTGTTCCTTAGTTCCTAAACAATCACAATTTTCAGTTCTAAATGTGTTTATTTTAAATTGTTTGTTTGTTCTTAGGAGCTGGATTTTCTTTCACTCATTTTTTCTTTCCTAAGCATATTTAAGTAGTTTTCAAGAGCACATTTATTTTTAAAGTGAAATGACATTTTGCTTTTCTTGAATCAGTTCTCCATTTCTTTTTCTTTTCAGTGGGTATTTGCATGATGCCCTCAATAACGTGCTTGAACTTCTGGTTAGCCCTGAAGCAGTCAGGCTGTTGGACCCGATGATCTTTGGAAGTCCCTTCCAACTAAGCTGTTCTCTTCTATTCTTATTACAAAAAAAAAAAAAACGTTGCTGACTTTTAAGAACCCAAAGATATGTTTGCTACTCACCAGGAAGAGAAAAACAATTCAACTAGAAAGTAAAATCATCCATTATGAGTAAAGAAATTATGCAAAGAACTTCAGCTTCCACCTCAGCACTGCGTAATCACAAAAAAGGCCAGTTTGAGCCTTTCAGCCCACATTTTTCTGCAAGGCTTCCAAACACGAGGCTGTCACCAGTCCCTCCACATTCCAGAATTTTCCCCACCCCGTCATACCGGGTCACGGCAGGCAGCCCGTTCCACTCCACACACACTTCAAGCACTGATCCGGGTGGCCACAATGAACAGGTTACTGCAGTAGCACTTAATGTAAACAGCGAATGAGGCACAATGACAAGCACCACAGACAAAAAGACCACAATGCTGCCATCTCGAACCGCGGCTGCAGCCAGCTGCTCTCTTCAGCAGAAAATCCCAACTTGTCACCCAAAACACGCTCCGAGTGGTCCTCAGAAAGAAAGCTGCACCTGAGGCTGCTCGCATTTCACCTGGCAAACCACCAAGCAGTTTGTCATGGAAAATACCAGCTGCCCAACTGGCCACAACAGGAGGAACAAGGCTGATAGTTCTGTTTCTAAGTGCTCCTCAGCTTCCAGCTCCCACCCCAGCCCTTTACAGCTGCAGTGAGGTTTAGGAGAACGACGCAGCACGGAGAGCTGGCAGCTCAGACTCACACCATCGCCATCAGGCTCGCCCTGCTGCAGCTTGCCCGTCAGCCTCTCACTGGTACTCCACCACCAATGTGGCATTCGAGATTCTTCAGGAAAAAAGCACCAATGACAAATTATCAATGGACAGGCACAATTAGATCAACATAATTAATAAAGAGGTCGGGGTGCACGACCAGCAATGATACTACAGGGAGAGGGAACAAACCTCTTGTTAGCCCGCATATCTGCAACACTGGATGAAGGTCTACAGAAGATCAGGAAGCTGGGAGATATCAAGCCTAGGATTTGAGGGGAAAACGTGAAAAGGCAGAAAAAGGACTCTGATCTGGCAGTCTGCGTAGGACAAACTAGGAAGGAGCAAGTAACAGCCATCCATCTTGAACTGATGAAGGGCAACCTTAAAATAGAGGCAGGAAAAATTTAACTTCATGTCAAGAAGCCCTACACAGATGTATTTAACAGGGGATAGAATCACAGCTATAGAAAAGCACACTACTGCGGATTTCTCTGGCCAAGATTTAAATGTCAGTTACTACTTTTCACATAAAACAGGCCGGCAGGCAATAAGGTCATGAAAAAGATCAGATCTGTTTGTAATTCTCAGATGCAATTCCGTTAAAATCAAAACCATTACTGCTAAGATTTCCCCGTACACTCACGAACCAAATCCACAGATCCACAAATCCTGTAGAATAGCAGCAGCATGACTGGCAAGATTTTGCTAAAAAACATGCCAAGAAAACTGATAATAGTCTAGTTCATCAATTTCTTTAAAATAAATATTTGTTATAGCTTGATATATAAAATATATTATCTAAGACTGTGGGGTAACTATCCTTTTAGAGTACATAATAAGCATTTTTGGACCTAGAAGAGCACAGAAGTCTGGCTGATTAACTTTTTTCACCCTCCTATAAGCAAACCCTCCCATTCCCTCTATAACCACCATGCACACAAGATGCTTACAAGAACGGATGAGATTTATTTCATTTTTACTTTTATCTGGCATAAGAGAATGCAAGAGGTGAATAATATCAAGTCTACTGACTGACCTAAACAAATGGCATCGTTACAGTAATGCTGACTTACATAGACAGAGATCTTTATGTTCACAGCAGAATGTCATTGTGAGTAGCGCTGATAATTTGTTACTTTTGTTCCCTTCTATGTTGAATGAAAGATAACTGCACAGATTAAAAACAAGTTCAGTCTGTAATGCATTTCTATGACATGATTTAGACAAATAGCTGATGAAACCTTCCTCACTAATATCCCAAACAGTTTTGTTCAGGTTTTCACCATCACTGAAATGTTTTTTCAACTCAGTTATGGTGCAGGATGAGATAAATGCACTTATGCTAGAGGTGACAGCAGGTCCATATAAAGAAGCATTATGATTGGACGTTTTTATTTATTTTTATTTTTTACAATCAGGAGAGAAATCTGAGTAGACACCTCTCCCAGCTAGTCCCAACTCTGTTAAAAAGTTCAAATGTACAAAATATAATGTTTGGAAAGTTTATATTCTCTCTGAATTCCCCCTATGATGCTGAGAAAATAAATCAATTCATATTGCTATGAAATCGTATTTTTGCAACTGGTGACATTCCAAGCCTTATCAGTTATGAAGACTATAAAATCCTCACCTTAGTCCACTATTCCAGCATAGAGGCTATCAGCCCATTCAAGTAACACAGCAATAATCTCTCTTCCACTGAGAATAACTTTTATTCAAAAGGCAAAAATTGGAGTTAGACTTTTAGGTTGTGGGCAAGGCACTCGCAAAGTGAGCAAATCTATTTTTGCTCACTGAACTAATTTAATGTTTAAGTGCAACAAAAACACTAAATTAGCCATGAAGATCATGCGTATCCAGCAGCTTTCACCAGACATGATTGTGACCCAGGCCTCTAAATACAGAAATATTTAAGTCCTAAGGAACCAGCTGTCTTATTTTCTGCTTCACCAGAAGGAAGTTCTGTTTCCTTTTGATCAATCATAGAAATATCATTTGCCATTATAATAAACATTTATTAAAATACTATATTTTTAAGAGTTAATATATGGTTTCTTTCAGTAATAAAATATGGAATACTCTTTTTTCAATGATATTCAGACCCCAAAACTTAAAGAAGAAACATTCATGCTCAAAATAGATCAATGTACAGCACTAGGTCAGAAATAACATCTCTTGATTAAAAACCCAGGATCTTACTGTGAAACTGTACATTGACCAACAATTCCCTTTTCCCTTTTATCCATGTATTTCATTTTCAACATCTGGCAGTGAGTGAAATACAAACCCGGATTACTGAAGCAAATCTAATGGCCTCAGCGTATTTGTTACAGTCTATCCTTCCGACAGACTCTAGATACTTGTCTTTCAGAGACGGATCGCTCCGTGTCTTGGATCAGCACCATTTCTTAAGCATGCAGGGCACAGTAGAATATCACATTGCAATCCTGGGTATTTCATGCCTGGTACTTCATGCAGCATCCTCTTTGCAAGTCTCCATGTCTCCCTCAGTGAGGCATATGCACACACTTCCAAACGAACAAGCTGTATTTTCCAGAAGGTTAAAAAATGAGATGTAAAATGACAATATGGTTAAAAGAAAGAGCTAATACAGTCAAAAGAAAAATATCAGTTAAATATATGATACACTCTGAATACAGAAATATACTTTTTTTAATTTAGTAAATCTTAACTGTTCATATTAACATCTGAACTATTTGTTTTGTTGCAAATAACCACTTTTACATACAAACAGAAAAACAGAGATAAAATGTTTGAGCTTTATACTGCTATGAATTGCAGTATATGTACTTTCGGACAATAACAGAAAGGAAACGTACCTGCAGTCATCCCCTCCTGCACTAACCACGTATCTATCTCCACTTGTAAATCGAATATTAGTTAAGTGGGCAGAGTGACCTAAGAATCGTTTGTGTTTTGCCTGGAAAAAAAACAAACAAAAAAACACACAATAAAATGACAGAATGTAAATAATCTATGTCCTTGTAAATCAGACCAAGTATGCATGTTTATCTA
Source organism: Netta rufina (assembly GCF_964035555.1). Lineage (NCBI taxonomy): Eukaryota > Metazoa > Chordata > Aves > Anseriformes > Anatidae > Netta > Netta rufina. Next base: position 47,230,789 of record NC_140128.1, read on the forward strand.
CTTTTTTATTCTTTCTTATATTTACATCATTCAGAATGTTACACAGGTTTTCAGATGTGAAAGATGTGAAGAACTCCCACTGAGCTGCAATAAAGATTAAATTGTCTCCAAATGAGACAGTATCTGCAAATTGGGAACAATGCTCAAGCTAACACAACAATTCAAAATATATTTTGTCACACAATTAATGTCTAGAAACTTTGTATAAAATCCCTAACACTGAAAATATGATTTTCATTAGATGTGTGCAAACTGATTATGCAGTATAGTCTCAAACTGTGAAAATTAACCATGCCAGTATTAGTGAATTATTTTTTTTTTTTAGTAACTATGCAAAAAACAAGTTCTTACAAATTTTTCGGGACATGGGAAGTCAAACAGTTTGACCATGCCAAAATCATCGCCTGTTACAAGATTGATTCCCGAGTGAGAGACACAGGCACAGTTAACATCAGCTTTTTCAGCATGCCTGGACCAGATTCCAATTACTTCATCCCCTAGAACACTGAAACAGAAGAGCAAGAGATTATTTTGAAAACTTCAGGAAAACAGCGAACAGCTTTTACTAATGTAACAGGTTTAAAAAAAATGTCATTTTTACATTTTATTCTTAGACATAAAAATCTCTTTTTTTGTAACTAATGTTTATAATATTCTATAATTGCTTCTGAAATTTATTCAGTCTTACAATTCCAAGAATATTGTGGTCCATGACCACACTAACCAGTCAAAGAAGTATTAATAGTACTAACAACAGTGCGGAGTGACATTTGCCAAAAATGAAGAAAGACAAAAAAAGAATGCCATAGCACAAGAGTCGGATGAATAAGGTTTAACTATGAGAGAATAATAATAATAAAAAATAGAATTAACAGGAACATAAGGAGAATATAACATTTTCATATCAATTAGATGAAAAGGTTGCTTGAGTCCAATTCATTAATATGGGGGGGAGGGGACAGAGGAAGAAAATAAAGAATTGTTCTAAACAGAATTATCTTATGATTCCCAAACAGACATTTATAGAAAACTTCATTTGCAAAACCTTTTCCAAAGTTGCTTTTTATTCAGCTGTGCTTACAATGTATGGGCTGCCTTACAAGAATGCACAGAAATGTGCATTCTATCACTTGTTAGGAGGTGTATAATTTGACATTTTTTCTGTGATTTTTTCCCACAGATCAGAGCACAGTATATTATACTCAAGAAAGAATTTTCTACTTCAAACATAACGAATTGGGTCAAAAAACATACATTTCTTGTTTTCATATCAAAGAGGTGACAAAAATGGATTACTGGGGGGGGAGGAGGGGGGGGGCAGGAGGGGAACAAAAAAAAACAGCAAAATGGTTCAGAGCCCTCTGAAAAATTCATAGTTCTAGCAACAAAATATTTAGAATTAATACTGTTTAAACTGATCCATACATGTATGGATCTCAAATTTTGCCTGAGACATTATTGCTTTGCCTGCAAGCAATAATTGAAAGCAGGCAAGGAGCCGAAAATTAGGGAAAGGAAATTAGATTTGCATAAAGTGTAAAATAATAAATATAAAATGTATATATTTAAATATATAATAAAATATAATACGCTTTCATTCTTCACAAAATTTCTAAATCCATTTTAATTAACTGTAGTAACTTTAAGGTATTTTGAGGTACTTTTGTACAACTTTTGAAAACATATTAACATATTTTCATATCATTTTCATAATTTCATATTATTTTCATATTAACATATGAAAATGTTAATAGCAGTTTTAGTATACACATAGCATTAATGATATACTAATAAAACTCAAATTATCAGTCTTGTGCTATCTTTTCTTGTTTTTAATTATTCTAGTTTTCCCTGCACTCCAATCGTTATTTTGCATTATGTTGCACCCCAAATCATTATTTTGGGGCAAAAACTGCAATTAGTCCAGGCAACTTGCACAGCAGAATTAAAAAATACTGAGGCTGCTATAGATATGATCAAAGGAAACTAGAGATACATAACGAATAGAAAGGCACACTTAAGAGAGATCAGTTTTTATCTGATACTTTGACCAGTCAAACAGCTCATGTTCTACCAAGAGAACATGCTATGCACTTTGTTTTGCTGTAGAGTACCTACCTGATATGTTGCCAGAGTATATGGATGCATTTAAAGAAGGTATTTGACTGGATGAAGGGATGAAATATACTTTTAAACAGTAGGTGCTTCTGGAAGTTGCAAGCATTTTAACAGGTGTCAACCCGTGAATTGCTTACCTTGTCCATGTAGCCCATGTTATTCTGTCAATGACAGCCTGGTCCACAAGCTGTTTTCCTGAAGGCACTTCATAGACTTGCCTTTTGTAAGACCCAGTAGAGACCTTTGAAATGCGCACATACAACAGTTCATAAGAATTTAAAATAAATGAATTTATTTTAAATGATGAGGTTATAATTTTAAAGGGTTTTGAAAAGTATTTTCTTGATATTGTCTATTCATAAATCATCTTGCTCAGTGAGTTGAAAATCCTCCAAAATCTATGCAAGTATAAAGCATCAGCAAGAAAGAGTAAGACATATTCAATTTTAAAATGTCTAATCGATAAAATGTAATTGAAACATCTCACATTCTGCCCATAATATTAATTCTGTCTATACGTTGTGTATTTTGTCATGTATATGTGAACATAAATAAATAAAAAAGGCACAAGGCTGGAAATTCTAACACCATGGTTTTGATGCTGCTCTGCGAAGGCTAGAACTGAAAAGAAGTGCAATGCTACCATTCTTGTCAGGGATATGAAGTATTCACAGTTCCCTGAGACATAATGAATGATAGATTGTACTCCTTCCTTGTTTAAGATAACCCATCTGCATCTGGGAAATAGAAAGGCAGGGGAAACCCATTACAGTGATTTTGAAATCTGTTTCTTCTTTCTATGCTTATTTCTTGTACTTAGTTTTCACAGAGACTATTTATGTCATCCACTTACCACTAAAATAAAGTAACAGTCTAGTGACAGTAACCTACTACTCTGACACTTCATTACAAAATTGAGTAGTTGTCAAAGGAGAGTAGTTACACAGTATCTGTCATGAGTACATTTGCTATTCAGTATCTTGAACAACAAATGACTGATACCTGGAGATAACAGCTATCTGCAGAGAAGTCCATCTGGATCACGAAACTTGGGATATCTTTGCAATAGCTGACTCGATTTAGTGTGGGACCCAACGTCAGATCATAAAAATCCACTGCATTTTCACTGGAACCGACTGCTAAGTAACGAGAATCTGGGCTAAACCTGAACAGATGAAAGAGTTTATGAATATATATACTTGCAGTAAATTGTAATACAGGTTGGCACTTACAATAGGTGTAATATAGGATTTGAGAAACACAGGTTAATTTGTGTTTCAAGTTTATGCTAACCAGAACTGAAGAGAAAGGTGGAGCATTCATGATTCATTTATCTAACAGAAGGAACAGTCTTTTCCTCCTTTAAGTAAGCTTTTACCTGACTCAGGAAATGGAAGCAAAGTTTTCCTTCTGCTGAATAAATTCCTTCTAATAAACCATAACTAAGAGCAAGCTGACAGAAGAGGCATTTCCATTGCTTCTGTGATGACATCCAGTCACCTTCTGTAAACCTCTGATCTCACTTTACCTCCTACACATCATCTTACCCTGTTCGTTTTTATGCCTACTGATACGCCCCCTGATTAGGATGGTCTCTTCCTATTTTTCCATTTACTTTCCCTTCCCTTTTCATTTTATCTAACCCTTGTCAGTATCACCTGAGACTCCACCTGCTGTAGAGGGCCTGTTTTTTGACTGATGGCTATTTCTTAACTTCATGTAGTTCATCCTTTCTTTTTATTCCTGGTAGAGGAATAATCAAACTCTGTAATTCACTCACTAATTCCAGCTCTGAAATGTCATTGCAATGCTCCTCAGAAATACACAATGAAACTGTATTTTTCAAAATCAAAAGAATACGAATTTCTAGAATACTATGAACATACAAAGCCATTAAGTTTTCTGACCTGATATCTTGGATAGCTGATCTTCTGTCCCTTTTTTTCCCCCAAATTTTCAAAGATGTCACAAGCAAGATAATAAATTCTCCATTTTTCATGCCAATGGCTACCATATCACCTTCTGGGCTGTAACAAACAGTACGAGCTGCATGCCCTAAGCTGACTTTGTTCAGCATCTTCTGTGAAGAAATAAGAATCCAGAAAAGTAAATGTCTCTATCTGTTCATATTTCAAAAGTACATTATGCTTCATAGTATCAGATGAATTATTTTCAGAATACATTAAAAAGCAAGCTTTGAATCCTCAACACCACCACACGTTTAGGATATTTTTTTCTTTTTTACAAAACAAGAACTGTTCTTCAGCACCTACCTTTTCAGCAATATCCCAGAGTCTTACTGTGCCATCTTCTGCAGCAGAAAGGAAAAAATCTCTGGAAGGATGTGTTGCTAGGCCCCAGATTGGTCCATCCATATGACCATTAATTAGAATGTTACATGCAGCATTTTTCTCTCCAACTTCAATTATTTCAGCATTTCTTGTGCCAACAAGAATTTTTCCCTTGAACAACAGTGGAAGAATTATCTATGATATAATACATTGGCTACTCATGATTATAAAAATAAAAACCAAAGCTATAGTTAAGTCAAGGTTTGCTTAAATCAAATCAAAACTAATTTACTTCTTAAAATCATCTATGATCTCCTAGAGTACAAAGAGGTAGATAAATCATGCACCAGTGGAATTACTGCTTGCAAGTCAGATATTTGAAATGTGGAAAAGAATAGAAAATAGAAAAGAAATCCTTAGTCCTTAATCAAATATGTAAAGAATATTAACCTAATTAAGACTAAGACCTCCTAAAACTTTTAATTCTTAAAAGTCACATGTAGACACCTTGCAGCCTAACATTTAATGTCAAATACTAAGAGAAAAAGAAAGCAAATAGTTTGTCATATTTTTAATGCCATAGATCAACCCATGGATTATAAAAAAAAAAGTTTAAGTCATGATGATTCCTTTACCTTGCCTCTACAAACAGAGCGAACACAGTCCGTCATTTGTCCTGTCTCCAGTCTGAAGGCACGACAGCGTTTCAGCTCTTGATCCCATAGTTTAACTGCTCCTCCTTCCTTTGATCTATTAAGAAAGCAGGAACAACAACAAATGTAACAGCTGGCACAAAAAACTCAATGAATACACGAAAGAGCTATATAATTTAACGTAATTTATTGTAACTGAGGCATTTAAATCTGTTTTAAATCATTAAAGAACCATTAGTTTTTACTGAACAGGTGATGAGCCTCCTAGCTAAGCAAGAACTACTGATTCAAAGTCCTCACTGTACTACTTTACAGAACAAGCTCTAAGATGGTCACTGCTAAGCTTAGTCTGAATTAGTATCTCCTAGGGAATTTGTCTAGTCAAAGGAGCAGTGAAGTATGTGAACAAATTGCCATCTTATTATTAGGACAGGCAGCAATTATCAAAATATAGTTGAAGGAAACAGGATATATATATGTCTTTTAACACATTTGCTGTGAAATAAATTGCAAAAGATACTAGAGGAAAATCATGTCTCTTCCAGTCAATGGAAAAAAAATAAGTACAAGCAGCTCATGTGGGATGACTTGCACTTTGGCTACAATTCAGCGATCCAAAGGTGACTCCTCACAGCTTTGACATCTCAGTCAACTACTCCACATTAAAAAGTATGAACCAAAATCATTTTTAGAGAATACATGTGCTTGCAGAAGCAATAAATAAATAAATAAATAAATAAGACTCACGGCCTTTCCTTGCCTCCTGTAACAATCAAGCCATCTCTTAATGTGGTATACATTGTGAAAACTGGTCCGTTGTGAGCTTTGGCCACAATTCGTATCAAGACATGATCTTTCCAAACACAAACATCTCCACTGATAGTACCCGTAAATGTCAAGTTATTCTGAAAAGAGGAAAAATATACTAATCAACTGATTCTGAGTAAGGCAGGAGAAAAACATTCAGAAACAAAGATCATCACCATTTGCTTTTAGTCTAGATTGCTTTTTTGTATGCCTGTGTAGGAGAATTAAGACACGTAGGGTCAGAACAAGCTGCTATTGCTTTGTTGAAGTCTGAAACACATGGTTTCTTATAGCTAATAGGCTCTACATTGCAGAAAAAAAAATGCAGTGACTTAAAATTCAGCTATAGTGTTATCTGTTTTCAGCTTATTAGGTGTGCACAAATGTTGTTAAAGATGAAGACCAGGAACAGTTTTGACATTCCACACAAACAGGTAATTTGTACCATCTTGCTATATGTATTATGATTACAGTAACTAGTAGTTTATGAAGAAAACAGCCTGCTATTAACTCATACTGTAATTATCTGATTTCCTTTTTCTCTGCCTCCTATTTTTGGAAGGTAATAAAAATAACAACCTCGTGTATTTAAAGATAACTTATTAGTACACACTGAAAACCATCAGAAACTAAGGAAGAATCCTCAAATTCAGTGTCCTGTATAGTATTTTATATAATATGCATGTGTTTGACAAGAACACTTTCCTTGAACTGGGTGACGCTGATGTTCTACATCCTTATTTAAAGGGGGTGGTGGTGGTGGTGCCCCTGATGAACGAGTAAGTAAAAGAGCACTGGAGATAAACATGGGGGCAGATCCTCTGACCATCCTCACGACATAACTGTTGGGCTGTTTTTAACCTGTTTTAGAGCACCTGAACCAGCTCCTCCTGAGACAAAAGTCAAGGAATAGCAGCACTTCCAGAACTGTTCCCTACAAGCAGTATGGAAAACGCACCAGGTGTCACTTCATTCAGGTTGCGTATCTTTTTTACAAAATGCTTCCAAGTTTTGCATCCTCAGACAACCTCATATCATGCTCCAGGACATTCAGCACGAAGCCCAGTTTATATGCTAAGAAGCATCCCTCCATAATAAAGTTCACTGAGGGTTCCAAAACACCAACTAATGCCTGGGCTGTGCATCACTAGCACCTAGCATTTGGAAGATAACTTCTCACTTTGTAGGAAGCCATGAAGCTCTGAAATCTCCTAGATTAGATGATAAGAAGAAATTATTTACTCAGAGGGTGGTGAGGCACTAGAACAGGTTGCCCAGAGAAGCTGTGGATGCCCCATCCCTGGAGGTGTTCAAGGCCAGGCTGGACTGGGCTTTGGGCAACCTGGTCTGGTGGGAGGTGTCCCTGCCCATGGCAGGGGATTGGAATCAGATGCTCTTTAAGCTCCCTTCCAACCCAAACCACGCTATGAAATCAAAGGTACCTAAAGAGACACCACTGTGGAAAACAGGTAGTCTTACAAAAAAATAAAACCTCCAGCCATTTACAGTTTCAGAAGTCTAAATCAATAGTACAAATTAAGTCTGGACCCAATAGGCAGGTCAGAAAGCACACATGCAATAAAAGAGAAGGACCACTTCAAAAGAAAGCTATGGCCATCTGCCCAGCTGAAGAAATGAATACTGCTCATTCAAAACAAGCCCTGAAATGGCAAGGATGTGGAACTTAGCAACAAGGCCTACAACTGTCAAAAACAAAAAGCAAAACAAAACCCTACTGAGGTCATCTAACTGTCATAGATGTTAATGAATGCCCCAGGTCAGTGCTGCTCTCAGATCACTCATGAGTAATAACGCATGCAGAATAGAATATAATCACCCCTAGGTTGGCATAAAATTAGCCTTAGTTCTACTGTTGGGTTCCCACAGCCTACATAGTCAGCTTTGTTGCATTTGGATTAAATATCAACCAGTGTCTTATCAACCCAAAGCACCTATAGCTTGTTTCTTCTGAAAACAAAATTATGTAAGAATTTCTATTAGTTGATGTTAGTTCTAACTAAAAGTATTAGAAATGCTAAACTGATTTTATAAAACAACTGACATACTTATTAAGAGGTTAAAAAAAATCACAGTTAAAACTAATAAAGGCAGAGAAAAGTCAAGAAATTTTTGTATGTATAAAGTAGTTCGTTAAGGTACATACAGCTCCAAAAGCTACAGACAGCATTGTTTGCATTCGTGCATCTTCTATGGAACTCAGCAGCCCTTTTTTACTAAGAAGAGCTCTTCCAGCCAGTGTCCAGAACCTCACGTGTTTTACTCCCACAGAAACAAACTGGGTATCTGAGTCTGGTCTGAATTCTGCTACAAATATACGCTGGTTATGACCAGCTCGGCTGGCAATTTTGGCACCTGGCAAAAAAAGAAAATGGACTTCTTAATGCACAAGGAAAAATATACATTTATAGCAACATTTATTTGTTTATTCATTCTAGAGAATGATGAATCATACAAGAGCACAGAGGAAGGAAAAGTAAAAACTGTTCCTAAATTATGATGTAAATGTTAAAAAGTAATTTAATAAGAGCCAGTAGCAAGGTGTAGCACCTAATGAAGGTGCCATCTACATATAATTTTCCTACTTAAATTTTTCTACTTTTTAATTTTTTTACAATTACTTATAAAAAGATTAGGAGCTCAGATCCAAGTAAATATTCATCTCCTCTTAAATTCCTAGGAATCCTTCGAAAATCACATACTCTGAACAAATTACAAGAGACTAATGAATGACTTCTCTGGAAATTTTGTCTGAAGATACTTCATTTCTTTCTATAGAAAATGCAGAAAATGACTGTGTTACATATGGTCTTAGATTCAAAGGTAATGCTCTTCCAGTCTTTCCAGAGTTATTAAAATCAGACATTTTGATCCATAAATATCAAGGTTTCTCAATAATTGTATTACCTGAAAAAGACATTATATTACCTGACCTCCTGTGCTATTTAGCCCTTTCTAGGGAATACACATCTTAGCTGCCATGCTCAAGCTGTATCAGCTTTTAATGATGAGTACAGGTATATTCTGACTGAAATGGCAGTGAATTGCTGCACAGGCTTTTGCCTCACATTTTCACATGAGCTAAGACTGCATAAATGCACAATTTGATCCTGAATCCAGCTACACAAGCTGTAAAGGATCATTTAAATTGATTTGGTAGCTTATTTATAAACTTCCGAGAGATACTAGTCAATCAACAGAAATCTCAAAAGAGACAGCAAATAAACCAGTAAGACTAAAGAATCAATATTAAAATCTGGGTATGGCTTTGACAGATAGGAAGGAGACAACCAAATTGCTTTATCCTAAATCCTGAACTTGGATCAAAGCCAACCTGAATAACTGTAGTATAACTTAATACAGAAATAACATAGTGGCACAGATGAGCTATACTGGCATCACATTTCTGCAATTTGCAACTTTGGCGGGATTATTTTAGTAGTAAAACAAGTTATCAGACTTCAGAAGATAAAAGAACAGAAAATAACAGAACAATTTATCTGTGAGCAATAAAGACATTTATAAAGGGTTTTTAACAAGCAATAAATAAATAGCTGAAAGATTTATATATTTTAGAGGAAGAATACATTTTTCCTTCATTATTCTAATTATAAATCAGAGAACTATCTTCGTCTTTATGTAACAGTTCCAAAGGAGGTATATTTAGCAATTATTAAAACAGATAAGTACATTTAGCTTACCTCTTCTTGCACAGTGCATAGTGCACACCATTTATTGTAATAATTTTCTATCTGCTGATACATATACGTTGTAACTGTCTTTGACTCAGTCCAATACACTTCTAACAACATAAATCCATTCTACAAAAAACAGTCACTTTCCTACCTTCCTGCCACTTCCAAATGGTAATGGTATGTTCGGGATCCAGCCCTACAGAGAGCAGCAGTTTGCCAGTGGCACTGAAACTGACTGAGCAAACTCCCTTTGAATGGTAGCACCGCAGTACTGATAATGTCTGTTTGTTCATTGCATCCCACACATGAATAGAAGGAGCTGTAGCTACACAAATATATATTAAAAGAAAAGTTAATTAGCATATGTATTGAAAGTGTCTAATGATTTGCTTACTGAAGCGATTATTATTTTTTATTAATAGGACAAAATTATTCTGGTCAGATGAAAAGAAAGAAAAGAAAGGAGATTTTGGCCTCTGTTTGGCAACCAGTTTCCTGCAAACAGGATCATTAAGCCAGAACTAAGAATTTGGCCTCATTATACTACTGGAGATGTAAATGTTGCTTAATGTGTAACTGGTTTTCTGAAGCACAGCAAACGCTATGAAACATGGCAAAAGCTCTAAAAGCAAGCTGTTTTCTCCTGTTTGCTTTTTTGTTTGTTTGTTTTTTTCTTGAGTAAAAGGTGTCTCAACATGCTAAATCAAACCTCTACAAACAGTGAGTAGACCATCAAGAACATAATTTCTAAGTGGGGCTTTTGGACAGCTGATAGCTTCTGTGAAATCAGGTTACAGTACAAGACCAGAATCTCCTTTTCTATTAAATGGCCATCTGTCTGAAATGTATGCTCTCCTAGGAGAACGTCAGTTGAATAATCAGCTTGCTTACTAGTGTAGGAGAACTAGAGTATTTAATTTAGTTTGTATTGTTTGGACTGTAAGCTGAACCACCTTTCTCTGCTATTAATGTATGCTATAATTCCTATTATGGTGACAGGTAGGGTCATTGCATTTTCCAAATGCAATACCTTCTCCAAAGATCTTACAATCCAAGTATAGTTTGCAATTTCTGAGCAGCACCCAGGACAGTAATAGTCTCCCTCAAACATCTTTCCCTCTAACCTCAAGTAAATCTCACTGCCGAGTCAGGAGGTTACCGGTTGCAGTCTTAGACCCAGATTCACATAAATTAAAATCCATTTCAGCTCCATGCTTTATTTCTAATTAGCTAAATCTAACCCTTCAAAAGGACCCATACAATGGGAAAAAGTACGTACAGGGACTTAGATAAAATTTTAGCCACATGAAACTAAATTTTCAAGCATAATTCCACAACTGTTGCTAAACAGTTTTCAGAATGATCTCTTAATTTCTTCTGTTCCCCACAATTTTCTCACATGGCACTAACATTTCTTGATCATTGCTATTTGAGAGGTACTACAGCATAGTATATATATGCCATTAAAACAGAAAGGGTTGTCAATTAGTGGTACGCCTCAAAACTTTCGACAAACTCCCTGCTGTTCTCACAGAACATTGAGGGAATGGAGAGCTTTGAACTGTTTGTTCTTCTCTTTGGTAAAATGCTGTGTGGCCCCTGGACTGTGTACCTCCCATATAACCTCAACTGAACATTTTCTCTTGGGTGACAGACAGAAACCTTCATCTAGGTATAACTAAGGAATAATAACTGAGCAAATTTTTCAGATTAAGACTTAAAGGACAGAGAACACTGATTCTTGAGTCCTCCTGCTTGACTGTGCTCTTCTGAAAGTCTCTGTCTTGACCTTGTGTCCTGCTGGTGGAATACCAAAGCTACTGAACATCTCTCCAAAGAGAGATTTTCTAAGACATTTTCCTATTGGGAGAAGTGAAATAAAGCTACCATGGGCTCACATCACAAAAAATATCTTCAGTAAGATGAAGCAAATCTATACCAAGTCATTACGAAATTTAATTTCCCATTCCAGCCTATGACCAATATCACTGTTTCAAGAACCTGTGCATCACTGCAGAAAACAGAAAATGGTAACTAAAAAAGTAAGAGCTATTGGTAAAAGGGGTGCCAAATATCCATCAATAAATTTAAAGTGAAACTATCTGCATCTTTATAATGAAGGCAGGCAGCAGCTTGGATTCCAGACTAATGGTTCCACAAAGACGAAAAAATAAAAAGTGCCGATTTCAGGAAGTGACAACAGAATTTCGTAATGCACAAAGGCTAAAACTAAAGTTGCAATCAGAAAAGGGCAAGTGAAACAGGGAAAGTCTCCAGGCATTACATACAGCAATAGTGATTTTTTTAAATATATAAATAAACAACCATATAATCACTGATTCTTTTACATAGTTGGTGCGGGAAGGGGTACCTATATTCTTCCTCCCATCCTTATAGCAAGCACAATTTGGCATATTTGAAAGAAGTCAACACACATCAAAATGCCATTATACATCTGTTCTTCACAGAACAATCTTTTGATGCATATGAAGATCGTTATATTTTCTCGGTATACATGAACACGCATTTATGCATCTCTGGAGATGTGTCACAAGACAATTATGGCTGCCCAACAATGAACTCAGTCACACATGATGGTGATGAAATTTTTAGATTAGTTGAAAAAAGACATATTAATAAAAATAGCTCAATCAAGACTGTCAAACTGTCAAAGACCCAAAATGATACATAAAAAATTAAACTGACACCACAACAAGCATTTTAGATCGGTGGTAATAACTGCATGACAATCATACATAAATGTGGAAGTGCTTTATTCACTCAGTCACCTAGGCCTCCTCAATGGAATATACTTTGAAAATGCATATTTAAAAACTATTTTCAATTAAGTATCTAAAACAATTGTTAATTGTCAGCCCCAATACATCTATAAAACCTGCAAGCATACAGAGCAATACTACAGTCATAGTATGTATTAGAACTCACTAGTGACTGGGCAGCAAGGGAGTATGTTACAACAGAAGAGTTTTTAAGTGTATTTTAACATTTTAATTGCTTCTATGTTTAAGATTTGCTGAGCTATTGTGGTTTATATTCAGTGCTAAAAGTAATAGGACTGATCCCAGGTTTGAATATACTAAAAATGAATTCATATCACTTATTGTTCTATAAAGTCGTGATGGCTACTAGATAGGCTAACTTCACCTGAAGATGTTAAAATTTTATTTCCCTTACCTGACATATCTGCTGAGTCTCCTGTAATGGAAAAGCAGCAGAAAAATAATTAGACCAGAAATAATATAAATGCTAAAGAAAATATATGCCACATTTAGTGTAATTTCTTAACACACACCTTGATGTCATCTCCTTGCATTGCAGCGGCACCAATACTGCATTTAGTGCTAAATATGATCAATTACTGATAAATGGTGATCGCATCAGAACTATGAATTACTATAATTAATATATTCTGATTTCCATTTTGAGTTACAACATAAAACTTTCATTTTGGTGTATGTTAGGTCTCTCTGCCCAACTCTAAACAATAAAAAAAAAAATTAACATGTTACTGATGTCTTAACAAATTAAGTAGAAAAAATGCCATTTGTTATTCTCCTGAGAAATAATGTTTGAATCTGATTCTGGAAAGTAGCAAATACACTCAGTGATCCTCTACAGGAGTGATAAGAAATCAGGATTATAGTTTCAGCTATTGGGAAATATTACTGAGACTCTATGAAAGAGCATTGTAGTTTAAAAAATACTTGAAGCTAATATTTCTGTAAATCTTTTGAAAATTTGAGTTATGGTAATGAAGATGCATTTGTGCAAGTCATATTAGTAGGACAAATAGAATCAGTTTAGTATGTTCTTTACGAAGTATTTGCTTGTTAATGTCTGTTTGGAATCTAACAACCAAATGTTGTTCAAAGATATTTTGATTCCAGTTCGGTTTTTAGATGTAATTCTTTCCTTATAAAGTGTTTTGCAGTTCAATTTTTAAGTGTCATCTGCTCCTGATTTGTATCCCTTAATCCACATTACAAAAGAATTTAAATTGTTCTACTGCTAGTTGCTGTAGAAATGATTACGAAATTAAAAAGAATTAAGGGTCCTGTGTTTCTTCATGAGTAAACTGAACACTGAAGAAAACGATCCATGCAAAGGACAGATTTCTACATTATGAGTACATTCTTCCCATATATTCTGTCTTATTAAGAAATTAATCCAGACTAAGAAATATGCTGCAAAAGCAAATAATTTCCTATAACAATAAAAGGCATGTATTCCTGCAAATATTCTTTGCAATGAAACCATAGGTAAAAATCTGCAGATAATTTTTTCTGTTTAAATTATTTCTATTTCTTTAAATTGATGTGAGGCAGGAAACTCACGAAGAAATTCAGCTAGTCTAGCTAAGTAGTTACTACTATTGATAAGTCAGTTTTAATGAAACATGCACTTAAAAATCCAAAAGAAACAGGAAAGTAGGTAATAAACTCTGACCATATTTAGATGAAATACTGAAAAAAAAATCTACAAAAAAGTTATTCTGGCTAAAACAAACAATGATTTTCTTTGTGTTCTATGCACTAAGGAAAACAATGTATGCTTAAATCTGCTAAGAAACAACTGGAAGTATGAAAACTGCTGTTGGGTTGTAGGACTATAAAAAAAATTACGTTCATCTGAGAAATTTAGAAACAGTAGTACTCAAGCTATGCAGATACACAGTGGTGTTTTTTATTATTATTAATTTGGTGAGTTCATAGTTCAATTGTAATGTTCCTATGAAACATCTGTTTTTTTCCCCAGAAATCTATATTTATCTGTAGGAAAACACCCTTAGGGTTTGGGTTCTGTCTAGAATCTTACAGCTACATATTAACAAAACACTAAGTAGGATTTTAAACCTGCCTGATGAGACAGAACTACATCAAATGACAACTATTTAAAGTATTCTGATTCTAAAAAAAAACAAACAACCAACACAGGGATAGCTTAGTTAAGTCTCTTTGGAAGGTCTATGGTTGTTTGGAAGGCCTAACACAAGCTGTTAGTTAAATCAACACAGACTAATTTCATGGGGCTTAAAATTTCTTTAAAAATAATTTTTCATAACTATGCAAACAAAAGATAAGCTTTCTTTCATACCTGAATGTTTTTGTTGTTGTTGTTTTTGTTTGTTTTTAAACTTCATTAAATTACATTCATATAAACATATAAAGAGGACAGGTAACTGAGTAACACTCATACAAACGGAGATAGCATAATCAAATACTTTTGTGATTTACCATGAACTCACAAGGCCCTAATTGCATGCTCTTATGTTAATGTCTTTTTACAAAAATACAAACATACCTACTTGGCCAGTTGCCACTATGTTGGTAAACTTGGGGTGCTGATTTACAGTGAGGCACAAAATATCATCATTGTGTTCTTGGTAAAAAGACTGAGAACCTAAGATAAAAAACATAAAAATCCAACTTTAATTAAAACATACATAGACACGCTTATAAACTTGTAAGACATGTATATAAACTTTATAATATTTGTTAGAGAAAAATATTATGGTGGTGTTACACTTTGGAGCTTAAAACCAGCAAACTGAAATCCCTATTTTTTTTTTTATCTTGATTTTAACACATAGTACTCAATAACTCTGAACTGTTCCCTAAACAAAGTTTTACATTTACATTTCATTTTAGCAGGCAAGTTCCAGAAAGCTATTGCCAAAATAATCAAATCTTTACTTCCTTCAAAATTCAGTTAGCAGAAAGATTTAAACATATAGAGCTTGCTTATGCAGATATTAGGAATTATCTCCACAGACTGCATCTTCAGCAACAGCAAATAAAACTATTACTTTTCCCATCTAATTTTATTAGATTTAAAGCATACCAGTAACTTCATAAACTGTTACTCCATATATGATAAGAAACATTTTCCTCAAGTAGGTTTTCTCTTACCTGTTGCCACGTTATACAAGATCCCAATAGATGCAGTATGATATATTACATCGGCACCATCGTTCAAATAGTGCACGTTGTTTCTGCAGTCCTTGCCTCGGTACCCAAATACTAGCTCCAAAATTAGATCCTAAGAAAGATATTTAAATCTATTAGATAATGAAAAACTTAAGGGAATTATGAATTTTGTGGTCTTTTCCAGGATTTTATTTTTCAAATATGTCCTCATGAAAGAGGAGTTTAATGATGTCACAAACAAACAGAAACTGAGATCTTGCCTATATTGTCAGCTTAGAAACCCTGGCCCACAATCTAATTCCACTTGGCAATTAGGAATGTTGAATTACCACTTAAAAAGTCTGGAATATTGGTGACAAAAGATCATTTTTTTATCCTAAAAGAAGCATTTTGTTAAGTCATAAAAAATATTTTAGTTTATATAAAAAACTGCATTTTTCAAGGTGAGGTGAAATTTCCACTTCAGATTAATCACAAGTGAGTACATTTACTTGAATTTACTAGGAGCCAAAAACATTATGAATATATATACATGTGCATATATATATAACTATTTAAACATAACTGTTAATAATGAATTTAAAAATTTTTAAAGAAACTTCAATAATTTTTAAATAAGAGATTTTTTATTAGTGACAATACACCCACTAAGAATAAATGGTTATCTGAACAAGACATACTGTTTTCTACATATTGCATTTAAAGGGCTTTATTCTTAATAAGAATGAAGCCATGCTCCATTTAGTTTGTGGGAGATGAAATATTATTTTTAGGATTTACCAAAATGAAAAAAAATCCTCTCCCACTTTTTTATTTACTATTTCCATCTTCAATAAATTTTAAATGAAACAATCATTTAGCATGTCCACAAATGTGTTAATTTCTGTCAAAAAAAAAAATTAAAAGGAGAGGGAGGAGAGATCAGTGTGCCTTTTCTTACCTCTATAGGTCTCTTTTTTTTCCCAACATTATTTGTCTGAAGTTTCTCAGGCTGTGGCAATGCCCTACTAACTGGTGGTCTGAAACAAAGAACTGTGAATAAGAGAAGGCTGTCCGTCACCCATTCCATACTAACACAGTACCTTCTAACCTGCTACTGTACAAGAAAAACTCCTAGCACCAGCCTGCTTAACTGATATTTGCATCTATCTTTAAAAGAAATGCCTTTGTCAAGGGAAAAATAAACAAACAACAAAACAAAACCCTTTGATTTCAGAAATGTTAAATATACTAAGTTTTTTGACAAATCTTCCAACAATCCACGAGGTTAATGAAAAAGCTTGTTTTTCAATGAATTACAATTGATCTAATGTTCTTAGTTTTTAATGCTGTATTCTTAAGGTATTTCTTTCTTTTCTGTACCTGATTACTCTAAATACTTGAGATCATACCTGCTTCCCACAATGCTCCAGTAGACTCTACATTTTCCTGTTGTAACACTTGGTAAAGAATTCCAGGTACACCTATCCATTCATTCTTACATCAGTAGAAGCAAGTTATTGAAGAACATTTGTTTGGAAACAAAGCATTATCAACCAAATGCATGATTATTAGCCATAACTTATGTTCCACTGTTCTGAATACTCCAGATTTAAGAAATCTCAAATAGATATGCCTGATAAATCCCTGTAGCATTTTTCAGATATGTTCAACAGTTTACATAGAAAGAAACATAGAAACAAATTTTATTGATCAAAATTAGGCAATTATTCCTAGTAATCTGCAGGAGCAAATTGATTCTACATATACAACATATGTGGCCATGGGAAAAAAAAACTGTAAGAAAAACACTTAAAAGGAATAATTCATTTAAAATTAAAATCTATACATAGATGCAGTGAAATCCAGATGACTTAATCAAGGAGGTAGTGATACAAACTAATATACATAAATCAACACATCAGCTCTCTTTCATATTCCCTTTTAGTGTGAAGTAATTTACCTTTTAATTAGATCTTTGTTCAAGCGATGACTTTGATGCAATTAAGCACCATGCTATTTCTAAGAACAATAGATGATGATTTGCTTATACACTATGTTTTGAACTACAGTTATTTCAGTTATTCACATAAAGCTCATTTTCTGAGCCTTATTATATTCTTCTCATTTTCTGAGCTTTATTGAATTCTTCCACTTTCCTTGTCCAATTTGAATACAATTCACAGGTTTATCTTATGACAAATAAAAAACATCTGTATGTATTATAATGCAAATTATATCGCAAATATAAATTGTGCTCTGAGATACTTCAGTTACTTCCTCTATACTTGAAAGCCTACAAATACTCATGAAAAAACGTACAAAAGAAAACCACATGTTTACAAATTTCTGTCTGCTAAAAAAAGTCTGATTGCCCGATCACCCAAACATGATTGAGTTTAATAAAACTGTCTGTGTAAGACATAGCCAGAAATAGGTCCTTGAAATATTTAATTCAGCAACATAAATCCAGATTCTATAAAATGTAAAATCTTAACATTAGAAAACAAATCCAGATGTAAAAATAAATATTTTACATTGGATAGTTAACACAAGGCATCTTTTCACAGGGAAGAAATATAAGGTGTATGAAACACATAAAAATCAGTTTAAAAGGATGAAATAATTAAAGATAAAAAGACTGAAAATTCAGGTCATGAAAGAAAATAACTAAAGCTCATGTTTCATATTTAATTTTGTATTTCATATTTATAAATATGTACAAATTTTATTAAGAATAGCAAACAGAACACTAATTGAAGAGATTCATAGAGAAATACTTCTATAATTTCAAATAGAAGGATAGGCTAACATTTTTTTTTTTTTTTTTTTTTGCTACTCCAAAATTCTTATTCTTAGAGAACAGACTTGTAAGATAAACTTGCAGTCAAGGCTAAAGCTAGACTATAAGAACACAGGTATGAAAACAAGTCCAGTGTGGACATGTACAAAAGGTCTCCTCACTTGGAAACAGATACTAAGAGGTGACAATTATATTCATTCTTTCTCTTCTGCTTTAAATATGTTTCGTGAGAATGTAAGCACAGACTTCATTCTCAGAGATCCTTGGTTAAAGATCTGTTTTTCCTCTCTGAAGATGCCAGTTAGAAGGAATTTATATACATGAATCATATTCACAATATTCTTATACAGAGATCAATGGGGCTGAACAAACCAAGGGAACTCAGTCTCTACTCATATGTCTTGCCCTCCAGACCCTTCACCATCTTTGTAGCCCTCCTTTGGACACTATCTAATAGTTTTTTATATGCTTCTTTCAAAACCCGCACGCAGTATTCGAGGTGAGGCCGCACCAGCGCAGAGCAGAGCAGGACAATCCCTTCCCTTGACCAGCTAGCCATGCCGTGCTTGATGTACCCCAAGATACGGTTGGCCCTTTTGGCTGCCAGGGCACACTGTTGACTCACATTCAATTTCTGTCCACCACAAACCCAGATCCCCTTCTGTGGGGCTGCTCTCCATCCTCTCCTCCCCTAGTCTACACATCACCCCGTCCCAGGTGCAGAATCCAGCACTTTTTCTTGTTAAACTTCACATTGTTGGTGATTGTCCAAATCTCTAATGTGTCAAGATCTCTCTGCAAGGCCTAGAGAGGGCACTCAAGGGCATCAACAACTCATCTCAACTTAGTATTGTCTGCAAAATAACTCAGTAGACCTTTAGGTCCTACATCCAAGTCATTTACGAAAATATTAAAGAGAACTGAACTTAAAATGGAGCCCTGCAGAAACCCACTACATGGCCACCACCCTGACGTAACCCATTTACTATAACCCTTTGAGCCTGAACCATCAGCCCACTGCAATATGCAACCGTTCACCCACTGCAATATGCATTTATCTAGCTATATGCTGGACATTTTGTCCAGAAGGATATACTGCGAGGAACAGTATTGAAAGCCTTGCTGAAATCCAAAAAGATCACATCAACCTGCTTCCATTCTCTCAACTTTCAGGGATGAGGGGAAAAAAAAGCAAAACTACTCATGTACTGGGCTACATCTACATAAGCTCATTGGCCAGTGCAAAAACTAAGGAACATATCCGATTTCTGTCAGTAATCTCAACGTACAATTTTCACGAACACTCTTGAATCATTACTGGCTCTTGAACATCTCTTTTCATTTTACTTGATGTGAAATTCCCAGCCTTCCCAGCTATTTCTCAGATTCTTTCTCCTGTTCTGTCTTACCACCACTCCTAGCATCCTTTCTTCAAGTCTGTCATAGTACAACAGTATTACCACTATGTGTGATCAAAATTCTCACTTTTTATTTTTTTAAATAAAGAAACTACATTTTTATTTATAAGTTTCTAAATCATCTATAGAAAGCATTCTCAACAGGTCATAATGTCTATCATATTAAGCAAATATAGAAATAGGTCATCAGGAAAAATATTTGATCATATCACAGTAGATGAGCAATTTCACTTGCAAATAGTCTGATCAAGATATCCCACACAATACAGATCTCCTAGTGTCACATGGAAGCCCTCTTATTGCTGTGCACTAATGAAATCCAGTAACTATCCAATTAAATAAAACCACTGAAGTGCATGAACAAAAATTCAAGGACACATTCTTTATGGGGAATGGGTTCTCCGAAAGCACTTAAGTGATACAGAAAATAAAAATTTGCCCTTATTCATTCAAGTAAATGAAGATAGAGAGAGGGAAAAAAAGAGGAACTAATACAGCCCAGGTCCAATTAAAAAGCTAACTAAATCTAACAGCTTCATTAAACCTCTTCTTTAAAAGAGGTAAATTTGCATTAAAGTTCCCCTTTCTTTCGTAAAAAACTCCTCTTTTTTTTTTTAATATATATGTTTGGAAATGTCACTGTGTTTAATATAGAATATATATATATATCCCAGAATATTATCAAGTAACTTTTTTTTTTTTTTTTTAAAACGGATATATGTAAGAAGTACTGCTTAACACTGAATAAACCCTAGTGTCTACAATCATTGAAGCTAAATGGAAAAATAATAAATAGTTCTCTGGATATCAAAAGTATTTAAAAATGCACAGAGTTAAAAAGTTAAATGAATTGCACGTACCCATTATTATATTTATCTTGTTATTTTACAGCTAGGAATTCTATTTAATGAAGTATACCTAATGATTACTTACTGAAGTATATCTAATCAAAAAGGTTTCTAGCAAAAAACAAATCCAGCTGTCAAAGACATATCAAGGACTAAAGAAAATCATACTGCCACCTTATTCCACTGTGAAGTATAAATATCCAAGCCCACAAAAACACCAGCACAAATGTTTGGGCAAAAATCCAAACAGTACTGAAGAAAGGAAAGTAGAAAAAGATACACTACTCTTGCAGTTCCAGAAAGTCTTCATAGCTGAGAGAGAAGCATAATTTCTAATACTTGTCAGACAGCAAGGAAATCTTTAGATGCGGCTTCCTTTAGATTACATTTCAGGCAGTACATGGAACAAGAATGTCAGATTCTAGATCTAAGTCATCTTGCAGAAATTTCTCTTATTACCTTGAACAGCAGACTAAAAGAAGCATATCATTAACTAAAATCACTTTTTAAATTATTAAAAATTTAGTAGCAAGAAAGCAAATTAAGATTTCAGATCAAAGACAAGAGACAGCCTTACCATCAAAAAAAAAAAAAAAAAAAAAAAGATCTGAAGCAAGAAGTTCAAATTCTAGAGAACTGAGTCCTATTCTCTTAGGACAATTCCTAACCATCTAGCTATAAAAACAGTTTTATTCCCATCCCTGTTTAGACCTACCAAAAAGAAAAAACACTAATTCACAGAAACACTATTTTTTTAGGAGGAACTATGCACATCCTTCATTTGTCAGAGGTCAGTGCTATTTGACTACTCTTGCAAAGGAATATAAATATCAGACTAAGAAAGGACTTCACAGGTCTGGAGAGATTCAAGGAAATGGAAAGGATGCAGCTAGAACAGCAGAGGAAATCCCTGTAATGAAGTGCTTTTGAAATAAAGAAAATGAAAAGTAGGTTCAACGGGTTTTCCCCCCCAAAAAAAACCAACAAAATAAACCAAGCCTAATAGTAACAGGGAAGTTGATGACCATATGTCATCAGACAGCACTGCAGTAAACCTGAGTGATGAGACTGCTGCTGAGCAAGCACGCTCCATGCGAAGGCTGTGTGTAACCTCTATCATTGGAGGTCAGTGCAGTTTCACAGATGGGGAAAAAGAAGATGGAGCAAAATTGACCAATCCATTTCCTGCTCACTCTAGCACACCCCCAAATATTCTATGTTTTTGACTGATGATTGGCAACCCAGCAAGACAGTCTTATTACTATTACTGTTGTTCTAGGAATTCATAAAAAAAAAACATAAGGAGACCTTCAACTCATCACCCTAACGTTTGACAAAGAGCACTCAAGCCTCACTTACTTCCCATCCTTTTTTTCCCCTCTTTTTTATTTCCTTTTCCCTTCATTTATGACCCTGCAAGACAGGGGAAAGTGAAAAAGCAGAAAAATAAAATACAGTAGAAAAGCATAAGAGTAAGAAAAAGTGTTACAAATTTCCCCCCCACCCTCCAATAAAGCAGTAGAAACTGAAAATACATGATTCAGGCACAAGTTTATGTTACTGGAACCAAAAGGACTGGAAGTGAAGATTTCTCTCCTGCATGGATCTAGAACATGGCCTTTTTCTAACATTGCTGTCTGCTAATTCCTTTTGATGGAATGGGAGAAGGAAATCATCCTTGTGTTATGCAACTGCTTGTAAAGAACATCTGTACTTAAAGTCTGTACAGATGGACAGACACACATACAGGTTGATACCTATCCTTAGCCAATCATTAGCGTTGACACATTATCATACAGAAGAATGAAATGAATAAAGTTGCTAAGAGGACTTGACAATTTACACTCAGTTACATATATAATTTTTTAGATGTGAGATAAGTACCTATCTACAAAACA
The DNA here is from genome assembly GCF_964035555.1 of Netta rufina. Taxonomy (NCBI): domain Eukaryota; kingdom Metazoa; phylum Chordata; class Aves; order Anseriformes; family Anatidae; genus Netta; species Netta rufina. The sequence continues at coordinate 47,253,265 of NC_140128.1, forward strand.
CTAACTATAGTGATTCAGAGCAGTGGAACTAGAATGCTAACTACAAACACATATGTATTTTTTCTCCAATTAAATTTCAGGGTGCCAACTTGGGCATTTAAAAGCAGGAATGTTGAAGAACACCAGAATATATTTTCCAAGTGCTTTTCTAAAGTTTCAAAAGATGAAGGTATTTTTAACCTGCTAGTTATATGCAGAAACATGACTAATACAGCACACGGTGGTCATATATTTGCAAGTACAAGATTGGCTGCATGCTCAACAATACGTGCAAAAGATGGTTGGGAGAACACGAATAACATTTTGGGGGTGAAGGCACTCATGAATGGGGTCAGTTTGAACATGTGGAAGAAGGGGTCTAGCCATCTATCACAAGGGAAACAAATACCTCAGTAATGGCACTTCACTTTCAACATGACAATAGAATCAGTATTTATACATTATTTCTTGTTAGGAGACCATGAAAAAAAAGAATAATAGAAGCAATTTGAAGCAGCTTATGAACAAGAAAAAATCCGTTTTTCATGCTTTTTGAAACAATTTCAATATTATCAATATTGCTACCCACTTAACTTGTATGGTGATATTGCACTTCACTGCCTGCATTCATTATTGATATCAAGTTTCTAAAGTCATTAACTGAACAAAGGATGGTCATCTGAATTTTCCTTTTCTGAGGTTAACAAACTACCACTGGTTCTTTGAGTTCTGTGACAACTCATGATAATGTCAATTACAAAATGTATTCCTGTCTTGAAAGTTAATGTTACTGTGAGCATGATTTCCTAAAGCAAATTGCAGTTGCTAGTACAAATGAAAAGCCCCTTCCTGTGAGGGTCACCAGAGACACACATTGGGCAGCTTGCATAGAACTTAACAATTGATTTTGCACTAGTCTTCAGCATACAGTGACTTTCACTGTCCTCCCCAAAAGGTGCCAACAAGTATGAAGTAGAGAATGAATTTAAAAAGCAAGGAGCTTTTGCATTTACTCTTGGTAATATTTTCAAAGTCACTTGTGAAACTTTAGACATCTGATTTCCATTAGAAAATAATGAAACCTGGTAGTTTTAAAATAAGGTCCCTAACAATGATTAGTCGTCATGATTTCCACGTGCCCCGTGAGTAGGAAGTTGCATTTTGTATACAGCAGTGCAGATGCAGGTAATTTAATACTTCAACACTTAAGTGACACATACACCTTAACATGTCAGGTGAACCTGTTGAAACAAGTGTAAAACCATCCACACTTGAGGTGGGAAGCCATCAGCTACGAACTGGACCGAGTGCTAATTTATACTGTGCTAAATAGTATTACAAATTATTATTTGTAAAACTTAGACATATTTAACGGTCCCTGTAGTTAATTTTATATTGGTAGGTAAAGAAATACCTAGCTTAATATATTGAACAGAACTATAACACATAAATACACAGTTTGTAAGTAGCACAGTAATATTCTGAAGAGTAATAGGTGCACGGTATAGCACCCAACATGACAGATGGCTTTTCAAGGAAAATGAAAAGATGACAGTAAAATATGGAGCAGAGAGCAAAATAAGAGCATTACCTGGAACCTCTTTTCAGCGGCAGGTAAGAAAGAGAAAAGGATTAGTTATACAAGCCTGTGTGAAAGCTAAGTGTCAGTGAATTATTCATAGAAAGAATTATTATTATTAACCTTCAAATTTGTTTACTTCTTTCTAAACACGGGAATTATAAATTCATAGGCAGTGTAGATCTATTATGAGTACAGATAACTCCAATTTATTTAAATTGGAATTATGAACAGGTACTGGCATGAGAATATAATTCTAGTAATAGTTCCTACTGTAAACAGAAAAAGAAAGCAGAAATAGACCCCAAAAGATGTCCTTCCTATAGTGAGGGGCCCAAAACTGAACACAGTATTTGAGGCGTGGCCTCACCAGAGCTGAGTACAGAGGAACTATCACTTCCCTAGTCCTGCTGGGAATTTCCAATACAATCCAGGATGCTATTGGCCTTCTTGGCCACCTGAGCACACTGCTGGCTCATATTCAGCCAGCTATTGACCACTACCCATTTTTGCATGCATTCTTCATATACAAAAAAAGACCTGAAGACAAAAAATAAAAATTGGAAGCAATTTTGCCACAAAGCCTGGTTTTGAATTGCATGTGGGAGTAGATGCAGAGCATCTAAAGAAATTTCAGAAGATGTATAATACACAGGGATCTTCCCATACAAGAGATCTTAGCCCATGTACTGAGTAATAACACCTATTAAGAATACATGATAGGAATAACTATGAGAGAGAAATGCTTTCAAAGGTTTTAGTTGCTTGCCAATCTGTAGTACAGTAAATTTGTTTTGAAAAATTAAACTGGAATTCTCTGTTGGCACAGCTGTTCCTATATAAGGTATATTAATCATAGTATCCTCCCATTAACAGTGACAAATAGTGAACACTTCAGGGAGTATGAGAGCATGCTAAGAATGCAGTGTTATCCTCCAGATTAATTTCCCAAGCTCCAGAGGTTTGCAGTTCAGGGAGCAGCTGAGCCAGAAGTGTTTTCAGAATTAACCATCCATGATGGATTTTTCTTCTGAGCAATTTAATCAGCATAAAAACATACTAGAACGGAACGTTAAGTAAAGGACAGAGATGGTTTTCTGACTTATTTTGTGATGTTGAATATCCATAAGGCTATTACATAACTTTATACATACACTAAGCATCTTTCCACATAAAAATGCATCTTCTAATATTCATTCAGCAAATATAAATAATTCAAATTACAGACATATATAATTGCTGCCTCAAAGCCCACACAATTCTGTGCATTTGATAAAAGTTAAAACAAGTATTCCCATGTCAGTGATATATTATGATAATTCTGTTTCACGAGGGAATGATATATCATTACTAAAGAAAAAGGAATTGACATTGGTTTTGCCCACCTGATGACGTGTTTTTGTATTTTGGATACACTAAATGGCCTAAAAATCTAATTTTTATATGCCATACCACTACTTACAACTAGGACATTACATAAAAGGTGAGATGGTGAGATCACTTTAACTTCTCTTAAAAATCAAACTAATTCTACTGAATCAATTTTTGGTAGCCTGTGGTATCATTTATGACTCAGAATTCAGGCTATGGTCCTGAAGTACAGGACCTGGCCACACAGATGTGCTTTTGTAAGAAGCAGGAGTCTGGGGAGATTTCAGGTATGCATCTTCCTTTAGCATTCTATTGTTTGACTTAACTAATTTAATACCCTGGATACTAAAAATCAGTCATAGCACTCCTTCCTGCAGTCTTCTTTCTATACATATGGAACTTCACTATTCACCAGAGTTTATGAATTCACTTCAGCTATCAGAAATCTCAAAACTAGGTGCAACAATCCTAACTACTAACTACACTTCTGGTATTAGAGATCAATTACCTGGTAGCATTTACCCTTACCCCCACAGAGAATTAAACTTTTCCTACACTCAGCAGTAAGAAAAAAAAATTCAGATACTTTCTAAGAAGTACTTGAAAGACATTCTCAGAAGCACATGCTACAGTGGCATATACCTGTGTTTCTAAGAATACTAGGACCTAAATAGTGCTATTTAGAGATTTGATGACCTCCTCCCAATTATTCTATCTTACCTACTCAGACTGGGCTCTCTTTCTATTTAATAGAAAAAGTGTGAAAGCTTTCATTTCTGTTTCAAAGTATAAGTATTTCTGTTTCAAAGTATAAGTAACTTGGAAAAATATAGTTATTAAAATGTGTTTGATCCTGCACTTTGTGTAAATGAACTTACCTCACTACCCCCTGCCTTCATAGGAAGCAAAAGGGAAAGGAAATAAAGTAAAATAAAAATTAGCATTTATGAAAATAGACCTACTAAAAGATTTACCAATCTTAAACAATGTTAACTTCCTAAGTTAAAATGCATGCAGTTAACACACTGTGTTTCTGTTCTTCACAGAAAGTTCTCATTCCCTCCATTTGAAGTTTTAGGACCCAAAACTTTTGAACACAGAAGGCAATTGAATCCTTTCATCAACTTTGACACAATTTGAATTGGAGCCTAATTACCTTACTACAGAATTAATTTTCTTTATTATTCTATTTGAAAATGAAAACCACAACTCCATCAGTTTCAAGAAATTTGTTGAATGAAATACAAGAGTTTCCTTAAAAAAAAAACTAAAAAAAAAAAACTAAAAAAAAAAAAAAAAAACTGATCACAGCTTCCAAAGGAAAGAGTATATATAAAAATCCAAAATATTTATACCATGCCCATTTTTTCTTTTGTATTTCATAGAATCAAAGAATTTCCATACCAAATGTGTCCAATTAATCAACAGAAAGACAATTTTCACTTTAAACACAAGACTGGGAAACACAGCTTTATACATGTATGCATGCATTCTTTCCATACTGCAGGGAAAAGATGACACTAAAATCCCCACAGACAACAGACTCAATGAGGGCACCACAGATCTTCCAGCTTCACTGAGGAAAGTAGGCACACACTAACTTCACATTCTTGCAATAAGTTTCTGATCTGCTACTTCTTTATACCCTTCCTCCTAGTTAAACTGTGTTGTGTTTTCCTCACTTCTCTCTTTAGTACTAGTGTTCCTTAATCACTTTATTTCACATCTACTTTATCTGCTGGTCTAATTCTACTCTGTTCCCCAACATCTCCTCTCTTCTAAAGCATATGCCAGTGAACCAGGAAATACAACTAACTCCAAATCATGCAAAGAAATCAACTTCATTTTTGAAGGCTCATGAATAGAAACTGCAGAACCACTGTGGACAGAATTTTAAAAGGGAAGAAGTTATCTGGAGACAGAAACCATGCACAGAGCAATTAGACAAATTTGTCAAATCAGTTTGTTAGAAAAAAACAATTGTAAGCTGTCTTACAATATGCAGTTGTGTGGGTTCGTATCTACAGTGACACCACTAGCTATTTGTTGGTGCGTAAAAAGTTTCAAAAGAAGTAGATTATTAAAGAGCAGCAAATATCTCAAGAAACTCCCCAAACATAGTAAAATACATACATCATTTGGAGTCTCTTGTTCTCTCTGAATAAGAAGTACAGCCTAGTCCTTAATCATGACAACTGATAAGCGTTTTTTTCCTATAAAATATTTCCACTCTTTTTATATATCATTTTTAGATGTATATGCACATCAATATAATTATATTTTACTGTTAATCATCTTTTCGGATTGCTTTCTTGGCTAGAACTGTAATTTAGCAGTTACCTTTCATCTAAGGTTGGCTCCTTTTGTTGCAGATGAGGCTTAATTCCAAACATTGGTCTAATGTTTGTTGATAAGGCTTTGATGGTATAATTAATTTCATTTTCCCTTGTCACATCGCTGTCATAACCTAAAACAAAAAATCAAAGCAAGTAGTATCAAAACAAGATAAGATACAAAAAAAGGAATCATAATTTGTGCAGCTTTCAGTGAAGTACTGGACTACAAGAACAACTATGATATATCAATAACAAATGCACAAACAAGAGAAAGTAGCTGGGAATCATGAATATTCGTAATTAGAACTTTCTAAGAAATAAAACTCCCTAAAACATACATGGGGAAAGAATTATTAACAAAGATTCAAGGGACATTCAAAGCTACTCTGTTTCTGCTTGCTTGCCATTAACTCAGGGTCACGCCAAAGCATCTTGCTACATGACACCTGCTCTTAAATTCTGGAAGATTTAGCACCAGGCTGTCCTCTACTTGAGGATCCATTCATGAGGCTCTATCAAATAGTGTCCAAATCTAAACTGCTATAAATTTACTTTTCTATGTAGATTTTTTTAAAGTTAACTACAATAAAAACATTTTTAATTTTAAGGATGTCAAGAGACTTTTTATGAACTCTGTCTCAAAAGAGGAAATCAAATAGTTCATTATCATTTTCTTCACAACAGCTTATCAGTCTTTTCCTCAAAGAGAAGTTTTACTTAGTGTATTTACAGTGTCTTCACTATTTAAGATTACAGTAATTACATAAAATTGCTATTAATCAATTTTTATATAAGTAATAAACAGTTTTCTTGAAACAGCGTAATCCAGCCAATTTTATCAATTATTACTGACCTCCATCTTCTTCAGAATCTAGATCAGACTCTTCACTGTCACATTGCCTGGTATCCCGATGTCCTTCCATCTCATAAGTCCACAGCATTAAAGAGGTGTCTGCTCCTCCAACAGTGACCAACAAACTGTCATCATAGGTCCAACGAACATTTGTTACATGGGTACTGTGAGCAACATATCTCTTAAATTTTCCAAACTTTCCCTAAGGGAGAAGAAAGGGCACTGATCAAAAATAAACCAATCTTCTTGATAAAACAAAACTGAGTTGCAAGTACACCTCTGTCCAGTAACACAGTCTTAACTGTTTTTAGTTTATGCTTCATCTATTTTGCATTTGTATGTATCCCATGATTTACTGAGTTCCTCTTCTATAGAAAAGCTACTAAGTCTAACCAAGTTTCTACACCAAGCATGCAAGAATTTGTTTTGTAAAAAGAATCCAGCAATAAACACTGCATCGTGTTTCCAAGGAGAGAATATAATCTAGCAGATTAAGACTAAAATGCACAGGGAATATACTATATAATATAATATAATATACTATATTATATAATTCTTATACTGTCCCTTACACATTTGCCACTGTCAGTGACAGGACACTATGCGAGCTGTCTCTTTAGTCTGACCTGGAATGGTCATTCTCAGTAATAATTTACAGTTTAATGCACTGCAAATTTGTAATATTGAATGCCTTCCTTCAGTCATAAGGACAAAAGTTTAAAAGTACTATTTAGTTCTTAATGATCAATTTGTACACTTTTACAAATAGTTTGGAAAGGCAGCTTTATTAACCATTCTTCAACATGCACAGCTGAGGACTACTTACTTTAGCAGGGTATCGAAATAGCTTCACAAATCCAAAATCATCTCCTGTGGCTAATACTTTACTATCACTAGTGAGGCATGAAGCAGTTACATCTGTGACTTCACCAATTATTGGCCAGATTCCTTCACAGCAAGAGCCCAGAACACTTGTCCATGATGCCCAGCCAATCTTTTCTACCTAAAAAAACAACCTGTTTGAGTCAGAGCATGCTTCTTCCTATGCAGTTTCCTTCCATATCTGATTTCAAGAAAAAATACTTGCACTGAAAAATATGCCATCTAAAAGATAATAATTTGATATTAACTGCTAATTTTCTTCAGGATTTCATGTGAGAGCCATAAATTTATTTCTAATAACTTCCACAATCACTAGACACATATAAAACGTACCTGTCCTTTCAGACTAGAGAAAACAAGTTACATTTTTCAATGCTGCTTTTCAATCTCATAGAAACTATTATTTTGAAAATTATTAATTTTCATTCTCTACCCTCTAATAATGCTCTATGTCTGAGAAAACAAACAAATATTATAGCTGTATGCACTATAATATATAGTGCATACTATATAATATATAGTGCATACTACACTTGTCCATGCGTATTATGCATACTATACTACATTGTTACATAAAGACAGACACGATATCTTCCAAAGCAAGGTTAAGGGCTAAGTAACCTGCAGTAGGTTTTCTGAGGTGGTTAGGTACCAGAAGAAGCACACAGAAGTCCAGTGAGATTTTCACATGAGCACAAGTCAGAAACACGTATATTTCCCAAGAGAAGTGACAAATGCAACACCCCCTATGTAATTTCTCATTCCAATCACATTACCTAATTGTGTGAAAAAGGGCAACGGACAGCAAATACTTCAATAAAAGTTTTTTTCAATAGAACAGTTGTGGTTTTATACATCATTCTCCCTTACGTGTCATAGACTGCTGCATCAAAATTCCAAGTTGCAAACAAGGTAAGAAGACATTCTATTTCCTCACCTCCAAAGTAGGAATTGTCTGTTTTTTTCCACGAGGAGCTTCAAAAAACAGCTGCTCTTTAGCACCAGTGTTAACTTGCAAGAGCTTCCCTATAAAATAAATTACATATTGTACATTAATGTTCATTAGAACATTCCATTTATATATATTATAATTTATATATATATCTAATATCATTACACAATTATTTGTTTCTGTTCCTAAACTGGATGCATAAAAGACTGGAACTAGTAGAATGGTCTTCTGAAGATCCAAGTCAGTCCACCCCTTATATGCATGGCCACTCTGAAAACTGCTCTAATACATCACTTTACCCAATACTTTATGGTTATCCCATCAGATGGCAGACAAAATGAATTGGGTATAATACAGAGCTCATTTGTGACAAATGGCTGACTATTATGCATGTGCTTCATGGGCTTGAGGAACACACAAGCTGCTTGGCCGGCCAATGGCTGTTTCCAAGCAGCTGACTTCTGCTGGTCCTTCTTTTCTGAGGGAAATTCTCAGCAATGTTCCTGTCTTCCTTCTGTTTTCACAAATCTCAAAAGATGCTAACTTCTACCACTTTTCCAAATTAATTTTAAATTGGACAGTTACAAAGGTTATGTGGTGGAATAGAAGCAGGGACTAAGAGACTATATGATTGCACTGCTATGTTTCTGTATGAAATGGAACTGAAATTCGTACTTAAATTAATACTATATTAAGATCCAGGAATAAAGTAGAAACAACAGTCTTTATGTCATTTTGGACAATATTCAAGAACACATATTCCTGAGCTACATATGTATTTTGCAGTGTACTATTCAAGAGGCAAAGTCAAACAATAAATACAGAAGATGTAATAAATAAATAAAATCTTTAGAGATAATCCGTATTACTTCAAGTTGCACAACTTCTAAATAGTAGTAAAAATAGTGGTTTTGTATTTATTCACATGCTTTATCTTCATAAACTGAAGAATCAAATCTGTCAGTGACATAAATTCATGCTGTTGATGCAATTTACCATTTTAGTCTGTAATATAATCCACTTTCCAGGACGTTTTTACAATTCAGATGAATGCTACTTACCTCTTATGTCCCAGTCCATGTGCGTTATGTAACTGGAAGCTCCCTTGCATATTCCTACTCGTTTACTGCTCATTACATTGTAAATATCTACAAAGTTGTCACAGGATGCCACAGCTAAGTACTTTCCAGCCCCTAAAACACATCAGTAGAAACATGAGAAATAAGAAACTTAACTGGTCTGAATATTAAAAACAAGTGCTTTCTGGAATTCAGCTATATTCACCTCAGATTTCTTTCAAGTAAATTTGCTGACTTATACATCATTCCCAAGAGACTAATGTTGGTATCACAATCAAAATTTCAGTATAAAGTATATAACCATGACATTGGTACATCTGTAAACAATAAACTATTGGATGAAATTTTAAACATTTCTTGCACTCAAAGAGAGGAAAGGCTGAAGTAACCAGAAGGCAATATTGCATAAGAACTTGTATCTGTTATTTCCATCAAATTTTACCTACAGAATAATATTTTCACTGAAACAGTATTAATAGTTTAGGTCATAAATTTCAGTGCCTAAATATGAGCTGTACTGTTTGAAAAAACAAAACAAAACAAAACAAAAGGCTTCACTGGGATTGTTAAGAGAGGAAAAAGGGCTAGGGATGGAGAAAATTGCACCACAATTTTCCAACATATCAGTTTCGAGCCCCTTGATTAGCTAAAAGTAACCTAAGTGTAGAGCCAAATTTACACAGCTTAAAGTAGAATTCTTTTTTCAGTCCCTAGGGTGGCTGCTGGATGCTCATGATTTAAAATCTGACTGTTACATTTAGGAGGTTCCTATGAGCGAACCTATTCCATTAATCTCATCCTTAAATGATACTAATGTTTTTGTCAAAACATTAACATTAGTTGTCCTTACTTTTATTTGTTACACGTAAAAGAGTACTGTAGATCTCTACTTCCTTTAAAGGTTATAAAGCTTGTTTGAAGAATTTGTACATCAAAATCTCCATTTAAAGTCACTTACCAGGAGAAAAACGGATCTCTGAAATAACATCTTTCCTGTGCTGGAAGGAGACAAGATCCTCCAGGGTATCTGCATTAACTATTAAAAAACTTCCATCGTTGAGACCAACGGCTAATGCTTTTCCATCAGGAGAAAAGCAGCAACATCTACCTCCTGTGGTGAACACAGACATGTCATTCAGGTATGTGAATAATCCCTCTTTTTATTTTTCCAGTAATAAAGAAAAGCTGTTCTTCTAGTATATAGTCTAATGAAATATTATAGATGCTGCCAAGATCATTTCCAAGCTCTACTCCTGTAACAGTACATAGAAGCCATTGGTAAACAAGCACACGACTTCAGAATCTCCCATTAGATTTATTTGCATATTGATCAACATTTAACCTAAATAATAAGATTAACCACTGTCATCTATATATATATATATATATATTTAATTTTGCTCTCATTCTCAAGAGATCTGATGCCAGTCGTCTGTTACCATTTGCTCTACTAAGCAGAACACAGCTGGAAAAGACCTCCTGGACTCACAAAATCCAGTTGTTTGTTTCCACAGTCACTATGTCATATAATCCTTTCACTAAACATGTCTACATTCATTTGACAAACAGTTTAATTTCCAATCTAAATGCATTTACGATCAGCTTATTATATATTTGTTTCCATGCCAGAATCTTCCATTGGCATAAATATTTTTACCTTCTCCCCATGGAAAAACTTGTTGTTGGTAATCTTTTGTTCAGCTAAACTGACTATCAGACAAAGCTTCATATTCACTACCCTGTGGCTCCTCTTTGTCCAAGCTCAGCTTTCAGTTCAGTTCAACTCATCTGAACACAGATGAGAGGTGTACATCAAAAATACTCTGATTAGTCTCCTGTAAATTACATGGATACTTCAATATGTCCTGAAAAAAATATCTATTACAAATAGATTTCATCCTGTGTTCAGCTAGAACATTCTGAATCTTCCAAACCTCAGTTACTCCTCAGCTAAACAGACATCTTTCTTACAGTCATCAAGTCTTGCTTTTTAATTACGAAACAATATGCGACTTTATTACTGTAGTCTGCAATAGTATCCAGCTCTTTCTCTACAGTAAACAGGTGCTTTTTAAGATTGCCAAAACATTTCAAAATTTGTTTTTATCATCAAATTAGGTCATCACAGTCCTTACTTTTCTGCCAAAACTACTATTAAAAATATTAAGATTATTGGCTTTATAAGTCCAGCAGACTCCATCAACTTGAAACTTTTTTTTTCTAATCATTACCACCCCTGCTTGTGCCAGTTTATAGATTTTCTTACAATTAGTTCATCGATCCAGATCATTTTCAGCTAAGCTCCCCAGAAGGTGTGGTTCAGAATGCTTTACTGAACTGAAAACAGATGAAGCCTCTGTCTAGCAAAGCATACATATTCAAACCTGGATAAGGACAGTGTGGTCTAATGCTAAAAAGAGTCTCTATATGGTGTCATTTACAGAAGATTTTTCATCCAAAATAAAATTGTATTATATGGTATACAATAAGAATTTTATGACTGCTTTTCTCTTTCCTTGTCATTCCAGACTCTTCTAACATTCACAAAGAAGAACATGACTTCTGAAATTTCTTTCAAAATGAGAATTCTTAAAATGTCCCAATATGCTTGCAATATTACTGACAATATGGCAGATTCAAGTCACTGGCTCAACTTTTATTGTAAATTTATTGCCTTAAAGCTTATTTGCAATTGTAATGTATTAAGAATAGTATTAGAAAGAAATCTCTTATACAGATTTATTAGCTTAAGGGCTATATAACTTGTGAATACAGCAGCAATAAAGTAATCAAAGAAAAGAATATACTTGGTCTTGCTTTTACAAGAATCATAACACTAGTAAATAACAACTGAATTCAGTTAGATCTTTCTTCATACTAAGCATCTTACCCTTCTTCAATTTGCGAACAGCTAACATACAATGGCTAGGAGATAAATCCCATATTCTTAAGGTTTTGTCATCACTTACAGTGGCACAAATGGGTAAATGAGGATGAGTAGCTAGACCCCAAACTTCCCCCTCCATGTGACCCTGAAAAATACACAGTGAATCAGATGATTTTATATTTAAAACTGAAATAAGAAACAAGAGATTTAAGAGGTTAAAAAACAACAACAAACAACAGAATGAGAACATGCATTTACAGGATAATAAAGAAATGTCTAAATAGAACAGAACACCTGAAAAAAACTCCACCTTCCTACTTAAGTGCAAATTACAGTAGTCATTTATACCTGTGAAAACCTTTCTCTGAGAAATTATCTACACACACACACACACACACACCCCTAGAATTTTCCTTTTCCTAAATTACAGCATCAGGTTCTAATACATTCTGTAAAAGCTCCAATTGTTTACATATTGCATTGACCACTCACAAACTTGAAGATACAGAGACTTACATTTAAGTATGAAAGGAAATCGTATGATGACATATTTTGTAAAACAAAACAAAACAACCTGTTTTGTAGACAGGTTTAAGAAATGCTGTCTGCTTGGTATAGCAAAGAGAATTTTTTTTTTTAACGTAATTACAATGAGAAACTAAAAACAAACCTCAAAAGAGACAAAGAAGTAATTAATAGTCAAAACAAGTTAGTAAGAAATTTGGTGGAGGATCCATTGACTTACTTTATTTTTAGACTAAAACTATATTTCAGTTTATTTGACAGAATGAACTTGATGAACAAATTTCAACATGACATTCTGTGATCTGTTTTGCTCATGAAAAAGTCACAGTGCTTTATCGTAGCCTTAACAATGTATGAAATGACAGTAACTTGTTAACTTTAATAGTTACTAAAATGCTTGTTATTTCACAACAGTCTTTATCTGAAAAAATAAAACAGTATTTGTGATATGGAGTATCTAACACGTACCTGAACCAGAAGAGTTATTGGTCCACTTTTATCCACCTCCAATATCTCACCGTTCTTTGTGCCTACTAAAATATGACCATGTCCTAAAGATATGGCACGTATAGAAGGATTATCTTCTAAGAGGAGACCTAGAACATTAAAATATTATAAGACAGAAAATTTTCTTTTATGTCTTAAAGAGGATTTTTCACATGTACACATTACATTCTGATTGTAGTAAAGGATACTCAGTAGAAAACAAGCAAGAATGTAGTCCTGCATAGAAGAATTTATATGTTTGGACTCATTTAGGAGTATTTAGCAATTGCCCAACCAATGAAAGAACACACACTAGACATTCTTTCAAACTTCTAGTTTGAGATTTTTTTCCATAATAAAACCACTATATAAAGCAAATGCCACTAATCTTTCTTCTCAGGGTATTTCTGAAGTTTCATCAGCCTCACTCACTGACTGAAAAAACTTATCTTACTGAAAAAATATGCATGTGAAATATCAGCTATATCACTATCTTTACATCCAGCATTTATGGTACTTTTAGACATAGCATTTCATTGAACAGATAGGAGAATGAGAAAAGCAGTAACAGAATGTTTTAGTTAATGGGTGTTCCACTCATGATTTCTGAAAATTAAATCATATATTTTAAAACACAGAAAATACAAATTTAATAGATTAGTGGAGGACGGACATGGGACACACAACAGGACATGACCTTATTTCCAGAACATCAAATAGGGAAAACCATAAATCAACACTAAGAGCAAGAACAAGTTAAAGGAATAGGAATTAAAGAATTCTTAAATCATTTCAACACACATATGCAATTACAGAAAATTAAGTCATAAAATTCATAAAACATACTAATCCCTTACCAAACTAACCACAATTCTAAATTCCATTCCTTTTGTAGACTCCTCCAAAACAAAAAAGATCAGAAAAGGTTACTTCATAATTAGAAACATAATAACATAATAGGCTTTATGGTCATCACTTTAAAAAAATCAGCTGGGAGGTAACAGACTCAAAGTTAAATCAATTAATTCACACAGATAGTAGGGTAAATAGGACATAAGGAAGTAGACTTTAGACATGAGGAAATGGTCTCAAGTTACTCCAGTGGAGATTTAGATTGGATATCATGAAAGTCTTCACAGAAATTTTAGTTAGGCATTGGAACGGGCTGCCCTGGGAACTGATTAAGACACCATTCCTGGAGGTTTTTAAGAGATATGTGGATATGGCGCTTAGAGACATGGTTTAGTGGGGGACTTGGTATAGTTAGGTTGATGGTTGGAAGTCATGGTCTTAAGTTTTTTCCAACCTAAATGATTCTATCGTTCTAAATATTAAGATCCGTCCCCACCAAATGTGCAAACAAACACTACAGCATGCCATGCCTCAACAACAGAAATATGACTTATTCAGAATCAGAAAAGCTTTAAAAATATTAATTTTTAGTATTTGTTATGTTAAATGTGGATCTTACCTGACTGGGTAAAGCAATTCCACAGAAAAAAAAAGTTTTCTAAAGAAAGTATTTTAAATAAAATCAAAATGAGGAAAAAGTCTGCTGTGTTACCTTTAGACCCAGGAGCCAAAGCAGCCCTTTTGATGGCATATGTTTTGAGACAACGTTCAAAGGTATCGTCCCAGAGAGCTACTACCCCGTCCTTTCCTCCAGTGACAAATCCCTGGAAAAAAAAAAATCCACAAGTTAGAATCACTGATCATCTTTCCTTAATATTTCAGAACCAACAGATTACTACAGCATACAAACTCACGTTGTTATGCAAGTTCTGAAGGTTTCATTGTAAACAAGTTTCATGATTTTCTAGTTAGTCTCACTCTTCTGAGTTACCAACTGAGCATAAGACAACTAAGTCTCTAAACTTCTGCTATGCAAACTTAACTTCATGCAAATCATCACATAATAACAAATATGGCAGGTCAACATAGTCTGACAGAACAATCCTCCCTACATTCAGATGGTGAACTTGTAATTCTTTCTGGCTTGACAAAGAGGTAGCTGGAACAGGAAAATGAAATTATGTCATAGCAAAACACTTTTATTTGGGTCTACATTAGTTATGTTGTATCCTAGCAGTTAACTTACTTTTTCTAATGCATGCATGCTGAACACAGGACCATCATGTGCCTTGACAGTTTTTATCAGAAACACATCTCTCCAGATACAGACATCCCCTGTGGAAGTTCCAGAGAATGCCATCTCTTCAGTCCAGCCATATACTGCACACATCATTGTATCAGTTCTTCCCATTGCACCTATGCAGCCCTTTCTCCCAATTAGTCCTCCCCCTGGTTTAAAAGAAAAACAAGTCATCAAGAGTTTGCTTGTTATTTTATTTCCCCAAAGCTATGTAACTTTACCCAGAGCAACAGATCTTTCTCATCTAGGTAACCATATCCTCTATAAAGCAAGCCTAACAAAATAGACTTTTTGTTCTATTTGATAAAATGTTACTTCTAACTTACTACTTGAATCTAGTTTTGAATATGTACATACATGAACACAGACATAGAACAAAGAGAAAGTACATTTGGAAACCTCACCTATAAACATAAAAAAATAGTAACTACCACAGTTCAAAGAACTCCCTCATAAAATGCACTTGAAAAAATTGTTTACACCTTGACATCTCATCCTTTTCATGATATGTTTTCAGGAATTTTAATTTTAAGGTTTGATGTATTGACCTCTGTATGATTGAAACATTGCAGTTATATGAACTTTAAAATTCTATAAAATACCATTATCTCAAGTAATGATATGTATGATACCTAGTAACTTCTGGCTAGAAGGCTGGATTCAGATTTTCATAAGCCTTCAAGAAACTTCATGTAGTATAAAAACAGAAGCTGCTCAGGATATGATGCTTTGTACCATTCTCATGCTTACAGAGGCAAGGTCTCAAACTCTTTGCTATCACTTGGCACTGATGAAAGCATAAGTCCTAAGTATACAATTTGGTGTCACTTCTCATATCAAGTGCACCTGTTATAGTGCAGACTTCACAGACTTTGCATTTGTTAAGGTGCACTGATCCTCTATTCCACACATTAATGCTGTTAAGTGTGTTTCACAGTGACTACCTTGCCAATGGTTCACAGAGATGGGTGGCACTACTCAAGAAATTTGTTTCCTGCTGACTGAGCAATGCCCTAAAACCAAGTGGGCATTTTAATTAATTTCTTTTTTATTCAAAAGAACCATCTCTGCTTTTATTATCTCAATTAAGGTTTCTTTCTGCAAGAATTATAGTAATATAACACGTTAATATATAGTAATTTGCCCAGTAAATATTCTCTTATACACTTTGTTCTCTATTTAGCAAGCACTAGTCTTAAAATAAGTAATTTATATAGACTTCAACAGCTTGCTCTCAGACAATGGTGACTAATTTATCTTGGAGCCAGAACTGAGAAAACTAGTATAATTTTTCTTATCACAGACTTTTATCTCTAAAATTAAGCTTTAGCAGGGACTCAGGTGAGTCGATGAGATTGTTTGAATAGTCAGAGGGTTCCTAGCATGTAAGCTAGTCTTTAGTCCGTGCGTGTACATACGCCTTTTGAGGTTCAGTACAACAATGTTCACACTAACATTAGGGAATGGCTTTTTTCACTGTCCAAAGTTTTTCAAGCACATAAAGAAATCTGCTTATCTTGTTTTTTAATTGTCAAGCTCAATAGAGGTATCTAAATAAAGAGGTCTCAACTAGCAGGTGTGTCCACTTCAAGTACTTTGTCTGAAGTTTTGTATGTGGTTTTTATCACCTTAGATTTATTTTTGTGTATCTTTGTGAGATACATGCTCAAACTGTCCTTCTTCCAAAAACTGTTCTATTATTTTAGAGCTCTGCACTATTTTGAGATTTGATATATTATTATTGGATATAAAATCAGTCAGTAGAATATCCTTTTTTTTTTTTTTTCTCTACTTGTGTAGCTCTAGCAACATGGAAAATTGATCTTATATAGAATCACTATTGTGCCAATTAGCATTATTTCTACAAAGAGTAGGACAAGGCTAACTTAGAGATAAACAAAGAAGATATCTCCCTTTCATGCAAGAAACACACGTTAAGAGAGTTTATTTATATTTCAAATCACAGAAACTACTGTAAGAAAAAATAAAAGTTACCTTACCTGCTCTACGCCAGAATTTCAAGTGTTTAATTCCAACTGTAATCAACTTTTCAGGCATATAAGGATTAATCTTAACAACAAAAATCTTATCTTTGCTTCCCCTGAAATATAAAGCAAAATATTTTCCTGTTTTAAATTGAAATATAGCTCTTCATCATATTCAAAAATATTTTTGTATTGTATACTTTCTTTATCTTGCTAGCATTTACTTCCAAATCACTTACAATTATTTTATTATAAGGATGAAAGCCAAGGAATGAACATACTGAGTCCTGCTCTATTTGCCATTAGCCTTCACTTTCCAAATGTGAGTGATTACATTACTTCGGAAATCCACGAGGTGGCCTTTTCTTTACAAAGTAATATACTGAAAATTGATGCAGAGATATATATATACATATACATATATATACACACACACACACACACACACACACACACATATATATATGGCATTTAGACCTCAGACAGCTTATCATGAAGTTTAAAGATGTACAGTTGTATATCTTATTTATATCCATCTTTTAGTCTGAAAATAAATTGCCATTCTTATCCACTAATTCTCATTAGTTGATTTTTCTGTTTTTCTTGTTAGTTTCTTGTTAGAATTAAAAATATATTGCCCTATCAATTTTACGTGGAAATTTAATTTTGCTTTTAGAAGCACTGAAACCTGTTGCGTGTTTTAGACCTCTTACTATGCTCCTAAATACATAAAGCCCATGCTTTGCTTCAGTCCCAGAGTTTGAAAGACAGCTGTCGACTATTTTTGCTATCTATGCAAGAAGTGCTCACTAATATTTATTTCTTTAAAACGCAGAAGAGCCACTAACTTTTTCTCTCTGGACAACAGCAGCAAAAACTCTTACCTTCTGTGTTTTTTAAACCACTGAATGAACCCATAGCAAAGAGCTACCAGTTCCTTTCCAAATTCATGCTGTACTCCGCAAAGTACAGATGCTGTTCTCAAAAATTCTATTCCATTCCTCTGAGTAGGTAGGATGAAAAACAACCCAGAAATGAAATCCAATCTAAACTGATTAAAGTTCGATTAGAAAAACTGAGATTTGTGGGTCCAGGGAGTAGAGGGATTAAAAAAAAAAAAAAAAAAAAAAAATATTCCAAAAGGCCTATGTGAAAGGTCATGTGAAAGGCAAAAAAAAAAAATGAAAGGACAAAAACAGCATTGCCACAGAAGTCAAACTAACTGGACTTCTAGTAAATAACTAGAAGGGGAGTACTCTCCTTTCTCTTCATCATCTCCTCAGTTTCATTCACATGAAACTCAAATCATGTTCAAAATAAAAAAAGTAAGTGAAACTGTCACTGAAGAGCAATAAAGAAGTTAATGGATAAACATGAAGCTGATACACTTTTAATTGTATCAGGAGATAGTAATAAATCCTTTTCAAACAGGATGCATACTGAAAACAGAGCGGGGAAAAGTACTCACATTATTGCTCTGTTAAAAATAATACTTAGACATAGCAAATTCAAAGGTTTAAAAAAAAAAAGTGAAACTTTAGAGGACTATTATTCTTTAATTAATATATGTTGCTCACTGTCATGTGAGACTAAACCTGGGTATAAATTTTAAAATGAAGTTAAATTCCTACCTTACTGCTGAAAGCTTTTCTCCTTTCTTCCAGTCCCAGAGTACAATAGTGTGATTGTCATCTATTCCAACAGAAGCCAAACGTTTCCCATCCGCTAGAAAAATACATTTATAATTGAGAGAGTAGATAGATAACCTTATGCTGCAATAATAAGAAACTACACTAAAGAACACTGTACCTTCAGAAATATCATAAGAACATAGAAACAGGTAAATAAGCATAAAATAAGCACAGCTATGGTATACTTAGAGGTACATTTGACATCAGTATGTTTTTAAGCTTGAGTAGTAAATTGGATGGAGTTTAGGACTAAGTTAGGAACTTTACATTTGATTTAACAATTAAGAATTTTGAACTCAACAAAACACAGACTTCATGGTTAAAAATTACAACCACAGTCCTTAGTTTTTAAAATTACTCTGTCTAAAACCTGCACTTAGATATCATGTGTTTGCACCATTCCTTTGCTCTGTTAGTTGCTGATGTAGCTGCCAAAAACCTTCATCACAAACTGCATAGTATTTCCTGTTTACTCTGAAAATCCCGGTTCATTTTTAAACTTTTCTGTTAATTTCACTAAAGCAAAATTAGGAAATTCGTGAAACATTCCTAAGCATACTACTGGTGTCAAGTCTTTCAGCAACTCTGACACATATTCCACATTAACTCCTAAGAAAAAAGTTATTTATGCTTATTCAAAATCAACATATTGCTAACGTGTACCCATCTTTGAAATTGCTAAGCATACACACAATAATGTGAAATGAGATTCATGTCTTGAAAAAGGAGAAAATTCATTTTTTTAAAATGAATTATCACTCTAAAATAGCCTCTCTCTTTTGACATTTATCACTGGAGAGCATTTTTCATACAAAACCTTCAATGTAAAGGAATTACCAATAGTTCATTAGGATTAATTAGCTTGCATTTTCATACCGAAGGAAAGTTGTATGTAAATAAATTAACAAATACTTATTACCTGAAAAATCAACAGCACAAACACCATACTGGTGATAGCCCTTTAATACTGAGAGTGGTTTTATTGTTTCTGTATCCCAAATGTGTATTGAGGAATCTCGACCAACCTGAAAATAAAACATATTTATAACCATTTTTCATTTCTCTTTCACGTCAGTTATTTGACATAGTTGTCTGAAAGCATAATATTGACAAATACCTCAAAAAGTATTTGAAATAATTCAGAGTGATAAAATTTTCCTGGTATTACTTGAGTCTGGCTTACAAAATATTATTCCTTCAGCATCACAACTACTATTCTCACATCTAGCTCTCTAAAGTCCTCCAAAGAACCTGGACGTATTAATCGCTATTAACCAACCTTACAATAGACTCCTCTTCCGGGGAAGGAGAAAAAAAACACAGCAAAAACAAACAAAATCCCTTAATAGATTGCATTGTGGCATATTTATTCCATCAATCTTTCAATCATTCCCTGTCTAAAAATAATGGGTTATTTTTATGGCTAGTATGTAAACTACTTTATGTTTGAGAAATCAAGGTGACTTCTATTACTTTCTGAGGTCACTACAAGTAATAAAGTACCCTACAAGTCAGGTTCTATTGCACTGATACCTGTGGGGTAACCCTCACTTTGTTCATAAGGTCCATTTTCAGGAAAATCTGAACCAATCCTGCATGGGTAATTTGATTACTGTATAACCTAATTTCTGTAGGTAATTTAGTATATAATACGTATATATAAAATACTGATATAAGGTAGTATATAATGTAGCTTATCACTTAGTTGCTAACAAGGTATTTTAAAATAAAGTAATTCCAGGCATATTTTTATTTACTCTTTAATACTCAAAAGTGAGACAGAATTAATTTCCACATTTTGGTATTTAATCTCTAAGCTGACCTGCAAATTCATGTTCCTCTCAAGCTTTTTTTTTTTTTCTTTTACACAAATTAAGGGCATCATAAGCAAAACTTCATTAACTTCTGTTAAACTTCTGTTATTGAAGTTTGACAATATAATAATGATAGCAGCAATAGAGCCTGAAATGTTTGGTGAACAAAACTTTATGGGAAGAGATCTTTTTTAGAAAACAAGTGAAAAGATTCACCTAAAATGACTATCTAGAGAAAGCTAAAATGAACTGTGTTGTAGGTACAAAGAATGGCTTGATTAGAAGTGATAACCAAAACCATAATGCATGAAATTGAGAGGCCAGAATATAGCAACTGCTTCTCATAGTTAATTTCACAACAAAGATATAAAAGAAAACATTAATTGGACATTTCCTTCACTTGTTATCATGCAGAAGCAACATAAAATAATGTTGAAAAAAAAAAAAAAAGAAAATATATTCATTAAAAAAAAAAGGTTAAAAAAAATGAATAATCTATTGTCAGAATTAGTATAAAGAACCTGGGGGGTGGGGGGGAAATACACCTATGGTGCAGTTTTTAACGTTAATTAATTGTCAAGAGAAATGTTGTCTGCCACCTGAATAAATGTAGGCTGGACCTCCTTTCTCCAAAATAGGCTTTCAGTGGTAACAACTTCAGTCTTATTGTTGATAAACACGCTTCCTACCTGGCCTGTTGCGACATAGTCCTTTAAGGGATGAATAGCAAGGCAAAGAATGTCATCATCATGACCTAGATAAAAGCGCTGTGTGTTTTGCTGTCGATTGTACACCACTCCCACCGCTGCAACATGGTATACAATTTCACCAGTCTGAGTGTAAAATAAATTGCTTCGACAGTCGTAACCTCTGTAACTAAAGAAAAAATGTTTGTGCATCAAGGTCATAACCATACATATTGAAACTTTATGACATAAAATTATGCAAAATACATTTCATAAATGTGAAAGTTCAGATTACTTACCAATTAATATTTTGGTGTGTTAAGATTAACTTTTTTCCCACCAAAGGAACGTCAATTTATCAATTTCATCTACTATGCACACATCAGTACCACTAGTATTAGTTTGAAAGTGGCTGCTATTTAACAGCCACAGCAAAAGAGAAAGTTATCATAGCTAATAATTTCTCCAAACCACATGCAACAAAATTAAATGAAATAGCCAAAACTAGTTCTCTGGACACTTTCTCTCTCTTAATGCTCAGAAATCAAACAGCAGAACTTTCTGCAAGAATGTGGACAAGGTAGACACCATAAAATGTAAATATTGAAACTTTCTAGCTATAAATAAATTTTATTTATTTATTTATTTATTTAAAGGAAAACCTGTCTCCTTTTAGTACTGACACCACAAGTGGCATGACTGGGACCAGCTCCCAGTGGACGTATACTGTGGTCGACATATTTCTTCCTAGGTGTGATTCAATATTCCATAACAACAAAAAAAAAGCATTTTCAAAATGGTTATAGACCTACTTTCAAAAACAATGTATGAGGCTCAGAAACCTAAAAAACATTAATCAAACAAGCAAGTTTTAAAGTAATATTTTTAATAATGCTATCCTTGTGGTGAATGGAAGAAACATTTACAAACGCCAACTTAAAGCGATTCCTTTCTTTCTTCTGATATAAACAACAGCTGATCAATTCCTGTTTTTACACTCTTAATTCCTTGGTTAATCTGTTTCTGTTCCTGCTCCAGTTCCTATAGATCCCACTAAATCAACTTTCCAATTATTTTAGAAAGATACATTTCTGCTTACATTTCTATACCTGTAGTTAAATTTATAGGAAGGATATGATGCTTGAATGTGATTGAATTGGCAATGAATTATTTTGATTTAGAGATCATTAAACTCTAGCCAAGTATTTTTTCAGCCAACTTCTAACTGAAATAGTTAAGTTCTAAAATGATGAGGAAATCATTCACAGCAAAGGAAACAACTCAGTGTTCACCATCAGTAGCTACAAAATAACAGAAATCTTTAGTATTTATGTTATACTTTACATGCTGTTATTTTCTTTGTGTAATTAAAAGCAAATATCAACAGAACAAATTACATTATTTTTAAGCAGAAAAAAACGCAGGATGGTTTTCTAATAGTGAGTCTTTAAAGCGTCACATAAGACAAAGATGCATCCGTACACATACCAATATGGTATACACAACATGAATGGGATAGTATTTAATACAACTACCAGATGCAAGACACTTAAAAAGTTTAAATGACAGAAATTACACAGCCAGGGTAGAATAGCCTTTCATAAATTTATATTTATATAAATATATACACTTTTTCTTGCTTGTATGGTGTAAGAATATGCATTGGTCAAGTAATAAATCTTTAAGCTGGTTGACCAATTTGGAGCTTAATGCACACTATTCTGAGAACTCCAGTCATGGATCCATTTCCGTCATGCCAAATCAGTACCTTACTGGATAATGGTTTAAACACAGATGTACTAACTTGTCTAACCAGGACCATGGTGAATTAGCAAATAAGAAACAGACCAACATAAAGGATAACACTTCACAGAAAATTTCTCACAGTACTTACTACTCTAGTCTCAAAGAGTGAAAGAGCTGGTGATTATTTGAAAATGTGTTTGCTTATTTGCAGCCTATTTGCACAAACTAAGTGGTAGGAAAATACAAAAGCAGTCATTCCCAAAGGAATTTACACATTCAACAGCAGGCCACAGACCTTCTGAAATATCAGCTGAGGAATTTTCACTGAAAGATTTCTATGATTTCTATGCTTCTTGCAGTGTTCCCAGAGATGTTGATAAGTGGTAGTCACAGATTAGCTATGGAAGAGCATACAATTTTATGTTCATTATGTGGAAACACACTGTTGTTTCAATAGTCTGGAGAATTCTCATCTAAACTGTCATTGGCTTTTTTTTTTTTTACCTAAACAGTTAAATACAGAGTGCGATTCCCAAGCTTCAAATCCCCTTCTATCCTTTGTCTTATTCATGTATTTTGGGTTTAGGACAGTACATCCCCCTCCCAGTTAGAAGAGTTTCAACAAAAGGTACAAGTAACAGGATTCCAAGTCAGCTATCTTAAGGCAGAGATCTGCCTGAGCAGAACAAAAGCATTAAAATATTGAGAGTAAATGGTTGGGATTGAAAGGGTCCTCTTGAGATCACTAACTTGTGTCCAACTCCCCTGCTCAAGCAGGTTAGCTAGAACCTTGTCTTGTTGGGCTTTCAGTACCTCCACTCTACAGCCTATCTCAGAAACCTGTTCCAGTGCTTGACAGCCCTCATAGTAAAAACAAATTTTCTGGTGTTCAGAAAGTTTCTGGTGTTCAGAAAATTTGGTGCAAATCTCCTTCTTAATTTGCAACTATTGTGTCTTGTCCTGTCAACAAACAGTACTAGGCAACAAAAATGGTGAAGGATCTAGAAGGCAAGACACATGAGGAGTGGCTGAGGTCCCTTGGTTTGTTCAGCCCTGAGCAGAGCAGGCTGAGGGGAGGCCTCATGGCGGCCTACAGCTCCCTCATGAGGGGAGCGGAGGGGCAGGCGCTGAGCTCTGCTCTCTGGGGACAGCGACAGGACCCGAGGGAACAGCATGGAGCTGGGACAGGGGAGGGTCAGGCTGGGGGTTAGAGGAAGGTTCTGCACCAAGAGGGTGGTTGGACACTGGAACATGCTCCCCAGGGAAGTCGGCACTGCACCAAGCCTGTCAAGAGTTCAAGAAGCATTTGGAAAATACTCTCAGATGTATGGTTTGATTTTTGGGTTCTGATAACCGTTGTGGGTCCTTCCAGCTAAGGACAGTCTATAATTCTGTGATTCTATTGAGAAGATTCTGGCCTCCTCATCTTTGTTCTCTCTCTTCAGGTATTTATACACACTGATAAGATCCCCCCACAACCTTCTCTTCTCCAGCCTGAACAGTCCCAGCTCTATCAGCCTTTCTTGATAACAGAGATGCTCAAGTTTCTTCACCATCCTAGCGGCCCTGCTTGTTCCAGTATGTCCATGTCTCTCCTGTACTGGGAGCCCAGAACACGACACAGTGCTCCACCAGTCCTGAGTAGAAGGGAAGCATCACCTCCCTTGAGTTGCTGGCAAAGCACTTCCTAATTCAGCACAGGATATTGCAGGCCTTTTTTGCCACAAGGGTGCATTGCTAAATCATGGTCAGGTTGCTGTCTACCAGGACCTCAAGGTCCTTCTCTACAGAGCTACTTTCCAGCCATGGTCCCCAGCCCCCCAGGATGTACTGCAGCATGGGGTTATTCCTCCTTAGATGCTGAACTTTGCATTTCCCCATTTTCAAGTTCATGAGATTCCTCTCTGCCCTGTTCTCTGCCTGTCCAGGTCCATCTGAATGGCAGTAAAGCCATCTGGTGTGCCAGCCACACCTCACAGTTTTGTATCATCTGTGATACTGTGAACTCTCAAGCTGGGTTTCATTAAACCACAAACACAGTGAGCTTCTGAAAACAGCAAAAATGTGGTAGTACAGAAATAAAAGCTTGTAAACAAGTCTTCTTCCTACCCACTGTTTAGATTAGTACTCACAGGCAAATTTCTAACTTCAGGGTTTCTCCCAGATCAGCAGCCTTTCAGTGTCTCCTGAGTTACTGCCCCTTCAAGGTCTCTAGAAAAATTTGTTTCCATCAGCTCTGAGGCTGTTTTTTGTCTGCTCCTTGTTCTTGTCAATGTGACCTATTTAGACTTACAATATAGACTTACTATATAGACTTACAAGTTTTCAGCCAGGCTTCAGTCTCCCTCCACCCATACCCTTCACTAAAAAATTCCCCCAACAGCAATGTGTGGTTATTTAGAAGTGGAATGATTTCTGCCTGACCCAAAGCACAACAGTCAGTCGAGACAAGCAGGCACGTTTCTCTGATGTCCACACCATATACAATTACCTACTTAACTATGAAGAAATTAAACAAAAATAACCTATCACAGTATGCAACAAAACCAGCTTAAGGACATGGCAATATTCAGTGAAGGGCAGGGATTATGGCAGTGGGCACAGTGCCAAAGAAGACATCTGGACCTATTCTTGCTCAGACATCATATTCCTGTGCTTCACTGTGCACTCAGCTTTGTTAAAAATCTTTTTTGCAAGCACAGAATAATAAAACCTATGATGAAAATACAACCTATATAAGACTATTTTAAAAAGCAGCTATGAAAGAAAGAAATACAATTTTTCCTCAGCTCTTGTTAAAACAATTGCCTATATACCCTTAAGTTAAACATAGTGAAACTAAAAACATGAATGTCATATATCACAGGAGTACCCAAAACATCCAAAATAGATCTAGGATGCATAAAAACAGTTTTTTATATTTTTAACTTACTCTAATCAGAAGTTTGGGTTTTAGTTCACTTCTTCCATTTACTTTTTTAAAAAACATTCAATCATTTACAATTAAAATAAAGCATTATTTTGCCAAAACATTGAGAAGCACTAAGAAATTTTGTAACCCAGTTAAACACATCTGATTCTTCTTACATGCCAGTTTACTGTATCCCTGACTACATATGCACTTTTCACCGGAAGGATAAATTGGTGGCCTCAGGCAGTCCAAGCAGATGTGAAAAAGATCACGCCCTCAGAATATGCTACACAGTTCCAAAATACTTACATCTACGTATTAGAACTCAGATTATTAACTAAACTCAGAGAAAGCACAGAGAGAAACAATTTCTTCACATGCAGAAAGCAAACCACAGAAGTCATTTACAAGACATGTCAGTTAGTGACTAGAAACTAAACAGTAATGAAAGAAAACTCTGGATCATGTTTGTTGGATAATGTATAACAAGGCACAATAAACACAGTATTGCATTCTGTGGTAGTTGATGTTTTCAGGTAGTCTTCAGTAACATCTAATCAAGTCATCCAGGATTGATTCAAGTTATCGTGATATAGCTATCTTTTCTGAAAGTTACTATCAATAATATTCAGGGGAAAAAAAAAAAAAACAAAAAGGGAAAAAAAAAACACCTTTTGCCATTATCAAAGTCACAAATAGCCAGGACTTAATTCAGATTGAGGTTTAACCTAACTATGCTTACATGTCTTAGATATATTAACAGATACATATTTTGACCAACAGTGTTCAGTCAATGGAGCCTGAACAGCTACTCAGGTGACCAGAAGTCAACAGTCAGTTTCACTGCCTAAGCTCCACTAACTACTGAATTGATCTCCACTGACTGTAACTAAAGTTGAGATACACAGATAAGAACATCTACTTTTAGCAAGTAATTGTAAATTCCTTTAGTTTGAAGCTGGATCCCACCCACAATTTCAAGTTCCACATCTATAGCCAAATCAGGGACTACTTCATAAGTAGTGTGATACCTGGGAAAGAAGTAAATTCTCTGATGCTGTAAATGTTTCAAAATTTGTACATTATTCTTTGAAATATTTATGGGAAAAATTTAGAATACAATACAACACTCCCCTGAAAACCTCCAAAAGAGCTGAATGTCAAAATAGACATGCCTGAGACAATTCTTCAGCACAAAGGTAGCGGGAAAAGAAGGGAAAAAGGAGGGTGGGAAACATTGCCTTATGTCAGTAATCATTTTCTCAGAAGGAATCACTTACAGTCTTCTCCCTTCAGATGCTATTTGTAGCTATTTGCTTTGGCAGGAATCCATGCAAGGTGTCACAAGACTCATTTCTGAACATGAGAAATCTCATGCCATCTTCAAACCGTAACCAAATTTCACCTTATAATCAGGGCAGTTTAATGAATATACTGAAACAAACTAAATCTTGCTTAAAGCCTTTGAACCATTTTATTTATTTTAAATCTTGTTCTTGTTAGATCGGCAACATAGCTTTAAGATAACACAGGACACAAGTATTATACCTGCATCCTTACTCCTAATACCAAAAAGAAAGCATTATGAATGTTGGGTCCGTGAAAAGGTTCTTCTGAATATCTCAAAAGATGTATCCTTTCTATGTTTCTGAACCGCCACTGTCACACATGGTGGAAGGAAAATAGAGGATTACTTAAGAGGCCAAACTAGTTAGCATACCATTTTAATAACCTGATGATGATTGCATCAGATCTCTTAGAGAAGGATGCAATTAAAGACTAACAGTTAATAGAAGTTGCCTTTTCATCTGTATTAGTCAGTGGCCAGGTAAGCATTATTGTTTTTATCCCTTTCCAAAATAGGAAGTAACAAGAGGTTTAAAAGATTTCTTATAGGATATTAAAATATTTTAAAAGTTCTTTCAAGGCAGTTGACAAGTTCAAAACACAAAAACACCTCAAAAACAAAGAAAAGAAAAAGAGCTTCCTAGTTCCTTAGTTTGAAAAAGCACCACTTTTTACACTTTCAAGGAAAATCTAAGACATTTCCATTGCATCTAAAGAAAGGTGAAGCAAAGCAGACTTCCTGAATCAGAGAATATGCCTATTACTCACTTGGATGTGGGTCACTTTAAAGTTAACAGCCTGGACATTGAGAAAAATCTGTTGTTCAGCATGGATTCTTCATTAGTTTCCTTGATGCACATTGGGTAACCAGACAGAACTCAACTGGACATTCTACTTCTGGTCATTCCTGGATATTCTGGTCAAGCTTCACTTCTGTTGTGAAGGAAATAACAATAATCCCAAAGATCCAGGGCCCTTGCTCGTACTACATCTTCCTCAGGATCATTTGGTTTGATTTCTTAGATCAACTTTTAAAGACTATATGCAGCTACCCACCTTAATGCATTTCCTACATGATATAAAAATCTTCAACTAAGAATGCTGGGCCACCAAAAAATGGAAATTAAAAACAAAACAAAAAAATAACTTTGTACTAAGTTTCTTATTTGTCATTATTTCCCAAACTGTTCCTTAAACTTCACGTCTGCTACAGACAGAATCACTGAGTTGAATGATTAACTATTCTTAGCCAATTATTCATTGAGCATTCCATGTGGAGCCCTTTTAATATTAAGAGTCATTATAGACAGTAAAGATAGACAGCATCAGAACTTATTGTTCACTTAGTTACCTCTAAGAAGTAACTTCCATTCCTGCAACAAGGTATCTTTTGAAAAGAAAACACAGTATTACCCAACTTCCAATGCCTTAATTTAACAAAGGCTTTGGTTTTGCTTTGTATAAAGTGAATTTATGTTTCTGTGCATTATTCTAATGTAATAACATCTATCAGTTTGCTTTAAAACACCACATCTTTGTTCTGATGAAAAAATCTTCAGTTATGAAAAGTTATGGAAAACTACCAATCCTAAAAGATGAAATCATAGGATTTCAAGGATGCATCAGAAAGTTATTTTGTTACTCAATTATTAACACCAAAAAGAGAATGAAACTGCATTCAAACACACTTACAGGATCTAGTAAGAAATTAAATTTAATTCCTAAACTAACAGAGGTATTTTTAAATTCTTTCATATTAAGTATAGAAATGTGAGTTTTGAAATATGTATTTAATAAAATACTGATAAAACACGTATTATAAAACCCAGGAGTCTTCAACTAAACAAAATTCCTATAGTAGCTGCCATACCAAAAGAGAACTATTACTTTTCAAGGACTGAAAAATATGGGTGATAGTCAAATATTTTATTTAGTCACCTCTATTCAAATAACAAAACATCAGCTAAATTTTCAGTGTAAATTCACTTCAGAATTCACATTCAGAACAATTCTAGCTTAGCTTTAAATTCTACCATTAATTTAATGCAAATTTACTTTTAGAGAAATAAATAAAAACACTAAATTGCAAAGACTTTCAGTATGTTTTTAAACCACAAATACCAATCTCAAAAACAGTAGTCTGCTTGTATATTTTAAAGAAACCTATTTTTCATACCCATGAACAAAATGTAATCTTATACTGTTCCCTGGAGCTCTCTCTCGTCGCTTAGAAGCTGCACTTTTTCTTTTTTCTTTGCATTGCTCTTTAAGTTGAGGTAGATCTTCTTTGTAAACCTTTAAGAAAAAGTACACTTGTAAATTAAGAGATTTATAAGAAAAGTGTGTTTCTGAGAATTCACCCACAATCATCACCCACAAAAATGTTATACAGACACTTTTGAAAAAAAGTCTCTAGTAACTGCAGTTGGTGATTTTACATTGCAACTTGGTTTTAAGCTACAACCAAAATTCTTAAAGAACATGCTAGGAATAAGTGAAATCACTTTCTGTGTGTGTTTGACTTAATATTTTGAATGCATCAGATAGTAATAATTCTCATGATCTTGCTCAATTTCTGCAGAGTTCTCACAGCCCTAATTTCTCTGATTTCAGTAGGTCCTGATAAAAGACCTACTTAAACCCTAAGAAGCATTCCAACTCCCATCAAAACTAAAATCGTTACCTGTCGACGATAGGTGATCTGTGTCTCTTGTTCGATTTCAGAGTCCAGCTCTGGAACATCAGACTGATCTGAATCTGATTCATCACTATTAGAATCAACCAGACTCTCTGTCACCAAGAAAACAGAAAATGAAGCAACCTAAATTACAAAACAGGAAATGTTTGAAGTAGCTGCTTAATGTTTCTGATTTGATAATCAATAAAAGTATTAAAAATATGAATACAGTTGATTAATGTTGATGATATAACTCAACATGACTCCAGTGCTCCAGACAATTGCAAATGTATTTTACTTCATACACTGTGAATAATGTACAAGATACAAACACCAATTTACAGACCAGAGATCTTAATAACAGCTGTATCAGTCAGTGGTAGAAACATGTTTTTTTTTCCCAAATATTAAATGCCTATAGACTGTTTTTTTAAAACAAACCAACAAACCCTAACAATTACAATTTTTAAATTATCATCTAAATACTTCCAAATTTTGATCAGATGACAGAACTTTTAAATTTTCCCATTGCACAAGGAACACGATAGTGGTGTGTGTGTGTGGTTTTTTTTTAAACAATGTTTAAAGACTTTAATAAGACTGATCATACATGTAAGGGTATGTGCAAGTATGAGGTCATGCAATCAAGTACTTCAGGCAGCTGCAAAGTTTAAAGAATAACAATTTCATTCAATGGCAATTTTGAATAGCTGTTTCTATATTGGCATTAAACAATTTTATGTAACATCCCCTACATTATAAATTACTTACCCTGGGGTGCTATATGAAGAGAATCCTTCAACTTCCGATCAGGGACAAATTTCCACTGAAAGACAGAATGATCAGCTCCCCCAATGGAAACAACCCACTGGTGATCGTGCGACCATCTGACATTTGTCACATGAGCAGAATGACCAAGATATTTTTTAAACTTTGCTCCTAGAACAAGAACAAAAATCCCTTCCAATACACATGGAATAAATGTTTCAGAAGCACAACAGAAAAAAAAAAAAAAAGAAACACATAAGGCACAACTATAAAAAGCAAGAGATTAGTTATGACACTAATTACTAGTAATTAAGCTAATAATAACAATGCTGATTAACAGCAGTAAAATTTTGTCTTTTTTTTTTTTCTTTTTGAAAACTTGGATTCCATAATATGTGTTTAACTTGTTAGAGAGAGAGAGAAAATACAATAGCCCTGTATGAGGTATACTAAGGAAGATTTTTTCATTTTATGCAATTTATTAGTGTTATTCATTTACCCCACTAACCAAGATTTTGCCAGTTACCATTTCTACGCTGAAAAGATGTCGTTATTTAAATCTTTAAATTTAAATGTTAATATTATATCATTTATATATAGCTTAGTGAAAATACCCCAATCTGTGCTCACAGTACTGGTTCCTGCTTCTATTATTGTGGCATTTGAGTGCTAAGCACTTCTAGCAATTTGTATCATCACACCTTTAGTAGCTTTAGTAATGGTAGTATAACTAGTATAACTGTATCACATTAACTTTTTCACTGGCTCCTGCATAATTACAACACAATGATTAGATCAGTTAGTAAAAAGAAGGTGCTAACAGCACTGTTCAGATTTATAACTCTAGTACAAAATAGGGGATAAAAAGGGAACAAATTCAATTTCCTTATTATTGACAGGTTTTGTTTGTTTGTTTGTTTTTAAGAACATGCGTTTGGATTATCTCAGGTACTGCCTTAGCAGTCTCAGGTTTAAAAATAAGATTGGGAAGATTTAAATTATTGTTATCACCTTTTACACATAGAGTTGAGAAAATTATGGAGGAATATCAGTTGCTTAAAAAAAATCTTTAATAGCACATATTGCTTAAAGACATATCCTAAGACCCAGCAAGATCATCACATGGCTGTAGTCAGCATTAAACATGCAATGCTGCAACTATAATACTCATTTCCTCTTTCAAAAGATAGATATTTGAACTAGTCCCCAGGCAAACTTTTTTTTTTGGTTAAGAAAACACTTATTAAAAACTAAGGCTTGAAGACAGAGATCTACCTCTGGGATCAATGCTTTGTTTTAGTTCAATTCTAATAGTGTCTAGAATGGAGTTCTTCAAACAGCTCTAAAAAAACGAAGTCCTTCTCATCAAACATATGTCATAAAAGATACACTTTTCTCTCTTTTCACTTAGTCATGAACAGTATAAATTAAAAATGATAGACCTTGCTTTAGGCTTTAGTTATAAAAATTTCACTTGAGATCTGTCATTACCCTTCTTAAAATTTTGAGGGAAAATGTGATTTAAACTTCAAATAACACACTGGAACAGTCTGATAACAGACTAAATAGTCTGATCTTCATAGATCCCTTCCAACTGAACTGTTCTGTTTTATTCTAAAACTACTTGAAGACCAAAGCAAAAATACTTAAAAATATAGATCTTATAAAAAAGGTGGATATTGTATCACCTCAAAAATTCTATCAAAAAAGAACCATTTTGCAAAATAAAAGATGCAAAAAACTTTTGATTATTCTATGCAAAATAAAATAAAACACTGTTATAGTTACTATTGCAGTTGCCAATACACCATCTTGTCACTGTTTGTCACCTTTGAGCTCAAACTAAACTACTAAGAATAAATTGGCCATTTATACAATTTCTTATAATATAAATCCAGTTTTCTAAAACTTTTTCTTGAGTAACCAAAATTCATAAATACACATTTAGGAACTAAAAGTATTACCTTTTCTTAGACATGGGTATCGAAAGAGCTTTACTATTCCATAATCGTCAGCTGTAACCATAACTTGCCCAATAAAATTTGCATCCACAGAATTTATATCATTTATATCTGAATATTTGGGCCAAATTCCATTAACTTCAACACCAGAAACACAGGTCCATGATGCCCACTGAACACCTTTCAATTCCTCCTTACTTGTTACTTCCTTTCCACCTAAGAGCAAAATAAAAATGGTGAGTTACAGTTTTAAAGAATGTAAAATTCTGAAAAAAATATTTGAAATAAAATCCAACAGAGTTAAAACCTGGCATTCTAATACTGTCCTGATCTAACCCTATTATGACCAACATTAGTTGTAAAAGCTGCTTGTCAAAGCTACTTAGCAGAAAATCATGGTCGTGGTACTTAGTTTTTATTATTTCTTGGTATCTGCTTGATACTGTGCGACTTTCAAATGTTTACTAAAAATAATACATGTAGCCATTCTAAGATAAAGTATAGAAAAGTAGTGTCCTTGAACTATTCTACAAGCCTAGATTATTTGGAGCAAACACTGAAGAACTCATTTAGATTTGGCCCCAGTAAGTTACTGGCAACAACTTGTCCATGCAAACCTCGTGATGTTCAACAAGGCCAAGTGCAAGGTGCTGCACCCAGGTCAGAGCAATCCCAAGAACAAATAAAAGCTGGGTAGAGAATGGAGCGAGAGCAGCCCAGAGGAGAAAGACCTGGAGTGTTGGTTGATGAGAAGCTCAACATGAGCCAGCAATGTGCGCTTGCAGCCCAGAAACCAACTGTATCCTGTGCTGCATCAAAAGCAACATGGTCAGCAGGGTGACGGAGGTGATTCTCCCCTTCTACTGTGCTCTTGTGACCCCACCTGGAGTGCTGCGTCCAGCTCTGGGGCCCCCAGCACAAGAAGAACATGGACCTGTTGGAGCAAGTCAAGGAAGGTCATGAGGATGATCGTGGGGGCTGGAGTACCTCTCCTGTGACAATAGGAGGAGGGAGTTGGGGTTGTTCTGCCTGGAGAAGAGAAAGCTCCAGGGAGACCTTGCTGTGGCCTTCCAGTACTTCAATGGGGCCTACAAGAAACATGGGAAGGGACGCTTTGTCAGTAAGTGTAGTGATAGGACAAGGCATTTCTTCTATAAGGAAGAAATTCTTCACTATGAGCATGGTGAGGCACTGGAACTGGTTGTTCAGAGAAGCTGTGGATGCCTCATCCCTGGAGGTGTTCAAGGCCAGGCTGGATGGGGCTTTGAGCAACCTGGCCTGGTGGGAGGTGTCCCTGCCCATGGCAGAGAGGTTGGAATTATATTATCTTTAAGGCCCCTTCTAACCCAAACTATTCTACAATAATAACAATTTTATGTGTACATCCTTGTTATTTTACATTATCTGTCTGTAAGATTGTTTCAATCCCACAGAGTTTCATGCAGGAGCATTAGTACTGAGTCAGACCAAAGGCTCATTGTAGTGGGTTTACATGGCAAGGTTGTGGTAGCAGGGGGCCATAGGGGTGGTTTCTGTGAGAAGGATCTAGAAGCTGCCCCATGTTTGGTAAGGGCCCCACTGCTGACCAGAGCCAAGCCAATAAGCGATGTTGTTTTGCACCTCTGTGAGAGCATATTTAAGACAGGGAAAAAAACGCTGCGCCACATAGCAGCTGGGAGAGTGAGAGGAGTGAGGAACAGCCTTGCAGGCTCCAAGGTCAGTGAAGAAGGAGGGGGAAGAGGTGCTCCAGGCGCCAGAGCAGAAGTCCCCTGCGGTCTGTGGTGAAGTAGGCTGTCCCCCTGCAGTCCATGGAGGAGACAACAGTGGAGCAGGTGGACCTGCACCGATGGAGGCTGCCGCCTGTGGAAGACCCCTGCCGGAGCAGATTCCGGGCCGGACCTGTAGCCCGTGGAGAGGAGACCACGCAGAAGCAGGTGACCTGGCAGGAGCTGCTGCCCATGGGGGAGCCAGGTTGGAGCAGTTTTCTCCTGAGGGATGGACCGTGTGGTATGGACCCATATCTGGAGCAGTTCTGGAAGAGCTGCTGCCTGTGGCAAGCCCACGCTGGATCAGTTCATCAAGGACTGTATCCCGTGGGTGGGACCCCACAGCACAGGGGACGAGAGTGACCAAGAAGGAGCAGCAGAGAAGTGCTGTAGACTGACCATAACCCCCATTCCCCCGTTCCCCAGCGCTGCTCAGGGGGAGGAGGTGGAAGAGGGTGGATGGGGGGGAAGGTGCTTTTGGTTTCTTTCCTTTGTTTCTCACTGCTCTAGCTTGTTAGTAATAAGCAATAAATCTTACTATCTCCCTATGCCACGTCTGTTTTGCCCGTTACAATTACTGCGTGATCTTCTTGTCCTTATCTCAACCTTTGAGCCCTTTTCATCATATTTTCTCCCAGTTCCTCTTTGAGGAGGGGGAGTGAGAGAGCGGCTGTGGTGGAGCTCGGCTGCCCACTCAAGCAGAACCACTACACTCATTTAATAATGCTATCTTAAAAGAGAAGAGGAGGAGAAAGAGAGGAAAAAAATAGGAAAATTTCAGCTGCTACATGCTCCTCCAGAAACTGGACAACTCCAGCACACCTTCTTTGAACATCCTTCAGCTCTAATGAAATAACTGCACTCTTTGACAAGGTTTACCTTGTAAGCTCTTCCCGTTACTAATCCATGTAAATGATGACTATTAATACTGGTTATACCCATGATTAGGTCCTACAGATCTCGTATTAGGCAACTCTAAATTCCTTACTCATTTACAATGGAATTTCTTGTGTTACAGGATTCTGATCATTATTTAAAAATATTTAGGAAATTCTTCTAAATCCCCCCCCCCCAAGCCAAAATATTTTATCTATTTACATAAACAGGCTTTCACAAGCACATGTTCTAATTATATCAAGAAATTTCAGGCTGAAAGCTGCCTGTATAACTCCAATTTGTTCCTCCCGTATGTACATATTTGATACAGTCTAATTAAGTTCTCACTTACTATCCTTTCATGTTAGCTTTCTGTCTCATTAAGTATTCAATGCACAAAATATAAGTTGCATATAGAATGAATTAGATGCTTCAACAAAGAATCAGAAAAGACTCCATGGAACTATGAATAATGTACAGCGCAAAGTAAATATTGTATAACAAATGAAGGGGCAATGCAGTAAGTAATGGTAATAAAAATCACAAATTATTAAATACAAAAAGCATGAGTGGGGAAAATATAGAATGGAATTACGGAAGTGTATATACACAGAAAAAAAAAAGCACAACACAACAAAAAAAACAACAAATCAAACCTTGTGGCAAACACTGCCCTTGGCTTATTACAACTATTATCTACTTAAATTTGAAGATTTAAGACATGTACTACGTGCATGTCCTCTGCAGAAGAAATTGTCTTAATCAAAACTGTTTCAAGTTCAGACAATGTTGTATTGAAAATACTTACAATAGTGGTGTTGTTACATATTTTGAATCTGAAAACTATTATTTTAATATACTATTTAACATTGCAATTTTCTTTAATAGTCCCCTGCCATGAAACAGAAAAAAAAAAAAACATTTGAACTTTCATGATCAGAACACTACCCAGCTAAATATCATTGTGATTATTTTATTCATTTTGAAGGCTATATGATTGAATTGTACATGTATCACAGCTTTGGTATTTCTTTTGTTTCCGGAGAAGAATTCCTATCATTGCAGTATCGTTACAATAGGTACTCTTATTTTCTTCAGAGTAACTTACTCCTGTTATGTTTCCAAGTTAATTTGAATTTGGTTCCTACCTACTACAAATTTTTCACTGCAGAAGCTGTGGTAAACTACATTCCACAACTCTACCACAGATATAGTCCTGGAAAACCAGATTACTCTTCGGAGACACCATATATTGATTTTTCCATATATTTTAAAAAACATACAGTGCAAGCAAAAGATAATCCATTTAATACGTAAGTTCAATAAGTGCAATGGTATTAACTTAAGCAAAATTTAATTTGAATGTAAGACTTCTTTATTTTTCTAAGAAAGTGAGAGCAAAGATTTACTTTGGAGAAATAAAATGAATTTTAAGTCAGCATCTTTACCATGCAGCATCAATAAAAAAAGAGTAAACGTTTAAGGATAAAAATATTTAAGTAACTTTGGCAGAAAATGCTATCCTTATTCAAATAAAGCAAATCCTTGTACAGATTTACCAAAAAAAATCTTAATAATCCAATGCTTTGAACCAGGATTAAGCTTTTTTTTTTTTTTTTTTTTTAATCAAACTACTATACATTCTGATATTTGCAACAAATATCATAAAGGCAACTTGAAATCTTACTTGGCATCCTATAAAAAAGTCTCTTCCCATTGCCATCATTGGTCTGTAAGTATTTACTGTCTGAAGACCAATCCATATGAGTGATGAAACTTAAAGATCCGATACATTCTCCAATTTTCTTGTATCGCTGAACAACACCATATATATCCACAGAGCTGTCATTGGAACCAACAGCTAGGAAATTCCCATCTGGTGAATATTTCAGTTCATGAATAGCTTCTTTCCTGTCTTTGATATGAACAACCTCAGTCATATCTCTGTAGTATGAAAGAAAGCATGTCATAAGTATAGAAAAGCCTTAATACTGTCAAGATCCCAGTTGTAAAAAAATAAAATAAAATAAAATAAAATAAAATAAAATAATTAGAACAATTAAGTGAGCTATCATATGTGCAAACACAGCACTAAAAAAACTTCGTAGAACACTGCCATTCTTTCTAAAATACCAGTGTACTCTTGCAAATGTGTTGTTACAGAAAGCCTCTGCCATATTTTTACATGTAAATTTAAGTAATCTGAGCATTCTTAGTAATTTAAAAACAAATTTAAGTTTCCTTGGGTGTGTCTGCTACATGGTAAAAACATATACAATTTATAAAAGCAGTTAGATAACATGCTTGAAAGAGTTAAGATATCTATTCTCAATTTTTGTAACCTACCTGACTCGAAGCACGGTGAAAGAGCCATCCTTCATTCCAAGAGCAAGATGGATTCCATCAGTACTAACTGCTGCACACCGAATGGGTTCCTCCATGTTGCACCGGGCAATCAGAGCATGATCTATTAAACTCCAGATTCTAAAATAATGATTACAAATACAAAGAGTGGTTTGTAACTGTGTGATAGATAGCATGAAGCCTGCAATTTCAGAACACTGGACACGGTAGTGTCCCATTTTATAAATATATACATTAATAAATATCCACAAGGAACACCTAAGACAGATGAATGAGTTTTGCATATAAAAAAGAATAATCTTACATGTAATGGTGAGAGATTCTACATGTATAATTATGAAATGCAGAAACAGGTTAATTTTGTCATTCTGAATATAAAAGTAATGATGTCATATGTTAAGACATACTTGTAGATGATTTTGAAAGTTCAGCTATTTTGTTAATTATTTTAGCTAAAAAAGATAAAGAACAGTTAAAGACTTCACAGACTAAACATAGCCTTTCTTATTAGCAAAGCATCACTCGTAAGTCCCTACATATACCTAGGTAATATTATAAAATCAAAGTTGTTATTACAAAGTATGCTACATCTACCATTGACAACATATATCTGGCACCCTAGAGTAGAATTTTAGTATTCCTGATTCAACTATTATTTTGATTAACCATGCTAAATTTAAATACTTAATAAAAATACCACAAAATTTAATTTCTAAGAAAGAAGGAAAAAAGGCATTTTTGACAAAAAAGGTGAACTTGTAAATGAGTAATTAATTTACTGTGTGTTTTTTTTTTTTTCCCAGAAAATGGATTCTATTTAATATGTATGTATAAGCTTAATGCAACCCTCAAGCTAAAAGTTAATTCTCATCATTTTAAGAGTGAAAATTATAAGTCTCTACTGTAGTTTTTCATCCAAGTGTAACTTATGAATGCCTAACATAATTCCTGGGGAAAAAAAAAACAAAACAACACAATGGGATGCTTGTGTACAACGAAGAGTACATTACATTAAATTAAACGGAATTTGTTAAACTTCTGTACGTTTCATAATTTTTGTTAACTATAAATTTTGATTTTATTATTATTAGAGAGCTCTAATGTCATGCTCTATAACTTCACTGGTTTAGATGCACTTTAGGTGCCAATGATATTAAAATGCATCACAATTACATTATCTAGAAAATGAGTGGTTTGTACCAAACCGCATGCAGATAAAAAAAAAAAAAATTCAACCTGACTGATCGATCATCGCTTCCAGTCATTGCTAATGGTTTTGTAGGATGGACAGCCAAAGCCCACAGCTCTCCTTCACAGTGCCCCTGCATTATCAGGAAGGGCTTATTACGCTCATGCACCACAATTTCAAAAATCTCACTGTCTTGTGTCCCAACAAGTATATGGTCTCCTCTCCAGCAAACACTTCTTACAGACAGACCTGTAAAAGTAAGAGATTGTTTCTGAGAGGAATGTCCTGTGATTCTGTGAAAACAGGTAACATAACACAATAAAACATGGAGAAACATAAAATCAAGAAAATGCCATGAAGCACCCATACATCTCTTACTCCCCCATTTATTCCCTGTACCTATTCCACATCATATACCACTGCTGCTGGAACATTAACTTTTCAAAACTAGTATTTAAGAATAGTCAATCATAAGCCTTTTTTAATAAAGTAAACATAACCACTTCTTGTATACCAAGTTCTCTGACAGAGGAAGACAATACTGACCTTTGCATCTCAAAGTCTGAATGTAATGCCATTAAATTTCAAAAATAGGTAACAATAGGTAACAAAAATAGAAATTACAATTTCTGATCAACTCTTGGGTCCATATAACTACCTGAATGAATTTCAATTATGTAAGTGCAAAAGCATCAGTGTATCATATATTAGATATGATAGCCAAAAAGCCTGATACTTTCCAGCTTGTTTCTAAGATGCTACCCCTAAAGCAAATCCTTGTAATATCTTAGTATCTGATTTCCGACACCCCTCACACCAAAATAATAAAAACAGAACTCAATGGAACAATATATAAAAGTGTTGAAAAAGGGTTTATGATGGAATTTAACATGCATTTTTGAACAACTGAATTACTTTGCAGGTTTACAGTGGAGCTGAGTACTCACAAACTGCACTTATTGTGGATAAGGTTGTGGATAATAAAATGAAAGTTAGGATAGCAGTATGTGGAGAACTCAATCTTAGACCCCCCAATATGCACCTTTTAAAGCAGGTTGTAACTATTACAATCTGATAGTGTAAGTCAATTTTGCCAATTCCAGCTCTAGATAAATAGATGGAAGAGAGAATTACATTAGGCATTGCTACCAAAACACTGACTTTTTTGAAGGGCAGGTCAAGAATGACCTTTGATAAATTACTGTGGAGTAAAAGGGAGAGAAAATTATACCTATCAAATGAGAGAAGTGAATACTGTATGAGTTGATGTCTGAAAAAAATATTTTTGACTGTGTAAAGGTAAAAGAAGAACCTTATGTTTTTAAAATTACGTAGAAGAAAAATTGCAAGGCTCAGAAACAGAGTTCAAATGAATGTTTGGTTCAGCAGCCCAGTCTGTTTTAACTGCATTGGTGTTTTAATTCTGACAAAGTAAAGGCTCCTGACTGTGCCTACTTACCATGCTTTGCATCACAGGACAGCCATCAAATACACAGTAAGAGTACTTCCATATGAAACAGAACTGAAAGATGCTCAAGGTTTTGTAGGATGGACAGCCTCAGTACACTCCAACTGATATGTTGTCCATAATGTCCACTGAATCAGACTAGAGATAATGCCCTTCAAACACTCACTGAAATGATATTATGCTAATCAAGGCCTCTGCACCAACTGTTTTGGTTTACAGACTTGTTCATATTGTGCTGCACTGGTGAGTATAGCACCCTACCATTCAGCCCTAAGATCTAAACATTTTATATTGACATTTTATTTCTATATTGCTCTACAGTGTTTAAAAAAAATCAAGAATGAAATAACCAGAATCTTTGATGAAGAATGATTAAGAGATCTGTTTTACTAATCTGGAACTTTTTAGTGGAAGGAGATATTTTGAAATACAATTTGACTATTTGGAGATATATTTAGAGTCAATTAATTACTATGAGCCATTCAGAGAGATATGGAATGTGAGGAACTTGAATTTCATTCACAGATGAAATTACCAACAGATAAGAGTATAGAAGCAGCCGAAAATGCAAGGAAGAAAATGTGTAGGATGACAGATCATAAAGGCAGTCCTCAAAATAATATAAGAAAGAAAAATCATATATGCAAAAGACCAAAGGAAAAGAAAATGGAAATTATGAAAGATATGACTTTAGAACAAGTCATTAGCTGTGCTATGTACATTTCACAAGTCAAGAAAAATGAAAGTGGAGTTCTTATAATTGATGAATCAAAGGAATCAAAAGAGTTCATAGCAAATGACTGTTCCATAGAAAGCAGAAGAAATGATGTGGAGTGGAGAACAAGTTTGAAAGAATGAAATGAAATGTAACTTTCAACTACATGCAATAGATCTGAGAAACAGCAGCTGAGCAAGTTTAAAAGCCAAAATTTCTTATGTATGTGAACAGGTCTGTCTTTCTCTTCCTCCTGCTCCAATAGTATTTTCCCAAATTTTTGGCTTCGTGATAATTTCCTTGGCAAATATCAAGTCACTGATATGTTTTATGGTTCCTCAAATTACAGGAAATTTTATGCATGCAAAGGTTCACAAGTGTACTGCCAGACTTATCACTGAAGATACACTTTTAGAGAATTGAAAACTTTTTAACAAAAGTTTCATGATTTCCTAATAGCAGTCACTGCTATACTAGGTATTTATACCTGTTGTTAAAATAAACAGATACCTGGTTTTGTTATGGACCTAAAGGAGTTACAGTTAAATAAAACACTAAGAGAGAGAAAGTATCTACAAACAGATTGTTTTGAAGGGAAAATATAAATTAAATATAAATTAAAAATATAAATTAAAAATAACAGAAATGAGAGATGCATCTATATTAGTATCATTTTGAATATGAGACACAAAAGCAGAAAAGTTTCATTTCAAAATGTATTCAATAATGTACAAATTCACTTAGGAGATACTCCAGATCTGCTAAATTGATTTTAAGAACGTTAAATTAATTGGGTGATAGAGTACTGAAAGACAGAAATGCAGGTGAAGGCAAACATTTTTCCTTTACTTTTGACAAATGCATTAATGTACTAAATATATTATAAACTAGATTACTCTGTCAAATTCAAAGGGGTGAGCCAATTTATAAATGTTACTGAGAAACATTAGACTTTAACAGAAACTTAATACAATAAAAACAACAAATTCTGATTTACTTTTTTGAAATAAGTCTGTCAGACTAGACAGAAACTGTAATGATTATCCAAAATTGTCAGTTAAGCACTGATTTAAAAAAAATATTGCACAGAAAAAAATAAATGTATCTTTCTAAAGTAAGAGAAGAATAAATGAACACATTTGTCTTTTGATTTGAGACTGAAGAGATTATTTCTCTTAAATTGTCTCAGTCATGACAAAGTCACGGTACCCGAGGGCATTTAAAATGGAATGTACTTCATCTTGCTGGAAGATTTCACAATCTCAGTGGGAATGTCAAATGAGTTACAGAATACACATATTTAACTCTGCTTGTAATCAGTTATTTATTGCCAATGATGTATCTGATTGTCATGAGACATTCTACTGCATCGTCAAATACTCAGCAAGATGTTAGAAAACAGAAAAGTGACTGGGGGAAAAGAAACCAAATGCCTATGTAAGCAGTATTATACATGACAGTAATGCTTCAGAGCAAGCAATTCCCAAGCTAAAAGTTAATTATATTGTTTTTCTGCTTACTAGAGCACTGATATCTAGAACACCACTAACAAAACATGCCTTGGACTGCTAGATACGAAATTTTAGCATGACATAAACTCTAAATTGAAGTTAGAGGTCATTGAAGTTAGCAGAGTTCTAAGTACTACAAAGCTGTAGATTACTTCCAAATAGGTGTTTTTTTTTTTTTTTTTTCCTGAAAATATGGATAAATAGACAATTTCTGCATTCTGCTGTTTTTCATTGCAGCATCTTTTCTAAATTTTCTTGCTTCATTACTCTTCCTTGTTAAAATTGCTGTGCTATAGAACAGGTATGCATTTTATTGGCTTACATGTATTTACAACTTCTTAGTACATAGCATGCTGTAGAGTAACTTTGAAGGGCTACGTGATCTTCATATTAATAGGCTTCATCAAAACAAAGCATTTCTTATCTTGAAAACTGTACATAAAAGCATCTATGATCCCTCCATTTATTTATTTATTTATTTTAAATAAAGTCTTTTCTTGTTCAAAACACTGGAAAATTTCCAACCTATGGAACACTGAAAGTGACAACATTCTTCTTACCCTTATATCCCTGGTCTGTTTCCCTGAGATCAATCACAGTAATTGGTTTAAAATTTAAATCCCACAAGCGAACACAGCCATCCCTGCCACCAGTGGCAAACCCCTCTTCACACGCATTCATGCTGAAAATTCCTGCCTGAAGAGAGAAGAAAATTATTTGTAATATATACAGATCAGAGAGACCAATATGGAAAGTGGAACTCTTCTCCTATTGTCCTCCTACCTGTTATGCTATTGAAAATTGCCTAAGAAATGCAACTAATACAAGTTTTAAATAGGAAAGAGACAGAATTGGAAACACAAACCTTAAAAGAATTTTTAATAGCACGGGTTTTCATGAAAGCTGCGAAGGAACTAAAAATAACACAAAGGAATTCAAAAGGTTCTGATTCATGGCAACTGAAGTAACCATTTTTGTCTTTCTATTCAAGACAGTAAGTAAGGAACCTATACAAAACAAAACACACTCTCAGATTACATTAATTCAGCTGAGGGTTGAACAGATGCTAACGTACTATCAGAAACTGAGTTACTTGCCAAAATGAGCGCTCTAACACAAGGGAAAAATACACTAGTTTAACAGTACATCCAGAATTAAACTGAAGGAAAGCAGTTCAAAAGTCTGACAGTTTGCAAATTTATCTTAATTTCCTTTTGTCATAAGCTAGGTAATTAAATACAGTCAATAATAAGAAAAATTAGGTATCTGTACAGAAATCTGATAGTTTAAACATCATATCCTTTTTCTTTAAAAATTGATAACCTATTTTCATAGACTGGACTTCACAAACATTATCATGATTCGCCACTACAAACTCCTACAACAACCATGTACTACTTCAAGTTAATTCCTTTTACGGTAAATCTGTGCAAGTTTATCATGCACA
Source organism: Netta rufina (assembly GCF_964035555.1). Classification (NCBI taxonomy): domain Eukaryota; kingdom Metazoa; phylum Chordata; class Aves; order Anseriformes; family Anatidae; genus Netta; species Netta rufina. Next base: position 47,297,268 of record NC_140128.1, read on the forward strand.
CAAGTGCTTTACTTTTGAAGATACAGACTACAGTACTGAACTGATCAAGTACTTTTTGTCCACCTAACTCAAAACCCACACAATTTTTGGTTTGCAACAAACAGTAAATTAAGAAAATTGTTTCAATACTGCTTTCATTCTGATAATGATGACAGCGATGATCGTAGTGATGTTGCGTATCTCTAGAAAGTTTAGCTTCATTCCTCTTTCCTTAAGGCAGGATCCAACTCCCCCAAATGTCAGATTTCCAATCTCCGTTAGGAAACAACATTTTTCCTAACACATTCTCCTAAGCTTACTTTGATAAATGTTTTTTTCAGCAAAGAAGGAGTCAGGAACATGTATTCCACATATTATTAAAATAAAGTTACCATATTCCATACATCCACTAATAACAAACATACTGCAACGTATTATCCAAATATCAAATACACATATATTTTTTTGTTCATGTACATAAACAATTCACCACCAGGCAAACTTATTTTTGTAAGTATTTAATGCATTGCATTAAGCAAGATTACTGCTAGGACAACTTTGGCTAATAAACCTATAAAAAGTTTTAAAATAGTTCTGCATTTATTGAAAGTATTTTATATTCAGCTACGACAAATGCGAATAGGAAAGCACTGAAAATTATGGAAGGAAAATCTGTCTCCATAACTACTGTCCAAAAGAAGATAAAACAACTAATAATAGACATAAATTCTCTATAATATAGTTCCGAATTTTCAATTCTGTAAAGGAATAAAAGCAAACTTCCAATAGCTTCCTTGGTTGGGGTTTACATTTTACAGCAGTGAGTACAGCATCCTCAGAAGTGAAAGCAATTTTCAAAGGAGAGACGCTTTTGAAGCCAAGCAAAGTGAAACACAAAACTAATTAGAATCCAGTGTTGCGGCTTCTGACAACTTCCAGGTTCGTGTAACTACTCTCTCCTACCAACCTGTGCTTTCTTCACCAATTATAATTAAACAAAATACCAGAATGTGCCATAGTGAAATATGGACTGTGTTTGCTTCTCTAGCATTAGGTAACAACGATATGACTGTTTCAGAAGTTGAGAAAAACTGAAAATATAGATCTTTCTCAGCTTTTGCAAGGAAAGCATATTATTGCTAAAATGTTAAATGACAATCAAAACTGAGAGACCTAGGTGACAGAACTCAGTTTTCTGACATGTAACATCCACCCTCAAGATACTGACTTCTAAGACAAGATGTATTTTCAGAAGTAGTATGTGCAATTTTTAAGTCATAAGCAGATTAGAAGGCTAACTCCCATATCTCTAACATTCTGTAAATCCTCTTTCTTTCTTTAGAAGCCTAAAGATTTTTCAAAATACAACCCAAACTCTATTTGTTTCTCTGTGTCTCTGTTTTACTGCATTAACCTTTTAGCGTCATTGAGCAAATATAAGGGTGGAGGAATTTGGGCTTATTTTGTACCATATAATCAATTTTGCCCACGTTTTGGCATATATAAATCTTTTAAAGCTCTTTTTGGAATGCAATCTTGATAATAGAATTATTCTTTTTTTCTAATTAACTCCTTCTAAAATCCATGGCTTAATTAGTCCATCTTAAAAAAAGAATCAGACATTTGGCAATGTGGGAAGCTGGCTAAATGTTCTGAAGATAAGATCAAGTGGATCCAGGATTAATCTGTTTTCCATTTCACAGAATATCCTTATCTTGAAAAGGACATACTGGTTGCCAAGGAGATTTGGCAGATGTTGTGCTTGCTCAATCTCTTGAAATGCAACAGGACATCCTCATTTCAGTGTATGTGCCACTGGAATAGTAGAATTTGATGAAAACTAGAAAAAAGGTCCCTTATTGTGGTAACTGTAAATATCTAATGGAGGAAGCTGAGCTTAGCTACTTAGCTATTTAATTGTTAGGCCCATTCTTAGGGGAGAAAAGACAGATTCTTTATTCTGGTAGCTCAGCTAGTCATCATTCTTCCACTATATCTTTCCTTTTAGGAACTGTCAGGATTATTAATGTAAAGCAACTTTGGAGTCTTCAAGTTTCTCTTAATCTTTCAGTCCGTAATTGTCATTAATGTAATTTGGGTCTTGATGGTCACTAGTCTCCCAGCAGTAATGAGGCAAACAATTGCACTGACTTTGTTTGTTCTTAGTAAATACTGTGAGCAAATAGGATTGCTTGTGCATCTGAATCAAAATAGAAGTCGCCCATCTTAAAAAGTTACAAAGTTTGCCATATGGATCATCCTCTTCTGTTACTGATTTTTCATTACACTTCCTAATGAATGGGAAAATTCTGGAAATAAATTAATCAGCAGTCTTCTCAGAATGCAAAATATTTCCAACTGTTCCAGCATAACCTGCTGGTATTACATCTGTGTTCCCTCAAATTGGAAAAGAGAAATTAATAAGAGCAAACAAAAAAATAAATCCCCAGATAGACCAGAAATGATACTTGAGAGATGGAGAAGTACAAGCACTTGTCACAAATTTGATCTCTACTGCATGAATATTTTCCCACTGCTTGTATCCAAGAAATTCGCAACGGTGAGGTACCCTCAGGCTTCCTACTGCTTTTGGACCTGTCTTGCCTCCAATGAACAAAAGTCAATTATTAATTTATCTAAATTCAGACATTTATATAAAATCCACCACACTAGTTCTAACTACACAATTCCTAAACACATGTAACTGCAGTTAGCTGTAATTAGGACCAAGCATTCATATGGAAAAAAAGTGATTAGTACAAGCAATCACGTGGAAACTTCAAGCATGCTCAAAAAGCAATTGGCTTCTGAGCAATACAGAGAACAGAAACATTTTGCCTGCTCGGCACTTCCTTTTTAGTCCTAAATACAATTCAGGACGCATACACTAACATATAAAGCAGGATATATATTGGGCACTTACTCTAAGACATAGTCTCTCCTACTATATACTGCACAGTAAGTGGATGGATTGCAAATATTTTAAGTTGGCATTTACAAAGGAGAGCCATTACTGGAATGGAATCTTCATATCTAACAAATTATCCATACCATAGTTGAAGAATGGGCATATTACTCTAAGAAAAAATAAATAGTTGTCTATATGCCTTTCATTAGCTGAAATAAGTGGACAGTTACATTCAAATTCATGACCAGCCTAAACAGTAGGGGAAAAATACTGCATGACTTAATGTATTGGTACATGATACCAGCTTAAAACCATTCATTTAAGTTCATTATATTGTTTCCATCTATATTTAATCAGTGTTCAGCCAGCTGACATAGGTGTGCAATAGTTCTAACAGGGTGCCTGTTATTTAACCTCAAGCCTGTTATTTAACCTCAGTTTCTGACATCAATCCACACAACTTTAATGTGTACCTCTGAAACACTATCTCAAAATAAATTATTCAGCTGCTGAGAAAGCATCTTATGTACATTTACTATGCTAGGCAAAAGTATAGCACACAAGAAACTTTAAAGCATGCAGTGTTTTTAAACAAGCATAATATTTTGTTTTAATACTTGTGTAACTTCTTGTGTCTATATTTCAGGTACTTGATAATCATGGACTACCCTGAATTTAGAACCTCTAAAATGAATTAAAAATAGCAGATTCTATAGTCTGTTGGTTACATTGGTACAAAATATAACATCTGATAAAAGATTTTAAGCCAGAATATATATCGTTAATTTTTCAGAATCAGATGGACTGTCTACAAATAACCTCCTGTAGTCCCAAATGGCACACTAATGCCAATGAATTTTCATATATTTTCATGTTGCCTTGTTTTTTCACTCCCTTTTAAAACTTTCACTATTATTAATATTTAGGGGAGATCTGCAAAACAACAATTCCACAATTTCCCACTGTGATACAGTACTCCCCACACATCCATTTTGTGCCTCTTCAGCCCTGCTCAATTCCATCTTTTCCTACCTTTCACTCCTACTTCTATATTCAGTGAACTCTGCAGTCCTTTTCCAACTAATTCTGCAGTCATTCAAACACGTCCTTTGCACGTTAGAGTTCTTAGTATTGCTGTAACAGAAGACAGATAATCTGTCTTAGCTGTGAGCTCTTATTTTGCCTGCTAAAGTTGCTATCTATTTCCTCAGTTGCTTTTACTGGAACACCCTGAACTGCTCTTAAAATTGTCTGTTCAACTAGGGTAACTATAACAAAGTCAGTCAAACTGATTAGTACCTGTTTGCTATATTAATGCAGACCACTGCCAGCTGGATGGATTGCGTCCCCACATCAGTAATATTCTTTAGAAAATATTTTCCTGTATCCAAGATACCTACCATTTATGTTGCAAGACAGGAATACACAGTACTTTATGCAAGTAATGAGACATGTTTCCCTTGAATACATTTTCAGTCTAATTCAAGCCTGTTGAGCAATGATGAGGCATGATAAACAAGAACACAGGGATAACAATTCCAATAATAGCTCACTGAATGTAATCATATATAGATTCCCTACTATGTACACTCTGTGCTTTTAACAGCATATGCCCATCACAAATGTTATCATTTACACCTGCATTTTCTTTTTAAGAGAACGGACAAATTAGTCATGAGTTTAACTGTAAAATATGATGGTTATAGTTTGGTATGTCTGAAGAGGCATTCTTATTCCGAGCCGCTATACTTTGTGTTTACAATAATCTAACAATTATCCCTTTAACTAATATTTTATTGAGAAACAAGGTTTCATTTTGTTGGAAAGTAAGCTTCCAGAAAAGATTTTACTGTTTCTTTTTTTTTTTTTTTTCCCCTGAAATTGGTGAGATTTGTAGTGACTCTAATCTCTGGTGAAAATGAATTCCAAAGCCATGGCCTAGTGAACCTACTTAATTTTCAGCACTGCAAACGACAATTCCATTGAGCTGAAACGACACAGCCAAAAATAGAAGGTTAGATAAGACTTACTCCAAGGTCACCTGAGCTCTGCCCGCTGACTCTACTGAAGATAAGGAGCACAGCACTTCAAATTTAATCTTGCGTTCAACAAAGAACTGATGCAGCACATATGGTAATGGAGCAACAAGCTCTCATCATTTTGTGTTTATCAGTTGGGTCATTTCAAATGTGATCCCACACTCATATTCTTCATAGCCAGATTTTTATTCATAATCAGATACACTATCATATTATAGAGCTGATTGAAAAAATTGAAAAAAGTAGTCCAAACCCTTGCAAATTTTAACTATATTCAACAAGCTGCAACCATTTCTAAACATACATTTCTCAATCATCAGTAAACCAAAAGTCTCCTTACTACTGACTCATTGCAACCTTTTCCATGCACGTAAAGTCCATCACTTTTTGTCCCCTCCATTCTACCTAATCAAGTTATGTAGCAGTTGTAATTTCAGTCATATGCATCATCCCATCCACTCGAAAGCAAGCACTTTCTCACAAGAAAGAATAATTATCTGTTATGCATTTTTATCCAGAATTTCAAAGCAGGAATATAGGAAAACGTATGTTTGTACTTTCACATTATTTTAAATCATTAATAAGTGAACTACTTCAAATATTATCTAGAATGCACAATACTTTCCAAAACTAAAATCTACTTCCAACTAGTAAATAATATAGCTTCACAAAGCTACTTTAGCAGTTTCACATCTCATAGGTTAAAACAACCAGAAACTGATTACCTTTCTTTTTCATGATACTTTGACGTGTTAGAAGTTGAATCTTCCATTAAATATTACTAAATAAACATGAGACGAAATGAGGACTCTCATAGTTTGACACACACAAATGAAACTGCAAAATCCTGATATTGTTTTTGCTGCATGCCTTTATCACAAAACCATATACTTTGAAAGAATACTGAAAATATATGAACGAATACTTATGCAACAAAAGCACAATCAGTTCATAGCTGCATTAAACTTTTGGATTAAGAGAAAATCTTACCATGCACTTCTGGAAAAACAAAACAAAACAAAAAAACTTTGTGAGATGTCTTTATTTTTAAAAGCCGTATACTGTTCTAAAAAGCTGAAGCAATACGGTAAAAAGAGAGCAACATAGGACAAGAATGATTGACTCAAGCTAAAATGACTAAGCATGTGTCTGGACAAAAAAGGTACATGTTTGGGCTTAAGTAGTCTGTAGAGTCAATGGACTTTAGAGAGCTATCACTTAATTAGCCAGTAGGACTCAATTCACAAGATCACAGAATAGCTGATGTTGGCCAGAAACTCTGGAGGGCATCCAGTCCAAACTCTGCTCAAGGCAGGGTCAGCTAATAGCAGATTGCCCAGGGCTGCATCCAGTCGTATTTGGATTATCGCCAATGGAGATACGTGGATAGAGACTCCACAAGCTCTCTGGGTACCCATTTCTTTGTTTCATCACCCATTGACTAAACATAGGAGTCCAGGCCACCTGATATGCTTCTGAATAAATTAGATATCCACAAAATACAGTTAGATGATGTAGACTTATACTCAATACTGGTATCTAAAAATGTCACTAGACACATGAGCAAATGAACAGAGCAGTAGGTGTCTATTTAAGGGAAAATATAAATACATTGTTTACAGACTAAATCCCCATCGACTACAACGGGAAAAAAACACAAATGGGCATCTAAACGCATTTCTCAATCTAATGCTCCCTTTCTACCGCCACAGAAATCTTAAGCCAGGGAAAGAAAAAGTGAAGAAGAAAGATTAGACATCATTAGTCTCTACCATGGGGAATTGCTTAGGAGCATAGACCAGGTGATCTTGCACCTTCCTTTCTGGCTCTCCAGAAATCTGTTTATAATTTTATATTAATTTAAGGAGATATACTTACAGCATGTGCTCCCTGTATTGTCCGTACAAGGTTTATTCCTTTCCAAACATAAATGTCACCATTCAGTGCACCAGAATACGTCACTTCATCTCTTGCACAAGCTAGGCACAATATAGTTTGGAGATCACCAGTTTTGCCAAAAACACCACGTTTTGGTGTCAACGAATTGCCACACAAGCTCCAGAACTGCAAGATAAAGTAATTTAGAGAGATGGATATTTTGCTAATCTCCTATAATTTAACATGTTCTTCTGAGAGAGAGAGAGACTTTACTTCCAAAGTACATCATCCATCTCCTTTTCCCTGCTTTAGTTCGCCACTTGTTTAACATTTTCCCTGCTTTAGTTCGCCACTTGTTTAACAACCTTTTATTTATTTAACAGAGTTTACCTTTCCACATCTGCACTGTGGAGTACATAGGAAGGAAGGAGTTTCTGGGTATCAGTATTAAAAATCAAATTGGAATTCTTTGACCAAATTATAATTTGCACATCAGCTGTATTTTCAGTCATTTTGGAAAATGGTTTCATAATAGAATTATCTGATCTTTCTCTAATGCAAGACACAAGCAATGCATTTTCACTTTGTAAATGCTGCATTTATACTTTACACATTTAAAGATATGATTTGATCATAGAAATTTCTGATACAGTTGCAACTTGCTCTGTTTATAACTGGCTGGTCTTATTACAGACTTAATCACTTCTGATCATATAAAGTAGTTGTCTTTCATATTCCCATCAAACCCTGATGTTCAAACACACAAACGTGCACTGTAAAGTCAACAAGCTGCTGGACAGAATTTCAAATCCAGTGCTAAATGGAAAAAAAATCCAGTGCTAAATGTGAAAGCATTTATTTAATCACTGCTGACAGGTTACACTTACATTGTCTCAGACTGTTCTGCGTATGCATGTTTACTGAACTATATTTCACAGCAAGTTTCTGTTACCAACAATCTTTTCAAAATTCTAAGCATAGAATTCAATTAATACGGGATAATATAAAAAGTTGCAACAAACAGATTTTTGTACCAGCAATAACATAATGAAGAAATAACCATACACAGACCAGACAAATCCCTGTGTCTTAACTACTATTTCTTTAACCAAAGTACACGGTCATAAATTATGTTGTTACTTGAGAAGTAACCGTACAATTACTGCATGAATTAAACATTAGCCCCAACATGGAAGAAAGTAACTTATCTAAAAGAAGTAATTCCTTAGTAACACTTTATTTGGAATTGCCTATTTAACTTGATTTTGTGAATCAAAGAATGCAATAATATTACTAACAGGAAAATAATTAATTACTGATATCAAAGATAACACAAAGAATTTAAGAAAAGAGAAAAAACCTCTGCCTGCTCAAAAGGTCTCTACACCATTAGGATTGATTTTTATCTAAAAGTTTTTCTCTAAGGAAACATCAATTATTTTTAAAATGCCTTTTTTAATTAAAAAAAAAAAAGGCTTTGTAGATGCTTTAAAAAAGCTTAAAGTTGCTCAAATAAACTTTTCTTATATAAATAGATAGGTTTTGACATAAAGCCACTGTAAATATACTAAATCGCAGCTGGCAAATGTTAGCATATTATTGACATAACAGTCCTTTTAGATCTTGAATCAGAAAAAAAATGTATCAAGCTCTTGGAAATCTGTAAATGACACACTAAACACTACGCTCAAAGAGGTATGCAATCTAGCCAAGATACCGTAGACTTTTTCCAATAAGCCATCAATCTATACTAATCTAAAAGTTCCTTTTAAGAAAAAGGCAATATTTTTTCCCCACCATAGGTCCCTACACATTAAGAGCAATACAGAACTTTTAAACTGCCATCTACTGCTGTTACATGGTAACACAGAAGGCAGTGCATAGGATAAGAGAGTGACTTCCTTTAGGAAACATACCTAATGGCAGCCAAGCATTGATAATCCTACTGACACAATTAAGTCTGAAAAAGCAGCTGTTTCTGCATGTCAGTTGGTACACGCACCAAACGAAGCAGAGTGTTTTTACAGAACACTGAAGAAGACATGACCTGCCCAAATCATGAATCGTGCCATTTTGAACACTCCTTGCCCATTACAAAAGCAGGAATAGCATGCAGAAAAAAAGGAATTAAAAGAAAAATCATTTTCCTTTCCCTTTCCACTGTATTTCTGTATTCTCTCAAACTAAGAAATGCATTCTCAACTCATTTCACCTCATAATGCAACAATTGTTTAAGAATAAGAAACTTGAGTATGAGGACTGACTTTAAATGTGAGTACTTTGTCTCACGCTACTTGAGATTCCACGTGCATTTTAGACTACCTAAATTTTAAATTATGACGGGATCATCCCATGTGATACTACTGACAACTCTTATTCTTTCTGTATTTTTGTCTACAAGGCCACAAACTCTTTTCAGCAGAGACTGTCTGCTTTTCCACTGTATATATTGTAACATGCCTAGTGCAGTCATATATGACCCATGGCTGCAGTCCTTAAGTAACAGTAGTAATCATACGAAGGACCTTTCATATTATATTCCTTTCAGATACGTACTACTTTTAGATTCCATTTTTGCCGTATCTTACAAAATACAAATAATTATTTTATAATTATCATTTCTTTCATTACCTTGATGTGTTTTACGCCACAGCTGACAAGCTTGTTTGGCTGGTACAAGTCCCAAGAAATATCAAATATCTGCATTAAAACAAAACAAAAACAAAAACAAACAAACAAACAAAAAAAGACAAAAAAAACACACACAAATATCAGCAGAGATGGTCTTCCCACGGGATAGTGAAAACAGTATAAACCTGTACCAAATTAACAGACCGTCTAAAATGCTTTAAATAGAGCTACCAGAATGACTTATTTATCCCTTCATTCAACAGTGAAGTTGAAAAAATGTAATTCATATTCTTTGTTGGTGTTTTTTTTTCTCCTACAGTAATCACAACACATGAAAATAACAAGGTTCATTTAAGAAAATCTAAGAGACTAGAGAAATCTAAGAGATAACTTGCATTTTGATTTTACATACTGGGATTAAGGTCTAAGAAGTGCTTTAATTTTGCAATTCCTTTGCATGCTCACAGTCTCAACAAAGCATACACAAATATACGAGCTACACATTTTATTTCAGAAATAAATTTGTTTTATTTCAGAAATAAATTTATGTATCTTTCATATCTTTACATATCTTAACACACATCCACATTTTATGCAAATTCAGTTTCTATAATGTAAAATATTTTTTTGTTTAGACAAAGCTCTAGTACGTATACAGAGACATGGTTTAACAAATTAAGACTACATTGACACTCAAATTCGTAGTAATACTTACTCTGTCTGTATGACCAGGAGCCATTGATAACAATTTTCCTTTTCTCCAGTCCCATACACAAACTGTGTTTTTTGAATCCAAACCAACTGAGACCAACCGCTAAAAATAGCCAAATTAAATAAATAAATAAAAATAACTCAATATATTAGTCAAGGCTAGAGAAAGAGTAACTTCAAAGAACAAATTCACAACAAAGTTGAGTAAGAAATATCTACACTTTGATGTAGAAGAAAAAATATACCATCTTATTCCGAATGAAAGCTTTCTCTCTTCAGTCATGACATCATGATCATAAAGTAAGGTCTTCTCAGATAACAACATATTTTCTGATTCATAATACATCATTGTATATAACATACATGGCAAACAGTAAGAGACATTTGCAAAAACAAATAACCTCTCAAAAGTTAATGAAATTACTTGCATTTACTTTGAATTTCATCTAACTTGCAGAATTCAAGTTATTTATTTAAAAAGTTCAAGAGATACAAAGAAACAAAAAAGATTTTCTTCAAACTTCTTAGAAACAAGAGATTAAGAACAGTTACAAGCAAAAGCAAACCCCAATTGTAAACTTTTTTTTCCCCCCAAATACAGAAACTTATTTCCAATAACATCATTTCTTTTCTGTCTCTAAAGCTCCAAAATTAAGGGAAGAAAAAAAAAAAAAAAAAAAAAGAAAGTTAAATATAAGTGATCTTCATGCTCCTTAATTATTAATGCCAACTTCAATCTTTTAGATACTCTTAAATACATTATTGGAAGGAACATCATTTTCAGTTTCAGCTACACTTCTAACAAGGTCAATTCCAGACCTACTGTACAAAGAGAAGCGTAAAAGTAGACTAGCTTTACAAACGACATGCAGCCAGCACACACACAAACAACAAAAAAACAGCTGATGCCTTACCAGATATGAACTGATATATTTATCTTTCAAAGGCATTTGAAAGATTTATTAAATGATGCTTTCAGTTCTCTTAAGAACCAGAAAATCTTGTTACCAACCTGCATATCTCCATGGTAAAAGGAGAGTTCAAAGGAGAAGGTCAAAAAACACAACACCAACTAATGATCTCACAGAAGAATAAATTGTAAAGAAAGCTGGACGCATCTCAACAGTAGGGAAACTGTAGAATAACCTTGGCTTTAGATGAAACAGCTGCACCAGCATATCACCAAATTGTGTGAATCAAATAACAAAGAATTGTCTTCCTGAGCTAACCAGACAAGCAGGGGTGGAGTGTATATATTGCCCAACAAAAGTACAAAAACTGAACCACTAATAAAACAAACTCTGAAGAAAGCAACAGGCTTGAGCTGGCTTCAATCCATTTATTCCTTCCTGGGAACTGGGGATGCCCAGAAATGCGATGGTGAGCATTTAAGACTGACTACAGGAGTCATGTTTTCAATGCAATTCATCTGTACACTGCAATTGCTACATAATGCTTATTTTGCAATTTCAATACATTTCTGTACCACTCCAATAAATCAAAATCCCATGTAATGTCAAATATTTCAAGTAATTAAAATCACTATCAAACATTAGACTCTCCTCGTGGGGAGTATTTAGAAGAACCTCATCAGAGAGAACTGCAGTCTGACAAGTCTGGATGTAAAAGGATAGGAAAGATGCAAACAAACATATTTTGCACATGGAGACACTTCCAGAGGGAGACAATTCTGGAGATACAGATCTCAAAAAACCTGTATCCAGCTTCCCTTTCAGGCCATAAGATTTAAAGAAGTGCCCAAAAAAAAAGTGATCATATGGAAACACGGAGAAAATCAGAGTCTGAATTCTGACCATTTATGGCTTTTAACATAAAAATCAGTTCTGAACATTCCTAGAACAAATCACAGATTTGTTCAAATTTTTTGAGAGATTCAAATCTCTCAAATCCACACAGGGAATGCATAACTGCACACTAAAAAAAAAAGTTAGAGTACTCCAACAAAACGATCTGGTAAATTCTGATCTTAAATTATTAATGTTGCCCAAGTGAGGAATTGACACACGAGTTTACACCGACAAGAACAACACAGAGAAAAGACATCACTGTCAACTACAAAGCATGTTGTAGAAAGCAGCTGACTCCGGAAAGCTGCAAACAGTGAGAAATTAAAATGATAAAATCTGTAGATCAATCTGACAAACTCAAAGCCTCCCTACAATAATTTCAGTATGTTTTAACAGAAACAAGTTACAACTAGGCTTTCCTCCATTCATGTTCAGTAGAGCCCCATCTGGCATCAATCATCTTAATAAGGACAGCCACCAATCTCTTCCAGCAATACAAGAGCTCTCACAGATGCAGAGTTTCTTAAAGTGTTTGAAAAAAAAAAAAAAAAAAGAATTACATACCTGACCATCTAAATCAAAAGCCAAGCAAGCTATACCGTGTGTGTGAACATCTTTCAGAACGGATACAGTTTGCACAGTGTACGAGTCCCACACACAGATATACGGTTCTTTTCCAACTTGACCTGTTGCCACCAGCACACGTTCAGGATGCAAAGCAAGGCTGCCAAAAAAAGAAAGATATAAAATATTTTTGCATAAAACTTCTACATTTGCCTAAGTTGTTTGCATTAGTGTTTTTTGATAGAAATTATTTTATAACATTTTACCATTTATAGTAGATTTTATATCTTTTTGAATCAAATTCCATAATTGCTGTAATATTTAATACGGTTCATGCCCCCAAATTTCTTCAATTTGGGCCTTCAAGCATTTCTCCAATTAAAGATATGGCTTTTGTTTTGTTTATGGCAGTAAGTTGCAAGGGAAGATGTGATATCTGTCAATTCATAGTTCATAAAATAAAAAAGAGCACACTGCAATAGAGAACCAACTATGTTACTTGATGAGATTCTACACAGAGTAGATAAAACAGGCCAAAGTGATCTAAAAAATATCATGAGTCAGGGAGATAAACTTTCAAAAGCCAGCTACTTAGTTTGGCTAAAATTTTTCCTCCCCCTACTAATCAGAGGAATGATCTGTGGAGACTGGTGGGCAGAACCACCGCCAACATATACTTAACATATTTATCTTCTCAACATTACTTAGAAAGGAGAAAGGTTGAGCACTTCGCAGCGATAAGATCTTACACCCAAACTTTGATTTTGATGAATGAAGTTCAAAGGGTGGAGACCAAGGGAGTATATATGTGTATATATAAATATATATAAAAATGCACCAAGGAAATGACCAGAAGATTAAATTCTTAAGATATATATATCTCTTATGTGTAAAAAAAAAAAGTAGAGAATCATGTTAGAAGCTGCTTATATTTCATGAGGCCATGCTGCACCATGCTTTATCCTTTTGTACTTTTTCCTCTTATCATATAGCATTTCAGAGAGTTGTCAGATTTCACAAGCACAATGCTAAGAGAGGAACCATTTAATCTTCAAAGTTTCCACAAAAGATAAAAAAGACTGTGGGCCTTGCAAAGTTTCTTCGGGAATTCCTCTTTCTCTCTATTCTGCATTATCCTCAGTACAAGGGTCAAGCAACCAACATTTCCCCACTTTGCTTGTCCTCTACTCCATAGATATTTCTTTGGTTCTCTGCTTTCTTCTTTATTTGACAGAGCAACCTCATAATCAAAAAGCAATGCATGAAGGAACCGGCAAGCAAAACTTATCACATTTCACTTCAGTTCTGCCACCTAATCCTGACCAACACCTGCACATCTCCCAGAGCACACAGGCAGATGGTGTATGCATGGGGAAATAAGAAAAGCATGTGGAGGGCGAGAAAATGTTGCATTTGAAATGATCTAATTTTTACAAAGACACTGTGAAGAGGGAGAGAGAAGACCAGATGGACAATAAAGAATTTCAAGAAGGGAAAGGAACTGAGAAGACTGACTTTTTTTTTTGTGCTTGGAGACAAACTAAGAAGAAAAAGTAAAAATACAGCAGTCTTATGACTGATTCATGAAACATGACGTCAGGACTTTTCAATCCCATACTTAGCTCTGCTACTTGCGCTTGGTGCAATTTAAGGCAAGTGAATCACTGGAACACAGAAATACACGGAGGGGCAATCAGATGAGGGGCACCACTCCACAACTGCAATTCTGATAGCCCCTATGCTTGAAAAACACTCAGGCGTTGCTCTGGACATGCAGACACTTGCAGGAACAGCCCCACACCACACCTTGCATTAACACTGCCTGCACACCAACATTGGCTTACTCTGTCCTGACCAAAAGCAACAAGTGAAACAAGGGATCGATTCGGGGACAGTTCTGTTCAATAGTTTTGTCAATGATCTGGGTGCAGGACTTGATGGCACAGAGCTGCGGCAGAGGAGGGTCAGACTGGGCATTAGGGACAATGCCTTGACCATAAGAGTGGTCAGACAGTGGGACAGGCTTCCTAGAGAGATGGTTGGTGCCCCATGCCTGGCAGCGTTCAAGAAGCATTTAGACAGTGCCCTCAGTAATGTGCTTGAGCTTTTGGTTAGCCCTGGAGTGGTCAGGCTGTTGGACTGGATGATCCTTGAAGGTGTCTTCCTGTTCTATTCTAACTCAACTCTATTCTACATAAAATACTGGCTTAAACAGAAAGCTCATATGTAGGATCATGGAGAAGAAATTAAGATCCAAAGCCTGTCTTTTAATCACAACAGGCACTACCACAGAATTAACTGCCCTTTATCTATTATTTCAGTCTCTACACTAAAATTGCTAACCACCTTTTTAGATAGTCACTGAAAGTAAAAGAAAATAAATACACCATAAATATTTTAAATTAGCAAGCTTTTCTGAAAAAAATCCACTGTAGAGGGATTTCAAGAAAACTGAATAGCAGAGGTGTAGGCAGCAACTGAAGAGGTGATTACCTGCAAGTACCTTTCCTTGCTATTTCTTCTAACACAAGGAGTGAAGGATTGGTTAAAGTACTACTACCAACTTTTTTAGCTCTGGCTTTTCAGGACAGGTTGAAGAGGGAAGCGGGGAATGAGTCAAGGGACTGCTACTTCTATTACCTACACTGAGAAAAAGAAAATTGCTACAATTATTTATGTGACTTTCCTATGAGCTACAAATGATATGATGCTATTTCTTCAATATTCAAGTCTTGACTGCTTTTACACAGCACGTTCCAGGTCTGAAATTTTGAGCTCTGACCAAAGCTGAAGAATCAGACTCCAGTTTTCAGAGACCTGAAGATCATTACCAGGTCTTTTGTTGGACTATGAGTGACTGAGCAATCCTTACAGGCTTCACAATAAATACCAGATACATGTGTATGGTATCTTGTTCTAACCTCCTGAGTAAAAGCATAGCTACAATTCACACATTCAGGCATTTTCATTATTAAAGCAGCCCTGAGCAATGTACTGCATGCAACTTATTAATGCAGAAAGAAAAAAAAAATCTAACTCAAATGGGTGCCTGGCATGGAAAAACACTTGCAATCCAGAGACTACTTCACTCACACACATGATGCATTCAACAGAAACAAACAAGCACAACAAGATCTCTCTGAATATCCCCAGAGGAGATATCGCAGACAGCCCTGCAGAGGTGTCCAACTACAACACTCCAGCTGCTGGTGTTGTTGCTTACTGCCCATGGTCAGTCCCTGCGGAAAGGCAGAAAACCATGACTGGGGCTCAGCTCTCAAGACAGCCGCCAGTGCTGTTGGTGTAGGCTCCACAGATTTCAGTATGCTGATCTCTCACAAGGATTTTCTTGTGATTTTTTTCTCCCTCCTCTGTAGGGGTAGGAGAATGCTTAGTGCAAATGAGAAGCTCTGCACCTGGAAAGAAAGAACTCATGTTCCTTTTACTGTTTTGATAATGAAAGCTGGGATGACCTCTCCAGGTTAGGCTGCGGAAACTGTGCTTGCAGCTAGCCTACATAGAC
Organism: Netta rufina; assembly: GCF_964035555.1. NCBI lineage: Eukaryota > Metazoa > Chordata > Aves > Anseriformes > Anatidae > Netta > Netta rufina. The sequence continues at coordinate 47,313,309 of NC_140128.1, forward strand.
AGGCTGGAAAATTGTCCCTGATATTTTTTGCTCTTTTCTGAGGGATGACTAACCTGAGGAATGAGATACCACTGCTTGTCCAAAAAAGGAAACAAATATTCCTCACAAGACATGTTTTTCAGGCTTTCCTGCTTACCTCTGGCCTGTCTGACCTGGACTTTTCCAGAGCAAAATGATAGTTCTAACACAGTGTCTCCAAAGAGGCAGATCTGAAGGAAAATGTCCAAAAAGGCATATACGACCATGAAATAAAGCAGGAATTAGACTAACAAATTGCTTAGTCAAATTAATTTTGAAATTGGATATAAAATTCGATACTTCTGAGAAGAGTTAAGAGGTAGAAAATCCAAGACTCTGCCTCTCACTACTGCAACCAAATAGCCTGAATCTGCAGAGAACAGAGATCTGCTGATATCTCTGACTGGCATGCCTTTTTCCAGATGGATCTTCCAAGCTGACTGAAATACAGTATTACAATTTTAACAGTGTACTGAAAAGGGATATGCCTCTCAACTCATTGCATTCAAGCTCCTCGCTTACAGTCCAAACAAAAGGCTCTCCCTCCCTTCCAGAATTGCACACAAGCATTCCCCACCACTCCGACCAGACCCACACACTGTACAATCCCCAGGGTAGATTAATGATGTCAACGATTAATGCCAGCCTCTTGAAGAAACAAAAATTGCCCATAGTATGAGTTTGGGATGACACCAGAGACACAGTTGTGACCCTCCAATTTGTGTGAGTTTTGTGGTGGGAAGGGATCCTGAAGGAGAATAGTCTGCAAAAACTCTACTTTATTATAAAACAAATCAAGATTTTTTCTATCTTCCCTTGTTTTGTTCTGAGCATTAGCAGGCATTGATTAATACAGACAAGCTGCAGACAAGGATACAGTATTAAAGATGATGTTTCCTTAGCAACAATATTGGATGAAAATCCAAGAATATACTCACGTGACTACTCCTGAGCTTCATAAAACTAGGACACCAGTAAAAATGCACAAAAAGTACTGCTGCAAAATAACACACTCAGATATCTATTAATGAAGAGTCAATTTCAAGTGTCAAATTGTTTCTATGAGTAAAAAGAGAAAAATATTTTCATTGTAAGTTTAGAGATATTTTATGTATAGTTGTAGATAATCTCTTATTTGCTGACACTTACCCATATTTCTCCAGGAAAAAAAAATAATAGGAGAAACTACATTTATGTCATACTGCCTCAATTGCCATAGCAGGAAGAGCTGTAAGCAGCAAACATTTCTCGTAAAAGTTTATGTAGATCAAATCTGGACAGGCTTATTTCCCATAGACAAAACAAACCACTACTCTTCATGAAGCATCGTTACTAGGTCTTCCACATAGCTGCTGTCATAGCACCAAGATCATGTAAAGCTTTTTCCAGATTCCTTAAATTGTGCAGGCATAAAACTTCAAACTAAGAGAGTCTGTAATGGGGACCAGGCAATAGGATAGTACAACATTATAATAACAGTGATTATTCCCAGATGCAGTTTCTCTTATTATTGTTCTCTATTCTCAGACAGATGCGTATGTTTTTAGATTAACAAGAAGTAAGAGTTGAAGCTAACATAAAACTTATCGAAAGAGACTAGTAAATCCTTCATCAACAGACTCTACTTGTCATTCACTAAAAAACACATTATCATTAGGCGTAAGAAATGACATATCAGAATTTCTGTTGTTGAAGTTTATTCTTAAAATAATTTTACAAGGTTAGTAAACTACAGTTCAAACAATTTGTACTTTCCGTTCTCATCTAAAAACAAAAGTCTCCAAGTAAGAAACCTTGATGATGCATTCTTGCTCAGACAAACTGAGAATAATACACAGAAGATCCAAGACAGACAACTGGAAAGCTGGCAAGAATCTTGTAAAATTCACCATTGCAAAGCCCTAAGTTTTAATTTTCTTTCATTCTTTTTGTAAAAAGGTGTCAGATTTCTTATTTGTTGTTGTTGTTATATTTTATTTCAATATGGACACTATTGAAACATCCAACTCCAACAAACACTGTGCAGGGTGATATTAGCCATACTCAGAAAATGTTTTGCAAAGGAATTCTCTTCTGTCCCATTTCTAATTGCTTTCAAAATACTGGTTATGGCTGCCCAGTCATTTCCAGAACATCCAAACAAGCAATGCAACGGAACTCAAAAGCCTAGACTCATGACAATAAGAATTATACTGTAAGAGTAGTAAGGAAAAGCATCTAAGATGCTCTAGATGAGCATCTAGAAACTGATCTGTGCTATCATTTATAGGCTCATCTAGACATCATCATACCTTAACAAAGCTAGGGGAACGAAATTTCATTTCCTTTATCTAAAGGCTTGTTTGTAAGAGATTCTGAATGAGAACCTTTTAGTCTTTTCCCTGTTACAAAACTCAGGAGAAGAGAACAAAAAGACAAGATCTTCAAAGAGGAAAGGGTTAGAGAGTGAGCGCAGTAACACTAATGCAAAGTTTCCAACTGGACAGATATGAAAACTGAAGAAAAATGTTCTTGGAGCTATATGCCATTTCATGCAGGTAGGTGTCTGGTTTTGCCTCTTGTAGACACCTTCTCCACTGCTGAGGGTGCAGTTGGTTTAAGCATTCTAGTAAGGGAGTTAACACCTCCAGAAAACAGATTAAAATTTTTCCCTTCCTTTCAAATATAAATGATTTTGCCAGTGCCAATAGGAACCCTCTTCATTTCTAATTAAATACAGGGAGAAAATGAAACAATGTCAAAAAATCCCATTACACTGTTTGCAGAATTAGAAATATAAAGAATGAAAGATTTAAGGTCAAAGTGTTTACTCCAAAATTTTGAGCCAGGAAAATAGCAAAAAAATTCTTTCCAGAAAAAGATTATTTTTGATGTGCCTAACTTCACAAGCTAACTAAATAGGCTTCTGTGATGTACAAAATATACTTATTTGTAAATCTTTCACTATTATGGTAAAAGTCTTGAAACAACGTTTTCTTGGAGTATCTCTGTAACAAGACTTACAAATTTCATCCAGTCATTACCATTTGCTTCTTCTCCAGTGCAGACTTAAAACACTTTTTAAGTTACTAGATTAATCTTCCCTCTCTGGTTTTTGAAATTTATACAAGATGTTTCAGTATTATATAGAGGAAAAAACAAACCACAGATTATACAATTTTATTTCATATTTCTGAATAAGTCATGTAGATTAAACAGAAATTCATTCTTCTCTCCTAGGGGACATATTATGAATAACTTATCAGAATATGTGAGAACCTATCATTTGAATATGCAAGAATGGAGTCATGGAATAATTAGTGACAATTTTTGAAAGGTTTTTCTTTTGTACAGAAAGGTCACTGCGTTAAAATTAGCGATTAGCTTAAAATAAGGAATGGTGGGAAGAAAGCAGTGACAGAGCTGCTAGGGAAGCTGAGACAAGCACAATATCCTGTGCTTCAATGGACTCTGTTTCATTACAAACCAAAAAAGGGTTAGAGTAGAAGGGAACACGAAGACAGCCTGCATTTTGCCAACCCTGGAGACCAAAGATCTGCTAGATATCCTCGTAAGCTCCTGAGAGCACCGGGTGTTCTGCAGGTGTTAGTCACATGTGTTTTCCTACAGAAAAGTAAAGCCAAGGACATTTATCATCCCAGCATCTCACTTCACACCCAGAACGGTGAGATGAGCAAGGGCACCACTTAAAATTGAGACAACACCTGAAGCATCATTTAGGAACATCATACAAATGTGATGGAGGCCTGGAATGCTCTAAAGAAAGTACCTGAAATTCTCGTTTTGCTTGCTGTCTTGATAACCACTTAAGCAACAGCATAGACATATAACAGGAATATTTGCATGAAATACTGTCTGCTAAAACAAACAAATCCCCATGTGTAACAGAAGCATAAAAGAACAGGAAGGCATTCGAAAATGTAATACTGAAAGGACTCCAAGGTCAATGGGCATTTGGTAGGCAATGAAAACTGTTGTAAATCTGAATTCACAAACTTCATTATTAAAAACCACTACAAAGGACAAGATAGATAAATAACATTCATGAACAATACTTCCAAGAAAATACAAGTATTCTGTTCTAAAATTATGTTTATCTCAAGGATAAGGATCCAGTTGTGTATTCCCAATAAGGTAACAAAATATATTCTCATTAGCATTAGCAAACACTGTAACCTGCAAGGGATAAAAATCAGTTATTTATAAATGAACTTACTGCTGAATAATGTCTCATAGGTTATTCATTTTTATAGCATTAATTTCTATGACAGAAGCAGCAATTAATAAAGCACAAAGTAAAAAAGGAACCTGTGCCTAAAAATACACATATCTAAAAATGCAACCTCAATCAAAAAAGCAAAAATACAACAAAAAAATAATAATTAAAAAAAACAACAAACCAAACATTTACCACTTCCTTACATTTTCTCTGTTATTTCTCTAAGTACTCTGGAAGAAAAAAATTAGCTTCAAATGTCACATTCACCACAATAAATCCTCAGGCAACCACGAGATGCTGTCAGATGCCTTGTCCTGATCTAAGATAAAGCATCATTCACCTTGCTTGCTCTTGTGGAGGGATTATAAGCAGGGAACGAGGATTAACACAGTTCTAAAAGTCAGGAGCAGGTTTATACAGTTGTCAGATAACCAAAACACAGAACTAATCCACTCATTCTGTATGCATACTGCCTAGATAAAATGGAGACATCTCACCACCACTCGCCCTCGAACAACAAAAATGCATATAGCTTTCTATGTGACTTCTACCCCTAATCATATTTTTCCCCAATAATTTTAGAAAACTATATAGGGGTGTGTGTAATGTTTGCACGCATCTACATAACAGTGATATTTTAGGAGCTTTTTTTATTAAAACATTACCCTGTAATTCAGAGAACTGAAGAATTGCTATTTTTATAACATATCCAACTAGATCTAGTCACAAAGTGTTCCACGTAAATAGAAAGAGGCAAAGCAGTAAAAATTCTTTTCCATCTAGTCTTTTAGAGCATCATTATAAGACTGTCATATCCACAAACTTTGTTCTCCAATTCCACTAAAGAAAAATTCAATACGCAATCAAGACTGAAAAGTATGAGCTGGAGATGAGAACACAATGACTTTACTAGAACTATGGGCACTTGATAAACACCATTTTCAGCCTGGACATATCTGCTTTACTATTAAGTCTCATCCTTTGCCTCAGTTTTGCTTCTCTTCTCTTTAGTTGAATCCTTCACAAGAACTGTACATTTCATTTATGTATAGTTTTATGTCAAATATCCAATACAACATATCTTGTACAAAGACAGTTTAAGTCATACATGCCCTATAGACAACACAACATTAATAGAAAAAAATCCCTGCATGTCATCTGTCACCGACCTGGCTAAACCACCAGTAGTACCACTTGTGGTATCTGTGAAGTTAATCAATTTGTTGAAATAACATTATTCTCTGCAAAGTTATGGCACTTACTCTTTGGACACAGTTCCCCTGTTTCTTGGGAGCAGGAGGGAATTTCATACAAGTGTGCTGATATGAAATAAATTTTAAGTACTGTTCACAGAAGAAATCTAATATGGCATATTTTCGTCCTAAAGTGAATACCATTGCTAACAAAGTTATCTTCACTGAGATGTATTTAGACACGTGCATAAGCATTCTAAAATTCATGTTAGCTTGACATTACTGTCATGCAAATTCAGCAATGTAAACATCAACTTTGCATGTTCCTAGCAAACATGGGTGTATAATACCTTAGCAATCAGACTAATTTTTCTTTATTTTGATAATTTTAACTAATTTCACAGTATTGTGAATAAACCTCTTCCTTCCCATTTAAATCCTGGTTTAGTTTAGTTTTGTTTTCTCTCCAAAGGTTACCACAACACTAAAATGCAATATAAAGCACTTATCAAGATAACCAAGTCTTCTGTAAGAGACTAGTTGTTTGTTTTTTTGTTTGTTTGTTTTGTTTTTTTTGTTTGCTTTTTTTTAATGTCAAATTGATCCTGACTGAAGATCACAAGAATGTAATAGAGCTGGAATTTCTGAGTGTGAGGTCCTGGGTCTGAGACTGGATATGAAACCCAACAGTGTTAGCTGAATCGAACATAGAAATCTCTTTAATCTAAAGTGTATGTTTGTTTCCTTTACTTCTACAATCCTATCTTAAATTCTAGTAGTTTTGTTAATATTTGGACTGTCTAAAGTAAATAAACATCAACAAAAAGGCTCACCTCTGTTCAGAAAAAGAGGCACTTCAATTCCCAACTGAGGAGGAGTTATTACTGCTTTTGTATGAATCCATTGCTCTTAAGCATGGGAATATCACTCTGATGGAAAAACAATGCTGAGAGGTGAACCCCCCAAAATATCTATCAAAGATGACCCCATGATTATTCAAGCAATGTAAAGCTGGACATCATTGTTGGGACGGGAGTTAAAATAAGAGATTTCTTGACTTAAATGAGAGGAAGTAATGTGTGTGTTTTAAGGCAAAAGAACCAGACTGATCAGGGGTATACAGATACAGATTTTGATCCATCCTTTGTGCAGACCAAAGCAATAGGCACTGTAAAGAAAAACTCCCGTGAGAAGAGCAAGCAGTGACATGAAATTCAGAAAAATGTCTGGAAAGATTGTCCCCTGTATCTTCGGAAGTAGTATCTGAATACCCAGGGCTTTGATAGGAGGACAGGCATCAGGCACCACCTTACAGGTCCTATTAGAACAAAAAGGAGTCTACCTCTCAACAGCGACAAGGACTTCCAGTCAATAGAAAGTCTTTTTCAACTAAGCCCAGGAAAGTTACTCTGCACAAGACATCTAACATTTCTCTGAAGATTTAATAATACAGACATCTCTAGCAGCTAGGTAAAATGCCAAGAAAAAAGCACTTTTCTAATGGAAATGGTCAAAGATGTCTTGCTTTAAATGCACTGTAGCAGTGCAATATCTCACCTATTGCCAAAATAATAGATGTGTCAGCATGTGATCCTCAAAAGATGTAATTCCTTCATGTTCACAGGCTGATGACAATGTCTCTAAGAGTGATTGATTCAAAGTATGTATCAGTTACTACTGAAAAATACTTGTCCTCTGTAATGCTGCGATCGCTTTTGCTATTTTCATGACCAAACAGTAAATTGAAGCAAAAATACAAACAGCTTCAAATGAAAGTAAAGGTAGTAGACAGGGAAAAAAGTTCCAGGGATTTATTATCAGGTTGTAATTCTTTGTGGGTTCTTTCTTCTGCAATATATGACTGATAGGTGTCAAAAGCTTGGCTTAAAAATTCAATCTTATCTTTTGCTACAAAGTCCTAAGGTAACTTGTGCCTGTTTCTCATCTTGGTGCAAATCAAGCACTGTATTTTGAAGAGTAATGTCTCCTTCTATTGTAGCAGCTACAACAGCAATCCAAATAGTAATACTGATGTAGAAATGAAAGTCTTTTTAGTCACTAGAGTAACCAGAGTGATCTGAGCCCCAACGCAAGGAAGTTATACGCACCTGTAACTTTCTGGAAGGTATTTATTTCGCTGGTATACCAGGGGAAATTCAGCCTAAACCAGATTCTGGTGTGAGTGCTGCCTTACCATGCAGAAAATCCTGACTGTATTTATTTTGATGAGAATTTGACAGCATCTGGGTTAAGCATTCAGATGAATTATTAAACTGGCCTGGAGAACTTTTACACTCTGCCACATCACTTGAAAAGAAAATTAAAATTCTATTCTGAAATTACTTGAAATTATTTCAAGTGCTCAGTAACTCTGTTTACCACATGAAAGTACCAAAAGCAAAAGATTATTCCAAGCTAAATAAATATCTTATTAATGAAACAATTTCACTGATATTACTGTAACAGCATCATAATTCTAAACGTATCTTGAGATATCTACATTTTAAACTGAGCATATGACTGATCCTTATCAATGCAAACTAGACAGCTTTGCCATGTTTCTGAGTAGTACTTTACTTCTCTTATCTGGCATCAAGGAAATTAAAAAAGTGCGGTCCTAACTCAACAACTTAACTCTGTCTGTAAGTGATGTAATAATAATTTACCAAATTGTGATTTTATTTTACTTCAAAATACAGTTTACACAAACACCTAGAGATACTACAAAATGTTAAACTAAATTCTCCAGCTTTTTAGCTTCATGTCATTATAAGCTTAAGCTTTAAAAACATCAAAGAAAGATAATGTAAAACAAGATTTAAAAAATATTTTTATATAGTTTTGGGGACATTTTATAATAATTTCTTTTCTGTTTCAAGCTATGTACATTTCAAAAAAAAGTACAGTGATTGGGTTAATAATTACAGTAAAATCTAACCTCAGTTTTTGATATGTCAGATAAAATAGCATGCTATGTTTTAATCTAAAACTCAGAAAAAATATGAAAACTTTTAAAGCTGAAGTTTATTTCATTGCTTAACTGAAGCTTTAAGTTTTTCATAAAAACATAAATTTTCACTTCAGAGAAACCCTTCGAAAGAATTATTTTATTCAAACATACGAAGTGACTGCCTATTGCTGTGTATGCTATCATAATAACATTGTAAACGCAATAATAAGATAACTTCATAATGCCGTTATGAAATCAGCCAGGTACATAATCTACTTTCCTATCTATATCAAGAGGATAACTAGTGAATTAAACATCTAAAAAGCAGGTAAGCAGAATTATAATTGCTTTGATTGCAATTTGGAAAAATGAAAAGAATAGGGCAGACCCCAACATTTCTGCATGCAATTCTTTTAATTTTTTAACCATCAAATGCTATTAAGCCATTGGTTCTATTTCCTATCCTTCCGTGACATGTTGTCCTAGAGCCTCACGTTGTCACATTAGTTTGGAGAAAAACAGCCAACTACCAATTCAAGAAAAGCATTTCCTACAGCGCCAAGATGTTTTCTCATTTAAGTATTGACCTGATCTGCCCCTGCCTCGCACGCTGACAGAATCAGACCAGAAGGTGATGTGACTGCTGGCTACAAAAAGCGCGATGCATGAAGGCAAGCTTGCAAGCCCATAGCCCCTTGCTGTGTAGGTCTACTTGAATTAACTTCTGGTGTGTTTTAGATGTTCACTTCTGGTTGGATGTTTTTTGCATTTGCATTTACGCAGTTTTAACTAGAAAAAAAAAGTTGCTTAATATGCATGCATACCACAAACAACGTGCACATTCTAGTCCCATTCAAAATTGAACAGGAAGTGTTTTATTATATTTTCCTAAAATATTTTAATTTCATCAGATTAATCCACACAGAAGATACTTCAAAAAGATAACACAAAGCTCTAGGCAAAAAATAATCTTGAAACAAGGATTCAACAACAACCCTCTCAGCCAACATCTACCAGCCTGGTACAACACAGACATCTCCTCACAGCACTTGAACCACTCAGAAAACTTGCTCTTCTCAAGGAAAAAACAGATCATTCTCTCTCACTCCTTTAAGACACGAAAACAAGTCTGGAGTTTTACACACCTGATTGTCTGAGAGCACTTACCATGAAAAGCTGGACAGAGCATAACTGGGACTTTGGCAGTTACTTCTGCTGTAGGCATTGCCATTTTGACTGACAGACAGTCAAAAGATACTTGAGCTAGAGGCTCAGAGGAGGACTGATTAGTATAATTATGACATAATTTAGGCTCCATTAAGTCAGGAGTTCTTTAATGGAGGGAAATAAACTGATTATGCCTTTAAAGAACATCTGGAGATAAAAAAGTGAGAGGAGCTGGATTTCTCGTTCCTATAAACACAACAAACATGGCAGCGCATAGGCCTAAGAATTAGTTAAGAAGAGGACTTGATTTTAAGGTGAAAATCCAAACTTCCTGGAAAAAAAATCAGTCTCTCAAAATATTGTATTTAAAAGTACGAAAACTATATTGACAAACGGTCTCGGTGAATTAACCTCGCCAAGTGATTTGGGTTGCTGTAGTGGAATTGCACACGTTGCATGATTCCACCATTACCTTGCATCATTTGAAGCAAGAACACGATTTCCTCACTGAGTTCCTCATCAAACGAACCCCACTTACAATGTCAGAGCAGGGACTGGATGACGTTGGAAGAGACCCCCTGGAAGTCATCTTGCCCAACCTCCCCCACTTAAGCAGGGCTACCTACAGCCAGTTGCCCAGCATGATGTCCAGGCAGCTTCCGAATGTCTCCAAGGATGGAGGCGCCACAGCCTCTCTGTTCCAGTGTTTGACAACCCTCACAGTAAAAATTGCTTCCTGACACTCAGACGGAGGATCCTGTGCCCAATGTCTCTTGTCCTGGCCCCGAGTGCCACTGAAAAGTGCCTTACTCCAGTTTCTTTACATTTCCCCTTCAGGTATTTTTATACATCGATGAGATCCACCTCTGAGGCTTCTCCTTCTGGGCTATGAAGTCCTGGCTCTCTCAGCCTTTCCTTATAGCAGGTGTGCTCGAGTGCCTTCACCACCACTGGCCCTCCACTGGACTCTCCAGTACATCCTCATCTCTTGTGTTCTGGGGGTCACAGGACTGGATGCATTGCTCCAGTCCTGCTGAATCAAGCGGATGGATCACCTCTCTTGACCTGCAGGCAGTACCTTGCCTGATGCAGCCAAGAACACTGCTCGCCTTCTCTGCAGCAAGGGCACGCTGCTGACTTAGGTTCAATGTGGTGTCCACCAGAACCCCTGGGGCCTCTTCTGCAAAGCTGTTTTCCAGCCACTCAGCCCCAGCATATACTGGTGGTGGTGGGGTTATTCTTACAAAATACTTTCTTTGGGACTGCCTGTCCAAGACAACCCCAGTAAATCGGGATGTATGCACCTCATGATTTTCCTTTCTATTATATAAGCAACATTTTGAGGTGTTGCTACATGTGAGCCAATGCAGATTTGAGGTTCAGGTTGGAAATGAGGAGATGTTTCTTCTCAGAAAGAGTGGCCAGGCATTGGAGTCACCATCCCTGGGGGTGTTCCAGAAAAGGTTGGACGTGGTGCTTAGGGACATGGGTTAATGGGTGATATTGGTAGTAGGGTGATGGTTGGATCAGATGATCTTGGACGTCTTTTCCAACCCTAATGATTCTGTGATAACCGTAATATGGATTTTACTCCTGTTTTCTTCCAGTAATGTTATTCAAGGATACAAAGCGGGATAACCAGACTTCTTCAAAAACTATGACTGTTGAAATAATTTAGGGTTTCTATTTCCACAAATAAATAAACAACAGAGATCCCTTCTAGAAAGGAAGTTCTGGACTACCCAGAGCTCAGCTGTGTCCAAAGAATTCTTCACCAGGACACGCTGAAGCACAATTTTCCTCCATCACATTGGTAATGCAAAAGAACAGAAGAGGTTGCACATGTAATGGATAACTAAGAAAAGTTCTCCTGGTGCCACAGCGGTGGTATTCATTCAGTTACATTCCACGGCATCCAAAACATACAACCAGTTGTGAAATTCCTGGTAAAAATGCATAGATCTCCTGCCAAACCAACCGACAGAATTCTATATGATAATTTTTGTAGCTGCACATAGTATCTGCTGCTCAACATTTGTGCTTGATTGTTATCTGGGGCTAGGTCAGAGCTACATAACATTTATTCCAGGCAGGAACAAGACAATAAGCCTGATAGCAAATACCCTAGCTTTCAATTACTTCAATTATTTACTGAGGTTTTTGAGAACTAGGACAGATCTTAGGGTGTCAGTCTACTGGAAGATTAGAAATGAAGGAAATAAAATAACTTCCCTCTGCATTACAAACCCTCTAGCGGCAGGTGTCCCTGTCCATGGCAGGAGCCCTGGATACAGGTGATCTCTGAGGTCCCTCTAACTCAAACCACTCTATGATTCTGGGATACACTGTTATGTTTTGTAAGAAAAAGAGCAAAAAAGTTTCCATTTCTCCTTTCATAGGGTTTTCTCGTGATATGCATCAAATGAAAAGGGCGCAAACAGGGGGAGAACAATACAAGGAGGCAGTGGAAATACACAGCATCTTCACAGAAATCCAACAGATAGGTATCCAAAGTGATAACAATGCATAATTAACAAAAAGAGGATGAAGAAAAGACCTGAGGCATCATTCAAAACTAGAACGTGACTAATCACTGCGCTGATAGGATTTCTGTCTGCAAACCACAGCTGAGAGCCATGGAGGAAGCCTGGACCTGGCTCCAGGAGGGCATTTACTGGTAGCAGACCAAGACAGCAGCTGCCAGAACCCAGCTTCTTAGGCAGTGACAGCTGGACTAACTTTGAGAGCAACAATAGATGGAAAAATCTGCTTCAAACTGAGCTGGTGGACAGCACCAACACCAGGGAGCAGACGTGATTGCTGAGGTTTTGATTCCCACCAAAACTTCAGAAATGTTGATATTAGAGGAAAAATAAATAAATATAAAAGGTTATTTTGCCTTGGAATCCAAGGGTAAGGTGACAGAATCTCAAGCAGGATAATCTTCTGTAGATTGAGGCAAATTATTAGATATAAGAAGGTGACAGTGTTCCCAGAAAGACCACGTTTCAGAGTGGCCAGAGTTCTGGTTACTTCTTGTTCTTTAGGAAACGGAGTCCAAGAGAATTCCTACAATAGCTCACAGCAACAAATAAGAAAAACTGTATTAACGAAAGCTGTGGTTTGGAAACTTAACTATTTTGCTAAAAAAAAAAAAAAAAAAACCACAGTGAAATTCCCTCTCTTTCTGTCAGAACACAGAGAAGAGCTTGCCATTCATTCAGCCTGTCTTAGGTATACATCTGCTTTGTGTAAGCATGCAACCCCTATGGTCTTGAACACAAAGAGCCATGGGGGGGGGGGGGGGACGGACACAAAAACAGATATTTTTAACCAAACCAAAAAGACAGTGCTGAAGATAGTGCCAATTACCTTCTCCTCCGTCTCTAACAGAGAATCTGGTAGTTTCTGGTAACAGAACTTGTTGTAGCAAAAAATTTCAGCATTTTTTAGAGATCAGCACAAATTCAAGAGGTTTTTTTTTGCATGAGATGTGCTGGCATTAGTAAAAAAAATCCAAATGTAACACAGGCATCTAAATGAAGTCCCAGTTTACTAGCGACAGAAGTTCTAGGAAGAATGCACAACGGCACTACTATTTGCCAGTTAACTGATGTGATGGATGTTACACAAGGAAGAGAGGGGTATCTCTTCCTCAGTCCTCCTAATTTATGCCTCTGTTTTGTCAGAAATGCTGTTCCTTTTCTTCCTTCAAAATTGTACAACCTGGATGTTTGCAGAGATGTTTTGCAACAGTGTAGAGATAACTACATGAAAGGATAGACTCACAGAGCAGTGCTTTGTTCAAAGTGAATAACAGATGCCATGGAAAGCAAAATCTGCATTTTGTTAAGCCTATTAAAAGCCTCCAAAAGAAATACTGACTTGATCTTAGGCTTTGCTTTTTCTTTTAATCAATTCCAAGTAAAAAGTTAACTCCCGGTAAAATTCCAATACCACAAAGCTCACAAAAATGTCACAGTCATAAAGGGAAGAAAAGAAAAAGGAAGAAGAGGAAGAGTCTAAAAGTTTGCTTGGAGCACACCAGCATACAGAGTAGCCCTGGTAATATCAAAGACTCTTGCCAGCAGACAGTCATTTAAAAAGGTGGATGAGTTCAGAATTCCCAATTTTCTCACCTTCCATGAGAGAAAGCAAAGTACAGAAACACACTTCAGCTATCCCAGACAACTGAGGAGCCTCAACATGAGCATCACGTTACACTATGCCCCAAGGGGACATCTTCTGAAATCCTTATACAGATCAGGATTAAGTATGATCCCTCTAGATTCTCGCAGACGAGGGAAGGACGATGCATGTGAAATAACTTGTTATTCTCTAAATGACTACAGTTATGAAGAGAGAACAAAGATCTAACTTGAAGACATTGTTTCTTGCTCCTCTACTGTAAAGCACACCAACGTACAACTCACAAGCTAGCTTTGTTGTTTATGAAATCCTACAGAAGACATTGTTTAAATCAGTAACTTTGCAGGGGTTATTCCCGTGCCTTCCAAAATGACGATCTCCTCCATACACACAGCCCAGGCTGGAGAGGAGATCTCATCCTCTGCAAACACAGTAGACATTCATCAGGTTATGCTGCAGGCAATGGACAGCGCTATCAAAGTAAGGCAGCTGAGATTTCATGGAGACAATTTACTCCCTCATGTAAAAAGCCTTCAGGAAAGTCTCAGCTACCAGCATTCTCTAAAGGTGCAAACCTCCAGAGTACGTCTACAGCTGGGTGACGTCTTCCACAAGTGTCCACACACACGCAAGAATCAACAACAAAAAGAAGTGCTAATGCACAAGAGAAGGGACAGAAATTAAAAAAAAAAAAAAAAAAACCACTCAGAGATAAAAACGAAAAGATCACCAGAAGCAAGAAAAGTTCTCTTAGAAATAGGTCGCAGCTGAATGACTGAGATTGTTCAATTCAAATAAAACCAGAAAAACAGACGAGGCCCTAAATGATCCTAATTCCTCTCTTCTAATACAAAAGACTGTTCAATAGAACTAAAACACAAAACACGGAAAGAAAGCTCTCCTCTTCAAGGTACACAGTGAACTCACAGGGTTAAACCAAAGCTAGAGGTGAAATTGTAATCGAAATTGAGATGAGACATTTATACTGGAAATAAATTACATCTAAACATCTAATCAAAAATCTTACACCAGGTTTATAGATTTTTGTTTAATAAAAATACTTTAAAGTCCTCAGCAGATAGAAGCCAATCTAACTGCCAGAGCTAGACAGAAATTTTCCCCAGAACAATATTGTCTAGCTGTCCATTCATCTAATTTGACTGTCTACTATTAAAGATAAGGACTGGTCTCTGGCTTAAGAATTGCAATTCCTCTCTTCCTGACTGCTGCTTAAAATCAGAATGTCATTCAGTGCATGCTAATGATACAGAAGTTCTCATAACGAGGAGTACTAATAATACCACCATGAAGCATGCAATCTATCCTGCTCTGTCTTCGTAGCTACACAGCTATGCTCACTGAAGTTTGATTCTCTAAATACCCAAGTTTTTCAGACATCAGACCTGCTTTCACAAATGCGATTCTACACTTGCAAAAAGACTATCAAACCTCCAGTCGCTTCTGCTAAAACAGCAGAAGTGTCTCAGCATTATGACGGTACTTGCTGAGCACATTAAAACACGACACATTATTTTTTTCTGATATGATAATTGAATTTAAGTAATGTTGATTGTTGTATTATATAATCCCACTTTTGTATCCATTTTATGGTATTTTAAAAAAAGCAATACTTTTCTGCAACAATTGTTTCAAAGATTGAGAACTAATGTGTTTTGGTACCCAAGTTTAGGCAAGAAAAGTACGCGATGTTGACTTTTAAGTGGTACAATGTTGCTTTTAGATAAAGTCAAGAGAAACACACTTCACTGACTGCAAGGCTAATCTTACTATCAGAATTAGCCACGCAGCTTTTAAACTGAATATTCTTCTTTAAGCACACAAGCATTTCTGCAGAGCTTTTGCATTTATGAGTTGTGCAATTCTAACCGCATAAAACCACTTCAACATATTTACAATTATTTTTCAACTTCAGTACAAGTCAAAGCAGGAGAAACTCCAGCATGCTGGATTCCATACAAACCAAAGTACATCCCCTAAAAGCATCAGATAAGGTCATCGTAACGTTCTCTCTGATTTTCTCTCTCTTGACAGATTTTCTTAGTTTTAGTACTAATCTGAGTAACGAGCTCGGTCACATTTTTGGCCAGATATGGCATGCTGCATCAAAATGCAGGGAGATGAGGTGGCAGGGAGGGAGGGAAAAACTGTTACCAGAGGATACCAGTCCCTCCTTGGGGCTGAAACCACACCAGTCTCACAGCAAGTCCTGCTGAAATAACCAGGACTACCCAGAGGCACCTTGGAGACACAGAATTAAAATATTACACCACGGCAACCTCGGATCTTAGATTATAGCTGCTACTCCCTTAGCACGATGGAAGTCGTGCCCCTGGATTTCCCATACCTGACACCACAAATGGCTAACAGCACTTTAGAAATACATTTTCCTGGATTAAGAGAACATTGAAGCATTAAAAGATGCAAACAGCACTGATTCAAACTCCTGATTCAACACCCAACACTCAAGCAGAGCTGTCTGTGATGGTGCACTGTCTTCCCAGCTTTTTCTTCTCATTTTTAAAAAGCACCGAGAAGAAATGCACTATAGACTTGACAGCCCTGTAGGGGACATTCACAGCCATACTTCAAAAGTACTTAAAGTCCTTCGTGAGGGTTTAAAACAAGAAAAAAGCGGCTGTGATGGCCGATTTCTGGTGTGCACTGAACGAAGGACCCGGCATCTGCTCTGCCCTCTGCGCGCCGTACCTGTTACTTATGAGTGACACACAGAGAAGGCACGGCTCGGAGCGCTGAGCCCCGAAAAAAAACAAATTCCGTGCTGTAAGTGACTGACCAAATCCCAAATCGGCTGCTTCCAACTCTCCCGCACAGGACAAGCAGAGACCCGAACTGGCGATCCCCCCGCACTGACACCTACCGGGGGCAGCGCCCGCATGACTCAGGCTCGCAGCCGCCCTTCACGCTCCCGGGCAGCCCCCGCCGACCCCTCGGCACCACTGGGGCCACGACGCGCTCCGGGACCCACGGGAAGAGACCCCGGGGGGCTTCTCTCGGCTTCATCCTGCCGTCGTTCTGATGCCCTTTAGCTAACCAACTTCGGCAGCCGGTCCCTCTGCCTCGCACGGCCGGGCCCCCCCTCACCTCCTTCCTCCTCCTCCTCCTCCTCCTCCTCCTCGCCCCCCCGCCGCCCCGGGAGCCCCGGCCGGGCGGTACCTGATGATGTCGTCCTGGTGCCCCAGGTAGAATTTCTGCCGGTGCTCGCGGGGGCTGTAGACGACGCCGACCCCCGCCACGAAGTAGACGATCTCCTTGGCCGCCGTGTAGTACAGGTTGTTGCGGCACTGGTGGCCCCGGTAACCGTAGACCCACTCCAGCCGCAGGTGGCAGCCGGGCGCGCTGCGGTCAGCCATGGCCCCGCCGGGCACGCCCCGGCGCCCCCCCGGGCTCGGCTCGCCTCGGCCGTCCCTGCCTTAATCCCTGGCGGCCGACATGGAGGCCCGCCGCCGCCGCTCGTCCGCAGCCGCCGCCTCACAGAGGGCGCCGCCGCCGCCCGAGCCCGCCCCGCCGCCTGCCGCCGCCTGACATGGCTGCAGCGCGGCACGCGCCCACGGGGCGCCGCGCGAGCCGGCCCCCCCCGCCGCGACCCGGCCTCGCAGTGCGCCTGCGTGGGGACAGCGCCGCCAGGCGGCAGAGAGGCGAGGGGAGGGTGGGGAGGGAGGGGGCAGTGCCTGAGGAGATGGCGGCTTGAGGAGAGGCTGAGCGGCTGCCGGGCAGGGGGAGGAACGAAGGCGCTTCCCCATCGCACCTTCTTGGTTCTTTTTTATCTTTTCCTAAGCTTTCTATCTAGTTTTAATTTTTTTTTTTTTTTTTTTTCTGACTTGGTGCCCCTCAGCCTACCACAGCTACCTCATCATGTTCCCGCCACTCACCCAGCACACTGGCTGAATACTTAGAAAAGGTCAACCATAATATTTAAGGGCAAATGTTTAACCCCTTAACCCCATGCCTCATGCACCACACAGAAGTCACACCCGCATCTGTGTACATTCCCGCCAAGTCACATTCTGCCTTCTGTGAAAGAAGAGCACCCAACTTTTCAGCCTTGGCTCTCAAAGTCACAGGAAGGTTGTAAAGCCATTCTTTAGACAGGAAAATTGCCATTTTTTACATGGGAAAGTTGCCATTTTTTACACAGGAAAGCTGCCATTTCCCAACGTTACAGATGGGAGCAACTTCTTGGTGTTGCATCAGGCACTCGTGAGGGAACCCCCTCACCACTTCCAAAATGTTGGTCAGGAGAACATGCTCCCTCACAGCTTTGTCAGCCAGTAGGGATCTTAGCTACCTAAATGTGCTTTACATGAGAATACACAAAATTTTGCACTCTAAAGTTGGATACCAGTTCTAAAAATTCCCAGATAACCAGCCTGGTTTGACAATGGAAAACAAACCCAATCATTTTCCTGTTACTTTCAGCATAGATTTGACTTCCCAGGTGTTTACCAGTTGTCTGGATTTATTTCTAAATCTCCATTTCTTCTACTTCTATTCCTCTTGTATTATTTCATTAGTCATATCGACATTTCTTCCACAAAAATTTCTGACTAGTTACTGCATGTTGGAGACATTTTTCTGTCCTACATTATTTCTGGTTTAATTAGCAGGAGTTTTTCTAACCTTTTATTTTTTTAATCTTTTTGAGTAAATCTAATATTCTTTTCATTGTTTAAAAAAAAAAAAAAAAAAAAAAAACATGTAAAAATATGCATATAAGCATTCTAATCGCTTAGCTAACATATTTTCAGCCTAGACCACCAAGAGCACTGACAATGAGGATTATGACACCAGGATCAGATGCAGCTTTCAATCCCACATGTTCACTGAAATCAACACAACATATATATAACAGAAGTCTGCAGAAAGATTCGTGCAAAACCTAAAACAACTCAAACATACAGCCAAGAAAACTCCCCCTTCCATGAAAAGTTTACATCTTTTGAAAGAAAGAGGCTTTTATTTCTAATCAAGACAAAAAGCCATATGCATTCACCAACAGATAAAGCAAATGTTACTTCCACAAAAGCAGTCCTTTTCCCTTCTATTTGCCATCCAGACAGAGTGCCATGGAACTTGGGTAGCCCCAGTTTCACAGGATTCCCCAAGATGGGGGACTAGGCAGGGAAACAGGCTGGAAAATTCCCAACTAGCTCCTCTCAGAAGTAAAAAAATGTACTGTTATTTCTAATCTGATGCTAACTTTGTGCAGCTGTTCTGTATTGCTGTCCCAGCTCTCTTGATGGGAGAGGTGGTTACAGAAAAAGTCCATAACAACCAGGGTTTGTCTCTTTCTGAAAATAACATGGAAAATAAATGAACACAGGCTTTAAATAATAATAATAATAATAAATTGTTGCATTGTTTCCCCTTAAATTCCACAGAATGTTTTGAATGTCAATACACACTCAGTCAAATTTCTATTAAGATTTTGTGCAGTTCTATAAGGTTACAAGTAAATGGAGGTTAAAAAAGTAAGAAATTGCAACCACAAGACTACTTCATTCATAAGGTGAAGCTGATGAGAAAGTAAGTTTGAAAAGTACAGAGCACACATGGTGACTGAAACAACTTGTTACAAGCTTTTAAATGTTAATTGGTTTCATTATAAGCAGACAAAGGCATCTGATGTATATTTGACTTCTGCATTTGCAAGTGGGAGTATTTTCATGCTGTGAATTGAGAATATATTAATTTTCTCCTTCCTGCTGGCTGATTGCATATTTAAATGTGAATGGACAAAAATATGTACGTATTGTCTCTATACTTTCTGCTACTTTATATAAATATAAACTTTTGGTGGCTTATTAAAGTGAAACTGTAGACCGCTTGAGATCAATACTAATTGTGTGGTATTAACTTCAGTGGAGCTAACATTTTAATCTTTGTGTCTTATTCATGACTCAAATTGGAGCAAGAGAATATCTGGTTATTTAGTGAAAGTGAAAAGGCTGCTTTCAGCCACACATTGCAAAACACTGTTACTGACTGAAATCAAAAAGAGAAAACAGCAATCAGGAAGAAACTTTAATATTTAATGGCAATGGCTACTAACTGTTGGCTTTAATATATAATGGTAGTGGCTACTAACTGTTACCTAAAAACAAAGTTGGAAAAACTTGCATGGAAGGAAGGTGGGAGCAGCTGATGTCAAACACCACATAAACAGCCAATATTTCCATCTGGTTATTGCAGAGCTGGCTACCAGCTCTTAGATAAGGAAATGTCTGAGAGAAAATTCCCAGAGATAAACTATTCTTGGTCATAGTTTGCTAACCTCATGCCTGCACGTAAGGGATGCGAGTGCAGTTTTACACACCCACCGTCTGGTTTCGCCAGGAACAAGCAGCAGCATAGCCTCCCGAGTCCTTCCTCTCGCTGAGCTCTGCCTAGCTCACCTCCAGCACAGCCAGCCCCCGGGGCACCCAGCAGCCTGCCCATCTCGCCCCGGTCCCCCCGGTGTTGTCCGCGGTGCTGAGCGGCGCTGTCCGCGGTGCTGAGCCGGGCCCGCCGCCGGGGGCACAGGTTCCAGCGGGCAGAGGGGGAACCGAATGACTTCTGGGGCAAAGAAGGCATTTTATGTTTCCATCAAGGTATTTTGTAAGCGAAACAAAGTGTGTAGCTTCCTCTGACTGGTGTCATCTCTTTCCTACGATGTCAGACAAATCACAGCACATTCCATTTTTTAAGTAACAACAAAATGACACACAAACATGTACACACAATGTATATACAGCTGTATGTATACAGTGACACAAGTGCATCACTTCTCCAAATAAAATTAATAACTGGCATTTCAACATCTCACAACACCTATTTATACAAAGATGTACTTCTTAGAACAGTGTAAACATATTTACAATGTATCTCATTCCACTAAATGGAACAAGGTTTAAAGAAGTGATTTCTTAAACAAATGTTCTTGGAACAGCTAATTCCAGAGTACACAAAATTAGGGATTATTCTCTGTTAAGCCCTAAGTAATACAGAGTAGCTGGTTCAAGTAGTAATTATAAAATATGAGACAGATGAGAAACAGTGACAACATTAATTTCAACATCCTTGGGGATAAAATGGTCTCCGTCTGTTATGGAAACACAAAATAAGATTTTGCAAAACTAAGGAACCTGTTTAAGAGGAAAAGTCCTTAAGAACTCCGATGAGAATTACCTGCTACCACTTAATAGCACTGAGGCATAAACTAAGGATCACTAAGGTCTGTTTACTACTGGATATAAGTAATAAGGCAAGAAAAAAGGCAAGAAAAAAAGGCAGTATGGTGAAGTTTAAAAAAATGAATTAACTCTCCTCCAGAAAATGGAAAATTTAACATGAGACTTTATACCATATACTTATACACAAGATGCAAGTTGTTAGAGACTTTTAAAGGATTAAGGCATATTACTAAATTAACAAGACATATGATACATGTATATATATATATATGGAGCAGAAAGCCTTGAAAATGATCAGCAGGTGCATCATCATGAAGCAAAGCAACCAATTAAGGATAAGAAAATGGCACAGAAAAATAGTGATTGATTTCTTCACATATCTCCTCAACACAGAAGATTCTAGGCAATACAGGCTGGGAGCAAATACAAGGAATAGTCACAGATGGAGATACTATTACAACAATGTGCTGGAAAATGGCAAACTGAAGAGCAACAAGTCCTGAGTATGTAATACTGTGCCTCTAAGAACTCTATCAATTTCAAAATGTTGAAGGTGACCTGCTCCAAAGAGAAAAACCCAGTTGCTCTTTAAAACCATGTCCTATATTGAAGCATTATCCAACACTGTAGCCATTTTCAAGGCGAGTTCTATTATAAAGTTGGTAACTCTGAATGTATGTGTTTTCTTTTGGTACTGACTGATCAAACAGATACAATGGCTGGAATGAAAAGAGAACAGTTACATGTGTATGAAAGTAAATAATATGGACATTAATTTTTCTTGTTTCTGCAAAGGTAAATTGCATTTTGATAACCATAGGAACTCTGTTCATTTAGTAGACATCCATTCCAGGCACTGGAACAAATAGACACTCTACTGAAAAGACAATGAGCATGTAATTATCACTACACAGACAGCAACCAGGGTTGCATTACATTTATTCACGGAAATTTGATTTAGAAATGACCTCACATAATGGTTTCCTAGGATAGGGCAGCTAAAGGGAGAGGCAAGATACAAGCATCATTGAAATTAAATTCATCCATCATTAGGATAGAAGGCAACAACTTCTTCTGGACATTCTACAGCATAAATAAATCTGTTTAGGAAGTGACAGGAAATGACGCAAATACAAGTAACAATCAGTAAACAACACCATCTGAAACTGCCAAGGAAACATGACTGTTGAAAACTGTGCCAGCTCCCTTAGCCTTGACATTAGTACAAGATTTGTTTTAGGGCTGGGCCTCTCCCGTAATCTGAAGATGAAATCCCCGCTCTTCTGAAAGAAAGACAGAAAGAAAAAAGGGTTTCTACCATGATTTAAATGGCAGAAATCTCAGCCTAAGATTTTCCATCACGACATGTGTTTTTTTTTCCCCACATAAAATGCAAACTGCTACATTTATTTACAGATTTTAAGTTTTTTCAGTGAAATGATGTTTAATATTAGCCTCAGAAGTTAGGCATCATCACTTGTATTCTTTCTTAAAATATCTATCACAAACTTTAAAAACTGCCCCCAAAATCTATGGCAGCACATGGGATCAGCTCACCCCAAAAATTCCTTTTTAGTCTATAAACAATGAAGAAAGTACTATGTTTCAGACTGCCAAAAATCTGACGCCAGAATGCATTCTGAAGCCACTCAGTGGAGCACTCAGTTTTTTTCAGCGATGACATTGTGTTTTCACAATATGGCTCTACACACCACACACATTTGGATTTAAATAGTTTTTTCAGCTTGCATTTTATGCACAATCATATGCGTACTGAAGCAATTCATCTAGGTGATTTGAAGAACTTGTATCAGGCACCAGCACTTGATAATAACAGATGACAACCTAAACAGGCTTAAATTAAGTGCATAAAGAGAGGCTGACTAAATCCCAATGCGTTTTCTATCAATAGGCTTCTGATGGAAATCTGTTTCTGAACTCTCAGCATGAATTGATTTCAACTGTTGACTGAACTAAATATAGAATGCATTTCATTTTAAATTCTACTTATGTGACAGCCATCTCTGGCTGCATCTTATATGATCTAAAACAATGGGAAGAAAAACCTTGCTTGCTTGCAGCACTAATTTTTTTACCCCTTTTTAGTTTATTTCTTTACACTTAGGATGGAGTAAGGTGATCAACCCCATAGTATGTGGTTAATATTTTGTGGGGGAAGGATCAATATTTCAGCTGGCTGATGCAAAGTATTAGATTAAAAACTGTCAGGCCAAAATGACATCTTCTTACACAACAGTTGACAAGGTTTTGAAAAAATAATGCCTATTTTGCAAAAGCTCTCAAAATGCTTAGCTCTCAAGGGAATCATGAAAGAGCTTTGTTTTAAATCAAAATCAACATACAATAATTAAGAGTTATCAAATATGACACAATTTACCACGGAGCATATAAATATTCAAAAGAAGAGAAGGAAGTGAAATATTTAACCATTAGAAAATGGCAGTGTTAACTTTTGTAAAGCTGAGAAACTTATAAAATAGTGTAGCATTATTAATCCAGTACTGGAATGCAAACCCTGAAGTAACTCATTTCATTGTACGACTCCACACTATCAGATTTGACTAAGCACTCGAACAGACTGGTTAAAGACTGGAACAGGTGGCCCAAAGAGGCTGTGAATTCCCCATCCTCAGAGCTTCTCTCATCTTGGCTTGACAAGGCCTTGAGCAACCTCATGCAACTGTGAGGTTAAGCCTGTTTTGAACTAGACAGCTCCCAAAGACCCATTCCAACTTAAACCATACTGTGATTCAGATACTAAGTCCTGTAGGTTGGTTCCCTGCAGTCATACCACCTGACTGAAGTAAAGTAAGCTTATTTTAAGGACAGCAAATACTTCATTTTAAAGTGATTCTAATTGTAAAAGAAAATATATGAGAGAGATTACTACATGACATAGCTTTTTACTCTAACTTACTGTGCACAAGCTGCTATATATAAAATACCCCACCTATTTGCCACATTTTCCTCTAAAAAGGATAAATAAATAACAAAAAAGACTAACACTCCTAAAAGGAAGAAATTGGATTCGTAGGGTACATACATCATTTTTTATAGGAACAAACAAGTATATAACAAATGCTGCTGCTGGAATGGTGTTGTGATTAATACAGCAGACCAAGTGCTACCTTTTATATATACATACATGTATGTACATGTATCTGTATGAGCAAACCCATTTACATCAAGCTTCTCAGATAAGACTATTAACTCATTACTCCAAGGGCTCCTACTTTGATCTTCAGGATTCACTGCAAATAGGATTGTACTGTAGGTGCTCACGTTTTAAACCTGAAAAGAAAGGAGTCAAGCCTAGTTATTTTTAAGCTGAGCATCCCGTCATCAGAGGATCCTTTGCAAATTTTGCAACCTATATTTAAATGCAAATGACATAGCAGCCTTTTTCATAGGCCACTGTTTCTTTTTCTTTTTTTATAGTTGTGTATATATATATATATATATGTATACATATATACATATAAGTATATATATGTTTCATTTTTTTCTTTTTTTTTATAGCTGCATTGATTCCTGCTAGTTGTGGTGAACAACAATCTATATTCAGCAGAGCATACAGAGTGTCTGCCTCAAACAAGAAATAGTGCCTCACATGAAACACTAAAGATAAAAAGGAAGGTAACTGTCTCGCTTGAAAAGCATCCTGTTCCTGCTGTACACTAAAGGCTGTGCAGATTTGATCACAGAGATTGTATTCAGTCCACGCATAAGTAGAACAGAGTAGATCTAAGGTCACATGAAGGTTAATGGCTTGGGACCTGAACAGTGCTGCCACCTAAATTCTGTTATCAGCTGCTGGATGATCTCTATTCAGCTAGACCATGGTAACCATGGTTATGATATCACGTATGATCAGCAGGAAGCAGCAGTATTCTTACCAATGACAGCAAGAGCTGCTATTGATGGATAATGTTGTACTGGCTGGTCACAGAACGGAACCTCTCACTGCTACTGCAAATTACTTCCCCTGATGCTGAATCTGAGCCTCAGCACAGAGCTCTGCTCTTCACATAACTTCATTTGCAGGACCTCTCGCCATTTCCTAGGATCCGTAACACATGGGTACTACAAGCAAGCATTATATGAACTCGAATTCAGGTGGCAAGGTCCTTGCTGAAAAGAGCACTTGAAGAAGGAACTTCCTTTCTGCTCTTCTGCCACAAGTACATACCTTCCCATAAAGCAGGCCTCATCTATAATCCTGTTTGGGTTTACTCAAAGCACACAAGGCAAAACTTGCTCTCTACAACCTGTTGTTCTCAATTCTTCCAGTACCCAATGTATCCGAATCATTAGAATGAACCCTTTTCGCACGTATTCTTTCGTGATGCCAACTCTTATTTGAAGGCAAGTCAGATTGTTCCTAGCTGAGGCAATCTGCAGGCAGATGTGTGGTGACATCAATGTTCCTTCTCAAACCCTTGTTAATTGTACTGAACTGCCAATTACATATTTCTTCTGTATTCTTATGTCTGGAGAGAAATGAGTAACTGTCAGAAGCCAAAGACTGAACCTGTATGACTTAGCTATTGTCTGAGGGATACAGGATGCTTCACCACAGAAGTTTCACTAGAAACCAACAGAATTTTGGAAACAACATTTTTCCTGCTTTTATCATAAGAATGTGAATTCATGATGAGTTACTAGACCTGAGAATTAGCATTAGAAACAAATATGACTGCTTGGTGCACAGAAGACTTGGAAAGGCAAAGTCACTCTATAGCTTCCATGTTTTTAGAATGAAATGGATCTTAGCTATTGGTGGGCCCTGTTCTACTCTTCTATATGCACTTTCTAAGAGGCTATTTCATGTACCTTGTACTCCTAGTTTAGAATGTTAAGAGACTTATGCAGAACAGTCATAAGAACATTTTCAAAATACAAAGCATTTGGGGCATACCAATAGTTTATTCTGTAGGAGTATATAAAGGACAAAAACATTAAATTCATCTATCCTTTCAGAGCAGGTTTTCAGTATCAGTTTAAAGAGCAGCTGTTCGAAGGAAGAAAAAAAATGTATTAAAATAAAAAGGGGAAAATAGGAGGCACATTTGAACCTCCAAGCAACGTTTGATTTTGACAAGTAATTGAAAAATAAATTGAAACATAACTGAAATCCAGTACACAAAATATATAGGTCAAAAAAACCTAAGTTTTCTAAAAAGCAATTTAAAAAGTTCATGTGTTTTATGAATAAAGATGAATAATAACAGATTCCTGATATTTAGTAGAGATTCCTAATATTTTCATTTAGAAATTATTACAATAATATTTTTTATTGTAGCCTGTTTCAGGGACATCCAGTGTTCAAGTAAAAAATAACCCATAGACAGAAGGGGAATTAAACTGTCCCTTACCTCTGATTCCTGAATTTTCTGTTCTTTGACACGGTTCAAATAAGTGAAGCCAAGGTTCAAACAAGCCTTGCAAATAAAATGTGCCAACAAATTACAAAACAATAATAACATCTCAGTAAGCTATAAATAAAGCAAAGCAGCACTACTGAATCTCCTGTCCTTTCACAGAAGATGAGAACAGTCTCTCAAAATGTACTCGCTGAGGTCAAGTCACTTCCAGTACAAAAAAGGCACACAGTTATACAAGACAAGCACATGACATTTTAAATAAATCTTGGATTTCTATAGTTTTATCACATATCTGTCATTGTCCCAAGACAGCATCTGCATCAACACAATGACCATGGAGTAGTTCATTACAGCTGGAGTATTAGAACCACCTTACACACTCCTACTTGAAGTAACTGAAGGGACTAACCGCTAGATTACAAAACTTTAGAAAAACGAATGCAGACAGACCTATATGCTGCCCAATCCAAACAACTTCCACCTTTCATAATGTTACAAATAAGCATGACTCGTAATTTTCAAATGGTGAAATCCATCTTGCACCTAGACAATCTCTCTGTTGATGTTGCTAAACTACCAATTTATTTCCATCAATGTTAAACAGTACATTTGTAATTTGTTTTTCTCCCACAAATCAAGTATATCTGCAATATAATTCCCCAAACCTATTTTGTCCAAGTTTCCACAGGACAAATTTTCCCCATTTTGGGGGAAGAGAGTGTAAAAGCAGCAGATAGCTCTAGCAAGTTACCAAAGCAATGTATTAACCCTTAGCTATAGGAAGGAAACTAAGCAGCTTCCAAACACATGCAAAAGTGTTTTTTCCACGTGCTATGCACGGGTCTGCTAAAAGTGATCATTCCTGAAGTATAATACAGAGATTTATGCACTACTAATTTTACTGAAGCCAAACACTAATTTTCCATAAGCCACTGGACAGCTATTTTGTGGTAACACTTCCCGCTCTCAAATGGGATGGCAGGAATATATTTGAATAAATGGCATCACAGAGGAAATGCTCCAGACCTGAAAACTGCTCCTTAATACCCTGTAGATATTAATGCCAGAGACTGAAATACACCATATTAAAGCTTTGTAAAGGAGGCCCAAACGTTCAGTCTCCCAGGCTGTGAGCATGTGTTTCTACAACAACAACTGCAATTCATTTGTTTGTGACTGAGAGTTATTTCATGCACTGTAGCCTGTGTGAGGAAACTCTTGAGAAGCAGAGCACACTCTCCAGGCTTCTGTCAGCCCAATGAAGAATACAATTTGATGGCAGAGCAATCTTATTTGTAGGCCAGTTGTGCAGCGTATCTACATACAGGGGACATAGGGGCACCTACTTGCTGGCCCATTAGTTGAATTCTTTTCAGATCTAGCATATACAGTTTAAATTATCCACTTTAAAGTCACCAGTGGCTCACTTCATGCATAGAAAGATGTATGCACAAAGGACTGGTGTCCAGCAGCATGTTTGGACATTTGGCCTCAGCTAGTAGCAGCAGCAGCTTGTGACAGACGGAACACTTTTTTATGCCTGCAGAGAAGGTAGGACTGGCACTCAGCACCCAAATAGAGACTACACAAGGAACTGACCTTACCTGAAATGTAGGACAGGTTGAATAATGTGTAATTTTGCCTAAGTGCTCTGCTCATGCAGAAATCTTTCAATATCGGATTGAGTTTTCCTTGCAATGTTTCTCCAGGATCAGGACATCCTTTTTCCACAGTCAGACATTCCAACACTGGAGCCAGCCCAATGAGTAAAGCCACTCGATTTCTCCCTCGTGTGAAAATACCTCCTTTTGTTTTCAAGAATAAAACAGTGCCACAGCTTAGAGCCGATACTCCCAAAGCTTTATGGAGGACAATATTTATTTTATGTCATGTCTGGCCAATATTCACAATCTCTCTGAACAGCACATCATGCTATGTCTAAGCATGAAATACATGCTGAAGGATTTGCCACCTTAAAAGAA
Organism: Netta rufina; assembly: GCF_964035555.1. Classification (NCBI taxonomy): domain Eukaryota; kingdom Metazoa; phylum Chordata; class Aves; order Anseriformes; family Anatidae; genus Netta; species Netta rufina. The sequence goes on from NC_140128.1 coordinate 47,341,603, forward strand.
TTTATAGCAAAATTGGATCCTTAGGCCCCAATAGTCACTCAACCACAGTACTACAACTGCGTAGCAGTATCACAGCAGATGGTCTGACAAGAAGAAAAATACTGCTCACCCTCCTGACTGACCCGAGGTATAGCGCAAGTATCCTTGTGCAAGTCTCCTACATATTTTACAGGAATGCAGCACATACTGTCTCCCACAACAACTTAAAAATAGAGAAGGGACAGACACTGTTGTGCTGCTTCCTTTCCACTTTTCACTGGGAATGTCACAGGTCCCAGGAAAGACTTCACTCAGAACACTGCTTCCCAGTGCACTGTCCATCGGACAACCAAAAGCCAGCTGTCCTTAGCTGCTACTTCAGTTCAAGTCATTTGTTCCCATATTAGAACAAACAATAATGATGGACTGGCACTTCTATTTCTGCATCTTCCACTTCACGTTGATCTTACTAGCCCAGACATCCATTTCAAGCAGCTTCAATCTTAGACAAACTGATAGTTTAGGTGAGATAAGGATTAAAATCAGAACAATGTGTTAAATCACCAACATGATTTTAGCTATCACATTAGTTTTTGTCCATCAGATATTTTCATGTCAAAAGTTCATTTTATTTTTTAATCGTTTCTTCAAGCATCCCTAGAGATTTTTTCTTCCTTGGGCTGATGGTTGCAATCAGAATCTTACAATACAAAGTACAAGTTGTGTTCTAGCTTTTTTCTCTTCTAAACATCTGTCTTATTTTGCCTTTACAGAAACTAATGAAGGAACCAATGGAGTCTGCAAGACTTATTCACAGCAGTCTGTGCCCTTTTCATGCAAGACTCCCATAGCTCTATAGGACATTTTACTCAAATGAGGATTAAGGAACTATATTCTTCTTGTTTCGGCATATATTTCAATTCCAAATGGATCTTAATAATTTACATTTTGGAAACTATAGCAGCAAGCAGTAGGACACAATTTTAGAGCACTGGGTTTATTTGAAGTCTGCTGATCTCAGCGCAACAGATTTAACTCCTCTTTCAGCCATCAATAATGAGCCTAACCCTTCTTTCTTTGAAGGCAATATGAAATCTAGCTCTGACTTCAGTAAGAATCAGCTTTAAGCCCTGGTTAAATTCATAGGAGTTTTACTGATTTACACAGTGAAAGTCTCTTCGGTACTGACTTAACTCCAACAGCTTCTCCAGCGGCCTGTGAGGAGCTTTGCGCTCAGACACTGGAACAGCACAAAATACACGCTGAAAATAGGTCAACGAGTGAACCCAAGGCTAAAGCCGCATTCCTTGAAACCCGCAGGCTTAACTTCAGCTGTGGCCACCTACAGGGGCTGGACTACCCCCCGGTTTTTGGGGTACCCCCGAGAGGGGTGGGCACAGGGGCTGAGCGGACCAAGCCGCAGGTCGCCATGGCGGCGCGCAGGCCCGGGGGGCCGAGGCGGAGCCTGCCATTTCCGTAGCCGCGGCCCGGCTCCCCCTCCAGCCCGGCTCCCCCTCCTGCTCCGCCCCGGCCCGGCTGAGCGGCGGGATGGGGCCCGACATGGAGCCGCTGCTGCGGGCCTGGAGCTGCTTCAGGCGGAGGAAATTCCGGCAGTGCGCCGAGCTCTGCTCGCAGCTGCTGGAGGCGGCGCCCGGCGAGCAGGTAGCGGGGCCGGGCCGGGCGGGGAGGCCGGGCCGGGGGCGCCGAGGGGCCGGGCCGGGCCGGGCCGGGCCGGGGTGGGGGTTCCTCGGCGGTGCCCCTCGCTGTGCTCGCAGGTGCTGCTGGAGAGACCCGCTGCGAGCCCTATTAGCGGGCCGGGGCCTGGCCGGGGCGGCACCGAGCTGCCCTGCCCCTACCCCTGCCCCGCCCTGGCCCGCCGGGTGAGGGGAACGCAGCCCCGACAGCAGCGGGGAGCCACCGCTGCTCGCCCTCCCTGAACACTTGGAGCTGCCGAAGGAGGAAAAGCCAAGGCCCTAATCAGTCCTGTTTGCTGTTGATTTTACACTGATGTTCGGTGTCACGGTGACTGAAACCCTTTTACCTCAGCCTGGCTCCCAGCACTACCACAGAATAGCCCTCTCTGTTAGCTTTCCACAGTTGCAAAGTTGCAAACATTGGACATCTGTTTTATACCTACATATTTTTTCACTGTTCTGTAAATGGAAGGATATGGTAACATTACATCTGAATTAATATTTCTCTGTGTGACAAAGTTTTTACAGCTAGATTTGGAAAGCAGCAATCAAATTGATCGTCTTCATCACAGTTACTTTATAGTAAATCATGTCTCCCAAAGCATTTTATAGGCACAGTTTTTAAGAATCTTGAAGGCAATTCTTTTTATCACAGGGTAAAAGTATCTTTAAAGAAAGCTGCGCAATCACATGACTGTGTAAATATATAGCACAATAAGTGTTTACATTGGTTTAGGATAGATATTTAAAAAGTGCTTTTGTTTATGGTTTATACTCTAAGGCACCAACAAAGAGCCACGAGCTGAAAAACTCTTACTAAAGAAGAAATTCCAAGAAAATTCATCCTGAACACTAAATGGAATTGAGCATCACTTCTGTGCACGTCAAAAGCTTTAAAACGCAGTGTGTGCATTTCAGCAGTGTATTTCCAACCTACCTGAAAATTTAGAAGGAAATGTCTTTTGCTTTCCGTAGAGATAAACTTGAAATATAGTTTGTTTTGCTGTTGCTCGATGTAATTTTCTTGAGGAATCCTTATCAAGTGCTCTGCTTAAGCAGGAATTAATGATTTAAAAAATACTTTAAAATGAATCACCTACATTAGAAAAATTGGAGTATTGGCTAAGTCATTTTCAAGAATGCAACTTGAACCAGACTTGCCAACTCAGCATACAAAATCTTGCTCTTGAAATCTGTTTAGGTGAAACATTTTCTAATTATCTAAGTTAAAATATAGCTTCAACGTTCATGGCAGAGTTAACATAGAATGGAATTTCTCTATGTAAGTCAATTGTTCTCATTATGTTTCAGATGTAGAATTTTGTTGTAACCAACACAAAATCTTAATATCGGTTATCTGTCCATGTACACTTGTATTTTATTACTCCGCTTCTCATACTTAAAGCCTGGCATGTCTTTTCCCTAGCTGTGTCTTTTCCTAGCTGTGGTCTTTTCCCTAACTTACAGCTCCTTACCTTCGAATGCCTGTTGCTTTCAGGTACCAATCTGTCACATGTTTACCCTGCCTGACTTCAGGCCTAGAGAAAAGGAAATAGTAATATGTCTCACAAATGTATTTTATATGTAGTTGAAACCTTACAAGCTATTTTTAACCTACTTAATACAACATAATGAAAAAAAAAAACAAAAAAAAAAACAAAAACAACAAAAAACATATGTTCATGTACTGCAGTGTGTTTACTTTGCATTTAATAGAATTGTTACTTTTAGAAATCTTTGAAAAATACTAAACTCTAACGTTGAGGCAATTAAAAATCAGTTTTGTTGCTGTGATTGTGAATACTATAAAAGTGATTTAAGATTGCTTTTTTTTTTTTTTAATAAAAAAAAGTTAATTAAGAATCCAGGACCATTCTCAAGCAGATTGACTCTTGATTCCTGAAGTTTGTTTTACTTTTGAAAGTGGGGTTAATGAAATTATGAAATTGATAGTTGCTACACATTTTGATCCAACTTTATTTCTGTCCTCTGTAAGTGCCTACCAGGAAAATGGTGCTGTTGTCTGCTCATGTGAACTAAATTATTATTTTAGTATAACCTGGAGAAACATCTAAAACTGGATATGTATATCATTTCCAGTGCCTAACCTGAAATGTCCATTTTATTGTGCTTAAAAAGCACATAGGGTTTGACCATCAAATGTTTTAGAACTGCTGTCTTCCTTAATAGGGGCATTTTTGCAAATCAGGACCATGATACGTCATGCTGGACACCAGGAAAGCAAACAGACAAATGACAACACTCATGGAAAGTTTGGATTAAGTGAGCTGCTGTGTACCACAAGGCAGTACTCAACTGCTGTAATCACAGTGCCATCTGTTCTCATCCTGTTGTCCCGTATTTCACTTAGCACATGCCTCCCAACCTCTGCAACCAGTTGACAGAAGGAGCAGTAGCTTCTCTCACTGTGCAGAGATTCATTTCTTTGGACAGCCTTAGAGGAGATAGTACAGACCAAGCCATAGGAGATGGTATCCTTTAAAGAGATGCCCAGGAATGGTTGAGTTTAACTGAGACTGTTGCAGACCAGAACTTTTTCAAGCTCAGGCAACTAGCTTTCTCCCTTGTAAGGCATGATTTAATGATAGTAAGTAAAAGAAGAGACTAACAGAACATAATCTGAGTGTTGTCATGCCTAAGAGAGAAGACTGTATGCCTGACAGCCTGTTTTTCCCAGCTGTGTCAGCTGGTCTGCTAAATGGTATCACCACTTCTGCTCCATTGCAACAGCAACACTGTCACAAAGCTAGAAGCAGTTGAAATCAGCTCTTTACAATACCCTAGGAAGTACGTATTTTTGCCAGTCACACTTATAAACGAAATATGTTTTCTTGGCTAGTACATCCTGATAAGTGTATGGAGAGTGGTAAATTAAGAAATATAACTTAGTATTCCGAATGTGTCTTCTGTAGAACACAGTAAGATGATTTGAAGATCTGAAAAATAGGTATACTGATGATCTAATACTTACATTATGTACATTTACAAGCTATCTTAATTGGTGTAGAACTCTCTTTGAACTTGGTCATCAGATGTGGCAGGCATCAGAAGCTTTTAGAGGTATGGTGGTGACCTTTTAGCCAACTGAGCTAAAATCAGGAATTTTCTTATGCAGTGGTATCAAATCAATTATAAAGTTGCATGCTTATAAAACACATCAGTGAAATCAAAACGTTTAAAAATCAGTTACGTATTCCTAAAGAGTTCTTGAATAAAATATGATTAACGTTGTGATAGAATGATAATCAACTCCTGCTGAGTTCTATTTTGTGGAAGACAAATATTTTTTTTATATAAAATGTTTTGTGCACTTCTTCATTTAAAAATAGGAATATTATGTTTATTGATGAAGTTTACTTCTGTGATAATAATCTTATCTGAAGATAGATAAAACTGCATGGTCTATAACCAGCATTTGGGCATACAAACACACAGAGCACTGATGTTCAATTCAGTTATTCCCTATTGTAACCAAGCAGACATTGTCTTCTATGTTTATAGTAATAGAATGACCTAGAGGAAATACAATCCATGGCTGTCTCTGTTGATCATCCTGATTAGTTACCTAATCTGATTACTCTTCTTTGTGTTCCATATGTCAGATTTAAGGCAGTAAACCAGCACCAATGTACAAGGCCTGCTGTAGTTTAACAAAAAATAAATAAATTGCCTAATGTAATTAGTGGACATAAAGTGGATGTCCTGCCTTTAACTTGATTAACTGTCTGCTGTGAGAATTTGCTCTTGTTCATTTGTCCTTTTTTTCTCCCAGGGTATGCTTTCAACTACTATTACTTACATACAGTTTTTTTTTTAAGATCGTAATAAAAGTATCACGTATATGTTCATGTACATGGAACTTGATATGAAAAAGCTGGGATCAGCTATTGGTTCAAAAGTCTGTAATTAATAAATTTATGCATAACATTGATACATACAGTAATGTCACTGTTCCTGGGTAATATTTTTTGTATTTCTGCTCTTCTTGAAGAGCATTTTCATATATACTGATTTTAATATTCTGCTTGTATTAAATCATACTCAACTGAAATAAATTGTAAAACGAAGCTTTTTTAGAATATAGGGTATGTATTCTTGTTTCATTTCCTTTTCTAAGCTATAAGCATCAGAAAACTTTGTTTTTCTAAATATTTTTGTTCTTAAAATTAACCGACTCTATACATTAATTTTAAAATACCCTCAGTGGATTTAGAGATCTGGGTTAAATCCTTCCTTCGTTGCTTTTACAATCTTATTAATTTCAAAGAAGATTTATATGTGTAAATGAAGAATAAATTTGACCTTTTGTTTTGAGGTACAAGCTTACAGGACAATGCTATTTGTTAATCCTCTCAAAGAAATCTTTACTCTGAACCTAGTTCCAGTGGATTACTTGCACAAGTAACAGCTACTGGATCCACCTATGTTAAAACACATTTTAATTTTAGTTTCTGTTTTTTCTATCTTGTTTTCAATGAGAGCGTTCTATCCCCTGCTTGAGTTTCTTAAGTTAGTTCTTGTCAAAAACTGAAAAACTATGTTAGGATGTACACCAAATATTAACATCTACAATTAAGACAGAATATTGTTTTTACTAAGTATAATTGATCAACTTTATTTTTTTTCTAAGTGATGAGGGGTGTCACTTTCTGAACATTATTAGCAGTATGAATGCTCCTACATAGGCGAATTTGGTTCATTTCTATTTATTTATTTATTTAAACTAATGAATAGTGCCTGAAGTGAGATACACAGCTGTAACATCAAGGCATTTCTGAGTTAGTGTTGACGTGGTATTCTTAACCTTGCCCTCATTAGTTACTGTAGCACATATGGTATGGAAGATCACCTACTGCTCTTAAACCGTTTTCTAGTACACCATATGTGCTGTAACACTCGGACACAATGGGGTGAGTAAAATACAAGCCCAAATATTGCAATGTCCTTTCCTTTATTGCTTAGGTAGATCAGCTTGTTTTGTAGAGAACAAACACTATAAATAAAATTACATATTAAATGAACTCCATACTCTTTTAATAAGATGTGATTAAAATGTAAAGGTGATTTAAGTGCCTTGCTCAAGCACAAGTATATCTCAGACAGCTCAGATTAATCCCTCCCTTAAAGTTTAGTTCCATGTACTCAATTCTTAAGCTCTTTTATGCACTCAGCACTGATGAACAACTTTATGATTTCAAATATGATGCTTAAAAGGGCATAGGATTTGCTGCGTGCTACAGAAGGAAGATGAAGGCATCACTAGTGTTCCAGGTACCTGCTGTCCTGGAATTTACTGAATAAAAATGGGAATCTCAAACTGGGAGATGTAGACCATGTGTCATACTATGCAGGAAAGGAAAGAGCCTGCCCTCTCCAATCTCTTGGTGAAGCATGAAACAGTGGTGTGCCCTGCTTGCAAAAGAATCTAACCGCATGCTGGGTACTATTTAAGAGGAATGTAACCAGTAGACTGAGTGAAGTGATTCAACTTATGTATTTACTAGAGTCCATCTAGAATACATCCAAGTTTGAGCTCTCCATTAAGAGTTGTTGCCAATTGGAGCAGAGAACCATTGAGGTGATCAGGGGATGGAGCAAGGAGAGGCTGAGGGAACTGAAGTTGTTCAGCTTGGAGAAGACATTGATGTGGCCTGATAACAGCCTTCTAGTACTACTCAGAGGGTGTGAAGAAGACAGAGCTAGGCTCTTTGCAGCAGTGGTGCATGGGGAGAGAGACCACAGACATCAACTGAAATGAAAGAGGTTTTGACTTGATATAAGGAAAAACGTTTCTCTGATCCAGGCAGAGGAACAGGTCGCACAGAGGCACTGTGCAATCTCCATCCTTGGAAGGTTTCAAGACCTGACAGGACAAAGCTCTAAGCAATCTCACGTGACCTCACAGCAGAGATTGCTTTGAGCAGGGCTTTGGACTAAAGAGCTCCTGAAGTGTCTTTCTGCTCTGAATTATCCTGTGATTCTATATTGAATTGAACATAGCTGGCTTAACTGTGGTAGATTTACACAAGGCCAGATACATAAAAAATTTACCAATGCCTCTAGGATCAGAAAAGAAATAATCAGACTCTACAGAAGATTCATGGTGATGTAGACAAAGTAATGTCTGTCTCCCACCTTCCCTATATTTCCCCCTAAAGCTCAGTTAATATGCTGGGGTCCCTGCAATTGAACAGCAGAAGCACTGAAGAATCATTAAATACTATATAAATGTGGTAATTGCACAACAAATTATGATAGAGCCATGTTTCCTGTTGTTATTATTTACTTAATTTCACCTCAATTTTTCAAGTGTATGGAAATTCCAGCTGTTTGAGGTAAACTTAATTAGGCTGCTGTTTTTAGTTCATTAAAGCATTACTGTCTGGTATGCAATAAATATGTCACTTCTATCATAAAGGTACAAAAAAAAGAGCTTTTGTCATGTGAAGAAAATTTCCTTTATGTACTTGTGTGATATCGGTGTCAGCACCGCCAGCAACCAACAAGGGATTTTATTATGCAGGAATTATGAAGTGTGTGGCTTAATCATCTAGTTAACTTTTGAGAAATTTGCTTACATTTTCCTTTCCTTTCCTCTCCTCTCCTCTCCTCTGAAAATAGACCATCTTTCACTTTAGTAATTCTGTAATGTTAATCTAAGTTTGGGCCAGCATGATTCCACAGCAGCAAAAAAACAAACAGTGTCTGAAAAAAGTACTTACTGTAAATCTGCTTTTGTTCTGTAACATATTGATGAACTCAGAAATGTCTGTAAATTGAGAAAATGCAATAAAATGGAAATTTGGATATATGTGTCAGAAAATGTTTCTGCAAGATAAGGAGGTCACAAAGTATTTTGATTTAATTTCATAATTCTTTGGGTGTTCTTCTTTACTTTTTGTTGCTTCTCCATTCTTCAATTTCTCTTCTTTTCTTTTCAGGAGCCTGATACTGGATACTCCGTGTTTGAGGTAAAATTCTTTCCCTAAATATAATCATTAGATGCAATAATTGGGAAGTATTTCTAATATGCTGAATAATACTTGTTTCATTGTTAAATCCTTAATGGCATAAACTTGTTTTTCATCACTGGTGAGGCACTATTTTGATAACGGTTATTTTAAATAGGCAGTTTTTATACAAAATAAACATATATTTCTCTCACATATTTTTCAGGTTTATTCAGCAGTTCAGTAGCTCAGTGCCTTGTGAAAGCTACAGTGAATCTATCTTGAACAAAATGACCTCCATCAGCTAGCGAGATTAGGAAAAAAACAGTGTGTATTTCACAGATCGAACAACCTTTATGTTCTCAGGGCTTTTTCATGTTTCATCTAATCCAGTGTAATGGTGGGCTATTACCCATGCCCTTCCTGCTCCTGCAGCTCTTTCTCCCTGCCTACCTTGTGTAGAGTGTGGAATCTTGAAGCTGCGTGATGATCCCTTGCTGTGCTAATGGAAGACTGAGAGTAATGCATTGTTCATTCTGTCCGTGTTACTACTAGATTACAGCAATGGGAAGGAGAGTAATGTGCAAGTCTTGGCTTCTTTTAGCCCTAGCCCACAGTTAGAAACATATTCTACAAGTCTCCTATTAGTTCCAGTGAAGTCGTGTAAGTTGTTTGAATACAAAATGATTTCAGGGAAATACTGATGGATATCTTCTTGATTTTAAAGATCACGTTTCAAGGTAGTTATTGCAGTCTGTTCTTTTAGGCTCTGTGTTGTACGGAATAAAATTTGTGGCATGTCCCTTTGGAGATGGCTGGAACTGGACCTTATCTAACACATGGCAGCTTATGGACTTTTCTCACAGAGGCCACACCTGCAGCTCCCCGCTACCAAAATCTTGCCATGTAAACCCAATACAACCCTGCACAGGGGGAGCAGATGATACAAATGGAATCTGAGACAACAGTTCAAGTAGACAAACTTGTACAAAGTAGAGGTCTCAATATCCGTACATGGTTACTCAGAAATGCATGAATTTATTTTCTCGGCTTTTTGTGATCATAAGTCAGCTTTCCTCTTGCTGTTGGCAATGTGGCTCTTCCAGTTTAGTGCTGTTCTTACTCATCTTAATTGACGTTTTTCAGCTTCTGCTTTAGTTTCAGATTAAAATGTTACAGGTTTTCACAGAGCAAAAACTGTGCATTGTACTACAGTAAACTACTAAAGCTAACTAAATGTTACTTTTGTTTTAAATGGGTCTTGTTAGTAGTAGTTAAGAATTTTGAAGTAGTAAAAAATTTTCTTGTCTCCTAAGGTAAAGGTCATCTTTCTGTAGCTTAAGTAACGAATTTGACATTCTTTTTCTTGCTGTTCTAGTCAGAAATTGTATAACAAGCATTGCTACGGGCAATACTATCATCTACAGACTGATGTCTAATTAACGAATAATACATGATATTCAAGATTATTGTTGGCTGTGAAGCCCCAGACTAGGAGCTTAAGACTGGAAGAGCAGCCCAAGGAACCTATTGTTCATGGCAGATACATCTGATAATCATAAAGAAATGTATGGCTTTAAAAACACATCCTCTGATATTTGTTATTGGAAAAAATCAGAGCAATATGTCTATGTTAAGAACTGTTCTGTTTTAGCAATTAGCTTAGAGAAGTTGCTACTTTCAATTGCCAGAAAAAGATCGTTACTATGGGCAGCTTTTCTTATAACTGTTAGGAAATTATTAGCCTGTGTTTGAGTATACTGAGAGCTCTAATTGCAACGTGTTCTCAATATAGACTCGGTTATGTTGACTTCAGACATACATGTCTTTGAAAAAAGCAGACTTCCTTCAAGTTGTTAAAAAAATCAACAAACTAACTACTTGTCTAGAATAATGAAAGATGGTTAAGGATATTGAACATCTAACTGTAAATATCAATGCTAATTAATGGTTGTCACCCTACTACAGAGGAAGAAATTAAAAGATAATAAACAAATCTAGATTTCGTCTGTCTGGCCTAGATTCAAATCACCCTGCTTTGCTACTTTCTCTTCTTACTTGAACAAAGGTTTCTAATTGTGGCAGAACTGGCTGCCTAAATGCCTCCTTTATTTCTGCTTGGAAGAAAATTAATGTTAAATATCTCAACATATTTAGGTATACTTTCTTTTTGTTAGGCAGTTATCAAGTTGCATAGAAATATTATATCAGATAAGGTTAGAGGAAGGCATGGTCTGAGAACTGATGAACAAGAAATGTCTCATTACATAACGACTTAAATTATGAAATCTTCTCTCTTTTATTTAAAGAACAGATGTTGCCATGTGTTGGGCCTTCAGTTCCATTAAGAGTAGCATAATTCTGTTTCTATTCTGAAATGTTTCCTTAGCAAATATTAGTGATTCTTAGATTAGCTGCCCCTAGAGAGTGTGAGTGACCAGGAGCGCGGCGACCAGGAGGGCGGCGAACAGCATGGGCAAACAGGGCGTGGCATGTCAGAAGGGCGTGGTGCAGCAGTAAGGGCGTGGCATGGCAGAAGGGCGTGGCGTGGCAGTTAGGGCGTGGTGTGGCAGTTGGCATGGCAGTTAGCACAGGAAGGGCAGAGCGCTACCCCCCACCCATACGAACATGTCCTTTAATGGCGGTCTACCGCTAGCTCAGCTGCAATGGTGTACACCAGGCACAGTGCGCTCTCCAGGAAGTCTCCAGGCGATGCCTTCCCCCCACCAGCCCCACCTTCCCAGGTGCCCCTACGCAACAGGTTTGAGGCCCTGGAGCTTGAGCGACAGGTAGCTGAGGAAGAGGTAGAAAGTCTACCCAGGAGGATGCCTAGGGCAAGGAAGTCGACTCCACGCCTCAGGACTGCCTCCACCAGGACAGAAAGAAGGGTGATTGTTGTGGGCGACTCCCTTCCTGTAGGGAAGTCTGTTACCTCCCTGGGGCCAGGGTCAGGGACATTGCCAGAAAGCTTCCCAACCTGGTTCGCCCCTCTGACTATTATCCTCTTTTAATAGTCCAGGCTGGCAGTGATGACATTGAAGAGAGAAGCCTGAAGACCATCAAACAATTACTATAGGGGACTGGGACGGTTAGTGGATGGAGCGGGAGTACAGGTGGTGTTTTTGTCCATCCCTATGGTGGCAGGGAGGGGTACAGAGAGGACACGGAAAGCCCACCTGATAAACATGTGGCTCAGAGGCTGCTGCCAACACAGAAATTTTGTGTTTTTTTGACCATGGGGCGCTTTACTCAGCACCTGGCCTGATGGCCACAGATGGGTCCCTATCTCTAAGGGGAAAACAGATCCTGGGCCAGGAGCTGTCGGGGCGCATTGAGAGGGCTTTAAACTAGGTGAGAAGGGGGACGGGGCTGAAACAAGGCTTGTTAGAGCTGTGCCAGGGATAACAATGGCAAGACTGGGAGAGAAGGCAATGGCCCAGCTGAATTGCATCTACACTAATGCACGCAGCATGGGTAACAAACAGGAGGAGCTGGAAGCCACTGTGCAGCAGGCAGGCTACGACTTGGTTGCCATCACGGAAACGTGGTAGGTCCACTCTCATGACTGGAGTGCTGCAATGTCTGGCTATAGGCTCTTCAGAAGGGACAGGCAGCATGGAAGGGGTGGTGGTGTGGCTCTCTATATCAGAGAGAGTTTCGATGTCTTGTAACTTGAGGCTGGGAATGATAAGGTTGAGTCCCTATGGGTTAGGATCAGCAGGAAGGCCAACAAGGGAAGCATCCTGGTGGGGGTCTGTTATAGACCACCGAACCAGGATGAGGAGACTGATGAGGAGTTCTACAGGCAGCTGACAAAAGTTGCAAAATCGTCAGCACTTGTTCTTGTGGGGCACTTCAACTTCTCAGATATATCCTGGAAGTACAACACATCCCAGAGAAAGCAGTCTAGGAGGTTTCTGGAGAGTGTGGAAGATAGCTTCATGACACAGCTGGTTAGTGAGCTTACCAGGGGAGGTGCCCCGCTAGACCTTCTCTTCACAAACAGAGAAGGACTGGTGGGAGATGTGGTGGTTGGAAACTGTTTTGGGCAGAGTGACCATGAAATGGTAGAGTTCTCCATTCTTGGAGAAGCCAGGAAGGGGACCAGTAAAACCGTTGTATTGGACTTCCAGAGGGCTGACTTTGAGCTGCTCAGGACACTGGTTGGTAGAGTCCCTTGGGAGGCGGTTCTGATGGGCAGAGGAGTCCAGGAAGGCTGGGCGCTCTTCAAGAAGGAAATCTTAATGGCGCAGGAGCGGTCTGTCCCCACGTGCCCAAAGACGAGCTGGAGTGGAAGAAGACCGGCCTGGCTGAACAGAGAGTTGTGGCTTGAGCTTAGGAGAAAAAAGAGGATTTACAATCTTTGGAAAAGAGGGTGGGCCACTCGGGAGGACTATAAGGATACCCAGTACCCTGAATTGGTGGAAGGGGATGGGGAGCAGAATGTGGCCCTCACTATCCATGAGGAAATGGTTGGCGACCTGTTACGGCACTTGGATGTATGCAAGTCAATGGGGCCAGATGGGATCCACCCAAGGATACTGAGAGAACTAGCAGAGGAGCTGGCCAAGCCGCTCTCCATCATTTATCAACAGTCCTGGCTATCGGGGGAGGTCCCAGTCGACTGGTGGCTAGCAAACATGACGCCCATCTACAAGAAGGGCCGGAGGGCAGACCCGGGAAACTATAGGCCTGTCAGTTTGACCTCAGTGCCAGGGTAACTCATGGAGCAGATTATCTTGTTTCATCACACGGCACTTACAGGGCAACCAGGCGATCAGGCCCAGTCAGCATGGGTTTATGAAAGGCAGGTTCTGCTTGACAAACCTGATCTCCTATGACAAAGTGACGCGCTTGGTGGATGAGGGAAAGGCTGTGGATGTGGTCTACCTTGACTTCAGCAAGGCTTTTGACACCGTTTCCCACAGCATTCTCCTCAAGAAACTGCCTGCTTGTGGCTTGGACTGGCGCACGCTTCGTTGGGTTAAAAACTGGCTGGATAGCCGGGCCCAAAGAGTAGTGGTGAATGGAGTCAAGTCCAGCTGGAGGCCGGTTGCTAGTGGCGTTCTCCAGGGCTCGGTACTGGGGCCAGTCCTTTTTAATATCTTTATCGATTATCTGGATGAGGGGATCGAGTGCACCCTCAGTAAGTTTGCAGATGATACCAAGTTGGGTGTGTGTGTCAATCTGCTTGAGGGTAGGAAGGCTCTGCAGGAGGATCTGGATAGGCTAGACCGATGGGCTGAGGTCAACTGCATGAAGTTCAACAAGGCCAAGTGCCAGGTCCTGCACCTGGGGTGCAATAACCCCAAGCAGAGCTACAGGCTGGGAGATGAGTGGTTGGAGAGCTGCCAGATGGAGAAGGACCTGGGAGTATTGGTGGATAGTCGGCTGAATATGAGCCAGCAGTGTGCTCAGGTGGCCAAGAAGGCCAATGGCATCCTGGCTTGTATAAGAAGCAGTGTGTCCAGCAGGTCTAGGGAAGTGATGGTCCCCATGTACTTGGCTCTGGTGAGGCCTCGCCTTGAGTACTGTGTTCAGTTTTGGACTCCTCGCTACAAGAAGGACGTGGAAGTGCTCGAAGCAGTCCAGAGAAGGGCAACGAAGCTGGTGAGGGGACTGGAGAACAAGTCCTATGAGGAGCGGCTGAGGGAGCTGGGCTTGTTCGGCCTGAAGAAAAGGAGGCTGAGGGGCGACCTTATCACTCTTTATAAGTACCTTAAAGGAGGCTGTAGCGAGGTGGGGGTTGGTCTGTTCTCCCACGTGCCTGGTGACAGGATGAGGGGGAACGGGCTAAAGTTGTGCCAGGGACGTTTTAGGTTGGATATTAGGAAGAACTTCTTTACTGAGAGGGTTGTGAAGCATTGGAATGGGCTGCCCAGGGAAGTGGTGGAGTCACCATCCCTGGAGGTCTTTAAACGACGTTTAGATGTTGAACTTAGTGATATGGTTTAGTGGAGTACTTGTTAGTGTTAGGTCAGAGGTTGGACTCGATCTTGAGGTCTCTTCCAACCTAGACAATTCTGTGATTCTGTGATTCTGTATTTCAGTACCGACTGGTGTTTGTTTTCTCCCCATTGATTTGCTATCTCTATAGTCTACATGGTCAGGTAGTCTAAGGTTATGTTTGCCTTTCCACACTACTCACATCGCTCCACAGGACATTTAACATAGCAGTTTATCATTTCAGGTGTCTATTAAGTACTTCAATAATCTCACAGACTGAGATGCTTATACATTTACACGCTTTTACAGTTTATGCTCTGAATTTGAGATGATCTTTTTAAAGACTATCACTTTTGGATACTTAATGCTATAGTAATGTATCTTGAACCTCTGGTTATGAGATCTTCCTTCTTTCTTTACAGATGCCTGTGAAGGGAATTGCTTTGCATTATAGTGGCTTTACTTAGCTTGCTCTCCCATCCCAATTTAAACAAGGTGTCCATCAGCAATGGGTTTTGAATGGCACTTGTAGCTGAGGATTTCTTCAGGAGCAGAAGATCTCAGTTGCCTGTGACATAAATTAGTCCTAACTTTGATCAGGCGTGAAATTCTGTCCTCCAAACTCAGGGACTTTACCTATTCCACTCCAAAAGAGTGGTCTAAGTTCTGGTCCCCTCTCCACCTCTGTCAGGCAACTGTATGGCTGGACCAGGAGGGAACTGCCAGCACGTTGCCTTGATTGACAGGACAAGCAATGAATGAGCCTGCTTGAACACATGGGCTCCCTGTGTGCTTTCCCAAACATGCTGGCGCCATGCTTGAAGCTGCACTTGTGACCTGCATGTCAGGCAATGGATTTTAAGAGCAGCATTAGGTCCACCTATAGCGTATGTTCAGATACACCCGGTTGTTCCAATCAATAGCTTATTCAAGCTTATTAAAACTGTGAAAGGAACAATAAAATAATTAAAAAAAAAAATGCTGTTTAGATGATTTAATTGGTGTCCTGAAGATACTTGTCTTTTTGTACTTTATCCTTATTCAGGCTGCCTGGAGCCTGAAAACACGAGCTTTGACAGAAATGGTGTATGTGGATGAAATCGATATGGATCAAGAAGGAATTGCAGAGATGATGCTAGATGAAAATGCCATTGCTCAAGTCGCACGTAAGAACGACTTTCTCTTAAGTACACTGATGCAACAGGAGCTGTTTTGATCAGGATTGTCATCTATCATAAAATAGTACACAATGGAGTGGTCTGTTACAGCTTTTAGCTATTGTTACAAGAAGAGCTTTCAATTGTTTTCTGATTGCATTGACCACATGATCTTGATATACTGCTTAGGCCTGTCTTCCAGGGATTTGGATGAAAAGTGTTTTGTCAGCTTTTCCTCTACATTTCTGTACTAGCTGTCTCTTTTCCATCAGTGCATTGATTTCTGGCTTCTTCTCTAGTGGGAAACAAAAGAAAAATACGCCCTTGGTGTACTAAGTATCCCATCCCTATGCCTGTACTGTAGACAACAGTCAGGCCAAATCTGACATCACTGATTCGTTGCATTTCCTACAAACATTTTCTAAACTGCTTTTGCTTTCTTCTGCTTTTCTCTTCTTTTTCCTCTCTTGCTTTCCAGGGCACTTCTTCAGCACTGTCATTGTTTCCTGCATGAAGCTCTTTTCAGTTTCATGAGATCCTATCTAAGCGGGCAGTCATTATAGTCTTCCATTACTTCTGTACTTTTTGACATTATTTCTATTTGCTGTGTTTCTCCATTATGGTCCATATGGGAATTTTTATGCATCTTATTAGATACGACTCTCAACCACCGACCATGTAAGAGAATTTAAGGGAAGAATTGGACATAGATTAGAATTAATTTTTGAATCATTAAAAGCTTTTCTTATCTGGATAGAAGTAGGCAACTGTGTATTTTTATCCATCTGATTGCATTTTTTAAAATTGTCATTACATGCTTGGTCACATATAAACAGTCAAGCAGTACTCAAGTTGTGTTTATACATTTTGATAATTTAATTATATGTATTTGTCTCAAAACAGCATAGTAATCTTACTTAAACTCTTTGCACCCTGTGGTAAAGACCATCTGCCAAGAAAAATCATTTGAGGAATATTATTGAGAAATGGAGCATTCAGGAAAAATACTTTCATACTAAACTGAAAAAGAGGTGACTTTTTGGATAGAATGTCACAAATTTCAAAGACAAGGAAAATTTTTATGGTAGTATAACCTGCACTCCAGAATCACTGAGATAAATAAGATAAATAATGTTGTTCATGCTTCAAATCTACCACACGTGCCTGAGATAGCGTGTAGTTTATTGGAAAGTATAAAAACTTTCAGAGAGAAAGACTGCAGTCTTTGTTAAATTACTAAATTTGCTTGTATCAATGTATGCCATATCCCTAGTGGGAATTATCAACTGTGGCTTCAGCTGTTGCTTCTTTGTGTACTTTTTATGCCTGATATGAAGTCTTTATTTTCAAAGGTATATTTTTATATCTTTTAATATACCTTTTATATATATGTATAGTCTTTATATTCAAAGGTATATAGAGTAAATAGCTAAAACTGTGCTTAAGTCATTCAGTGATCTTTTCTTTGATGAACCAAATGAACGTTTCATTTTGAGGTTTATATTTTAATTGTTGAATTGAGTCTTGAAATTCTCATCTTGTCCCTTTCCAATTTATCCACATCCTTTTTCTGTTGCAGTCACCAAACCAACAGTCCACTGGCACCATATAGAAAACCATGTACAAAACATGGTTTTCTTCTACAGCTTAATTTTACTTTCTGCATAACAATGAAGTACTTTTCTGTTAAACTTTTTATATAAAAGTTAAGCACAGGTATCACTTCCACTTCTACATGTGACAATAAGAACAGATGCTTGCTGGATGTCGGCTTTTTCTGTTGCTGTTAAAAAGTGTTAGCTGTAGTTGGTCTTGACTTGGGGTCTTTTACTGAGGCAAACTTATCAGGATATCCTCCCCCGCTCTTGTTATAGCTTACAACATTTTAAGATTTTTAGATGTGTAGTTACACCAACTGTAGTACAACTCCTATTATCTGTAGTTTGCTTACTCAGCAGTTCAAATTCTTTTACATCAGTTACACATGCACTGGAATTTTTCATCTGTCCCTATCTTAGTTTCCCGACAGAACTATCTTAATAACAATTTATCTCTCTCTCGCATCATTAAATAATTAATCATATAGAGTCCACTAGAAACAACTACTTTTCTGTGGCTCCTCTTCATGCATATATACTGAAATTTGTATTTTACCCATTTTTAAAATTCTTGTTGTTTTGATGTGTTAGTTTTCCAGCATTCTTGTTTATTAATGAAAATACCCTGTAGCATCATTTTACAGAAAGTTCCTAGTCTGTTACTTTTGAACTCAACACCATCAATTTTATCAGCTAAGGTTGTAGTCTTGTTAAAATGTGTTACCTTGACAACATATTTTTCAGAAACTCATACTAATTGGCATTATGGATAATCACAGCTATTTTATTAAATAGGGAGTTAAAGGAGTCATCTGCAGCCATCACTGACTGCTGAAATTAAGCTCTTAAATTCTGCAGCAGCTTCTAATGAGCACATGAATTGCTGTTTTCTCTTGATGCCTATTCATAGCTAGTTCAGTTGCAATTGTCAAAGTAGGGCTCAGAACTGAGTTGCTTAGGGTGAGATCAAGGGAAATAAATCCTGTAAGCATTCTCCAAGTACATGAAAGCACAAAACAAAAATGTCTGGAAAGGGATTAAAATGCCCTGTCTTTTTTATCTTATTGTGATAGTTTTAAAAAGATGCTGAGAAAGTAAAAGACTGGTTCATTGTTTGCTAGCCTGAAAAGTTGAAAGCCCTTCGTCCATTTCTCAGAAGAAAGAAAGATGCCCTAGATACCACCTTAGAAACTCTGCTTGGTGGACTGTCCACCCTTTCTGCTGTGGAGTGAAAAATTCAAGGTTCATAGTACTTCAAAGAGCACATAATCAACAGAGAACCTAAGTGTGGCTAGCCAGAAGAGAGAGAATCCTGAGTTCTGGTCCTTATTTCAGCATCATGTACATATTGACTAGGATTTACCAAGGAGATCATGGTTAATATCTTTTTTGTATTCGTATTCTTACTTAAATAGTGGAATGGTAGCGCCTCAGAGATAATTACATCTTGAGGGTGGAAGTATGAGAGAAGGCTGAAGAAAGGGCAAACATGGGGGGTTATACTGTGGGGAAAATAAGGAGGCAGGAAACTGCCTAGCTATCAATATATAACTCCAGTTCTTGGAAGTCTTTGCAATAAGAGCTGTTCATAGGTACCTAGAAAATAAGTATGTGAGCAACAGAGATTTGTCAAGAGCTACCTTTTTCAACTTAAATCTCATTTCCTTCTGTACGTGGTAGCAAGCGGTGGACAGACAGGCTGATGTAGATGTCATATTTTACTTTTAAACAAATTTTTAAAACCTTATCTTAGACGTTCTCATAGAAGGCTAGGAAAAATGATTATAATTAAATGTCAGTAGAAGTGATATATTCAGGAACTAGTAATTCTTAATGATCCACTATCAAAGCAGAAAGTTGTGAAAAGGGGAACCCTCTATTTGTTTGCTTGGGTCCAAACCAATTCGGTATTTACATTGATTACCTTTGGATATAAATGAGTTTGAAATTTACTATGCTCTAAATTGTGGATGGGGGTCCTACATGATCTAGTGACAGGAGATAGCTGTCCTGTGGCTAAAGATTGTGGTTTACTTGATCAAACCTGGATAGTATTTGAATCCCAGGTAGAAAATATACCATTTTAAATTAGTTTGATCTCATTATTCCAATAGCCTTTCTTACTTAAACACTATCCTAAGATGTTCTTGAGAAGACAGTCTGTTGTAGAACGTGCGCAAAGGCAATATTGCTTGCCTTCAGTGAAGAGAAGGACTCAAATGATAATTTAAAATCCAGTGAAATGGATGTTGTACAGGTACTAGTGTACAGGTACTAGACATACTTGAAATCTGTAGGATATATGAGGGGGAAAAGGAAGGAGAAGCAGCACATCCTTACCATCTACAGAGAAAGGGTGAAGAGAGAAACAGAACTAGAGGAATAATCTACAGAAGATTACTTTTTCCCATGTTAATGATGACATCTTTCTTGCAGTGATCTGACAATTTACCAGTAGTACAATGCAGTTTTCTTTCTTCTTGTCTTCTTTCTCTAGTGCTATCTCTCTCCAGTTTGAACCAAGAAATTTCCAGTTTATTGTAAGACACAGGCATTTTTAAAGCCCCTTGGACAAGGGTGTAGTATCTCAAGATGAAGTGAACAATGCTCTTATTTTATAGGACCAGGAACATCTTTGAAAGTCCCTGGAACTAGCCAAGATGCAGGCCCCAGCCCAGCTGTTAGGTACGTGATAATTTATTTTTTAAAAATGTGACTTGTTGCACATAAGCAAATCCTAAATTTACATCATAAAAATGAAACTTCCAATATAAGTTATGTTTAAACTCTCTATGAGTAAATATCATTTGATGTGAGGTTAATATGCTTACCATCTTCAGGCCAGTCACTCAGTCAGGAAGGCCTATTACAGGATTTGTGAGACCCAGCACACAAAGTGGACGGCCGAGTACTATGGAACAGGCTATAAAAACACCTCGAACAGCTCTCACAGCTCGTCCAGTTACTAGTGCTTCTGGGAGATCTGTCAGGATAGGGACGGTAAGTTGCTTGACTCTGTTCTTAGAAAGCATCTTGATCATAGCACAATGACATTGTACTTAACTTAAAAGCTGCATCTAAACTCAAGTTTGAGGGAGGTCAGTATTTTTAATATTTTGTTTAAATTGTTTCCAAAGTCAAGTTTGAAAATACTACCTCATTAGTTTGCTAGTCTATTCATGGATACAATGTACATATGTACAGAATTTCACAAAAATTCATACAAGTTTTACAAATTCACAAGTTTTTTGAGACTGATTTTTATTCACTGAAGACCATGAAAAGACTATGACATGATTTCACCATAAGTATGCCGGAGTCTGTAAGATTTTCAGTTTGCTACAAAGCAATTACTAATCTTTCAGTCTCTATTACTTCAGAAGATAAAGAAAATAAGATGTACTAGTTTTATTCTGATCTATTCTCAAAATTAACACACTGCAACAGGCATGAACATGTAATACAGATTAGTAGCATGTTACTGGCAAGTTCTTAATATCACGGGTACAAACGGATCTCCCTAAATATTTCTTGAAGATCTTTTATGTATCCCACCTGCCTTCAGTTCATCTAACAGCGTAAGCTGCATGCTTAGGCACATTATGAAAGAAGTGGAGAGAGGGAAGAAAAAGGTAGTTCCAGGAGGTAGTTCATGCAACCTCTTTCAGGGATTGTATGGGAGTAGGATAGATTCCTCACTTTCAGAAAAGATGAAATTAAGATGAATCCTTATTGTGAAGCAGAGGAATGCATCTAAAACTGTATTGTTGTGTTGTTTCTTTTTTCTTTTATTTTTTTTTTTGGCATACTGCTACTATTTTGAAAATTTTCACTAAAAGTGTAGGGGATCTTCCCACTTAAAAACTTGTTTCTCCCCTTCAGGCTTCAATGATAACAAATCCAGATGGCCCTTTCATAAATCTGTCTCGACTGAATTTAGGAAACTATGCTGAAAAACCGAAACTGGCAAAGGTATGTAATTATTTTGGTTACAATTGTGATATCTGTTTCTAATTTTCTAGCATCATTCTAATGATACATGAGATTGGGGATGGAAACAATGATGAACTGTGTTCAAGATATAAATTTCATATAAATAGTGTGTTACATATCTTTCGTCCACTAACAGGGGTTATCAGACTTGGAATTGAAAATATGTGTGATGCAGTCATTTTGAAAGTATAAGGTAGCAAAAACCTACATATATACTAAAATACTCTAATAGTAAATTGCCTTGAACTCTCTGTATAGGAGTGATGAAGGGCAACTAAAAAAAAAGGGGGGGGAGGGGAACAGCAGAACCTTTCTGGTTGGCCAGAAATACAAACAGATGGCAATCCTGACCTAAAAAATTTCAACTGGTTTGGATTTTTCTCTTTGATTTTATGTCATGAATTTATGTCAATCTTTTTTATACAATTTTTTTTCATCTTTTTTGTTCGGAATTCATTTCATTTTCAATTAAGATCTTGTGATTGACAGCCATTGAAACTGAGGCCATCTGCCCAACTTGTGGTTTCAGCTCTGAGTGGAAGGGACCTAAAAATTGTGTAATGATTTCCCTGTGTGGCATTTCAGTTGAGTCTTCACCAATATAACCAGTTATGTATAGATGAATATGTTTTCTGTGCATATGTTGGTCACAGAAAATTAATGTTGGATTATGACCAACAACTCATTTTTCATGAGGTATCAAACCACTATTGGATAGATTTCTCAGGAGTTTTGTTTAATTGGCAACACAGAAGTGATAGAACCCCTGTGTATTTAGTCTGTTTTGAGAAATGTAGCAATGAATGCTTTTAGAAGACTGCTAGTACCTAATCTTCTGCTGGTGAAAGTTACCTCCCCAGTCTAAAACTTTAGTTAATAACTTTCCACAAATGATTAGCAAATTCCTTTGTGTTTTTTTTTTTTTTTTCAAGATGCTTTTTAAAACCTGATTGGGACTTATGCATTGCTTTTCAATGTGGTTTTCAAAGAAAATAAGTTTTGTGTGATTGCACTTCATTCCTTACTCACTTCTTACAGTTCTGTCCCTTGGCCTCTTAACCAAACTAGACAAAAGAATAGATAATCAAATACAGTAAGTTCAAGCCTGGCTAGATAATGAAGGACTACCATCTCCACTGAGGGCAGTTACAAGTCAGTTCTAGAAAAAAGCTGCACGCCTTTTGTCCAGTTATGTTCTTATCACCAGTAAGTCAGCACACAACTATGCTAAACCAATTAGAGCTTATAAAATAGAGAGAATGTAAGAAACCCTAGGAGGATTAAGGAACAAGACACATTCGTATGAAACCAGGCTTAGCTCTTCTCCTTCAAGACAGCTAGCTTTCAATTTTTCTTTTGATAACTCTGTATAGTTTTTAAATAGGTAGGGTTGCTTTCAGGTGAAATATTTATTCTCAGCAACAGCTCTCAGAAATGCAAAGACATAGATATTTTTAACTTTTTTTTTTTTTTAAATTAGAGTTTTCAGGGAAGACAGAGTAGCTCTGTCCTTCAATTTCATATAAAAGAGACTTAAGCCAAAAATTATAAATCAACAGTCCTCATGGAAAACATCCATAGGCAGAAAGTGTACTTGTCAGTATTATGAAGCTAATACGATATGACATTAATGTTTCATACAGAATATAAGTTCTAAGTTTAAATTTAGCGCTGCATGAATTTATAACTTTTTTTTTCTTTCTTCTTTTTTGTAAAACAAGATAGCATTAAGGCTAAAGCCAAAGCAGGAGTTGAAAATGCAGACTGTACTTTGGGTTGAGAATCACTGATTAAAGTTTTAAAACTCTTTGAGCTGTCACCTGTCTTAGACACAAGATGATAAATCTTGCAACTATTAAACTCACATAATTAGCCTTTGTATTCATGTTGGTATATAATCTTCCTACCTATTTCTTCCTTATGTTTGAAAAATATGTTTATCACGTCTTCTTTTACATTAGATTATCTATTTTTTCATTGTTTGACCATGTCTTCCTTGAAGTATGAAGGAATGGACAAAATAAGTTTGCTAAGTCGCTAGTCTGTGACTGAAGCATCAGCCGTGTTAAGGACTACTGCAGGAAGCGCCATAGCAGACATAAGAGATATCACCTGTCCCCAGAGATAGCCTCTATTAAATCTCAGTTGGCAACTGGTTTATGCTATGAAACAGGAAATTTTATCTTCTTCAGCTTGTGGATTTTTAATAGAGTTATTAAGATAATTCTAGATATTTTTATCCAAGTGAATGTTCAGTAATTTTTGAAGGTCAGGGCCTATAGATAGCCACAGTAAATTCCTCATGCCAGCCATCCAAGAAGATATCTTTTTTATCACTTATAGATTTACTCACTTTTACTGAATGTTTCCTTGTTATTGCACTAGAGGAGAAGTTGTACTGCTACTTCTTTATTTTCTGTTATTTTGTTATTTTCACTTCTAAACACCCAATAAATAAATGTCTAGTTCTAATCTTCCTATAAACACATTTTTATTAATCATTCCTTACTTTCTTTTAATACTCTCTGGACATTCTTTTCTGAAAAACAGTAGAAGAAAAGTAGGTTGTGGTTTACTTCCTCACCAAGAATGACAATTAATTAGTAATTTTCTATTTTTCTTAAGGTAAATCTTTTAAGAATTTGCTTGAGAAATGCTGGCAGAGGAGTCATGGAAGCTTTACAGGATTGCTGTCTTTTCCTTCTTTCCTTCCTTCCTCCCTTCCTCCCTTCCTTACCTCCTTCCTTCCTTTATGGGCCAAAGTTTTCATCTGGGGATGTTTAATTTTTATTAAAAATGAATACTATGAATTAGGAAAAAAAACCAACAACGTTCTTTTGCAGCAATTTAAACCTGGAATATGGTTGCTCAAAAAGTTAGTAATGCTTTTTGTTACTAACACCCTTATCCAGTTCTGGGGATAGAGGCTTCCAGTCTCCCTTTAAATATGTACTATCTTTCAGCATCATTATATTCACTTCAAATGCTACCTCCATTAGCAGTTATGTACCCTTCTGTATTCCAGTTTAGAACAGTTAGAAGGTGGTATTACTTGCTTAGCTTTATAAAGGAATAATAAGAGACTTGAAATCTTGAACCTTTTGTATAATTATGGTTTGTTATTGGTATTGTTATAGTGTGGAATTTCAGGAATGTGATATTGTTAGCACTTACCATTTATAAATAAAAAGGCAATTCTTCCATTACAGATCCCAAAATTATGTAGGGTTTAGAAAGTTTTGTTTTCTTTTCCCTAAGACAGAATTTGCTCAGCTTACATGCCTAATAAATGTATGTTTACTCTAATTAGACTTAGCTCTACATTAGCACCTATCTACACATTGCAAAAACTCTTTGTTAGATAACTTGTTGATTTTACAGTTGGGAAGTCATGAAAATGGTACTGGGTTTTCAAATTTACATTCACTTTCAAATTATAGCTCTCTGTTTTTTTAAGGTGACTTTAAAGACCAATGATTAAAGACAATTCCACTAATCTCTTGCAGCAAATTAAGAATTAAAATGCTTTCCTGTAATGACAATATAACAATGTATAGTTTTTGTCTATTGGGGTCTTAATGAAATGTAAATGTCAGTAGTTCTGATGTGCAAATGTGATTGCTTGCACAAAGAATTAGTCTCTGCCTAATGTAATCAAGATTCTGAAGTTCTGTAAGATAATATTTACTAATTTTTATCTTTAAATATGACATTGTTTTAAATATTCTTCTGACAGGCATTGTTCGAATATATTTTTCACCATGAAAATGAAATAAAAATTGTGAGTAATTCATACTTTCCATTATCAGTTTTTATTAAGTATCAGTGTGTTATTTCTGTTAATATTCTGCTGAACTAAGGATCCAAGTAGTACATCACATTTCAGTTCAGAAGTGAAGCATTAGAAATTGTATAAGAGAAAGAAACCCTTTCTACAGGTAAGGTAATGTGCACATACCTATATGTTCCTTATTGCTATCTTTTTTGAGAGGCAAAGCGTTATAACATTATTAAGTTAGATCCCTCATCTATCAACATGGTAAGGTGAAATATTTAATTATTTCACCTTAACAGAATTTACTGGAGTCTGAGCAGCACTATATACCAGTTAGTTGAGCTGTCTTGAAAGTTCAGAGTACCTGAGGCCTAATACAAAGTGATACGTTTGAAAAGATTGTCCATTATGAGAAGAAGGTGAAAATACCTTGCATAATAATTAGTGTTTGACATGATCGTAATTTGGCGTTTGAACCCTCTGAGATGATGCTTATGTATTTGAGTGAATAGAAATTAAATGTATTTGGTGAAACTACAAAAAATTTGGTGAAAACTAAAATGCCAGTAGGAGTTGGACAGTTTTGCTAGAAATTTACTTCTGTAGAGCTGAGGTGTTTTGTGGCCTTAAGGGAAAGAGTGTGTTGTCCCTAATAATTTTCCTAATTATATAGTTTCCCTCTTACCCTGTCTGAAACTTTGCTGATCTTTATATGATGTTGCACTGAATGGGCAAGATCAAATTTGTGTAAGTATTATTCAAGCTCTCAGAAATAAATAAAGGTTGCAGGATTTTTTTTGGCAGCTTACCAAGGGAAATAATTAGCTTACTGAATGAATAAAGAGTCAACGTATTTCATTACTATGTTAGATACATGCAGCCGGTCGAAATGGAATCAAAATTTCTGCTTGAAGTTTGTATGAGAGTAGTATCAATAGTAGTAGTGTCAATAGTGCATAGCTGATTAAACAGTTACTTAACTTTCTCCTGCACTACTAACTGGTGTGTGATTAGATCTGAAGTTACGCTCTCAAGCTGCTTATTTGATACCATCATTTTCAGCCAGTTAATAACACACAAGAAGATTTTGTTGTTGACAATATAGATCAGAACCATTTCCAAATGTACTGCTATGTGAAGCTTTTAATATAGTATCAAATGATTATAGTTGTACACTGTCAATTTATTGCATAGCATTTTTCTAAGAGGATTGAATTGCAATGCATTGTTAATACAAAATGTGGTTGAACCAGCAAGTGCAAGTGTCAAACACGTCAGAGAGAAATAGCAACTATTATTTACATATTCTGATACTGAACATGAAGGGCTTGTTTTTTATGTCTCTAATAACTAGAATGTATGTTGTTTGTTACTGAGAGCTCAGTTCACAAGGAATAGGTCACAGTATGCTATCTACACTGGGAGGATATGCAGGATCCCCAGACTGGACAGATCATTACATAAAATGCAAGCAAATTTCCAAGCACTCCAGCAAAAAAAAAATGTAAAACACTCTTGCCCTATACTGCATGTTCTTTGAAATCCCTGCTGGAGAATTCAGGATCACTGTCTTACAGGAAATTTTTGCCTATGGTTTTCTGTGCACCCTAGTCACCTGAATAAATCTCTAAGCAAAGAAGTGTCAGCTTAGTCACCACTGTTTATTGAGTAATGAGAGGGAGATCTACATTTTTGGTTAAAGGTAGCATCCTGTAAAAAAAAAAAAAAAAAAAAAAAGTCACAGTTCGCAGTGCAAGGTGTCTTTATGTTGTAATGTGTTTCTCTGAAGAGAGATTTTTTGACTGTTCAGTATTTTTCTCTTGATTGTGTTTATTCCTCTTTTCTTCTGCAATTCCTTCTCCACCATTTTCAATATATTGCTGTTCTCCAAACTGACCTTCTTCCTTTTGAGTCTCATCTGCATTAATTTTTCTTAAACAACAAAAAAAGAAATAATTTAGTTTTTGCTTAAACTTGGTTGTGTCAAACCTGTGTGTTCACTAAAGACATTTCACTGATTCATTTTCTTCCTTCTCCCCGAAAAGATTTCAGATGATTTGGATTCAGCAGAGATGTTAACAGTTTAAAAGTTGATCTGGATCTCTCTTGATCATCCAACATTCCGTGACATCTATTCCGTCTTTGTACGAAACACTTTTCTGTGCAAGATGAGATGAAAGAGCTTGGAAGTTATTAGATCAAAGCCTGGGAAATTGACTTAAAGTGACTGTGTAGATGGAAAAGTCTCTACTTGCAGGCTTTCTTCATGGGTAGAATTGGAAGACCAGTTCCTGCAGTTTCATAAATAAAACACAAAAGTAGTAGTGAGGATATTGTTCCTTTGTCAATGTGCAGATCTGGAACAGTCTGTACTGTTCTCATCTGCATTATTATTTAAAAAGCAAAGGCGGTTTTATTATTTTGCTTCTGCTTAGTATTCAGCCAGTCTATAGAAAAAAAAAAAAAAAAAAAGCCTTAGCAATTTCAGTTGAGGAATATCATTAATCAGTATGCGTTCAGCTGCACAAACAATGCAAGGAACTCAGTCCAAATTAAAAGTAAATATATCTATAATCTATCAATTTTCAGAAACTTGGAGACAGAAGAAGAAAAGAGAAGCACTGAGCTTATTCAGCATTTGAAAATGCATTCAAAATTCTTTCATCTTACTTAATGAAAAATTAAACACTTCTCTGAAGAAATTCCTATTACCCTATCCATTATTGTTCTTGACTTGTTCTCTTTTGAAGGCATACACTTAATAACTGACTTTCTATGTTCCTTGAGTATTTCTAAATGCTGTTTTACAGGCTACGTGCTATAAGAGCAGAGCAGTGTAAAAGACTTGTCCAGAAATAGTTCAGCTTCTACTTATTTCAGCAGTAGGCTGTGACATTGTATTCTGCCATTATTCATAGGTGGGTAATGATGACAACACACTTTGTCCTGAGAAAGAGCAAAGAATGTACAATATATACTTGGATTAAGAAATCATGACCGTAGTTCTTTGTAATACTCTGAACTTTATACTCTCTGATAGATATCTATTTATAATGGAATTATGTTAGATTTACAAACTATCGAAGTCCAGAAGACATTCACCAAAATAAATTGGCTGATGTTATTTATTCAGCTGTTTTATAAACTAGCCAGTGTCGGTTTGTCTACAAACAAGAATTTAGTCAATAACAATTGCTGGGAGAATTTGATTTTGCAAAACCACGGTAAATTACCACAGCCCTATAAGCTGTTCTATACATACTGAGTTCTATACATACTGACAGTAGATGATTTGGAAGTCTTAATTTATAGCACAATTTATCCAAGGAGAGTAATAGTAAAAATAAATAAATAAAAACAGCTCACAATCATGCTAAATACAGGTTTGATAAATTCTTTGTGAAAGAAGATTTTTATTATCACTGTAGTTTGTTTTTTTTTTTTTTGCACAAATATGCACAAGCTTGGAAAGTAGGCCCATGTGAACCTTACAAATTCAACAAGTTCAAATGCAAAATGCTGCACTTGGGTTAGGGCAATCCCAGACATGAGCACAGACTGGGAGCAGGACACATTGAGTGTAGCCCTGCCATGAGAGACTTGGAGTTTTGGTGGAAAGAGACCTCGACACGAGCCAGCTTTTCATGCTTGTAGCCCAGAAGGCCAACTGCAACCTGGGCAGCATCAACAGAGGGGTGACCAGTAGGGCGAGGGAGGTGATGCAGGATAGTTGGAACAGTCGTGGACAGTGACAGTTAAGGGAATGCAGAACAGCTGGAAAACTTATTACTGTTACTCCTGGTTGTTTTTCAATTAACATGCTCTGCAGATTGAACATTGATTTGTACCTAAACTGTGCATTTAAAAAAAAACCTTGCACCAAACTGATCTTTAAATATGCTAGCAGTTGGTATTGACATGGCATGGTGAAGGCTTTGACTTTTAAAGGTCTGTTTTAATCAAGTTACTAACGTTTCAAAGGCCACATTGTCAGAAGATTTGTTGTAATGCCAGCAGAAAGTCTGACGTGCAGAAATCTGACACTGATATGCACAAAGCCTTTTCAGGCAAACACCTTTTAGAAATGTTGATAACGTTTGTAGTGTTTGTGGACTAAAAATTTGTATTGCATGTAAGCATCAGAAACAGGATGTTCCTATTCCTTTCCTATTGCCTTAACAGAAAAGTATTAAACCAGGATTTACTTAATTTCAGAAATTAATTTCAAAATTAAGTTACATTTTGTTTCTTGATGCTAGTAATAACATCCCAGTAAGATTTCAGGATCTGCACCAACAGCAAAAGTGCTGATGCTAGTCTACAAAGCCTGAAGCAGTCTTAGTTCCCACTCTCTAAGAGCAGCCAGAATTGTTAGCCTTACATAAAATAGTTTTCATAAATAATTAGGGTACCAGAAAGAAAGCTGAGTGTATAACTACAGAAGGGATGGCTGTTTGAAATTCAGTCCTTCTCCTTGAATACTTGTCATCAGAGCACTCTAAGGAGGGCTCTTTAAAGTACATAATTTGCAGTAGGATCCTTACTCATTTTCCATGACTACTTGTGCCCCATTAGAAACAAGTGTGGTATTTGGCAGATGCACACATTCTTTACAAATTTGAAAATGCAAACAATTTTGAAAACACAACAAAAGTAAGTGATACTTCAATTTCAGCTGTTTTTCAGAGTTTTCCCAGTGAACTCTAGTGGGACAAAATTGTGTATATACTTTCAGGTGAAAGTGTTTGGAAGGGAAATGTAATTTCTATCTTGAAGTGAGCTTTTTCTGCATGGCAGTTGTGGTGTCCAGGGGACTGGCTGTGCAATTTGCAAAGGTATTAAGAAACAAAAGGCTGCCCAAATAAGCTCTGCCATCTGAGGATTTCAAGGATACCACACACCTGGATCAGATAGTGACTTCAGAGTTGTAAATCTTCCTTGGTTTTCTCTCTCCTGTCATGGAAGCTGGGATTGCCAGTTGTCTCTTTCTTTTGAGGACACCAACAATGCAACTCCTTACACTGAATTGGTATAGAAAAAATACTCTTTTTCACAGAGCCAAAAGAGAACAACTTTTGTAAGTTGTTGTAGCTCCACTGACTTTGCTGTGCTATATCAAATAATCAAATATATCAAAGTAACCTGTCGATTACTTGCAGCCTCATTTTGCTATCAGGAAGAAATGGAATCAAGCCCAGAGGTACATATCACTAAATTGAGCTCTTTGACATATTTCAAGTATTACATATTTGTATGTATTACATTACATACAATTTTTTCCTGGAAACTATTAAATCCTATGCCACAGAGTGGCCAGCACACAGAACTCTTCTATACTGTTCCCAATAGACATATTTTCTGATTTCTGTGGTCAGCAAAATGTTCATGAAAATAAAGAAAATGAGTTCTTTGTTATAAAAAATTCTGCTTTAAAGACTTTAAGACTATTTATGGTGATATCCCTAAAATAGAAGTAACATGTAGTATGACTGATATATTCTGGGAGAAACTGGTACTTTCAAAACGTAAACACTAACAATTGCCTCTTTGGTAGGTTTTGGTACAGAAAACACATCAATTTGTTTTAATAGGAATTTAGAAATTACAGGGAAAGCATGAAAAGCCATAGATTATGTCTGCAATAGCCAATGGCAGCACATTGATTAGCATGCCTACTTTTCTGATATACCAGATAGAAGAGGTTGTAGACTTCCACTCTCTTAACTATTTCTTAGAATATTTATCTATTTTTACTATCTATTGTAGAATAATTTTTATGTCAGGCTTTTAAAGGAAGAAGTATTTCCAACTGTACACATCTGAGAGTCCCCAGAAGTAGAGGCAGCCTGATGCTAGCAATGAGATGACAATTCAATATCTCAAACTGGCTGATTTGTTTATTTTAGTATAGTTCTGCATGTTTTCAACAATTTTTATTGAACAAGGAAGGGTGGCTTGAAAAAAGTGTGTTGGCTCACACAAATACTTGGAATATTCTGAAGCCACAATTTATAAATCTAATCAAATTAATTTTGTGTTTTCTCTTTTTGTTACTATAAACTATAAGGATTACATTATTTTTCAACTGTAAAAATAGTAACCATAAAGCAGCGCACCCTCCTCAAGTTTACCAGGACTGTTTATTCAAAATTTTCTCTTTACAAAAGTCTTTGCATAATAAAAGTTTTTTTGCATAAATGTTGAAGGCACTAATGTTAAGGTGATGGCTTTGTTTTGGAAGGCTCTAGATTTGGCAGCCCTTGCCACCGAGCATGCACAATTCAAGGACTGGTGGTGGAAAGTCCAAATTGGGAAGTGCTGCTATAGGTAAGCCATTGTTCATTTCTTCTATGAACAGTGAGAAAAAGTGCAGGACCTGAACTGATGTGTGTACTGTGCAATGCTGAAGAGTGAAAAATAATTCAGAATGTATTTAGTTGGAGAGGACTGTGATTACAGTTAAATCTCCTTTAATACAAGGAGATTATGGTCAGATACTGGAGGTAAAGGCACCAGTATTGAGTACCTTTAAGTAACTAACTTAGTTGCATATTCACTTTTATTAAACTTTATTAAACTTTATTAAACTTTATTAAACTACCGGTAAAACAGACCACACAAAATGAACAGTAGAATATTGGCTTGAGAAATTGACTGGAAATGAGAGACTTAAGACTGAGCCGTGGTGTAGTTTACAGTACAGATTTTTTTTCAACATACAGTTAAATATTTTTAATGTTAGCAACAGGTGTTTTGCTATTTCTGAGATCAGGCTAAGAGAAAGTGTTTTCTGCTGATGAGGAACTGTGAAAGTAAGGGAACAACCAAGGCAAAGACTCTGCGGTGTCCAGAAGACAAACTGACAAATGTGAAAGGAAAATGGAAAGCTTGAGGGGAGCAAGTGTAGATGAGCAATCGTGGATGATGAAGGAAAAAAATGATAAACGGGGCTACTTTGGGCTGGGCAGGGAGGCCTAACAAGTAGAAATGCAGCATTACAATGAGATATTGTAGCTTAGAGAGACAGGACTGGGCCTCTGTCATGTCTGTTCCTGAAGATGAAAACCAGAAGCAGTGTTGGGCCAGCCAGAATACATTCCTATCTAGAGACTCGAACAGTGCCCAGAAATTCATACCTTCCCCTCCAAACCTATGTGAAAACAGCTAACAATGTCCTATTGTCATTTCGAACTATAATTTAACCAGAATGGCAGAGGCTTCTGCTACTGTATATAAAGCAGCAGTTTTCATGTGGAGCCATGGATTACTAATTTACAGAAGTAACTAAGAAGAGAAACCTATTGTTAGTAATCTTAAACACGTTAAGCAGGGTTCTGTGTCTACACAGGGAAACATATGCGGACCGCGGATGAACAAAGACTGAAAATGCTCTAATGTTAGCAATATCCATTTTCTTGGCAGGATTTTTTATGGCTTTGTTTTTATGTTTTCAAGAAAGAGTAACAAATAGTTAATACTAAAAGAATGTTAAAATTATATGGTCAGTCAAGGAGATTTTTTACAGTCAGTCAGGGTGCAATTCTGTTAGACAACCAGAATTGCTTATTGTTGTTTATGTAGAATTCCAATTTAATGAATTTGATTTTTTCATAATTTTAAATGCTTGTCTTTATAATAATATATTCATGGTTTTTGTTCACATGCACACAAATAAATGATGTTAAAGTATGCTTTTGGACAGTTCCTCTTTGGTTTAGCGTGCCCTGCTTCATTACTTAATAAGCTTTATTTAAAAAAAAAAAATCCAGAAAACAACCTTCTACATCTATCTGTTGTCTCTTTAGGTTAGGATTATATCGTGAAGCTGAAAAACAATTCAAGTCAGCTCTCAAGCAACAGGACATGGTTGATACAATCTTGTATTTGGCAAAAGTAAGTCACCAATTTGCTTATTTCAGAATGAAGTGAAATTCCAGCCTTTCCCAGTGAAGTTCATACACCAGAATAGTTGAGTATTGAGCTTGATAAGCTCTTGAGTTTAATAGTGTGTCATCTTTACGTGGACCTGAAACAATACTTACAGTTGAAATTGAAGTGTATAGTTTAAAAAAAGATTCTGGAGTTTGCTTATTTCATGAAAAACCCTTCTGCTACCTCAGGATATTCTTTGGTCTAAGTTCCAGTGAGTATTACACAGCTAAAGAATTATTGGAGTTTCAGCAGGAAGAACAGTGTAGCTATCTGTGGTCCCCTAGGAAACTAGTGCAATAAATCAGTACGTGAAGAGTGAAGCTCAAAATCCTAGTTTCACAAGCAAAATCAAAACAAAGTAAGTTAAAGGAAGGAGTCAGAGACCTTGAAGCAGAGAATGTTCTGTCAAAATAAAGGCATTAAAAGCTTTAAAAAAACAAGTGGTACAGGTAAGCCTCAGAATTACTTGTTTGCAGAGATTTGTATCAGACTGAACATTTTCAAAGATATTCAAAAAGATGTTGCCTATGAGAAACTAAAACTGCATTTTCATTCTTCTCATCCTAGGAAGAGATGAAATCAGTTGCTCTTTGTCAGCTACCTTGAAGCCACCTGATTCAAGTCAATCCAAAATATGTTCATATTATAATACTTGCTGTACCTTTGCATTCCTTGAGCTGTTTACTTTTAGTTATTTAAATTACCACCATTGATATCTGAAGGCTTGTCTTCAGTACAGCATTTTGAGTTAGTTTATTCAATTCAGCTTAGTCATTTTAGATTTCTTTCACTAGCAGGAGTCATTCTGCAAAATTCATGAGCTACAGGGTGATTAAATTGGCAGAGTAATTGGATTAACAGTGATTTTGCTCTCCCTCCCCCTTAGAAGCTTAGAAGCTTCCCCCACTTAGTAGCACAAGTAGGAGCTGTATTTGAACTTCCACCTCCCACTCCATAGCCCAGCTAGCTCAAGTATAAGGCATCACACAACATAATTTAGTGACTGTTGGCTGACAGGCAATAGGGTAGGGCACTGAGTTCTAGCACAATCTGACAATACTGAAAAGTCTAGAGTTAAGCAGCCAATAAAAAATAATAGATGTGCATCAAGTTCTGTGCAAACTGACTGATACCAGACTACCAATTAGTTTTCTGGTTATATTCTGTATAACAACTGTTATCAGAATCTTGTTTTTTTTTTTTAATATATTTTCCTCAAAACTAACTCTCCCTTGAAATGTAATTTATGAAAGGATAAAAGATTGAAAGAAAACTAAAAAAAAATATACAGAATATTGCCAAGGAGTTACAAAATATTTCATGACCCAGCAGGGCTGGAAATGGGATTTTTATACCACAGGTAGAGAGAAAACATACCTCATAAACAAAGATAAAAAGATTTTAAAAAGGAACAGATCTCATGGAGTTCCTTCACCTCCATTTTTTACCCTTTTGCCCTAAGAATATGAAGATAGCTATTCTTCATAGTTAGATCAGGTTGAAAAACAAACAAGAAAACAAAAAACCAGCTTATTAAAATTCTCAGTTCAAAAAAGAAAAAAGTTATTTGAAGGTACGTTGGTATGCACTAGCTTATAAAGCAGATTTAGACTATTATGCAAGTTACTCACGCTGGTGTTACTTAGGAGTAAAATGATCAGCCAAGGTTCTTCATAATTAAGATGTTATACCCAAATATAATTTATTCTCTTTCATCTGACTCTGTAAAGAGTAGTTTCATAGTAGTAAACTATTGCTAAAAGAATATAAAACTTCAAGTCTTGATTAAAGAATGGTGAATGGAGCATGATAGTCACAATGGAGATGTTTATTTGAAGTTTAAAATTCAATGCAGACATTAAATTCATCAGCAGCTGCTGCATAGCTTATAAATGAAAAACTATAGCAAATGATTTGAAGTCTGTTTTAGATACCCAGATATAAAATTCATTAGGAATAGATTGATGACTTAGGGCATATTAATTGATGATGTCATTGGAGTCCAAGTCCAAGTCTACCAAGTACTCCCTCCACATCAAAAAAATAAATATGTCTGAGGCTTGAGAGCAGAAACAGAAAATGCATTTTGAGGTTTCTTGGGTGTTCTGTTAACATTGATATTTTCCTAAATTTCATCATAAGTTTTTTTTTTTTTTTTTTTTTTTTTTCCCCACAAAGATGCCAGTCACAGATTGTTTCCCCTTTTCACTCATATTAAGTATTTTTATTTAATGTAATATTTCTCTAACAGTAACACTCAAAACACTTTTCCACTCAGTGGGGGACAGATTAATCACTGTAGTCAACTCCTTTCCCAAAGTAGGTGTGTGGGGTTTTTCCCTTTGCTGTAGCTGTTGTTAGCATACCCCACAACAGGAGGGCTTTAGAGTTGTACTCTCAGACAGCTGTACAGGTGGTCTCTGTCAACACGTTGATGCCCTCTCTCCAGTTCTCACACAAAATTATCTACATCATGTGTTGTCATAATCAACACAGAAGCCAAAATCACAGGGACCAAACTGCCTTCTTACCACTAAAGGATTTTATGATTTAGGACAGCGAAAGTTGTCAGAGCACTAAGGAGATTTGAAAGCATCAGTGCCTGGTGCAGTGCAGTCTTATTTAACTAAGTAAAATATTTTGTTATTCCAGCACTATCAACCAGAAGATCCAGTTCTTTCAAGCCCAAATGTATAGTTTTAAAAATATATTAAACAGGAAAATATTCAAGGTAAAACCTTCACCTTAGTGTTAAAGTATATTTTTGATACGATAATAGATAACTTCTTTAGTTTATTAGTAATGTCCAGATGAATTAATAATGTCTAGATGACATGCATGCAAATTTAATTATCTTATTTAGCCTATTTTCTCTACATTACAGAGATTTTTTTTCAGTATTAACTCCATTATTTTCATAATTCACCATCTCTGCTAATGTTTTACTGCATAAAGTGAGGTGTCATTCCTTCCATTTAACCTGCCTTGTCAAACAGCAGTATGAATATAAAGACATTTGAAATTTATGTACACTTTTTATTTGCATAGGTGTATATGCGCTTGGACCAGCCTGTAACAGCATTAAACCTTTTTAAGCAAGGATTAGAACGATTTCCTGGAGAAGTGACTCTTCTTTGTGGAATTGCCAGAATCTATGAGGTATGCATGCACTATGCAATTGTAGCCAAGGTTAGCTGCTCGAGCAAGAAAAAGAGCCAATATTTGAATATAAATTTAAGGGCATCAAAAATTAACTACAGTGATTTCTGGTATCACTAATGCAAAACAGGTAACATTATCTAAGATACCAAAGTAATGTTGGGGGAGTTTTGCATGCTTGTTTGTTTAAATGGTTAATCACACCCACAAGACCTTGTTCAGACATGCAGAAGCATGACCACATTTAGTCAGGTGGTCCAGATATTGTCCGTGTAGCTTGGTCAAGTTCATATATTTTTCATCGGACTAAAACTGCTCAAGTCACCAACAGCCCGCTGGCAGGATTAAACAGCAAGATAGTCAACAGATCAATGCTGTCTTTATTGTGCTGTAAGCCACTTTGTTGATTTCTTAAGCCAGTGAGAACAGTTGGAATGTGAGTGTTTCTTGGTTTTGAAGTAGATGTTATTTTAAGTAGGATTAGTCTTAAAGTAGTCATTTCGTTTTAGCTTGGTAACCATGTATTTTGCATTTTAAAAGTGTATTTTCATGTCAGTGGACTTAATATTGTGCTACACTAAAAGTTGGTAATGATGCTGTTCCAAAACCAATGTTTTAAACATCATGGGTTTTTTTGTCTACATTGATACTTGGCATTCTTTCCTGTTCTCATCATTCTCATCTAGCCCCTAAGCATTAATCCATTTTCATATTAAATCCTTTTTGTCCTTCAGCAAGGAAGAAAACAGCTGCATAATTTTTGAAGGCTTTTCTTCCTGAATTGCTAAACAGTTTTTAATATGGATATGATTTTGCAGAACCATACATAACATTGCATAACCCTTTAAGGAATTACAAAAGGCTGCATATACTTGACAGAATATACTTTTGCACTGACACCTGAGTGCAGGATTATAGCTTTATTAGCAAAGATTTGTACTGCAGCACAGGGCTGTTCTTATTACATACACTCACAAGTGGAATGTGCGCATCAGGCATCTTAATCAGAGCTTTCATTCTCTGTCACTACCTTTTGGCTATGGGAAGAGTTGTAGGCCTTACTCGGTTTAAAATAATAATAATAATATATCTACATGTATATATGTAAAGGGACTGCTTTAATACTGTTTTACTTAATTGAAAAAAAAAAAAAGACAACACACGTTTTCATGGCTAAATGTGCTACATAGGTTAAAAAAAAAAAAAAAAAAAAAAAAAAAGCTTGTTCTTTAGTCAGGTTAAGAGTACAGTACATTGTACTGGGTCTGGCTGGGATGTTAACTTTACCTACAGCAGCCCATACAGTGCTGTGCTCTGCACTTGTAGCTAGAACAGCAGTGGTATCGCACCAGTGTTGTGTCTGCTGCTGAGCAGTGCTGACACAGCATCGGGACTCTCTCTAACCCTCCTAGGGGGTGGGCAAAAAAGTGAGAAGAGAAACATCACCAGGGCAGCTGACCTAAACCAACCGAAGGTATATTCCATACCATTTGATATCACACTCAGCAATAAAAGGTGGAAACAGGAAGAAGAGGGGAGGGGTGGGCTCTCATTGGGAAAATGTCAGTCCTTCTCCTGAACACCAGCTACGTGCATTGAGGCCCTGCTTCAAGGACGTGGTCAAGCATCGCTCGTTTGTGGGAAATAGAGAGTAATTTATTTCCTCTGCACTTCCACATAGCCTTTATTTGTTTTGCTTTGTTTTGTTTTGTTTTCTTGCCTTTCCCCCTCCCTTTTCCCCTTTCCCTTTTTTTTTTCCCTTTAGTTAAATTGTTTACTTAATACTAATCTTTCCTTAATAATAATTATTATTTTTTTTTACTTTAATTAAATTATCCTTATCTCAACCCATGAGTTGTTCTTTACTTTACTTCTTCCCCTCCTCATCTAAGGAGGGGGAGTGAGAGAGCAGTTGTGATATTTAGCTGCCTAGCACGGTAAAACCACCACATACATCTACAGCACATAGGTAGAAATCATTCCTCTCTAACCACAGAAATGTGTTTTAACCATTGTAGTTTATTTTCTTCTAATATGGGGCAGAGTCCTGTGGTGACTTGCACTTCTCAGAAACAGTGTGACATTTACAGCAAGGAGTCCACCCTAATTCATCTTCCAACTAGCATACATCCAAGCATATTTTTTGATAAAATACAGCTCTCTTAACTGGCGTATCCTACCCAGTACAAGTTATGGTAGTAAATCCATGCTTTCTGTTTTCAAAGGCACATAATAATTCTTGGTATGCCATTATATTGTCGTTTATGTTCAGAGAAATTCAGACATTGATTTACAAAGCATTGAAAGTAATTGAGACATTGACTGGGGAAATAAATCTTCTGTATGTTACCATACTGGGAAATCAGCTGTACAGTACTCTATATCACAAGGCATTGTGCAAAACGTAGCAAATACCCATTGCACATACTAAGCTTGTGACCAATCTTTTTTCCTTAAAAAACAAACCAAACCAAACCAAACAACAACAACAACAAAAACCACCCTTTTTTTGTACCAATGGCATTAAGTTATGACAGGTACAGCTGGCACTGATAAATGAATACACCTTCTTCTTGTCCATGTGTGTGATACTTGTGAAGCTGCCAATTAGTGATGTTGCATTGTACAATTAGAGAACTGTAAGGGCATACATAATTCATCTCAGTTAAGTACTGTACAAGGCAGAGATAAAGCACTCAATAGATTGACATTTTAGAAAGTTTTATTATAAAAATTGGTGATAAAAAGTAGAACTAAATTTTTTTTTTTTCTCATTGTATAGGAAATGAACAATATTTCCTCAGCTACAGAGTACTATAAAGAAGTCTTAAAACAAGACAATACTCACGTGGAAGCTATTGCATGCATTGGCAGCAACCGTTTTTATTCAGACCAGCCTGAGATAGCTCTGCGGTTTTATAGGTATATGCACTTGTGGGGAGGAAGGAGGAACTGGACACATGGAATGGTAATAGGGTTGATTTTTGTAATGCTGGTAGCAAAACAAGAGCATTGGGAAACTGACATGGGAGGTTGATCAAGCTTTTGGAGAAATATCAGCATAAAATCAGCGCAACAACTCACCAATGTACGTATCTTCTCTGCCAGTGATAAGTACATCTCTTCTACAGATTTGTCATCATTGTGCTTGAAGCTTATATCAGCAGATTATCAAAACAGTTGATTGTTTGGTTAATAAACAAGAAATTATCTTTCACAACATGAGGAGGTTTAAGAGTGCCAAGCCTTACTCTCAGCTTCATTTGCCTTCAGGAAGCAAATGGACTTCCTATTCAGCCCTCTGTAAAGGAGTAGTTTTTGAAAAACTCCACCTGAAGCCATAGGCAGTTGTGACCACAAAACCTCTTACTTGAATGTGAGCTGGGGTTCCCCTATGTTTTACTGAAAGAAATAAAAAGACAGTATTAAAGGATGCTACTTGCATTTTATTTTGAGACAGGTTGCAAATGAGTCTGACTCAATATCAATTTGAATCAAAATTTGACTTATGTTTCAAATTTAAGATCAATGTAAATTCATACGCTAGGTATACTAGCACTGATCAGAGCAGTGCTGCAGGACAGGAATCAAGTAAAAATTTGAAGCCTGAAGAGTTATGAACATTAACTGCAGCAATTACAGCATGGTTGAGGTTGAAGGATTGGAAAGAAGAAATGGAGAAATTCTGTGTACAGCTCTGTCTGACCATAAAGTCAGATCATGTAACAGTCAAAATGCCAGGAGTCATCTAATTTACACAAAGACTGTGTTGCACAGCTCTGATTCTACTAATCAGAAATGCTCTGCACTGCCCTTCATGAAACCTTTACCAAGTGTAAAACTGTAACAAAATTGTCTGAGTTCAAAATAAAGTTAAGGTACATGGCTATTACACTCTTGGTACAGGGAGGAAGGAGGAGAAAATTTTGTCATTTAGAATTGAATTCAGATTTGAAATAAATATAAAAAATAAGAAATATTTTCTTTCAATCTAGGCGGCTTCTGCAGATGGGTGTCTATAACTGCCAGCTTTTTAACAATCTGGGCCTCTGTTGCTTCTATGCCCAGCAATATGATATGACACTAACTTCATTTGAACGTGCACTGTTTTTGGCTGCAAATGAGGAAGAGACGGCAGATGTGTGGTATAACTTGGGACACGTGGCTGTGGTATGAAAAATATTAACAATCCTTCTGAATGAGTGTGATTTTACAGAAACCGGAAAAAGAATAGCCAGGAAGGAATCATTGTCCTACTTTGAAATATGAAACCTGCTAGTGTATTGGATAAAGTATAGTACAGACTTAATTAAGGGTTTATTTGCACTTCAGAGAGAGGAAGAGGAAAAGAAAAAAGCTCTATACATCATCACAGAATGTGGTTTACTCCTGCTAAAAGATTCTCCCTTTCTAACAGTCTTTAACCTTCCCTTATTTCTGAAAATTTGTAACACGTACCAGCCCTTGAGGGCCTTTGCAGCAATACAAGCTAATCTGACATAAAATTGAATTCAAGATGTTTTTTCTCTGAGCTTTTATTTATATGACATGGAGCATTAGATTAATTTTGTTGTCAAAAGTGCCTATTGAGCATCGTGGAACAGACACTAAAATACCTAGTCTTCTGTTTTGTAGGCAGCAACAGAGATATTGTTTAATTGTGTCATCAAATTTGTTAAATTCGTACACTAATTTTCATCCATTGCCCATTTTTGAAGATGTTATTCCAGAAGTTATGTTAGATTTCTGTTTATCTGTCCACAATAAAGTTATCAAATAATGTTTTGCTAGCTTTCTCGCATGGGTTCTGTCCAAATGCTGATTGCTATTTAACTTAAGTCAGAGAGAAACTGAACTGTTCATCTTGATTGTGTATCAACTAGGATAACATGTTGATTTATACTACCTAAAACACTGAAATTGGAACTGATATGCATATATTCTTCAGCATTTTTCACTTTTAAGGTTTAACCTGATGCTGTGTCAATGTTGGTCATAAAACTAGAACATTAACATGTAGACAATGTCTCCATACAAAGAGATAAATCTCCTTTTGTTTTTGTCTTCTAATAAGTAGGCTTATATGTGTTTGCTTTCTTTTTGAATCCATTTAAAGACAGAGAAGCAAGATAACTTTTCCCCTGGAGACATCTCTGTTTTTCTTACCCTACTAAAAGGGTAGCATATAGCATGGTCAGTATAGATGGCACTTTAGCCATCTAAGCATTCAGTTAGATGAAGAATCTCACTTAAAGCATGTACATTTGTGCTGGAGAGGAACAATTCTGTCTCAGTAAAGAATGAGAAGCAAATGAGATGGTCTGGGAAAAAAGCACATATGGTTCTGATCAGCATGTTTTTATTGTAATTTGCATTTCATGATAGTACATATGGATGAAAAGATAGCCAAGACAACAAAACAGATGCATGTTGTTTCCAATCTTTTCACAAATTAAAATACAATCTTTCTTTTAGGGGATAGGAGACCTGAATCTGGCTTACCAGTGTTTCAAGCTGACATTAGTCAACAATAATGACCATGCGGAAGCTTACAATAACTTGGCTGTACTGGAAATGCAAAAAGGTCACATTGAGCAGGTTGGTATTAACCTCAGCCTAAGCAGAATGCTTTCTTTGGCCTGTTTGTACTTGAAGGTTACTACTATAGGCACAAAAAATGATGAATTTTATGAATGGTTCAGTGTAACCTCCACATTATCATGCTGTCTCCCATTAAACTGCTTATTCTTAGGCATATCCAAATGATTCATCCAAGATGAACAAGGTTTGCAGTGACTTCGAAGTTGTTGAGATCTTTTTTTCTAAATTGATGCCTATAACAAAACCTATCATACTATAGTCATCACTTAAATTACAACTTTGACTATATATTCAATTTAAAGTGTAGATAATATACTTTTGTTGGGCAACAGAAAACAACAATCAGATCACCTCTTAAAAGATTTTTTCAACAAGGAGACTGCTTTCAAGTTTAGTCCCAAAGCAGCAGATTCTTGTGAAACATTTTCATATCAGTAACCTTGGTGGTT
Organism: Netta rufina; assembly: GCF_964035555.1. NCBI lineage: Eukaryota > Metazoa > Chordata > Aves > Anseriformes > Anatidae > Netta > Netta rufina. The sequence continues at coordinate 47,383,857 of NC_140128.1, forward strand.
CATTTTACCTACTGTGAGTACACTGTGTTGTGTTGCAATTAGCTATATAATTGACATGCATAGTGGATTGAAAGTAGTAATTTTTATACACATGAAATGAAAGTTATTTTCTATTTGTTGGTCCATTAGAACTACTCTGGACTGTTTTAATCTTTCTCTATGGGAGCTATGGGAGCAATGGGAGCAAGACTATTGTGATGGGTTTGTGTAGACTTCAAAAAGCTGCAATATTATATAAAGATTTTTTGAAAATCTTTTTGAAGAGCAAATAATTCTTATAAGATAACTTTATTCAGGTGGGCTGGCAATTGTCATGGAAACATTGAAATGAACCCAACACTGGATGTTTTCAGTGACAAATGAAGTTTGGTTTTGGTTTCAGTTTGGTTTCAGGCATACTACTGATATTTAAAACCCATCTGGAATGTCTATCCAATTTCTATGGAGGTTGTCACTGATAATAGTCAGGATTCCAGAGTCTTTCCATTATAATGAAATGTTTTATGTCCATTTTATTTTTCAGCTTTAAAATTTCAAATTTCTTCTTGTATCACATGAATAATAAAAATTCAGGATCACAGCAATAAATGCATGTATAGGACAATAAAAAATATGAAGATATTTTGCTTATCTTTGGTTTTATTTTATTTTACAATGTTAGTACATGCATTTACTCAACATTGTCAAATTAAGGGATTTTTATTAAATTCTTTGCTCTGCCTTTCAAAAAAGTTAGTAGATACCATTGCTATTAAAAGATCTGATATATTTATATATTTTCAAAACTCTCCATTTTTTTGTGAAAGCATTCACAAGTTGACCTGATTGTTTAATTGAAATTATGGCACAAGAATTCACCTTTTGATTCTTAATTTTTTAATTAATTTTTAATACTAGTGTTTTGCTGATTGTAAAAAAGATCGAATCCAGCAAGTAGACTGTTTAATTTTTAATGTATTGAGTAATGTCAAGCTTTACAACTTCATATTCCCTCAGTGATTTGTTTCAAAGTCCACCTCAGCCCCAAGGATCTTTTTCTTTTCTTTCTTTTTTTTTTTTTTTTTCTTTCTTTCATGGAGGGATCATTTTACTGTATTTCTCCAAAAGTCTGGGCGGCTTAGGCTGAGCAAGACAACATGTGTGGTCATTTGAGAGAATGTATGGTCACACACATCTGTCCATCCCTTCAACTCTCCCTTCATCCCTAAAGAGAAAGTGATAAAAGCTCTACTATCTAAGTTCTGAGGAAAGCACAACTTGGCCATTTCAATTCCACACACAAACAAAGCTGCAGGGACAATAACAGAGGGGCATTATATTAGTTATTAACCTGGTTCTGGATGCCTTATAAACCACCTTGATCTCATGTTCTTTTGTTTGTTTGTTTTCTTTTCTTTTTATGCTAATAGGAAGAGTGGAAATAGCATTGAAGGCTTTTATGCAAAATGTTGAATGTGTGAACTGTTTCATTTTTATGATAAAGTTTAGATTTCTGGGGATGCTTAAGACTGAATCACTGTTACACAGTGCCGTCAGGGACAATGGATACCTTCAGTGGGATTTTAACTGCCTTTTTTTAAATGACTATATTCAGTATATAGAGCTGAATTGCCTAATTAAATACGGTCCCAACACAGCCTTTCTAACTCCATCAAGAGTCTTGTTCATTTCATTACTTTTAAACTGTATTATGCCTAGATTTACTATTGGTGTAGCTTATATGTAGTGTAACCCATATGTAGTGTGGCATTATTAGCAAAGGCCTAGTAAAGAGAACCCAAAATGGTTTCTTTCAAGAAAGATGAAAATTGCTTTAGATTCTTGTTACCCTCCCTCGCAGATTTCACTACTTTTTTTTTTTCTTTCTCTACACAGGCAAGAGCTTTGCTGCAGACTGCTTCATATTTAGCACCTCATATGTATGAGCCCCATTTTAATTTTGCAATACTCTCAGAGAAGGTAATGTACTGTCCTATTTTAAAATCTTAAAAATTGAGCCTTGGTGGGGGGGCAGTCGAGTTTTTATTGTTATTACTCAGAGTTCTAAACAGCTAAGACAAAACAATACTTAGGTTGGATATTAGGAGAAATTTCTTTACTGAAAGGGTTGCGTGGCATTGGAATATGCTGCCCAGGGAAGTGGTTGAGTCACCATCCCTGAAGGTCTTCAAGAAAACTGTATATTTGAAATTTAGTAGCATGGTTTAGTTGTGGACTTCAGTACTAGTTTAAAGGTTGGACTATATGATCTTAGAGGTCTTTTCCAACTTGAATGATTCTATGATTCTATGAGTATGTACTGCGCAAACTCAAGATAGAACTGAAGTTACATTTTAATACCCAGAATATGTATAAAAGTTGCCATTTGAATGTTTGGTTTTGAGAATGTGAGGCCAACTAGCCATAGAGTAACTTTGCAATTCTCCAAATGCACTGAAGATGGACAGTCCATTAATAATTCCATCTACACTCTTTACAGTCATCGGCTTTTTCAGAATGTGAACTGAAATAGTATCAAATGATTTATCAGTGATTATATAATATATATATAAATATGGAATCCCAATCATTCATCCCATGGTTTTAGTAATCTCAAAAGTAATATCTCTTCTTCAGCTTTATGACCACTGAATTTTGTGTGTTAATATTTTGTTTCATAATGAGTGTCTCAGACACTGAATTAACAGCGTGTCTGACATTACTATTAATAAGGAGAAACTTGTCCAAGTCCCCATATTTTTACAAGAAAAATAGTATTTCTTGGCTTGTGCCTGTATCTTCAAGATTCTTTTATGAGTCTGTGTTGTGTGGGCAGCCCAACTCCTACAGATTGCATCAAGGAGTGAACAACCCATTACTTTGTAAGCATATCCTCTTCATTGTGAAACAGAATATGGTTTGGAATAATTGCATTATATACTTACTGATTAATGACTAAATCCTAGTCTGCAAATGGTTAGTTATGTAGCTTTTGCACAGAGGAACTGCACAGGCTGTGGAAGAAGACAAATGGCAAGGTCAACTAACTGTTTATGCAGTGTGATAATGCAATTCTTAGATTCAGTGTAATGTCATGGTTTATAGGACGTAACTTCTCTGACCAGGACCCTGGTTTTCTTCTCCTCCAGAGAATTTTTGCTGTACTGAACCTCTGTGTTGACAGACACACAGGCAACAAAGATCACCTGCTGCCACTTTCTGCTGCTTCTCCCTTTCCATCCAGAAGCTATCACTTTTTCTAGATGGGGTTTCAAACTTTTGGGTTCTTTTTTTCTGAACCCACTTTCTGAGGTGCTCTCCTTACATCACTTCCCTCTTCAAAGAAATGATGTCTATTTGCTCCCAACTTTACTTTTTCCTAATGTGGAAACATACTTCAAAAAACAATAGAGGAGCAATATACATCTCATCAGCTCTGTGTGCTATCCTGCATCTCTGTGAGGTTGCAGATCACATGGAGTTGTGACCTTTGCAGAGGCCTGATTGGCTCTCTCTTTTCTATGAGACAGCATTTATGGGATTTAAAACCAAGTCTTCCATTTTTTATTCCTCCTAACTTTAAGCACTGAGCGTAGGGTACCTTGTCCTTTCTCCAAGAAGTCAGGTAAGATATAAAGTTACTGCCTTGATGCATCCCTCCCATTAAAAAAGAAAACACACACTTATTTTTATTCTCACCCCTTAAAGTAAGAGGGAAAAAATCCTGAGTCTGAAAAATTGCATACTGTCTGTTTTATTTGTTGTGTCTGAGGACCAGCTATGTTTAAACATTTGTGAGTGTCAGAACTGTACTTTACAGAATATATGATGCAAATACTGTAGTGCTTGCATTTACAAAACTAGTTTGTGTGTTTCTTACAGGTTGGAGATCTTCAGAGGAGTTACACAGCTGCTCAAAAGTCAGCGGAAGCATTCCCAGGCCATGTTGATACACAACAGCTCATCAAAAGATTAAAAGAGCGCTTTGCTATGCTCTGATGACATATTTTTAACATGTAAAAAAAAAATAAAGTTAGCCAGAGTTAATATCCCATATATTTTATTGTAAGTAGATAAACAATACTTAATTCCTCTTGCAAAACCTGTGCTGCTTAGAGTAGCAGAAAAGGTTCAAGAGTCCTAATTAGTGTGTGTCATCTTAAAACTCATGACTTATCAAAATGAAGCTAGAACATGTTACAACTACATACAGCTGAGAATACAAGGGTGGCAGGATATTGCCAATATTCAATTTTCAAATGGTTGTCTGATATATTAACAAGTAAGTCCTCATTTAAGATTAATGAGCATTTTAAAAGATTTTTTTCTGACTTTTCTGCAGAAAAAAAAAAAAAGTTTTAAAATATTCCTGTGTGACAATCTGTCAAGCAACACAGAGTAAGAATACTTCCTAACTGGTCTTCAAACATAGCTTTTGATAGTGTACTTTCTTACAGAATGTTAAATTTTAAAATTAAAGTAACCAAAAATGCATTTAAAAACATAGATGCAAAACAGAAGTTCTTATATTCCTTGTTGTACTTTATGAGTGGAATAAATTCCAGTTTGTATGGTTTGTCGTGTTTACTTATATAAATTAAAATTGCATCCTTACTGCCTTGAAAATAAGAGTCAGAGGCCATAAAGTATTTGGAAAGACTCAGCAGAAGTGGTACTAAATCGCAGAAATACGTGTGCTCCTTTTTACTGAGAGAGCTTAATCTTCATTTCACTGAGGGAAAAGGATATGTCAGTAAAAAGCTTGCAGAGTTAACTACTAATGACTGAGAATGAAACAGTGACTGGGTGGTTATCTGTGCTACCAGGTAAGCACTGTTGCTAAATAGTTGTTAGGATCATCCTAACTACATGAATGCTACTAATAAGAAGCAAAGACTTTGTCACTTACCTTTGTGTTGTAACTAAAAGTGATAAATTGGCATGATTTCCCAACTTGACCTTTAAGAAATGTGGGATGTTAAGGCATTCTAACATCCTTTAAAAATCTTTACATGCTTAATGATTGTCTTGGCTTAGGAGCAACCCTAAACACACTTACGAATATTATATCTTCCTTTTTAGTATCCATTATTTCCAAACCCTTGTATTTGTATGATCGTTGTGGCTGATGAAGGTAGGTGCTGGGGATCTTCGAGAAGTCAGAAAGCAGTCTGGAGGTGACAGTTAGCAATACAATAACAAACAGGTGTCACAACGTGTTGTGAAATGCAAAAGCATTGTCTGTTGAAGAAATGCAGCACCTTTAGTGGAAATCTCATTTTTTCTATGTTGAACTTTATATTGTCAAAATTTTGTCACAAGCTAATGATGACAGAACCTTAGTTATCAGTCATTTTCATTACCTAACTTAGATTTTACTTTCTGCTATAGAGGAAGAATTTATAAGGAACTTTCCTCCTTTGATCTACTCCACTTACGTTGTTTCAGTTGACAGTGCTAAACTTACCAAGCCAAGCTATCAGAAAAGAAAATGTCTTAGCAGTTTAAATACACCTGTTGAGAATTTGTGAAGGTCATATTATTAATTCAAAGTATTTTTAAGATTGCATAGTAAATAAAATTCTTACTACATGGGCCAAAACTGAAAATCCTAATAGAAATTAAGTTTTTAATCCACTGTGTGGCAGCTCAGTTGTTCCTTAGAGGTGTTTTTATAAGATCCCACCTACTGCGATCACTACTCAAGTTGATGAGCTGAATAACTTTTTATTTTTAGGAAATCGTACTCCTTAGAACATAGATCTAACATGATAATTCATTTAATATTGGGATATGTGTGGACTTTGAAAGGGAAAAGGCCCATGTATGATAAGGAATCCTTTATACAATATTCTGGTGTAAATTGATTTAAAACACACACACCTCTAAGTAAGGATTAAAACCTTTTTAGCTCCTTAGTTTAAAGCAAGCCATTCCAAATTAATCCTACACAGTGTGTTTTGATTGCCCCAAAAGGCAGCAGCTACTTGCTTTGTTGACCTTTCACGCCCCAAAGCAAGGGTATGATGGAATTTTTTATTTTTTTCCATGAGTAGTACACGTACAAATTAAATCAAATGTGGTAATGAGAACAGCACCGCAGTGAAACAACAGATGAATGAGCAGGCGGTTTGTCGTGGAAGAATCTTTCGATTTTGTTTTATGTTGATTCGGGGTGAGCTCCAGTGAACAGATGAATTGGCAGCCCCTGGGGCAAACCGCCTTCAGTTAATTCAGTACGACACGGCGTAACACAGTGCATCACAATCTGTATTCATCTCTGTGGTGGAATCATGTTAGGACAGAGTGACCTTAATATTGCAGGCAGCATTTCTGTAACACAGAAATCATTTTTCCTCTAACCTGTAGCACAGCTCCAGCGCTGTCCAGCCAGCATTCATAAAGCCCTTTGGGAGAAAAATAAAATACAATAAAAAAAAAACAACATGCAGAATTTTTCAATCTACAGGGAGACAGTGTCCACAACAATGTTGTCTGGAATTAAACTCAAAGCAGATTGCTGGGAGGTCTTGCAGTTTCTGCCTCCCTACAGGAAAGGACTATGGTTTATGGCTGTTAGCAGCAATGCCAGGCAGTCTTCACACCAGCCCTGTTCCTGGGATCTTTCTGATGGCTGAGTCCATTTAAAAGTTGATAGGGAAGGTTTATTACTGGATTTGGGTTGTTTTGCAAGGTGTCAGAGCCAGAATACCAGTCACAAAACTGGCTGAAATTCATCAGAATTCACAAGTAATGTTTGTGGGTCGTTTTAGCTGCAAAAACCAACCTCAGAGGTCACTTGGACAGGGTAAGAGCAGTTTGCCAGTCAGCACCAGTTCTGTCACTCTAAAACTTTGGATAACAATCCCATTTTCTTTGTCTTTCTTTCTTTTTCCCTTTGATTGGTTCCTGTCTTTGCAGGCTAGAGATTTTGAGGTCCATCAGATCTCTGATACCATGTGGGCCAAACCTTTTAAGACAGTTGCTCTTTTTGATGAACCCAGTTTGTACTTCACAATTGATTACCTGCCAGAGCAGCTCAAGTTTTGAGGTAAAAAAGCTACAGTATTTTCTGTGAAAGATTTTATGTGTAAGCACTCTCACTATCTTCTGCTTGTCATCCTTCTAATAGGTGATTGCAAGTTCACTCATGTCCTCCCCTTTACCTGCCCCTCTCCAGTGGCTACCCATTGCACTCCCACACCAGTGGGACCGTGGCCGTTCTGCCTCCTCCGATACCCACTTTGTCACCAGGGATGCTAGAGGGTGTGAATGGCATCCGTGGCAGTTGCTTTTGACCAAACTAACTGTTTCCCAGTCATAGGTGACAAGAAGTCCAGAGCTTAGAAGAATGTCTCACACCAACCTACTTGCCAAAACTAGGACATGCAGCTTCCCCCCAAACATCAAGGAAAAGCTGTTGAGGAAGCTTATCGTCAGGCTATGTCTCTTGAGCAGGGGCAGAATTGGACAGTCTAAAACGTGGGTCAAAAATCAGTTGAGGATAACTCTAGCTGCCTGCCAGGACACCAAACAAGCTGAGTAAAAGACCCGGTAAGATGCCATCCTGTTCTGCCGCACCCCAGGGAGTTCTCCAAATTGCCATTTACCCTGTTTTCAGATGAGACTGCCCAAACGCACTGCAATATGCAACATGGGGCACAAAGTTACCGTGGAGTCACAGAAAGGGTGAGCTTTCATCAGAAAGATGTCGTGAGAGACAGCTCACAGTTTTCTCCACTTTCTGGAATTTATTAAAAGTGTAGGGCTGCTGCAAATTTACAAGGAGAGTTGTTTCTGTCTTGGAGTACCCTGTCCCTCGTGTCATATCATCACCTGTAACTTCATGTCATGTTAACTTGGTGGACCCTACTGTGCTGCAAAATACATCAGTGATGCAATGTCAACTAACATAGCTGATAAGCAAATCCCTTTCTGGCAAAGTACCTTTCATTTCTGGATGAGTGGAAAGTAATTCAGGCACAAGTCTCTTGAACAAAGAAGAGCACAAGAAAACCCACAACATATTATTTAGACAGGAAACAATATTGCCCTCTGATACTGAGGCACCTCTGGGTCTCAGAGATTTTCACCTAGCAACATAGCAGGCTTTGCTAAGACAGAGTTCTACTGCAGCACGACGACATGTTTATCACCATAGGCCAGCAGGCAAGTGTTACCCATACAAATCTATCCAAGCACCCCGAGGAAACATAACCACTCGTGTTACATGGGACTCTAAGATGTACGTACTATAAACAAATTCTCCTTCCCCCTTTAGAAGCCCCATTTGAGCTGTGGTTTAAAACACCACAGCATGTATTTTAACAGTCTTCGAATTGTTTGTGGTAGACCATAAATCTGCTGGACTCTAAGGGCTTTGCAGAGCACAGGCAAATGTCATGTTGCCACCTTCCTGGGAATGGCATGGTTCCTCTCGCCACAGCTGTGCATGTTGAAAGCCTGTGCTAGACACGGTCATGTCATAATCTCTTTCTGCTGCTTCATCCTATCAGCATGCACACTAAATATAGCAATTCTGTGTTTAAGGATAACAAAGGAGCTATTTACAGGAAAGATAAATGCTTTTTTCACTCTTTTCTCCCCTCGTACAGATCCACAGCAGGTAGACAGAGATGCTTGTCCCATTAGTTGATTATATCTGTAGTAAAATAATTATTCCCCCCCCCCCCCCCCCCCCCCTATTTCAGGCTGGTTTTGTTTGTTTTGTTGTTTAACTATTTTTGTCTCTACTTAGGTGATGAAACTGCTAGCAGCAGAGGAACAGCAGAGGTGATAGTCCCTCATAGTTGCTGAGAAATGAGAGCACTCACACTGAACACTTCTCAGTGGGCAAAGAGAAACCACCCTGTGGTACTCCCAGCTATGCTCAGAGCTGCTCTCTTACACGGACAAGCCTCAGTATGAATATAACGTCTCCAGTGAGGCTTTAGCTAAGCTTTGTCAGCTAAATATACTCTTGATAAAAAGCACAATGAACCAAAAACAGTCCAGGCAGTTATTTTAAGACTTGTCTTACCTTTCAAAGAAAGTTGTTAAGAAGATCTTGGTGCCCCATGCCTTTTCCTGGCTCCTGGAGGCTCAGGAGGCTGCTTTCTGCCTCCCTTTGCTGGCACGTGGGATGCCCAGGTGCTGGCAGTGCTACCAGTGAGGTTATGACAAGGAGCACCAGCCCCTTCCTGCGAGTTACAGCTGGGATGCATAGCTGGAGCAGGCTGGCATATGGCAGCTGAAGTAGGAAATACCTTTAGCTTCTAGAATAAGAGGGTTTTTTTGTTTGTTTGTTTTTTGTTTTCTTAAAAACAGGCTAGAAATAGAAGTCATTTTTGATCTGTGTTACAATGCAATCAAAGAATCACTAACAAATAGCAAGTGTGGTTTCTCCTCCTTGCTCAGTTTGATGACCTAATTTCATCTTTTCTCTCATGATGTGTTCATCCTGCCACACTGTTTGTATGCTCAGTGACTTTTGTCCATGGGACCTCAAAAGCATTTATTTGCCTGTACAGCTGTTGATGGTATCAGCCTGCCTGTTCCCAAAGAAATGCATTCCTCAGATGAGCTTCAACTCCATTCAGGCCAGCTTTGCTACAAAGCTCCCAGAAACCCTGGATATGGTTCAGCCTTTCCATTTGCTTGAAGAGAAATAGTCAGTCCATTTTGGTGGGGCTTGTCAGCTGGATGCTTTGGACTTGTCCCAGTGCACACATTTGGAAAATAAATTACCTTCCATTTAATTGATCACACTGACAGTGGCAAGAATTTCATCCTTTTCCAGCCTGATAACTTGTATTTAACCCAATGTCCTTTTTCTATGCTCTGGAGGTTTAGGTACAACAGTAGACACACACAGCATTTAATTTTATCTATCTCCACCACCTCTTGCTTTAATACACTGGAATCTCTTGAACGTCTCAAGTCTCTGTGTGATTTCTAAAATTTATGGTGGCAGCAGAGATAATATTCACTGAGATGCTCGAGCAGCTCACAGCAGCCAAATCACCCCTTCTAAGCAAGAGATGTATTTGGACACTTTCCAGTCCCATTTCCCCTACAGTGCATGTTCGCTGTGCATTTACAGCACATGGTTTTCTACTTTGTGACCCTACATGTAACAAACAGAAGGCTGGATTTGTTGGTGGACACAAGTAGCATGAGAGGGCCCTGAACAGCCACAAGATCGTGTATTCGTACTGTGCAGGGGTGCTTATGGTGCCTCAAGGGACCCTGTGCTCATATAGCACGAGCTCATGCTGCCTTCCTGGGTCCTGCTGCCCTGGACCCAATGCAAAGGGACTCAAAGAAAGCAAAAAGTCTGCACAGGCTGGATCCCAGCAGCAAGATCTTTGCTTGTGTAGCCCTGTAAGACAGCAGACAGTCAATACAGGCCAGCTGGTGGCTAGGGTGTGCCTGACACCTACAAGCAGCTAAGAACCATTTGGGAAGGTGCTCTGGAGAGAAGGCATTATCGTCTTAAATGGCACCACGCTGCAGAGGTGCTGGGGGACCAAGGCAATAAGCGGTACCAGAAATGACTGAGAATAAAATGAAAGAATTGTATTGAAAATAGGATCTAGCACTGCCGAGTTCACTGATACTGTGTTGATAACCATGGTAGGTGTCATTGCCACAAGTCATTTCCATGCTCTATCAAATATTCATTTCACTAAGGGAAATCACAAACACACAAACAGGTACTCTGGGCTCCTGCTGGAGCAGCAGGAATTGCTGGAGGCCATGTGTGAATGAGCTCCTCTGGAAGGAGGGAGCAGGACGGAGCATGAAAGGGGCCAAGTGTGCTGTGAGCAGTTACACAAGGGCCAAGTTCACAGCTGACTGCACAGTGCAGGTGAGAAGAAAGCACAAACTGCAGTGTCTGAACTCATAGGTGAACTCATAGGTTGGTGAAAGGCAAACCAGCAGGCAGATCTGAATCAAAGTTAGCTGATACCAACCTTGCTGCAACAAATATCTCTTGGATCAGAGAGAGGACCAGAAAGTTTCTTTCCAATTTCAAATATGAAAGAATATGTGCTGAATAGCACTGAAGTGGTGCTAATTTAAGTACTATCTGTGGGAAGTGTGCCCCTCAAGAGCACTAATGAGGGCACAGCGAACACAAGAGTCCTTGCTGATCCACCTGAAAATCAGAAGCCTCCCCTCCCCATCACCTGCACACCCTTCCTAGCTGACAAAAAGCAAAGGGGAATAGGAAGCCCTGAAGAGATTACTGAAGACAGATCATCACTGTGCGGCTTCCTGATTTAGCCATGCATTCTATCCCTGAATGCAGATGTTGTCTTACTGCTGAAGCTGCCCTTTACTCTGGGCTGGCCGTCCCCTGGCATAGGACATAGCAGGCGGGATGATGGAGCAGACTACACATACCCTGGTGACTGGGGCTTTAACCTGCCCTTCAGCCTTTGCAGCTCTGGGGTGGTATTTTTTCATGATTCAAATTTATATTTGTGATTTACATAAAAATGTAGCATTGTCCGGGCTTCTTCCTTGGCTCTGGTGAAGCCACAGCACTTCATAGCACTTCTCCTCTGGGCCACAGCATCTTCCCTGTCCTGGTGTCACCTCCTGCTCCTGCCACGAGTCCCTGGGACTTCTGTGGGGGGGAGGCTGGCGTGTGCCTCAGAAGGGAGAGGAGGGCACTTGTTTGCACAGTGAGGTAAGGCCAAGGCCGTGAGTGGCAAGCCTTGGCCTTTCATATTACATTGGGCCGGAGGTCCTCGCCATTCTGTGTGTGCACAGGCCCTGAACGAAGAGCTGCCGAGACAGAGACATTTAGAGACAGCAAACACGGGGAGACCGCTCACCCTGGGCTCCAGGTGCAAACAGTGGAGAAAGAAGAAAATGTCAAATCTGCATAAATGCTGGATGGCTCCCTGGTGGTATTAAATGCCTCTTTTGCATGCCGTCTTCTAACTACAAAAAAGTTGAGTTAACCCTTTCTTTTCCTTTTTTTTTTTCCTTTTTTTTTTTTTTTTCCAGAAAATCTGATTTTGGAAAATCTAATTCTAGTCCTAATGTCATTTTTACTAGGTAAAAATGCAATCAAAAGCCAAACCTGTACATAATTCTGTTGTTCAGATCTTTCATTCTTTTTGTTAATTCACAAAAACATAAATGTTTCCTGGCCATATCTTTCTTATTAAATATACAATAAATTGTCTTTTGTTCACTCTGCAAATGTGCAGTGCACAATGGCAAAACAATTGCTGGTAGAGATAGAAAATTCCTGATGTATAATTACTAATGATGAATTCTGATATCTAACAGTAAACAAGACTCTTGCTACAAAAGAAGAAATGAAGATAACAGAAAACCAGATTGCCCTGGAAGCAAACTGTGCTGCTTCAGGAGCTCCACTGTCACAGGGTTACAAGATTTTTGTCAAGATACAAAACAGCTTTATGTCAAATAAATTATTCATGGGGCCATTTTTCATCACAGGTTTCCTGTCTTCATTCTCTTTCAAATACAGAGAGAAGAGTATGCTGTTCACCGGGTTATTACAAATATCACAGCAGTCATTAAATCTTCACATAGCCCATTTTATAAGGCAGTCCCTGTAGTACACTTATGCTCTAAAGCAGTGGCAAGAATTACCAAGGTATTTCCCATGAAAAGGATGGTGCCTTGGGGAAGGAAATCTCATGTTTAGTGCAGCTAAAACTCATGGTAACCTTCGTGAGAAACAGCTCGTTTATCCATTTGTCAGCAGCTGGAGTCCTGACAGTCTTTCTGCCATGACACAAATAAAAAATTACCTGTTTTCACAATTCAGACATTGCCTTCTGGAGGAGGCCTGCTGATCTTCAGAGAACATGGCCATCCCTTTCCCTGACACTCCCTGGGTCTTTCAGAAGAGCATTTACCAGGCCCAGTACTGGAGCCACTTGCAGACACTTCTTGCCAGATGCCAACCCTACAAGCAAGAGCTTAAATTTAAAGCAAAATGAGAAGGAAGCAACAGTAATTTGCCAGGAGCTTTATTTTCAGAGCTGTGACATGGGATGAGTTCTTCCTACTTATCTCTCTACCAAAGAGAGCCTACTGATTTCTGGGGAAGTGTTTTAAATGCAGAATTTCATAGTAGTTCTAAAACATGACTAGATAAAGCACACAATGTTAGGAAGAGCAAGAAGAGATAAGCTTTTAAAGTACAGAACCAAAAATAGTATTTTCTGCCTGCAGGACCTCACTGCTGCTCCCTGTGCGATGCAGTGAGCAGGTGCAGACAGAACCCACCTCAGTGTGCCTTAATCTGGAGCAAAATGACAACTTAAGAAGATATCATTTTGTTTCACAGAAAATTTGTCATTTCCAGATGAGGAACACGGTCACAGGACACCACACGTACAGTGCAATTTGACTCAGTTGCTGACAAGAAGTAAAATAAGGATGAAAGCTGTGAAAAAGAAACATCTGCCATTTGCAAAGCCAAGCATCGCAGCGGAAACAAGGGCAAGTCACGCTCTCCTGGGTGAGCACAGCTCAGACTCTTTTGCCGTGCTGTTTCCTGAAATACTGCTTCCCACAGCACTCTGCAGCCCAGCCTACAAAAGTGGAAATAATCCGAGCTGCACAGTTGACTTAAGCTCTGATAAAACACTCTGCTGTGTTACTGTCAGTATGCCAGTAAATGTCATTTCTTTTTTCTGGAATATACCACATTAGAAAATCTTCTGGGATAGGGCTTTAATTTCCTCTCTGAGCTCAGCAGCAGGTGAAATCTTCTTGCCCCTCCTGGGTGCAGCTGGCATGGCAGCTCCCAGTCTTAGCGCTTTCTGTCCGTCTATCCATGAGTTAAAGCAGTGCCTGTGCATTGGGGGGCTGTTTTATTCCCTGTCCTGTGCAGCATTACAGTTTCTCAGACTTCACCAAGAGTAAGTGACGTGACGCAAGACCTCAGTGCACTGTCACGGCATTGCACTGTGAGACATCTTTTTGGCAATTCGGGATTTCGTGGTGAAGGGGCGGAACAGCCCACATCCCGTGCAGTTACTGGTACTGGGCTAGTGCGGGCAAGGCCTAAGACACACAGGTCAGGCTCCAGCCAAATGCAGGACAGACAGATGGTCCCAGCTCCACAAGCTTGGAATATGGGAAACAAATAGGGATGCCTGCCCACGTTATTTACCTGACAGAGTGCCCTTTGGGAAAAACCCACTGGTGCTGCTCAAGGGGGGTCTGAGTTACTTTAAACACTTCAATTCCTGATATCTCAGCTCTTTGCTCATAAAAACAACGTGGTATAGTTACTTCACCCACCTGGTGTTCTTAAATTAATTATGAATGGCTTTGAGTTCATTATGTGACAGGAGCTATAGAAGTGTGCCTATTATTTTTAATAATGCACAAGTAATAATTTATTTAACATTTCTCTGTATTCCTCATCAGGTTCCTGATCCCACTTTCCTGCTCTGTCTGCAAGTTCTCTCATGAAAGTTGATGATAAGCTGTGAAGTTTTTTGGTTTTGTTTTTATTTTTTTTCTTTTTTTTGAGACTAATGAGATACTGTTTCTCAGTCATTAAAGTTGTGGCATCTGTTCCGTTAAAAAATAGGATGTCAAGTTTAAATGGAATAGGATGTGACATGAAATGAAAAGAATGAAACAGCTTCTTCATAAACATAATCTGTTAAATCCAGTTACCAGAATTAGTCATAATTCTCTGCAATGAGTTTATTCCGTGGTGTAACATATTCATTTCAAGGCCATGGTGTTTGGGTAGAGCTCAATAGGCAGCTTAAACATTGAATGCTATGTGCTGCACTGTCTGCAGAATCAACTTGTGCTTCAGAATGACAGAAAGACAGCAAGCATTCATTTAGATGACATTGAACTACATGAAAGGAAAATATTTTTCCAGGCAGAAAAGAAACAAGTAACAATGTGTGCTGTGTACAATCTGCACTGCAAAGACACATATACGTCTGGAGCGAAGGAGACTAATGCTCAAGAGGCTGAGGCATGAGGCTGGTGGCTTCTGCCAAGTCAAATGCAGAAAGCTTGGGGTCAGTCCCACCTCCACAATCAGGCAACTGTAAAAATAACACACTTGGGATCTATTCTTGTAGATAGGGCTTTCTGTATCAGCAACATTCTGTTGGTTTGTTTTCAAGTGAAATCTGTGCTTTTAGTAGAGGGTAAATGACAGATCCAAGGGGAAAACAAGGCACCACCAGCCTGTGGCACCACTGCTTGATGTGCCCAGCACAAGAGTAGAGAAAGTGAGGAAAAGCACGGGTGCCCTTCCCTGGGTTTAACTTTCCTCATGAAGTTGCACTCTTTATATTATACGAGCAATCCTGGAAAAAAATAAAAATAAAAATACTGCCACATGCTTGTTGCTGTTATCCTTCCTGCATCCAGGCCTCTCAGACAGAGGCAGCTGAGGTGTTCTCAAGGGGCACAGAGTCGTTTCCCTTACATCTCCACAGAGCAATGAGGCCAGCTCTTCCTTCTCAGCAGTGCTGCAGGTACAGGTGGAAAAAAGGGCATCAAGGCATCAACACTCAGCACCACCTGAAGGGGGTGCCAAATTAGCTGCAGCTCAGCAGCCTGGTGCAGCAGAAAGACAGCTGCCTCAGCCCAGTTTTTGATTTTGTAAATGGGATGGGTGCAGATAAGCAAAGTAATGGTTCAGGAGTGGTGGTGATAGAGGCCACCTGAGTATGCACAGGATACCAGTCTCAAGGTAATGGGGAAAAAAAAAAAAAAAAAGAAAGAAAGATCGTCGTTGATTATAATACTGAATCACAGTACACACATGCACAATACATTTATACTTATTCATATGTATGTCTATATGCCGTATGAACCATATGTCCTTTCCAGGTTCCCATAACCTAGAACACATGGCTGGGGGATTGGTGAGCTCCCATTAACCGAACCGATGTAACTGAGTGCTGTGGTATACATATCCAACAAATACTTGCTGTTAGAGGGTGGACTGCCCCCTTATTTGTTGAATGCTTACTTCTCATCTGCTCAGATTAACCACTTAGCACATCAGTGACAGAGAGACATCTCTCATCTTTTCCAGACCCAAATATTAGCTCCTATGGAGATCTGGGCCAGCCAGGCTGCCTGCCTGGCGATGCCACAGCTTTTCTCCCACACCAGGATGTTGCCCACCGGCACAGCTGGTCCCAGCAGCCTGCGGGGAGGAGGCGAATCAGGCACATGGACTCTCTCAGTGACAGAGACCTCGCTGCAGCATGTGTGAGGCCAGCAGCACCGACAGCAGGCACTGGAGCCAAAGGAGCAAAGCTCGTGCCAACACACACACTATGGCATTTCTATACAGGAGGGACCTCTCAGGCTGTGCGATTTATTTCCTTCTGAAGAAGAACACAGTGAAACACAGATACTTGAATGCTCCCAAAGAAGTGCTGAACATTACAAATTATCTTAAGCAACTTAATGTTTCTTCATTTGATAATTTCCATTGGAAGAATAATGCTATTGCCTTTTTGACATTTAAAGAACCCTTCTGCAGTGTGACTACACCTGATGCAACATCTTTTAGAGCACATCATCCTTTATTATTTTGCACTTAAATAACACGGACATTGTAAGAGGGAGAAAGAAATGGTGGAATGTAAAGTTAAGAGCTGGAAAAGAGGAGGAAAGTTGAGGCAGATGTAATAAAATGGCATGATCTGAAAGAAAAAAAAAAAAAAAGAAAAAAAAAGCTGTTATATCACAAACAAATTATGTGAAAAGATAATACATTTGAAAATGTTTTCTTAGCAAGACCTTGAAGTTTATAAATTGTTTAGGGTGCAACTGCACTGGGAGAATGATGTGCTGAAAATATGAGAAGCAAAGCAGCGTCTAGAGCAGTGGAGGTTGTGCTAGAGCTCATTGGAAAGAAAAAGCAATGGGCAGTATCCTCTGCAGCCTTTGAGTGGGGAGAGATTTTCCTTCTGCAACCTGGAATCAGAGCAGGCTGCCTGGGAAACAGCTATTGCTGTCTTGAAGTCTCCAGCCAGTCCAAACCATGGACTGGCTGCTCCTGCCTCCTCCCAAAAGGCCTGCAGCCACCACCCTCTGTTTCCATCCTCTTCCTTGCCCTCATCTGTAACAGGGACTGCCTGTGCAGCTCAGGGAGTGCTACGCTGCATGGCTACAAGGGATGAAGCCTTTCACAGATGGTTCATGAGCAGCTGCACAAAGACAAATAAGAGAAAGAAAAATAAATAAATAAATAAAAAGATCACACACAGCAAAGAAGAGGAAGAACAGCTTAGAAAACAAATGCAAACAAAAAGAAAATGTCAGCTGCAGCCTTAGGAGTATTCTCCTGCCATGTAAGTGTAATCAGAGCTGTAACGCAGGGTTTCCTTTCAGCCTCTAGCCCACGGTAACTAAATCTACGTGTACAGCCCCACTACTGCTCTGGCCAGGGGAGCGGAGTAGTGCTAACGAGGACCGTAAGCGCAGTGCTAATGAGGGCCAGGAGCGTGGCAGTGGCTGTGGTGGTGCAGGCAGGCGGAGGGGAGCGTCTCCATGGCATGGGCTTGGACAGTCCCTGCAGGCCGCGTGGGCCTGGCGGGGCAAGTAGTGGGCGCTGCGGCCCCACAGCTGGGCACGGTGCCCAGGCTGGCGTCTGCGTGGGGACGGGAGGGCAGCGGAGGAGGATCAAGGGCTGTGGAGGCAGGAGACTGAGCTGATGCAGGCAGGTGTTAGGCTTGGCAGGGCCAAGCAGGAAGCAAAAGGCCTGCCTGGTCTCACAGGGCTAGGAAAAGGTCAGTAGCGGAGATCATCCTAAAAGCATCCTGAAGTGGTTGGTCTTTGTGAGCAATTATTTTGGAAAGAGAGCATCAGGCAGGGGAGTCAGCAGCATGCTAGCTGCTGGGACATGAGAGGGGAATCACTGCTCACTGCTGTGACCAGAGGGAAGCACCCCACAGCAACCTGAACATCTGGTTAAAAGCTAAGGGCAAACACAGGCACTAGGCCCAGACGGTCTGCAGCAACCATCTGTAGTTGCTCCCTGCCCTGCTCCTGCAGCACTCTCCTTGCACATAAAGAAGCGACAAGAAGAGGTTTTGACATAAGTAGCCATGATGGGAGGATGAAGACAACACCCATTTGGAAAGGCATGCCCTTCTGTAACGAGAGAGCAGAGGGACGTCTGGTTTTCTTCCACCCTGGGTTGTACACTCCCTTACATCCAAACAAACCTGGTGCAAACTCCAACTGCCCCCTTGTTGCACAGACTTCATGTTTTGACTCCAGTATGAAAGACTTACAGAAGAAAGAGTCTCCACTCTGTTGGAATGAATTTTCTTCTCATCTGTGGCTTTTTCTTTTTCTGTGGTAATAAATAATTCTTCCTATTAATAACAGAGGGGTATTGGAAAGCAGAATCTCCATTAGCTACTTCTAAGAGAAGAAAAGGGAGATTATGATCGACCTGATTGATCTGAGTGTTATTGCTGCATAGTGAACAGGCGCCATCAGAGCGTAATTGCCTTCACTGTGGAAGAGCTCTTGACTCAGCGGAGACTGGTACTCACTGTGCTGGGTACAGACGTCTATTAAGAGGCAGTCCTTGTCCCCGTGAGTCATCTAAGTGGATGAAACACATTAAAAAATGCAGGGAACAAGACTAGGGAACCATAACAAGGCAGAACTGATTTCCCAAGGATATTTTGCCTGAGATGATTGTTTTTGTACATTATACGGTATAAACATGGAATTTTTATTTGTGATTGGGATGTATAAAGCAACTTTACCTCTTGAATCCCCTGCTGTCTAACGGTACATAAGTTTCCAACCCTGGTTCCTTCTCTGTCAGCCTCCTCTGGAGAATCACCTCTAGAGAATTTAGGAGAATTGGGAAAGGACTGTCTCTTTTAGACCATTACCTCTACCAAATGTCACTGAAGCTGGAAGGCGTACAGAGAGACATGCAGACAGCACAATCATGCCAAACCTCATTCCCACAGGAATATAACAGATTTCAGGTAGTTTCAGGTAGAACAGAAAGCAAGTGGCTGGAAATATCAAAAGGCTTTTTTTTATATATATATATATATATATTTATTTATATTTATATATATATATTTATATTTATATTTATATTTATATTTATATTTATATTTATATTTATATTTATATTTGCTTGCCTGTTTGCTTTATCATTTAAATCCTTTTGTGACTTGATGTGGCATTGCCTCTTAGTAGAAGCCGCCAGTAAAACATCTAAGAGACCGGAGACCTGGTCTGTATAATGTCATGAAAATAAGCCTTTAAAAAGCATTACACCTCATTGCATAGATATCAGTGTAGTCTTCAGACTGGATGTCCAGGAACAAAAGGCAGGGTACTGAACTCTTTCAGGCATATATCAGTAAACCTGAAGGAAAAATGAATTAAAAAGAAAAAAACTTTCAAATCCAACTCTATTCTACTCTGAAGAAACTATCATCATCTGGAAAGTGAGCTGTTAGTCATTACTTTGTCCCAGTCTGGGAGAATAATTGTAGAGTTGCTGAGGGTGCAGAAAATACAAAACCAGACTAAGCCAGAAGGACTGGCAGCTGGAAGTTAATAGCTAGGTGCACGCTTGGTCATTTCTATGGGCTTCTTTTACAGGAGGGATGTGGGCTGTACCTGCAAAACAGAACCACTCCCATGATATATTTTGTAATTTGTTTCTAGTACTCCATACCAGGCTGTATTTAGTACTTATGCATTTAGTACTTATGTACCATGTAGTCTAATGGTTGAAAACATATTTGTGGTTTGTGTTACCACTGAACATCACTGTGATGGACATTTCAGTTTTGAGATCAGGTTTGGTGTTCAGAAGATTCTCCATTACCACAGAAAGCACTGTACAAGTGCTTAAAATAAGTTCAGGAATCTAGATGAAAGAAGATAAGAATAAAGGTCTTTGACTTAACTACAGCAGCACTTTGCAGACCTACTTGCTAAAGCAAGCACAAGCTTTTAGCACACGCTGGCAATGCTGCACAGTGATCCAGCAAATCCAGCAGGGTGGATGGATGATAAAATTTTCTAAGAAGCTTTGGGAAACTAACAATGAAACCCCTAAAGACTGGAGCGAATATTCCACACAGCAGAGAAAACCACTGTGGTCTTCCACAAATGTAGCATTCATGGTGAGAGTTAGGATAGAGTATAATATATAGCAGGGTGAGCGCACAGTAAATTTTCTTGGCCATTACTACATATCTAAACATGAAGAACATCTGATTTGTGATTTTTTTACACCAGGAAGGTGCCTTTCTTTTCTTAAGACCTTTTGAGTTTTTTCCACAATGAAAATAATTAAATATCTCTTCCTGGATATTGTAATAACCAAAGGCACAGCCATTAGTTCACCGGTCCCATGACCTTAAAGTCTTAGTGACCTTTTGCATATCTCAATTTCTTGGTCTGTGAAACAGCACTAAAATGTTTGTTTCTTTTTGGAGACTTACTGTCTTAAAAGTGTAAGCACATGGAGATTTTTCAGGCAAGCTTGAAGTATGAAATTTTAGTAAAATGAAATAAACCAAATCCTCAGCTTCCTTTTGTCAACACATCAAGTTTAAGCATCAGAAGCGTTTTGCCACACTTAACATAACAATGTGTTTATTAATTTATCCAGTGGGTTAGCTCGTGTTCTCACTGAGGAATACATAAATCCTCAGATATTATTTAGAACCTTTCATCCACAGATGTCAAAACACATCGCAAGTTCTGTAGTACCTCTTGTCAGCGCAAAGCTTTCATTAACGTCGGGGAAGGAGGATTAAGCCCAATATGTTTCCTGGAAATAAATATTTATTAAGAAATTACCTTGTTTGTTCCACCTCACTGTCTCTCAATTGTCAGTGTCATTGCAGCGCTCGCTGTCCCCCAGGGGCAGTGACTCACGCCTGCTTTGAAGGAGGGCTGGCAGGCCAGCAGTCACCTCCGTCAGGGGACAGTTCGCTGTGGAAGTGACTTGCCGCATTACGCTGCCCATCCCCACCGAGCACAGCGTTCAGAGCAAGCAAAAGCCCAGACAAGAATTAATCGCACAATTGCATTAGTGACCTCTGAACCAGCACACTCAGCTAGTCCTCCAGTGAACCCTGCTGTACTGAGAAGACCTCCGGATGGATTATGCTGAACGTGCCCCGCTCCCTCCCACGCAGACGCCTGTTACTGTAAGATCACCGCAAAGCCCTGGCTGTGATGGCAGCGTCTGTGAATGATTGGCCATGAAGCAGTGTGTGTTACCTATGGCTTCTTTCAGATCATATTGGATAGCCAAAAGGGAGCCCGGTGTCCAGGCTGTGATGCTGAGCAGCAAACCCAATCCTCTTCCCCAAAGCATCTCTGCTCTGCTGTCACTCTGTGCTGCTCCTTCTGCCCAGAGGTGAAAATGCACCTCCTAGCCTCATGTAGCACTGAGGATTATCCTCTTGACCTCTCAGTGTCAGGGTGAGGGCAGCTGGCACTCAGGCACTCTGTCAGGAAACTCCACCTAACATTTTTGCTGCCAGATGATCCATTGTCCCCGTCCTCTGGGGGCAGGGCCTGGCTGGCCCTGTGTAGACGGGCTCTGCTGAGGTACACTGGGGCAATGACCGACCTCCAGATAGAGTTTCTGTCCGACAGCAGGCTGGGGAGGGCAGCTCTGAAACAGAAATGTTGACAATAGCTGTCAGAAATCATGTTTCCACCCCCGAATGCAGGCGTTTCTCTGTGACATGAGACCAGTGCCTGTGTAAGGCTGGTGCTCATAGCTCAGCACCCACTCCAGACTTAAACATCTGAGCCTTCTCTTTCAGATAAAGCACAGGCTTCATTATACATCCATCATTACAGTCTCTTGAAAAAGTGGATGCTGCCTTCCCATTCTTCCCTCACCAACAGCATTACTGCTTTGAAATGAAATCACTTTGAAATTTTGCCCTGAATTCAGGACAGTAGTTATCTGTGCTATGCCCAAATACTCTTACATGGGGCATGGAAGATTAATGGGAAGAGATTCGGATTTCTAACCTAAGTGTGGATGTGCAGTAAGTGTGGAGATGCCCTGCCAAGCAATAAGGAAACTATTTTAGGCACAGCGTGAACTTAGGGATTCACAACTTTTTAAATGTGTAGGACATAGGCAATGGTTCTGGGACTGTGCTCTTGAACCTAAACACTACCTTCATTCCTTCATGGGTCCGGGCCTCAGGCAGTAGCTCAGCAGAGAAGTTCAGCTCAGGTGTGAAACATTGGTCTGCTGCTCTGGGCCAGACCAAAGCTGCTCTGTAGGCTTATTTGATGGATCAAGGAACCTGATGAACAACCACATGAAAGGAAGGATCTTCTCCTCCTTCCTCCAGTGACTGGGATGTCTGGTGTCAGCCCCAGAGGAGTAAGATTTCATTAAATTCTTAAACTTTCTTTGCACTGCTGATGTGGGAGGTGCAGTACACAAGTAGATCCTGTATCAGTCTGTTTATGCAAATGCTTTAAATCCCCATTTCAGTGCAGTTTCAGCTCAAATAAATATTGATCTAAGAAAGGTGGCTTATCTCAGCAGCACTCTAATAGATAAATTAACAACTAGGGTAAGCAGACGTAACTCCAGGGGGACAGACACCATTGATTGTACCCCTGATAGTCAGCGTGGCCTCTGAAAGATTTTAAAGCAATCAGTGTAAGCGGGTCCCTGGAGCGTGCCAGCTCTTATTAACCTTGATAAGCAGGCAGGCGGGCAGGCAGAACTAAGAGGCCCTCATGATTCAACGTGGCAGAGGCTGACCTCTGTGTTTGCCTCCTGTGCAAGCTCAAGCAGAACAAATTAATGCTTAAACACTGCCATCTCCACCGGAGACATGGAAATCCAAACACAGCCAAGTCCGTCGGAGCTATTCTGAAGCCAGCCTGGGACCATAACTGCTAAAAACACACAGCGCACTTGAACCAGAGTCCCTGGATCTGTGTGAAACTTGAGGTCACTGAAAAATGATTGATTCCACTGGGAAAGCCTCAATGGATCTGGAAGCGATGGGAATTTATTATGCTGACACAGAGCAGCGGGTGGGAGAAGCTACTGCCTGTCCCCAGGCCAGTGTCGGGTCTTGGATGGGGCAGAACCTGTGAGACAGCAGATCCCAAGCATCTCTGGAGGGCAAAACCAAGTCCAAATCAAGTCTGGCTGTCATGCCGCCTTCCCACTCCCCATGCACATCTCACCTCTCTGCCCACCCTTCTCCAAGGGCAGGAGAGAGAGCTGCAGCAGGATGCGGAGCCTTTTGGCAGCCCCAGCTCCCTCCCAGTGGCTCCTCACCTCCCTCCCTTGCAGGAGGTCAGGGGGACACAAGCCAGGCATCAGCATTGCCACTGCAAGACACCTGGAGGAGTCTCACGAAATGGCGGGTGTCCGGGAATGAGCACTGGTGGCATTTAAGGAGCATGAATTATTTAGGAGGTCTGGTTAAGCACGCTGACTCCCCCTGACTGCTGCGGTGCCTGATGCCTTAGACTTTGGGGCTGGGACTGGGTTATGCAAGAAGGGGAAATAATCAGCGAGCAGCAGCGGCAGCGAGCAGACAGGAGTCCTGCAGGTCCTGGCAGTGGTCCAGAAAGAAGTGAAGTAAAATAAGATAAAAAGTGACTCCCTGATTCAGTCCTTGGCTTGCCCTAAAATAAACTGTTCTCTGAGGTTCCTAATTATGCTTATGCAAAGCCACCCCCCAACAGAAAAAATAGGCACATATTTGTCTTTCCCGAATTCTCTGCAGTGCTTTTAACAGCTAAAAGCTGTTGTATATTTTCACATACATATTTTTGTAGTCTTTCCTTTGTGAACAATAAGTCCCTCTCTAAAAATATATATAAGCATGGAACAGGCAGCACATCTTAGAAAAGGCTTTTTATTTTCTGTTATTGACATGTTTTGCATTGTATTTCATGTTAGTATCATCCTAAATTCGGTCTTGTATGAAACTGTGACATTTCGTATGTACCTCTAGGGCATGCCTGCTTATTTTATGTCAACAATATTGTATTTTAGTTTTTAATGTTAAGCTGGGAGCTAAGGTTTGCTTTGATCAACTGAATTTTCTGACTGAGCACATTAGTGCTCCAGATTGACCTGAAGATTAAGAACAAATATGTAACTGTAATTATTTCTGGAACTGTGAAACTTCTTTGCTCTTTGCATATTCTTTTTTATACTGAAATGCATAAAAATGTGTTATTTTCTAGTGAAGCCTTTTATTTACTTTATTTATTTATTTTATTAAATTGATTTAAATATCCAGAATGTGAGAGATCTGATCTTAGGATATGAACAGAGAGAGACACAATCTTGTTTCTCCTAAATCAAGAACATATTTAACGGCATTTATACAACAGTGATGCAAGGATTCCACAGTCGTATTTGGTAATACAAGATGCTGTACACACGACAAGGTAGAATCACTCTATGGAGAGACATGGGTTTTTAAAAAGAGATCTTATAAGAAACAGGAGGGACAGGGAATTATTTTACAAACCCTGACCTTACCACATCTGCCATGACCCACTTTTTACATCACTAGCACATGACTGTGACTCCCTACCAGCTCAGGTTTGTGGGGAATAACACCTGTACTGGGAGTCTCTGCAAATGGAGGAATATGTGTAGGAAACATACACAGTCACAGCTAAAAATTGGGACGAGCTGGTTAATGTATTCACCATCTGTGATACAAATAGAAAAGGCTGAAGACCACACCTAAATTTTCTGCCTGAAAATGACTGTGGGCGAGCATTTGGCTTGCATTTAAATGCGATAACATGATTTTTCTTTCTCTTCCTCCTCAGGTAGAAGTTATCAGCCTGTGCCTGCTGATTATCATTTGCCCTGCCCACATGTATCAAGCAGTGACCTGCATTTTATCATGATGTCCTTCACTGTTCATCACAAGCTGGCATCTCAGCTCCCATCCTCACAGGCAGCCAGGGAAGGTGATGCTGGTGGGCTGGAGATGGGCAGACCCCAGGCTCTGTGTCCTGGTGGGGACCAGCACTGCATGAAGGAAGGAGCACTGTTCTCATTGCAGCCCAGTCACTACAGCCACAGACAAAAACACAGTGAGATCTTCCCAAAACAAATCCATCCTTGAAGGGAAGAGGACTTTGTGTTTACAAAGCAGCCACAAACACAGAGGTGATGGTGGCTGCTATACACGAATGGTAAGCAAGAGCATCTCTGAGTACACAGATGCATTCCTGCCATCTGCAGCACTGCCAGCAAGGTTGGAGAAGTCTCCTACTCTTGTACAGAGCTTGAGAACAGGGGTTTCTCCTGGGACTCTCCAGGCAACCAGAGTGGTAATCACAGAATTGTAGGGGTTGGAAGGGACCTCCAGAGATTTGGCAGGGTCCAACCCCTCTGCCAAAGCAGGTTCCCTAGAGCAGGCTGCCCAGGTAGGTGTCCAGACAGGCCTTGAACATCTCCAGAGAAGGAGACTCCACAACCTCCCTGGGCACCCTGCTCCAGTGCTCCGTCACCCTCGCCATTAAGAAGTTCTTTTATGTATTGGTGCAGAACTTCCTGTGCTCCATTTTCTGGCCATTGCCCCTTGTCCTGTCAGACACCTCCTTCTGCTCTGAGCAGAGACGAGGATCCAGCCCCTTTCCTCTCGTGGGCCATGTGTCGAGAGACAGATCCAATGTGAGTATGATCCCCTCTTCATTTGCTTGCCCGCATCAGGACTTCCTCTTCCCTTTGGCACCCTGAGGTGGTGTCGCCTAATGAGGATGGGGACAGCTAAGATTTTGCTCTCCCAGAGCCATCCTGCGCCTGCCTTTCACTTCACTGCCGGTGCTCCCAGGGCAAGAGCCCAAAGAGGGACATCAAAATGGTCCCATGAGCCCTGCATAGGGGCTGCTCTCTGGAAGTCCCACTCTGCTGAGGTGGACAGCATGGTTAGGGGTGCCATGTTCTTCATCCCACAGCCCTGGTTCATTGGCACCATGGTGAGCCTCAGAGCCCTCCCCGACATCTCTACTCATATCAGTGCAGCTGCCCAGAAGAGGTGGATATTTAATAGGAATGGGTTTAATGGATTTAACAGGAATAGGAAGAGTCAGTGATGGGGAGGCCTCCACGTTCCCTCACAGCTTCTGTCCCTCGGCAACAGGGGACATTTTCCATCGGACACCTGCTTTCCTGGTGCCCAACCCTGGATCTTGAGGGTGGTGCTGAACGTGGAGACCTGCACACTGCTGTTAGGAGACAGATGGCAGTGCCTGGGGTCCTCTCAGTGACCCTGCAGGCAAGCCCCATTGGTGGTGCAGCTTCTTCTCACGAATGTGCATCTCCAGGAACTCCCGCACGTCCTCATGCAGGAACAGAGCCTCCGCTGAGCAGAAGTAGGAGGGGGCAGGATGGGAGTGCAGCGGTGTGGGAGTTGTGTGGCGTGCCATCCTGTATGTGTACCTCCTGTGGGAGTGCTGCACCATGGTGGGGAGGGCTCCCAGCTTGGTCTCTATGGACTTCCTCAGGGTGTGCATGCGCAGCAGCTTCCAGAAGTCCAGTCCTTGCTCCAGCCTTTTCATGGGATGAGGATCCGCACCAGCGGGCAGGTTGCCGTCCTTGTCAGCTGTGTCAGAGCCTGTAATGGGGGGCGAGCCAGCCTCGTGGTGCCTGGGAGCCATCTTGGCAAGCTCCTCAGCCCATCTGAGAGACCCAGCATCGCAGGGGAGTGTGTTTGCCCCATGGATTTTCAGTGCTGTTTGGGGCATCGCTGCACACTGGGGAAAGGGTCTCCTCTGCTTTCTGTTCCGCAACACTGGCTGCCACCAGGATCTGATGGATGTTAGCTTGGCAGGGCAGAATGAGCTGCCCGTGGCCCTGTGCTGACAGGAGCTGCTGGAGTCTGAAGAGGAGTGTGGACAGCAGGAGGCTCCGGCCTGCCTGGCAAGAAGCCGCTGCTGCCTCTCCCTGACAGCCTGGCTGCAGCGTTCACAGTTGAGATCGTAACACAGAAGCTGGCCTAAGGGTCTGCTGCCGATCCAGATCAGGCTGCTCCTACAGCCATGAGTGCTTGACTCAGCATCTGCAAGAGATGGGGGACGTGGAGTGCCGTGAGCAAGTGTCTGCTGGGATGGGCCCTGCGCCTGGTCCAGGTGGCCAGTGGCCTCTGAAGGTGGGGCCTGGCTGCCCCCAGCTGGGACATGGCCCAGCCCCGGGCAGCAGCAGGGCCCTGGGGGACTCCAGCACATGCAGGAGCCAGTGCCAGGGCCAAGGAGAGCTCTACCTGTTTCATGGACCGTCCTGTGCCTTTCCCTGCCTCGGCTCCCAGCACAGACCTGCTGGCAGAGAGCAGAACCCCAGTGAGCCTGGCCCCAGCTGAGCCCACCGAGAGGCCTCGTGTCCCATCCCACGGTGCAGGGGGAACACCCAAGTCCCCAGCCTCCCTGCACTGCCAGGCTTCCCGAGGAGGGCTGGCCTGGTGCCTCCCTCCTACCTGGTGGCGTTTGCCTGAGGTGCTGCGGCAGCAGCGCAGGGTGGCCCAGGCCACCAGGAGCAGGACAAGGCCGGGGCCAAGGCAGAGGCAGCTGTGCAGTGCCAGCCCCAGGACATCCAGCATGCTGGGACCAGAGACAAGTGTCTGTGCCATCCTCTGGAGATGCTTCTCCGTGTGACACTGGCCTCTGTGGCTGCTGTCACCAGGGGATAAGGGCAGGAGTGAGACTGTGAGGTCGCTGCCAGCTCTGTGACACCAGTGAGTGCATCAGAGAGCCTGGGCGGAGGGCGCAGATGTGGGACACGAGAGGGGCACCTAGCAGGGCCAGGGGCTGGGGGCTCTGCAGGGAGGCCCTGGGCAGGAGGCTGGGGTAGGCCAGGCCCTGCTGTCTGGGGAGGGTCACTCGTAGCTGTCAGGAGAGGGCAGTAGATGAGGAGGCAGTGGGTTACACCGACCTGAAGGTTCCTGGAGCCTCAAGGCAGTAGTTTAAAACACTTCCTCAAACTGAAGCACCTCTCTGCCTGGTAATACCTACTCCTGACTTTGATAGTGCTGCTTTTCCTGGCCACGGCTGGTGAGTTTATAGCAGTTGCTTGACCAGTGGCTTATCGCTATAGTTTTGCCTTTGCCTTTTTGGCTGTGGTTGACGATGCTGAACGATTTCTTTGGAAAGGGTTGTGGTTGTGTGAATCTTGGGGAACAACATCCTCAGTGTGCAAGGACCTTCCCAGCTGCATTCCAGGTCTTTGGAAGGCTTGTTTCTGCCTGTTTATTTCCCACCTTTATTTTTGTTTACTGTTTTATATTGTTGTTATTTTTATTTTGTTTATTTTGTATATTTGTTTGTTTGTTTGTTTGTTTGTTTATTTCCCATGCTATGCATATTGGTATACAGGCACTTTAGGGAAGCAGCAGGTGCAGTTGCCCCTAGAGGGACACAAGAAGATTCTGGGTGGGGTATCAGGATCATTACCTTCTCTGAGGAGCCCTCAGACAATCCTATGGGACAACTCGGAGGTTTTTCCCTATTATCTTCAACAGTGACAGCAGTGACAACATCCTCCAGCCCTTCTCTGTCATAAATAACTCCCTTTTCCTGTCGAACCTAGTTTAAAGTCCTGGTAATCAATCCAGAGAGCTTGCTCCCCAATGCACTTGTACCCCACTTGCTGAGTCGGAGTCCATCAGAAGCCCACATAACCGGCTTCTCAAAGGCCTGCCCAAGATCAAAATACTCAAAGCCTAGGTCTAGACACCACCCCCTCAGCCATTTACCTGTCCCATTCTCCTCCTCTTTCTGGGTCCCAGTCACCCATTGGGAGGACGGAGGAGAACACCACCTGCAATGATGGAGCAATGTCAGCCAGCATTTAGACTTGCAGTGAGCACCTGAGAGATGAAGGACATTGACACACAAGAACAAAGGACTTGCAAACCATGCAAAACAGCAGGACTGGAAGTGCAACGGGAAGCTATATGATCAAAAATGTGACCACTAGCATTTAGATTTGCATGTTGACTATACATACCAATTCAGGGCAGCTGGAGCATATGCAGGGGGTTGGCAGATATGATAGGACCTCTGGGAGACTCTCAATACTTGTGACAGTGACTAGAGGCAACGCAGATCTCTCTGGGCATGGCTGACACCAGATTCATGTCTCAGGGCAACTGAGTCCAACACCATCTTCAAAACTGCTGTGTAATGTCCTGCTTTTTCTTATTCAGACACCATATTTTAACCAGAGATGGCTGCAGCCTCATACTGGATGGACCAACTTCCAACACCTCTTACAGAAGAGCATTTGCCAAATCCTTCTTGCTCATTTAGTTGCAAACATTACAATGCATCACTTCGCAAATGGGTCTAATCCTACAAGGCAGAAAGCACCGACTGCGCTGGGAACGAGCGATGAGTACTCAGCAGATCCTTGGCTCGGGCCCAGCACCTGAGTCACTCTATCTGTATCTCTGTTTAATCAGTCTCCAGTTTCCACAGAAACAGTTGTTAGAAATATTTGTTTATTGATTATTCTCTTATTTATCTGACATTCTAAGCACCTTGTAATTATCTCATGATCTGTCTATTTATTTATTATATTTCACTTTAGTTTAAGTGTAATTAGCAGCAAAGCTGCTAGCAACACCTGAACATTTCTGCAGATATTTGAAAGAATAAAATACTCTCATTTTCTAAAGAAATGCTGGTTGTGATGTATCTGCTACTACAGATGGCAATATGTAACTTGCCAAGAGCATGAGTAACTTTTTTTTTTTTTTTTTTAATTAGTAATTCTAGTGTGGGTCAGAGCTGTTGTGCCTGATGGGTAGATTGCCCATCTAGTAGTTGCCCATTGCTTTCTGTCAGATGGCAAGACTGAGATTCTGGTGTTTATGAGGGAGTCTATTTTATGTCTGCCCAAAACTTTTCTTATCTGGGCTTTGAAGCAACCAGTCTGCAAGAGCATTCAAGGATTCAGATATACAATGGCTTGTGTGCAGTGGTAAAAATAGAATTGGAGTTGGGAAATCTGGTCTACAATGATTAAATGAGTATTTCAGACCTAACAGCATCTCTATATAAAGTTGCACCAAAAATGCAAATAATTTCAAGAAGAGTTACGGCACTTTGCATAATAATTACATTTGCACACTGAGGAATAAGGGCATGTTTTCCACTGATAACTTTTCAGCAGCACCCGAAATTTACGATTACTGTAAATTTCCCCAACGGAGGATCCAGTCAGGTGGAGACAGAGATCACAGCTGATATTTCTTAGAGCACCTTTTCTGAACTAAGCTGTTACCCTGAATAGGATCCAGCTGTTGTTGTGAGGACCAGGTAACTATCGTGGAGCACATTCAATTATTCCCTTGAGTGGACACATGCCCACGCTCCCAGTTACCATCTTGGAGCACCAGCTGGGGGGGCTGGGCCCAGCTGGTTCCCAGAAGCTCGTATTGTTCATACCAATGTACTCGTGGGTTCAGCAGAGCCCTCAGGGTCCCTTGTTTCTCTAGGTGTGTTTTTAAGCCTGTAGTTGTCTGCATATAGCAGGCCCTGCCTTCTCAGGTGTGGTTGGATTTATAGGCTGTGGTGGATGCTGATGTGTGCCAGTGGTACTGACCAGATTCAGCAGCCTTTTTATGTCCTGAGTTTGTGATTTCTTGTGGATTCAACAGTATTGTAAGTCTCTGGAGCTTATCAGCTATTGGGAGCCTTTCACATGTTACCTCTCAGCGTGAACTTGCTTCTTTTCAGCCTCTTGTTTTCTGGAAACTATTTCTCCATCATTTGCACGGGCACCAGAGAGGCCATTCCCACAGACTCATGGAGAAGTGGCTTCTAGGACATGATAAAGAAAGCAAGGACCCTAAATTAGAAACCCTTGGTTTCTCCCTCTTGTATGTGTGCTGAAGTCTTGAACCAGACATCCTTGTCTGGAGGAGGAAATCCATCTAACCCAGTCTCAGTGGGTGCCTTGGTTCTAGCTCAGCCAGAACTGCAGTTACAAAGCTTTGGGGCCAGAGGCTAGCTGATGTTTGCACATCTGCATCCGTCAGACAGCAGAACACAGACAGCAAAAAAGTGAAATTCCTGGATGGTCTGCAAGCTCATTACAACACAAGGGTAACATCTCTGGTTTGGTTTTGACAAATGAGCAAATTTAAATTGCAGGCTTCATCTGCACCTATATATGTGCAGGTGGCACACATACCCAGTGGCAGCAAAGGGCAGTGCTTAGAGCCTCTGAATGAAAGTTTACCAGGGGAACCTAACCCTTCGCTGTGATCCAGACTGTCGTATGTAATTGTTCCTTTCCATTAGAGGGGTAGCTGATCCACAGTGTGAACTAGTCCTGGTGAGGACCTCTGTGCACCTGTCTATAAAGCCCTAGTGCTTTTGGATGCTAGGCAAATAAAGACTGACATAATCCAGACATATGAGGAATTGCAGATCTTTCCCAGGGAATATGAGAGAGTAAGGGCACAATTCCTGCTGTAACTCTGTATTTCCTTGCTTTTGCCTGCCTAAAACCCTGTCCTCCTCTTCTCCTAATCGAAGGAGTGTGTTTTGGCAGGGAATATAAATTGCATTTTTTAGCTCTTTGGCTGGACAGTCTTAAAATATCTGTCAGCCTTAGTTCTGTCAGAGACTGGATAGTGTGGATATTTATAGTAAAATGGATTTGATGGGTTAAGACTAAAAAATTAGAATTTATATTACATTTCAAAATATTACTGTACGATTTGGAGATGCTGCCATGGAGACTGCAGTATCACCCTGCTTTACATGCGCATTCAGTCACTAGGTCTCCCCAAGCTTTCAGAGCAATTCAGTATCCTGATGGTTTTTTCCCCTTCTTGTTGCAACTTGTCTGTCTGGTGGCTCAAATATTTGCTAATCCCTGTCAGGGGAGCACAGACCTAGACACTTTCTGAGCCCTGGCACTACCAGTCC
This sequence comes from Netta rufina, assembly GCF_964035555.1. Lineage (NCBI taxonomy): Eukaryota > Metazoa > Chordata > Aves > Anseriformes > Anatidae > Netta > Netta rufina. The sequence continues at coordinate 47,415,801 of NC_140128.1, forward strand.
AATCCCAGGTGCTGCTATTGTGGTTGTTGGTGGCAAGATGGAAAGGGGTCTGGCCTCACATGTCCCCTCTGACTCCAGGAGGAATCGTGGACATTCAGTTACTTAAAAAAACACTGATAAGAACAGCCAGTTCACAAATTTAATAGAGGAGACATTGCACCTGGGGCTTCACCTTAATCTTCATTTAAGCCCTCTGGCTTGGCTCCCAGTTACCCACAGAAGGATGCTTATACCCAGCTGTCAGCCCATAACCTCCAAGCCAGGCACGTCGGTTCACTTCTGTCTCTCTCTGGCCACAATCCACTTCCACTTTCCAACTATAATACTCCAATTTGCTTTTCAGTGCAAAATAGTCACTAAAACTGATAAAGTAGCCCAACAGTATCTCTTCCATTCAATTCTCTTCATTCTTCACAGAATGGCTCTCTGCCTCTGCTTTCTCTCTGCTCCACACCTGGTGGATGAGGCTCATGATTAGGATAACACTGGCATATTTTCATCCCATCCAGGGCACAAAACCTGGGCTGGGAGCAGGGAGCTGCACCACAAGTCATGCACAGGGCCTGAGGACAGCAAGAGCAACCTTTTTGTATGTTCTGACATAGCCCACTTTTACCCATGCTACAACTCTGTCCCCTGGTCTGCACCCACCTGGCAGGATGGGTCTTCCTCAGGGGATGTGGGAGAGTTAGGACACAGCAATAGACCATTTCTAGCAAAGGGCTAAATACCGTGAGGAAATATGCAGTCTATGGCCCAGTAAAAGATGTGTCTGTGCTTTCCACCTTGAATTTCATTTGACTACTGTAATGTACTTCCTTTTGTTCATTTATTGCCTGAGTCATCATTACAGCAGAATGTTATTGATGCAGTTATTCATAAAGTAGCCTCATGAAATATGTGTGTTGTTGTCATGCTGGTCCCAGTGGGCAGCAGCCATACAATCTCCTCTCCCATATGCTTCCGAGCAGTTCAAAGCATGTAAAGCAAGACTTGCAATTGAAGCTGTCAGGTAACTACACTGAGCGGGCTCTGTTTGAGCTGAGATGACAACATCAAGACTTTCGAAAAAATAAAGGAATAAAAATGTCTGAACCAAGTAACTAAGGGGTTTAATTCAGTGAGCAGGTTTGGGAAGACCATTAGCTTGACCTCATAATACTCATAATATCTGATGTTTGCTACTCCTCATGTATTTGCTTCCTCTGTAACTTAAAAGATATCTACAAAATAGCTAAAGCTAGACATATTTTTATTCTTAAATGAAATAAAACAATGGCAACAATTGCAAACTAGCATCTTTGCTTGAAATCCACTAACAATGATGAAGTCAAAAAGGATTTGGATCAGGCCCTGGTATTTTTCCCACTTCAACATCCATATTATGACCAGAGAATAATAAATTCTGCAGTCTGGAGATACCTTCATAATGACCAGGGCAGGTACAATCTTTTCTGTGACCTATTTAAACAGCATTTACCCTTGATTTCTGGCAATGTTATGCATACCATCAGACAAGAACAAGGTATAACAGAAAAAAAACATACAGTCTAAAAGGCATTGAACTACAAAATTGTATTTGACAATAATCTAAGTCAATGGGAGCATGGCTGTTATTATTGTTATAAAGCTGGTGACCTCAAGGTTGATTATGTTAATCACCTGATGTTCTTTATTCCACACAGTTTCACAACCTTTCTGGTTTTGAAAGGTGCTCACTTAGCAGAGATGTTCACAAAATGTAACTCCTGCAATGGTTTAACATTACAGTTTAACAAGTTAGCACAAAATTCTCAGTGTCTGTGGATAGCCGTGAGGCTTCTGCTTTTATATTTGCCATTTGGATATTCCTGTGGAGGATTATGACTGCCTAATGCAGTGGGGAGGACCTGCACATGATCTAGTAGGCTCAGACCTCCCACGCTCACCACTGTGTTTTCTCTAAAGCACTCCTCCAAGTGGCAACCATCAGCAGACAGCCCAGCACAAGTTTCCAGTGATGGCAACAGAGATGCCCTGTAAGAAAACCCATTCCCCTTGCTACAAAGAGAACAATTTGCTATCATATGTAAACGCTTCAGAGGGCAGGGCACTTGCCTACCTGCAGGTAACAGGGACAATTTAATATTGCAGCAGTTGCTGCCCAAGCATCCTGCATACCTCAGAGCAACAGGGAGAAACAATGCTGTGTCAGTTGCTCTCCAGTTACATCACATCGTGTCATGCAGCAGACACTGATGTGACCTAATGCAGTAGGTAATGGGATGTGAGCCAAGTTTCTGAATAGAAGGAAAATAGCCTTTATCTTACAGACCATTTTAACACATTGGGTGCTGCTGTCATGTTGAACATATTTCTGAAGGCTTTTGTGGCCAAATTATGCATGCCTTCTATATACATGTGCTTCATTTCAACAACAACAACAACAACAAAAGAGAGAGAGAGAGAGGAATATCTAGCAGTTACCACCATCACACATTCACCTGCATTCATAAGGTCAGATGCCCAAGGGCCAATATTTATAGTTCTGCCTGGAATCCTTAGATCAGAGCTGTGCCTCCAGGAAAGACCTCATGAATCACCACAGGTGAACCACAAGGCAGAGAGAGCTGTAATGAGACAACCCCATAATAATCTCTTCTTTCTTGATCCTTAGGCTGTGTATTGGTTGGAGACATGAGATAGGAGTCCCAGAATATTCAACTGCATTTTGTGGATGAAAATCTCAGAGGAACCATCTGCTAGAGCACAGCCAGGGGATGGAAGCTCTCACTGTCTGTATGACCCACATACACATCTTGCTTTTGAGCTTGGACTGTAGAACAGACACCTGTAATGTCCTTGAAAAGGTAAATGTGGTATTACATCCTACGTGCTTGCTAATACTTTATTTCTTATCTGGAGTACAGATGGATTCTGGGGAGCACAGAGTACCTGGGCTTCCAGCATTTGGGAAGCTGTTCCACCACTGAACCACGCTGGCACTGTATGCACATTATCTCACTGACACTGAGCAACTTCTTTGCTCCACTGCAACGTGATTAATAAACCATTTTCAGTAACTGTCCATGTAGTAGAAACAAAGCCACTACATGAGGAAAAAGATTGCTTCTGTCCGGCTGTAGGCAGGAGTATTCAGAGTGTGAATACGATGTGGTCACGTTCCAAATGCAGCCACATGCACCCTGACATGCTAAATGTGTAGCGCAGTTCCCAGACTTTTGGCTTTGACCCCTTTTGAACACAGACAGCAAAAAGGGAACAGCTCCTGTCCCCAGACATACAAGAAAAAGAACAACTTCTGCTTCGATGAAGTCCATTGAAGTGATGAAATTGTTGCTTCCAGCACAGTAACTCCAGGGGGTCTCCTCAACTGCCAAGACACTCTTAGCACTTTAAGCAGTTCACAGACTCAGCAAATCTCACAAGAAATCAGGTCCAGAGCAGCTGCATTTCCTCCCAGAAGACACTGGCCCAACATCCCTCCTAGCTGCCTAGATGCATTAATTTGTTCCCAAACCCTGAGGCCAGAGTGGGAGGGCATCGACGTGGACAGTGCTGCTTCTATGCTGATCCCACAGCACAAGCACTGTGCCTCGTGTTGATGTAGATCCCATCAAATCAATTCAAGCAAAAAAAAAAGCATATCTTTCCAGATAAGGTACACGGCCCATCCCTCATCACAGAGATTACTCACTGCATGCAGGTGCTTCCAGAAATTATACATATTTACTTAGGCAGATGAATGATTATGGATTCACTGCAACACAGCATTGCTACTGATAAATATCAGAAGAATATACATCCTAGATATGGCATGGGTAGACAATTTATCCCCAGTATTTCCTTAAATTCTATCAGGCATATGGACATAGTTGTTACTTCTTCCCTTGGACTGTGTGCAAGGTCAGGGAAATCGCCAAAAACAGGGAGCTCAGGACATGACACCTTTCTTGATTTCCAGCTCAAAATAAAGCTCTAAGGCATCTAGAGCTCCTGCTCCTGCTAAGCTTTTGCTGCTGTTCTCGGAGAGTCCAAAAAATTCTTTGTAGCTTTGAATTATAATCATCAGGAATAAAGCACTGCCTAAAGCTGCAGCTTTATGATGATCGGTACTGGTGATGTACAGAAGTGTTTTCTGCTTGCTTCAAGAAATACATTAAAGCTCACATTCTCTTCTGAGCAAAGTATAAAGAACATTCAATATTTATTACTGGAATATCTGTCTACATCAATGCTTTTTTCCAACCATCACCAAAGAGATACAAAGAGGCTTTCAAAATATGTAGAAAACGTCAATGTTTTCAGTGGCATAGTCAATAATAAGTACTGTTACCTCCTTCCCCTACGTCCGAGACATGCCATGGAGCCTGACAACAGCTTCAGTCACCGACTTAAAACTGAGACTCTCAAAATCAATATAACAGCCAGAAAATCCCAATAATACAGCTATTGCTTGGCATATATCCAAGATCATATTTACCACTAGGAGTACATCCAAACTACATCTGTTTTCAACATTGGTAGTCTGTGATACACAGCAGAAAGACAAATGCAGTTACAAATGCAGTATTTTTTGGTATCATTTGTAGAGATGGCTATGGGAGCAAGTATAGCCATGTTAATTGTTGACCTCCAGGAAGGAGACAAATAGCGTTTAGATGATCATTTTCTGATGCCTTTATTCATGCTAAATACCATCATACTTCATCTGGGTTCACCTGAAGTTTATTTGTGCAGTGATACTTGCAAAGGGAAGTGGAAGCTTTACTGTAGGCATCCCGCAGACCTGCCCAAAACATGTATATTATTGTGCAAGTCTCATACATTCAGGATGAGCAAGACATTTTCTCCCTGATGATTAGACAACAGCCAACCAGCTCAAATTTTCCTGGTGAAAACGAAGACCTCTTATAGGACATTCAGGCTAATGGTACATATACAAGCTGGTAAGGATTCTCTAGGCTGGCACATCATGCTCACAGTCCCTGCAAGGCAGGGCAAAGCCACAGTCCCCACTGCCAAGTGCTCCTTTCCCTAGAGAGCAACAGGACTGAAAAATGCATGTGTCCAGCTATAAATGCAGCTAACTCTCTGCTTCATCCTTCTTTTGGGACAGTTTTCCTTGAAACAGCGAAGACTGGACTCTACAACCGAGACAGTCATGAAATAGCATCATGAGACAGTCTCATGAGACAGTCTTTGAAATAGCAAAGATATTTTTCTGAGTGTGATTGCATAACGTCGTCATGACTGTAATATTTTCTACAGCGAATAAAGGTTAGATATTAAAGTGGATGCTGTGCTCACTTTTCTTTCCTTCTTCTCCCAAAGGCAGGAATGTGCACAGTACAAAAAGCAGAAGGGATTTTCTGCTTTTCTGGATTTTCAGAAACACAGTGCTCAAAAAGACCTTTCTGGTCATGTAGTCTCACTTCCTCCTCCTACAGATACCTACAACATTACAGCTTTTTCGGTGCTGCAAGGATGGAAGGAAAGGCAATATCAAAGAAATGTATTAAGCACATACAGCTTTCAGAGGGATGTCTAATTCCTAGCAGAATTAATCCCTTATCGCCAGGACTCACATTTAGAAATGTGCACATGCAATACAGGCTTACTGGGGCACTACGATTCTTACGCAATGCCCATGGCCATCAAAATACTGCCAAAAACACTAGCCACCAAGTTGCCATGATGTTTAGCTCTCTATCCTGGATCAAGTCTGTTGTCACAAAGATATAAATTAATGCCAGCTTTTCCCTAGTTTCTTCCTTCACCTTTCTGACAAGTCATTTTGGTATCAACTACTCAAATAGCAGTAATAACTGACTTTCAAAAATCGACACACATGGCCTAGCTTTCATAAACTAGGCCATTTCATAATCCTACCATAGGTTCTGATTTGCTAAAGTAAGCTTATGCAGGGGTGGTTTCAGGCATACAGGCATACTTTTAAATATTTAAAACATTTTTATCTATGATTCATCCTACGTGCCTTGCAAAGTTTGGGGGTTTGTTTTCTTTTTTTTTTCTTTTTTTTTTTTTTCTTTTTTTTTGCCAGAGGGCATAGTTTAAGTTTGTTGCATTACTCATCCATAATGTTAGCTGACACTGCTTCAAGACAGGTAAGTAAAGGATAAGAACTAACTAGAATGTGAACCATAATGCTTAATCAGGATCATTTCTGTATTGGGAGCAGTAAGAGATGACATAAGCAGTACGCTGTATGTCTGAGTGTCCCTCACTTACAGGGATCTGCATGACATTCTTAGCATGTCCTGTGTTTAAAGACAAAAAGAATATTTTATATGTTTGCCTATTATGCATTTCCTACCCAGTCATTCAGTATCTGTTAATAGTTCCATAGTTCCCTTCCATGACATCTCAGGATGACAAACAGAGCAGAAAATGTGATTTTCAATGTGTGTAGTGCTGGTTGTGACGACAAACAGTGAATAAGCACTTTCTGAGAGACAAAGATTTGGTCCAGACACCAGAGAGCATGTATCTCTTCAAGAAACAGAAAAAATAGCTGTTTGGGTTTCCCAACCAGTCCTTTACAAGTCAGATTGTGTTTCTCCTAAATCAAATAACAGTTACATCCAGAACAGGGACTAAACCAATTCAGATCTTGTTTACTGCCTACAATTTCATAGCATGGAAATTACACAGGATGATATCAAATTTTCTTTCTCCTCCCTGGTACCTTGCAAAAAGCGGCTTCCTGTAGGCAACAACAGAAAAGCTATCGGTCCAATTTTAATGGCATGTCAATGCTCTTGCTGTGCCTGGACAATCACATGCCCCCATGAACACCACATATGGCAATTTTGCAAACTATGAAGTTTCATCTGGGGTTGCCAGACCTGTACTCCTCCTAATTTTTTAATTTGACTCACACCTTACAATTTCAGGTGTGGTTCCAGTAAGACTCTTTTCATTGTCCTTGATATTTCAGAATAATTTCATAGGATGCCACTTCAAAGTTTCTTCTTTTTTTTTTTTTCCCAATACCTTCATCAAGGCCCATCCCTCATGGTCTCTAGTATGTATAGCTGTTCTCCATATACTGTATCTAAAGCATTGGATTTAGTTGCCTGAACATCTACAAGCTGTGGGAAACATGCACCATGTTTGCAGTGAAAAATGAAGGACAGTTAGCATGTCTTAAAAAAATTAAATGGCATTAGAAATCTAAATTTAGGGAACTGAGTCCTACCCACAGACATATAGATCCTGACAAGGCACTTGCTGTAAAGTTTCCTCTATTTATATGTGACAGGTAGGCTGCACCACCTCTTTGGCAGCAGTTAAAGTTTGAGAAGACAAAAACCCAAACGGAAAGTCTTTGAATAGATTAGAAATCTGTAGATGAAATGGATGCCCTGACAGTTCTACCTAATTTATTTCTATTTATGCATATGTCACATCCACATTAGCGCAGTTATAGGAACACATAATTGAATAATGAGACTGAAATCTCCACAGGAATGATACTTCATTATAAAATTGTGAGGTTTCCTTTATATTATTTTTTTTAAACAAGAAAAATATTTCCCAAATCATTTTTCCAGTGGGTGAGGTGGGGCAATAACTGGCTTTTAATTTCTAAAAAAAAATAATTTAAAAAAAAAGTAAATAAATGGAAAAGTTATTGTCAGATATACTCAGATAGAAGCAGAAGACCCATCAGAGAGGATGGAGAAAAGCTGAAAGTGGAATCAAAGAGACATGGTGCAAGTCTGTGTGAGAGACAAGCCTGTCTCAAATGTGATACTTCTCAAAAACTAGCAATGACTAAAAGATTCAATGATTCTTATTTTATTTTTATGGCAGAATAACATCAATTACTTCAATTTAAGTGAGAATAGAGTTGAACAGTTATTGTCAGGACTAAACCAAACATCAACTTTCCATAAATTAGCTGAGAATTTGGCTCATGATCTGGTCTATTCAAGCGAAATAGTCTCAAGCTCTAATTTTATCCTCAATCCTATAAGTGTATCTGCCATTAGCTCCCAGTAGTAAAAGAAATTGTAGATTTTCATGTAGAAAAAGAAATCTTAGCCCAGAAATAATCTGCAGTGCAACAACACTTGTCAACATGTCTATTGCCAATCAGCGTGAATGGGAAAATCTCCTGCCTGAATGTTGATTTTGATACAGAAGGTTTCTTTCTTTCATATGCATTGGGTTGGCAGGTGTCCTCTTAATTACAGGATAATAGTACTGAGTCTCCACTGGTGAGAAACCCACCTCAATGAAATCGTCTCTGCAGGAATCCTTCTGGAGAAACGGTAACCTTATTAGCATCATTTGAGCTGCAGTTTTTACTTGTCTGGAGCAAAACACAAATGCCAAGAACACAAGTCTTAGCACCGGCTCCAGCTCTACGGCTCGATGTGCAGATGGCTTGATCCTTCGCACCTTCCACTTGCTTCAGTAGGAAACTCGGATAATTAAGAGGAAAGTCTTAAAAAGAGCAGTAGGTGCAATCTGAAGAATCCTCACTTGGCCTCTAGCCCAGGGTGGTGAGGCTCAGCTACAGCCGGTGCTGCCCAGAAACCCCGAGGATCGCTGCTGGCAGACAGCCAGGAGAGATCACCCGGAGATGGTGCTGAGACACAGTCAGGGTGCATGCCCAGGCATGGCAGCTTGGAAACACTTGAGTCCATCATCTGAGAATGAGCAGCAGTGTTTCAGCCTCTTTGAGTTGTTTACTCTAGCACTTAGTGATGTACAGACTGGGTAAGATAAGACCCCATGACCTGACCCTGTTGGCATGCTTGCCTTCTCCCCATACATACTGGCCTGGATTCTCCAGCTGAGTATGGTTGCTGCCCTGACTCCATCTTACTGTAAAACTGTTCCTTAGAAAATCAGCCCAGGATAAAACAATCTCTTGATAACACAGAGATAATTACTTTTATGCCCCTTCCTTTCTTTCACTTCCCTACCCATCCATACTGAAGGGGGAAGGGCATGGCTATTTCAGGGGGCTAGGACTGTCAGGTATCAGCACAAGGCAGAGAAGGTTTCACCCTGTCTAGAGCTGGGATCACCAGCAGTCTGGGAGCTGACCCACAGCTGCTTCACAAGTTTTCAGCTACAAGAAAACATGGAGAGTGAATTTCTGTGCCCTAATTTACAGCTCCCGGACCTGTGAGTCAGGTCAAGGCCTTAATGCTAGTGGGACATAGCATGAACAGTAATTCTTTAAGGTGGCTGGGTTTGCCTGTGGTCTCAGCACAAAACTGGCAGGAGGATGTGCTGGCATCCTCTTCAGGCTTCAGCAAGTGAGCAGGTGGCACGGCCCCCTTGCTCCTCAGCTTCCCTCCTTATTCCCTTATTGTCAGAGTAACTGACAACATCACATACCTTGCAGGTATATTATGAGGGTTCAACACCTCCTTTTCATAAAACAGTTTGAAATCCTGTGCTGGTGGATACTAACAAGCCCTCATATATGACAACATACTTAATTTAAATCAGAAGAGATACTCTGCCTTTGCAGAACTCTCACAGCAACATCATTCATTAGAATACCTAATTAAAGACATGCATTTTTTATTATGCCAAGTGTCTGAAGTACTTTTTTTTTTTTCAGTTACGCTATGAAGTGAAATAGTCAATAACTGGTACTGCATCATCATTTTCAATTTATGATAGGTTGTAGGGAGATGACGGGAATAGAAATTCGTCATCATTAAAGGCCTTGTGACTAATAAGTCTTAACTGTAAGAATACTTTTCTCAGTATTCCTTCTCCTTCCAGGGTTGGCACTAAATGCCTTCCCAAGAGTGTGCCTTGCCTATTAGGGGATTCCTATTAGACAAAAGTACAGATGTTTCCACATCAGGAGTTCATTAGGTAAGAAACATCTGGTGAACCCGAACTACTATCACAGAACACTTTGCAAATGCTGCTAAAACTGCAAATGATTAGTTGGGGCCAAACTGCCCTAAACTTGAACCATCAGTCATCAGGCATTACTTCACTTCTCCCCCAAAGTTACTTAGATATGGGCGAGGATGTCCAGTATCAGAAGGAATCAGACCCATGGCTTTTCAAAATTAAGGGTCTTTTAAAACAGAATCCACAAAGTACAGATGGACGAGTAACACTTTGCACCCTCACAACTGAAACTTGACCCTCATGGGCTTGGCTTTCCCATGACACGTTTCAACCTATAGCAATTTTTCATGGCTGAGGTATGAAGCCCAGAAGAGTTGGCAGAACCTTCTCTGTGCAGCAGCACCACTGCAGCCAACTACAACCCAGTTGTAAGAGACGGGGCTCCCCTTTCTCTGCCCTTTTTTTTACCTCCAACACAGAAGCTAAGAAGTGGTCTGACAAGCACAACTGCTGAGTCCGTTTGCCCTCTTTGCTCTTTCTCCAGGTTCAGGGCACAGAGTGGCATGGATGAGGGCTGGGTCCAAGGGCTGGTGAACTGGGGAGAGCTGCAAGAGGAACATCCCTTGTTTCCTCGCCTCAAGGCATTCTGAGATGGAGATATATCATTTACTGAAATGCATAATTTTCAATGATTCCTCTGAGATCTGGGTTTTGGTTTTGGCCTCAGGCAATGCAGTTTCAGTTTTACTTGGACTGTCTCGAGGATGTTGGAATATCAGTATATCACAGAAAAGTTCTAGTACCAAATGTTTCCATCCCCGAGAAGCACAGCACAGGCATATGACAAGCCCTTGGTTGTGTCCGTCAATGCCGTGACCTTACCACTTGCCAAGGCGATTGGCTCCGGGGCAGACGCGTTCTGCAGCGGAGCAGGGGATTGGACAGGCAGGGCTAACTTTTCCGGCACAAAGTCCACGCGAGGGAGACGCCAGGACCCCGCGAGGGAGGTGAACGAGGCAAGAACGAGGCATAGGCGGAGCCAGCAGTGCCCCCTCCCCGGTTGTTCAAAACCTGCCCCCAGGGAGCATGAGAAACCAGGAGCGCAGCGAGCACAATGGGTGAGCAGGGCGTGGCGCGGCAGTTGACGCGGCAGATGGCACAAGCAGGGTGAGCAGGAAGGGCAGAGCGCTCCCCCCCGCCCATACGAACACCTCCTCTAACGGCGGTCTACTGCTAGCTCAGCTGCAATGGTCTCCACCGGGCACAGCGCTCTCTCCAGGAAGTCTGTACACACCCAGACCGACTGCCCGATCAAAACTGCGGCAGTTCAGGTCTCCGGGTGCAGGCAGTGCCTGAGCCTGTTGCTACCACCTGCGGGGGGCAGAGAGACTCTGTGCGTGAGGTGCGAGCAGGTGGATGACCTGGTCTGCCTCGTGGCAGAACTCAAGGAGGAGGTCGAGAGGTCGAGGGATATCAGGGAGCGTGAACGGGAGACAGACTTGTGGAGCGACTCCCTGCGCGGCCTGAAGGGCAGGCACCAGGGTGAGACACCCCAAATGGGGGTGGAGCCCCTGCCCTGTTGCTGTTGGGCAGAGGCAGGAGACCTAGGAGTTGAGGAGGAATGGAACAATGGCAAGGTGGGGAGAGAAGGCAATGGCCCAACTGAAGTGCGTCTACACTAATGCACGCAGCATGGGTAACAAACAGGAGGAGCTGGAAGCCACTGTGCGGCAGGCAGGCTACAACTTGGTTGCCATCATGGAAATGTGGTGGGACCACTCTCATGACTGGAGTGCTGCAATGTCTGGCTATAGGCTCTTCAGAAGGGACAGGCAGCATGGAAGGGGTGGTGGTGTGGCTCTCTATATCAGAGAGAGTTTCGATGTCTTGGAACTTGAGGCTGGGAATTATAAGGTTGAGTCCCTATGGGTTAGGATCAGCAGGAAGGCCAACAAGGGAAGCATCCTGGTGGGGGTCTGTTACAGACTGCCAGACCAGTATGAGGAGACTGAGGAGGAGTTCTACAGACAGCTGACAAGAGTTGCGAGATCATCAGCGCTTGTTCTTGTGGGGGACTTCAACTTCTCAGATACATCCTGGAAGTACAACACATCCCAGAGAAAGCAGTCTAGGAAGTTTCTGGAGAGCATGGAAGATAGCTTCATGACACAGCTGGTTAGTGAGCCTACTAGGGGAGGTGCCCGCACTAGACCTTCTCTTCACAAACAGAGAAGGACTGGTGGGAGATGTGATGGATGGAAACTGTTTTGGGCAGAGTGACCATGAAATGGTAGAGTTCTCCATTCTTGGAGAAGCCAGGAAAGGGACCAGTAAAAGAACTGGTGGAGGAGCTGGCCAAGCCGCTTACCATCATTTATCAACAGTCCTGGCTATCGGGGGAGGTCCCAGTCGACTGGCGGCTAGCAAACGTGACGCCCATCTGCAAGAAGGGCCGGAGGGCAGACCCAGGAAACTATAGGCCTGTCAGTTTGACCTCAGTGCCAGAGTAACTCACGGAGCAGATTATCTTGTTTCATCACACGGCACTTACAGGGCAACCAGGTGATCAGGCTCAGTCAGCATGGGTTTATGAAAGGCAGGTTCTGCTTGACGAACCCGATCTCCTTCTATCACAAAGTGACATGCTTGGTGGATGAGGGAAAGGCTGTGGATGTGGTCTACCCTGACTGCAGCAAGGCTTTTGAAACCGTTTCCCACAGCATTCTCCTCAAGAAACTGCCTGCTTGTGGCTTGGACTGGCCTACGCTTCGTTGGGTTAAAAACTGGCTGGATAGCCGGGCCCAAATCCAGTTGGAGGCCGGTCGCTAGTGGCGTTCCCCAGGGCTCGGTACTGGGGCCAGTCCTCTTTAATATCTTTATCGATTATCTGGATGAGGGGATTGAGTGCACCCTCAGTAAGTTCGCAGGTGACATCAAGTTGGGTGCGTGTGTCGATCTGCTCGAGGGTAGAAAGGCTCTGCAGGAGGATCTGGATAGGCTGGACCGATGGGCTGAGGTCAACTGCATGAAGTTCAACAAGGCCAAGTGCCAGGTCCTGCACCTGGGGCACAATAACCCTAAGCAGAGCTACAGGCTGGGAGATGAGTGGTTGGAGAGCTGCCTGGTGGAGAAAGACCTGGGAGTAATGGTGGATAGTCAGTTGAATATGAGCCAGCAGTGTGCTCAGGTGGCCAAGAAGGCCAATGGCATCCTGGCTTGTATAAGAAGCAGTGTGTCCAGCAGGTCTAGGGAAGTGATTGTCCCCATGTACTTGGCTCTGGTGAGGCTTCACCTTGAGTACTGTGTTCAGTTTTGGGCCCCTTGCTACAAGAAGGACATGGAGGTGCTCGAAGCAGTCCAGAGAAGGGCAACGAAGCTGGTGAGGGGACTGGAGAACAAGTCCTATGAGGAGTGGCTGAGGGAGCTGGGCTTGTTCAGCCTGTGTGGTGGTTTTACCGTGCTGGGCAGCTAAACCCCACAACCGCTCTCTCACTCCCCCTCCTTTAGATAAGGAGGGGGAGAAGTAAAGCAAAGAACAACTCACGGGTTGAGATAAGGATAATTTAATTAAAGGGAAATAATTATAATAATTAAATAAAGACTACCATGAACTAAACAATTTAACTAAGGGGAAATAAAAGGGAAAGGGGAAAAAGGGAGGAAAACAAACAAACAAAATAAATGAAAGCGATATGGAAGTGCAGAGGAAAGAAATTACTCTCTACTTCCCACAAATGAGCGATGATTGACCACGTCCTTGAAGCAAGGCCTCAACGCACGCAGCCGGTGTTCGAGAGGAGGACCGACGTCTTCTCAACGAGAGCCCACCCCTCCCCTCTTCTTCCTGTTTCCACCTTTTATTGCTGAGTGTGACACCACATGGTATGGAATATCCCTTTGATTGGTTTAGGTCAGCTGCCCTAGTGATGTTTCTCTCCTCACTTTTTTGCCCACCCCCTAGGAGGGTTAGAGAAAGGCCCAATGCTGTGCCACTGCTGCTCAGCAGTAGACACAACACTGGTGTGATAACACTGCTGTTCCAGCTACAAGTACAGAGTACGGCACTGAATGGGCTGCTGCCGGGAAAGTTAACATTCCAGCCAGACCCAGTACAGCCTGGAGAAGAGGAGGCTCAGGGGTGACCTTATAGCTATTTATAAGTACATTAAAGGAAGCTGTAGTGAGTTGGGGCTTGGTCTATTCTCCCATGTGCCTGGTGACAGGACGAGAGGGAATGGGCTAAAGTTGCGCCAGGGGAGTTTTAGGTTGGATCTTAGGAAGAACTTCTTTATTGAAAGGGTTGTTAGACATTGGAACGGGCTGCCCAGGGAAGTGGTGGAGTCACCATCCCTGGAGGTCTTTAAAAGACATTTAGATGTTGAACTCAGTGATATGGTTTAGTGGAGGACTTGTTAGTGTTAGGTTAGAGGTTGGACTCGATCTTGAGGTCTCTTCCAACCTAGACAATTCTGTGATTCTGTGACCTCAAGACATGGGGCTTTCTAAGATGGGTGGGTAAACTGCAGAAGAGCTGACTGGTGCCATACAGAGAGGGCAATTTAAGCAAGGAAGGTGAGTGGTAGATGATATGACTCTTCCTTATGTCTGAAAATGTCCTGGCCGTCTCACCTTTCTCATCCTCCCCCCCATGCTCTGAGGATGCTGGCTGTCATTCAGAGGACTGTTCTAGGTAGCAATTTGTCTGATGAGGAGAATTTTTGTTGACAAGAGAAGTTATACTGCAATCCCTTTATAGACGTTTTGAAGACATGAAGAAGCCTGAGGCATAAAGGGGTTGTCATGCAAGTAAGGTAAAAAGGACAAGTCAGAAATAGATTTAAAAAAAAAAAAAAAGTGGGGGGGAAATCCTAGGCTTTTGACTGTTTGTCTCCCCACAATCATAAGTCCATTGGCACAGAGGGCTTCCTTAATTCCTATTATTAGAAAAGATAAAAAAAAATTGCTTATTATTCCTCTTATATTGTCTTAGACCAGTTTCTACCTCTGGAAGAAGAAAAAATAAATCCTTAAAATGCCAAGGGGATGAGAAGAGCTTCTGAAAATTGTGTAACTACTGCTGCTTAATAAAGACAACATAGAGGACAGGGCTCAAAAACTATACAGCACATGAGCATTCAGATATCCACAGTGGCCTAAAGGGTGCCAAACTCACTCAAAATCCAGGTGGCAGTAGAATGTTGGGATGTCTGCCTTTGAGCAGACACCTTTGAGGGAAGGTAATTTGTACCCACACTCCTATTTTAATATTTACCCTTATCCTATGAGATAGGATAAATCCATTGCCACACTTCACACCACACTGGCTAGAGTAATATCAGATTAGACATTTAGAGAAGAAACTCGACCTTTCTTTTCTGTGTGCTGGTTTCCTGCTACAATGCAGTCAAAAGTAGACTTCTTCAGCCAGTATTTTTTTCCCTTGGACTGTATGCATAAAATGATGCATCTACGTCTGTGCTTCTCTGAATTCCCCACTGGCTTCTGTGCAGTGCAACAATACACAGAGGATTTCTGAAGCCTGTTGTCTGTAGTGGTTTTCCCTCTGTGTCATCTTCTGACACAAGACCTTCAGCAGAAAAGATGGACCATAGTGAATATGAAGGTTTCCCTTGTTATTGGTGCTATTGAGTTAAAAAAAATCTCACAGAATATAATTAGCAGCAAATATAGTTTTTTTCAACAGCAATAGAATAAACTAATAAGTAATATCTCTGCAATGAAAATAAACTCATAGTCAAATCATACAAATGAAGCCACTAAGTATTACTGGGCTTGTGCAGATTTCCAGCTGATCCCAGAACATTTTGCTTATTACAAACATAGCTCCACTCACTAGGAAATGGTCAGAATTAACACTCAAAGATCAATAATCCTAATTATTTATCACTTAGAGAACTGGTGAGTTTTGAATATAAATACCAGATTCTAGAAAACTCACAGGTACTTTTGATCAAGACTACTCAAAGTTTTTTGGGGCAGACTGCATAAGCACTGAATGTACATGTGTGTGATTGATAATTCTATAGCATACACCAGCTATGCAAATGCCACATTTTTTTGCTGCACCCTATTAAGGCTCCATATTGTGGAAACCATGGCCCAAATACTCCATAGTTTTCTGAGATCTTGCATTCCTCAAAATACTTCCATACGTTGTCCATTTTTAACTGTAACTGTAGATGAGGAGCAGAAATATTTCAGTTTTATTATTATTTCTGCAAGCCAAAATTAGTCTGTAGCTCATTCAAATCCATCTGGCAATCTGAAAATTTGCATTTGTTACAGGAAGGAGTGATTGTGATTTGTTCCAAATAGCTGCTATTTGAATTAACTGAGATCACAGAAAAACACAGATTTCCTCTACTTCATAGTCCTTAGGGGAGGTTTAAAGTACAGTGGCTGTTTTTGGAGATACTTCTTCTGTACTTAGCACAGAAGGTGCAGTCTTCTAATGGATAGACACCACAAATACTTATTGCTAATTCAGCATCAGCCCAAGGATGTACGTACATTAGTGTCTAAGTCTGGATCAGGAGGGCACTCTGGAAATGCACTCTCTGTACCGCTCACTTTACTGTGCTTTGGATTGCACCAGAACGCTGTCCTGGCACACACAACCTGGGTTCTTTTCAAGTGAAACTAAACTGGAAGATCATTGGATGAACCGGTAATGGAAACCCAGTTCTCAGGACCAAACTAGTAATAGTCTGGAGTGAAACCCCTTGAAAGGATCACAGTGTGGACAACTGATTTGTAGCATCTGCAGTTCTGTTCTAGCCATCCATTCTCATCACACTGCACTATTTGGTAATGTAGACTTAGTTTAAGGCAATCATTTCCTAAAATCCTGTAATGCTAGGTCGTTGTCATTTAAAAAAAAAAAAAAAAAAAAGACTATTCTGGCAGCTGATTTGCTTACCAATTCCTGTTTCCCCCTACCATGATCTCCAAGACAATTCTACTTACAAATGTTATAGGTAAAGGTTATTTATTATGTTACAATCAAATATATTTGAGAAAAAAGGGATTTTGACCACGGTGGTTCTTGACTGCTTTAACTGTAAATGTTACTTTACAAAGCCACCAGCTAAGGACAAAACTATCCCTCACACTTTAAAACCTTTACTCAAATTATTCAGGAATTAGTGAGGCAAAGAAGAGGACTGATCTCATTGGGCTGGATTTCAGCCCAAATCACCCTCTGCCCCATTGGTTTTCTTTCTATATCCAACAGAGTCATATGAGTGTTCAGCAGGATTCACCTTCATTTATACCTTTTCCCAGTACAAAAAGGACAGGGATCTCCTGGAAAGAGTCCAGCAGAGGGCCACAAAGACGATATGGGGCCTGGAGCATCTTCCCTGTGAGGAAAGGCTGAGAGACCTGGGTCTGTTCAGCCTTGAGAAAAGAAGACTGAGAGGGGATCTCATCAATGTGTATAAATACCTGAGGTGTGGGAGACAGAGGGATTTGGCCAACCTCTTTTCAGTGGTTTGTGGGGACAGGACAAGGGGCAATGGCCACAAGATGGAGCACAGGAAGTTCTGCACCAACATGTGAAAGAACTTCTTCACAGTGAGGGTGACAGAGCACTGGGACAGGCTTCCCAGGGAGGTTGTGGAGTCTCCTTCTCTGGAGATATTCAAGGCCCGTCTGGACGCCTACCTGGGCAACCTGCTCTAAGGAACCTGCTTTGGCAGGGGGGTTGGACCCGATGATCTCTGGAGGTCCCTTCCAACCCCTACAATTCTGTGATTCTGTGATTCATCTCTGCAGCACTACACTGAGTTAGGCAGATGGTGGCTCTGGCTCCAGCCTTGCAGGCTTGAGTCCGTGACTGAGTTCCCCGCCACGCTGGTGTAGGCAGTGTGGCACTGAGACTTAAGCAAGGCGGGTGTAGTAGGGCAGCTCCTCTGTTTTCCCTGAGGGAAAATAATTCATTCTTAAGTCACAAAGTACTACTTGCAGGGCTGGTGGGTTTTATCAAAGGACACCTTCTCCACAAGGTGCTTGTAACCTGAACAAGCAGCTTCCTGTTCAAAGGCACAGCCCTGTCACTATTGATTACCTGCAAAGCACTGCCAGGACAGGCAAAAGTACTTGAGGTGCTAAAAGTGGCTCGGTTTTATATGATCTCCCATTATCTCCTTACAATGAATTAATAAAACAATAACTTGTACCAAGTAGGGTGTTATATCAGTGATTGCTCTTGATACACTATTCTTTTAAGTAGCAGTGTGATGGTCCAGGTTACAAGCAGGCTTCAGAAAAGGGGCTGCAGCCTGCTGAGAAGCGTGTACCATGAGTAAAATTAATGTTACATGTACTGTGAGTTTTACATCCAGATACCTGGACACAATTCCCTTGCTTCCCAGAATGTAGGCTTGGCCCCACAAAACTCAAAAGGCAATTTACCACAGTCCAAGAAAGGATTATGGGATTGCCGATTGCTTTCCCTCTCTTTACTTTGTTGTTTCTCTCAGTTTGCCCTGTGAGGAGCTTTGATTTAGCTGCAGAAAGGCAAGTGGTTACCTTGGGAAGTGTGTAGGTGGGGTAGGCTTTGTCCCCTTAGCAATGCTAAGCATTGCTGCAGGAGCTGGTGCTGACACAGAGCTACTGCAACCTCTGAGCACTGGGCTTGAAAAACTCAGCCTCACACCCTGATGGAGAGATAATTTGTGCCACTTCAACAGCATCATCCTTCACCGCTCCCACTGCAGGGACTCAGACGAGTGTTTCCATGGTGCAGAGCAGCACTGCGCATGCCTCAGCGAAATGGGAAACAAAACCCTCTTCTCGCTACTGGGTAAGTCCCACTATGTAGCTGTGGCTGATGATCCATTAGGATATCACCTCAGATCTCACTAGCAATTTTTCAGACATTACTCCTAAGGTGCGTCTCTTTTTTTCTTTGCAGAACAGATAGTAATACACATTACTAACTGTAATATATTTAATATGTAACTTGGTATAAGTAAACTGTAATCAGTATAACTAGTTATACTGATAGGGAAAGTGATAGTGATGGAGAGACTAAAACAAATGAGAAATGTTTGTATCACTGGAAGACTTCCTATTAACAAACATGACAGGTCTCCCAAATTGACACAAGGACAATATGAGCTTCCTGGATAGTAGTAAACACTTCATCATCACCTCTGTTTCGATAAGCTCTTAGCAACAGCTTCTATACTATTTCCAGAGGGAAATACACAGCAAAAGCAAAAACAACCCAAAAAGCTATTGGAATCTATGCAATCTAGTCTTGTAGTTTCAACAAAAAAGAAACTACGTTTGGAAACTAAAACACAATAGTTCGATCAAGTGAGCATGAGTAAACATTTCTTCTTCACCATAGCAAACAAGCAGTATTTTCCCATTGCTTACTATCAACAGCAAATGTTTTCTGCTCAGCCGTACCTAGAGGTGGACAGAGGTCAGATACATACTCATCGTTTCTGCATGAGCTTCTCAGAAAGCCTAATATAGGGTTGGAGATAGCCATACAACTCAGCAAAGACTGGACAACTGGCAGCATGATACTTGACATTATCATGTAGTATTATTTTCTGGAAACACATTTTTTGCTTAGATTCTACCCAAGATTACTTTGACAGCTCTACATAAAAGCCCAAGGACATGGCATTTTCATGGCTGTAAAGAGGGTAAAGAGAAAAATATGTGTGTGTGTGTACAGATTGGGAAGTCACCTCCTCCACTAATCCATAAGAGAACACAGAGAGAAAAAAGAAATCCTTTAGCAAGAAACCTTAAAGACAAGGTTGATATGCTTCTTCCCTACCAGTCTGTCTAAAAAAAGAATTCATCAAGGAACAGAGCGGTGTGTCAGGCAGATTATGCCTTGAGGAGCCAGGTTGTAGATGGATGTGTTTTTTCTGGCCCTACTCTGTGTAATATTAGCTTACCAAGTGGTAAAATAACGTCTTGCCTGCGTAACACCCATACCATCATCACTGCTGGTGAATCCGCCTCACTAGGAGAATTATTTATTTATTTATCTATCTATCTATCTATCTATTTATTTATTTATTTTGAGAACTGCCAGCAAAAATGCAGCTTTAATGTATTGAAGCCTATCACTGTGTAGAGGAGAAATCATTTTAAATGAGGAAATTTTACTGTGAATCGCACTCCTTGGGTGGGAGAGTCAAGCAAAGATTAAACAAAGGTTTGAGGCATTTTTCTCCACAGTATTGCACCTGGCAAATTTCCAGAGAGAAATAATCCCCAAGATCTAGGAGACAGACTGAAAGCTTCTCAAAGACAAAATGAAAAGCTACTTTTGGCTCCATTAAAAAAAATTATACCAATTTAGAAGAAATGCAGAATACAAATCTAGTTGGAATGGAGTTAGGGCCTCACTAAAAGCAAAATTTCTCTTGTAGATCTTGTGGCTCTGTATTTATATTACCATATTTGATATACAGCATAAACATAGAAAATATAGTCTTTCATGCCAGACCTAAAAAAGATTTAAAGCTATTCCCTCATTGAGCAATGCATTCCCAGCACTCTCTATATACATACCGTATTTGCAGAATATTTTAAACACTGTCCATTAGACATACAGTTCCACGAACTGTTCTGTTTTTCAGACAGACCAACAATTCAGCTGCATAGCAAAACCTTGTAATTTAGCATTTCTAGTGGAAGGATCTCCTTTTTTTTTATCACAATGAAGTCAGAGATTAGTGATGGTGGCTATTTCTTCCCCACCTCTGTTATCTAAGATTTTGTTGTATGTGGTTAGTTTCATTTTTTCATCCTCTGCTTTCAAAATTAACTCAGCCTTGGATGAAGATATATATCCTATTAGCACTATCCCTTTGGGGGATGCCCACAACAGCTGCAGCTGCCATTTCATTTCTCCTTAATACCCTTGTGTCCTAGAATACAAATAAAACAAATGTCGGTATCTTGTCCACTGCACACCCTGCATCATACTATTTTAAACATCCTGTATAGCTACCTAAAATTCCCCTGATAAGACATTGTTAGTCACTTTCAAAGAAGCCATTAGAATATCAGTTTATGCCTCCATAATCCATGCAGGAATAATGAAATTCCACACTGAATACTGATAAATGATCCAAGATTTCATAAGCCTTCTTAACTCTGAACAGTGAAATACTAAAATCCCGCAGAAACCATGACAGCTGACAGGTGGAGTCATTAGAAAAATGCATGCAAATCCAGCAGCAAATGACTCTGCATAAAATAAAGGGGGTTACATTTAATGACTTGTACTGGTGCACTGTCCCATGTTCTGAAAAGAAAGCATCTAACAATTATATTGATGACAGGTAAAACAGCAATGTGTTTAAATTCAGATATCTTTTGTCCTGCACTGGGCTCAAACTTGGGTGACAAGGCTTAAAAAAAATAAAGCAGAGATCTCAGATCTTGCTTATACTTACATTTTGACATGTCAGCTTATGTATTTAAAATTCAGCTAAGGATAAAAACCCGGATTATCATCAGCTTTGAATTTCCATCTGCAAGATACTGTTGCTGACTAAAATAAGACTTTTGAGTAGCAAAAAACTCAACACATTTTTGGATCTTTGTCTGACATTGTCTCACATATTTTTAACTTCCCTCAAATCGTGGCACAATATGGCAAAGGAGGAGCAGATGATACCTAGTCTATTGGTAGGGATGTACTGGCACACTTCATGAAGTAGTTTTGAAACGTGACTGCAGGAATGGAGTTCATGATGCTAAATTTCCTCTCCTGCAAATGGGGATAAGGACCAGGACCTAAGGCCAGGATTCACAACCAAGCACTGACAAAGACAGGGATGGGAGGAAGAACAGCCAAACCTACTCATCCTGAACCATGGCTTGCCTAAGGCTGCACAAAACTTCTGATGTACATTCTCTGCTCTATGCAAGAACAGAAGGTGTGGATCCTGATGAAATTAACTTGGTCTGTGTGAAAAGCCTCCCAGCTGAGGGTTTCACATGTTAAGAGTTCTGTTTCCTCTAACTTCTCCAAAGAACTTAAACTCACTATCACAGCCTTCAAAATGAGTGAGGTTAATATTAGCAATGGAGGTATGGCCACAAAGGGTACTACATTCATTGAGCAACCTCTAGTATCTGGTTATTTTTGGGCTCTCAAAGGGCATGGCTTCATAAATAGTGCCCCTAAAGATGGTCTGAAATCTGGCTTTCCGGCATGTCACAGCTGTTTCCGTAACTGCCTTTCACTGGGGATTAAGCACCTGTCATGTTATTACAGGAGATTTGTGCCCACATAGGTAGTTACTGAGGACTAAGTTTTCCACTCTAAGACCCCCTGCAGCTTGCCTCATGGTAACTTAATCATGCAGCCAAACCTCTGAAAGTTTTACTAAATCAATGGAAAATTCAAGGGGATTGGAATTGAAAACACATCTGCCCTTTGAGGATGACATTCCCTGTTAGACAGACAATGAGATGGATTGAAAACTGGCTGAATCACCGAGCCCAGAGGGTGGTGCAAAAGGAGGCCAGCAACTAGCAGTTAGATCTTTTTTTTTTTTTTTTTTTTTTTCCTGAAGTGCAAATATTTATCCTCTGACAAAACTAGGAGTAGGGGCAGTTGTTTCAATTCCCAGTTTTAAAGCTTCATCAAATGTATTGTACCTATTCCAAAGCACAGCACAGTGGCTTAAAAGGAAGAGACAAGCAGAGGTCTATTCAATTAGCATTCTCCAAAAAGGTAGTCATACTCAGATTATATGGGATTTCAGGATCAAAGTAAAACTGATCCAGAAACCCAGCCACTTTTAATTGCTTTGAAACTGTATTTTTAATTATAACACTCTTTCTCCAAGTATTTCTTCATTTTCCTTGAGCCTGATTTTAAAATTATACAAGGTAATTTTGGCAGACAGGGATTCTAAAGTCAACGTTTTGATTAACAGAAAGCCCATTCAAAACTGCAAAGTAAGACTCATTAACATTTCTTTCATCTATTCAGTAATTTGTACCATGCCAACAGGCAGCATCTGCAGTGTCACCAACGATTTCAAACACAGGTACCTCCCTGCTCACAACAATCTGGACAAATTATCTATAAAGGAGAGTTTGCTGTGACTTAAGATATCCAGATACTAAATAATCTCAGAGAACTGTTCTCCCTGAGATTCCACTAAAGGTCATCTCAATATATACACACACACACACAAATACATATAAAATAAACTGTAATAAACACATTCTTTCAGGGTTTTATGGCTTGGACAATTTTCTAGCCATCTTAAATTAATGTGCAAGAAGTGGTACCGGAGGTAGTGCTGGTTTCTGCAAGGACTACACCTGCTGACGAGGCAATAAGAGCTGTATACTTCCACAGGTCACTGTCAGCCCTTGGCCATGGCATTCACTTATGGCTGACTGGGAAGCAGAAGCTGGCAGCAAGGGCATCAGAAAGGCTGATGACTAAAAGGGGAAATCAGGAGAGGGTGCCATGCTCACGGCAGGTCCCTACAGAACGTGGGAGAATAACCACACGGGGTTGGTTTTGCTACTTTTGCCACTGTGCCATGAAGCAGCTATGTAATCTCATGGTAGCTGGCATCTCTGACTTCTCATTCATGTCCTTCAGAGTTCTTCCTTCACTGTATGTTAGCAACTGTTCACAAAATTCAGCTGACTCCTTCACATAAGAAAAGTAATACAGAGAAATACCACACATGAGGTGTGCAACCAAATTAATAATAGTTTGGGGTCTTCCAGCTGTCTTAATATCATTCGTATCTTTTAGAGTACAGTTTCCAAGGCAAAGATTAGTGTAACTGCACGACACTTTCAGTTATTCTGCAGGCTGCTTGTACATCCACAGTGAATTTGCTGGACTGTTTTGGCTGGATTTCCATGGCTAGAGTCACAGCACTGCCAGGAGGTTAATGCTGGTGATGATAGGAGATTTTCTTGCCATGGACCCAGATTGTATGAAGCACATTTTACCCTGGAGAAAGCATCTTGATTCTCAGTTCCAGGAGCTTGTTAATTATTTATGCAAAATTAAATGGTATCAGCCTGAAACAGTGACACCAGTTTTCCCTAGAAGGCTGACCAGCACAGGGAGGAGGAAAAACAGAAAACATGGGATCAATCCCTCTGAGAAGGACAGAACTGAATCTGTGTCCTGTGTCCTTAGAGAAAATCCTCACCATTCTGTTAGCACCTAAAGGTCTTCTGCCTCCAAGTTTTCCACTCTAGCTCACCCCCTTTTTTACTGTCACATACCAACAAAGTATATCTTATTGCAGAGGCAATGAAAACCCTATGCAGGAATATGACTTTGATTTCCCTGTGAAACTTCCTTTAAAAAATATCTTTGTCCTCGTCACTGTCCTGTTTGTTTGACACAGGTCCATTTTCAAGAATTTCTCTGGTGATCAAGAAGTAAATAATCACTTTGTTTTTCATAATGTAATAAGCCTACAATTAAACCAAAAATGTTTCTTAAAGAGGAATTCTGCAAGAGGAATAAATATAAGGTAAAAAACAACAACAACAACAAAAACACACCAGAACTGTTATCTCCATATAACATACAGAAGACACCAGACACCTGCAAGTGGAGATCAGAGAAAAATGACTATTTTCAGTATTTTATTTTTTTTTTAAATCTAATAATGGAAGAGATGTACTGTTCCTTGGTTTTGCAGGGTTCCTCTGGGTGTCTTATTTACAGATCAATCTTACAAATATGACCTCCTGTCTTACACAACATGAAGATACGGCATTATTTCTGCTCTGGTTGTGCTGATAGCATCCATAACCAACAAAATGATTTCCAAAGAGAACAGAAGGCAGCGAGCTTGCAATGAGAAACGTGTAGAATCCACATATAAAAACAAGAAGCGGATGGGCAATGTGTGTGGCAAAATATGCTTGGGTCTCAAGCAAAGATGTATCATGTACTTGAGAAGTGACATATGGCACTTGCCTACAACCCTGGCTGGCTAAATGCCCAGTGCAATGTGTAATTGCTTCACACCAGTGAAAAGTCCCTTCTGCACATTATAAACATATTCATATCAACTCCTTAGTTATGAGATAGAAGATAGTGACAACGCAAAGTAATTTTAGAAAGGAATGAAGTCAGGCAGTACAATTACAAAGGCACAGCAACGTTTTATGCAATGTCCAAGAATTATCCAAATCTTAACAGTTTCTAATCATGTGCTTTCCATATAAATAGATATTATGAAATAAACAAAATTCCGTTCTATCTATTGTGTAGAAGTTTGTGACTCTTAAAATGTTTCTTATTGGATACAGGACTAGACCCCCTAAGCACCTACTACATTGGCAGGCCCATAGACCAGACCTCCTCAAATTTTGTGCAGTGTGAGAAGACAAAAATAGACAACTAGTTTATTAATCTAATTCAGAGCCACTGCAGAAAAAATAATAACAATTAAATAAATGTTGCTTCCTTCTTATTGATTTATATTTAATTTCCAAAGTAATCTATTCAGATCTACTTACATGGCTGCAGCCATCTGCCAGCCTTGAGCTGTGATCAGAGGACTTCTGTCCATATCATCCAAGCTAATTGTGGGCCAGACACACTTGAACTCCATTTTAGGCTACATCCTCTTGTTTATGATATGGTCATTGTATATTCTTACACTTTGAAGAGTTCCTTCAGTGACTTCTTGGGACACTGCAGTGTTTCAACAGCAGCAGGATGCATTCTCCCAGCTCTGCTTGTTTGCTAAAAAAACCTTCCATCATCTCCTTACACCACCACTTCCTTACCTATAATTATGTTATTCAGTTCTTACTACCAAGTGCTAGAATTATAGAAACAGCTCATTTGAAATGTGCAGACTGCTTGCTTGTAAAACATTTGGCTCTGCCCTTACAGGAATAAAGCTGTTTTATGCTGTAAATAAGAAGTAGGTTGCAATGCCACATGGCTGCTCATTATCATTGCATGAAACTAACTGCAGAAAAAACACATGGCCTATGAGTTCACTCCGAAGTAGATTGGGCTCAATTTCACGGACTCCTCCATTCCCACAGCTCAACATGTGTGATTGTGAGACACCCAGCAAGACAGCCGGAGGGGTAAGACAGATGTCTGCCACTCGACTACAGGAACCAATAGCAGGAAGATCACTGGATTTTCATCCATATTTCTTAATGAAATTGCCTTCATGAACTGTACCCTCTGACTTTCATTATATATTCACTAACGGCCTTTGCTGCTTGTCTGCTGCTCCTGTTATATGTCTGGGTGTTGTCAGGGTCCATAAATCTGTCTGAGTGCTGCCAACTGTTACCCATACGAATTCCAAAACACCATTAGATTTAGATGTATCAGAACAAGAATCTCATCCTATTTCCAGAAACATCTACCCGATTTTTGCCATGGGTATCAAAGGGAACAGATCATATCGAGAAGCCAGCAATCTTCCTGTAAACATGCATTTGAAGCTCTGGCTTTTGCTGCTGGTTGGTGTTTGTTTGTTTTCTCCAAAGGATGTCTCAGTTCCTTAGTTTTATTTTAGTGTGGCTTTAAAACAAAAACAGAGCAATGATTACTGATTTGCATCTTTGTTACACTGGGTAGGTATGGACCAAACTGAGTTCTCACTGCTTTGTTGTGAAGCTGTTATTCCTTAATCGCATTTTGCAAACAAAGAAACTGAGGGACAAAACTGACCAACTTTCTCATGCTTTGTTAAATTTGACAAGATTTGTTCATTCATTACATTCTTGAGACTTTATCCCTTTGTTAAATCTTGTTTCTTTTTTTTTTTTTTTTTTCCAAAACCCTCAAAAATATTCCAAGGTTTTAAATTCTTTCTTGAACTGAAATAATCTCACAAATGCAACAATGCCCCTACATATGATTAATCCCTTTCCAAAATGTCCATGAGCAGCAGGCATTAAACAAATGACAATAAACCTTTCCACTGATAGACCAAATTTAGTTGAAATCTTAAAGCACTTTACAAATATGGACACACGAAATGTTCCTATTTTAGAGATGGGGAAACTGAGGTACAAACAGATTTAAAAATGAGATGAGCAAGCAGCAATATGTGGAAAACAGTCCAAATTTCCTGATTTTCATCCCATTACTCATTCAGTACACTAAATCAGAACAGCCAGACTGAATTCTGATCTGGCTCTTACATGCTTATGCATATGCAGAAGCATTTGAAATTTTAAGGGCCTTTTAAATAAATTTGAATAAACAAGTAGTGTATAAAAAGCTGCCCTTTATAATGATACAGCTAATGCTGCTCTCTATTACAGATTACATTTGAGAATTTCTATGAGTACTATGTCAGATGAACAAACAGTAAGAGGAACATTTTAAGTAGTGCACTCTATGCTGTGAAGCTTTTAAACTGTGATTTACCTTTCTTCTTCACAGTCCCAAATTAATATTCCCAGTATTGAGAGATGTTGGCAAATGTTTAATCATCTGCATGTATAAGATATTGAAGATTCAACACACACATGCACACACATGCAAAACCCACAGCTTTGCCAGTTTCCAGATGAAGAATTATCAGTTCAGTGAAGACTCACACTAATACAAAAGCTGCATGTGCCTTTGATGCTTCCAAATACCCGGGCTCAATAAATATATTAACCGGGTCTTTCACAATGCCATTTTATTTTTATTTTCCCATTGAATGTGGAGAACAGAACAAACGGTTTAGACAAGTGACTGCTGCTGACTCTGCCTTCACTTGCCAATGAAAGACCCAGCTGTCTGAGCTTTGTGCAAGGACTGGGAGAAACATGGATGCCTGCTTCCTTGTGTGATGGGCTTGTTGGTCCCAGTTTGTATCAGACTGATGAGTACTTGCTTGTTGACTGCTTTCATTAATTCTGTGAACATCTGCCATCTTGGGAAACAACATAATATACAAGTCAATACTGAGAGATATGAATCACAGACACTACAAATGTCCATAGCATGACTTGGGGTAGAGGAGACAGTGACAGCCCTACTGCAGAAAGTAAGCCAGACATCTGGAGTAAAACTTAGCTGCATGAACAGCACAAGCCATCTTGGTAAGAGTGAAAGGACCTAAAAAATCCAGACACCTCTTTCATCTAAAACTCCGCATGGACCAGACCTATGATATGCTATTTTAAATGTCAGCCAAATTCAGCCTTTTCCCCACCATCTATTATGGAAAAAAAAAAAAAAAAATAAAATTACTTTCCTGCTAGCTCTGAGTAATTTTTGACATTGCCAAAGCTCTGGGTTGAAACTGTTATTTCTTGCAGAAAGGCAGAAGGAAGAAAAGCCATAGCTGATCTACAAACAGCACATGATCCTGTGTTTAAGCTGCTTTTTCTTTAGTTTAAGTTTAGTGCAATTTCTAGCTGTGTCTGTGTACAAAATTGTACTAGATTGACACAAATTAAAACAAATAAAAAAGAATTACTTTAAAGTATTTTAACAGAGATTGTAGGATCTTATATTATGTATGTACATAAAAATAGCATGATTGTTTGTGTATAAGCTTCACTGAAAATTAGCAAAGAAAATTCTGCCAAGTCAGGTGATATCATTTTCTCTGTGTCCTTGTAGACTATGACTGAGTAGGAGATATCTTCTGACTACTTATTTTTTACACTTAGAGTTGAATATCATCAAAATAAGGAGTCTAAATCAAAAAGCCATTGCTGAACTTCAGTTCCAGATGCCCACAAAATTTTGGGGTGCTCAAGACCAGGACTCAGATATTGGGAATGCAGATTCACCAGACTCAACATGCCCAGCAAGAGCTGAGCTAGCAGGGTCTAACATCACACTTTCTAACTTCAGAGAAGCAGAAAAGTCTCATCAGAAAATTTCCAGGCAGCAAAATCAGCTCTCATCTATCAACTTGTCAGCTATCTAGCAGGCATGGATGGCCTCCCAAATGGCCAGCCAAAGATCAGGATAGGCAATAACTCCAGCTGTTTCCTGGCTGTCAGCAACAGCCCGTTGTGTCTCACTGAAGGGTGTCCTTGGTCATTAAAAGCTCAGACTTTCACAGATGGCATAAATTAAGGGAAAACTTAGTATAAATTAAAGAGTGCTAGAGTGAAAACTATGTGGAGGAGCCAGCTGGGCTGTGGGTGTCACCATGTGGATGAACTCAGAGTGAGAACCTGACATGAGCCATTCATTTATTTTATGCAGAAATGCGAGCTAAGACTGGTCTCAGCCCTAAAGGACAAGCTGTTTTTTGTTTTGTTGTGTTTTGTCCTATACAGAGGTCTGTCTGCATATAAGACATGAACGATCATTCCCAAATAAGCTTTCCATTGACCTTGCTGGTAAAACAAACAAACAACAGGTTGTGTTTCACATTTCATTACTGGATGTGGGCCTGCGGGTGGGCCTGGCTTGGCAGGGCCCATGGCAGGGCTGTGCTGGGCTGTGGGGGGATGGAGCCCAGCCCTAATGCAGCCTCACTGGGGAAGGGGCTGACAGCCCCACTGTGACCTGGGAGCCTGGGCAGGATGAAGGAGGCCCCAAGGGTGTGGTTTGGGGCCTGTAAGGGCTGACAGCATCCTCAGGGCCCCGACAAGAACTGCTCATCCATGTCTATCTGTTGCTAAAACCAGCAGCATGGGGCAGTTTGTGTTTAACTGAGGATTGAGGATTCAGAAGCCTGAATCTGGGTCATTGAGAGCTTTATCCAAACAGCTCCTGTATTAGGCAAACATGCAGTTTAAGTTAAAATCATAACAATGATGAAAGCAACTGAACGGGGATGTCAAAAATTCACCGTAGTAGTCAAAATGACATTTAAGGAGACAACTACTAAATACGTAGTTATTATGTAATGTCTATCATACAGATTGCTTCCTTCCTCATGGCAAGGAGCTTTCCACTTCACCATTACCCTTGTCCAAGGCCAGGATAGACCTAGTGCTCTGTAGCTAGTGGATAATTTAAAATTTCATGACTTTAAAATTTGGTCAACCACATACTTTTTCACCACAACAATTGTTTTCCACATATTATTTATTAATAAAATATGTATCTAATCCTGACTCTTCACTTCCTATTTAATCTAGCAAATAGATCCTCTGTTCTGCACAGGCAGCCCTGTCACCGTGCCTTAAGTCTGGGGACGTGCAGAAACCTTTGCACAGTAATTATGGAAAGTTAGTGGGGTAGAAGGAAATGTTATCAGCCATTATCTCTTGCTCCAGAGGATGTGAGGAGAATATAAATAAATCCAGACACCGCAAATGCTTTGCTGCAAGCTAGGCGATTAAAGTATTTCAGATTCCTACAAGTCTATTTAAAGCAACTTAAATCTTTTTGATGGCCAGTAGTTCACTACAGCATAACTGCTTGCACAGGCTAAGCCTCCCTAACAGGCTGCACAAAGTCTGCAGGAATATAGCTTCAGCTCCTGAGGAATATTAATATAGATAAGACCTTAGGTTAAAGATATGTCCTCAGAAAATGTTGTAGGCTACTTTTGTTTATTTTAGAGATACATAAGATCCCCTATGAGGCTTAATACTTTTTCTTAGGCTCATATACTTAAACCTTTATTGGCATTGGTAAGACTTCCCCATTCAGAGCCACAGCAGGTCAGAAACTGTATTTACAACAGCCTGTAGAGCTGGGGAGCAGCTTAACACTCTCTTTCCCAGTTAGGAAGTACTGCATGGATGGCATTTGTTGGCAATCCTGAAAGTACCAGCTTTCCCTAAGCTTGATGGGCCAGCACATTGTGCAGGCTATTTGGAAGGCTGTGTAGTGCTTTCACTGACTGAGCGGCTGAAGGTCTTTTCCAACCTGAATGATTCTACGACTTCAGTAAGTTGTAAAAATATTGATAGTGTTTGAGAACTTTACATTCCCAAAGGATTCTGGAGCACTGTATAAATTCAGGTGTAGTTTCACCTATCTAGCAAGTTATTCCCAGAAAGATGGAAGGCAACAGCCAGTTTAATAGCCTGCTCTGGGCCATTAGCTCACAACAGCCCCTATTTGCTTAGGGATAGCTAACAGGAACCCAGGCCTAGTCCACTTCAAGCCTGCTGAAGGAAAGTTGGAAAAGCCAGGTAAACACTTGTTATTTTGATAAGGATACTGCAAACTCTTTATATTGATTTACAAAGAGGAAAAAAAAATAAATAATATTTGATTCTTTTTTCAAATATGTAAGTTAAGCACGAAGGACAGAATATCATGGAATAATATTTTCCCACCACAAAAATGAGGTATTAGATATTATTACCACCTTGAGCATATCAAAATGACAAGTACTATCTGTCCCCACTGGGGGAAGTTTTTTCAGCACTCCCTTCATACGAAAGAACATTTGGCCTTTAACAATGAGAACAGACATTAGACCTCTATTTCTCAGCTACTTTTTTTTTTTTTCTTAAACAGGGCAAGCAAGTCCTCTTTCAGTTCTTCAGATTTATTTCCTTGATCCTTTTGATTAAAAAACAGAAAAAGCATAGCAGAAAAAAAAAATCTAAGCTATAAACAAGTGTGGTTTTTTTGTTTGTTTGTTTCTTTCCTTTTCTTTTGTGTCAAAAAGAACTTAAGGAAAGAAACCTTTCCATATTACAATTTCATGTCTCTTTAAATGATCTGCCAAAGTTATTGCTGCTTGTGCTGCAAAGAGAACCTAAGGAACAAATTTTTGTACTGCACTCATCATTTTCCTCCCTTTCAACTAGCATTCTTATCAGCTTCTGTTATACATTAAAAAGAAACAAAAACTTGAAGACGTGCTCTGTGGTGAAAAATCTCACAGTGCCTTCCAACATGATCAAAGCACATCAGCTAATAACAGCTACAAAATAAAACATCAGCTCTAGACATTCTGAACTGAGGGAGAAGCAACCAAGTCAGACAACCCTTAGAAGAGGTCCAGTTCTTTTCAAGTAACAAAATACATTTCAAGTCTTTTTATTTTCTCTGCCTGGGAAATTTAGTGATGAAATGTCTAAGGGGAGATAGGGTAGGCATACAAATCATGAAGGTTATTTTGGAGGTCAGTAACTATTTCTTGTTACCTTTACCTAACTATTTCTTGTTACCTTTCCACAGGTGGAAAGGGAATCTGTCACCAAGCTGTGTAGCAGCAGCAGCAAATTTACAATTCATTATGTGTACCTTTTTAAGTGGAAGCAGATTTTGAAGTTTCTGAGATACAAAGTAGTACATTACACTCACAAAATTAATGGTTAATAGTTCATGGTTTCATTGCATACAGGGGGGCACAGCATGGGGGACATTATCCTGAAGAACTACAGCTGTGATGAGCAATATAGATTTATGGAGACCTAATGGGCTCCAGTAAGGCAGAGACAGAACCCACATTGCTCATGTTTCTTACAGCTGATTTTCAATGGCCAGTAGACACTGATACTCCAATGTTTTTATTAGAAGTATTATTAGGTGGCATATTCTGCCCATTGCATTTAATCAAACCATATCCAAGGCCCTTGTGTTCACTTTGCCAACCTAGGGAAATCACAGTGCCATCACAAATAGCTGAAACTGCTGAGCCATCAGGGAGTGGAGGCTGTTTGGAGCTTGGCAAGAGCATTTCAGTGTCAGCACAAGGCAGTTTTTGACAGAGGCATGCTAACAATTTGACAGCATTTCACTAAACAGTATTTGCTGCCATAGCTAAACTCTCCTCAAAAATGAACTAGCATAACTACAAGCAAAGTCAGCAACCTACAAAAGCAAAGATTGCTCAAGAGTGGTGAGATCTTCTGTTATTGAAACCAAGGCTGAGCAGAACCAGCAGAACCAGATGACTCTGACCACCTTCAGCATAAGTTCTAGACAATGAGCTAAGACAAAGTTTAGGCACAATGATTGTTTCCACTAATGTGCTATATTCAAAGTTCATGTCGATATCCTTTTTCTTTCCCTTGGTGCCTTACTTTTTATTCCCAAACTTCTTGCACGTGAACCCCCAGTTTGGCTTTGCTTTCACAATGTGTAACCCTGGCAAGCAGACAGAATGTTTCAGCACAAAGCCTTAGCATTTGTCTTAGCCCCTTACAGTATAACTTTTATATCTTCTGCACAAGACAAATATTTTAACACATGGTAGGGTTGGAAAAAATGTGTGAGAAAAAATAAGTGATTAGAAGTAGCTCAGAAAAGCAAATATTCCAGTCAGATAAATGCGAGAGAATTCAGATTTCTTGCTGTATTTATTTTTTAACTTGATCTTTCAAGCTTTTTCTGATTAGCTGCAAGAATTATTTCAATTGAGATGCCAGCTGTTTTAAGAAACTCATCTGTGTTCCATCTGGCCTAAAATATAAAACAGTCTGATATTCTCAGCTGCTTTGAACTGTGAGCTAAGCCACAGCTGGTTTGAAATTCAGGGCTAAGACACACCAGACCATGTGCTGTGTCGAATGTCAGCCTGCCTCAAGTGCATTTGTAAAGCACAAGGCAAAGCTGAGTGTCTGAATAAAAAAATGCCTTCAGAAGTGACAACATCTATCATAACGTGAGTCCTGGGATGCCTTCTAATTGCAAGAACTTTGCTATGTACTGACCTCCTCAACAAGCTAGCTGAGAAGGTCTTTTCCCTCCTAATTTTGTGTTTTCAGAGGTACAAACCACAGTGTATAAACCTGTCTGAGAATTAGCGGAGTTGCGGCTCACACCTCAGCTGTACAAGAACTTTCACTTGTTAAGGAAGGCTCATTCTAACAAATGCTAACAACATAATATTTTTCTTGTGAAGTGTGTTGCACATTTTGGAAGTATTTATTTTTTTTAATCAAACAACTGACTCCATGACTGATGACAGTCTGGGCTATCTGCATAAACCAATATCCTCAGTCTGACTTGACTCTCCATACAGCTATAGCCTTAGTTGTGTCTGATACTCTATAATTCCAATTACATCAGAAGAGCTGAGCCTTTGGTTCATGGGCTGAGTACAGCCTATAAGGAAAACTAACCCAACTGAGCCTGCACGGTGTGGTCTGTTCACTCCTGCCCCGGGCCCTTGACACCATCCCACCCAGTACAAGTGCACCTTTGTAACTGTTTTCTTCTGTCACCTCCAGAACTGTGGCAGTGTCAGCAGCGTGAGCCATGGCATTCACCTCTCCCCAGCCACCAGACTGAGCCACGGGGGCTACTCTTCCAGGAGGGCTGGATCCAGCTGTATCACATCATTCAATTAGAAGAGCTGAACACTGTGCCTCAGTGTCTGCTGTAAAGTCTAAGGAGACTTAAGGACTGTTGACGACAGCATAACTTTGCCAGAGCAGAATGAAGACAGCCTGGCAAACACTGCTGGTTTTCTAATGATGCTTATCTGCTCTAGCAATCACAGAGAATTGGAAGTGGCAGAGGAGAGAGAAGAAAATCCTTAGGGAAATCAGTGTGAAATAAACTTCTGGAGTTGCTCAGAGTGGGAAGACTCTGTGAAAGACCCCTATTACAATCAAAAGCCCTCTCAAATAAAAGACGCCTAAAATTAGAGGTGATTGTTGCAGTTTTTGTTGTTCTTTAAAGGGCTGCCTTTAGAGCTGTGCATCTCAAGCACTATATCTACTAACAAAGTGGTTTGAATTTAAATGAGCTTTCACAAAGATGTGCAAAACATGAAGCTTTTCTAAGTCTTTGAAAGATGCAATTATTAATTACGAGTGTCTGTGGGGATGGAGGTGGTCTGCAGGAGGATGGATCTCCTGAAGCTACCTGGGGAGTCAGCTCTGCTCTTGGGGCTGGGGGCAGCTGGACTGTGGGGCTCCCATGCACCTAGTGGGTCTAAGCTTTCCTGTTTCCAGAAAAGTTTTTCACTATTTTGATGGTTTTCATTGGCTGATATGTTCCTAGTTGGACTTTCTTCACCTGAGAAAATTCACCACTTAGCTAGAAACAAACAAACAAAAAACAGTTGTCCAGGAAAAGGGTAGGCAGTTCTATAAAACGGACCTGGCAGATTATCAGAGATAACTAGGGCATATAGAAAAGGTTTTTACAGTTCTGCCATCTGGTACCACAGCCCTAGTGGTCTGCATTGCCCATGGAAATGGCCGTAGGGCAGAATGCTTGTTCCTTGATACAGATCTTCCACATGCACTTTTATCCTGCAGAAGGCAAGAAGGGCTTTCTTTGCCAGACCTCTACTGCCAGTAAGTCTGTAAAAGCATTGCCGTAACAGAGTATTATCTGATGTTCTTGCCATGTTAGATACAGTCAGACCAGTTTTATTTCCTCTTTTCTCCTGTTCCTGTGGTTGTTGTCCACTTTTGAAATACTATTATTAAAATAGTTTGCTGAAAAAAGTTACATGAAATCATATTTTAGTCTGTCAAAATCAACGTTCTTCTAAAATGGGATTGTTTTTCTATGCTTTATTTATTTTTAAGGGAATAAAAATGGAAAAAAGTTGAGGCTGTTGAAACGTCCTTTTGACATTTTTGGAGTAGAATACTGTGGTGGTGTATTTTGAAACAATAGCAGGTTATTCCTCTGCAGAGGAAAGATAAGTATTGCAAATGATCAATATCAAGAACATCAAGAGCTTGCTAATGACCTAAAAATCAAAAATGAATAGTTTAAAAACGGAAACATGGACACTGACTGAACATAAGTTAAAGTGGTTTACAGATAACATCAGAAAATCTGAGACATAAAATGAGCTGCAACCGGCAAAGGACATAAAAGACAGTAAGAAAAGCTTTCAGAAATATATTTGGGATAAAAGAGAGTATTGCTTTGGTCTTAAGCAGGAACGATGAAAAATGGTAGAAAGAACATAAAAAAATGTAGAACGTTCACTGCCTGAGCCTTCATTTAAAAAAAAAAAAGAGTAGCTGTAACCATATTCTTAGCAAATTTAAGTGGTTTGGAGCAGTGCTAGAATTAGGAGAGAGCAGATAGTAAATACTTAGATGAGACATGCACGGCAGGGGAGCCTGCTGAAATTCACCTTAGAAGATTTAGGAGTAATTGAAACAAACTGAACTACTTTAAGACACAAAGAGAAGTGACAAGGACAACTATAGTGCTGTGCTACAGAAAGGGAAAAGGAGGAGCTGGAAAATTGTAGGCTAGTCAGCTCGAGTTTAATACCTGTAACAAAACGTGAAACAATCTGCAGCTAGGCATCCAGAGACATAAAGATGATAAGAAACAGCCAGGCTGTATTTATCAAAATAAAGAGTATTAAACCAGGCTAGTTTCTTTCCAAGTGAGTAACTTGGCGTTTCAGAATAGCTCAGCTTTTTGGGTGGAGGGAGGTAGGAGAAGTGGATGTTCAGTTTATTGAGGCTGTTGTGGTATCAGACAATCTTCTCCACAAGCAGACTCAGGGAATGCGGCCTCAGCTATGTCACCCACCATAAAATAAGCCTGTCAGCTGTGGAAAAGACATGCTCAAAGAATAGTCAATAATTTTCTCATTCCTGCTTGAAATTGTGCCAACCTCTGAAATACGCAAATCCTTCACAGCATGGAGTTCCTATTCTCAGTGCCCCTGTAATTAAAAGGAGCAATTCCTGGTCAGCAGAGAGAACACCTTACAGAAGGGGAAGTGTGCCAGCCCATACCTGCACTTACCATCACACCACACAATGAACTGATGGAGACTGAGGCAGATGGCTAGTCTGGAAGCACTAAAACACATCTGCAGGGAGCAGCCACCTAGCCAGTGGTCTGCCCGTGCAGTGTGACTGGCAGTGTTGGGACAGGGGTAAGTGGCCACAGGGTCTGTCACGACTGATTTCCAGCAGCCCTAACACTTCGGTTGTCAGTGACTGTCACAGTGATGAAGTGTTTTATCTCCAGCCAAAGTACTCCTAGGAAATGATGGTTAGTATTGCACTACAGCACTGTGACATGTGCCTGTGCTCCAGTTTCTCTTCCCTGGCACCCTTTGCCCCAAAGATCCTCTGACTTTGGCAGACAGAAAATATGTGTCTCTCAGAGGGCACCTCAACAAGCACCTTGTTCAGCGTGTCAGGAGGAAGCAAGGAGACAAATACTGGTCTTGTGTTCTTAAGGTAAAGCAGACAAATTCAACTTGGTTGTACTACCCCTCGATGAAATTCTTGCTAACACTTAGCCCCAGATGGGAAAGGCACATGCTCACGTAAATTAATCCAACCGGTCTTTACTGTTTATAATTTAAAGCACCTACAGCTTTATCAAAATATTCACTGATTCAATATATAGGTCAATACTAATTCACAGTGACCACATTGATAACTATGAGTCATCTGATATATATGAAATTTTTATAAAATAGATAATGTAGGAAGAATTAATGTATTTTTTCAATACAAAAATGCACTATTTTGCATATGTACATTTGTTATAAGGAGTACCAGTAAATACTATATTCCTAAGTTACTGATCTTGATCAACTGTGATACATTAACTGAGCAATTAAATGAGCAATTGAGGCATACATCTAGTCCCCTATGGTAACTTCAGCTGACGGGCTGCCATAGGTAATTGGATCATATTGGATTGGATTACATGTGTCTAAACTTTATGTCTGGATGTGGTCCACTATGTTTTTTTCCAACTTTACTAAAGTTTTCTTGGCTTCTTTAATAATAGATAATATTGTCCCTCACTAATAGAAGCAGGTAAGACTGTTTCTTTTCTTGTCTTTAAAAACAGAAGATCAAGTAATAGTTTCTATTCTTACCATGAAGTAAAATAAATGTTTAATAATAAATATTATGTGACTAAAATGCTTCTGTTTCTATCAGCTTTTCTTAGGGTCATTTTATTTCAATAAGCAAGGTCAGGGACAACTACTAGACCATGCAAGACTAATCTCTCCCCCAGGAAAGTGTTAAATTATAACTTACCTTATCTGATTTAAGTTCAAGTAGAAACTGATGTACAGTTTCAGCTTCTGGCCTTTGAGGTGCACAGAAATGAGGTTATTAGCAAAAGTCACCTAAGGGCTTTTCTACAGGGGATGCTCAAAAAAAGGGGCAAGATTTAATCCAAAGGCAAACAGTACAAAGGCAGAATGCCTGTAACTAACAAACAATTAAGACAGGGGTGTAATGGCAGGTCATTGCCCCATGTCAAAAAACAAGTGTCATGACATCTTTGGCTTCTTATGTTCCTGCTCTCAGCTTGATGAGGGTGGAGAGCAGAGAAGGGAGAAGTCTTCATCACCAGACCAAACAACCACTCATACTTGTATCCCTGAACTGACAGCAAGGCATCTTACCAAATGTGCTTGGCCAGCCCCATCAAAGCTTTACCAATCTTCATTAGCAAAATAACCTTACATAAAATAACTTTTTTTTTTTCCTGTGGTGGTCGGAGGGAAGAAGAGTAATGACAGGAGTCTTAAACTGCTGTGCCAAGTTACCATCCAGCCAAAACCATTCCTAGCAAGAAAGGAACAGTGGTAGAAGAGACTGTAGCTCAGCAGAGCTCAGAAGATCATAAAGCAGTCAAGAGGTCAAGAAGAAAAGGAATGAGAAGCCTCTGGTTTTGTTCACTGCCAGAATTTTGAAGAAATCTTCTCTTTTGTCTCCTGCCCCAACCATTGGTAGCAGTGATGGAAAAGCTAATGTAAATTGAGTTTGCATGTGTTTGTAGTATGGGATAAGTTGGTAAAGGGAATGAGTAGCTGCTTTCCTGCTGTGCTGTGTACTTAATGAATGTCAAGGTGGTAAAGAGATGCAGCCCCTGAAGCACTATGCAGTTTGCTATCACTGACACCTCATTAGGGATGACTTGTGGCTCAGAAATTTGCTAGTGTGAATGTGTGCCTAATCTCTGGATCCAACAAACTCATCAGTAGTTCCTCCGAAGCACTCATTTTTCTTTGTCCTCAGCTGCCTATATTCAGATGAATACATACTTTCATCAACTTCTGGACAAGAGGACTCTGGTCTACTCTACAATATTGATGGTCCTGACATTTGCCAGTTTCTGTGGAGCAAGCTAAGCTAGAATTTGAGTTTGAAATATAGGCTATTAGGAATTTAATTATAATGACCTCAAGGACAGTGTTTTGAATAGTTCTCCCGAACTAATTAGTCAACTGGCTTTTTAAAGTTTAATTGTTAATAATTTTATTGTCACAGATAATAATTTAGAGAGCAGCTAACAATCAGTGTGATTACATCCTTCACTCATTTTTCAATAGCTGAGCTTTATAAAGATAATAGCTCTGGTCATCCTTTGCATTAGCTGGCACAATGCATTGTTATTGTGCTTTGGAAGCCTCCAGAAAAAGCAAAACCTTATTTGGTCAAACATCTCCTAGTGTCTGTAACGTTTCCTTTGCCCTGTTTTCTCACCACCACTCTCTGCTGTCACAAAACTCTTTTGTGCTAACTCCAACACATCAAAAACTCGTACTTCTTTCAGGACAAAAACCACTAACTAGCATTAGAAAACACCCTGTTAGGATATATAATAAAATTGGCTGAATTTCACGTTGTAGGGTCAGAAAAGGGATGTATTGAAAGGCTTTGAGGGATTGTTCTCTTGTTTGTTTGTTTTGGACACACCCCAAAATTAGACAAAGTGGAGAGGCAGTAGCAAGTGAAGTAGGAATAGCTGTGACTGAGAAGATAATGAACATATTAATTAAGAACCATACCGTAATCTGAATTTCCTCAGAAATCATCAGTTTAAATGATCAAATAAATTCTATTATATATTGTTAGCAGTCCAAAAAATTTAGAAGTTGCCTGCATCTTTGACAAAACCACCTTAGAAATTTAAGGCATGTGAGAACCAAAGAGGAGCACTCTGGCTACAGCAGAACTCAGTAACTTTCCACTCTGTTGCTCCAGGCTACAAAATGGTGACTTTTAACTTACCCTTAAAAGTCAAGTGTGTGCAGGTGTAACTGCTGGCCTCAGCCTTGCAGTTCACCAATGTTCAGTGTCAGTACAGTTCCTTCTATATGTACACTTTTTACAAAGGGACAGACAAACTCTAACGCTGACAGTCAAATGCCAAAGTCCTTACTTTGCATCCAGCCCACACTTCCTTGGGATGAATCACT
This sequence comes from Netta rufina, assembly GCF_964035555.1. NCBI lineage: Eukaryota > Metazoa > Chordata > Aves > Anseriformes > Anatidae > Netta > Netta rufina. Next base: position 47,455,694 of record NC_140128.1, read on the forward strand.
GGGAGTTTTGAGGCAGGTGTGAGTAAAATATTAAGGATGCTGCCACAGGGCACTGAGTATAAGTGAATTGACATTGCTTTCATTGTAACCAACTACACTCAAGCAAGAAGCACAGCTGAATGAAGAAGGTCTTAAAGTCTAACAACTCGGTTCCCCTGGACTTTAATTTTACCTACTTGGTTACATGATTTTATTTCAATTGCACCATTAAATAACTGATGCTGATGTCATTTTTGACTTAAGCTAACGTCACAAGTTTTATGAGGCAAAACAATATAGATGTCACCATTGACTTATTTTAGGATTTTATTTTCAACTTAAACTCTGTAGACCTTGGTGGGCAAATAGAAGTTTGATGATTGTTGATAGCAGGAGAAATAAACTTGGTTCAGGAAGATTTATTAAAAAACAAACAAACAAAAAAACACAAACACAACAGCCTTGGTAAATCATTTACCACAGCACTGAGTATTAAGCAAATGACACAGAGGGAGCCCACATCACCTGCAATTCTGATATTTATAGTGGTCTCTGTACTGCCCAGACCTGCATTACATCTTCACCCAGCTTCTCTTTCTTAGCCAAAAGGAAAATTGGAAGGAAGCAGAAATACTGGAATAGTGGGATAAAAATGTCTTGTGGGGAAAAAAAAAAAAAATATATATAGGAAAAATATCTATTTTTAGGGGAGCATTAAAAAAAAAAAAAAAGATTGAACTTGTCTGTGAGCGTGCATTGAAAAAGCATATCTCAGGGCTTTTGTGACGGCATAAAGGAACAAAGAGATATAAATTAAAGACCGGCTTTTAAAAAGCAGATTAGAACAGTCAGAGCTAAATGCAAATGAAGGGGTGAAGCAGCATGAAGCCAGGAGAGCAAGGATGTGTGGAAAGCCCAGGGGAGGATGGAGGAATGGAGAAAAGACATACTGGATCAGAGGCTTGAGCTGTTACTGCAGCATCACCAAGGGCTGGGTGAGATCCGGGCTCCTGTCAGCGGTGGTTTAGGGGTATCAGGTTTGCCTAACCAGTCTGACATTTCCTCAGATGTGTTTATCAGCTTTGTTTGAGGGCAGCTGGCCCCTGGCACTTTGCAGCTCTGAGGGGAGGAGCAAGAATTGATTCTTCATGATTGATGGTGCTGTGCTTGAATGCAGCCCCTAATGACCCTGCCCAGCTGCACAACAGGTTCCCCTCATCCCCTGAGCGCAGCTGGAACACAGCCTGCCGGGACTGGGTGTGCTGTAACAGCCCCATCTGTGGTGGACACCTCCAATGCTTTACTCATCTGATTTTTCATCAGCTGGCTAGAGAACTCAGCAGATAGGCTGCTGTGCTGAGCAAACTATGCAAAGTGGGGCAGAGAGGTGAAAATCAAGGTGAAGACAAAGAAGTAAGGAATCCTGATCATAACATCCAGGTTTATCTGCATCATTTCTATCAGATTCAGCCTTGGTCCTGTGTTGAAATTACTTCTCTGCTGCTTAGGCCTTGGAATGTAGACTATTTGTGTTGGCACTTTAATTATAATAACCTCACAGGCAATGTTTTGAAAAGCTTCACTGAACTAATTGGCTGACTGACATTTATAAGCTAAACAAGCAGCCATGGTGTTGTAGCACATCCCAGTTAGTGCTTTCTCTCAAGCTACATCTCTGTTGCTGTGCTTGCTCAGGATTTGAGCTCTCCACTAACACAGTCTCCTTCATTATCCATAACCTCCTTTACCACCCACATTTGGGGCGTCTCCCTAGCTCAAATCTAGACCAAGCAATCTGCTTCACCAAGTGGGAACACAAGCCCAGAAGGACCAGCTCAGGCTCACATGCTGCTTGATGGACTCGGTGAGCTCAAGCCTCCAAAGCCTGGCCTGAAGTTAGGGTTAGAGGCAGAGCACAAATGGCTCATTACAGACTGGAAAAGCCAGCCCATAGTGCTGGGCAGTTAGGTGTTGAACTCCTGAACTCCTGCTGGCTGCATTCTCCCAGATGTTGCTACCTAATTGTGCAGGTAGCAGATACACCGGTCGGGCCAGCAGCAATGTTTTCAAGGGGTGAGGAGGTGACTGTAAAATAGTGATGATAGTGCTTTCCAGTTCTTCTTCCACTGTTCTGGTGGGACAGTGGAAATATTTAAAATTAAATTTGTGAATCCTATTCAAAATAAAGTCTCTTTATTGCATAGCTCAACTGTATGGCTCTTCAATGCTGTATTTTATCAATTTTAAAAAATATTAGCACATTGGTAGTGACAGCTGTCTCTATACAGCTGCTACACACAGTGAGAAATACTCGTCTGTGTGGTTTTGCTCTTTATTAATTTCCATTACAAATGGTTTTTGGTGTGGATTACAATTCTTGCAGTGGCAAAGCGATCAGCAGTAGCAGTGCTCTGAAGGGAACAAGCAGACATACTCATACCTCTTGTCAGGACTGTATCGTGATTTGAGGCTGTTTACACACACAGGCTCCACGGTCATTAGCAAATCTCACGTATACAGCAGGGGGATTGCAAGCAACAGCATTCTTGTCCAAAAATCATCTGTACCTTGGTGACCAGAAGGAACAGCTCCTCTGTTTATCTCCAAAAGGAATGAAAGTGCTTTCCTTGTGAGCAGCCAGCACATAGGGTCTGTCTGAGGGATAATCAGATGCAGGCAGACAGACACATGCAGACTGCCTGCTCTGATGTCAGCAAAGCAGCCTCTCTGATCTGAATAGAGATTAGCACAGTTGCTACCAGCCTTATTTTATGGTCCTCCATTTACAGACTCCTGATTCATTTATGTTCATATTAAGATAAGCTGAACTGGATAAATCTAGAAAACCAGTCCTAGAGAAGCAGGCAAGGGAGTTAAATTATCTTTTTATTTTCTCTAATACTTTAGGTTCATATTTCTAAATTTCATTTAAGCTTTACCTTGACCTTAAGAGTAGTTCTATTTGCAAACTAATTTTGGTCATCTGAAAGCCAGAAATATAGTAACAATCTGAAGAGACCACTGAGTTTAGTGATGACAGCAGGAAATTGTTGTATACATGTATACATAAGATGCATGGCTTCTGAATGAATGGTGTTTCATCCTTTTTAAAGTCAACTTTTTTCACCTATTCTCAAGCCCCAATAAATCACACACACACATGAGATTTTTAAAGGACTCTCCTCCCTACTGCCCTATGCATTTCATTATATTCAGACCTACTGTAATTGTGCCTGGATCCTGTACTGTCCCACCATTAAATTACAAACTGTATGGGAAAAGGCCATGTTTTATCTTTAGCAACATCACTCTACAAAACCTATAGACAGACACATATACTGAAATGCAAGCAAGGTGAGGATCATATATTGCACAGCTGGCTAAATATCTCGGGGAGCTGCAATAAGACATTTCTGTTTGCTTTTCTTCTGTTCTTTGAGGTGCTGTACCAGTAACACCTCAAAAATATATGTGCTTATGTGCCTGTAAGTAAATAGTTATAAGTATATACATGTATCTGCTTTACTAACAGTAATATGTAGCAATGTGTGTAAGGACAAGATTCCTTAACAATATAGAAAACATTAGTTTTCTTTAAAACACAGCAGTAACTCTCCTGGCAAACACTGAAGGATTTAATTCATCTGTACTTTCTCATTATCAAAGAAGCCCCTGCTCTTTTTAAACATCTTTATTCCCATGCTAACATTGCAGTAAATAACATCCATACCAGAAGCCGAATGGGTTCATTAGTTGTCCCTCCATCCATAGCTAACTGGCTCAGAAATATGATCTTTTGCCAAGAATACCAGTAAGCACAGATTTTTCTACTGTTACTCCTCTGTGAAGATTGCCTTGCATCATCATTCAAAGTCCTAATGCATTGAGTTCTCACTGTGTCTGGGGATGCATTTGGCCTGCGTCTGGCCTTGAACAGCAATGTTTTAATTACTTTGTTTTAAAAGGGAGAGATTTCTTGACAGAGGAAAGGGAGCAAGGAGACAGCTAGCTCTAGAGGTCAGAATACACCGGACTGAGTCAGTATTACAGCTGGTGGTTGTGTTCAGACGTCTAGATCATGTTCCTTTCTACGCAGTTTCAAACAATGCTTGTGAATTTGTTAATGCCACCCTCTGACAGAGTAACAGGACCACTGAACTTGTAAAAATACGTGGTTAGACTTTAAGGTGTGGAACATCCTGGAAGAACCTGACTAGGCGGACGATGGCTTTGACATACATGAAGAATTTTGTATTGTTTCAGCAACCAGAAGAACAGAATTAAAGGACAGTATATGACTAAAAGTATCTTTAGCAGACAAACACGTTTTTTTATTTTTGGTACTACTAATAACACCTTTGATTATTGCAAGTAAACATTTTTACTATTCATTTGAGACGTTCTTGATGGCTGCATTCACATCAGGTGAGGAAACAAAATGTCTCAACTTTTACTTCTTGTCTTTACCTCACTGGCACAAACCTGAAGTCATCAAGCTTTGAGTATTTAGGGACAAATCCAGAAACACAAGTCAGAATTTCTTTAGTTCATTCCTGACTAAGCCAATGTAAACCTACCTTATTAATCTTAGATTAGAAGTTCTTTGAGTTTATGATGTTTTGGCAATACATGTGCAATACTAAAGCATGTAGAATATTGAAAGAGTTTATATTTCATTTTTCCTCTGAAGGAGAAACCAGTTTTCAAGTCATTGACTTCGATTCTCTGTTCCCATTATCAAAATGATATCACAATGAGGTAATCTAGGCTTAGATATGTCAATTTTGCTACATATCTGGAAAGAAAAACAGTATAATCATGAAGAAAACAATCCCTCCTTGTGTTATGCTGCCTGCTGCTGAACTGAGCAACTGGCTACAAATTTCCTTGGTGGGGGGATAACCAGAAGAACACAACAAGGAGAAATCAACAGCGAGATAGATCTCCAGGATGAAGTCAGAATATCTTGCAGTGATGGCAGATTTGCCTTTGCAGATACAGTGGTAATTCCCAGGGTCTCTCCTAGTAATCAAATTGAAAACACAATTAGTACGGTCAGGCCCTTCATCACAGTTCAGAGAAACAAACCATAAAGACATTTTCTAATGACATCAACAACAACTTTATCACTGGACCTAATGAAGGTCACTTCCACTTTTCAGAGCAAAGCTTTGACACATATCTCACCTTCAGCAACAACAGCTGCTAAAGCTTCCTTCAGCAGGAAATGGAGACCTTTGAAGACATTGCTTGTAGAGGATGGTGGGAATTTTGGGGTCATTCTTTGGCTGGGATTTGGGAATGGTACTTTAGTGTCTCATGGGGATGGAGTAGGCTCCAGGGAGGCCTAGGTGCATCTCCTGCTTTCCACTCTTGCATATGTATGAATGAGGTAGGGGCCCGAGAAGTGGCACAGGTTGGTCTCTCCTCATGCAGGGTTAACAGCCAGGTTGGGGCATGGAGCAGCAGGGCCCAACCCCGGGCCCACCACAGCCACCTTCACCTGGGGGCCAGAATGCACTGCTGAGTCCTTGCCCCCAGCTGCAGTCGTCTGCAGGTTTCTGTGGGGTCAGCTCTAAGAGGTTGCCCTCTGCTATGTACAGTACAACAGCAGTATGATTGTAAAAAAACTATTTTTAAAAATCTGCTGTTCTAAAATAGGCCCTGTTTAATTATAAAGATATGCCTCTGAAAAATGAAAATTCAATCTCATCAGCAGAAAACGCAGTCACACACTCTGGACCCAATTTTCAGGTGCTCTGTGACCCAGTGTCCCCAAAACACCCAATCCCCTAGGTAGTTCCTGGCCATAGTGGATGCCCGAGTATGTCCAGAAGCACTTTGCGCAAGTGTAGAGACCCAGTTTTGACGAGCAGGCTCTCCCTCTGGAGGCCTCCAAGAGCATCTGCCTCTCTCCTCTTATATAACAACATGCAGTTAATTCGGAGGATTCAGTTAGTAGATTCCTAAAATGGAAGCACAATTTAAATGCTGACATTAGGTGGCTTAGCTCCCACTCATGCAGCTTCCCAACTGCTATAAAGGCACACGCATCAACCTGTCAGTGTTTTAGAAAAGCCTTCCACGGTAGTTCTTGTATATAGCTATGACAAGCAGGAAGAGATGAACCCTGTTCCTGCTACATTTGCTGTATGTAAGGAACAGATCGGTCACGCATCATTTGTATGATCCGTCTTTCCACGGCAAAAACCTCACCGTCCCATCACCTGCGCTCAGACATCGATCACGCTGGGCTCCACGAGGCCTAAGTGCAGAGGCTGCTCCTGCATGTCAGTAATGTTTTCTGAATGATGCTTTATAAGCACACAAATGATTTCTTAAGACAATCTGCACCCCAGAGATCTGGTATCGCTCTGGTGAGCCATGGCAAAACCCAGCTCCCCCTCACTGCTGAAACTGGCAGTAGCAGGCCTCTGACCAGCAGCCCAGAGAGAGCAGGCTCTCCCGGTGCTGGGCTGGTGTCCCTGCCTCCACACTTTGGGAGGATTACTGAACCAGGGGACTGGTTTTGATGTTGGTCAGCTGGGGGTTCTGAGGTTAGGACAAAGCACCGTTTTCCCAGAAGGGATGAGGAGGCAGTACTCAAACTAGAAGTCACTTCAGGCAGCACCACAGCCTACATCGCTGTGCTGACACGTCGAGCCACAGCCGTGGGCACACAGAGCTGCAGCCCCCTGCAGCTGTGAGCATCTTCAACAGCAACACTGCACGCAGAGCCCCTGGCAGGGTGAGCACTGCAGCTGTGGGCCTTTACCCGGCCTAAATGTACACATTCATTTCCCTGCTGGATGTCAGTAACTGCTGTGTTGTTTGCAATACTGGAAACTAAATGTGCCATTCACTAGATTTCTGGAAAAAAAATAATGAATAATGCATATTTTTAAAGTGTGGTGCTCAAGAGGATTATTTGTGCTGAGGTTTCTAGCTCTTTCTATAACCTAAAAGACAGAAGAAAAAAAAAAAAAAAAAGAAAAAAAAAAGAGCCAAAGAATTATTGCACCTCCTCTGCCCAGCCTCCAGCGCAGAAATAAAACCAACAGCTCGGCCTCCCCGGCAAGCTGTGAAGAGTCAGATAATCCTGCCCCGCTTATTCTCCACTCAGAGGCAATTTGTTCCTTTTAAAACCCTTAACAGCATTTTGCCGAAGCTCCCATCAGGGAAATTGCGGTGCGAGCTGTACAAATACTTGGCCATCCCCATGCCAGTTTCCAAAGCACGTGGTGTTGCCCTGCTCCCCGCTGGCACGCAGTGCAGGCAGTGTTTAACCAGGCAACCCGTGTCATTGCTCAATCATGGTTTACCCACACCGTTTATTCCGCTCGTAACAAAACCCACCGCGTGCACACGCGCGGTTCGTGACCACCCACGCAAATACTCTAAAATAAGGGCAATTGGCAGCGAGCTCAGCGCAGGGACACTTAAAAATTCAGCAAGGCCCCAGCGAGGATCGAACTCGCGACCCCTGGTTTACAAGACCAGTGCTCTAACCACTGAGCTATGGAGCCGCCGCTCAACACCTGCCCCCGCTCCGCCTAACAGCCCTCACCGCCCCCCCCCCCCACCACCCGCCCCCTCAGCGCTCTCCGCCGAGCCCCGGCAGCGGCCGCGCTCCTCCCGGGCCGGCCGCCGGGCCTGGCCGCCTCGCCCCGGCCCCGGCGGGGCGGGGAACGGGGCTCGGGGCCCTGAGGGGCGGCCGCCGCCTGGAGGAGCCCGCGGCCCGCCGGCAGCCAGCGGCCCGTGCGGGCCCGCAGCGCCGCCCCTCGCCCGGCCGCGTGTGGGGGGCGCGGGTCGTGAGGCGGGGCGGAGGAAGACCCGAAGCGTCCTCCTCTCTCGAAGGCTTTACTGGCGTTAACCCCCGTGTATTTTGTACTAAATGGCAGCAATAAAATTGGGAATTAAACCCTGAGCAGTTGTTGCTGACTCTGCGAAAACTAAGCCCCGTGGGGCAGCAGGACGGTAGATACAGCACAAGGGGGGCAGGCCCATTTTCTCCACAGAGTGGTACTCACTGCCTGGGTGTCAATTCCAGTCACCTTTAGAGCAGTCAGGGACAATAAGCGTTTAAATCCACTAAGAGTTTCTTCTTAATTCTGTATTGGCTTTGGAAAGAAGATAGAAGATGAAATCATGATACACACACACAGAAGGTAAAATTACAGATCTATATATTACTCAGGCATTATTGCTGTGTGTTTTTTTTTATTACGGTTTGGTTGGGTTTTGTGTGGGGAACAAGTGTCCTCTAAGATACTACAGCAGGCCAGGGAGCAGGCTTGCCAGTCTTCAAAACTGTTGGGTGACAGTGTCAGCTTCAGTGCATCCTTGGCTGGCAGGGATCCCAACAGAAAGCCTTGGACTAGATGTGTCTGTCAGCATACATGTGTGTAATGCAGTGCAGGTAGAAGAAACCACAGAATTGTCTAGGTTGGAAGAGACCTCAAGATCATAAAGTCCAACCTCTGACCTACACTGATTGCTTCCAGATCCTCCTGTTTGTTACCCATGCTGCGTGCATTAGTGTAGATGCACTTCAGCTGGGCCACTGCCTTCTCTCCCAGCCTTGCCATTGTTCCCCCGGCACAGCTCTAACAAGCCTTGTTTCAGCCCCGTCCCCCTTCTCACCTAGTTTAAAGCCCTCTCAATGCGCCCCGCCAGCTCCTGGCCCAGGATCCGTTTTCCCCTTAGAGACAGGGACCTGTCTGCAGCCATCAGGCTGGGTGACGAGTAAAGCACCCCATGGTCAAAAAAAACCACAAAATTTCTGTGTTGGCAGCAGCCTCTGAGCCACGTGTTTTATCAGGTGGGCTTTCCGTGTCCTCTCTGTACCCCTCCCTGCCACCGTAGGGATGGACGAAAACACCACCTGTACTCCCGCTCCATCCACGAACCGTCCCAGTCCCCTATAGTATTGTTTGATGGTCTTCAGGCTTCTCTCTTCAATGTCATCACTGCCAGCCTGGACTATTAAAAGAGGATAATAGTCAGAGGGGAGAACCAGGTTGGGAAGCTTTCTGGCAATGTCCCTGACCCAGGCCTCAGGGAGGCAGCAGACTTCCCTGTGGGTAGGGTCAGGCCAACAAATAGGGCCCTCTGTTCCCGAGAAGGGAGCCGCCCACAACAATCACCCTTCTTTCTGTCCTGGTGGAGGCAGTCCTGAGGCGTGGAGTTGACTTCCTCGCCCTACACATCCTCTTGGGTAGACTTTCTACCTCTTCCTCAGCTACCTGTCTCTCAAGCTCCAGGGCCTCAAACCTGTTGTGTAAGGGCAGCTGGGAAGGTGGGGCCGGTGGGGGGGGGGATCGCCTGCGATGTCGAGCAGGGACCTGTCTCCATTCCTCCTCAACTCCCAGGTCCCCTGCCTCTGCCCAACAGCAACAGGGCAGGGGCTCCACCCCCATTTGTGGTGTCTCACCCTGGTGCCTACCCTTCAGGCCATGCAGGGAGTCGCTCCACAAGTCTATCTCACGTTCACACTCCCTGATATCCCTCGACCTCTCGACCTCCTCCTTGAGTTCTGCCACGAGGCAGACCAGGTCATCCACCTGCTCGCACCTCACGCACAGTCTCTCTGCCCCCCGCAGGTGGTAGCAACAGGCTCAGGCACTGCCTGCACCCGGAGACCTGAACTGCCGCAGTTTTGATCGGGCAGTCGGTCTGGGTGTGTACAGACCTACTGGAGAGCGCTGTGCCTGGTGTACACCATTGCAGCTGAGCTAGCGGTAGACCGCCGTTAGAGGAGGTGTTCGTATGGGCCGGGGGGAGCGCTCTGCCCTTCCTGCTCGCCCTGCCTGCGCGAACTGCCGCGCCAACTGCTGCGCCACACCCTAACTGCCCGTCGTTAGAGCAGGTGTTCGTATGGGCAGGGGTGAACGTTCGCCCTGCCTGCTTGCCCTGCCTGTGCCAACTGCCACGCCACGCGCTGTTTGCCCACCCTGGTTGCTCGCGCTCCCTAGGGGCAGGTTTTGAACGGCCGTGGAGGGGGCGCTGCTGGCTCCGCCTACGCCTCGTTCTCGCCTCGTTCACCTCCCTCGCGGGGTCCTGGCGTCTCCCTCGCGTGGGCTCTGTGCCGGGAAAGTTAGCCCTGCCTGTCTGATCCCCCGCTCCGCTGCAGAACGCGTCTGCCCCGGAGCCGATCGCCTCGGCAAGTACAACCAACACTGGAGAACATAAAAACAGTACAGATTATTCATTATCATGATTATATTGACATGATAAATTGTTACACTCTGGAAAACTGAAAAAAAAAAAGTCCCTTCACCTTATGAAGGACCTCTCTTCTAGTCCCTGTGCCTGTCAGGCCCAGCCTGAGTTGCCATGTGCCCATCTGTGAACCTGGGGAACCAGTGAAATCCTTGCTGCAGGGTATCGTGCAAGTGCATTGATGCATAAGAAGTCCATGAAATATTTAAGCATTGGTAAAAAAACAAAAAAACAAAAAAACATGAAAAATACCTGAAAGGCCCAACAACAGCAACAAAACTATATGGAAACTTGTTGCATGTTACCATATTGTTCTCTTAGACCTCTGTTGTGTCCTGCTGCTACTACACGTCACTGCGGAGGCAGACAGACAAAAATTGCTCAGTAAAGTTTTGAAGTCCTGACACCTTCCCTCAGATGCCAAAAGGAACACATCGGCTGTGGTGCTTGAGCAGGACAAAGCTACATGGCAGCATCTGTCAGTGAGAGGAACAGCGTGTTTCCTGCATTCTTCAAAAGGGAGCATGATTGAGAAAAAACACAATGATAATTAAAAAATAAATGCTTACCTCTTATCAACATCTTAAGTGACTGAAAGTGGGGTTTTAAAAGACTGGCTTTTCCTCTCCTTGCAGTCTCTTTAAGCTAAGTTAATTTAAAGCAATAAAACAAGGTTGTTGTTTGGTCCTGGAAGACATGCACAGAAACCCCACGGTAAGAATCTTGATCTAGCCATCGCATAGTCCAACAGCGAGCAGCCAGGTCAGAGGTGTCTGAATTCAAAATAGGAGAATGGACCCATTTCTCAAGCAGAGCTAATTGTGCTTTAAAATTTTCATGTGCTTGCACTTTGTTGCTATGTTCACATCACTTTGGGGAATGTACAGATCATCTCTAAAAACCCTCAGATTAGTATGGAAATAAAAATCAACAAATAAACCAATAAATCATTTACATTCCTTCCAGTAATCTCTTATTCTTCTACACTCCTCTATTTTATCCCCACCACCTTCTTTCAAACACAGTGTCAGAACTGAGCCAATAGCTAGTTGGCAATTTTCCTTTTAAAATCTATAATTCATATTCACTGCAATATAACTGAGTATCCCATCTTTTTAAAACAGAGAACATTTTTTTGCATATGAAGTCAGAAAATGCTTGTCTACCTTAAGCAACCAAAATCTATTATTGCAGTAATCACTCCCTCGCTAAGTCAGTACATCAGTGCTTGAGCTGGGAAACCCTCAGTTCCTTCAGTGCATTAGTATTGACAAAGCTAGTTCTTCAAATACATTTTTAATAACCTTTTTATACGGTGCAATATCACTGAAAGTTCACTGCATTTATTTTTGTCAGTTCAGAATGGGGAGATTTCATATGAAAGGACTGAAGAAATTTTTCTATTAGTGCTCTCCATTCTAAGGGCCCCAAAACATTAATGCTGTGAATGTTAATATTTTGCCCTGATAAGTAATCTGGTTCTGCGCATATTGCAGTAGGGCTAATGGGAGAAACCAGAAAAGTAGCTTTGTGGATCAGGAGCGCTGCCAAATTGCAGGGATCTCCTCTACCGTTGATGATTTCTCTCTCTCTTTTGATTTTTTTTTTTTTTTTAATGTCACAGTACCAGAGCGGTGGCACAGGCTGCCTTTCATGTTACCTAAGACATCAAAGGGAGATACCGAGGACCTGACTCTTCACTGTTTTCCACCTTTTTCCAGCACTGACACTCATGCCTAATGCGTGCAACATACTGCAAAGATAGCATCCCTGTACAAGTCTCATGCTAGCCTTCATTGTGTCTGAGGCTTCAGATTACAGCTTTCAAGCTCTTTGAAGCTCTGAGCCCAACACTAGTCATATCTAGCCACGTGATGGGAATGCCCATGCCTTGGACCACGAACTGGTCTTCGCTGGCTCCTATCATGGGATAGGGCTCACGACACACAATGCCTGGGAATCTTCCTGGTAGTCTGAGCAGACAAGGCAAGTAATAAATGGATTTGCCCTGCACGCTTGTATCACTTAAAGGTTTGGTCTCATGGCTGGAGTGAGGTCCTTGGAAGAGAACATGCTTCTCTGAACCAGCAGAGATTTTGACATCATCCAGCGGCTCTCAAGGACATGGAGTTCATTTGCCATTTATCACTCACAATTAATCTCTTTAATTGTTTGGAGGGGTAAAATTCAGTTCTCTTGCATTACACAGCTGTAAAGACCACCTATGTGCTTCCTGTGCCAGTCTGTTTCCCGAGCTAAGAGAGAACTTCCCCTGAGTGGAACAAGACTGCTTCTTGCAAAGGAAGTACCACAGTCTCTTTGTTTTTAATCAGAATAATAAATAAATAAAATTCCATTTGCATTTCCCTCTATTTCTTTCTGTATTCACTTCCATGTTTGTTTTTTCTTTTCACCAGAACAGTAGGCCAGGAGAAAGGCTTGCTGGGCACCTACAGTATGTGTATGAAATAATACCGTATTGAATGAAAACACCAAAGTCATCTGTTTTTTTTTTTGTTTGTTTGTTTTTTGTTGCACTTTTGTTTGTTGCACTTGTTTGTTTTTGTTTAGTCTTTTTTCTTTTTTCTTTTTTAATAGATGAGCTGATAGGAAATGAGTTCCGTACGGGCCAGAGTTGGGGGAGTAGACTTCATATAAGATTTTCCATAGCATTGTGTAACTATCCATTTAAGAACAGGCATCAAGCCACAGCAGGGGTCAACAGGTAATTTTCTCTGACACAGAGAGCATGATGCTCATGCCATTAAACCATGTCAGGGTAATGCAGTGAATATTACATTGACTTGCCAAACTGCATTAACTGTAATGCTTTCTCTCTGAGCCTTTAAAGGGATGCCTCTTGGAATAAAATCACACGAGGCTGCTGGGAAATCTGACTGGGTATTAACATCTTTGCAGAGGCTAGAATCTCTCAGCTTTCTTGAAGAAGGAAAAAAATCTCCCACTGAACAAACACCATCATACTCATACAGAATACCATATGATACATTCAAAAGGGACAAGAATGAGTTATTAAATACACCTCACTTACATATTACAAGAGAGAGATTTGGAGGACAGGGTTAGGCAGTACTCTCACACCCCAGCCTCAGTTTTCTTGTGCTAACACTAGTATGAAATCTGCAGAAGGAATTAGGAATGTTCTTCTGCCTGTCCTTGGCAATGAGAAACACGGTCCCAGCACTTTCTTAATTGTGATGAAGAGTTTTTGAACTTCAGTAATTTTCCAACTGGAGTTTCATCTAACAAAAATCACAGCCCTGGGTATCTAGTTATGAAAGTGGAAAAAAAAAAGTTCTAAACCAGAAATTAATTGCTATGGAAAGATCTGGAAATCTCTAAATTAAAATTAAATCGTTAATTTTAATTAAAAAAGGGTCTCACAATAATTAGTCCAGCTTCTAAAGTAGTTAGATTAAATTTTCTAAATATGGATAGAAAGTTGCTTTAAAATCAGCACCGATACATGCCAGTATAATTTTCTTGTTAAAAATACTTTTTTTTTTTTTTTTTTTTTTTTTAACATGTTCTCATTATATAATTCTTGTTGGTTCACACAGATCATATCATAGTGGTACTACTGCATCATGAAGTGTAACTCTTTGGTGGCACTCACCAGCAATGTGCTGATGCTTTTCAAATATTATGTGGTGTTATTTACCCAGGTGAAAAAAGGAACTCAGCATTGATATCGTAATGCCTCCATCCTTCTGGAAGAAACAAACACCTGACACAACCCATCACATCTCCTGGCAGTATTGCACTGTGAGTTACCAGGGGCTGTTCTGTCAAAAAGCCATGTTTCTTGTTTTGAAAAAAAGCCCAAAGAACCCATTTAAAATTATGGCATAAAGTGGCTTGGAGGAGCTATTAAGCACTATGCAGTAAATAAAATCAGTCTGTTTTTAATACAGTAAATACCATTGGCTGAATGTCGTATTTTAGAATACATTCATTATCAGAAAGTACTTAGATAATGAAAGTAAAGAAAATCTAATTTAATTTCCATCATTTATGCAGTTTGTTTGCTTTTCTTTCATTTAATTCTGCTTGGATAATGAAAACGGAATGCTTTTTTTTTTTTTTTTCCCCTTGGCAATATCATTTTTCTGGCTGTCAGGCACTTGCCAAGGCTGCGGTGATGGGGTCGCAGGTACCCCAGGGGAAATGGCTACATCCTATCTTCCTTGGAGGTGTTAGCAGGGGAAATCTGGAAAACACACAGGTGTAATTCAGTCAGATCAGAGCCTGCCCATGGCCAACATTGATGCCAGTCAGCCAAGTAGCACGTACCAGACCGTGCTCCAAAGGTTAGGGCCTCACATTCATTCATACACTGTACGTAAAAGTTATTCCCATCCCATGCTCACAGCCAAGAGTCAGCACCCTGGTTGCATTTTGGGGACTTATATTGATTGCTGAGAGCTGAACTGCCATTTTGGGTCCAATAAGCAAGCTCAATTCATTCATCAAGGTGAAAGCTTCTGCCTTAATGTGATGGGCAGAACTTGGCAAGTAAGTAAAGGTAAAGCTGAAGAATGAGAACGTGAACCGTGGCTGTTAGGAGAATATTTTTAAAGTTTTTTCAGGACCTAACTCCAAGCAATGGGATGCAGGCCCAGTCAGAAGTCCAGCTACCTTTGACAATCTGGGCTATAGTTCTTGCATTTAAGCGTTTAGGTGCATGCGTCATGTTTTTGCAGGGTCTGTTAACTGGGATAAAGTCCTACATCCCCACATCCCTGACCTTCAGTGAAACGGTTACAAAATTTACCTCAAAGTTTAGGCTGAACCCAGTTCCTACGTGGCTGAGTTTCAGAGAGGTCTGGATTTGAATTGCTTGTTTTCAGTACAGTATCATTTTTTACTGTGAATCCCTGCTATCTTCCAGTGCAACAACCATCCAAGCCATCAGAACAAACTTTCAGGTCCCACAGCTGTTGAGTGCAGGGACGTTGAGGGATTACACCCAGAATGAACTTCAAGTTTACAATTCTTTCCCTTGAAGAGGTTAAGGCTGTGACAGGAAGGTTTTATTATGGTTTAATATTAAACATCCTCATTCATCTCAGGCTGTTGCAAGAACCTGAATTCTTGGAAATCCTTATACACTAGGGGGTGCACACATCCTTTTAATGATTCCAGAGATAGAAGGTCTTACCGGTACCAGCAAGGAAAGAGGCTGGTTCTGTACTAAACCTTGTGTGGAAGCAATCTAATTTTTGTCATCTTTGTTTCATACAAAGGAATAAATAAGAGTACTGCTTTCAGTAACGGCTTCTTGATGTTGTCTGGGTTTATAGACAGAGCACAGAAGGTGGTAACATAGGAGTTGCATAAGAGGACGAGTCAGACCAAGCCCACTTTGCCTGCTATTGCCTGCAGCGTTCTCGGTCCTGTGGTGACTCAGACACTGCTGCAAGCTCCATGGAGGGACAGTCTCAACTTTTCACCCCCACATTTTCGTATCCTTGTGTGATGATATACTCTTCTGACTCAGGCAGCTGGCTGAAGTCCTTACTTCAAAGCACTTATCCTTCTCCCGTTGCATTAAGACTTGGCTCTTGCAAGTCATGGAGTGAGGCACGCTGAGCTAATAAGGCTGTGTTGACTCACCTGCATGGGCTCCATCTGACAGTGCTGATTTTCTCACCTTGCGCCAACAGGGCATGTAAGTATTTACTTGACAAGGAGCAGTCATGGTGCTGCTGAATGTGATGGAATTGCTCACATGCATAAGGATTAATCATATATTTTCACACCTGTAAAAGGAATGGAGAAACACTGGATGTGAGCACCGAATTCCAGCTGCAGCAGCAGTATGCCTTCTGTGCCCCTGCTTATGTGTCCTTACTCACAGATCAGGAACTCAGCATCTGAAGAGCTATCATCCTGTCATGACAATACTCTCAGGTCACTGAAATCATTCCACAGCTGCAAAGGAAGGCTTATGAATGCAGGATCCTCTTGTGTGGCACTTTTTTTTTTTTTTTTTTTTTTTTTTTCTTTTTGCATTTATGCATTTGCCCATTCCTTATCTCTGCAAGGCATGAGCCAGGCCAGAAAGTCCCTTCTAAATCATGTACACAAATGACTAAAATCCGAACTCATAAATTACTGCTGGAAAAATGCCCATGTTTTAATGCACTTAGGCTTTTATGTCTGTCTTGCCTAGATTCTGTTTTTCCAAATGTATGATGGTTTTACAGATGTCTTTGCATCACAGACAACTGCCACCTTCTGATTGATTGTACCCTACCTAAATACTTCAAATTCTCTGCCCGCATCTTGGTACCATTCATACTATCAGCTTCTCTTTCTGCAGAGTGCTTCATATTACCTTATTTTTCCTGTGGTACCTTCTATGACTCTTCATCATTACATCAAAACAAAGCAAGCGGATTAAAGCAGGGTAGTGCATTATGGTTAAATATTTCTTTCTAAGGGAGAGCAGACCATTCAGAACACCATTAAGGCAGATTCCTGATTGAATCTGGTGCAGCCATAAACTATCTTAAATGAATGTTAATAGAGAACTACAATTATTGTTGACTTCAGAATGCAAACAAGAACTTCAGACACTGATTCCTATCAGCCCATTAGAGCTGGCTGAATTCTGCAACTGTTTTAACAGTTGCTTAGCAATGGAAAATAAGCTGTTCTGTCTCTTATCACTAGAGGTATAGTTAGAACAATACCTATTATTGAACTGAATAGGTATGAAATTAGTTTATATTGTTCCTCTTCTTGAGATGGCACTTGGCAGCAAAGTGAGTTGTTTAGGCTGCAGGCAGAAGCAGTGATTTTTTTTCCTGGAGCTATCTAGGAGATAAAATGAAACTGAGGCTTTACTGTGGCTGTTTATCTGAAAGCATCATCAAAAAAGAAGACTTTGCTTGTGTCTGTCTCTGTGTGCAGGAAGAAAGAGGTTCTCCTTCAAATGTCTTCCTTAAGTGAATTTCCAGGGATGTGACAGCATTGATGACTAGAGCCTATTCAAAAAGCAAATACAGCAATACTACACTGCAATGCCTCCTCCTCCCTCCTATCCCCATGGGCACCTCTGATGAAGTACCTCAGGTCTGCTCTGGGAGAACACACTACAGATGAAGCCACCAGAGCCAAAAGCCAGAAGGACACCTAGACACTTAACGCTCACTGTTGCAACTCCCATAAGCGTGCACCTTCCAAAACAGAGCCCACACAACAGTGGGGGCAGAATTCAACATCTGCACGTATTCACAACCCCTAGTTTGCAGGGTGTGTAGTTGTCACAACAGTGAATGCTTATCAGAGTGGTTTGTTTTCATTCCTGGTTCTGTGAGGTCTTCATTATATCTTTCTAGTTAGGACTTATAGCTCTTGCCTCCCACAGGAATACCCCAACAATGTGACTGTAGGCTACTTTAAGGTAGATGCATTGCAAGGCAAACTGAGCTTAGGTAAGGGCTGTATACCAATGCCAAAACCTTAGTGTTTTTTTTGTTTGTTTTGTTTTGTTTTGTTTTTTGTTTGTTTGTTTTTGTTTTTGTTTTCATTTTTTTGTCTTCCTCTAATTCTGGTCTGATGACATGTGAATTATTTTAAGTATAGTTGAGTAATTTCAATAATAACAACAACAAAGAATGCTCCTACTTTGTGATAGACAGCTTTAGTCACCAGTATGTTGGGGCAGTGAAAAGTATGGGTTTGAATACCTCAGGGTAGAGAAATAGTTTAACTTGCATCTCTGTGGATTGTCTAACTACTAAGCTACTGCAGCGATAACATGCCACTGCTTCCCCTTTCTCCAGCCACATATTAAAGAAAACAGCAGCAGCTGCTGCTGGATCCATAGGGCTGATCCATATAGCTGGCTCTCAGCTTACTTGCCAGGTTAAACCAGGACAGACTAGGAAAGGAATACCTATTTCTGAAACCTGATGGTAACCCTATAGAAGACACACACACAATGGTTGAGGTATGAAGGGAGTTCTTGAGGTTCTTGAGATGATCTCGTCCAACCCCCCATCCTCAAGCTGGGTTAGCTAGGGCCACTTGCCCAAGACCATGCCCAGACAGGTTTTGAACATTGAACATCTCCATGGGTGGAGACCCCACAACCTCTCTGGGCAACCTGTGCCAGTTTGTTGATCCTCAGAGTAAGAATACATAAATAAATAATGAATAATAAAGTCTTCTTGTGTTCATGTTGAATTTCCTGTGTTTTAATTTGTGCCCATTGCCTCTTGTCCTGTCAGTGGGCACTGCTGAGAACAGCCTGGTTCCCCCATCTGCATTCCTTCCCCTCAGATATTTGCATTCATTGATGAGGTCCCCTTGGAGCCTTCTGTTCTCCAGGCTGAACAGCCCCAGCTGTCCCAGCCTCTCTTGATAAGAAGGGTGCTCCAGTCCCTTTATCACCTTCATGGCCCTTGGCTGGACTCCCTCCAGAGGGTCTGTGTCCTTCTTGTACTGGACAGCCCAGAACTGGGCATGTGGGCAACTCTAGTTCCTCTCGGATCTGCACCTTTGTCTTCACATTTATTTGCTTCTTTGGTTCTCAGCCCTTTAGTAAAGCTTCCAAAAAGTGTGCAGAATATAGCAGTGATATTTTATGGACTGTGCATTTTTCCTTCAGAAATAGGCTTGAAGCTACCAGATTTATTATGCCAACAAACACCCACAGTCTTGGAATGATTTAGGGCTTCCTGGGTGACAAAACTCCCTCATGCTCTGTGGAGGGAGGATCAGACCTTCATTACCAAACTCACTGCCTGCCAAAACGTGCCAAGTGCTCCTTGTTCCATGAATAACCCATCAAGCTTTCCAGTTACCTCATAGAAAAGATATACTCATTTTTAGCTTGTGCTACTGGGTCCTTAAAATGCCTTCAGTATTAATCAGTCATTTACACTGATGCAAATTACCCCAGTTAATATTTCTACTAATAATTTGATTGCAGTAACGAGACTCAGCAAGAGCAGTATAACCTGAGCTTAAAGCCGGAGTCAGAGATGAAAGGTTTGATCACTCATTCTTACCTGAATTCCTGTCCTGCAGCTAAATAGCTATTTTCAGATAACTAAATGAAAAAAAAAAAAAATCAATTCTCAAGTAGAAGTGCAAAATGGAGTGGAACTACAAATTTTCACATTAAAGGTATAAAGCACTCCATATGGGGGAACTGCAGCCAGCAGAGAACTGCTTTGGCTCCCAGTCACCAGGCGTTCGGGCACTAACTGAGGGAGCAGGCCAGGAGCTGGCCAACAGCAGAGCCATCTCCCCAGATCTCCGGGTGTTGAGGGGAATTTAGGGGTACACGTTGGGGTCCCAGGAACCTCCAGCACCAGTGAGGACATACCAGTGAGAGAGCCAGAAATAAACTATGGTCTTGGTAGGAAGCAAGAAAGGGCAGAGCACCTACCAGGCAGATATTTCAAATACCTCTAGAAAGGAGAATATCATGAGCATTTCCATCCCAGCTTGATGCACAAAGCTTCCAACCACTTGTAAGCAGTTTCAGTGCCATTGACATTCTTTCCCAACTTCTACGGTGCATGCTTATGCAAGCTGCCGTCAGAAAAATAATGAGAAATCAAATGATCAAAAGAACAGTCAACAACATATCTTAAAATAAATGCTGTAGCAAAGTTGGTAAACAAAATTGTTCTGACCACATTTAAATCAACAAAAACTCATAGTTTGTTGGTTGTTGTTTTTTAATGAGATGTCACTGCAGAAATTTAAATGTGCCACAGAATTTATCATGGTGCACCACAAAGCCAGATGGGGCTAGCCCAGGTTTGGTGCTGGTGATAAATATAATTAGAAAAAAGACACAATATTTCAGGGTGTTTGAGCATGACTGTAAGTAAATACTGTGGTGTTGACCCATCACAAAATCCTGTGCCTGACAGTGCTGAGTCCCCTCACGCTCTGTGTGAGCCTCCCCAGAGGCCAGCAGATGCTCCAAGCCACCTCTTGCCTTCTGTTGTGCGAACTCTTCACCAGAACTGCAATCTCATTAATACTCACACTTGATGCTCGCAGGCTAGATCATGGCTTTGAAATACCAGGCTTTCTGGTATCTCTCTCAAACCCTCCACCATCACTGTTGTTGTCTCACATGCATGAAGAGATTAACAACATTTCCAAGGTTTCACATATAAATATTTCTCCCAGAGCTGTTTGCTTTGCCCAGCATAAGCAGTGCTGTTTTCATTTAAATAGCACTACCCACATCAATCTGTTATAAAACTATGACAATTGTCATATCACAACCATCTAATGGCAATATCTCTAGCTCTGGGCCCAATATCTGTTGCTTACTGAAACCCCTCACGTGTCCCCTCACATCTGTCAGTTAAGTCTCTGGCACACAGAAATTTGCTTTCTCAAATCCAGTACAGGGTCCTATTAAAAAAAAAATAAAAATGTTACAGACTTCTGCTTACACAGAAGTCTAACAATTTTGCACTCAATTTTACCTGTATTCGGGTTTCACAATGAGGATTTCACTGCCTAGTTTCACCTCTAAATATGTGTGCTAATGTTTCATATTTTATTTTATTTTATTTTTATTTTATTTTTTTCAAATATTAGCTTCTGTTTCATGAGTTCTTAAATAACATTTTCAGGAGGAGGAGGAGGGCTTGAGTCACCCACTGGTGTGAAGTGAACAGGAATCTCATGCAGCTCTCAACAGAGAATCAAGTCCAGGAGTCTGCAATATTTGTGCCATGGAGTAGATCTCACCTGCAATCCAGTCCTCCACTTTTCCAATCTCCTGCATTGTGCTACTGCTGTCTGCTGGAATTTGAGGTTAAAAAAAAAAAAAAAAGGCAAAACAAAATGAAACAACAAAACAACAGGAAAAAATGATCTGTCTGCAAACTACCATCAATTCCACAAACAGATCTTTTTCTCCTTTAATGTGTTACTTATCATTCTCTCAGGTGTTAATTAAAACAGCAGCATGAGCTTCCAGTGAGTTCTGTAGGGATTTAAAAGATTTTTTTTTTCTTTTAGGACAGCTGAGGGTGTCTCTTAGAATCAGCCCTGCTACTACAATACACCATTAGCAAGAGGTTTTTTTCCTTACCCATATTATGAGAGAAATATTACACACAACATACTTTGCAGTTCAAGTTCCTAACAGAAGACACGTATGATCATAAAGATTTCCTAATGAATTTAGAGCACATGTACCATCAGAAGAAGCTATATGACTGTTTCCCATATGCTGGTGCCTAAGCTTGGCCTTATCCAACTTCTCCATCAATCACTGCACACTACTCTCTGGTATCATGTCATCATATTTCCATAATCATTAATCATGTTACCCAATAAATCCTTGAGTAATTATTTAAGCTGCTCTCTTAACAGCTGCCCACTTTGCATATTGCCACCCTGGCTGCTCACTTACCAATGTGTCTTTGATCTGAGAACTGTTCAATCAGATCAATAACATGTAAGGAAAATGCAAAGAGTTTGAAACGAGAAGTTCTTTCATGTGGAATATTCACATTTGGAAGAAGTCTTTCAACTCTGCAGCTAAAGTTTTTTCTTCCCGGAGATAAGGTTCTGTACAACGATTTAACAAATTACAGCTAGGTAATGACAAAGCACAGCAAATTCAGTAGCAGAGTGGTACAAGGGGGAGCTGGAGCTCCCAGCCACACGCACAGTGGCAAGGCCCCATTTATCCCTTTTCCTTCCTGTAGGTCTCCGATACACCGTCTCCATCTTCTGCAGGTCCTGATCCACACTTCGAATGGTTTCCCACCCAGCTCTCCCACTCCCTTTCCCATCTCAGACCTTACTTTGGCATTTCTGAGCTGCCGTGATCCTGCCCTGCTCACATTTGCACCACTGCCACTGTACCACTGGCTTTGGGGGATCATTTTTGTTGTTCTGGTTTTGATGACAGGTTTTGTCCCGTGCAAGAGGACCTCTTTGGCTGCAGACAGATGCACAGCCCCTCTCTGTCAAGAAGATGCATGAGGAATAGGCAAGACTACTAAATACAGTTTACTATCTGCAGTGACTAAATGCCAAATGTGGATATAAATTGTAGAGCACTTGGAAAGGTGGTTAATTAAAAAAAAAAAAATCAGACAAATGCTCTAGTTTCGAATGTTACTTTATCAGCATCATCTTACTCTTTATAGACTCAGGGCAGATTACCATCAGGTATTTTCCTGCCTCTTCTAGTGAAGCTCTCTTAACCATTTTGATACCTTGAAACAATTCTCTTTCTGCAGCTCTTGTTTCCTAACTGTACCACCTCTCTTAGTCATGATTTACTGTGGTGGTGTATAAATTTTCCCCCTAAAGAAGACTAAAAGGAAGGAAGAAAAAGCAATATACATCTATACACCATTATATTCCATGCTTTGTATTTTGAAACGAAAGCTGTGTGATGAATGATACCACATGGCCGTGCAGTTTATCATTTTACCACAAACCTGCATGACTAACGTTTGTACTGCAGCACACCTCTGGGCCTCCGGCAGGCCCAGCCCCTGCGCTAAGTGCTGTACACATACAGTGAGTGGCAGGCCATTCTTCAAAGACCTTACGAGCTAGAGACACAAGAGAGATTCCTGCTGACCAACAACGTCTCCTACTTCCAGATGGACAAACAGCACATTTTGTTTCTGTGGCCTCTGTAGCCACAGATTGGCTGGGAAGGTGGAAAGCAGGGCAATTCTTACGATGCCGTATGTAGCACCTAAAGAAAAAAGTCTTCTTTCACTCACAGATGTAATTTAGAAGAATCTGGAAATATTCAAAAGCAACCTTCCTGGGATGTATGTAGCACACAAACTTCCATAGTGCTGCAGTAGGATTTTACTGGCCTTCACTTGGGATAACTTACTTGCCTCTTGCCTGCCTTTAATGCTCATAAATAATTTTGTCCTGAAAGTTCCAGCTGATAAATATATGATATATGTCGAGAGGTACAGGATCGAATATACAACATATGAACAGCTGTTTGAGCACTACACATTCTTTTAATATAAATAGTTACTATGACATGGTAATTTATGCAGAATGGATGAAAATACATAGCTGTGTAGTATGTGCAATGACTAATTAATGTTAGAATATAACACTTGAACTCAGGTCCAACACCGTCTTTGAAAAGTTTGACCAAATCTGATGCAATCTGGTACTTTCCTCTTGATTAAAGTACATCATATCCTCCTCTGGAATGAATGGAAAAATTTGGAAGACTGTCAGAAGGCTCTTGTTACATGTAATTTATACATCTAGATGAAACATGTAATTTATACATCTAGTTGAAATCCAGGGCGCTTTCCATTCAAGGCAATGTGGACGCTGTCATTGATTTCAAAATGGATAATATAACCTCCAAACAGAGCATTACTGAATGGTTAAGCAAGTGACAGATACAAATAGGTGGGTTGAAAATTAATCATTGGACAGTTCTTCTGGGGATATGCTTCAGATTTTCTTCTTTTACAACTTGAAGTACTGCGCTGTAATGAGAAAACCACCCTTACTCTGAGGATTTTGCTCATGCACAAGGCACAAGAAGATGCACAAGGCACAAGGCACAAGAAGATGCACATATAACAGTAGCAGGTCATGTCATGAGCTGGCATAAATGTCATGTGTACTTCGGCTTCAGATGCTTCTAGCTTCCCTGACTTCATTTGAACAATAAGAATTTCTACCACCAAACCATTTGTTGCTTGTTCCTTTTTTTGTGAACAATACTGGATACAGTAAAGTTAGGAGATCTGGCAGAAAAAAAAAAGAAATAATAACATGGAATTTTGGAGAAAGAAGCTGATAACAGGAGCCATTTAAATGTCTAAATCTGGATGTCTGGTGCCACTTCAGAATACTTCAGGAATCTGAGATGTTTCACAAGATGATGGGCAATATGACTTAAGTGATCTGTATATGTTTAGAAAGGATGTAAAGGGAGGACAGGCTCATCTGTGTTAACACTCAATAGCTGCCACTAGGAAGCAAAAACCTACTGCTCACCTCTCATGGAGAAGAAAGAAAATGGTTTCTAAGGGTTAAGCAGGAGCTCAGCAAAAGCATGCAAACAAGAGCAGCAAAAAATGATATATAGGAGGAATATTTAAGTTGAAAGAACAAAGACTGAGAGCGGGAGGAAATTAGAGAGGCGGTTTGGGGGAGGAGGGAATATTGTGGAGCAAATGTTTCCTTTGTGGTGTGTGTAATACCACCACTAAAAATCTGTTTCAGAGAGGGCCATGGCCTGGCACTGACAGGGAGCTGCTGCTGTTGCTGCTGCTGATAGCAGTGGCTAGCAAATAAAGTGTGGTGAGGGGGCAGAGCACAAGGAAATGAAGCAGCGGCAAGGAATGAGATACGGTTGGAGAATGAGACATAAGAGGTTTAAGTCCATCTCATTTTATACAGATTGCAGTGGGAGCATGGTGTTTTCTGATGATATGAGCCAGTACCCAACAGTCTTGCCTGATGGACACCAGCCCACAGTTGCTGAGGGAAAACAAACAAACAAACAAACAAAAATCACAGCGTGACCTTCTGCCTGTGCTTACTCCTATGATTCCTGGTCACTTGTATTAGTTCTCTTCATTACTTTCCAGGCAGGAGATAGCAACATGAAGGTGACCATCACTTTTTAGAAGCTTTTAAACTGAGATCTCTTCTTTTAATTTCAGGGAGTGCATGTGCATATTGCTTTAGACAGAGATGCTCTGTACCATGTAGGACTATTCATGCCTGTGAATCACAGACTCCCTGTGAAGCAGGGCAACCAAACATGCTAATAACAGCAAGTATCCAGCACCACAAAACACTACCTGAGACTCGTACCTCACTTCCAACTGTATTACCACTGAGCTCTGTAAAGGCTACTGCAAGATCCAAGATGATATAAAAATCTTCTGACACGGTTTTACTAAAAATATTGAATCTTTTGTACTGCTGCAACATTTGCCTATGAACTAGAAAACTGTAGGTCATTTTAGCACAGGGTGATTATATACAATAATTAACATTTTTACCAGAGCATGTCAAAGACTAATAAATAGGAGTGAAATCCTGATCCTACTGAATCCAGTAGGGGTTTCTCAGGGGCTAAAGGGGTTGGCTTTTGATGTTCTACATTCTGCATCATTTCGATAAATAATTTCCAGTATGATTGCATTAATCATGTAACTGTATTGTTCTATTGGCAAAAAAAAAAGTGTTTGTTTATACAAATCACCATTAAAAGTGTCAATAGTAGATGTTACAAACAACACACACAACTCTTCTGCAACAACAAACCTGTTTTAACATCCCACTTCCTATTAAGCAACCATATTTTTTTCCCTCCTTATATGCTTGTTTTCCAATTCATTTGGTTTCTAAAACTGCTTTGAAACCAGTCTCAGGACTTCAACAATGTATAGTTAGTTGTTGTGGCTGGATCTTATTCAATCTGGTGAGAAGGTTTCAGAGAGCTGGGCCCTATCACTGACCTCAGCAGTATGGGCATCACTGTTGAAATTCTGCAGTCTGGCATGACACAGCCTAGCATTTGAACTCCTGGCCCAGGTTTTCCCCAGAGGCTCATCTTCATCTTCCTCAGTGGCTCAGCAAGCCGAAGGGCTTGCTGAGATACTCGGTAGAAACTAGCCAGAATCAATATCAACGTATCTGGAAAATTCCTAATAGCAATACTCCCCACACACAGACATATCTCATCTCACCAGGGAAAAAAAAAAAAAAAAAAAGGCCGAAGTGAGTCATAGAGCCATAGAATGGTTTGGGTTGGAAGGGGCCTTAATGATCACCCAGTTCCAACCCCCTTGCCGTAGGCAGGGACATCACCCACCAGATCAGGTTGCTCAGGGCCTCTTGCTCAACTTGGTCTTGAACACCTCCAGGGCATCCACAACCTCTCTGAGCAGCCTCTCCCAGTGCCTCACCACCCTCTGAGTGAAGATTTTCTTCCTAAAGTTGGCAGCAAAGCACTCTTGCAGCTCAAATGCAAGCAGGCAAATGTAAATACAGACAAACTGACAAGACAGAAAACTATTTTCGAAATAGCCTCCAACAGCAAACCTCTACCAGCAGGGAAGGATCATTTATAAGATTTGTTTAGAGCAATGCAAGACTAAACATTATGCAAAGTCCTTTGGCTTTCTGAGACAGAAGAGGCTTTCCACAGGCCATGGATTCCTTCTTTGGGGAACACAGACGAGATATTTCAGAAGTCCTGTCTAAACACCTTCAGTGAAGGATGTAGGACATAACACAACAATGTATTGAGTCAAAGATGGGTTGTAGCAGGAAAATCTTATCACCTTCCTCAGCAATAAAATAGATAAAAATATATACAAAAGGGATCTTAGAGGTATCTCACACATCTTAAGAACTGCAAAACCAAGCTGGCTTCTTTAGCATGTCTTTGCCAAGTATGTGGATGGTGCTCCAGCTCTGTGTTTTTACTCCATATTCTAGAATTAGGAACCCTCTTCAGCAGCTGCCTCTTTTGAAGAAGTGTTTCCTTTCCTCCCCAAAGCAGTTTCTGCCAACACAGGGAAGAAACATCCAAATGTTAGCTTGCTGTCCCTCCACAGCTGCTCATTGTTCCCATTGCGCCCCTGCCACGCTTCCCTCACCTGCCCGGGGCTCCCCTCCAGCATAGCATCCCTTCCGCGAGCACGTTGGCAAACACAAGAGCTTACTATGAGGGACATAGCTGACATGGGTTTTAATGTGATATCTACTAACTGATGCCATCTTTTTCTGTTGCAGAATATATACCTAAAGCTCTGATAAAGCATGTTATCTCTCTGCTGGGGGGCAATATTCAAATACCACTCAAAGCAGTCTGTGCTGTGCAGTGCAAACAGGCATGGCCTTAGTTTTTTAATCCCTCCTCTATAGTCTCCAGTACACAAGATATGTAACACAGATCATTATTTTTTTCCACTCAGTGCTCAGCCAATTCCAGCTCATTTTTGTTCCTGGAGATCTCTAGTGTGCGTCTTATAAGTTTAAAATAAATACACCATGTGTAATTGGATCCTGACCAGACAACATTAAACAAACATATTTTTCGTTGATACTTGATGCTTGTTTCTAATATGAGTGGAAGGCTCTTCTGTATGTTTTAGCCAACAATTAATAGAAGGCATAGGCCTATTCGTAGCCTCATTCCTCAGACTCCCCTTTCTGTGTGAATTGTAGACGGATTATAAACATGTAACAAGCAAACCTTACCAAGAAAAATAACTTTAATTTCTACTGTAACCCAACTGGAGAAGCTACAAATAAGCCATGCCAAGAAAACATTCAGAAAAAAATAGCTACTCAATAATTTCCCATTTATCATTTACTTAGGCACATTAAAAAAATGAAATCTGTAATATCTTTTGCTTTAGTCGAAGTGCCACATTTTTCTAAAAGGCTCCTTGCTTGTTCAGGAGGGCAAAGCCATTGTATTGTTAGCCAGTTGCTTTACAGTGGTCTCATGTTTCAGGATATAAGTTCAAACAGGGAAAGAAAAACAATGACCTGGGCTAAGATGCAGCAGATTTGGAACCTGTTCTCACCTACTATTTCTCCTTCTCTTGGATGAATGATGAAAGTGGACAAACCAGCTTCGTGCTCTGCTTATTTGCACAGAAGAAAAACTACCCAAGTTGAATTCACAAATTTTCTGTGCAGGCTGCAAACGGTAAAATATCCTCTAGCCTGTTTTTGCCCCTGGTCTTTGACAACCAGCTTAATGAGTTAGAAATATATGTAGGTGTTTCTGGTTATTTCATGGATATTTCTGAATTCATATTCTGGACATTTCATGCAATTAATATTTTCTATTGTATAAGAACAGGAGGACTATATTATGCACCATGCTATATAAATTAGTCATCCAATAGCTTTACTGACCTGTTGTATTTTTCCTTTCTATTCTGGCTTTTCTGTATTACACTTGCGTGATTTTTTTTTCTCTATTTTTGCTTTCTATTTCTTTTGTGTACAAATAGGCCTCATTACACTGAGGCCTACCACCTTCCCCTGTGGATAGTACCACCTGACCTTTGTGCAGGCCTACAGGAAAAGAGATGGGGTGGGGCTGCATTTCATCATTTGTGATCAGGTATCTCCTAGTAACTCTGTCTGTCTTTCTTACTGGACACCCTCTTCTGTGGAATAAAAGTCTTTTAATTCCCTTATCAGGATGTAGACTTCGGTTAATTCTTCCTATATGCATATTAACTCCATTAGGAGAAAACAGGATGACTGGGGAAATAAAGTTTTGAAAAACAGGCTGAGGAAAGCATCTGAGATGGAACAATGCAGAGATGTGCTTGGGGCAGAGGGGTTGTTAGGACATCTCTGACATCTATAGATGATGCTTATCTTCAGCCAGAATCCAGCACACGGTCTTCCAGTGGATGCCACAGTCATCCTGTCTGGATGCCATCCTGCACAACGTGCTCTAGGTGATCCTGCTCGGCAGGGGGTTGGACTAGATGATATTCAGAGGTCCTTTCCAACCTCGGCCATCCTGTGATTCTGCAATTCAGTGCTAGAGAAAGAGGGTGAGATTCCCTTTTCCACCTGCGGCCAATGAAGGCTGAAGATCAAAATAACAATTCTGTGGAGTGCAGCAGTTTCATCTTTGAGTCTACGTACCTCCACTCTCAGCATCTAAGGAAATGCGCTTTGTGCAGAAGGAAGGAGGAATCCGTTCACATCTCACCTGCTGGCTTCTGTTGAGCAGGGAAGGAATCATTTGACACCTACTCGTGTTTTAGACCCCTGTGAGCACCAAGTTCCAGCATGGAGACCAGGAGGAAAATCCTTCATCTCTCATGATAGAAAGAGAACACATGGGCCAGTCACATCACCATCAAACCAACATGGACACGGGGTACAGGGAAGAGTATGTTATATTTTCTGTTTGGGTTTGGAAACTTGTCAGCCTAAGTATTTAATTATGTCTCACAACACTTCTATACATACTTTCTAAGTAAATTTTATTAGAAGACAGGCAAATTTCAAATGACCTTTCCTCTTGTGTTTTTTGTTTGTTTGTTTCTTTTCTTGTTTATAAGCATTAGAACTTTTGTATGAAAGCAGATGGCCAGAAGGAATAATAATAATAATAATAATAATAATAATAATAATAATAATAATAATAATAATAATAATAAAGCTATACATTATCATGCCACTTACCCTCCAAAGAACTTAAAACATTCCCTTGTGCAAAGTTAAAAGGAAGAGGGATCCAGACAAGTAGAAAGACTTCAGTATTTTTCTTTTTCCTTTTCTTTCTGCATAGTCAGAGAAATAAAAGAGGTTATTTGTGAAAAGCCACCATGGACTGAGCCTGCAGTCTGATAAACAACAATAACCTTTTTCTTGACACTAATTCCTTTATTATATTTTTAGAAGAATTTAAAAGCCACTTATTTTTGAAAACTATGATTTCAGAAAAAAGTATAATTTTCACATTTCCTCTGATGTGTTGTGTGCCCTGCTGTGTTATGACATTTCAAGTTTCATCAAGTCACATTAATTTACATTCTCACATGTTTTCTCAGTGGAACCTGCTCTTTGGGTCAATTTTCATTCATTGCTTGATCACTTTAATGTATTTGTATTACTGAATACTTGGGTCATATTAACTGATCTTCCCATACCCCATGCTTGCAATTCATTAGCAATCATTTCTCCTCTCTGCACGAAGAAAGGAAAAGCGAAATGAGAGTGAGAGAGGACATGAGAGGAAGAAAAGGGCTTGGAAAGAAAGTGAACAGCAATTTAGTACAGAGCCGGTGATGCAGCCTGCTCTGTCGCTCAGAATTTGTTTATATTAGGAAATTTTCTCTGGTGTGACTGATGTAGGTTGGTGACCCAGTAGAAACCTGTACAATAAACGTAGTTAACTGGTTTTAAACCTTCCTTGATTTTGACCTTCTGTGCTTTGGCAAGTGTGTTTAAAGCAGTGGAAGCAAACCTGTTTTAGAGATTTGTATTGGCAGTAGGTAAAGCAGTCTGTTGGATCCCATCAGTGCAGGAAGCACCGACTGGGCACCCTGTCACGTCTGTGGCAGTGCAGCCTGCAGTGCCATTTGGGGTACCCGTGCCTCTCTCACCGACCAAGGCACAGCGAGTGCAGGCAGGGCTCGGAAAGCAGTCGGGGACACTTGCTGTGCCGCTGACACAACCCATGGAGCCCCGTGCAGCTGGTGGTTATGGTCTGGGGTTAGAAGTTCCTTCCGTCTGGGCTAATGACCAAGTCCAGGCAGCCAGATGTCTGCTGCTCCTCCACACTCCCCCAGGTTGAGCTTGAAAAGAGGCCCAAATACCCAAATACGAACCCCCCTAAATTCCCACGGGGAACTGGCATGGGAAGCTTGTCCAGAGCCACCAGCACAGCTGAGGCACAGTATCACTTTTCTCCATTTCCTCACATGGTCAAATGATAAAATATTAAGACAGGAAACAGCCAATTTTGCCTTCTCTTTCTCTGTATTTATTAAACTAGTGGCTGAACTAACCCAGGGGTTCCCCACCCTCTGCTAGAAGGCCAGGTGCAAGCATTCAGGAGGAGTGCCATGCTCCATAAAACTGGGGCACGGGTTTCAGTTACTGTGCAAGGTTTGAGCCTTTTTCAGCCATTCTGCAGCCCAAACAGTGAGGTTTGGAAAGCCTCCAGCTTGGGAGGAAGGGGACAACCTGCACTTGAAGCTGTGCTCCCTGCAGCTTTCCATCAGCAAGAAGTCGCACACATCTGCCATGGTCATGCATCCTATCTGTCCCCTCTGCTGTTAATACCCTCCCAACTCACCCCACACCAAGCTCTTGCCAGAAACCCCACCTCTCAGTTTGCCTCCAAGCCATGGGATCTACAGGAAAGTGAACCTTCAGCATCACAGCAAATCGCAGCTCACATCCCCCCTCTGTGTCCCTGTGGATACACACCTCCTCCCCACTTACCCCTGGCAGTGAAACACCACCCAGAGCCCAATAACCTCAAACTGTAAAATTCATTTTCCTGTCCTAGAAGCAGCTCCACCTATGGAAGGAAACAAAGCTGGGGATGGGGCCTGGTCCAAGGCAAGTCATGACCAGAGGCACAGAGAAGTCAGCCTGCCCAGTGCAACAGTCTCCTCTCCCTGAATGAGCCCGATGATAAAGCTTCCCCTAGAGGGCTGGCTAAGCAGCCTGAGTTATCACAGCCATGGGAAGGGGGCAGGGGAGGCCTTTCCTGGCCTTTATATCACTGATGGCAAATGAGCCAGCGCCACGTGCTCCGCAGGAGAGCGATCGGCACAGCAGAGGGAAAGCAGCACAGCACACCCGTTATCCGCTGGGCGCTGGTGACAGCGAGGAATGTAATCTGCGTGGCTCTGCTCGGGGATTAAAGACACCAGCAGGCTCCAGCAGCACGCTCTGTCCTGAGATGGGGAGCAGAAAAGGATGCTTACGTAAAATGGCCTGGCAGCGGTGCACCAGAGGTAGAAGCGGGCTCATTTTGTCCTGCGGGCAGCACAGGAAGGGATTACTCTTTGGTGGGGGCAGGGGAAACAGGGAGAGTGAAATTAGGAGTCCAGATGTTTATCTATATAGAGAGATTTCAAGAGCTTTGGAAATAAAATAATAAAAAAAATGCTGTGCCACAAAGTCAGCAATGTATGGAGGGAGTCCCTGTGTACTCAGCACTGAGGTTGTGTTACATGACCTTACGCAGATCTGGTCAGCTGGACTGCATCTCCTCAGTCTTCTCCAGCCCCGGTGAACCTGAAGGGCAGATCTTGCAGAGCCAGCTTCCAGCCAGGCCCTCCCTTCCACTACGATGCAAACGTCCTGGTCCTTCTTAAGAGATCCTAAAGTACCCGGTGGGAGGACTGCATGGACAGCTAGGGCTGCTGTGATCCCCTCATTCACGTTTTTGGCAGCTACAGACAGTATTAACCCTGCTTCAGAAATCAGTGGCCATGAATAAGTCAACCCATAGTGGCACATAAGTCTAAAAAAAAAATAAATGGTTTGCCACAATATAGTCAATCAGAACATAAATTGTACTGTAAATAGTGTTCAAGCTTAATTAGGACCGAGGGAAGGGATGTCAAAATGCCAGAGGATGCCCGCCCCTTCATGGGAAACATGATTTCTGGCATCAGGATAGCAGAAGAAAGCAATAACTTAGAAATATGATGTTTTCCAAACACCAGGGGCAGCACCACCAGTATCTCACCTACACCACACAATTGGCCTTTTTGCTCTTTTTCGTGCCTTTTCTCGCTAGTTACGGGAGGTAACAGTTATCCCTGCCATGGTGAAAATAGAGAAGCTGCACGCGACCAAGTGTTTATGAAATAGAGAAGAGTATAAAGCCCAAACCTCTGTTCTTGCTGTCACCTTCCTGCCTCCATATCTGCACCTGTGAAGTCGCTGCCCTCCTGATGTGGCCGTGGGTGGTAAGCAGGTGGTTTTGCAGGGATCCAGGCAGGAAGGTGTGCCCAAGTTCCTCATTTTGCTCACTGCCAGTTGGCAGCATGACCAAAAATCACCCCCAGCCCACCAGCACAGGTGAGTTATGTTTTAAGTGATGTGCACTGCACAGTAAAGGGAGACGAAGAGCAGTGGAGGACAGCAAAAATCTCAATTGGCAGTACCCTAATAACTGTGGACATTAACTAATCTGATGGGGTTTTAAAGTTCACACTGTGAACACTGATATTTGCTGTGAAATGGGAAGACAGTTTGAACTGATATTTTTCCTATTAATAAGTGTTTGAAAGGATGTTAGAAGAAATTATTGCTGTAGCAATCAGAGCTCTCTGTGTGAAATCGCTTCACGGGCTTTGAGTTCAGGGCAAGGCTGCTGAATAAATTTTGGGAGCTGTCTGGAGAGGACCCAATGCAACCAGCACTGTGCCTGGGTGCAGAATTGTTATCCTGGGAGTATTTCTTAGGTCTGTGTCTTGCCTAGTTTTAAATTCACTCCGATGGCATCGTCTGCACAGGAAGATGCAGGCGAGGTAACAGGACCGCACCGTCCTGCCTGAGGGTAGCCTTTGCCTGTGTGCTTGTACCTTCTTCTCTTTCAGACACAATCAGTCCCTTGCCAATCTGACAGCATGCTGGGAGCCATGTGACATCCTCTGGTTGTTCATCCACCCCTCTGCCACCCTCCCATGACCGGGATCACCCCATCCTCCTGCCCAGCCCCTGCGCACAATTCCCCAGTCCAGGATGGAGCAGCCCATGCTGAGCAGCCAGCATCTCTGCTGGGACGAGAGGAGCAGGGGACACCAGCCATGTGTCTCCCACAAAGCTGTCAGATGCCATCAGCTTGCATGCCTGCAGCCCTGAGGAAATCCCAGTCAGCACAGAAGCGGGTACAGTTATGTTTGTTTAGCCACTCCTCACTAATGAGGGTCAAACCACACCACATTTAATGGCATTTGTAGAACACAGAGCGCTTTGGGTTAG
This sequence comes from Netta rufina, assembly GCF_964035555.1. Classification (NCBI taxonomy): domain Eukaryota; kingdom Metazoa; phylum Chordata; class Aves; order Anseriformes; family Anatidae; genus Netta; species Netta rufina. The sequence goes on from NC_140128.1 coordinate 47,489,378, forward strand.
GCATTTCCCTGTGTTTCCTCGGGTGTTCAGTACATCCCCTAGGGTGTATTGGTTCTTACATACACACGTGGTTTGTAGAGGTGAGGCTGTCCTTCACAGTTTCTTCTGTTTCTCAAGCATGCATCAGCTTTGTGAATAGTGCACATAATTTAGCATCAGGTGGCTACACACAGTGGCTTCTCTCTCTTGCTTGGACAGGGAAAAATGCTATTCCCTTTTCCCAGGGTGGAGCTGAGACAAAGATTGTAACTTGTACTGATGCTAAGCAATGCTGTGATCGCCAGTGCATATAAAACCCAAACCAACCTTCCTTCAGCCAAATAATTACATTTATAACATAATACACCTACAGTATTACACAAGAAGGAGTCTGGAAATGAGCATTTGACACTCAGTCCAAACCAGAAAAACCTTCAGTCAAGGAAAAAAAGCAACTGCTAAAACCTTCTGATATTCCTTCCCAGCAGCCTGCTGCAGGGGGGAACAGATTCACTCTTCCTTCAAATCAAAGCCTTTTGTTTTCCTCATGTGTTTCCCACTCTTCTTTCTGCCTTTACATCATAATCAATACAGTCTAAGCTTAGGGAATATTATCGGAGCCATGATTGCAGCCTCTAACATTATAATCCATAGGGTTGCTGGGAGCATTAAAACATCCAGGATAAATTAATTCAGTGTAAGTAAAAGCTTTGAAGCTAGGAGCATCACTAGGCTTTTGAAGCTTAAGCCCTGTTTAGATTACTTGATTAAAGCAGGTCCAAAGCTTCACCAATCAATACATTTTGCTTAGGAGCAGTGTTGATACAGAAGCATATTTAATTGGATCTGCAGCACCCCGCCCAGAAGATAGTCCTTGAGAGCGAGATAACGTGCTGGGGCAAAATCCTCCCCATGTGCTGCGCACGCCCACACAGCTCACTCGCAGAAGTGGTAGGGAACAGCCTGGGTAAGGGAAAAGGGAGCAGGGAATGACTAGGAAATTACAAACTTGGAAAAGTAACTGAACCTTCTACTAGCCTAAAATGCTATCAAGTGACCTAATGTAGACAGATGCACCTACATCCATGCGTTATTAAAGGCACAGTCCTGCTCTTCAGCCAAGGTTTACCACCACCTTCAGAGGAAACAGGGCAGGGGGTTTGGTTACCTGGCTGGCAGCATCTCTGACACCATTACCAACATCACACCCAATGGCCAACATGGACCAAAAGGCAATTCTTTGTGCTAAAATTAAGAAAATGGCTACAAATGCTAAGTGGTATTTATGGGGTTTTACGGGTCCCATAAAATTATAGTATTTATGTTGCCTGTTTAAAATATTACAGTTTTAACAGACCAGTGAACTCTGCTGGGTTTTTCACAAAACTGAGAGAAGAGGATACAGACAACAAGAGGGTACAGACATTGAATTTTAACACCAAAATCTAAAACCTTGTGTCCATCGTAATAAGACTTCTCAGCAGTTCAAGGTCTGTCCTTTAACCTTATTATCTGTGAACAGATCATCTGGAAAAGCCCTTAGTCTGAACATTAGATCATGTTTCAGAAAAGCTAAAATAACTATTTATTTTTTTTTGTCACCTGAAAATATGAATATGCAACAGGTACTGCCCATTCAGACTTACAGTAAAGGGGGAGAACACGCTTACTTTTGCTCCTCTTGGGTTATCTCCCGAGTTATTTACACCTAAAAATAAATAAAAATAAATAAATAAATAAATAAATAAATAAATAAATAAAAATAAATAAATAAAAATTAATAAATTCAAGTGAGGATCAGGGAAGGACAAAGGAGGAGGTCAAGATAAACCAAAGAACACCTACAAAAATGCTTTGCTTTCTTCAGAGAAGGTGTTGCAGTCGGCAGAACTCAGCACAGCTCTCTTTTTAAGGGTTGCTGAAGTCCTGGTTATATGGGGAATTGTTTGGCAGAAGTGCTTGAGGTCCTAGGGCCACGTAGCAGAGATCTGAGCTCACCCTGGCTCTGGGCAGCCCTGCATGGAGCCAGCAGGAGGTGGCCCCCAGCACTGAGCTGCTCTCAGGAGGCAGTGAGTGCATGAGGTGCTCAGTCCTGGCTGCGGGGAATGCCAGACGATGGCTTCAGTGCCAGCACTGGTGATTGGAAACAAAGCTGCCTTTTGTACCCCGGTGGAACACATGATCCATTTAGATTTCTAATTGGACCTGATTAGACATTTGGACAACTTATTTGCAGTAGCAATTTAAATGAATTGGTTGTATTTTCCAGCCTATTGAATAGGTCTTTAAGGAGCTCCGTGACGTGCTGAAGTATTTCCACAGGTAGCTTGTTTGGCACCACGCATGCTCGCACCCAGGTTTCACAGTCTCCTCCCCACAGCTCCAGCAGGGTTAGCTCCAGCAGGCTGAAGGTCCTCACCTATACCTGTCAGTGAAGAGCAGATAATGGTTTGCGTATTGTCCCACATCCCCACATGCCTCCCTGGCTGTGCAGCTAACTCCACATTCAGACTTCGGGTAAGAGTGAGCCACAGCACAAGAGAAATCACAAGTTTCTTTTGCCAGAGGTGACTAAAATGCAGCTATGAAAAACTTCTAAGGCGGTGAACCTTATGCAGCCTGCCCCTTCCTTTGGCAGCCACTTCCGAGTTTCTCATTTGTCTCAAAATCTGTATTTTATCGTCAGTGCCTTAAAATTAAATATGCATTTGTCTTTTTACTTCATTGTACATCAGACAGTTATCCTGATAGTGAGCTCGTGTATTTCAGTGGCATTTGCACTCTGAATGAATAAACAACTGGAGGCACTGTGAGGGATACAAGCTTTCCCTGCCTGTGAGCACATCTTTTCTTTTGCCCCTGAACCCGGAACCAGAAATGATTGCAATTTTTCCTTATGAATACAGCTAGGCACAAGTGATTACTTGGCTGTTTCAAGATGAATTGCTTTAATAATAATAATAATAATAAAATTCTCCCAAGTCTAGGAAACAATTAATCCTTTTTTTTTTTTTTTCTTCCATTGCCACTAAACCCTGAAAAGAGATCACTCAGTGCAGCCTTCAGAGTCCAGGTACTCCATGTGGAAGCGAGGCCATGGCAAGGCCTTGCTTCGTGGCCAGTGCTTTGCTCCACAGACCAGGGTCCCCTCTGATCCTCCCATTTGCTGTGAACACCACCAGTGACTGGGATGACATTACCCGCCTGACGGAGATGAGTGATTTGCTTCCAGTTAGATCCATTGTCACAGGCTGTTAATTCTACTGCAGGCTCATTTGAAGGGAGTGGCGAAGCATCATGGCAAGCAAACAGCTCCTGCCTGTGTGGAGCACTGGCTGCCCAGGCAATAGGGCCTCCTGTGTGTTGGATTTCAGCAGTCCCCTGTTTCCACATTTGTTTATGCTCCAGCTTACTAAAGCAAACACAATGCCTATGCAAGGCTAGACGTTCCTAAGGGGTCAGACTGTGTTAAGTCAGATGGCTCTCTGTGTAAATAGCTGGTGTTATAAAAAGAGAGATAAGAAAAAGCTGTGAAAGGTACTTTGTACTCAAACTCTGTATTGGAGGCTGTCAGCCTGCCACCACACAGAGTATGGTTCAGTTGCCTGAAATGAAGAAAAACAGGGCAGTGAGGAAGAAGAAAGGAGGATGGAGATGTGGCTTTGCAGAAGCAGAGATGCATCCTGACATGGAACCCAGGAATCGGTTGGTAATTCTCTTCCAAGTCATTTAACAAGTGGAATAATTTCAAGGCGGTGATTTTGTTCTCACTCACATCAGCATTCATCAGCCTCCAGTCCACTAGATGAAGTGACGTTTAGGCTAACTGGTTCAGGAAAAGCCCTCCAGGCATTATTTTAATATTATTTAACTTTGGTACCTGGGTGAGGAACTCAGCCTCCCAGAGCATCCCCAGAGCATCCAGATGTTGATGGAAAAGAGACAGTTCACCCCCATGGAGGCTCCTCCACCATCCAGGGAGCCTCGCCTCCTCGTTCTTGCACCTATTTCAGATATTTAAAGTTAGGAGATGTTAAAATGGTTCTCACTTCTCCCTGTAGAAAGTTAATACTAAAACTGGTCCTGTGTGTTGTCATTTGGGGAATAGTCTAGCAGAAATGTTAAAGGATGCCCTGTCACTGTAATTGCATGTTACTGTTCAGACGGTGGCACTTCATTACGTGGGACAGAGACAAGGTAGCAGGGGCCTGGATCCCCAGGAGCAGCTGCAGTGCTGGGACAGTGGCTGTGGTGGCACAGAACAGGCAGCCACAATGCTTTAGAGGAGACAAAATGCTGTGAGAAGTGGTGAAATCAAACAGGATTGTCTGTCTTGCCTGGGGTGCCTGAGCTCTGTCTGTATTCACGTTTTTCCTCAGAAATCCCAAGCTTGATGAGGAGTGACATCAATGCAGCCCCAGCACGGAGAAGGGTTTGTAGCGAACACTGGCCATGCAAACCTCCTCAGGGTACATTTGCATGGCTTCAGGCAGCCTGAAATGTGCTTCACATCACCATCCCTGCCATTAGGGAGAAGTCCCTCAAAAGCAAAAGGTCTAGGAGAGACAAAGCCATGTTGGTTTCCTGCATGAGATCCTGAGCACTCACTTCTGACAGGGCTTCCTTTCCCCAGGGCTCCTGGATGTCTCAGCACCAGGAACCTCTCGTGTTGCCTCCTCTTCCTCCTCAGCAGCTGGTAAGCACTTTCCTTTCCCTCCTCTTCTCCACTTTGCTCACAAAACTCAGCAATTCAAAGCAGCTGACCGGCTGCTGTTTGCAGTCTTATAGCTAATATTCCCCAAATCCATCTTATGCAAGGTGGATCACCAGCTCTGTCTCACTGCAGGCACAGCTCCTCCCCACCACTGTGAAGGAGGGGACAGAAGGCAGTGCCCACCAGGAAGAGGTCAGGTCTCCTCCTGGAGGCTGGAGGTCTCTTCCTCCGGTTGAGGAGGATTACAGTACTGCATTACACAAACCCCCTTGTATTTGATTACACCCCAGGTAGCGTGGCTTCTGTAACTGAGATGGTGAATGAACTAGGTTGGAATAAGCAAGTGTATTAATTAGTATGCCGATAGCAGAATAAAGCTATTTTTAAAATCACTGTACAGCACTGCTCTTTACTATGATTGCGGAGATTATATAAGATGATGATTAAAATCAGGTTCCTGCATCGCAGACTGATCCTTGCTTTAGAGATGCAAAAACAAAGCTGCAGAGGAGTGAGGAGAACGCATTTTTTTATGTCTCTCTCTGTTTGTATCTCCTAATAAAGGGCAAAGCAGTCATGTCATCAACCTCTGAGTCGTCATCCTAACTCATCCCACTTTTTATAAGCAATATTTTGCCAACAAGCCATTTATTTTTTAAGAGTGGGTGTGTACATATGGGAATGTCGGCACAGGAGAAAACTGCTGTGTCACCCACCAGCACGTAGCGGAGTTACCGGGCGTCCCCAGTGCACAGCGCCTGACTTGTGCATTGCATCCAGCAGAAGTATTTCTCATGTTCATGCATCACTCTGTTGATGTACTAACATTAATTAAAAAAAAAAAAAAAAAAAAAGCAGGAGAAGAAAAAATGTCTGCACTATCTTTGTGTATTTTATAACTCATTGAAAATAGAAAAAGAGAAGCATCTCAGCAGTAGGAAGATACTGCACTCCAGGACCAAGAAAAGATGCTCTTGTTTTCAATCACGGTTACTTGGGAAAAGCCTCTAGAAATTGATTGTCATTAAGGACTTGGCGAAAACATTGCTTATGATGATAAGCAGAGATTTCAAAATTTTGTGTTTACAGCCTCCTGCACTGTTATATTGTTATATATACAATAATTATTTGATTTCTTACACCACAGTGGAGAGCAGCACTGCTTATCAAATATAAAGAGGCAGCCAATCCTAACACAAATAGAAATATAACAAAGCCTGCAGATTTATAAGCAATCAGAACTATGTCAAGAAGCATAAGATAAAAAGCACGGTATATGTTTGTTGTTAATTCTGACAAATGTTTGCCTTACAATGTTTTCCACAGAGTTTCTCGCCATTGTTAATCAATCATCAGCTGTATTTTTAGATGAAATTTTTAAATGCTTTAATTATCTTGTGTGGAAAACATGCCCAGTCATGGCATCGCATTGTATTAAAGCTGAATATTTAGTCATTTATAGTAGTTCTTTAAAGAAGCAGATGTCACAGAAAATATCATTATTTGATTTCCTGGCATAATAAAGGATCATACCTTGAAGCCATTTGCCATTGCTTACATTCTCTTCTTTCCTTCCAGTCACCTCCACCAGACGACATACCCAGGCAAGCACAAGGGTCAAACACAGCCTTCTATGCCAGGGTGTCGATAGTAGCAGGTACTGTTGTAGAGAGAAAGAAATTTAATAAGGAGACCATATAGACTTTGGCATTTTGTGCTTATCCATTTTGTGAAAGACACCCTCCTCCTGCAAACAGCTCAGGTGAGTCTGGGCTCCCACGATCTCCCACCATCACGTAACCATTGAGGCCTGCGTTGTTCTTATGAGGGCTCCCTCAGCCTCATTCAGGAGCTCAGCTCCAGTGAGGGCCAGAGGGCTTGGACGAGGACATGTTGCAGCTCTGCAGTCTCAGTGGGAGAAGTGGGAAGTGCCCTGCTTGTGCTACCTGGGTTGTTTGGATGTTTTTAGCTAAAATTTGCAATTGCAAAAGCTCAAAGTCCTATACATGCCTCACTCCTGCTGTTTCTCCATGAGGCCCCTAAAGGACCCCACCACCATGTAGGGAGCAGTGGGCAGCAAGGGCCCCTGACAGCATGGTGGCTTTTGGTGGGCAGGTGCCCCTGTGTGGAGCAAGGCCCAGAGGGCACTGATAGCACTGCAGACTGCAGACATGGCCAGGCCCAGCACCCTATGGTGGCCTCTGAGGTGCTGTGGTGGCCAGGAGGAACCAGGTTTCAGCATGGTGGCACCAGCGCCCGCTGAGCTGGTCACAGCCAGATCTATTCAGTCCAAGGCTGAGGTCAACAACAGGGAGGAACCTGCTGGGCACCACCACTGTGGGGTGACAGAGGACAGGGCTCTCCTGCTTGAGGGTATATATAATAAAGGATCCAGCAAATGTGGACTGGAGACCCATTTTGTGTCAAAAGGGGCATGTGAACTTCTGAGGGAGGGACTGCAGCCTGTGGGCCACCCATGATGGAGCATGGTCACCTCTCAGGGTCTGCATCCCATAGCAGCCCATGCTGGAGCAGGGTCAGCCCTGAAGAAAGGGCAGCAGAGGAACTGGGTAGGCCCAAAGCAGCAGGACAAGCAGTAAGCATCAAAGAGCAGCAAAAGAGCCCCCACACGTCACTTGGACTGCTCATGCTGCTCAGCGGCTTGCTGGAGGCATTTCGACAAACTGATTGTAACCTGTGGTGAAAACAGGGATGTTGAGGCTGGAGAGGAGGTAGGACAGGTGTTTATGCAAGTAGTTGATTGTTTGTGTCCTTTCTAAATACCCAAATGAGCAATCAGCAGCTTGTGTTAATTGGCAATAAAGTAAAATTTGCAACTGGAGACCATTTTGCCCATGACAGGCAAATTTCAAGGTTGCACAAAAAGCTACAGCACAGCTGGGATTCAGCCTGCCTCAGAATGCCTGAGGTGAACCAGTTAAGGCCTTCCTGCAATTCCCCTGCAAGGGAAGCCCAAGACCATGCATTTGGCAAGCCTGCATCTAAAGGCTAAGATCTCCTGTGCCGCGACTGGGTGGGCCGGGTTTCTCTTGTCCGGCAGCTCCCCAAATGCCCTGAGGTGTTGCAGGGCACGGTGTGAGGGGGAGCAGGACAGGGAGCTGTGGGCCTCCCGCCCCCAGCACACAAAGCACTGCCAGTCATCTGCAGAGCATGGCACGGTGGTGGCTGTGCAAGGAGCCACCAGAGGATGGCCCAGAGCAATTAAACGTATTTTCATTCCCACCAGTCTCCTCTCATCTCCTTGTCTGAGCTGTTTTGTCCTCACCTTCATTCTGTCACAGTGGCAGCGAACGCTGAGAGCAGGTTTCAGAGCAAAACTTTGATGGGCAATACATTAAAGCACCAATTGCCTGGTCAGACATAGGTCTGGGCATTATCATGCTCTTCTATACCTATCTTGGAAACTTGTTTCTTTTGTCCCGTGCCCTCAGGAGGTGTCCACATCTACCTGGTCCTTGAGATGCCTGCAGTGGGGTACCCAGCACCAACTGCAGGGCAGCGAGGACTGAGGGGTATTTCTGTGGCACCGCCTCAGCCACCAGCGCACGGAGCTGCCAGGAACCACCCTCCGCTGCCAGCACCAGCTCCACCCGGCCACAGAAAAGATTTCTGTTCGACAGAAGAACAGTGGAGCTTTTCTTCTCTTTCTGCTCAGCCCTGTTACAAGTTAAATCTATAAATATAAGGGCTCGTCAGAGAGCCCATGTTCAAACCACAGTACTTGGGGAATAATTTATAAGATTTCGCTCCTCAGATTAGTTTCAAGTGGAGAAAGCTATGAGGCAACTACATTGTTTTATGTACCCTTTATTATTCACCCTCTGAAGAGATGACTTTTGCACTGTTTCCCCTGCTCTAGCCTTATGTTTTATTGCTTGGACTATACAGAAAGGCATCGACCAGGCTGGGCTTTAGCAGAACTGGTCCCTGTGGCAGCCTGGGGCAGCTCCAAGGACTTGAAGAGTAGGACATCTACTAGATGGTGAAGGACTGATTTGCTTTAGGCAACTGGCTTTCAAGTTCTCAGCTTTACAGTATTTCCTCCTACAAAGAGTCTTCATACAGCAGTGCACAGGAGTAACTTGGCAGAAGAACTGGGAGTCCTGATGCTGCAGAAATAAGAATCAAGCCTGAGGACGGCTGATGCAAAGATTAGAAAGCAATGTTTTTTGGACTCTTATATACATCCCGTTATATACGTACAATTACTGAATCTCTTCTGATAGTTGATAATATATAATAATAATAATAAAAAAAGACACAATTCCCAGTGAAATCAGCTTTGTTTCCAGACTCTGAAACTGATGACAAAGGAAGATCAAACCCTAACTTTAACAGCAATTTAATATTGCCTACTCATTTGCATATGACAGGAAATTAACATGAGTTGATACCTACTGCAGTGAAAATACAGGTAATGTTCCACTGGGGCTAGAACTATTTAAAAATGAAACAATTAATTTGCAAAAGAAAATCACTGTTGGTTCTCCTTAATATCTAAGTATATTTTGAAGCCAATATTCACAAAACTACAATTGTTCAATTGATGCAACTCAGTAATTTTTATTGCAACTGGAAGACAATACATCACAGAAACTTTATGGTAGGTTTTGGGAAAGTGTTATTTACAATAATAATTGATGAAATAGTTTGTCTTTGGCAATATGATTACACATCAAGAAAATGTAAAATGCAAGTATGCCTCTAAATCAACATTTTCATATTTCCTAAAGATCAGCTGATTGCACTTGCCTTCGGACTGCTCATTTAGGTAAACACAAATACAACTTAACATCACTGTTCATTCCCCATCACAGTTCGTATTTTAATATTGATGAAATTGGCAGTTTCAGACGCCAAGTACAGGAAAAAAAAAATTGGCTTATCACTGTACTAAATTAACTTATTGGCCAGTTAAGGTCCTGTGACCCTTAAGCATTGATATTAAATTTCTCGGTCTTTTGATTGCTTTATCACTTTTTCTGTAAAACAAAATATTTCAGAAATTACAGATCAGAGTATAAAAAAATGTACAAGTCCATAATGCTTTTCATACACGCACAAGTCATTCCCCCCAACATTTTACATCATGGCAGTTTTAAGTAGTGAGTGTGAATGATGCAGGCATGGAACTGGTTATCAGATACAGGTATTACTTTCAGTTGTTGAAAAATCCCACACACATACTCAAGAAATGTACAATGCTCTCTTAACTTAAAAATGTACTGAAGTTTAATGTCATCTGAATGAAAAAAGAAAGTCTTGGGATTTTAGGCCACAGTAAACACAAGAGAAAGAATCCCACTTCTAGATGATGGCCATCATAGAGCACAATGCGTCATTTTAGCACAAGTTGCCATTTATCCCTTAAACCCTCAGACAATGAGCTCTCGTAACTGCTGGCCTGATCCAAAGCTCAATGAAATTAACTGAAAATGAAAAAGTGAAACAAAAAAAAAGCCTTCCATTGACTGTGAGAGGCCGTTACATCAGGTCATTTTCCCCCTCTTTGCAAAAGGAAATGTGATACAGTAGAAAAACCATTACATAGCTTCAGATAAATATTCCTTGTTTCAATGTTAAAACGAAAACAAAACCCAAGCTCCCAAAACCAGGAAAGGCTACTTATTAGAACAACTCAAAGTGACCTTTAGATCATTTCTGGTTTTAAATGTACACCAGCAAAATACAGCACCATAGACACATTAGGTTGAGACTTCTTTTTGGTCAGTGAAGCTAGTACTTGTTGGCTGAACTGTGGAAGAATCGTAAGGTCATATACATGATAAAGCAACCCAGCTGACAAGTCTCTGCTTAATTCAAGAATAACCAGTACTAAAAATAAAAATGCAAAAATAAAAAACCCTAATAAACCACCATCAATTAATACTTTCTAAATAAAAGGGGGTTAACAGATGAATTCACAAATGTATGCAGATTTATACAGAACACCGAATGTTGTGTGTAAATCCTTATAAACTCCAGCTTAAAACAGAAACACACAAATGTATAGTTCGACTTACACATTCCATTTCAAAGGAAAAGAGACATCATTACAACTTGGTAACTGTGCTAACTGCAATATAAACCAAACAGAAAGTCAGAGTTTGGCAGATAACTAAGAAGAGGGTTATCACTTAGGTTATATAGCAAAGTGTTGATGTATATTACATAGAGTAGTATAAATAATAAAAAAGTATTATTTAAATTAGATCACAGTGCTGCATTATGTGCATAACAGTGTTTGATATATTACTGGAGGGCTGTGAAGAACACTAAAACTTAACTGGTCAGACAGTCAACACTGATACTCTGTTACAATCAAGAGGATGTATGGTTCAAATGCTCTTTTGGTGGCAAAGTCAAGAAAAAGTTTTAAAACGTTTCCTACAAGGTATGCCAATGAGCTCTTGAGGCAGCAGTGGCATGCCTGAAGGAACGTCTGCATTCTCCATGAAGTGAAGTAAGTCGCATTGCCTCTGAAATTGTAAATGCGCGCTCTCTGTAGTTTTCTTCTAATCCTGGAGTATGGGAGAGGAATGTTTTAGAAAATGCCTAGGGCCAGATCAAAGGAAAAATGGCCATAATACTAAAACAGTAGATTTTCAAGAACACTTGGGTGTCCATAGCTCCACTGACTGCAATGGAGATGAGACACCTGGAGGTTCTAGAAAATCTCAGACACGTCTATCTACACCTTTAGATACAGAAATACTTCAAGAAAATTCAGGGCCTCAATTATTTGGGAGCCAATATCAATTGTGGCTGCCAAGAAAATAGGACAAAGTATTGTTTTGGTCATTTTATCCACGGTGCTGTTTGGCATACAATTTGGGATTCCGTTCTTTGCTCAAGTTCGTTGACATCTCACTACCTCACTCCAGTGAAGAATGCAGCCCACAGGGTTTCCTTGTATCTTTTGCAAAGGTAGACAGCAATTCAGTTGAACACTGGGAGCTGATGCACCTCCTTTGGGACTCCTTTTTCCCATTTCAAGGTAAGACAGGAGTCGGCCTATGGACATCAACTGAATTACCAGTGAGAATACAGTCACAGGCTAGTTCTGTAGTCCTAAACAGCACGTCTCATCACTCTGCAAAACTCTGGTGACCTCGACAGAACTACTGCTGGTTTTGCCAGGAAAAGATCAGCATCAGATTGCTTTCAGAAACAGCTACAGATGATGCATTAAAGCTGTTCAAGAACTGTGCTTGAGTTTCTAAATGCAGGCAAAATCTGCATCAAAATGACTTCTCAGTAGAACATCCACCTGCTTGCAGCATGCAAGCACGAACGGCAGATTTCACCTCCCTGCAGACTCCAGTGAAATCTGCTCGTGGCATTAGCTCTGGCCTGCAAGAGCCCCTTGCTGCAGAAGGCATATTCCCAAGGAACACGTGGTGAAGTCTGAGCGACCCTTAAACACATGCCTGTGTGAAACCTGCCACTAAACACTTGCTGACCTACTGGGATTCCCCGAGCCCCCACCTGTTTTGGAGAACCATGAATTTGGCAATACTGATAGGATGAGGAAAATCGAAAGTTTGAGATTCTATGACTTCTCACCTAAAAATGGCTTAGTAAGGAAAGCAAACAAGCAAAACCAAACCACCTCATGTCTGGAAAGGGAGAGAGTTCGTAATACAGTGCAATAACCACTCAGTTTTTGGCATGACTTGGTGAAAGGAGAGACAACTGGATTGAGAGGCTGACCACGCACTTCTTTTGGGGGAAAAAAAGTTTCAATTCCTCTTAAATAAGAGAACTTTTCTGATGGAGCATTATTACCAATTCTGACAAAGCTGCCATTGTCAGCCAGGCACAAAAACGTTTTAAAAGGCGACTCAAATATTTTATACAACTCCAAATTATGTACTTCTCATCAATAGTTAGAGGAAGGGTTGGTAGGGACGAGTTGTTTCAAACTCCAGAAATCATCTGTTGATGGCATCAGCGCTCAGCCAAACTGCTGGTTCCTGAACAAAACTGTGTAAATTCCTACTGAACACCACCTCCTCAGCAGATCAGACTAGGAACAACACATTTTACATGAAAATAGATGTTTGCCAACATTTTAAGTTTACCAGCAAGTATATAAAGGAGGTGTTGAAGTTGTAGATAGATTATATATGTGTATATATATAAAAATAACCTGCCTAATTAGATATTTATGCAAATGACCATTTTCTAAGATAATACTAGAGGTAATTATATATCTAGCCACCAAGAGTCCACATTAATGTATGGTAGGTATACAGCAGATACTGATCTCACCTGCACTGCCATCAGTGAGGTTGCTCTGAATTAGTGTTGTGTGTGACTGGGCAGGAGCTGGCCACCTGCACACCACCACATCGCTTTCTCTGGAGGAAAGAAATGGGTGAGCCCTGTTTTGAATGTATTTTCTGCCACTGAATTTGAGTTTTAAATGTGGCTTTTTGATAAATACTAGAGGAGCTCCTCGATGGAACAACTTACGCACTGAGTGAAGGTGGTGGCAAGCTGGTACTGTGCTGTCTGTATTTCCAGTGACTCTCCCAAAGTCTGTAACAGAAAGGACCGAGCTGACTGACCCAGTGCAATCACACTGGGAGGGCTCTGGCCAGAGGGAAGGATATGGCTCATTCATCTCTGTGCTACCTGGCCGACAGAAAGCTTCCCGTTTTCCCCAACTTTATCTCAAGGGCTTTTGGCAGCCAATAGATTTAGTATCTACGTACTCCAGCTTTAGCTTATGCTGGCCATCAGCCCCGGGACCAGCAAAGGGGAGCACACAGCTGCTCCTTCCACCGTCCTTGGCTCTCTCCTTCCTGATCTGCATAGCTGGCAGTTGTGCTGGGCTCCAGCAGCTGTCAGGCAGCTCCTGGATCCCGGGACACAGGGGTGAGATGGGAGGAGAGGCACAACATTGTGTGCTGCCCCCAGCATGGTCCTGTTCTTCACATTACAAAATGTTCGTGGAGCACAGGAAGGCTGGCAGGCCCAGCCCAGCCTGCCTTCAGTCTTCCCACTCCTAACTGCACATACAACAAGTGCAGTTTTTATTTCACCCCACGGAGTGGGAAGTCAGACCCTTCTCTAACTCACTCTCCATAAACCAGCTCCGCCTTGGTGATGCTGCTGCCTGGAACAGCTGTGAGGGCTGTAAACCTGTTCTTTTACAGGAGCAGACCATTTCATTCTGTTAAGTGGTAGGGTTTTTCAGTCCTTGGGATTTTCTTTTTGCCTCTACGATATTCTACATGAGGAATTTTTCATGCCAAACTGACGAATCCAGGTGAGAGACTGCATTATTTATTTCACAGCTTCCCTCGGCTGTAGGGGGTCTCCATTCTAACAGTCGTCATGTCAGGAGAGGAGCACTATACCTGAATCACACCCTCTGTAGCACTGGTTTTTCTCGGGACACCTCAGTAAGGCTCTTGACTAACATCATTTTCTCATGGCAAATTAGCAAAGCTATTTTCTTATCTACTTATTCCTGAATCAAATCAGCGAGTTTTCCTCAATTAATCTCCCATTATTCTCTTGATTCTGTCATACACACTCACTACTAAACTTGCCCTCATATTATTGCGTCATGTTACACATGTACAGACGAAGAAAGGACACACTTTTAACTTTTTTTTTCTTTTTTTTTTCTTTTTTTTTTTTTAAACAGAAGTAGGGAGAGGGGGGCTGAATGTGCAGACAAGGCAGTATAATTCAACCATCCAAGCCCTACCAGAGCATGAAGATTTTATTTTTTAATATTGCAGAGTAAGTTCCCCAACAGTCAGTGTTTGTCCCTGAAGAAGGTTAAACCTTAAACACCTGCTTCAAAAAAACCCCAACAACAAAAAAGAACCAAAACAAAAACAAAACGAAAAAAAAAAAAAGAAAAAAAAGAAAAAAAATATCAAACTCTAAGCCTAAGGGCTTAAAAATTAGAGGCATAGCCTTTTTCTCTATTTTCTATATTTATATGAAAATAATTCATGCTTCATGCTAAATACATTATTTACCTTACAAGAACTTTGTCATCTTTGAATAAAAAACATTGTTTGCTTTTTGTGTTCCCCCCCTCCCAAAAGGAATCCATGCAATGTGGATCAGTTTTTTTCTGCTGGCTACGCTGGTTGAATCTGGAAATCTGCTGTTATTTTTGCACAGACGACTCCTGACTGACATTAACTGCACACTCGCTTCTGAGGGCAGTGTTGGAGCTGTTTTGTTGAACTTAATTTCACTGCTCACCAATATGCTGTCTTGTTTTGTGAATTACAGAATAATACTAATGGCAGGTTTTGTAGCTTTTTTCCCCCAGTTAGATCAAGTATTTGATCCACAGAAAAAGATTTGGATTTATTTCCTTCCTTAATATAGCTGTAATTTCTTAGACTTGATTGCTTTTCACTCAGGCAGTTTAGAAGACATAGCTTGTTTTTCCCTATCACTATTATTTTTTGCACGCAGTGCCGATTTTCAGGCTTATGGCTTTTTGAGTATTTAATTTAATATAGAAGACATAATTCAATGCTTAGCGATGCTATTGACAGTGCCCCTCCAATTCTTCTCATAGTTTCACTGAAACCCATTGCATACATTGTTTCACTTTCCCCAAACTAAGTTTACCAGTCTTCCCATTATGAGCCACGTATAGTACATGAAGCACTACAAGTGCATTACAGTATGCGCAGCTGCCACCAGTGGCTGTCCAAAGACTTCTATGGCACAGTATCTGAGTGCCTCTAGATAGTTCTTGGTTTGGTGTTGAGAAGTACGTGCCTCCTCTTTCCCCCAGATCTCTTTATTCACATTCACTTATAACCCAATTGTAAGGCCATTAAAAAAAATATCATAAGGGCCAGGCCTGAATGACTACTAAATTATGCACATCTCTTCTAGTGTAAAAGGGATTTCCAAGTGCCCAATTTTACTCCCATCACAATAATGTTGATGTCACTGCGTATTCAACCATGCATTTTTTTGACAAGCCGGAGAAAGCAATGGCAATTTTGGCTTTTTGTTGTTGTTAACTTTTTGTCTTCAGGTAATGAAAAGCTTTTGTAAATTAGCTGAGTGTCAGTATGAGTTCTATGGCTTCAATCTCCTTTAAAAGTAAAAATCTTAAGGGTCCAAAAAAAAAAAAAAAAACAAAAAACCACAAAACCAAAGGAAAGAAAGAAAAAAAACAAAACCAAAAACAAATAGAAAGAAAAAAAGGAAAAAATTGCTGATATTGCCACAAATCATTAGAATTCACCTGACGTGCTGAAACAAAACTTTGTAAGTTCAAACAAATCATTGATTTGTTCTAATTTTTTGTGGTTTCCTTTTGCTCTTTCTGCCCCTTTGCCGTCCGATTGGTGATGTTGTTCAAACAGGACCGAATTCCTGCTAAATGCAGGAGGGATCCTGCCGCTTCTTTCATCTCCTCATCGTCACTCTCAGGGGGCTTTTCCGTACGTCTCTTTTTAAGAGGCAGTGTGTCACTTGGTACTTTTTTCGCCTTCATTAAATGTTGCCTTTTCTTGTACTGGGATGCATATCCACTGTCAGCTAAAGAATCCTTGGTCTCCTTCCGATTTTGCTTTTTGTCCTCCTCTTCTGTTTCACTATGGCTCTCGTGGCTCTGGAAGCTAACTTCACTTCCTTCACTGCTGTCTTGGCTACCTTTAGTTGCAAATTCATACTGGTCATCAGCAGAGGAAGAGGAAACGGAGTCACTAGCAGGTGATGTGCTCCTGTGGTTGGAAGATTTGGCACTGCTGTAGTTGTGATCCTCCTTCGGGTCACCGCTAACAACTGGAGAGCCACACGACTGTTCGCTTTCTGTCCGCATCCGGCAGTTTGTTATCCCATTCCTGTAACAACAAATGGAAGCGGTCTTAAAAAACACATGGAAGTAATCCTGCTTCAGAGCAAAAGATACTGAGGTAAAACCAACTGACAAAGAATTATGACCATCAAAATAGTGTCCATGCAGGCCACTTTCAGAGCCTGACTTTTTACAGACTCCAGTTGCTTGAGGATTGGACTCTACACATGTAACAAGGCAAGAGAAAGGCAGCAACAGTACAAGAGGTAGGAGCAAGGAGGATGGCCACAATAAGCAATGACTAAACAGTCCTGCTCTGAGTTAAAAAAAAAAAGAAAAAAAGAAAAAAAGAAAAAAAAAAAACACCAAACCAAAAACATTGTTTTATCTACTAGTTATTAAACAAGCTCTGATGAGTTGCATCTTTTTCCCTATACCCTTTTCATGTAAAATTAAGCTACCAATAATGTGGGGAAGAGACACTACCTTTCTGGTGTACTGCTTTTGCCTCCTCTCAGAGACTTCCTCAGCTCTCCAGGGTAGCAAATGTTTCAGCTAGAATTAGCACGGCTCCCAGACAGGACTTTTCCTGACAGTGCACCCAAGTAGAGCACTCAGGTAGTAACCCAGTCATGTTTCTGACTGAGATCACTTTACTGATGATCTTAAAAACGATATAATATTAAGACACTAGCTGTCAACAAAATATTATGATGTGCTTAAAACAGACAGTAGAAAAAAATCTGTGTTTGCTCTAGAAGTTGTCGTTTTCCACTTGGGTTTTATGGCACTCAGCGCTGCGGGAACTACTGCAGCACAATATATTTTAAAACTAATAGGGTCCCCTTCTGCACTGAAAATATTAGAGCATTGCCACTGACTTCACAGTACAGAACTCAATGGCTGAAAGGCTGTTGCAGAAGGGACTGACCCTGTGCAGTGCTTAACTCCTACCAAAAAATGAGAAGAGGATGCTCATCACTGAGTAAAGGCATCCTCACTGCCCCCGACAGCTCACTAGCCTTGAACCCCTCATTCAATAAAAAGAAAAATACCAAAACCAAGAAAGATTGTTGCCTGTTAAACTATCACATGATAAACTGCTTCAAAACCTGGTCCTACCGCCTCCATGCTATCACCACGGTGCCTTCACACATTTACAGCTGTGTTGGATAAGAACCTTTTCTTAAATGCACGCTGAACACAGGTATTTCTTCGGAGGAATGGCACAGTGGCAAGCCCAGAGTATTACTGTGCCTCTACTTAAAACATGAGCAAGTGCTTTAGGGTTCAGGGGGTGGACCTCGGGTCTGGTTTCTTTACAGAAGAAACAGCAGAGTATTATCCATTTCAGAAAGGTAAGGCTGAAAGGTGGGAAATATAAGAATGGTAGGTAATCCACAGCTCCCAGTCAGCTCAGTGCTCTTGTCTGTGGAGCTTACTGAAATAAGAAAGAGGCTTTTGAGAAGCAGTGACAGGACAATGCTAAAAGGCAGTGCATTAATCAGTCACTCCAAATGTTCTTATTTACAGTATTTTCAAATAAATGTATATAATGCAAGGGCTGGTTATTAGCAAAGAAAGCCTCTTGCCAACCTCTTCTGCTCAATAAAATTATTTTCCCCTAGATTTTCAAGTAGCTTTATGATCCATAAATTATATACAGAACCCAGAAGGAATACACAAAGCTCCTTCAATTATTAATAACTAAATGCAATGTCATTCATGATTGTGCAGCAAGCCAGCTGCATTTACTCTGTGATGGTTTGCCACTGCAGGGGTTGTCATTAGAGGATGCCAAATGCTTAAAAGAAGAAATCATCCGTACTAAACTAGTTGTAAGGTGAATTTATAACCAGCTCCTTAAGATCAGTCATTACGAAAAAGCATGTGATGCATTTTAAGTGACAGATTCTTCATTTTTAGGGTAAATTTACATTTAAAGATGTTCAAAATTATCATAAATTAGCATAAAATTAAAGTGACTTGATTTTACTAGGCATCTAATAGTCAGAGCAATGCGGTTCAATAAAAATCACATGCCACTGATTTTCCATACAAAACCACCAATAAATTCCTGCTCCAAGGGAACAAACACAGGACAGAACAGGTAGAAACTCAAATGGGATTCCTACTGACTTGGTTATGAGTGAACGAGACTTCTGAAAGATGGGATTTAAATCAAGATGCCCATTTTCATGTGATTGAATCTAACCCTGTTTGTTCCCAGAGAGGATCAATAAAAGGAAACCAACAGTTCCATGAAGCAGAGAAACCATGTGCCAAAAGGCCTCTCTGGTTTGCCCCCTCTTGAGTCTTCAGTGTTTGCTTTTCCATAAAGGGGCTATAATTTGGATTCAAAAGCTCTGCCCAAGGGACTTACTCCAGATCCCAATCCTTTCAGAAAAGCACAAAAACAGAATGAAAAGGCCTGGGGATTACAGAAGCAATGTCCTGGGGGAAGGTGTAGTACTATGGGGTTAGGATCCCACAGAGAGTGACTGCAAAGAGGTATGATGGCAAAGAAAGACAGAAAGGTGAAAAAAAAAAAAAAACACCACAAATGTAATCACTTAAAAAATGGGAGGAAATAGGAAATGCCAATACACTTCAAAGGAAAGGGAACTATGGTGGAACTGGTCAGGAAATGGACAGCATTTACATCTCAGAAAATTCTTTGTTTTTCACTTACATTTTGAAAGATTTCCAACCAGTTCTGCTTGGGGAAATAAAAAAAAGGAAGAGAAAGCAGGTCAAGGAGAGAATTAGCAAAGGATATCCACAGAAATGAAAATGAGTTATACAGGGTTTTAGGATATACATCAGGTCAAAATTCATGTAGCCTGGAAGTAAATTAATCTGATAGGCAATAGCTCAAGCATAAGATATGAAGAATTAGTTGTAATTGATATTACTACATAAATAAGAGTTGAATAAAATAATATCTAAACCATTCATGTTGCACACATGCTTCGAGACGTTCTAAAGCTTTATATTGCTTTTACACAGTTACACACTCACTAACAAATTAATCTTGTGATCTACAAAGTTCAACATACAACATCAGTGGACAGAACTCCCCTGTGTTTCGGGGAATATATTTTGGCCAGCTAAATCTACTATTGCTCATAATTCTGGTTGTAATTCTAACTTTATCACTACAGTAATAGTGATAAACAATAGATTAACTATCTAGCAATAATAGATTTTTAAAACCGGCAACTGCTCTGATGCTTGGATTATCTTTAAATTACACAGGGGAAGATAAAGCATTTAAAGTTCTGTGCTTAGTATAACAGAGAGGGAAAAAATATTTAAATACCTTACTTCCCATTTTCTAGTTCAGCACTTCATTTCAAAATTCTCAGAAACTGACATTTTCAAATATTTTAAAGCAGTGGCTTCCTCTGTCAGGAAAGGCCATGGGACAGTCACTAGAGCTTTTCATCTTATACACATGGACTATTTTATTTGCTTGATGGACCTCAACCACAGTTATACAACCAAAAGTACCAAGCACAGCTTCTTTTAAAAATATTTCAATTTGGCTGTAGCAAAATTACACAACCCTCAAGCACTACAGGGATAAGTTTGGCCTTTGGAAAGCCTGACTCCATTCCCACTGTTAATTGATAAGAGTTCTGTTACTAATTTCATCGGGAGCCAGACAGAGCCCACAGGAGCTGGATCTCAAGTTAGCAATGAAGCAGTTTCCTTTGCCTTTTGAAGGGGTTTTCCTCAGGATTAGACAGGATATAAGTCTCCATCCTTCTGCCAAGGGCAGACATATCTTCCTTAAATTTCTCTACTGTCTTTAAAAGAAGATATGTAACCACGTTCTGTTTGCAAAATGGCAAGAAGTTTTGCTGGAAAATACTTACTGTATTCCACACCAGAGACAGGTACCTTCCCTTGATGAGCAAAACAAACCTATGTAGAGTTTAAGTACCAGCTTAACTACCTCCAGTCCTTCTGGATGACAAATATTGTATACACGTAGGTGACAGTTTTGGAAACAATCAGTTAAAAGATATGAAGAAAGCAATACAGTGTGGTACTGTAAGCGTGGTATACACATTTTGACAGGTTCCAGGTTTGCTAAAACTGTAAAGCACTCTTTTACTGTATAGGTAATGTAATTCCAGAGGAAAATTCAGGAAAGTGAGAAGTTTTAGACACAGGTAGTTGAACTGTTATTTAAAAATACTACACAGGAGCAGATAGGCTGATGAGCTAGCACATGGAAGATAATTGATGCTCACTTGCTGCATGATGAGATTCTGGTTATTGAGTCAAAAGTCAACAAGCTGGTTACACTACTGATAGAAGCTCTTAGAGAGATACTTTACAGCATAATCCTATGCAAAGGACCGCAACAAATATGAGTCATGAGCTGTTAGCAGAAAGAGCACTTTGTCAATATCAACAGCAAATCTGAAGTTCAGACAAATGCAGTGCTCTTCTTTTGCAGGAAAAATAATTGTCAGACAGTACTTTTGTCCTTTAGTTACTAAAAAAAAACCCTTCAGCTGCCAAGGATCCTACCTATTACAGGTGAAAAGGGGAATGCAATGCAACAAGGGTGACCTGGGGCTTGTTAAGCTGATCACACCAGTAATAAACAAGAACATGAAGACTATACAGGTAAGAATTTATGAAAGAAAGCATCTACCAGTTCTTTTACCTAAGCTAAAGTAAACATTAATAAATAAGGACAGTATGTAATTCTACTTACGCTTTAGCATCTATGCTGCACGTGTTACTTATGTTTGGTTTATTTAATCACTGCTTGAATGGCTGACTTGAGGAAGAAAAAAAAAATCAAAAATAAAGCCAGCAGGAGGAACAAAGTCACCATAATGGAAGCTAGGCTGAGCTAATTGCCCTATACATTTGAAGTTAAAATAATCATAACTAACAATCTTGCCTCATCAAATAAAGTTGGGCACAAAACCCATTCTTGTCACACACCAATGATGAGGAGCTACAGAGGAACTGCAGCATTAATGGTAAAAAAAGAACAGATATTTTAAAACCTAGTTATGCTGAAGGAGATAAGGCTTGTTAGTGTTGTATTTTTGTGTGTTGTGGGTTGTTTGTTTTTTTCCTTCTCCAAACTAAAGCAAGTGCAGTAGCTCTACCTGTGTGGATGCACTTGCTTTCCCTAGGAAGAGGGAACATATAGTCTTGGAAACTTAAACAGGAGTTTTTTTTTTCACTTAGGGAAATTCCCTGGGAAATTGTGCTTGCAATTGGAAGGTAACTGTGAAATTCCTTCAGAAGCTAGAAATATTCTGTGAGGAAAGAGAATTTAAAAACAAAAAAATCCCAATAATTTCCCACTAATTTTTATTTTTAACCTGTATTAATTTAAATAATTGAGTTTTCCTAACAAACACTAGTGAAAGCAATTTAACCTGTTACCTAGGCATAAGTGGCATATAAAAAAGTTTTGTCTAAGTTTTCAACTAGCCTGAAACATACGTTGGATTCATCCTGGTGAATTATTATCTAAAAAAAACCAAACAAATAGTTAAGCAAAGATGGTCAATACTATTCTCCAACCTGAATTTTCTGACTGTATCAACAAAGACAATGCCAAGTTCAGCCACAGCATCTTTACTAGGACTGTCCCAAAACCTAATGGTTTTACCTGCTCCTTAAGATTTCCCACCAAGGTAGCTGTGAACTCTGCTTGCCTCTTTCCTACCTGCATCTCACGTGAATTTGCTGGCTAGTGCTGTGGGATGGGGTTGTCTTTCGGCCTTCCCATCAGAACAGGCTGTTGAACAGACCATGAAGCCCTGTGCACCAGGATGAGCGACAAGCTGTCCATACAGTGCTGCAGCTCCAAAGGTAAAAAGAAATCCGTGGGAGCTAAAAGCATCTGCTTTCCTCAGCTATATAATTCAGTGGGAAAAGCATAATTAGGGCAGAACACAGCCAACAGGTTAGGAATTAAGAATTCAGACCCAACCTGGACACCCTGGGAGTCTATCTGAACAATGTTCAACAGCCTCTGTAGCACAGCGAACATTCAGGGCAGAGGAAAAGAAAAAAAGGCCTATTACAGAAATATTACCAAGGATATTTTGTAAAACATCTTTTGCAGGCTATCCTGGACCGAATAACAAGGCCTATGCCACACAGCTGGTGAGGTTCTCTGTGGAGAGAAACTCCACCAACTGCACCTCGGTGGGTCTGCCTGCTTCAGGCAGACACAGACATGAACCACTCGTGCACTGGGGAAAACCAAAGAACACTATAAACGTCATGGTGAGAGGCTTCCTGCTGACTGCTCTGAAATCATAGAGCAAAGAGCTCTTCCAAGCTCGTGCTCTTCCACAGGGTCGGTGTAACTGGTAACGCCTCACTAATTTGGAATTATATAGATAAAGCTTCTTGCATCTTGCCACACAATGCACACTGCAGATGCATTGGCCATTTTGATAGAGACTACACCTACTGAAGTGTCTACAGAAGTCCTCCTAAGTAAACATCTAAAGGGTATTTTCTGATTTTACACTGAAGAGCAAAAGCTCACCTTTGAAGCACAGCCAACTCCTTGTTGCACGGAAGGCACTGCTGGTTTTGCTGACTTTCACTGGATACCTTTTTAACTCAGTATTTTATTTTCTACATATTCAGACTATCACTGCATTTGCTTTTAGATTCACTAAGGGAACTGGATAGGGATATGGTCTGCCAAAAATATCTATGATGGATCTCATGTAAGAGACATGCTACACGCTGTGCAGCTTTGAAGCGTTATTTTCCCCTGCTGTCTTCGGGTGGGTCTTAGACTTGTCAGCCACAACATGGAAAGTATGGATGATAAACAAGCTAAAAGTGGTGGGAATAAAGTAAATAAAAAGCTACTGTCAAAACACATCCAATTATGCTCTGCTGTGGAGATTTAACACCAGAGGATGATTTCAAAGTAAAAAACAGTGTGGGATGCCTTTTCCATTTGTAGATTAGTTTGGAACGGAAGGTCTATTTGTGCAATTTAAGCCAAATGCACTACAACATAATGATGCTCTCCTCAATTGCTGTTCTTTCTTCGTGGAAATGGGTGGATTTGTTGTTTTTAAATACTTTTCAGTAGGTTTTTTAAATTCATCCTACTTAAATTCACTGTATTTTATTTTATATATAAAAGATAGCATAATTGCACATAATTACATAGGAACAACAACACATCAATACATCGTGCAGGAACAAGGTGTGCTAATACATTGTCACACTGTTGAAAAGAATAGCACAGTAAACCTTCCACCTAATGGGAGCTAACATAACAGAAATCACTGATTTCAACAACTTAGTTCTGTGTTGTGGCTTCCCTTCTGAATAACAGAATACCACCTAATTACAGCTGCAAGTCTAACCTAAGACCAACCTTTTTGTTACTTTGTTTTGACAATACGAGCAGTCTGTGAAACAGGATAACGTACTGCAAGTTATTTGCACAGTCTGCTTGATAACAAATCTTTCAGCTGGCTGCACAGACATTTATGTTTCACTTTGCTGCATTCTTCAGCATGTGACATGGACCTGAACTGTAAGTGCAAGCAGTGGGCAGTGTAACAGAACTAACATGCTAGACCTGCAGAGGGGAAATGAGAGGGTTCATCAGTACAGAGAAATACAGAAACTTTTATGTCTGCAGAGACTCAGCAGCAGCAGTATCAGAGTATGTCCTAGGGCACTAAAGGGAAAAAAGTAGCACCAAAAAAAAAAAAAGTTTATACAGTCCCCAAAATGTGAGGAACTCCAATGATGGTACAGAAAACAGCATCTCCTTCAGGGAGGGAGCTGGCAGACTCCATGTGCACCACACTACTTGCTTTAGTTACCTAACTGCCAGCAAGGAAAGAAAAAACACATGACCAGACAGCACACATAGATACAGACACTGTGCAACGAGTGTCTGAAAATGTTCTCAGGCATTTCTGTTTCACAGCCTATATGAAAATTAACAGGAAAGTGGTGGTCTGTGGTCTGGCCTGGTTTTTGAGAGAAACTAGTGGTTTGCCTGACAACCACGGAAGAGGCTGGGTACTAAATAACTAAACATTTCCCAAAGCACTGAATGCATTAGGTGAAAAAGGGGAAAATAAATGCTGTATCTGTGAATGGTCCAGGCAATCCTATACAGCAAGAGACTTCAAAAGCATGGACTGTGGTTTGCAGACAGGCTCTCACAAGCAAACAGTATTTCCCCAGTCTGGGGAACAGCAAGCCCAAAGACCATTAAGACATTGAGGAAATAAACACAAAATGAAATAAACCCCTTAGACAGCAAGGAAGGGCCAACAGAACACCAGCACCTTAGAGAAGAACCGGCAACTTCTACATTATGTACAGTAATAAAGAAAAACAGTAAGAGGTTTAATTTGATATGCAAGGATCCACTACCAAGGGAATGCTAGAGGCCCCCTAAGTTAAAAGAAAAACCACATCATTTTAGGCCTTTCACTTAGGACACCAGAGGAACTCTCCAATACCCATTTGAATAAAATCTTGTAAAGAAGCTGTCTGGCTCTTCCTGAGTATACAGGCTGAGGGACATAATTTCTGCAGATAACTGGAACAAGAGCCTGCACCACCCCTGGTGAAAGCTGGAAGGGGAAACTGACCTGAACATGCCTAAAAATGCCCCCTGCCAGCCTGACTGGAGCATCTCCCTCTGTGCAGGGATGACAGCTCTGTGTGAGCAGAACTCCTACTCGTACTGCAACAGAGGAAGGCTGCATGGACACTGTGATAAACTCCCTCTGCTGTACATGATAAGCAGAAGTTGTATGGATTTTCATGAGATGCCATGAAAGCTCAACAGGACAGGCCCCACTTAGCTCTGTGTATTTGAGGAGAGGAGCAAGCACGAATAAACAGGATCTCATTTTTACAACAACAGGTAACAGAAGTATTCAGTTTTGAGAAGCCAGAATGATGGTCTAAAAGGTACTGTGCATCCAGGCTGACCTTCCTAGAGAAATTCTGAATTTTGATATCCCCAGCAGGCACAATATAAAACTGCCTTCTGAACTTGCTCTACTGCAGAGAGCCCCCTAACTTCTCAAAGTGCATGTTTTTTTCCAAGAATTAGGAGAGGGGATATTGCAGGAGCCCTTAAATATGAGCAGACATCATGCAGACTAGCAATATATTCATAGCAAGCTATTTCTAATACTGCCTAAGGCTGAAGAAGAGAATAAAAAGAATTAGAAATATGTCTGCATTAACAAATTATAAATGCTTTTCTCTAAAACAGGGCAAGAAGCACATAAGCAAGGGAGGTGTAAAATCCCTTATTTCCTGAATTTACATTAGGAAGTAGCTGGCAAAGATCCTGTCCTACCTGCTGGAAAAAAAAATAACAAGAGTCCTCTGAAAATGCATAAAAATTAACATAAAAGTTATATACAGTCTCACAGCAGCATAGCAGTTTGGGGATGTCTACATAGAAGGAAGCTTCTGAGTGGCCTGGAAGGAAGAGCAGACCTATCTCCATCCTAAGTCAACCCTGCTTACAAAACAGTCTCCTCTGCTTAAGCAATAGCCCTGAGCTGGAAATGCAGATAAGCTCAAGAGAGAATATTCAGACCACTATGTCCTCCATTTAGCTTGGACACTTCATAAATATAAATACATATATATATAGAGAGAATTAATGATCCAATAGTCCCAGAGCAGTGCAATCCCCACTGGAGCAGAATGCAAGTCCTGGCCAAAGCCAGCGGCAAAGCTAGTGAAGGGGGTTGACCTCCACTGCTAGCAAGGCCAGACTGTGGAAAAGCGAGACGGAAACAAACTGCAGACTTCTGGAGGATGACCCTCGGGGCTGCGTCCCTACAGCGCAGCAAATGTTAAAAACATTTGAAACAGCTGCCACCAAAAACCTGGATTTTATTCCAATTAGTGTCTTCCCCTCTATGCATTTTTAAGCATCAAGATTACACGAATGTCATAGGTTCTCTCTCTCTCTCAATTTATTGCATGTAAAAACTATCCAAAGAGCTAGACACTAATTCTAAAAAGGGAGAAAAACTAAAGTGCAAATGGGAAAAAATCCCAAGCAAATAATGATGGAGTAAGTAGCTATCAAGCTACTTTATTTCACTGCTCTGCAGCCACTTGCTGAGATCAGAGGCTGCAACTGGAGTAGCCCAGCAAAGCAGGGGCAGCGCTGATTATGAAACCCCACCCAGAACACCCAACTGCTTGAGCTGAAATGGCTTTTACCTATTCTGAGGGCTGTGAAAGAGAAGAGCACTGACAGCACACTTGACCAAATTTATCTCTGTTGTGACTGACTGCAAATGGAGCTCCACCGAAGGCAAATTGTTCTTGCAATGAGAAACCATCACGGCTTTAAGTAAAGCAAAGCACTGATGCACAGTTCTTATTACCATCACTAGATGTCCCTTACTGCCCTGTTTTCTGAAAAAAGTTGAGGATCTTCAGACAACATTTTACCCTTGAATGTTGCAGTATAACCTTGAAATAGAATCTGTAATGAAAGAAACCACCTCACAAAGACCTACATTAATAACAAAATGACAGCTATATGTTTAGATATCTTTCAGAAATTGCTTTAATATTACTGATATGCTTCTCTCTCATATTTAATCCTTGGAAAAGGTTCAGGAAATTGTCTTTAAAAAAGTGGCAGAGGCAGGGGGAGCAGGAAAACACATCTGCACTTAGAAAAACAGGTCACCCAAGGAGCTTCTCACCATAAACTGTTTGCAATTTGCTAGTGAAAACAAAACTATGCTTTTTATAAGCCACTATGCAACAGACAGATATGCTATGACTATCCTGCAAAGAATGATAAACCACACATTTTAGATGGCAAAGGTTTTTTTCATTTATAATCTCCAAAGCATTAGCAAGCAGTAAAGTTTCTATTGATGTGAGCTTACATATACTTCTACATTCTTTACAAAATACTAATTTATTTCACAAGGATATCACAATGAATGACTCTTACCTTACTGCAACAGCCATGCTTCCTATAGGGTTGATTGGCAATGGCCTGGCTCCAGGAAATATTCCTCTACTCAGAACTCGAGCTCCATTTTGTATCACTCCTGGAGGAACTAAGAAGAAAAAAAAAAAAAAAAAAAAAGAACATTTTTCCTTTTAAAGGAAATGCCAGAAAAGCATGTGTGCAAAATGTGGAAGTTAAGCTTTTCAAATAATTGAGAAAACATCAGAGAAGTAATACACCTCATGTAGTACTCTGCTTACCTTTTAGCTTCTCAGTCTCAACTCTCATGAATGCCATCCTATTTTCAATGCTATTTTCATGGCAACAAGTTTAGCAGCAACCAGTGGTAACATGGCTTGTAGAAGCCACTGCCTGACCTAGCTGCTGCTGACCATTCCTTGTACAACTGAATCACTGGATTTATAATCACAGTTCTGCTGGGAAGGTATGTGCTTGGAGTCAAAACCAGCTATGAGCATGGATGCAACTGTTTCATCTACAATAAGAAAGAATGACCCCTCACAGACAAACAGAATAAAAACAATTTACTCGCAAGGACATAAGTCACAGCTTGTTATCATCCTGGCTCACTTTCTGAGCAACAATCTCTTGGCCTCTGTCTCCTGCAAAATAAAATATTAACTACAAATGCGGATTTACAAGGCAAAGAGAAGAGGCTGAAAAGGCATTAGCTCCATACCACTTCTCAGCTCCTCTCTTCTGCACCCAACGACCTGTGTCACCCCACCTGACAGCAGCAAAATGCCCCCAGAACCCGGAGAGAGGCTTCATGGGGACTTTTACCTTGGCTGCATATCAAAAACTGCAGCTCTGCCCAATAAGATTTTAACCAAGGACTGAGTGCTTTGTTTGCATCCAGGCACTTTTCTGTGTCCTCAGCATTTTCTTCCTCCACCCTGGGCTGCAGGACTACTGAACACAGCACTCACCTGTGATTTAGGCACAATACCCTTGGTTTGCACTGCTGTTATGTCCCTGCAGGCTGCAGTGACAACCTCCAACAGCCTCCACCTGAACTTGCTTCTTTAATGTCCACAGATAGACAGTTTGCTCATTTTTTCTTTACCCTCATAATAAGTCAACATATCTACCATACCCTCCCCTGGTGGGGAGCATCCAAAAAGACAGTGGTTACCATCACTCTGTATGTCATTTTTAAACATCCAGGTATTATAAAAATACATATGAGATAAAAACAAACCGCATCACCTCACATACAGCTACAGAATTTTACTTTTAAAGGTTGTACTTAAGCAAATTACAGAGACTGAGAAACTCATTCAGCCTAAGAACCAAAGCATACCCAGCTTCAAATGCTGACCCCTAAAACTGTTAGTGTATTCCTAGGCAGAGAAATACAGGCTTAGAAGTACATTATTTTTAAGCTGCTGAGGTACATTGCTATCAACACCAAGCCAGATCCAAGCTCCCCTTCCTGCCATCCTGATGCTCACCTTGCTTCACTCCTGACCACAAAGATTAGTTCTGGGAAAATAATCTTCTTTCTGCTGCTGGTGAGAGCACATCACCCCTAATCAAATCCTGCCACTGCCTGATACCCACCCTTGCATTTGAGCACCTCTTAAGAACAGGTCATTTATATTTAGGTGCTTAAGTACAGCCTAAAATGGCTAAAATTACAGAATCTACTTTATAACAACTAGGGTCAGCTTTCAATGACCAAAATAATTTAAAAATTGCTTTTTACTATTTATACTTCACTGCTGTGTGCATTTTCTTCCAGCACTAGATTATGAGAAATCGATTGTGGCCATTTCACTCAGGGGACACTACAAGACTTTCAGTGCTCCAATGTTTGGGTTCGTAGGTAGTACAGAGGAATGCTAAAAAATTGCTAAAAAATTCAGACTTTGGAGTTTTTATTATATTTGTTTCAACACCATGGCCTTAAGAAGGCCAAAATAACACTGTCATAAAAGCAAAGCACTCTGCTCAAGGATATAGCTAACCAAATGCACAGATAACAGGCAAACTCAAAGCTACAGACAGATAAACCTGCTAAATATCGAAAGATCAATAAAAAGACATCATTTCCAATGGCATGGTTTTTCCATCAGGCTTACAAGAGGGATAGATATCATTTTTCACTATGTAGTACAGTTTCTCTGTATTTACAAAGCTCCCTTAGAAGAAATGAACCAAGAAATTTGACCTAGAGAGATATGGTAATTTAATCTTTACTCAGATACAAACCATAGAGTTTTATACTGAAATAAAACATTTATGCATAAACACACACAGTCACTTGTCAATTAGTTATGTGTGTTGCTTAAATAAATACACATATCCAACTTCAAAGTAAACACGCTGACAATTCTACTCTAAAAAAAGAGCAACAGGCTCCTTGATGCCCAAAGTCTTCTCTCCATAGTTACCCAATTACCCTGGTCTATTGGCAAAGTTAGCTGATGCTTATCTTACCCTGGCTTCTCTCCTGCTCTCTCTTTCTGCCTGACAACTCTGTTGCTTCTTTAAAAAAAAGCCTGCTCACTCTTCCGAATCAATTCTCCCAAAATCTTGGCTCATTTCCTTCCATCTTGACTTTCTCTCAGTTTCATTCTTCTGCACTGCTATGTATATAAAATACACCGTAACGTTTCATAGCTTGGACTTTCTATATATCAACATCCCCACTCCAACCATTCCTCCATCTTCCACCACCCTTTGCTCTTTGCAGGCTTTTAAGTCATGATGCCCTACTCAGAAGCATTCTCTTCCAAAGCTTAATGTTTAGAAACATCCTCACCCCAACACACAATCTCTGCCCTTCAGGAATGTACAGATCTTACAGAGAAGAAGGAAGAGAAGAAGGAAGAGAAGAAGGAAGAGAAGAAGGAAGAGAAGAAGGAAGAGAAGAAGGAAGAGAAGAAGGAAGAGAAGAAGGAAGAGACGAGACGAGACGTAGAAGTTTGCTATCCTATGAAATTAACCCCAAAGAGACACCTTGACTGCCCAGTACCTGTATTCCCACCTATGAAATTCACTTCAATTGTGCCTGGTCTGTTCAGCGTGCCACCACTCATTCAAAGACTTCAATTAGTACCAAAAGAAGCCTTCATTTTTCTCTGAAGTACACCACAGCTCTGTATATTGAAATCAACACTCAGAATCCAGTAACCATTTCAGCTTGCAACAGCAGTGGTTTTGGAACTCATTTCTCTTTTTGTTTGCCAACGCAGCAGTACCACTACATGGGTAGTTAAGCCATGCAGACAGAAATACAGGAAGGTTGTAGACAAGGGATCAGCTGAAGGAGGACACTGGACTTGGCAGTGTATCCTTTCTGTAAACATCTGGAACCAGCAAGAGAAAAACACAGCTTACTGGTAAATGAGCTCCTGTAGCATCATAACCTCACATGAAAAGCAGTGGTGATCAAAATAACTCAGTGGTAAACGTTATTAATTTCTACATCATGCACACAGCCGGTGTGCCACTGTAAGCCTGACACCTATTCATCACGCATCTCTACTTATAAACTAGCATCTCAAGCAGCATCGATACCCATCCCTCCCCAGATGACAGTAACTGATTTATATTACAATTTTTTTTATCTATAAACTGCTAATGTGCATGTTATTCAGGGTACCTAGATCCTATCCCTGCCTTTGTGCAGGCTGTATGAAGGTGGTTACTGATTATCCAAAGAACTGTTTTCCAGCGTTGGTATGTTTGAAGGTTTGTGGATTATTTACTGGAAAAGATGCGGTACTTTTATTCCAAAGATACAGTTGTGCCTTTCCAGCTTTAATTAAGTTTTGAAGCCGTACTTTGAGGTTAGGCGTTTATACTTTACATTGAAGATTCAAGGTGTGGAGGTAAAATAATTTAACCCGAACCATATCAAAAATCAGTGCCAGTCTGGGCTAACACCTTACAGCCCTGACTCTTTTCTAAGGCTTCTTTAACCAGTAGCACAGGCAGGTTACACGGTTCCTCATTCCTAGGCAGAAGTGTGAAATGCAATTTACACCTTTTCTGTGCAAGTGCCTAGAGACATTTATGTCTGAGAAACTCAGCTCTGGAGTACAATGCAAAAAGATCAGTGCACCTCTTTGATAAAGGTTTCCTCTTTCATAAAATGTTCTTAGTGAAACTTGAAGAGTCTGAAACAACAAAATCATTACTCACCTTTCAGCTTCTATCATTGCTATGTTTTGAAAGAGGCAATGGATCTCATTTCTCTCTCAGAAAGCTTAAAACCCAAGCAATACTTCAACTGCAGTAAACAGAGGTAAAAAAAATCTAGAGAGATCTGCCTTTAATCTTTTGCATTAAGAAGGAAATGATTTGGGGATCTTACACTGCTCTGGTGAAATTCCACAACTGGAATAGGATTTGATGGAATTTCAAGCCTCTAGTGATTAACTGTGGAGAGAAGCAATACACGTAACATCAAAAAATCAAAACTACATCTCTGAAATTCTCCAAGGGGGAGAATAATCCATCTTTTATACTCTATAGCGAGCCTTTACATTACAGTTTAACAGACAATAAAGTGAATGCCATGTTGTAGAACATACCATAACCTGAATCCATCAAAGCATTGTGTTCAGATAACGTTAGAAAGATCCAAGAGAAGTCTACAAAGATCCAGTGCTGCTCTGCAACCTGCACGCAGCAGCTGGAGGTGAAAGATAACTAGAAGGCCATATGGCCATCCTACGTCTAATGCAGGACCTGCTTGAATTCAGAGCATATTCTTGAGCAGAGTATCCCAAACTATGGGGCTTCTTTCATCACAGCCCTTGGAACATGGCATCCATAACCTCTTCCTCTCAAGTGTGCGTGTGGTGGTGAAGCAAACTTCACCTAACCAGCTGAGCTAACAACCTTGTCCAAGATTTTTTGTAAATCAAGGAAATTAAAAAGAAAAGATGTAACAAACAAGTAGCTTATGTCATCTGGGAAAGAAGCATACTCTATTAAACTGTCTAGCTCAAGGTAACCATGATTTAGACCAGTGAGGAAGAATGAATATTTACTGAAAATGAACTTCTCAAAAGTGAAATATTAAGAGCACAAAGGTATCCTGTGGGGACAGACTGGTTCTCTGCCTCTCTGTCACCATGTGGCACATGCATTTATGCCAGGACTCTCTTCTGTGACCCATCACGTGTAGCACAGAACAAATCACTGTAGGCAAGAGAAAATTGAGTTTCTGCTAATATCTGTCAGCTTTAGCTTCTTTCCGCCAATTCCTCTTCTAGGACAGTGTTTAGCAGAATACTTTATCTCAGGCTACAAGGACTGAAAATAGGAAATTGCTGATGATGTGTAATTGATGGGACAGAAGAAGTTGCCAAAAGCAAATGTTTTCTGCCAAATGTGTAACTTTATTCACTTCAACTCTCTTATCTCAGCCATAAATTTGATACCATCTGCCCAACTTCTTCAGTTTTACTGTTCAAGAGTAATTTCACAATTCTTAAATTCCAGAGTCTGCAGTCCTAACGAGCTGCAAATCAAGAATGCATCCGACAAGCTATTTACCCTAAGCAAAAATTTGAGAGGGGAGGGAAAAGTATATCCCGATAATCCCATCCCACTCATACCTTCAGTATGGACATTTTATAAAAACAATGTAATCTTCAGAGTTATTTTTCTGCATTAAGTAAAAAAAATAGCGCTGCTTATTTTGGAGAACCCTGTAGTGAAATATCTTGTGTTCAGAAACAGGACAAAAATTAACAACCCCCAAACCCACACTTCCCCCAAACAAACAAACCAAACCATACTGCTAAATCAGAATACAAGGATCAGGGAGAAAGTATTTCAGAACAGAAAGTTTTCTCTCCAATTTCGTTTTTTCACTTTAATGACATAATACTGAAAAACTGAAGTTAAAAAAAAATCCACTTAAATAAAAGTTGAGGATGCCATTCTCCGCAAGTCGCCAACAAATGGAATGGAAAGTTTCAACCCAATGAAAATGTTTTTCCAATTTTCACTTTGCTACAGAATTGTCAGCAAAAATAGCTTTATGAAACATTTCACTGTCAATGATTTGTCATTTTCTGATATAAAAAGTTAGGCTGGAAGCCGCCTCATCAGCTATAGTAAATAATTTGTGCACAAGCAGTACAAACAGAACACTGCACTTAACAAATTTCACTTAGAATAAAAATACACCAGGAAGGCAGCATTTTCTATTTGGTCTGTTTTTAAGGCAATTTTATATCAGCTTTTTGCCTTCGTTTCTCTAAATGTACCTCTGATGTATACAATCCACCTGCATTCACTTAAAATGTAAATTTCATTGGGGTAGTTTTAGAAGCACAGAAGTAATAGATCTCTTTCAGGAATTTCTTCTTATCCCATCAAATTTAAAATATACTAAAGGTATGTATCCTGCATTATATATAACTTGATGAAAGAAAGACTTCCGAAACAGAGAGATGCTGATCGCACCCTTGGAGAGCCTGCTCTTTAAGAAGCACCCAGAAAAACTCCATTCTCCTATCTTCCCAAACATCCTTGCCACAGTGCACCTATAAGGAACCATCCCCAAAAACAGCACTGTAAAGTATCCTGAAGGCCACCACTTCACAGCTCATCTGGAGGAGTAGTAACAAAAACAGGAGATAAATTCTGGGAGCTGAGGAGCCTCTCCTGGAATTTCCTGGTTTCCACCCAAATCCCTTCTGCAAGCATTGTTTACAGCCAATGGTAGTCTTAAACTTCAGCTTGAGCAACATACACATGGTGGTGTGCAATTCCCAAATTATATAGCAACGGGCACAGGCCTGTGAAGCTATGTTTAAGATCGCTGAGTCAGGAGCTTCTCACATTAAATAAGGTTTCCAGCACACTGCTTTGACCACAGCACGTTTCACCAGCATTTGCATCAACAACAGGCTATACGAGCTCCCTTCACACTGGTTTTTGCAAATAGTTTCAAGTTCACTATGATCTCACTAAACAGAAAGGTATTGCTACTTAAAATGCCAACAGTGACTTGAACCTCTGGAAGTCCAAACACTGCAGAAGCACTAAATGCAGTCTCCATTTTGTTCATGGCAAAACAATGGCTAAATGACATACCCAGGACAGTACCGCTCTGGAGTCAGGAATGCTCTGCTGGTGTAAGTGCCAGCTAGCAACATTCACATTATCACTGGTAAGAAGCGAAGTACTGAAAATCTTAGCAATCGTACAAAATAACTCATGGGCTTGACTGAGTGAGTAGCCATGACCTCAAAGCAGAGCTTTGCCACGTATTTGGCACCTTTTCCTTTGTCCTCTCTGTGAGCTAGGTTCCACCAGAGCAAACAAGCCCAGCCACTGGACACGACCTGCCCGTGATGGCCCAGCCAACATGCAGTCCCCTACAGGTAAAAATGCAGCATTCAATGAAAGTCATGTATTTTGGTATGAATATTCATGTACTGCTACTATTGAAATCTGAAGTATTCACAAGCTGTGATAGTTCTGACTACAGAAAGCAGGTGTTCCAGGTTGTGTGTTTTGTTTTGTTTTTTACATAATCAAACAATACAAAACTTGATGAAATGCAAGGACTTCAACAAACTCAAATAAATAAACCGTTAAAACTATGTTTCTGCCTGCCCTTAGCATATCACAGTATTTTAATGCTTCATTCTCGGTGCCGGTTGGATGGTGTGTTTCAACAGAGTCCTGCACAGACCTAGCAACTCCTTAACTTCTGCCTTTAGTTACACTCTCAAAATATTTAGTCTGTGAAAATAGTGCAAAGTGTTAATATTTGGAAATTGTTTAGAAATTTCTGATGTCAACAACCCAACTGTAATTGCACTATTTCCAACCTTTAGTGACAAAATGAACAATCAATTTCGTAAGTCTATAAAGTAACCCCCGCGCCCCCCCAATGTCCAAATCATGATATTTTACTCTTTTATTTTGTGATTTTTTGCATGAAAATTAAACCACGGTGTCATTGGAGCAAATGGAAAGCAATGCTTGTGCTAGATCAGACACCATTTCATGATTTCATATAAAAGCAAAGGCTGATTTTTAAATTCATGTGCGGCTGTCAGCAGCGTTGAAGATGTTGGTATGGAATTTTAAATGGCCATTTAGAAATGTAAAGCTAATTAATCAGTCTATGACAAGGAAGGACTCGTTTACTCTAGATTTGCTGATGCCACTGAGATGGGATTCCTTTCTGACAGACAATATTAAAAACAAAACAAAACAAATTTTAGTAGGACTTTGAATGATGGCTGTAGCTAACTTTTATCCTGAAGATGCTTTTAGCATCCACATTGCCCAGACAAGCACAGATTTTCACCCTGATGGAAAGGCAGCTGTTAGTTCAACAAGATGCCTTCAAAGTAAAAAGCCAGCATGTGCAACCATCCACACAGGCATGAGTTTGGACTGTGCCATAACCTCCTTTGGATATATCCATGGTTCACAGTGACGTTTACATATTTTCAGGACATTTTGCAACCCTGATGGTTTGAGCGCATGCTTGATACCACAGTGTGATACGACGAACAGAATCCTAAATCTTCAAGGCGCCAAAGAATATCAGCATGCTTACTGCACTGGTAATTTACAGGTTGATTTACAGAGCACTGCAGTCACTAGCAGAGCACAGAATGAATTGTGAGCTTCCATACGATGCTCAGGATTGCTGTGAAACTTTTATAGCCCATTTGCCTTTTATTTGAAAATGAATTTAAAATGCAATTTTTCATGCAATTGTTTCTTAATGTGCACTAGTAATTAATTTGCTTTAAGTTGTCTAAGATTTTCCTAACGTGGTAGATAAGCTAGACTCTACTGCAATTTGTACAATATGCTGATTTATTTCCTCAAGGGTCCATTCTCACACACACACAAATATTTCTCCTTCATAATTTAGAGGACCTCTGAGGTTATAATCAACACTCCTGCCTTTTCTCCTGGCTCCAGTCAATCCTACCCAGCATTTGGAAGGATTCATGAACTGAGTAGACTCAGCACGTCATTGTAAAGGCACAGAAGAAGACATCGTTACTACTTGCTGGCATCGAGGAGGGAGCAACACGAGTGAAGGAGCCACCTTCCTGCTCTCATCTCCCTCTCACTTCTGAGGCCCTGACACAACAGCCCATGGGGAAGGTGACATGGAGGAGAGACATGCCAAACTCGCAAAAGGTTACAATTTCCTTCCTCAGAATGACCTCTTCAAACTGAAATGGCAATGAGCCATTTTCCAATCCACACTCTAAGATCTCTATGACATGAAAGTGTCCACATCACTTTCATGCAAACAGCTACAGCGCTGGGAAACATGTACATGACACAAAAATCTGCCATGTGTGTTTAGTATGTGCAGCATACTATGCATTTCCTCCCTTTCCTCCCTTCCATGGCTCCTCCAGAAGTCTGGATTATTGTGATTTCTCCCCATGCTTTTCTGTCCACATACCACTACATTTCTTCTTTGGTCTCTCACACACAACCTGTCTTGCACTCTTATTCTATGCCACTCTCTTCCTCTTTTTTTTTTCCCCCCCCACAACTCTGACATACTGAAATTTCTGATCCTCTAAAGACTTCTCATTTCATTCTTCCCCCAACCCCACCAATAACTTCCTCTCCCTGATAAAATCCTTCCTTTTTCCTACCCATACATAGCTGGAATTGCTCACTTTTACTGCCCACAGCTCCTGAAGGCTGTGTAGGAAATGAGGGCAAGGACCAGCCTCTCTAGTATGGACTGTTTCTTGGTACATCACGCTCTCCCCCCACAGGAGCTTCTCAACAGATATTTCTCTGGCAGGGTCACAAAGCAGGCTGACAATAGCTTTCCTCGGTTGCACAGGAGATGCTTTGATGGTAATTGACTCTTCCCCAGGCAGAGTATCAAAGCGCGAATCAAGGCTTCCCCTGGAATTTGGATTTGGTTGCCTGAGCTAGAACAATAGCGGTGAGGCTAGACAGGCTTCATAATGGCTTCTTCTTTAACTTCTGCCTTGATTTTTTAGAGCCGCCTGTCACTTGGCATTACTGCCGTGCTTGCTGACCAGTGATATGTTTGTTTTCTTGCACTCCCTGCTTTTGTGCAGCTGTATTCCTCCATGGATTCCTCTAATACCTCTGCTGTAAGCTCTCTGGGGCAGGATGATTCTCCCACCATGTGTGCAGCCCAGTACAGTGGGGGCCGGAGCCTCTTCAGAGCTCTGCTAATACATGGCATCAAACCCTCAGGCCTGGTCACAGAACAAGAAGGGTTGTATTGGCAGGAAATCAGACTTTTCCTTACTCCCTGTTGCCTGCCTACTGCCTTGAATCAGACAGTGCAAAAAAGGGAAGTGGGCAGGATGCGTGCAAGGAAGGAGTTGAAACGGTGCCCAAGTGAATGGAAAGTATCCAGATGGCTGCGGTAACTCACACGATGGGAGTCAAATCAAAACAAAATGAAAACAAAACCATATGCCGCGTACCCTCCGCTCTCTTGCTCTCTTTCTCTCCCTGCCTTTCTCCTGGCTGTTGCCCCAGGTCTTTCCATCAGTATGGATAATAGTACGTTACTCAATTACGTGTATGTCATGAATAACAATAACCCCTCTTTTACATTAGAGATTATGGATTACTATTATTCATGTAACAATGACTGTAACATGAACCACAAAATTATACTCATGTAAGGGTCAAGGAAGTGTAAGGGTCTAAAAGGGAAGTTGTATTTCTTCATTAAATCCTTCTTTTTATCTGGTATGCTGTATACTTACAAAAGAGAATATTAACTTTACATGTCTATGTTGCTATATGCTATAGAAATATCTACTCACAACCTGCTTGTATCTCAGGGGGAGTATTCAAAAGCATCATGGCAGTGGCAGCATCAATGTCAGGATCTGGAAAATCAACCAATAAATACATTATTTACAACTGGGCTAATCTTTTTGCCCCCGTTGCTAAACTATAGGTTCAATTGAATCTCTGCAGTGAAAAGGTGTAAGAGTTCATTACTCAGATGGCTCTTTGATCCCACATTGTATTCACCCCCAAACTTGCATGTGATCCCAATACTGCTGCTGAGCTGAGCGCAGTGATGAATGTCACCACACCGTCCTCGTGTGTGCACGGTAGCACATTAGCCTCTGTTAGCCTCACGAATTCGCTATTTAATTTTGTGACAAGTATTTAGATTTCATTACACAGGATCTGTGAAAGCAGGTGCAACATCACAATTTGGTATCAGCACAACGGGACAAACCAAGAGAAGAGAGGGAAAGCATAAGGACACACCTTCACCTGAGCAAGTACAGAAGACGACGCTTGGTCTTTTTCATTTGTCAGTAAGGATTTCAGTCATGTCTGAGAAAGTGTTGGGAGCAAAACTGCTATGATTTAGAGAGAAGAGAAAAAAAAAAGAAGCTAGCATTTCATTGAAGCACCAACTTACTTGCATCCTTATCCATTGTCACTTTAATATAAGCAAAAATCATCAGCCGGCTGCTGTTACTCTTAAATTGGTTTCT
This sequence comes from Netta rufina, assembly GCF_964035555.1. Taxonomy (NCBI): domain Eukaryota; kingdom Metazoa; phylum Chordata; class Aves; order Anseriformes; family Anatidae; genus Netta; species Netta rufina. The sequence goes on from NC_140128.1 coordinate 47,528,389, forward strand.
GAATCCATCACCAACAGTCAGTTGACAGATGGTAAGTTATAGAGACAGAACAAAATATGATCCTTTTATAACTATATTCACTTGCTTCACACACAGCAGCACGGCTGCCATGGAAATGTGGGTAGCTATGACAACAGTAAACAACCCAAGAACGGCCACTGAATAAGCTGAAAAGAACATCTGCCCCAGCCAAGCGTCCCAGCTGCCCTGGGGCGCAACTCGCTAATCGTGCCGTGTGACAGAGAAAGCCGCCTATGCCGTGTCCGAATAAATGAAGTGTGCAATTGAAGCAGACATAAAAACGCACACCCTTGCCGACTGCTGCCTCCGTGCTGCTAAACTGAATGACTAATGAGTACGGGTTTCTTGTTTTTATTTTATTTTTATTTTTTATTTTTGCAGCTTGTTAGTATTTATGCTAAATTGCATACCAAAAAATTCAATTTACTGGTAATAGCTTCATGGCTCTTTCTTTTGGCTATTATGTCAGAAAACTACTTTTCACTGTTAAAAAAAATAAATATTTTGTACATCTATATATTTCATATCTGTTTCCAGGAGAGTAATGTGATGTGAAGTAAAAATCCTGCAAGTTATTAACAATGCAAATGGTGTAGAGAGCATCTCACCCATTAAGAATATATATTTTTTTTACTAGTTTAAGCATGTACTATTTTGCTGTGATAACACAGCTGGAAATACAATCCTAATATGGCTACTCTATTATTTAATTGCTAAAACAGTAAACAGCAACACTGTAGTAAGTGGAAAACTAAAGTCGGAGTAGCAGCAGACTACCAGAATAAAAGGTGCAAACATACTGAGGAGCAGATGCCTGTCTGTGTCCTGGACAGATGAGCATATTCTTTTCCAAAAGTCACCAGCAGACTCCTCAAAAAAGCAGCTGTACCAACTTATGTTAGTTTTCAACTCTGAAGGTACATCAAAAGCAATATTCCTGCTGCAAGCATCTGTGCTGCAAGTGCCACCCCCGAACAGTTTAAGCCCTGAATGCGTGCCATTTTGCAGCACTGGGTCCAGACACCACACAGACCACACAGCAGAAGAGGTTCCCTTTAGTCAAACTGAAGAGGGATAATCTGCCTAAATTCAAAATAAAAAGGGGAAAAAAGCAAAGAAGCCCAAGACAGTAAAGCCAAACCACTAAACCAGAATTCCTCCATCTCTTTCACAACATAAAGGACTGCTAGAAGTTGAATTTACTGTCCTAACTTGTACAGCCAACTTCAGCATTTGTTTATAGACTGTTCCTGGATTTTATTTTCTTGTTTTACTTTAAATAAGTCCCACTACTTGCTAACTGTGTAGCATAAAGTTAATTTTGCTGCTGAAAGAATAAAAGGGCACAGCAGAGAAAAAAAAAAAAAAAGACAAAACAAAAAAACAAACACATTTCCTATTGACTTTGGGTTTTGTTTGTGCAACAAGCTTCTGTGTTTTCAGATAAAATTGATGCAACCAGTCTATCTTGAAATGTGTATTCTTAGCCTTCAGACCAGTAACGGCACCACCATGTTTCTGTAATGACTTCATGACTCTAATACGAGTTGTTTACAACACACTATTGAATCCACGGCAGCTGCTTTCCAAAGCACACCCGTGATTCAAGCCCATCCGCACGTGCTGTGGTGCCTGGCATGTTTATATTGGTATGCTCCGGAGGACACCAGGCAGCTCCGTGAAGCCCCAGCAGAGACAGGCACCTGTGGTGGTGTCAGTAGGACCGAGGACAAGGTGCTTTGGGTCATCCTCCTGCAGACGGAGGAGAAAGGAGGGCCTGGCTGCACAGGAGGAGGCCTCAGCCAGGCCGGAGAACGAATGCATCAGACTTGCTCAGGGAAGAAACCTGGGCAGTAGGTAAGGCTGAAGACAAGGGCCAAGGACGAAGAGAGGGGCTGAGGTCAGGCACAGCTCTCAGCAGCCACAGACCATACCAAGAGGTGCAGCAGCAAAGCCTGAGGGCAAACTGAAGGGCCGGATCATTCTCACACAGCGGTTCCGCTCACAGTCTGGAGGTGCCCTTCTGAGAAGGATGCCAAGAAGACCAGTGAAGATGCAGTCATGAGGAGCAGCACTGAAGGCAGGTGAGGGCAGGGTGCCCCCCCTCAAACTGCTGCTTCCCGCTCAGCTCCCTGACCCCCAGCAGTGCCCCCAGCCCCTTCCCACAGGTGGGGTCTCCACGAAACCCCTTCCAGGCCGACCCTCCCGCTTCCAGCAGCACAGGCTGACCTCGGGGGGCACCCTGACTGGCACAGTGACAAGGGTCCCTCTGTGCATCGCTGAAGCCCTGGATTTCCTAGCTGACTTCCCTACCCCACCTGAAGTGTCTGTGATCAGCACAAAGGCTTTTGAAGTTATTAGCAGTGGGTGGTGAGTGAAAAATGATTGCAGAAACAGCTTTCCCTAGGAAACCGGGTTAAAAATAACTACATCCAAAGTTTTGGAGTTTAGAAAATTAAATAAATATTTAAATGAATGCATTTGAGTTTCTTTTTGCTAATTAAGGTAAGTGGAGAGTCAACTCAGTACACAAACTGCGTTTTCACTTTTTGCTAGTGGAAAACAGAAGAGGCCCAACTTTCCCAGTGAAAAAGGAAAGTAAAAAACAAAGAAGAAGGAGGTTAGGGGATGTTTTATGAAGTAAGAGTCAAAGTCTCAAACAGGCAACATCAGATAGTGACAAAAAATTGCCAGCAGCCACATCCTCCCTAACAGACAACTGCTGCCTCATCTACTCGGTGCTTCACGCTACACCCTGAAGTTTCAGAGCTCGGTGCCCCATCCCCAATGTGCCCTTTACAGGCTATCAGAAAGAACCTGGAAGGAACCTCAAGCACTTACATGAACTCATAAGGCACAAAAGCATACATCCCAAGGCGGTTCAAAGCCAACGTGGTGCAGGAACTCCGACACAGATGTAGTATCCCCACTAGCAATGGAAGCCTAGCATCGTTTTTGCTAGCATTGCTTTCAAAGACAAAGCTTCCTTTGATGAAGACAACATCAAAAACAGGTAAGACACAAACCTCATAGCAAGTGTGTTTCTTGCATTTTAGATTCAAGGCCCTATTCAGCGAAGTGTTGAAAAGTGAACACCAAACCTGTAAGGAGCATGCAGTTTTTTGTTTTTTTTTTTTTACTGTGGAACTAACCTAAAATGCATCCCTTTGTGGAATTACAATCCAGTACATGTTGTCAAGATGTGTTTTGAGCCAGGCCTACATATTACCTGTGAAGATTAGAATCTGTCCTGCACTGACATTGAGTGGCAAAATAGTAGGCCTGAAATATTATGGCACGAGGTAATTTAAAAACATTCAGCAACACAGAGGGTAACCTTTGGGTAACAGACTGTTATTCTGGAATTGACAAAAAAAAAAAACCAAAAACAAATAGGGTACCTGAGAAAGTTGGACAGCTGTCCATCTATTATATTTGTGATCTCTGATTTGAGTTCATTTCATAGAGAGCGGAAGTGTTTTATAAGAATTAATATTATGTTCCTTATTTGGTATTTTATTATTTCAAGCTTTTATCTGATCTCACTGAATGCTTCAAATCCAGCCCCGTCCAGCTAAGCCACAATAAAAATTAGAGTAACAGAGTCCCTCTTGATTTTGCTAGAAGGTATTTATTTTTACAGCTATACTATATGATTTTAAAGAAAATAGCAGTTAAGGCAATTCAAAGCAACCATGACCTGAATTTTCAAGCACAGATGCCTACTGAGAGACACTTAAGATGCATATTTAGGTAATACTAAAATGTTACTGCCAACTGATGTAAAAAATACAGTTAGTAAACAAACTGCACCATCTGTACACCGCAACCATTGCCATGTTATCTCATCAGGAAGGAATTTATAAGATCTTCTTTTAATTTAAAATTACTATATCTAAAATAGAGCTATTTTTGTAAAGAATTTCACTTCACCATTCAGTGTTGTAGCTTTCAACCCCTTCTGTTTCTGCAACAGCATCCTCCACTGCTTTTTTCAATTCAAATCCTCTACTCTAGCTGGCATGCATAATACTTACAGCCACTCCATTCAGAATATAAAAGTCCAGTTTATTCCTTTTCTACAAGATCAATCTCTTTATTCCCTGCCTCAATTCCTAGTATAGCCCACTCCTATACCCTTTTCTGTGGTCTGATTCTTTGATATTTTCAGTTTTCACCAGCAGGAAAATGCTGCAATAGCAACACTGTCTCCCACCTTTTACCTTCGGGCTTATTAAATTGCAGCAGAGTGAAAAGCAGCTTGGCTCTATTAAACTTGTCTGTTAATAGATGTGCCTATTCCCTTCCCACATCATGATGGTTAACCTTGGTATGAGTCAGGTTAGGTCAAAGATACGGAGATAATTAATAGAGTGAAGGCTTTTATAAATATATATATATATTTCTGATTTTTTATTTATTTTGCTTAATGACAGAATAAGAACTTAGTTATTAAAATAGAACAGCAAAGTACAAGATAGATAGAAAGAAATACCTGAAGAGAACTGTAAATACAGTAACTGTAAAACTCTTTGATGTAGGATGCTACTGAGTCCACTTCTGCAATATTTAAATAAGGTTGAGTAGCGCTCTTAAAACAAGCACGAGTACTTGTGGCAGCATACTGTAAAACAATAGGATTCAGAACCAAGAGCTTGGGAAGAAACACGAAATTATATTCATACCTCAACAACAGTGCACGAAAAGACCAAGAACAGGAATTGTGAAAGCTTACAGTAGAGGCTAGGAGGAAGTTATTTCACAAGTAATGCAAAACTGGTCTGGCAGTTACAGTGGTTCTCCCTCTCCTTTGAAAGGATCTGGTATGAGGCACAGGAGACAAAAGGTATGGGTCTAAATGAACCATTAATTTTTCCTGTGTTTTAAGTTTATTTGTGGCACTGCCAAGTAAGCTACTGCACAAAGAAACCCAAGAAGACAAAGTCCAAGTTTAAACAATACAGAGCATTTAAAACAGAAACCTTCTTCCTGCTCCTCTGTTTTGTTGAATTTATATCATCACAGATCTACTGAAGCAATTTCCATTTTCTGACCACCATTTTATCAGCTGAAAATCTTTACAAACAGTTACCACATGTATTCTTGTTAAAAACACTAGTTTCTGTATAAAAAAGGGTAGGAGAAAGAGTTAAAGAAGGTATTACAAATGCCCAAATTCATCAAAAGGATCATCTATCGCTTTGAAAGCTGTATGAAACCAAAACATATCATCATAACTTTTTATCTCTGCAGTAAAGATTAAGATCAATTAACTGTTAAAAGAAAGACTAACAACACTGATATGTATTTTACCAGCACAAGATAAACATCTTCTAAGAGACAGCTATGGAGATATGAGAAATACAACTTTTATATGAAAATGGCACATTATAATATATTCTCTGCTTAAAAACAGGGGAGATGTTTGATTTGTTTTTGTTTCTTTAATTTTAAAAGCACTTTTCCTTTTGCCGTGCATTACTGCGAGCTTCTTTGTCTACATTGAAGGATGTGAAAGTAAAATCTACCCATTGCAAAGGCAACAGTAAAGACTTCGTTGACTCCATGCAGCCTGTGCAGCTGGTGGGACTGAAGAGAAAACATCAGCTGGAGAAAGCACTAGCCACGAGCCTAGCACAGAAGAGAAACAACTTGCTGTTCCATCATGTACTTACCTAATTCGTGATCAGGAATTTCAACCATCTTCTTAACTCATTGCTGCAGCCTCAGCTTCTACAGTAGAATACGGGATTGTGAGGGCTTCAACTCCTTGCAGCCTTACAGGTTGCACACACATTTTCATCAAAGGATACACACACACACACACACACACACTCCCTCTTTGTCCCCAGTTATACAGATGTGTTATCTCTAACTGGGACATCAAAGTGATCAGTGCTCGAGCTTTCATAATGCCCCTGCTGCGAAAAATGTTTTTTTCTTCCAGCAAAGCTGGAAGGCAGATGGCAGGAGGAAGCCCTCTACAGAACTCAGACCACTTAAAGCCAAATAAACCATACCTTATTGTCACAGGCAAGTGTTTTTTGAAAGCACTCATTTCCCTCTTGTGCTATTTCAAAATCATGTCCGTCCCAAGCCAGCCACTGCCCTTGAGAACCGCTCACGCCTTCCAGCCCTGCACGTGCAAGGCATGCTGGCTGGCAAAGAACCGCCACTTCTTGCACAGCTGGAGGGACCCTCAGGGAAACGCTTACAAGTTCCTCCCCTCTCTCAGCCAAGAGTTGTGCAGGAAAAGGTGGCTTTTGGGTACTTCTCAGCAAGGCACATCTTCGGGAGGGCTTCACCCATGCATCCCACCTGCTAGAATCGTGAGGGCGCAACCCATGAACACAGAAGAGGCAGATAGAAATTCCATGTGGGATTCAGGATCCAGTGAACAAACAGAAAAATGTCAAGTAAACATGAAAACAACAACGAGAAAGGTTTTTCAGTGATTTGAAGGAAAAAAAATGCTACTAATGATGAGGAAAGGGGTCAGGCATGTGACACTGTCAGCGAAAGGACTGAATATATTGTAACTGGGGAGCCAAATGCAGCAAAAACAACAGCAAAATGATGAACAAAAACCCAACAGCTAAAATAGCTGTGTGCTAATAAAGCAGGCAGACTGACAATAAAAGAGGAACTCAAGGTACTAGTGTTATTACAGGAAAATTCACAAACAGGGTGGAATAGCAATTACTATTGAAACAGGTGTCAAAAGGTCTGCGCTTTTCAGGGAAAAGAAATGCAGGTTTTATACAGTAGGATACTGTCACGCAGTAATGAAACTGCAGGCTTCTGAAAAAAATAGAAAATGGGAAATGTTGAGATGAAAATCAGGCTGTTGCAAGATGGTCAAAGAAGTTTTCTAAGAGAGTGACGCTGGGCCTGCTCTTGACTTTTTGCACCAGCTCTAGATGTGGATAGAGCTCTGCATCATTAACGAAATGGGAATTATGTCAGCACAGGAGACTAACTCCGCAGTACAGAGTAGAGAACAAATGCTATTAGCAATGGTAAGGCCAGTTATTCCTGAATGTGACAGCTGACAAGTTTCTTTATCCACGTTGCTGAATGAACAAGAATAGATTCTTTTCTGCTCTTTTTCTTAGGTAATAAGGACAACTTTGGAACAAGGGACCACAAATTGATTCAGCTTATATGAAGTGGGAAGAATAACAGCGAGCCTAATTTTGCTGCACAGCTATGATTTCAGGAGAAAGTTTTGCCGAACTAAAAATGGTTCCTCTGGAACCGCTGGAAGACACTGTCTGAAGAGCCCTCAGCATGGAGGAGATCGGCAATTTCCGTAAGTCAACGTGCAAAGACCTCGCTCAAACTTGTATCCTGAGAAAAGCTGGCAAGATTCATTCATTCGTTAAAAAAAAAAAAAAAAAAAAAAAAAAAAAGCTGGACAACTGAAGTGACTTGGAAACCTACTTTAGGAGAGAAAACAGAGCTTGGCTTCCTCAGCTAAGCAAAACAAGCAGAGAAAAAGTAAGGCTCTGTCAATACAACAAGGTGACCAAGGAGCACAGGAGGGGGAGGAAGCTAAGAAGAAGAACCATTAAGTTTAAAGGTAACATCAGTGAAACAACCTCAGTGCTGAAGAGACTGATAATTAGAACAGTTCTAGACATCCGAGCAATGACATTCTGGAAAACTCTTCTAATGGGAGCTTGAACAAAGGAAAAAGATTGAATGTGAGCTTTCACAAGTATTTATGCAGTGACAGGGCTTAGAGTGTGACCCAGGGAATGGGACTCACCAGAAGCTGCCTTCCAAACAGTGCTGCTCTACAGCACTTCAGCCGTGACACCACGAAGGAAAGCTGGTGAGCAAGCTGTGCGAGATCTCGCTTCCAAGAGGTCTCACCTCTCCCTCTGTGCACCCATGCCTACAGATAACTGCCTGTGCAGACTCTCTCAACTTCACTTTTCTGCTTTCCTCAGCAGGGCAGTGGAGCAGGTCCAGGCAGGAGGTGCTGGGAGGTGCCAGCAGGCACAGCTTCGTATGCAGGGGACGTGGAGAATTGAAGGTTTGGCTCAGTAACCTGCAACTTAGGGAAGTCTGTGCAGAGTGGCTTCTTCATGAATCTAGGAAAGGCTGGGAAAATTGGCTGCAAGCCCACAAGTTCCCTCGCTGGTATACATTGTGCAGGCCTGGGTTATGAGGTGTGGATGCAGACAGCCAGAATTGCCACCAGAAGTATGTTTAAAATAGCACACAACGATAAGCAGAACCGACAAGCAGGTACACAGAGGGGTGGGCATGCAGGCTGCCTGGGCTGAACTCCGTATCACAGAATCATGAATCCAACCCAGGTTTGGCTTCTAGCTCTAGATTAGATGTCTTTTCTTATTTTTTTTTTCCCCCAGGGAGGGTTAAGAGAGGATAAATGGAGGTTGGTTAGTGCTAGTTCTTGAGAAGTGTCACACCTTAGAGAGCTGATCACTTTCTGTTTGCAGAATTATGTCCAAGACAGGCACAGCATAAATAAATCAAATCCTAGTCAGTACCATTTACTTCTCTTCTTCCTCAGATTATGATCAATGAGCAGCCATTACTGTGACTCAATCAATAAATAAATGCATCAAATGACTAGTTTTGAAAAATGATTACTAAACACGTTGGAAACCCTGCTTGGGTAACTCTTTCTCCCTTGTGAGTGTTTTTAAGTGTATCCCCATTAAAGACCAACAGGACCAGACACCCAGCCACATTGGAGCAGATTAAAGCCTATTTTCCATTAGAGCACTCGACAATCGATACCTTGCACTGCTGCAAGCCAGCCCCAGCCCGCGTGTGCAGGCACTGCAGACACGCCGGTCCCTGGTGACGACCGAGCGCTCCCCGCAGGGAGCCGTGTCCAACACCGCTCCTACAGGCTGCTCGTCTGCCCCTCAGAGGCAAATCGATGGACAAGGGAAGGCAGTCCCAGCAGCAATGCCATCCTGTGACAAAGCCGCTTCCACTCTTCCTGCAATACTTGTTCTTCTACAACTCATCCGTTTTGAAACAAAGGGAACAAGAGAAGAGCAGGAACCTGGTGTTCAGGACCTCTTGACATTTTTGGCTGCATACCCAGGGGAGTTAAGGGAAGAAATGCAGGTCAGTGGGAAGACAAATGTGTTTCATGACAATTATTTTGAAGAATTATTATCATGAAACATGAAAACAAGACAGCCTTTGAAGACATCAACACTTCAGTTGTTGCAGTATGATGTAACATAACCAATGAATTAGCAGCAGAATTATTTTCTAATTCCAACAGTGAAAATATTCTGACACCACATTAGCCTTTTTTAATGAAAGCTCCTATTGAAAGCAACGCACTGAACACAGGCTGGCTGAACACCGAGGAGACTTTAAGAGTGTAATTAGTCAGCCTTATGCAGGGCTTTAACTTATCTTAAATAGCATACATAATAATAGTATTTATTTAAAACAACTGCAACGCATTTTGTTCAGACGAAACATTACAGCGTATTTATTAGTTTTTTGTTTCTTACTTTCAGTACTCAGTAGATGAGATTTTGTAGAAGATGCACCGCAAACCTGAACAAACTATAAAACTCGCTTTCGCTTATACTTTTCAGTTGCATGTGCATCTTGTATCTTCCAGTAAACACTTTGCTAATGCAAAGATCTAGTACCACCTGTGCTATACAATATCAAACACGTAAGTTAAAATTGGCTTTGCTGGAATACTTTATTTAAACATTTCAAAACCAGAGGAAATAAGAAACGCTATGAACCAAACCGTGGTGAGAGAAGAATTCACTTGAGCCACTAGAGAGGGACCCAAGGCTTGGCTTTGCACGTAAGTTGCATTTACAGGCCCTGGGATGGTTCCAGCAGGCCAAACTGCTACCAAGGAGCTCCTTTCTAACCAAAGGGGTTGAAACACCTTTCTACTTATCATTGAGAAGGGGAGGCACAGGAGTCCACTTCTGCCAGCCTTTGGTTTGCTGTGAATGGTCTAAGTAATGGACAGAAAACAACACAAAGTCCTTTGCAAGCTTTCAGATCTTCAATGGAAAGACGTATCACAGAATCACAGAATTTCTAGGTTGGAAGAGACCTCAAGATCATCGAGTCCAACCTCTGACCTAACATTAACAGTCCCCACTAAACTATATCCCTAAGCTCTACATCTAAACGTCTTTTTAAAGACTTCCAGGGATGGTGACTCCACCACTTCCCTGGGCAGCCTGTTCCAATGTCTAACAACCCTTTCGGTAAAGAAGTTCTTCCTAAGATCCAACCTAAAACTCCCCTGGCGCAACTGAAGCCCATTCCCCCTCGTCCTGTCACCAGGCACGTGGAAGAGCAGGCCAACCCCCACCTCACTACAGCCTCCTTTAAGGTACCTGTAGAGAGCGATAAGGTCGCCCCTGAGCCTCCTTTTCTCCAGGCTGAACAATCCCAGCTCCCTCAGCTGCTCCTCGTAGGACTTGTATACTTCACAAAATGGAGTGGGTAAGCTAAGGGGGCTCTTTTCCCGTTCTCTTTACATAATGAATGGAGAACCAAAAAAGCTGCTGGATGTCTAAAAAAAAACAACACATGAAGTGAAGCTTTATCCAAATAGTAGCAAGAGCTGTGCCTGTAATCGAGGCGTACATAAGCCGGGTAAGTAGCAGTCTCTGTGGAAGAGGATCGCAGTGCCAGCATCCTGCAGGGCTGAACCTGGGACTGGAACAGCTGTACAGCTTAGCTACAGCTCAGGACAGTTTTGTAAAATATTAGTGCTTCATTAACAAGAGTCACAAGTGTGTTTTTGCACCATTCTCATGAGAATACAGCAAGGCTGGGAAGGAAACAATGGCTTAAATTGTACTAGGTCTCATTACCACTGCAGCTCTACCAACCTGGGCTGGAGGTAAGGCCACTGCTCCAAGCACAGTGGGTGGGTGATAAAAGCTGCTATGAAGAAAGAGGCAACTTGGTTTCAGCAAATATAAAGTCTTGTCATTGATGTTATTTTTACAACTAAATAAGAAAATGCCCCACTCTCCTTTTTGTACTCCATAATTTCAGTGAATTTCAGTGAGGCCACGGTTTATTGATTCATCCACAGGTCTCTGTAATACCTGTCAGTAGTATAGCATACAGGTATTTCTGGCCTTTTAGAGAGTTCTTCACATACATACAAGTAAACAGTTCACAGCAACTTCAACTTAAATTTACTGGCATGATCGGTGTGTGTCAGATGTGTGTGTTTGTGAGAGCAAAGCACCGCCTGTCTGAGGAAACAAATCTGAATAAAGTTTGGCAGTCATACTGATTAAATTCAAACAGAACAGAGAGAACACATTCATCTTGCCCTGCTCCCCATCTCTGCCTCTCTGAACACCGACCTTCACTGATCACCTGCCCTCTCAAGCGAAAGCCACATGGGCTCACTAATGACCACTCTAAGAGACCCTCTGGGCTCATCTCCCGACCCTTCCACAACCACAAGATACAGAGTGTCTACACACCAGCACCTCATAGGAGGTCACCCTCCCCACTCTTCATCTTCCTGCTTCTCTTCTTTCTGTGTCCAGCAGGGGGTAGAAAAATCTCAAAGTATATGGGTGGCAGACCTCAAAACAAGCAAATTCAGAATGAAAAAAGCTTCTATTTATTTTTCATTTTAAGTTCATCATTTATAAGCAAACATCTGTCTTGCAAGCAGTCAAGAATAGAACTGAAAACCTTATGGGGATTCTTTTCTCTTCCTTCCCATAGCACATGCCCAATGCCCTGGTTTGAAAATCATTTTTCATAAATCTAGCGCAACATTTCATCTGCTACAAGAAACATGCTAATGGGATGCATTACAGTCATTGTAGAACCTTAGTTATAGAAGCCACTAATATTCTTGCATTGGTATATACCAGTGAAAATACTTCTATTTCATGCAAAATTGTCAGTGAAATTCCAGTAAAATCAGAGAGCCATGAGTTAGAGGTAACCAAGACAGGTAACCAAGTGCAAGATTTAACAATAACACAGTAACAGAAAACAGAATAAAGCCTTAAAATGGCCAGAAATAAATTGTCTCTCTCCCTTGTTTCAGAGGAGACCAACCAGTGGCAGCTGTTGTCAGATTAACAATTAACATTGCTGGACTTGATGCTGGCTGGGAAGGGCCTCCTTTCTCAGGGATGCATCTAGGCACCTACCTTCATTTCAGTTTCAATGCAAAATACCGGCAAAAATATTTGACGTTTATTTCCACATCATTATTGGACATTTTAGAAGTGTGGGAATGTCTTTGCAGTTTATTCATAATGATAGTTTTAGAAGTGGGAGAACTTCCTTTTCTACTCCTTTCATCTCAGAAACATCAAATCTGATCTGGTCCTTGATCATGATAATGTAACACAGCTTGCTTAGGATTTTTACTGATGGGACTGTTTTGAGATTTCTAGAAAGGACGCTGATGAGTATTAACTATGATGTCTGTCATTTTATATCTCTGGGTAATCCTTCAGTTCTAGCATTGTAATAGCAGAGGGCCTCTCAAGAATTTAAACACAGAAATTCTCCCTTCTCATTCCAAACTTTCCGATTAAGTAGTTTGATTAGGGGTATATGTGTACAGAGAAAGAAAGATGGACAGATGTGTTTGTACAAAGTAATGGAGAAAAGAGGTAGAAAAATGAATTTTGTAGCAAAACCTCAGGTAAAACTCTGGCTGAGCACATATCCAATGTAAAATCCGCCTTTCATGGCCCTCACAGTCAAGGCAGCAATTGGATGTAATTGCTGATGGAGGTCACAGCTTTTCAGGGACAAACCTGTAGGAAATCTCTTGGAAAGCTCTGACTAGGCTTTCTAGGCTGGAAAGTTAAGCAGATACAGTCACAAGAAGCTCTATACATCACAGAAGGAAATTTTCTTTTAAAATCAGCAGAAAGGTTCTCTCTGAGTAGCAAATTTTCAGATGTACTAACAAGCTATGTGAGAGCTTACATTTCAGACCAAAGGAGAGGTTGAAAGTTCCCCAGTCCAGATGGGTGACAGCAGATGCTTCTTGCTGGTGTAGTAAAATGGGGATTCGGGATCTCTGAAAAAATGACAGGCCCCCAGAGCAGAGGCAGAAACAACTGGTCTGCTGCGGGAAGGACACTGCCTTGCATCTGTCCCATCTTCTCCACCACCCACTTTTGTCACTTGCTCACAGAAACCTGGATTTCCTAACACAGACCAAAACACAAATCTAAAAGAGCTGGAGGCTTACATGCCATGTTGGTTGATGCCATCACCTCCATGAGAAGACACACAAATCTTACATCTCCACAGTGCCACCAGCTGACCAAATCCAGAGGAAGCTCCTCGCTGACCCTGCATGGTTATTCGGTCTTCCCTAATTTTGCCTATTTTCACACGTTTTTAACATGCTAAACCTCATCTTGCTTTACAAATCTGGCTAGGGAAGAGCAGTTGACTGTAATCACCTCTGCATTTCACAAGCTGGCCAAACGGCTTTCCTTTCAGATGCCCTAAATGTATTGACAGCTGTTCTCATTAGTGACTTTCCCCTCTGCACCCTGCAGAACACAACTGAAAACAAGTTACTAGTCAAAAGCTTTCCTAATTCTTAAAATATGATTCCCTTCCAATTTTCCTTTCCATCTTCCCATTCCTCTTTGTCACACATTAGTCCTCCCAATGCTTTTTTTGTCCTTCTTCTAAGTGGTGCCTGTCACCACAGCACTGCTGCCAACTCCAGCCCCAGGCCTGCCCAGTCACAGCCATCACCTGTGCTTCCCAAAAGCAGGACTCAAGGCCAGGCCTGCACAACGACTGCTCCCAGCAAGCCAGGGCTGGACTTTAGGTGGGGTCAGAAACAAGCTCCACACTCAGCAGACAGCGATAGCTGAACACTGAAATCCAATGCTGTAATAAGTAGGTCAGCTTGTTCCTATAAAAGCAAAGGGTTTAACGCTGACCGTGCCTGCCAGCGGGAGCAGGAAACGACTGCAGCTTCCCACTGCCCATGTTCAGCCCCTTCCTTTCCACGACTCTTCTCCTTCTCTTCCTCCTGCTCCTCTTGGGCCACAGTGTGCAGGTGCTGGACCTGGCGAACCTTGGCCAAGCGACTCCTCCTGCGCAGGGCTGCGGCCGGAGCCACCCCTGAAACCTGGCAGCAAATTCCAAGAAAACAAACACCATCGCTAGGCAATTGAAGGGGTTGGTAGCAACAAACAAAACCCGCTTCGATGAGGATCCAGGGCTCTGTTTTTGCCAACAGGTTCAACAGGTTTTGAGCATGAAGTCACAACGAGCTTTATTAGTGCCTAGAAGCGGAACACCACAAAGATCTCGTTATCTGTGTTTCACCTCTGTCCTTGTCCTTGCTGGGCACACACTTCAGTGCCTCAGTGCTTTGCAGCTCCGCTGCTCTGTCCCCACTGCAGGCCTGGCCCTGACCCCTCAGCTCCTGCTGCCTGTCCTCCTCCCTGCCTCCCGCAGCACAAAACCCCAACACCCTTCCCAGCGCAAAACCCCAACACTCTTCCCATTTCCTCGCACGAGTTTCCAGTTGTGTAAGGAAGCAGTACTGGAACAGCAAACTCAAACTTCACACGGCAGGACTGAAACTGAACTCTCCCTGGTGAGCGCTGCTGCTGGCCCTTCTGAGGAGACCGCTGCAGCCTCAGGGGAGAGAGCTCCATAAACGCGCGGCAGGATCACACCCACACACCTCCTTCACATCCCCACAACTGACAGAGAAAGCTCATCTCGGTGCAGGGATATCGCTTGCTAGGGACACCAGGATATTCCAATAAAGGCTCCGATCTACTCTTTGTCATTTTTTTTTTTTTTAAATAGAACAGCAGTCAATGGTGTTTACTAAATATAGCACAAAAACCAAGAAAGTTGATTCAAACATTTCTTTTTCTCTCAATGAAAAAGACCACGACGGTGCCTCTGGAAGTGTTTCTATGAATCAGGCCGGCATGGCACTGCATGGACTGGGAGAGCACGACACGATGCCAACCACCACCTACTCTTCCCACGAGCTGCCCTGGAAAGCGTTCAGCTTTTGTCAATAACCACCAGTCCATTTTATTTTGTGATGCTGCACAATGTAGCAGAACACACAAGCTGGCTGTAATCAAAAGCTTTATAGCCTGCTAAACTTGTTTTAAATAATGCATAAATACCAAAAAAGACACACTGTACTCTTCATCCGTTTTCACGTGAACTCAGTTCCCTGTTTGTTGCATTTTCTGTTTATAGCAGCATGACTTAAAACCACAGAATAAATAAAATTACTTTCCACTCCATTTTAGCTCTATTCCAGAAACGTACACTACATTTAATTACTGTTTTGGTCGAGTCCACCTACACAGATGAGCTGTGCCTGTGTGAGTCAACCGGTGTGTCTGCATGCAAAGCACAGAAGAGGTTAAAAAAATGAGGGCACTTATGTCAGCCCCTCCTTCCTCTCCCCTGCATTTCATCACACTGAAAGGGTTTAAAAGTAAAAAATTCCTTCCACATCATATAATCCTGGCATCTGCTGTGTAGCAAATCAAGCTCACTCATTTTGCGATGTTATTCCCAAAAGTAGCTGTACAGATTCAGGTCTAGAACTCCATTTTCCATTCCCCGAAGTTTCTGAATACCTGCTTTTCCTATTTAGGTACATCAGAAAAAGCAGTAAACACAGCTAGTAAATACAAAGCAATCTTCTCTGTCTAAGTGCAATTCTGACTGCATTACTTAAGAAATATAATTTCCTGAGGCTTTTTACTACCTTGCTTTATGATACACATGATATGGTATCAATCTACCAACTTCCTTCTGCTGCCCCTTTCTTCAGCAGCTCGCAGCTCACCCATGACATTATTTAGTTCAAATACTAAGCCATTACTGAGATTAAGGCACAGAAGGAATGCAGTCTAGAGAGCGAGTAGGTCGCTGTGGTCATGTTTATTATTTAATAACAGTGGGAATAATTCATATCACAGCAACAATTCTCTGTGACTCCATTTATCAACTTCAAAGTAAAGCACATCAGACCGCCAGGCAGGGACAGGAGACCCAGAGACTCAGCTCAGCCGCACTCCCTCTGACAAGCCCTGGGCCCACAATCAAGGTTGGGCTCCAGAGGAAGACTTTTGGGATCAGTCCTTCTTCCCATGTCCAGCAAAGCTGTGTCAACAGAACCTGGAGTGTGGCAAAGCCTCAAATTCATATCCCCGTTCACTTCCATGCAGCCACTGTGGTTTCAGGTGAGGCGTTGCATTCTCCCTTCTAAATGGATGAAGTTTAATTCCTCAATGTTGCATGGGCTGCCTGTCTTCTTTAGTTACTCAGCAAGCTTTTTGAGGCAAAGACTCTCTAACTACATGCGTCTTTGATGGCAGTAATTGCTGCATTTGTCCTGAAGTGCAGTTTTTCAGAGTTCTAATGCGATTGAACAAGAAACCTAATGCCCTCACTAACAACTTTCTGATACATCTCAGCCACACAGGACAACGTCTCAGTCACTGAGCTAAGATAACCATTAATTTCCTTCTTTAACATACTTTTCTACACGCTCACAATTTGTTGCATGGGATTTTCAATATATATTGAAGCTACAATGAAACAGAAACAAGAAGGGTAAGAAAGAGAAGACTTTATTCCAAGAATTCCCTGAGTCCTAGAGACGGCGTAGATGAGGTATTTTATTTTCAGCTTGCTTTTTCTTAAATGCCTTTATTCTGAAGCTTCAGCAATTGATGAACTACTAACTGTGTTTCCAAATCCTTACAACAGGGCCAAGGTTTTTGCCTTTTTGTTTGGCTAATCTTTTCACACATCTATTTGCCTTGCTGCCACGACAACTAAACAGCAAATAAGTGATTTGGGTTCATTCAATAGATTCCAAATTGGGAGCCTGCCTATTTTGTTTGCTTTAGGGCAAAAGGAGGAAGCAAACAGCAGCTTTGTAAGTGAAGTTGCTGATATTCTTCTCTCAATTATGGCTCTGAAAAGATATAGAAATGCAAAGTACTCTTTACAAACAGAGTCGGTTCATGCTGATCCAACTTGTTTCAATTCACTTTAATTTAATTCTGCCTCTAGAGGTAGTTTAACTGTGATACCTACCATGGATTTTTGCATTTAGACAGATTGTTTTCAACGCAGCAGGACAAAATAATGTTAATAAGTTCCATTTAGTTTTGAGTATTTGCTTAAAAAGAGGGTGGAGGCTCACAAGCAACAAACTCCAAGGCCATAACCTGCTTTCAGGGTGCTTGATCCTATTTTCTGATTTGTTTCATCTTACCATTTCCCAGGGCTGACATTGTTTAATATTTTTCCCTCTGAGGTGGAAAAGAAAAAGCTACTTTATAATGTTAAAAACAAAGCAAAACACTAAAACCAAAAACAAAAAAATATATACAAGCATTTTTGAATAACTGCTTGCCAAGGATGTAATGCTGCGTAATACTTTTGCAGAGTAGCTGCAGCAGGAGTCAGGTCTGGCACATGCCATTTGAGCTGCAGTTTGAAACAGGTACGGTTGTTTTGCTTTGAAGCACAACTTTACTGCTCTATGACTTTATGGCAGTAATTTGAAGACTTCTTATCCAACTTAAAAAAAAATAAAAAGAGAAAAAAAAAAACACTGGAGTCAATATATTCTTTAATAAAATTAAGGCAATTTAAGATTTTCAAACTTCATTCAGCTTCTTCCCAGCCTGGCCTGGCAACTAGACAAGTACAACACACACCATGGCAAGAGGCCAGAGTAATATCACAGCTAGGAATCTCCTTTCTTTAAAAGTCCACAAAATGTCATGAATGAGATTTGGCGTTTTTTTTTTACACGGATTTTAAAAAAACAAACAATTCCTGCATCTTCACTGAAAGGGAGCCCTCTCATGCTATTCTGCAAGGAGCAGAGAACAAAGACAAGGGACACGAAGAGCATAACCCACTGAGCTCTGCCAGCAGAGCAGGGGCATCTCCGCTTCCAGCTTCTCCTTAAGCACCACAGGCAGTCACAGAAAACTGTTTATTCAGCAACATCATGCTGGGAAGTAAATCCTCAATGCTCCCAACACACAACTTTCAGAAAGTTCCCAGTGGTGCTTTACTATTCCAGTCCCTATTTACTGTGTGCTCAACAGAAGTCACATATATGATTAAAAGCAAAGCTGCTCTCACGCAGGATGACCTCCTGAGTGCAGAAGAATAACTTTGCTCTAGAAGTGGAATTGTTGTTGGGTGGGGGCAAGATGGAGGAATGAAAGGGGAGAGGCAGAACAGCAAATTCCTCACCTGGTTACCCCTCCTGGAGACAAACATGAGAAAGGAACAAAAAAGATGTCACCTCAGAGGCCCAAGAAATTCAAAAACATGTGACCAATACAAGACTCACAGACCTGCACAAGGATGGAAATCTGCTCCTTTGTCAACTGAAGGTAGAAAGTCAACCAGAAAGATGTGAACAGCCCTCCACAAAGCTCACAGAAGCACAGAATACCCCGAGTTGGAAGGGACCCACACGGACCAATGGGTCCAGCTCCTGGACTCGATGTTGACCCAGCTGTAGTTTCTGGTGGCATTTACAGCCCCATAGACATCCACATCCTCCCTCCCTCCCCCATATGAAGGTTCTCGCTTTACACAAACTCTACAAATGATTAAAAATTACACAAAATTTTATAAAATTACATGGTATGCTTCTGCTTCTGCTGCCAGCCCCGAAGTGCCGAGCACACTGTTATGCTATCAAGTTCTGTACTCCGTGCCAGTCACTCCCCAAGGTGTTTATGTGAAGCACTCAGGCAAAATGAACAGAACATCTGTATTCTATTTGCTAATGAGCAATCATCATTTCTACAATTCTCCAGCCAGGGATTTTGCTGTTTGGAATACTAATGCCATTTAAAAAAATTAAAGGGAAAAAAAATGTTCTGCTCATTAGTACTACAGTTACTAAAATACTTTTGCACCGTTTACAGTGCAACCAGGCTTCTACTGGAGTTGCTTTTTCAGTATTTTTAAGAAAATTAGAGCTTTCAGAAATAAAAACTTTGATGATATGTACTTAATGTATTTTCAGAATTAACATCATTTGCAATGTAGTGCTTGCTTTAATTGCTTTTCACCCACACAGAGGCAAGAATTTAAAATAAACTATTATAAAAGCCTTTCAAACACACCCTTCTGAAGATCCCCTTCATCGCTTGCTTTTTGTATTTTGGCAGCACCCACAGCAGGCTAGAACAGGTTAAAAAAATAAAGTTATAAAAATACAGGCCAAGGTCTGCCAAATTAATTATCTGAGACTCTGGGTGTGCAGAGACAGCGGGGGAAGACAACAGCTTTGAAACGTGGGACACGTTTTGTCTGTGGGCAGAAACGGCTGGCAGCTTCCCTGCTACCCACGGGTGTCTGCACCACGTGAGGGCCTGGCTGCTGCTTGGACAGAAAGGCCCTATCCTAAAATCATGCAGCACTCGGGCATTTCAGTGACCGCGTGCAACCCTCCTTTATCATGCCAGGCATCAGAAATAGTCCTGCTGAAGTCAGTGAAGGGCAGCAAATGAGATCAGAATAGGATATTAAATTGACAAACATAATTAAAGTGGCTTATGTAAGAATTGTCCGTATATTTGCTCATGGCTTACTGAAAAATAACTTAGCAATCAAGAGGAAAAAGACTAAATACAGGGTTTGATCGACCTAAGAAAGCCCAGCGTGGTACTCGTGCTGTGGTGTGGCAGCAGGGGAGGGAACACAGCCCTGCGAGGCACATGGAGCACAGCACCTCAGAAACGTCTGGTTCCCTACACCGGGGCACAGATGTATTTCAATATGCTGTCATGCCCTAAGAATAACCACCCTTATCACCCGACCCACCACGGCACGGGGCATGGTCAGGACATTTCAATCCCTGACAAGACTGCCAGTGGCAGCTCCGCTCCCGAGCGGGACAAGGTCTCTGCCACTGCCACAGGGTCTCCTGGCCAGGGCGAGGCTGCCCTGAAGTGCACGTCCCGTCCACTGCCATGGCAGCCGGCAGCACCCGCAGCCCCTGTCACGCACAAGAGGGAATGCTGTGCCACGCTTAAAAGCCACCTTCCTTGGAGGCAGAACGAAACAAGAGGAGACAGCAAGGAGAGCCTCGCTCCTGCAAATGCTGGGTGAAACCATCTGTTCAGTGCAAGCCTTGCCCTCGCTGCACATCCTTGGCTTCGCATCACTTCAGAGATGTTTCGTTTGCACACAGCTGGCCACATTTCCTGTGTTTCGTCCGGTCAGGAAGGAGGAAGTCTTTATTCTTCAGCATTTACCTGTAATTTTAGCAGTAACCAACCAATTCTGACAATATGTCTTTTCTTCTTACAGGTCTTCCAGCTCCTGGCAAAACCAGACCAAGCCTGAACTGAGAAGCTGGCCCCAGCTCTCAAAAGGCCCACCAAATGTCCTCTTCTCTAGCCTGCCTCACCTGAGCCAAGTATTAGGACAACCAAAATTAAGGCTACACAACATGCTGATGTGAGAAAGTGCTTCTTGTGCCCTGACAGGGTAACTTGCACCCCTTCTCATCTGCCTTCAGCGCGCAGTCTGCTCTCCCCAGGCGAAGGAAAAACACAGCACAAGGGCTGCTGCCATTCTGCAGCCTTCTAGGTCTGCTTAAGGAAACAACAAAACCCTATTCTAATACACAGATGACCACAAATCATACCTCTGCCTCACTTCCCCAAAACTAATTATACACGTGTCACCAGAATGTCATACATCTCCCTCTTTCCACCTAAAGACCACACTTCTACTCTTCACGGTCTAACACATCATATACTGAACACTATTCTCCATGCAACAGTTTAGGGGAAAAAAAAAGCAAACTAATCCTTCAAGTGATGTGTGTTCTTTTATAAACTTACCTAAAAAATAACACTGGAGCACAGCAGTTATTATTTAACAACACATCCAATGGGGAAAAATAAACCACACACCTTATATAAATATCGATAGAATCCTTTCTTCTTACTGTATTACTAGTAGCCCATACCCACACCAACAGCAAACAAAGAAACAAGGTGTACTTGCACTGAAATATCCAGCACGCCTTCACTGTGAAAGTCAAGCATGAACCACATTTAAAGGTATACTAAATAAAAATCTGGTACATTGCTGAACACAAATTCACACAGTTCGCTTTAAAGTGCAGAATTTGTTACATCTGAGTTTGAGCAAAGCTGCAAAATTACCTGTGGAGGGCCAGAAGATTCTTTTAAAGGGAAATACAAGAATAAGAACCAAAAAGAAGCAGGAAAACCTCAGAAAGTACAAAAGGAAACCGTTAAACTGAGCACGTATCAATGCCTGTGGTAAAATAACAGAGGTGGGCTGTGGAAAATACAAGGCTGAAAGACCCAAAATGTTCACACAAATACAGAGGGACCATCATTTGCACATCAGGATTCCCTGTCTCAGTGTGAATCAAATGGAAACTCAGAGGCAACATTAATTACCTTCATTATGCAATGCCTACACATTTTTGCTAGAATATACTAGCAAACAAGCAGACCAATTGTTTCAAAATCCATCAGAATCACAAATATTGATGTGTTTCTTTGACTTCAAGAAAAGGAAAACAAACAAAAAAAATAAACAAGCAGTGGAAGTTGAATGGCCCACACTTGCTAAAAAGCAATAAATTAGAACTGAACAAAAAATCCCATGCAAACATGAAAGAGTACAGAGACCTTTGTCTCCTCAAATATCCAAACACCCCCCTCCACTAGTACATGAGCACACAGCACTGGGCAACGTACCAGCGACACACTGCAAACAGAGCAGGCTGCATTACTGAACCAGCAGCAAGACACGAGTTCTTAAACTAGATTTTAATGGAAGTACTTTCATGAAAATTGAAAAATAGAGGGACACCAAGAAATCTGATGGAATTCAGTGCAACACAAGTAAGTCTGATAAAATTTTCAGTTTCTGTTTTAAGTCAAAAAGCCAGCTCTAGAGGATGTTCTCACAGCAAGCCCACTAATGAGGAAGTTTGATACTTTGAGCATAAAAAGATAACATATTCAAATGGTAAGCATGGGAATAAAGCCACCTACCTTCAAAGTACTTGTGACCAGCAGAAGGCAAGGGAGTTGGATCTTACTTTCTTCTTACACATTAATGGAGTCATGGTCACTCATCATTAATAAACTAGTTTTAGCAGTGCAAGATTGTAATTAGGAGAAAATTCATATGCGAGTCCCAAAAGGAGATGCATACAAAGAGCATCAAGCAGCAGGACTGTAGGAAACATCTGATAACCAAATGTGTGCACACAACATAAAACAGAGACATTTGTTTATTGACAGTTTCAAACTAGGTTGAACATTTTATTTACTGTTATCTCATTTTCAGTATTACACAGCTCATCTGGGAGAGGGCAACCAGGATGCAAGTTTAACAAGCACGAACCACGTTCTTGTGCATGTGCTTGTGCTAACAACCACAGGGAACATCAGCTCTTTACCTTCTGCTTTTCCCTGTGTAGGGCTACAGCAGCAGAACTACCTCAAGGCACATCAAGCACGTGGCACGCAGCATCATCCCTCGTACCAGTGTCTTCAGGCAGCTGCTGAGCCAGGTGACCTGCTGCCAGCCAGGCTGTTCCCTCCTTGGCAGCAGCAATGCCTGCTCTAGGTGGGGTATAGAGCTCTCCAGCTGCCTCCCTCCACACCCCGCTGAGGTGAGTCCAACTCTTTTTCCCAGTCAAGCCTTGTCTCCTGGTGCAGAGATCTGGCAGATGCCACTTCTAGCGGGAGGAGACAGAGCCAAGCATTTGGTGGCTTGCAGTCAGACTTTTTGGGATGGGACAATGTTCTGGTGGGACATCTGCTATGGATGAAACGGTTGAAATAAGATGTTCCTGAAACATCCAGCCCTACCACACTGTTTGGATTCCTTTGGGGTTGGTGCATTCAACTAGGTTACTGGGTTTAAGTTCAAGGAAAGAACAACCAACCACATTTTAAACTACCAGGGTTTCGATACAGACATGCTGACAAAATCACAACATAAAGTCAACAGGGGTGCCATGCAAGTTTGGATTTCTCTTTCTCCTTCCTCTGAGACAGCACACAGCCGCACAGCCCCAAACAGACAGACAGCCCCCGTCCTTCCAAGCAGCTCTGTGCTAGGTTAGCCTCATCCTCTACGTGCACGTTAACATTAAATGGTTCCATTTGAGAACTACCCACTGAAGCAATTTTAGCTTCACAATTAGCACCAGCATGAGTACAGAAAATCAGACCTATGGCTTTAGCCCAGTTCCAGTCCTCCTGTACTGAGTCCAGGGCAACGATTTCATAAAGCACTGCAGTATCCTGTACAGCTGTGTCAAAATGGCGTAACACTGATCGCCTGTGACAGGAGGCATTTGTACTAAGAGATCTCTGAAAGCAGTACAGTATTTCTTTGTGTGAAGGAGCTGAGAAATCATACTCCCCACCCCCCCAAACCTTCTTTTCCTTTGTGCACTGCCAAGCAAAACGGGCCCAAAAACATGCTCTTTTTATTCTTTAACTGATGGAAATTACATTAGAGAGAAGCCCAGCACAAAGGAAGTTTTGGCAAGGAATATGCCTTTTATGTTATGTTCCATAAAACACTCAGAGATGTATCGACTGATATTTACAAGAGATGTTCTTCACACAGCTATACGTGGTGGCTGCTGCACTGCTGACTTGATCTCCACTTCAAACTGGCAATATAAAACAAAACATTTGGTATAAGCACTTTTTAAAGAAAGAAAGACCCGAAAAACAAAACTCCTATTCCTTTATGCCAATTTTTAAACTAATGTGTGCTGCACATAGGAAAGAACTTCCAACTTCCCATGCATTTCTGAGTATTACACAAAATAGGAGCGACCTGCATTATAAGCAATTGGTAACAAATGTATATGGAGTCTTTGTTCCTACATGAAAATAACTCTAACTTATTTCACAATCTAAACAATCTCCTCTTCTGAGCCTTCGAGCCAGCGTTATTCCCCATTTTGTTCTTTCCCACTGGCAGCACTGATTTCCTGCCTTCCTCTGTGACTGCTACAACTTGAAAACCAGGAAGACTTCTGGTTTCAAACTTGTGCTCCATTTCCAGTGATAGTGGTCTGGAATAGTTTTTGTTGGGAGACAGCAAAGAGTCAACAAACCACACGAATATGGGCAAGGTGTGCAGCACGGTGCCAGAACACAGTCCTTCCCAGCAAAACCTTTCCATCACAGGGGTGTGCTCCAATCTTTAGCTACACGGTTTTGCTCAGCATTGATGCTGTCACTGTGCTCTGAAGTGCTTTATTAGTGGCAATTCGTCCCCAAAAGGCACTCTTATCTGCACAACCATGAAGCTGTTTAGCAGTAACAACACTAAGAAATTTTCCAGTTTTGATAAGGATAACTAACACGCTGAAACACTCGCCAGTTTCAACTTCTTGCCCAAATACTGACAGAACATGATTTGAAACACATGAGAGAGGTTAAGGGGTTAGAGGGTGAAGACTGCTCTGAATATGGCAGAGTTCATTTTTGTAGCCACAGCCCACACTTGCCCATACCACCGTGTCCATATAGAACCAGGAGGAAAGCTGCCTTGGTTTGCGCTGACTTGAAAGAGCAACAAACCATTGTGGTGGCAGAGGTAACACATGCCTTGGTGTGCACGAAAGCCATCTCTAAACAACCGCCAGGGCCTTTCATGTACCTGACGAGGCTAACTGGCAGTGGAGCTTGGAGGTCTCTTCTACACCCAGGGCCTCTGGGGCACGGGGAGCACTCATCAGCGGTGCTGGAGGCATCCCCTAGGGTGATGCTCACCCACCCTCCACGTCCCATTGCAGCAGCATTCTGCTCCTCCACCATCCAGACTGTCAGGTCCACATTTCCTTCTCAAGAAACCAGTGGCTGGCAGAGCACAGCTGGGATCATGCTGGTGTGAACAGCCTCACACTTCCAGGGAAGCAGGTCACAGCCCAAGCAGGTACCAGAGACCTGCTCTCACCAAGCCCAGGTACAACACTGATAGAGCCAACAGGGGGAGAGCTTTTCATGGACACAGCTGTACAACTCTTCTCCGTGACAATAAGTGATTGCTCTTCTGAGTTCCCAAAGCTGCAGTGAGGAGTTCAGCTGGGAGCACTGGTTTCTCTTTGTGAGAGGATGATGAGGCGGAACTGGCAAAGCTTGCTGGTGTAAACCAGAGCTTGGTAACATTTGAGCCAGGTCTGCACAAGGAACTCACTGACACAGCGATGTTGACAGACAGCTAGAATTGGTGATGCCTTGAAAGAAATACTCTAGTTAATAGAAGCAACTATGCCAACAAAAATGCTTTTGAGTGGCCCGCCATGTTATTAAGAAGAGAGCTTACCTGTAAAACCACATTAACAAATCCTCCTCAACAAGAAGTTCACCCACATTTAATGCTCAGGAGGTACAGCCTTAGTTCTGCATTTCTGGTAGAACGAAACACACCACAGCCCGTCAGGCAAGGAAAAGTTCTCTCCATTGTTTCTAAATAACTACTACTTTTAAATACAGTACTTGCAGCAACGTTCTAAAAGTTAACTCGTATTTCAAAATCTTGCTGTTTTGCATATAAAGTCATTTTCACTGCACTTCTAAGAGTTAGACGCTTAAACGTCTGGAAGGTCTTTAAAGAAATGAGCTTTCAAAACACTACAGAAACTTAATTTTCTTTATTTCTTTTGGCAAATTGAATCAGAACTGTAATACACTCTCTGTAGCTTTGGTAAATTACTCGTTTCCCTGAACAAAAGAACATAACTGGCCCAACATTTGGGAGGAGTTTTAGGTTACAGACAAAATAAACATTTCACAATACAGAAACTGAGCTGAAGCAATGACTCAACACCCATTGTATCTCCTTAAATTTACTTCCCAAATTTTATTACTTCAGCTTTTGCCTGTCATTTCTGGAAGGAAGGGAAGTGCTTAATTGAGAACTTCATCTAAGAGCCACAGGAGTCTGTCCTGTTACTGTGCACGTGTTGCTCTCATTAACGTGACTGTCTGTCAGACACACGAACCAGGATGAGAGAACCGAAAATATTTTAAGTTGATTAGTAGTCAAAATGCCCCTTGGATAGTATGGTGGCACTACTGCCAGCTTTTCAGAGTTTCAGCCTATTTACTTTCAAACCTGTCAAAGCCATGCCCAAGCTGTAAAACGTACCTGTGTCTATCTGAGCCACATGAAGGTCCATGAGTCACCGAGCAGAAAAGCTAGACTGATAGGAATCTCACTTCTTTGATGTCTTCCAAAACCACAATAAAAGCTCAACTTTTTGTAAGTGAAGTTACGTTACATTCGGTAAGCACTGTGTATGTAATTAAGCACTCGTCAATACCGTGGGCAAAGCAAAGCCAGCGGGGAAGGCAGAGCCCCCAGCCAAAGCTCCACACATGAACGCCACGCTGCCACAGGATTTGCCTGGCCCAAAAAGCCCCACAGAAATTCAGGTGATGCACGAGCTGCTTCCCTACCGCATCCCCTGAACATTAAGCTGTTAGAGCAAGATCATTTCACTTCCAATTGCTCGCCTCCTCCCCCGTTTATCACTCCGCACACCTCTCGGTGTTAATTGCTTTTTAAACAGTGCTCACACTTAAAATTCAGACTCAGCCTATACCATTTATTTCCCAATGTAACATGATGTTCAGAGTAAAACACATAATTACTGCATACAAAGTTGTACAAATATAATTAAAAATAAGGTGGCAACTTTTTCCCCCTGCAACTCACTTTACAACATCCATCCCCTAATTGAGACTAAAGCTTCCGATTCATGCGGGTGTTTTAGTAGGAGCACGAGCAGTCCGAACCCCTTGGTGAAGGCCACCCTGACTCCACGGACTTGCAGAGCTGCACGTGGTGGAATCGGGAGCTCCCACTGGGGTCTGCTTGCAGCGACTCAGCTCCCAGCCACCAGCCTGTCTGCGGCACCACACGTGTGGTTTGGGGCCAGGCCACCACACTCGGGTGACAAAGGATGATAGAAATCATTAGGGCTGGAAAAGAAGTGGCGTTAGCACGAGCACTCATAGCCAGCACATGGGAGCCTTTATGAGGCTGTATAAGTTATACGCTGCTCCCTTAAGCTCCACTCGGAAAGAAGGAAAATCATTAAAGCCTAGATTTGGGCAAGGCAACACAGTAACCCTATTCTCTGCATCAGTGCTAGTAAATATACGCTATGCTTTTTGTTTTGTTTTTTCTTTATTCTGGTGTGAAATCAGGACTACCAAGCTAAGCAAACTAACACTGTCAAAAGGCTAGGTGGGAAAACATCAGATTCTCCTCCTAAAAAGAAATGCTAAACATTTCTTCCAAGACTACTGATATCAACACCCAATACTGATTGCCATGAACGCTGCCTCTTGCCACAAGCTCAGGTAAGAGGAACCTGTTTGGTTTTATCCACTAACGGACACAGGAGAAAATGACTGCAGGAATTAGCATCGACCCTGAAGCACCCTTACCCCCAAGCTCACTGAACCTCTCATGAAATGTAAACTTTTGTTCATACCTCTGACCAACAAGAAACTCCAGTGTTCACTGCCAATTTGGGATCAATTATTCTTGGAAAATGAAGATTTTCAGGAAGAACTGAGGTTCTAAGATGTGCTGGTTTGGGTCCTACAGGACAACAGCAAATTTATTTCCTTTTTACTTCTCTCCCATGCAGTGTAGTGTTTTTGGGTCATTGCTGGTTTTTGTTTTTTTACCTCGCAGCTCAATTACTAACTCTTCCTTCTCTACAACACTTGCATCTGTTTCCACAACCTCTTTTCCAGGATAGGGCATGTTAAGTGTAAATACAAAAAGCCCATTCTCCTGTCTGGAGTCACAGGCAGTGGTTGCTGCAGCAATGGAGGCAATTCAAGTTTGTGCTTTTTGGAAGTATAAGCCTGCTTCTTGCTTCGGAGAAGTAGCTTCCACTATAGCTCTGACAACTACAGTAGAGCTTCTGAGCACATTTCAGTATAAATGACCTACAAAATCATCTTTTTATAATGCTGGTACAGTTACAAGTGCCTTTTCTACAATTGCTTGATTTAATTGGTAGGGATAGGAGAGAGAGAAAAAAGGGAAATGTGTGGCTAGAAAACCATGATCAAGACCAGCGACGGTGGATCAGCTCCTGCAGCTCGTCCTGAGCAAATGCGTCGGTGTCTCGTGGAGCAGGCACATACTAATCCCCCCAACAAACAGCCAAGCTGGGCTAAAGCATTGCCAAGAATATGCACATAGCATCAGTGCAGCAAAATACTCCATTAGAGAAGAGAAACTTATGCTTGCAACAGATGTTGTGATTAAAATGAAAAGGGCTGCACAGCTACTCCTCATTCTACCCCAGAAGCAAATTACCGAACTGTAATTAACGATTGGTTTATTAAATAAACACTGGGCTTTTACGTCATAATTCTCCTAAAATCCTCAGCCGTTGCATAACACGTAAGGCTGAATTGACATGGGCTACTTTGATTCTGAAACATCAGTGTTCATTCATCCTGCAGAGGCCCAGCAGGACAGAGTTTACCATCCCTTTTAAAGTCAAACACAATGTGATTTTACTTGCTCTTCAAGATTAGGTCAGTGTTTGCACTTTTGTGTGTCAAATCAGTTTTAAAGACTCCCTTTCAGAAGTTCCTGGAACCCACTGTATTTATCACAGCAACAAAGCCACAGGAAAGGTCTCTTTGTTTTTTGTTTTTTTATGTTTGCTTTGTTTTCCTTTGTAAAAGTACAGTACTTTCTGGCATCCTTTTCTTTTCACAGGCACTTTTAACAAGCCAGCACTGCCAACAAAGGCAATCTGTTTCATCAGATTTACTGAGTCCATATTGTGAAGAGACTACAGATTTGTCAGGGCAATGCCGAAGTCGTTATCCTCTGCTAATAAAACTTGCTGTAATATGCTGCAATGCAAACAGTTAATCCTAGAAGCTACTTTACAGAAAACAGTAAAAATATCAAGGTTCCTGGAGGCAACATCATTATGCTTTCTAGGGTGCTACCAGACATCTCAGCCTCAATACTACTGGAGAGAAAAAATCTCCAAGTTATGCTTGAAAACCCCTAATCCATCGTGGAGCACAGAATCACAGGTTTTATAGCCCTCTCCACTACCTCCAGAGAACGCGAGCAAAGAACAAAATACCATGCTGTCAGCGTGGAGAGAGCCGTTCTGCTCCGCTACCCATCAATGCAGGGCGTGATTAAGTCTTGATTCCTGGTGCCATAGACTTCAGATACAGAAGTGAGCCATCCATTTCCAACCATGATCACACTTAGCAGAGAAAGCAAAGGAACCAACAGTGAAGTCTGCTCGGCTGCTGAAGTGTATTCTGAATCACTTGGAAGTAAGATTTCTTTCTACACTGATGTACAAAACTCCACTATGTGGAGGCACCAGCAGATGCTTATTTATCGAAGGGCTGGCTTCACGAAGAAGCAAGAAATACTTGGTTTAGATGACAAATCATTCCACAAACATTATTAATCCTCAAAGCGGTAAATATTTCAGGTTTCGAGAGCCAATTAGAAAGGTCAGCATTCATCTTTTTCTGTTTCTAGCCCCAATACCTTTTGCACTCTGCTTACAGATTAATCATTGAAGGAAAAGTTAGAGTTTTACAAATAGGAAAAATAACCTAGGTGTCATAAGAGAAGGTCCAGACTGGATACAAATTCTCTCTACCTGTTTTGGTTCCGATGGCTATAGCCTACCTTAATCCAAAATCTAATTATTTGGATTAGATTAGGAGAGTGGATTTTCCTGAAATGCCCAGGCAAACCACATGCAATTTCATATTTGGGGCACAGGGTTACATTTCATTTTCAAACCCCTTTTAATTCCACACAGGCATCTGTAACTTCTATTTTTCCATTTCCAAACAGGAAATATTTGTTCTTCTGCAAAAGTTTAAAAACCAAAATCCCTGTCTCTAAACCCCGCAGAAGACTGTTATTTGGCTTTCATTGCTATTCATTTGCTACACCTGAGGTCATT
Source organism: Netta rufina (assembly GCF_964035555.1). Lineage (NCBI taxonomy): Eukaryota > Metazoa > Chordata > Aves > Anseriformes > Anatidae > Netta > Netta rufina. Next base: position 47,558,474 of record NC_140128.1, read on the forward strand.
GCTATTACTACGAATCCAATAAATTCAACAGTTTTTCAAGTGAGAAGTGTTTTACAGAGGGATTGGCTTGTTGTTGGTTTTTGAGGTGCTATGTGCTTATGTTCCAGAAAAAGGCAAAGTAGCAAATAAAATACCAACACTACCCACATCTGCCAGTGCATGAGATCATTCCACCCGAGATGCAAAATACGGGATGTTTCACAGAAGCAGGGATGCAAACAAATCAGAGTCATGAATGCACAATAAGACAGCAAAGAAAGCAAAGCTGACATGGTAACGAAAAGCATGCCTCCCATGTAAACACTTTCTGATTACAAAATGGGAACCTTGCTTCCATGCTTAAAATAAATAAAAAGCCAGCCCCACCTATAACTGGTTGAACTCATCCAAACTGGTTCCTGGATATGTTCAAGTTGTCTTCATGAAGAAGTATCATTAAGAAACAAGTAAAATCTCTTCCCTTTACTGCTGGGAGAATCAGGATCTCCAAAATGCATTAGTAAGTACAAAACAAAAAAAGACTCCTCCAAAGCTATCCGCATACATACAAACCTCTTCCTTGAACGGGGCACAGAATTTGGATCCCCTGTTTCTGTGCCGTTCTTGGAGGCTGCACTGAGCAGACATGTACAACTCGCAATTTACTTCCAAAACACCCCCTTAGGAAAAGATCCTCCAAAAGATTTCCTAAATGCTCGTTTGTACACTCTGTGTTTTAATTAACGTACAGAATAGAAATTACCATTTAGATAAGATAATGCTCCCCAGCCACCCCACCCTTGCTTTCTGAAACTCTGCCAGGTTTATCAGCCCCTCATCTGCCCGTATTTGCTAGCAATCCTCAGGCCCCAGTTAGCATTAATTCAGCTGCAGTTTGAGAGTTTCTCCAAGGCACTCTCTTCAATTCCAAAGTGCATGAACTGCTTAATTTGAGTGCTCTGTGATTCCAGTACTTTAAATAGAAAAAAAAATACTGCAGGAAATTACTGACTGACTTATGTGACTGCTCCAATAGCTGTGCAGATGAAGTGAGCTACATGCCTATGTGCAGCTCCAGCCAGCAGTAAGGAATGCAAAGATACCCAGTAAATCTTTAGTCTCCTGACTGAAATTTTGGAGTTCATGGGCATGGGTTGTGGAACCCTAAATGGACAGGGTCAGGGGGGCTGTTACTTGACAGCAGGCCCAAATCCTACACAGCAACGATGCCTGCAGTGAACAGTCACGCAGATAATCAGAGATAGAAAGATGCTGTCTGGCCGTGGAAGTACTAATGGGATTTATAACCACCTAACCTGGATAATCTTCTACCCAGTTCCTTTCCCCACTCCTTGTTTGGGATGGTGGCCAAGTGCTGAATGCCTTTGCATCCCCTTATCACCTCCTCTGTCTAGGCTCTTATGAAGTAACCCTGGTGCGTAAATGTCCACCACAGACAGCAAAAGCCTGTGGCAATTTTCTTACCGTGCAATTATTAATTCAGGTATCCAAACCTCAATGTCCGAAGCAAAGAGGGAGATATGTAACAATTCTGCAGCATGTTTCTTGACTATGTTGGGAATCTCTTATGATATGGATTCTAAAAAAGGACCAAGGAATCACAGTGGGATCAGGGATTCTGTGGCTCTTGCCAAACTTGTTGGGCTCAAACTCTCCACTTAAGCTTGGGGTGCTGGTACTCACCCAAACCTGCTGAAAAGGATGCTGGGCAAATTAATTAGATAATGCTTCAAAGTGCTTTGAAGATGAGAAGTGCTGTATGTGGTAACTGCCAAGTTATTAGCACAATCCAAGTAATTCCATAGTTGCATAGAAAATATTTGGTGGTTTTTGAAAGCTAAACATGCTACATGTATACACGTCACGTTAGATATTGCCTATCGTAGGTCTTTTGATTTTCTTTTTGGCCTTTTGGTTTTCTGCAAAGTGCCATGCACCCCTGAATTATGGGCTTAGTTATAAACTTAGTTATCATATAACATATTTCTATTATAGTGACCGGGTTGTGAATTCCTAAAAAATGCAAGTTTTCACTGACAGCAGAAATTTACCCAGAATTTCAGTTTCATCAAAGGAAATAATAAATTATGAAGCCAGCATGCACAATGGGCAGAGGCAAGGGGAATAAACTCTTGACTAAACAATTAAGTAAAAGAATAAACTTGTGTTAATTGGAAACCTTAGTCTCTAACTGAGCAAATTCAAACTTTTACAACGGCTGCTCAAAAGCCTTTTTTTTTTTTTTTGAACACCCCTGATAATAAAATAAACAAACTAATTCCATCCCCTGCAGAACTGGCATGCAGCATGCAAAAAACATGGCATAACCAGCAGTCTAGATTTGCTTATATACACAAATAACTAACCTAAATAGAAGTCACGGAGGTGGCAGAATCCCCTCTCCCCACCCAAAAATAATAATAAAAAAATCCCACTATGAAAAGGTGAAGCACTTAATAGCTAGGAAATGCTAAATTTAGCTAGATTTATAGTAACCCACCAAATCGCAGTTTCCACAATTAATGCCTTTAATAGAGGAGGAGAACAATGCAAACATACATATAAAGTGATTACATAGTAAGAGAACTGCATCCTAAAGTAAACAGGAGAGATGAATTAAAATTATATGGAAAGACATAAAGATGTAAGTTTTGTTTGTTTGTTTGTTTAAAAAAAAACTCCTCTATTTATAATAGACACATCACTACCAATAGCTAATTAATGTAACTGACAGTCAGCTTTGTAAGGAGAATATATTATGGCAGAAGAGCAGTGTGACGTGGTTCAGCAAGTGCAGAAGAAATACGACTTGTGAAACCACCACTGCACAGCAGGCCAGAGAAAGCCGGGTTGACTCTTTGTGTTGGTATAACAAGAACAGCATGTCGAAATCTTCCCCAGCTTCAGCATTTGTCCTGAGTTCATTAGAATCAGCTAGATTGCAAATCATTTTGGAGACTTAGTACTGTGTAAAACTGCTCCCTTCCATCTCACAGAACCCAAGCAGAGGAAAACGTACAGATTCTTAGCCAGGTGAGCTGGATGCAATGGGGCATTTCTAAAGATGTCTTTAATACCAACCATAATTGACCCCAACTGGGTTTCTCCTTTCACGTCTCTGGATGCTGTTTTTCAAATTGCCTGAAAGAGGAAGGCTGTTTCCTTTTGAAGAGGCCACCTCGCTCTGCCCTTCGCAGGGGCCTCCTAGCCCTGGGGTCCCCACTGCCCCTGAGCAGGGCTGACCGCAGCTCCCAGCCGAGGGAGCCAGCCTCCTGCCCAGGGCAGCCACTGCTTTGGAACCAGTGAGAGGACATGGGAAACTCTACGTCATTATTTTGCAAACAGTTTGCATACCTGGAGCAAACTTATTGCAGGGGCTCTTTTGCTTCGGGAGGACCAATCGCCCACAGGGAAGGAGTTCTGCAGGTGTCGGCCTGTTGGTTTCCTATGTCAATCCAACCACACTTCACTTCCTGATTTTTAGTTAATATATACTGAGGAAACACCTACACGAAGACTCCAAGGAAGCTGAGGTGTTGAAAAAGACACCTGTAATAAGTGAATGCCCAAAGAGCGTTGCGTGCTGCACGCTACCACAACAAGCAGCCCCACAGAGCAGTATGGGGTATTACTTTAACCAGCACACGCATTCCAGTGGAGACTCATGATGCTAGTTACAGCTGCCACACAGTGATTCACACGATGCAGGTACTTTGAAAAGAAAAATTCAGATTTTCATCAAATTATTTTTGATATAACTTGAATAACCTACAGTGTGTGATGAGAGAGGTTGAGGGATTATTAAACATTTACAGATATGGTTGCTCATGTGAGTTAGCATTTAACACAACCCCACAGCTAGCCATTTTCAAATCAGAGTGTTTAAAGTCACAGAAGCAGAATAAACTGCTGAGGCTCACAGCTCCTCTTTCCTCTTGGGTCCTTGGCCAGCCTCCGCAGCACCTGGGTGTGCCTCAAATTGCAGGTTGCAGACTGCTCCGAGAAGCAGCTTTAGGATTCTTACGTATTGTCTCAAGTGTGTAAAGCTGCACCTCCTCCTGTCAGGCTTACAGAGTGCTCTCCCCTAGGATATTATCCGGAAAAGAATTTCAGCTTATAAAGCAGGTTAACCAGCTGAATAATACATCTAGAGGAACTGTATACTTTAGGATTTGTTTTCACATAACAGATCTGCTCTAAGGTACATTTTTTTCCCTTATTATTATTTTAAACCAATCTTCTGTGGAAAAGATTATTTTTGAAGTGCTGTAAGTACTGCCACAACATCTCCATTTGTTCAAATAAACTCAAATAAAAAGTGAGAGATGCCTTTAGTTAGGCTGATAGTTCACTATCATCACCTTAAGCCATTATACTCCATCTGTGGATTGCTAAAGAGCTGCTTAACGGCCTTGTATACTAGTACATTTCATTTGGGCCCCTTACATTTCATTTTCCTCCTCTTGCACAATAAATACTTAAGATCTCTTGTTGCAGTTAATCATGGAGAAAGTAAAATATCAGTCAAAAACTCAGCACTGTTTGTTGTATAATTTTTGCTCACTGTACTCCCAAGAGTGGAAACTAAGGGCTACCTAGAGGAGTTTAATGTATGTTGGAGTTCATGAAAGTATCTGCACACAGGCAGAAGGGGCATCTCTACTGACAGCTGGCATATCACCAAATGTTACAACATAAATTACCAAGCCACTGACCTATTTGCATTTGCAACTCTGGTAAGAGAGTAGCTGTTGATCCTGGCAACACAATTTCAGAAGGATTCATTTCAGAATCTGCTAGCAACTTTGGACCCTGTTCTTTAGAAGTAATTGGAGCTCTGCTAGTCCATGGTGACTAAACAGAAAAGCCATGGAGTCATGACCTTGGAGTACTGCCTGTTCGCTAGATTTTGTTGCCACCGACTTCTGCCCCTTGTCATTTCTGCCTTCAAGCATTAAGCTGTTCAGATGGTACTGGGAAGTCAAGTGTCTGCTGGGTGTCTAAAGCATTAATTTGAGCAGACAGTACCGAGCTGCTTCTCTTGTCTTCTGGTATGAAACTGCACTCGGAGCACTCACTTGTACTCAGGTTGCCTTTGCAGGGATTAATTCTGCTCAAAGCATTAAGAACAAACATCACTGTTGTTCACCAGACCTGGCCACATTAAACCCTTCCTCAGACGTCAGGTCACATCCTTCAGGCCTCGTTTTCTTACAGCTACTAGGTAGGCTTCCTGTGCAAGTACTGAGCAGAAATAGCAAGATGCTGTAACCTAACAAAAGAAGCAGCAAAGTTACTGACACAGTAAGGAACTGTATCAAAAAGCTAGAACAAATAGATCACCTCAGAGATATGACTGGATGACAAATTAAAGCAAACCAAAATCAAAACAAACCAAAACAAAAATAATAAGAAATGTACTCCTGTTTCTTAAATGATCATGCATCTTGGCCAGCATTTGCTATTTTCCAACTTTAAGCCACTAATTAAATTCTACTACAAAGAGTTTGAAAATACAGACCTAGTAATGCTTCTGGTCCATCAGTGAGACCAAGACAAGTTGTGATACTATTAAAAACAAAAAATACCTCATCTCTCACTAGCCACTGTAGCAAAACCTCAACAGACAGATCCAGAAGTACACCTTCACCTCACTAAGGATCACGCAGTCTTCTCCCTTACGACACATAGAGAAATACACCCTGGTTTGGTAATAGAGTAAGTTGTTACTGACATAATGGCATTGAGAGGAATTGGGGGGGGGGGGGGGGGGGAACAACACGAACTGATGGTAGGGTAAGACAACAAAAGCAAATAAACAAACAAAATGAAAACAAAACCTGAACAACTTTATCCCACACCTAAGTTTTTTTTAACCCAAAGTGTGTTGAGCATTAACAATGTCAGAATCAGTGATCGAAACTGGAACTGCTTGAAGGAGAAGAGGGAAAAACAAACAAACAAACAGGGAAACACTACTAAGGGAACAATTAGATCTGCTCCAAAGGACCAAAAGGGATGGCTGTCGGAAACATGAGATACGATAAAGAAGAAAATATGTATAGAGAAAATAGGGAAAAAAGGAGAGCCATGACGTACAGTGTTGGGAAAGGCAGTGCTTGTCACAAAAACTTGTGAAATGTATGATTTTGCCATATTCGTACCTCAAGTCTAGCATCTGGCTGACAAAGAAACCATTGCCTATCAAGAGTGGAAATAGCTGGGTTTCCAGAACAACATTAGATTACAAAGGTAATTTTTCCTCTGTGCATGGGTTTCACAGTTTACATGAACAGGGCAGATGACCAAATCTACAGCACAAGAAGAGGTAGTTCTCTATGTAACTGCGTATTTATCTGTACATGTTCAATATATTTGATAATGCACATTTATATTAAAGGTAATTGTTTAGAAATAAAGACACACATGTATTTGTGCACACAGTTATCAGGCTGCTTGGCCTTAGCTATTTTATCTTTTCATCCCAGGAGAAACATTTTATTGTTCTTATTTCAGGAGGAACAACTTATACGTTAGTACCAGAAACTGAATGATGAAATTCAACATGTGTTTCACAAAGCAACGCGTCCTATTATAAAGAAAAACAAGGTATTCATTCACATGAAATAAAGAACCTCTGTTAAAAAGCTGCAGTGCAAGGACGTACTGTATATATATGAAAATAAAAGACACGCAGCAAGTGTTCTTAGCATCTACATTCAAATTGTGCATGTGTGTAAAATTCTGGAGTTTCCCATTGTTCTGTAAGAAATTTTAATTTTATTTCACCTTATCCTTCTCCTGCACTAGAGAGCAGTATGATGGGCCAGACAAAGAAATAAATATTGTCAGAGAGAAAGTGAACGTATTACCTTTATTTTATGCAATTGCAACCAGTGTGAGACTTTGACCTTTAAAGAAAAGGAAAACTTGAGAGAAAAAAGCACACAAGATGAAGCCAAGGATCTTAATAATGGTACTTCCACATTGATGGAAGCTGTCCCAAAATAGTTCAAATATAAATTCCTGTTTTCTTTGCTAATTTGTCGTCAGTATTAAATCTATTAACAACAGGATCAATTCTTTCACCAGCTTCAAAGTCTTAAGGACTTCTGCCAAAGATCACTTTTGTAAGAAAACTTGAGTTCATCTCATTCTGCTGATCTGAGAGGATTGTTCAAAAAAAGTTCTTGTCCAGGATCCAAATGCTACTTATCTTTCCTTTAAAAGGGAGGGTAATGGGAAGGTGCTGTATCTACAGCAGGCTCATGTTCACAGTCTTCTACCCCGGCAGGTGCAACTTCAAGTAGACTGAAATGGATAGCATGAAGGCCTGCTCACCCCAAAAAGTGTCCCAGTTTTGTTTCTAGGGGGGTTGTGAACACACTGTACTTCTACTGATATAGGAAAAAATCCTGCCTCTTTCCTTCTTAAAGTCCTAATTCAGTTTGAAGTCTGTTATAAATTGCAACACAATAAGCCAATGCGTTCATAGCTGTAAGAAGGAACTTCAGCTATCCCAGAGCTCTGCACATTCTGAAGTGTACAGCTGAAGAATTCCCAGTGGTTACGTTTTATTCCGATGTCTGAAACCAAATGTTTTTTTCAACATTTAGCTTAAATAACACACAGCATGAAATGTGCATACCGCTAACCTCCCTTCCAATCTAAGATACCCTCTAGTTTTCTCAAGCGTTCAAGCAACGTTAGGTTCACTTAGTAATATGCCCTTACTGTTAATTTGCCATTTCTTGTAGATGTTTAAGAAATGCCTTTTATGGAACCAAAAAGTTACCACTCTTTAACCAGCAACACAGAGATCTGCTTTGACCAGCAGGGAGAAATTCTTTGCGTGTTAGAGAGGAACAATTATTGCCAATGTTAACCACAGACACCACTAACACAGCATACAAAAAAACACCAGACGTGAACATCTCTCAGACTTGATCACCATTGCTGTTTTTCCCATAATTTTCCTCTGTTTGCTAGTTTGGAAGCTTTGGTCTGCCCAGGGATCCAAAAATGTGTTGCTGCCCATCACACAAGCAGGGTCAAAGCGAGAGAGCTTCTTAAAAAATCCCAGAGCTTCTGCTTTAATTCTGCCAACGTAGTTCTGTTTCAACAAGCCTGACACGTCCTCGAGGATCAGCCCAACATGACAACAGCTTCCCTTGTTCGTGGCAATCTATACACCACCACAACTGCTCAGAGCAAAACAACTGCGAAATTGTTCTGATTTAGTAACCTCCACGTAAGGCACAGACGTATGCCTCTCTCGTGACTGTACTCTTTAACAGACTCTACAATTATGAAAGCCAAGATTACTTCCAACATGAACCACCTTCAGATTTTAGGAACGCCAAACAGTCGCAGGCTCTCAGCATGGAGCATATGCTCCAGCTCATCAGCCCAGAGATCCTGATGGCAACAATCACAGTAATTTTACAGTTACGGAAAAGAAATCTTTGCATACTCCACCGTTTTCCACATTACTGCACTCATCTTACTGCCAGTTTCTAACCAGGACCTGTCAGAGTACTGCCATAAAACAGGTGGGATGTTATGTCCCTGGTGTAGGCCGCTGAGCTCTCCTGCTCCACGCCTGGACCAGCCAGAGGGGACTGGGCCCAGGTGCCACAAGATGGACACGCACTGCTGCCAGGCGTCTCGCTGTGCTCGTGTCCAGCCACCCGACAGCCCCTCGGGAGCCCCACCAGGCACATGGAGATGCTGGGCATGGGCACACAACTCCTGTGCTCTTAGTAGCCAGCAGCTCCTGTCAGGGAATGGGAAACACAGGATGAGCCCTGGATGTATGGCAGTGCTGGCACAGGAGAAGGCCTCTGAGCAGGAGCTTGCTAAGAACACATTGAGCCATTTTGGGGTATCCCTGAAGCAGAGCTACCTGCAGGTCACCTCAGCACTGACTGGGGCAAGGACCAGCCCCTCCTCGCCTCCTCCAGGCTTTGGGCAGCCTCCCCATGTCCCTTCCTACACAGGGCTGTCAGGCCAGCGCTGCGGGGACTTGCAGCAGTTACCTGTCCTCTCAGTGTGCACTGCGAAGTGCCTTCTCACTGCCACCGGGCACGCTGTGGGCAATCATGGGCAGCCAGGCCCTCTCCAGTGCCCAAGGCTCACCTCACAGCCTGCACCCACACCCTCTGTTTGCCACGGAGAGCAAACAGCAGCGGTACGCTCTGTCCCGAGGCCCCAGGAGCTGTAGCTTCCAAGGAAGTCAGTCCAAGGGACGGTTACAAGACTTATCTGCAAAGATAGCATAAATGTCTATGCAGGTCTAAAGTCACTGAGTTTAAACTGGGTGTGAATTAAACTTATCTCAGTATGCTCTGCAACTTGAGCCAACATGAACACGACCTGCCTGCTGCACTTCAGCCTTCCTCCTCGTCAATGCCAGGAGCCAAAGGCAGCCCAGGCATTTTGGTCACTGGGAACACGAGCAGCCAGCGGTCACACTTCCCTCCTAAAGGCTCCAACATCAATGTTAACACAACCACACTTCAGGCACTTAATAAATTACGGCTTTTGCCACCATCTTACATACTGAACTAGAAAAATAGGAATAAAAAGACTGTACCTATAGTGTAGATAAAAGATCCATACTGTACAGCTAACACACAGCACCCTGTGTACAACCACACCACACAAAACACAGAGCTAAAAATGTCATGCCAAAGTGGCCATTTCAGTAAGAATTTCTTCAAAACACTGTCTGTGGCTGGTATCTTTTATTGAATGCACACACTGTTTCAAAACCCTCTCATAAACACGAGCCCCCACCAGCACCCTCAGGACTCTGGAGCCCAGCTAGGGCTTTACCCACTTTCCCAAACAAAGGCGAGCTCTGCTGTTCAAATTACTCCCTCAGGGACACATTGTACAACCCCTCCGACTTCATTTTACTTCTTCAGTAATACCACTGCAAACACACTGAATGCTAATAATAAATAAATTATTCAAATATTCTGTCTCCACAGAGGCAGCACGTGAATCATCTTCCTGAAAGGAAACTCCTGAAGAGACTGTCAGGTACCCTTCACGTGTTGGGGGGGGAGCCAATTTAAATAATAATGCAATCTGAATGAAAAGTGATTTATCGTAACAAGATAGCAGCTTTGCTTTAAATTCAATAGGTTGACTGAAGTCAAGTCATTAGCAAATGCAGAGCATGGCTGTTAGCACTGCTTCAATAAGGGTGGGACAGGTCCTTGGAGAAGCAAAATTTGTAAAGACAACAAGGTGAGGTCAAAACGTTTGGTGCTCTTCTGATGAAAGCAGTAAGCTGGTGAACTCAGCTGGACACTCAAAACCCCCAGATCTTTACAAAACAGTCATTTATGGAGTTAAAAATCAATTTCCAGATGTTCCTTTAAAAGTAAGGAGACTGACTGAAACTTCAAGAGAAAAGTCTAAAATACAGTTTTTGCTAGCAAAAGCTAACAAACAGCGCTGTTGCTTTTCACAGTTATGTTCCTCCCTTTTTAAGGCTATCCCATTAGTGGAGCATCAAAATATGATACAGAGGCAGTATTTTGTAGACTGACAGCTCTGTGCAGTGAGAAGCATTACTATCATCATCCACGTTTCACAGAGCAGAAAATCAAGGAATTATAACCCCGAAGCAAAAAAAAAAAAAAAAAAAAAAAAAAAGTAGTTATTTTTGGGGAACATGAGATTCCCAAATCTGTGTTAGGAAATGACTGTTCAGTTAGACTGGGGCATAAGAGTCTCACCCAAGGCTGTACTATAGATCAGACACTTGCTGACTTCTCTTACTGACTGCTTGTGCAGTGGAACGAGCAGACAAAATGAATTTCCACCTCCACAAGAAGCCCACTGTGCCTGCAGTGGCCCTCTGCTATTTGCTGGTGGATGCTGACCCACGCATCCCAGTTTTTCACAGCATCAGAGGGAGAACGTGGGCACACGCATGCACACTGGCACCTCCTCTGTGAGCCTGTTGCCAGCTCCCATCCTGAAGGCACAGAGAACAACTCCCCCCACACCACTCTGGAGGAAAGACCAAGGAGAGTGTGTTGGCAATACATCTCCAACCGGTCCCTACTTCTGCTGTATTTGTACTTCAGTGTCACTACAAACACCAAAAGCAGGCTGAACATCTTGATTTATAAGAGTGGACAATTCTAATTTAGCCTTTATAAGGGAAACCAGTAACAGTTGCACCCCTTCTCCCTCCTCCCTGCTGGCTTATTTCCACCTCCGCAAGTCCTTCTATTAATAGCCAATACTTGGAAATGTGAAGTCCCAAATCTGCTCTCTCATTTCTTACAATCAATCACTCAGCAGACAATGGATTAAGTGGACTGGTTGCTCATGTCAAGGATTCTCATGCTTATTAAAGGAAAACATCTCTGTATGAATATGTGCCTGTTCATAAATGAGCTGGCTCCCATCTTTAACACAGGGCTTCCCAGGCCTCGTTTGTACACTTATTGCACAAAATAAACTTTATATATAAGAGATACAGCTCTTTTTGCTCTCTCAAATTAATTTTATTTCTTATCCAAGAATAAAGAGAGCTGTGGGCTTTGCCATTCTCCAGAACATCTCATGTTATGGTCAGCTGCCAGATGGTAGTACATTAAAATGTGAAATCCACCATCTCGGCCTGAGGGCATCACGGGCCAGTACCTTGCCTGCAGAAGTAGTGTCCGGAGTCTCCACATCCACTCTGCAACAAATTCCAGTCAGTGTCTCCTACCAGTCTTGGTGACTGATACCTGACCCTGTGAAGGCAGAGTCATTCACCTCCTTCCTGCATCATCTCCTTCCTGCATCATCTTCCTCCTTCCTCCTTCTCACAGGCAGTGCCTGCCACCTCCAGCTACAGCAGGGGCAGCTGAACCAGGGTAGATTATGCCCACGTGGTCAGAAGCACCCGTGAGAGATGGATGTGCCTTATAAAACGCCTCCTCAGAGTAGAGGCTGAGCCATCCCCATGTGAGCATCCTATCTCTTCCTCTGTTCTAGAGAATGAAGATGCCTGTTCCCCAGGGCTGATGGTACAGAGGAAACAAAGCAATGTGTGAGCTTCATGAAAGACAATCGCTCATTTCTAAGGCTTCCCCAGCCAGCTGGGACCAGAGGCTGTGCAAGACTCCTCACTCCTCCTCTCCCATGCTCTGCAAGTGGGAGGGGATTTTTGCCAATCTTATTTTCCCCTTTTATCAAGGGAATCGTGACTTTAAAAGAAAGCTGGGCAGTCTAAAGTCAGTTCACTAAATGCAGCCCAAATGCGAGTCCAGGTCTGCAAGAAACATTTTTCACATCTCTGGGGTAAGAGTTCATACCTTTAACATCTGCAGGCAGCACATTTAAACTGCACTGATCATCAGCAAAGCAAGAGGAGGAGCTTGCCCAGAGAAGAAAGCAGACCGTAGACAGAGATCATGGCTGTACCTCTGGCTGACCAGGAACTGCTGGAAGCAGTAATCCCAGCTGGACTATCCAGTCACACCGAGGAGGACCATCTCCATCTTTAGCTACAACCACAATAGCAGCCAGATGACCCAGGCTCATTTTCCTTCCCTGGAAGGCAAAGAATCACTCACCATGCTATCACAAGGGCCTTCTTCTGTTGGCCTTGGACAACAAGCTCAGAATGCTTACCTAAGAACCCCATTATGCCTGGCAGACTTGCACTTGCCTTAAAACAAGGGGAAGACACTATGTTTTGTCAGTGCTGTCCTGTCAGTTGTGGGGCTCCTGCATCTTCTGGGGCAGCTTTCACAGCTCCTACACTCCTGCTTCAGTCCCCACCGGAGCAGGAACAGCATACACAAATCTCTGTTTTCACAGTAGAGTGCTCTGTTTTCTTGCCAGCTGTAATTATACCCACAAGCACCATTTACGTACACTTCCTTGAAACTCAAGACCAAATAAATTCGGTACAAGAAGACATAGTAATATGTTGCACTTAGTTTTATTGAAGTGTGAGGGCAAATAAAACACAAAGAAGTGTAGAACTTCCATTTTTTTGTTGTTTTGTTTTTGTTTTAAAGTTTTATCTTTAAGAAACAAAACAGAACACTTCCACAGTCCAGTTATATCTTACAGGTGGTACATGGCAGCTGAGATTTATGTATGACTGCTGCTAAAAGTTAATTGGAAGATGTATTTCTAATTTATTCAGGGAGAATGACAGAAATATCATGAACGAAACTTGTATTATTGCAACTGATTTGTGAGCAACTGCATCCTCAAGACATTATCATAAGCTTAATACTTGAGACCTGTGCAGAAGAAACAACACAGACTTTCTTTGGACACAACGCATTTGTTTCAAAGCCTTGAAGTCAATGTGTCCCCACCTATCTCACCCAGCACAAGGTCCTGAAGAGTTTTCTATACGTCCACTTTAAAGACTTTTTCCTGCCATGTATTTTTATTAAATGAAAATGCATGTGAGAAGACAGCTGAAAACAGAAAGAAAGAGAAAAAAAAAAAACATAAACACAGTGGGAACAAAGTCTCTCAATACAGAAGGTGTATTAAGTAACGATTTTGAAACAAACAATACAATATGTACAATACTGAGTTACAGACACCTACGTAGCAAAGGCAATGCAGTAAGAGCAGAACACTGTATTTCTGTCCTGGGAATTCTGAAGGCTAGAACACAGCAATCTCCTTGAATATAAAAATTAATTTTGAGAGAAGGTATCCAAACTTGGTAAGGCTGAAGGTCCTACCCATTCACATACGTACTCATGAAGAGTACGAGGATATAAGGTGCAATCCTCACCTAGTAGAAGGAGCTCAACATTTTAAAAAGCACCTGTGTAAGTGACTTACTCAACATGAAAATTAAATTTATCATTTGTTTTAATCACAAAGTTAATGCTAGGAGCCACAGTACCATGATCCCCCAAAAAAGAAACTGAGGTAGCCATCTTGTCTCTAATAAAATGATAGGCAAAAGGAATACAGCATATATATTTTAGGAGGTAAGTTCAAAATTCTTCAACAAAGTACAAGCAAAGACAGAAAGGAACAGAGAATTAATCCCACTCATGACAAAGACATTAAGGACATAGAATAGCTACAATGAATTTTAACTTCCTTTTCTCTTCCTCTGCTATTTTGAGGTACACAGATAACTGGTTTCTCAGTTGCTCTTTCTCTGGAGAGGTAAGTTAAATGCTTTACAATGGTTAAGATTACTTTGCCAAACAGTTCAGGTATAAAATGAATGGAAACCAGGAGCGCTTGCTAGTCTTTCTTGGCTCAGAGAAGTACTACTTACATCGCAAAATTTTTTCTTCTTCATTCCCCAAACCAAAAAAGGACATTATCTTTAACAACTCAGGAGAAATGAGGTGTGACAAGTGCACACAAATATTACATTTACTAAAATTTCAGAACCATTCAGTATTATTGTCTGAAACACACACTGCACATTGTTTTCACATATTCATTCAGCAAAATATTCATCAAGTAAAGACACTTTAAAATCTTTTTGTTACCTGAACTTTTGCCAATTACATGGCAGTGTTAAAACTAGCAACAGATATTTGAATCAATTTTTCATTCCCTCATTTGAATTAAGCTGGATATAGGCACTGGCAGACGGCACTTAAGATGGTCATGTAAGATAGGACTTGATAAACCTCTCCACCCCCTCACCTCCAACCTCCCTGCAGCTGCTAGCATTCCTCCACACAGGTCTTGTGGAAAAGACAGAAGCAGCAAAGAGGTGGATGCACTATTTCCATGCAACCTGCTGAAGCCTGTGCATGAAAGAGCTCATTGTCGGGAAAAACAAAAGAAAGAAAGGCAGAAAGAAAGGCTTTGTTATTCTGTTGACTTAAAATCAAAACCAGTAAATGTTAGAAGATAGCCTTAAAAAGTTTTTCTTCACACTCTCATCCTTCAAACCTCATTGCTGGATCGTGTATATTACAGTTCAATTTGGCTGGCTTTTCCTCTTGTAATAGCAACACAGAGTGCCAACTGAGTTAAAGGTCTGTTAGGCTTTGTTAGCTCCTTGAAAAGGCAGTCATCTCTCTCTTTTTCTCTATTTCTTTAATATGAAGACTTTTTTTGTGTTTTGTTTGTTTAATTTTTTTAGCCCCCTGACCCTCCCCCCCCTTAACTGGAAGCCAGAGGAGGGCAGAGGAGAAGAGAGTGGAGAACAGTGCACTTTTCTTTATTGGCAGATGGTTTTAAGCAACAGCCAAGGCAGGGAGGACTACAAAATAGCTGTTCTTAGCTTCTGGATACCTTGCATGAAAGGAAGACATAAAACATTTACACCATACAGACTTGACAGAATATTTTACATTCCATAAACTAAATTACAAAAAGCTTTATATGTGCAGGTAAATGCTTAAAAACTGAACTCTTGAACAAATGAAAACGAATCAAGCCTGTCTATTCACAACAGTGACAAAAACAACAACAACATTCCAAGACTGCAAAGACAGCAGATCTACCCTACTGAGACCAAATTCAATCGCTGCCAAGCTCTACAATTTATATTGTCTCTGACTGTTAAGAAATAATCTAAATGCCATAATGCATTTAAAATGTGTATGAACAAATCTCAGCAAGATAAAAGAAGGATGCAAACTGTCGTATGTGCAAGGAATGAGTTGAAAAATATCGTCAGGTAAACTATAGATGTTGGATTATGTTGGTGGGTTGTAGGTGAGCACAACTGCCTGCCAATTATTCACTTGTGGACCTAGTTGTGAGTAAGGCTTCAACCAAGCTAATTTGTGTAAATGTTCTGGAGGATGTTACACAGCACTTTCAGCCAAAACAAAAAGTCATAAAACTCTTGGTACTATGTGAATGAACACAAAACTAAGACACTTCATGGACAACTGCTTGCAAAGACCATAAAATCATCTTAAATGACGTAAGTTACTCCTGCACCATACACAAACGTATAGTTTGGGGATACATCTTTCTGTGCTTCCCTTAAGAATGACAGCAGTTCTATGTGCACAACAGCAGAAATGTAAATACATTTAGCAGTCAACAATGATTGCAAAAAGTCTGCGAAGACAGACTGAAAATCTTCACATATCAAAACTGCAAACCTGTTCATATTGTCCATCTCAAGTAAATAAGATATTTCAAGTTCCTCTATGAAGACAAGCACCCTTAAACACTGTTTACCAGCTACAGCTCTGCTACCTACCTTTGGGTACACTTAGGTATCAGCACAATTAGGGAGCAAAATAAAGGACATCTCACAAAGAACAACCCTGCTTCATCTGCACAGCTAAAATCAGTGTTACTGGAACATTTTGTTCTAGGCACACTTTATTCCACACATAGGGAAAAAAACACTTTTTCTTAATTTACTGTAAGCAAATTAATAATCTGAGAAAAGAAAAAAGCAGCAACTTTTATAGACTACACTCACTTTATGCAGTACATCGTCATTTTCAAGGCACCAGATGCGCAATAAAGGAAACAGATTAAAGGAAACAAAAACACTTGGTTACTTCTTGCCCAGTAAATATTACAAAAGCTGTGCAATTTGCAAGACAAGGTATTTGTTAAGTAGAACAGTTACTCCAAGATGTAGCATCCATCACCTACCTTGTAGAAGGGCTCCATTTCTCTTGAAAAAGGTGCTTCCTGGCCAAATGGGTGGACCTGATGTGCTAAAGGTAATAAGAAATAAGTGTAAAGAAAATCTCATTTACATTAAATAATCGTAAATTACTATTTATATGAATGCTATTTAGTTTTTAAAGCTAATGCTACTTCATGGCATTTTTGCCTTCAAGCAAGTCTCAAATCTCACTTTAAAAATAGGTTAATTTGATTCAAGATGCATTCTCTTCACAAGAAGAACAACTCCTCAGCACAGAACACACCCACACTCTCATTTAGAGGGAGAGAGAAAAAAGCAATTTGGCATAAATAATAATATAAGAAATGCAAATCAATGTCAAAAATATTTACTGAATTCTCAGTACAGCAGAATATATGCCTTTTTTTCGAAGCCATCTGCTAAAAACCCAAACACTTAATGGGTTTTACTCAGTCATAACAACCCACCATTCCAGCTAAAGTACTAACACGAAGAAACCTTGGCCAAGCACCACCCAGCTCCTGTACCTACACAAGACTACATCCACCAGTGCGCCCTATGTGAAGAGATTCAGTCACTGCACCAGGAACCATTGTGGTAAATGAGTTGTCCCATGAGCGCCAGAAGGAACCAAGCTTGGTTTTGCTATATGCACAGGCTGGTGGCCAGGGCTGCCTGCTCTCACCTTTTCAGCAGTTGTGCCACCCATGGCAGACCCTCGGGTACCCAATGGGTCCTTCTCTGAGCTCCCAGCTTGCCTCCAGCTCCCAGCAGTGCTGCCTGGGGAGATGCATGGCCAGCACCTCTCCCGTAGCAGCCCCACTGCTCCAGAAGGGCCGCTCTCCCTTCACCACATGCCACGCATTTGGCAGAAGGATGGGTTGTTGTTCCTTAACAACAGTCTGCTCCTTAATGAAACAGGCTCCACCATAAGCCCTCTAAAGCTCTAAGACAATCATACGCGCTTCTACTACACAAGGATTTTATTGAAATAACTATCCCGAAAAAATACTAAATCAGTAATAGCTGTACGTCCGAATTCTAGCACAAATTAAAAGTGAGACTAAATAACCTTTAGTAAAATTAATGTAAGGCAACTCTGCCTTTGTAGATAATCCACCTTCCTCTTCGGATACAAGATGTGAACCAAGCCCCACACGCCATCCTTGTTCAACATTACCTTTGTCCTGTTTGGGTTGACTGCCGCTACGATGCAATGAAATGGAAAACAGATGCTGTTACATTTACAGTGTGAGCAAAGTTTTGATAAAATGCCACATATAAAAGAAAAAAAAGAATACCTACTTTTACAATTATTCTGCAGAGACTCTTGTACTAACATATAAAACTTCACTGTGTGCCTTATTTAAATAAAGTGTTAAAATACAGACCATAAAAGGATTCAAGGCAATTACACGAGTAATAAAAGCCTTCAATACTCCTGAACAAAAAGGGGAGTTGAGAGACACAGAGACCAAAATGACCAAAAAGAAGTTAAGTAGGTCTACATTCATACGTGCTCGAGTGCACTGGGGCATGCACTTGTCTGAATACACACGCTCACTTCATACGGCTTAATATAACCAATTGTTTGCATTTCCTATAGCAAGCGCCAGCTCCTTGAGTGCAGCTCCTCAGCTCACATGAAGGTCAAGGGCTGTTGAGGGCATTCACACTCCTGTCAGACAGGCTCGCTGCTTTGTATGGCGGCACAGCCCAGGCCAACCTGTAGGACAGGAGCCATGAGGCTGCGAGGGGAAAGCCACAGTGCAGCCCTCACACTGCACTGCATTGCTGCCAAAGGAATTGGGATCCGCACTGTGGCAGCTCCAGGCATCCCAAAAACCCAAGGAAAAAGGTGGAGCTGAGAGATGGAGCTGTAGCAAAATGGCACTGCCGGGCTGCTGTATGCTTCTGTATGGGTGAGAGAGGGCTTTTATACAGGGAAGAGAGGGAAAAACTTATATATTTGAATAGACAAAGTGTCTCCACTAAAGAAACAAAGCAATAGTGATTTATCTTATTTTCCAACTTGAATAAAAGCCCAAGGCTCTCATAAAAAACTCCATCTGATTCAGCACAAACCCACAAGAACTGAGAAAATTAACTGTGCCTTCCCAGGGAAGGAAGCTAAAGAATTCAAGCATGTAAATAATGTACCACAGCGCCCGGTCAAGCCTTTCAAACAACAAACTTCTGTGCTTGTGGGGCTTTGCTGGAGCTTAGTTAAGCCTGATCAGTATTGGAGAAATTGTCTTTCTGTTCCCAAACTTTTCCCTGTGAAGTCTCAGATGGTATTAATTATTAAAACATGTTTCAAGTTAAGAAATGAGAGAGTTAAACTATCTCTCACTTTAAAGTGTTCAGAAGCTGCTTCTCCCAGCTCCAGATTAGGAAACCATTTTTTAAAGTTCATTCTTCTAAAGACCATCTATAATAAAAAAAACATTTGGCCCATCTCAGGCATTTTCTCAAAGGAATCGTTTCTTCAGTTTAGTCTGTAACAGACTGGAGAACAGTGACTGGTTCTCCTATAAAACAAAAATAGGAAATCTGTTTTATGAACTAGCATTTGTAATCAATACATGTTGTAAGATTAATGTTTATGCAATTAGAATTATTAACAGCAGAGTTTTTCCCTACACTTATGAATTAAACACACTGACTAAGGTCAAATTTCGTTTCCAATAAATCCCCACAAAACTACTGAAGAGAAGTAGAAGCTAGTTTGAGCTCTTGTATCACTCACTGTGAGAACACTTATGACCTGCTATATCGCTGTCACGCACAGGTCTGGTTTGACTTAACCTCCCAGCAGCAGACAAGCACAGAGTACTTTTTCTGGGCTTGGATCACCAGTAAAGAGCTGAAATTGAAAATGAACGTCTTAAAAGAACACTAACAAGCATAGTTTATGGATAAGAAGATCTGAAAACCTCAACAGTTACCTGTCAAGGACCACTGGTTTGATTTGCAGAAAGCATGGTCATTTCTAGCATACCCTTAGCCAAAGGGATATCCAGAGTGCAACAGTATTTGTTGCAAACTCATCAAATTTGTGGCACATGCACCAAGTGACAAGTGGGACTGGATTTCCCTGGGAGCCAACTTTTCTGACACGGCTGGCAGGAAACTTCACTATGCAGGGCCCTGGGCATGGGAAACTGCCTGACCAAGGAGGGGTAGCAGGGATCTTTTGGAAGGAAGGCTTTTCCCCAGGAAAATGCTGCTTTGCTGAAATCTAAAACATTCCATAGGAATGTGTGGATTTGGACACCGCAGTGCTGGAAGCCAGAGCTGTGGGACAGCCACCATGGCGTCCTGGTGGCCGGCCAGCCCCAGTGGCCACCCCATGGCTGAACCCCCTTCAATTACTGCTACCAAAACGCATGCCACGCATTTTACAAGGTCTTTAAAAGGTGCACAGGCTTCAAGAGACTTTAAAAAAAGGAAATGTAAAGCCTTTGTCTTCTGGAATTCACATCAGAGCAAGGAGACTGCAGTTCCTAAAGCCAAGCGCTAAAACAAAAAAAAAGCCAGGGGCTTTCGCAGTTGCAGTATTTCGCAACTATGCCAAAAACTCTCACAGGCCTCTTTGTCAGAAAGGCCTGATTAATAGATTTAGAAAACCCAAACAACTGAAAATTCAAAACAAACTCAATTGTGTGGGCCGGCACACCACAATTAAGGGCTGATGAAAACAGAGAGGAAAGGCAGCAAACAGAGGCCAATGACTGTGTTACCAACATGGCCGGGGGCTGAGGGCAGGCAGGAGGATGCAGGCAGGGGGGAAACAACCAACCTGCCCAGCAGATCCCCCACAGAGGGGTTCCCAAGCCACCAGGGCTGGACACTTGGGAGGGGGATGAAGGATGAACGGTGCCAGCTGTGAGCTGAGAGCTACTGTACGCAGGGCACCTGCACCAGGCACGCAGCAGCAAACACATGTGGGACTGCAGATGGGCTGCAGCAACACGGGTTGCTGCATCCAGCCACTACCAGCGGCCAACACGATGGGCAAGGGCAGCGGTGACAACTGATCGAAGCACCTCAACTCCTCCAGGCAAAGGCCCTGGTTTTGTGAAGAGCTGGGGCAGGAAGAAATGCAGCTCTTCACCTCAGGACCAGCATGGACAGCTCCCAGTCATAGGAGGAGTGGAAAGGAAAGCACCAACTCCTGGTGACTGCTGCCCTCACCCCAGGGCCGGTAGCGTTTTTCAGGACAGTGATATAATGAACTCCAGGAGCTGCAGCTGTTGGGTGAAAGGACCAGAGGCATCGCTGCCCCATGCTGCAGGACCACTCTCACCAGCCCATTCCACAGCGAAAAATTCCTCACCCACACCTCCAACAAACAGTAAATAACTGAAGGAAACATCCAGAAGGACATCAAAACTGGAAACTGTAAACCACCTTGTCAAAGAGCAACCAGCGGAGCATCTTGTGGGTAGAGAAACCCACCTCCAGAAGTTTCTGGAAATCAACAGCAACACCACCATTTTTACATTCAAAGGTGTGAAGGTGACAATAACAATAGGTGCTTTTATTTGGCTGCAGTCCATGAAACCCTGCATCAAGTGGTAGCAGGGAATGGTGCTTCTGAAAAGTACGCTCAGCTCCTGAGGTAAGCGGGATGCAGCCTGCTGCCAGAAGGTACTAATGGATGCCCAACTAAGCTGGAAGACTGCAATTTTTACTGCTCCTTCAGAAATAATTTGGAATGGGGTGGTAACTAAGAAAAAACTTTGGTAGCATATTTGCTGGGAATGTGGTATCCTTCGATGCTGGAAGATGAACAGTACATCTTTAGGCCAGCCACCCCAGGTCCTCAAGCGAGAAACAGCTGGAGCATGGCGGGAGGCCTGGAGCAAGTGTGCAGCCTTAACTCGGGGCAGCTGCCACCACACAGTGGCTGAGGACTCCTCCAGCGCTGCTGAGCCCAACACTGCTCAGATCCATCTGCCACCAACCGTGCTCAGCTCTCTGGCCTTGACCTGAGCGCCACTGCCGGGCCTCCCGGCCTAGCATAACATGGCGGCCGCACTGCCAGGCACCTGCCCACGGTACCACAGCTACACTAACAAAATCGGTCACTTGCGCTACAGATCTGGAGCGATATGGAGGCATTTATATACTGCTGCACCTCTAGCACATGCGTTTTGTTAACAAGGAGAAAAAAAAACAAAAAACAAAAAACACACACAATCCCTGCCAGCAGTTTGCTGGCAGTTAATATCACAATTAGCTATCACCTAGCAACAGTCAAGCAAGCTTCCTCTCAAATCAAAGGATAAAAAAAAAAAAAAAAAAAAAAAAAGCTCTACTAAATTGGCTAATGACAATACATAAAAAATATCTGGAAGGTACGTGTTAAGGTATTTCCTGATTTTAATGAAATCTGATTACTTCAGAGATTTTAAAAATACAAAACCATTACTCTATCTTCTCAGATTTTCCATAACTGACACAACATTATTCTTAAAGAGATTTATGAATTCACAATACTAGTTTCTAATTTATGAAGACTGATCTAATATTCTGGTAATGCTTCTCTTTCCTCTGCAGTTCGGGCTTTTATTGTCTCTCAGTATCTCTCACTTACTGCGACACGGGGGATGGAGACTTTAAGCTCCTGGATGGAGTCTTTCCTGGTTTCTCTAGGGTGCCTAACACATTTTTGGGCAAGTAATATCATTCTGATCTCCTGCACACTCTAAATGAGTTTTCTATATGTCATGACTGCCAGAGGGATTACATCTAAATTTTTATTAAAGACAAAAGGAAAGTTGCACACGAAAGCTATTCATGAACAGAACACCAGAAAAAAACTGTGGGAAAAAAAAGTGGTAAGTTGACCAGATCTTTGTATTCTCCAAATAGCCAAAGCCATTCTCTGTCTCCACTTAAAAGAAGAAATTATACAAGTAAATAAATAGAAAGGGAAAGAGATTGGGATTTAAAAAACAAACAAACAAAAAAACAACAACAATAAAAAAAACAACACTCTTATTTCCAGAATTTGGGATAAAAACGGTGATTCCTATTCTCAAGAAAAACATGGCCATGTGTCCTTCAGAGCCCATCAATGACTCAACTGTGGTGTTTAAAAGACCGTTCTCACTGCCTAAGTAATATATGAAGCCTTCTTGTCCCCTGGTGAGACGCTGTAGCCTTCAGCAAGAATTTCAGTCTTTGCCAAGCGCTGAATATATACTTGTGGACAACAATGAAGGAATTGTTCTTTAAATAAATTTTACAAATCCTTTTTTCTATGGAGTTGTTTCAAAAGAAATGGCTATTTGAAGTATGACACATGGAGAAAATGCAAACTTGCCACTAATCTGCTTTTAAATGTTTTAACATTTATTGTGAGCACATTATAAGTCTAGGCTGAACACTGAAATAGGAAAAAGTCCATATATAGCTGGAAGTTTATGGTGAGACAACTGTCCCACATTACTTTTAATTAAAAAAGATTTGTCTCCAGTGGGAATCAGGAGATGTTGGCTATCAGCCTCAAATTCTCATTCTGCCTCTACCAGTGAATCACACTGTGACTGCAGGCAAGTCACTTCTTCCTTCCTCAGCTTCATTTTTGTTCTTTTGTGGTAAGAACAAGAATACGCTCTTACTGACATAGTCTACATATCTCTGGGAGGAATAAAGAATCGTTAAGTAACAACACATCAGATGAGGAAAAAGTGTTTTGAAGCACATACAGTTAGAGTAGGAACACCACAGTACACTTCTACTAGAGGACAGGTTGTTACTTTTCCTGATTTTGAAGGAAGGAAAAACATCGCAGGTCACTTCACACACTGTAGTGCTGTCTCTCCTTAATCCACAGCTGTTATTACCTGGCTCCTAGGCTATATATCACTGGATGAAAAACTGGTGCTAGTCGGGCTGGGGGCACTTCAGAGTTGTCTGAACTTGCTTGTGTGCTACGAGGCACATCTGTGCCAGCTCCTGCAGGCACCACAGGCCAGTCCTGTGGTGCCCAGATGAGCAGACGATCCCATCTAGGGCTGGCCAGCAGCCTTGAAGACCAGAGGGCTGTGGCCTCTTTTGGACTGTAGCAGCATCAAATGCTGACCTGACGAGCTGGGAGAAGTTTGGCTCTCTTCTGTTCTACAAAATTAGAAATGGAGCACTCCAGTTTGCTGATGATAGCCTCTGTTGCAAAACAAGTGAGGGGGAAGAAGAGCTTCATTTCAGTTTTGTTTTTACTTGAGTAGAATTGGAAGAAGGAAGTCTTTAATCTCAGATTCAAGAAAATAAAGCAAGTCCTAACAATTGCCTATACCTAGGCACACCTTAACTTTCAACTTGATGTAAACAAAGAGTCTACTCTGATAGTTAATGCTAAAAAAACAAAGCTTTGGAGAACTTTGATGCTGAGCACCTGGTTCACCATAAGCCACCACAGAACAGCAGAGCCACCAGCTAGGCACAGTGCTGTAAAGTTATACCAAAACCAGGGTTTCTCCCAAACTGAAACCCATCAACAATTTAAAAAGCCCAAAGTGACCCAATTTACTTCTGCTACTCCAGTGCTGAATTCTCCATTTATTCCTTCTGCAGCAGTCCAGGAAGCTCTGCTGGTACACTTGGCTGGGTCTCACAAACACTTTCTGCACAATGCTCCCGCTACATTTCTAACCATGGCCCATCAGCCTTCAGATAAACGATATGCACGTCTCTGCTGGAAATCCATTAGGGAGAACATGTTGCTGGTTAAAGACACTGATGTACCGTGAACATGCACGAAGTTATAAACATACACGTACACAACAGAGCAAATCTGATCTCTGACAAAACAGAAATGGCAAAAAGGAAGACGAGGTCTTCAAGTTGCCTCCCTCCCCAAAATGTTTCATGTCACTTGCTGAAATTCTTATTTATCTGGTGTGGTGTGACTCCTCATTTCATGAATCTCAGTACCAGCAAGACTCAAAGCCAAGCGTGACCCGCAGGCTGCTGCCAATATGCACTCCCCCTCTCTATTGCTTGCTTAAAGCCAAGGCGCTTACCAGCTAAAATTTTCCATACTTGGTTTTTCTCATTAATCTTGAATGAATGTGGTTCAGATGATTCAGAACTAATCTGGCTTCTGGAATTACAGAAGCAGAGGACAAAACGAATGTTTAACCTCTCCCCTGGAACGTTTAACCTCTCCCAGATGCTGAGGGTATTTTTCCCTGGGAAGCTTAATGTGCTCACAGGCTCAGCAGCACTGCACGCCCCTCTGCAGAGGGGACTTGCAGGCACTGGGTACAACACACTGATGCATACATCACTAAGTTAAGGCAAACACGAAAATGCGATGATGATAATAAAACAGAAGCCAGATACTCACATATTTGGAGAGTCCCAATTACATTTTTTGATTCTATCACTTCACACACATCGGCAACAAGAGCCCTGCATTTAATGGTCCCAGAATCTTGCTACCCACAAAGAGATCAGTGCCTGAGGATTGTACTGCATGGTGTGAAAGGTGCTTAAAAGGTGAAGGATACACAGTTTGTGTGTGCATCTATCATCAGCACAGAAGTGTAATATATAAAGATCTAGTTATTGTTAGAGTTACAGTTTTAGAAATGAACTGCTAAGGCATTAAAAAAAAAAAAAAAAAAAAAAAAAAAAAAACAAGAAGTATCAAAATCTGTCTGGTTTCACTCATTCACAATGCTCACTTTGAAGAATCCAGAGCTTTATCCTTGGGCTGGGGAAGGGACAGACCAACACACACACCATGAGGCTACAGCACCTGACGGTGGGCTGTTCCACCCCACAGACTGGGTCTACAGATCCATCAGAAGAGGAAAGAGAAGACTGTATTTTTTGCATTCAGAGGGATTCTCAAAACCTCCACTAAACTGATCCTCCCACCCACAGAACTACAGAGTTACCAGTTCCATGCACAGAAAGGAAAACGTACCCTCAGAGGTGATAAGGTACCCCCAAAAGTACCAGCAAGCCTGAGGCAGCCCAGGACCAGTCTGTGGACACCCCACCTCTGGCTTCAGGCTGCTCTGTGCTGCCCTACGAAGGCTCCTTATCACCAGCTGGTCATGTTTGCACCCATGAGAGCTCAACGCTTCCCATAAATGGATCCCACATGCTTCAGGTCAGACACAGAAGAAATTAAAACATTAATTAAAATTATCACATGCTCACCACCGTGCAGTAAATTTAAACCAAGTGGCACCAGTCTGACCGAACTCAGTCCTATCAGTCCAACCCGATCAGGAGAAGATGGGAATTATCCTTTTATTCCAGAAAAGCCTCAAATTTAAGGGCTGAGGGAGGTGAGACCTCACACGTAGTTCTACTCCCTCTTTGCAGCCTCTTTAAAGATGAAGAACCAGAACTGATCTCTGGTGAGGAGCTGTAGGTGATCTGTGCTTCTCAGGTCTCCACTCACTATCCCGCTCTCCATCCTCCACCAGACCAGCACTCAGTTACTTCTACACCAGCAATAGCCACAGTACCCAGCTCCCAGTATCTTCTACAGGAGATTTTCAAAGCAGAGCTAAGAAATAATGAATTTCACACATTCTGTACATCTAACTGTAAACAAATACTCAGAGGACTTTATTTTTACTCATTTTTAAATTATCTTTAGCCACTTTCATCTTAGGAGAAAAATAAACCTCCCACCTGTAATGGGAAATACCATTCAGGGTGTGCCTTTATCCCTAATTCTTAGCTCTGAGAGCAGCTGTTCTGCCTGTTGAGAACACCAACATTGTACTTGATAGCTTTATAATAATTTTCTCAGGTTATAGTATTACCTGCATGAATGAAGAACTTGCAAGGGGAAAGAAACACTGACCTTCCCATAATTTCTAACAAGAAGTCACCCTTCTACTTTTAAGCCAGCAATTTTTCATGTGACTGATGAAGTGGCATCCTTACCAAAAAGGAGACTACCTTTCCAGAAAGTGTCTTGTAGCATTGTTTCTTCAACAAATCTCAGCTTCCACAGTGAAACCTGTGATCTGGTCTATGCTTCCCTTCGTTTGCTGGCTGCTTCTCAGGTGTTTGTACAGAAATTGAATGTGACCTGGTATGAAATGGCTTAAGCCCCCTGTTCTTCACTCCGGGACTTGCAGCAGACGAAGCAGAGGTATAGAAACGAAGGCTGTATGAGGAAAGGTGAAGGTGGGCAGGCAATCGTTTGTGCTTTCAGGTGCAGGTTTCTGTGAGGTACTGGTTTCTACATCTCCACTTTATCAGCTGCAACTTTATGTAGGGAAAGTTGAAAAAAATTGTTGCAAACATGACAAAAAGCCACAAAGCTGCAAATATCTGAATTTACTATTTCTGCGTGGTATATTTAGACAGCAGTTTGGTAACAACCTTGTGTGAAAACACAGAAGCTTAGAGAGAGAGTCTAGACCACTTAATTCTCTCTAGATAAAGCTCAAGAAAGCAAAACAAGAAAACCAACATGACAGTTCAGCAACCCACTGTGCCCCTTGCTGAACAGCTCTGGTTTAACAGCCAGGAGAGGAGACCGAGAGCTCTCTCCTTGATGAGCCAGGAGGCCCTGGAAGCTCCACCTGCTTGTGGGCAACCCCAAACCAGAGGCATTTCGCTGACGACGAGCACCAAAAGCAGCTGTTAAGACGGGCATGGCTCTCTGTCAGATACTGAGCAATTCCCCTTCCAGTTGACTCAGGACCTGCCATGCGGTTGCGGAAAAAATCCTCATTAGAATTAACTAGCAAAAATATGTTCGTAAGTGTATGTGCACTCTCTCTCTCTCTCTCTGTAATTAATCCCTGGAGTAAAGCTGTTCCTCGGATCACCTCAAATATAGAAAATCAATGAGTTAGATTACAGGAAACAATTAATTATGGTTCACTGGTGTTTAGAAAGTGCCACTGACACCCTGACACCTCCTGATAGCATCCGTGCCCTCTAAAGCAGCAAATCACAGAAAGTAACAAACTGCGCTGTTCAAACACCAGATGACCTCAAGCTTGCTCATTCTAGTGAAATGATCCTAATCAGTCATAAAACGAACGGGACATAACCTCCTAAACATTACAGGCACAATTAATTTATAGAGCATCCGTTTACTACAACCGATTAGGCAGAAATCTTTTCTTCACGTGCTAAAGTAACTTCTGACAAGTCACGGGGGGCACTGAACAAGCCGCTCCGCCACACCTTGCCAGCTGACTCTCGTGTTAGTGACCTCATTGACAGCCAAGTCCCTTTTTTCAGTCTCATTTATAGCACATCACTGCATTCTCCAGCAAACGCACAGATGACTGAAAGCAAACACACACACATCGGAGAGCAGCACATCCAGCCCTTGGTAGCACCGACCCCTCAGCTACCGCCTGTGCTCTCCATCAACCACAACCCACTGAAACACCAGCTCCTGTTCAGAAATCCCTGCACCTACAGTTGGCACCACAGAGAAACATGAAGGGATGCGGGGTTTTAGCAGAAATTGTTGTCATCTCACAGTACCCGTTGCCCTTTTCAAAGCATTTTGCTCTCCTACTTGTAAGAGGCCTTGCCATTCTCTTGTCATTGCTAACCTCTGCCTCAATGGTCTCCTCCTCCTCCGTGTTATCTCCTCTCCTGAACTGCTTTTTTACATCTTAATCTTATTTCAGAAAGTTTGTGACTAGTGTGTGCCACAAGATGCCTATAGCATCATCAACTTTACCACTGCAGCTTTATTAAGCCGATTAAACAAATCCCATGGGCAGTACGAGAGCCTGTGTTCCTTCACCAATCCCCGTTCTGTCTGCGTGGGAACTCTGGTGGTGGGCTCACCCCTCAGTCCCCTCCCCTCTTTTCTTGGAGGGACCCTACGACAGGTTTTGAAGGCTAGCCTGAGCAGGGTGGGAAGGCTTCACGCCCTTTCCTCCTGGACGAGGAGGACTGTGATTGAGTCACCATCCCTGGAGGTCTTTACAAGACGTTTAGCTGTAGAGCTCAGTGATATGGTTTAGTGGAGGACTTAGTGTTAGGTCAGAGGTTGGACTCGGTGATCTTGGAGGGCTCTTCCAACCTAGATGATTCTGTGACTACACACACTGCTACTGTGCCGACAGGAGGCTGCTTGGAAGGGGAGCAGGAGCTACAGGACCTGCACCTCTGAGCAGGCCGACAAGCAGCACTGCTGCTCATCTCCGCTACGGGTGGCGAGAGGGCAACCAGTGCCAGTCTCGTGGTAACCACCAGGAAAAGTTTTCCCAAAGAAAAAAGGAGTTCAATCTGCCTCCTTCCCTTGGCTCTCCTTTCAAAGAATACAAATAAGCTTCCTGAAAAACAACAGGCCTTTTGATGAGCCAGTAGCTTTCCTCTGTTTTTGTTTGTTTGCTGGAAACACTTTGATTTTGCAGGAAGCGCTAACAAATGCGAGTGGGGATCAACTTAGCTAAAGAACCTGAAAAAGCAACGGGACACAGCTCCCCGACTCCAGCCACAAACGGGATTGTCTCACTGGCTCGAGCAAAACTGCTGAATTATTTCCGTAACAAAAGAAAGGCGCTTTTAGGTCCCATAATCTCATTTCAAATCCTTTTACCCACTCCCTACTCTTTTTGGCCTTGAAATTGCAATCCTCTTTCAGTAATCTGAGGACTAATTGGTGCCAGCACTCCAGTTCCTCTTGCCATTTTCTTCCCCCTCCCTCCCGCACTATTCAGGTGCTGAAAAGGATGGCGGGCCAGGGCTCAGCGCCCCTATAATGAGTCTGTCCCTACAGAGTAACTGCTCATAATTAGCAGGAAGCATTTTGCCTTTAAACCGCGCAGCGTGCGTGGCAGGGTCTCGCAGAGCCAAGGAGCCACCCCGGTGTTGCTCGAGGAGCTCCAGAGCTTGCAGGCCATCTGCACGCTGGGCACGCTGGGGGCTTCGGGGCTCAGCCAGGAGCAGCAGCGGCCCTGCGAGCTGCGTGTCGTGTTGATGGGACGGGATTTAGCTGGGGTGGTGCAAAGGCAGCCTTTGTTTGAGAAAGGTTCGAGAACACGGGTCCCTGAATAATAATAAGCAAAGAAGAGATTTAAGCAAGCCTGCTACTTTTCAGCTAATGACTGTCTTTGCAGGTAGTGCCAGAAAGGAACAAAGACTTCTCTTACCGAGGTACTATCAGTGTTGACTGTTTCCCAGCCAGATTTGGGAGCAAAATTCGTTTTTCTGTAATTGGAAACTTCAGCCTAGCGAGGGCATTAAAAACAAACACACAAAAAAGCTGGCTCCAATGGACATTCATTTCCAGCAAACCTAGGGCTAACCTTAAGCTTTGATTCAGGAAAAATAAACCAAAGGCTTCAAAAGTTTTTAAAGCTGGCAAGATTACATTGCTGAGAGTCTGCACCTAGTTTTGGCACTGATTGTAATACAGTGCTGTGTACTGTCTGGAAGCTGGGGGACAGCAAGAAACTTGTCATCTGATGGGATGTGCATTGCCTCCATCACACCCCCAAGGAGTGCTCCGAAGTACGAATGCAATTGCCAGGCTACATCCATACCCAGCTCACTAATACATGTCCTTAGGCAAAGAGCTACGCTGTGAAGAACCCATTAGCGTCAAAAACCAGAGGACACAGCCCAACACTCTCCTAAAGGATGAGCCCTTCGCGTGGAGCAGCAACAAGAGGTGGACTGCCAGGTGCCGAGCCTCCTGCAGAAGCCAGTGCAGGGCCACATCACCTCACTGCACTTTGGGAATCTGCCAGCGCAAAAAGGCAAGCCTGGCAGTTTCTGTGCAGAAAGGCTTACACTTGAGCACCCTCCTCACATCCAGCCAGCATCGGATTGGCACTGGGGGAAAAAGCACGAGTTGTCACTTCAAGTATCCCCTGGGGACGGTGTGGGTACACAACAACTACACAAAAAGAACTTGTGATTTATTTCCAGCCACAGAAATCGATAGCAGGCTTGCACACAAAGATGAAGTTACTGATGATTTTCCTTCCTTGGCACCATAGCTTGAGATCAGCCGGTGTCTCAGTGGCCTATGATTTAAGCAGTATGCTCAGCTTCGTGCATACGACTACCTTCTGAACATTAGGATGCCCCACCAAAAAAGCAACCCCCAGCGTGACACCTCGCTGAGGGAATCGTGCTCCACCCCAGCTGGAACAAGCGCATTTAAGTCTCATCTCCTGGAAATGCCATTTGCAGCCCTGTGCGCAGGGTCTGCTGCTGATCTCTGTTTGCCTCTGTGTCAGAAATTCAAGACAGAAAGACTCTCCTCGGGTCATCCAATTCTGCTTTCTGCCAACAGAAAACTGCTTCCTACACTCAATTTCCTAGGATTTTATTGAGTCTGCTTTTCAGCTCTCTACCAGATGGATTTCAAACCATTTCCTTTAAGAGATTAATTCAGTCTAATAAGTTCATTATTTGCGCCTGGTCAGTGACCAAGACAGGCCAGAGCCCATGTGCTTGTTTCTTCCCCACAAGCTATTAAAGAGACAAGTTTTCCATCCAGGTGTCAAAGTCTGTGCACAACAGCAATGCAGCAGGCCCAGAGAGACATCCCGGTGAAAACCGAGTTCCTGCTTCACAGAGGGATTACTGTTAGCTTGTTTGTTCCCTCCAAATCACCTCCCCTTTCTACCTTGCAGTTTGAGGACTGGAGATCAGAAGGCAGGCAGCGAGGAGCAGCCCGTGCTGCCTCTCCCCGGGTCAGAGTCCCCAGGTAGCATTTGCCCACTTTGGTGCGGTTCAAACTCCCATGCCAGCCGAGGATTAGCGAGGAATTAAGTTACAGATTAATTAGATTAGGAATAGCCCTACTGATACTGTGTCTGAGTACAGACATAGATGCAGCAGGCTGCTAAACTGTGCCATGCGAATTAGGCTCACCGAGACTGGGGAACCTCAATGTTGGGATAAGGCTCCTCTTTCCCCAGCTGCTGCTTTACCCAGCACTGGGAAACTTCCCTGTGGCATGGAAGTGATTTGACAATACAAGTTTGCAAGTCAAGAAACCTTTAGGGCAGTTTTAGAGCACTAACCTGCCAAAATACACCGAAGTATGATGATGCTCTGTGCTCTTCTGTGCTTTGGGAGCTAGATTTGAGCATTATTTTGTTATCACAGCACTGTGCCATCCACCCAGCCTCAGGGACATTGTGGTTCAGTGGCACGTTCTCTCTGGTAGGAATGTTTTAAGAAAGCCCACATCCCTCCTTGACAAGCCCCAATCCCTTAAAAATAAACAAACAACCAGGACCCAGTTTATGATGCAGTGCCACGAGCTTCATCAGCACAGCTGAGAGGACAGCTTGCTACCGTGCAAGGGCAATGAGAGCATCTTAAAAGGACGTGGCAAAGGACAGAAAGGAAACACAAAAAGAAGAAAAAACATCACAAAAACCAACCCTCTGCTGAGCAATCAGGAGATGCTGCTCCCAGGACCATGCGGCCAAAGCCTAAGCACGTTTCTGTTGTGTTAGGTTAGCCAGAAGGCAAACTGGGCAGTAAATCCAAACAGTTCATCAGAAATGTCCCCTTAGTCTGGGGGGCTTTAACGATCAGGCACAACTCAGGGCATCCCAACCCCCACAGAACAGAGAATAGCAATGAACATGGAAATGAACAAAATGGTTCTGGTTGTTGTTGTTTGGTTGTGGGTTTTTTTGGCAGTGCCACTCAACAAATTCAGCTCCTGAACCTCTTGCTCCAGAGCTCATTGATACAGCTTGCTGCCATGCCTCTTCAAAACAGGGTTTGGATGGTAATATCCCCCGGGAGACAGAAAAAGACCAGTTCTAGCATTTCCAGCAGAATTTTCCATTCTCTTTTTCCCCAAATCTCAGCAATTCTATTTCTACATCTGAAGCCAAAAGCAGCAGAAAAGAAAAAAAAAAAAAAAAAAAAAAAAAAGCAGCAAAAGAAAGATCTACATCACTTTAGCAATACATCTGATTATGGCTCTTCAACTTCCATGGAAAGAATGTGTTTGTCTAAAGTCTTCCTTTCGCATTATGTTATACTTGCAAGTAGGAAAATAAAAGCTGGCTGCTCCAGAAGCTTTGTTTGTTATTCATTCCCTTAAGTATAGAAAATGATTTCAATTTAATTAATTGTTTTATTTATTTTTTTAATCTCATGAGAAAAATGGTTGTCTTCATCTTTCATATGCAAAACAGCTAACCAAAGAACATTTTTTCATCCAGAGAAGGAACTCCAATTAATAGAGATCTTAAATACTTGGGGAGCT
The DNA here is from genome assembly GCF_964035555.1 of Netta rufina. Lineage (NCBI taxonomy): Eukaryota > Metazoa > Chordata > Aves > Anseriformes > Anatidae > Netta > Netta rufina. The sequence continues at coordinate 47,591,275 of NC_140128.1, forward strand.
GCTATGAATTTTGCCACTGATCAGACAGCTGGCTGGAAAAAAATGTCTTTTCAGGAAAGTTACATAATTAAAACTAACCTAATTTATTATTATTATTATTGTTATTGTATTTTACTTCTATTTTTTTACTTTTTTTTCCTCCATCTGCTAATCCCGATTAAACACTGAAACGAATGAAACCCAAAGAAACCCCAATTTGCTAAGTTTACATCTCTTTTTTATATACTGGGACCTGCATCCAGCAGAACCATCTAATACAAATTCCCAGTGCTGCTTGGACATTTTAAAGAACCACTGCATTTTTATTAGCTCAATCTTCACTATCTGCATTATTATGCAATTACTTTTGCAAATTTCACATACTCTGGTTTAAGAAACAACAACAACCACACACACTAAAGCAGAGAATTATATACACTTTTAGACACTGAAGTTGAAGTGACAAAAGAGTCTAGTCTGATCTGAGTTTTTCAAACTAATCTTAGGACGTTTCCCAAGCAGTCTATAGCAACTGTTTGAACAGGATTTCTATTAGAAGGGTACTTAATAAAATCCTGATAAAAATAGCCACAGAAAAAAATAGTGAGAGGTGTAGAGCTCTGCAAAATGTGTAGGCAGACAACACAGCCAGCCATCAGCTAAGTCAAAAACTGCAGCATGGACAAACACGGACAAGAGCAGTCAGGGGAAAGGGGCCACAGGCAACAAATACAGACGTCAACCAGCAGCTGTAGGGACCTGGACACTGGCTATTACCTTTGGAAAGGGCTGAATCGTAAACTACAGTTATTCCACATTCACAGATGAAGTCCATGTAGCACCAATTCCAATACCAAAAATATCTCATACAAGCTAATGAAAAGAAAATTTAACAACTGCACGTATGCCACAGCAAGGTAAGAATGAAATACATTTACATTTGTATTAGCAAGACCCTTTGGCTGTACAATCCTGGATGCCTTAGGAGGGGAGCAATGAAGAACGATGGTATGTGACCGAGGCACGACACAAGCCTACGGAGTACGGTCGGGCAGGTAGCAGGAGGAGAGTGCCAACAGGGCAGAAGTGAGTCCGAGTGGAAGGAAAGGAACGTGACGGCTCCGATCCACGCTGGTACTGGGCCGGCCCATCACTCACTCATTCCTTTTTCGTGAGGAAGAAATGATCCTGAGGCACGGAGGGTTAAGTCCTGCACCTTTGCGCCCCCGACAGCCGAGCAAACTGAGCCTGTTCTCCTCTGTGCCCCCCACGAGTCACCGCACAGCACAACTAAGTCCCCCGGTGTGTTTGCCGGGACGAGCTGACGGGACAAACCCACTGCAAGCCGGTTTGCTTAGGCCACCCACCTATCGCTGTTGCGCTGAGTTTCTGTAATGGAAATAGTTCACCTTCGGTAAACCAGCACATTTTGTTTCCAGGCGCAGAAGAGAGCAGCAGCCTGGCAGCCACGATGCCTTTGGACATAAAAGGCACCCAGTACATACACACACACCCCCGTGCACTCAAACCCCTGGAGGATTGCACATTTATCACTAAAATACGGTCACAGGGGGAAAAAAAGCCTTGGACTGAGCACATGGAATCTCCCCAAAAGCCTAACAGCATCAACCCCACCGAAGTGGATGAAACCAGCAGCCTGCTGGGGCCAGAGCCCCCACCAACAGATGCCAGAGAGGAAAGTTTTGCAGAACACCTAAGAACGGCACAGCAAGGTTCATCTGTGCTTGTTAACACAGCACAGGCTGGCTTGAAATATTGGCAAGATGGATTCCAACCTAGAAAGCCGTGGAGTCCAGCATCCTCATCCAGGCTGCATCTGAAGGAGCTCTGGAAATCGCAGCTGAACGGAAGCCCACTTTCTGAGGCCTCCTGTTTAACATCCCCCTTTCCCCACCAACCTTTAACTCATAGCAAAAACAAACTAACGAATCAACCAAGCCAAAAACAACTTACAAATTAGATATTTTACAAAGCAGTTTTATGATTTAGAAATAGAGCGAATCCCCCCAACAACCAAGCATACGCATACACCCCATGCATGCACACTGCATTCGGGGCCACACAAAATTTAAGGAAACTCAACAACACCATTTTTCAAATATACCTAAAACAACCCCTTAATTCTCATTTATGTTTAGAGGTACCAAAATTGCTTGACACACTTTCTTTAAATGGCTGTGGGGGTTCCGAAAATTAAGTTCAAGAATCTGTGAAGAAATGTGGTACAGATAACCAAACTATCACCTTCAGAGCTTCAACACAGCTTTACAAAGGGAAAAAAAAAAAAAAAAAAAAAAAAAGAGCTCTTCTTATTTCATAAATGGAAAGGGAAAAGAATGTTTTACCAGGCCTCCACAGCATAAAACACATTAGCCATACAAAAAGCAGCAACTCTCAGCTCAGGTGAACGCGTGGGGAAGGCGGCCTCTCTTTTCAGCCATACACAGCTCTGCTGAAGTTGGAAATTCCTCAACTAAGGACCCCCCGCGGCCTCCTCCAAAAAAGGTTTTTAGATAAGTAAACTTAGTTCTGATGAAGCTAGCAGCTTGATTTCCACGTCAAAATTCAAAACACAAAAGTGCTAAAAATTTCTGGTTAGAAAAAGGACTCCATACTTTTTGTTGCAAAACTTCAAAATGAGACATTTTAATACACTTCAAGCTCTTTTAGTTTTTATTTCTCTGAGCCATTAGCAAAATAGCTTTATTTGAACAAAAAGCAGTCCTATGAAAATCAGAGGAAGAGGATCCACTCTTACATAGTAGGATCCAAAGATAGGCGTTGTGGTGATGAGCCACGGGGAACGTGGTCACGGATCACCACCGGCAAGCCCTGAGCTGAGTTGTGTGACACCAGAAATCAAGTCACAGCTGGCAAAGGTGATGATAAAAATCATGGTTCAAGCTTTCACCGATTAACAGACAATCCCCAAACTTCCTTTCTTGCGAATAAACAAACTTTCTTCTCCAAAATATACACACAGACTATAAATGGCACGTACACGTATCCATATGCTGGGACACCACATGTGTCCCTGAAAAAGACTGCCAGCCAATAAAGATGCAAAAAGCCTAACCCTCTGAAACTTGTTTTGAGCTTTTTATCTGAAAATAAATATTTACTGAAGAAATAGCTTTGAAGGGAAACTTTGCCTTTCGTTTTAAAATTTACGGCCATGGGTACTGCAACGTGATACTGGAAATGCTCTGAACATTTAGGATGTTTTTTAGAAAAACATTTGTAGAAAGACTGATTGATACCTCGAGAAATCCTGGCTCAAATACACAGGCAAGGATTACGTGGATACCTGACACAGGTACAAAATGCAACTGCACCTCTCATACTTTAAATGGGATCTTTATTCCTCAACATTCATTCAAAAATTAGGCAAAAGGATAAAAGGTGCACAGTTTTATGACAGCAAATACTGCAATTCTTGGAAACCGTCAGTGCACCTTACTTGGAGTCTAACACAACTATTAAATAAGTACTGAAGACTTAAACTACAGAATTCCTTAGAATCACAGGAGCAACCATTACAGAACAGCCATCCCTTCCCTATTGTTTGAAAGGCTCTGAAAAAATCTTCATTGCTTTTTTCCTCATAGAAGGTCTGTTACTATTAATATGACATTAGAAACTGTCCTAAGAATGTCGGGCTAACAACAGAGCCGCAAAGAAAGTGACTTTCCCTGCAAATCATTCTTACTAAAAGAACCAAATAAAAGAAAGCCAATAGCTAATGGAGAGTGAAGTAAAGATAATCTAAAGAAAAAGGAATAATTAAAAATAAAGTTTAAATTTTAACTTGATTTATGGAAAACCTTTATTAATATATGGAAATTAGAAACCTTTACTGAATTTAGCTTCAATAATATACAAGACACCATGATACTATTTGCAGTTTCCCAAACTTTGTGAATCTGTTTTCATATGCAGAAGTCAAATAATTTCCACTGCCGTAACATTGTATGATTAACAAACATGATACTCATGTCATCCACTGTTCATCACACAGACACTCGCTCCCAAGTCCTCATTTTCAGCTCCTAACAATTCAGGGAACTGTTACTGAATTGCGTGGCCCAGGCTTCCCCACCCTGCAAGCGCCGCAGCTGTAGCAGTGATGCAATGGCTGCTAGTGGGGTGACAGGCGAGAGATGAACCCAACACCACCGAGTGACCAAGGGAGAGGGGAGCCCCACGCCCTCTGCTTTCTGCACCACTACACGGCCCTGCACCGCACCAGGCGTGCCCTCAGTGCCCAACAGCACAACGGGGACAGCACAGGGAGGGATGGGGAGTCACAGATGACCACCTCAGAGCACAGCACCCATGTGCGTCCCAGTTCCTGCAGTCACCAATTCACGGCTCTGTCAATGAGGCTACTGTAACCATTATTCGTAGCCACGTAGCTAGAGCTAGAGGGATTTACAAACAAACTAAAAAAAAAAAAAAAAGTTAAAACACATCCCCAGACTTTCCTTTTCCCATGAACTTAAGTGGAAATATCTATAGTATCATTTCAAGCTATCTTTGGAATATGGCTGTATTTGTCTACAGAACGCAGAGGAAGGAAAAAAAGCCTAAAAAGCCAAGTAACTGGGAAGACTGCTCAGCAAATGAGGCTGTGAATAACAACAACTTAATGCAAGGAGTTGGTATTTGCCCAACATCTACTGGAGAAGAATGACAGGCCAAGGATGCTGCTTTACAGTTCTTCACCAAAGGCCTTCAAACACGCAGCCAAAACAAAGATGTGAAGAACCAAATCTGCATGTATGTAGCAAGTGGGAAATATGACATTTGCACCATTTTGGGGGGACAGATGAGAAAGAACTGAAAACACCTCAGCTGAAAAAGCTCAGAAGCATTCGTCTGATTTTGAGAGGAACAAAGACGCAATCAGAGAGTTATTTGTATTTCCACCAGTCGTCCTTGCTGAGCACAGGGTGTCACAGCAAGGATTCAGGAAACTCTGTTGTATGAAAGGGGACACACTTGATTTTCTGTTCTTCTTTTTCTGTCCATGATCTGCTGCCTGCTTCCCCCATTCATCTCCCTCCTCTCAACATCCCTTATACTGCACAGTACAAGAAAATTCCATTTAAAAGGTAAGAGCTGATCTTATTTGTTTTATAAAGCCATAGCGAATAGGATACTTCCCATACCACAGAAGTCTACTGGCTAAAGAACTGATAAGAATATAATAGAGAATGGGTCCTGGACTGGCAAATCCTCAAATATTTATGCATTGATAGCGTTAGAGGCATTCACTCAAGCAAAAGTTATTTTCCTTGCTATTCCTATCTGGCATCAGACAGAACCAATGTTCTTTCATTTGCCAGAAAACTGAAATAAAGCAGCATAGTCTCAAAATACAGATGATGTTCAAATCAAGCCAAATTACTGTGTCAGAGGGCACAGCTTGGAAGAACTTGTTTTCCTTGTGTTCCTGAACTACAGAAACAGCAGAACAAAATTCCCCAAAGACTCCGCCTTGACACCATACCAAGGGAAGAAAACTCATTCTGACTCAACCCAGGAAGTAAAATATTGAGATCAATCTTGATAAAGGGGTTGTAGCATGCACAGAAATAGTAGATTGCCCTATGGTCAGTTTCATATCCTACCCAAAGCAGAAAAAGTGACACAGAATTAAAGCTGTGCTTCTAGGCTGCAGAAGACAACCAATTAATTTATTCTCTAGGTCCCTTTTTGCAGGGAGATACCCCACAGTGTCTTTCAGTGTTTCAAAGTACTCAATGAATAGAAAAAGTTTATTTCACCAGCTTCACCAAATGGCCAGAAAAGATCATTTCTGATCTCAATACATAAAGCATTACAGATAAAAAGAGTGGTTATACACTGTCCAGAACAATAACCTTCAACATGGTCACTTTGATGCTGGTTTAATTTCAATAGGCAACAGGGTTTCTGAAGTTTGTGACAGTTTTAGGAAGGGAGCAGTGAAGCCAAAACCAGCAAAAAAATTGAACGAGTTTTTCCAAATCCAGTAGTTTTATAAGTGGCCAATCTACAAAAGCAGTCCTTGTGGTGAGGGGAAACTATTTCCACAGCAAGGTGACAAACTACCCTGTGCAGAGTTAATGATTGAACTGTCCCCTGACTGTACCAGCATGGCTTCAGACCTGCTGTTTGCACTGTAGGACAGGCCCAAACCTGAGGTGGAAATGTCTGAAGAACCTTCTCCCTCAAAGAGCAACCGGAGGAAAAACAGAGGGACTTTTAAGGGCCCCCTAAATGAGACATAAATATGGGTGCACACTGTAACAGCGTAGCACTTAAACCAAACCATCACCTGGTGGGTGTTTAACAAATACTGAACACAAAGCTTGCTAAAAGCAGCCAACAAATAGAAGCTGGGAGTTGAGTATCACAAGGAAAACAGAACAGTTGTTCATTTAGCATTTGTGCAACAGCTTCAAAGTTTCCCATCCTTAGCAGGCTGTATGCAGACCATGCATGCAGTGATTGCTCAAGTCTTTTTTTTATTTATTTTTTTTCCCCTGTAGCAGTGTCCTGGGTGCCCCATGAGAGCTGGGGCCTCCAGCACTGCGCACACGCTGCTGCCTGGGGAGCTGCCTGGGCACCAATCAGGGCCACCAGTCTGCCTCCTCCAGATGTGGCAGGAGGCTTTAAACCAGGGAAATTGAAGCAGAAAGCTGGGATTAAGAGTAGCAGGACTGCATGCTTTCAGTCTCAAAACAGGAAAATGTGATTTCCTTTGGTTCAAATTCAAAATGAACAAGCAACATCAGCGTCCCCCAGCCACCATGCTCCCTGTTCACTACACGGCTTGCAGTGATAGAAATCACAGAAGCTTGATATCCAATATACACCAAGTCTTGTATCTCACTAATAAATTTCAAAAGTCAAACAGGGGCTCATGATCACAAAGACCCCGCTCCTGTGCTACCCATCTGAACAGGGAGCAGGTGCCACCTGCTCCCTGGATACCGCGTGCACCCAGTGCTACCAGGGAAGCCACGCGTGAAGCAAACCCATGTATCCACCAACCGCAGTGCCGCAGTCGGCTCCTCGTTCAGCCCAAGATGAGACGTATGTATGGGAGTGTGGTTATCTTACCCTGATTACCTCACAAGGAAACCTGTCACATGCACCGTTCCTTTTACAGCAGCACAAAGAAATGTGGCGTGTCACAAACACACGTTCCCACGGAGACGGGCCACCACCAAAATGGAGGCCGCGGGAGGCCCCTCAGGAGGGCTGCCCTCCTGAGCCCGCTCCAGACCTTTGGCTAAAACGCGTGAAAAGTGCTGCTTTGCAGTGGGCTTCTTCATAATTTAGTCTTCACAAAACGCCTACGCTTGGGACAGGTCACTGGCTGAAATGGTATGAATTAAGGGCAGAAAGAAAAACATTTTTAGCAGAAACAGATATTGAAGGACATGACACCGGAGAAAGAAGTGATTAAAATTTAAGGAGCTCGTAGCACTTCTAGAAAGCCAGCAGCTGCACGGAAGGCAATAGTGATAAGAGACACTAAATTCAATAAAGCACAAGCCACTCCTCGTTTTTCGAATTCTCCAGTTGTAAAGTTTCATAAAACGTTTGGTCACTAACATACCCACTCCTACATCATGCACTTCCAAGAAAGGAAGGGAAAAGGAAGAACCAGGCCAAGCAGCAGTGCCATTTAAATGAAATATGCTCTGAAAAGGGTCTTTACACAGAAGGCAGTCGCTGCAGAGGTGGCTCTGTGACTTGCTGAGCCTAGACTTCCCTGGCTGCTGAGCCGGGAACCCAAGAGCCCCACTAACACACAACGCATCAACCAATCTCACCCAGGCTGTTCCTACAGGAGAGATGCAAAGAAACCAGGGACCAGATGCAGCCTTTCTGAACAGGTGGGCTGGGGCAACGCAAGAAAGAAACCTCTCTTCAGTTCCTATTTCAGGTCACTTTGCAATTTCATCAGTTACATGGCAGCTTAGCCCAGATGTGCCAATGTTCACCACTGGTTTAGCAAACTACAATTAGCAAAATACATTGGAAAAATAAAAAGCAGAAAAAAGCAACACTCTACACATCGTATAGTCTATAAAGTGGTCTAGCCAGGATTCTGAGGTCACCCAGATCTCCAAAAAATTCTTAGCCATCTGTGATGCTAATAATTTCTGTAATTTTACATTACATTTCTTGACAGTATTTCTCCTTCTGCTAATGAAAATAATTGAGAACTATACTGATATGACATACTCAGAGAAAAGAAAAATCCACTTCAAGATCTCCTCAAAGCACTACCAGAAGAGAAAAATCACACCTATAGTTCAGTTAGAGTCAGAAAACTGAAGGTAAAGCATGCAGATAAAATATCAGGGCACTGACTTACATAGTTACTTAACAAAGTTTGTGTCTATAAATACGTTTCAAGGTTGCTATTGCCAACACAACTGTAAATATTTAAAAAGAAACACACCGTAGCCCTTGGACTAAAGCACTCATTTTTCCACACCCAGGAGAGTTTTTTCTTTATCACACTGTGTATCAGTGTTAGTTAACCCTTGAAATTCATCATAAATGACATGATATATGCCTCCATCAGAAGAATTAGAAAATAAAGGTTTCTCTGTTTGGCGTGAGTGTTGCTTTTAAGAACACATACCCAACCCAATTAAAATTAAGTTATTTGCATTACTATATACTTCCTCTTAAGCTTACAGATAATCTTCTTCACGTTCAAAGAAGCAGTAGCAATTCAGACAACAGTAGTCTGAAGTTCTGTCTTGTGTACAAACACTGCGACTTGTTTTTCCCCCAAAACTACGTTCTTGTATACATGGATCCCAGTGTAATCCAAACTTCCTGGTTTGAGTCAGATGTCTAATCTAAAATGATACTAGTATAATACTGAGTCAGTCATCTAAATGTGTGGGTTCACATTATAAAACTCCTTCATAAAAAGTCTTCCCTGTTATGTTTATGCAGCATGTTCTGTTGGAGTTGTAAAGCTAAATTATCTGCTGGAATTAACTCTGCTCAGAAAAGGAGCATTTGTACATTCAGTGATCGTCTTGCTTGGGATATTTTTACAATACATTCCTCTGCTCCATGCTCAATTCACCCCTAAGCTGCTTACGCAGATACTAAACTGACCATGTGATTCATTTGTGTATCCTTATTCTTCCAAAACATCTGATAAAGATAAGCAATAGGTCAATTTGCCCCTGTGGAATCGCCGCAACTGATCCTTATAAACCTTACAATTCCTCTGGTTAACCCAGTTTCCTACAGGCGTTCTAATATTGGTGAATTATCTTGTTTCAGGCGTATTTCATTAACATCAGGTGACATGGTTTCTCTTAGTTGTGGGCTTCAGTTATGTAAGGCTGACGGACAGCGACAAAACTCTGCCATCCAAGGATTTTTTCTAAACATATCACTTCCACCATCAGAAGAATTTCCCTTGGAATTTGTTACTATGACAATGTATTGCTCGGGAGATATGATGATGGCAGAGCGGATTTACATTTTTCTACCCGCTACCAAAGTCTTTGTACACATGAGAAAGCAATCACATACATATGGGATTAATGTTTTTCCAAACGCACAGGGAATGTTCAACCACTTGCGAATGTATCAGAAATATATCCAAAAAATGACTTTGCCATGTAACTACCAATGCATAATGAAATTAATTCAACAGTCACTGATGGCCTAGAGAAGCCTTATGCTGATATTCTGTCAGTCTGTGGCAGGTGACTGACTAAATATTTTAGAAGACCACAGGAAGATTAAGTTTTATTTGACAGTGGAAGTGCTGAAAGACACCCAGCTAAAAATAAGAGCAAGACCACAATATTTTAATGCAAAGCTCAACCTCCTGCGGGTGTCTATTTGTGAGCAGTTTACTCCTGCAGCCTTGCAAGCTCTTTGTTTTATGATGCAGCCATTATCAGAAGACTCATAGCTACTGTGCGAGTGCCTGGCAGCACGAGCTGAGTAGCAGCAGCTCTTCCATCTCCCTCTTTCCAGGGAAGGCAAGTTTCCCTTTCAGTCTGGGGACTTGCTTGACGGTGTTTTGGTGGCACCCTCCCACCCGTTGCTCAGAGGACGGCTCTGCCATTTGCCCAGCTACATCTGGACATCATTGAAGGATGACCTGGAAAAGCCACCGCGAGCCCCTGCAGGTGACAGCTGCCAGCAACACCATCGGTTCTGGCCAAGCCACCCCACAGAGTGAATACCTGCTTCAGGCATCAAACACCGGGGCTACTGCTTGCAGCTGCGTGTGTTTGCCGGAATGTTTTGCTTGTGGGGATTAGAAGGGATCAAAATCCCTCCAGTTGTGTGTCAGATGTGCTTTACACTTTCACTTGATAAAAGAGTCTCTGCATAAATCTATATGGGCATAATTAAAATACTCTTAAAAATGCAACAGAGACAATAAAATGAGGCTCTGGAAGCAAACCTCATTCAAATACACAAATTACCATTGTAATGCCATCACTCAAATTATTCATCTGTCCTTCTGCGAAGTGCAGTAGCGGGGGGATCGCTGGGAGCAGGGGGAGCGTAAAAGCGAAAAAATCCCATGGAATGGTGACACTGTGGAAAATATTTCTCTAAAGCCCCACAGGAAAGATAGGATGCAGCGAGGCCATACCGCGGATGCTGTGCGGCTTACAGGAGCCCTGTGCTCCTGTCACCTCCCGGCGCTGGCTCGCTATAAGTCAGCAGCTCATTTTGTAACTGGGGAGGGGAAAAAAAATATGAAAATAAAACTAAATAAATACACAAACACCACAATCCTTCTGCCCCAGGCGGCAGACAAAGCCGGGTGCAGGATGCCGATTCCCCTAAAAGTTGCGGGCCGCCTGCCGTTGCTATGCAGGATTCCCTGTCACCACGGCAACGGCGCGGCTGCGCCCCAGCGGGCTGTCCCCGCGCCAGGCAGCGCAGGCCCTGTGCCGCCATAACGCCGTGCTGCCATGCCGCCGTGCCGCTGCACCTGCCAGGCTACGTGGTGCCATGGCGACGCCCGTTGCCATGGAGGCCGCCAGGCCAATCCGGCACCCGGGGCAGGCGGCCGCTGCTCCCGCGCCAGCATCCCCAGGCACAGTGCTAAGCGCAAGATCCATTCCGGAAAAATCCACCCCCCACCCCAAAAAGCGCCGGAGTCCATAGGGTGTTGAGAGCCACCACTGCCATGGCTCGGTCACAGTGATGCTGCCGGCTGGGTGGTTTTGTAGGGTTGGCTGCAGGCAGCCGGCGTTTCCAACGCAGCCTTTGGGGAAAGCGAAGCGAGCAAGCTCCATGTCAGCAGCGAGCAGAGAGCAGCTGTGTCTAAACCCAGTGCCTGCATCTCCGCTTGGCGGTCACAGGTTTCCCTCTTCTTTTGCTAAGGTTAGGCGTAAGCACCAGCCCACGTGAAAACACACGCAGAGCACATGGACAGCTTCCACCCCACGCTGATGCTGGCAAAGCAAGGAAGGCAGGGGCTGCTGCTCACCCACCCGGGGGCTGCGTGGGCACAACACAGCATGCCCCAGGAAAACAAACCCATGCCCTCTGAGCACGGGTACCCTGCTGTCCCCTAGTGATAACGGGGCGAGCCCTCCGTTCGCCATTTCTGCTCCAGGTATGGTGCGAATGGAGCACATGGCTCAGGCGGAGCAGGGCCGCCACCAAGGCTCGGCGCCCCGACGTCCCAGCCCCGCGCATGGCTGGCTGCAAGCTGCCCGGCCTCACCACACTTCACGGCTCAACCAAGGTTCATATGCAACACTGGATGAAAACATTTAGAGTTGTAAAATGCGTCTAGTGCTTACCTTTGATATGCCTGAGGAGATGTGGGAGGTGTATTGAACACATGCGAATATGGGTGATAGGGTGTCTTTTTCAAAGCCTGAATAAGATTTTGTCTATATTCTGGGTCTATACACCACAAGGACCCCTTTCCAATACTCTGCAAAGAAAAAAGAATTAAAAAAAAAATCAAATATTTGATCTAATGGCATAGCCTTATTTATTTAGCAGTATTTGTCAGGAAAAGCAGTGGGTTTGGGTTTTTTGTCTGACACAAGTGAACACAGCTTGCTTGCCAGAGATTATTACTCCATTAATAACGTACTGTGACTATATGATTTAAATCACACTTCTGGGGAAAAAAAAGTAAGAATGCATGTTCAGTTGCTCTTCTCCCCCCCCACCCTTTGATACTAGTTAATACAATTTAATATCTGGCAATGTCCCCACCACCCCACACTGGAAAAATAAGAAGCTTCAGTTACTGTTCAATGGAAACTCTGAAGAAAGCTAGGTTCTTTTTGAAAGTGCTTTTCTTTTCCTTTTGCTGTTACACTAACAAGAAACAGGGCTAAAAAGGAGGGGTTTAAACACCCTAGCAACTGTTTTAAAAATAAAAGGATTTAGTCCCTCAACCACATGACATCAGTGCCATTATACTACAAGAGAAAATTAATCATCTTTTCTCCCCTAAGGGGAAAAAAGAAAAACAACAACACGAACCAAAAAACCACAGTAAAATCAGAGTTTAAACCATTTCAGGGTGTTGTGAAATTGTGATCGGTTAAAATAACAGTTACCCTTTGTGGACACACAGAGCAGCTCAAGCAGTCGATCTGTAATGGGAAAACTACACTGAAATTCAGCATTATTCTTTGGTGATGAGCAGCATGATTTCGGTTCTTGTCTCCGGATGCAGACACCTGGAACTGTTCTGCATGAGCAAGCAGCAGCACAGCCCTTCCTCGGCCCCACTAAGAAAGCACACGGACCGACCCAAGAGCAGCCTCAGTTTGCACCAGTCCTCATTATTGACTGAGTTGCACTGGCAGGCTTTCAAGGCATTAGGACAAGCATTTTGGTAAGTGCTGAGGCTTTCTGGAAGCAGTGGGGAGGCGGTGCTACCACCTCTGGCCGCCCCTTCTCCAAACTCCCATCCTCAGCAGCGGAGCAGGGCTCTCAGGGTCATGCAGCAAACCCGCATGGGCAGAGTCAGGCTGAGGGGGAGACTGCTTCCTAACGCCACACAGAAGACCAAAGCCAGCCACTTTGTTCCTTTCGGAAACTTCTCTGTGGAGCCCCACCAGCTCAGCTCCTAAGTGCTCCTCTGCCTTACGGCAGCTTTAGGATGTGTGTGCAAGACACTAAGTGCTTGCAGAGCTCCTTCTCTAATCTGCGCTGAAGCCTCCCCCAAGACAACAGAAAAATAGGAAAAAGGCTTCCCTAACGTCACTGGATTGCAGTGTGGGAGCACCCAGCAAGCTGGCAGCACCACCTGAGATGTGGTGGAAAAAAAAGGAGAGGAGCTGGCAGGACCCGCAGCAGCCAGGACCGCTTCTCTTCAGACACAAACCCATTTCCTGCACAGCGCTCCTGTGGGACCACGCTGTCCCTCCCAGCCTACACAGCCACTTGCGAACCAGAAGGCTGCCGAGCAGCCTCGGGGGAGACAGCTGCCAGCTCCTGGGCTGAGGCTGGGCCCCTGCAGGGCCACAAGGCCCAAGGGGCTCGAGGGAGGCAACCAGGCCCCTGGCTCTCCTCCAGGCATGGTGCGAGAGCAGCTGACCCGACGCCCGCTGCTGGTGTCACCAGGGGAAGCCGTGTGCCATACATCTCAAACCAGGGATTTTAGCTTTCAAATCCGGGACAATAAGCCAGAGCCTTCACATGATAGGCTTGGTAAGTGACTTTTTAGGCAAAGGACAGAGTCAAAAATAGAATCCAAACCTCCCAAATTCCACTTCCACACTCCATCCAAGAGCCAGAGCAAGAATACCACAAATTTCCTTTTAAGCGAGCAACATGCAAAGCTAGGAACATTCTTTGGGAGAAAACCTTTGCTGGATTCCTTACTCTTGACAGCATGGGACAAGGTTTAAAAATGCTGCGCTTAAACACTATGCATCTTACTTGTTCTTCCTGGAACACAACATACTGCTTCCAAACTTCAGGGTTTTTTCCTTTACATGCAATACAGAGTTTTCATCTAACCTAGAAGAGATCAGCCCCTAAAACCCTTTAGAGCTAGTACAAGTTGAGGGGTTTACAAGAGGAAGTCACTACTGAAGACTAACTTCAAAACCTTGCATAGTTGTTAAGCTACATTTGTTTCACTTGCTCTTGTGAATGCCAGAAATAATCTCACTGGAAAACAGAAACTCTCACACAAAAGGTACTGAAAAGAGTTACACTCCTTGTTAAAATAAAGGCTGGGAAGGCAGATTTGCTGTATTTTCACTGCAAGTAAGCTGACTTATAATTTAGCAGCAATAACGAACACACTGTAAGGCAAAGCTCTCCAACCACGCAAAGTTCCTTTTTTTTTTTTTTTTTTTTTTTTTTTAAGCTATTTACCTTTGTTTTCCCACAATCACACAACAGAGCAGAAGAAAAGAAAACTGAAGTGTCATCCTCTCAGAATCCTTCCTGACAGCCAGAGGTGTGACGAGCTTCGTTAACTGTTTAGATGTGTCATTAGTCTTCCCATATACAGAGCAATCACAGGAAAGGAAATCTTTGGAACTCAGACCAATCGGTTAGTGATTAATTTCCATCTTATGACACTTGGCGTGCTGCTTCACTACCTCCTCCAAGCCAAAAGTCAATAGTGTCTCCAATCAAAAACCAGCAAGAAAGGAAAAAAAAAATCCTTGGATTACATTTGTCTCCCAGGCAACAAGTGACTGAGGAGTGGATAACAGCCCCTGATAATCTCGGCACTGGAGAGCTTTCAGACTTCCCGACAATGCCTCCTCCTCCTCCCTGGCCTGAGCACTGATCTCCCTCGGTCCTGCCGTTCAGTCTGTGCTACTTCTGTATTGGTGTTTGATGTTATTAAAAAAAAAGACAGAGTATTACAACGAGTCCCCTTCACCTTCTCCAAGGGCAGATTATAACCCTAGGCAAGCTATTTCAAAGGTACTAACAGGGGGAAGAAACCAACATGTAAAAGTTACCCCATAAAAATTTACAACTGAGTACTTTTTCTTTAAAAAGTTTCCTGATTATGCTTTCTGCTATCATTAAGATATTGTTAAGCCTTTTTTCTGTCATCTAATACACACACAGGCTGTATCTGGACATTGTGTGCTACATTCCAACCTTTCAATTCGTTCATTCTTTCTGATATCTCAAGTACACAAAGCTGATTTCCCCCAGCAATTAACGCTGGTGCACTACCATGAAAAAGGTTTAAGATATTCACTGTCCAATTTCTTTTCCCCCAATTCCCATTTCCAGAATGGACTGCACACAGAAGTTTTAAAATCCTATTTACACAACCTAGTAGGATCCAAATGAAAAAAAAAAAATGTTTGGCCATCTTTTAGTAGAGTGGAAAAAAGATGCCTGAAATATAAAAAGAAACAAAAAATGATGCTTACAATTGTTATAGTTAGGAATAATAGCATTATCCACATTAAAACTCCTCATTATAAAGGTTCTGCTTCCATATACCTCACCACTGACTGTCTGGCCCTACACGTTACTTACCGTCTGCCCAAAGCTCAATAAAAAAATTGTGTGTTGAGCTCCTTCCAAGACCGACGGCTGGGAAAAATACATACCCTGTCTATATAAAAATTCTGGCAAATGCTTATTTGAGGAATTTCGTTCCCTGGTTATTTTAGCACTGACTTGAAATTTGTTAGGAACGCAGCTTGTTTCCAGGGTGGTTCTTCTCACCACCACACAAACAGTCTGCCCAAAATACAGCTTTGGGAAGAGAGTAGACGCGGGAGCCACAAAACACACGGGCTCAGAGAGACTTGGGCAAATTGCTGCTGCAACTTCCACAGCTCCAGCCACACGGCTGCTCAGAGCCAGCACAGGACTGCACTGAAAGCAGGGAGCAGCAACTCTAGGTCACCCATTTTGTGGAGCAACACCCTGTGAGGGGCCCCTATGCCCGGGTACCCCAGGGGCAGACCTGCCTCACTGCACTGTCTTCCCTCACCTCCTGCGTGTGCCCGGCGCTTCTTCCACAAGCCTATGAAAGCAGAAATCAGGCTGGGAATGGGAAACCAGGCATGACAGTGAGTAGGCATATGGGGGAGAAAGGGGATGAGCTGGGCAGTTGACTCCTTCGAGCTGAGGAGCCTGCTGCTTCAAACAAATAAATAAAGCTAAGCCAACAACTCCCTGCTGAGTAGACCTGCCAAAACAGAAAGGGATGAATGCCCAGAGTTAGACTCTCCTAAACTAAAATTATCAACAACATGAATTAGGAATGTGGCTGTTACCCAAACTGAAGCAGCGTGCACATACACCATCCTTGAGAATTATTCCGCACTGATTACTGGGGCACTTCAGGAACTATTAAAAGCAAAGAAAACAGAAAATTCCTGTTACTCGAAAAAGGAAATGTCCAACTAGCAACTGCAGTCCCAAGTTCTCACATCTTGAAATCACAGCACTGTGACACATCACTCCCCGACCAGGTCAGCTTAAGTCGGTGCAGTCATTAACACAGGACCTGTGAATAGCACTAATAACTCTTTCTAGCTATGAGGAGGAACCTTTTGGTGTCAGCATTCCCCATTACCCATGTAATGGCTTGTTCTCAGCAGGGATGAAACCTACTATTGTTACAGCAAATGACCTCTCTGCAAGTAATCGTAGAGAGATTATTGGCTATCAAAGGTTCTCATTCTACAGAAATATTTAGCCCATTCTCATCATGCCCAGTTACCTTGCAACAGCCAACTGGAAGCAAATCTTCACACAGACTTGCCAACACGTTCACCCATGGGAATACTGTACAGCTTTTCTATAGGTGTCCAAGTGTGCCATGCCAACTCAGAGGTGTTTCTACACGATCAAGCTTTAGTCAACCCATTTTCATAAAGCTTCAATTAAAGTTTCAGTTAAAGAACTGGAAGATAGAAATGACACACGATGCCACCACAGAATTTAATGCAACCACTTGAGTAGCCACAGCCATGACCAGAATCTGAAAAAGTAACTGGTTTTTTTCAGACCAGAAACAGATCTCTGTGCCCAAGGCGTGAGAGGGAACTCTTCCTCAGCTTTTACACCTAACATCTCAGCCTGCTCCTCACAGAGGCCACATCCCAGGAGCCACCGCTGACCACGCATAGGGGTATGAGGAGCCTGGCCGTGCAGGTCTGTGGAGAGCACCTCCTGAGCGGTGGTCAGGCTGCGAGGGCCTGTACGAGCTCCCCGAATCACAGGATGATGGAAACTCTGAGGACTCCAGGGCCCCTGGAAAGAGCACGCAGGTGTACTCACCACCCAAAATGCACAGATATTCTGGAAACCTCACCTAAATCAGCTTTCTGCTGAGATCCTGGGGAGAGCAAACTAACACCGGGAAAAACAAATGCGCCCTTCTTCTCACCTTATGAAAAAAATGTATTTCATAAGGAAAGTGAGGGATTTTTGTGAGGAGATGTAATGACAGGAGGAAGGAAAGTAAAATACTTTGGGAATGGTTCCTCATGACACCTTTAGCTCCGAAAGGCGCAAAGAGAAACGAAATCATTACTCTAAAAGGCACCTCAGCAGAGAATGACTTGTTTAAATAACTTTTTTTGCACTAAGCAGAGACGCCTGCCAAGTGAGTTAAAAACCATCCTGTAGTACAATGTAATCACAGATCCTTCACGAAATGCGCCACTGCTCTTGAAGCTTTGCAAACGTAGCTGCAGACACAATGGGAAATAAGCAGCTCGCGCTACAAAATTCAGCCCAACTGGGGAACTGAAGCCTACAGCGACCATTGGCGTACCTCAGGCTTCTCAGCACTCCCAGAAAACTTTTGCAGCCTCCAATGCTACCCACAGCCCAGCTCTGTGCTACCCACCTGGAGTGCTGCCGAGCAGCATCTTGTCTTGCCTCTGCCAGCTGCCTGTCCCTCACCTCGTCCCACCCTCTGCACCACAGGCAGCCCTGCTGGCGTGGGACCTGCTCGGGATTGTAGTTCTTTCATTTACATGAGGTAGAAGCAGCAAACTAATGCCAAGATTGGGGAAAAAAATACTACATTAAAAAAATTCTAAACCGCTGACCTGGAAAATACTCAGGAAGATTTAGCTTTAAGATGCCAAAGTTGGTCCGCTGGCCTTTTTAAAACTCTGTTGGTTATTCTTTACTCATCAGTGTTTAAAGTTATTAGGACAGACTTGATATTGCTTGCTCTGGTTAACTGTCACCTACCATAGTTTTCTAGTTTGAAATAGTTCTTGTGAGTGATCACAAATAATAGTAAACCTTTATGCTCTTTATCAGCTCTGTACCCTGCAGATGAGGTTGGTGAGTTCTCCAGTTACTTCACTGATAAACAAATGAAGTAATTCGCAGACAGAGCATTAGAATCATCTGAGGTCAGCTAGTTTAAGAAAAAAAAAGGGAAGAATAAATAAAGAAAGAAACACAACTGCTAAGGAATTCTTAAAGAAAGAAAAACAAAGCCACTGCCAATGATTGCTATTATTATAAAACACATTCCTTAGATCTACTGTAATCTCACATAAAAATTACAAATAACTATTCATGCAGTCCAAGGGTAAATTTTAATCATTCTTTTCAAGCATTACTAGCACAGACTAGTGAAACTCTATATGGCCAGCTTTAGAAAACTGCACTACAGACCTTAACAGCAATTTTAATGACAGTAACAACTGCATGGTAAGCATTTAATTTTCATAAAACCTCACACAAAATCCCCCAAACCTACAAACTCAGAGGAGTTAGAAACTTCCTTTGCCCTGCAGAGGAACATTTGGCATTGTTGTAAGACAGTTTGACACAACACAGAGAAAACTGAAGCCATATTTGCATGCAACATGACAAAACCCTCACACCCATTTCTCCTGCATGTTTTCAACTCTTTTCCACTAAGCACACCACCACAGCTTGGATCAAACACAAAGCTGAAAAAGAGCTTTGACTAGTTACACGACCATAAATACGTGCTCATTTAATGTGTGAAACTAAATGTTTGATGGGAAGGTTTGCTGAAGCTCAGTGTTCAACTCTGAGGAAGCCAGTTACATGGAGAAATCACTGGCTGTTCTCAAGAAAACAAAAGGTTGGGGCTTTTCAGATCTTATTTTGCTCCGAGTAAAAACATCCATTAGTTCAAATTGCTGCAGTCCAGGTCTCTGCTTGCATGCTCATCTCATGGTATTTTAGCTTATGTGCTCAGTGAACTACCAGAGACACCAGCGTGGCAACCAGTTGTTAAATCCCTGGCCTGCCTTTAGGGAAGCAGCCTGCTTCTACCCCAGGTAGAAAAACATCTCCATCTCTGGAGTCCCGTTCACAACATGGGCGATCTCTCTCAGACGGGAGAGGTGCGTGGGTACAGCTCCACAAGCCAGCAGCTTCACTTCGATGAGAAGCATGACTACAGTGAGAAAGGGCCACCTAGCCTTGAAATAAAATAAAACAACGCCCCTCCAGCTAGACAACACCATGGGCACAGCAGAGCCAGTGCTCCTGAAGGCCCTCCACGGCTCCTCTAGCCTGCTGGCACCTGTGTCCCCACTGGTACAGCCACACTGTCACCAAGCACAGCCGCAGCAAATCTGCTACACCACATCACCTTCCCGCTGCTCTCCCAACAACGTGACTGGTGTTGTGTGGTGCCACCCATCTCTGGGAGTCATACTCCACCTCATCATCTCCTCGCTGGGTTTATACGCAAACCACGCTATAAAGCTACCACACAGCCACGTGGAAATCTTGCAAGCCAAGGAAGAAGCGCCGTCGTTAGCTGCCCCTGAACAACACCTGCCTCGTACGCGGTCTGTGCTGCCCCAAGGCAGCGCCTAGCAAGCCCAGGCCCTCCCAAAGCCTCCCCCGGCCCGGCAAAGCACGGGCACTGGAGAAGAAAGCCCGTGACACCACTAGGGAGGAACAAAGCCTGAGATCAAACAGGCGCGGGGAGACCGGGCTGGGAAGTCGGGAGAGCCCAGCAGACAGGCCTGTCAGCATGAAGGGCCGTCACACAGCACACTTGAGGGGGATTAGGTAGCAGGTAGCATTAATAATGCTGTTTCAGCCTCTAGGATTTCCGTGTATACACAGAAAGTGTAATTAGTCCTACTCTGTTGAAAGGAAAATTGAAGAGACAGAAACAAAAGAATAAAAAAGAAGTTCAGCGTTCAAGGTCACCTATAAAGTCAATGGCAGAAGAGAAGAAAAAAAAACCCACCCCGAGACTGCAGAGCAGTAGCTGTTTTAGTGGGACATGATGCTTTCATGTCAGAGGGGCACTGGTTTAGACACCCACCGGCCATCCGATACTCCTCATGGCTTGCACAGCTGGAGACAACGCAATTTGGCTTTTCTTACAAATAGATAGTTACACAGTACGTGAAAACCTAGGACAATTTTAAAGCACAACCCTTCACCCGACAGATACTCAAAAAATTATCCAACGCTTATATCTGTGCGAAAGGTTTGGGGGTCATTTCATGTCTGCCAGCGCATTCATGATGAAATAAGCTGGGGAGAGGATTTCCAGGGGAAGGGGTTAACAGCCAGCAGAGATGGGTGGGAGGGAGTAGGTTGAACTAAATCCATTAGCAGTGACAAATAAAAATAGAAATAAGGAAGACCTGACAAAAGCTAATGGATTGGCACCATTTTCCCATATAACTGTTTGTTTAATGTAGGGTTTTTCCTTGCTTAGTACTTAATACTGCTTCACGCGATGAATTGAGGGGAAAAACCAGGCACTTTGACAAACGGTTTGAGAGGCTGCCTCGATGTGGTGTTCTGAAGTGTCCTCGTGCTCTGTGAAGGACCGCAGCTGTGCTCCTCCCTGCGCCCCGCTCAGCAGCCACGGCTCATCCCCAGCACCTGCAGCGGGCACATGCTGACCCCGGGCCCTCCTCCGCTGACAGAGCCTGTACTGTTATGGTGCAGGCACCAACACGCACGTTGCTTCTTTTGCTCACACATACCCTGATCTTTCCTTTGTCCCACTGCTACACCAAGTTCAAAGACACTGATTTTTTGCCACCATTTATCTTTCTCTCTCCTCTTTCTCATGTCTAGAAGATGAACCCCAGAAAGCAAACCAAAGCACTCCCCTGGCACTGCAAACGTCCTCCACAATAGGGCCGCTTCTCAGCTGCCCCTGAAGCCTTCACCTCGCTTCCCCAGCTCAAGAGCATCAGCAGTGCCCACACCGTGCCACCTGCTGAAGATGGGGGATTTCACTGCAACTTAGGAGCTTGGCAACAGCCCTTACAAACCCTCGTTCCTCCCAGCCACGAGGCTCTGGAGAAGCACCTCATCCATGAGCCAGCGAGGGTGGGAGCAGGACAGGGTTGCCGCAGCGGTAGGCATCGCCAGCTGGAGGGGGGCTGTTCACAGAAATCGGGTGCTGTGCCCTCAGCAGGACCACTCGACCTCAAGGAGCAGCCAGGCCGCTGCTGGGAACCTTCTGCGTCCATCCAGGAGGTGGAAAGCCACCATGCCCTGCAGGCACACTCCCTGCCAGCAAGGATGGCTCCCTCCTGGGACCCGGGGCTGCTCCACGCCTCCTCACGGTGCCTGGGCAGCGGCACTCTCACCATCTATCCCCAGCTCACCAGCACTAGGCTTGTAAAAACACCAAGAGGAGACAAGAGAGGCTTAGTCTTCAAAGTTTTGTCGACAGTGAGATTAATGAGAACTGCGAGAAGACAGTTATCATTTAGGTTTTCAGTTGCCTTGGGTTTTCAGGTGCCTGTATTTTTATGAGCAAGGCTACACGGGTTGCAAACGGAACAACGCTAAAAGCACGCTAAAAGCGGCAGATGCGGCAACGCTTGGCATGAGGGACTTTGCAGCATGAGCCACTCAATCAAGCGTGTTTTAGAGTGGATAATTAATACTGCATTTCAGCATCCCTGAGCACCTCCACCAGGAAAACAGATTTGAAAAGTGTGCAGATAGTTTATTAAACATGGCAAAGTGATTACATTAGACAAATAAGACAGACTCGCCGGTGTGTGTGGATTTAAAGCAAAAGATGAATATTTAAATCCAGATTTTTTCCAAGGAAGGTGGCAAGTCCTTGATCAAAACCTACAGCTTGGCAAGAGCACGGCTCGCAGGCTTATTCATGGTATTTCCCAGGCAGACTAGTTCTGCATTAGCACAACATTCATCAGAGTCTGAACAATTAAGGATCCTGACTCAATATATGTTCCTCCTCCATTTAGAGTCCACTTCATTTTATTCCAAATCCCACAGCGGTTTTGCTATGTCACACAAAAAGTGAAGGAAAAGCATGTTTCCTCTAATTCACAAAAGAGAATCGAAAAGACATGCAATGCAGGCAGCAGCAGCGAGCCAGCCTGCGAGCTGTGTGAAACAAAACCCAACAGAAATAGAAACGTCACTTTTCAGGGCGCTCTTTTGGCTAAGCTGGTAGAAAACAGGATGTGAGCATCAGTTGCTGTGTGCAGAAGAGAGGTTATTCAGAATAGCAAGTTCACGCACAGCCTGGGTCTTTTACCCTGTAAGGGAAGAGTGGGAGGAAGGGGGAAAAAAGCTTTCAACCCACGCACCACAGCCCTGCCTACTTGGGTTTTCCCCGGTCTTTTTTTAACATAACTAACTCACAAGCAGGCATTTTAAAGTGCGATGCTCACACACAGCCACCCATGAAACAGGACCGCGTGGGAAGCCCACTCTTGCTTTAAGCGTGCCAAGAAGAGGAGGAGAAAAGACACCTTCCTTGGGAAGAGGATCTGCAGGCAGACACAGGAGTGCCCGCAGCCCTAGCAGAGCGACTGCTGCAGCCGCCAACAGGACAGGCACCGTGTGCAGGAAGGAAGGGCTGGAGCAGCAGAACAAGAAGAAAAGTAGAGTCTGAGGCAGGGGAGGGAAAACAGAGAAACCAATGGAGCCTGGAAACCTCTAGAAATTAGAAAAGCAGCATCAACTGCTAGACAGGGCTAGCCCACTGCCTTCCCCCCTCCCACCCCGTGGTGTTTACTAGCGAGCTGTTATTCATTCTAATCATAGTACACAAAAAGGCTGCTGATCAATATTGCACAAGGGTGATTAGTGCTCAGTGATTAAACATCAGTGTATGAATTTATCTGACTCAACATGCCTGAAGTGGAAGGAAACACAGAGAAACAACTTCTGAGCGGACTTCAGTAATGAAAATTGACAATTCATCCACCATCAGATGTTAGTGCTCTGAGGAGTTCAGAAGTAGCAAGGCGGAGAAGATTTATGATATTCTCAGAAGGACAGAAAATTGTTTTCCTCCAAATTATTCAAGATCAAATGTGCCTTTGAACAAACCTACACTCTAAAGGAAAAGAAAATCTCATTTAAGGATGCCAAAGTGAGGCTATTTTGATGACACAGGTGTCACACAAACCGGCCTGCTGTGACCTGAGTCACCGCTCCAGGTCCCCTGTGATCTTTTTCTCTATCGGTTTCACACAGGAAGCCTTCACGTTTGAGGCACCAAAAATAGCAGACGTTTCACAAACGAAAATCTTGGTTCAAAAAAGCTTGCAACTTTTTTTTTTTCTTTTCTAAAATGCAAATACACTCTCAGCACAGCGCGACGATGAATTGAAGCCCTTCACCTGGCCACACTGTCCTCGGCCAGATGTATGCGAACGGCTCCACTGCTGGATCGTGCAAGTTAGAGACAACCAAGAGAAAAAGAAACAAAGATATCATTAGGAAATGAATACCTAAATGTGAGATGCAACTGAAAATAACACACAAACTCCCTTGCAGAGAAAGACGTGCAGCTAGAGAATGAGGTCCAGACTGCTGAAGGGCCTATGCAAAGGCTGAGCAAAAAGGAAGGGGCACCTAAAAATTAACTGCGTTGATCCGAAGGACAACTAAAAACTTCTGAGAGCACCCATCTCACATTTCAGATCTGTGTAGCACCCCAAGCCCTGCTGAAAAAGCAATAGCTGGCCCTCCAGCACGGTGGCGGTGTGAAAATCTACCCACAGCTCCCGCAACTGCTGTACAGCAGAGCATTTCGCCAATTGCGGTGTTTTCTCTGCAAAAGGGTCCCCAGGGAAATGCCAAACATACCACCAACAAAATTTTGAAAGAAACTTGACATATTACAGCTTTATCATAACCTCCAGAATGTGGCTTTAATACTGCTCCTTCATGGCCTTTTTACCATACTGGGGTTTTAGGTGTTTTTATTAGCAAAGTCGTGATATGGTGCAAAATCATGAAAACAAACTGAAACAAACCAAAATGTTTCCAGCTGTCTTCATATCTGTAAAGAGCCTGGAAATGGATCTAAGAGGTTCTAAAATAAGACATCCCCCCATTACTTGAAATAACATCATGGTTTTTAAGCCAATGTCATAAATGTCAGGGCCTAAATCTCTGCCTAAATAATCCCCCCCAAACCCATCACAGGCATCCAGACCTTTACACACCCGCACCTGGCCACCAGCACTACTTCGTCTAACTGAAAAGCCACCCAACACTCATTTGGGTAATTACAGAAATCCCTTCCTTTACAGAAAGAAGTGTCTGTATACAGGGTGAGAAGGAATCCCACCCCATTAACAGAGCTCAAGTTACACACGGCTGGAATTGAAACGCCGCTTGAACAAGCTGCGGCACCATCCTATTGTTTAAACTGATGCCAAACAACAGGAATTCACTGTCAAAACAGGAAAAAACAGAGCTGCCTGATAGAGCAGACTCTTTCCCTTTTTAACGCATGCCTGAATTAGAGATTCAGAGTGCGAATCCAAAATCAAGACGGTGACCCCTGCTTTACAAATTGTGGGGGAAGTAAGTTGAGGTTGACGTGACGCATGAATGGGTAAATCCACCGCAACTGAGACGTGGACGCCTGTCCCCTCAGCTCAAGCCCAGCCAAACAGATTTTTGGCATACTCAACACTGAAGGGTGAGAGGGACTTGAGTGGTGGTGAAGGAGCAGATGTTAATTAGCAAAAGTGGGTAGATCATAAGCGTGTTTACTTTGAAACTAAAATAATGCAAATATTTTAGCTGGGGGAAGGGGACCACATTTTCCTATTTTTTTCCCCAAGTCAGCAGAAAAACAGGATGAGAAAGCAAAAATCTTTCCTTCGATTTCAATACTGCCAATTAAAATCAAAGCTTTCTAAATGAAAATTTTATATTTCATCTCAAACAAGAGGAGTGACAGAAAAGCTTGTCTCTTCGTGGAAATGGTCATAATTACATTTCTGTTTTTCCAATTTCAAAATTACTCAGCTCTGAAAGCCAACAGCAAATGACACATCAAAGCGGGCTTGTTAAGCCAAGAACAAGGAACTTTATCCCTCCAAACAAAAGCCACACTGCCTAAAAAGGCACCCAAGTCTTACAGGTGTTTTAGCAAGACCTGACAGAACAATTAACAGAACTGGAGGCTTTTTACTAAATTTTAAGGGCCAGTTTGTTTGGGGGAAAAAAAAAAAAGTGGAAAAAAAAAACACTAACAAATGAGAGAGACAGTTCAGGTTACTATCGTGATTTCGAGTGATCTGTTCAGTCTGACTGGTAACCATTAGTGGCAACAGAACACTTCTGTCCTAAGGAAATTTTGCCCAGCCATGCCACTACGAGCAGCATATTGGTTCCCGATGCAGAGATACAAGGAGGTGGAAAGCTTTGTGTGACAACCCAAATCCATACTGCTTTTTGCTCCCATTTTACCTTAAAAGCGTTTTGATGACCTGAAAACCAAAGTGGCTATGTAGTGTTTATATACATACACACACACGCACACAAAGGGATAGAGAGATACAAAAATAAATTAATTTAAGCAGAAGAGGAAGTACAGCCTGAACAATAAAATCCCATTTGTCTCAATAGCTGGGAGCTAGCACTGTACTGAGTCTTCAGTGCAATTTGTCTCTTTATGACAGCTTCTTTCCTCTTTCTCTGCCATGCAGCCAAACGTCTAAAAAGCACTAGAACTTGATATATAATTGAAAAACAAAAAACACAAACACCTACTCTTTTACAACAGCAAGGTTTGCGTATTTAGCATTGAGGGAAAACATTTATCTTTAGAGATGGGGGTAAGAGAGAGACAAGACGAATTAATTAGTGCAACAAGGTAATCAGGTAACAATAAATATATCAGTTGCTGAAACAGGAAAAACATTTTGGACAAGTGTGTTTGACTACTTCAAAGAAACTCAATGCTAGAATTGCCAGCATTTGTCTGGTGCCCAACCAGCTCAGCCCCATGGCGATGCCCTAACTTCCCTCCTTCTCTACAAAATGCCCCAAACCTGCAGCTCCCGGTACCTGCCCAGGCTGTGCGGGAAAGCAATGTATCATTTACAGTCCTCCTCTGCTAAGTACCTCAAGAAGGGTGGAACCACCTCAGGCTCCTATCACCATCTTCCCTTAAGCTTATACGTGACTATAGTCTAGTAATAATCTAGAGGGATATAGTCTAGTAATAATCTAGTCAAAGATGTTCATCCCCTTCCTCCTAACCTAAAAGCATTTCAAAAACTCTTTTTTTCCCCAATTTAAACAGAACCACATAACCTTCTGATAGGTGTGTTCCCACTCTCCACCCTTCAAATAAAAGGGTGAGGAAAAGAGTAGGAAATATGGAAATGAAAGCTTGAGATAAGGTGTGTCAGTACTAACCCCAGTTCTGCATTAACCCCTCATCCCCTGAGTGTTACCCTGTAGGCATTTTCTTCCCACTATAAAATCAGAGATCCATTTACAATAGCTGCCTCATCCCAGTGAGTACCCTCCCACAGTAGGCAGCCTTGGGATCTCATAAATACAGCTCTGGAGCAGAGCCTAATTTTCTGCTGATAGTTTGAATGAGTGTGAATTCTACTGGTAGCATCGACTCGATGCTCTTATGCAAAGTCCCACAAACAAGTTCCTGCCCCGGGCACTGCTACAGACAGTGCTCCCCACTAC
The DNA here is from genome assembly GCF_964035555.1 of Netta rufina. Taxonomy (NCBI): domain Eukaryota; kingdom Metazoa; phylum Chordata; class Aves; order Anseriformes; family Anatidae; genus Netta; species Netta rufina. Next base: position 47,618,188 of record NC_140128.1, read on the forward strand.
TCAGACTTCCCTGTCCAGGTGCCCGTTCACTCCTCCGCTTACCAACAGGCATCTGTCTCTCTGCAAGTTACACCGGTGTTTCAGCACCCTGGCAGTACTCAGCTAGTGGCAAATTGCTACCGTTCACTGCTACAACAGAACACAGCAATTCAGCGTGCTGGAGGTAGTGTTTTGGTACCTTAAGTCACTGGTGGAGGACAGCAGTTTGGGCTCTTTTCTACTGTAGGAAGGAAAAACCCGCTCGCATTTGAGATCCTCGGAATGAGTCCTCTCACAAATTCCTACAGCAGTTCCCAGGGCAAAGTTTCCATAACACCCAGCATGGAGTTTGAAGAACATAACTAACAAATTAAAATGTACTATCTCCAAAATGACTTATGGATAACCGAGTAAGAGCCACAGACATAATTTATGGTTACAACTGCTACTTTCCACAGCCCCCCATCCCCATTCTGCTGTACCCAAGAGTAAATCCAAAGCAGCTCCTCTGAAGTCACGAGTCCAGTCTAGTGTGAGAGCAGAAGGAAAACAAGTAATATTCCAGGGTAAAAGGGGCTAATGAGTGACCTACCAAAAATTCAGGAGGAAAAAACCCTAATGCTAAAGTAGTCACCCCGCTTCTTCCTCCCTGCCCGTCTGCACCTTACGTGACCTCGGTCACTGCTGAGCCTGAGACCACTTGAGCCACAGGAAATTTAGGGCTTGGGGAAGCAAGCTGAGCTGCCTATCAGTACATATAGATCCTGCCCATGTCCAGACTTACAAAATGTTTATTCTCCAGCAAAGACGGCCACATTTCTATTGCCATTGCAATGATCTCTACTAGATGTCCCGATACTGCAGCGAGGAGCACGGACACTGGTTTTGCTCCAACGGAAAACGTCTCGGGAGCCTCTTGCTCCCAGCGGCACAGCCAAGGAAGGTGCTCCTTGGCCTCGGCCCCGAGGCCAGGCAGCCTCTGCTGGACTCAGAGCGTCCCAGCAGCAGGTTGCAGACCCCTCTCCAGCACCAAGAGCGCTGCTAGGGCAGCGCAGCCTCTCTCTCCATGATTTAAGATGCACACTATTCCCTCCGTGCCCAAATTCCTCCAGTGCAGAGAAAATATACAAAGTTAAATCAGAAAAACTAAGGCATAAACTGTTACAAACATTGAAGCAGACACAGGATCTATTTAACCTTCAAAGATTCCATAATGCAAGCTTCAAGGACAGGGACTCCTAAGTGCGCCTGGACAGACTGCCTGTTTGTTGTTTTTTCATTTTTGCTGCTTGTCAATTAAGCACTGACAGGTGATCGATTCTGGCACCCCCTCTCCTACCTGTAATAATTTCCAGTCCCTGAAACTGAGCAGGTATCCAGCCCATGTTTGGTGAGCTCTGAGGCACGAGAGGAAGCAGGAACAGCTGGGCAAGGGGCTGAAACTTACTGGGAATTAAATCGAGTGGCAGGTGTTAGCAAGGCAAAATTAACCATTGTTTTTTACTTGAGAACTAAAAGTGAAGGGCTGAGTCATGGCAAACCAGTTGCCACTGACGAAGAAAAGCAAAGTCTCATGGTTCTTAGCAAATTTCTTCTTTATAACAAACTGGCTTGAACTCCACATACCAACAAACAAGATCTATACATGCTTCATTAAAGCAAACTTTCTTCACTACCTTCTTTACACAGAAAACAGGAGACTTTCACTGGTTCAAAATACCATATGATGAATCAAATAAGAGAAAATACTTGTAGAGGGAAGTCTTCCTGAGCTTAAAAAAATACACAAGCATGCAACAGCCTTTCCCCAGGTGCTTACTGAGCAGTACCTAACCAGAGGTAGCTGTATGTTTTTTTCTTTAAGGAAATCTGTGTCCACAAGTCCAGCTGCATCATAATGAGTTGCCTCGTTAGAGCTACAGGCGGTGTTTGCATGACAGCCTTATCTAGCAGTGCTCTGCCCAGTCTCAGAATGACACAAGTCACTTACTGCTAAACACGAAGCCACCACCCATCAACACACAAATACCAAAAAAAATTAAAAATAGTCACGCTGGGCTTCTTCTTCATAAGGATTTCAGCCTGTGTTACCCTGGCCCATTTGTTTAACTGAATTTATCAGGAAGACACAGCAACAAGAAAGCAGAAAATGATTCAGGAGGCGCAGGTACAAGCAGCCAGAGGCCGCCTCGCACATCCCGGCAGGCTGGATGTCTGAGCACCATGAGGAGGAATGGGAAGCTGCCGCAGCAACTTGCCACCATCCCGGGAGGGGAGGCAGGTCCTTCGGCAGCTCAAAGCCTACCCCAGGCTGCCAGAGGAGTCTCTGCAACTGCCGCTCCATCACGGCCGGGCCTCTGAGCGCTTTGCCAAGAGGTCCTTGCCCAGGAAGCCATGGCACGCAGCACGACTCGCTGCTCTGCTCCAGCCAATGTGAAAGGCTTTGCTTCCCCCTGAGGAAAGGAAGGAGGAAGTCTAAAGGACACGAGTTTTGTAATTAAAACGGATGCTTTGATGTGTTGGTGAAGAACTGAAGCACGAGACAAAAGCAGCGAATGCTGGGCAGGACGAGCACAGCCCCCAGATCCACAGGTCCCCTCTAATTCCCCGTGGTGCAGCCTTCATTAGCAACATGTACAGTGTCTCTCCTTAGCCATCCCCTTTCCTAGCTGCTCCTCAGAGCATCCCTAGCACAGCTCCCCTCAGAGCCACCTCTGCTGTTTCTATAAGGCCCTTGGACAAAATAAACAAGCAAACCTTACACAGGTGAGGAAACACACGTGTGTGTGCCCACACTCCCCTCTGCAGTTTTCTTAGGACCATTTTCAGCCCAAGAGCCGTGCTGCCGCTGGCACCCACCTGATCACGATGGCCATGAGCTAAGCAGGGAGCTGAAAATGAATGCAACTGAATTAGCCCACTGAAAATAACCCAACTGAAAATAAAGTTTTCATCCAGCTCGCCGTACAGGGACACATGCTGCTAAGAGCTGGAGAGGGGGTTGCAAGGCAGCCCTGGGGCCGTTTAATCCCCCAAAGGGAATTAAATCAAGCAAAGGAAGGGTGGCCAGGCCAGGGAGGGGCCGCGCCTGGTGCTGGCAGCCCAGGCTTTGATCAGGTTAACCAGCCTTAAAGCACCCCGAGGAGCTGCTGAACACGGGCCATTTGAGCAACAAAGAGCCCAGTCTTGCTCTGGGAGAAAACCAGAAGCCAACTTCTTCAGCAGAAGAAAGCCTCCAACTGCATTTGAACTTCTCTCCTGAACTTCTCGCCTGTGCCTGGGGGTTGTGTCTGGTGCTCCAGCCTCCAACAGTCTCTCCCCTCTGGCACTGCCTCTTGGGCAACCCAGCTGAGGGCATTCCCCATCCATCCTGTCACCTGTGGGCTGTCTGCTGGCCTGTGCTGTGGCCTGAGCCAGGGAATCGGGCTGAAAAGCAACTCAAGAATTGAAAGAGAGTGGGGAGAAAAATCCAGCTGGATCAAATCTGAGAGCAGATCCACGGTTTGCCACTGGAACGCAAAGTGTGCGTGTCAGCAAGGTGCTGGAGCGAGCAGCCACCAGCAGGGCAGGAGCGGCCGTGGCGAGCAGTGGCAGCGCTGCTGACCACGCTTCGTGTCATGTTAGCGAAGGGTGAGCAGCACACACGCGGCCAGTTACTTCAGTTTATTTATCCGAGGCAACCAGTCTGCTCTGGGAGGTCAGAGCCCACCGACGTGGCTAGCCATCACAGAGCTCTTCCCTGCGAGCAGGGTACGGAAACCGGCTGAGATCCAGGCTCAGAGGACTCTCTGGTCCTGCCAGCTCTTCACATCACTGGGAGGAGAGCTGATGGCGCACTGCACAGCCCCAAACCTGCTCAGACACCCCGTCACTGCTGCGAAGAGTGAGCTACGGCGTCAAGTCAACCAGCTGGAAGCCAGTCAAATGGAAGAGTATTATTTCCATGCAGAGCTTAGGAAATCTAGTATTTAGTATGTCCTGTATAATTTCTTGGTTTTGCACTTCAAAACCAAAACTGAAAGAGTTAAGAAAGCTCTCCACAAATTGTCTGATATCTGGAAATCCCGTATTAGGGGAAAGTTCTGGGGACTGCTGTGACTTCTCCGGAAGGAAATGACCCTCATTTCTTTAAAAACGATTTGAGGAGAGCATTTCTGAGAAGCTAGATAGCTTTTTAATATGACAGACTGAAGCAAAAGAAAATGGATTTCAAGTTCAACAAGACAGATTCCAGCTTAGAAAAACACATTTCCTTTTAACAATTTGGGAAATTAACAGCTGGATCAGTTTATTTGGGACATTATTTTACTAACAGAGCCAACATCATCTGAAGTCCTTGACATGAGTCTGAGCATTTTCTTTAACACTTTAGCTCCACCAGATGTTACAAACCCAGTGAAATCCTGCCATTTGGCTATTTGGGTTAGTGCAGGTGACAACAATATCAGAAGTGGAGGAGGTTGTTTCTATCCCCAGCGTGCCACGCAGCACTCCAGCAGATCTTCCTGAATATGGTTAGAAGAGGAGGATAAGAGGAGGGAGGCGACCATCACCATTGTGTATATGCAGATTGGATTAGGAGATCTCAATGAAGAATAACCAGGCTCCCTCTGCTCTGGCTCCAGCTGGCTCTTATCTTTCTGCAGGGCTTTACCTGTCAAAAGCCCGGTGTTATCACCTCGGAGGAGAGATGCACACAGAAAGAACTCCTTACTGGGAAGTCCCCCACCATGGTGTGGCACGGCGTGCAGGAAAGGTGTGCGTGAGCTGAGGACAACTTGGAGGCCGGCTCCCTTGGAGCCCTACAACCACCCGGGAGCCCTCAGACCTCAGAGCCTGCTCCAGACGGAGGAGGAGCCTGGCTGGATCTCCATGACCCAGTTATGGTCCACGGACTTCTAAGAATAACTCCTACATCAAGCGAGGAGAATTTTCTTCTCCCATCCCCATAAACATATCCCTTACCCTCGTTACATTTTTATTGAGACGTCCCTCAGCACGAGTGCCAAACAAACCTTTAAGAGTCTTGAATTTCTTCAGCGTGCACGTGGCTGGGGGCACACGCGTGTTTCCCTGCCCCAGGCAGCACAGGGCGCACACAGCGAGGAGCCCGCTGCAAGGAGGGGTGCAAGGAGCACAGGGCGAGAGCCTCAGCTGCTGCAACTGGGCGCTGCTGTGCCAAAACAGAACGCAGAGAAGCCAACGATCTCCTTTCCCCTCCTTTCACAGTAACGATTGAGAAAGTTGCGTTCACGGAAGGCACAGACGAATCCATGCCCTGAAAACACACCCCTCCCCGCCTTTGTTCAAAGCTGGAATCCCTACGCGGGTAACACAAACCTTCAAGGGGGAAAATAAATAAAAATGGGGCTTTAACAAAATGTTTCAGCAGACCCTCAGCTCCAGCAGCACTAGTGGGCGCAGCTATAATTACAGCAAACCTACATAATGCGTCTGAACTAGCGGAGCCCTTTCCCTGCGAGCAGAGGAGCTGCCACATCAGTAACTCTGTTGCTAGGGCAACTGCTTACTTTCCATATCAACTGCAAACTCGTTGCTGTGGAGACACATATACAAGAAAAATTCCTCTCCATAGCCAAGGACCAGATGGTAGGGAAGTCGGGGAAGTCATGGGCTAGCGGGTTGTGCTAAATGGGACGTACGCTAGAGGACATTCAGATGCCTGCGCTCACAAAGGGATTAATCTGAATGGCGGGGCTCACGGGTCCGGCAGGACACACAAAAGGGAACCCCGCTTCTGCTCCCCGTCGTGTGATGCTTTACTCTCTGGCCGGCTGCTACTAGACCCTGAGCTCAAGGCAAAGAGGTGTGCGCAGGCCAGGCTCAGCATTTTCCCCTCTCCAGCCCTTCTTCATCCCGAGGTCAGCCTCGTGGCCAAGCTCTGCGTGCAGCCGCCCTGCCAGGGGAGCCCCACGGCTCCACAGCTGAAGGGGACGGTGGTGTTGGTGGTGTCCCCATAAACCTGGGGGACGTCCCACAGACCCAGGGGGGACCTCGTTTCCCAGCATCGGGCCCAAGAGCACCTGAAGAGGCAGGCGGAGCGATGTGGCCTGCGAGCCCTTCTTTCCCTGACAGGGATCTCAGGCCAGGAAAAGCAAGAATTTGTAGGCATGCAGGAAGAGCTGCGCGTATTAAATACATATTTAGCCCCATGAATATAAATTAGGGGAGCCCAATGCTGAGGAAACTACCAGGCGGAGGGAAATCGAGAAAGAATTAAGTGTTCAGCAGAACTTTTTTTAGAAAAACGATTACTGAAAGGCTCTACAAACAAACACTGGAAAGCACAACTCTGAGAGGAAAAGCTTCTAGCTTTTCACAATGTGTCAACGCACATCAACTAGCAAATGCCTGCAATTCCCAGCACCGATTAACTCCTTCCCCCCATCCTGCACGTTTCAGAGCCTCGCTTGTTGGCGTTTCAGAGCACGCCGTGTGCTAAATGCTCTTTACCCCCACATAAAAGCAGAAGGACAGACAGACTCCGAGCTTGCAGCCTGCAGAACCTGGCTGCAAACTGGGAGAAGCGGCATGAAATGGTTCCTTGTAACAGAGACCCCTTCCCCCCAGGTCCCAGGGACCCCACTCTGATTCACAGGCCGCCTTCTGAGCGCAGGAGACACTTGCTGTGAAGCACCCGAATCAACCCTGAGGCTGCAGGCACGCACATGAACATATTTCAACGCCAGCAGTTGAAGTTTGCTGCTTTCCAAGTCCACAATTAGCTGTCAGGCACCTGATTCAGCAATCCTGACTGAGCGCCAGCTCTGCGCCCGGGTCTCAGCCGGCCATCCCTCAGCCAGGACACGAGATAAAAGCAGCAGGGTGTTTAAACAGCCCGAGTCTGTGCTTTTAAACTTTCAGATTTTCGTCTCAATTACCTTAATGCTGGCAACCAGCAGGGTGACCGGCTAGTTATTAAGGGCTCAGGAGCACAAAAAGATGGAAGAAATTCTCTCTCATAACCTGGGCTTTCCCAGGGAAGCACAAACCCCACCTAGTTACCGCTATAGGCAAGGACTGCCACCACACCTCACCGTCTCGCTAGGTAACCACGGATCTAATCGTGGATTCACGACGTAGGTGACGAGTCACGCATTGTGCTCCTCCACTTCCCTGTGGAGAAGTGCTTCGTGGTATTGTTCACATCATCTCGGAAGGCTGCCGGATATTTGACAGATATACATGAAGACGAGTTCCTCATAGGAAGGAAGCTGTAATCTAAACAGTCAGCTTGTAAACAGAGGAAGAGGGATAGAACAAACGGCAATGCCAAACATTCGCCTGGCCAGTTACAGCATTTGTTTTTTTTTTTTAAGAGTACTGTGTTAAGGCTTCTTATGGTCTGGGGCAGGGTCATAAAAACCTGGTGTGGCACTTACTATTACAGTCTCACTTCCACACAAGAATTTAAGGCTGGTTTGCATGAAACAAGATCCAGTTCAGGCACAAGTTTTTTAATCTCACGCACAATTGTTCACAGCAACTAATTTGTAAAAATACCAGCGTACAGTGTGTCATCTTCAATATGTGGACAGTGGATTCCAGGGAACGACATTAAAAATAAATAAAGTCAATCATTTAAAATGGCAAAACTACTGAGAAAATAAGTTAATTAATCTAAAATGGAAAGCTGTTAGCTTAGGGTAATGTAAGATTCTCCCTCTAGAAGAAGAAAGCTTCTATTCCACAGCATTTAAAGTTAAATCGCACCCAAAATAGGGAGAACAGCACCACCAACAGAAGTCTAGCTTCAGGGTAACCAGTGACGAGACAATCACAGCATTTACTTAACCGGCATACAAAAGCAGAGTGCATCTATTATTTCTGCCAGAAGAAAGCGTTCACTTTCTGACCGTCAGCCAACTGCAGAGACAGACAGTCAGCAGTGTGATTTTACCTGCTACTTATTCCACCAACCCGTGAGAAGGACTGTGAAATTAACCTGCAAGCTGGGGTTTTTATCGGAATACTCATACTTGGCCAAAGGTTCACCCAGACCACTGCTTCTGGAGGCCATCCCCTTCCGAAAAGGAGATCAGCTCCCAGTCTGATTTATGCAATAGAAGGTTATGCAAAGCACTGCCTCCGCCGCTCGGCTCATTTCCCCATTCCCTCACACACAGCCTCTTCCTGCAGATGCAGTTGAGGATCCAGCAATGAAACCAGACAGCAGCTACAGAGATCCGAAAGCAAAAAATCTGTTCCCCAGATTCTGCCACTGCACTGTTCCCAGAAGCTGCAAACGTCCAGAGAGAGAGAACAACCGCGTTTTTGGTAACTTTCCCCTGCGATGCCAGACCCATCTCCTCTGTCTGAAGAGTTTCTCTACAACCTGCCTGAAACAGAATAAAGCTTCCTCACCAAAATTCTGAACTACTTCTGCTTGGTTTAAAAAAAAAAAAAAAAGTTTTTTTCTGATTACAACACCCAGCAGTAAAAAAAGAGATGAACTCTTACATAAGGCATACCCTTTCACTATACATTTGTATAAGCCAAGAACAGCAAGCAGCCTATTTATAACATGATTACATTCATCTAGTATAGCTGGAAACCATTACCACAGCATGGTAACTAAAAACAATATTTAACCACTATGCATGAAGACACCAGCTGGGGGGAAAAAGAAAAAACACACACACCGAGTACTTTCTTACAGATGTCTAGACAATGAATTTAATAAAATCAGAATGAGCCATGCTAAAGAAATGTTGGCTCTCTGAATTTAATGAACTACATTACCAGGGACAGCATTGCGTATTCTGCTTTTTACTATTATGAATTTATTTTAGCACTAGCAGGTGAATTTTATCAGAGCCAGACAGGTTTCCACAGTTCCGAACTTACCTGACTTCTGTCTTTGTCCACCTTCTTAAAACACTTATTCAAGGATAGATTATGTCTCACAGAATTTTTCCATCCAGTGGGCGCGTTTGCAAAATATGGAAAGTGTTCTAAGATCCAGTTGTATATATCCTTTACAGGCAGTCTTTTGGTTGGCGAGTCCTCGATGGCCATAAATATGAGGCAGCTAAAGGAGTACGGAGGTTTGCAGTTGGGGTTCTGCTTGGCATCGTAGGGCATGTCAGAGTGGGCAGGAGACGGAGGCGTGTCGTCACCGATGTCCTGAACGGGGCTAACGCTTCTTAAGACCGAGTCCCCAAAGCTTTTCAGCAAGTTCTTGCTCTCGTGTAACCAGTTCAAATTTGTTAGTTCTTCATCTTCCATGGCCCCTTTATCTAATCTGATGGCAGGCAAAGAGAAATCTAGGTCCTCGTCATCGTGAAGTGCCTTTGATAAATCACTATCTTGGTAACGTTGGCTCAGTCCGCTGGGCACACTAATTCCTGAGCCCTCTGGCTTCTTACTGGGCGGCATGACTGGACCCATTTAGGCAGAGACTCCTAGGAGAGCGAATCCAAAGCGAGGGAAAAAAAGAAACAGAGAAAAAAGTTAGCTCATGAAAAGATACTGCAGAACATTTTGACAGCTTTTCCCCAACCAGTCACTTGGCCTTTTGCGATCTGTATTAAAAATGACAGACTCACATAAACAGGCATCCCCAAACGCTGAGTAAAATAATCCAAAGTCAGGAAAAGGAAAGAAATTTCAGTGAATGGAGTAAGATGATAATCTTGATATGCCACAGTGCTGCGTGTACTTGAAGCCCCGTGCAGGAAATCCTAAAGGCACATTCCTTTAATGATGAATACGTGTATCAGACCAGTGAGTACTCTGAATGTATCAATTTAATAGACATGTAAACTTAAAAAAAAAAATTTTTAAATAAAAAGAAGGGGGGACTTATTACAGCAGTTGCTTCAGATTAAGTTCAGCTGTTTCACTTTTGAGGACAATACAGCAGCGTTGTGATTAAAGGCGCTCTGGCTGAAGGCTCAAGCAGACGAGCATCCAACCCAGTTGCAGTCACCATTGAAACCAAACTCCAAAATTACAGCAGAGCTCCCAAAACGGAACGGGCGAGAGCAGGGAAGGAGGCAAGCAACGCACAGTAGTTTTGGGAGCGGGGCCAAGACACAGGGAAACAAGCGCCAGAGGAATAGAGCACTTTAAAAATGTATGTAAACAGAGACAGCTCCAACACAAGCCGGCCGTCTCTCAAACATGGCAGAAAATAGAGCCGGGAGGGCGGCACGCTGCCATCCTCAGCAGGCCCTGGGGATGGGGGCGAGCCGGGGGGCTCGGGGGGCTGGGTGATTCGGCCGGTGGGTGAGGGAAGCGGTGGATGGGGGGTGAGGGCAGCTGTGCGAGCGCTCAGGCAGCAGCGGAACAGCTCTGCAGAAGCCGCCACAGACCGCCCCGGCTTCCCGCACAGCACAGCTGCCAGCGTTCAGGTCTGGAGACGCGAGCAGAAGCAAAATAAAACCGGTGAGGGCTCGCAGCGCACGTGAAGCACGGGCAGCTCCCGCATGACCACAGGGCGCAGGTTCCCCGTGCTGGGGACCGCCGGGGACGCGCTCACAGCTCCCGTGGGCGCGGGGCCGCGGCGGGGCAGGGCGCGGGGCGCGGGGCGCTGCCGCCGGCACAACTTCGCCTCCGCGAGTTGCGCCCCGGGAGCCGGCGGCGCTGCGCTGGTGGCGCTGTTGCCATGGCGACGGCGGCTGCTCCCCGGGCACCGGGCGCTCCGCAGCCCGCCCCGCCGGGCCCTCACCACACCGAGCGCTCCCGGGGCTCGGCGCGGCCGGCACGGGGAGGGGGGGGAGAGTGTGAGGGGGGCGCCACTGCCACGGGGAGGGGTTCGGCCCCTGCCCGCCGCCAGACAAAGGCGCGGCGGCCACACAGGGCCGGGGACCCGCGGCCGGGCGAGGAGCGGGCAGGGGGCGCGGGGCCGCCGCAGCCGAGTTAGGGGGGGGGGGGAAGGGGGCGGTGCCGGCCCCCCCGCCCCGCTCCCTCCGTACTCGCCGCGCAGCCGGGCCGGCGGAGGGGGCCGCGCGCCCATTGGCCAGCGGCGCTGCCAATCAGCGCGGTTGCTAGGAGACCGGCGGTGCCCGGGGCGGGCGGGGGCGGCCGGCGGCGCGCACCCCGCCGCTGCCGCCCAGATGTCAGCGGCCGGGCAGGGCCCGAGGCTCCGCTCCCGGCCGGGCTTCGGCCTCACCCCCCCCCCCCGCCCCTCCCGGCCCCGAGCCCCCCGCGGCAACTCCCGGGCAAGTTGCGGCCGGGCACGGACCCTCCGGACCCGGACCCTCCCCGCTCCCCTCCCGGCCCCGCCGGTGCCGTGCGCGACCCCCGCTGGCGGCGGGGTCCGGGACTCACCTGGCGGGGGGCGGCCTCGGCGCGGCCCCTCGGCGGCTGGCAGCGGCCCCGCGCCCCCCACACACCCCCCCCCCGCCGCCTCAGCCCGAGCCCCGGGGGTGCCGCGGGGGTCCCGGCGCAGGGGGCGCCGCCGGCAGCATCGGGGCCCGGGCGCGGGGCCGCCCCGCAGCGGGTCCGCCTGGGCGCGAGCCGGAGAGCGAGAAATTGTTTCCAGCGCAAACAAAAAAAGGCGACACATGACCAGGGGAGGGAGGGGAGAGAGCGAAAACGTGGGCTGGGCCTGCCCGGGCGGGAGAGCCGCGGAAGGGAGGAGGGAGGGAGGGAGGCAGGGCCGGGGGGGGTGGGGGGGGGGAGGGCGGCGGCACCCCCGGCAGCGGGGAGAGCCCCCGCGGGAGGGACCCCCGGGTGGGCGCCGTGGGGCCGGGCCGGCAGCGGCCGCACGGGGCTGTGAGAGCCGCGGGACCCCGCGGGGCTGCACGAGTCCAACAGCAGCGGGAAGCCCTCGCCTCAGGAAGGGTCCTTCCGAATCGGGCCCGATTTCGGTCAGGAGGAACGGTGCCTCTTCTGCCCCTACACGGGACACAGCTTGCCCCTTGACACAGCTGGTATTGACTTGATTAAAAAAATAAACCCCTCACCACCAGCTGAGTTAGATTGATCGGAGTGAGCTAACTCGACTTAAACACGAGGAAGAAGTTGCCCAGTCTAGACAGCTCCGGGTAAATGTGATCTCCTCCTCTGTGCGGTGTTTGATCTCGGGCAGCTTCTGTGATGCACAGCGTTACGGCACAGCTGTCCGCCTTCAGAGCGAGCACCAGACATTGTTCTGGGGCTCAGTCAAGGACTTTCTACTCTGAGTAAGCAAGGCTCACACCGTTAGCATACTTTCAAAATCAGTTTGCCTTCAGTATAGAAAAGGTCTGCTGCAGGAATCTATAAGCAACTTAATACCTGTTAGAAATACAGGAATGTTGGTAGAGTCCTGGACACAGAAGTTATCCCTAAGCCAAGAAGCAAAGTATTTTAGCAATTTTATTTAGAAAAGTTAGGACAGCTGTCTCAAGACCTTGCAGGAATTCTCTCCTGGCCCACGCAGTCAATATTATCCTGCTTAAGCAGGATCACCACTACACTGTACCACATTTCTGTGCCCGTATTTAGCCATTTTCTGAGGCATCAGTTACCTTTTCTAATCTCTACAACATCTGCCGAACTCTCATTTTTAGACAGGAGAGTAGCGACAACTTGGTTCTCAAAGTGCAGGGCCGAGAAGTGTTTCGCTTATTCTCTCAAACACAAAATTCCTGTCATAACTCGCTAAGACCTCCTTTTGCCGATAGCTCTCCCTCCCCTACCCAGCGAGCTGCTGTTTCACATTCTTGCATTTTTCAAGAAGACACGCCGGCAGCTGGATCTCAGGGTGCAGACAGTACCTGCCAGGCAGCATCTGCGCTGTTACCGCTGGCAGCCCTGCCCTGTGACCGTGCTGCTTCCAGCACCAAGCAGTCAGCAGACCTGGAGTTTACACAGTTCTTATCTCATGGCCATTTTGTTCCAAACCCAAACTAAATTAGCAAGTCATAACTCCACCCACCTGAATTTACTCCAAACGCTTCAGACGTTTCTCTTTGTGAATCAACACGTCTCTTTGCCAGCCAGAGAGGAGATTTATCACATCTATTTTCACTTGTAAAAGTCAAGTGTCTTAGCATTTGGAGAAGTTAGCTAATGAGAAGTACTCCTGAAGTGAGAAGGGGGAAGCCTTGCGAGACCCAGGGTGGTATATAGAGCATATTGCACCTTGAGTAGGGCCTTACTCTGTGTGTATCCTGTTCAGGTACACAGATCTGCTCAGAATTAGGGGAGAGATTCCCCGTTAGTACTGGGAGAACAAGGCCAGTTTTACCCCCTTCCCGTGGCAGGGAGGAACTTCCCCAGCACACACAGTCGGGATTGCAGCGAAGCACCAACATGAGGCATTTGACGAGCACACAGCAAAGCCAGTGCAGGGGTCCGCAGCTGGGGACCAAGAGGCCTCGGGGAGCAGGGGGACGAATCCTGCACCCCAGGCTGGGGGGCTGGCACAGGGCTACGGGCAGAGGCACAGCATGGGTGCCTCCTGCTGCCTCCCCCTCACCCTGCACTCAGCAGCAAGGAGCTGCTGGCTGGCTCCTCCAGTGACAACTCTGGTATCTTGCCTCTAGGGGTGAGGGTGTCCCCCAGCTTCCCTGACTTGTTAATGGAATGGTTAACTAACTTCAGAGGGCCTGCCGCCCTCTCCAAGCCACACGGCTGGCTTAGAAACCAGCAGCATCAGCACATCCATCGAGTAACTCCCCGGAGTCTTAAGCAAGCCACCAAATTTACTTGGGTGTTGATGCCTCCATTTGTGAGCTAGGAATAACACAAACTCGTTCTGCAAAAGACTGGCAACACTGAAAGATGAAAACTGTTTGTACATCAGGACCAAAGCATATGCAGCACTAAAGGCTGAAGAGAAGTACCAACAGTGCAGAGCTGCACTTTAGCCCTGTGGGCTAATATACAACAGCCTAATCTTTCCACTCAGTTTTCAGAATACCAACCGCAGATGTTTCGGTATCTTATTTAATGAGGATTTCCACCCATCTCCCTGCACTCCTTCATCTCTTATCCTCCTCTAGATTGGAATCCCTGATAACCCCCTACAAGCAAACGTTGCAAAATGAGCACAGCAAGGGTCACAGGCTCTTTACCAACGCTCCGAAGCTCAGCTACCCACCTCCGTTCTCCATCTCAGCTGCGACCACCTTCCTTTGCTAGTATTCCAACCATGCCACATGACCTCGCTATAGGTTTCTATCTGTTGCCATCTGACCCCACCAATCTCACCATTCGATAGACCTGCACTTCTTACACTCATCCTTAAGCCCTGTTCCTAACCCGATCTCCAACTGTTACGTCCTCACTGACTGGCATCCCTGTCAGTGTTTATTCTCCCTACATCACAGGCAAGTTTCTTACCTAAGTTCTGCTGCAGTTTGTTAATTGTTCATTTGGATTTATAACTGGATGTGCAGCTATGCCCAAAACCCACCCAATCCTGAAAGGCCCCTGATGCACATGTACAAAGACAAGCGGATGGGGCTGCTGCCCTGTGTTCCCTGTGACTGCTGTGATCAGCCTCTTGTACTGGGACATCTCAGAGTCGTAACATCATCCGCTGACCATCTCATTTGTTCCCATTCTGCCTCTGTGCTGGCTTCCCCTATCAGTGTTGCCACGTCTAAGTTGTTTTTATCTCTGAGGCAATGGATTTAATCTTGCATGGAGCTGCTGAACACCTTCAGGCACCATTAAAAACTAAATCATGAATACAATATGTGTTTGCTTGTTTCCTCTTTCACAATTCCCATTACCAGTGCCCTTCTCCAGTTACCATTCTGCAGCCTTGGACCCTTCCTTCACACCACCAGCACTGCCCAGCACTGCCTTTTGTTGTTCACCACACGACATTCAAATACACATTAATGCCTCCATCTGCCCCAGCTGTAACTGGGTCCCCTCATTCCAGGAGCAGACACTCAAAACCCTCACTGATGGCATACCAATGAGTAGTCTGATACAGACCCTGATCCTGCAGGATCAACACTTCGGTATTTCTGACCACAGCAGACCAACCTGGTTTTGTTGTTTGTACCATACCCAGTTCTGGGGCAGAAAAACAGCTGTATCTGAATTCCACACGAAGTCACTGCCCCCTGCAGAGGTAGGAGAGCTAACCATCTGCCTGCTTCACCCTGCCTCCGTGCCCCATGTCCCCTGGCTTCTCCCACTTCAAGCACTAGCTAAGGATGCAAGCTGCATACACAATGGAGACCAAGCTTACTCCAGCTTCCTGAGAGGAGATCTATCTTTTGCTTATTCACTTGAGACACATGGAAATCAGATTTAGAAGGCATTTCCCAACCTTTCATTTAATTATCCCTCTAGTTCTCATTTGCCCCAGCTGGAGAAATCCAACAGAAACAGAAGTGAATCAGTGAGAAAAGGCGCACCGAAATGGAGCTTCGTCAGAAGTGAGGAGAAACAAAAATATCTACAGCATCTCTGCTTCACGGTCTGAAATACACTGACTTTATTATCAAATGCAGAGCTTTTATGAAATAGTTCCTTTATAAAATAATGTATGCACATTTACGATGTTATTGTAGTAACACTTGCTCGCAGCTTCTGAGAAAATGAGTATGCTTAGCACTAAAATTATATACAGCTGACAAGCTACCAGCAAGTGTGTTTCTGTACATGAGTGCAGTGGGAGGAGAATATCTCGCATGCTAGTTTGTCCTATGTACCTTTATTAAAATACGTCCATATGAGAGATGCTTTACCAGGGTAATAACACCAACACACGAGGGTCCCAAGCATAAACCTAGCTTTTGCTGGTAATGGCAAGCTCCTGCCAGTGCAGCTTATTTTAGTAGCCCAGCCAGCAGGAACTAAAATGTTGCTGGGATAAACATAACTAACTGGAGTCGTCAGCTGCAATGGCTATATTGCTCTGAAATCACATCTAACATAGCTGGTAAATTAACTGCAATATAAGACAGTACTTCTACTACTGTTGTGGTGTTTGCGGAGGCTGGGAAAAAAAAAAAAAAAGAACTAAAATAAAGAACTATTTTCTGGAACTATTTTCTGGGATTCATTGCACAGACTCTGCTATCTGCTGCACAGGTGTAATGCAGCAAAATTTCATCTGAAGTTATCTCAAAATCAGTATTTACCACTTGGCAGCTGAAGTCAAACATACAAGTAATCAGCAAAACCAGGAATCAACTGAATTTTTGTTCTTAAAAGCAAGGTGGAAGAAAAGCAGCAGCCAACATTGCATAAAAGTAAAGATCACAATCTGGGGGGGGAAACTATAATGGAGGACTAAGTTATTTTATGAAGTTTCTAAATTGTATTGCCAACAGAATTTCTAAAACTGAGACAGAATTATTTCTGGATATCTTGAGTCCTGCCTCAGTTTTTCTGAATACAAGCTGTTAATTTCATCAAAGACTTCAGGATTTTGTCCTTTATTTGTGTACCTATACATGCAAAATTTAGTTCCATGAAGACTTCACTGATTGTAAGGTTTGTGTTCACAACTCATAGTTTGAGGACCGCAGGAACTGACATATAACACAGTTTGCTATCGCTGGTGTTGTAAGCTAAGAGCTGATCACCCTCCCCTGACCATTTGCTTGCACTGGGTGGATTTCCTAGCCATGATTGTATTGATTCCCAGCTTGATTTCCAGCGCATTGTACAACAGGATATTCCAGAGTGCTTTCCTCTCCTCACCACTCAGCACTACTCTTCCTGTACATTTCTTGAACACCGTTCCCAGAGGAAATCCTGTGAGATGCGGGTCCAGATTCCCAGACTGCATCAACACGGAGATAGCCTCTATGAGGTGATGCACTGCTGAAGTACAAGCAAGGATGACCTACAGTGGTGCCTGCCAAGCGCTGCTGCGAGGATGCAGGTTGGGTAAACAAGCAAAGTGACATAAAATGATTAAGCAGACCTCTATCCTTGATGTGTTTTCAACACTACATACCAGTGCACCAAACACATCAGTAAGCAGAACAGAAAGCAATGAGACTGCAGTTGAAGGAATGAAAAAAGAAACAAATGAAAAAAGAAACAAATGAACAAACAAACAAATTAAACAAAAAATAAACAAGCAGACAAACAAACAAACACACCTGAAACCAACCTAAATCACCCACATCTGAACAGAAATTTCTGTTTCCAGCAATGGCAAGTGAACCACCCGCTGGCCGCAGCACTGGTGTTCGGTTAGGTGGGCTTCCCTGCAAGCAGCTTTTGGCTGCTCCCCAGTGACGAGGGATCATTACAGTGTGGGCTGACATAGCACTGGGTCCTTAACTTACCAGGTCCCTCAGCACTGCTTCGGTCTTTTTGGCAACAAGTAACGTCAGCTAGCAGTGGTAGTTAGCCACTAGATACGGCACGTCTGACGCCTCAGATTTTTTGCAGACAAATTTCTCATTCCACAGATTTTGCACAGCCATGAGAATAAAACGGGCCTGGATAGCCAAAGCAGTAGCCAGTAATGCTGGGGATACTGTTTCTTTAAATCCCCAGCCCTGTAGACACAGATAGTTATGGTTACTTCTAAGGTTCAGGTGGTCCCAGCGCAGTGTAGCACTTCCACAAGCATTTCAAGGACCAGAGACAAAGAATGCAATGGCCGTAACAACGTTTTGAAGCATGTTAGAGGAGAAAAGTAGGGGTTTTTTTGTTTGTGCGCATGTGTAGGGTTTCACTTATTCCACTTATCATCAGTCCAATAATTTCAGTGCTTTTTTCCGTAAAGGAAAAAGAAATACAACAGAAAAACAGAACAGTGTCAAACCAAACATCACATATAACCCCCAAAGCAGAGGCTGTCGCCGAGGAAGGCCCTGAAGGCTACAGGGCCAGTACTGGGCAGCAGACAGGGGTTTGGGCAGAGCACAAAAGCCAGCCCGGCCGTGACAGGGGACGGGCTGTCCTGCGACTGGGCAGCCAACCACCACGCTGCCATCTCACTGTGCCGCTGAGCAGAAGGCCTGTGTAATGATAACCGCAAAACTCATTTAAGCTCTGAAAAGGCGACTAATGAGCTCATTCATGCTGCCTATAAATTATTCACTACAACACTGACCCCGCTTAAGACAAACAGCAAAGTAAACTTTAAACACTGGGATGCGGAGCCTCACACCGGTGCCTCGCTACAGTGTCCGGGCCTCTCCTCTCTCTCACTGCCCTCAGGAAAGAGGCAGCAGCTGCAGCAGATACGTGTTTATTTCTCTGCTGCCCGATCTTCTTCATTAGTAGTTACAGGTGATCATGAAGTGCTATAAATAGCTTTAAATTATACTCTTCTGAAATTGAAGTCTGGCCTCAAAAGGAAGGCCAGGTCTAACGAAATAAGAGCATGACAGCAAGCCATCTCCAGAACCTGTTGATACTCCTGTGAACATTCAGGATTTGTGCTAAAATAAAAACTTCAAAAACACATTTTTTTTTTTTTTTTTTTTTTTTAGGTGCTGGACATGCCTCTGATATGTTTAGAAACATTGCATTTCTAAGAATACTTCTGTTATCCTGTTTAGCATGAAGCAGGAGACGGGCCACAGTTCAACGTCCCTGGTGCGAGCAGTGTGTTTGTTGCTGCTCGCAGCGCTGCAACAGGCACCGGCTCTCTTCACATGGTGCTCTTCTCTGCGAGATAAATTGCTCACAGTATCTACGAGTACCAGCTTAGTATCTTGCGACGTGTTCAACTAGCAACTACAAAGTGACATTAAAGGCACTGTCTTTATACACAACACGTGTCTCATCTTCAGTGGAAAAAAACGTTACTCGCACCTCTGGTTACACAACCCAATTCCAAAGGTCAAAAACAACTAGATAAAAGGGAAAGCCGGGAGTCACATAGCTGTGTAAGGTATATGGCAAGGTGATCTGTAAAGGGTGGGAGATGTAAAGCAACATCATGGCAATACTAAATGTGAAAAAAAGGGGGCTGGCAAGGAAAGTTCACAAATGAAATAACCATTGCAATTTTAATGATCACTCTTTCAAACTGGAAATGTTACAACCCAGCAGAGTGAGAACTTGTGTACTGCTTAAAGCAAAGGGCTTTACGACCTACCGACAACTGCATTGTTAGTCTTCATTTATTTACATCCATGATTCTGAATTTACAACAGATGTGCTGAATCCCTGCTGCCCTGCTAGTACTGCTCTTTAAAATGATGATTAAAAGAAAACAACCCAACAACCTAAACCCCCCAACAAACACTAAGAGAGCACTGGAGCAGCCTACACCACATAGCATGCAAGTCTTAACTTATCAGCAGCTCTCCACCTGACAAGATTCCTGAGCCTCTCATAGCTGAAGGGTGTTGGCAAAGGGCTGCTTTGAAACCCTGTCACATGCCGGACCCCACCAACCTGTCTGGCAAGTGGAGTTCACCTCCCAGTTCAGTGGTGGGAAATGGAGGCACCTCCTGCACCCGCCTCCCTGCTCCTCATTTCCCTAACAACACCCAGCAGTGATGTCAGTTTTGCCCCAAGACACGATCCGGTCCAAATAAAAACAACCCACAGCTGGCTGCAAAATCAGAGGAATACCGAATCCGGGGGAGGAAGAGCAAACAAACTGACAGTACAACTTTTAACTTCATGGAACAAAGCCAACACTTAGCTATGACTGAAAATTAATCTCTCGACTGGCTGATGCCACTCATCTGGTTGAGGGTGCCTCTTCAGTGGTCAACGCCACTCATCTGCTTGAGGGTGCTGTGGACGACTTTGGCCTGAGAAGTCACCTGCGGGCCTTGTGACGCTCTTCTCAGTAAATTCATGTGAGACTGCCATGCCATGGGTACATCAGACAGTGAGCACCAACCAGAGAGGTAATCCACACCACCACCAGGAGCCAGCTGGTGTCGCTGAGGTGAAGGCGGCTGGATCACACTGCACCCTGTGGGCAAGCCCAGCCCAACCCAACATGTGCAGCTGTTATCTCTACTGGAAAACTGCTCCTGCAGCTCCTCAGCTCTCCAAAGCACATAATCTCATGGCTCTCAAGACCCTAGTGTGTGCTTATCTGTCAGGAAGGTTGGGTTCCTCTGTGCTTTGGTTGTATTGTTAAAACAAAGTATATACCCTTATCAGAAATCGGTAAGTTCAGACACTCACAAAGCAAAAAACTCACATATTAAACTCAAAGGAAAAGCTATGTCCCATTTGAATTGCATAACGCTCACCTCCTTGTATAAGAAATTGGCCTCTACTCATCCATTACCACATGCCAGTTCCAACCCAAAGACAGCATTTATACACTCCCCAAGCTACAGGATAATTAGAGGGAAAGCACAACTTCGCACAGTGAGAAAGTTCTTAACTATTGTCCAGATGAGGCTGGCGATTACCTGTATTATCCTTACTTTCACTTATTTCTGGTTATTGTCATCACTACTGCAATAGTGGAGAATGCAAAACAAATGCTCTGGAACAAGCACTGACATCAGTGACACACTGCTTGCTCTTCTGCCACCACACCAGGACTTGCACGCTCCCTGTACATAGCCACATAGGTGGGCTGAAGCCCCTTTCAGGTACCCAGTGATCTGTGGTTCTTGTGCTCTGCTTCACTGCATCCTTGGATTTATGCCAGCCCTAACTAGATCAGCATCCAACCCTCTACCTTTATTTCTCCCTTTCCATCCCTGTCACATAACTCCACTGAGCCTTTAGCACCAGAGTTTAGAGGCTGCTCAGCCCAAAGTTCCTCTCGCCCACGTCCTGGTTCCTGTCCCATCCTGAGGAAGAGCAGGGCAATGCACAGCAACACACTGCAGTGTACTCCCGTACGTCCAGGAACCTGTTGCTTAGGAGCTTCTGCAACTAAAGATGTTAGCAGATGCTGTGTTATGCTATAAACCCAAAGATATATATTTTTTTTCTATCAATTTGTCTAAAACAGGTTCATGTGAGCTTCAGCATCAACAAAATCTTGTAACAAGGAGTTCTATGTTTTAATTACTGACTGTGGAGAAAGTTCTTCCTTTGCTTTAAACCTGCCATCTGACAGCTTTAGTTGAAGGCCCCTATTCCTTGTAGTAAGTGAACAGTAAGGAATTACCATGCAGCTAGAACACACGGCTCATGTCTGTGGAGACTCCCCTTGATTTTATAGATGCTTCTTACTGCTCAGACTGCTACTAATACACTTACTCCTACATTTTTGGAAGTAACTGAAGTTACACATAAACAATAAAACACAACATATAAACATACCCATCACTGACCATCTAAACATACCGCCATAATTACCAATATTGTGTCTACCTAGATGTGAGAAAAGGGTGCTCTCTTTCTATGAAACAGCCCTAACAACATGCTTTCCCTTGTAGTCACATCTTGCTTCAGACTCTCACTTGAAGCACTTGGAGCTTTTCCAAGCACTTAATATGTCCATACAAAATGTGGAAGCAGATCGTTCCAGCTGACAATATCTTTATCCATGGAGAGAACAGCAGCTGGGAGCCTCATCCAGGCTCAGGATGTACCGGATCAGGCCCTGTGCAGGTGCAGACCTTTAAAAAAGCTGCAGCTTCAGAGTTACCGAGTTCCTCAGTGGGGTGCTCCAGTGCAGGTTGCAGCCTCCCGGCTTACACCTGGAGTCTGCAAGTGAAAATGTTCTGGGGGATAAGGAAGGGTCACAGAACCTGTAGGGAAGGCTATGGGGAAGGGACAGAGACGTGGTTTCACAGAGTGGCATGAGTTAGGTCAAGTCTGGGGTGGTGAAAGCGGGAAGGGATGTCTTTGGGACATCTTATGCTCATGTTTCAGCTCTGGCTCCACATGAAAAGGACAATCCCCCCTTCAACAGCCTTACACATGACAACTTGTATTTGGGTCGATACTTCAATAATAAGTGATAAATAACAGTGAACATACATCCAGAAAGTCCTTCATTTCCACTCAGTGTCCCAAATTCTTTACCTGCACGTCCAGCTCCTCTGGAGCACTTCCTAACCGGCCACAGCCGGTGCAGGCCAGGAGAGCTCTCCATTTTGAGGCAAAAACCAGTGGTGTTTTGTGGATCAGCTGGCAGGATATTTCTGAAAGCAGCTCAGTTCAGTCAACAATCTCCCCCTGGAGTCCAAGTACATCACCTCAAAAATATGTCTCAGCTCTTCTGGCACAGAGCCTGGGAACCCAAATTTGTTTCTGATCCAGGTTGTCCAGCTGGCAGTGTAACAAATTGCTGTCCTGCCATCAGGATGGATAAATTCATTTTTCACTCATTATGTTATTCCAAAATAGAGCAGGAGCTTTATTTAAAACAAGAAAGCAATACACTGTGCTCCAGGAAATTAATAGCGCAAAAAAATAGCTCTTTTGCTTTATAAACCACATGGAAAAGAGCTTGAGTTAGAACAATGTAAGTTAATATCCCAAGAAGTTTGACAAAAAAAAACAAAAAAAAACCACTCTGATTGCAAATTCTGTTGCTCCCAGTGTTGTGGCTAAGGCTAATGTTACCGTGTGAGGCAGCCCGGCTTTCCCTGCAAATCACTGATCCTTTGCGCTGTAGTCCCCAGAATGGCTTCAGGCAAAATGGCGTAGATCCGTATCAGCTGCGAGATGTGTAACCTATGGACACATTCCTGCACGTGCACAGGACCGGCGAAGCACGCTGCAGTCAGCTACACCTCTGGTGTTCAGATCCCACCTTCCTCAGGCGTGAGGCACCGTGCTGTTAACCAGCCTGGGGGCAGCCCCACAGCTCCACAGCGACAGGTAGCCCCAGGGAACATCGTGGGCACGGACCCTGCTTACCCAACAGACTGCAAGGACTGCTGTCAGCAGCTAGTCGCAGCAATGGAAGAAGTCCCCTTACAGTCGCCTTACACCAAGGCGTTACTTAACAGATACACTAATGGGCACTGTGGCCACAGGCAGGCCGTTCAGAAGCTCCCACGGAGACCCTGGGCACCCCAATCACTCCCATTGGACTCTCCTCTGCCACGATGGGGAAGGACTTCCTACATCAGCTGCTCACGCTGACTTGCAGACCTTTCGTGTACAGGAGCCGTCTGTCCTGGTGCTGCCTCTCATCCCCCTCAACCGTTTTCATGGAAAAGCGAATTACCCTGAGCTTTTATTACTGACTTGGTTATTTTTCCTATTAACCTAAATCAATATACTCATCCAGTAAACATCCCAAAACTCAAGTCAATATAGAGAATTCATAAGGTATTGCAGATTTACAGATATTTACAGCTTTGATTAGAGATCCTTAGATGGATGGTGCAATGGAGGCACAACCAACAGATTAGATTTCAAGTACTGATGGTAACTTGTAAGAAAAGCATTGGAAAGATTTAAGAGCCCAAGCCTCAGTGACTTTTAATTGACTTTCAGTGAAGTTAGTATTGACAAAGCCTCCAGGTACTTTCAGAAGCGTCATCTCAAAGACGACGCTGCGTGCCTGTGAGCAGGGAGGGCAGCTACGGCAGGGGATTCGTCTCACCGGGGTCCTGACTGAAGGTTACCCTTGCTCTATTGCATCTCTTCCCTGGTTACCTTCTTTCAGCACGTTAGCAGCAGAGGGAAGGGACAGGTCTGTTTTCCCCCCAGCACACTCCCCCAGCCCTCTCTGTGCACCGTTTCACTTCCAGAGGAATGAAAGCCACCGAAAGGCCCAGGACATTGCAGCGGTGGCACAGAGCAGCCAGGGGCACAGCGCTCTCTAGAAAAGCAAAGTAGCATATCCCTGTTACTGGGTTCTGAAAGTGGATCAGAAATCCTACATATGGAGAGATTTCTGTATTTAGCTCCAATTAACTTGACTTCAGTGCAGATATGCCAGAGCCAAAAATAGATCCTTGACTGTTTGACTCCCAGTTTCTGTTCTAGCCACTACACGGTGCTTTGACAATGATGGGTACTTTACATAAATGTTGGTTTCTCTTGGTATTACATATTTTCTGTTGCCCTTTCAAATGCACTCCACTTCAAGTGGGCTGTCACATACGCGTATTCCCTGAATCAAAGAGTTCGGTTTGACGCTCAGCAGAACTATTCACACTACAGCCCTTGTGATACACCAGCTAATTACTAGGAATTACATATATATCTTTTATCAGAATACATCCATCGGAGTTCACTCCCCTGCTGACTGCTGCCAGCTGAGCATAGCACCAGGTATAGACTCGGCAAATCCAGAAACAATTGCATCAGAGCATAGAAATAGGAACAGGGCTTCAGAGAGACGTAAGCCCAGGGCAAACATCCACACCAAACATCCCAGTATTGCTACCACCAGGTCTCACCATTAAGTGTGTCAATTTAAAGGTTTTAGAAGAAAAAATAAAAAAAGAATGATCTTATGTGGATTCCAGCCTGAGGGCCCGGCAAGGCCTTTCCAAATTGGCATCAAATCCTACACTGGTTATTCTTGGAACGGTTTTATTTACATTATTGCAGTTCTGGGTAAGGATTGCAAGATACAGCTCTGAGATCAGACCTCTAATCCTGCCTCTCTGTTTACTGCATTGATTGTGCTCTCGTAGACTCTGATCTCACCACTCCTGCGCAGTGCGGGCTCCCCTCCGTCAGCGGGCAAAAGAAGAATTACGGGACGGGGAATTAAATTGGGATTCAACTGAAAAGCTGAGGCAGAGCAGAGAATGATGAAAACACATCATCTGCCATGAGCAGTCTTTGCCACGGTTAAATTTAGAATGTAGGCTCCTCAAGCAGAGAGATGATCCTCTCTCCCTGTGGGGCACCAGCCACACGGTGCTACATAAATATTAAAATAATAATTGATGATTAATTAATAATGGCTTCCTTGTTCTCATGACCACCTCACAGCTTCCATAAGAAATATTCATTTCCTTTATTCTAGATGCAGATACAAACAATCATTCAGAAACTTATCTCCCTGGAGAAAATTCCCTGTCTCATTCCCTTTCACTGAAATATTATTTTCCACAGCTTCGGACATGACATTCTGCACCACTCACAAGCACTCTGCCTAAGAAATAAACACTAATTAAAAAAGCCTCACAAGCCACAATAACCAAAATAAACATCACA
Organism: Netta rufina; assembly: GCF_964035555.1. Taxonomy (NCBI): domain Eukaryota; kingdom Metazoa; phylum Chordata; class Aves; order Anseriformes; family Anatidae; genus Netta; species Netta rufina. Next base: position 47,643,124 of record NC_140128.1, read on the forward strand.
AAGGCAAAGTTGAGCTACAGGGAAAGAAAGAAAAAAAAAGTGAATCTATTCATTCTCTCTCGCTCTACAGCCACATCCTCTACAAAGACAAAAGTCTGTCGGTAAAAGCATTTCAGATGCTTTAAGAAGTATCTAGGGATACCTGTAGTCCTTTGGTGACTGTAGAGATGGACATCGGACTCTGATCTTACAGCTTCCATGTACCCGTGTATTGTTCTTGCTTTTGATCTGCACTAAATCGAGTTTCTGTAGAAATTCAGCAGCCATCCATTCCCGTTGCTCACCCTTTTGCACTGCCCATCTCTTCCTATGCTGAGGCATCTCCCAGCTTCTCTTCTGCCACCAGCAAGCCATCTATTGAGCCATCACAAAACCTTCTAGAAAACCTTCTAGCTAGCAAGCCCTCTTGTAACCTACCCACTTAAAAAAGCAAAATGCAAAATAAACCTTTGTTCCCCATCTCCCAGCATTCACCCCTCAAGCTCCCAAGCTGGTTTCTGCAGCCTGATTTCACTTCCCTCCAACTTAGCCTGCTTCCTGGATGTCACATCCTACCAAAACCTTGCCTTGCCTCCTCTTCTCAAAGCTTCCTCTTCCTCCTCATCCTTTTTTTCTGACTTTTCTTTTTGGTTCTCTCCCCCAAAACAACCAGCCTTAGACTTTTCCAGCTGCTAAGCTCTGCAGGTGCCAGCTACCTAGAAATCACAGACCTTCCTAAGGATTAAAATCCAATTTAGCTTTCAAGATAACTATTAAGATAGTTGAGCTTTTTAAATAAAATTCTGTTTCCTTGTGGAAAAAAATAACATCATGCAGGACATCAACATTTGTCTAGGAAATTTCTTCGTGGTATTTTTACTGATAATGAATGCCATCTCTTAATAATCCCCCAGCTCCTCTTTAGAGACAATTATTATAAAAACAGATCTTCCTAATGAAGATAGAGTTACCGAGTCCAGAAGTTTTAAATCACTAATCAGGATGGCTGTGAGACTCCATGCAGCAATTAGTTCTAAAACCAGCTCAGATGAAGTTGGATCGCTTTACGAAAGGGATGCTACCGCACGGTGATTGTGTGCCTACATCCGTGCAGCCCTCATTTCCTTGGTCCTGATTAAGTCACATGCAGTGCGTGCATTGACATGCGTGTGTCATGTAGGCACAAAAGGACTAACAACACATTAAAACCTTGTCAGAGAAATTCAGACAGCCAGAGCCCCACGTGCTCTGGCATACTGCAAGAAACGCCACAAGGAACAAGTGGGGGCATGCACAGGCAGTGAGATAAATGGGAAAAAAACGTGTTCTGCACCAAAAAAAAACTTTGTGGCTGTAAATATGAGAGTTGCTGGCCTTCACCTGGTTCTCCTGTACGTGCAGAATGACAGCCTGGGTGTGAGGAGCTTGCTCCGTAGCGGTGTCACCCCATGAAATGACTTCTGCACATCTTGGAAGCACGCAGTGGAAGGTCAGTACCTTCCTCCAGGAATCTCATCGCACCGTAACAGACAACGTTCACCACAATGCTAGAAACAGGTTATAAGAATTTGGAAGAGCAATTGTAAACTCCTGAGCTGGGCAAATGAGCGAGGCCACAGTCCCTCACCTGACACCCTGCAGCTCCCACAGCCCTTGGTTCAGGCCGAGGGCTGCTGCCTCCTTACAGGACAGGGCTCTAAACAAACGAGCGCCATTAAAGCACGGATAATGCCTCTGAACATATGCATTGTTCATGTATTTAACAAGCACAGTTTAGCTTTAATTATTTATGATAACACTTCAGAAGAAACTAGTAAACACAGCGCAGTATATTCTACAAAAGCAGTAAAGCCTTTGCTGTGGGAGACTGCTCGGTGGCTTTGTAAATGCTTCATCAAATTAGGAAATGGAGGTTGTAATTGACTGAAAATCCTCTCACCTCAGCTACCTGAAAAGGAGCTGAGGAGGAACAGATGAACAGAGGCCATGGTCCACCTGAGGCAGGCGGTGTGGGATCACACTGTCCCCCAAAAGCGCTGCAGCACCGTGCAGGAGCAGACCAACAGCCTCCTGAGGTCCCGCCAGAGGCAGCAATTCCTTACCATGGCTGGAAGGAGCTGCTGGGGAGCACAGAAGAAGGAAAGGGGCTCATAGAAGAAAAAAGAGAGAGAGAAGTCATGGGAAGAGGGACAGGAGCACAAACAGGGTGTTGTTGCATCTCTGCCACCGTCCCTACAGCCCTCTGGCTGCGGCAGCACCAAGCACTTGCTTCTGCTGCTCTGAACTTCGGTTATCCAGCAAAAAAAACAGGACCTTCATTAGAAGAGAACACAAGTTAGTTCGTACCACAGGAGAGATCTGAGTCATGCCACTAAGCTAATAATAATCTCAGCACTTCTTTTCAATAAGGCCACCACTCCAGCACACCTCTTGCTATTAATGGTTTCTTTCCATTAACCTATGGCTGCAGCACTTGTGCTTCTTCACTTGGCTACGGGGGGCTGGCAATTGCTGACAGCCCTTCTGCAGCCGCAGTCTGGCCAGGAGGCACTGGCAGAGGAGGGCAGGGGGCTACAGCTGCTGCTGCAACGTGATGCACCTTTCCAGGCTTTCACCATCCTCCCAAATGCAGCTCTCTGGAAAGGAAACAGAGCTTTCCTGGCTATCCCCCTCCTGGTTACCAAAGCCCTTTTCCCCAGCACGTGTGACTCACAGTCACTGCGTTCACTGATCACTTGAAATTTCAGTGGAAAATGCCGACCACTCCAGCAGAAGGGCTGTGCCAACGCTGAGGGCCAATTCCCATTGCACAGCCGCCTGTTACGTCCATCGGATATGCTGCAATCTCTTAGTCTGGGTTAGTGCATCCAAGGGGGGAAAACAGAATGGCTTGGGGCTGGTGATATTCCAAAGCTCTGATCTGTACCTTCTTGAGACAAGGGCAGTGTGTAAATAATCTGTGTTGTCTAACAAAATCCAAAAATATCTGCTAATAAAGATCGCCACCCCGAGCACTGCCAGGCAGTTTCAGGACACTTGTCCTGTGTGTGTGCTAAGCCACTGTGCACAGATCTTTGGTGAGCAGAAGAACCGCCTGTCAGCAGGAGCTGCCACCTTCCTGCAAACTGCCCTGCCCCACAGACAGACAGAAGGACCGTGCAAACCCCTCACCGACGGCCACGTGCGAGCGCAGTGATGTCCGAGTCTCATGCCAATTTGGGATTGTTATTCACTAGGGAAACCTGAAACTAAGTTTAGCTCTTATCTGGAATCAATTCTTTTGCCCTCACTCTATAAAAGTCAGGCCTCTTCCCTAATGAAAAAGGTGATATTCACTCCGGCTTTGCCTTTTCTGTGTTTCGACTTAAGATATCACTGGCTGTGTTTAATAGTTTCGCTCCTGCAGAGCAACCTTCTGAAAAGGTCAAAACAAAACACTAGGAGCCAAATTCATCGCTGGTACAACTCCATTGACTTCAGCAGCATTACACCTGGGATAGATTCAGCCATAACTGCTTCCATTAAGGTAAGTGGAAAAGAAGTGTACTTGCTGTCTTAACTTTACTTTTCAATTGATCTGTTCTGTTCTACTCTGTATGTCTCGTTGCAATCAATAGGAATATATCTATTAGAGAAAGTTACAGCAGAAAACATCTAAATAGCTTTTAAAAAAACCCTTGGCTTCTCAGTTTATAATGAATGTCAGGGAGATGAGAAGGGAGCAGACATTCAGTGAGCACTGAAGTGCTTTATCTTTTGAAAGCGGACAGCTGTAAGAAGCTACCGTAAATATTTTTCTGTATAAGCTACATCATAGCAAACAGAGATCTTTCTTACAGATCTGGTCTTGATAGGAGACATGAGCTGCCATTCCTGAGCAACAATGGCAAATATAGCTCAGATATTACAGGAACGGATGCTGCAAACACCTAAAATGGAGTAGGTTGGGGAAAACAAACTTCTCTGGGATTGCAGTCATGTTCATCGTGTTCTGCTCTGCACCACAGCAGCCATGCCAACAGACTCCTTCTCCAAGGCAGAGGCAAGATTGTGGCAATCTTACTGGTATTTCAAGTGCTTATTTTCTTTTCTGACCTTGTAACGCTTCTTGCTTCAGATCTTCTCTGTCTGCCATCAAGGCACCCTGCCACCACACCAGCGTCCATTTCTCTGGCTGAAACACCACCCAAAGAACCACTAACTGAGCAATACTTAACAAGTGATCTCAGAAGAATACCGCAGATCAATCTTCTGGATCAGCTTTAGTCACTGAGGATATCTGTCATGAAATGAGATGATGCTACCAGACCAGCCAGCTCCCAGAACTGCAGTCCTGTGGCTCTTGTCATTTTTACTGTTTACTGACAGAAGGGCTCACCTGTTGCTGGAATGTGACCATGCTCACCTACAGCCACAGCACTCTTGTTCAAACACAGCTGCAATAAAGCCAGGAACTGCTTGAGGTGCTCTATGTGCCCAGAGGATCAGGCACCAATGTTACGTCCACGTCCCACCTCTTCCACAGCATCAGGGCTGCAGTACCCTCTGTCCCTCCCTGGCAGTCACGCCTCCTCGTAGGCTGCATGATGAAACCCAGCAGGATTACACCAGCTCTGACAATTACACGGACCCCTCGCCATTGATCTCACACCAGCTCAGTCAGCTCCAGTGACCAGGTCTCAGGTGCTAATGGCCACCACCGAAAGGCTGCTCTTAATGCACAATCAGTCAAGGGAGAAGCAATCATTTGACAGGATGCTGCTGTATTGATTCTGTTTGCATCGCTGAAACGCTGCACCATAAGGGATGAGGTGTTCACAGCCAGCATGCTACACTGGCCCTGTAAAACGCTGTGAAGATGTAAATCATGAGGATAGGAGGATTTGGAAAAGGCCTTTTTCTGCTCTTCATATTTGCTTGCTCTTCATTTAAACTGAGTATCATTCACTTTACCTCATGTGCTCTGAGTAGCTATGCAGCTGAGAGTAACTTGGTTTTCCCACCACAATCAACAAAGCCTTCTTCCCTTCATCTCCCCACTCCTCTCATTGCTTTGTGGCCACTTCAGTGTCAAACCTGCTTGTCCCTGCAATACGCCAACGCTCCTAATGCAATTTGCAGCCTACTCGGAGAGCGCCTCCTTGAAAATAATGTTAATCAGCATAATTTCTCCTCTTCCTTTAAGGAGCTCTTGATTGGGTGCTTTCAATCAGCTGTTGGCCAGAGTTACCTCAGGATTTCTGAGGTTCTCATGGTGAAACGGGACAACGCCACTGAGCAGGCTGGGAGCATGCTTGATGCATCACGCTGATCTCAAGGAGGGCCTATGAAACTCTCATTTGTCAGGTTTCATTACATTCGATAATGACTGGAATTTTCCTGAAGCGTGTTGCTCACTAGAAAATTATCTCCCAGAGTTTTGCTCCCCACTTTGTCTAACGCTGCCTTCAGAACAACCGAGGGCATCTACTTCTCCCCTGCCACTGCTCAGAGGAGGCCCGCGAAAGAGGGGTTAAGAGTTCACTGCCAAATGTATTTATCTCAAAAGCAAGTATAATTCTTTTGCAAACAGCTAAGTGTCAGTGCAAAGCCGAGCTGATTCAAGGTAATAAAAGCACTTCTGTAAAGCTTTTAGGTGACACTATATCCCTTGCAAGCTTTCTCCATCCTTGCTTCTACTTTATCATCCAATGCCATCATTACCTTGACCAATCTGCACATTATTTCCTTTCCAAATGGATCGATTTCAAAACAGCTCATCTGCTAATGCTCAGCACAGGTTTGGGCGATTCTCCTATTGTTTCAATTATTTCTTTGAGGAAAATTTGATCCCGTTAAGCAAACAAAGCTTTTATCTTGGCTAAAGACGGCCAAGCTACAGTCACTGCTGACCAACCAAGAGCTTCTTCTGAAATCCTGCCAGCAGCTGCAGCACCCTTGGGTGGCACATGTGTACTGGTTCAGTTCATGACACCTCACAGACAACATCAGCCATACCCTGCACATTAAATAGGTGAGCTACTGACACAACTGAGTGCTGGATGTTTCTGAAGGAAGATGTGCAACCTCAGTAAATGACACAGTGATCCCCCTGGTTTTGGCCTGCCGTGGCAAAGGGAGGGCTTCCCAAAGACACTAGGGAGCAAAGGGAACAGTACATGTGGCTTCGACCCAATTTCCAGGGCCTCTTGTTTATGCAGTTAATTCCAACTGATCTGAAAGGCAGAACCACAGGAATCAACATTTGAACACGAGCCTGCTGTACTTTCTCTGATGCCTTCAGAGATTTGGCCTGGCAGTCCATAAGTAACACAGTGTGCAGATCAGAAAGCCCCAGGCAAAAAGAGAGTGGTCACAAAGGAACAAATAGAGCAAAACAAACCATCTTCCAGCTGCAGCTTGTGGAGCAGGTCTGCTGTCCCCTTCCACCTCCTCGCTCTGAGATAACAGGGCCCATTTAAGCAAGCAGGGACCACAGAGCAGCTCCATCCATGACAGTTTGAGGCACTACACAACGAATGAGCGCAAAGTGATTTGATTATGAATGTCCACCATTCAATTTTAAACACTACCACCATCTCCCAGGATCATTTTGGGTAAAGTGTTGCCAGCCACACTACAGGAGGGTGTTTACCAGGGTCTGCCTTTCACACAGTCTAATGCAATGTCATCAGAAGAGCATCATCTTGGCCAGACTCTCACCTGCAGATACATCCCACTGGCATTTATATAATTTTTCTAACCTCATTCTGACTTTCATGAACAGCCCATGAAAACGGTTTGTAAGCATGAGACCAGAGAGTTACTTTTCATTACCGCCCTTAAAACATCACTCTGGTCTCCACAAACCATCCTGTCGCCACCACCAAGTGCCCAGCAGCGGCTGCAGCTTTCTTACACTGGGAGGTTAGCTCTGGTCTGCAACAAACTGGGAGGAACTGGGCTCTGCAAAGATGCTGCCTCAACCCCAATCAGACAACAGAGTGCTATTTTACTTTAATCCCCCTAGGATCCCAACAGACACAATTTTGCACACACAGATTTTTCAGTTTTTACTTATCTTCACAGGGTGCTCACCTGAATTGACTTTCGGAGTGGCTGATTTCCCCAGGAGAGCAGCTGCTGGGGACTGGGAAACCTGCCCTGTTCAAAGCAAGGGATTCAAACGCCTCTTAAACTTGTAAAGGACTGGATGCAAACTTTGTGGCCCAGCCCATCACCAGGTACCTACAGACACTTTGGCATGCTAAAGCAAATACAGCAAATAACCCTATTATTTCTACACACCATTCTCCGTCCTGATTTGAAAGAGCTTTTCAGTGAAAGATGCTTTGCATTATGCCGAATGCAGAAACAGTTCCTTGTCCTGCAGCACCTTGTTGAAGTGCTTCAGATGGGCCTTAGTCTTCTCTGCTTCAGGCTGATGTGTGCACACTTTTAGGAGCAAGTGGCAGACTTAAGCCTTCATTGATGCAAAAGTCAATTTCTCGTTCATTGCTTTCACATGCATGAGCATAGCAAGAACCAGAACATTTCTGAAATATCCCTGTTGGTCACATTTGTGACCCGGCCACTTGGGAAATTCAAGCCACTCTGAATGATGGTCATCAGCATCAGCCAGCTCAGACCACGTGCAGGGTGGTGTTTCACTGGTAGGACATCAGAGGTAGCAGGACGTCTCAAATTGACATATTGGTTTCACTTTGCTAGACATAAGGGATCAAAGTCATCGCTGGCATAACTCCATAACCTTCAACAGACGGGATGTATTTGGCCCCATATGCCTGTAGCAGCTGGGGACTGCAATTGTTTTTCTCTTTTCATCCATGTTTTGAGGATACACAGCCTGGTTTCCTGCTCGCAAAGCAACTTGAAGTTTTTCCCTATACGAGATGTAAGCAAACAATCAGAATTATCATACATGGCCCTGCTATGACTGTTGTGGTCATCTGTGGCACATATCTGAATTTTAAATTAAACGCATGCTCTAAATAGCCTGTAGAATAATCTCCAGCTTGACTCTATCAGACACACAGCAATCTGTTCAGCTGGCCTTCCTGCTTACCAACCATGGCATCAGACTCCATTTTGAACGTACAATTATGTTTCCTTTATGTAGCATCTCCTACCGCCTATTGTATTCATATAGAGAGAAGCAGCTCATAAATACCATTTCATATTCCAAACAATTCGCTATAGGCAACTACACCATTACTTTGTTCAAATACATTTACATAAATCAGTATTAGAATGTTTTATCTTAGCAACTTTATTTTGTTCCCAGAGCACAAATTAAATGCATGCTTAAAGCAGAGTATTTTAGCAGCAGCTATTCGTGAGCTGTTTATGAGACAGGATTAGACGCTTCCATCTATTTTTTTCATTCCAAATGTAATTTCTGTAGCTTTCTCTGTACATTTAGAAACCACACATCTAATTTGCAGGGGTTTTCCTTGAAGTGCACAGCAGAATAGATGACTGTGCCACAATCTGTTCGTGCATCAGCCCGTGCTTCCCTTGACTCACTCCGTATTCTGCTCTGAACACTTCTTGGGAAAGGCCAGGAACAACAGTGAGATCCACTCGCTGCTTGACATGATTATACCACAAGCAAACTGTTGTTGTTAACCAAAATTTGCAAATAGTCACTGGAAGATAAATCTATTTCAAGTAAATATTTCCCTGCTTAGATTAATTGAGCAGAGCTAGTCCTCACTAGCTCAGATTTACAGACCTGCACCCGCCGATACATCTTGGAACGAGACACGTTGTTCTTGCATTATTCAATTACAAACGCGTACATCCTAAATGTGCTTGGCTCACGCACCGCAACGAGTGACACCGGGGATAAAACCAGGGGCTGGTTACCCAGTTACTATCGCCCCAGCCATGCTCCGGCACCTGGCCAGGCCTGAAGGTACGATGGCCCATGGCTACCCGTGCCTTGTGATGGGCTCGCCAGTGTCATCCATGGGGCCTGGAGCACAGCATGCACACGGCAGCTCCCAGCACTACAACTTATGTCCCATTGCAGGCGCCTCTGGTACACCTCAGCTGCTGGCTGGCCACTTACAGATCAGTTTAAACGCAGCAGAAGCAGGGACAAAGCTGAGAAGGCTGGAGTAAGGTTCAATGCAAACACCAGCTGCAGCACGGTGCTTCACCTCCGTCTTGATCTCAAAGATAACCGGGAGTTGTGCAACCGGCAGTGACAGCTGGGTCAGGCCAAGGGTGGGGAAGAGGAGCAGGCCAGAGGATCAGAGTCACAGAACCACAGAATATCCCAGGTTGGAAGGGACCCACAAGGATCATCGAGTCCAGCTCCTGGCTCCACACAGGTCTACCCAGAAATTCAGACCATATGACTAAGAGCACAGTCCAAACACTTCTTAAACTCTGGCAAGCTTGGTGCAGTGACTGCATCCCTGGGGAGCCTGTTCCAATGTGTGACAACCCTCTCAGTGAAGACCCTCTTCCTGATGTCCAGCCTGAACTTCCCCTGTCACAGCTTGACACCATTCCCTTGGGTCCTGTCACTGGTCACTAAAGAGAACAGATCGGTGCCTGCCCCTCCACTGCCCCTCGTGAGGAAGCTGTAGGCAGCAATGAGGTCTCCTCTCAGCCTCCCCTTTTCCAGGCTGAACAGGCCTAGTGAACAGGCCATCTTTGTAGCCCTTCTCTGGACACTCTCCAACAGTTTCACATCCTTTTTGTACAGTGGTGCCCAGAACTGCACACAGTACCCGAGGATGCTCACTTGCAGGCTCTCCTAACTCCGTGCCAGTGCTGCTTGGTGTGAGGGCTGGGTGGTGACAGCACGGAAAAGCTCCTGCAGGCCCCTGCCTTCTCCATTCCTGAGCATTCCCAGCCCCCAGCACTTCATTCACAGAAGATGGCCCAAATCAAATCTCTTCGTCTATGCCTAATTTAAGGGTACTGCATAACTGCATAGGCCTGACCAGACCTCTTCCGAAACCAGCATGTCGTTGAAAATTGCTTCAGCTGCAGAGACTTTCCACCCCACAGCCACGGCGATACCACGTGAATAGCAAGTAACTGAGTGCTAGCAGCCCAGCGAAGCTTCAGTAACACAGCCATAGAAGATGGCCATAATTTATCATCTCTGCGGTAGTTTAATCCCAGATGCACCATTTGCTAATTTATTTCCATATGTACCTGGCAGACAGATTAATCAGCCATCTCTCTCTGAAACCTAGATTGCACTTTATCCCTTTAGTAAGCAAGAGAAAACAAATGTATGCAGCAAAACAAGAGCCCCTTGCAGGGGATCTTTGTCAACCTTTATGGCTTGCGGTTTTCTTTTTTGGCTTAACAATGGCTTTTCAAGAGCATCCCACCCACATTTGCTTTCACACCAGTGCATTTCTCCACCTTTTGGAAGTGTCTAATGCTCGTGAGAAGGAAGGCAGAGGGAGGGAGGGGATGCCCCTACTATTTCTGGGGTCAGTCAGGGAGCACGAGGTGCTATAAGGGAAGGGGCAGCAGCCAGGGGCCATCCCCGAGTCCAACCGCAGCTCCTCTGGTTGTTCCTCTGTGCCGTAGTTTGCAGACTTGCAATACTGAGATAATAATATTTTACAAAACATTTTGAGCTCTACTGATCATCTGAGCTAATTACTATTATCAGCAGTAATGTGCTTCCGATGCACTTAGCCCTTCTTCTGGAAAACTCCGCGTATCCCTGGGAAGGGGCCGCACCAGCCGGAGCCGAGCAGCTGCTGCCACTTCAGTGGTGCCAGTGGTAATAAAAACAGCGTCACTTCTGTGCCTGGTGCCCTTTAAGGATCTGTTTGCAATCCACTCTTTATTTTGATTATACGACATTATCTGCATTAAACATAATTAGCCATATTATAGCATTTGCCAGTCTAAGTGTAGTCACTGCACAAGGCCGGGTGGAGCTGAATGAGCACGGCACAGTCTAAAACTGAACGGGAAGAAGTAGCTGGAGTCAGTGCAGCCCCTGGAGGGGACATGGCCTCGGGCACCTCCTGGCCGCAGACTTTTTGTGTGAAGCGTGTCCTTTGCATAATCACGCCGTGACTCCGCTCCCCGTGACAAAGCCTTAGCGGGGACACGCAAGACGTCACTATTAAAACACGGAGAGGTAACAAAACGATTGCTGAATTCGAAATGATTTATGAACTTCAGTATCCTCATAACAGTTACAAGAATCCAAATACATAAATATTTGGATACGCCACCGACAGATGGTGCATACCGGAATAATCATACAGAATATGTCACTTTTCAGAACGTGCTTACTCCAGAGCTGGCATGTTTCAGGGGCTTTCTGCTACTAAAATAAGCACCTTGTATTTGACTCTCCAAAAACATATTTTCACAAATACACTGGTGTCTTTTGATAGAAAAGCTACTGCTTTGTCACCATACACACGCCATACCCAAAGAGCTGTGTGCCGCATCTGGCTTCCTTTGCTGTGCCTGCCAGTTGGTCCCAAACATGGCAGCCACGCTCCTCATTAAACTCAGCTTTTCAGTCTCAGTGACAGCCTCTTGCTGAAGCATATCTGTAGTTTGGATTTGATCCACAAGTTACCTGCGATACCAACTTCTGTGTTCGCAAAATCAGAAAGAACAAGCTAGCTTCTTTTACCTCTGTTCCTCCTTCAACAAGTGTGAAAAAAAAACAGGGCTGAAGAGAACACTGGTCCATTTTACTTCAAAGCCAGTGCCAAAACAACACGTGCTGTAAGCTCACGTGGGCTGGAAGAAAAATTGTCAGCAAAAACACCATTATGATACAGCCTTCCTTGGGACAGGCAGGGGATTTCTGAGCTTGCTGGAAGGCACCCAAGTGAGCACGGCCATGAGACAGGAGACACGACCCTTGTCTCACAGGTGAGACACTGGTTCTGTTTACACTGCCAGCAACCACCCATCTCTTACCCACACAATTGAAAATTATGTTTGTTAATTAATAATGATTACATCAATTACAGTGGAAAAATGCACCGATTTGTGTCAGGCGTCAGTGAAGCGGTACCAAAAGCAATGTCCCTGGCAGCTGCTCGTTCATCCCCACACCCAGGACAGCGGGAAGGGGGACACTGTGCAGTCACCCCGCAGGGTTATTACCCACCAGCACCCTCCACCCACCATAGGAGAGGGCATCCTGGAGGACATCGCCCTTGGTGATGGTCCTGGGAGGTTTCCTGAGGGGCCCATCCTTCCCTCAGCGAGTTCCCAGTGCACCAGCTCTGGTCCTCTCTGCAAGTGACAGCACACTGCTGGGGAGCTGCTTACGGCGTGCCACGTACCGAGCTGCCTTAGCTGCTGGTAAACAGACAAATTGAAAAGATTAATAGGCACTCGTTTGTTTTGTTACACTCTCTCCCATTTTCCCAGACAATCAAATTGGTAAATTAGAGGCATAATTTTCCACCAATTAATACCAGATGTGACACATTTTTGACATTAAAATACTAAATATAAAGGAACTGTCAAATACTTCATATCCCTAATGCATTGTCTGAATGAGCAAGCTGAAATCCTCGCACCTCAGACCTACACTGACATGCAGACACAAAGGATGCTGATGTTTCCTATCACTACACATCCACACGCTGAGCACTGACTCTTCTTCAGTCACCAGTGCCTTTCCCAAATGTGTATCATCTACAAAGCCCAAGCCCTGGAGCAATATTTATGCCTGTAATTCAGTATAGAATGTACCGTCATAACATAAAGGTAGATGCCAATAAAAAGTAATAGAAAAAGTCAAAGACAAACCAGGGTCACCACATGTTTTCAGCGCAGCTTGGGAAAACGATAGTTACAAAAGCTTTTAGGAAAGAAAATGGAATCTGAAATCTCAATCTGGCTGCATGTATAATCAGCTGACCTGGTGCTTCTCTTTTGCAACCATTTCTGCATTAAGACATCAAAGCGCTAGTGACTACACGGTCTGTAGCGTGCTAAGATCCAGCAGCCTGTAAGACTGCGTTAAAACAGTTATTTGCAGTCTCTGTGTAATAAAGAGCCAGGTCCTACGGGTGGCTGAACACATCCTTAAGATATTACCGGAAAGTTTCTTCACCCCTCTTTACTCCTTCACATTTTAGCACATTTGACCACACTGAGGGAACCTGCCTGGCACAGCACATCCTGCACCCAAGCCCTGTGCTCCCCTGCAGGCTGCCCACCTCCTGCAGGTGCTGGTGTCCACAAACATGGCACCTGGGGGGACAGCAGCAGTGCCACAGCACCCCTCTGCCTCATGTGGCATGCTCCTGTCCCCAGCACTGTTGGGTGACCTGCTCGAGGCCTGCAGCAGCCCAGTGCTTCCTCCCTGGCAGTGAAACAGCCCCAAGCAGTGAGGCTGGCCCTGCAGGGACCTCTCTGCCCACCCTGGGCAGCTGCTGAGCTCACCTACACCTTGCTGGGCTGCCTGCAAACTGCAGCCATAGCACCTGAAGCAGCACGACCCTCTGCCCTCATCCTAGCATAAAGAGCCTACAGCAGGTGTTGCAGCAGGTGCCCCTGCCTGCACAGTCTGCCAGCTCTGCATCAGCAGCAGGTTTGGGGCACAGAGAACACTGACCAGTAGCTCCCTCTCCCCTCAGTTATTGCCATACCCCTTTTTCCATATAGGCCCAGATGGAGGGGATTTTTGGTGAAGGCTGAAGGTGCCTTTGCAAAGCAGGAGGTATCCCTGCCCTCCAGCAAACCTCCCTGTGAATCCTCCCCACGGGTGCTGCGGAGCTGAACTGGTACCGCACGGCCCGTTACCAGCATCACACAGCACCCCTCCATCAGCTCTCTGCCACAAACTCCAGTGCCGCTCCCCAAATTCACCAGGTGGCCATTGCCGCAGGTTTCACCACAAGAAAGGGGAGTGGACAAGGAGGATGCCTGGAAAACAGGAAGCTTTTCCCATCAGTGGCTGCTTTCTGACAAGGGACACGTGCCCCAGCAGGCAGAACCCCACCATAACTACCCCCACAGGCAACAGCATTTAGGGAAAACGTGCCTGGGAGGAAGGCGCCCTCCCTCTTGTGTCTTGTCACGCACACAGGGAACGTGCTCCGCAGCCAGGACCACATCCCGTGCCTTGCCAGTACAGACAGGTACCTGGCGCATCTTCCAGCGGCCAGACTCACCTCATCAAACCTCTTACTCATGGGAAGCTGCCACAGACATCAGCAGAAGCTTTCTCCTGATTAGAAGTCAAAGGCTGTGCTGCCTTCTGACCCAAATTAACTGTCTCCATCAGGATTAACTGCCTCCATCAGCTCTCCAAAACCTGCAGGGGCACCCAGCCACAGCAGGAAAGAGCTGGACCGAGAAGGGGCTCAGCCACGCCTGCAGCAACACCCGAGGAGCCTGCAGCAGAAGGGTCCCCAGGGTCCTGGACCCAAAGCGAGGGCCAAGTGGCAGGTGGGAAGAGCTGATGGGACCTTCCCTGCTGGAGCTAGGATGTTTGTGGTGGGATGAAATCCAGCCTGAGGCTGCAGAGCAGCTACTAAGCCTGCCCCAGCCCCTGCCCAGGCTCTTTGCTGGGAGAGATGTGAGAAGGGGGCACAGAGCAGGGTCGGAGCCCAGGCAGAAATATCTCCCTTTCAGTCCTTTCCCACAGAAGAGCGGCGGGGGGCAGAGGGGAATGGACTTTAAATGGCTTTGCAAGAGGAGCCTAGATGAAAGCAAATCAGCTACAACTGAGAAAATCCAATCTACTTAACTGTCCTGCACAGAACTAATTTTGCCCGGTGCAGCTGTGACCTTCGCGAGCATCAGGTCGGCAGCAGCCTCACTATCTCCAAAGGAAGGTGGAAGATAGCGTCCCTTAGCCGGCCACCACCATGTCAGGGAGAAAAGAGCCCTTTTTATACACTGTGGTCTCTGGATCAAGAGGAATGTTACTGGAAGATTACACTGCAAATCTAATCCCCTATCCCTAATGCTCAACAATCTGATACATGAACTTGCCTTTCATCAAAGAGGCCGGCAATTGCGGCATTAGGCAACTCGAGCAATGGGCAGGGAATGAGGCTGTCAGCTTTATCAGCTGGCTCAGGCACAGGTGAATGGTCACACCAGCTCCTCCCGATGAGGAGTCCTTACACGTGTGTTTACCCAGCTACAGGTTTAAAAAGGGTCTAATGTTTTCCACACTGCTGGTATGAATGCTCTCCTGACCATCCCGACTCCTCTCTAAGTACTTGCAGACTGCCCATTGAGGTGGTATCTGACAGCTTTCAGTCTTTAATGCTTTTACGTTCAAAACCTCACTGACTTTCAGCAACCTTCATTCACTCCTCCCAGAAAGGGGAGCAGCAGGCGAGCCACCTACAAAGAGTCACATCCACTAACCTTGGCTACCCAAGGGCAGGCACATAGCACAGGTACATGTCCAGGTCCCACCCACACAATGCAAAGGAGCAAACGGTCCAAGGGACGATCGCCAGGACGTACTGGTCCATCGGTGCAGCTCAGCTGGTGACTTGTTACTAACAGAGGTTACTGGAGCTACCCCTGCATCTTCAGATAAGCACCATGCTGTGGAGCAGGGGACAAGATTCATATTTCTCATCTCAACAAATGAAAAAAAATAAAACAACATCTTACTTTCATAGCCTTAAATTGGAAATAACCTTATCACAAGCCAATATATAAACACTGCTTTGAAATCAGAATCAAGTCCATAAGCCACAAGAAATTGTTTAAAAGTACTCAGAGCACATAGGCTAGAAAAAGTGTTCTATGTCTATGTCTTCCCTAGAGAAGTGACCTCGGAGAGCACAAAAACTGCCTCGGTTTTCAGCCAGCAAAAACAGGTATCTTCTGTGAATGACATCTGCAAGTAGTAATGAGGAGTAGACCTCTCGTCAGTAGGGTTCTGTTCCCTATACAAGAAATCTACATTGCCAGTAAAAAAATGTTAAGTGGTCCACAGCGGAAGGAGGTGTACAACCCCTGCTGGAGGTGTCTCTGTAGTTAGCTACAGGACACAGATTGCCATCTCTCTCCGCAGCTGGTAACTTCATCTGCATGGTGAAAAAATAATTTGGCCAAAGGGAGAAAGATGCCAAAAAAGCTTTTCGTCTTAATTTTACTCATTTGGTTCCTGACCCTTGAATAGGAACAAGCAGCAAGTTCAGTTAAAACCATGAATGCGCAGCACACGTAAGCACAGTGCATAACAGCACTCACCAACAGCACTGCTGGAACAACTCACACCTCAGCTGTAACGTGATCTGCTCTATCCCAAACCTTTCTTGTTACAGGATTTGTTATCAGGTGTTCTCTTTCTACCCCACTCAGCACCTCAGGCTCCTTTATAATCAAGCGGACACACGAAACGATCGGCAGCTGAAGGATCCAACAAGCACTATTTGCCTAACGGAGTCAATCAAGAAGGATACAAAACGTACTGAAGTCACAGAGCTGACCGTGCTTCAACTTGCATCAGATTAACCAGAGGAGCTCAGTAACCAAAGCCCCAGCTCTGTGTCAGGCTTTGTGATTAAAGAATCAGGCTGACAGCCAGGAAGATGGACACGCTCTTGCTTGTCCACAGTGGGGTCTTAGCCTCGCACCACTGCAGGCTCTCCAGGAACCACCTCCGATGCCAGGAAGGACAGGACTGCTCTCCTGCCCTCTGCAGACCAGTCCCCGGCTGTCATCGTGAGAGAAGGGGGCACTGCAAAGCTCGGGTCTTGTGGCTGCACAGAGCTTGAACTGATGGCTGGAAGTGAGAACGAAGCTGATGAAACTCGGAACAATTTACTGAAAGAACAAGCTACGAAGGGAAGCAATGATCTACATCCCACAGTCTTCATCATGGCAGGATACGAACCCGAACAGCGTTTAACAAAAGCCCAGTGACTCAGGGGAAGACTCACCTGTGTTATATAGGACGTGACACTACCCAGAATATTGAGATCATCTGCGCTTAAAAACTGGGACTTGACGAGTCCTGGTCCATGTATATGACAGAACGATGGATGTACAAGAAACATGAACCATTCTCGGCTTTTTCCAAATCAGCAAACATTTGTGTGCTGTTTGTTTTGTTTTTTATTTTCCTGTAGCGACCACAAGCATCGACTTCCTCTATTTTCGTCAGAGGAGCTCTTGGTGACTCACACGTGGATTGGGAGCTTTCTCAGCCCACAGCTGAAGGCAAGGGTGTTAAATATTTCATAGAGAGACAGCTTTTCTCCCAAATGTTTAGGATAAATAACTTAACCAGAAACCAAAATACAAAAGGGTTTTAGCTGCTGGAAAAAAATGTCTTCTTCCCTCCTGAGCAACTCATCTCCCACAGCCTATGTCCCCCTCTGGTGTCCCCCAGCGCCACCACCACGGACCCTCACCTGTGCTCTGAGGCCACGTCCATCTCGCAGCCAAACTGGGCTCCTGTTTCACCAGCAGGGTACTCAAAACCAGCCTGGCCTCAGGAGCCTGGTGCTCCCAGCTGAGCCCGGCTGGTACTAACACTTGTCACAGAGATGACAGTGGTGGTTGGAAGTTTTTGGAAGTTCCTGTAAAATAACCATGTCTAGGCAGCAGAGCAGGGGAGAGGGGCACCCTCACACGGTCTCGTGGCTGTCTGACTGCTGGGCAGAGCAGTGACCACCCTGGAGTTCTGCCTTTTAATGTGCAACAAAAAAGAGGTCAACTGCATGAAGTTTAACAAGGCCAAGTGCCGGGTCCTGCACCTGGGGTGCAATAACCCCAAGCAGAGCTACAGGCTGGGAGAGGAATGGTTGGACAGCTGCCAGGCAGAGAAGGACCTGGGAGTGATGGTTGATAGTCGGCTGAATATGAGCCAGCAGTGTGCTCAGGTAGCCAAGAAGGCCAACGGCATCCTGGCTTGTATCAGGAACAGCGTGACCAGCAGGGCTAGGGAGGTGATCGTCCCCCTGTACTCAGCTCTGGTGAGGCCGCACCTCGAGTACTGTGTTCAGTTTTGGGCCCCTCGCTACAAGAAGGACATCGAGGTGCTTGAGCGGGTGCAGAGAAGGGCGACGAAGCTGGTGAGGGGTCTGGAGAACAAGTCCTACGAGGAGCAGCTGAGGGAGCTGGGCTTGTTCAGCCTGGAGAAGAGGAGGCTCAGGGGCGACCTTATCGCTCTCTATGGGTACCTCAAGGGAGGCTGTAGCGAGGTGGGGGTTGGTCTGTTCTCCCACGTGCCTGGTGACAGGACGAGGGGGAATGGGCTTAAGTTGAGCCAGGGGAGTTTTAGGTTAGATGTTAGGAAGAACTTCTTCACTGAAAGGGTTGTGAGGCACTGGAACAGGCTGCCCAGGGAAGTGGTGGAGTCACCATCCCTGGAAGTCTTCAAAAGACGTTTAGATGTAGAGCTTAGGGATATGGTTTAGTGGGGACTGTTAGCGTTAGGTTGGAGGTTGGACTCGATGACCTTGAGGTCTCTTCCAACCTAGAAAATTCTGTGATTCTGTGAAAACATCTGCATTAGGCAAGTCACTGGACCTTCTGAGGTCCGTGGTTTCTAACCCCTTATTATCTGCTGACTTTATTCTGTGCAACTACTGTGTGACTGTGTGCTTTATTTCCTCGTGGTCATTTCTATGCAGCTATATGCCACAAGTTGGAATGCAAAACAAAGTGAAAGAAAGGATTGAATCCTTGAGCAGCAAATTGTAAAGTCTCTCTGGTATCTGCCTACAGGGAAGCAGGATGAAATCCTTACCTAAGCATCAAGCAGGATATTTATTTAGGCATTGTTATCTCTGTTGATGTATTAAAAGAACACATTATCAGTGTAATGTACCCTCATCTGAGAGCAAAATGAAGATTTGCACCACGCAATCCAGAGCACTGACTTTAATCTCACCAATTTATTTGCCAGGAATTTGAAAAACGAGAAAATTCAACTTGCACAGCCATGAGCAAGGACCTTCTCAGCGGGAAACCCTTGGCTTCAGGGTGGACTGTCACCTGCAGTGTGCTGTTATAAAGGTCAGCTTTGGCATTTGTCATCCGCAGGGCAGGAGGCAAGGCTCATCTGTTTTGGTGCCCCTTCTGCTAAGCTAGAGGCATCGCTGGGGTGCCATATCACCAGGTCCTGCGCTGTTCCAGAGCTCTGACATCTGCTAGGAACAGTAAATTTTACTCTCTCTCTTTTAAGCGAAACAGGCTTCCATTAAAAATTATGTAAATACTGCTAAGAATAATAGAGAAAATTAGTTGAAACAGCACGGCAGCAATTAGTCACAGGTCCTACAGGGACCGGGCAAGCGCTGCAACAACATGCTGAGCACAGACGCAGCCTGAGCCTGCTGCGTGGCAGCGCTCAGCACACCACAGGATGGGACCAATGCCTAAAATAACCCCTCCTGCCAGAACGCAGGTTTTAGCATTCAAACTTCATGCAAACTTGAAGGGGAAAATACTGAAGATGCCAACTTGAAAGCTTGCTGCTGACACAAACTGAACAGAGGAACAACAACTAACCAAGAAACATCAAGTGGAGGTCAATGTCTGCCTCCCTCTGTACCTCACATAAATGCATGGCCCTTTCTACCCACTTCAGTGGCCACTTCAGAAGCAGAAAGCTCTTTGAGATATTTCACTAGACTAAAATCAAATTCTGATTTTGCTTATGCCTCTGTTTTGTTGTTTTTTTTTTTCTAACCTGAAGCCTCCCCATCCTGTTTTATTAAAGGATGTAACTGCGAGCAGTGGGAGCAACACTTCTCCTCTGGTAAATGACAAGATGGGACTGAAGCCCTGGGATGGAGCAGGTCAACAGAGATGTGCTTAAACCCAGGGCTGGCAGGAGCTGAGCTCTAAAATCACAGGAACAGTTAACATGCCATACATAGAAGAAATGCCTTATTTTGAGGACTTGTATGCATGAATGGCTCACCTTCCTATAACCCCTCAGAAGACTAAAATAACAGATTATTTTTCCCAGAATACCACTAGTTTTTGCCTACTTGACTCAGAGGAGGAGACTTTGCTTGTATTGCCTTCAAATATTAATAGTGAACTGCCAAGGCACATTTCTTATTGAGATGCACTTGTATTTCTCTGAGTAATTCCCAGTGGCATTAATGAGAATCACTTATATAAATCTCCATGCACCAGGTTAAGAACCTCATCCCATAACCATGACCGTGGCTTTAGAGCAGGCGATACTCAATTTCTTTCTCTCCCCGTTACAGCACAGTTCATATTTTGAAGTCCTCTGTACCTCCCAGCGCTGTGCTGTTCCATCTCCAAGTCAAGGCACCTTCCAGCTCCCCATCCCACACAGAGCCAAATCCATGTGCCCTTTCCTCTGGGAAGGGCTGTCCTTGCCTGGACACAGTGAGTCGTCTAAGCCATCAGTGGTTCTACTTTGGGATCACAAATTCCCGCCACAAAGAAGAGCAGGACCTTCCCTGAGCCATGCTGGGAAACCTCTCTGATGGCCAGGTTTCCCTGGTGCCACATGGCTCCTACAGCTCTGCTCAGCCGAGCAGCGTCGCCTGCCTCGTTGTGTAACCACTCGATGCTCTCACAGCGAGGATGCCAGCTCATCTGAGCCCAATTAAACCCCCAAAGAATGATTCATATCAAACTGAACCATATTTACTTTCGGTTCATTATCACACTCCCAACTTGTAATTTGGGGGAATTTTATATTCTGAGTGCAGCAGCAGGCTGCGGGCTGAGCACCTCTTGCTGCTCATTAAGAGACATGCATAAGAGAGACGCCTTTCCTTTTTTTTCCCCCCTCTCCTTGGAGGGGAGTTAAGGCATCAGAGAACTTTAAAAGCCTGCATCTATTCATTGTATCAATGATACAAAATTCTAGGTAACAGCCGAACCAGAGGGAACTTTGTGTTTGACCTGCTGGATCAGTCCCAGGATGAAGGTTTGCTCTGGGCAAGGACAAGACAAGAAGGTTCTTTATTTTTTTTTAATAGCCTCTTAACACGAGCCCAGGCTGGTGCACAAATGAGCAATACTGCTCAAATGAGCCACACTCCTTTTTTAGGGCCCTGATCTGGCAAATCTCCCACCAAACCCAGCAGGGGCTTGGCAGAGCAGAATCAGGCGGGCAGGGCAGGACCCAGACCCGCAGGATGTTATGTGGTCACAGGGCAGAGAATAATTACCTAAGTCCAAGTTCTCCGGCGTGCTAATGTTTGTAATCTCCATAAATGGCAAAACTATACTATCAAAGCCAGCTCGGAGACAACACAAACCTTGCACTGAGGTGCCAGATTGCATCGTTATCAATTCTTCAAGCCCGTGGTACCTTAAGTGCATTTAAAGGACTGTAACTATTAAAGCCCAATTACCGCGGGGTCTCCAGAGCAGGTGTGCTCCTCCAAACAGCAGCCTCGGAGAAAGCGATTCAAATTGAAATCACCACAGGATTTTCAAAGTGTGAAAGGGACTTGTTGAGAGTAATTAAAGGCTCCAGAACGCAATACAAAGGACATACCCATCTGGGCACATGGGAGCGAAAGCACCATCTCCAGCTATGTGAATTGATGGCAGGAGATCACCAGGGCAGGCACTGGTGGGACAACTGGGTGATCCCTCTGTGAGAACCCTGCTTGATACCGGGAAGATATCACAAAATGATCAGCGTGACTATCTCTGGCTAACAACTGCACTGTCTCTAGATAAACATGGTATCCACCAAGGGCTGGCATGGCCAAGGCAAGACCTTGCCAAGCCAAGGACCACGATGTCTCATAGGAAGATCCCAGTCACGTATATAGGGTGAGGAACTTTGGTAACAGCAGCTGGAAGTGCTGGGATGTTCCAGAGGTGCGATTACCATCAGGGAATCACAGGATTCAGAGAATCATATGGATTGGAGAAGACCTTCAAGATATCAAGTCCAACCAGCAGAACAAAACCCACGGTGATGCCCAGCCGCAGGCCAGGCCCGAGCCCCCGGGACATGCTGCTCTGAAGCACGCTAGCTTGGGGACAACCACACAGGAGGGCACCTTGTTATCAGTGCCCCAAGATGCTGAGGAAAGCTTTTAAAATAATCACAGTTCCGTGGCTACGAAGACCAGAGCAGGCACAGCCCCTGGGTTACACCTCGCTCCCCTCTCCGCCCTGGGAGCTGCAGCTGGGAAAATGAGCCCAAGAAAATGCAGGAGAAACCAGCATCCCCCTTACCATCCTCCTCCTTCAGAGCCTGTGACAGACCTGCTTGGGGATTTCAGTGGCCAGACAGGATGCTCCAACTGAATCCCCGAAGTTGCCAAGGAACTTGAAATAAATACATCGCAGCACTGTCATGCAGAGTTTAATAAGTGTTAACTTCAGCAGGCAGACGGTACGGGGAGAAAAGGGTTGTGCTGTAAAGACTGGAGCGAAGAGGTGGACATGAGTTTTTGCCCCTGACATTTCCACCCTCTCAAATACCTCCCTCTCTCCTCGTGGAGAAAAAAAAAAAAAAAAAAAAAAGAATACAAAAAGCTGCAGACCAAAATCCCATATGCCACTGACTCTGTGGCAGCAACGTGGGGCTGGAAGAAGCGCTGCTGCTGGGAAGCACGCACCGAGGCGTGCCATGGGGCAGCTGAACATCGCCTTTCAGAGGAGGTGCAGCTTCATTCCGCTGTCAAAACACACACAAAGCCTTCTTTGTATTTTGGCATCCCTGTAACGCCCCCAGAGCCAGGAGGGAGCCCTTCCAGCAGGAGGGAGCAGTAAGTGCAGCACAACCCACATCCCCTGCAGCTCGTTTTGGCTTATGTGCCGCCTAACCCGGACAACACACAGGAGCACATAAAAGTTAGAGGCACGTGCCTGGATCTTCGACTGCCATAAATTTCTGATTTTATTGCAGCAATGTGTCTGTCGTAACAGTGATTTGCCTGCGGCTATTCCACCTCACGCCACAATCCCAAAAGATAGGAAAATCCACCAGAGGCAGAGGGTAATAGCAGCAGGCACCCTACTTCAGACCCCAGTCTGCACCCCAAAACTGGGGCTGGGGACAGACAGAGCAAGGACATGCCACCTGAGGGACCCACTTTGTCAGGGGGGCTGCTGGCATCTCTCGTCCCCTGGTCCCAAGGGGAAGGGGCCAGTGCTGGTGCCAGCCCGGCAGCCACAGGGAGTCAAAATCCAGTTTTGCCAAAGCTGCTGAAATAACTGGAATCATCTCTGGGCATATGGCTGCATCTTCAGGGAGAGAGGAAGCCGCGGCTGCCTCCCTGCCAAATTCCCGGTATTTATGGAATATTTACATGTTGTGCATCTCGGATGTCTCTCCTTGCTCGCGCTGCTTGCTGTGGAGGAGTGACGCAGCCCAGCCCAGCAGGGACCGAGGATATCCTGTCCACGGCCCCCACGAGGGTAACTGCACAAAGACAGCTTTAGCTGCCTCAACCCACTATGCTCTCCTCTCAGCTTTAACCAAAATAACCCCCCCAAAAAATGAAATATTTTAAATGCATCCATAAAACACTACGGTCTCCCCCTCATGGCCACAATCTGGTTAGGGAACGGGGGAGAGCTCCAGAGGAGCCCACCACCAAGGCGGGTCCCTCGGCCCTGCTCAGAGGTGGCTCTGAGACAGCTCTGAAGGATCATGACGAACACACTATGAAAGCACAGCTATGTCTCTCTAACATGGAAAATATGTTTTCCAAGAGGTGCCAGTTTCACTTCTTAAGAGCAGAAGACCATGAAAAGGGGTAAAAACCCCTCTGGCTCCACAAAGCTCCTAGTCCTGAGGTGCTCCTTTAGGACGGATGGTACAAAGGAGGCTCCCAGCTGCCACGGAAAAACGTATCGCCACTTCTCTCAGGAAGAAATTGCGAAAGCTAACATCCCAAACTGAGCATCCAAGGGGACAAAGTGACTGACTGCCAGTGCCTAGAGGCTGGGGAACCGGTGACGATTTCTTACAGCTGACAGCTTTGGTGAGGACCTCACCAGAAGAAGCTCTCACACAGCCACAGCAGGCCATGGCCCACCAGGAATGGGCTATGGACGACCTGCAGGAGCCTATCAGGAGAAGAGAGGAGAGGAGAGGAGCTCGGCTTTGCCTCACAGCTCTGGGCTTCCTTCGCGAGGATGATTACACACAGACCGAGTTACACCCCCAGAGTCACTCTTCCTTCCCCACTCCCTGCCCTGCGTTTAAACACCAATGTCAAAGGCGTCACATCTCCTCCGATGCTCAAAGCCTCAGGCATGGTGCACGCAGTTTGCTGCATCCCTGGGGGAAAAGCCAGACCCAGAGGTCACAGCTTGGTAAAGAGAAAGGAGCCAGCAAGGCCACAGGGCGCCTGCTCGGCCCCGAAACGAGCCGGTTTTGGCCTCAAACTCCACCCGCCCTACAGTCGCACCCCGGGATCCACGGCCCGTTCAGAGCCCCGATTCCAGACGTGAACATATTACAGCTTACATATGTCCTAGGCAAAATGAACAATGCTGTGTTGATGTAACCATTGGCAAGCAAAACTATGTTACTTTGAATTGGGAGGAAAAAATCATTTGCATGCCCAAACCGAAGCCAAGAACAATTTTGCCAATACATTCAGAAAAATCAGTCTCTTATGTTTCACAAATATTTCCAGAAGATATTATGGAAGGGTAGGATCTCCCTTAAAGCATGACAACAACATTAAAACACAGCACCACATCAAAAAATATCCGCTCCATAGTACATTCTCGAAAGGAAGCCAGCTGACAAATAAATAGGCGATGTATTGAACAGGTTACAAACAAATACATGTTCTAACAGAAATGTTTGTAACTTTTTCTACTTGACAGTTAAAAGACAGTCACAGTAATACCTACGATATTATTTGAATACTTAACAAAGAGATGGCCGCATTTCAAAAAAGTCAATTTTCCATAAGATCATGTGTAATTCTGTGTACCAGGAGGCTACCTCAGTGCAACAACTGCACACTTTTCCATATAACTAGAAACACATACAACAACGTATGTATTTGTTTATAATCCTATATATACATACACATATAAGGCATATATATAGAAACAAGTCTGGTGTAGAGTTAAGAAGTAGAATTATATCCCATGAGAAATAGAACAAATAACAGATTAAATTCCAGAACAATGACTGTAATGACCTACGGATGAGAAAAGCAGCCCCAAGTATTACTGTTCCAGATTTTTCTTTTTCACAGCCTGCACATGCTCAGCGGTGCAGGGCCCTGTTCGAATTTCTGTTAATTGTTTTCACAATTAGTATTTCACTCTCACTATCATAATTTGAAACGCAAGGTTTATGGCCGGCAGTGGGAAGTCAGTGAGGAACGAAATCTCCCAAGCTCCCCTCAGCAGGTCGGTGGCTGGGCCTTACCAGCCCTCACGCCCCATCAGGCAATGACAGACTGTGAAGCCTCAATATGCACAGAGTAGCTGATAAAGTTCAGTGAAGAGATTAACCTTTACATGTACTTCCTCTAGATTCAGTCACAGTTCAGAAGGAAGTGCCTCTTCTAACACAAAATCTTCTAAAACATTACAGGGAATTCCAACAAAACAACTTTTTTCCCTCAGACATGCTCTTCCTCATCTACACTTCACTGTCATCTTCAGCCTCCCAAAGGGAATCAAATATTACCCCCAGGTGTTCTCATGAACTGCTCCTAGGTGTCTTCATGAACTGGCTGCCGTTTCCAAGCCATCAGGGATGTACTTCTTGGCCACTCTCATCCCACACTGGCTTTTGGTATCAAGAGACAGGTGACATTTTACTACTTGGAAGGAGCTGTGGAAATAGGTATATTTAGACAAAAATAACACCTCCTGTTGAAGACAGCTGTATTAACATTTCCACTTCATGCAGCCCAGAGTAATTTTAAAAGGACTAACTTCTGACTTTCTGCAAAATCAAACTGTTCCCTGGAGCACATATCCCTGCTGCACAACACCCCCATGCTTGTCAAGGTCTTTCCTACCACCTCGCTCCTGTCCAGATTTACTCAAGAAAGAGGGAGATACAAGAGCTTCAGCATCAAGCATCCATCATAAAGTCTCATCTACATCACAGCAGAGCTCCCCTGCTCCCCTCCCCATTAATTTTCTTTCCCCTACCAGGATGGTGGAGATTTCAGACTTATGCTGACTAGCAGAGCTCAGTGGCTACCGCAGAAGACTCAGGAGAAATGCACGACTTACCCCTGCCTTGATTTCATTCCAACATCTGCAACGCCCTTCAGTCAACAGAAATAGCCCAGAAGCAGCTAAATTATAACAGGGATATGATAGACTTTTCTGGAGCAGGGAAAATGAATTAAAGAGTCCCTCCTTCTCCTTGCAGCAGCTCTCTGTGGATGTTCATGAGAATTTGCAAATGATTCAGACTGCATTCACTGGCAAGATCAGCTCTGCCAATTATTCCTGGACCTATCTATTAAATTTAAGAAACCCCTGAGAGGTTGAGCCTGTCACAGACTGGGAGCCGAAATTAATTCACCAAGCAAGGGAAGTTTTTAAGAAACTTGCCACAGATTGCTGGCTTGGGCTCTCACTGGAGAGGGGATGTGGCTTCCATCAGCAAGAACAAAACCTAGCAGACCTGTCCGTTTTCCTCAGTGGAGCACGGCACAATTAGCAGCATTAATGGATAGAGCATTCATTTAATTCAGCTTTTTGTTCCACAAATAAAGTCTTCTGTCTGTTTTTTATTTGGTTTATAAATTAACCTCCTTCTTTTCTCATTAAGTAAACAATGAATGAAAAATTACTCTGTGGGAAAGATGCAAGTGCAAAGGGCAGCGGTTTTGTACTGATGCAGCCATTTCCTTCCATGCTTCCAAATAACTCTAGGAGGCAGAAAATCATTGATGTCTAATCATTTATTTACTAAGATACACTGTTTTCTTTTAGCTGAGCAACTTGTGCCTGGAAAGCTTCACAAAAAGCTGGTCTGTCTATGAACTCCTTCAAAACAGTGATGGTGAAAATGTTAGGGCGCCTTGGTGCAGTACAGGGAATGGAGGGCCACGGCCTCGTGCATTTTATTTGGACCTGAAGTACCCTCCAGTCTCATCACGGGCATCTCTCTCTTTGCTGTGCCTCTGGGGTGAGGTGGTGCCCAGCTGAGGACCGAGGATGGCTGGCTGAGGTAGACCTTTCCAGGGGACACTGTGCTGGCTTGTCCCCTCCACGGCCCACCTTGTTCTGGTCTGACCGAGCATCTCTTTCTGTCTGTGGGTTTAAAACAACAGCCAGATGCTGGGATCCTCCTAGCAAATGCTAAGACACACTTTTGCTTTGACTTCTGCCCTCCCAGAACATAAAAGCAGGTTGACAGAAATGGCCCTTCCCTTCTGCCCAGCACCTGCGCCACAACCCTGAGCCCTGTGTGCAGCTGTGGGGTCCCTGGTGCGAGGGGGGACACGAGAGCCTTCTTCAGCCTACACAAGAGAAGGCTCCAGGGAAGCTTTATCACGGTCTGTGACTACCTAATGGGAGGGGGTAACAGAAGATGGAGCCAGACAGAGGTGTACAGGAACAGGGCAAGAAGCAACAGACAAGTTTAACATAAAAAGTTCAATCTGGATCATGTTCATTTATTTATTTATTTATTTATATAACGAGGACAGTCAAGTAGTTGAGCAAACTGCCCTGAGAGGCTGCAACATCTCCACCTCAGAGCAACTGTGTCCTGTTGGCCTAGGGCAGGTTGTTGGAGCAGCTGACCACCACAAGTCCCTCCCAGTCTAAATTCTGAGCCCGTAATTCTGTGATGATCTGAGATGCTCACGTTTTAAACTAAGAAGTGTCCCGGCACTACAAGCACAAGCAGACCTGTCTCAGTCAAAGACAAAAGCAGTAGCAGGAAAGTTGTTACCTCCTCTGCCATTTCAAAACTTCTTAACATAACAAACCTGAAGGTGTTTCCAGAATCCTATTCTTCTGCATTTATTGCTGGTCACCGCTGAAGGCCCTTGGCACTAGACTAGTGCCAAACCCTGTCCAGGATTTGGTACCTTATGCCCTCATTGCCCATGGGGTGCATCCCATTTCTCCAGAGAGGCCAGTAGACTGAAGGAATGGAAGGGGAACTCAAACCTTGTGTTTTCCAGGCTGGGCAAAACTCTGCACTGCATTCCTCTTCTCCAGATGCATAAAAAGTTCCTCAGTTAATAGGATTTAAGGAACTTTTATAATTTTGTTTCCACAGGGACAATTAACCAAGTGACCAAGAGCACTGTATCCTCCTGCCCTTGTTCCCACTTCATCAATCTTTGTGCCACCCACAAATTTTATCAGAAATAATTTTATATTTACTTCCAGATCACTGCCAAAAATGATGAATAGCATGGGGGCTTCGACTGATCCCTGCAGAGCTACATTAAAAATGTTCCCATTCAGTGACGATTCCCTATTGACAACTACTTTTTGAGATCTGTCAGTTACCCGGTTCTTAATACATTTAACATGTACTTCAGTGAAAGTATATAGTGCTAATATTTTAATCATAATGTCATGTGGAATAAAATCAAACGCCTTACACAAGTTTAAGTATATTATATCTACACAGTTATCTTATCCCCCAAACTTGCAATCTCATCAGATAAATCAGGTTTGTTTGACAAGACATATTCTCCAAAAAAGAATGTTGAATGGCATTAATTATATTCCCTACCTTTAATTCTCTAAATCCTCTATCAGTTCTTCTATTCTTTTGCCCAGGATTGATGTCAGGCTAAGCTGCCTGCAGTTACCCTGGATCTTCCTCTTGCGCATGTTCAATGTACGCAAAATGTTATCATTCATTGTAAATTTCTAAGAGCACTGTGAAAGACCAAATCCTTTACATACTTTACTTACACTGGAAAAGCCTTCATTTTATCTACCTTAAATACAGTAAGACACCATGGCTGCTCCTTTCACTCTGGCCAGGCACTTGCAGTGGTGAGGCACTCCTCGCAATTTGCCTTCATTCCGCAACTGCACGGCCCCACACTCCTTCTCCTCTTGAATGGCCACACGCAACCAGGGAATGAAGTGCCGGGCTTGTAGGGACTAAACTGATGACGCTATGAACATGACACATAGCCCTATCTAGCCTTCGCTATGGGCAGTGGGATCAGTCCAGAGACAAAAAACAACCAGCCAAGGATCTGAGAAGGCAAAGATGGGTTTGGTGGGAAAAGGAAAGTGCTCGGAGGAGGCTGCTGACGCTGAACAGGTCCCTTCACTTTAAGGTATGCCCTCCCTTGGTCCCTACCCCATCCCTGTCAGTCAATTCAGCCTATAGTCAGGCTTACATTTCACACGGAGACCAAGCCATCCTAGTGTATGAGCAGCAAAATACTCTCTATCAACTTTGGGTAGGAATCTCCACCGTATTCTAGTAGATGATGACCCTGCTATAGCTATTCATATTTTATCATCCCTCAGTCAGCAATAGCCATGCAATCTACCCCCATCATGAAGCTTTCAGTGCTATGGATACTGCTGCTACTTGTACAAAATGCCTTGGAGCATCTCTATAGAGGACATAGTTCTGTGTGTGCTTTGTACCACTGACCTACATCAAATCAAGACCGGCGTCTTGTCCTGTTCACCCAAGTTCCCCATGGAACGGGTCCAAGCTGTCTAGAATATCTCCAACGGTACCCAGCTGAGGAATGCGACCAGCAGCTTGGGTCTTCAGACACAGCAGAGCTTTCCACTGCATGGGGAAAGCACTGCAGGAAACAGCATTTGCCTCAGAGCTGGGGTGAGTCGGGAGCAAACCTCCCAGGAATTAAGGGAATCCTATCTA
This sequence comes from Netta rufina, assembly GCF_964035555.1. Lineage (NCBI taxonomy): Eukaryota > Metazoa > Chordata > Aves > Anseriformes > Anatidae > Netta > Netta rufina. The sequence continues at coordinate 47,672,837 of NC_140128.1, forward strand.
ATAACACACAAAGCAATACACAACATCCACCTACCACAAAAGATACAGCATGGCAACCCAAAAATGGACCCAGGGCAGCCAGATCAATGAATTGCACTGAAACGCCCTCCTCTGCCTCGGGGTAATTAGTCTACCGGTAGGAAGTGCTTCTCCAGGGAGCCAGGACACACACCAGGCAGGGAACTTTATAAACACCATCAGCGTGATGTGCATTCAGAAGGGAACACAGAACCAGTGTGTTCACTCCAGCCAGTACTGATAAAATAGGAGAAAATTATACATTTAAATAAAACTCTTCTAGCAGGAGGTACAGTGGCAGTTCAGTGGGAAGCATTAAATACGCTTACTCCACTTCAGCCATTAATTATTTTTAATTTTTAAGCAAGTTATCACAGCTACTATAATATTATAAATATTATATTACTCATTCAAAAAGATTAAATATCTTTAGTAAGAGAAGATATTCTTGTGGCTGCCTTAGTAGCTCTTTGTGATCTGCTACCTGGCTTCTCACCCAACCTCCATGCTTTTCCATCCTAGAAGGTACTGGGTCACCTTGATTCCTCCTCACCCTAAGGAGAAGTAGGAGCACCTTGCATCAAGCAGAACCACACTCTGGATATATCCCAGGTAAGTGCAACTATGCTGTGAGGCTGGCAACAGAGGGGTGCTGGCATCCTGGGCCACGCACTGTATCCGCACCATACCGGCCAGGTGAGTCCCACCACCCAGGACAAATGCATCTCCTTGGTCTGCAGTAAAGGATGAACTCTAACAGTTAAGCTGCCTGTATTATACTGTGGGGTATTTTCTTGTAATATAAACCCTCAAGGGTGGGAAATGTCTCTTCCTGGTTTGTTTATGCAGCACCAAGTAACAGCAGGTACATCGGTCCGAGCGGTGAGCGGGCTCCCTTTTGCAGACCCTGGCAGACACTCTTGTCAGGATGTGGCTTAAAGCACATCCGTATCTGACTCCCCAGTGGAGGAAAACACGGTTGGCCTAACCGTGGGAAGGAATATCTTTCTTTGACCTCTCACCGAGATGGGAACCCACAAACAGTAACCTACTGTCTCTGTCAACGGGAGGAGGACCCACCCTGCTGGACTTGGCTCAGACACCAATCTGTCATCATAAAAATGTATTAGGGACAAAGGTTTGCTTGGGACTAGGACAGGAGCAGGACTACTTGTTCTCTGATCCTACTTTCTATTCTAAGAAATGTTTCTGACTAACAACCTGAAATTCATTCCATTAAAACCTTAATATGTAGCCTTTTGCTGTCACCCGGTCTCCCACCTGGTAAATGTGTTAGCTTTCCACAGTCCTTACTCATTTCCCACCGAACAAGCAGACAGGCTCTCCGAAGACATCCTTCCTTTTGAATTTAAGGCACCTGATGCTTTGCTTCCAGGTACTCCTCCCTGCCACACTCTCTCTGCACAGCCATTTTAGAAATAACATGGACAAAAACAATAGCACTGTCTCCGAGCACAGCTCCACCATCTAGCTGATGGAGGCTATCATTCTAGAGCTGAAGGACTTCAGCAAAACAAGCAGAGAGGAATCTGAACAGCTGAAGAACAAGGAGGCAGAACTGCAGCTTTTCAATCACGAGCAACATGCCATATGCTTTAGGAAATAACAAGTTCAACAGTCAGTTGATGAATAGCTTGCCACCAGAAAACGCATTCCAAAAGGCACCCAACTGCTGCACACGTAAGCACAGAGCGAGCAAGAGTCGAGCCGAACCGTCCCACAGTCCCCGAGCAGCTCCGAGCATGCCAGCGGAGGGAGGCTCGCAGATGGAATTGGAGTCGTGCTCCTTGGGCTGGGGAGGGTTTGTCTCACCCTGAGGGGCTGCACCGTGTGGCTGCAGCGCTGTTCCTGCTTAGGACAGCCCCTGCTTTCCCCAGTACCCCGTCTGTGTGTCTGTACCCCAGTTTGCAGAGAAGGATCATGGGCTGAACACTCACACAGCCCCAGGTCCAGCACAGCCTGTGTTCAAGCTTAAACTCGACAGGAGGTTCATTAGCTTCAATGGCACTGTTAAAAACTCAAAGTTAAGCACATTCCCAAGTGCTTTCCTGAATCAAGCCCCAAGTAGAGAGCTTGTCATTAACAAAGGCACCGGGGGCAGGACATGAAAGATGTCTGCAATCGCACAGGTAGGGTTTTGTGTGAGCTTTTCAGCACAGTTTAGCTTTAGCCATCGTAAATGTACATGAATTTTAAGTTCACCCTGGAGCACAAGAAGGGCACATCTTCTAAAGGCATCCAAAGAGTGGAAAAAAATGTGTTGCATAGTAATTAAATATTCTATAAAATTAAAGTGACACCGTCAAGTCCTATTTGGCTTCAAGACCTGGCCATTACACAGCCTGGTCCAACAGCAACTGCCCTTTTATTTCCCCAGAGACTTCTCGAACTGCATCCTGACCACCCCTGCGCCCTGGCATGGACTCCTAGGGCTGGGAAACCAAAGGGAAGTGCAGCAGAGCAGAGGTCAGATGTCTCAGCCTGAGCCGTGAACCAGAGAAACCACCAAAGGGAGAGAGGTCAGTAGTGAGTGCCGTTCACCAAGCTCCTCTGACCTGTGGCAGGACATGGCGTTACGGGCTGGGGCCTTTCATAAGGGGAGCATGCCTTTAAGAGTCCTGCCTCGATGAGATGAAGCCAACCCAGTTAGTGACTTTAATGAGGATGGCGCAGGGTGCATTTCCACCCAGCCCCAGAGCCCCTGAGAATGGCAGCAGCATGGCAGGGGAGCAGGAGGGGCATCCGTGGCACCTGGGCTAGAAGCAGAGCGGTGGCAGGACATCTGTCCGTCTGTCCCTCTGTCCCTCTGTCCCTCCGTCCCTCCATCTTCCTCCACGGAGGTTGCTGGGCAACCAGCAAGCTTTCGGCTGGCCGCTGACATCCGCCGCCGCGCAACTAACTTGATTTTGATGGATTAGCACAGGGTGCAATCCGCTGCGTGGCTCTCCCCCCGACACACGGGCATCATTAGGATACAAAGGAGAATACGATAAAGCGCCGACTTACCACGCGTGCAGAAGACTGAGAGAAGGAAAAGGCAGGCACTAATGAGATTAATGCTCTGAAGCGATCCCTTATTTCACAATAGAAAGAAAAAAATTCAGTTAATAAAGCCTCACAATAAGCAGAACAGAGATACACACCCAAATCACCACTCTCTTGCCTCCTTAACTCCTGTGCGTCCTTCAGAAACGCCATTTATTCTTTCACTGCTCCTCGTCAGATGATGCTTAAGACTATTTCCCTTCACCTGCTGGAGACACACCGCTGGGACACACAAGTTCCCTCTAATCCAATCCAGCCAGGCATTTATACCACTCTTATTAGCTGGGTACCCAGCACCCTGCTGAGCCGCATTACCATTAATTGTTTCTCAAGTGTCAGCTACAGACTGCCCTGCATCCAGCACAAAGCAAAGATCCGATCCCTGCCCCGAGGAGTTTTACATGCTAAGCAGATGGTTAACGACACCAGAGCAGTAACAGCACTGGTACTGGTAGGGGATGACATTTAAGGAATGTCGAACAAATTAACTGGGTTCATTATAAACTGCACTTGCCTTTCCTGGAGAACTTTGAAAATCTGGCCATGGCTGCTTTTCTTGATAACCTGAAAATTTCTATTGGGCTTGTGAGCTATAAAACACAACCTCAGTTTTTTTCAGACTAAAAGCTGTTTCCTAACTGGAACTTTTTACTGAAAAACTGACCATCCATCTTCCACCAAGCACACACACACAGTGTTTTGTCAGACAGGGGGAGAACGCATTCTTGGTTTCAATAACGTAAGAGGACTATCGGCTCTCACAGCTATGAGACCACAAACCCACAGAGCCCAACTTCTGGGGCACACCACGCACAGCTGATGCACTTGGCTGGGACAGGCAAGGTCAAAGACGATCTGAATTCTAGTTCAACAGATTTCAGCCCACTGCACTTTAATGCCACTGAGACCGGTGTTAGCACCTTCAGTGCTGGAAAGCTGCTCACAATTCGGGTAACAGTGCAGGGTATTATTACAGGAACTATAGAAGTCAGTTCTTAATTCTGAAATACAAAATATTTAAAAGTAGACCTTCCACTCAGCTTTGCAGTGTAATGCACAAAATGGTTGAACTTTTCCTGTTAGTCCTATTATGCCCTTCTCTGTCAATCGTCCAGGACACACCAGACAGCTCTTCCCCAAACACCAAGCCCTTGCTGCATTTAGAAGCACATTTCCAGTTTCTTACTCTACAGTGACTCACTCTGTATTTCCTTATGGACTCCACAGATTTTTAGGTAAGACTCTGAAATGGGAATTGACTACACAGAGGCTTCTTGTGGGTGGTGGAGCATGCAGGTCTAGCTAGCTTTCAGTTACGGGCCCCCATGATAAAATCAGAACGCCCTACCCCACCTCTTGCTCCAGTTCTACCTCACCAAGTAAAATTTTCTAAAGCTGTGAAAAGGCAAGGTCCTTTCTCCATTGCGACTCAAGAACTTCAGGTCTTGTAGCTCACTGGAAAACACAGAAATCCAGGCATTCATGCCATTTTTACACAGACCTGTAATGTTATTCCTGTGCAGGCAGCTAAAAGTTTGCATATGCAAGGTACATAAAGTACTTGCAAGAAAACAAAAGCCACAGAAGAAAAAACAGATCCCCAGCAACTACATTCAGACCAAAAATGTGCAGCCATTGAGCATTTACAGGAGGCAATACAACCTCCTCCCCATTTAGATGAAAACCTTTACACTTCCTCAATGTAAATTCAACTTAGGACAGCTCTGAGCCGACCTAAAAATGAATTTGCGAATAGAATAATTGATAAGACTCCTGGGTCCTTATTTCTGTGTGCTCACATAATGGCAATTAAAGCTAAGCACCTTTGAACAGCCTCTAAACAAGCACATGGAAATCTAGGAGAACCTCTGAGTGGGGATTATGCATTAACCTAATGTTCATAATCATGCTCAGAAAGTTTGCTCTTTCAAAGCTTGAAACAGAAATGTTAATATTCTGAAGCAAATAAAAAATCTTAAGCTATTGCAAAAGGCAAATTTGGAATTATGTATATAATAGGTAATAAAACTTCAAAAGACTCATCGCATACTGCAATTAAAATGCCCCAAACAGATTTTGAATAGCCTTCTCATTTCTAAGGAAACTTTTTTCTTCCCCCGGGTAAACAGCTGAACTCAGGTGAGCACCAGATTATTTATTTTAGGAATACACATACTCTTTCATCACACTGCAGTGAGAGGAGTACAGCATCACAGACCAAAGCGGCAAACAAAGCCAGTTCCACCTCATCTAATCTTGTTCTTTAAGGGTTCATGTTATCACAGAATCACAGAATCACAGAATTTCTAGGTTGGAAGAGACCTCAAGGTCATCGAGTCCAACCTCCAACCTAACGCTAACAGCCCTCCACTAAACCATATCCCTAAGCTCTACATCTAAACGTCTTTTGAAGACTTCCAGGGATGGTGACTCCACCACTTCCCTGGGCAGCCTGTTCCAGTGCCTCACAACCCTTTCAGTGAAGAAGTTCTTCCTAACATCTAACCTAAAACTCCCCTGGCTCAACTTAAGCCCATTCCCCCTCGTCCTGTCACCAGGCACGTGGGAGAACAGGCCAACCCCCACCTCGCTACAGCCTCCCTTGAGGTACCTATAGAGAGCGATAAGGTCACCCCTGAGCCTCCTCTTCTCCAGGCTGAACAAGCCCAGCTCCCTCAGCCGCTCCTCGTAGGACTTGTTCTCCAGGCCCCTCACCAGCTTCGTCGCCCTTCTCTGCACCCGAAATGTGCAATCCCCTCCTCAGAAATCTTCAAGTATGAACAGCCAATGCAAAAGAATAAGCCGCTGTACACAACAGAGTAACAACATAAAATGAGGAAAAAAATCCACTCCTTCCTATTTCCAGACAGTTAACTGGAAATCTTCCATTTTTTGGAAGAGGAAAAGATGTCTGCCTACAGTGTGATGATAGTTACGAGCCATGAATAGGAGCAGGCTCCAACAATTTCTACTTAGCTTGCCTAGGAGAAGCAAAAAAGTGTCCCTGTGGAAGGTGAAACTTCACAATGAGTCACCAAACAAAAAGCAAGCAGCAAGCAACTCACTACCAGGGCTGACAATACACCTAAAGCTCTTACTCCTATCACCGTGACTGCCAGTTGGATTTTAAGCTAAGTCAATGCACAACCACAGACCCAGTTGGGTGAAATCACCTCCTTGATTACGGTCCCCAAGTTACAGGCGTTGGGGACACATCCCTGGGAGTCCATGGTCTTGCCCTAACAACAGGAATGGCTGTGGCATGAGGGCAGGTCTTGAGCACCAGGTTGGTATCATACCACCCTGCAAAGCAAGGTAAAGGATGCTCCTTCACACAACACGCAAAGAAATCAAAGAAGGGCACGTAGATATTAGTGGAAATTTTGCAATGAAATTAGTCCACATAAAATAGAAACAGCATGGTATTCATGACACAAAGCTACTGACATCAGCCTACAGGGCTTTATTATAGAGTGGTCCGAATAACAGCTGAACTACCTTGGATTCTTACACCCAGACTACATGACTTAGGTACTTGTTACTCCCATTCAATATTGGTTCAAAAACTGATTCTTCTGTAGCACAGAACTGAAGAGCTAGAAAAAAATCCCAAGCACCACACCAAAAAACACTTTGCCTTATTTGGTGCCTTTAATTTTCATAGGAAGAAAAACAAACATTTCCAAATCATTTTACACTTAGTAAACTCTGAGTATGTAACATCCCTTTATTCTCAGACAAGTTCAACTTTATCCCTTGTAGCCTGTCCAAAAACATAATAAAATCAAGATGCTCTTGTTTTCCTAAAGACTGAAATCTGAGTGTGACCGTTTCCTTTCCTTCATTAGCAGAAGAATGCATGCGTGGGACATAGGATGAGAACACAACGATGCCTAGATGGAAGGAAAGCAAAAAACAAAACCGGGACAACAAGAGCAATAAAGAAAAACAAAAGTTAGAGATCTCCATACCTGTGGCCTGCCAGAGTTTCATCCAGTTTCTCTAACAGAGATGATGAGGACAACCTACTGTAGATGATCTCACTACCGTCAAAAGTCATTGAAATCCTACGTTGGGACCAGAATTTTATCCCAGTCCCTGATAATTAACATTTTTTTCTGCAGATGGCCTGACCTGAGGCTAAAGTTGCTACTCTACCTCCTCAAATGCTATTTCAGCTAGATAAAATCACACAAACTAATAAAATAAACAGGACAAATCTGAAAGCAAAGGCTCCTGCAGCCAGGCACAGCAACCCTAAGAGCTCCCAGATATGCTCTCTCTTGCTTCTGCTCAGGGGAGTGTTGGTTTGAGTGATCTCAGCCTCTCACCTGGACACACATGGCCTGCCAGTGGGTTTGTGCTCTGGTATTACCTACACACCAGCCACAAAGCCAGAGCAGGACGTGCCTCCAGCTGTGGGCAGCTCCCTGACGAAGGGTGAGCTTTGCAGGGGCAACACCTCACACATCTGGATTTTGCCCCAGGTGTGCCACGGGCTGCGAGGTGTTATTCAGCCACCTGGACCTTCGCAGTACCCATCTGCTGAACTAGGGCAATTGCCTCACAGTAAGCAACAAATCCGATAGACATCAGGACAATAAATAACTTCCTGATTTTTCTATTTTCCTACTGGTAATTATGTCATTGTTTTGCTCACAAAAACAAAAGCCCCGAAGCCCCCACGGTGCAGCACTGTTGAAGGACCATGTTTAAAACCTGAGGACTCCACTAACTTCAAAGACCCACAGCAAAGACACGAGGTGTAAATGAGGAAAGCACACTATGTCAGGGGGTGCAATACGTCAACAGATACACACCAGCTGAGGAACTGATATAAGCATATGTTTAAATCTCAGAAGAGAGAGACCTAGACGAAAACAGACCTGGAGGAGAAGCTGTTCTCTCTCTGAAATGGCACTGTGTAGGAAGAAAATGCTTTTTTCTGTGTTAAAACATCTCAACATTCTCCCTTCCTGTTTTTCTTTTACTTTCAAAACAAGACTTCCACACAGATCGGTGGGAGCAGAACTTAATGTATTAAAGCATAAACAGTTTTCACCTCGGGAGCAGCAGCAGATCAATATGTGTACTGTGGAACTGAGCCTGCAAAACTCGCTCAGACAAACTCCCGACTCCGGGTACCAGCAGTTTGCCAGAGAAAGGCTATTGAAGCCTTTTATAGCAATTCAAGCTACAAAAGGATGTCCCTCTATACACAATCATCACAGCCTGGCATATCAAAGCACTCCCTAAGTCTTGGTGCTCAGCATCGCGGTGTGTTCTTTTTTTCTTTTTTTCTGTAGCAATTTTTGTTCTGCTGAGGAACCCTTGGGCAATGTCCAAGAATAAGGGGAATTTCTGCCACAGGATGCCTGGAGCACTCCTCCTCCACAAAAGAAGGCAATAAAATCAGTGCGGGGATGTGCACAGAAACCGTGCCACCCACCGCCACCGGGCTCCTTGGGGTGCCGGGCAGGGGACTCAGCAGGGCTCCGGCTCCCGGCCAGCCACCAGCACATGGGCAAAGGAGCCCTTAGGGGATGAACTGAAGCTGAGCCCCAGCTCTGGCGTGGTGCCTGATGAAACTCGAATCTGTCTATGCGGCTGCAAACACTGCTAACAGGTGTCACGTCTGCGCTGACAGCTAAACCTCTGCTTGGCCCTGGATTAATGAATACAGTACCTGACAAGAGCAATTGAGGATTAATGGCCTGTAACTGCTCGGCCACCTCACACTCTATAGGGTCAAGCACATAAACATCGGGATGGAAGCAGTTTCTCTCAGCCCACTGCTGGCACTACAAGAACCCCAAGAACCTTCAGGGCCACGTGGGCTGGGCGCTTGGGCCCACCTCACGTCGCCACGTTCAGCGGCGGCCCACCTCAGCCCCAAATGGCCCCTGGGGAAGGGTCCCTGCATGAGGCACTGGTGGCTCCCCACCGAGGGACACCTCAGTCAGACACTGCCCACAGGCTGCCCCACAGTACCATGACTGAGGAGCCAACAGGCCCGAGTGAGCATGGGTCCCTCTGCCTCCAGCTTGTACTGGGACATAGGCAGCCTCCAGCCTCCACCAGACCCTTCCTTGCTGGGAATATCCCCGTACAGGAGAGAAAGACATAAGGGCCCTCTTCTCACTCTTGGATGCTGCATTTAAGTTGCAAAAAGCTGACTGTTATGCCACCTGTGGAAGTACACCTTTTGCTTAGCTTTCCATATCAGAGGTGTCTCCAGGGGGCTCAGGTCACCCCGAGCACCTGCACTCACCTCCAAAGAAACCACCACGCTCAGGCTGTATGGACAAAACTGCAGCCTAAAGCAACAGCACTCCCCCAGTCTGGATCGCTACGCATGTGCCCATACATAGTCCTCAGCCCTGCCTGAATTAGGGTTAGCTGATTATTCAGCTGCTTTATCCTGGGGGAAAAACAAACAACAAACAAACAGATAATCTGGAGATTAAACTGGAATGACTTCCTGAGAAATTGCTTTCTGTGAAGAAAAAAAAAAAAAATGTACCTTACACAGCTCCCAAGGGAAAGACAAATATTCCAGCTGCCCTTAGAAGAGTCTAATAGAAGTGCTGAGTAAATTTGTAACCACGTGATGCTGATCCTCCTTCAAACACCTTCAGATGAACCTTCCAGGGGACAGAAGTAATGCTCGCAAGACCACTGTTCATGCACAACTTTGGGGTGCATACAAGGACACATTACTACCACATAAGGCTGTATTACTCTGTGGTTCACCTTCAAACACAACAGTGGCAGTAGCCAAGAAAACCCCTCTCTCTGTTCCTCAGTTTCTCACATGCAGGTGGAAGGAAGGACCTGGTGGAGGGAGGGAGGGAGGATGACACTGTGGTGCTGCAGGCATGACAGGAGATAAGCACATGACGGCCCACAAGCTGCTCTGATATGATGGCAGCAGGAGCCACACTGATAGGGACATCTCCCATGCTGGGGGCTTGCTTGGGAAGTGTGTTTGGGCCACAGAGCTCAGGCAGGCTTCAGAGGCACTCCTGGCACTTGCAGAGGGGGTGCCCGGCATCTCAGTTGACACCAGCCAGGCTGCTGGTGTGGTTATCCAGTGCCTCGGGGCTTCCTCTCCCCAAACTGCAACTCAAAATGCCCCTGGGCCAGCTCCTCGCCCTGCTTCCGAGTTTCCTGCAGGGCCAGCAGCGACCACAGCTCTCCTGCAATGCCACTGTCCCTAGATCCTCCCTCCTCGCTGGGTCCTGCAGCATCCCTTATAGAGGATACAGAGGGAACAGAGGATATACATGATCTACAGGTATCAGCCCCTGAAACACTATTATGGAACACACTGAAGCCAAAATACACTAGAGGACTGTGAAAAGATTAACCTACAAATGCACCTTCTGACCATTTTTACCATTTTATACAATTTACATGTATATCCAGTGCAGCCCAGCCCTGAGCCTTGCAGTGCTTCAACACCACCAGTGCCAGAACAAGGTTCACCAAGGCTGTGGGTCTCTGAAGCTAGAAGTCAGCTCTGCCCAGCCAGAGAACAGGAAAAAGAGACCACAGTGACCCCTGAGCATGGTAGTCACTGCTAACTCTTCTCTCCAGAAACATAATATTGAGAGTATTTCACGTATTTGTTGGTGGGGAGATTACATGGTGCTTTTTAAAAATGGATTATTAGGGAGAAGTAAATGCCTATTGAGATCAGCAAGAAAACACATATATATATGCATTAAAACTGGAGAATTTTACCTTTCCCTAAAAAAGCAATTGCTGCTGTCAAGTACACCCTTCTATTATAGCCACATGTTCTTTTTAAGAATAGCTAATCAGAAAAGCATACAGAGGTATTTAATCAGTTTTTTTTTTCTTTAATGACCTAATGTTTTGGTTTGCAACTGCTGCCAACTCACGCTGGGTGGAAATTTAGTACTGTCAGCATTTAATTATTATTTTATTGCAGATTTCTCTACCTTCCTACAGTGAAGAAATAGCTAGGAAAAAAAAAAATAAAGAAACCGCAGCAACGAACAGCTTTTTAGCCATTAGACCCTGTCCTTGCCACGTGGCTGTACTGGAAGCAACCACTTTAGGACACCCAGAAGCTGGCTCTGCAGTCCCCCTGGGGCAGAGCCCCATAGCGCATCCTGCAGCCACCAGCTAGGTGGTAGGAGGAACGGGGGCTGAAATATCAAAACACCTGCCAAAGGACCCAAACAAAGAGCACCTGGGTTTTGTTGTACCTGGGGCCAGCAGCAAGAAATTGGACTGGTTCTTTTTGTCAGCTTAAAACCCGTTTTTGTAATTTTCCCCCTCACCTTTTGCATGAACTCAATTCTGCAACCTATAACAAGCTACAGGGGAAATATGTGCGTTGATGTGCTACAGACTGTAAGACAGGTTTATTTGATCCACACAGTGGGAAGAAACAAAAAAAAAAATTAAACAGGCTGTGTGCTTTTGAAGAAATCCAGGTCCTGCCGTGCTGCTTGCGGTCAGCTCCCAGCCCAGGCACGCCTTGCCAGAGCCTGGATGGGACTACAGGCAGCTTGGCCAGAGCTGGACCCCACTTCTTTACAAAAAGCAAGATTTTGGGTTCAGCCCTGGCGTAATGGGGCTGCAGCAAGCCCAGCTCACGATGGCACAGAGGGGAGGTGTTCTGAGGATGCAGGCGGGTAACTTCATCTTCCAGAGCAGAAGAGTAGTCAGCCACACACTTATTAAACCACGTATTAGTTTGTGATAGCAATCTAAGATAAAGCTAAGAGGTTTGTCACCCAAACTAAGAGAGACAGAAAAAAAGATGCTACTGCTGGAGCTGTGTCCACAGAAATTGCTTTTAACCCTAACAGAGGATTCCACTGTCCAGGTGGCTCTCTCCCAAAGAAACACAAGCACCCTGCTCAGTGTACACTGTCCTCTGCATACAGCAATAATCACATTTAAAAGAGAAACAAATGTATAGAGGCACAAAAAATGCAGATAGGAACAGCAAAGTGACAACATTTTGTTCCTCTGATGCTCTCTCACCAGGAATGAAGCACTGCTCTCCTCTGCTTGGCAAAAGCAGTCATGGGCATGGGATTCACTACCCAGACGGTCAATACAACCTGTGGCAGACACAGGGAGCTATTCTGTCTGCTCTATGTCTTCTCCCATTGTACTTTGCACAGTTCCTCACAAGCCACATTCCTGGAGCGAAGAGCGTGTGCTGAAGAAGCCACACATAATTCCAATTGTGCAGAGTGAAAGAGAGGGAAATGGCTTTGGTCACTGGGAGTATTTGAATGTCACTTTGTTAGGCTGTGCATTGCATTTGACAGAGCTAGCAAAGGAAATGAGAAGCGATAACTGATAGTGCCATGATTAGATCAGCCACCTTGGGAAAGGTGCTGAAGCAGAGATATTTCACTAAAATAAGGAGAAACCTGGGAATAGATTTCTGGCAAGTGATCGCAAAGGAGATATGGCCAGAATTAGAAATGGATTTTGCAGGCAGATAAAACGTAATAGATAGAGGGTAGCTCAAAATGATATATCATGAGGCCCTACAGAGTGACTATAAAGTCTGCCTGCAGTTATTTAACATGTAGAGATCCTAGAAATACTTAACTTCAAAATACACTTGCTGTGTTATTAACTTTAACGTGGAGAAATAAAATAACGTTGCATTCAAGCTTTCTAGGAAAAAAATAAGTGGTCTTCTCCCCAGCTCTCTAGGCCCCAGCTTCAGTAGAGCAGCATCACTTTAAACAACATAGAAAAGGGACAGGAACCTTTTTCGGGGCTTCTGTCTTGAAGAAAGTTGCTTTAGCAATAAAGGGTGTCTATCAGCAGTGATAATGAATGCATCGTAATAAACTCATTGGATGCACTTCTGTAATGTTTCCTTCTGCAGCTCACAGGTAAAGCAGTTCTTCAGGCTACTACTAGAGCATTTTTGGGGAAGAGGGTTAGCTTTATTATCTATTACAATGGCCTTCAATCATCCTGCTGTCCTGCTGTGTGTCTGTCTACTCCTTAACTGTTAAATTTGAACATAAGGACAACAACCTTCCTGCAATTCCACAGAGCAAGGTGGCCAAGAGACCGGTGAATATGCTGCCATGGGTGAAAGGCTGCTACCTGGGGTCAGTCATTAGACATCAGGGTTAATCAAGACAAGAAAGAGGTGTGTTGACAACCCATCTTCATTCACTCCAGTAGCCATCAGATGTGGAGATGAGTCCAGGGGCTTAGGAGCTCCAAAAAAGCCACATGTGCACCACTTGCACTGGCCACAAGGATGCTCGCATAAATCACCTTATGTATCAACAGAGAACACGCTTCAGAGGATTCTGAGAGAATCTCTGGGGAAGAGCACAATATTAATGCTGTTTATCTACCACTGGAATAAAAAATGTATAATAATAACCATTATCACTGTATCAGTAACAGAGCGCCAAATTTTGCATTCACAAAATCAGATGCAACTGCTGCTGCATCCCACAGGATCTTCCCACAAACACCCAAAAGTGGACTTTAAACACGAACCATCTACCTTGATCAGATGCTGAGCTATTTGTTCAGGCAAAATTTTCACTGAAATCATCTAAGACAAGCAGAGAGAGTAGATTCTGGCATGGAAAGGGACAAGCTTCATTTTTTTGCCAGCAGTTGTGCCCATGTTGGCACCAGAGGAAAGGCTGGCTAGGTTTTTCAAAGTGCCACACTGCTGGCTTCAACACCTGTAGAAGTCGAGCCACTTCCTTGCTCACAGATGTGGCAGACCGCCTTTTGGCACCCGGATGAAACTCCTTTTCCTCGGGTTTGGACAGAAAAGCTTGATTCCCAGGGAGTCTCCACAAAACAAAATTCTACTTTTGAAATAAAACATGCCATGGGCTGACTCCTGCTGCCGTTTTTGTCACTGCTGCTTTGTCTGAGCAAGAGGTGGGAGGCCAGTTTCTGTCTATATTAATCAATATTCATGTGGTTTCCTGGCCATTCATTCATGTGCTGTAACTGTTTTTGACAGCATAAAATCTGCTGAACGTAGGCAGGCTAGTAGCAGCTGCTGAAGAAATGCCAATAATCATGTGCATACCCTCCAAAGTTCCCCCATGTTCATATGTTACTGGCAGGCAATGGGAACTTAAAGCGAGTGAAACATTAAAGCAAGGCAAATAATTATATTGGTGTGGAGACTTCTATACTGGAGGAATTTTTGCTCCAAATACGTTATTCAGGCTTCTGGTTTTTAGGATAAGGAAGAGCACCTTTTTTCCCGCTATGCTCAGGATTGGGATCTCTGCCGTTCTGTGGTCCCAGCTCTTACCCCCAGACTAAAAGCAGAAAGCATGACCACAAACAAATTCAGATGAAAACTACTATGAGGGGCGGGGGGGAAAAAAAGCTCTGGATTTCAAAATAAGTCCTGAACTGCCCACATCACACCGTCAACAGGCATCCCCATTTGGGTGGAAGGGAATTTATGCCGAAAAAGTGAGAAGGCAGGCTGGCTTGCACACGCTGAGCACAACCAGCACAGGGAGCAGGCAGAGTCTACCAGCCTGGGACATAACGCTCCCGTGGAACTGGGCAAGTGGGAAACAGCGATACTATTATCACCAGCATAGTAATGGCCTTGTCATGGAGCCCCTCGGTGGAAGATAATACTGTCTTTCTGTGAAAAAAGTAAAAAAGCCTACATTGAAAGTACTACACTGAAACCCCTGGTGAGGGGTTCAAGGCCTATATGACTGTATTTGGCCCTTTTCTCATTCATCAGGGAAGCTGCATGGGACTAGGGGCAGGCAGGAGCTCCTTGGCTCCACACTGGCTCTGCAGCCACACGTACACCACCACAACCAACTCCATACCTCAAATCCTGCGACCGCGGTGCTGGGGCAACAAGGAGAAACCCCAGGAAAGCACCCCACCAGTAAGCAAGGTTATCTTTCTCATTTTAGCGGGCAGCCTCAGCCAGGGGGACCAAGACAACATTTGGGAGTCAGGAAACATGACTACAGCAAGGCATGCTTTAGATATAACTAGGAAATAAATAAATCCATGTATTTTGGTAAAGAGACTGACTTTCCAACCCAGGCTGTTTCTGAGGTACCAAAAAGGGGTGCCACAAAAGTAATGGAGGGAAAACAGGTATGTCGCCACCCATCAGTAATGGCAACCTGCACTGTGAAAAGTGAAAGGACTTTCAAATACACTGCATTTTGTTCTTTTATTTTTCTTTTCTTTCCCGCTATTTCAGGTCCCCGCAGTGTGCTCTAGGACTGGTTACAAACAGGCTGCTCTCACGCCAGCAAAGACCTGTTTGTGAAGAAGGGTGACCAACATAGCACACGTGCCTAATTCCTACAAATCTCATTTTTTCACTCTGCATTTTCCTCCTCCTTGAGGACAGTTACTCCATGGCAAAATATATTAACATGATCTCATCTGGGAAAGTGTAAGCGGAGTTAGGCCCCCAAAAGCCATTTCACAGTTCACACACTGAAATTACACAAAAGATGGGGTGGCCCAGCACAGGGAGCCAGAAAGCTCTCTGCAAAGAACGAGCTGACTTCCAGAGCAGTGAATTAGATGAAGGAAAGCTCAGACGTGAAAGCAAGCTGAAGGTAGACAAAACAAAGATGTGGTGAAACCATTTTCAGTCACAAAACTGCCAAAAGCAGATCGTGGTTCCCTCAAGAAGACAACACGGAGGAGTCCCAAGGCCTACGAGACCTTGAGCATGCCTCACAGCCACTGCTACCCTCCTTGGCACATGGCACACTACACTGCAACAGCAGGAGACAGGAAAGTGTATATATATACATACATACATATATATATATACACACACACACACTTTCAGTGTATAACACAGCAGTTACAACATAGTTTCTTTACAGCTCAGCTTTTCAAAGTTTACTAAATGTAGTGGAGATAGTTCACAGCTCATGCCTCTAAAGAAGTCAGGGTCATTCCCTTTCTCTTCTCAACTCCACATGCAGTTTGTTAAGTTTGTTCTGCTCTTCCACCCAGGCTGGCGTTTTGCCCTGCCTTGGCTCTGCGAGATGCCATTTTCCGGCCCTCCTCATCCTGATCTTGCTGCTCCTCTGCACCTCTGCATCCTCTCCCCTGGCTCATGCTGCAGCCTTGGCCGTACTTTTCCCCTCTCCTCACCCTGTGGGTGATGTTGCTCACTCCCACACCAGCCACTGCTGTGCCAATGAGAAAGGTGCTTTCTGTTGCTGACTCGGCTCCAGCCAAGCCCATCTCTCAGCCTGCCCTGCTGACAGCTCTTGGCTGGGCGTCTCGCCATCAGATCAGACCTGATATAGCAGCACTGGACCTGCCGCCAGCCCGCCTCCCTTCACGGTCTGAACCAACTCCCCCCTCGCTGTTGCTCAGGCCTACAAGGCATTCCAGCTCCCCCTGCTTCATGTCCTCCCTCTTCTTGTGACACCTCTGCACAGACCTTCAGTGGCTGTAAACCCAAGTAATCCCACTCACCTCAACAGCATCGTACCAATTTATAAGAGATGAGTTTCTGCCCTGCTGCTTCTGTAAGTAAATATACTGTTGGACAAATGAAAACCCTCAGCCAGGCCCCTCAGCGCCTCCTGTGTTTATAACTGTGCTCTCTCGTTCCCTGGTCCCCAACAGCTACACTCTCTGACACACACAGCCTCCTGAAGCTCCTAACCGGCCCTTCACTCTCCACCACCCACAACTCAGAAGTTTTCTTGCCACTCTTGAGCCTCCCGTACCTATGCACAGCCCACCCTCCAGCTATGCTGAGCTTCTGCCTTCTGAATATGCCTGCCATAATGCAGAATCACAGAATCACCCAGGTCAAAAAACACCATCCAGATCATCGTCCAATCATTCACCTGACCTACCAAACCCCATCACTAAACCCTTAGTGACATGTTTCTTGAATACCTCCAGAGATGGGGACCCCACCACCTCCCTGGGCGGCCCATTCCAATGCTTGACCAGCCTCTCCATGAAGAAATTCCTCCTGATTTCCAATCCAAACCTCCCCTGGCACATTGGTGTGCTAACAGTATTTAATCATCAGTAATAAATGAGGCACTGATTCAGAGGTTTATTTTATGCTAAAGAAAAAAAAAAGGGGAGGGTGGGGGGAACGTTGCCACAGAGCTCAACAGCCAATTTCAGATTTGGGCACATTTAAAAAGCAACTGTCTAACACAACACAGGCATGCACCTGCAAACTGACATGCTTCAACACCTGTTTGTGATTATGAGATGATGTGTAAAGAGTTATTTGTGTCCTCTCCTTATCAAACACTGCGCTGTCCCAGTGAAGGTACCCAGAATTTTCATGAGCATTTTAATATCAGTATAAATCTCACTTAAACCATACACAACACTGTGTCAAATGATGTGGATGATACCACAGCAAGGCCCAATGTTTTTACATTCCCCAGGCCACACCAGTGAGTTCTGCAATGGCTGGAGGCTTGGTACCCAGCAGCTCCACCTAAACATCATTATCTTTGTATGTAGGCCTTCATTTTGTGGGGAACAAAACAAACAAATAAACAACTTGCATACTTTGTTTAGTTTAAAATCTATTAAGAAAACAAACAAGCAAACTTTCCAAAAGTCAGAATAGTACCTGTGTTTGGGCTTTTATACACCTGGAGGGATGTGAGACTACAGAGGCAAGATCAGGGCCTTAATGAGAATACAAGAGAGTTCGCCTCATGCACAATGCCAGAATGATGAAATGTTAATGAAGTGAAAGTGTATTAGTGAATTATTAAAATTTTGTTCCTCTCAGCAAAGCGCAGAGTGAGAAAAACCCAGTGAAGATAATGATAAAAATAGGATCAAAACATTTGGATCCCTTTCTCTACCTCCAACAACAACAACAACAAAAAGCTTTAGAAAATCTGCTGTTAAAATTAGCATATTTATTGGCAGCTGCTGCAAATGATCTACTGTAAGACCCAGATAAAAAAAGATGGATTTGGGGGTACAGTGAGATTTAACCCAGTTCTGGGTTAAACTTCAGCTCTCTCCCATCTTCAATGACCCCTCTCACACCTCTGCTCCTGCTCAGAGCAAGCCCGGGCAGCCACCACACAGCTGCCTTGAGGGTCCCACCATGGGGAGTGGTGCCGTGCAGGAGCTGCAGGAAGGCTCAGGCCTGGGCACCAGCATGTGTCCGCTGTGCCGAGCACTGGCTTCATCTGGGAAAGGGCGGCCTCTCTACCAAGCCCAAGGGAGAAACCAGACCAGAAGCACAGAGCCATGGCCAAAAAGCCCAGCTCTAGCAAAGAGGCCACCCAACTACAGGCAGCAAGATAACAAGAACAAGTGACAAAATATCATCCAGGACAAGGGGCTGAAGTTTCACCCCCAGCCTGTCCAGTTCCTGCAGAGATTGGGGAATAGGCAAGTTTTAGGGAGAAGTCTGAAAGAGCACAGGACGATGCTTTCGCCCACATCTGGGCCAAACTCCTCTCAGGAATGACAGACAGAATAAAGCAAATTATGATTGCTCTAAAATCTCAAGAGGGCTATGGAGACCGGCCTCCTCCTTTGATTAGCAGTGGCTGTGTATAATTTGAGAGGAAACAAGAGCAAGCTTTGAGAGGCTGTTCAGTGTGATAGAGACAGAGGTGCTGGCACAGGGAAGATGCCAGGAAAGCAACCTTTTCTAGAGCAGCCCAGGAGAAGCATAGCTGCACTTGTCAAAGTCAGGCTGAAGGAGGTTGCTGTAGAGAGTTGCTGAAGGCCGAAAGCACCATCACCTCCGGTCTTCCCTGAGACAAACTGAAGCACCATACCAGTAAAGGACTAGAAAAATGCAGCTTGCCAATATCCCTTTTCACCAATTAAACCAAAGTGCTACAGGTGTGCTTTCCACCCATTTAGCACTTTGTGGTACAACAGATCACCCACGTCAAGGAGGCAGGGGGCCACACCACACCAGATGTGTTCCCACCATGGGGAATCCCAGGGCCCACACGGCAAAACACACATCAGACATTTTGTGAGGTAATTTGGGGATGGTGGGAAGGAAAAAAAGCTGTTGTTGCCTCTTACTTACAAAGCAGATGAGGTGCAAATACATCCCAAAGACCCGGCCATCATCCGTCCCTAGCAGGCTTGCCAGGGCTTACCAGCCTACTGCTGCTCGCCGAGCATCCTGGTTGAAGCTCAGGGAACTGTTCCCACTACCTGATCACAAACACTCATAGAAAGTGAGCCTTTTGCTCAGGAAAAAATAAAAAATAGATACAAGAGAGCAGCAACCCCTGTTAGAGACCATCCTTGAGCACTACGGTGTCTCCACCACGGCAGGACACAGAAGTGAAGAAAACCTGACCGTCAGCAAGCAAGTGTTCATCAGCAGCTGGGCTAACACCAGGGCAGACCAACACAACTTTAACCACTAAAAAGACTCAGCAAGCTTTATCCATTGCCCATACCAATCAGCAGGCCCCTCCAGAGCAGGGCTATCCCGCTGCTTTATGCCCACCCACAGGCAGCCTCACTCCTTCATGGGCTGCCAAAGGTGCCGACCTCAGGCTAGACAACTAACTTCAGCCCGAAGCAGAAGTCTCAACACTGACAAAGGCACCTGAAGCTGGCAGGGAAGGGAGGAAGGGTCTGAGCTGCCCTGGCCCCCCCTGACAGCTGGACTTCTGGCACCACAGGTGGAGGAGGACTTCCAAGGCCCACAGAAGAGCCACTCTCTGAACACTGTCTCTCCTTCCAGAGCTCCACGCTGGTTTCCCAGAATCAGCTGATCACTTCTGAAAAAAGCACAGCCATAATTTTTACATTTAAACAAAACGCTGTTTTGTTGGATTCCTTTTTTATTATGATTTCTGCTGCAGTTTGACTTTGGCTTGGCTGTGAGAGCAGGTAACAAGCCAAGCGCGGTTTCATCAGACATATTTCAGAACTGTGGCCAAAGCCATGCTGTGCTGCGTTACGTCTCAAGTCACGAACTGGCAAATTCCAGTATCAGCCAGGACGGTCCCATTCCAGCCCAGTTTCGGCTTCTGGAGAGCCCTCAGCCCTGGCTGCCTCTTCTGCCAGCAACGACTCCTAGTTCCAGGACAGTCCCTATGCCAAAAATCACTACGTCAAGCGAGCCAGGCAGTCTCTTACAAGTTTATGCAACTGTTCCATGCTTCCCCCCTCAAAAACCTCTACGAAAGTTCAGTCTAACGCCATAAATACTCTGTTGTGAGCTGACAGCTGAGAAATACTGTTTATTTCTCTGAATCTCCCCGCCTGCAGGAACACAATGAACCAAACCTCAGCCCCTGCCATTCGCCTGGACCTTCACCCACAGCCACATCTCATCTTGCGAGCCACATCAAGTTGGACGGGACCAGCATGGACTGGCATTCCTGGGGCCACCGTCGAAATTCTCGGCCCCAAATCCACGCGTTCCATATGGGCACACCAGCCTCAGCACACTTGTGAAAGGCAGCTGATTTTCATAGTTTTAATCCATTAGCAACAGCTAATCTAGGGGCAATTAATTTGACTGCCAGCCCTGCCCCGTAACGTTGGGCTGCCCATGTGAAACGCTACCTTTCGGTTTCCTACGCTCATTGAATTTCTGTGGATGTCAAAGAAATGGACTTCGGTGAGGTGATTTATGATCCAGGATGAAAAGCAGTTTGGAAGCGTAAGGAGTGTTCCTACTAGTAAAATTGGTGTACTTCTGATCTTTCTTTTTAAGGGAAAAAAAAAAAACAAACACAAACATCTGTTGAGTATCCACACCGAATATTCAAATCATTAATTAGGCTCAAAAGGCATAAGGTGCAAATTGCATAGATTTGAAAATGTGGCCCAAAGAGCTTCGTGGTTTATTCTGTTTGTTTGTGTTAAACAACAGCAGGAAAAAGAGGCAGGACAACACAAGAATTTTACTTCTTGCATCTCACTCGGGAACAGCTGGCATCACAAAACTTTTACAAACCAAAACCACCAGAGACAAACACGGCAGCTGAGACCCCAAGGACCACGAAGGGTAAATCTAGAAAGTACCTAATCCAGTCCGTTTCCTTCGCTTTGTAAAAACAAGTAACCGACACACTTCCTGCCGGCAAACCTTCCTGCAGATAAGGGTGCTCCCGACAACAGGAAATTCTTTTCTAGAAGCAAGCACACTTTCGCTCCGAAGCCAAACTTTCTCCGCTTGCACTCCAAAACAACTGGAGGCAGCACCTGGATGATGAGAGGCGAGCAGGACGAGAGACAACACAGGACCGCCAGCACCGTGTACATGGTGCAAGGGGAGGGTGCTGAGCCCCTTTCCTGCACCTGGGGGCTCAGCCCCGCACCATCCGGCCTGAACAGCTACCGCTGGCACTCTCAAGAAGTGGCAATGCAAAGAGTGGGACATGCAAGCCAAGGGACACCAAAGGTGGCAGCAGTCCCTGACGGCTCCTAACTGGCAACCAGCACAGCGGTGACACGCTCGGTGCTTCTCTCAGCTTGGTCACTGCAAAATGATGATTAGAGGGCAAGAAAATTAAATGCTTCAAGAAAACTCAGTGGATACTCAGTTCTCAAACATGTCTCTCCATCAAAAACATCTGAGATCAACGTCTGCTACCCAAGAAAATAAGTAAAAGCATTGAAGCCCTTCTTGCAAGTTCCCTGACAAACCCTTCTCTGCTGCTCTAAGAGCAAAACCACTCTCCTCTCACACCCAACAAACTTTCAGTAGTCTGGCAAAGTAAAACTTCAGCCCTGTTTTCTCACGTTGCATTCATCAATAATGAAGTACATTGTGTTCTCTCTCTGGTTTCATCCCCAAACAGCACTCTACAACCAAGCGGTGACTTTTATTAAAAACCATCACACAATGCTTCCCACACCCATTTGACTCCCATTTTTTCCCCGGGTGAGGCTGGGGTTGAGGCCTCAACACTCAAGTTCACACCACTTTGCTCGAGTATAGTTTTGTGTAGAGGAGGAACAAAGGCAGACCCCACCAGCCCCAGCCATCCCTCCCGAGTCCCGAGAGGCACCGCAGGACGGAGGAGTGAGGCCAGCACCCGCTGCCTCCCCAGCCTCCGCTCGTCCTCCGGTGGGAGCCCAGGCCAGCCGGGAGGACAGCAGAGCAGGAGAGGAGCCGTGGAGGCGGCGCAGTTTTACTGCGAGTGACCTTGGTTTGACAGGCACGTTCTCAGGTTTCAACAGATGCTGTGGGAAAGGCACCAGAAGCCAACACGTTCTGCAGGCATTTCTGATGATATGCAGACTTTTTTTTTTTTTTTAAATAAACGGAGGGGGGGGGGGGAAGTCTTCTCAGTTTCCATGACAACAGTGTCTCCACTTGTCTGTTATTAGATACCATCCGCTTCCTGTGTCTAAATTTTTAAACCAATCAGAAAAGTGTTTATAGATGTTGCACTCCTGGGACAGTCCCTCTCCTACCAGAGCTGCCCCACGGGCGCACAGCCTCACGCCCTCACCGAGGCCGCTGGGCACTGGCTTCCACCGGGCACCAGGCACAGAGGGGCTCCTGCTGCCCCGCTACCGCACCCACAGCCTGCTTGGGGGGCAGACGGGCAGAATTGAATAGTGCACGGACTCATTTCACTGTGCAGTGTTATGGGTATACGTGTATAAATACATTTTGGTACTGCACAAACTCGTTTTCGTGGTTTGCATGGTTTTGTGTGTTATGGAGATATGTATATGTATATATATATGTACCAAACAAACTCATTTTCATGGTTTGCTCATTTTCATGTGTTACGGATATATATATATATGGTATCAAACAAACTCATTTTCATGGTTTGCTCATTTTTGTGTGTGTTATGGATATATATACACACACACACGTATATAGGTACCAAACAAACTCATTTTCATGTTTTTTTGCTCGGTTTTGCATGTTATGGACATATATATACATACACACACACATATAGGTACCAGACAAACTCACTTCCACGGTTTGCCCATTTTCGTGTTATGGATATACACGCATATATACATATATAGGTACCAGACAAACTCATTTCCACGGTTTGCCCATTTTTGTACTACGGATATACACACACACACATATTTTGGAACCAAACAAACTCATTTCCACGGTTTTGTGCAACATCCAGCCCGGGGAACACCACGACCTCCCCCCCCCCGGCTCGAGCAGCAGGCACCGAGCGCCCCCTCGCCCCGCCGTGCCCCCGCCGCTCAGCGCCGCCGAGCCGGGAGCCGGCCCCGGAACGCGAGCGGAGCGGCCGCAGGGTGCGGGCGCCTTCCCGGCAGCGCGGCCGGGGCAGCCCCGCCGGCGATGCCCTTGTCCGGCCGCGGGGCCGCGCCGGGAGCCCCGGGGGGCGCTGAGGGGGGGACCCCGCGAGGCCGGGCCGGGGCTGAGCGGCCCCAAAAGTTTGGCCGGGGCAGCGCCGCGCAGCGCCCGAGGACCGCGCGGATCGACAGCGCCGTTACCTCCGCGTCTCGCTCCCTCGCCGGCTGGGTGCGCTGGGTGCGGTGCGGTGCGGTGGGAGCTCCCCGCGGCCGCCCCGCTCCGCGCCCCCGGCGGGAGGCAGCCGCAGCCCGTGCCGCCCCCTCCAGCCGCCCGCCGGGCCACGGGCCCGCCCCGGCACCGGCACCGCCCCGGTACCGCCCCGGCGCCGCCCCGGCCCTGCCCCGCTACCGCCTCCCTGCCCGCCGCGCAGCCAGGGGGGCCCGGGGACGGTGCCGGGCTGGAGGGAGGCGGAGGAGGCCCAGGGCGACCTTTGGAGGTCAGGAGGATGCGGACAGTTGTAACTCGGGAATCCTCGGTGATCAGATTTGGGGAAAAAAAAAAAAAAAAAAAAGTGGATTTTTGTGTGTGTGGTTGTGGTGGGAACAGAAGGATGGCTCCGCTGCCCCTTTTTCTGGCTCTCCAGGTGGATGTTGAAAGGAGCAGCCCAGCCCTTCTGCTCGTGAAAATCACAAAAACCACCCAGCCACAGTGTGCTCTGCACCCCCGCCTCTGGGGGTCCCGCCTGTGTCCCTGGTGCCCCTGTGTCTGTGCAGAAGGCCATGACCTTGGCTGCTTCCCCAAAACTCACTCTTCACTGCAGACAGACTGGGTTTGTCCCATTGGGTGTACACAGCCCTGGGGGCCCCCAGGCAAAGTTCAAAGTTCTGTTTTTCCAGGCTTTGCTCCTAGCCCAGGTAGGCAGCCGTCAGCATGGTGGCTGCTGGCGATGCTCACTGTGTAGAAACACCCGGTGTAGTCCTAATGAAACCACCCCGAGAGGTGGGAGCGGAGCGTTTTGGCTCAGCTGTCATCACGGCTAATGCAGGGGGCCCTGGGCACCACGTCAATAACAAGGCGTCTGCGAATTGCTTGTGAAAGTGTAATTATCTGTTTGCAGTATCGCCACATCTGGGAATCCCACGGATGCCAACGGGAGCCTCCGTGAATGGCAAAGTCCTGGCCCCACTCAAGGAATCCCCAAATCACAGTCATTGTAGGCACTGCAGGTGCTGATTACCCTTCACAGGTCTACTCCATGTCAACGCTATAAAGAAAGCACTTTTTCCTGTACATACCCATTAACTCCAAGCCAGGTAATTTTCCTAATGAAAGCAGCAGCAGCGTTTCTTTGTCCTTTGATCAGGTCGTCTGAATTGCTTTGCGCCTGTATCTGTGCTAACCGCAGCAGCTTTAAACCTCAGCCTAAGTTCCTGCAGAATTTAGCCACAAGTATGTGCATTTCCCTTCCTCTGTTTGCTCCCAGTGATGCAAGCTTCATTATTCCTTCATTTCTTCCTCCTTCCTCCCACTCGTGTATTTGAGGCTTTCTTAGGTGCTTTGTAACTCTGCTTCCCACCTCCTCTTCATTTGGATCCTTCCTAAAGAAAAGAGTGTTTTAGAAGACCCACATTTGCAAGGGAAAAATATTAATAGTGGAAACTTTCTCAGCAATGTATTTTTCCTGTCTCCAAGTGCATCTTGTCTCTTTGCATCAGCCTTAGCGATGTTCACTCTCCCATACAGAGGGCTGCTTTGTTATCTGTATCTGCCAGATGAAATTAATGAAGATGAAATTCTTACCTCTCTCCAAACGGGGGAGAATTTATGATTTATGTTGCAGAACGTTTTCCCATGTCCAAGTCAGCCCATTTCATCTAATTCTCCTTCGTGTTTTTCATTAAGCCTTGTTCTCCTGGAGAGCCTGCAAACCCGGGCTCCTCAGCTGGCAGCTGCTGGGTTATTCCTGGCCGCTGGCATGCAGAGCACTGGGGTCTCCTCTCCCACCCCAAGAAAAACATTCCGGTGTCGGGGTGCTTTGCCACAGGGACCCCTCTTGGGAACATCTCCATGGTGCTGTAGCACCAGGAGGTTATTTACCAAGGAGCAATACAAGGAGCTGTTGCAGGAGATGCACACGGTAGTCCCGTGCTTGCCCAGCCCTTGGCTCCATTGCAGTATGTGCTTTCCCATTCCCTTTTTGCACTTCCAAAGTTGTTTGCTGAGACCAGTCTGGCTGGGGAGCACAGAGGCCAGGTATCATGCTTCATGGGAGCCACATTAAAATGAACGTAACTGCGGGGGGAAATTGGTCGCCGTACAAATGCTCACTCGTCACTTTCTATATGGCATGTTATAGCTGTGCTGCTTACCCTTTTTGTTTCTGGAGCGTGTTTAGTCTCTTCACTTGGAAGCAAAGATAAAAACGGCAGTGTTTTAGCCACATCATTTGTTTTCATGGGTAGGGAGATGTCAGTGGCTTTTATTCCATCTACCCATTTGCCATTAGTATCTGATTGCAAAACCAGGAGACAAATAAAAATATACTGCATTTTCAGACACACTTAATGACTTTTTGTAGTGCCTCAGTTGTTGGGCTGCCTGACTTGGGTTCCACTGAAGATTTTCATAGGTCAGATACTCACATAGGCAGACCCAGGTCATTTCCCTATTGCCTCTCAGACGCATAGAGCACAGCTGGCCCCCGCTGGTAGGGCTTTGTGCCCGACCACTCCACCACGTGGGCCCGAGCCCTGGACAACGCGGTGAAATACAGGGGGATTACAGTAATGACATCCCCTCTTTCATGCTTATGAATCAAGTCCCACTCGCATTCCCCATGGACAGCCAGGCAGACTGTTTATGGCCACACAGGGGTACTTAATTATGCACATCTATGTGCTCTCGTACGACTTTAATAACAGCATAAGAGTCACTTGAGCAATAGACTTGGTTTTATGAACCGAAAGGATAAGACTCAGGTTCTCTGGTGGACAATGAAACTGGATTTCTTCTGCTCTTCCTTATTTTATTTTTGTTAATATCACCCTTAAACTTTGAATTATCCTGCAAGTATTAGGGCTCATTAACTTTGTTTCAGCTTGTACTTTGTGTTAATGGGACGGTTTTTTGTAACAAATATGAATCACTTGAAGGCTAAGGCTTAAATGTTTAATAAAAGTCATTAGCAGAATTATGTGCTAGGACTTACAAGAAAGATGATGGTGTTGTTATGGTTACTGCTGTATCTCTGGCTGTCAGTGGTCTTTCTGACTTACCCTCTGCTTGTGTCAGGCCTTGAGTTTTTACCTTTCCACAGATGGGATAACGTGGTTCTGGCACGCTCACAGCAAGCTCCAGCCCACGTACCTGGTGCATTCTCCAAGCTCGCATGTACATGCGAACAGAGACCTTCATCCTTCCTGTGTGACCCAAACAACATTGGTCAAACAGAAGAGCCTTTTAACCACTGAAATAAAGCATATTGGTTAAAAAAAAAAAAAAAAAAAAAAAAAAAAAAGTCACATCCACTTTATCTTGCACTCTTTTCAACATCTACAGAATTAGCCATCTGCAGATCTGAGCTCTCTCAATCCCTTTTGGGTTCTTGTTCTCCAAAGCCTCCATTTAAACAGTTCTCTGTAAATTCACAGGGCCTTTCGTGTCTTCCTTTGCAGGCACCCCCATACTCCCAGAGAAATCTCCTGCGAGCCCAGCAGGGCCCAGCCAAAATGTCACTGTGAAGGGCACTTGCTTCATTTCCAAAGTGTTTCCTCAAAAATGTGCGCCTGGATTCAGCTTCTCTCTCCTGGGTACACTGCTTGACAATCCAGCTATTGAAGTAGCTCAACGCATGCACACAGTAAACATGTCAACACATCACGTTCATAAATTATTACAGGCAATGCCAAATCTGCCACAAAGATTTTTCGACTTTAGGCTGTAGAAGAGGATCTTCAGTGGCAGAAATGCTGAAAGACTGAAAGCGAAAAATAAGCAGAAGGATTTCTCTTAACCTCATGGAACTCGGATCCAAGACAGCATGCGCTTTACTGCCAGAGGGAAGAAGACTGATGACTACTCAGCGGTGACCGAGGCAGATTTTAGAATAACATAAAACTACAAGAAAACATTCATAAAGCTATTCTGGTACTGCCAAACTTAGTCCGATGTGCCTGTCTGAGAGGATCACTGGGAAGCATGGTAGTCTGTGATGTTTTGTAAAACCAGCTCTCTTTTTCCTTTCTGTTATTTTAACATCCTAAGGTGTACACAATAGTTACAGGCATTATTTTGGGTGCAACCAGTAAGATGCAGGCAGTTTTTCTAGCTATTCTAGATGTAGCCTGAGGCAAAGAGATGCTCAGTCTCCTACCTGCTCCCCAGCCTGTCCCTTCTCCCCCCCCCAGCATACTACAGCTCCCTGTCCTTCTCAGGCTGCCCCCATACAGATACGCTTTCCTGCATCTCTTGGGGGTAAGAATTTTGCTCCCTGTTGTTTTGCTTTTTTTTTTTTGCTTTTTTTTTTTTTTTTTTTTAAGCAAATCTAGTTTATTTAGCACAGAAATGAATTAAAAGTACAGAGCATCCCAGTCTGCTAGGACATCCATCTGCCTGTGCCCTCCCCCTCTGAACACCCTGTCCCCAAATCCACACTGGCAGCTCTGGCTTCTGCAGCCCAGGAAGGTCAGCACATGCATGAAGGCACAGGAGGAGCCAGCAGACATTCAGCCTGAGGAGTCTCCAGGCTTGCAGGTTCATCATTTTTGTCTCTAGACTTGGTGCAGGTAAACCCTCCCTCTCATCACCATTAACAACTCCTGTCCCACCCATGCACATGTGCTCCCTCACTGCCCTGCCTCTTTGAAGACATCTGTAGGGTTTTGTATCTTTACCTTGTTTTTTTTTTCCCCCAAAAGGAAACCTCAAAATTCTCAGCCCGAATGCTTGACACAAGCAACAGGACTTCAGTGCTGTGCAGTGAGAGGATCAGACTCTTGGCAGTTCTGCCTTGATAGGGACCAAGAAACCTGGCCACAGATTTCCTCCTCATCCTCCCCTTTCTCACTTGCCAGAGTCTGTGCTCTGTTCTGTTAATCTCACCTGGGCTGGCATCAGTAACATGGTTTTGCTCGATCACGTTTAATTATTTGTATATTTGGATTAATTTAACATGAGCTTTACCAGGAGGGGCTTTACTTCTGCAGGCTGTTTTCTGTTTCTAATAAGCACGGCCACTTTATTATTCTATGGTTACCTCATTATCCCCGAGAAAACAAAAATTCCAAATTTTATTGGGATGAATCAAAGCCGGTGATCAAACTATCTTGTGAACTAGCTTTATGTTCATCTCATTAAATAATGTAAGCCATAATAATGCAATTAATCAGAAAGCAGACCTTTTTCTGCCAGTTTTTTTGCTTTTTTGCTTAAATATTTATGCTGGGAGAGTAGCCCATCTGGTTTAGATTGTAGCACGGAATCACAAGACTTACCCACCATCCCCTGACTTGTAATTCTGGAAAAGACTGGAAGTAGTTTGGCAACATAATATGTTTCCCTGCCTCCTGTAGAAATAAATCTCCAGCTTCAGAGTAGATTGCAGCTGACAACTGGGTAATTTCAAGACCTAGGCCCAAGTTACAAAATGAGGAACTGAATCCAGATTTAGTTTTCTGGCTACTCGGTGGCTGGATTTATGTTTAGGTTCTAGCTACCATGAGTTAAGCAGGGATTAGCTGTGCAGTCTGCATTCAAGCCCAGGTTTGGGCTCAGCACCCCGTGACATTCAGTGATACCTGGGGACATCTGGGGCTGTCCTGGCTCTCCAGGCATTTCTCACTACCATCGTGGTGCTTGTAGTTCAGTTCCTTCAATAGGTCAGTGAACACAAACGAAAAAACCACTGTGGCTGCAGCTATTTCAGGGTATTTGCATGGTGATTGCCTCAGTACCATTAATGTGCTACCTCTCAACACTCATGTAACCAGAGGAACGTCACCATCCCCATTGTGCAGGAGAGGCACGAAGGCACAGAGGGACCAAGCCGCGCGTGGAGTGTCAATTCACCTGGTAGCTGGTCCCAAGCAAGTGCTGCAGCAACAGAGCCAGCCCTTCCCCAGTTAATTTGATACCACTTGCAGCTGCAGGCGTCTGATCCGTAACAGCACCCTTCTTGCAGAGCTCCCCAAGCCCTTCTCAGAGGTGGCCAAGTAGCCTTCTTCCCCATTTGCAGGTGGAAAAGGAAAACACAAGCAAATTCCTATGGAAAGGACTTACCCAGAGCAATGAGTAACTGAGTGAGAAGGACTGAAACGCTTTGAGGTGTCAGGGTGGGATATGCCAGGATGACAAACTGCTGCGTGCCAGCCCCTCCGACCACACTGGCTGTGCCCAGCCACCTGGAGCCGACATAGGCTCTGAAGCAACCTGGCTGATTTGTACAGGACGTACAGCATGTTGTCATTTAGCCTCTTCGTGATAACTGATGTGGCCACTGGTTTCCATTACTAAGTGACCATCAAGATGAAAAGACATTTATTGCTTTACATCTTATTCTTGCCACGTTCTACACATGGTGGAGCAGGCATGGGGAGTTCTTCCAGTGACACCTGGGCACAGCTGGGACCGAAATGGAGCCTGGCATGTGAACTGCTTCCTGCTGCAAGAACTGGCATGGCCAGGGCAGGAGCGTCACAGCCTGGATCCTTCTCTGTGGTGGGCCAGCGTGGGACATGGACGGCCAATTTTTTCTCTTCTTTTCATTTAATATCCATCCAGATTGATGCTACCAAGAGCCACACAGCTACTCCATGTTACAGAGATATCCCCCCGTGCTGGGGGGATGCTCTGGGAACAACAAAATTTGTCAGCACTTTCCCCTGCAGAGTACAACTCTGATGAGCAAGCGGGACCATTATTTAGACTAGGCAAGATAACACTATAATAAAAGATTTGAAGCAAAAGGAATTCTTCACCATGTTGCTACTTCCCACAGATGAAGATACAAATGCTGGAGGAGGTGGGAGGTTGCAGCCTGTGGACCCAGCAGGTGCTGGGACTTATTTACCCATGAAATTCTGGCTCTGTAACACAGTCTGTCCCTACTGGAAAGTGAACCAGCAGTGAGGTTATGAGCATTGAGTGTGGGAGACCCAGGCTAAAAACTTATTCTTCACAAAGGTTTTTTGACCCGCAGGGCTGTGTCATTTCCAGCAGGGATGTTTCAGGAGCACACAGGTGGTCAGACGCCAGGAGAGCACTCTGGTCTGCCCAAGCACATCTCGGCAAGAGCCAGCAGCGCTCCCAACACTTTCCCAGGTGCTGCCGCAGCTGTGGCTTTGGACGCAGGGTACTGCCCTGTGCTCCCCTTTCGAGGACAGGACAGCGTGGGGACAAAGCTGCTCCTTCACCGAGCTACACACAGGTATGGGGGGCACACAGCACTGCTGTGGATGTAACTCGCTCACTGTGAATTAAGTCTCTCAGCATTGCTATGGATACGCTGGCATGGTGAGACACTGAGCAAATCACGTCACAGGGCCCAGAGATGCAGAGGAGCAGAGAGTCCAGTTTTCATCTTCTTGCCCAAACTCCCTCCTCTCCACACCGTTGTGTCTCCACCAACACACCTGAGATGCTTCTGAGATGCTTCACCTGTTCATGAAGCATCCGTTGTGCCACTGGTTGCCACTAGAATTAACTGTTTAAAATATTCAGATGCAGCTCCCACCTTCTTTTTGTTTTTCTGCTGACCGTAGAAGTAGAGATGGCATCCCTGGGCAGCCAGGCTGGTCAGTCGGGAGGGTTTGTGTTGTCTGTGAGGAGTGGCAGACTCACCAGTTGTTAGAAAAATCCTCTGATGTGTTCATAGCCTTGTTCAGAGGTGTGCGAAGACACAACGCGTTATGGCTCATTACAGAAAAACCACTGAAAAGAACAGTTGCATGGAGACACTGCATTTAAACCTCCTTGCTGGAGGAATTATCAAGCAAAAACTAAGATTTGCACGGGCAGAGCAACACTTCGCTTTGAAAACAGGCTCGCTGGCCTTAGCCTAAATGATTTGGGAGAAAGGTCTTGTGTCACTGCAGGAGAGATTCGTGGATTGCAGAGGGGCAGTGCCCAAGGCTGTGCCGGGAGAAAGGCTCAGGCTTTGCCCTGGCAGCAGGGGTGGCCCTGGGTCACCTGCCCCCATCTCCTGCAAGGGGAGGTGGCATCGGCGAGGCTGGTGGCACAGCCCAGGGAGCCAAGAAACGACATCGATCCTTTTTCCTCCCTCCTCCAAGTCCTGCCTGGGTAATGAAACGAAGAGGACACGGGGCCATCAAAGAAATCTCCTGAATGCTACCACCTACCACTTGCCAGAGACACTAAAAGCAATAGGGAAGAAAAAAAAAAAAAACATTATCTCCTGGGAGGTTAAATCAGCAAGCCATTACTAAAAAAAGATAAAGGGAGACAACTTTCCTCAGGAAGCAGCAAGAGCAGGGTCCTCAGAGGGATCAAGCAATCAAAAAGGCTCTCTTGCCTTTGTTTCTTGAAGTCAGGAATGAACCAGATGCATATGAAATATTTGAAAAAAACTTGCATTACTTAGTATGCTGTGTTACTGCCTGATGAAAAAAGAGCATTGTAACCAATTACATGCTTTAATGAGAGATGGGGCTGTCTCTCCTCACCCCTCTTCCCTGCAGAAGAGATCAGCCTGCTCAGATCTGTTTATTCCCTGGATTGTACACTGGCATTTGCTCTCATCGCTGCAGCAGTGCGTTTCACAGCTCCTCCTCCTTTACTCCATCTGAAACAAACTCCTGGAAGCTGGAGGAAGGGTCTTGCTTGCCGCCGCATCTCACGATGAATGGCTGAAGCTGTTTGAAGTCACACAAAGGTGCAACTGCATTGCTTCAAAAGGAAGTTATAACAGAAATGAATGTGCCCCTTCTCTGAAGGATTGTAAAATGATAGATCGTGAAAATGGTAAATCTGGCCTCCTTTCTGCCCTTGTTTTGGCCTGAGAGACTTAACAAATGTGATTTGGTGGTAATCTGGCTGGTTTTCATCCTCCCCAGAAGCTGTTTCAGGGCCCTTTGCTCAGGCAGCGAGTCAAGGTTGGCTCTGTTTTCTCTTACGCGCTCAACAAGTCGGGGTGTCTCCTGCTGGGGCTGTGCTCTGCCTTCCACACGACAGGGATGTGGGGAGGAGAAGCGAGGGGCTGCCAGTCAGGCTGGGATCCTCACGTGCTGCAGATACACACACAGGTGTCCAAGGAGAAATAACCTTGAACTCCAAAACTCCAAACCAGAGACCGAATGCTTCTAAAGCAAAGTAAAATATTTTGAATTTCCAATACTGCCCACTGTGATTACACCCTGTATCGAAGTATCTGTGGTTTCTCTGGAATGCAGGGTGGCTACATATTTGCAAAATAATGGATGAAAGACTCTGTTTGTAACGATATGAGCAATCGCAGGAGCCGTGACGGAATCTCTCTGACCAGTATCTGTTCTGTCACTCATCTGCTAGCAGTAATAAATGATGGGTCTAATTCAACAACATTCACATCTAGTTTTTATCTATATAGAAGTCTCAGAAAGTAATCTCCCATTGCCCTGCAATGAAACTGGCTATAATTTTTGATGAACTGTGCTCTAAAAATGTGTCTGTACTCGTTATCACCATGCCTCGGTTATGAAAGCCTAATGCCAAAAAAATGAACTTGC
The DNA here is from genome assembly GCF_964035555.1 of Netta rufina. Classification (NCBI taxonomy): domain Eukaryota; kingdom Metazoa; phylum Chordata; class Aves; order Anseriformes; family Anatidae; genus Netta; species Netta rufina. The sequence goes on from NC_140128.1 coordinate 47,705,894, forward strand.
TTACTACATTATCAGGACACGCTCGGATTTTTTTCTGCTCTCACCATCTGCTTGCTTTCATATGCTTTCCATTACTGAGACAGTGTATTACACTGCTAGCAGAATTAGTAAGAATAATTTAGCTCCCCCAACAAACATGATAGTAAATACAATGGGCAACACTCTGCTCGCTCCTAAGTCTGTGCAATCCACCCGCAGCTGTTCTGTGCCACTAAATGGGTCAAATTGTTTTCTTAACCCTAAAGGCCCAGCTCCTACTGACTTCACTGAGGAAATTTGGGTGTAGACAATGGAGGAATGCAGCTCAAATTATGCCTAACATCTAATTTAATGGAATAAGGGTTTTTCTTCATTGCTGTGGTATGCTACACTTTTGAGCTACTTACTGAAGTAGGTGCAAACTATTTAAGGCTTGCCTGACACATACCATGATGCAAATTGTACAGAAAGGTCTGGTTAGGCTGGTGTGCCCACAGGGCGAGGACAGCCACCAGCACCAGCCCTTTGAGAAGCCAGAGGGGTGGCTGAGGAGGGGCTATGTTCTGCAGGCAGGCTGGGGGAAGGAGGCATCTAAAGGACTGAGGACCGTGGCCATCTCACCCTCTTACGAAGAGGGCTTGGACCCAGCAGGCTCTGCTGACTGGCTCTGATACTTAGCCCCCTTCAGTGAGCAGTTCTGGGCTTTGGGGTTATACCCTAAAGGAGGGAAGAGCTGATGCCAGAAAATGGGACTTACTGGGCCTTCCTGTGGGGTTGTTTTGTGGATTTGAGATGAGAAGCGCCTTTTGAGCATATAGCCTAATAAAACTGAAGTTTGGCAAGAATCATGTGCAAAAGTGCAGGCTTTTGATTACAAAATACAAAATGACAATACTTTTATATATTACAACATGAAAAATTCAGGCATGCCAGCAATCTGTAATGACCTGGCCATTCCTGTATTTCTCACAGATGAATTTTTTTTTAAACTGTGTATTCTTCTTTCACTCTGCTAGGAAGTCATGCACTCACCTTCCACGAATGCTCTTCAGCATCAAGATGATGCGACACCCCCTTCGTCTCAATCGCTTCCACTAGTGCCTCCGCAAGGAGACGATTAGCCTGAATAAAAAGAAAGTAGCAAAGTGAAGAGGTTAACTCTAGCACATAGGAAGAGCAACAAGGGGGAAGGGCTTGGAGGTGAATCTGAACATCTTCTCTTTATTGCATAATTACAGAGAACAGAGAAGCACCACTTGTCACCAGCTTGCGCACTCTCCTTTCTGCTGCACTGACTAAAGCTTGTTTTCAGGTTATATCATAAAAGAAAATGAATGGAAGCAGGTTTATCTCTGAAATGAATTGAGCACATGGCCACTGAATCTCTTCACCCATACAACACTATTTTGAATACTCTGAATTAAATAACTGCATAACAAAATAAACAGTAGTATATAAACATCAATTAATATTCATAGTAAGTGAACTTCCTCCCAGATTTACTTCTGGTGAATAGCTCTTGGCTCTAGTCCTTGAAAACCAGTGCTGAAAGAGCAGAGCTAAAGCTGTTATAAATTATCATTTGTGATGGCAGTGTCACAGACTAGAAGTCTATCAATGTGAATCATAGTAAATCAGGAAGGAACTCACACAAAACGTGCTGCTGCAATAAACAGGCTTCCACAACTGAAAAGCACTATTGACATCAAGTTCTCAATTCAGTAAAAACATCACTTTCTTTACAGCATGAGCTTCATATTTTCACAATATGGCCCTGCACCCTCTTGAATTAAGATGTTAAAAACGGTACTTCCTTTAGCTGTTCCACTCACTCTCACCTCAGCTGGAGGAGCTGCAGGGAAATGGAGCTTAGTAGGAAATTTAAGATATTGGTATACTGTTATTGTTTTAACAGGTTTACTTTGACTTCCTAACACAAGGAAAACAATTTATCTGGGCTATACGTGGCTGATAGCTCCAGGAAACTTGGTTATCTGATGTAGCATCTCGCTCACTTGCAGAAACTGTAACAGATTCTTCTCCGTGACACTGTAAACCATAACGATTGCATAAATAGGTAGATCTGAAGATGAGAAGCACTGTTGAGGATCCACCTCACAACAGACTCCCATTAGAAATCAAATGACCATTGCAACTGCCAACATGGTATAAATCTTTTGTTATTGGGTTGCTTGGTTGTGGTTACTTGCAAATGAATTTGATTATTAGAAAAGGAAGATAATAACCAGGAAACACTTGAGCTCTGCAAGTTGCATATACTTCCCTGTTGACTTCAAAATGTGTCTAAACATATACAAATCAAATCAAGTCTGGCATCAGTGCCTTCATTATTCAACCCAATTCAGTTCATCTTGTGAACTGCAAATTAGTTCTTCACATATTTGTCATGATTAGGCTAGGTTTATGAGTGATTCATAACAGATGGATAGTGGAATACACAATAAAGGATGGGGAAAAAAAATCAGGGAGGCTGATGTTTCTGGCATGCCTCTGACGGGGATGATATGTGAGGAACGTGATGAGAGCACTGGCTTCCTCTAGAGCGGCTGTGAACTTAGCATATTATTTATACAGTTCAGATATTCCCAATAAGGACCCCAAAATACCTGTTCCCCAAACAAGGCAAACACGTTTCCAAGGGAAGATTTTACTGTCTTTTGTGTGTGTGTGTGTGTGTGTGCACGCACCTCTGGAAAGCAAGCCTTTAAAAAAGAGAAATAGTACTGTTATTATTGTTGGGATCTCACAGTAAAATTCAGCACAAAAAAAAAAAAAGAAAATCATGTAGAATTTCAATCATGCCCTATTTAACATGCAGGTGAAAATATTTGCCTCTGTTCTCTGTCAGGCTAAGGCAGAAGATAAGGTTAAGAGAAGTTAGAGAAAAGGGCTACTTATACTTTACTAGGGCAGAATAAAGGATGTGAAAGTCACAAGGAAAACACGGTCATAAAAACTAATCTATTTCCTTGTGTTCTGCAAATCCTTGAAAGGTACATGATGTTCAGGAAAGATGGAAATCGAGATTATCTTGGCAAATTGATGTTGTAGTGCCGTGATGTGGTAAGTTATAAAGGAAAGACAAGACAGCATGGGCAGAAGACTGTTCATGCTGGAATAATCCTGCAGAAGGACAATAGAAGTTGGTTCTACTGCATCTCCAACAGCCTAAGGAACATCATCAGGAAAGGCTATAGTTCTCCATAATGCTCTCACAGAAATCTCATGTCCAATGCCTAGATCGAAGAACAAATACCGCTAGCAATATTATAGTCTAGATACTCACTGAGAAAGTCAGATTTCTTCACCAGAGTCAATACATAGAGCTGCAGTTAAGACCTGGTTTCGGTGAGCAGGGAATACATCATGCAAGAGCTAATCATAGACGAGAATCCTGCAGTGAGCAGGCATGGGCTGGCTCAGTTAAAATTAAATCAAAGAATAAACAAAAATAGATCTGTTACTATTTATTGAAGTACCAGGAAACAACTAGTGAAAATAAGTTGACCAAATAATTCAAGGACTTCAATTCAGAAAAGGCTTGACATTCAGATCAAAGAAACCTTCAAATAAGCTGGGAGGGGGGGAAAAACAACAATTTTAGTGAAATGCTTCAGATCTAACATGATGAATAATCCTTTCAAAATGGCTATTACTCATAGGGAGATCAGACATCGCAGGTTGCCACTGCAGTCCTGAAATACAGATTGTCCTACCTACCTCTTGGCAACAATCTCCGAGGCGGTGCTGAGCTCTGGGTTCCCTCTGTCCCTCCTCCAAGCAGCAAGGAGCCTGCTCCCAGTTCCACCACAATGGAGGAACAGGGCCAGCTTCAGCTCCACACCCGGTCACACACCCCAACACATGGGACATGCCTCTCACCACAGGACCCCACATCTCTTTTAAAATGAAGCAAAGTTAATCACTCTAAGTCCAAGTAATCAGAGCACTTAGAAGACATGGAAAGAGAGACAGATCAGCAATGAAAACTGACTTGGAGGTCAGAACGTGCAGAAATACAGTGGAGACTGCTAAAAGTGGAGCATTGCAAAGGAAATTAATATAACAAATGGTTCCTCAGCTATATAAACAAAAGGAGAACAAGGAAAAAATGGAACTACACTGAAATGGGAATGATGTAAAGATCAGAGATAATTCAAGTATGGCTCCAAATCTAAATGAGTACTTCAGTTTTCTATAATGACAGTGACGCTGAATTTAATGGAGGAAAGCATATATATATCATGATGGATAACAGGAGAGAAAGAAGGGAGTGGAAATGCAAGGTGGTGTGTTCATATGGGGATTGAAGGAACAGGATGGGGTGAGCTCCCTCCTGGTGACCAGGACACCAAGCAATGCTCTCAGGGGGCACCGGCTCCCCAGAGAACAGCACAGGGAAAACAGAAAGTGATCTGGGCAACTACATGTTCTGTTGCCTGAGCCCAGTTCTCCAGGGCTCTCCTTATTAGGGCAATTTTTGAATATATATGTATGTATGTATATATATATATATACACACACACACACACACACATATCAAAAACATGGAAGTAAACGGGGAAAAACAGTCTGAGCTAACCAAAGCTTATCTGCTATTTATGCCTGAGATAATGCACTTTTCTGAAGAAAAAAAAAAGACTAAATTATAATTATCTGGACTTTGGTAAAGCATTTACAATCACGTCAATTGGGAAATTACTGCTTAAGTCAGCATGCGCAATTCCCAGCACAAACATGTGGCAGTGATCAGGCCAGTGCAACGGGACATAGGCTTTACTGGAAAAGGAGGGACCATGCCAATAGAGTATCCTACACAGGGAGGAGCCACAAGTACTGTCCATGAACTGCTCTTGTACAACAATTTCATTAGAGGTATTTGCAAAAAGGAAGTTACATTAATATGATACTAAATATTTAAGAAAATTGTCTTATGTCACAGACTGAGGAAGTATTACTAGTATGGCAAAGGGTAGGAGTATCATGCAGAAAGACCTCAGTAACTTGGAAAAGCTGACATAGGCTATATTTATATTAAAAAAAAAAAAAGCAAAGGCTGGTAACAGAATTGTTGCAGTAAGGTGGAAAGTTGAAGACTACAGATAAAATCACAACGAGTACTCAACTGCAGGATGAGTACTTCTAGAAAGTGATCATACGTACTCCTAAGCTGCGCTCAGGGCATCCCCTGTGGGTCTCTGCACCATTCTGGTGGTGGGACACACAACAAGGAACTCTTACTGTGCATTGTCCTCCAGCTTGAACAACACACTGGTGGCTGAGCAAGGCACTTCATTTCTGTTGAATGAGAGTCCTCAGCTCTAAACTGACAAAGCTCTGCTGAAACAAGCAGAGCTACAGTAGGTTGGCCCTGGCTGGAGATCTAGTCAAGAATATCTAAGGGAGAGAAAATACATGGGGGAAAAAAAAAATCACAGATCTTAAGCAGGGCTTTGTGCTATAGCTAGTGCTGGTGCCCTGAAGGTTCACTGAGGGGTCTCAGTGAAGGGAAGGGGGTAGCGCTTGCCAGAGGAAACGCTTTTTGCAGTTTTAGCTTCCTTCCTGCTTCACAGCGCTCCAAAGGTCAGCCCCCTGAATTTTCATACCTGCTCCAAGACAGTGCTGAAGGCACAGGTGGGTCCCCCTGGTATTGCAGAGAGTGTGTGGCTACATGAAAGCTGAAGGCCAGCTATGCAGGTGGAACAATCCCAGCTTGTTTTCTGCTCCTTCAGCGGGACCTGAAATACTCACATTTTAAAGAGAGCCTATAAATCTAGCTGTACACGCATACACATGTATTCATTTAATTTCACTGTTATGAGTAGCTATATAAAAGTCCACAAAAATTATTTGCCAGACTTCCCCCTCCTCTTCTGCTGCATTGTAACAGCTGGTATATGGATTTACATTATGAACCTAATACAGTAATTACAACTTTAATAGTGTATTATCCTTTTCCCCCTGATGGGACCTGGCTAAGAGCCTCCCTTAAATTAACTGTGCAGGTATACAGAGATGGATGCTGAGTCCAACAGCCACATCATTTCTGATCTTTAAGAAAAGCTCAGCACAGGAAGGACAGTGCAACTCTAATGAAGTGACTGTAAAACATCTTTTTCCCCCCCCCAAGGGTTGCAATTTATAAAGTTTTACCACCCTATCTTTAACATACGACGCTAGGCAGTCAGGAAGAAATATGTAAAGTTACACTGCTTGCAGGGAGAGCAGCAAGGGTGAGCTCTTCACCTCCCTCCCTGGGGGAGCAGCCTTATGAGTGCCCCGGGATGCCCTCATCCTCTGGCTGAGTGCAGGGGGGAGATGAGGCCAGTCTCCTAGGCTGGAGAACGATGAAACAGATTGGGAAGATCTGAACTGATAATGCAGACTGGCATTTTTCCTCTTACAGCTCTTTTCTTTAGCAACAGCTTTCATTGTTGCCAACCTACATTTCTGGCCCTTGTCTTGCCTGTATATAACAAACATACGCCTTTCTTATCCAGCCTTATCTGGTTACGAGGCTGACAGCGAGTGCTATGGCAGCACGGATGTCCTCTTCTCTGGGAGGAGAGGTATGTTTGGGGTGGATCAGGCTGCTCTCTCCATCCATCAGCCTCTGCTGGGTTAGGGGCTTCTGGGAGTCTGACGAAACATCTCTCAAGCTGCAAGGGCCTGACTGCCGGCCACCAACTCTGTAGGCATTTGAGACATTAAGATTAACCTGGCTGACATACAAATGGAAGTGTCTGTGTCACAGCACCATAGGAAACAAGAACACAAGGTTTAAACGAATATCCCACATTGATTACCAAGGATACTTTCATATGATACTTTCATAACAGGAAGATGGGAGCAAGGATATACCACAACTCTTTCCTGTTGGGACAAGAAGGCAAGGATTGCAAAAATGTTTCCCCATTTTGAACTTATCCAAAGATAAAGGGCAGCAACTTTGCTTTATATTATTGGAACAAGGACTGAGCAAGATTTGGGGCCAAAGCATTATATTATAATAGTTGTTTGATTCCTGGAGAACACAGGACCATCCAAAAGGAGTTTGTCCCTGCCAAGAGCCACAGTGAGGGCTCAGTTGTCAGCATCTCTTGTCTCTGCCTCCCCAGATGCAGACACAAGAAAGATCCTGAGCAGATGTGAACACACGTGAGAAATGTTTGTGCACGCATATGTGAGCAATCAGAGATTGAGCATGAGGGATGGGCAAAAGATTTGTTTAAAATAAAATCACCATCCTTTTATAAGGTCTTACACTGTTAAGAATACATTCATTTCCTGTGACACACAACAACAAATGATGTAAGGAGGAGTGTTCTTCAGAGCCTGTTTGGAAAGCACTGGGGAAGTGGGATAAACACCTCAAACTTTGAGGTTACTCCCCTCTCATCACGCTTCCCTCTACTTTTCCCCGAACACCAAGTTTTCTGGTCAACAGCCATCATTTTACTTTTAATTAAGCAGCCTGCCCTCTCCCTTACAGTGATTTCCTTCCATCCACCCCACCTTTTTCCCCACATTTTCTTTGTCAAAATGTACTTCACTTTTACTTGGAAATCAAGATTGGTCAAATTCCAGCCACTCACCAGTGTAACCCCTCTTGGCTAGGCTCAGGGTATTGGTAACAAATGACATACTTCTGCATATTGTGTCTCACTAATCAGTTTGTTTTGTCTTTCTGAAAGGGACTACTTGGCTTTCAATTAGAATTGCATTACTTACTTTTTGAAGGAGCAAAAATTAATGTCTGATAACATAATTCCATCTCCTACTGACTTGCATGTGACCTCTGGTCTTTCTCTTAAATATCCTGAACCCCCCTTTTTCTACATTTTATTATGACTCACCCGTTATAGTGTTTGTTTCACTTGGTGGAGTCCTGAGTATATTAATTTTGGAATGAGTTTTCTGATACAGCTGTAATATCATCCCTAGTGCTGCTGCATTTTAGCATTACTAAACTAGGAAGACAGATGAGCGAGAAGTGATTTCTTAACTGAGGTAAGTCTCCTTTACTACTACAGTTGATATAACAAAAGAGGTAAGAACACAAAATAGGATGGTAAAAGTACCATTGAAATATTTTCTGGATCCCTGCTGCAGACTGGGAAATGCTGCCCCCCCTCCTTGACTCATGGGTCTGTGCCCATCCCAGGCCCCCAGTAAGTACCGACACACCCAAAAAGCAGAGACCTCCCAGTGGGTAATCTTAAAAACATGAGGTAATTGTGCTTGCTGGCTCAGCAATGGTGAGGTCACATCTCCAGTACATCCCGAGGTAGACACGGAACAACCCAGGACGTAGCAGATGGGATGAGCAAGAGATCAGGCACACAAAAGTGACAGCTGAACAAACCGGGGCTGCATAAACTAAAGGAAAGTCTGAGTGAGGGCACACCACCATCCTTTAAGTGGAACCAGGCAGCTGCAAATAGGGAAAAAAAAGTAATTTCCATGTCTGTGATGGATTGGGCAGGAAGTAATTGCGGAGAAGTAACAGATGAGGATGTAATTGCAACAGTGACAATTTGAGAGATTTAGGTCAGATATTAGGAAAACCATAAACGGGATAGAGACACTCGAGAAGATTCACTGAGGCGACAGTGGAACCACCATTACAGAAGGTCTTTAACATCAGGCTAAAACAAACGGCCTTTAGGATGCATAGTCTGACTTTCAGCAGTGCAGAAAAACGATGCCTTGCAGCCACTTCTAGCTCTGCTCCAAAAGCCACATCCCCTGGAACAACTTCCATGCAGGCCCCCATGTTTCCAGTGCTGTCTCAGTCTGAGCAACCAGTCCAGAAAGCACTGTGCCTTACTTGGATTTATCATCCACAGAGAAAACAGATCTCCATATGGAATTTGCCCTCCAGAAGCAAGCAGCACAGGTTTTATTGACTGAAGGATTTAACAGAATGCATGTCAAACCTCTAGGTACCCCACGCAGAGGGCTGTGATGTCCAAGCCTCAGCTGGCTTGCATCAGGACATGTACTGCCACACAGGCTCTCCCTGAGCCACGTTAGATGAACCATTGCATTCGGCTTCGTTTCATGCAAGTAGGGAGAACTACAAACCACAGCGAGTTCAAAGGGAGCACTATCATGAGCCTGAACAGCATGAGACACCAAAGAAAGTGCGGCCTTAATATCCTGGGAGGTTCCTGAATGTTATCTCACTTCAGCCATGCACAGATGGCCCTTATCTATGCTAAGGAGGAGCATATTTTCTTTCTATCAGAGCAGCAAGACACACGAGGCTGCTGCTTCATCCCTGGTAACATGGCTCTGGAAGATGAAGCAAGAGAGGCAGGAGAGGGCTGCAGCTTCTGTAGAGCTACCACAACACTGCTCAGTCTGTTTCACTGCCATGGTCCTACTTCTGAGTTTCACTGAGACGTGTAGGTGAGACATCCATGCTGTAGTCTGGCTCCAGCAGTGCAGGAGCTGGGTCTCTGGGAATTTGACTGTAAAGCCCCACTGGAGGCTCGGTGCCCCAATTCCCCAGGCCCAAAGACACTGGCCGCAGCTGGTGGCACTTCACCAGGCTGGATAAAAGCAGCCTAGCTTGGCTTTACATCCCAGGTCCTGCACCACTGTGCAGTCTCACTGAACCACCAACTGCTAGGGGATGAAACGAGATTGCTTTTTAATTTTAGAAGACCTTAATCTCTGCCCTGGCTGATGCTAGCAGTAGCCACAGCAGGATGCAAGGTGACAACTGAAGTCCTTTGTTGGCCCATGGTTTATAACAATACATACATAACTCCCTCAGGCCCTGTGGGGATTAATTAGCTAATGTTCATGAAGCTTTGAAGATAAAAAACACTCTGTAAGTGTTAAAGGATTGCTGTCCCAGTGTGTCATGAGGATATCACAAAATTATTCCTTGCTCTTTGAGGAGCAGTTGCTTCAGGTGATCCTACAAGCAAGCTATTTTTTCCCCACTGCTTGCACTAAACTTAAAACTTGATGGGGGAATTATTGCGAAGAAAGATGCAAGAGTCTTCTTTCCACTTCCCCTCAGTTACGTGGGCTGTGTCCCCATTGCTCCTTGACTGTGACATGACTGTGCCATGCTCCTCAAAGGTTTATTTAAGCTTTCCAACACACTCTCCTGCAGGAGAAATCCTGCTGCTGGGATGCCAAGAAGAGCAGATGCAGCACACCTAGCCCTGCCATCCTCTTCCGCAGTGCCAACATGCTGTATTGGTCCAAAGACACACCTCCACAGAGCAGCTTCAGGGGAGCCGGGTTGCAATTGGAACAGCTTTGGAGCTCAGCTTGCAGCTGACTGCTCAGTTCCAGCCACACATAATAGACCAGCAATTTGCTTTCAGTTGTCCCTGGTATCTCTTCCCCAGCAGTGACAGAAGACAAGAGACACTGTCATGTTTGGGAACCAATTCTCCTATAAAGACATATATGAATTTCAGAGCACAATAAGGGTAGATATCTGCAGTACTCCTTCCTAGCCACATATAATCACAAAGGTTTGTAACACAAGCTGCAGCTCAGACACCAGCGGTCTGTCACACCGGGGCTGGACACAATTCACTGCCTGCTGGAGCCTCACTTGGCTCACCTCTTAGCTGAAATCCCTTTCTCCTAGAAAGAGCAAACCCTTATTCAAGGCTGGATGCTTACAGTTGGTTGTAACTCCAAAATAACTGTCAGCTCCAAAGCACATGAGGGAAAAATGAAGAAAGAAAAAGCTTTCCTAAGCTCTCTGGGAGAAGAAAGTCAATTCCTTGACTGACAGTGCAATGGAGGGCTTTCAAGTACTCCACTTAGTCTTAACATTTAAGGGGCTAGATTTTAAGAAGCTAAGCAGGATCTGAAAGCAGACATCAGGTGGTGTATTCGGAAGTCTCCTGGTACTCGGTTTCTATCAATATCATCACAAATCAGAAAGCTATAGTCCAGCCCTGACTTAAGCACCTAAATCCCTTTTGTTTTCCTTGGTTACTCTGAACCAAATTGATTAGTAGATTTAGAAGTGGCAGAAAAATGAAACGTGGAACATTTTCCTAAAATACCCTGTGCTCTAGTTGAATGAGCAAGTGTTTTCTAAGGGAGAAGCTGGTTCGTTAGGGTATTACAATCCTTCCAGGTGGACATAATTGAAAAACCTTAGAAGAAGCTTTTCAGTTCCCATCCTCCGGAAAAAAGGGTGGAGCTCTGCAAAATTCAAGATACAGCATAAAATTTAATGTGATGTAGGAAAACGTGTTCCATCCTTCAGACAAAGATCCACACAAGTTTAGGTGTAGATCTGAGATGGCACACATGATTTATCCTCACAATGCTGTGCATCTTAGACCTGAAACAAAACCTGAATTTTTGGAAGTTTCCTGGTTTGTGTCTGTCACCCAGAATTTTCTGTTTTACACAAAACCAAAGGTGCTGGTCTCAACATGCTGCCTGTTCGAAGTCAGAGGTGGCAGCATCACCTCACATGGCTGTTGAAAGCAGTAATTTCCTTAGACCACATGCATACACTCATGCTGGAGGACTTCTGAGACTTGTGAAGCACATCTGTTCAAAAATGAGACGAGCCTGTTTTCTGCCTTTTTTCCAGCCAATTTTCTTGCTTAGCCTAAAGGAGATATGTTTTTTCTAAGGGACCTCTTCAGAAAAGATGAGGAATTGGGACTTCAGGCAAAATATTCTGCAGTCTTCTCTGGAGAGGAGGTTAATGCATACGCATAAGGTTTCATATTTTTATCCAGATAAGAGTCTCTTGACTTTCTCATTCTGGAAAAGCAAGGCATGCTGCAGCAATACTAACTGAAAACCAGAGGTTCCTGCAGTTTTGTAAAAACTTTCCCAGAAATAAAACCTTCCTGCTACTAATAAATAGCTGCACAAGTATCTTCACATGGCTACAGAAACATTAGCTTTGCAGGAACAGGGTGGGAAACTTCTTGCGTTTCACCAGAAGTCAAAAGCCTCTGGGTTTTTGATTTTGAAAGCAGTGGGGCCAGAGTGCCCACGTTCTGGCTGTGGGTGGGAGGAAAAAACCTGCCCCAGGCACCTTTCACCCTCACGATGCTCCATATGGAGCTTGGCCTTGCAGCAGGACAGGGCAGTCATTGCTGCAGCACCCATGAATGACCACAAAGGTGATGAAGTTCTGTCACACAGTTTCCTCCTTCCTATTTTTAGTGTGCAACACTGATTTTTTTTTTAATGTATTTTTAAATCAACATTTTATTCTTAATTATAACCTGTCAAATCTGATTTGACCCAAAATCAAGGTAATAAATCAAAGCTTTCATATGCATCCATAGTCAAAAGAAATGTTGCTGTAAAAAAAAGAACATTTAAAAAAATTAATGTTAACAGATTCCAGTTAAAACAACTTATAAACATGCAGAAGCATGTTTGGAACATTCCTGCACCACATAACATGCCATGCTACCTGTGGTGATTTACTTATGCTTTCAGGTTCTCATGCACTCATAGAAGTCACAGCTGAGCAATGTTTCTATTGTTCAAAGAGAAATATAACTATCAATTTAACTATCCAATTTTCATATGCATTGGGCCAGAGTTAGACTGAGCACCACTAGCTAAGGCTTATCATTTATTTTACAGTGGGACTACCATGGGGTCTCTGAGCTACAATGGCCCAGATAAGGCAAGCGTGCATTTTGTAACTGTGACTGACTGAGACGAAGCTAGCAATCCCAGCAGGGCTGTTTCAGCTACAGCAGCGTTCCTCCTGCAATTTCTGTTTTTTTCTCCCCATGCCACTCACATCTTTTCAGTTCTAAAATGCTCCCTATTTTTAGTACACAATTTGAATTAAAAATTAAACAAAATGGGAAATAGCAGATTGGCAACCGCTGTCCCAAAGCGCTGTATGCTAATTGCAGACATGTTGCATGTCTCAGCCCTGTTCTCTTTCCACTGAGTTGAATGCAGGTTTAACAAATCCTCGCTCCTTTCTCCCACACTCATCTGTTTTCCTTGTTTTGCTCACTATATGCCTGGTTCCTTCTTCCCTCCATTTTCTGATAGATGTTATTATCTTCCCTCAGGAAATAATAGGAAACTCTCATAGCATACTTGCTCTCAGGCCAATTCCTAGCATGCTTGCACCAATGAAGCTCCCATTGACAAAAATGCTAAGGACCAGCGTAGGACAGGAGATGACTGGGAAGGACTAGAGAGGAACAATGACTTCGCATAGATGAAAAATTTAAGCAGTATAAAAAAAAGTGAATCTGAAGCTCAGGGCATTTACCTATCCAGAACTGCTTAGAATTTAATAGAAAATAAAGTCCTCATAAGAAGGCACAAGGAGACAGTCACTGCCTCTTACATACTCTTCGTTATGAGGCACAGTAGCTTTGCCTTGTGATGCATCCATGAATGGAAAGAGAAGAGTTTAAATGATGGAAATGCAGAGTAGCTTCCCAGAGCAAACAGTTATTCAATCAGCATACATGTCTCTGAAATTGGATCCCTATTCTAAGAGATTAATAGTATTACAGTCTGCTCCAGAGACCTCTGAAATCAGTGGAGATCTTTCAGTCTATTTTACCTGGCTTTTGATTAGCTTCTTAGCATAGACTAAAAGCATGACAAGGTACAATAGAGCTGAGAAGCAAGGAATAGGGAAGGAAAGGTTTGCCAGAATATTACAGACAGCCCTTGTTTTTCCAGAAAAATTATGATGTCAAGTCCCAAATAGCTGCAAAGTGTTTGAACTAATGTGTTCTTTCTATTGCATACATTATTTTTAAAGTGGAATCATTATGCAAGCGTCACCTGAAAGATCTTCACTGCTCACACTTACTACATTAGCCTTAAATATATGGTGTTACTAGAACCCAGGATTACAAAGGTAAATCTGCACACAGCTCTGCCCAGAAACACTACAGGTTGCACCTCTCCTAGTTACAAAAGTCATCAAAATTCAGACTGAGACTCAGAGGACCACAGGGTCCAAGCTCATGGCAGCCCCACTGCATACTCTAGCAGCTGCTGCATACAGTATTTCAGCAGGCTAGCCCCCTTCTCCTGAACAGCTCGGCTATCCTCAGGTTGGCAAAACTCAGCATGGAGAGAAGCAGCCCATCACACCTGCAAGAGACATAGTTGAAAACCTTGGTTACACCATCTCATCCAGCTTTTCCAAATTGCTAAATATATAGTGCCTTTTTAAAAAAAGGCACTTTTAAAAAAAAGGCGTGGCTTTACAAGCCACGCAAGCAGCAGCACACACATAGCAGTGACCTGTTCCAGTCCTAGAGGAATCCAGTGCTAGATGTATGCAGAAAACCCCAATAAATAAATAAATATCTTGTTTTGTCCCAGTTCAAGAAGTCTAAAGAACATCCAGGCTATTTCATATATTCTAATACAACCAAGACATTATTTGGCAGTACCTTTGCGCCTCTTTGCCAGAAGTCAGCTCTGATTTCTGCCGCATATGGCATCACAACCAAGACCAGAGCGCCAGCCTGCCTAGCTCCTCACAACAGAGGCAGTCACAGTCACCTTACCCAAACCTTAGAACACTATCTTAGTGAGAACCCTTACACTTTTAACATCTCATAAGCAGGGCACGTGTTTCTAGTTGCCTCTGAAGGCACATTTGGAAGGTGTGGATCAGCTGGGTCAAGCCTGCTGGGTTCTTCTGACACCTGTATCACTTTCAGGGCTGGGAACCTGTATGCTGGCCAGATTCTCCACACCACCACAGGTTTAACTGCTTCCAAACACACTGCAATGAACAACCAAACACGCAGAAATTACGAAGTGGGATGTGGGGAAAGCATGGGCTCAGCTGCAAGCTGATAAGAAAGTCTAAAGGTAGCCAGAGAGACCATTCATCTGCTTAGTTTTCTGAAGATCAAGCATTTGGCCTATACATTCCTGCCAGGTATGAAGATCCCTTTTATTGCAGTCAGCTTGTGCACATCACTGCATTAACAAAGTGACCTACTTTGCACACTCAGTGGCTATTTTCCAAACCTGAGCATCTTACCCACATAAAAAAAATCAAGGCATAACAATATGCACAAGCAGCCTGGGTAGTGTTCCCAGGGCATTGCCTAGTCCAACACTCCTTCACACGTGAACTTTTCCATGAGTCCACAGC
The DNA here is from genome assembly GCF_964035555.1 of Netta rufina. Classification (NCBI taxonomy): domain Eukaryota; kingdom Metazoa; phylum Chordata; class Aves; order Anseriformes; family Anatidae; genus Netta; species Netta rufina. The sequence continues at coordinate 47,721,018 of NC_140128.1, forward strand.
TAGGCCCTTTACATGAAGAAGTAGCACAGGATAATATTGCATGCAAATAACTCCTCAATTTTTTGAGAAACAATTTAAACTGTGTAGAAGGTTCGAGGAAGGAAGAAGAGGGTTAGAGGGTATTCAAGGAGAGGAATGACCAGAGCTCCTCCCTTAGAAATGGGGGGCTATTGCAAAGTTATTTTAGGGTATGTGTCTTTCAACAAAGTACAGTAATGGTGTGAGAAGCTCACTATTTATGCAAGCAAAAAAATGTGTTTCCAAATGTTGGCTCCTAAGGCCACTTCAGTGCCTAAGTAACCTTTATGTTGTGGGCATGGGTAATTCACAGTGAGCCTTGCTGTCTGGTCCCTGGGTTACTGGTTCAGGGACCCGGTGGAAACTCCACACAACCCTGTCTGGCCTCCTACTTGCCTAGTTTTCTTTCTATGGACAGAGTTATGTGAGGGAGGAGGAGGTGGTGTATTTGCAGCTTGTACCTGGGCGTGGGGCTCGCGTGGTTCTCCCAGCTCACTGGACTGGCCTGGGGAGTGCGGGATGCAGGAGGTGCTGACATCTTGGCTCAGACTATTTCCAGAACTACGGAAACAACAGGAAAAGTTGAACAGAAACAGTCTAATGCATGATTGTATACATTGGTATTCAAAACTTGATTTATATGCTTGACAGAAGTGTACCGTGGTCACTCTAAAACTGCTACTTACAAAAGCAAGTGATCCTGTCATGGTGTGGACTCCAGGCTTGTATTTACCCATACGTAATATTTTGGACTGTATCAGAGCAAATAAAATCATGTTTTTGCCCAAGGAACTAAATAAAGAAGAAGGCTACTTTACAGATGAATGATGGAGAGACAGCAGTGTGTTTGCGTTAGCATTTTCTGTAGAGGGCTAGCACACCGGTACTGCAATGCAGGGCTCCACAGTTATTTCAGTCTTTTGAGCCCTAAAAGTAGGGACAGCTTCTACAGGGTGTCCAGTTTGTATTTCATGTGCTCAGTATCACTGCCATTGCTGTCAGGCCATGCCTTGGGGTATCTCTCTTCTGTACCTTTTCTTATGGTACCCATTCACAGGTGGCATTAGAAAGAGGAGTTTGTGGACAGCCTTCCTGGGGCAAGGAGGAGGACTTTTTCCCAGGGCTTGGAGGAGAAATGTGAAGGGGTGGCACAAACCTCCAACTGCACTGTGGCACTAAGGTGTCAGGGAGCTTTTCTGGGGGTCATGGTGGCCTCTGATTTCACCCCATGGCGCAGGGACCCACAGCTGCTGGCACACAACCCGTGGTGCTGCTGGCCAAGGGTGAAGTGAACTCAGTGCACCAAGTCTCAGCCTTGTTCCCAAGGAAAAGACAGGCACACAAACATGGGAAAGAAAAGGCACAGGACACAAGGCATTAATTAGGGCTGCTCCCCCATGGCAGGTTCTGGTGCATTGGCTGAACTTCACTGCTTTACTACTGAGCTGCCAAAGGTGTCTGACTGTATTTAACCACCAAATTCACATCTAGGTTTTTAGGCTAAACTGCTCTGGTCTGATTTTCACAAATGGGAAAGATCTGGGACTTTCACTTCACTTCAACTCAACACCATTTAAAACATACAGATAAATCTTTCCGTGCTTTTCAAGATATTCAATCACTTCACCTTTTGTTTTGTGCTTAAGACATCACTTGAATAATAAGTGAATATATCAGCTCTTACCCTATTCTTTAATGTGTTTTGAAATCTGGCACACACTTGAGGTAAAAGATGTTTTACAGAATCACAAATCAACAGGCATGTTTTTAAGTGTTTTCTGTTTTAATTCTTTCCATTGAAATGTGTTTAAATACAAGTAAGTGTGTCCTGACAGTATTTACTAACTAAACACTGAAATATTCAAACATGAAAGCCTAAAAGCAACATTGACAGGAAACCAATAAAAAAAGCAAAGAGCTATGTTACTAAATGCTAAAACCTAAAAAGGAAACACACTGGCAAAGTAAAAGGGAATTAAGATACGGTCTCAGTTTTCTGCTGTGGTGTGACAAGAAACAGAGAATAGAAGCTCCTAAAACACAGTAACCAGTATATTTCATAGTATAAAAATGCAGAGAAATCTTTATTTTAGAAATCATCTCTTAGAAATTCAGTACTCTAGAGTTCTGCTTTATGGTAGCAACTCATTCTTTGTCTTTTTAAAATACATACACTTCTTGTTCAGTATCTTTTTTTTTTTTTTTTTTTTTTAAATTTAATTGCATATACATTAGTGAATTGCTTCTTTTGATATGTTTTAAGTAAAAACATATCTATTTTTTTTTTTCGATTCAAAACCAGAAGGTAATACCTCTGAAGGATACATACATGCATGAGCAATGGCCACATAGCAGCATGTGCACTTCTATTAGTCTGACTGGAGGTATGGTCACAAATCACTCAGATGAGTTAGTTCATTGTCCATATTCAGTTTATTCACAGAATTATTGTTTGAGGTGCTTTGGCCAAGAACTGTAAGGCCTTCCTGTCAGTGTCAGAAAAATAACCAAGACAAATTATACAGCAGATGTTAGTAGTTCGCCAGCATCGAGTAAATATTCATCTGTATGTCTGCAGGTGACATTACCCACAAGGCTTTTCAGTAGGGCAGAGGGAATCACATCTATTCACCAGCTTGCAGTCACTTCAGAAATAAGAAGTATGCCTTCTGGGCTCTCCTAACATACCTTAGCAGAGGTATAATAAAGTGTTATGTGGCCAGACATTGATACTGACTGACCTAGAGCACAAGTGCTCGTGAGGTTTAAGGAGAGCTGAGCTGGTATGTGCTGGAGGAACTTTTGAAATTCCCACCTATATTTTCTCAGTAGTGCCTAAATCTTACAATTTGCCACTGGAACTGAATCAAACCACAGAAAGCAATATGGGCTCATTGCGGTAATAGACAAATTGATGTTGCCTGAGGACAGCAAATGCTCCAACTGCCCAGCAACGCAGGCAACATCTCACACTTGCTGTGAGAAGCTGAAGTGGGGATTTTTAAGCCATGCTGCTTGGCAAACTTTGAAGAGATTTGAAAATTAGATTGATTGAGCATCACAGACAAGACCATTATTCTTATAAAACTCTTTCTCTGTTCCCAATAAAAAGATTGTTGTAAGCACAGAAATGTAAAGTGCTTTGACAAGAAAAAGCAACAGCAAAGAGTAGACATTGGATGACTTCTGTAAACCTGAAAAGAATTAATCTTTTGAAAATAGAAGTCAGGTTCTCAGCTGCGGAATAAAAAAGGCTCAATTCCACCGTCTTCAACATAATTGTACTGTCTGAACCGTCTACCACTGTGTCATATTCACGAGACACTCTTATTGTACAATTGTCATGGATTCCTCCTTTCTCTAGGATAGGCAAGGAAACCATAGGGCTGGATAATGTGGGAAGAGAAGTACCAAGCAGAGAGGAAAAATAAAATATATATATATATAGGGAAAGAAAGAAATGCAATGAAATAGTCAAAGCAACTGCAGTGTTAGCCACAGTCTAGGTGCAAGTGTCGTGGTTCCACTCGAGTGGGCAGCCGAGCTCCACCACAGCCGCTCTCTCACTCCCCCTCCTCAAAGAGGAATGGGGAGAAAATATGTGAAAAGGGGTCAAGGGTTGAGATAAGGACGAGAAAATCACGCAATAATTATTGTAACGGGCAAAACAGACTCAGCATAAGAAGATAGTAAGATTTATTGCTTATTACTAACAAGCTAGAGAAGTGAGAAACAAAGGAAAGAAACCAAAAGCACCTTCCCCCCCATCCACCCTCTTCCACCTCCTCCCCCCAAGTGGCGCAGGGGAACGGGGGAATGGGGGTTATGGTCAGTCTACAGCACTTCTTCTCTGCCGCTCCTTCTCGGTCACTCTCGTCCCCTGTGCTGTGGGGTCCCACCCACGGGATGCAGTCCTTGATGAACTGATCCAGCGTGGGCTTCCCACAGGCAGCAGCTCTTCCAGAACTGCTCCAGATACGGGTCCGTACCACGGGGTCCATCCCTCAGGAGAAAACTGCTCCAACCTGGCTCCCCCACGGGCAGCAGCTCCTGCCAGGTCACCTGCTTCTGCATGGGCTCCTCTCCACGGGCTACAGGTCCGGCCCGGAATCTGCTTCCAGCAGGGCCACCTGCTCCACCGTGGTCTCCTCCACGGGCTGCAGAGTGGAGCCCTGCTCCACCGTGGTACTCCATGGGCTGCAGGGGGACATCCTGCTTCACCATGGTCCTCACCACAGGCCACAGGGGACTTCTGCTCCGGCACCTGGAGCACCTCTCCCCCTCCTTCTACACTGACTTTGGCACCTGCAAGGCTGTTTCTCACTCCCTTGACTCTCCCGGCTGCTGTGTGGCGCAGCGTTTTTTTTCCCTGTCTTAAATATGCTCTCACAGAGGCGCAAAACAACATCGCTTATTGGCTCAGCTCTGGAAAACAATGGGGCCCTTCCCAAACATGGGGCAGCCTCTAGATCTTTCTCACGGAAACCACCCCTATGGCCCCCTGCTACCAAAACCTTGCCACGTAAACCCACTACAGCAAGTACTCAGGGTTGTCATGGATTCTAGAGGAGCCTCACTGCACACTGAAGTGCCTACCTGGAGTAGGTGCACCTTCAGACCAACTTTCACCAGGGCAAGGCAGTGGGAAGCCACTCTACCCAGATACTGATCTAACACCACAGTTTCAGGGAACACAGAAGGGAAATGGATAAGCCAAAGACAAGTTTTCACTCCAGAGGGAACCAGAGATGGTGAGGAGGAAGATGGACACAGCATTGCTCATTCTGTGGGGAAGAGAGAGTAAACCAGGCTTGACTCATACAAGAAATGGGATTTTAGAAATTAATTAAGGAAAACAGCTTGGCCCAGTGGGGTTCAGGGGTTGTCTGCAGGAAAGGCCAGAGCCAGGACATAGTGCCAGGAGGAAGGGTGCAGAGGAGGCCCAAGCTATGGTCACCCCTGGCCCCAGGCTCAGCCCTGGGATCCCAGTGTGCCCGTGTGGCCATGGGGGCAGCAGCAGAGGGGCACCAGGAGTGGCTGCAGGCACCATGGCAGCGGTGCCCTGTGCTCTGAACGGACATTCTTCGCCCCATCCTTGCTGCCCTTCTCTCCAACCGGTCCCCTCCAAGCAACCAACTGCCTGTATTCAAAGCCTCATCACAGTGCACGTTCCACTCGTCTCCCCTAATTTTACAGCCCCTTTACTGTTCCTTCTCTCATTGCTTTTCCTTTCCAGCCTCCCTCACCTATCCATGTGTGTTACAGAGGAAACACCACTGGACTGGTGGTGTCTGCGCTGCCTGGGCACCTGCATGGCCCACACCACGGGCCTGCCCTGCTGGTTTTGACCACAGGCTCCTTAGGAGCAGGCACTGTCACCAGCCAGAGTCCCAGAGTGTCAGCCTAGCAAACCATGTTTTGTATATTGGGCAAACACCTGTAAACTGGGGAGTGGGCACGAGGGGGAGAGGCTTTTCTTGGAAAAGGAAGAGGAGGAAGTCATGACAGTGTCTGCGAGGCTGCGGGCCTGAAGTGGGCAGCGGAGAATTTGCTGAGAAGGACTGCAATGTGTCTGTTGGTCTTAGCCCAAGGAAACCAGGAGGGGGGCAAGGTCTGGAGCAAACCATCACTCCTGCTGGCTGCTGAGGATCAGTTAGAGGACCAGCACGGCTGTGCAGCCAGCAAGGACTGGGGGCTGCAGCTTGTCGGCCATCTGTGCCTGCCGGGCTCACGCCAAAGCGGCTCTCCACAGGTTCCTGCGCTGACACTCACTCACATTTTGGCAGGCAAGGAGAGGGAGATGAGAGAGGAAAGGTACAGAGCTCTGTCTTAAAGGGGATTATTAGTATTAACAAATCCCTGTTTTCCTGTAAGAACTGTGACTGATTGCACCAAACTCTTCTTGCAGACAAAATCTGAAGAGCTGCAGAGTATAACATAAAAAATGCATGTGTTATGCAAAGCCACACTTGTGTTACTGCTCTCCTACACGCGGCACATCCTGTGTGCCACTGACTTCATTTAAGCTTTGTTAGATTGAGGACTTATTATAAAGAAACACCCACCGTCTAACTGAGAAGCATCAATTCATGTGGATACATACACTCTGCATCAAATATTGAACCCTTCATCCACAGAATTCAATGCCTGAGTTAAGGCAAATTCATATTTGAATAAAAACCTCTTGCATATTTACCTCACAATTCTCCATGAAACACTCAGGTACTTAACTATCTACTGACACACTAAAACTTCACAGTAGCTTTCCTAAAATATATGGCTGAACTTTAGGAGCAGAAGCTTGTACTAGTTCTCAGTTCTCAGGGCAGCAAGTGTCTGTGAGCATCTTTATTCTTCAAGTATAATATCCTATACACATCCCAAGCTGTGTGTGGTTATTTACTTGAACCCTTGTCTTTGCCTTAAACTGCTGAGAGAAAACAAAGGTGAAGAAAGATGACTGGCTGAAGAGTATTCAGTATCCCTCTGGCTCTTAGCTGTGAATCACTGTGTGCCATTGCTTGTATTTTTGACAGGCCTTCAGATACAGCGCATCTCCCCCAGCGTGTCTCCATGCTGTCAGGAACATAGTCTGATCACAGGCTCCCCACTTCCCTCATTCAGGAAAACCTCTTGGCCATTTCAGCAGGAACTTGAGGAAATGCTGCAGGCTTCCCCACCTGCAGGCTGCAATGCCATGTCCACGCTCATAGCTACATTTGGTATGTCAGAGGTAGACCAGATGACACAGTCAGAATATCATTTTGAATTTGTAGATATTTTTAAATGAAATTGCACTGAATGAAGCACTAGCTTCATCAAAAAGCCAAATTCCAACAGAGTTATCAAACATCACTCAGCTGTGAAAAAAAAGTTCTGTTATTCCTTCTCTGTGCTTATTTGCTCGTTTCATGTCCTCAGTATTAATTTCCCTTGGGTTTCCTACCCCTAAGTACTGTCTGATGAGGAGATTCTTTCATTTGGCCCCCGTTACACGGTTCTCCAGCTGCCTGGTGACAACAGATATAATTAGCCTGAATGGGAGGGAACAGCAAAAGATAATCCAGCGAAATGACAGCTGCGAACATCCTGTTTGATATTCTTCATTGTGTGCTAATGACTGTTTTCAACACATGCCAGTGAGACACACTGTGAACATGACTGTAGAGTGGGCACGCATGAGAGCTGAAGAAAGTAACACAAAATCTTCTATCAAAAGATAAATGGGCAAAGAATCATTATTAGATAATCCCTTGCTGACATATCCAAGCAGACAGCGATCTTGGTCCATTTCTGCCCTCAATTACATGGTGCAATGACCAGGCAATTTAAGGGGAGTGGCACCTGTGTTAGTGATGGCACCATGGATCTTCCACATACTATAATTACAGGAGGCAGGGAAAGTTATCAAACATGCATAAGCACAGCTTACACCTAGTTTTGTGAATGGAGCACATTAAGCGTGCTGATATGTCTTCATTGTTCTAGTTTTATATCTAATAATTATATCTAATGAAATCGATCTAGTAATTATGCTACTATTACTAATAAAGCAAATACAAAGCACTTAGCATTCTGCTACAGAAACATTATTTTTTGAGTTTCACATTCCTTGGAGCACTTACCATAGTCTGGTGAATCATGTCTTTCATCTCCTCAGCCTTTCAGAGGATGCATCAGATTAGCAGAAACTGTAAATTGTTTATTTTTACTGTAAAACCATTGAAGTGACTCAGGTTTCTTTGGGGATCAGCCTGTTCAGCTACTTGTACTAGCCTTAAGATAGGGAACAGTCTTCTGGATCTAAAAACATTCTGCATCTTGGAATACACTTATACATAAATGCATGTGTTCAAAAATGTATGTCTTCATTGTCAGCTACGACAAGATCTGTTAATTTAAACTCCATTGATAATGTTTTCTGCTTACTATCATTAATTAAAAAAATATATATATGAAACCGTAATTCTAAAAGCCAAAACTATGCAGAGGAGTGAAGATGTACACGTTTTAAATGGACAACAAGCAAAGAACAAGTCAGACTATTAAGGGGGCAGCTCAAATCCAAGGTCTTTCTATGTGCTGTGGAAACAGGAATTAGTTACTGACACAACAATGCTTTTACCTGTATTATGTATATCAACCTACAAGATTCACTCTGAGGCTTGCACATTCTTTAAGTATTAATTTTCATCCTTTTAAGTCTTTGTTTTGTAAATGCTCTGATGGATAATTATCTATAGTCATTTTACAAATTGGGCTTTTGTGAAAATATCTCTTTTCTACATCTTCTGGCTCTTCAGATGTATTTTTCAGATTTTACTTTTCTGATAGATAGGTAAAATAATGAAATAAATAAATGGAGTCACCAAGGTCACTAGATAATTAAAAAATAGTGAAGATAGCTGTGGCTGGAACTGGATATTGATGTCCCATTGTAATTATACCTGGAAAGCATCAGAGAGTGAAAATGCAGTCTGCACAGAATATGTGTTGTCAATACATTTGCAAAGGTGGGGGCACCACGACTGCTGGCTAGCACCCTGCCTGCCAGCAGCACCCAGTCAGGCTTGCCACTTTCCTCATGGATAGCGTGGAGCAAGGACATACAGTGCTGTGCAAAGCATGCTCTGCTTCGCTCTCCACTTTGCCATAGAGATGTACATCCAGTTCCCAAATAAGGGTAATCCTCTATCCACTGTACTGTTTCTCACCTTGAACACTACATGACTGACTATCAAAAGCCTATCTATCTATTGGCATCTCTAGAGCACTTACCCCCATGTATGATACCATAGCACTATACATGGACAAAAGTAATTACAGCAAGACTGCCTATTGGTAGCTTGAAGTGATGGCAAGTATTTTCATTTACATTACTCTTTCTATGGGCAGTTTGAAGTAAAAAATATGTTCTTGCTCAGCTTCCTCTGAAAAGGTTGGTTAGATTTTTTCCATTTCCCATTTATTTGTTTCTCCTCAGCTTCATCCTTTTTTTCTTCCTGCACCTGAATCTCCGTATTTCTTTCACATGCCCCTAGAAGAGATGAGAACAAAAATGTCAGAACCTTTTAAAAGACATATCAAAAAGTTTTCTAAAGAAAATGATTGTTCTGTCTAGAAGAATGTGAATTGCATCTGCTGCTTAACTCACAAAGAAAACCTATCTATTTTAATTTGTAGTAAAGCAGAGGATTGGATGAAGCTAAATAGGTATGTGAGCTCTTTTGTTGTTAGAGCTCGTATTGCCTAGGGCTTAGTTCCATCAGCTAATAAACAGAACTGCTTTTACTATATTACTGTTTCTGGTGACAAGATCAAATAAACACCCAAATAAAGTCGTGTCTATTTAAAGTAATGATTAGAAGACAGAAACTAAGAAAAACATGGGTTTTCGTCCTATGACAAGTGAGACACAAGACCCCCTGCTTGAGGGACAGCACTCACATCAGGAAAGAGGTTCAGGCACTGTTAAGCAGAAAGGACACTCCACTGATATTAAATATCTATCTATATATAAAATATTTAAATCTCAATTTATTTACACTTTTTCCAGTAGGTTCTTGCTGTAATACAGCTTATTTCTAAAAAATATAGTCTCCTACTTTCTGTTTGTATACTTTCTATGGTCCTTTATCATAACCAACTTGGCCCTTAGAACAAAGTATTTTACTATGTAATTTAATAATATCCCAAAGATTTCTTAACATTTAAGAAATCTTAAAAAAAAAATAACCCTTCACAGTTTCAACAGATAAATAAATATCATGCAAATATTATTTTGTATTGTTATTGACAACTGAGTAACAACCAAAACTGCCAGACATCTTCCTTCTCCAAAGAAAAAACAGAATTCACCAGAGATCACTGGGCAAAAAGAGGTAACTTGAACAGACAGCTGAGTTTACCCATTGAAAAAAAGTTATCTGATGTAGCTTAATATTATAGCATATAAATAAGACAAAGCCCTCAGGACTGGACAGTGCTGCTGTCTTTCCACATGCTCACTGCAAAGGGGGGGGGGATGCCCCTGGTGCAGGGTCACTAGCTCCTAAAGCACTACTCTGTGTGGAGAGGACAGACTTTGACTTGTGGTGGAGAAAGATCAGAAATGCAAAGCAGAGACAACTGGATAAAATTTACCTCTCTTATTCTTTTCTTTATTCTTCACTGTGTTACATTCTTAATGCACGTGGAATTCAGAAACAATTCAGTTTTTAATAGAGGGAAAGGTGAGATTTTCAGCCACTGATATAAAACCAGGACATAGATCTGTCTTTGAGGTACTGCCCAGCAAACGATATTCTTTTTGTAATCATGACAGATGGAGGAGGATTTCCAGGGATCCAGAGATCAGTTCACTCTATCAAAATTCTGCCCTGCAAATGAGGTAATGTACCACGTGGTGCTGCCCTGAGCCCAGCAGCTTAAGATACGCTTGTAGCTGGCAGCACATTGGCAAATTCTACTCTTATGTATGTATGTATGTATGTATGTATGTATTTATTTATTTATTTAAAAAGGGGCTAAAGAAATTTTTTGAAGAGCAGGCACCAGACTACTTTCAGAAAGCCAGGGGTGGGTGAGGGGAGCAGTCCATGGGTTTCCATCAACTCAGCAGCACTGCAAACAAGAGCAGCATCACATCCCCCTCACCTCCATCCAGTTCCAGGGCACGTTCAAGCGCTATCAAGGCAGTCAGACATCTATTTCCTTCACTAAGCACCTCACTTCAAACAGCGTGATTTTCAAAATGCTGAGCAGCCACAGCTCCCACTGAGATCACTGAGGGTTGTAGCAACTCAGCATGTGTGAAAGATTGGGGGATTTCCATTTCCACATTTAAATATCACCTCTGGTGTCTGATTTCAGGTGTCCAACACTTACAATGGGTGGCCAAAGCAAATGAGCATCCATGCTCCTGTCTAATTCTTTTTGGAAAGCTGAGCATAGGAGAAAATAATCATGAGACTGAAGGCTTCTTTCAGTAAAATTGTTTTCACATTAAAACAAACAAACAAACAAACAAACAAACAAAAAACCTTTTTACTTTGTTATTATTATTTATTTATTTCTTAACGTATTTACTCATACAACATAACAATCATTTCTAATATAGGACCACGTGTATAGAATAAATAATGGAAAGGACTGGAGCTTTCTCTAGCATGTCTTTTCATATCCTCACTTCTGCTTCTGATTAGGTTGGAAGCACAGTGCTGGGATGGAGTAATGAACATCCAGCCAGTAATTTATGTGACAGGAAATTGAACAACCAGCTCCTTGGCCATTATTTCTGTGAATTTCCCAAGCTGTAAATGCATCAAATAGTAACAGAGAAACATAAATTTTATTAAACAAAAGGGCCCATTTTTCTAGGTATGTCTACAGGCTTTAGGGAAGAAAAACAATAAAAAATTTGAACTAACCTGTTGACAGAAAACCTGTAAGACCAAATTTTGGCTCATTTGTTAATGAATTACCATGGTGACCTAAATTGTATGAAAGGATTAGTGATTTTAGATGCCCAGGAATATGAGATCCTAAAACCTTAAAAACGTCATTGGTTTCAGAAAAAGCCACACATTTGCCACCCAAACTTCAGACCTTTTCTAAACTGCTCAACATCCAAAACAGCTCAGTATTTTTACCAAATATTAGCCTGTAGTTTTGGAAAAGGAGTAAGACAATATTCCTGGTGAGTAATACTACTCTGACAAACAGACACTGAAGTAACGTATTTCTGAGGTGTTACAAATATAGGACTTAATTCTACTTCCTCAAAATTAGGACTATTACCAGTAAGAGTTTCTAGAACTAGTTTTGAAAAAAATGGAAAAAGAATATGAATAACTTTTTCATCTTGTCAGCCACAGATATATAATCTGATAAAATATATTTGAACAAGGAAAACTCTGTGGATTCCTTAGTAACTAAAACTTCAGTGAAGTTTCATTCTTAGGTGTGTTTAAATTGTCTGAAATATACAACATCAAAACCCTCAGCAGCAAAGAGCAAGGTGCCTGTGTCCATTGAGTAATACAAGTATAACATTCAATTCTATTTTTTCACTTTGACTGCCAATTTTATGGCACTTCATTTAAGCCTGAATCTCCAAAGAATCAATTCAAATTAGCTTTATAATTTTCCCCAAAGAATCTGCTTTAAAATAAATTGAATTGGAACATAAGACTTAGTAAATGAGTATAAAATTCAAGTGAACTTCTCTGAAGAAAAACCTCTATTAATCAGAAGACAAATAAAGCTCAGGTGCAATAATATATGACAGCTCTAAAAATAGTTTGTCCTTGCTGGTGGTTTAACATCGGACAAACCATACTTTGTGTAGTTGTGATGTCTAACAGTTTCATGCCATGTTTCTGGGAATATAAATTGTTATATAAGATGGTGTCTTAAGGCAGACATCAGAATCCCTTTTTTCTAAAAGAATAGTCATTTCATCAAATCTCAGTGATGTTCCTGCAGAGAACCAATGCTTTTTGACTCATTTTCATACAGTTGTGGTCCAGAATGAGATATATGAAGTTTTCCATCACCGACAGTGACATTATTTGTTACAAATTTGAATGTTGTCTGGCACAGTTGTTAAAGTTCATCCTTCATAAGCAGCACAGTGTTGATAGGAAGGTGGGGAGGCTCACACTCCTGACTGCATAACTTGATGGCTGGCAGTGGGCACTGGCCCACGGGAATGGAGCAAGGGGGTGAGATGGTTGCAGCAGTCACCTGCCAATTCAGCTCCCCAGAGAAGAGGAGAAGAGCATGCTTGGCACTGGCCTGAAATGAAGGCACAAAACCATAGCTAACTGCCAGAGGAGTTGTCAAAAAAAAAATAAAAAAAAAAAAAAGAGGATGCTCACCTATGGTGATATTAACAGATTTTAACCAATGACTGGATATTCTGCAGAGCACTGAGCCCAGATGTCAACAGCTCTTCTGAGTCCTATCCCCATCATTAATTTTCACTATGTCTCCTTGGCAATTCATTTAGCTTCCCTTTACAGTTTTGAATAGCAAATGCTGAGAAAGTGCTAAGTTTAATTATCATATCACATACGCATAAAAATCACTTTGCCTTCTACTTATATGCAGCTCTGCTCAAGGTGGAAAGCTGGCATTGAGGTAATATTAATTCCAGCCACAGCTTCAAGCAGCCCCAGTGTCGGGTGTCCCTGGTAATCTCCCTTCAGAAGGACGATCGGGGGACAGGATGTGCTCCTGTGGACTCCTGCGGCACCATGCCTGCCGCAGCCTGCAGGGTGCTGACTCCATGCCCAGGTGTGGGAGGTGGCTCCCGCTGCCTCGCCACAGGACCAGCCTGGGTCTCGATCTCAGCTCTAAGCACAAGCAGTTAATGAAGTGGTCAAAGAAAAAAAATCATGTGTGCACTCTGACACCACATGTTTATAAAGGTACTGAGTAGTCATTTGTGTTGTCACCTTTCTGTCCTGTCCCTTACTCTGTCCTTACACTGACGCATGGGCTGTGAGCAGAGCTGCCCTTTGTGCCATGCACAAGTCACACACATTTGAACACTTCCTCCTACCATCCATTGCAAATCTGGCCACTTGTTATGGCGCTGTGGAAGATGGCACGTGCATCCAATATGTCCCCAGAGAAATTAAGAACTGTGTTCTGTATCAGGACAGACCATACAACACCTTCAATATCTGTCTTCTATATTTCTTCTAAACTCAAAGAAAAAAAAAAAAAGAGAAAAAAAAAAAAAAAAAAACACCTCACAACCTATTGAGGCAGCACAGGCCTGGTGGCCAGGGTCTGTCCCACCACCCCAGCCAGGAACAGGGCAGCCGAGGGCACCAAGCACCCCCCACGGATGAATGGGCTGAGACATGAGCCCACACGTGGGCCCACTTGTTGAGGCCCATCTCCGGGCTGGGCCAGGCTGTGAGGAGCTGGAGCCCAGCTCTGCTGGGGCAGGGGCTGAAGACCACAAGGTGATGTGGGGGCCTGGGCCTGGCAGGTTGAGGGAAGCTGGGCTGAAGCAGTAAGGCCTGGTCATGTCCTCAGGGCCATAACACAATCTCTAGTATTTTTTGTTTTACCCTATATAACACAGATAGAGTGCTGAAGAGCAAAATTCCCTCCATTTTATCCAGTAGCCTTCATTAATATTATTTCAGCTTTCTGCTTGAAAAAATGTATTGCTATCCATATACCTATCCATATAGGTAATGACAAGCCCAAGATGCCCAACAGAGCAAAAACTACAGGAGTACAAATGAATTTTTGATTTTCCATGGATACAGTCAGAGAAGTCATCATTCAGGACACCTCATTATTCACTTAATTATTCATTTTGTTTATTTACAGTAGAGATATTACACATAATATGGTGTAAATCCCTAGCATCCTCAAACACCAGATGCTGGTTTTTCTCTGCAGTCCCAAAAGGAAAAACCAAAGCATCACTGTGAGAATTAACAAAAAAGCCCAATTAAATTCCTTGCCAGAATGTTAATTTCCCAAAGATAAAAGCAGCAAATTAATAATAAGCTTCTAGTCACCTCCCTTATCACTTTTGCACACATTTGAAATGACAGTAATCTGTGTTTAAATTGGAAGTTATCAGGTAGGGAAGCAAATTTTAAAACTGATTTAAAAACTCCAAATATGTAATGTTTCACCATTTGCTCATCTCAAATACAGGTCATCTGGAAGAACTGCTAAGGGCATGGCTCAGCTGAACAACTATTAAAAAATGGTGGTATAAAGGCATGGGAGATGAGACGTCTTCAAGTGCGATACAGAGAACCACAGCAGGGGCTGGATGGGTCTCAAAGGTCATTCTCTCATTTCCATGTCCCCTGGCAGAACCGACTATACCTAAGTTTTTCCTGGCAGGTATATGTTCAGCTTGTCCTTAGACACCCCCTCTTAATGGGCACTTGACAATGTCTCCAGGTAATAGATCCTTACCAGTCACTCCCTGATCACTGAAGAGTTCATGCTTTAAAGAAAAATCTCACTTGCTACAGTTCTGTCACATTAGCTTTTGTACTATCAATGGATGTGAATAAAAGTATTAGTATCTGCAAGTCTTCTGTGCATTTGAATAATGTTACTCTGTCCTTGCTCAGTTTTCACTCCTCATTGAACAATCACAGCTCATTCACTCTTTTTGCAAAAATCAACTCCTCCACAGTCCTCACAGTTTTTGGGGCTCTTGCTTAAGGATCTCCCTCTTCAGGCAGTGGTTTTGACAAATGTCAATATACTGCTCTATAGAGCATGTATTCATATTCATGTTTAGGAAGGAACACACAAGAATGAGTAATATAAGCAAGCCTAGAAGAGCTTTATTGATAGACAATCCCATTACACTGCCCAGCATTGCTGGAGGTCAAAGCACTGTCCACTTGTCTTTTTCTACCTGCCCTGACTTTTAAAGCAAGCTAAAGATGGCTCTGGCACTTCCCACTGTTCTGGAGGGACAAGGGTGATGCCATCAATTGTTATGGCAAAGGGAGTTTTCCCATTTACTGTCACAGCAACTGGCTTAAGCTGTGACCACCTTTAAACCCAACTACTCCCTAACATTTCCCTTGTGTCAGGGAAGCCCTAGTAGTATATGTAAAATTGGGTGACGGCTTGATACTGACACTTCATGCTCATAATAGACATTATATTTTTCAAGTGTCAAACAATTAGGTATATTCCAGTCACACTTTCATTCCATTTGGAAAAATTGTTATTACATGCACACTTCTTTAAAGGTTTTGACAAGACATTCCTCTTTTTTTTTTTTTTTTTTTTAAATATCAAGGTCCTACCAAATCAAGCAGGCTCATATTAAACACCCTTGTAGTTGATGTGTGGGACCAAATCAGTGCTTTCGTTATCAATGAGCAACACATCTTAAGTTGCACCCAGATGGTACTTGAGCAATTATGCACATATATTATCTGGCACACAGAGGCAAAACACCAAACATAGCATGCCAACCTACTGCTGCCTGGGTGATTTCTTCGATAATACCAGAGACTATTTCACAGAGGTGGAATATTTAGGTTATCTGTTGATTAATTCAGGAAGGGGCATTAGTGGGTTTTGCAAAACCTGCAAAAATTTCAGCATACGTGTAGCTGGAGATAAGTAAAATCAGTCAAAAAACAGTGGAGTAGGAGGTTATCTCAGCAGGAAGAAAGATGGACTGAGTGTGCACCTGTTTCTTAGAGACCCTTTAAAGATGTGTTTGTGGAGTGCTTTGCCTAATGGGATCCTGTGCAAGGATAGATGCTGCTGCAGTAAATATTCTTGAAATAGCGACCACGAGTGTTGAAAGGAAAGAAAAGCTTTTATACTGGATTGCATGCAGTTTACAGCATGGAGGCTTTAAACATCATAAAAATACAAAGTTTAACATAACCCTATCCCTATATTGCAGGTAAGTGAATATAACATATATTTTATATCATACAGTAACAGTGTAACTGTAGAGTTAGATTAACTGTTATGCTCTGAAAAGTGACAATAAAATGATATTGCAGTGTTTCTTGTTTATCGGGCACCAATGATTTTTTAATCAAATATATGTTGTAAGTAAGAAGATGCTTTGTGTAGCTGCAAATCTTCCAACAAAACTTCCAGACCTGACATGTAACTAGATTACTGTTTTCATGCACTACCATCAGAACTCAAGATTGTGCAGACAAAATAAAATCTTCACTGACATCTCTAATTCCACTGACTATGGGTGGGATATTAAAAATGTCCAGAGGTATTTCTCTGCTGTGGAGACCTCCCCAGTTAGAAAGAGCTCAGAAGTAGCTCAGATAGAAGTAACTCAGATATTGAAAGCAGTTTAGCTTCAACTACTTTTCACTGACATGAATTAGCTCATGCATCATTTTAAGTGCTGTGTCAAGCCCCAAGGTATTCAGCAACATGTGGAATGACTTCAGTGAGGTGTGCAACTTATTTTCATAGACACTTTTGAAAACCCCACTTTTACCTTCACCGGTCCCTAGGTAGTCCTCCTGCACATATTGACTTTGCATCAGGTGAAATGGATTACAAAAAAATCCCTTGCACAATTAATAATCTGTTATAACTATGCCCATGGAATAAAAATGCATCAAAGGAAAAAAATAATAACTATTCTCACGTGAAAATCACACTTCTCTTTGTTTGTATATTTCCTCCAATATTTTAAGTTCATATTTGTGTAATTTTCCAAGGTTTTCTCAATTCTACTGACATCCTCTGGTCAGTCTGACACAACACTGCAAGCTTGGCGTTTAGAGTCAGACTGGTTTGGGATGGAAGGGTTCTGTGATCCCTCTTGATACTCCTCAGACTGCTCCTGGCTGCATAACTGGTGCCCACGTGAGACAGCAGCAGTGGATAACAGTCCTTAGGCTGTACGAGGCTTGGTGGTCTCCAGGTAACATCCTTGTTACGAACCCCTGGTAAGTGGCAGACTTTCTCCAAGAGCAGATCGGGAAATCTCAGAAGACAGTCTCTTACCACTGGCACCCATTGCTTTTACCTACTGGGACTGGTTGTTACATGGGGAGCAGGCTGGGCTGTCTCACTCACCTACATGCCCCTCAAACAGGACTTTCCTTTTCCATCTGCAGAGGGGTGAAGCAGTCTGCTTCTGGACCTGCTCCAGCTCTGTTGTTCAAAACAGTGTCTTTACTAAGTCCCCATCAGTATTTCTACTCTACAGTCAGCAGGACTGTTTAAATATGGTAACCTATTTAAAACTTTTATGTAGCAATTTTATTAACAGAAGTTTAAATCTTGTTTTATATAAACTAAATTCATACTGTTGGAAAGTAAACAGAAAAGTTAAGTCAAGAGGAAATTGAAGTAGCTCATCTACAGTATGAAGATTCAGTGTTTCTCTGGAAAACAAGACAAAACAAGACAAAAAATACAATCTGCTTAACTCAGCTTCAGATCCTCCTTCAGGGGAATTTTTAGGTATGCTTCCCAGAGATATACATTCAAAGGGTCCTTATATTAACTGAGATTTAATCTCCTGGAAATCTCCCCTTTTTCTTGTAATAACAGGATGTCACGTCCACATCCATTGTGTAACAGAAGGAGTGAAGAAAACCTCTAAAGTGAGAGATAGAAGATAGGTACTTCAATTATGGTCAGGCACTTTGGAAGAAGTAATATTTGCAGGAATCTGAGATGTTCTGCAAAGGCTCTCAGAGAAGCCCACAACTTTAAACACAGAGAAAGTTACATAAAAATAGCCATGCCTATGATCTTCATTTGTTCATTTTATACCATTTGAGAAATATAAAGGCATGTTCAAAAGAGTATAAATTACATTTACACTCATTCTAAAATCCCTTTGCAGTGTGAGAATGACATGAAAAGGCCTAAGTATAAATAAGAATTGCAGATCATGCAGGAGATAATACAGTACTCAGGCAATAAGGAATCACAGGACAGCACTATACTTACGTCAATCAACACATTTTTTAAAATCGGATCTTATTAAATAAACTTGATATGATTTTCCTATGAGATTACAAGTCTGGTATGTCAATGTTGTTCTGATATGACAGTCTCTGTGAGGCATTTCACTCAGTACTAAATAGCATTTGGATTTTGAAATTACTGTATAAAAGCAGCACAGCATATTCTAAAGGGATTCAAGTGCCCAAAAAAACTCATTGACAAGCTTATGAGAAATCTTTGCTGAATATATGTGTTCAATTATTTTCTGCATTGTGTATTTCTATTTTCTGGAAGACTAGTTTTGTGATCTTTTTTATTAATATGCTATTCTTTAATGATTGTGTTCATTCCTTAGTTAGGTCATTTTCTTCACCATGTTTAAAATGATGCAATACATGAACCACATCAAGCACATCTTTGTGAGATCCAGGGACATGACATTGAGAAAAATAATTTTCTTGTTTTCAGCCCAACTAAATAGAGGTGTTGAAGTAAAATCTAACTGAAGGATTTGTCCAACCCTTCTTCTGCATGCAAGCACATCCTTGGATCTTTCCAACTTTTATACCAACATCCCTGTTAAGAGCTATAGCTGTGCTGGAAGTGCTAGGAAAGTCATTTAAAAGACAGAAGATGTAAGTGAGAGCAAAGTTGCCTCTTGAAAGAATTGAAAGAATTGAAGAATTGAAGAATTGAAGAATTGAAGAATTGAAGAATTGAAGAATTGAAGAATTTCCTCTGTTAGCACAAGACTGTGGCACACCATTAATTAGCAGTTAAAATCTAATCTCATTTGTACACTTTCTAGAAAAAAAAAAAAAAAAAGAACTGTAGAAGAACATCAAATGACATATCTATATGAAGGATCATACATACACTACGAAAACCTTGGACTGTTTACATTTTCTCATGACACGGTCTAGGCTTTGTTTTGTCAGTGATGATTGGAAGGGTCTAAGTCATTTCAAGTTTAGCACTAGTCTGTGCTTAACAGTTCCTGTAAAGTAAATGTTCTGTTTTCTCACAAGTCTTCAAGATAAGTGGTGTCCCCTCCAGCTTTCTTAATTCAGTGCCTCTGGGGCAACACAAGGGGACTGAACTGCGGGTAGCATCCTGGCTTGTGCACTCTTTCTGAATAGCATCTCCCATCAGCACAACTGGAGACAGGCTATGGAACTAGGTGGACCATGGACCTGGCCTCATCGGGTATTTCTTCTTCATCAGGAGTAAGATGCCTAAATTTCTTTATGTCCTTTGGTCTATGTACACCATTTCATTTTAGTTCCATACAGGAGTTAGAAAATTGCCATAGAGAACGGGGAACTGCAATAATGAATCACCGCGGTAGAGAACTGGCACATATCAGAGAGCTACAAATGTTTTCTTTGTTATCCTACTGTTCTTTTTGCCATGACTGGCTCTCAGCAATAGATACGATGTGATTTCTCACCCTTGGCTTACAGTCCACAATTCTGTATGCCTGAGAATGTCTTTTCCTGATCTAAGTTTTATTATATTGTACCAGCTTGTAGACTGTGACAGTTTTCATAATTATGAGCAAATTATTATAATCATGTCAACAATGTAATCATAGTATCTGACTAGTCTTCATCAAAGGCACCTAATAAGTTTCAGTGTTTTGTGGTTTTTTTTGTTTTGTTTTGTTTTGTTTTGTTTTTTTATAAATCCAGATGAGTCACTTTTCTTAAGCCCCAGTAAATTTAGGTGATTTGCTCAGTTTAGAAATCTGCAGCTGTTCGCATGGGCTGCTGCAAATGGAGAAAATCTCTCTAAGTAGTCGTCTCTGTCTCATCGTATGTCGATCATATGATCACATATACCCAGGTTGTGGCCCTGCATAAAGGTTGGAACTGCTTGCCTAATATGGCAGGTTAAGGGCAGGAGACTCTGCTCTGATCTATGACTTGTCTTATTTTTAAAGTTCTTTTTAGTATTTATTCACATGTGGTGTCTACTTTTAAAATCTTAAATATGGAGGCTAACGCCTGCAGGATTTTCAAAGCCCCATAAGTAGTTAGTGTAAGGACTGTTAGATTCCAGAAGCTAAGAGCTGGATGCCTCAACAGTTTTGCAGATTGCAAGAGCCATCTTCCTATTTATGTAGGTGCTTAAATATTGCAAAAAATATGACTTCTATTTTTTATTTATTATTCATGAAATATATTTTTTATGATAGTAAAGTTACATAATGTATGACTGAAGATAATGGAAAAAAATAAAAAGAAATCTAACCGGTTCCTAATATAATTTCTGAATTAGCTGTGCTTCACTACTGAATCTTCAACTTATTGTTATGAAAGCTATAGAACATAAAATGGGAAATATCATTATGCTGCTATATAAAGCCATGGTTATTTCCACAATTTCAGCACTGAGTGCAGTTCTAATCATCTAAAAAAGACTATAGCAGGACTGGGAAAAAAAAAAAAAAAAGAAAAAAAAAAGACAAAGACAAAGAAAAGAGCAAGTATGATTCAAGATGAAATCACTTCTGTAATACAGGATGTAATAGCAAGGAGTTGTAAACCTCTGATTGATAAACCTCTGATAAAAGAGGGTGCTGCGGAAGCAGCACTCTCCGCAGCCCTGTTGCTATATGGTTAATCATCACTACTGCCAACTGTCAGAGGCTGGACATTGGGACAGGTGCGTCTTAGGTCTGTCCTGTACAACAGTTACAATTTTCTAGAGCTCAGCTTAAGCTTCAGGACTCTGCTTTCCATCTTCTACACAGTGAAATCCTGAGTCTCTGTCCAGACGGGGCTTCTGGTTTCCACCATCTGCACTATTCTGCAGTTGTCTCTGTAGATCTGACTTCAGGGCAGTGTTAAAATCTGTCCACTTCCTCTCCCCTCTCCCCCCCAAATAAACAAATAAACAAATAAATTAATAAATGTGGAAAAAGACCAAGAAAAAAACAAGCAGTCCTCCCCCAACACCCTCCATTGAATTAATTAAGTCAAATCAAGAGCCTCTCAGAGAAAAGAAGGTTTAAAACATGCTGCTAATATATTTGCTAGTTCATCAAGGTGTGACCTATCTTCCAAATGGGGACTTGGAAAATCTGGGATACTTAGGGTCTTTCTTCAGGGATGCTCTGTTTGTGTACAGCATATCAGTTCTGGAATAATGCTTCCCTCTTCCAATACACTGTCAAAATAGAGAATTTCAAGTTCTTCAACCAAGGCCTTCTTAGACAGTTAAATATATCTGTGTGCTGCTTCCCCAGCAGAGAGAGTAAGTAGAACTTCAACTGACTTGTTATTTGTACTCTTTTAACACTACAGTTTCATATTACTAACTCTCAAAATTGCCCTTAGCCAGGAACAGGAATGTTAACAAATATATGACACTTACAAAATTAGTACAATGTTTGACTATGACATGATGCCATAGCATCTGTTACATCTCAATATGTCACTGAGTATTTCACAATTATTTAACATCTCTCACAGCTTTCTTCTTCAAGAAAGATTAAGTATTCAAAGTTCTTCCCTTTCCAGCATAAATGTTCTGCAGCTTCTAAGGTTTTCTCAGTAGAGCCACCTTATATCTTTTAATGCAGCAATTCATCCTAAGATGTACTGTTGTATATGTCTCACTTTTCTATGAAAAAAACTAGTTTGTAAGCCATCTTTATCTACATTCTTCAACATTTTCTTGTATTTAGTAAAGCTAATAGTAAAAGAAACAAAAAATTCACTTTGCATATTAAATCTACTTATGTTAGAATAACTTTAACAGAATTATATATTTAAATGCAAACTCAACTGGACATTTTGCAGTGCTCATAGAAGTACTCCACCTTGCTGTTAGTGAGATTTCATCTGATTAAGGCTGATATTTTCACAGTAGCACCCAGCTCTTTCTGGCTAAATCTACATTAGCAAATATTTCAGTGCAGAAACAGTTTAGTATTTTGCTGACATTGGTGTTGAGGCTCTTACAAAGTCGTTCTCTATTGATTTAATCATAGTTCTTTAAGATGAGTTCTCTGTTGGCCAAGTTGTGATCAAGAACTCTGAATCCCTCCTCCTAATACTGATTGACAGTCAACTACAAATTTAAAGGTTTGTAGGCCATTTCATCATTCCTACAGCATGAGAAGCCCTTCAGAGCATGGTAGAAAGTCTTGACCATTCTGCATGTCTGCTTGATATATGCTGGAAGATGTTGAGGACTTCATGGTGTTGCAAGTTAGTCACTCATTCAGACCCATGTATCCTCCATTAGGTATTGAAGCATATTTTCGGGGTGCCTGAGTGGACTCCTAGTTTATTTTCCATCAGAATGAATCAGATTTGCATGCACCATAATGGCTTTGCAAATTGGACTAATATACAGAAAGTGGGGAATTCCAAGGGATTCACTTCAGAACTACTCCATGTTAATGCATGTGCAACCTATATGGGCTGTTTTAAAATTCATCACTAATTTTCAATTTCTTGCAAATAAGAAGTTCAGATAAGAGTCCTTAAAGAACTATGATTAAACCAAACAACCAAACAACTAAATAAACAAAACAACTTTTCCCTTATGTTTCTCATGGGAAAATGGTATAATGTATTTTCTGAAATCATTATTGGCTAAAAACAGGTCTTAATCTTTTTCCATTTGGGTAGCTGTCCATTCAAAGAACAGTGTTAAGGAATTAAAGCAGGGATGGAGCTGTAATTCATACTAATTTTAAGACAGCATTTCATTGCCAGAGAAGTATAAAGCTAATATGTTATAGTAAATGAGAGTCATGCCAAAGCTTTTCTTTGAACTGCGACATTTTGTGTGTCAGTTAGTTACTGGGTTTGACTTGTCAGCCACCACCCACCCAGCTGATTAAAGATAGAAGACACAGTAACACTGCCACAAACCTAATGTACTATCTTTGAACTAAGTTTTATTTTGGGAACCTAATAGGGACATATTGCATATTCTATGACGTACCGCGCATATTTACTTTTGGAGTCTTCTGATTACTGAATATATGGATGAAATATTCACCATCTGATACACCGGAAAAGGAAACAAAAACAAAAACAAACAAACAAGCAAACATCTCAATGAGGAAAATCTTGGTAGCTGTCTCAGTCCTCAGAATTCTTTTTCAGTCAAATCTCTCCTGCATTTCGGTATGCTATACTACCAGAAATATCAGGTTGCCCAAAGACCATAGTTCAACACCTGCTCATTTCATCAATAAAATCATCCAAATCCTTTAAACAGAAATTACAGATTACTAGACTTCAAGAGCTCTAGTGACTTATAGAAGCTCCAGTAGAACAAAACAAATATATTTTGAAAGTATGGTTATATAATCTGTTTATTATAAAGTGGCAGCAATAAACTAAGTGCACAAAGTATCCATTTGCAAGTAATTTGAACAGATGATCCCTCATTTGAAAACTCAAGAAAAGTAAATAATCTTTTCATGCGTATTTTTAACAAGCAAATCCTGCTTGTTAAGTAACTGAGGTGTCAGAAAACAAACAAAAAAATCTACATAATAGGAAACCAAATGCGCTTATAAACTTGAAATACAGTACAGCATTCTGTTAAGTAAGTCCTGAAGATTCACCTCTGCACTGTTCCATTGCATATATGAATAATTACTTGTTCCTTTTAAACCTAGGGCTCTTTAGCTACTGCAATTCATTTTTTCAGTGCCAGAGATTCAGTCCCAATTTTGTACCAAGGATTCTGCCAAAGAGGGTAGCCATCAAACAATTTATTTTTTTTTTTTCTGGGTTCATATTATCATCATCCTTACTTGCTTGGAAGTGTTGCAAATAAGAATGTAGCCTGTTAGTGAGTGTATAGTCCCTTTTATGTCACTCTAGAGTTGACATGAGTTGTCACTGACATGAGTTGCAGCTTGCAATCTACTACTGATCATAGCTCTTAGCTCTGCCAGTCCTTTCATGTGGACCAGAAAGGGGGCTGTTATATCAGCAATAGAACACATACAAAAATGCAAAGAGTATGGTCTCTTTCATCTGATAGTTGAGTAGCTACTGCTTTTATTGTTTCCCAAATCATTAGTGAGAATAATCCACCACCTAACACACCTACTAAATGTCATTCCTAATTTTATCAATGTTTGTAGTGACAGATGAAGTATTTCTGCAGTTCACTAGTCAAAACCATGATAAACACTAGCTAGTAATTAGTCTTTATTCAACTATTCAGTAGGGAGAGCACCACCAGAGTCTACTCAGTTCCACTCAACTGTGATCATCTGCAATTTCTTTCCATGGGTTCTCATGGGAGGATAAACAAAAACACTTACGAACCTTTAGTAAAGTTCAGTTCTTTCCTAACAAAGAAAAATAAAAGCCCTTTAGTGACATTGTAAAATAATTTTGTTGGCCTTTGCTGGAGATAATTCAAGTTCACAGTAACTTCCGAGGTCCTTGAGAAAATAAGGATTGAGAGCATATGGACGTAAAAGAAACAGAACCCCTTTCTCTCTAGAGTTCCTTCATATATACATTTTCTAGACATATTTCTTAGAAGGAAAAGCATACAAATACTTCAATAATCTTTAATGGTCTGCAATAACCTTTAACAGAAGATTATTCTTGTATGGTACAGAGTTTAAAAACTGCAAATATTGTCAGATATTTAGATAGCAAACCACAGTCAGTCTACAAAGACAAACAAGAGGCTATTGACTTTTTAATGGCTAAATGGAAGCTAGTAGTAAAAATGAGATTTCCAGCAGATGGAAACTTCTCAGATCAGCGGCCCGTTATGAACTAAATAATTACTTTGAAATAAATAAAACAATAAAATGATATATATAATAATAACATAATACTGCATGGAATTAGGATTTAGGAAAGGCACAAGGACTGGATACCATAGTCAGTAGACTGAAGTCTATTGACCAAAAAAATAGAATATAAGTAATAGCACAGCAACCCATCATATATTTTTTCATGAATGTGTCTAGACCTGTAGCAACTGTCCCTGTGGGATAATAATTCAATCTTTTGTGTCTCAGCAGAGACAGCGATGATACTGCTAATTAACATCCATGATGACGGTTCTCTTATGAAAACGTTCATCTATTGGGAAATAGCATTTCTAAGGCAAACCCCCAATCTATTAGCGTGTCTTGCCCTCACCTTTCAAAGATAACACCAGTCCTCTTGCACTGATTAGCACATAAAGCATGCTACTTGAGTTACAGCTCATTTCATCTAATGGATATCTGCTTCTTATATATAGAAACAGATACATCTGCTGACATATTCAGTGCCTCTAATTTCCTCCCATTATTTATGTACTATCTGCCTTGGAATTAAAAAAGATAAAGATTTTACTTTATGTGTATGTAGTAAGGTGCATATATGTAACAGGAACAGAAAACATAGACATTATTTTATAAATACTTTGCCCACGTATTATATTCTGGCATGTCTCACTAAAGGTAGGAAGAAATAGGAGACTTCTCTTTTGATTTAAGAGTAGAATCTTTCTCTTACTGATCATTATTATTTGTTATTTATTTACAGTAGTATTAAGTGCATGCTGCAGTCCATAAGGCCTCATGAGGAGGGGATTGCTTCTGGACAGTTTCAGCAGAAATCTCTAATCCAAGCAATTTAACAACTGGCAGGTAAACAGAAATAGAGCAACAGAGTGGAACATGTGATCAGAGATCAGTGCCCATAATGAAATCTCTACTATCTATTACTACTAATATGAAAACAGAAAGGCAGTAGGAAGTAAAGGATCACAGATAAAATAAATTGAATAAGAAGGATTTATCTCACTACAGCACAGCTTGGATGGGTGTACATAAACTTAGAGCAGGCAAGAACATCTCCATAAGCAGTTACTGGATGATACAGACAGAGAGAGAGAGGAAGGAGGAAGGTAGAGAAAATGGAAGAGAGTGGTGTGTACATCGTGACAGATTCTACCTTATTTTTCTCCTCAACTCTTGGAAAATTCTGATATTACTAAAGCATATACATCGAAGTTCTTCACTAAGAGTCAGCTGAAGGTTTGAATACCTACTATTTTCAGACTGACAGATTTAGGTCCATGACGTACACTTCCAGATTTATTTTTATCTCCATTAAAAAAAAAAAAATCAAAAGAAAATAATATTCATGTTTACTTTACTTCATTACTTTTATTATACACACACAGGTCTCCATAATAGCTCAGAAGTAAATTTGATAGACAGTTAATAAATAAATGCTAAATTAAAAATGAGGTGTAATATTAAAAATAAACAATATAAGAAGGGGAAATAATAAAGGAAAGACAAATATACTACAGATTAAAAAAAAAAAAAAAAAAAAAAGACATTATCCACCATAAATTTATCTGCTTCTACATGTGTGAGGTATTGTGGTCTGTCAACAAAGGACTTTGAAAAATCATGCAAATAAATTTCACAGTAATTAGGATTCAGTCGGTCCTTTTCCATATGTTGTCAAAACCAAAAAGTAGAGAGTTGTAGTCAGTTCCTAACTAGGGTGACTGGGAATCAATTGAGTTTTCAAATATTTTAAGTATTCTACACACATATACACATGTAAATTAATACACCCAACTTGTCAACAGTAAAGCTTCAAAGGCTGTTCTTCAGAGCTACACTTATAGTCAAAGTTCTTAAAATGCTGGCTGAAACAAATGAAGTTTCATTGATTTTTAAATAACTTGAGATCTAAAGTTTTCATTTTGTCTCTTCACTAGAGACTATACTTTAAGCAAAGTACAATAGTGATCCTTCATCTTGTCCATACTTCATTGCAGATTCAAAGTCTTTGAAGCCGATGCAACCATCAGAATCCTGATCAACCTCTCTATAAGAGAAATGAGATCTGGTATCTAAAACCTAAAAGACATTATGTAAAACAGACATTATACTTAGTTGTAGATATCCAACACCAATATTGTTTTGAAGAGCTCAAATCCTACCCATTTGAATTCTATAAAAAGAATTAATCAACTAAAAATGCTTTTTGTGTGGTATGTCTCATATGTAGATCTCAAAGCTTTTCAAAAAGAACAAGTATCATAATGTTTATTCAACATTCACCATTAGTGGTAGTATGGCAGTATTCCTACTATACTGCAGTATGCAAAATGGATACATCTTCTACATAGATTAAATTGAAAATTCCAAAATAATCCATGCTGTTTAGCAGAGGCAAATTTTATTATCCCCTGAATACCCTGGAAATTTCAAAGGGATTCTAGACCCTGTAGAAGTAGTACACTGTCTCAGTTTTAAAGAAAACCTCACACAAAGGAATGGGATGTTCTCTTCTGTAAGATATCCTTATTCTAAACACACTTTTGAGAGAACTCTATTAAAGGTAAAAGAAAATAATTTATTTACAACACCTTCAAATATGAAAACAGTTCAAAGGGCTACAAGGGCTGATAAAAGAAAACAGAATACTGCTTACATCTGTCTATCCTCACTTCAATTGCAAGAATCTTCTCTATAATATTCAGCTTTCAATATATCAGTAACTATCAAACCACGTGACTGAAGAAAGGTTTCTTCTGAAGAAAATACTGCATCTCTGTCTTCACAAAGGAGGGTCTTGATTTAGAATATGTACTTCTTATTTCCATCTCCCTGAAGAAGTACAATTTAGATTAAAATATTATCATTCTCCCTTTCAATACAAATATTAATCTGCACTTTATTCAAGAATCCTCCAGTCTGCTAACTTGCAACTTTTAACACTGTTTGGTAAGATTCTTCTCCTTTCTTGGCAATAATTTGTACTATGTTGAACTACACTACACGTGAACTATTAACCTCTCTGGTGATATTAAATGTTTTCTGAACTTGGTCAGCTGAACTTCAAACCTCATGGTGCAAGGATGAACCTCACATGACCATAAACACATGAAACAACACCCTACCATTGAGGAAATATTTAAACAAAATTAATTCCTTCAGCTCATTATTAGCTCTAGATCCAGACCAAAACATGCTCACATTCTACTGCTTTTCAGGTAATGACAAGTTTTGGATGATGATCACTTATGTGTTTTTATGGACAATATGACAGCTGATCATAACTCAATCTAATGAATTTCTTGGTAAAAGGGATCCTTTCAGACACGGTATGTTATAATATAAGCAAATGCAAAGTTATTCACCAGTAGGGGATGAATTCAGGTAATAATTACAAAATGGAGATGCTGTCCTGGAAAGCAGTGACTGAAAAGGGAGGAAGAGTCATAAAAAGTAATCAAATGAAGATTATCTCCTACTGTGATGCTTTACATAAGAGGGTGAATATGATCCTTGAATGTATAAGCAGGATAATATCTAAAACAAATACAAGAGTGATTTTATTTCGGAGTATGGCATTAGGAAAATTATTAGGGAAATACCGTGTCTAATTTCTGGTGTCCAGGCTCCAAAAAGGATAGAGAATTGAGAAAATAACTGTTGTAAAAACAAGCTCTGGAAATGACGCCTTATAATGAGACATTAAAATCGTCTGTTCAAAAAAAGATTAGAGAATGGATTCAGTCAAATCAAGATGACAAGTATATATATCTAGAGAGAATATTTCAGATAGTAAATATTCTTTTAAGCAGCAAGGAAAGGCACAATGGTAGACAAAAGTTGGAAGACAAAGCTAGACAAATTTATAAATTACTTAAAATTTCTTTTTTTAAATGGTGCCAACAAGTTGTTGAGGTAACTTACCTACGGATATGGGACAGTTGCTATCACATTAAAATCAACACTACATAACTTGCTATAGCATATGTTCTAGCCGAAAGGAAGAATAGTAGGTTTAGTTATTTCCTTACTGGCTCACTCTGTGGTGGTAATCATACCCATTGATTTGCACTGTATGTAAGTACCTTATCTCATATAAAGTATTATTTAGATATTCTCCATCAGTAACAGAGCAGAAGAGGCATTTTTAGAAAACAATGAATAGAGGTAAATAAAACGAAACTCACCCTGAAATTTTAAGCAAGATTTAAGAACCTGATGATAGGAATAATGTCACCATCTTTCTCCCCTGATATAGCCTTATAAAAAAGACACTGTAGATGGTGAATGATGATCCATGCTTGTCTCATCTTGTTTTCACTTATACATCCCTATTTGTATACAGATGCTTTTTGAATAAACAGGAACTACAGAAGAAAAAGAACAGTTTTACCATCCCAGACAATCACTTCATTTACCCAAATGGCTTGTCTCTGACAGCAGCCATCAATGTATGGAAAAAAAGGACGAGTGTAGTGATACTACCTTGGGTTATTCTCCCTTGGTGTATTCTCTACATTCAGGGGTTTCCTAAACAAGACATGCATGTTTGTATGTAATTATTCTTGATGCATGTTTATTGCATAAATTTTTATAACAGTTTTTCAAAGCCGTGTGAAGCCCACAGCCTGAGCACCTGCTCAGTGAGTAAGTACCTCATCTTATTTGTTTTGAACCTGCTTTGAACCAAAATCATTTGACGTTCCCATTCTTTTAAAAGTCAACAACTGAAGCATTTTTTGTAACAAAAAGCCTATTTTAATGACAGTAATTATTACTATAATCTGTGTTATTTGCAAGTAAAATAGTTTATTTAAAGAAAATGTACAGATTCAAATAACTGAGAGAATGCTTAATAATCAAATAGCAAAATCTATTTTTTTCTTAATACTGCAAGGTATTCTCAGAATTTAATTCTGAAAGAACAATTCACAAGCATTTTAGAAGGTAGTGCTGACAATCTGGCTAAACCAAATTTAATAGGAGTTTTGTCGTTAATTTTCAGGAGACACCTATTTCACCCCATATATCTGAGTTATGTGCACAGTCACGTATTTAATGTTTATATTAATTACGTGTACCTGTTTGGAAGCTTGTCTTGAAAAATGGCCCTAAACTTTATATGGTGTTTGTTCTACATTGCAAAAGCCACCAAATGACTCTGAATTGTGTATCACCGTCTGAACAACCTTTAAGTAGAGATTAGAAGATATGTTGGCTGATAAATAAATTACTAATAAACTGGTAAGTAGTTAGCTTTTGTAATCTGAAGAAACACTGCATTTATTTAAATGTTACAAATTTCCAAAACCTTGCCAAAGGTAATCTAAAAGCTAGGATGGTCTTGGAGTGTTAAATTTTCATTTTCATCTAGCAGAAGCAAATGATATATTCATTCTTATGATTCTGAAAATACTATGTCACAGTATATTGATCTTTATTTCATAGACCTGTACTCATTTAACATTCTTAGTAAAACATATATAGATGTTTCAAGGTATGCAGTGCCGTGGGTAGACTACGATTTTTCACTGAAAATTGAGTAATAATCAGCATCACAAGTTACTGACTGTGAAGTATAAATTATTCTCTTATACAATTAAGTAGTTGAAGACTCCCCAAATCACCTAAGTGTATTTTCATAGCAAACTATATTAGATAAATGGCACTTTCCTTCTGACAGGAATATTTTAACCATAAATCTGAGTATAGTAAATGAATAGCTTAAAAGACTAATGTCAGTATAAGTTCCCTCTATAAGTTTTGTGTTTATTAATTCGCTGAAGTGAGTACTTATCAGAAAAGTATCCACATGCAAATACAGCTTACCCTTTTATTTTATAAATATATTAAGCAGACTCTTTTTTTTTTTCCCATTATCCTCAAAACAATTCGCTTATAATCACAGAGTAGTGAAAGTACGGAAAAGCCAGCAGAGATTGGTGTTGAGTTGGCTTTTACTGGTTAGCTCAGTAGAAGAAGCCCCAAAGTCACGTAAGAGCCAAGATAAATTAAACATTACTCAGATCTCTGATACCATTGCCATACATCATATATATGCAAGTGAGGAGGGTAGCTTAAAACTAGCATAGATTTCTCCACTATGCAAACATAGTTAAAGATCATTAATTATACAGGTAAGGATGGATGGTCCTCACTTTGACTTTGAAAAAAATGAAGTTAACCCATAGGGAGGAAGTTTTCATTTACTGTATTTCATGCGGGCAGCGATTTTCATATATAGAGATCAGTGAGGAGAAAACAGCAGCTCTATCATGTAAACCAAATATAGGTAGAGAAATATATGGGAGGTACAACTGAAAATAATAATTAAAAAAAAGTCTCCTTCTCACAACAGTCTACATGAATAAGCATTTACTTTGGCTACTGTTCAACAAACAAACAAAAAACATAATTCCATTAAAAGTGACAGAAATGGTCACTTGATTTTCCAAATTAGCTAATGGAAGACTTTAAAATGTTACCCCTTTAAATTTGGGTAAAACATCATTAACAGTTTCCATAACTAAATATGAAAAGATGACTTTCTGTTTACAAATAGATATAAAATTGGACATTTGAGAAATTTTTACTACCTATTTCCAAACACTTTCAGTTTCACCAATTTACTAGGCACTTTATAGCTGAGGTATTATGAGAAACAACAAATTAAAAGGCCTCTACTTTCCAAACACAGTTGCAATTTATCAAACAACTATATGTGGTGACTTAATAGATGGCTTTTTATGCATTGCTATGTAACAACCTTTTTCTCAGAACAGATGAAGTTATAATAAGATATACCATGTACAGAAGTAACTTATTTCTGTAATAGTTTGTGATCTACTGTAACTTTTTTTGTCCCTATTTTTTCTTCCACATTGAAAGTCCTAGAAATATTAGTTCTAAATTAGAGGCAGAAGCATACAAGGCACAAAGGACTGGATACAGTGTCTTCAGATCTCAACCTCTCTGCAGTTTCACTGGTTTTAGGACATTCCAAGAATAGTGGTGGTCTTTAACCATTTATTGTAGCCAAGCCTCATTCCCATCTCAAGTCTCCATCAAGTCTCCAAAAAAAAAAAAAAAAAAAAAAAGGTCCCTGCTATTTCATTATTTAGGTTTATACCATGTATGAGGAGAAGTTGTGTATTTCTTTTAAATTATTTCAGAGAAGTGCTAGAGAACAGTTTTCTGAATTAACATACTACATTGTATTTAAACTGCATTTAAGTACTGTACCATATTTAATTACAGCTCAGTGGTACTGCCTTGCAACTCTCATGATACATTTATTGCCTCAATAAATATTTTCTACATTTCAAATGTTCTGTCATACTTACAGACCAGAGGCCAGCAGGATTGTTGGCTATGAATGATTTAGGCCTGAAGTCATTTTTGCAAGTGTGTCTGGGCACGGTTCTTTCATGCTTAAAGTCCCAGCACCATTCAGATCTAACAATGTCTGCTGTACCTTCATTTTTCTGACCTGACTGGGATAAGCCAAAGCCCATTTTCTATTAAAATAACTTTTCTCTTTGTATTCTTTAAGGAAATCAAACACGAACATCATAGGGAGCCAGCCTACTCAGGAAACCCGCGGTGATTTTACAAGGAGAAGGCACTCTTAAAACCCAACTGCCTTTTTCTCTAATAACAAAAGATGTTGCAGTTTGATCTAACTTGTATTTTCAAGGAAGTAGTAGCACTGAAGAAACGCAACTCACAATGTGATCCAGGAATTTTCCTTTACAGCTCCTCCACTATTTCTGACACTAGCCTTCCTCTGCCACAGTCAGAAAATCTGGATTCAATTTCCAAGGGAATCCCTTTCCCATCAAAACATAATCATCCATTGTATGTGGCCAATGATAAAATTTTCCAAATTATGTTTGTCTACTGTATGTAAATTACATTTAAATCTATTACTGACATCCTTTTTTCTACTTTCATTTGCTCTGCACAGACACTTGTTACAATCTTCTCCCAACCCTCCTTGATCCACTGTGTTTCTAAAACAATATGAATAAATGACACTTGGCTGTCATCCTGTTGTCCCTCATTTTAGCTTATTCCTTGTTACCAGAAGAACATCAGAAGATCAGTAGGGTTACATGTTGCCTGTCTGGCATGAGCTGGATATGACTGATTTACTGCCTTTTGTCACAGATTATATTTTAAGAGCACTGTGTTCAGAAGTGTCTTTTATTTCTTCACTATCTGACTAGAAATTTCAACCTTCAGTTCTTCCTTTTGGAATTACAATACAAACAATAATTTTAAAATATTAAAACTAAGGCAAGTTACAAACACAGATCTATTAAATGCATTTGCCTACTATTTGGTAACACCCTTATAAATTAATATTGGCTCCAATAGGTACCTAACATAAAGCAGAAAAATGCCTTATTAACTGGGAAAAGGCCTCCTTTTTTTTTTCCCCTCTCCTATATTAATTGTTTATGAAAAGAGCAATGAAAAGAACAGAATCTTTTCTTAGACTTTCTGAAGTACCCGCCTGTGAAACAGATTCATAAAAATATTCCCTATGATTACAATATAATTTCAGGGAGTAAGCAGAAATATTACTCAAATGTGTACTAAACTTCACAAAGACCATACAGACTTTTGGGACTTCAATAGCTGAAATATTGTATTTCACAGTTTGAATTGCTCTGAATAAGTAACTCATTACTTGACAGATATTCAGAGAAAGGAAAACAAAACCAACCCCAACCAGAAAATGCTAGAAAATGTGTAAGTAGACCACATGTATATAATCTCAGCAGTTATATGAAGAATAAAGTTTTCACAACCAGAATTTTAAATTGATTATATCTTTTACATTCAAATTTTATTGCTACTATGTTTATCTGATATTCTTACATAAAACCATCAGGGAATAATTGAAACCAGAGTCAATACTTTCACTGGATTAGAACCAAAGCTGTCATACTGATTGAGCAGTGAGAGTAAAAATTACACATCACGCAAGGAATCCCTGCCGAGGATAAAATGACCCACCAACTGAAGATTCAAGGATGACGGCTTCTTCAACAAGCTGCCTTCTCTTCTGATTAACCAGCTGGTTCTTCCTTCTCATAGTGCTTGCCTCTTTGTTGATGGGATTCCTGCAGAGCTCCACAGCTGTTTTGTTACTAATGTGTATATTAATTTTGAGAAAAGCCATTGTGGTCTTTGGTAAATGCAGAAGAATTATGAAGAAACCTCTGGTTTTGCTTCCTGAAACAGGACAAGCAAAGTACATACAGTAGAGGATGCAAAAATACACAAAGTACAGGATGTGGAATGCTCCCAGTCAGAAGTTTCAATCATATAGGAGAACTTAAGGAATCATGCCTCACCTTCAATGCTGTTCAGCTTTTAGAAATATTATTTTAAAGTAGAGAGCAAACAAATTACTATCTGGTGAGAACTGTTCCAACAGTATATTACATTCAGTTGTTTCTTCTCTGGGATAAATGTTGTCCTGTTTTTCTGAGTGCACTACCTGACTACTGCTGTCAATAACTGTAAAGTACTTTATTCTTGATGCCCAATTCTCTACCTGCAATATTCTTTATCTATTTTTCTATGCTTTCCTTGATTTTCTTCTCCCTCAACAGTAGAAATAGTCTTGGGTACAATAGTTCTGCCAATTTTTGTCCCTTCTTAAATGATTGTCTTTTCTGAAGCCTTTATCATTCATGCCATGTTTGATCCGATAGGGCTAGTAGTGTACTTGTGTAGAGCAACTCTTCATTTTATATCTCTGAACACTTCACAGAGAAAAAAATGCCCCAGATCCTCTTCTCGTGATCACTTCTGCCTTCTTTTTCCACTGACACTCCATAGAAGAACCTCTGAGCTTCTACTTCTTTTCATATGCAACTGCCCACTGCAGCTTGTCCTCACGTCTTCTCAGTCTCTTGCACTTAGGCAAAAAAGTTACCCCTTGAATGTAAATGACCCTGCTTATGTCAGTCTTTTTTACTTCTTTTTCTTGTTCTTAAGCCTGTGCCCCTTAGAAAAGATCTACTGAAACCTACAAGGATCTACAGGTTTTATAAAAGAATTGAAAAATGCCTCGCAAAGGTCAAGAAAGAACTAGCATTTGTGATCATAATCAAATGCATGTGTTTCTAGTGAACTTATTTACTGAGCTGTTGTAGGATCAAAATTAATATTTTAATCCCTGACTTGGAATTAAGTATAATTTATAATATATGATGTTATAATAATATACACTATTATAATGATATACTGCATAGCATAGTATATAATAATATATAGCATATAATAGATAATATGTAACATGTAATACATAACATGTATTATGTAGCATGGTTATATAGGATACTATGCTGTATAATATTATCATTTTATTTATTATAATATGTAATATATAATTTGTGGATTATTCAGAGAAGGAAGCAATAGTATATAAACTGAAAAACACAGTGGTTGGATACAACAGTATGAATCATGTATCAAGGTTGCCTGTTCAAACAAAATCAGGTTTTACAGAATCAAAACTAGAAACCTAAGAAAAAGAAATGCAGATAATATCCCCAATGGGAGGCTTATCATAGAAAGAAGATCATAAACAGCCTAGGAATCTTAGTGGAAAAGCAACCCAGTGTGAGCTTTTAAGGAGCAGTGAAGATATAAAGAGTGAACTCATTTTTTGTTACATAAATAAGGGAGCAGCACTATATATGCTGTGGATGCAAAATGCCATGGTTGACACCAGTACTGGAATACTGTAACTCTTCTGTCTGCTTTGGTGATTTGTTTTTCTGTTTGTTTTAAAGAATACTTAAACTGTTAGATGATGCAGAAACCTAACCTGCCAAAAATAATTTGGAAAGAGAAATTGCTTGAAAGAAATCAGTTCTTCCATTTCCATCAGATGCTGTTGACATGACAAAAGAGTACCTCCATCCAGAGAATAGTTCATAACAAAGAGATGGTGAATAAAACTAGTTAGAAGGGCTAAGGAGTGACAAAATGTAGAATAAAACAGAAGTGTTTAGAAAAGTATGAGTCTAATTATATAGCCTGTAATGTACAAATTGTCAGGCTAATCTTTTTTTTTTTTTTAACCTTAATCACTATACTTATGTCAAAAGAGTTCAGACAATCCCTTATCTCCTCCCATTTTACTGTTTTACTCCCATTTCACTATTTTACTTCACTTAAACCATCATCCTTGCTGGGGACTATATACCTAACTTTGGATCCTTCTAATTCTGCCTTAAATTACTCAGTGAAAGCACCGAGACTGACTCAGAGATTGTCTATTGTCCCCATAGCACTCATCAGCTGAGAAAAAAAAAGGAGTTTAAAAATCAAGTCTTTAGATAAATCTAATGTATGTAATGTTTTCATCCTTTTATCACCTTCTTGCAGGCCTGAACAGATTCATTTGAAAACATGAAATACCTTACTTGATGGCTAACATATGTAACTATTTTTATCACCAGTATTCATCTTCTGGTCTTGCCTAAAAGCCCCAGTCAGGCTTGAGGTCTCATTTAACAAGGAATTATAAAATACAGAAGACAAAGACTGGAAAAAATGAACTTATAATTAAGAAAGATGAAAAAAAAAAAAAAAAAGTAGATGAGAACTAGTCCTAAACGTTTCATGAATTGGAACTTAGGTTAAAACCTTCCTAAACTCTATGTGGCAAAAGGAGATCCCACTTTCCAGAGCTGCCAGTTCTTTGAGATGGCTTGTTAGGCATTACCAAAAGATTCCCTGTGTGATGAGTGCTTAACCTTGCTCACCCAGAAAAGGCAGAAGCAGAGGAGGATTTTTCCTGGAGACATGTAAATAGTTAAACAGCATCAAGCAACTAAATCATTGTATACCACAACTGCAACAATACTACAACTACAACAATTTTTACCTCTTCCATATCCTAGCATTATTGATTCTAATACTGAAAAAGAACAATACTAGTCCCTAGCTAGGTTGCAGATTGCATGAAAAACAAACAAACAAACACCACACATCCATTTATTTATTTATTTATTTATTTATTTATTTAGTATTTAAAGCTGCACGTTCAGATCTTGCAAGCTAGATAGGATCAGATCTGAAAAGTTTCAAATCAAAGGCATAGGTCAGAAAAGAAGAATAGTGCAGTACCAGTGTTCTAGTACTCATTCCTCTAAGTCACTCTTGAAACAATGTTCTAGCATGGACAAAGCAGATGCCCTGTGCCATGAGATGTTATCTTTCTAAAAAGATTAAAAGTTGAGTATTGAAGGTCATGGACATGTGAATAGGCTAAGAGGTGGCAAGTTAAGCTCTCCTATTTGTCCAAAGTTGTAAACCCACGATGCAAACTTTGAAAGTAGAGGAAAATGTTCTCCTTGATGAACGATGTAATTTTCTCACTCTTAGATCTTTAACTTCCATGAATGGCCTGCTTGTTTCTCACACTTTCAAACGCACATCTGTTCATCTGTGTGCAGCTGCCCTAGCACAGTTTGCTCTAAGTTCATTCTTCACACTTCACAACTTAGGACAGCAACTTGATGTGGTAGCACTACTTGCACAAATCTCAGTCCAATGTCACATTCAGAAGATATTCTTGCTAAACCTTGATTATTATATTCTTGTTCTCTATGCTTTCAACTGGATACTACCAATCACTTAGACCTGCCATAATCTGAATTTACTGCAGGACATAGGATAAAAAGAGCATTACTGTCTCTGTCAGAGAATCCACACTACAAACACAGTAGACTTCCCTGCTCTTTCTTTTCAGCCTCTCTACAGCATTTGACATAACTAATGAACTATGAACTGTGTGTGGAAGAGGCTGAC
The DNA here is from genome assembly GCF_964035555.1 of Netta rufina. NCBI lineage: Eukaryota > Metazoa > Chordata > Aves > Anseriformes > Anatidae > Netta > Netta rufina. The sequence goes on from NC_140128.1 coordinate 47,759,134, forward strand.
TGTTCTGAAACAGTTTATTTCAAGAGAGCCATAACCAGAGAGGAGCAGTAGAAAAATGGACCTCACTTCCCTTTTTCTTCAATCCTATTTAAAATACAGACACAGACACTTACAGAACTGGAAGGATGTCATGAACTCCAGTGAAAACACTATGTAGGTATTACAAAATTCCCCCCTTTTATCATATTGTATTGCATACAATAACACAGTGTCACCAAACTGCCTTGGTACTTGAGCTCATGGATAAAAAGCAGAGGGTGGAAGCAGAAAGTGAGAAAAAGAAAAGTTACACTGGTGGCAGGAAGAAACACTTTAAGGAGCTTGTGGCACCGTGAAGTACCTTCTGGCTGATGTTACATAGTTCCATTTAGGTGAGCTGGTCTATAATTTAGAACTGATCCTGGACCTCTCTCTGACAATAACCCTAAACCAGGTGCAAGAATTCATCCTGTCTTTGCTGTTGATGATTTGGCCTCTATGATACACGCCTTTGTCACCTTTCAGCTGGACTACGGCAATGCAGTATCCTGGGCATGAAGCCATTAGCCCTTAGGAAACTCAAAATAGCACAGAACACAGCAGCACATTTCTGCTGCAGCCCAGGGAACTATAAGCACATCAAATCTGCTTTCATCTTCCACACTAGCTCCTGTAAAATAGTGAGCCAAGTTCGATGTCTTTATCATTATCCTTAAGGTGTCCGATAGTCTAGGCTCAAAATACCTAAATGATTAACTGAGAATCTGCAGCTTTGCCCAGTTAAGGACAAAATGTATTTTGTGCTGTAGATCGAGTTTTGACAGAGAACAGTCTAAAGCAGTTGAACAAATTCTCATCGCATCTAAAGCATCAGAACTTGCTATTGAGTAAAAGATGTACTTTTTGGATCTTAACCTCACTAACAATTTCTTTTGTAATAGTAACACAACAGTCAGAAATAAATTTATAAAAATCTAAGGGTTTTTTTCCTTGCTGTAAAATGAGACAGTGAAGGAAAATAAAATCACACTCAGGTGTTATCTGTATTCTCTGGAAATGACTCAGCTACAATGATAATGAAGTATGTATAAATAGGTGAGAAGAGCATTTGCTGTATTTTTCCAAATGTGATGACACTGCATGTCTTACATGAACCAGGATATTTAATGTTAGTGAAAACTAACTTATTTTTTTAAGAAAAAATAGATCAGAGCTAACGTGTTTTAGATCAGAATAGATCAGAACTAATGTGTTTTAGAAACCTTTAGGAAAAAAAAATATATTAATTGGCATGCACTTAAAAAGTCTGAGGACATAAGAGTAACTTATTTTCAGTAAGACAGACTTGTAAGTGCCTAGCAGACCCAAAAGTAAGACTTAGACACTTGTAATAATTTCATTTAAATTTTATTAGATAGTAATATATTTAAGGTGATGTAAAAAACTGAAGCTCATGCCACATCTCACATGCAAGGACTAAATTTAAAAAATGGACTGAAATTCCAGAAACACTCTATTCTGCAAAGGACAAATATAAATGAAAATTTCTTCACGGAAGTAATAATCTTAGTCTCTCTGTAAAAACTATCAAAATGGATGCCATATAATACTAACAAAAATACTGGTTTTATCAACAGAAACTGTTCAGAAATCTTAGGAATACTAACTACTATATAATCATCACTTAACAAAAGCTTTTGAGAACTGATAACTGTTCAAATGAGAGGGCCTGCCTCCCACTTAGCTTTCTTGGAGGTATTAAGTTCCCATTCTCTGCACCTAATTTGGCTACAGAAATACTTGAAGTGCGATGACATTTTTCTTAATTGTATTTATTAGTACCAATGTAGATAAAAGAGCTTGAAATTTTACTTCTAGCATATCAATTCCTGTTAGACAGATTTATACTCTAAATGTCACTCTAATCTTCACGTAAGTGGACAGTTGCAAGGAACCACAGATACACTAACATTAATAAAAAGAAATCCATCTGTCTTAAAGAGTGTGAAACCATAAAGGACATCAAATAATTTCTATTTCAAATATATAATCACTTCAAATGAGCTATCTAGTACCATCTTGAACTTGATTATCAGATGAAAGAAATTGGACAGAGATGATAATCATTTAATCCCTTAAGAACAACTATTCTGAAGAGCTTTTCACTTTGTGCTCAACAGTCTTCTAGTATGTTATGATCCAGCTCAAAAAGAAGTATAATGATGAGGAAAATTATGTTTCCAGTAACAGAGAATCTTCTCAGCAACAGGAAGTCCTACAAAAGAAACAATAAAGGAAAAGCGACCACTTTCAGCTGATGGCGTCATCGATGAGTTGCACCACTGCAGTTGTGACAGAGATGAGTTCATATCTTAAGATTTGGTGAGGATTTGGAGACTTCAGAATTGATATAGCAGAGATTACACCCAATGGCCAATTGTGGCCAGCTGCTGAGCATATATTCACTACTTGATGAGAGACTTCATGGTTTCTACTATACATTCACTGATACATTCAAAACAAAATCCTAGTCATGATTCCCAAGCAGAAGGCCCAGAAAGGTGTGGTGAGAAATACCCAAGCAGCTTCTACATGGACTGCCAGTAAAGGAAGCACGGCTGCTCAAGGGAGTTTCAAGGAATCCTTGAGGACGATTGACCAAGTACAACCAATTTGTCAACCTGCTGCAGAGAGGCGATTATGCAGCACAAAGATAAGAGAAAGAGGCACATTTGGGGTGTCCTGAGGGCTGCAGGAACTGGTGGTGTTGTTCCCGTGGAACACTAATGCCATCCTCCAGGGTGAGTAGCAGAATGCGACCTCAAAATAACGCACTGCAGAGGGTTCCCTTTCTACCATATATATAAAGAGCATGAAAATGACTGTAAAACCTTCCTCCCATCAGGTAATTTTTGCTGAACCTCCTTTTGCATTCGCAGTTACTCCAACATTTGAAATACTTTTGAGAACCTGTGTCTATTACTGCAAAATATTTTAAAATGTTTTAAGCAGATGCTCCATAGTGGCTGCATAAACACAAAAGTAATGTGTTGTGATGTCAATCAAACTTGAATGCAGTCCAAATGACTAGTTTTAAAGAAAAAAAAAAAAAAAAAACTAGTAAAAATATCACTAAAGCAGAGAGCATGGCAGTATTTGATTAAACTTTATACATAATATACATATATATATTCTGCCTACAGGTTACCAAGTATTTATAAAATTTTGAAAGAATAATGTGCATATCCTATGAAGCACAGCATATAATATAACTTATCCTTTTCAAACCATGACACAATCTCATTAAAGAACAAAACAAAAACAAAGGAAAAGAGAAACTAATACCAGTTACTGTGCTACATAAAGGGAGTAGTTTATGGAGTGCTTATTTTTATTAATTAGAGAAATTCAGTAATCTGAAACATCTACCAGAAACATCTGAAAAATCTACCAGTAATCAGAAACAAATCTACCCTGTTGATATGTGAAAAAAAACTGTGCAGCAAGAAATGTTAACCTTGTGATAGCTATCATGTGATCACATGCTGAGGTAGCCAAAGTTTTCAATATTGTAAGATTTGAAAACATCACTTCAGCCACTAAAGGCACAAAAATGATACTTAAAAGGATCCTTTGTCCCATGATGGCAAGATATTTCAGTAAGTGTGAAATCAACTTCTCTCCCCTAGAAAAATTATTTTCTAAATGTTTGAGCAACATATAAAATTAAAATTTCAACAATTTTAAAGAGAGACATATAATGGTATCAATTTGATTCGGAAAAATATTGAGTTTTCTTACTCACTCATAATATGCAGTCAGTTCAATTTCTTTAAAATTTCAGTACAAACCAACATAAACTCTTTGTTATCTACTTATAAAGAAATCTAGTGTGATAAAAACAAAAATAGAAGGGCTCAGGAAACTGTTAAATGGAAATATACCTGTAAAGGCAGAAAGTATCTGATCAAAATGAATGCCTAAGTTACACAATTAATTAGTTATTAATGCTAAAGTTATTTAGGGAGAAAAACAATGTAAATCACTACAGAAAAACAACAGACACTTTTATCGTGCTCTGAGTAGAGGAACTTAGAAGAAACCCAACCGTTATTTTAAAAATATTCACTAAAGCTGCAGTAAAGCATAAATCTTTCTGTTGACACGTGACTGTAACGAGTCAAATACAAATGATAGCACATGCAATATGCAAAAGACACTGACAACTTTTCACATATTAGTATACATCATAGAGCTCTAGCTCTTAATATTGCCATGTGTTAATAGCAGCTGGAATTGATACTTATCCCCTGACTTACTGATGCACAGAGATACGGTTATAATAGACTTGCATTAATACTTCACTAGGTAGTCCTATTACACTGCAGATTCATATAATTGATCTCTTAAACTATGCATGAACTGTAATATTATTTTAAAGATTAAATTCTTGAGGTAACTTCAGATCCACAACTTTTCCATAATATTTTATAGAAAAAGGAAGAATATTTAGTTACATTTAGTTACTACTGGAAAATAGTAAAATGACAGCAACACCTCTTTTTAAAATATGGGCATTCATATGAGATTTTATTATTTGTATGGGTTTGGTTTTTAATAAAACATTTCTACACTTCAGTGAAAAATGAGTATCTTTCAATTCATTTTATTTTCATCAGAAGGTGTCCTTGTGATCACCTATTGATATTAATTAATCAAAACAGACTTCTTATCCCACTATGTCCTTAAGAAATATAGGTATTATGGTTTCTGTGACTAGTATTACACGAATGGTAACTCCCTCATAAGATAGATCACAATTACTGAGGCACGCAGTCAACCCAACACCTTCAATTATTACATTCTGCCTACCTAAACAACTCTCTGTAATTGTATATGGTGGGCCTTATGTCTTGATTCCAACTTGTTTCTTGCGTTACCATACATTTCTACCACGTCTCAAAGATGTGGCTTTACTCCAGTGATGGGTTGATGAGTTTGCATATCTGACTGTGAAATACGTAAAGTGATGCAAAAAAGCAACTTTCTCAGATTACTCATATTCGATTCACATATTTTCTTGCAGTACCCATGGGCCAGATGATATTATTTGTTTTGAGGCAGAAATCTCAAGGAGCTTCAATCAAGAGGTAACAGTAAATTCTGAAAATGGTATCAGGAATTTCCACTTTTAATAGCAATGCTATTTGCACTCTGATTTTATTAAATACCATGAATGACAATGTAAAATAAAAACTTCTATTCAAAGATTTGTTATTTTTGAGTCCTATCATCTCCCACATTTTTCCCATACACTTTAGTCTCAATTTGAGATCACAGCAAATTAATTTTTCTACAATGAAAGAGGAGGTTTAAGAAATTCTTTTAGGAAACGTTAGAAACAAGTGAATAAAAAAAAAAAACGAACAAAAAAAACCAAAACAAAACAAAAAAAAAACAGTGTTAGCTACAATGAAGCTGAAATCACTTCTGTGCTTTTTTTTTTTTTTCTTTTTTTTTTTTTTTCCTCTTTATTTACCTATCTATTATCAAAAAACTTGAGGTTAAAAAGTAGCATTAACTGTGTGTCAGAAGTTTTTCACTTAGAGGTTTTCAGATTTTTATGCCTTCCAATTAATGCTCATTTTTTTCTCCCTACTCAGCAACTGGATTTACCATCTGTTTCAGTATTAAAACAGCATGCAAGGGTAGCATAGAGCTGGATAACATAAACTGCCTCAAAAGCTGCCTTGATAAAAACAGATGGAATGATACAAGCATAATCATTAAATGTGCAGTTGCTGAAGTTATACTTTTTCTATAAAAAGGGAGCTTTTTGTATTTATTTAAGGAAAACTAGGCCAGCTAGCTAGACTATTTCAACAAAAGATATGTTACTATCTACTTTAAATGTTGAACTAAACTATTATTAAACCTGCATGCATCACAAGCAAAGGTATGCATCAACACACAAAAATACACAAACATGCTATTGGGCAGGTTTACAATGAAAACAGTAGAGGTGAGAAAATCTCTCTTTAGATTTATAGAAATCATAGATTTAGAAAAAATCCTAGTTATTTACTGAACATACTAAATAAACATGTTATATAATCCATTATTCTATGTTGGCCAAATGTATTTTCCTTAAATTGTCTTTATTTCTATATAAAAAATACATTTTGTAGAAGTACTAAAGAACATGTTTTTACCAATATCATATTAAAGTTCTTTCAGTATGTACAACGCCAGCATATTCAGTGCCTCAGAAAGAGAAGCAACATATTTTTATTCAAAAATCTTAAAGGAAAAGGACAATATTTACCAGTCTGTGGAGCTCAGGTATGCTGTTTCTGCAAATCCCCACTACTGGCAAGTGCTCTACTGAAAGCAGAGGTCAGTGAACCAGGTGCTCACTCCGTCATGAATACAAGACTCTATAATGAGTTTCACTGAGACATATATTTCTTTCTGTCTTAAGGGACTTCGATAGATGAATTAATTTAAAAAGCCACAAAGAAGTGAGAAAATTAGAATATTTACCCTGAAATTCTGCTATTCACTTGCAAACTTTCTTTTTCTTTCAGGAATCAGTTCTACAGATTCCTTTCTGGTATTGCGATACAACTGTATTAGATAGAAAAGGTAGTAGGGAAGCGTAAAAGCAAGACTATATTTTTAAAACAAGAATCTGATTAGACTCAGAGAGTTCAGGTTTTCATTGACACTTAACAATTGTTCAAAAATTACACATTTTTACTACAATCTATAGACAGATACTTCATGTCCTATGGATAAATGTTCTGGTACAACTGTACCCTCTAATACCATAAGAGGATTTAACACAAAAGCTACTATATTTGCATTCTATCTGAAATGAACTAGCTTTCCCTATAAACTAATATGCTTATATTAGAAATAACCTAAGAACAATAAAGAATATAAACACAAAAATGATCACACTAGATCAAACCATTGGTTTTATCTTGTATCCAGCCTTTGACAGTTATCTATGAGATACTTCTGGAAAAAATACTAGTATTCACTCTTAATTATTGAACTAAGGCCATGGAAGATTGTTCTCAGTGCTCACTCCTATGTGGCTGCCTACTTTCTCAGAGTTCATATTTCATCACCTAAAATATAACTTTCAGTATCTTTACTCCTCACATAAATGCTTAAGCCTTTTCTGAATAATACTGTATATTGAGATTTATGTAACAGTTTTTGTGCTCATGCAATCCTCCTTGCTTTTTTTCAAATGTTTTTTCTTTTATTACAACAGAGAATCAGTAGTAGCTTGTAGTTACATGCCTTTTAACCATCCTTTTTTGTTTGTTTCTTTCACTTACATATATTTTTATTCCTCTCTCATCCAAGCTGATTCAAATCTTTCCAATTTCTTCTAACATACAAATTTGCCCTTATCTGTAACACTTTTTGCCCATTTCTGGAATTTTTCCATTAAACACAAATCCCTTCTGAGTCAGGAGGTAGGATTTAAGTGGTCCAACTTGTCATCTAAAAATGCTACCCAGTTTAACTAGTTACCTTGGTTTCATCTAGCCACTGGACAGAGGGAGGGGCACTTGCTGAGAGGAAGGCATCCCATCCTACCACAGGCATCTAACATAGGTGGGATAAATCATCCCCTGTAAGAAATTCTTTGAAGATGAGACCATCCATTTCCACTGAGTTACATGGAGCAAACAGGGGAAAGGAATACTACCAGTTTACAACAGTATATTACAAATATTCCAATGTTGCTTTTTTTTTTTTTTTTTTTTTTTTTTCCTTGTTTCTTTTACTTCCCAGCATTACCTCATATGCTTCTGACTATTGATTAATATAAGCTGAGATATTCATCGACTTGGCCATGACAGCATTCAGGTCATTTCCTTGAGTAGTTGCTAAGTAAATTTAGAATTGAGAATGCACTTGACTATTGAGAACCATTCATTTGGATATATGTAACCTCAATTCTTTAGATAATGTTTCTTATCTCCTATTGAGCTACCTATTTACTTGGCGTTGAAAGTCCCATTAGATACCCTGGTAAGCACCCTCAGTCCCTACCAACATAAATAATCTGACATTATTTATTGAATAGTGACTTTGTTAATCACGCACCCTCTTGGATAGTTAATAAATATCCTAAGAATTGTTGGATGCAGTCAAGCACCATCATGCTATTCAAGACTCATGTTTGAAGTTACTCTTCATTTGTGCTTCTCTGTTTTTCAGACATACCCATAGTCCTCATCCTGAAATTGCCCAAATCTGTCATCAGCATGGAAGTTCGTATGAAGCAAAAAGCAAAATGTCCACAGAGGACCCATAGTGTCTTTACGGAGATAAATGTATTTTTCCTCACCCTAAACTCTCTGAAAATAAACGTGCTTTTTGTCCTACTTCCACCCCAGCCAAGGTTAGGTAAGAACAATTTAAATTAAATACATAGGAGCAGTTATATACACTGGATTCCCTATACCCGTAAATCCCACACGGAAATTAATGAGATCCCATTATTTAGCAGTGTAGATTATGTTAAAAGATCACAGGAAATAGCAGTCAACCTTCAATGGTGAATAAATATATTAGAAAGATTAGTAAATCTTCTACCAAATGATATTATTACTTTAGATGTAAATTTATTTATAATTATCTTTATTTCTTAGAATTCTGTTTTCTCATTGACAAAAAAAATCTCTGTGATCAGATGCAACTGTTTATTTTATTCTGAAATACTGCAAACATTCTGTCAACAGCTTTACAAACAAAACAGAAAGACAAATGAAAGCAGAGTAGTAAGCAATGTCTATTTCACTAGTTAGATATAAATACTATATTCTTTCCCATGAAGGCTTGTAGTTGCTCTGTAAATAGGTGACATTTCTTTTCCAAAGAAGAAATCATATACAATTGGAAAGGCACTGCATAAACAATGGAATGAGTTGCTCCACTTTAAAAAAATGATATATGAATTTAATAACCAATCATAGGTGGAATCATAAAGAAGAAATATATCTGGCAGACAGACGGACGAGTCTAGAATTGGAGGCCTGTGTTCAGTTATCAAACCAGCCAAGCCATTTCATTTACTCCGTGCTTCAACTGCGTTCACAACATGGAGGGAACGCACCTCTTCACCCCGTGAAAGCATACACTTTAAAAGTGCTTGTAAGGTGCTCGTATCCTAGTCTGCGGATGTAAAAGTTCCTAACATATTTACTACAGACATCACTAAGGTAATTTGTAATTTTGACACAATATCCAACACAAGACCTCTTTATCAGCATTTTGTCCAACACAGATAAAATCACAGCTACTTAGTAGTTTAATCATGAGCCAGTCACAGTGTTTTTATTTCTCTTTTCATTCCTACCTGCACTTCTTTCTCCTGGCTTTCATTCATTTTTTTCTCTTTTACATTGCAACTATTGAAAAAGAGTTGAAGTAAAGAATTTGTATTTTGGTCCTAAACACAATAAGACAAAGTCTATGTTCTCTCTTCTGGTAAGAAATGTAACAATCTTTTCCTTGTATTGAGGAAACTCACCTTTGCAGTTCCTGCTGGATTTATGTGCTAAAAAGAAATTACTGGAATTTGGGAAGCACTAGCTCCAGCACCTTGTACCAATACCTTTAAAGGTCTTTAGTATGAACAGTAAAACACCTATTTCAGCTATGCATAACAGAAAACTTCATTGTAGGGTAGGATGGTATTGCTAGGTGCCATTGGTCATGCTAGGTACCATTGACAGTATTAAACAGCTTATCTGAGCACATGACTTGCTACAGCAAAGAGTAACAGATTGGAATTGCAGCAAATAATTTCATTAGCTCGTGAAGGCAAGGATCACCATAGCACAGCCCTCATGTTGTAATGCAGAATGCAGTCTTCTATTTATTTGCATATGCAAAAGAAAGATGTGTTCTTGCATATTTCTGGCTCACACAGTAAATCTGTGGATTCCGAAAGGATATCAGGTGCAGTCTGGTGACTGGACAATTTGAAGAAAAAGATGAGATCTACCCTTGAAGTGACACAAATATTACTAACCTGAAGTGCTTCTTCCTACTAATGCTATTTCTGTCTCACCTGCTCTTCTTTTTTGTGTCTCAATAGCTGATAATAGCCTTATCTTAGCATCAAAAATGAGACAAAAACTAACTTTCTGAATACCATGGGCAAATTTTCCATGAACACAGAAGAACTTGCTCATTACTATGTTTAATGACAAAAGGAGAGGTACTTTGAAAAGCAGTTAGTGCAGCTTCTGGAATTGGGAAAAATCCCAATTTTTCTCTTCATTGCTGATCAGTTGCTAAGAAGGTAGAAAATATGGCATGACCAGACTGCTCTATTCTCTTACTTTGAATACTAGAAGATATATTGTGAAGGGAATTTCATGTCTCTTTCTATAGAAATAAGAGTAGCTCCCCATCTACTTCCAAATAAATAGATATTTCTTTAATTTGGAACTCCAACATCCAGTTTCTGTAAGACAAAGGACTTTTAGGTTCAGAATATCAGTTATGATAAAATTAGTGTAATGTCACAATTGAGATAGTCCAAGAACTGAAAAATTCATTAGACCACTGGATAAATCAGGCAAGAGAGATGGCTAAATCAGGCAAGATTACAGGCATTCAGATACAGAATTCTTCAAATTCTGTATCTTTTAAATTGATTTTTTTTGGGGGTGGAAACAATACTTTAAATGCAATATTGAAGTTTAAATGGCAGTAAAATAAAGGCAGTTTTAACAAAATCAAGAATTTTGAAAAACAAAATGCTACCACATGCTAGTTTTTCATGATGTTTGGATGCTACCCCTGAAAGGGGTATTTACTGTGTTACACCAAAACAGCCAAGATGAATAAAACTCTTAGCTGCAGTGGAAAACAGTGAGACATAACGGTCTAAATATTAAAAGATAAGCTATTTTTGACTTACTCAGCTCTTATTATAGTTGATAAAGATACCACTCACAATTTCTATGAATATGAATTATGTTCACATTTTTAATTTTATAAATATCTGACAACAGGGGTTGGGTTTGGGGAGGAAAAAAATTTTGCTGACCATCATTCTCCACAAGTAATTTTGTTCATTGCGTCTGACCAGCTTTATCCATTTGTGTAGAACATAGTGCATTTAGTGTTTTAGAAATTACACTTTCAATCATCAGCAGTCCAACAGAACAAAATATTAAAGTCAAATGCTTAAAGGTACATATCAGTCTTTGAATTGTGGTGCGTAATTATGCAAGACAAACATTATACAATTGTAGTAAGTGATATTTACCTTCCTTACATCCAACTATTTTTTTGTTTTAGAGGAAAGCCATGCTTTTAATTTGTAGTTCCTCACATTTTTACTATGCAAACCAATGAAGCAATAAATTTGTTTGTAATGAAGGAATATTGCTGCATATTGAAATTTTAATGATAGTGCAATCACAATACAGATTTAACTATGAAAGAGAACAATATAAGCAAATTCATATACACCTTTACATCCAGAAAGAAAATATAGTTCTGAAAGGTACAAAATACTATTATCCCTAAATATGACTTTACTGGTTGGTAGGTTTTTCATAGCTCACAAGTTCACTATATTTTCAAACAGATTACTCATTTACTAAATACTTATTTGCAGATAACATTTTGTTTTAATAATAATTTTTGACTTTTTAATTATGAAATCATAAGTATGAAAAACAATCTTTCTCACATATGAATGGGCCAGAAAGCAGATATGCAAACCAATAAAAAAGAAGAAATGAGTTTTATATCTCAACATAGTCTGAATCTATACGCTACCTGCTTCTCCTCCATTAACACAGTGGCATTTACAGCCATTCTTGAATTTTCTCCTTTCAAAAGAAACTCTAAATTTGTATTCAACCTTCCAGACTATCTTACTTTTCTTTCTATTGTTTAAATCTTCAATGCCTGTAAAGAAAACATGCCCCCCTTCCTACTATTTCCTACCAGCTCCTTCCTAAATTCATAATAAGCATTAGAATTGCTATATTCATGAACATATATCCACTTATCTTTGTTCCTCCAGGTGAAAACATATTAGAGAAATTGTTATTAAATCATTAATGTACTGGTTTGAAAAAGAAAAAAAAAAAAAAAAAAGCTAAATGGTCTGAGTCAAATTATGAGTATTTTGGATGTATAGTAAAAATTTTCTTTATCAATGTTTTCACAGGGGTGTGAGAAATTGCTGAATGGATTGACATGAATACCATTCCAAGTGAATTGTTATAGGAGCAATACAAACTGTATATTTCCATATCAGCAGATTCTTATGAAGGTTATTTTAAAAAGGACTGTAATACTGGGAAAATTAGCAGTTACTAGTGCAATGTGCAGCAGCCATTAACACATACTGAACAGTCACTACACAGCATTATACGTAAGTCTGAGCAAGAAATAAAGCATAGTGCTATAGTAGTTCAACCTAGGACACATGCTATGCCAGAACTGAGGGTCATAACACTCAGACAGGATTGTTAAGTAGATTGAAGAGAAACTAAGAGCAGAACTGAGACTTGCAATAAGGAGGGATAAGGATATTTAAAACATTCAGATAGGAAACTGAGAAACCAAGTCATCGAGGCTTTGTGCCTTGCTACTGAAGAATGTTATCCGCTGAATTCTAACTGATTTGCTATTGAACAATTCTATAGCTTTAAGCAGACAGTTTGGTTCCTTTATTTGTCATTTGTTGCCCTGTCTGCTTACCTTTGTGCACAGGCCATTTAGAAAGTTCATACTAAAACATATGTCTCAGTTTGATACGATGCAAAAATTCAAATAAGAGCAAAGTGATAAATACTTAGTATTAAATAATAGAATTGTTCAAACACAAAATTACAATGAAAAGGAAAGTCCAAAGAAGACTATTACCTCTCCAAGTAGGATTTCTGGAACATCTCCATTTAGAATAAACAGCATTTAAAAGCATTTTCAAAAGTAAATAAGGATCAATATTTCATAGAGGTATAATAATATTTCACAGAGGTGGCAAAAAACCATATTTTACTATATCAAAATGAAACATTTCTTACTATTGCACTAGTGAAAAGAAAATAGAGCATTTTTTCAAAATTCAGAAACATACAGTATTTCTAATGAGTCTCCATCTGACAGCAATGAAATTGTTCTTTTACCTTATAGTGGGTTAAACTTTCTACAATTCAACTGATTACAGTAAGATGATTAATAAGTTCATGGGATTAAAACTCAGATGGGTTGCTGTAACCATCTAGTTATTCTTTTTACATGAGGCCACAAAATTTCCAATCAATAATGCCTCTGATGAATTAAATTATTCAGTTCTGCTTTACAGCTAGTCAATCTAGTTTTTTAACACGGATATAGATAAAACTGCATTACTGCATTATTTTCAGCAACCTTTGAAGAAATAAGAGCTGCTTTCTATGGGATAGGCATCTATATATTTGTTAAATGTTTTAATGAGCTGACTTAGATATGGATGAGAGGCAACAGCTTTGATTATAAAATACTATTTTACTCTTGGAAATCCTTCACTATAACCTTGAATTATACAGTTATGGAAAAGCAATGCATGATTTCATACTGTTTATGTCTCAAATATTTGCAAAACATCAAAATTTTACGTGAAATACAATTAAAAATATCATTAGGCTCATTCATTTGAATGTTTTGTGACAAAGATAAAAGATTAGCTTAATTTATGAAAATCCACTCCTGGAACACATTATCATTCTGTGGGAGAGCTTAAATGATATCTCTCAAATCTCAGATCTCTGCTGTATTAAATTGTAATTTTTACCTCTCTGAAGAAATAATAAGTCTGTTGCTCCTGTCCATTCACCTCAATGCTTTATTTTTTAGGAATATTAGGCCTGCTCAAGGCAATGGAAAACAAACAAACAAACGATTTTTACATGAGCCTGAACATAATACAACAGACTTCAACAGTGATGGAATGCTTTCTATCAATCTAAGGACCTTGACCCTCTGTATCTGAGCAATCTGAAGTTAACAAAAGGGCTACCTACAAAAATAGCATTTTCTTAACATATACAATGTTCACATATGTTCATAGTTGAAGAGCTGAAGATACCTTTCCAAAATCTTTATGAACCATGTAGAAATAAAACAAAACAGAACAAAACAAAAAGACAACCCAAGTAGCATTATACATCAATCTGTCCAGTGCTCAACATCAAATCTTGCTACTTGGAGAAAAGCTAGTAGGTCATCAGAACAGATTCTATTTGCATATGTTGCATACAAAACTATTTTATTTGACAGTTCTCCTCACCAGTCCTACTTGCCTAAAGCCATAGAGGCAATATCTGTGATGGAAAGATGCAAATTATGTTATTGATTTCATTCAGCATGGAATGATGCTTCTTGCATTATGTTTCTCATATGGTAAATTGAAGTGAAAGTTAATTATTTTGCCTGATTAACAAAGAAAATAGAATAAACCATAAATTCAAAAAAAAAAAAGTTTTAAGTCATAAAAAAATCACCAAGATTATCAAAGATTTGGCACAGTCCCAGATCATCCTAAGAATGGAACTAAATGTGTACAAAGCCAACACACACAAAGAGAATGATTCCTAGAATAGCAGAAACTCACTAATCAAAAGATTTGCATAATAATCATCCATCTGTATGAAGCACCATATGGCAAACACAACTATAATTTCACTAAATATGCTTTCTAGGAGAAACATGTTGCTTCTGTTTTCAACTAAGTAAAAAGACAAAACCTAGTCATAACTGGCTGATACACCCAAGTGAGGGGAAACTTTTGATGTAAATATGAGCAAGGCATTGAAGAAAGCATGCTGTAATAATCACACATCTGAAAAATGTATTTCAAGTGTATAACAGAGTATGCAACAAAACAGTCTAGAGAACAAGAAAAGCAGTGGGCTACTGGCAATAATTTACATGTTCAAATCTTCATACAATTTATTACATAATTTCAAATCACTAACATATCAAAAGCTGAATTCCAGCTTAGCTTGCAAGAGTTGTATCTGTAAAAATAAAAAAAAAATAATAAAAAAACAACTCAATATTATTTTCTTATACACGTTACCAGCTTCTTCAAGAAAAGAATTAAATTGTAGTATAACTGTATGTACTTTCCAGTTTATATTATTTAGAGAGCTGTGCTTCAACAGAAATTAGTTCACTGATTTTACGGCAAACCACAACTTCAGCAAAGCAACTTCATTTGACAAGTATTTTAGGAATGCTATGGAACTGTATGTGAGCTCAGAGGTTTTAATAAATAAGCTAGCACTTAGTTTTAACCACTGTTGAGGCAGCTTTTTAGAAAAAGCATTTAAAGAGACTACCCTTGCCATTATGGTATATAAACACATTGCTTGCATTTTACAAATCCAGGGGCGTAAAGAAATGTCAAACTGAGGAAGAAACAGGATCAGTGTCTTATTGCTGAATGGGGCTGCTTCATGCATATCTGTTTATAAATACAGTAAGAGTACTGAGGAATTCCAGCCTTTTGCCTTTGAAGAGGAGGGCTGACAAATCTATTTTTGTAGGCAGGTATTCTTAGCTATTTGGATCTAGCTACATCAGCAGAAGACCACTCTGTCAGAAGACAACAGGAAAAGGACTAATTTTCAAGGAAGGAAAAGGTTAAATGTCAATCTACCTATGGAAAAAAAAAAAAAGTAAATCATAGAAAATGAAGGGAGTAAAAGATGGGAGAAACCAGATCAACTGATTGGAACTATATAGTAGAAATACATAGAATTATTTTATTAATCCAAGCTTATATAAGGCAATATCTAACTGGAATTTCCACCACAAGGAAATACCTTATGAAATGTAATTTTTATTTTTGGCAAATGAAAGTCCAGAAAGCCATCTGAGACATTCTGCTTACAACACACTGTTTTTAACCCCCACCAAATATGAATTTAATAACTAGAGAAAGTGTTTCTTGCATGAAAGACCCTCTTATCAACTGACCTTTGAATCAACAGAAACTGCCACAGAAATTAAAACTAAGTTAAATTGCAGTGATCTTCAATTAATTTAATGTAAAGAGATGTTACTGAGGACACAAGTGACCAAACTAAAACTTTATTTAATCTGGGACAGTTATAGCTGTTTAGATATGTTTTTTAAAGGGGTGAGGAAGATAGTTAGCATTGGCTGATAATCACAAAAAATACAAGCAGAGAGCAGGTCAGAGACTCTATTTAAAGAAAGTCTCTTTACTAGCAGAGTCTTCCCAACTTCATATATAGTCGCACATTATCTGTCATGTTCATTTTAATGAGCTCTACACTGAAGTCACATCTTTGACCTCTGGAGTGCAAAGATCAAGTTATCGTAGTTTTATTTCTTGTCAAAAGCTCTGGAATCTATTCATATCATGGGCTTACTACGACCAATTGTTTTAATGAAACTTGGCCAAATAATGAAGTGAGAGTCAAACTGATGTGTTGCCTACAGCCTTTAAATAATTATTATTTCACCTATAAACCTGCCAAAGCATGTTTTAAGACTCAGGACTCCCTGGAGAGAATGTAGTTTGATTACTAATTGGTATTGTGCTAGAGAAGATGGAAGGAGAGGGGAGCTAGGTTTAATGCTACTTCTTCAATGTTAGCATGACAAGCTGGTAATTATTTCTTCTTATGCCGGTCTTTGGTGTTTCTATGTTTGTGCAGTGGTCACCTATATAACTGGGAAGCTAGTATATAACTATATGAAAGCTATATTGTCCTGGTTTCAGTTAGAACAGAATTAATTTTCTTCCTAGTAGCTGGTGGAATGCTGGTGGAATGCTGTGTTTTGGCTTAGGATGAGAAGAGTGCTGATAACACCCCGATGTTTTAATTGTTGCAGAGCAGTGCTTATACCAAGCCAAGGACATCTCAGCCTTTTGCTCTGTCCTGCCAACAGGCAGGCTGGGGGTGCAGTAAGAGCTGGGAGGGGACAGACCCAGGACAGGTGACCCAAACTAGCCAAAGGGGTATTCCATACCATCTGACGTCATGCTAAACAATATATAGGGGTGGCTAGCTGGGGGGAGGGGGCCGGACTGCTCAGGGTTAGGCTGGGCATCGGTCAGCGGGTGGTGAGCGATTGCATTGTGCATCACTTGTTTGTACATATTATTAGTAGAAGTACTATTATCATCATTGTATTATTATTATTATTATTATTGTTATTAATATCTTCCTGTCTTATTAAACTGTCTTTATCTCAACCCACGGGCTTCACTTTCCATTTCTCTCCCCCGTCCCAGAGAGGGAGGGGGAAGGGTGAGCGAACGGCTGTGCGGTGTTTAGCTGCCGGCCGGGTTAAACCACGACATATATGTAACTGCAGGCTAGTACTGGTTCTCCAGTGACAAAGCTGCCAACTTCACCTAATTTTTCAGCTATGGTGAATCACAGAATCATATATAATCTTGGGTTGGAAGGGACCTGAAAGACCACCCAGTTCCAGCCCCCCTTCTATGGGCAGGGATGCCACCCACTAGATCAGGTTTTTCAGGGCCTTGTCCAACCTGCAGTAATTACAGTTTGCACTTTACCTTGTTTTCTGAGGAGAGTTAATGAAAGTGAGACAAACAATGAACCTGGAGCAAAAAATAAAATAAAAGTGAAAATAGGTCTGCTTTTACATGGTTCTTTACACTGTAAATAAAATAATTATTTCAGAAAGATGGCAGTAGCCATTCAGTGACTCTGAATTTAAATTTTGCTACAGTGAATACACCTATACACATTCATCAAGAGAACTATGATACCGAATGTCTTTCTCACAATACTAGAAAATGGACGTTGAAATGGTTGAATGGTTGGTAAAACAGTTGCAACTGTAATCACTGAGGGAAAAAATACCTTTCAAAGAAAAAGGTGACTTTGGGGTCACCATAACTGCCTACGCTCATAAACTCTGGCGTCAGTTTGTTTCATCTACAGATTTTGTGTATTTTCTTCTGTAAGTCTCATTTCCATGATTTTGCCCTGTCAAATGAGAATTAAAAGATATTTATTTCACTTCCCACTTCCCTCAGAAAACATAGAACTATATTTGAGAATATAGCAATGGGAAGAGCCTGGAAATATTGTTTGATAGCTGAGATTGCCTCTAAATGGTAGCTGTAGAAAGCAGTCTAGACTGTAACTTACAAAGAAACCCTAACAGCATTTTGTAATGGTTTAGAAATCTCAGTTTTCAACCAAAGAATACAAGACATTTCAGAAACTTGTAAACCAAACAGTATTATTAAAACATTCAGTAAATTTCACTCCTTTTGTGCAAGCTAAATAAGATATGTGCTCTCAGTGGCAATTATGCCTCGTTGTTCATGTGGGACCTTGAATTTAAAGCATATTGATGTTTTTGACCCAGATCTAGAAATGATACATTCTCCATCTCACTAGACTGACCCACTAGAGTCATGTACAGTGCTGCTGCTAGTAGAGGTCTTAGCTATGTTTGTTTACATTGTCCTGTGAGTCTATTGTCCTAAGGTCAACAATGGCCTTAGGAATAACCTGAAGACATTCTCTGAAAATGGTGGCCCATCCACATGGATGTGCTTAGTAACTGGGTACATTGCATACCTGCATAGGCTGTCTAAGTTTATCATAGAAATTCATAAATAATCCAACTGTCATGTTGGATCATTGGGTGTTGGATCATTAGGTGATCCAACGCGATCATTATCACCTAACCTTATTACCAAACCTTATATCTCACAGAACAAAATCAAGTATTATCCCAAATCTGCCTTGCAGGGGGCAGTATGGGAAAACTAATAAAGAGTGTGTCGTACCTGCTCATTTGTACCATCAGATGGGATCCTAAAAGGTACAGAGAACTCATATAGCTTAGAAAATAGCTCACATAGATTAGCAAAAGTTCTTGAGCTTTTGTTCTTGATTTGCATGGACAATATAGTGACAACCGAATTTAAATCTCTCTTAAAAGCAATGTTTCTGAAAGATGTTGGAATAAAAGACAATGTGAACTATGATATTCACAAATAGTAGGTTCAAATATGAAAGTGTGAATTTCAACATAATACTATCTTCATAAAGATAATTATAGTAGATCTAGTAATTCTCTGGACCTTAACATTATTTGCAAAAAAAATTACTTACCTGTTTTATCAGGAATGGAGATTATCAGTTCATTTTTCTATTATATTTATAGGATGTTATTGAATGGTATGCTCATAAAGACATTTTACCAATTCTGCTGTACATTTTTGACTGCCAGCCTTCTACTTCTAAATAATACAGACAATGTAATTTTTAAAATGGGACAAAATACTAAGTTGAGCTTATTAAAAAAGAAAAAAATAATAATCCTTTATCCTTTTCCAGAATCCATCCAATGCCTAGTGGAGGCAGGAGAACAGATACAGACCTTATAATACTAATGAGAAAAGTGCTCTTGTGTGAAGAGCAACAATTAATGCTAAGCAAGATAACAATAAACAACAACAAGGTCAGAAATAGCACTGAAACTGTAAAGCATACAATTGATCTTGGGGTAACAAAAGAGATCCATTAAAACTGCAAATAATTCGTGGCTGTGCATGTCATCTATACAAGTACATTTCACTTGCACATGGTAGAGTTCTTTATGACAATACTAATTAAATAGAAATGACTCTCAGTGAGTAACATAGCGTTGAGGCTCCACATGAAACCCAGCACTTCACTGATAGCATCATACCCACCAAGAGAAGAAGAGGTCATCACCAAGGAAAGGAAATCACCAGCTCCAAGGAAAGCGGCCCTTTAATAAAATGCTGTAATAATAATTACAGCAGTAGGTGCACACTCCTGAAACATCATAGCTCTACCTATTAAGCCTTTGCTCAGGACTTTTATCATCTATTACTATCACAAAATTGATTCACACCCTTCAAGCCAAGCACATTGCTGTGTCTGCTTTAACAAACATATTTTTAAGAAAGCTCTTTCTTCTCAGAATAGATCTTCTGTTTCTACACGAGGAAGCTTGTTACTATGAGGAACATCTTTACTAGACGAGAAGGAAAAAAAAGGAAGAGAAAAAAAAAAAAAAGCATTGCCAAGGAAGTAAAATAAAATAGGCTGTTAGGATTTGGAAAATGCTTTAAGTCTAAATTCTATCTACTCGATAGCATTAATATATTACTGAATTTTTACATTAAATCTAAGTCAAAGTTTTGGATATTTTAGTGTGGACCTTTTAAAATGGAGTCTTATGCATGTTTCTTAACTTCCCATTAACCAATTGATTCTTGTGCATATGCTGAAGTACCAGAACAGCCATTAAAGTCAACAGGTCTCAGTCAGGAATAAGTGTATTACTGATTTGTCTCTGTATTTGCAGAAGACTTAAATAAAGATAGAAGAGTCAAGATCAAAGGCCAAATCCAACCCATATATTCATTATGCTAGAACAGTTTGCTATTTTCTGTAGCCAACAGGGCACAAAATGTGAAGCAGTCAGGGTTTGATTCCTCAGCCCAGGCAACTAGATAACTATTTACAGCAGATGAACTCTGGCACAAATCCTGGTAAAGACTGAATTTATACTCCAAACTTTTAAACAAAAGGCTTAACTTTTTGACCTCAATAAATAAATGTTGGTACATCTGAAAACTTCTCCAGTTTTTCCAACTGCACCAGTTAGTCTAATACAAAATATTAACTTGCAAACCTTTCCTCATCTATATCAATGCCATTAATTATCCATTCTGTTACTCTATCCATGAAAACTGAAAGCCAGTTCCCAACTCAAAGAGCTTTCATGGTCCGTAAAATATGTTACTGTGTAAACAACTCACAAAACAGAAAATGATCCTTTTAACCAATAGGATAATTATCATCTTTGTCTTTCTTTTACTACCAATCTAACAGAGAAAATGCACTTCAAGATGCAAAGTGTAACATTCCCATACATTTCAAAAATTTGAATAAGAAAATAAGAGAAAAAACAAATCAAAATATGTTTTCATCTAAAGAATACTTAACAAATAACAGATTTTATCATGTTTCATTCAGAGAAAACAGCATTAATAGAAAAAAAATACATTTGTCTAATATGCCTTGATTATGCCTGATATTATTAGTTTTCTGGTCAGTTGTGATGAGGTCACTATATTTGGCTTCTGTGAAATGGAATAATGACACTATCTTGTATGCAAAGAGCTTTGTCATGTCCTGATGAGTACTGTACACTAATCAAGTATTTATGAAGTTTCCACTGCTTGAACTCTCCAGAACTACTCTTTATCTACCTTGTTTGATTAAAAAATGTTCTGTCTTCAACCAGTTCTTAAAGGCCTTTTAGCCAGTACAAGTGCAGCTATGACAAACATCACCTCATGCTATAAGTTCTATTTTTGCTATGCCCATCTCCATCCTGTTTCTTCAATTCCAGTTTTCCCCTTGGTTTTCTCAGTAGATTTCTCTGCAAATTTTGGGGAAATAATACTCACATGACAGAAGCAGCTTCAAAGCCACCAAGAACTGACAAAAAATAAATTAAAAATAACAACAACAAAAAAGCTTCTAAACTTTAAAAGTGGATTCTTTATAATTACAAATGCAGGATCATTTTCAAAATGAAACACAATTTTTAGATTGACAGTACAACTTTCTCTTTACCTCAGCATCTGCTTGTAACATGGTGGTCGTAACAGTCAACTGTTTCCCAAATATTTTATCTGGTGTTGGTCCTGGAAAAAGTGAATCGACTGAATATCTCTTTAATTCAGTTTCTGTTCCTTTCCAACAGTTATTCCTAGACCCTTCATAGATGGGTACCTGAAACTTTGTTGTAGCAAAGCATTAAATAGTTTGTATGCAGATAATTTTTCTTCTTACTGTAATTTATCTGCAGCTGGAAACTAGTTGTAATGTCACTGTCAATGTAATGTAATTAAAAACTGTCAATATAACTGTAATGTACTGTCAGTGTAACTGCAAATAACTAATGCAATTACAAATATTCTTATTATTCATAGAACACTTCTTGAATGCAGCTAAGCTTTAGAGTATTGGTTACATTTTATGGCATGTATTTTATAGGCAACTGTTCTATGGTCTGGGCCAAAATGAATATCAAAAAATACATCGTTTCATCAAAATGAAATTTCTTTATTCAGTTCTATGACTATCTCTTTGCTTTACTACTCCCATCAGATGACGATTAAATTATTTCACCTCCGTAATAGGAACTGATATTATGTATCCTAATACTTTTCTGCTTCCTAAATTGAAGTGTCCCCAACTTTGCAGTCTCCTCTCATTTTATTCTAAAATGCCTTCAGTAACCTTGGAAGCTTGCCTCCAGTCAATATCTATAAAATACTTTGGAACAGTAATCTCTTTTGAGAACAGACACACCTATCTTTTAATTCAACATCAACATGGAACCGTTAAGGTTGGAAGGGACCTCTTGAAATAATCTAGTCCAACATCCTTGCTCAAGCAGGGTCAGCTGGAGAAGGTTGTCCAGGATCATCTCGACTTGGGGTTTGAATGGAGACTTCACAAACTCTCTGTGAAACCTGTCTTAGTGTTTGACAACAACTGCAGTAAAAGTTTTTTCTTGACTTTTTACCAACTTCACAGAAGGCAAGTTGCATATGAAAATAATTTTCCCATATAAATAGAGCACAAAAGCAAAAATGGAGACATACATGCTAAGATTCTTCTCAACATCTTGAGGCAGAATGCAATCATTTTCTGATGAAAAATATTTTGGAGCATACTGGATCTATTTTTCCTGTTTTCTTGCATTCTCATCCAGTCATTCTAAAAGCCTGAGCTGTCTCCTCTGGGAGACTTACTGTTGCTATGTCTATACACAGAGTTCATTGTTTCAAGTACTCTGCAAGTCAGATTAATTAAAGTATTCACCTTGTTTATTTCACCGCTGCTGAATCAAGGCAGACCTGTATCTTGTAAGAATAGGAGAACTTTACACTTCTACTTTAAAAGCACATTCCACACCAAGTAATTGATTTTCCTCATGGGGACCAATTACAAAATATGAAGGAAAATGACACTGATATTGCACCTTCAAAACCACCAGCAGAAATAGTAACAGAAGAAAGATACTTATCAGTTATTTTTGGCTCCTTCCAGACCTCTATCAGAGTCCTCCTAATTTTAGATTTCAGCCCCTTGTTACAACTTAACGTTCATTCAAGTCATTATTCAAATTTGTCACAATAAATTTAGAAAACTACAGCTGAGCAACAGACTATAACTTAATTTAGATTTTTAATAACTCCTACTGATTATGTACATTACGAGAATAAAATTCAAGTAACAACAGGCATGTATTACAATAGGAAATTTATTGCATGTATTTTGCAGTCCTCCATTATGGCCTAACCACTACAAATAGTCAAACTTTGTAAAAGCACTAGGGATTATGATGTTAAGGTGCTCAGTGTGGCTGGTGAGAAATGCCATTTTGTAATAAAGAAACTGAGGCACAACCAGCATGGCAATTTTCAGAAGAGTATGCGATAACCTCTGGCATGTATGCAAACCACAGATCCTCTCACCACTCCTCTTACAAGCCAATCATTATAAACATATTCATTGATCTCTGCATGTTAGGACACCCTTAGCATAGCTTTCTAAATCACAAGTCCAGAGGAGAAGAAAAAAAGCCTAAAATGTATCTTGATAGATTTTTATTTAAAAAATCTTCATAAATTCAGAATCATATATGAAGACATAAGTCCAAAACGGGGAATTTTATCTAAGCACTGGAAAATGAATCCTTAAAACCAACAGCAAGAACACGCTTTTGAGAACTGAGTCAGAGGTAGAAGCTATGGGCAAGCTGGATTCTTCCTGAAAGAGAGTGGTACTACTTCAAATGTTCCTTTCTAATTAAAATTATTAAAAACCCATGTTAATTCTATGTTGCAATGTACACTTTAAAATATATATTATTTTGATGTCTTTTTTTTTTTTAAACATTTATATTTACAGTCAATTCACATTTTGAAAATCATATTTCCTTAGTGTAATCTATATTATATTAAGGCATTATTACAGAGAAAGATGCTGTCTATCTTCTCCAGCTAACGTTGCAGGGAAAAAAAAAGTCTCCAGGGAATAAAAGAATTTCAATATTTATCCTAACATTCTTTAAATCTGTTTTTCCTCCATCTTTGCTTTTCTCATCTTTTTTGTATTCCTGATTATTATACTGTACCATGCCACGCATATGCCTCTTTCCTTTAATTACTTTTCCTACTTACTTGTTCATCCACGTTTTTACTGCTTGTCGCTAAGCAACATGCATAACATTAGGACATACATTCATTTATCTTCGAACATGTTCTACTTCCTATTTGTGTCATTCTCTTCCAATACTTTATCCCATTCAATTTTGCCATTGATTTCCACATTCTTTCATGTCTTGTTCACAGTAACTGGCCTAAAAATACCTATTCAATTTTTAATATAAGTCCTAAGAAGCCTATATAGTTTTTAATACTCAATGTTGATGCTCCTCTTTCATTTTTATCACTATCCAATTACAAAAAAAAAATAAATAAATAAAAACAGTTGATACAGAAAACATTCCATAGTAAAAAGAAAGGTATCTGTTAAGTTGCACAGAGGTATGAAGTCAAGGATAGAAGAGTGAAAGGCTACCAAGAACAGATCCCCTGGAAGGGCAAAAGACCACATGAGTTAGCATCTAAGATTCACCTGCTCTCATTATGTGGCAGGGTCTTGGAGGTAGAGAAAATTGTAAATTAGATGCAGCTATGAAAAAGGAGCTAATGTGGGATTTAAAAAGCAGAATGTCTTGGATAAACCAATTACTTTGGCAATTAGGAAACAGAAAGCTTTGGTCGTGTATCTGTTTCTTGAAATCTGTACAGAATAGGAAGCAGGTTAAATTTAGTAAACTCTTTCCAGAAGATTTTTAAGACTATATAGACATCACAGGTGTCTACTTGTAAGAATTCTTCTTTGCTTTAACAAAAATCAAAAAGTTTGGTTATAAACTATTACAGAATATGAAAGAAATTCAACCACCTGCCATTCTTTCTAGTCATGGAATATTTCAAAAACCCAGATGGGTTACAGTAGGGTAAAAAGTAGTTCATAAAATCCTAAATTAGTCTTCCAAAATAACAGAAGCTGCCAGCATCAATCCAATTTTCTCTTTTTGGAAAAAAAAAAAAAAAAAAAAAAGGTGAGCAGAAACAAGGTATTTAATGTGTACAGAAATAACGAAATCTATCTATCCTCCTATAGATTTCCTACATCTCCCTATCACAATAACCTGATTCCCCAGTGACTTCTCCCTTTACAAGACTTCCAAATCTTTTCATGTTTCTCACCCTTTTTCTTGCATTGTCTCCCATGTGTTCAGCTGAGTAAGAGGCAGGATATGCCACAGCTGATTGAAGCTATATTTATGTTTAAAAACTACCTATATGTAGTAGGCAGGCAGGAACCAGAATGGTATATGGTAGTATTGGTAAAAAGTCACAATACAGAATGGGGAGTGAAGGTGTTTGCCTACTCCAGAGTAGACAGTATTTTGTAAGTTTCTTCAGCTAACCTTGTCTTTAAATGTTTCTTGTACATGTCAGCATATGTATGATCCCTTTAAAAGGCCTCTGATTAAGTTTGCATTAAACTGTGCAATCGAGTGCCCTCTTAAGCCAAAACTATTTGAGCACAGACAAAACTTTATCTAGTTTTCCCATTTACTCCAAAAATCTTGCTCCATTCTTAGTCTTTCACAGAACTAAGAGACATTAAGAGGGGTGAGTAGGAAGGGAGGAGAAATCAATAGATCCATCAACATAATTTCTACTAGCATTTTCTTTACTACATGGTATCATTCATACACCAGTATGATTTAGTCCATGTCAATGCTATAATGACTGCCCTACTTTCTTCAAGTTCTCAATAAATCTATATAGTCAACAAACTTGGCTTAAAATAAAACATTCAATTTTCTCCATCTTACATATTAGGCTTCTGGCACTTATTAAAAAAAAAAAAAAAAAAAAAAAAAAAAGCACAGATTTAAATGTTTTTGTTGTTTTTAATGTATTTCTTTGCAGCCTGTTTAAATGTGTACTTTTCTCCACTGTTGTTCCTGCAAAGTAGGCCCTGCATAAACTAGCAGTTCTCCTAGACCATCAGGGACCACAGGCAGCACCAGCCTTGCAAACAAGCCAACCAAATCAGAGAAGCCATATCTCATAAAACAGACTAAAAGACAAAAATGTCCAAATTTTACAATTGGTTAGCATGGAGAACAGTTACCTGTGGTGGTTCCGCTCGAGTGGGCAGCCGAGCTCCACCACAGCTGCTCTCTCACTCCCCCTCCTCAAAGAGGAATGGGGAGAAAATACGATGAAAAGGGCTCAAAGGTTGAGATAAGGACAAAAAGATCATGCAGTAATTATTGTAACGGGCAAAACAGACTCGGCATAGGGAGACAGTAAGATTTATTGCTTATTACTAACAAGCTAGAGAAGTGAGAAACAAAGGAAAGAAACCAAAAGCACCTTCCCCCCCATCCACCCTCTTCCACTTCCTCCCCCCGAGCAGCGCAGGGGAACGGGGGAATGGGTTTTATGGTCAGTCTACAGCGCTTCTTCTCTGCCGCTCCTTCTTGGTCACTCTCGTCCCCTGTGCTGTGGGGTCCCACCCACGGGATGCAGTCCTTGATGAACTGATCCGGCGTGGGCTTCCCACAGGCAGCAGCTCTTCCTGAACTGCTCCAGATATGGGTCCGTACCACAGGGTCCATCCCTCAGGAGAAAACTTCTCCAACCTGTCTCCCCCACGGGCAGCAGCTCCTGCCAGGTCACCTGCTCCTGCGTGGGCTCCTCTCCACGAGCTACAGATCCGGCCCAGAATCTGCTCTGGCAGGGGTCTTCCACAGGTGACAGCCTCTGTCGGTGCAGGGCCACCTGCTCCACCGTGGTCTCCCCCACGGGCAGCAGCTCCTGCCAGGTCACCTGCTTCTGCATGGGCTCCTCTCCACGGGCTACAGGTCCGGCCCGGAATCTGCTTCCAGCAGGGCCACCTGCTCCACCGTGGTCTCCTCCACGGGCTGCAGAGTGGAGCCCTGCTCCACCGTGGTACTCCATGGGCTGTAGGGGGGACATCCTGCTTCACCATGGTCCTCACCACAGGCTGCAGGGGACTTCTGCTCCGGCGCCTGGAGCACCTCTCCCCCTCCTTCTTCACTGACCTTGGAGCCTGCGAGGCTGTTCCTCAGTCCTCTCCCTCTCCCAGCTGCTGTGTGGCGCAGAGTTTTTTTCCCTGTCTTAAATATGCTCTCACAAAGGTGCAAAATAACATCACTTATTGGCTCTACTCTGGTCAGCAGTGGGGCCCTTACCAAACATGGGACAGCTTCTAGTTCCTTCTCACAGAAACCACCCCATGGCCCCTTGCTACCAAAACCTTGCCACATAAACACACTACATTACCATGTAAGAACAGTGCTTTTCAAATCCATTGAATTCTAACTACTAACACTGCCTAGGGGAATTACCTATAGTATTAGTCACTTGAATTCAGAAGCAACAGACACTAAAAGTCATACCTTCCTCTGTTATCTTTATGTGTATATGTGAGGTATGATTACTGTTTACCTTCTGCCAAATGAAGGAACAACAGCAACTGCAAAAGGAAATTCACTACCAGAAGAGGCCAACTATGAAAAGCTTCCAGTCCTGAACAGTCAGGATTTAAAGTGTGAAAAACAGGAACGAGTCTGTACAAAAGAACTGCTGTGCTGTACAAACATAGGAAAATAAGTATAACACACCCTAAAATCTATCTTCAGAAAAAAAGAACAACATTTAAGTGAGGGCAGGAGAACAAATTAGTTAATTATAGCCTTGTTAATTAAATGCATCAGCAACTCCTTACTGACCTTTTTTACTAGACAACTCCACATCAGACTCCATTTGAAGTGCTTATGAAGCACAGTTTGCCAGCATGAAAAAGTTAGCCTGAAGAATTTATTAACCTTCCAACACAAGAAGCCAAGAGGAAAAGAGTAAATAGTTGAGAAAATTCTTTCAAATAAAACTTGAAATGCCCTTTGATTTACACTTTTTTTTTTTTTTTCCAGAGTTGTTAGTTTTTCAATATAGAATTAGTATAAAGAACAAATTATTAGGTTCTTCTACTGGAATAACAGTCACAATGAATAATTCCAGTCATGAAATATTATGTATGTTTATGCATAAATAGATGACCATGCTCCATGTATATTTGCTAACTTAGGGAAAGAATTCACATTACATTTGGCATTGTACTGCATATACCATATTTGTGTTACTCGTGGGAAAAAAGCAGTCGATAAAGACCTACAGAAAGAAGAGAATGTTCTGCCAAGTTTGCTATTTAGAAGTGTGAGACAAACAGTGGAGTATTTATTAGATGAATCAGGAGACACTGTGAGTTACAGTAGACAAGATGAATCAAAACTATCAAGCAAGAAAACACACGTTGTTCATTCCCCCATTTCCTACAATTCTTTGATTTCAAAAGTGATTAACGATACTAGAAGTTTATAAACACGGGACAAAGAAAGACGTATAAAACACAGTAGGCATGGCACTGGTTAACTAGGAATATCCTAAAAATAAAATAAATCCCTAACACAAGGTGGTTATAAGAGGATCATTATTTTTCTTGCTAGCTGTACTTACCAATTACAGAGATCACCGATGCATTTTTCAACAGCAAAACTGCGTTCTACCTGTGGAATTTGGCTTACTTTCAGCAAAGCTCAAAACTTTCCCAGAAAAGAAGACTTCAAATCAAGGAGGACTTGAAATAATTTCTTCATCTGTTTCTGAAGGCTATTTTACAATAGGGAGTGATGCATTACCTTGAGAGGAAGATCTGAATTTGTTCCTCTATGATTTTTGTGGTGCAAGAAATATGACCTTTGTCAGGAATGTACTCCCCTGCTTGCAAAGTGAGCACATATTCTGATGCCTCTACTTACATAATTCTGACAAAGGGCTTTCAATAGGCATTCAATCAAGTAATTGATTGAAACATCGTAACGCTGCAAAATTTTGGTTTTGCTGAAATTGATTTGCAGTTTCCAAATCAATTCTTTCATACTTCCTATGAGATGCAAATATTTAATCAAACTTTGTAAACACAGCATTTTAACTGGAATAAGAGAAAGAAAAAAAAAAAAAACACACTACCCTAACTAGATAGGAAGAATTGGTGAATTCCAGATTATTGGAAGAAATTTGGAATTGGGGAGGGAAAAGAGGAAGGGAATCTCTTCTTCTGAGCTGCCCAACAGCCTTAGGACATTAGGAATGTGCTGCAAAGCTCTAAAGCCTACTGGCACTTTATTATTAACTTGGCAGAAAAGTCCCACAAGAGAAAAAAACAAAAACAAACAAACAAACAAAAAACATTTCCTAAATTGTCAAAATAATTTTTGAGAAGTTCAGTTATTGTTAAACACATGTGAGAATTGGGAGCAGATTGAATACATCTGTAGTACAGATATACATATATACACAGAATATAAATAGCATTTTCCATATCAAGATGAAGAGACTGTGTCATGCCAAGTACACCTAACAGAGGACATAGAGTATTGGTGGTACATCATATGACAAAAGATCCTTCTGCTCATTTTTTCTTGTTTATAACTGGATCCAGCTATAAATGATAATGAAAAGATACCACATCAGGTTACTCAGATGACATGTCACCTGATGATAGAATTGGAAACTGTAAACGTCAACAGCCATGGCTTGGCTGTGAAAACAAATAAATTAATATAATTCAGTTAGAAGAGTCTGTGTACAATGAAGAGAATGAAATTACAGCTGTTGCACAATTCTAAGACACAGAACCTGGATAGTAACAGTTCAAAGTTGAAATGGATCTGTGAGTTTCATGTGGGAAATTGTAACTGTTTGTATTAGTGAAAAGTTCCAAAAGAAGCATGAGAAAATTCCTAGAAAAAAAGTTGCTGTTCTACAGAAACATGGGAATAAAAATAGCCTATCTGACAAATGAACAGTCTCCTGCCCCAGCTCACTGCCTCTCACAGTGGTCATCATCACATTCCAAATAAAAGAAATATTATGGAGTACTTTACCCAATAAAAACAGGCGTGTTTTTTTGTTGTTGCTGTTGTTGCTTTTCCTATACCTGGTTAATAACCAACATAGACAAAGAAAGAAAAATAGGAGAAAAAAAAAAAAAAGTGAATTCTTAGGGGTGAGGTGAGATGAAAGAATTAGAAATGAAAGGATTGAGATTCTACAAACCACTTACCAACAGTGTAAGAAAATGCCATGGAAGGTTATTTTTGCAAAGGAAAATATGATTTAGTGTGACTGTTACCTTTCGTATCACTGCTACAGAACAGAAACACAGCATGAAGAATTCTGAAGCCACATTTTCTGATCAGGTCTGAGAGAAGGAAGTCTAGAGTGGGGCAGTGAAGGCCTTTTTGTAGAAAGCACTTTTCAAACAAAATAGTAACACAAGAGGGTACGTTTCTTCAGGATATGTGTCAGGTAAGTACTGTGAGTGCTCAAGGATGATACTAACAAAGGTTCATAACTGACTAGCATTTTATTGGGAATATCTAAAATTGTTCACAATGAGAGGAAACTGAATCCTCTTGACTCCAATGAATCAGTGGATTGAATAGAGCTTTCTCTGTACTAACTTGCTGGTAATGACACTGAAGTTCTGTGTGAAAGCCACATATACTCTTTCTTATGTTTAGATGCACTGTATTTGTAAGAGAAAAAGCTAGGAAAGGCACACAGACCCCAGACACAGAGAAAGAGATCGTTGAAAGACCTGGTAAGGAAGTTAACAAAATTTGTTATTCAAATTACCAATAAATACATCAACACTCAGAATTTTTACCTGCAGCACACCAGTAAAGCACCCTCAATCATTCTTTTAGCTATTTTGTTCGATTACCAGATAGTCACAATAGACAATCTTTGTTGGGAGAAAAAAACACCATTTACTGTTTTCTTTTTGGCATAGGACACATCGTCCCTATCATAGCTTCAGGCCTGATGCAGACTACTGAGCTCCATGACAATAGTAATCCAACTCCATCTACTGCAGGACAATCTTTTGTTTTGGCACACTAACTTCTTTTTAAGTATGCTCCGTTCTATTCTATGACAGGTGGATACATTTCTGAGCCTTAAGATCATTTTCCAAATCATTAAGAATAGTCAGGTCCATATGTCTGTCCAACTCTATATATGCCACAGTTCTTAAGACTGAAGGTTTTGGATGCTCAAAATGTTCTCATTACCCAGAGAAACAGAGGTCATTTCTCAAAGATGAAGAGAAGAACTCAGGTTCTGGAATTCGTTGTTTCATGTATGTATTACTCAGCAGTAACTCATAAAGTCTCTGGGAAAGAAAGAGTACTTTCATACTAAGTACTTATATACTGCCTGGTATAATGTGACCCTAGACCTTAACCAACTCCCTCAAGTGATACTGTGACTTCTGAGGTTCTCGTGTTGTAGCAGAAATCTTAGAAGCACTGAATCATCTGATCCAAACTTATTGTTGAAAGTAGGGCCTTAGATATTCAGGGCCCTGTGAAGCTGAGCATTCAATATTTCCAGGCAGGGAAATTCCACCACTTCTCTGTAATTTAATCCAGTGTTAATTCTTCACAGCAATGAAGATTTTTTTCCCCTATATTCAGACAGAATTTCCCCTGAAGCAACTTGTACACATTACCTCATGTCATGGTACATCCTCGTTCCATACTGGGGTCTCTTTAATGATTGTATGACTTTTGGTACTGAAGAATCCTCTTCTCTGACATCATCAGCGTACCAAAACACAAGACACAGCACGTGTTCAGGGGTATCTGTAATCTTATTTTTTCAAGGATTCCATGATTAAAAGGTGCTCTTTTTATCAAACTTACTTTAAGAGAATTTGCACAATATACAAAATATTTGGAGGAAAAAAATCAGTGGCTAAATTTTAAACAGAGAAATCACCTTAAACTATTTAATAGGGATTTGCAAAAGCATTATACTTTTTAAGCTTCTGAGGGAAATACTACAACAAGAGAATACAACAGATATCAATCTCATTAAGCAAACAATTCTGTGAATAGTTTAACTTTTGATGCATGATTTCCTGTAGATTTGCATCTTTTGACTGACTGGCTTTAGAGCCTATGATGAAACCTTTGTCTGAGGCTTCTCTGCAGTTAGGCCTTTACTGGGTCTTACTTCCACGTAGACTCTCCAGTTAAGATTCAATATCTCATGTAAATGGCCCTTTCCTCTGCTAGGGACACTCACATTATCTCTTTCTATTTCTTTGTTCCCTTATTTTTATGAATTTTGTGGAAATCCAATTATTTATTTGATCTTGGCTCTTTGTGATATTTTGCTGAAACCAACCTGTAGGTTCCAAAGATATCAGTGAGAGGAGCCCATTGTCATGCTAGCCTTATCAGAAGTCAGTTAAAAACTCACAGAACTTCTTTTAAAGCTGAAACTTGAAGACTTTTATAAACCTTGTCAAATTCAGAAATATAGGGATTGCTGGGAGTCATTTAAATGCTATTATTAATAATTAATATTATTAATATAATTAAATGCCATTATAATTATTAATATTTTACTCTCCATTTAAACAAAACACCAAAGATGAAGTAAAGGGTCACTGTGCAGCTACCTCAGAAACACCACATGATGCCAATTAACATGTGACTAGTTATTAAATCAAGTTTTAACTTAGTCTGTCATACTAAAAACAAGTGTTGTCACCAGGTATTTTTTAAATTTTTTTTTAAGCTTTTTTAGAATTCAATATTACAATATCCTCTTTTTAATTCTGATGCTGATTAGTTTTCTTATAATGCAGCAGAGATTGTAAGAAAAAAAAAAGAACAAAAAAAGAAAACTAAGATAACTGGCTGACAATTTGACACAAGGGCTGTTCTTTTATTATGCTGCAGACAGGCTCATATTTATTTTTTGTCATACTTTTTTTTTATTATTATTATTATAAAGGGACCCTAGACTTTACAAAAACTTCTTTGTTGCAAAGTTGTTGGTATTAATATTAGCTGAAATTGATTTTAAAAAAAAAAATCTGGTTTTCAGTCTGACATCATACAGAATCACACAGAATCACAGATCACACTCGAAATACAAGGTGCCATTTATTTTGGTAAAAATATTTTATTCTCAACTCTGGAGAAAAAAAATAAAATCTACTTTTATTAAAAAGTATGCTCTGAAAGAGCTTAAGGAACATTTTTGCCTATAGTGTAGATGTGTAGCTCGA
The DNA here is from genome assembly GCF_964035555.1 of Netta rufina. Classification (NCBI taxonomy): domain Eukaryota; kingdom Metazoa; phylum Chordata; class Aves; order Anseriformes; family Anatidae; genus Netta; species Netta rufina. Next base: position 47,792,505 of record NC_140128.1, read on the forward strand.
GTTTAAAATGAACAAGAATAGTTGTAATCTAATAGTTGTTTAGTAGTTTACTTGAAATGAGTTTTTTGGGGTCAGTCTTTTTGCCAGTTTCTACCATCCAATGCAATCAAGCAAACTGAACAAATAGAAGCTACTGCTAAAAGACCTGCTTCACAGTTGAAGGTGAGACAAAAAATATCTGTGCTGCTGCTAACCCAGATGTTACTCCTTCAAAAAAAAAATCAACCTTTGATGTTGTGGATTTGGTCTATTTTATAGCTGACACACTTTAATATTTTTAATTGTGTATCATAGTTTTATCCTATCTGAAAGAAAATGTCTTAAAAGAGAGCCCTGAGGATATTACCAGCTAAGCACTTAGTGTGGCATTAGCACATCTTAATAAGTTGTGGTACCATGGATGTAATATCATAACTGACCACGTGCATATTCCTACTCCACAGCAATGCAATACAATGACTTATTTAAATTTGCTAGTGTAATTGCAAATATTTGTTTGAAAAAGCATAAAAAAGCATAAATTTTTTAATTTATGAAATTATAAAAAAAGCATAATTTAATTTAAATACTATTTTTATTTCACGGATTTTGCTTTAAAAATGTTTTAAAATTTATTTTATGCAGTATTTTTTCTCAAATGAGAAAAAAGTGCGCTGAATTATTCAGAATGAATGAGTGTAAACACAGTATTTTGTATGCTGCACAAAGCACTCACATGCTCAGTCTCAAACCTGCAAAAATTCATGTGTGTGATTATTTCAATTATTTTAGAAGTCCTTGTCTCTTCAGTTATACAGGAAATTCAGTATACAGGAAATTTTACACAAAATTTTCAATGAATTTTCTGAAGGATTAGGAAAATAAACAAACTTGGGTCATGACAGATAAAAATTTTATTCCAAATCTTTGTTAGGATGCCCTGGTGTCATATATATTTGTAGGGAGAGCTCTATACCTTTCAGTAGGTGTGATATTAGTGTATATTGGTACAAAAGGAACACTATGCCCAGTTCCCGCTAGATTTAGCTAGATGGAATTTTAATAGACAAATGATAGGATTAATGAAAAATTTGAATTTACAGCAGTATACTGGGTCTGGCTAGGATGGAATTCATTTATATCATAGCAGCCTCTATGATGCTGTGTTCTGGATTTATGACTAAAACAGTGTTGGCAACGTACCAGTATTTTGGCTACTGCTGAGCAGTGTTTGCCCAGCATCCAGGCTTTCTTTTTCCCACTCTCCCCACCTTGTGAGTAGTCCAGAGGTGGCCAAGAAACTGGGAGAGGGCACAGCTGAGACAGCTGACCCAAAATGACCAAAGGGATATTCTGTACATATGACACGCTCGGCAATAAAACTTTTGGGAAAGAAGGAGGAAGGGGGAATATTTGTGATCATGGTGTTTATCTTCCCAAGTAACCATTATGTGTGCTGAAGCCCAGCTTTTCAGAAGTGGCTAACTCACCTACAGGCAGGAAGTAGTGAATGAATACCTTATTCTGCTCTGCTTGCATGTACAACTTGGCTTCATTTGTTAGTGTCTTTATCTAACCCATCTCACTTTTCCTCCTCTGAGTCTCTCCCCCATCCCACTGTGAGAGGAGTGAGCAACTGACTGAGCAGGCGGGTGCTTAGTTGCTGGTCAGGGTCAACCCACCACGAGCAGCAAAGCTGTTAGGTAATTGGATTACAAAAATAGTAACACATTTATAGATAGGAAAACAAACCAAAATACAGTATTAATAATTAGCAAAAAGATGTGTCTATCAATAGGCATTGTTCAGGATTTTCTACAAAATATTTTCGACCATACATGTTTTCTTGAAAAGTATCAACCCACCAAGGCAGAGCTTGGGACTCATACAGCTTATACTGTGTGTATCATGTCCCTGTGTAATCAATAATCAAACAGGTACTGCCTTGAAAAATGAGAACCCGTGTTAGGATACAGCTTCTCAGTGTAAAACACATTCAATTTCCTTGCAGTATGGAAGGGTAAGCATGCTCTAGTGTTTTAATTAGTCCATTCTCCATTGGTTTAACTGGCCAGCTTAGGCAAATCCCTTTAGACCATTAAAAAAACAACTATTAAAAAAATCTTGTTAACACTGCAACCAACTCATTTCATAATGATCTAACTGGATACAAAGATACAATAAGCTACAACATTGGAAAAGCAGATTTCCACATCCCATTATTAAGGCGAAACTCTATGATGGAGTCATGCAGATCAAATATGGTCCATGAAAAATAGCTGAGAAAAATAATTAAATGAACTGCCTTGTATGAAGTAACTCTCCTAAGATAAGCATTACTTTTCTTTTCGTTACTAGTTACTTACAAAGTGCTATTTTGATGCACACACAGTACTGCTATGCAGTTATTATAAATAGTAGGCTTTACCCTCTACTCTTATGAGTGAGAGATGCAAGACAACATATTCTGATTTATTTCACAGTCCATACCAGCAAGATCCTTGAGCTCCTAAATAAGTACTATAATCTCTAGACCTGCTCTGCCTGAGAAGAAACTCTTTTACTCTTTCCCCCTGAACATCCTTAGTACCTTTCTAGATTAATTGTGAGGATCTCTCTCTTTTTTTTTTTTTTTTTCTTTTCCCCCTTCCTTTGGTTTTATATCTCACAAGAGTGAAAGAGAGTGGATATTAATACAGCTGTTGCATTCTTCTCCACCTCACAAATGCCAGCTAAGGACAGGTAAGAGAATCTGTTGGCTTATTTTTACTTCATGTCTTCCTGGAATGAGACACTAGTTGTAGAAAAACAGTCTTAACTCCAGGCCCTGATAGGAGATAAGATGCTGAGCCAGGTTCTTTCCACTTTGATGTTGAATCTGGCTTACCATCTTGTCTTACCAGTTTTAGGGCAATAGTTAATTATTTGTGGGCATGGGAAAAGCTCTTAACTGCTGATTTGAAAAAAAATGTACATATACAGATATGCATGGGTAGACAAAAAAAAATTGATCTTTTCTATTAGAAATGGCTCTCAGGAGGTAAAGAAAAAGATGTGTAAGATGTGTGTAGGTGACGAAGTGTGATAATATGAAAGGCTGCAAGACAGTTGCTTAAGAAACAAGAACAACAAAGGAATAAACTACTGCAGGCATCACCAGAGCTGGAATGACATTGTACTGTGTACTATGTTTCCACGGCAACTAGCCATAGGAAGATGAATGTTTCATATTCACCGTGCTCTGCAGTACATGTCTATAAATCAAACTTGCATAAAAGAGCATAAGATTTCTTCCGTGGGGTGGCTCTGAAAACCGGGTTATTTTCTCATTATTATATAATTACATGAAAGAAAAACGAGACAATTAGGTCATTTTTTCGTATGGAAAGTACCAATACACACAGAAGTACTAATATACCTCTGGTGTGCCATCCTATCAATCTAAGAGTACAGCAGCATAAAATGCAGATCACAAACGCCTTCATTTCTTCCTTGAGATCTGCTTTATGCTTGCCAGCTTTAAAAGCTGTAGGAGACTTTTCTGTCCACTTTTGTATTTGAGGACATTTTTCATCATTTATAAGCTCACTCACATTCACGTGCGATTGGCTGTCAGCTTATTTCTGTTACCACTTCCATTATCACAGCCTGAGGATTTAGCACACAAATACTGACTTTCTCTAAACAAATGTTACAACTAAGACAAACACTTTCTTAGCAGCCATAATTAATAATGTTGTGTAATTCTAATTCATAATCACATTACTTTTTCTTTTTTTTTTTTTTTTTTTTTTTAAAGAATTCGGATCCTGCTTTAAAAGACATGTTCACTTACACCCAGCAATTTATCACAAATTATTATTGCAAAGGACGTGTCACATTTCATATCCATGTTGCAAAACGGAGAACAACAGCATTATTATATTCTGTGCTACCCATTAAAAAGAGCCCCACCATGAAAGAACAGATCATCACATCATTTACCTCAGAAGGTACTTTTGCAACTCAACAAAGAACGTTGAGTTTTCACGGTACGATGGCATTTCAATCAGGTGCACACCAGGTGCATGATAAGCATTTGAGTGTTTTGTTCAATATAAATGCTGTATTAACACAGAAACAAGAAATATTATACTACTGTAAACCTAAAATTCAGGCAAGGTTAGGGTCAGTTAATAAAATAAACTGAAAATTCAACCACATTTTGTGAAACTTTAGCAACAACTAACTGCAGAATATTACTGACATTTCTAAGAAAACAATACATCAGGAGAAAGAATATCTACATTAAAACTGTTTTATCAGGAAGAGATGAAAATACATTTGGTCATATTCCCATGGAATTAAAAGTAAAAAATAAAAATGCCCACTTACTATAATCAGAAACAATGCCATTTTTTTTTCTTTTATAAAACAGAGCACTTAATACCACCCCATCCTGAAATGCTATTACCAATTCAATACATCTTTATACGTTAATAAAAGAATATGCAGTGTTAAAGTAAAGCAGACGTATTAAGTGTGTATTTCATAGCTCTGTATTCCAGCAAATATAGTGGAGTAACAGATCACAGACTCTGTACTGAGTGTGCAAGGCCTGAGGACTAAAACTTGTCAGACTTGGTCTGAGCTTGCTTGACCTGCCTGAAGCTTTTACTTGATTTATCTCTAACATCAAGTCTTTTAAGAATCAGGCGGCTATGCCTAATTTGTTCTTATGTTTATACAGTATAAACATAGTTTTATAGAGACAGCAGTAACAAGAATTTATTCTATGTAAAATGAAATATTTATGAGTTTAAGATAATGATGTACAGTAGAGAAATACAGACCTGGCTTGATAGCAGAGACCTTCAGAAGTAGGACAGCATATAGAGCAGAAGAATATAGGCCTAGGATGTTAAGATGCAGGGCACAGGCTAACACTGGAGGACCAAGACTATAAACAACTCACCAACAGTCAGTTAAAGAAATGCAGACAAAGGAGCTATACAAAATCAGCTTTACAGATGAGAAAGAGAGCAAAGAATAAGTATCTAAAGCAGGTAATATGTGCCATATCTCATAAACTCAGATACAACATGGGTTTGCAGACCAATGCAAAAAGAGGAAGGTGTAAATTGAGATTTTTTTCTAATACAGTCTTCTTTTTCGTTTTATTTTTCTGAAAATATTAGATTTCTACTAGTAATTATTCTTTGACTAGATTGCTAAGATTTCAATTTATTAACAATAAATTTTTGCTTTGTGTATCAGGTGCATCTCCTTTTAGCCATAACATGATTTTGAGTGATAGAGTTGCTGTACAGGTAAGATAGGAACAAGTACATTGACTCTTCTGACCAATACCTATGCCCAAAATATTTCCTCTGGCTTTCTTTTCATACAGTTTTAACCGAATTGTACAATTTAGGGCAAAAGTCTTAGTTCTGCTTCCCTACATAAAGTTCAAGACACACACCGAGAGTTACAAGAAACATCCAAAAGGGATGTGTATTTTAAAAGAGAATTTAGGATTCCCATTCCAAATTATTGTTCTGAAGAGTTCCATGCAGATATAACCTGTGCAATCCTATGGAAATGTGTATTACACAACACTATTGCACAACTTCTTTCAGGGGTAGCCAAACAAACATGCAAATTTCTGTTTGAAAAAGAAATTTTTCTATTTTTCTTTTTCTGTTTCAAACCTCATCCATAAATATGCAATCACAAGTTGCACTTGCTGGACTGTGTTACTCACTGATTAATATGCTAACATTAGAACTGCTGTTGATTGTGACATGTCTTCTTCTCTAGTTGCATGGTATACTGCAACATTTGTGGTATACTTCTGTTCATTTAATAAATTCATCATGATTATAATTGAAATTCGAAACTGGGAAATTTCATGGAAAACTGCACATAACCTACTTTAACGATGGTCCTCAGCAAGCTACCTGATGCCATGCCTTCAAAAGTGTAGCATATCTTTCAATAGCCGAGTTACTACCAAACAAATCATTCATATCACAAGAAGAAAGTTTTACACTTTGCCATGCAATGTTTTCCAAAACACTTTTGAAATAATGCTAACTTGCAACTGCTGCGGTAAGATCAATTTCTTTTATGATCCACAAATAACTCTCAAACTTTTATCCTTTCACTCCTCAGCCAAATCTTACAAGATACAGATGCACTAGTTTTAACCCTAAATTTTTCAAGAGACAGCTCCTGAATGCAGATTTCCTGATTACAGGAAGAAAATGTAAAAGTAAATAACTTTAGGTTTCTTAAGAAAGTATTCAGGCACCAATTTACTTCCTGTATTTAATGGTATCTATTATTGTATTGTATGTATCATATGTTATTTTTATTTATTCTGTGTTATTTTTATATTAAAATATATTGTATACATTTATAATATTCATTATTAAAGGCATTTACATAGTAATGTGCTGAAGTCTGTTCAGTTGCACAACAAAATCTAATCATTTCAACTTACTGAAACATATATAATAAAAAGACTGCAAGTCAGGAAAAAGGATCTCTCTGTTTTTCTTACCTGAAGGCTTCAGGTATGACGCTTTCAGGTAATTTTGAAGAAACAGAATCGAAGGTTTTCTTGAAGTCTTCAAAAGTTAAAAACCCTCTACCTTTTAAATTAAGATTAGACATGAGAAAAATAATACAAATTAACTTAAAAAAAAAAAAATACAATTATGTTTGCACGGGAGCTAAACAATTTACATTTCTGAAATGATTATACAGTTTAAGTTATTGTACTTGCAAAAAATATTTTAGGATGGCTACATCATATTGATAAGCAGTCTCAGAAAGATTTTATACTCAGAAAGGATTTTAAAATTCCTTTGTGCCAGCGTAAACCCTGTTCAAAAGTACTACCTACAATATCCACAACTCTCTTATTAAAATTTTTTAATTTTAAAATTAGACATTTTGAATTGAAAATTCAGACTGATGAAACTTTGAAAATATGTTCTCTCAAATATGCCAAATCATATTTGAAATCTATTATTTTTGACATGCTAGTCACTATGAGCACTGTGTTTCAAAAAAAAAAAAAAACTTCCATAAAAATTTTCCCCTTCAGTTCAATCCTGCTGAAGCTCCTGAAACATATCAGTGATATCAACTGATCGGTCATGTAGGTTATAAATTCACTTCCAGATCCAACTGGAAAATAAAGTACCTCAAACCATGCTATCACAGATGGTGTGCAGCAGATAGCAAGACAAACAAAAGCACAGTGCTTGAAACAGTTAAGTCCTTTGAAATAACTCACTAAAAATAACACTTCAAAAGCTACTTTCAGTTCACAGCAAAAAGCTGCAGTGAATGCTCATATGATCATCCCAACATCTGATCTGCCATATGTTTCACTTTCACTTGTTTCAAGGGCCATAGTCCTATCTCAGGTCAGGAAGAAACCAGGAAAGGATCATCTCAATATCTATTTGCTCAGAGGCTTTTTTCCTTTTTTCAGTTTGGTGATGGGAAATCCTCTTTGCTGTCTAACAGGAACAAAGAAAAATCACCACATCTACTTCACAAAAAGAACTAGAGGAAATTCATGTTGCCTTGGTTTCCCTTCCTTGATCTATTGGGAAAAGTGAAAAAGATCTACAGCCATCACCAAGGATAGAAATGTCTAAAATATGTGGCATAAATATACGAGGGCAACATATATGAGAGTAACAGAGAAATAACAAGAGGTAGTAACAGCAGGTAGGGAGGGTAAGTGGCTGGAGGTTTCTTTCAACAGCTGGAGGATCTCTGTACAACATAAAAGCCAGAGCTACTAACTAGAATGTTGTAGCCTACTGACCCTGAGTGTTTTTTTTAATAGTAATATCACCATCTTTGTTACTGTGATACTTTTTCCACTTCATGTGGCAACATCCATGACACCTCATCTTAATCTCTTCTTCTTTCCTTCAGATGTTTTGTTTTGCTTTATTATTTTAGAATTAACACTCAAAATGTTTCAAAGAAGAAACTTACTTTGCACATCAAAAGCTGTGAATATTTGCCATGTTTCACTGTTGTATAGTTGTGCAGCTTTCCTTGCACTCATGAGATCTAAAAACTTTTAAAATAATATACCTAGAAAAATGGAAATAAATCTCCTTGAAAAATGTCAGTTTTATTTTTCTCCTTTAAAATATGTATTACTATTGTCTAATAATTAAAATTCATTTTAACAACAAAAATAAATACAATATAAAAATGGAAATAAAAGTCTTCAAAGTTGGCTCATGCAAACACTTCAATGACTTTTAAAATTTCTCATGTATTTTCTGTATTTGACTAGAATGCATCTGTTTATGTCTACTAAGTTCTTGTAATGTCATCTCATCTTTCCTTGAACTGGAAAGAAACATGGACTTTTCTCAGTCCAAACCACTTGCATGCCATGGATAAAGTTCCATAGATGCTGCATAAACAATGTATCTGGCATCATTCCCAGCACTGAGAGAACTCTGAAATAATCAGATATAGATTCCTATGAGAGTCACACTAAAATTGAGCGTAAACATGGATTGTTTATTCCTCCTGTGTACTATATTGAAGTCTTTACTTGTACATTTGTCTTACCCTTTTAATGAATGAAAACTGAAAGAAATTTAAAAAGCAAAGCTACTTTGCAAGTACTGTTTGAATTGACCATTTGTTCTAAAATTGAACTAAAGCATAAAATACAGAAACAAAACGCTGCCCCCCAAACTTTAGGCCTTCTTATGAAATACGCAGATATGTATATATAAAAATTTCTGCAAATACATTTTTTGGGAAACAAAACAACACTTCAGCTCAAAATTCAAACAGTCTAATATTTTTCTTATACCCTTCTAATATATGCTTTATGCTCATTTTTAACTATTAAATTTTCATAAGAAGGTGATATGACTGTGTTCTGCAGGATTTTTTAATTATTTTTTTTTAATCTAATAACATAACAAAAGCTCTGCACTTCTCTTTCTTTTGATTCATTCAGATTCTATTCTTTCTGCAGTGCCTCAAAAGCACAGCTCCTTCAGCTCCACCTGCCGTCTCAATTCAAATCTTAGACTCCAAGCCTGTAGCTTTCTGGTGTTTCTTCCCTTATTTCTTCTTGAAAATTCCTACATTAAGAACTATTATAGTCTCAGTTTCCAGGATTACAAAGACATGCTGATTTCAACTGCTAGGCTCTGTACATGCACAATTTCTTTAATAACAGAGGTTGCCTAAACATACTGAACTTGCCTGCATGAACAGCTTTCCATTCAATTGGATAACTATGGAAGTGAAACCATAAAAAGCAATATGAGATTTCCATCCTTTTTTTTTTTTTCTCTTTCAGAGTAACATACAAGCCCAGAAAATTATAGTATACAATTTTCCTTTTATAGAATGACTCCTATTATAGAGTGCCACCTATTCATTGATCTTGAGAGTTGGCAATTTATGTGCTACTATAGCAGGCTGTAAAGCTATCTCAAACCCACAAAAAGGTCACGTTAACGGAATATTCAAACCATTTAGACATTGACAAATCCATGGTCTATCTTTATGTATTCATTCACTTATTTTGGTTCAGGCATTCATGTGTGGGTTTTATCTTGAAAAAATCCAAGTTAAGCCTTTATCTATTTTTGCTTAAACTAAAAATTTGAAAGTAAGGGTGAAATTTAACGAACATGGGTTTTGGCATCAATACAAAACAGAGACAGAGCTCTCACACCACCCTTCAAATGTATCGATACAAATTCTTGTGGGCCATGTGGTGAATCGGATGAGGGGACTTCTTGATGAAAGCAACCATTTTTTCCACAACTTTTATTTTTTACAAGAATCTGTACAATCTCTAAAATCTCTACAATTTGCCACATGGCCCCACTGATAAGGTTGAGGACCAGGAAAAAAAAAAAAGCAGAACTATATGAATGGGGATGTTGTTACAGAAAGAAACACTTATTGAACTGTGCTGTAAGACTTATTTATTTGCCCAGGTGAACAGTGGAACAGTATCAAAAGAAAAGATTTTTTTTTTTTAAATGAAAATCTTTTTCATTACTTACCAACTCAAACACCAATATTTTAATTGTTTTTCTCTCTCACTGATCTATATAATATTAAGAAATGCTACTTTGAGAAGCAAATGAATTCCAAGTTAAATTTAACACATAAGCACTGAAAATATTCCAAAACTAAATTAAATCCTATAATCCTCTTTAATAGCTATGGTCAGCTCATTTATCATTAATCTACCTCATTTTTTTCAAAACTCTAGGGAGCAAGCATCAGATTTTTATTTTATTTTTTAAAATTTATGAATGAAAAATGAGTGGAGATCATCGACAGATTAGTGTTCTTATATTACCTGAATTTTCTGGTTTCACAGAAGACATTACTGCATCCACCTCCACCTAGAACAGAGAAGATATAACACAGTGGTTTTCTACAGAAGTGATAAATCTGAATGATTCCTGTATGATTTCCATTTTATATGAACAATATGTGACTTCACTAAATGCTCATTTCATAGTAGTACATATTATGTTATCATCTATGCCATTTAAGAAAAGATTTAAAGCTAAGATTTTAAAGCTAAATAACCTGATGAAAACAATCAGACTGACTTTTCAGAACTATATTAGGAACTGACTGAGAGATTACTGGCAAATCTTTGAACAATTTAAGGAACAAAAAGGGAGTGTATATCTAAAAAGGCACAGACCTCCACTTTGGGCTGTATTTATACTGCTTTTTAGCATGACTGTTTTCACAAATCCAAGCTCTTGCATCTATGCTGTTAGAATACCAGCTTGCACATACTTGCAGCAGTGAAACATTTCAATGGGAGTAGACGAGGCTTTGGCAGCTAAGTACAGTCCATTCTGGAGAACGGACAAGCCAAGCATGCTGTGACCAGTTAACCTAAGCCTATAGTCCATTTGGCCTGCAATACTTTTCACAGCCTGTGTTGGGCAAATAGACATGGGAGTCCTTTTCAGAAAGCTTTAATAAGATGTGCCAGAAGAGCAGCTGGAGTTAGTGAGCAGCCCTGAGCTCAGATTGCCTTTCTGTACTCTGGATGCCAAGGTGTTCTGCTGTTGGCTTCTTGATCAGTAGCAGATGCTGAGCTACAGGTGTCCTGATGTGAAGGTATGGAGTTCAGTCAGGGAAAACACTGGGTGTTTTTTTGGACACTGGACACCCAGGCACAGTGTTAAGCTCTTTTATTTAGATCTGAATGTAACATGTAGAACAGTGAGTGAAACTTCAGCTTGGAAAACAAAATGCTTTCATGGCTACTATTCCTGCAGTGCCCTCTTTTCATCTGAAACAATGTCTGAATGTGCAGTTAGCTAGCTGAATGGGTGTTGAAACATGGCACACCTTAGATCAATTAAAATATTCTGTGGGAAAAAGGGATGACTTAACCAAGCATCCAGAGATAAAAAAAAAAGTATTTTGTCACCCAAGCATGACCCCAAAATGCTACTAGTTACCAGAAATGATGATTCCTATGTGCTGATAAATATATCAGATGTACATCTAGTATCAATCAAAAAATCAGGCTCACCTCTTTCCATTTTCGTATATTTCTAGTTACCTCTCTCAGAAGGCTTAATTTTAACAGTAGACAGCTCAGAATCTCTTTGAATAAGCACACAATTACAGTATTTTATAAAAAAAAAAAAAATAGAATTTTGTTAAATTACAATGAATGATTTTGAAAAAGCATGTGAAGTATGAATGTGATTCTTATTTTCAGGTCCTACTTCCTCCAGTAAGGAGTTCATTGCTGACATCTTGTGGGTAACATTAGAATAACTTTTAATTTGTAGAATAAATGAAAACATGACCAAAAGAGAAAGAAGCAATTTACTATAAATGCGGTTGATTGATTGCAGTTAGTGATGCTAAATAAATGCCATTTCTACTGAAAAGAATTATGTTAGTATGCAATGTAGTTGAGTGAACAGTTTTGCCTCAACAAGTAACATACGCACACCATTCCCTATCTCTTGGAAAAGCTGTTGGAAGTACTCTACTTGTCCGGGCTATTCTTTATGACTTCTAAAGAAATATAAGGGCTATTATTTAGTCCTAGATTTCAATAATTGCGACAAGGTAAAATGCACAATAATATTCTCAAGAACTAGACACTAACAATTAATTTTTAGGGCCATGACCTCCATTTGGTTCGTATCTGGTGCACAGAAAAAGTTGTTTCTCATAACTTTATTAAAAACAACCAAAATGCCGAAGGGAGTACTCACAATGCACAGCCATCAGCAAAAAGCATGGCACAGCCATGAACCATAGTTAACCATAGTTAGTGAAAGGCACAAAGAGAAGTACCTGTCTACCTGGAGCTTTTAGTATTTTACACTAATCAGTCACTGGATAAAAAGCAACAGTTGCTGGAACCGTGACCACTTAAGGAGCTAGCAAAACCACTAGAGGACAGAATCACACCTGGAACAAGTGTTTTTAATTAATTTTTGTGCAGCTGCACAGACAGAATAGTCTACAGCCAGGTGGTCATGACACTGTCTAGAGACATAGCAGGTGTAACTTGGCACCTTTACAAGAAGAAATAACTAAACCTGCACCTCATTTCTGCCTGGGAGTTTTCTACTTATATTCTCTTCCCATAAAGGAGCCATCAGTGACTTACACACAAACTCCTCTTGTTTGAATGCCTTAATCAAGCTTTGAGTACTCCTGTTATATTCAGAGAATATAACAGAAAAACAGCTAATTCTAACACAAATGTAAGAACAGACAGTGAAAGACAGATAAGGGGAATCTGAGCATTTTCAGATTCAGAATCCAATAGTTAAATCTCACTTTAAAAGCCTAAATTATTTTTAGATCTGACCCTAGCTCTGTGGGAAAATATTTACTCATAGTTGAAATGTATCAGAGATGATTGCTTTCACAGTTAAATAAAACATTTCTATGGTTTTTACATTAAATAATCATATACATAATTTTATCTATGACTTTGTTAGGCTATTGTCTGAAAATATGTGAAGAAAAAATAAATACATAATCATTCACAAGTAACCCCCTGAATATTGCTGAAACTGCAGAAGAAAGATGAATCATAGTTTCTATGCTAAATATATATGATAACATACAGGTCAAGCTTGTATTGTCATGGCATGAGAAAGACAAAGTTGTTGACATACATGTATTTATTTCTTGTATGTGTTCTTTATATTCTTTCTGAGATCACTTACAGTACTAGAGTAAAAATGTAATTTCCTGAACTGCATTAAGTCAAACAATTTATCACGTACCTTCCTATGAGTATGGAGTACCCAATACATGATTCCTCTCAATAAACCTTTCTTTTGTTAAGATTTTCATACAGAGGAAGATATATATTAGAGAAGTCATGATTAAACACGTCCCACTTTCACTTGAATCCAGAAATAGGTGTTTTTGAGAATACCAGTTTATTATTAAGATACACACATCTTCACACCTAGTTAAACCACTGAGTAAAGAAATGGAGCATACTACTAATAAAACACAATAGTTTTGACTTAATCTCTTAAGCAATAAATACAACGCATCCCTCTGCTCATCACAGTCTATAGGATACCTTCTCAGCAGGAAAGTACTTCATTATTTTCTTTTGAAATAAATATCCCCAGATAACAAAATCACTTTAAAAAACTATAGGTGTTCCTGTTTACCACAATTAAATTGTACAGACCCTTCAGAAAACAGCGTTCTCAGTAGCAAGACGTCTATATATGCTGGATCTCACATAGACCGGTTCTTCAAAACATAAAAGTAAAAAATATATATATACACACCTTTGAGGGCTTGTAACTAAACAACAGCACTACTGCAACTTTAAATTCCTCTCTGCTTAAATAGCCTTTGTTATCTTCACCACACACTTCAAACACCTGCAGAAAGAAATTGATTTGGGTTAAAAACCAATAAACATGACCAAAATTTTTTACTTAGAGTGACTGTTATGGGAAAAATAAAATAGTTCACTTAGTTCACTAGCTGAATGAACTATGTGTTAAAAAAAAAAGAAAAAAAAGAAAAAAAAGTGAAGATTAGTCCCATCTCTGTCAGAACTCTGTTATGGTAGCTGAAGGACTACACCTAGTCAATTTACTTTTAAATTTTTGTTGAAATACATTTTCCTCATTTTTTATGTGCTTAATAAAAGCCTTTTTGTAAACTTAGAAGATATCAGTACGGACTTCTAGAAACCAAATCATGTTAAATTTGTTTCAGTAGGATGTTTACTCTTGAAATATGCAGGCATGCTTGATTTCTCACTGAAGTTCCTGTATAGACAGGAAATGTAGGACTGAGAGACTGGAAAGCAAGTGTAGTTAGGAGCCATCAAATTTTCTAAAGAACTTTTAGAAAAAAATACTGTTTCCATAATCTATGCTTAGAAAAGAGATTAAGCACAAAACGTGTAGAAATGGGCATTTTTCCTAAGAGTTTTTCCCCCAGAAGAGCTTCAGCCAGGGTTAGTAATAAATCATTGGATCTTCTGGTACCGGAGGATACACCCATAAGTTGTTTGGGGAAGCAATGCCACATGCAATATTACCTCTGAAGCCTGTAGAAAAGTCTTAGTAAAATTACCTAAACGAGTTGAAACTTCACTACTATTTTTCGAATAAAATAAATGAGAGCCAAACGCGGGGACGGTTCAGTCCGCTGGGCGGAACACGCTTTGATGTAGCCCAGGCTGTCCCTGATTACTGTTACACCTGCTTTCCTCCCACTCCCTCCTTGAAGTCGACATGCAGTTATCTCATTAGCAGGGCACTTCAGCTGCAGTAATTAACACCGAGCTGAACGAGCGATTATGCAAATCCCGCACCTGCCCTGAGCCGGCACGGAGCTCAAGTGACGATTTATGAGGTTAATTCGGCCGGCTGGGACGTGCCCGGTTTGTGGAGTGGGCAGCACCAGGGGGCCATGGCAGAGATGGAAAGGGCCCTCGGGGCCTCCCGGTGGGACTGACAAGAGGCATAGGACTGAGCTGGGGCTGGGTTTCTTCTTCCTCCTCCTCTTTCATCTCCTCCTTCTCTCAGGCCCGGGCGCTAGGGCCCGGGGGAAGCCACCGCGCTGCCGGAACGGGAAGGGGCGGGCGGCAGCTGTGGGGTGCCGTGGCCGGTGGCGGGGTGAGCGAGGCTGTGGGGGTCCGTGAGGGTCTGTGTGGTGCGGGGACGTCTCCTTCGGCATCCTAAATGCGTGTCTGGGGGCGCCCTTATCCCGGCCCTTTTTCCACGTGTGGGTTTCCCCCTTCGCCGCCTGCTTGGCAGCCGCTGCTGTGCCCGCCTTCCTTTGTGTCCCGGGGAGCGGGGCAAGCAAGCCAGGTGCGAGGTTAGGAATTGTGCGAGCTTTCTGCCAAATAAAAACAAAACAAAGGTCATGGTAACAGGCCGGTGGAGTCTAGGAAGGGAAGCAGCCTTGAGCACAGCAAAAACGCGCGATTTCTGTTTATTTCTAGTTCCTAGGACCATGCTTCAGGAAGGCGCGCACGGCAAATGGACGGTGTCGAGCAGCGATGAGAGCACCGAGGAGAACTCGGACGGCGAGAAGCCCTCCACGTCTGCGCTGCTCAGCGCCGCACCGGGCAAAGCCAGCGGGCCCCAGTACCCCTGCTCCGAAGCCAGGAAGGCTGCTCACAAGAGAAAAGCTTCTCCGGTGAAGTTCAGCGATAAAAGTCTCGCTCCAGAAACGCCTCCCGCAGAGAAACAGAGAGCGACCCAGGAAGGCTTGGGCTGGTGTCTTTCCAGTAGTGATGAAGAGCCCGAAGACCGAGAGAAGAGTGCCCCCCAAAAAAGGCTGAAAGAAGAAAAGTGTGATGCGCCCGAAGAGCTGCCTCCAAATCATATCAAAGACGAGCACTCGGGGAATCATAAAGCAGAGGACTATAACGAAGCACCCAGTGAAGCCCAGGATACCTGGGATTTGCTGAACGGAGGGAACCCGTTCAGGTTTTTTCTCACTAAAGTCACGGGAATTGAGCAGAGCTATAACTCTGGAGCCTTGCACATAAAAGGTGAGCAAGTGACTCTTGTGGAAGTGGGCTTTCGGGGGTGCTTGTGTGCATGAGAACAGTTCCTTATAGCCTGTGGATATTTTTAAATGCCCAAATCCCATGGTGTAACTGAGGCTTGATACTCTGAATGTGAATGTTGCAGGAATGGGCTGTTACCTGCCTTTGTGCTTGTATTCATGCTACGGAGTGGTTTGGACCTACTAATTCACTGTTACTTGATACATTAGAAGGTACCACTAGTGGGTTTTTATGGCTAGGGTTCACATTTCAGTGCAGCTGGAAATGAGCATAAGTCAAAATAGAGCAGTCTTCAGTGATGTGATACTGATGCTTTATGCTGTGTAACTAAAATTAGTTATATAGCTGATATAAGGGGGGAAAAAGCAATGTGCACCTGCAATCATCTCCTTATTCTGAAAAATTTCTTAGGTCACCAGGCTGAAACAAAAGCAATCTTTACAGGGGGATTTTGCACAGAGATATTAAAACAGGTTAGGAAAGTTCTGTAGTTCCTCATGTGGCTCTTTAATCATTTGTTTGCATACAACTAGATTGTAGCTGTGCCTCAACCCTACACACCCCCTTGGAGCATCAGTTATTACTGAATGCAGGCTGGTGTCTAAGACCTCGATTGCATTACTGTTGTACATCTTTACCTACCTCATGAACACGTTGTGGCTTTTGGCCAGTCTTAAGGGTAGTTTTCTTGTTAGGTGGTTCCTTGAGCTGGTGCAGAGGCTGTTTTGTGTTTTTTTTTTTTTAGTTTAACCTGTAAAAACATTTCTATGGAGATGGATTATGAAATATCATGTCTTTATTAGAACGCATTTGTAGTATATGTTTTCAAGTTGCTGCTGTGCTTCAGTTTTTAGGGTTTTCAATGCTCAATCTGATTAGCACTCTGCTCCCATAAATAAAATACAGTAAGGATACACATGTTCTGCAATCAGTCTGCTGTGTAGCCCTCACATGGTTCAAGTTTCTAGTCTGTCTACCTGTGTTGATTGACAGGGTACCAGACAAAGCTGTGGGCAGTTGTTATTCTTTTCCTTTCTCCCCTTAAAATAATTAAAAAGGGAAAAAAAAAAAAAAAAAAGGAGGAGAATTGGAACTGCTGCCAGTACTAGTACAAACAGCTTGCAACAGGTAAGTCTTTAACTTTCCACTTATGGTTTCTAGCCTGCCACAGTTCTTCAAGGCCTCTGTACAGGGAAGAGAGGAGTTCAGTGTCTCTTTCTCCATCTGATCTTAGTCTCTTTCCTAATGAGTTTTTGCACTTGACTTTCTACTTTAGTGGGGTAATGCTATTTAAAACTGTAAGACCATAGTCACATCACAGCAGGACTGGGAACTTTAATATTCAAGTCAGTAAACTTAATTGTGAATGTTTGCTGCACTAAGTGTGAACAGTCTGGTACTCATGTTGTAGTTATCACACCAGTCAAGATGCAGAATGCATACTTGAACTTTTTTACTCAATTATGTCTTAATGTTTTTAATAGATATTTTGTCTCCTCTTTTTGGGACTCTTGTATCTTCTGCTCAGGTGAGTTTCTTGTTTGTCAGATTTACTTTGCTTGCTTATTTCACTTTGTTAACCTCAAACCTGATAATCCATGTTTGTCATATAGCTGATGCTAGTAGGGAACTTGATTAAAATACAGAGGGAACCCTAAATGTTTTTCAACTGTCTTGGGATCGGTACTGTTTAATAGCTTTTATCAGTGACAAAATCCCACAGACAGTGGGACCGAGTGCACCTGCAGCAAGTTCACAGATGGCACTATGCTGAGTGGTATAGTCAATACAACAGATGTAAGGGATGCCATCCAAAGGTCCCTGGACAAGCTAGGGAAGTGGGCCTATGTGAACCTAATGAGACGCAACGTGCTGCACCTAGGTTGGGGCAGTCCCATGCAGGAGTACAGGCTGGGAGAAGAACTCATGGAGAATAGCCCTGCAGAGAAGGACTTGAGGGTTTTAGCGGGCAGAAAGTTTGCTATAAGCTGGCAGTGCACGCTTGCAGCCCAGAAGGCCAACTGCATCAAAAATGGCCAGCAGGTGAAGGGAGAGGATTGCCCCCCTCTGCTCTGCCCTTTTGAAGCCCCACTTGGAGCGCTGCATCCACATAGGGGCCCCCAGCACCAGGAGGGTGTGGATCTATTGAAGTCCAGAGGAGGGCCATGAAGTTGATCAGAGGGCTGGAGCAGCTTTCCTATGGAGGTGTGCTGAGAGAGTTGGAGGTGTTCAGCCCAGAGAAGAGGAGGCTCCAGGGAGACCTTACTGCAGCTTTTCAGTACTTAATGGACACTATAAAAGAGATGGAGAGCAACTTGGGGGAGGGAGGGGAGCAAACAAACAATGACAGGACAAGGGGGAATGGTTTTAAACTAAAAGAGGGGAGATCTAGATTAGAGATCAGGAGGAAATTCTTCACTTAGAGGGTGGTAAGGCACTGGAACAGGTTGACAGGTTGCCCAGACAGTTTGTGGAGGCCCCATCTCTGGAGATGTTCAAAACCAGGTTGGATGAGGTCCTGGGCAACCTGATTCAATAGGTTGCATTCCTGCCCATGGCAGGGGGATTGGAACTGGGTGATCTTAAGGTCCCTTCCAACCCAAGCCTTTCTATGGTGTTATGAAATATAAAAATAATCCCATGTTCTTAGAATTAAATTGTTTATAAGACCATCTCACATTCTGGGAATGTGTAACTGAAAAATGCATCTTTATGTAATTGTAAGTGATTTAAAAATAAGTGTGTTGCAATCTAGGAACAATCTAGGAATATTCTTGTTAATGCTTGGAAGCTCTTCCTGTACGAAGAGATGGTTCTTGCACTGCAGCTTTTACATCGTGCATATGTGATTCTTCTTGTGTGCATGCTGAACTTTATGAACACTAATGCATTCTTTTGAAAAACTCAAATTTGTCCTTGAATTAAGAGACATGAAAGAAAGGAGTTGAAATTCAAAAATGTACTTGTTCTTAAAACATGCTGTTTGAAGTTTTTATACTGTTTTTGTTTGTTATGATGCATCGTTGCGCATTTGTATGATATAAGTGGTAATGAACAATAACTTTATGCATTTTTGTTGTATTCCATTGTTTTGACAAACAGTTGTTTTCTTTTTCATGAGCTTGTTTTCTTTTTTTATGCACAAGTTTAACTACTGCATAGATGTGGAATGGCTCGTTAGACAGTATCCACAGGAATTCAGGTATGTTTATTTTCCAAAGGTGAAATAATAGCAATTTCATCTATAATAGCAAGAAATTCTGTTCATGTGAGTTCATCTTACAATTGAATGATAAGCTTTTGCTTACCCTGGGAAATTATTTTCTGATTGTGTATGTGTAGGCTATTGTTTTTTCCTTTCACACTTATTCCACATTTGTATTTCTCTATTGATTTCTTGCTTTTTTTTTTTTTTTTTAAGTATTAAATGGACAGAGTTCAGTACGGCTGGTTTCTGATTTTTATTAGTCACCATTTAGAAGACCCCACTGTGCACCAGTACTACAGTGTAGTAGATGACCTATGCAAATGGAACAAAAACCCCTGTGCCATGCAATTTACAGACCCAAGAAAAAGATAATGCATGAGGAAGGAGGGAATATAGGAGGAGCATAAGAAAACAGTGTGAAAATGATTGGGATGTTATGTAATGCCTGGAGTTGCTGGATATTGTCGTGAAAGTAGTTCTTATTTCCTCGAAGTTCTACTCTGATAATGGCAACCTGCAACATGAAGTGAACTTATAACAGTTTTTGTTCCTGTTTTGTATTTTTTACAGCACTCAGTAGAACAGAGTATTAGGAAGCAAAAATGAAACTACTGCTAGAATAAACCTAGCTTCTCCTTTGTTTCAATCTTTTCTGTAAATAATAAATTCTTATATCCACATTCGCTATATCAGTACTTCAGAGATCTTATTTCTGTATTTCTAGCTATACAGACAAGAGTTCCTTACAAGATCCTGTATTACTAGTTTTTATTTTCAAGTCTGATTTTCTCCATACACCTCCTGTTTTCTTTTTTCTATTAAAGTGTTCTAATATCTTTCGCGTAGAATTATATGGTAGTTAATGTCTTTTTCAGTTAGTTAGGCATGTAGAATTTAGTGCCATCTTTCTGATGGGCCATTGGGTTTAGGAACCAGAAGTCACAGCTACATCAGAAGCTGGTTTGGGCTGATTGCTAATTCTTTTGATGTTTTAATAGTAATCTCACTTTATTTCAGGAAGAAGCCATTGTTGATAGTTCATGGTGAGAAGAGGGAATCCAAAGCTGAACTGCTTGCACAAGCACGCCCTTTTGACAACATTAGTTTCTGTCAGGTAACTGATATTTTCATCATCCTTTGGTTGAAATTAATCAGGGCAAGATCTCTGGGCTGCTGTGTGCTATGTTAATCATGTGTTTACACTAAGTGGTAGACTAGTAACCAATTTTTTATTAATTTCAGAGTTTAAATATTCTAACAACAAATTCATGGTTTTGCATATAATTTTTTCACACATAAGAATTCAGGCGTAATCTATCCCATATGATAGACTTGGCAACGTAGTCATTCCCAAGTAGTAGGGGCAAGTTGTGTTTGTGATGGCTTTCCTGTTTGGTTGTACTGCTTCATGTACTTCCAGCAGCCCATGCATTCCATTATGCCAGTACCCAAAAATGAAATATTCATGTTTACATCTGCTCTACTCATGTTAACTAGGCACAATGTTGGAGCCATCATTGACTGAAAGTTCTCTCAACATCTGTAACTTGTGTTTTATCCTTTCCCTAGAAATAGTGTTTTAAATGTCCTTCTTGATAAGAGCAAAGCAATGAATAAAAAAAGCATTTCTGTCCCTGGCTTCTGGCCTTTTCTTCAGCCACTAAGCTGTTTGTGACAGTTATATGCTTCAGAATGACAGAATGGCTGATGCTGGAAGGCACCTCTGGAGGCCATCTGACTCAACCCCCTGCTCAAACAGGGCGACCCAGAGCAGGGTGCCCAGGACCATGTCCACATGGCTCTAAAGGCCACTCAGGAGGGAGACTACGCAGTCTCTCTGAGCAGTCTGTGACAGTGCTCAGTCACCTGCGCTTCCTGGTGTTCAGACAGAAACCCTTGTGTTCCCATTTGTGCCTGTTGTCTCTTACCTGGTCCATGGGCACCACTGAAAAGAGCCTGCCTCCATCTTCTCTGCACCTTCCCTTCAGGTATTTAAGGATCCCCATGTGAGTCTTTACCTCTCTAGGCTGAACAGTACCAGCTCTCAGCTTCTCCTCATGGGAAAGATGCTTCAGTCCCGTCATCATCTTCATGGCCCTCTGTTGGACTCTGCAGCATGTCTATGGCTCTCTTGTGCTGGAGAACCCTGAACTGTTCACAGTACTCCTGTTGTGGCCTCTGCAGTGCTGAGCAGAGAGGAAAGGTCACCTCCCTCAACCTGCTAGCAATGCTCCCACTAGTGCAGCCTATCAGTAGTTTCCTTTTCTGCAAGGGAACGCTACTGGTTTCTGGATCCCTAGGTCTGTTTCTGCAAGGCTGATTGTTTCTGAAAATATTGCTGGGTAAAGAAATTTTGTTGTAGCAGATCCAGCAAACAATTTCACTGCAACTTATAATACAGTTTCTAGCAATTAGTATATTTAAAGGTGATAGAGGATAACGTATTTTGTGATCTGTCCACTAGAGAGCAGTGAAATGAAACTAAATATGAAGCACCCTTCCGCCTTTAACATTCTTGCATATGAGATGTGCACAACAGCAATTTTTAATGATTGACTCTTTCATTTTGTAGGCTAAACTGGATATTGCATTTGGAACTCACCACACGTAAGTAGCAGCTGTGAAGCAGAATGTTCCCCTTCTAAAGACGACCCTAGAGCTGATACATGCAGTTACTGCGTTCAGTGTAGCAACTAGAATCTAATGTCAGAAAGTACTTAGAGAACAGAAAGATAGATTATTACTGTATGTGAAGACAGAATTCTGAAGGAAAGGCCTAATATATTGATGAAATTTGAAAGTGATGTCTTTCATGTTGTATATCTCTATTTCATGTATCTGCGAGTTATTTTAAAGCTATAAAATGGGGTTTCATAGAAAAATTGCAGAGTCCTAAAGATAAATTTCCTTCATTGTTTTGTATTTATAAGTGAGAGGTTGGTTTGTTGTTTGATAGGAAACAAATGAAGTAAGATGAGGCGTGCCAGTCACACAACTGGAGTCAGTGAACTGTAGGTATTGGCTGTTAGTACCTCATGCCTTGATGCCAAAAGTATAATGCAGACTTTATCAGCCGTTGGTAGGTTGGATAGAACACTAATTTACAGCTCTTTGTCTACATCAACTGCAAAAAATCTGGAAGCAATTACTGAATTTGGTTTTTTTTCAAAGGAAAATTTGAGTTTGATATTGTGGGAGTGTCACAGATGGAATATCATAGATTGCAAGCAACAAGTAAGAAAAGATTCAGTGTCGTATTTTGTACAGTGAAGACCTTTGTGAAGATCTTCTGGTTTCAGGGCAATCCAGTGCTTTTTATGAATTAATCATTTTGACAATTCTCTTATAAAATACAGCTTTTTTTTATCTGCAAAGTAATATCTTTATTTGAAAGAACATAGCAAATATTGTTCTGAAAGGATTCATTGTTGCTTTTGGAAGTCAGTCACGGGAGATATGAAGCTGTACTCAGGAATAAATCATGATGTTGACAATACACAGCAATAGTTTAATGACATGCAAGTTTGGCATGTGTGTAGGGCAAAACACTTCAACGCTACTTTTTATGGAGAACAGAATAAGTCTTTTGAAATTGATCTTCTTGGAGCATTTTAGAGAGTTATTAGGTTATTTCCTACTCAGTGTGCTTGAAGCAAATCAAGTGTTATTCTATTTTTAAGGAAAATGATGCTGTTGTTATATGAAGAAGGTCTTCGAGTTGTGATACATACATCCAATCTTATTGCTGATGACTGGCATCAGAAAACTCAGGGGTAAGTAACAATCTCTAGCAGGTCTTTTGATTACTTGCTATTGAGTTGTCAGTTTGTATGGCTTGCTCTGTGTTAGAGGTCTGTTTTCTTGGTTGCGCTAGATATGCAACTCCTCCTGTCATTGAACACCCAAATATGTTGAAAATCAGGCTTTACGTAAGTACTAAAGAGAATTTAAGTCACTGAATCATTTTGACTAATGTGTCAAAACAACTGGAAATACGTATTTTAGGCCTTATTGTCTTTACTGGAAAATAATCAGCAATTGGAGCTCAACTGACCTGATGACGTAATAAACACATGATAATCCTTGTACTTTAAATTGTGCAAAGATCTGTTATATAGTAGGTAGTATGGAATTCTCCCCTGGGGAGTTCTGAGGATGTGAGAAATGAGGGACATTCTTACAGTCATTGGAGCATTTCTGATGCAATTTAGAAATATACCTATGTGCTCATGACTACTTATTTTGAGATACCGGAAGTATTCACTGGGAAAATGAGATGCCTGTAGCAGAGACTTGTAAACGTTCTTTGCTCAGTGCTATCACTGGCAACAACGATTCTTAGCTCTGTGCCAGACTGATGTTGTGAAATGTATCAGTACTGTTACAGGAATCACATTGTCAGGGCTAAGGATCTGTCAGTTTTAGATTATCAAATCTAGCTAAGATCTGTCAATCTATTCAGTTTTTGCAAGTCCAGCCATTTTTAGCTTGTGTACAAGGCAGTTCATCAAAATCAGCTCTGAGGTACATATATCTTGATGTCATACATCAATCTGAAGACTTTTTTTATTTTTATTCCTTTTTATAAATAAACCATAAGATCTCAAACATTGAATGATATGGAAGAGGCTGAGGATAGTTTTCCAATAGACACTAGGTTTCATGAAATGAAGTTATCACTTAAAAATAGGAAAAGGATTTTTTTTTTTTGAGGCATGCAGTTTATCTGTGAGCTCCTTGCAAAAGGATGCTCCAGATAATTAAAAATTTAAATGTGTTTGGAGGGAAGTGGAGTCAAAATCCATGTGAGAATACTGAAAAATAGGTAGTAGCTTCCTGAGATGGAGTAGTTGCTCACCTTTTACACATCTGAAATCTTGGACAGTCCCAGGGGAGGTGTAAGTTTAATACTTTTCATAGGTATCTGCTACTTCTGGAGACAGGACAGTAGATACGATCATCCAGTGCTACAAGTCTTAACACTGTTAAGATTTAAAAAAATCTATAAAAATAGATCTAGAATGGTGGTAGCTGTCAAGGCCTGATCTCTGGTTGCTTTCTACTGTAAATAAAATTCATGTCCTGAGCTGACTGTTACTTTAAACTCTGACTAGTATCAGATCTCTTATTATGCTAGGACTAAGTGAAATATTAATAATACTATTATAACGTTAATATAACAGCCTTCTGTTCTCTTGACCCTTTTCTGGGAGCATTTTTAGTTAGTGCTCCACAGTAGTCTAGGATTTAAGATTTCTTAGTCAAATGACTTGAAATTGGCCTTTCAGATGTCACCGTCATCTTGATACCATCTTACTACCAATAAATATGACAAGATTTTGAGGCTTTTCACTTGTCTGAAGCAAGTTCTTATAAGGTTTGAGTGGCAGAGGTACAGCCATTGATTTCTTGCCTTTAAGTCTTTTACTTTGGGATGGCTTCAGTATTTTTGACAGCCAGCTTTTCAGAAAGCCAAGAAGGCATGAAAATACTTACATGGGGTGCTTAACGTTGTCCTACTTGTCAAACATGAAAAATAATTTTTAGCTCATGCACACTTCAGTAATATGAAATGTTACCAATATGATGGGTCACGGGATCCTGTATGTTTTATTGACTCCTGAATTACAAAGGATAACATCAATGTTTTTGTGGAGCTGACACTGCAGAACATTTGGCTTTCATGGCTATAAGAATGTGTGACTGGGAAGAACTGCTAGATGGTTTTGCCCTGTACAGTACCCACCCCATTTTATTCTGATGGAAATTCTGGAGAGGCAAGTTACCATAAGGTAATTTTAAAGCCATATAGAACTTTCAGGCTCTCTAATAGGATTTTTTCTATGTCTCTACAAAACCAGTAACTTAGAATGTGTTGCAGTGTTCTATTCATACTGAAAGTATTGATGGAAAGCTAACTGGTCAGTAAATCTAAGCTTGGCCTCTAAGAGTAGAGAAATCTGTAAGCATCTGCATGGGTAAATGTGTTTACATTTGTTGTTTTTGTTTGAAGTTACTGGTGTTGTGGTACTGACCATAAGACTTGATGATTCTGTAGTTGTAAAGCAATGGTAAGTTGCGTTATCTTCAGTAGCATCACAGTAAACTAAATCTGTCAAGAAGTCATTTAGGACCTTCAGATCTGCTTTAATGACTTACTAAAACCTTGTGATAATGTGTGGTGTCCTTTTTGTGCCTTTGTTTTTAGAATATGGCTAAGCCCTTTATATCCAAGGCTACCTCAGGGAAAAGCTGGTTCTGCTGGTGAATCTGAAACTAACTTTAAATCTGACCTGATAAGTTACTTGATGGCTTACAATGCTCCTACACTCAAGGAATGGGTAGATGTGATTCAAGAACATGACTTATCAGAGACAAGGTATCTCTTGTATTTTTTGTTTATAGTTGTTTGCATGCTTTCTTCCCCCTATTTAAGGCTCTGTGGCTAACATCTATTAGCCAACAAGTTTGTTCCTTAACCTTAGTTGTTTTCAGGATTAACAGTTCAAATATGGGTCTGACTATGGGCAGTTGTCAATGGAGCAACAGACTTGATGAGCTGCTCATTCTGGAATTTGAAGACCATGTAGTCCAAAACAGATATTCTCAGCTTTAATAAAAAAAAAACAAAACACAGAAGCACTCATTTCTGGATAAACTATCACTTAAGTATGTATGTGCTAATGTTTTTGTCATTTTGCTTTGTAAGGAGTTCCCTTTAAATCTTTTATGCAGACTGTTGAATTAATCAACTTCTAGTCTAATAAACATGAAAAAAGTGCATCAACAGTAACTTGACAGAGGTGGCCCTAAGTGATGGGGACATGGGGTTTCTTTTAAGTTGGTCTGGGTTAAGTATTTGCTCCAATAAAATTAACAGTGGGGAAAAAAGAGTTGTATTAGATTCTCTCATATGAGAGATCATGTAAGCAAAGGTTATTGTAATGAGGATTGTATTAAGAATAGGCTTCTGCACTTTAAGACAGAGCTTGATCCATTAATCTATGTGTAGAATTTGGCCCATTAGTCATAGATTGTGTGCAATATGCTATATTATGTTGAGCAATAGCATAGCTTGTCTTGAAACAGTCTTCTCTAATATTACACTGTTATTATTACCTTAAAAAAAAAAATCGCATTCATTTAATTCACATCTAATAGATACATCTAGCGCTTCTACAGAAAGACAGTAGTAATTTCAGAAAGAATAAATTTCCTTGGCAACTTAATAGTTCTGCAAGCTAGCAGAAATGTTCAGGGGGAAAAAAAGCTGAAAATGACCTTTTGGGCATAGAGACTGAAACCATATCTAGCTCAATATGTAAAATGACGTGCCTTTTTCATTCAGATAAAATCTTACAAGATCATAAAGAAAGGCGTAGCCTATAGTGAGCTGAGCTCACCTGAGCTTCTGTTTTTGTACACTTGATGAGCTTCAGCTTGGACAGGTCAGGTGAGCCTTAGCTGATGTGAGTTTATGCATGGTTTAGGAAAGAGGCACTTCCTAGGATGTGGATCAGTTCCTTGCTGTATAAAATATGTAGGGATATTCCTGGATAGAACTAGGATAGAGATGCAATGAGGAACAGCTTCTTAAATGAAGATTCTGGGCAAGTTTCCGTTCTCAGGACAAAGTCAAAAAGATTACTAAACCATTATTAGAAAGTTTAAAAAAGCTGCACTTTGCTTCTGAGCTGTTAGGTACCTGGATGAAATCTTTACCTAAACCTGTTGATTTGTATGTAACAGTAGATTGGCTTTACTCAAAATTACATGCCCAATCAAGTGCAAATAATTCTCATTTGGCAAAGACTTCTGACTATACCCGTCTCTTGCGGTTTTGTGCACAGAAACAGGTACAGTTCATGCCTCTGCTATAGATCAGCCTGGTGGTGCATGACAGCCACGCAGGATTCTAATAGTTACATACCTGGAAATCTTCTTTTCTTCATATTGTAAGTCCTGAGTGAAATATTAAATACTACTTGAGCTATGCAAGGAAAACTTATTAGCATATCTTGAAATTTCACAAACCAAAATACTTCAAAATCTGTTATATATGGTACTTAATTGCTTGGTGTTCTTATTTTTGTAATCCTAAACAGAAGACATGGCCCTCTGCTATGATGTGCAGTACCTTCCATTTCCTGGTGTTAAAGTAGCTCTTCCCATTGACTTGATTCCCACTGGTTGTATGTTTTTTTTCTTGTGGGAGTAGCAAAGCTGCAAATAACTTGGTATTTTTTCCTTTCTGTAGAGTTTATCTGCTTGGTTCTACCCCTGGACGATATCAAGGTATTGATAAAGAAAAGTGGGGTCATCTTAGGCTCAGAAAGGTACTAAAACTGTAACCTCTTTTGTTAGTATCATTTTAACTGTAAGTGTATTTTCAGAGCATTCTTCAGTTCCTTTTAGCTTTTCCAGCTGTGCTCTGTAATATTTGAAAAAATTGATACAGTTTAAATTAACAAAAAACATAAGCTTGCAATTTACAGCAGTGTAGGTCTTGCATGTTATGTTTCTGAGCTCTATTATCAAACTCGGCTTGCTGTCTGAAGTGTCATGCCCTTAGAGATATCTGAGGAAGCCCCATCACTTAAATGACTTTATCTGTTCTTGACATTTGTAAAAAGTTTGCTATCAAGATCCAGCCTTCTGTGACTGGGTATCAAACATGGCCTTTTTCAGAGGCTTTTTCTGGGGAATGAGGTGTTGATAAAGACTTCCCTGCATGCAGGGATCAGGCTTGTTTAATTCACTTAACTGTTAAAAATTAAGTATTTTTGTTTAACTATCTAGCCAAAAACATGGAATTAAAAAAAAACACTTTGTGTACAGCTGATGTTATCCTTTCAGTCAGATTTTTAGTGTTGTTCTTCTATATTTAAGATCTTGACTTTTTATTTTTAATAAATAATTAGAATTTTTTAACCCCCTGAATTATTTAAATAAGCTACAATAGTAATTAATTGTACAATATTGCATATCAAGATTTTCTAGGGTTCCTTCTTTTTCAGTCTTCAGTATTAACAGGTGACGTGAAATACTTTACTTAAATGCTTCTCATATCTGGGGAATTTTCATTCTGCATCTCCTGATGAAGTGGTTTTGTTTAAAATTCCATGCTGAATTTTTAATGGTATTATCCAGAAATTCTGGTACTGTCCATGGCAAACTTCAGTGGTGTATAAAATATCAATTTATCACTTTGTATTGAAAATCAAACCTACTCTTTTGGACTTCCTCTCAAGGGTAGAGTATACCCTGTCTGATGTATGTCACCTGCATAGTTTTTCTTGCCTGTAAGACACTGAATGAAAATGAAATAAACCAGAAAAAAAGTAAAGGATAAAATTCTTGTCACTGTTTGTTTTTTAAGATTAATTTCTTTAATAACAACATAGGTATGACTGGTAATGCTACAATGAACCCCTTTAGGCATAAGTGCCCTACCTAGAGTGAGGAGAGGTTGCTACTACATAAAATTTAGTATATGCTTATATCTATCTGGTTATAATGTGACTTTAAATTCCATTCACAGCTTAAGAACAACTTGAGAAGAAAACTGAAATAATTCATTTAAATTGTTCTGGTTTTCCTGTCATTACATCTGGGGCTTTACAATGTGAGAATTTGAAGGTCAACAACCACCATATATAAAAAGACTTTTAACGTCTGAAGTTTGTATTTCCTGTTTTTAGGAAAAGCTCCCAAAATTCTTTTTACCAGTAATTTAAGGGTTGGCTCTGATGCTTTTGGATAAAACTGGTGATGTTTGATCTTCTAAATGAGCAGTTGGTTTACTTGGAGATCCTGATGACTTTTTTTAATTGCCAAGTTAGATAGTACGAATGCTAATCTTTGTTTTCAGAAGTGAATACAAGCTCTTAAGGCTTTCTTCCTGTTGAATGTGTTACTGTTTTAATTTTCCTCACTAGCTTTTGAAAGAGCATGCTTCATCAGTACCCGCACAGGAGTCTTGGCCTGTTGTTGGACAGTTTTCAAGCATTGGATCAATGGGAGCTGATGAGTCCAAATGGCTGTGCTCTGAGTTCCAGGAGAGTCTGGTGGCCGCAGGCAGCAGAGTGACAACTCTCCTTAAATGTGATGTTCCGGTCCATTTGGTATGTCTCTTAGGTGCTAATTTTTAAGTCAAGTGCAACTTTATTCTGAAAAATTAAGCTTTTAGTATTTTGTAACATTGGAAATAAGTAGCATGTAACAAGTTTACTTTAAGATTTTTTTTTACTTGAAAATTGACAGCATATATATTTAAAGCTGCATTATTAAAGCTAACTTTTTTTTTTTCCCTCCATGAAGGTTTATCCTACTGTGAACAATGTGAGGCAAAGTCTGGAAGGCTATCCTGGTAAGCAGATAAGCAAAAGGAAGTACGTTTAGTTTTTTGTGGTCAGTGTCTTGCAAAATCATTTCAGTGGTTGCTATTTGAGTGAACCTGAAGTTGTCATCTTGCTGATAACTTGTTTGAACAGCTGGCAGTAGTATCCTTGTAGTATTTTAATATTACTGGGGTTCTGACTATGGATTTTCTGCTCTAATTGAGTAGAAATACCTTTGTGGGCACTGGTGTGTTTGATGTGTTAATCTGTATAGTTATGTTTATATATCAGCTCTTGACTGGAGTTAGAACAGTGCTTTGACTTTTGGCAGAAAGCTCCCATTTTTTAGTGTTCATACTTCAAGTTCACCTTGCCTTCTGTGCAGCATTCTACACATCAGATAATGTGTTTTACTGCTTGTTAGTTATTTTTAATACTGCAATATGCAATTGGTATGATCAGTCTTCCCACATCTATCTTCATTAAATATTTGTGCAGAAATCATAGCCTCAGCCAACCTGAAAGAGGAAGAGGTACTGTAGTGTTTTGATGCAGTAAAGCTCATTTCTTGAAAGCAAACACTTGGGGCTTACACACATGCATGCCGAGGTTGATGTCATTGTGAGGCCACTGATCAGTCTTCAGGAGGTCATGACAATTGCATGAGATTTCTAAGGACTGAAAGGAAGGAATTATTTCCTATCTTTGGGAAGGGTAGGAAAGAAGGATATGAGGACATACAGGCAGGCCAGCCAGTCTCACAGTGATCCTTGGGAAGGTGATTCAGAAAGAAATTGACTGGGAGTAGTCAGCGTGGATTTTTAAAGGAGGGATTTTTACAGGAGAAATGATGTTTAACCAAGTTGATGTCCTTCTGTGATGACTCACTTCATGAATGAGAGGAGTGCACTGGATGTTGTTTAGCTCAACTTCAGTAAGGCTTTCATGATGACTTCCTATAACAACCCTACAGATATCTAGCCTTTACTTCATCAAGCTGAGTGGAGGCTGAGGTGGGCTAGAAACTAGCTGAGCTACCAATCCCAAAATGTTGTGATCAATGGCATGAAGCACAGCTGAAGGTCAGCCACTAGTGGTGTGTGCGAAGCATTGATATTAGGACCAAGTATTTAGCATCTCCATGAAGTGCCAAGATGGTGGGGTGGAGTTCCTGCTCAGTAAGTTTGCAAATGATATAAATCAGAGGAGTGGTTGATATATCTGTTGATTGTGCTGCCCTTCAGAGGAATCTATACAGGCTGGAGATTGAGGCTGACAGGAGCTTGATTAAAGTCAGTGAAGGGCAGTGCAAAGTCTTGTACTGTATGGGAATAACACCAGGTACCAGGACATACTGGTGGCTGGCCAGTGGAAAGCAGCTTTGGAGAAAGCAATTTGGTGCTCACTAAGTTGAAGATGAAACAGCAGTTCACCCTCATGACAAGAAAGTCAGCAGCATCCTGGGCTGCACTGAGAGGAGTGTTGACAGCAGGCTGAGGAAAGTGATCCTTCCTCTCTGCTCAGCACGGGTGAGACCACACCTGTGAGAGAGCGCTATGTTAGGGACTTTCCAAGATTTTGTGAGAAGTCCTTATGGCTTCTTGAAGGACAAGTTGAATGCATTAAGTTCTGCATCACGTTTCTAATACACAGCACTGATATAATTCAGTATGTCACAAGTGATTTGTCTACGTTAAATTCATTCCAAGAAATTAGTGTGTGTTAGTCAAAGACCAGATCCAATACAAATACAATTTCAACTGAAGAGATTTTGCTTTTTAAAATGTTTTTTTTTCTTTTCTGAATGCTGCTTGCTTCTGTGAGTAATGATTGTTGATATCAAGTGGTATCGTAACAAAGCACCAATGCACATTTTCTTTTAAGAGGACTTAATTCTAGAGCCTGTGTTCTAGAAAGAAAGAACAAGTGTAAATCTGCTACTTTGTGTTCAGGGACTTGCTACATCTTAAGAATTGGGAGGGGAAAAAATATATCTTTGGGGCATGTAAATTTTCCAAAAATAAGTCATGAGGGTAGAGATAACATACCCCAAGTCTGCATGTTTGGTTTTTTTTTTCAGAATGTCTTTCAAAATGTCAATATAGGTGTTCTATATTTTTTTCCAGCTGGTGGCTCCCTTCCATACAGTATACAGACAGCGCAGAAACAGCTGTGGTTGCATACTTATTTTCAGTAAGTTAAACTCTTCTTTGATTTTGTTTTAGACTCTTACATTTAAACTAAAACTTCTGTATGTTTGAGTGTTAAAAGCAAATTAAGTGGCAGTGATAAGAAGCATGGAATCTTTAAACTCCTTAAAATAAAAGCCTCTAAGTACTTATTTGCTGGTCTCATCTCCAAACTGTGGATAAAACATGTTCTTCTTATACCTGCAAAAATACAGAGTACCATTGCGAATGAAACAAGTAGTCATATTTTGGGTTCTGTAATCTTCTATTTAGGCTTTCCTTCTCTGCATTGGAATCAAGTTACTTTTTTAGTGCAGTTGTGCTTCACTTTTCTACTTATGCCTCACTGTTAACAGGAGTTCAGCTGAGGCACAGCAGCGTTAGGCTTTGTTTGTTTCAAATGGAGCAGTCTTGCTCTAAAAATTCTCAGTTCCTCGTGGTAATGCCATCTTTTGTCAAAGGTGTCTGACGTTTTCCATTAAAAGCTTCTATTTTCACTTGCTACTAATTTTTGCCAAACTCTAACCATCTGACAAAACCAGAGCCAGATGTCTCCCTCAGGCTGGATCTTTTTAAAATTTTAATTGTTTTTTTGAGAACAATGGGAAAAGTTGTTTTGTGCAGATCAAAAAAAAAAAAAAAAAAAAGTCAAAATCTGGTAACATCTTACAAGACCACTGGTTTCCATTCATTTCACCAGAAACTTTAACTCTTCCAGGCGGAAGCTGTTCCAAGATACTTAGCCCACATTGAAGTACAGCCAGAATTGATGGAGATACTGTAAATGTTCAGAGGGCTAGGAATAAAACTGCTAGTTGCAGAGAGCATCCCCCATTCTGGAGTGAGCATGATTGCTACTGTGAGCCTTGCTGGCCAATGTCCAGCCTCAGTTCTCCTTCTGTAAGCATATACCTCATAAGAATCTTACTGGAAGAAAACCAATTCTGTTCAATTAGTCTCTTTAGCACACAGAACATTCCTTGGTAATAACATTCATCGTATTATTCCTGTTCAATAAGAACACTCCACATACCTGTCTCATTGAATATATTCATGTCCTTCTCTGGCAGCAAAAGAGCTGTTTTAAATTCATCTGTTGAAGTGGTTGCAAATGACAAGTGGCCCTGCATAATTGGCTTTGTAGTGAGTGTCCAGATGTAGATTCTTATCCTGCAGTAGTAATACAAGACACTGGCACTTGAGGAGAGCCTGCATGTAAGCTGTTAACACAGTGGATGACAAAACATGACAATGCATGGTAGTAACCTGAGAGAGAGAAAAAATAGTAGGTCCTTTTTCAGTAATATTAAATATAAGATGACCTATTTTAAAGACTTGAAGGCTTTGGGCAGTAGAGGAAATAGAAGGAATTTGTCTTTACCTCACTGGAATATAATGCAAAACCATTAAGGAAGTAGGGAAACCTACCAGGGTTGAAAGAAGAGAAATACATCATACTTAAAGCAAGGGTGAAGGAATAGCTCCTTTTTAGAAGCACGGAGAGATCTATGGAGTAGGAAAATTGTGGTCTATGTTGTCCTCTAAAGAGGTAGAACCTATGCAAATTTTTATGTCTACGGACCACTTTTCTTAATTCTTCTAGCAGTTGAGTGTAATATAGCTCTGAATTGTGATTTCTCAGAAGTAATTTCACAAAAGAACAAGATGACTAAACTTAATATCGATTTCATTTTTCTTACCAGAACAGAACAAATGAAAACTAGACTACTCTGTTAAATTAGCTAGTGCATAAGTGGTACAATTGCTCAATTTTTCTTTGATAGAGTGGCTGTCTTTTCCATTCAGTATTACTCATTGATAAGGAGAAACATATAATCCTCAATGATTTCATTACTACTTTTTGCAGCAGTTGATTTTCTTAAGAGTACATAGAGCATTGCATTTTAATGCTAATTTTAATTGAGCGATGTTTAATAGCATGTCTTATGTTTATGCAGTTACCTTGTCAAATACTTATTTTCAAAACATTAAAGTTGGCTTGACAAAACCTTGTTTGACTTGTCAGTGACAAGTCTGTAATTGGTTATATTGTCTGTTTTTAGAGCATTGTGTATTCTTTAGGCCTTTAGAGTTTTGAAGAAGAATAATCTCTTCTCAATTTGAAGAACAACAGTCATTCCCTTAACATCATAAAAGATGAGAGATGAAGCATTTACACAGAGGACCTACTGTTCTCTTGTGGTGGAGACTAATGGTATGAGTTCTCTTCACTATGTTCTAGCCTTCTTGCTAGTGTTTCAAGATAGAAAGCCCATTCACTATTTGAAGTTAAGAACTAAATGATGAATGAGGTGATGTTGTAGAAAATGAGTTATTCCTGGCTCTGCTTCTGTGTTGAATGTGTTTGCATTGGATTTATTTTTCAGGATGTTAGGATTATCTGGCTTCCCTGTCTCAGTAGCTCGACTTGAAAAGATGGGGTGGAGGGAAGTTGTGTTTGCTCCTTTACATCATTTGTGCCAGAAATGTCAGGCATTAGTGGTGAATGATATTTTTTGTATGCCTTCCAGCTAAATGCACTGCAATTGCAGTGTCTCTTATTTTCAAACTCAGAAATTTACCAGATAGTAAAACACTTTTTATCACAAATATTAAAACTAATTTAAAAAAAAAAAATAATACTTCTGAAATACTACAAGTAAATGAAGTGATAATTTGTGAGCATTCTTATCTGTAGTGCTGCACAAATATATTTTGAAAAAAAAAAAAAACAAACAAAAAAGCAACAATTATGTGAAACTCAAAGACAGCTATTGGAAAAAGAGAGGGACAGGGCAAGTAAAAACTCTGTGTTTTAAGAGTAGGAAAGTAGGGGGACCCTTCAATTCAATGCTTTGACTTAGTTACACCTAATCATAAATGTGTAATTTAAAAAAAACTTTGGACTGAAATGCCACAAAAGACTGAGTAGTAAGTTAGTGATAAAAATTTCAGGAATAGTGTGGTCTGAAGTCAGTTAAGCTAGTAAAATCTTAAAACAGCAAAAAGCTCTCATGTTTTACTGGTCAAATAGTTGATTTAAATCTACCCGTACAACTTTTCCTTACTCACACTTGTGCCTTCAGTTTAGACTATACTGTGACCCATCTAACTGTCAAGAAAATAACTGCCTTAAGCTGTGGTTTTGGTCCATAAAGTACATCAAAGCTAGTTTCATTTAACTTACTGTATTTACTGTGAGACTGA
This sequence comes from Netta rufina, assembly GCF_964035555.1. Classification (NCBI taxonomy): domain Eukaryota; kingdom Metazoa; phylum Chordata; class Aves; order Anseriformes; family Anatidae; genus Netta; species Netta rufina. The sequence goes on from NC_140128.1 coordinate 47,827,503, forward strand.
ATTTTGAGAGATTGAATATGCTGGAAATTTTATTGCAAGATGATACCAGCCCTTTCTGCAATCTCTGCCAGCTACACTGATGAAAAGTTTACAAATCAAAATGTGTTAAGTCAGTTCTACTAGAATTAGCCTCAATTTGTTATATTATTATATGTTCTTTTATTTTTTTTTTTTTTGCCCTCTTCTAAACAACTGATCTCATATCTTCAGGCTTTTTTTTCAGCTATTTTTTGAGCTATTATCAAAGCATATCTTCAGCTATTTTTTTTCTAAAACATGTCAGGACAGTTTCATGATGAAGTTGAAATTTAGCTGTATTAAAAATCAGAAATGCCTGACTGAAACCCCTTCCAATTCATTCAATTTGTCATTCTGGTAAGCAGTTCAGTTACGTGCTTGCTTTTAGGCTGAATTGAGAACATTTCTTAACTACCTCTTTGCTAATAGCGATTTTGCTAAAAGCATCTGAGATTTTCAGTGAGGTAGTAAATAGTATATTACTAAAAAGAACATAATCACTTTCCTCTTCTTATCCATATATATTAGAACTGCCCTACTGAAGGAAGTATGGCCAAAATATATGTTCTCTTATTTTAACTTTCTGGAAGTAACTTTTCCTGCCTTTACTGGTTTCAACTGCTTTTAGTTACTACAGTAATCTAAGTGCAGTTAGCATTATGTAGGTGGAAGAGAAGTGGTAGTACTGCTAAAATGCAGTACTTAATTGTATCTTTCTGAGATAAGGAGGTAAGAAGGATTTAGACAGATATTAACTACAAAGATACTGGGATATGGGGAGAGAAATTTGTGTTCAAGTAAGGTATTGAGATGAAAAATCTTTTTTTAAAAAAGGCGTTTCATTGCTGGTTCTATTTCTTCCTGCTTTTCACTTCTATAATCTTACTGGAACATCTTAACTTTCTTTGTGCTTTAAGTTTTCTTCTGCGAAGATGGGAGATAATGTTTGCCTGAACTGCTAGTTGTGAGATGAAAGATGTTAACAATTACTCATGGTATTGTTACATAGTATGTATGATGTGAAATAATGTAATATACTTCTATAGAAGTTTGAGTTCTGTGGGGGACCACTAGTTAGCTGTTTTACATATCTTAGCCTACTCTTCAGAAAACAACTTCAATGTGGCATGCATCAAAATAGAAGTTTTGAGCAGTGTTTCAAGTCTTGCCCTTTCAGAATATTGTGCCAGTTCTGCAAAACAGTAGGTTTTCATCTGAGGATAGGCATGTTAAAGTAACCTAATCTCAACTGCTGAACTGCGAAGCCTATTGACTTACTTGCGTGAAAGTTAGTCCTGAAAGTCAGTTCAAGTAATTCAATCATTCCAGGCCTTCCACTTCCTGAATTTTCTTAGGCTTTTAAATGAACAAAGCTCACTTGAGGTTTTTGAGAGCTGATAAATTCTTTTTGATCAACCTTTTAGAAAAGAATGCCAAACTAGTAAAAGAAGATTGTGACAACCAAAACCAGAGCATATTAATTAGTATTACATTCCGAACCTAGGGAAGACAAGTCTCTGGTTTAATGTAGGTGTATTTGGAGGCCCTCTCACTTCCTGATTTTGAGTGAGGGCTAACAGTTAAATGGAAAGTGCTTGTGGACACCATGGTTACACACCTTCAGTTCTGTACATACCTTTACTGGTTACTTGCAGTTGAGTTCTGACAACCAATAATTGATGTTGAATTACCCTAGCAATGGTTTATGGTTTTGAACTGGTTATTGTGTGAGTGTATATATATTTAACCTCTACTGCGTTAAGTCCTCAAGTTTCTGAGTGGCTTAGGGGCATAGAGAAGGGAAGAGAAAGGATAGTGTAATTGATCTGCTCCCTGCTTCTACTTTATGTTTAATGCATTGTAATAACTTTGGGGAATTCTGCAAGGCTTAATTTGGTGCCAAGACATTAAATGTTTGTTTAAAGGCATAACCATTGATTGTCTTCAAAGAAGGAAAATTGGCTGGAAGTTTGGACTTGGTTTCTTGAATGCTGTTTGGAGTGGAAGAATGGAAAACTCTTCAGGGGATTCTAATACACTGAGGAGAACGTCTGTCAGGGTTGTTTGTAGTAAGAATTATTATCCTGCCTGTTCAGCTTACATTAAGATTGTGGATTTCAAGATTAAAAATTAAGTTTAATGAGGTATTTCAACCTTCTCTGTAAGGTATACAAGTATCAAATGTGGTAAAGAAAGATAGTATCAAAACATGGCATTGTAGCATGGTGAGTATGTGTGGGTTTTGTTTTTTAATCAAAACACAGATATCTGAAAAAACATTCATTTTCTTCTGTTTCTCTAGCAAATGGTCAGCAGAAGTCTCAGGTCGAAGTCATGCTATGCCTCACATTAAGACGTATATGAGACCCAGTCCTGACTTCAAAAAGATTGCATGGTTTTTAGTTACAAGGTAAATAACTAACTATATACCTCTCACTTTTACATGGCTTCATTTTTTAAGTTCTCATAAATCGCAGGCACAGGTGAGTTACTACTGTAATCATACTGCTATAATTAGTATCAGGAACTTTTGTCAATATATAATGTTTTTTGATACATTCTCAGGGACTTTCTTTTTAGAAAGTCTGATTCTTTTACAGGTGATTTAAATGAAAGTTTTAGTGGAAACAGAACTGACCTTAAAATAGTTAAGTGTGTATGTACATTTATATATCCATTGTATATCTGCATTCATATACATACACACGAAGTAAGAATATAAATTTTCCATTGTTAAGAAAATGCTTGTAAGAAACAAGATAACGCTACTTAGAAAAGCTAGACTAAAGAATCAGTTGCATCTTGTGAGAACTTAAATGTTAGAGATGCTTTGACTCTGTTCTTAGCATTTCCTGAAAGCACATGCCAAATTTTACGTATTTAGAAGATGTGTAAGAAACCCTTAAAAGTACTCCCTTAATGGTGACAACCCAAATTGTTCTCTGGGCTGTAACTTGCAGTATCAGAGTCCAGCATCAATGGAAGTAATAAATACTTTCTAAACCTTGGGCTGAGTTTCTCTAAAACATGCTGTATATGGACATGCTGGATATGTTGGCTTGTCCGTTGACTGCTACAAAATAGAATGAGTTAAGGTTAAGTTTATCCTTGTGCTGGCTTATTGTTATGAAACATAGATATCTAATATTTGCTGTTTAGATATCTAATAAATGCTATTTAACTTCAAGTACAGACGATATTCTTACTGCATCTTTTTTGTTTTTTGCTCCTTTGGATTTCTTAACATGAGGGGAGGATGTGTTACTGTGAATGAAAATGTAGATTTGTTTAATTTCTGGAAAAAAATGACTTCTGTGTAACTATACATACGAAAGCTTATGATGTTTGTATCATTCCTCTTAAAATGTTCAGTTACTTGATTTTTTCTCTATATTTTGGCTTCTTAAATTTCATTGGTTACTGATACTATTGTAGGTTGTAGTATCAGTGATTAAAGTGGTAGTTAAAGGATACAGATGTCATTTAAATGTGATGCTAGTCCACCTGATATAGAAATTCATGGCTATTTTGACTTTTCTTCTTAATGTCTTTTCCCTTCCACCGTATGCTACTATCAAAAAACATCTAGTGTGTTTGTTGGTTTAAGTATAATGTTTAGGCTATGTGTTATTCTGTAAAAGTAGGTTATGAGAACAGTTCTGTATCTTTCTGGCTCAATGTACTTCGTAGCCAATACTGATGCAGGATTAATGAGCTGCTGCTGAATAGCATGTTAAAACAAAGATATTCTTACTTGATAATACTTGTGTTTATGAATGTGTCTAAGTACCTTTTGTTCCTAACATTTTGTTCTATGTTTTAACACTTGCAAAAATGTTCTATGCTAAATATCTTATAACTAGTCATAATTTAGTTAGCCTTTAATCTTCTAATGTTGTTATATTGAAGCTATTTACCAATTCCTTTCTGAAATTGAAGCTATTTACCAAGTTCCTTTCTGAAATGCGTGGAGAAGATCCCAAAGGCTGAATCTCTTCATATCTCTGTATGAGATGAGCAGGCTTGTATAATTATCTGCATGTATTCTATCAATTCTCTTCTGATTATTGCCCCTGCTGCTCCCACCACACAAATCACTTTTTAGTAAAAATTGGTTTGACTGAAGTGAAGTTCTCCTGGTAGAAGTGTTGCTACAGCTGTAGTGCGTTGCTACAGCTTCAGCATTTTTTGCTCTGAAGATTATTCCTTGCTGAAATGCTTTCTCTTTTCAGTGCCAATCTATCTAAAGCAGCGTGGGGAGCTTTGGAGAAAAATGGCACCCAGCTGATGATACGCTCATATGAACTTGGAGTCCTTTTCTTGCCTTCAGCATTTGTAAGTTCATAGTTCGAGTACAAATCCTGGGATTGCTAAGAATGTGACAGAATAATCTAGTTATGAGCTTCTGTGTTTCCAGGTTAGAAAGCTTGTATCAAATGGAGTTTGTACGAGTCATTTTTTCAAATGGTAATAGGCTGTTTTCCTGCACAGCAAGTATGGATTTGGTATTGATATGACTTTTGTCATGTTGTTAAAAGGCAGTAATACTTTACAATGCTAATTAATGTTGCTGGTGAGGATGATCAAATCCCTTTCATACTTAAATCTATTCTGAGTGAATATTCACAAGGAAGTGATGTATATGGATTGTAACTTCAAAAACAAATCCTAATTTTAAACTGATTGTTCATGCTTTCTGACATGTATTTGTGAAGCTACATGACTTTCTTCTCATACTTTCTGCTCTGAGTAATAAATTCTCAGATGTGTTGTCTTAAATTCCTATGTTGATTTTAGAACATCTTCCTAAGAGTCTAGATGCTGAAGTATTTTACTTTCCAAACCTATGACAGCAATCTCAGTATATAGAAAACAAGTTTTACCCCAAATACACATTTTAGCGTGTGGAGGACTAGGAGACATAAAAATGTTTTAGTGAGACCCAAGACCTATCCAGCTTATATCCAGTCTGAGTGCAGCCTTTTTATGCTATGGGGATTAGCACGATAAACGGTATCTGTTAGCTCTATGGTGTGTTCCCTGGGATTTATTTGAAGACTTACAAGAATGAAAATTGTCCAGAGTAAGTTAGTGCCACAACTTGAATTATCTATTAACATGTCAGGTTCCTTACTGAGCTAATTTTGTTGGGTGTTAGCCCACACAGAATCCTGTTGTACTGAGTTCTGTGATTTAATTGTGCATTGTACTTGAAAAATGGATGACTTCTTGTTTTTCTCTCTTAAATTTGGTGCCTGATAGTAGGGAGATATGAGTTTGCTAATGCTGCTTACTGCTTCTTTCTTGTGAACCTATTGGTACCAAAATGTTATTAACAGTATTTAGTCTATGATCAGAAGCCATTCAAACTTTTTTCTTGGTGAAACTTATACTTTTCTGGAGAACAAATGGCAAATTTCTCTGAAAGAGTTTGTATGCCAAAAATCCTCAAACATTTTCTGAAGAATATGTATTTCACAGAATTTCTAGGTTGGAAGAGACCTCAAGATCATAGAGTCCAACCTCTGACCTAACACTAACAGTCCCCACTAAACTATATCCCTAAGCTCTACATCTAAACGTCTTTTTAAAGACCTCCAGGGATGGTGACTCCACCACTTCCCTGGGCAGCCTGTTCCAATGTCTAACAACCCTTTCGGTAAAGAAGTTCTTCCTAAGATCCAACCTAAAACTCCCCTGGCGCAACTTTAGCCCATTCCCCCTCGTCCTGTCACCAGGCACATGGGAGAACAGACCAACCTCCACCTCGCTACAGCCTCCTTTAAGGTACCTGTAGAGAGCGATAAGGTCACCCCTGAGCCTACTCTTCTTCAGGCTGAACAATCCCAGCTCCCTTCATGTTTTGTCACTTCTGTTGATCAGTAATGTACTCCCAAATGAATATCTGCTAATGTTATAACTTCATAGAAATATTTACTTACCATAACTATATATATATATAATTTTATTGTCTCCTAAACTTGTCATACTAAGATTTGGTAGTTTACGGCTGTAAACTTGAGGCATTTATGTAGTGGTGCGGTCTTCGTCTCAGATGGATACTGAATCTTACGTTCTCAAGCTTGGTTTCTGTGGAATACAACTTTTAGATAATGTGGATTGGTTAGAGACTGAAACAAGAACATCCTATGACTACCTATAGCAGGAAGCGTTGGTAACATAATAATGAAAGGTTGCGCAAAAAAATTGCTTAAACTTCCTGCACAAAAGCAACTGACATCAAGGGATAAAATAATACTCTAAGAAGTTGGCTGCGGTTATCTCCAGATGCTGCTGAGCAAATAACTTGCTTGTGGCAGTGAAATGATTGTACTTCTGTGGATTTTTTAAACTTAATGATGATAGCTGATCAGTAGATCAAGCAGTCATTCTATATAAAATTAACATTCTTGTTCTGACTCATGTTTTCCATGCATTGCTAGCTTTTTGAAAACATATTTCAAATGGGTAGAAAGTCAGTAATAAAGTTAACATAAGTCTCTTTACCAAGAATGACTGGACCTGTAGGCTTTAAAAAACAAATCTGAGAATATTTGGCTTGCATGCCGTCCTGAACCTTCAGTTCTATATGGAATTTCTTGCACATGGACCAGGAGAAGGAAGATTGCCAGAATATCTTTTAGAGGGCTAAAATTTATGGAGGAAGAATCTTGAAGTTTCTTCCCTACTCCTAAAATCATAGTAGTTTTAATGCCTGTGTTCCTTTTCATGAGTTTTTTCTCTAACTCAGTTTCATTAAAATCAATCTTTTTTTGTTGAAAATAAATGTATGTTTAGGGGCATTTAATAATCAGAAAGATAAATATTTTTGAAGCACTCAAATACTGTAATATTTCAGCAATCTGAAGTTAACAATTTACTTTATTTGCGAGTTAGTTTGACCTTTCTACTGTTAAACACCCAGAAGGTTGAAAAGTCATTTAAACCAAAATTATTAAAGCTTTTGTTTCTGCTTGCAGGCTAGTCGTAGCAGTTGGAACAAACGTTATTTAGCCATTTGTTAAGAGACTGAAAATTACTAAAAATAGAAGTGTATTTTTATTCTTATGTTGTATCAAAAAGACATTGGATTTAAGTTTGTCAAAGCAAAGTTTACTGATGATTAAAAACACATTGAATATTCATTAAGCATCTGCTCCAGCAGAAGCCTATGGGCCTGTTTACACAGAAAATTCAGTTCACTATAAATCCCATGTGAGCACTCTACTAGTAATGACAACTAGAAGAAGAACTGTTTAAATAAATATTCATGGGTGAGCAATTCATAACGAAGCCCAAGTTTTGTGGTCATTGGGAGGGGAGGAGAGAGAAGACATTAGGACTGCTTTCTCTCCGTTTGACAAACTACTTCCCTCTGTTTAGGAACTGGAGAGAATTCTGTTCAGTTGAGGGAAGGTTATATTGCTTTGAATTTTCTTTGAAGGCTTTTCATTAGTTTTGGTCATATTCTTTGTTCATATACACTCTAAATTTGTTTATAAAATGAATGCAGGAGAACACTGTAGAATGTTCAAGCACAAATACAGACTGGGCTGAGAATGGATTGAAAGCGGCTCCTTGGAGAAGGACCTGGGGGTGTTTGAGAAGCTCAACATGAGCCAGCAATGTGTGTTTGCAGCCCATAAAGCCAACTGTATTCTGGGCTGCATCCAAAGGAGTGTAGCCAGCAGCGTGAGGGAAGTGACTGTCCACCTCTGCTCTTGTGAGATCCCACCTGGAGCTCTGTGTTCAGCTCTGGGGCCCCCTGCACCAGAAGGACATGGACCTACTAGAATGAGCCCAGAGGAGGGCCACAAAGATGATCAAGGGGCTGGAGCACCTCTCCTGTGAAGGCAGGCTGAAAGTTGGGATTGTTGAGCCTGGAGAACAGAAAGCTCCAGGGAGACTTTACAAGCAGCCTTTCAGTACCTAAAGGGGGCTACAGGAAAGCTGGGGGGGGACTCTGTAGGGGAGTGCAGTGATAGGACAAGGAGTATAATGGTTTTAAACTAAAAGAGGGCAGGTTTAGATTAGATATTAGAAGGAAGCTTTTCATTCAGAGGGTGGTGAGGCACTGGCACAGGTTGCCCAGAGAAGCTGTGGATGCCCCATCCCTGGAGGTGTTCAAGGCCAGGTTGGTGGGGCTTTGGGCAACCTGGTCCAGTGGCAGTTACCGCTGCCAATGGCAGGGGTTTGGAATTAGATGATCTTTAAGGTCCCTTCCAAACCATTCTCTGATTTGATGTGTAAAAGTCCTTGATTTAAGATAATGGGTATTCTGTTTTGCATTTTGATCACCCTTTTGGTAAAGGCAACAAGATGTTCCCTTTCCCTCAGTTCCAATCACCACTGTGTTCAAAAGATCAAGTTTTCCTAAAAAAAAAAAAAAAATCAAGTTTTCCATTCTTTATTTTCAAATATTGCTCTGATTTTTTTTTTTTTTTTTTTGCTATTAGTTAATGCAGCAAGCAGTGTGGAGACTTCCTGCAGTACAGAAGAATCACTGCTGAAAGTTCAGGTTGGACCAACAAATAAGGGGTTGCAAAATGTTTGTCTTGTGATGTTTGTAGTAGCAAAAGGGAGGGAGAATTAATAATTGCACTGGAGCAATTAACAAACTAGTCTCATAGTATGCCTCTAAGGTTCTATCAGATTGATTAGATAAGCGGGATTTGTCCATTGTAAATCCATTCCAGTGCTCCTAATATCTGATTGTTGTGGCTTTCCCTTATAGCTTTAAGGCTGTAGTAGTTATGCTGCTTTATCCTTGGAACTTTGTCAACCTTACTTCCAAATTCTGTACTGAAGTTCTAGTTTTCATCTTGGGAGCATCCACCTTCTCTGCCCATAAGACAAATTGTCATGAAAAATGCAGCTACTGTGTTTCATTGTGGTTTTAAGTGGAAAATAAATGTTAAATTTAGTATAGACAGTGTCAAATTGTGAAATTTAGGGGCCAGTATTTTTAAAACTGAACTTTCACTTGTATACCATACATGGAAGTATAAACAAGTTGCTTTTTGGGGAGAGGGTAGGAGTGGGTAGGAATGAAGAGGGGTTGTTTAGGAACCTGCTAGCTTTCCAAGAGTGCTGAAACACAGATATCAGGAGGATGAGTCACTACCAACAAGTGAATGAGTACTGCTTGAAACAAATCTAACTGTAGGCATCAAGGATTTTGAATCCTTGGCTGATGGTTTTTTATTATTGCAGTGTGAATTTATCCTTAGGATGCATGCATAACACGAACTATTTTTGGTTTTCAGATATGAGATTAATGCATGCAAGATGTTTTTTGAGAATTCCCAGCTGACAGTTATAGCAGCAGAGTTCTGTGAAATGCTGGGACTGTCCAAGAACTGGAGGTAATACAGAGCTACGATAAGTAGTAAGATTACTATGCTAGCAGTGTCCACGCTAGTTTAAGGTTTTCTCAGGCATACCTGTACAAGTTGCTGCTGCTATGGTGATGTGCCATTCAGTAAGTGCATTTGTAATATTTCAGTAGACAGAGATGCTTTTGGCAATTGTTTTCCTTCCATGCAGCTTCAGGATTCAGTATTTCTAGAAGATGGTTCCAAATACCTCGAGATGAGAGCTAATGTAGTATCCGTAACTTGAGGTAACTTACTTCAAGGCTGTTTTCCAGCCAGGTGACGCTGGATTCTCTTAGAAGAGGATCTGACCCTTGTGATCCCCATCTGTCAAAAATCATTCACTTCAATGGTATCATTAACCTTTAGAGATAAGAATTACTGTCTGTTGGCCCCATTCTCTATTATCAAAGTTTTTGGAAGGCTTGTGGAAGTTTCATACCTACATTCAATAAAAGAGTAAGCCATCTCAAAACTCAGTGGCCAAAAGCAGATGCTTATGGAAACATACAATGGGTATGTATATGGTAATTTCTCTGAAAGTTTCCTGAGTTAGAGGCAATATAACATCTTCTGTTAAATGCCTCTAAGCTCCTGGCATTCACAGCATGCTGTAGCTGAGTTTAACACTGTCACAGGAAGCACAGTGTTTTGAAACGGGTTTCATTTGATGTCTTTCTCATCTTATACTGGAAGAGGCAATAAATGTGATCCCTATTCACTCTTTCCATGCCACTCCTTCTGTAGGCCGTTATATTTTTCTAGGATGAAGAGTCCTAAACCTGCTCAAGCAAATGAGAAAGCTGTTCATCCAAAATTGACAGAAATGTGTATACATGAGAAACATATGTCTAATATCATACTTCATTATAAATTCTGGTTTGATTTTATGTTGAGTAGTGTGGTTAAAATATATGCAATATAAAGGTGGTTCATGCAAGGAAATGCAATACTTCCTACAGACCTCTCAGCTTTCTTCTTAAATTGCAAAAGCAAACATGCTCCTGTACAGGTGGCTGTACTGAAATCTGTCAGCATTCATGAGATGGTTTCATGTTTGAGTTTCAGACCTCAGAATGTTATTTCATTGCAGCTGTCTTTCCTTTCCTTACTGGGAAACACTAGTGGAGACACCTTGATAACAAGGAGGTAGCTGTGGAATCAAATATCTATACTTGCTTTAATGCCCATTAAATCATCTGATACTCAAGTTGCTATGCCTAATTTGTTAATCTATTGTATGTATATGCCCTGCAGTTAACTATGCATTACAGATTTTCTTAGATAACTTAGTTTGTTGTGAAGACTTCTGTTGGTTCAGTATGGTTTTAACATACTACGTGTTAGAGTAGTCTGATTTAGATGAAGATAATGGAGAGAGAGAAATAGACTAACACATTTCTAGAAACTTTTTAAAGTTCATCATTAGAAATATGCAGAATAAAATGAGACAAAGTGATTTGAAACAACTAGAGCATTCCTACATCAAGAGACTCAGTACACTCTAGCTGTTGGAATGCCAATTTAACACTGCCAATTCCTGATAATTCTGTTTCTTCAGGCTGTTTCATGCAGTTTGGTTGTAGTTAGTGACACCGATTTTGATAGCTATGACTTGCATACCACACATTTAATATTTTTAACCCTAAAATAGCTGCTAGCTCTCCAACGTCTACTTTCTGTTTTCTGCTGAATACAAGCTTAGAAGTAGATTGCTTCTTCATTGCCATCTTTTGACTGCCAGCATTTTTGTGTTTTGTTTTTTTTTTGTCTCTTTTTCCAAACGCTTTCCAGCACTTATGCTTTGAGGTTGGGTATTGGCCTGGTCTACAAATCCAGACTTACAGAAATATGTTGAATGGTTGTTCTCAACACAGCTGCAGCTGTCATCATTTACAATTTAGTGTTTAGTGAAAAATCAGCTGATGCAGACATTAGATCATAAGCTTATATTGATTTTGAAAAGTAATGTTTATAGAGTCACAGGTCGTGTCTTCTATTGGAACTGCATTTCTCCTGCATTTCACTTTTTATCTCTGTTTCTTGCCTGATATCTTCATTGTCATTCACGTTCAAGGTTGCTCTTTCAGCTGCTGGGGATTTCTTTCCAAAGGTTGGAATAACTCAAATCTTTAACACACAAAATGTTGAAAGAAGCCCTTCACCTAATGGTATGGAGTTGTTCTGAGAAGCATGTTAAAATCCTCTAAGGATTGGAAAAGCAGAGTCTTCCACAGTGGTAGCTTCTGTGTCTGATAAGGTTGGAAGATAAACTGAGCTTAACTAGCCCAAAATGTTTGTGGAATACTTAAATCTTTTAAAAGGAATGCTGAAGAACGTGGTACTAGCAAGCGAGCTTCTGGAAATAAAACCTCAAAGAAAGAAATATCGTAATTGTGATTAAACTGAGAGGTTACCTGTTACTGCTACTTAGTGGTATCAGATACTATAATTACAGATAAAAGATCAGTACAGACATCTAACAGTAATACTTCAGATTCTGAAATGCCATATTGATGGCAAATATTGACCAACTGGTAAAGAATAAAATCGTTTCATAATTCTCTGCAGAGAGGATTATGAGCTCAATCTGGATTAGACAGTAGTCAATCATGTTTGTGTGTGAGCAGAACTGAACAGCTTTTGCTGAATTCAGACTGAACTAAAGCAACCTCAGTCATTGCTTGATTTAGACCAAGCTTAATTTGCAAAGTAATGTAGGAGTACCATTTCCCCTGTCAGTTTCTGGTTTCAAGTGAAGTACTATTCCGCATCGAATGAAATAAAATTCTTAATGCAATTTAGATTGTTTAAATATGTTCCATATAGAATTAAATATAAAATCTTGTTTTACCCATGTTGTATGTGGAATTCAGGATATTAAAACTTGGTACTTTATTCTCCATTTTCCCGTTCTTCCTCCCAGTGCCTATTTCATCAATGTATGATGTTAAGGTACTAGGAAAACCCACAGCAGTATCTGAAATTCTGTAACTACAAAAAAAAAAACAAAAACAAAAAACATGCTTTTGCAACTGAGAAATACATCTCTTAACACTTCAAAATTTATTGCTTTGAGCAGCAGTGTCAGAGAACAAAATATAGCTGTAGAGGAAACATTCTGGAAGAACAGGGTATGTCTGAGGGGAAAAACTTAGACGCAAGGCAGCGTATTTCTTCAGGCAAGGTCCTGCTGGTTGGTTTTTGGAAGCAGCAATGAGAGCTGTCAACATCCAGGAAATGTTCAAAACAGACAAAATGTGTGAGTAGTTTCAATTTCTGTGTGATCTTCTGTGTGAAGATAGACATACGAGAGTTGTTTTTGAAAGCATGTGAATCTCCTCAGAGAGCCTTGTTGAGGAATGTATTTTGTAACCTAGGCTTTTACTCCAGGATGTTTTTGAGGAAAACTTCTAGATCTCTTTTCTTAGAGAGAGATCATCCATTCAGAAGAGATATGGGTTAAATTCTGATAGAATGGTTTTGTGATGGAATCCAATGGGGGTGGGGGTTAGTATCAGAAAGATAATACTCAGAAGTGGGGAGAATATAGATGGTGACTGAGGAAGAGCAAGGAAGAGGAAAGTGAAGGTGTAGAACAAGAACAAAGCAAAGAGCTTGAAAAGAAACACGTAAGTAATAATAGAACAAAGAGTAGAAGAAATAGAAGAAATGAAGCAGAAGCAAAAACAGTGAGGGGGAGGGAGGCAACAAAAGAAATCTGGATAACAAAAGGAAATGAGATTACAAATGTACTACGAACACCATACGAACAACATATAGCATAGAACATATGCTATATGTTCTATGGTGTATTTTCTTTCATATTTTGTGAAAAACACCTAATACACTGAACTTCGGAGTGGAATAGATGTGGTATTGCTCTTCATATTTGAATTGGCTGAGATTACCAAGTGTGTATGTGGAGTCCAAGTAGCTGTTCCATCTGCTTTGATGGCAGTGATTATAAAAACTTAAAACTCATGGTGCCAGGCAATACTTGTCTAGCTTCAATGCTCTTGGTCAGACATGTCTCTCAAGTACACTGTAGAAAAAGGACCAACTCATGAAACACCAGAGACACTGTCTACTATTCCATATTTCTCTATTAGCTGTATGTGGAAAATGAGAGCTTACAGATAACTGGTTTCTGTGACTTGATTTCCTCATTTTAGTTTGCAATTAAAATGTCAACTTATGAATAGTTTATAAGGCTGCTCATCACCCACCTTCTCCACCAAATGAAACCTAACTACTGTGGGTTGTACAAAAATGCTGTCCCCCTACCACCTCATTTACACAACTCATGCACTTTACGACCTATAGCATCCCTTGTGTATTTCATATGCTCTACTACAGAAGATGGTAAACATGGTTATTTGCATTTTATATGAAATTTCTATCTATTCCTGAGTGACTGCAACATCATTGAAGGTAAAGCTGTACAACTTGATTGTTGCATTTTTTCTAAGTAGTTTTGAATTGTTTTATTATTCAGTCAATCCCTTACGATTTGTGAGCTTTTAAAAATTTACACATCTCTGTATTGGTATATTTTGAACATAGTACTTGTATGTAAAAGCTAATCTCTACAAGAGACTGGTTTTAAAGAAGACTTTATCAAAATTTCACTGACTTGAAAGGCATAAGAAAGAGAAGTTAAAACAGATTTTGGTTCGCATAGTCCTTTAGCATGGTCCTTGTTTCTTTCTCCTGTTCTTTCATTGAAAATGAAGTGTGTGTTTTGTTTTTTTTTGTTTTTTTTTTTTTTTGTTTTTGTTTTTTACCTAGTCCTTGAAGTAGTTCATAGCATTTCTTTGTAACTAGTGATTTCCAGTTGCTTTGGGTCACAAGGCAAAATAAGCATCTAAGGGAATTTCTTTGAATGACTTGCAAGGACTGCTGTGGTGTGGCTTGACATTGTCTTTGGTAGCTCTCCCTTTTGTCTATTATGCTTCTAGAGTATCAAAGGAAAGGGGAAAGGCTGCTTTGTTTCCCTTGCTTTCTGTGGTCATATGAATATTGTTTTCTGACTTACAATGATAACTTTAGCTAAAATAAAACTTTATATTGTAAAAAAGTAAAAACATAGGCAGGGCTATCAATTCAGTCATTTATACTTGAATAAAATAGAATTACTTAGTCATAATTAAGAATTTTGCTTGTACTTTAACAATCTTAGTCTAGTAAAACTTGAACAAATGGGTCCTGTGGCTCAAGAGTATAAGTTGATATTCAGACTTTCATGGGGGGAAAAATACACTTGTTTAGGAATGAATTTGAAATGATTTTTAAAAAGCTTTGTAGCCTTTAAACTTCTGGTCTGTTCTACTTAAATTGTACTTGATTGGCAATATACTAATAGAATCTCAACATTAGAGATTGCTTTTAATTCATTACAACTGATGAATGGGTTCCCATTCCTGTTAAAAAGTGGCTAAGAGATATAATCTGCCAAAGTTACTTGAATTGCTTTAAATCCATTTGTCCTTGTACCATGTTTCATTGTAGCATGTTCTTTTGCAGTTCTTAATGTGTAATCTGACTTTGAAATCTGCTGTCAAACCCTAATAGCATGAAATCTTTGTGCAAGCAGTTTTAAATCTACACTAAGTCTTTTTGCTGCTCGTGAATGGTGTTATACAACCTAACTGAAAAGCATGAAGTTTGAAGACTTTTCTCTATCTCAGGTTGAATCTTAATTTGGTTAGCAAAACACATCAAGCATCTAACCAATAGGTTAGTGATGAAACTAAACAGTAAAGAGAATTTTTAAAGCTCTTCCCTTTAGTTAAATATTAAAGACCAAATGCATAACAATCTTTGATTAAAATTCAATTCTAGTGTCCATAAGCATGTTTGTGAAAGCAGCAACATTTTGTATTAGGATATGTTGCCCCTATGGTACTAGGAAAGACCTTATGCAGTTTAGGGGATGGAACTGCTCACACAAGCAAGATCACAAGCCTGAAACAAATTGGTAGGGATGTATGGGACTGAGAAGGTAGATTATATCCACCACCGAGTTCTTAGGACAAAGTGCTTTAGTAAGCATCTCATCTCAGTAATGGAAGCACAAAACTTTTTGTTCATTGAAATATTGTTATTGGGAAAGACAAACCTAATTAACAATAGATTCTCCCCCCCCCCCCCCCCCCCCCAAAAAAAAAAAAAAAAAAAAGCATGCCTCTTTTCTGTGTGTTTACCTTCCTTCATAGGGTTTGGAAAAAGGTTACTTCCGTGTGAGAGGGAAAACACTTTCAGAAGGTAATGATTCAGCAACGTCTTTTCCTGTACCTTTTGACCTGCCACCAGAACGGTATGGAAGCAAAGGTAAGATGTGACTTCAGAAGAAAAGTAGGTGTATTATATAGAGTCAAACTAATCTGAGTAACTCTTAAGTCACTTCAATTTATGTTATATTCCAGAGCTTTATTTTAACATTGTTGTGGTTTGACTGTATATTTAAAACGTTATCACTCCCACATTCTGGCTAAAACTTTGAAGAAAGCAGGTAGAAAGCAGTTTACATGCTTTTGGTTCCAAATTTTCTTTATTGTTATTTAGGTTTTGGATGGATTGATCTTGTCTTTTTTCATGCTAGTAGCAGTAGTCATACCTGCATTAACTAGTTCAGTGGCTGGTCTTGTCTCTTTTTGTTTTACCTTCAATAGGACTTTAGATCTGCTCTCGTAAGACTTGCAGGAATGTGATGCATGTTATTCTTATAATTTGCAAAGATAGCTTATCTGCTTTAAGAGCTTCCTGCATTCTTTTATTAAGAAAAGAATTAAGCTAAAAGTATTAAGTGGTATTCTAGCTTTCCCGGAGAGAGAGGGGAAGGCTCAATGTAGAAATGATAATCTATTTAATACTGCTTTTTATCTAGTATAAAACACTGTATGTTTAAGTACTAACAACGTTTTGTTGGGGGGAGATAATATGGGGTTGTGCCTGAGTTACTTGCTAATAAAGGGGAAGAATGTACTGCATGTTATCACTGTTAGTGACCCAGCTTTCAGCTCTTTCTGAGAATGGAAGTGGTCAGATTATCTGCTGATGTTCCATTAAGTGCTGTGAACACGTACACTTGTGGGTTATTTCTTATGTAGTGCTAAGGACGTGATACACTGATATCTGGTTGGTACCTAATGCTTAAACTGATGTATTTTGAAAGTTTTTTCTAAAACTTCATACTTAAATTAAATTAAGTATGAAGTTTTATTTCTTGAAAACTTTAAAACAAAGATTAAAATTAGAATCCATCTGTGTATACTCAAATGTTACATTTACTATTTTCTTCCTACAAAAAATATAGTTGTATACTATATATATTAATTCCTGCATTTGACTGTGCCAGTGATTTTTTCATGTATACTTTGTCTAAACAGTTTTTCTAAAAATCCTTTTTCACTTTTTGCATGGAAAACTTCAGTTCTGTGGAGAACTTATTTTTCTTTAGTTCAGCTTTTGGGTCTCAGCCGCCTTCTGTGAAATGAATACGTGTCAGAACTTAAGTTCTATAGGCTTTGGCAGTAGACACAGTCAGCTGCCCATGCCTTCTCACATCTTTTCCCTGAACATTTTCCACCAAGAGGCAGAAGAATTGAAACAGATATTTAAAGAACATCCATGTTATGGGATGGACTCGTAAAATAATCTCTCTGTAACAACACAGTTATCAACTCTCAGGGTCTCTAGACAGTAGTATAAATTTATTTTAATGAAGTCTTGAGAAGCAGAAATGCAAGTAATTATCATTCCTTTAAAGAAACTGTTTTGACTGATCCCTATAATTGAAGGAGAAAAGGCTCCAGGGGTTTTTCCATGAACTCAGATTCTCTGAACATGGGAAAGCAAATTATAGATCACTTTCATATAATCAGAAAACTTGTATTAGCAGCAGGAAGGAAGAGAAGCAAGTAGACTAGTGAACAGATGGTCAGGAGCAGGGCCATACATGCAATCTAAAGCTCAAAGTAGAAGATATGTATACCAAAATACACTTTTCTTGTGCTCATACAAATTCCAATCTTTGATCAGACATGAATCATGTTACAGAATTACATTATATAATAGCGAAAGAAAAGCAATTCCTTAGTCTGTGGAAATCTATTTGCAAAGATTCTTCTTTGTCATTGTCATAGTAGCTTGGTCATATTAATTGGGGTTTCAGATGGGATTTGGCTTCCAGTGTGAGAATTAAGTTGTGACTGGGTTACAAGACAGGAATTTAGCGTTTTAACTGTTCAAACCCTCTGGGTGGGGGGGGGACACACTACAAAATAGGGGAGTTTCTGATAAACAAGTTTTCCCATTGAGTTTTCTTTTCAGTGTATTTAAATCAAGGAAACATACTAGCTGTTCAGCTGACAAACAGTACACAGAAAATTGTATGTATACAAGATGGGTTCCAGTATTACATTTCTTTTGGTTATTTTGCTTTTTTGTTGAGGTCTTCTGATTCTAGTAATTTCTGAAAATGTATTAATGTATTTCATTTTTTCCAGAAGAAATCAAATTTATCCTTGTTAACTGTGGGCTAAAGGTGTCAAATCTCGTACTCTGAGAAGGTGGAAGAATGGTAGGCAAATGAGATTGAAATTGGATTTAGTGCAAGTTAAAGCATTGTGGAAAAATGAACAGTCTACTTAACCATTCGTTAGTTCCCCTAGCTAAAGTTTGTAACCTCTGACAGTTGTGATTTCATTTTATTAAGAATGCACAAAAATGCATGTCATATCTCACATGAACAGGTTTCTCCTTTGTGGCAGGCCCTTTTCACTTCTTGATTTTTTTTCTATTGCCACGCTGTGGAAGAAGAAATTGTCCTTTTCCTTGTAATTCCAGATAGACAGTGTGTGTTACTCTGCCCAACTTTCAATAAGTGGGAATTAGGAGTATGGTGGAATTACATTTAGTGGATATTTGTAATGATTTCAGGAAATGAGTAACACCATCTTTTTTTGTTTCACACAAGTTGTTCAGTATTGGGTAAAAATAAATTTCACAGCATATTTGCCTGCAGTCTGGTGCTTTTAGTTATTTATGACTAGAAAAATATTTAAAGAGTAGGGCAACTTTTAATTTATCCTGTCTAGTGACAGTGCCTAAAAGAGGAGATCAATGTCTTGTCCAGGTAAGCTTAAAGTAATTATTACTCTGAGCTCCTGTACAAGGACCTGCTATATTATTAGAAATGCAGATGTCCTGGGAGAATGTCACTTTATTTAGACTCTGTTCTCCCAACTTTTATTTCATTCTTAGAATTCTGTTTTCTCTACTAAGTAATTAAAATATCTGGGAAGGAAATTAAGAAAGAAGACTTTTGGGGAAGTCATTCCTATTCTTCAGTAACATCTATTTTTCATATTAATACTGCATAGCTACATGACCTGTGTACTTTCTAGAGTTTGCAAGAACTTGACTTGGAGCATCCTTTCAATTTTTTAGAGAACTTTAAGTCCTCTCAGTATGCTTAATACTGTACAATGTTCCTTCTGAGGAGATGACATGATAGTCCTGTTTCTAGTGTTATTAATAGATTAAATAGACAGTATTTCACTTACTAGATTAAATGCTAGCAGCAGTGGTAAATACAAATCTGAGTATGTCTAGAAGTTTAATTTTTCAATTTGTGAAGTAGTGAGTACACATTATCATTGTAGTTTGTATATCGGGGTAGTCTTCTTGGGAGAAGTTGGAACTCATCTCAGGCAGTGTTGTCATCCATTTCTTCCCTGAGTGTAACCAAAAGCATTATTGGTTGGTGAACATCCCATATGTGCTTGCAGCTTTCTTCAGACAGGCCACTTACTCAGATGGCCTTTCAGAGTCCACATATAACACTTGGTAACATGGCAAAGCCTGTTTGTTGTGTTTTTTTTTTTTTTTTTTTTTTTTTTGTCAAGCTCTTCTTAATGGTAATGAAGAAATGAACACTTTGTATGAGAGGAATTTGAGTTAGCCGATGTTTAGTTTTACCACTTCAGTGTATTGTCGTAATAGGGTTAGAGTCTTGAAGACCAGAATGGGCCACTACATTCTCTGGTCTGATCTATCTCGTGTTGCTAGCCAATATATTTGAACTCAAAGCTTGTGTTTGGCTGAGAGAGATTTTCCAGAATATGCCTCAGGTCTTTAATTGAGAGCATCATGAGATGGCATATTCATCATGGTTCATATTTTGCTTCAGTAGTCAGTCAACCCAAGAGTCTAAAATAAGCACTTCAGTTTTATTCTTTTTCAGAGTAGATGTGTGATTCCCAGTCTAGTTGTTGCACTTGCATGGGATTTATCCATCTTGTGCAGACTGCAAGGTTTGTAGCTGAAGTCTGAAGAAATTTAACAATATGTCATCCTAACAAATCAGAGTTAGCTGCACATAGAGCCTTTACTTGGGCATCTTTCCTTTAGACTATTTCTCCCCAGCTGCTTTAAAATGCCAGCACAAACCAGAAGAAATGGAGTTGCAGGGAAAAGCTATCAGTTTTGCCATGTATGATATACGTAGCTTGCATCTTTTCTGTTGCTGCAGAGAATAACATGCATGTTTAACATCTGGCAGTTTGAAAATAGAGTAGGAATAATCTTACTCTTTGAAGTGATGAAGGACCTCATTAATTTTTAGCAGATAACATTTGTTACATGTAACTTGCACATTATTAACTCTTTGCAAATTGCTGTTTTGAACAATGGCAGCTGTTCACCTCCAGTTGTCAGCTGAACAGCAGAAGCCTATTTGTGGGCAGCAGATGTATCTTCAGGGCAAAACAGAATTAAGAAGAAAAATAATCATCTGAAAGATGATAGAACTACTTCATATCTTTAAAGATAAAACTATATAGTTTATAAACTATATACGATGATCTGTTAGTCAGTGACAGGAATTCACATTGGGCTTTTTCAGGCTGTCACAGCAGAAAAGGCTACGATAAAGCTGGATATGTTGATGGTACTAGGATTTTATTTTTAAATATATAGGCAAGGTATATAATTTAATAGTTCCTTGGAAGTAAAACAGATAATGATTCAGTCTCATATTTGGGAAATGAGCCAACAACAGCTAATCTCAGCTAGGCATATTTATAGATTAAATTTCTTTCTGCTTTGCTGATAACATTCAGACTTTTTTCCCCTCTTGAATCTTTTTGATGAGTACTGCTATTTTGCTGGATAAAATTTTCTTCTCATCAAGCTCCTTTGTCTCATCTGACTTGAAATATTCCTATTATTTCTATTTGTGGCTGGACCCAAAGAGTCGTGGAGAGTTCATCCAGTTGGATGCTGGTCACAAGTGGAGTGCCCCAGGGCTCAGTACTGGGCCCAGTCCTCTTTAGTATCTTTATCAGTCATAAGGACAAGGGGATAGAGTGCACCCTCAGTAAGTTTGCAGATGACACCAAGTTGTGTTGGTCTGCTTGAGGTTAGGAGAGCTCTACAGAGGGATCTGGATAGACTGGACCAATGGGCTGAGACACACTGCATTAGGTTCTGCAGGCCAAGGTCCTGCGCTTGGGGCACAAGAACTTCATGCAATGCTACAGGCTGGGGGAAGAGTGGCTGGAAAGCTGCCTGTC
Source organism: Netta rufina (assembly GCF_964035555.1). Lineage (NCBI taxonomy): Eukaryota > Metazoa > Chordata > Aves > Anseriformes > Anatidae > Netta > Netta rufina. The sequence goes on from NC_140128.1 coordinate 47,848,474, forward strand.
AAAAAAGGCCTGGGTGTGTTGGTCAATAGCCATCTACATATGAGCCAGCAGTGTGCTCAGGTGGATGAGAAGGCCGATAGCATCCTGGTTGCATCAGGAATAGCATAGCCAGCAGGCGCAGGGAGGTGATTGTCCCCCTGTACTCAGCTCTGGTGATGCCACACCTTGAGTACTGGGTTCAGTTCTGGGCCCCTCACTACAGAAAGGACATTGAGGTGCTGGAGTGTGCCCAGGGAAGGGCAATGAAGCTGGTGAAGGGTCTAGAGAGCAAGTCTTCTGAACGGTTGAAGGAACTGGGGTTATTTAGTCTGGAGAAAAGGATGCTCTTGATTTAGAATGCTTGGGGATTGATTCTTACATCACCTCTATTTCACTGCATAGAGAAATTCCTTGCACCCAAATCATGTTGCACAAAGGGATATGGCTCTAGTTTTTAGCATGGGCAAAGCAGAAGCCTTGGATCATGCTTGTGGATGTCTTGATACAACTTGACTGCTAGCTGTATTCAGTTTACCTTCCTTTTTCAGGAAATTTTCTCTTAAAGTCCTAGTGTTAGGAAGCTGGTGCCAAAGGTTTGTAAGAGCAGCAGTACAGCACTGGGACACTAATCAAAATAGCCATTTCGTTGTGCCCAAGTAGGAGGCAATGTAGCTCAATTTGGTGTGTACCAGGTAAAGTCAGCAGGTACAAATTCATAGCGGCTGTGAGGAAATATTACTGATATTGAAGGGAAAGATGTTTTAACCTGCAGTATACATAGGTTGGTCTGACAACTATACTACCATCTTCTCTGATTCATGGCTGACCATGGCCTCTGTTTTGTTTATCAGGATTTGTACTAACATTCATTATGCATAGGATCGATCGTGTGATAACCAGTGCAAGCTTTGACCTCTCTTCTTCCTCCAAAGGCAAGGGAAGAGGAAGATCAGACTTCTACGTTTAATAACTGAGCTTTCCTGAGCTTGTTTTTGTTTTGGTTTACAGATCAACCATGGATTTGGAATATTCCTTACACTGATGCCCCTGATACACATGGAAACATGTGGGTTCCATCGTGAACATTACTGGTGTTCTGTGATGTTTCACTTACTGACACTGAGCCTGCTACGCTAGATGCAAGACTGCTTATTTGTGTTTTTAAGCTATGATGTCTGCTGTAATGGTTAAGTTCTAGTTGAAAGGTAATTGTTGATACTGGGGAGAGTCTTAGAGAATCTGTAACTATGATACTACAAATGAACTCGTAACATTGCATTTTTTAAATACCTTTTTATATGTTTTTTCATTACTGCTGTTTTCAGTACGTTTTTCAAGATTTAAAACAAGAGTAAGACTGGAGATCTTCTCTGCAGTTTTTAGCTGTAATGGATTTGAATTGTGTTGTTTTGGGAGACTGTCAGTTGGTCCCAGTAGCTCTAATAAAAGCTATTGTATGTAAAACTTAAGTGAAAATAAAGTTAATCTTGTTTATATATCTTTGGTTCCATCTTCTAAGTGTGTACATCGCAAATTGGATTGAACATTTCCTTTGGTAACTTGCTTCTAACGCAAGCTTTATTTGCTGTTTTTGGCTTCTGGCAGTACATCACATCAGTTATTTCCTAAGCCCCCTTTTTTACCTCCACTTGCAGGCACTCAAGTACTGCCAAAAACACTAAATTAGGTAGGTGGGGGTGCTGAAAAGTAGTCCTAAATATTCTATAGGATGTATAAACAATAGCTCTGGTAATCCAAAAATCTTGTTGTATAGTGCAGTATTCCACTCACAATTCCTTCTGGATCCCAAATCTGACTGGGTAGCAGTTCCAGTACTGCTGCTTTCATTTTTGAAGTGTCATTCCCCATGATGGCTGGGACTACTACACTGGGAAGCGTGACTTCCCCATGCTTCCTAGTGTATATCCTTGTTTCTTTCAGAAGTTGCCATGAAAAAGGTGTCTTTAGGTTGACATGGCATCTGACTAGCAAGAAGTCTTCCTTCCTATGGTGTCCTTCCTACCAATCCATAAAGAAACACTCTAAAGCACTGCTTCTTTGCCATCTGTCTTAGCCTTTCACTATTGGTGTACCCTCTCTAGTTAACTTCAGTTTCTTGCCTGCAGTTACAGTTTACAAATCAAAAAGGTTATTTTGAAGTTTTTGTTCAGGAAACCATTGTACAGTCTCTTATGCAAAAGGCAAATAGATAACCTTGGCTATGGCACAGAGGAATTTTACACTCACTTTACACAGCATATACCATGAACTTAAGTATTCAGGCTGCTCGTTTCTTTTATGGTGTTGGCAATTTACAGGCCCGTTGATCGTAGTTTTTTCCAGTTCTGAGAACTTTGCACATAATGTACACTGCATATGCATCAGTGCTACAGGGATGTCTGCGGAACAGATTGGAAGATGGCTGTCTGGGCTTCCTGATTTCCATTTTTCCTTGATTCTATGTGCAGAATCTTTACTATTTATACTACTTGCAGTAAGTTTGATTTTTATCCTTGATGTGGTTGAAAATAAGTGGATCAGGGAAAGTAACTTGTAAATGGAGCAATATGTTCTGAAATCTGAGAACTTCCTAGTCTTTCTATTAATTTTTAAGAGTATGATTACGTTTTAATTATTTCCATTCTGTGAGAATTAAGGAAGCTCTGAGTGGAAAAGTCCTATATGAAGACTTCTGGAATGTAGGCTGAAAATTAATACATGTTATCCATTCACAATAGATAACCATTGCAATTTACTAATGCTGCTACATCTATGGCTATTTCTGTTTTTGACATAGAGTGGTTTGACAGGCTGAGGCATTCCTGGATAAACTCTAGCTGGAATATTGTGGTCTCTAGTAACTTGGCATGGTTTAACTTCAGCTCTCCAGGGCTCACGTTAATCCACTGTTAGAAGATCATTCCAAAGTTCATCAGTGTGAACAAATAAACCAAGTGATTAGTTCTGCTAGGAAACGCATGAAGTCTTTCCACAACATGACTGTGGCCCAAAGCAATTTTGTGACATAATGTGTGAACTGAGGCACTGATGGATGGTGGAGGTGAAAGAAAAAGAAAAGGCTTTTGACTTGGCTTGCTTAACAGTATGTGGTTTAAGGCTAACATTTCAAGTAAAAGTTGGAGCTTGGTAGACATAGATATGTACATAGTTTTTTTTTGTTGTGTGTGTTTTTTTTTTTGTTTTTTGTTTTTTTTTTTAGCTTCCACTGTCCTGTAACAGTAAGGAAAACCTGTTTTGAAGAAACTGTCCAAAGATGACCAAAGCTCCAGCATGGTAACACACTTCTGCAGCTAGCTGGGCTTGATGACGTACTAGAGCTGTCCAGAAAGCTCCTGAAAACGCAACACATTTGGTCAGAAAATGCTGTTTAATTGCTATTTGTAGACTATTTACAAGCTCTTAGGAGCCAGGACAGATTTGAATGCTTCTTAATTGCTCTTAAAATTCCTCTTAGAATCCTTTAAAATTCCATTTTTTATACCATCCTAATTGTTTGTTTCATGTCTTCTTTTACAATTTTCCTGTTTTCATTCCTATCTCGCTTAATTCTGGTAAGTAGTTGAATCATAGATAACACTATTTTTCTAGGAATTATCTAGAAAACTCTTGGATTTCAGAATTGTCTTTAGAAAATAGGAGCCCTAATATTCAGAAAGTGAAAGCAAAGGAGAAAACAGACAAATGAAATGTCTGTTTTCAGATGCTGTTTTCATTCTGTTAAGACATACAACAGACTGTATGTAACTAGATTTGCCTGAGCATGTTAGACTATAGTCAGCTCCTGCTGAGAATGGATCTGTTCTGGTGCCCCTTCAAAATGAAGTGCTTTTCCTTACAGATTAACAATGAATTCTTGCATTGTTGTATTGTTACATACTGGTGTAAATAACGTGCATACGTTTTTGCAGTGTTGCTAATAAGGCTGTAAAGGAGAAGGTAATGCTTTTATTTTCCCCTGTAACTAAGTGGATAAAGTTGGTTAGGGTCTGATCAAACTGTTTTAATGGCTTAATGGCTAATACAATAGGTTGTTCTCTAAAAGCTCAACTGACTGAACCCCCAGCCGTACAAGGTTCTGTACTGATTTTATAAACCATCCATCACTGAGATCATGGTGTGGAAGGGAAGCAAACTGCAGAGCTGTCAAACATCCAAGGAGAGATCAAGGTGGATAACTGAAAATCTGGTTTCATAGTTGCGCATCACTATTGGCCTGTATCGCTGTATCCTCTAATGTAACGTGATAGTCCCAGTTTACTCCCTTCAGGGACAAAACAAGAAACTTGGTTGCATGTGATTTTAGAAAAGATTTAATCTGTCTGGAGCAACATAAGACTAGATTCTTACTGGAGTTGCGTAGTAAACTGATGGCCTAATTTTGGCCTAAAACAATGATCTAGCTAGTTTTTTCGCTGCTCCTGAGATTAAATCCAGTACTATAAATATAAAAAGGCATGAAAAGTTCCATGTGGTTTGTTCCATGTTAGGTGTGCAAATGTGCAATGATATTATAGCTCCTTTAGTGGATTTTTTAGATGTGTCAATGTGCTTTTTCAGTAATGAGTAATATGTTAATTTCTTGTACTTTCTGCTGTTAAGACTTTGTATGATTTCAGTATTTCAGCCTCCGAGTAATGTAAATACAAACAAATGTGAAGAAAGTAACAAATAACTGCACATAACATCCCAAGTAAATAAGCAAATACAGATGTAATGCCAAGAACTGAATACTGAGACCAGTAAACTCATGTAGTGTGCAGATACTTTCATATATCTTACCTACCCAAGGAGCGTTTGAAAAAAATCAAATGGATTTTCATGTTCTTTACAATGCTAGATACCACCTAATTCCACAGATATTTCTATTCATATTGGTGAAGCTGATGAGATTTCACAGCTCTAGAATAAATCACTATGACCAAGGTTGTCAGAATTTCATCCACACACTGACATCAGCCCTACCATTTCCTTTCTTACCTCTGAATTTCCTTTAATCTGCCAACTATAACTGGCATCCTGAAGGACAAAAGCAAGAAACACGGTGAGAAGTATTGAAGATGCTAAAGATGCCAAAATGAGCTCAGTAAGATCAGAGAAATAATTTCCTATTTTAATTTAGACTTTATACCTTGGCTTTTTTCTTTTTTTCCTTTCTCCTTTTTTTTTTTTTTTTTAATATATTGCCTTTTCAGCTTCACTCATCAAAATAGATTCTACTTACTCTTTTTCTAATTCCATTCTGACTATATACACGTTGATTCATGTGTCTAGGTTTCTCCCTTAACATGTAATTCACTACCATGCACAGTTCCAGTGCTAATTTGGGAACTTAATGTTTTGGTTTAGTTTACATGGTCTCTGGGAATTGTATGTTGACCAGTTCTCTTTAATTTCTTCTAAATTGCCTATTTTTTTCAACTGCTGTAACAGCTCCAGCTCCTTTATTTGCATTTGATTTTTAACTGTCTGTATTTTAAAGTAAGTCATTAAAACAGCATTCTGCTTTGTGGAAGTCTTGACTATACTGAAACAAATAAGTTCTGGCATTGACTTCATTCATCATCTCTCCTCTTGTGACTTCTCTTCTGTTCTTTTGGAAGTGGAAAGTGTAAAGCTGAAGTGATTTTTTTGGTGCTTTTAAAAAATCTATTTAATGAGAATATGCAAACTGTTACAATGCTACAAATAACATTATAGTCCACACTTTCTGAAAAATCCTCCATGGAAATGTCTGTAGAGATGCATCCTTCTCCTGACACATTGTGTGACCCCATTTTGCTCTTTTTGAGGAAATATATTGTATATGAGTGTCTTTATTTTGTTTACTCAGAATTCCCCTGAGTCCTACTTTCTTCCTTTCTTGCTAGGCTATGGGTGGGAAATGGGTAAGCAAGCCAACACTTTCTTGATTGGTTCTGTTATGCAGATTAAAAAAAGGTACTGCTTTTTCTTATGTATACCATGAAAAAGAGTCAAATTTCTCTAGAGATATCACCAGTGAAAATCTTAATCTAGGACACAATATTCCAATACAGCTTTCTAACACCATTCTCATGTCTTTTGTTCACAGTAAGCTAAACATCTAGACACTTCCTTGTTCTATAGTTTCATTGCAATGGTATATATGTGGGTAAAGGAAGAACTTTAAGTCATCTATTAAAAACAAACAAACAAAAAAAAAACCACACACACACACACCACAACTTTTTGATGTTTTCTTCTTTTTTGATGCTTTTATCTCTGCAAGGGAAGGAAGCCATCATATACTAGTAAAAGGAATGCAAACCTGTACGGTTGTCCATTGCTCTAAAGTCAACTTCTTTTGTTCTTACCAAATGTATTGGTTTTTCTTATAAATATTGTCTTAAAGTAAGATGAAGGCAGCTTCTTTTAGTCAACTGAGATCAGAGAAGGCAGTTCCCAGGCATAGGTCGAAGAAGATACGAATATTACCCTATCTCCAGACCTTATTTTTACAAAGTGCATTCCATCTGGATAAAGCTCATCTCCATGTACAGTTACAGCCTAGGCATTTCCTTACGTTGCCTAAAGTTTGCTCCCAGGTCGTGCAAACGTTAGATGTGGGTTACAGCGTCGCAAGATGTAGAAGGAAAAGCAGTAGGAGGAACTTGAAGGAAGGCTGCTAAAGCCCTACAAGAGACAGCCTGGTGCTTTGAAAGCCCCAGAGGAAGATGAGCAGCATGCTTATATATGAATAGCTTGGGAAAAGCTACTTCACTGCAGATAATAAAAGTAGGGGGGCGGGGAAAAGCATAATCACTGGTCTTGTTACACAGAAATGAGAGACAAAATATATTACACAGCAGATGTACTGCAGGCACAGAAAACTGTGAAATGACTTTTCCAATTATGTGCCTATATATGTGGAAACAAAAAAAAAAAGAAAAAGGTATAAACAAAGAAAAACCTGCTCTGAATGGTGTTGGTTTGTTATGTGGTTTGGAAAACCAAGCTATCAACTTTGTTTTTTTTACCTGTTGAACTGAGAGAAGTTAAGCAGCATGCAACTGTAAATTGGTTTCCAGAAGTGGTAGTAGTTCTTGAGAGCTCTTGAGGAGTCCCTTGTAGGGACTATGAAGTCCTGAATCTCTCTGTCTTTCACTCACAATAGCTAAATTTAATCTTCAAATAAAAATATCCTCTCTAGGGTATGCTCAAAGTATAAACGAAATAGTCATCTCTAAGAAGTCTAGAATATGATTTTAATAACTAGCATGGAAGTAGATTCAGTGGTCTTTCTGCTTTGTGAGATAAGCAAATAGATGGGTGTAGTGGGTTTACGTGGCAAGGTTTTGGTAGCAGGGAGCCATAGGGGTGGTTTCTGTGAGAAAGATCTAGAAGCTGCCCCATGTTTGGGAAGGGCCCCATTGTTTTCCAGATCCGAGCCAATAAGCGATGTTGTTTTTCGCCTCTGTGAGAGCATATTTAAGACAGGGAAAAAACGCTGCGCCACACAGCAGCCGGGAGAGTGAGAGGAGTGAGGAACAGCCTTGCGCCAAGGTCAGTGTAGAAGGAGGGGGAGAGGTGCTCCAGGCGCCGGAGCAGAAGTCCCCTGCGGCCTGTGGTGAGGACCATGGTGAAGCAGGATGTCCCCCTGCAGCCCATGGAGTACCACGGTGGAGCAGGGTTCCACGCTGCAGCCCGTGGAGGAGACCACGGTGGAGCAGGTGGCCCTGCACCGATGGAGGCTGCCGCCTGTGGAAGACCCCTGCCGGAGCAGATTCTGGGCCGGACCTGTAGCCCGTGGAGAGGAGCCCACGCAGGAGCAGGTGATCTGGCAGGAGCTGCTGCCCGTAGGGGAGCCAGGTTGGAGCAGTTTTCTCCTGAGGGATGGACCCCGTGGTACGGACCCATATCTGGAGCAGTTCTGGAAGAGCTGCTGCCTGTGGGAAGCCCACGCCGGATCAGTTCATCAAGGACTGCATCCCGTGGGTGGGACCCCACAGCACAGGGGACGAGAGTGACCGAGAAGGAGCGGCAGAGAAGAAGTGCTGTAGACTGACCATAACCCCCATTCCCCGTTCCCCTGCGCCGCTCGGGGGGAGGAGGTGGAAGAGGGTGGATGGGGGGAAGGTGCTTTTGTTTTTTTTTCCTTTGTTTTCTCACTTCTCTCGCTTGTTAGTTGTAGGCAATAAATCTTACTATCTCCTTATGCCGAGTCTGTTTTGCCCGTTACAATAATTATTGCGTGATTTTCTCGTCCTTATCTCAATCCTTGAGCCCTTTTCACATATTTTCTCCCCATTCCTCTTTGAGGAGGGGGAGTGAGAGAGCGGCTGTGGTGGAGCTCGGCTGCCCACTCGAGCGGAACCACGACAGTCTTTTTTGGCGCCCAACGTGGGGCTCGAGGAATTTGAGATAAGGATGATAGTTAGTAGAAGTAACGGGCAAAAATATGTGCAGGATGATTGTTAGGAATGTACAAGTTGTGAAGAATTTAAGAAAGCAGTAACTGTGAGATGTTAGTGTGGTGAAGGGACGAGGGGTGGTGTGTGTGTAAAATGTCCACCTTGTCGGTGCTGTGATGATGTTATGTTTATTTTGGTGTGGTGAATTCTTTTTCTTTTTGATGTAAGTGAAGTTTGTGAAGGTTGTTGTGATAATTGTAAAGTAAGAGTATGTTGTGAGTAGTCTTAAATATGCTTTTAACAGAGGCGAGGGGTGGAATGTAGTGGGTTTACGTGGCAAGGTTTTGGTAGCAGGGAGCCATAGGGGTGGTTTCTGTGAGAAAGATCTAGAAGCTGCCCCATGTTTGGGAAGGGCCCCATTGTTTTCCAGATCCGAGCCAATAAGCGATGTTGTTTTTCGCCTCTGTGAGAGCATATTTAAGACAGGGAAAAAACGCTGCGCCACACAGCAGCCGGGAGAGTGAGAGGAGTGAGGAACAGCCTTGCGCCAAGGTCAGTGTAGAAGGAGGGGGAGAGGTGCTCCAGGCGCCGGAGCAGAAGTCCCCTGCGGCCTGTGGTGAGGACCATGGTGAAGCAGGATGTCCCCCTGCAGCCCATGGAGTACCACGGTGGAGCAGGGTTCCACGCTGCAGCCCGTGGAGGAGACCACGGTGGAGCAGGTGGCCCTGCACCGATGGAGGCTGCCGCCTGTGGAAGACCCCTGCCGGAGCAGATTCTGGGCCGGACCTGTAGCCCGTGGAGAGGAGCCCACGCAGGAGCAGGTGATCTGGCAGGAGCTGCTGCCCGTAGGGGAGCCAGGTTGGAGCAGTTTTCTCCTGAGGGATGGACCCCGTGGTACGGACCCATATCTGGAGCAGTTCTGGAAGAGCTGCTGCCTGTGGGAAGCCCACGCCGGATCAGTTCATCAAGGACTGCATCCCGTGGGTGGGACCCCACAGCACAGGGGACGAGAGTGACCGAGAAGGAGCGGCAGAGAAGAAGTGCTGTAGACTGACCATAACCCCCATTCCCCGTTCCCCTGCGCCGCTCGGGGGGAGGAGGTGGAAGAGGGTGGATGGGGGGAAGGTGCTTTTGTTTTTTTTTCCTTTGTTTTCTCACTTCTCTCGCTTGTTAGTTGTAGGCAATAAATCTTACTATCTCCTTATGCCGAGTCTGTTTTGCCCGTTACAATAATTATTGCGTGATTTTCTCGTCCTTATCTCAATCCTTGAGCCCTTTTCACATATTTTCTCCCCATTCCTCTTTGAGGAGGGGGAGTGAGAGAGCGGCTGTGGTGGAGCTCGGCTGCCCACTCGAGCGGAACCACGACAATGGGTAAAGGCAAGGCGTGACATTCCTTACTTTGAGTTCAGTAGAACTCTACCACAGATGTAATCTCATTGGAAATCGTAACAGTGGAACAGGCATGTTGAAAAGTTTAGCCTATTCTAAATGCCCAAAATGTTGCACATTTATAAAGGGTTGCTATGTTTGTTTTTGTTTTGTTGTTGTTTTTGTCTGATTGATTTTTTTTTTTTCCCAGATTGCTTTGTTAATTTCAAGATTATTAAGTTTTGGAAGAAACTTCATTGTGTATAAAACTTGCTTGGAAGTAAATTGCAGTTCTCTCAAAGGCTTCTCCAAAGACAAGCAGTGCGTTTCAGTTAAGTGTACCAGTTTATGACTTCCAAATGTGATAAATGCTTAATTAAAAAATATACCATCAGCAAGATAGAGAAACCACATCTCTTTGTGAGTCTTCCAAGTTACTTGTTGACACATTAATAATAGCTCTGTTCTGATCAGACATTTATTAGTAATCATTATTAGGGAGGGCTGAGAGACCTGGGTCTGTTCAGCCTTGAGAAAAGAAGACTGAGAGGAGATCTTATCAATGTCTATAAATACCTGAAGCGTGGGAGATAAAGGGATATGGCCAACCTCTTTTCAGGGGTTTGTGGGGACAGACAAGGAGTAATGGCCACAAGATAGAGCACAGGAAATTCTGCACCAACGTACGAAAAAACTTCTTCAGGGTGAGGGTGACGGAGCACTGGGACTGAGCAACTGAGGTTGTGGAGTCCCCTTCTCTGGAGATATTCAAGACCCATCTGGACGCCTACCTGGCCAACCTGCTCTAGGAAACCTGCTTTGGCAGGGGGGTTGGACCCGATGGTCTATGGAGGTCCCTTCTAACCCCTACAATTCTGTCATTCCGTGATTATTAGGGTACTCAGTGACTGCATCTTTATCATTTACTGGGTTATCATTTAACAATATCAATAGAAACAGAAAATACATTGATTTTTTTCTACTATTTGCAATTGTGCTCAACCTCACTACCATCAATCCCTTTGTCTCTAAAAACATGCACGGAAAAAAAAAAAAAACAACAATGGAACTGTGTCCTTGTGGTTCTGACGTGTAAGGCAAACATAGCAAATTTCCTGATGACAATACCACAGGTGAAACATGCTGAGGTTAATGGCAATGCATTCAGTGTTCAGGCTCAAAAGGTGTTAATTTGGGTTTAGGGTTCATTTAAATATCACCAATATGTTTAAACATTTTTTTTTTCACCTGAAACTAAAAAATATCTTATGCTCGTGAACACACTTCATTTCTTTATTCAACCATGCTTAAATGCTCTGGATGAGCAACTACGTCTACACTGTGCGTGCTCTTCTCACACTCAGATTTTTCTAGCTGTCTACACAACAGCAATGGGATTAGTGACCTTTATACAAGAAAGTATTATTTAAAGTACCTTAATTAGAAACAGGGGAAGTAAAGGAAGAAAAGGGAGCTTAAAACAATAAAAGGTACCATACCTGTGGTATTTGCCAGCCAGTTTTTCATTTTCCGCTTCAGGATTCCAGTCAATATAATCTCAAATTTGTTCTATCCCTGAATAGGAAGCATTAATAAGATGATTTCTCAAGAGATTAAATCACTGCACATCCTTTGTAATGCTTTAGCTTGGTGAAGATCAGATTTGACAAATTAGGATCACTTGCAATTTTTGATGCCCTGTGACAGTTGTATGCTTCATTGTTTCTCAGGAACGTGCCAGATGTTCTGTACCTGTATTAACAGTCACACTCGTGCCACACATAAAACCAACACAAAAACTATTTAATGCAAAAAAAATAAATAAGTAACAGTAAGAACTCTAAAACCCTGGATATTTTTCCTTGGATAACTCTTTGGGTAACGTGATTGTTCTTCACATTCCTGTAGCAATCACAGCGACATCATGGTTACAAACAGGTGAAGGCTTGTGTGCCCATTGTGCTAATCCAAGCCACCAAAGAACAGCTTTGATGGACAGAAGCTTCAGAGCAAGAAGCTTCTCTGCAAGAGAACTGATGTAGATCCATCTTCTGTTAAAGCAGGGGATAAAGTTTTTGTTTTGTTGTGTTTTTCTTCTAATAGAAACTGTCAATAATTTTAAAGATAGAGCATCCTTTTTAATGGAAGTATGTGGTTACCTTTGCACATGGCACGCAGTCTGGTTAGTTTGACTGGCATCTAAGTCATCTTTTTTGGCTGTTCAATATCTTCCAGCTTTGCTGCTAATTTTAATTGCCATATGCCACTGTATGTTGAAGAGGAATGAAGAGGGAACAAAACCACAACATAATGTGTTACGTTTCACCTACGAATAACAATAAACAGGAAAACAAAGAGGAAGCATGAGTCTCATTCATCCTCATCTGTTGGTTTGCTGTGCGATGTGGGAATTGACTTCGCTCCCCTCGCCAAGCAGATCCCCTGCCATGCCATCCTTGGTGATCCTCTCTTGAAAACCAGCGAGGAGTTGCACGCACTCAGCCTGCAGGACTCAGCCCCATGCCTGAGATGCAAGCACGTCAGGCTACGAGATGGCCAGTGGCTCTCACACTAAGTGTTCTTTATTTGACATTAAGGGGGATTGACATTAAGGGAATAATTATTAAGAATATCTTCGTTCCCATTGCATTTTTGCTGCAACATGATTAATAGAAGGGAGTGGGGAAAGTTGCAGTAGTACCTCGTTAACCTACTATCTAAAATAACGTGTGTAACGTGTCTTTCACCGGAAGGAAAAAGCGTTTATGTATGAATATGTTGTACGGAGCTGAATTTCTAACCCCCGATCTTTTCAAGTAGAACTCAGCACTGTGTTAATTGCCGGATATCGCTCACTTCAGCTTTTTCTTTTTACAGTAACTTATCTTGCCAGAAAGTTTCCATCGAGGGCGCCTTGTGGCCGCACGCAGCCCGGCGTGGAGGCACCCGCAGCCCGGGCGCGGCACCTGCCTCACGCCCAGCCCCGGGCGCCGGGAGCGGAGCCGATAACGCTTGGCGGAGGGGAGAGAGCGCCAGACCCGCAAAGAAAGCGGTGCCCTCTCTTGGCAACGAGCAGGAACTCCTCCTGCGCTGTGCCACAACCGCGCCGGAGTCCTCGCACCTGACGGCGCCCAGCCGCCGAGCCGCCCGGCTCTACCACGGCGCTCTGAGGGGCTCTGAGGAGCCCCTGGAAGGGCGAGGAGCCCTCGGTGCCGCCTCGGCCGAGGGGAGCTGCCCTCGGGGGGCCGGCTCCTCACATGGCAGCGTCCCGGGGCGGCGGGGCGAGCCGAGCTGCCGCTGCCCCCGCCGGGCCCGCCTCAACCCCCCCGGCGGCGGGCGGGCGGGCAGGAGGCGCTTGGCGGTGCCTGTCCCTGCGCCCCTCTCCGACGTGCTCGGGGCGGGGGAAGGAAGGGGATATGAAACTCGCCCAGACGGCGGCCGCGGGGGCGGCCCGAGGGGGCTGAGGGGCTCCGCGGGACGGCACGGGACGGGACGGGACGGGACGGGGCGGGGAGGAGGGGACGGGACGGGACGGGACAGGACGGCCGGTGGCCGCCGCCGGGTCGCCCCGAGCCCTCGTCCCCGCTCACGCGTGGCGGGCGGCGCCGCCGTGATGCCGGGCGGCGGCCGCGGGAGGGCCCCGAGGTAGGGCCGGTGGCGCCCGGCGGAGGATGGCGTGCGGCGGCGGCGGCGGCTGCTGCTGCTCCAGCGCGGGCCGCCTGAACGCGGACAACGCGCGGTTCCTCCTGCTGGCGGTGCTGATCGTGCTGTACATGCTGTGCGGCGCCGCCGTCTTCTCGGCCATCGAGCTGCCCACCGAGCGGCAGGCCAAGGAGCGCTGGGAGGAGCGGCTGGAGAACTTCACCCAGCGCCACAACCTCAGCCGCGCCGAGCTCCGCCACTTCCTCCGCGAGTACGAGGAGGCCGCCGTGGCCGGCATCCGCGTCGATGACATCCGGCCCCGGTGGGATTTCACCGGCGCTTTCTACTTCGTGGGCACCGTCGTTTCCACCATCGGTGAGTGCCCGGACTCGACGGGGTCCCGGGGTGGGGGTGCCGCCGTCGTGCCGGTGCCCGCGGTGGAGGGGCGCCCCCGGGCTGTGCTCGCCTCCCCGGGGGGACGGGGGAGCCTCGGGATGCGGGGACAGGCTCCGGGGATCACCGCTCACACCCGAAGCCGAAAGGTTTTGGAGAGCCGCCACGGCATCCCGAATGTTGTAGCGTCTTACTGGAGCGAGTCTTCGGTCCGGAGTTGGGGAGGGTCGGTAGGCAGCGAGCTCTGAAGGGACTTTGCTGCTGGGCTAATCTTTTACACAACAAAAGTCCTGAAACCAGCGGTGCCCAGCTGGCAGCTGTAGCACCTGGGAAGGTTGGGTTTCAAACCACCCAGCTCTCCATCGCGCTGGCTTTCCGTGTCAGAGTCAACAGGTCGGTGGGCACTGCCTGCTTCTTGGTGAACAAACCCGAGTTTATCCGGGCAGAAGGAGCTGCAGGGGAAGGTGATACTGAACAGAAATTCAGGGGGGCTGAGAAGAGTACATGAAGATGGAAAGGGACAGAGCCGGGAACTGACATCAGCGCCCCAGGGAGCCTGTGGGTGTCATCAGAAAGGCTGCGTTAGCTGCTGTGGGCAGCCAAGAGCCCCGGAGAAACGGAGCTTGCTTTAGTGAAAGACAGGCAATCTTCTGCACATTTACCACTGTGATAAATGGGGTCACTATGTCTTAGTAATGGGATTTCCAATTCAAATCAGTTTCACTCCACATGAGAAACACACTGAGGAATGATTATTTAATTACTAAGGGCAATTTTTCAAGAAATCACCATTAACACTTGCTCCCTGAACACGGGCTTTGAGATGTCTTGCTTTATGTTGGACCTGCGAGCTGTCCATCAGTTTGTTGAACACTTGATGCTTCCCAGCAGTTCTACTGATTCCCCAGCACCAAGTTTCTTAGATCTTAAGTTCATTTTGTGATGACAGGTGTCATTGGACTGATTTTACATTACCTCAGGGCATTAAGGTTTGGGTGTTTTGTGTCCTTAGACCTGGAGAAGTATGTTTAAATGTTCTGCTGAACTGGTGCTTTAAAGTAACATAACATTGCTAAAACCATTTCTGAGAACTGATACTGTTTGTTTGAGATTGTAACATCTCCATTCAGGTCTGTTCCCTGAATGATCAAAATATGGTGTTCATCCTAACCTTTGCTACTGCCATAAAATCACAGGAAACAGAGCTGGGAACAGATCTCCGAAGTTCACTAGGTCCACCTCTGTTCCTAGAGGAGGTATCTTGTGTGCAGTTACTTTCCTGATAGGCATTTGTCCAAGCTGATGTTTTGAACCTGCAATGCCGGAGATTCCACAGCTTCCACAAGGAATCCAGACTAGTGTGTTATCATCCTCACTGGAAAAGAAGTTTTTCCTGATGTCTGCCTAACTGCAGTTTAGTGACTTTCCTAATTTTGGTCTTATCCTCAGACATAGAGAATGGCCTCTTAGGTACTCTAAAGACTGTCATGTGTCCCTTCAGTCTTTTCTCAACTTAGAAAGCCACAATATTATAAAACCCCTTTGCAGTGATAGAGTTAATTTTTACCTGTAATAACTGATGCCAGTAGTTCTTAATGTTAATATTTATCTTATATGAATGAGATTGTTAGAGGGAGAAGAGTATCTGTGGTCTTATTAGCTGTAATTACTTACAAGCACAAATATCCACTTAGTCACTCATACTTCCTAGTAATTTCATTGGTTTGCTGATTTCCGTTGCCCACAATTGAGAACTCAATCAGCGTTTCTACAGAAAATGCCCTGGAGAACCCTTCTTCCTTCAGATGGTCTGTAGTCTTTGAAGATTTACATCCTACCCCTTCTTTTGACTTGACATTTCTCATTTTTAGTTGTATCAATAGTATCACTTTCTCAGTTTTATCAACAGCATCATTCTTTCTTAATCTGGTCAGTAGCATTGCATGTTTTTGGTCTTATCAATGTCATCACTCTTCCTTAATCTCCTCAGTAGCGTGGCTGCTCTGTGAGGCTGCTGGTGTGTTTCAGCTCTTTATCTTAGTGTGTGCCGCAGGCTGGGCTCTCTGGATGGTCACAAGACGATGGTGACTTGGCCACATCCCTGGGGCCACACCATGCAGGACCATTCTCCCACATGCCCTGCAAGTGTGTTTGTTTTTATCAACCATATCATGGCTCATCCTAACACTAGATTGTGTTATACGTCTCTGATCAAAGTTTTTGCTCTCTTCTTGACCCTTTCTGAATGGTCTGCATTTCTTTCATGCCCCAGTAGAGTGCCCCCAAATCAATGTATTAGCTCCAGCTGTGACCTTACTAGTCTATGGAAAGTGGAAAAATTATGGCTTGTGTTTTTTATTCTATCCTTCTGGTGGCCACATACATTTCTATAGCTAAGTTTGGTGCCTTCAGTTAAAGACACTTTTTCAGGAATTGGTGTTTTTATGACATACTCCCTGTCCACAGTCAGTAATACATACTGGTGTCAAAGGTTTTGATTTAACAGGTAAACTGTTGTCAAAGAAGCGGTCTTCTATTTCTCTTATAAACTTTATCTTTTATATTTTTTTCTCTTCCACATGGTGGCAATTGTTTTGCTACTGTACTCGAATAAATGTATTTCTTCTGCAGTAAATAAGGAAAACCTAACCACTTTGATACACTGCTAAAGCATCACTGAAATGTTACTGCTAGTATCAACTGCCTACCTGTACTTTAGCTTGAAAGATTTGCCATCATGTGTTTTGGGCTTTGAGAGGAAAGAAGAGAGGTTTACAGTATCTAAGGGGATAGTACTGTATTTTTAATTAAGATTCACATAAGATGTCTGTCACACAGATATCATACTGTGATATCAGTGTGTGGAGTCAAGAGGTTGAAACAAAATATACCAACTCTTTTCATTTGTCAAGAAAATACAAAGCTAAACTAATAAAAAAATGTCCTTTTTTCAGTTTAATAATCTAGAGTTTGTTCTGTCAAAGGATGTATTCATATCAATGCTCAGCCTGTAATTCCTAATTTTGATGTGTCTTTTGCTTAATGTGATCCAGCATTAGGCCCTGAAGTGGAAACAACAGAGGCATAAGAAGGCAGCCACAAGCACCCGCCCAACTGGCAGATTACCTAGTTTTGCCAGGAGGTCATCCCAGGGAATAAGATGGGGTCAAAGCTCCTTCATCCCACGAAGGCAGTTGCCTAACTCTAACCTATGGAGTGGAGCCTACCTGTGTAGGATCGTAGAAGCACAGAATATCTCGAGTTGGAAAGGACCCGCAAGGATCATTGAGTCCAATGCCTGGCTCCACACAGGGCCAAGTCTGTAGCAAAATCCTTCATACACCCCCTTTGTTTTCCAGGTTAGTTTGTCTGTTTGCCACATAATGCACCAGCATTTGGTAGGCTCTGGATGCTCAGCAGTGTCGGACTGTAAGGTCACGGCTGTCAGAAGACACTCTGATACCTAAGCTCTGTGGTACTTTGGGACAGCAGCGCCTCCAGGAGTTAGGGAGATGATGCCCAGGTGCTTGAAGAGCTATGGATTGGATTGCTGCTTGTCTTTCGTGATAGACACCTCGGCACCCTCTATTCTGCTTGAAATAGGTAGATGCAGCTGCCCAGAGGGTTAACATAATGGGGTATTTGCAGCATATAGGTCCTTCTCATATACGTTCTTCTCTGCTTTTTGAAACCACTGAAAAAAACAGTTACTGACTTCAGCTGCATCAAATGAAGGACTTACCATTACTGCCTCCATATCTCATGTACATCTGTATTTCTGTGAATAACTTCACAAAATTGAAAGGACTTTGTTTCCTTTTTAAAAACAAACAAACAAAACCTGTGCTCATCCCAGGCAGTATCATGGTCTTGATTAAAAGTGTTTTATTTTTAACTCTAAATGATGGGAAACGTGTCTTGTCACAAAGGCATAGCCTAAAGAAAGTAACTCATCAAACTGACATATGATGTAGCATATGTGTGGTGTTTGACCAGGCTCACAGCAAATGAGGTATTTTTTCCTACTGTTGAAACAGAATTTCTTGTATTTCAGTTTGTGCCCATTGCCTCTTGTCTTTTCTGTGTGAACTCCTTATAAGTAGTGAGGCAGAGGAGGAAGTTATATCATCTTCACAAAACTAGGTACATTTTGTGGAGAAATTGCCGTAACTTGTGTCCTTTGTGGCAGAAGCTGCCGCGTGTTGCTCTGGAGGTGCACAGCCTTGGTGCAAGGTGAGAAAAGAGGTTTGTCCCCCTGCTGCCTTACCTGAGGCCCAGGAGCCAACATGTGCTGGCAGAAGAGTGGGCTTCGTGCAGTAGAAAGCAAGAGGCAACCAGGTGGTAGTGTGTGCGAAAGGGGGCACGGGGAGTCAGGGCGTCTCCTCTGAGCACCTAGAGGGGGCTGGGAGGGGAACATTGCTGGCTAACTGGGGGGAACCCCCATGGCAGGGCTGTTCCCTGTCAAGGCAGCCACGCTGCCCATCGAGCAAAGGAAGGAGTGTTCCAGGTGCCAGACAAAGTGCTGGTATCCTCGTTTTTGCCTGTGTAAATGCAGCACCTGCTGCTGAGGAGAGTTACATCTGAGGAGGAACCAAATGGAGGGGGAGGAATAATGCCCAACAAAACACCAAGGTCATTAAGATAGAGAACTGGGCTACTGTTTGTAGCCTCAGATTGCCCTGTTTTTGCCATCCTTTGGGTGAGCAAAGGGTGGCGGCTGCACCGAGTGCCACCCCGGTGGCCGAGGGCCTGGTGTCACAGAGACCAAGGGACAGGCCGTTACCCAACCGAACCCGATCTGCATGTTGGAACTTGTACAACACAAGGTACATTGTTCTGCTGGCTGATGTTATTCTTTAAATTCTGTTTATGCTGCAAGCAGCCCTAATAATTCAAAACAGTGGCCTGCTCTAGCCACTGGGCCGTGACCGAGACTCAGTAATCCCGGGTGAGACAATGCGGTAAGCTCACAGGAGCCAGTGTTTCTTTTCTCTAAGTTCATTCAGGTTCTGGATGTTTCGCGTCATAGATTCTGGAGTACTTTTTCTTCTTGGTGAGCTGGTACTAGGCTAAGTTTGTTTTTATGTTCATAAAGTCTGTTGTGGTTCTTGTCCCTGAATGTCAGTTGAACTTGTCTCTGAATGTCATGAACTTCAGAAGACAACATCTGACCTTGAATCCTGTCTGAATGTAAACTCTTACACATTTTCTTTTAAAGAGATCCCTCTTCTCCTTATAAACAGTGGCATATGGCTGCTATGTAAAAGCATCATGTTTAAAATTCTTCCACAAGAAGAGAGTTTGGGTTTCAGTTCCCTGCTTTATCCCCTCGCATAGCCTGGCTATTCTTGCTGAGGGTGTAGCCCATGTGCCGTTCACCTGTGTTTAGTGGAGGGTGATGTATATATAGCTCAGTTTTCTGGATCTTTACTGACTCTGAGATCCTTTTCACCAAGGTTGCTGTCAGTAATGGAGACTCCTATGAATAACTTTGTGCTGTGGGGACTGTTTCAGGTGCCCTTCTGAAGTTTTGAAGTTCTCCCAGGCATGACATACAGAACTACTGTGCAAGGAATGGATTACACTCCTGGAGCCACTGAGCCTCTGAGTCCCTTTCTGGATGTAAAGTGCTTTTTGTCATCTTGCCATACTCATCAGCAGAAGTATTGCACCAGGCTGCTTAGGTTCTCCTTCAGATTAAAACCAAACCAAACCAAAACATTTAAAAATTATATAAAACATTTAGTTCCAACAAGCTCTGTTAAAGGTAACAAATGATTTCCCTGCTTTCCTCTACTCTAGAGCTGCCTGAAGGATGAGAATGCCCCAAATATCAGCGCAGGTTATGGCTACTTGAGTTAGTATGACACCCACTTTCTCTTTCCCTTTGAATCTACCATATCCTGCAGTCTCTGACTTGAAAAGCATATTCCACTTACACCCTGTAAATGTAGAATACGGGGAACTGAATGTCATGTCTGATGTCCTTTTCCTGTCAGCATACGTTAAAAATAGTAATTAGTTTCAGAATCACAGAAAATTTTCCATGATGGCAAAAGGTAGGTATTCAAAGATCTCAGACTTTCAGTGTAGAAAACCTGGCATTGCGATAAGCAGAAATAGTAGAGGAAGGGCTTCATAAAAGTGTTATTGCAGTAATTAATGTGTTAGAAAGTATATGATGATAATTAGAAATGAAAAGTGTGTCTGGCTAAGTAAGATTAAGCAAGGAGATGATGTTTAGATTTTCTTTGAAATATTTCACAAATGCAAAAGAAACAAAATGCAAAAAAAATTGTCACACTGATCATTTTGGAGGCTGTTATTTTCTGAAGGTATTGAAACAATCCTACTGGCCTTTGTTGTGTAAATAGAGCAGACCATTTTTTTTCTTTTGTTTTTCAAATAATATTGCATTTGCATTAAGGAGTGCAAAGAGGATTTTAATTAAATATTAAAAAACTCACTTAATTAATTTCTTAAAAATGGACCTACTAAAGAAAGAGGAACAACTAGGTTTGCCCAGTGCCAAGAGGAGGAAACAGCAGCCAAAAAGCTGAAATTAGAAGCAGCAAAAAACAAGGTTTATTTTACATGCAGGCAATTAGAAGCAGCAAAAAACAAGGAGGTTTATTTGACATGCAGGCAACTGGTAGAGTGACAAAAAGGGAATAATCTTTCCTCTATCTCATCCTGATACTTTAATAAGAAAGGTTTTTTGTTTGTTTGTTTGTTTGTTTGTTTGTTTGTTTTTTCTCTACTCTATATAAAAAGGCTTTCATTAGTTGTAGGTCATCTTTAAAAATGCATTCTAATGCTTCTGATCCGATAGCTCTAAGAGCCTGAAAGATGTGTGCTCTTAGAGGATGACTACAAGACTGATTCCCTTCCTTTGGCTTTGAGGGGAAAGTTCAGGAAAGGCATGTCTAGAGCTAAAGGCTCTTCACTTTACATTCCCATCCTTCATCTCTCTCTCTGAGCCGTGTTTGCCAATACCGAGATCTTAGGCTAAAGCTTAGGGAAGATGCAGGTAAACTGAGGTAGTTCATTTGCTTTACAGAGATTACCAAGTAGTCCTCAATTTACTTAACTTTTATTTGTTTCTAGAACTGCATCTGTTTGTGTAACTAGTACATTCCCCACCTCTGAAGGACCTATTTGCCCAAGTTAGTGATTGGTTCACTGTAATAGTTACTGATGAATATACAACAGATCCGTATAAAGCAAAGATGTAAAAAGAAATAGGAAAAGGAGAATGGTGGTTACCACGACAGAACGACCATCAGTCTATACGCAGAACAAAGCAGAAATTTTTAAGTTAAGCAAACCATGCAATAGGAAAGAAGTATGAAATTAAATGAATCTGGAATTTCTTTTTTGTGACATTTGAAAACAAGATCTAAAAAAACACAGGAGTGGTAGCCTAGCACATTTGCTCTTGGACAGAGGTTAAAACAAAAGGTTAAACCACACAAGAGTAACCCACAAGATTAGGAAAAGGCCAGGTGACTTCTACTGTGTACATTTTATTATTTCTCTTAGTGTCAGAGTTTTCAAGTGATCTGCAAGTCATCCAACTTTTCAGTATATATCTTATGTAGGTCAGATGAATTAATGTGTCCTAATATGTCTGTTTCTCTTCCCTGACCAGAAAAAAAAGCTGAGGTTCCAAATGCAAAAGTTGATAATGATACTAACAGCATTGAAAATTAGGTGAAATAAATCCCACCCTAGCAATCTGACGATGGGCACCCAGAAAGCAGCAGAATCAAGACACTGACTGTTAATTTCTCTGCCACAGGTTTCCTCTCCATTAAAATAGATCAGTAAATATTTAAGAGCACTCTGAAATCCACAGATGCAATAATTATATCAGCAATTCTCTTTCAGGAAGGTTGGGATGAGGCTTTTTGTCCAGGGCATAGAGCTTGATCATAATGGAGGATTTATTTTTTCTATTTACAAGTTTATATGCTGGGAGATTAGCACAAATTCTCCTATAAATTTTTCAAACATAAATGCAATTTAAGAGGAAACCCTCTCAATTTGTCTCTAACTTTGCTGTGGTGTAAATGTAGAAGGCAGCTTCTGTGACCACAAAGTGGCAGAGTTCATTAATCTTTAGAGGAGAAGGAGAAAGAGAAAACCAGGGGATTTCAAGAGCAAAAGTTTTAATAACTCAGGGACTTGCAGCAAACAATCTCAGAGGAACCAAAACTAAAGAAAAATTAGGTTAAGGCAGGCTAGCAGTCGCTCTGACAAAAGTTACTCATGATGCTGGCTCAAATAATCCACATGTAGAAAGAGGACAAGAGCTGTAGTGAAAGACCAGCATGTTTAAATTTTCCGTTAGTTATAGATTTCAAACTATATTTCAATCAGAAGGAAGCATACAGGAAATGGTCATGTGGCCACGATGAAATAGGGTAGGGCCCAGTTGGACACGGTATTCTTTGAACAGTTTTCACTGGATCCCTGTAAGAATAGAAGCATGTATCAAATGGGGCTCTGCAGGGGCCTTCCTGCAGTCCAGAATTGCTGCTATGCCAGTGGAAAAATAAATCCCATTGAAATGTATGAAGAAGCTTGCAGTGTTATGTTTCCACTATATTCTTTTCTGGGAAGCATTATCCAGAAAACAGTTTTCATGTTTGGCTGCTGCACTTCCAGAAATAGGGTCTAGAAGGAAGCACTTGGTATGACCAGGCATCTAGAAAACAGAACTTATGCCAAAACTGGAAGAAATCAAGGAATTTGAATAGCCGAGAGAAGAGAATTTGTGTGGAAGAAAACAATATGTGAAAATCTGATGCAAGATGGATTTAATACTCTGTTCTCTAAGTGCACAGCAGCTAGGAAAAAAAGTTAATGGGGCTTAAATTACAACACTGCCAGTTCAGGTTACACACAAGAAAGTCTCCTAACACTGACTATAAAGTGAACCAGTTGTGCAGTCTCTCTGGGACTGCCATAGAGAATCCAGCACTGTAGTCCTTGAAAGCAGGTTAACCAGACATCCCTGGTGTCATCCCAAGAATGACACTAGAAACTTTAATTCTGTCACTGGGCAGTGAATGGACAATATGACCTTTTTATGCTCCTGCCAGAGCTTTTTTTTTTTTTTTTTTTTCCCAGGTTCTGTCATAGTATATTCCTTATCCCCATTAGCCTCCAAAAAGATTATGTGTTTAGCACCCTGCATATAAAAGTTTGTTCTTCAGCAGTTTTCCCTTGTATTTTTAGGATGCAGATAAGAAGCATTTTGTGACAAATTTACAGGGAAAATATAGATTTAAAAAAAAATTTGTTAAACCCTCAGGAAATGAAAGCAGGATTTTAATATTAGAACGAAACAGGCTTTGACAAGTGCAATTGTGTTACCCTACTTAGTATATATCTCAAATTAAATAAACTTTAAAACAGCCTAAAATAGAACTGATCATGCACTGAGAAGCACTTAATTAAAGCAGTGAAATCAGATACAACAATATCTTTACTGCTGTTAGAGTGAAAAGAGAAAAATGGATGAAATGAGATTAATCAAAGCCACAGCTTAATATAAACAGATCTTTACTTTGAAGAACTTGGTCCTGTAAGGAGCTAAGTACTTTGCTGGAAGATGCTCTTCTGTCAGCTGTAATTAAGTGTACCTCCTTCTGTAGTGTTATATATATCCCTATGACTTAGAGACAAAGAGCATGAGGAAAGTACGATTGTTCTTATTCAACAGCTGGAGAATTAAAGCAATGAAATGATACCTAAACTGAGCAGTGGGTATCTCCCTCTGTGCCCTCCACTGCTCCTTGCATCTCCCACTTGTTCTAAAGGGAGACCTTGCAAAACACACCACTGTTCACTTGCAGTGCTTCCCTGCAGAAACCAGAGGAGGGAAGGAAAAGGAGGAAGGGTGGCTGTGCACACCCAGACCTCGCCTTCACATAGGGGTGGGGCATGGCTGGGGCCACAGCTGAGTGTTTGGTTTTGAGTGGTTTTGGGTAAATGCTGGAGAGGAGAGGAGAGGAGAGGAGAGGAGAGGAGAGGAGAGGAGAGGAGAGGATTGAGACATTTGGGAAAGCTAAAACTATATCCTCTTTAAATGATGCAAAACTTTGGGCCCTACATGAGTTTGTAACTGGATCAGATCCTAGAAGTTTAAAATATTTGTAATTTGCTTCTGAACTCACCTGGATGTTTTTGATGGCAATATTCTCCTTATGAAGAGCCTAACTAGCAAACTCCTTGAAGGGGACACTGGATAATGCTGTGGAGCATGAATTCTGCAAGACAAAAGCAAAGGATTTAAATCTGCAGAACAAAATTTCCTAAGTACTAAAGCTATGCCTCAGGGAAATGTGATTTTTGACATGGAGGAACTCATCTGAACTGCTGCCGGCAGTATCTGTTACAGGTACTGACTGCTGTGTAATGGGTGGTTCTCTCGAGGCTGCCTACCTTGTTGTTCAAAAACTCTTCTCCATGTGTTCATCCAGACCAAATACAATAAAACCTGCAGGTATGAATGCAAGGAGAGATGGACAACTTCACTCACAGCATATGGGAACATCAAACCATGGATCTGAACATGTTTAATACCTTGAGGTACTCCAAAGAGTTCAGCACATTTGCAAAGAATAAGAAAATCTCCCTGGGTTATGTAGTCCACTTGCCTGACTGAGAAGGGATGCTTCTCTGAAAGACCTGAGGTTTTGGCTTTGTGCAAAACACTTTCCAGTGTAATGGTGAGCCCTTATTAAATTGCTCATTATATGGTGACATGAAAAAAATAGGTATCAAAACAAGGAGTAAATCTGCATAATTTTCTAAGCCAGAAGTTTCCCGAGGAGTGTGCTGCAGGCTGAGCTGGAGATTAATTCTGCATGTTGGAGCACACAGCAAACGAGAGCTTTCTGACTGGAGTGGTGACACATGCGATACTGTGTTTTCCTATTTCCTGGAGAGAAAATTACTTTTTTAATTGAAAGTAAAAGCCTAATCAGAGCTGAGAACATTAGACATGCTATGAAGTGGGATAAGTTGGATGGAGAAAAGAAAAACACCAATTTAAACCAACTACTTGCTGGTTATGGGTGCTGTCTTAATTTGTGCAATGGATGAGTGCTAAGAGTAGGGCAGGACCATGTATACCTAATAGTGAGACAGTATTGACTTGAAATAAGTGATTAAAAGTGGTCAGTTCAAATAATGTTTTATATAATAGCTATTAATAGAAAATAGTTCCTTTAACTTGGATCAGACCACTTATATAAAGAAGCATATACATATTTTGCTATTGGAAATTTGTAAATAAATGAATGCTGGGGAGGAGGCTTGCAAACTCTAATTCCAATATTAGCTGACTCAACGAATTTTAGAATAGTTTAGTCAAGTTATAAAATACTGCAAATAAAGGCTTTGATGACTGTTTATCATTACTCATACGAATAGTTCTGCCTACTACAGTGAAATTATTTCTGCTGATAAACTGAAGCATTTATTCAGATAGTTGATGCATGAACAGTTAATACTTTAAAGCCTTTTCAAAGCAGCATAAAATACTTGAAAATAAAATTGTTTCAATGTTAAAACTGGGAAAAAAAATCATCCCTGCACAGTCTTCTTTGAAATATTATTATATATCTTAGATTGCCGGGGAAAAAATAGGATTATAAAGTAGGGATTTTTTTTTTTAAAGCATTGATGTGGCTTAAGGGTTCTACTGAATTCACAGTGCCATCCCTGTTGGAGGGCTATAGCTTGCAGAAGCATTTCAGTTTTCTTGACTTGTGAAAATCAATATACCAGAAGATGGTGTTGATTGTAAATATAGCCCAGGCTTCTTGCAACCTCAAACCAATTCTGCGTTTGAGGTGGTTTTGTTCTCACAATAAGAATGTTAATAAGACTCTTAATGTGTTTCTATCTACACAGGGGAAGTGGTGAGCATTTTAAGTGTGACACTTTTTAGTAGAAAGCTATTCTTTTGAAAATCTGATAGTCCTCAGTCATTAGGAAGAAAAGGAAATGGGAAGTACTTATTGCTTCACTTTTAGAACATTGTAAAAAAAAAAAAAGCAAAAAAGTAGTAAGAGGTGATAAAACATTGAATACAAATGTACCAAAGTAAACTAAAAAAAGTTTTCTATTTTAAGCATGTATTTGCATCCATTTTATACTTTTTCAACACTTCTTTTGCAGTAGTCAGAACTTCACAGCAACAGCTGTGCAGCACTCTTACTAAAAAAGACTGTTCCTTGTGTGCATCTGTACTTGTGATTCTCTTATTCATGTCAGCAACGTATATGTAGCCTATACACACAGCTGAGCTTTGCTGCTTCCCATGATAATGAATTCTGTGCTCTTAAGCACACACATCCAGTTAATAACATAGTCAAACTTAAACATCTTAAAGCTGGTTGGAGCAAAATGGTTGTGTTCCAAGAGATGCTTTGAAAATAACAAGATGTTGAAATTCAGTCAGAAGCAGAAACTGATTGTTTTATGAAGTTATTTCTACCAAAATATAAATGGGGTAGTGCTGTTGGGACAGAACCTTCTTTTTAAATGAAACTTTTTTTTTTTCTTTTTCTTTTTTTTTTTTTTTTTATTCCCTCCTTTTGTTGTTCTCTCTACATCCCATCTCTTTTCCATTCTCTATATGCTCTGCAGTGGCACTGTGGTGCTGTTTGTTGTCAGAAAAGTTATATTCTGTAATGGCAAATTTCTCTCTTTTTGTAAGCACGAGTTAATTTTGTTATACAGGCTGCCCTTCCTCCTTTCATCTTTTATGTATAATGCTTTAAGTAGGAATTTTCATCTGTCCAGAGAACCAGAGTCTGCATCACCCACCTGTGGCTGTAGTATTCCTGTTTCACAGGGTAAGCGGCAACAAACCCGGTTTGTAGAATGATGAGAAAGTTCTTAAGACTGTCCTGTGTGCTTCAGTTAGTAATGTTGGCTGTTCCTGCCTCTAAGATGCCATTTCAACACAAGTGTGAACATCATTGTGCTGTTAGAGACACTGCATTCCAGATGAGCTGTAAGCCAAATCCCCATATTATTAAAACTGCCCTGGTACCCCCTGTAAGAATTCAGTCTTGCCCATATTTCAGTGGGGATGGATGCTTTCAGAACAGGGACGTAAAAGGAATTCTCCCCACATTTACAACCGACATGCTGTTCTGTTGCCTCATCCCCCATGTGTTTTTTTTAATTTGCAATATATTCTGTCACAAACTTGTTTCATGACAGAATTGCTATCGTTCAGTGCCATGACAAGACACCACTACACAATCTAAAAAAATCATTTTGGAAGGATTTTTTTTTTTCAGGAGTTAGTAGTATTTTAGGTATAAATGGATGAATAAAACATTTACTCTGAGGGTCAGATTTTGGTCCCATTAATGACAGATTCAAGGCTCCCTACGTTTGTTCATTTCAATTTCTTTCTTTGGAATCCAAAGGAGCAGAGGAATAGAAGGTGGCATGTAACAATTTTGTCAAAACTAGATAGTAAATGCTTTGTAATTTATGCAGCAGGGGATGGATTACCGCTTTGCAAATTGTCCTTTGATATGAGAAATGCTTCTGTTAGCAGTAGTTTTTCTCTGATGCTTCCCCAGAAAGAATTATCTCCCGCTTAGAGAGCAGATGCAGGGGAGTACTGGAAAAAGCAAATTAGCGGGATGAGGTTTTACTGCAAAAACTTTGGAACTGTTTTCCTGATGTGTTTAGAGTTGATCATGTAAATAACAAGGTAGGTGAGTCTGCAATCAGTTTAAAAGCTGTCTTTTGCAGTGTTACTTCTATACAGTTTGTAAAGTGTTTGTCTACTCACATCAAGGACAAAATACTGGTTTTTGGAAAAGCATTTTATTTAGTCTACAAGCCTATGTCATATCTTGGAGAGGCTGTTACACTGAAGGGCAGATGATTTTAAGATTCGTTTTTATCTTACCAGTGTTCAAGGGACTAAATTCAACGTTTTACAGAAGCTGCCTGCAAAGCCTTTTCACCCTAAAGAAAACATTGGCATGACTCAAAATACACAGAAAACAGATATGCTCTGTTTACTAGGTGATTTTACAGTCATGTCTCAGAACAGACTTGCACTTTAAAAATCAAATTTTGCCCCCATTGAATAAAAAAAAATAAATAAATACCATTCATTAGTGCTAGTTTATGTATTTTCTCTTCCTAAAGTTCTTTGTCATTAATTCTGAGGGTCATTAACCCAAATGACTGCATCAGAAAAGAAGATGGAAATCCTACTTTTAATCTGCTCTAGGGAAGATCTGCAGTCAGCTGGGTATTGACACTGCTTAAAGCAGATACATGGGGAGTGAGCAGCAGATGTGAGGAGAGGGCTGCCAGGGGAAGTGATCATGGCAGTTGCAGAGAAAAAGGGGCTCACTGTGGAGGGCCAGTGGGTAAGCAGGTGAGGATCATGGACTTAGAGTCACCAGCTGAGCTTCAGCAGCAGCATGGGTACTCCATTCCCCTTGCTCAAACACAGTTATCCAGCTGTCTTCTGGTGGCACTGAATATTACCCATACCAAATGCCCTGTCCCTCATTTGCAGATATTACAGATGTTCTGAAGACACAAGTCTGGCTAAAGAGCATGCTTAATATTGACATCTGTCTTTTTAACAATGGAGCTATGCTCCAAAATCTTTTGGCTTGCATGTTCCTGGACTGTCTGCTATAATGAGCCCTAAAATAGATCTTGTTGTTTGTACTTGACAATTACTGCATAACACTGGTGCTTCCTCCTACAACTGATAACTGGCATGTCTGTAGCTCCTGAAAAGGAAAGACCTTTAACATAATGAAAGGATCTGTTTGGTTTTTGTCTATCCATTTCTTCCACACATGGAATGCCTGTTTTTCTTTGCACCACTTCAGTGGGAAGCACTGAGAACATACGTAGAAAATATAGTCACTTGGAGTAGCTACAGTTAGTGTTTTCTTTCACATGGGGCAAGGGCTTAAAGTTTGTTTAGCCTCATCCTAAAATGAGATGTGCTCCTAATCTCATTACTGAGCACAGACATTCAAACTTCACATATAGTTATCAACGGGGATGGGATCTGTCAAGTGACCGTTTGAAGAATTCCCTGAACAAGGAACTAACATGAACCAGAAACCTAAATAGAGTAAAAATGATCTCGTCCTTTATACGTAACCTCCGTCTTCCTCAGCTTCAGCCTGGCAGTCCTGTTCCGAACCTCTGGTAGTTTCCCAGTACACCGGGAGCCTTCCTAAGTATTTTAAAAGTTACATGGATTTGTGCACAATTCTTGCTGCAGAGATTTAGATCACATACATGTAGCTATGGCTGTGCCCAGTGCCACTGGTGGCAGGAAGTTCTGCAGGATAAGGAGGTCTGAGACAGTGAGGCTGATATTTTAGAAATCACCAAAGTTGACTGAGGAGAGGGCAGAGCAAGTGCGTTAACTGTCACCAAGCCTGCACACGTTGGGGGCATTTTTTCTCCAAGTCTCTTGTGCTGTCATAGCTGGAATTCAAAGCTGTTCTGATTGAGTGGGATCCCTGGGGTGATCCTGCTGCCAGTCACCCCCCACTCCAGCTGCTCAGGAGAAAGTACCCAGGGTGGAGCAAGCTCTCTGACTCTCTAGGATGTAACTGGCCCCTCTGTCCATACTAGAGTAAATCAAATACTGGCTAGAATAAATAGCTTAAAATAGCTTTTTTGATCTATGGTGGTTTTTTTTTGTTGTTGTTGTTTGTTTGTTTTTTGTTTTGTTTTGTTTTGTTTTTTGTTTTGTTTTGTTTTTCTTAGAGCAATGCATTATATCAGCAGCATTTCCAATTGCAAACAGATCATTTTTTCCATGACAGAACATGTTACACAAGAAGGAAGTAGTAGGGAGTAGCCCAAATCTAGCATGAAAATGAACATCTCTGGAGCATACAAAAATATCAGCTCAGTTTCTGATGTGTTTATTTGCTGCTAGAGCTGTGAGATACAACAGGCTCCTACCTAGAATTGCCTTCCTGGCAGATAAAAGTGGGAGCACTGGCAAGCATTTACAGTCCTGACAAAATCATGTCAGCTCTTGATATAATGAGTAACAAACAAAAAGTGTGAAACGTTTAAGTATTAGTTTGAGATATCTTAGTGTTGACATAGAATCAACACTTGATCGGCATAGAGGAAAGGAAAAGCAAGAAATTTGGGTAAGAATAAGAGCCACTCTGAGACTTCTGAGCTGAGTCCTGCTGCTGGTGCTGGCTGCGATGCTGGTGCAGCTGGCTGCAGCTGGGCGCTGTGCTGCTCAGGGGCTGGCGTGTGCCTTGCTGCAGTGCTAGGAAGAGTGGGTGACCCAGCTGTAAGCTGAAATAGCTGTGGAAGGAAGGAATAAATGTGAGGGGCTGTGAATTTACAGGAAAGCTGTAAGTATCCACAGAAGGAGAGTCTCATCTGAAATATTAAAATCACATCAGTTTCTTTCATCTTGAATGGAGTTTCATCACCAAATACATTCCTTTTTTTCTCCCCCATCTTATTTTGACTTTTATCCTACCTATTGACTGGAGCCAGGCCCAAATTCTGTAACTGGAAAAACTAAAACCTCATACTTGACTGATTCCTGTGATTTTTTTAGAAGAAAGATGCTCTTAGCAAAGCATTGTGTAGAAACCTTTATCTCATACTGGATTCTCTGAGAGCCTCCTGCAGGCAGGGGCATGGGATCTGTCTTACTGGACCACAGCATCAGGCCCACCAGTCCACCTCTGTCATGGCATAATAATGCCTCATGTAGCAGAGGAAGGACTTGTTTTCTGCAAGAATATATTCTTCCTCGCTCTTCCTTTCTATTCTGCATGCCTTCTTTTTTTTTTTTTTTCTTCCATGTGATGCCTCGTGGGCCCTGGCCCAAGGTTCTGATCTTATGCCAAAATCATGGAGATCAGATAACCAGCTGTGAGGAGGTGGATATTAGGGGGCAAATCTCTTCCTGACTGCAGCAGAATATCAGCTTCTGACCAGGAATAATGAGTATTCCTCTTTATCTGAGCTTTTGTAAATTCAAACGTGCTCATAATTTTATCTGCCCATTAACAATAAATCAGGACTGTAGGATAATTCAGAATTACAGACTAAATTGTACAATGAAAATGTGTTTCTTAGCAGAACTGTTTACAAAACAAATGCTCAACTTTATTAAGAAAGGAGTTAGCTGGAAATTGGTTATTGGCCCACCAGACACTTGAGCTCTGGAACTGTCCCAGGACATGGCTTTAGTGCTCGGTTACATTTCCAGAGGGCAGCACGCAATAAAAGTGTTTGAAGGAGTTCGGGGAAGCAGGTGACCTGCTGGAGCTAGATCAGGCTCAGGATTTCTGTTATACAGGAGATGCCATTTGCATGAGACTCCAAAAGTTTCCATAGATAATATACAAATTTGTCTGCAGGAACACTTTTTTCTCCTCATTCTTCCAAGCAACACGAAGCAGCAATGTCTGAACTGTCAGGGATTCTGTACACTTCCAGGTGCACCACGGACTTCACTTGCTGGACCTAAAAAGGGGGTTTGCTTTGGGGTGACCAGTTACCTGTCGTGGGGTAGCCTGTGCAGTGGAGACATCTCACAGCCACACACGTGGAAGCCAGGCTGCTCAGCGAGATGGCTTCTCAATTGTCAGAACCCTCTTTCTGTTTTGGGAAAAATATGTCAAAACCAAAATGTTTCTGTGAACCACTTGGGTTTGATGCTTTGTTACTTCCCCATGAAAAAATGTTTTGTCAGAAAATTCCTACTTAATTCCACTACACAGAAACAATTAGAATACAAGAAATTTTCTTTCTTTGTTCCCTTATTGTTTTTATTTTTTACAGATATTCTATTTTTAAAATTAGAAATGAACTGAGTATCTGGCAACAAGGGCTTTTTTTCAGTTCAAGTAACTATTATGGGACTTGGTAAAAAGTCAGCTTGTTCTGCCTGGTGAAGTTAGCTACAGTGGCCAACAGAACTTTGCTTGAATCCAGAGAAAACAAACAAACTTTTTTTTTGTTCCACAGAGGATGTCAGAAACCTCTGCCCTTACTACAGGGCCAAATTCAAATTTTCTTTGGCAAAACCACTACAGTGCTAATGGACGTGAACAGAAGAAAGTGAACAGGGCCTTCCTCTCCTTTTCTGAGGCTCTTGTGCTTGTAGGGCTCTGGCTTAGTGATCAGATAACTCAAATCAGCGATAAAACATGGATTTAGACTCCTCACTTTAGGCAACTTGGTCTGACTCCATGACAGAACTTCACAGGGTCCCCAAGTTTTCAGGAACTATATACTATTTTTTCTAAATTACTTATCGCCCACAGAATCCTGAGGCATTTGAAGTCTTTTGTAGACTTCACTTGCAAGAAGCATTCCGTGAGACATAAGTTATGTAGACGTTTCAGGTCATAGTTTTCGACTGCCACTTAATTAAAATGTTGAAGTGAAATAACTTTGCTGATGAGCGCACCAGGCAGCAGTGAGACAGAAAGGCAGGAAAAGTTAAGATTCCAACGTTGTGTTAACAAGTGAGAAAGGAAGGTTAAGTGGGTATAACAACCTTCACCGATACGCTTTGTGCTAGATGCAAATATAATTGGTTGTCATTATTTCATTAATTAGGAGGTGAACAGAGGACCTATAGATAGAGAGAAGAAGCAAAAGGCTCAATTACATAAAAAAAAAAAAAAAAAAAAACAAGCAAAAAAAAAAAAAAACAATTTCCAAGTACTTATAATATCAGGGATTTCAAAAGAATGGGAAAGATTTTTAACTGTAGAATCTTCAGATGGGACTACTGATTTTCTAGCAATGTTCTGGCCTTAGTTCTTGCCCTTTCAGAGGACATCCAGAGAAGTAACATAATGTTTTGTTTTCTAAAATCATGGATTTGGTTTTGGCCAAATAGAAGCAGTTACAGTGTGTTTTTTAATTTCAGAATTTTGTATCTAACATGGAAAATGTAGTGCTTACAACAGTCCAGTCAGAGAAGTGGATCCCCTTCATAGCCTCTCTGGGTCTTGGTGTTTGTTTTGGGGTCCAGTAAAGCTGTGGGGTCTGATGACAGCAGCAGACGCTGCTACAGATGGTTTCATTGGTATGCTTGGTCCACATTTTTTTTCCTCCTTCTCTCTTCACTGTGTGTTTTTTCCTTCATTCCTGACCATTACCTTGTCCCTGATGATAACACAGACATGACTGAGGCGTTCCAGCTGCTTTAGACCAGACCTTGTCTTTTCTGAAGAATGCTCTCCCAGAACAGAGCTCTGGAGAAGCCCCACGGTGCCTTTACCTGAGCCTGCTGTCTGGTGTGATAAGCTCAGGGACTGACAGGAGAGCTTTTTCTAGGAGCAGATTCCTCTGAAGAATCTCATTTTGCTAGGGCAGTGCAGAAAGTTGATCCCTTGGCTACAATCATGAGTGATGGCAGTGTTGGAACTTTGCTACACTGGTAAAATAAAATGCAGAGGTGACAAAGTCATTAGGTCATTTCTTCTGTAAATTGCTATTTTCCATCATTGATTTCAATCAGCTCAGCCTCAAAGACCAAAATTAATGGACAGCCATACAGCTGCTTTCTGTACAGAAGTCAGTGGCATTGGGCAGTGAGCCTTTGGTCATGACAATGTCAATTAACTGAGATGGAAGTATAACAGTTAATAAAGGAGGCTTACAGCAGAATCCAGATAATTAGGTGAAATCAGGGAGGTAATTTTTTTTTTTTTTATATAATGGTTTAGCCTACCCTGAATTCATACCTCAGATCTCTGCTGTATGTTTACATTTTTCCTGGCTGTATTACATGTCTTTGGTGGCTTTGTCAACTGTTTCTTGTCCAGTAATCAGAATGACATAATTTTAAAAATACCTTCAAGTCTTTTTGAAGTTCATCTGCATTTCTATAGCCAATATTCTTGTCACTGGTATTAATATCTTTAAAATGGTGGAAGGCTATATAGCCAGAACAATTTTTTTTAGATGGCTTATCTACATTAAAAGGTAATATGTTTAGCCTTGCAGGGGGACTTAGATGAGCCTACAGAGTTACTGAAGTGCCTTTATACAGTCAGCTAGAATATTTATGGAGTGGTTCAGCACTCCTAAATGAGATACATATTGCTGTCCTTGGCTAGAAGGAGAAGGCCAGGTACTTTTATAGGGCAGTGCTGTACTCCATTTTTTTCGCCTAGACCTGGGAGAAGCTAGGTAAGGAGTCTATCTGAATGAGGTTGGGACATGTGACTGGGCAGTCCCATTCCCATCTGTTCAGGAGTCTGGACCCACACATACTCCAAAAGTGTTTTTGTATTTCCTTCAGTGAAGCTCGTAATGAAAAATCCATAAGCAGTCCAAGAGCTGGAACTGGAACCTCCGAGCTGCCATCCAAATAGTTTCTTCCCTGGCAGCTCTTTGTCACACTCCCTTTCTCCTTCTGCTGTAATCCACACAGTAGCCTGGTTTCCCTAGGAGGGGACTTTTCTGTCTCAGCCTTGTGTTCAAGTTGGTGGGTTAGATGCTGACCTGGGCAATGTTTGAAACCTCCCCATGGCTGAGTAGGATTTAGAGTTGAAGCTCCTGACTTCCTGGGTGATTGATCACTTCAGTCATTGCCCACTGTACGCAGTAAATTTAGGTACCACCACTGGTGATTTTGAACACAATTCATAATAGCCAATGCCTAGCAAAGTCAATGAGTGTCAGTCAGGAGATGTAAAGAGAGTTTAGACATCTCTCTCTATGACTCTGGAAACACCAAGTCTGGATATTCAGGCTGAGATCCCACTGAGTATTCATGGCAACTCAGGTGCTTGGGGACCTTTGTGGAGGAGCAACCAGGCTCCAGGAATTTCAAGTCAGGTAATTACAAAGGACAGAGAGTCTGAATAGCAGTTTGAATTTGTGTTGAAAGTGTGCCTCAAAGAGATGGTGCTGTATACAGGTGTCTGAAATACAATCCAGATTTGTGCGGATGCTTTATTTTACACATGCTCAATAATCTCCCTGAAGTATCTGAACTACTTGCTTTCCTGTTCAGGACAAGTAACATATATAAACAGTTCTCTGCAGAAGTGAGTTTTAAATTTTCCTTCCACAAGTATATGTAAAATATATCATTAACGTAGTAGAAATGTCTTGTTTGTTTGTTTATTCACAGGACAGCAAAGTATAGCTAGCTTTCTCTGTGCTGGCATTTCTTAAAGTAAGCTGAAACAAAATAGTAAGTGAAGTCTTCTCTAAAAACACAAAAAGCTCTTATAAGGAAGGAGCTATTTTTAAAATAGATTAGATTTCAGGTTTTTAGTGTCCATTCGCTCTTACATTTTAGATTTCATTTTAAGATAGGAGAAAAATACATAGGCCTGAAGCTCTGATGTGTGAAGTACAAGAACAAATCCAATACTTGCTGTTGCATAAATCCTCCTGTTGTTCATCTGAGGACTGCAGAATCTGCCAAAACTTCTCATAACAGCACCATGGGAACCTCTGGAAACTTCAAAGAGTTCAGTGATTACTGTCAAAACATGCACAAAGTAGCAATAAAAAACAACAACCCTGCAGGATTTTAGAGATATTCATCTCCATTGAACCCTTCTGGATTGTAATTGATACCAGTTTAGTTTCACTAAATTAAGTGCATTTTGTTGGGAAAACAGTCATTGTCCCCTTTGACATAACATAATGAACCATGGCAATAACAGTTTCATGGTCATTAGTTGACTGTATGTGTGAAGTGTGAAGCCTAAACTGTGGCTTTTCGCTCTTAAATCACAAGGTCTCGGCTCAAGATGCCGCACTGCCAAAGATTGCCTTGACGTGCCGCCAGCAGCCTGACTTCAGGGCTGCTGTGCCTATGAACCATGCTAATCTGCAAGTGCAGGCCTGTGATGGTAGCTTAGATGTAGGTAGAAATTACTTTCTATTTATTTATTTATGTATTTATTTATTTATTTTAGGGCATCAGCAATTAGAAATGAAGGTTTCTAATCTTACAAAATGCTTCCTTCCTTAAGTTACAGAGAAGGGCTGGTGGGACACCTCTCCATGAATGTGTATCTGACATTTGCCATGCCTCAGAAGACCTGCATTTATTTACATGTCTACACATAAGCAAGTGTAATAATAAACAGAAATGAACCGAATCCTCAAAGTCTTCCCCAGTTTCTCAGTGTTTGATTTGGCATTCTGATGTTTTCAGACCTGTAGCCACTGTGTATCACTTAGCTGACTTCTGTGTTTCAGGCAATTGAAATGTATCCAGTTTCTCCTGTACTGAACAGCAAAGTTTGCTTATCTGTTCAAAGTCAGAGAGGAGACTGGTGAAGACTGTGCAGTCCAGGTAGAGGAAATGAGCTTAGGGATGGTTATGGATATGGTTTTAGCTGTATCCAGGGTATTCGTACATCTGGTAATAACCTCAGGAAACAAGGCTGAGGTTATAGCGTAGGTTTCAACTGAACTGTGTGTAACACCCAGACTGACTTAGATGTTTGTGAAGATACATCGAAATTTTATCAAGATTGTATCAGTTCTATCACATTTTTTTTTTTCCATTTTATTCTTTTTTACCTTAACTCAGTTTCCTTTAATTTGTTCCTTTTATTTCCTTAGCCAACAAACAACTCTACAGTAACCATACATGTCCTCACAAAATCATAAAATCATTTAGGTTGGAAAAGACCCTTGAGATCATCAAGTCCAACCATCAACCTAACACAAGGGAGTCCCATCACTAAACCATGTCCCTTAGTGCCACTTTGTAGCCTATTCCAATGCCTAACCACTCCATCCATGAAGAAATTGTTCTGGATATCCAATCTAAACCTCCCCTGGCACAACCTGAAGCCAGTTCTTTGCATTCTGTCATTTGTCACCTGTGAAAAGAGACCAACACCCACCTCCCTACAGCCTTCTTTCAGGTAGTTGTAGAGAGCTATGAGGTCTCCCCTCCGCCTCCTTTTCTCAAGACTAAACATGTGTCTTCTGGCCCCCTGTGTTTTGCAAAAATCAGCACATGCTGTTTCTTATCAAGGGCTACATTGTTAGGTGTCTGGACAATGTATATATGCTGATTGCTGCCAAACAAAATATAAAAATTTTTTCCGGACTGCTCTTGTTTTCAGATAACATGAATTATGGTCTCTGTCTGCCACCCAAACTCCTATTATCAGAAAATCTGTGGGATCATAATTATTTTGGCAACTTCTAGCCCTGTTTCAGATCTGACTGAGTCTAATTGACTGCTCCAAAAATTGCTCAGGCAGAATGATTCTCTGACTGACAGGGAATCAGGAGGATGTGCTGGTGGGCATATACGCTCCATTTTATTGCAGAACTCAGCTGAAACTATAAGCATGTTTATTTTTTCCGATACTGTCACTACTAGACTTTTCTATGCCAAACTTTTCTTCAGATTTCTGAAAGCTCTGAGCTTTGCGATGTATCTGTGGGCGAGTAATGAATTCTTGGCTAGGCATGGGAAGAATGTCTTTGCATTTACATGTTCTGAGTGTACATACTAAATTCAACAGAGCATGAATTAGGCATGGAACTTATGAGCCCTACACCTTTACAAGCTAACATATTCTGCCTAAAAAAAGTTTTTTGCTTTGTAAATGATCTCTAAATAAGCTAGAATGTAAGGAGTGAGCAGGTCTTTGCAATGTGGAAGCTCACACACATTAAAACTTGAGCAACTTCTGAGCAGCAAATGAAAATGGCTAAGACAAAACTTTGCTTTCATTTTTCAAACACTATCATCTGAAATTATTATTGTTACCTCCACCATTTTTTCTGCTGAAGACTTCCATTTCTCCTCCCCCTCATTGCCATGGGACTGGGAAAAAACTTGCTGGGTAAAAATAGCACGACTGTGTTTTTTCCCCCAGTAAAGTCCAGTCAATCAACTTCACAACTCTTACACATTGCTCATGATAATGTTATACGAAGATCAGAGCACTGTGGATCTTCCTCAGCAGGCATTAAGACAGGAGTTACTGCATAAAGCAGCCTTTGTGTCAGTTGAGGAACAATGCTAGGCAAATTCTTTGGGAGAATTTTCACTGTTCCATTCGTCAGTATAATCATGGGGCTCATACATTGTCAGAGCTCTCAGCACCCTGTAGGGAAAATCCAGGACAATTAATCAACCTTGAAATGTAAACAATGGAAAACAATCATTGGTTCACGTGGGGATTTACAACTTAAGGAATATGGAACCATCATTTTGAACAAACGTGTAGTGCCAGCTAGGAAGATTATCACTAGCATAGACAAGAAAGCCAGCTGTCCTGATAATGTTTGTTAGTTACAAGGAAAATATTACTGCTAATGCAGTCTTGTACCCATAACAATATGACTTTATGAATCTGAATTTGCAGCTCTCAGGTCCTTCTGGCTTCTGTATAGAAATGCAAATCATCCTAAGAGTTCTGTCCTCACTTCAGGAGCCTTATAGCAATGAAAGTAGCAGCTCTGCCACTGGGAAAGGAGCTGGTGATTGCACATTTTACAATGCTAATGTACACACTTAGCACATTGGGATATGAAACTCACTGTTAATGTTGATTTAGTTCCTCACGGATAGAGACTGTGCCACTGATTATTGCTGGGAACTGAATGTGCTTTGAGCCACAGGTCCACTGTCTTAGATTAGAGCCTGGTGGTAATTACCTAAGCCCAGAAACTTCTGGACTTGGAAACTCAGCAATACTTTTATTTCTCACCAGTCAATTTGTAATATAGAAAGGAAGAAAGAAGAAGGAAATTATATGATAGTTTCTTATCTAGACAAATTTGGACTACATTTTTTCTTTATTCCAAACTGTGCATTACTGGATATATGCCTTGAGAAGTGGTCTTTTGTTCTTAAAACAAAACTTTAGGTGATCTGGACAAACAGATCACCTAAAACAAAACAGGTGTGATCTGGAAGGAAATAAATGTCGTTAAGAAATGGATGATTTCAGGTTTTCATGACGCATCCACTTGTGTTAGTTCTAGTGATTTGTATTTGATCCTGACATATTTTGAGATTGTATCAGTGCTGTGGGATGGGAAATGTGCTAAAATGTAGCAAGCTACACTTACCAGGTAATGCTCAGTGATATGACCTGACCTAGATCTTTATGATACGGAAAAAAGCATCATCTTTCAAATATACTTCCCTTGACAAAGTATTCTAAGAAGAAAATTAGAATGAAATTGTCCTTTGGGGCTCTATGGACAGAGTTCCCATTTATATAAATCATCAGGGATGATTTGCAGTGT
This sequence comes from Netta rufina, assembly GCF_964035555.1. Classification (NCBI taxonomy): domain Eukaryota; kingdom Metazoa; phylum Chordata; class Aves; order Anseriformes; family Anatidae; genus Netta; species Netta rufina. The sequence goes on from NC_140128.1 coordinate 47,887,539, forward strand.
ACTGAACACGGGTGTTTAGGTAGCTTAAAAATAATGTTTTCCTGCAGGTCTTTCTGTCTTTCAGAATATGGTTTCATACTGTGAATATATTCTGGGCTTCCCCTTCTAAGAAATAAAGTGAGCAGTGCCTCAGCTGAAGTGAATATGGAAAGATGTGAAGATGGTTAGGACTATAGGACCTCCACATGCTTTTTAAGTGCTGTGGGGTCTTTACATCCCACCTCTACAGCACCCATGTATGGATAGAAGACACACTGGCATAATGTCTGAACATGAGGAGAAGCATTTGATGCCTTCTGGTCTTGGAGAAGCACTGCTTATCTTCCCGTGTGGGAATAATTCAAAATAAGAACAGAATGAGGGGCAGTCTGACCTCACTGGAAGAACACATCTTGTTTGCTTACAGATGTCAGAACATCTCTTTGCTATTATACAATGTCAGCTGGCCATACCTTAGAGATCTTGCGTACTGCATCATACAATCTGTCCCCCCCTATGTGAGCAGGAAAAAGAAAGAAAATTGAATGTGTTCCATGCAATAATATCACTGAAAAAAAAAAAAAAAAAAAAAGGACTAAGTTTAGCTCATATTTTGTGGGCTAAGGATGCAGCTGAATAAATTTAGGTTTATTAGTAAAGTAATCCTTCAATTACAAATAATGTCAGAGCTAAAATACACAGTAATTATGCCCTGTTAATACTGCTGAAATAAAATTTTCAATGCAAAATTTGGCTAGCATGGAATCCCAGTGGGTTAAATAAACTACAGAGAGGAACGTACAAAGTCCACTGTCAGTGGCAGGTGAAGATGAGTATGCAGAAGAAGATGCCATAGAAATTTAAGGAGACATAAGAGGGTGTTTCACCAGAAATTAGAAACAGGAAGCATTCTCAGATACATATTTCTTTTGCCCTGTACCTCTGGTGAAAATGAAGAAAGGAATTTTCATTATGGTCTTGATAGGAAACATCACTCTTGGAGTCCTGGAGCAGCAGCATAGGCTGGGGCAGCTGTGCCAGAAGACAGAGACAGAGGCTTGGGATCCAGCTCTGGCTCTGTGCTGGGACAAGACCCTGGCTGCTGACGGAGTAGTACTGTGTGTCCCACGAGCACACCTGAGACATCACTGCAGAACATCTTGGAGATGGTCAGGGAATGTATTTGATGTATTTGAGCCAAGTACGTAATGCAAATATGAAGAAAAAAGGCCTACATGCTTTTAAGATACACTACATGTAGTTATATTCTAAGATACATATATGTTCATTTATGTATGTATGTACATATATATAGTGCTTACGAGCTATTTATGAAGGTAAACACATTGGTGTTACACACATTCTTCCTGTTGCTTTGGAACATGCATAAATGCTGCTGGTTTGAGCCACTAGGCCTTTCCCGAAACAGAAATCAGCTGATGTTAGCCTTCCCTGCTTCCCTTAGAAGCTCTGTAACCAAAAAGAAATCATTATTGATACTCTGCTAAGGTGACAAACAATCAGGAAGACTTTACATCCATCAGGAGGACAGAGCTGGCCTTTAGGAAGTTGCCCCCATTCCTCACCATGTGCACTGATGAAGCATTTTGCTTCACAGTTTACCCATAAGCAACAGGTAAGCAAACAAAAGGGAGCATTTGGAGGTTTGCTCCTCACTGGTATTTTAACCTCTTGTGGAGACTTTGTTGCTCTCTGTGTATGATATGCCCACTTGGAACCTATTCACTATTCACTTGGAACCTAAATGTACAGAAAGATGATAAAAGAGAATGAAGTCATCTGTTGAAAATGACCAGATAGCGTTTTAGAAGAATGCCAGGATAGTTCAGGAAAAATACTTTGTGGTTGCTTTCGCAGAAGAGGAAGCATGGAGTTTGACTGAACAAATTGTCAGGGAACAGCTGGAGGCATAGTTTGCTGAAGAAATCATTAGCTAGTTAAGAGGCATGCAATAAGCAGCTTAGATGAGCTTTTGGGTCCTACCAGTCCTATCTTCTCTTCTTCAATGAGTCAACGAGTGATTTTGCTTGTGCCTCAAAGCATGGAAATCTATATATCCTTTACATTTTTTATCAACTTCTTCATAAGAGAGGATATTTGCTACAGTAAAATTAGAAATTGTGTATTCTTGCTAGCCTCCTGTTATCATAAATCAACGAGTCCTGCAGCAGTATTGCCAGAGTGACTGTTATTTGTTTTAATGATGTTGTTCTGTGATATATTGTTGCTATTGTTTCTGATTAGGTTTATTCATATTTAAATTGCAGTAGTGCACAGAGCTCTCATATCCAGAGGACACACCTGCTTCTGGGTTGCCTTGTGAAACTGTGCGGTAGCGTGCAATTCCTGTCTCAGGTTGGATTTTATAATATGAACGTATTTACTTGTCTTCATCACTATTTGAGTATGCATTTGTTTTCAAATACGCTCATATTCTTAGGTTAGAAGAAAACATAAGCAGGAGTGCTCACTTTCTTTAAGCCATTTAGTATTTTTTTCACTGTCATAGTGTATCTTCCCTTTGAATTTAACAGCCAGAGCCTTTTCAGTCTCTCTTTGTTCAGTGGTTTCCCTTGCTTTTTGTCATTATCATTATTATCTCAAATCCTCTTTCTCCTACACTGAGAGCAGCTTACAGCTGAAGATGCTAACTGTGATGAGAGCACACTGGTGATGTAGGGTATGGCTTTTCCCAGCACTGCACACACTGACTCCAGCAGGGTATTTGCCTAGGTGCTTAACTTTAATTGCATATGTGGTACCTTAGCCTTTGCTGTATTTAAGATTAATTTTAGCTCCTGTTCTTTATGTTCTATCTTTTGTTGGCTATTTTGATGGTCACTAATCTCTACATCTTTTTAATGGTAAAACAGTTTGGTGTGGCCAGTCAGCATATCTTTTTTTTTTTTTTTGTGGAAACCCATGTCTTCTCTTGCATTTCCTGCCAGAGATGACTACTTGACCAGTGTTAGACAGGTTTGTATTAGACTAATTTAGTTAATTAAAAGTTATTTTCCTATTTTACTTTATGCCTCTTCTTCAGCATTTTTCTTTGCACAGCCTGAAGTTTTGTTTTGTTTTATTTTCTGGTTTTATTTGTTTGTTTGCTTTTGTTTTTGTTTCTCTGGGGAGACTCTTCACTGAACTACTCCCTGGGTAAAATTTAGTGCCTGATTGTGGTCTCCTGACTGTGAATCAAATCAGGGGAAAACCAATGCATGGAGGCGGCTTTAGACATCAGATCCAGATGTTGTACTGAAGCTGTCATGAAAGCCCCAGATCTGTGACCAATGTGCAGAACAATATTCTTCAACAATAAAAAAGCTAGAGGTGAACGTAGAATGGATTTGTATATGAAAAAAAGGGGGTTTATTATCTCCGGGGTGGCTTGCTCTTCCCTAATTGGGTGGAAAACAGTGTGAGGATACTTAAAGCACTGTACAACTCTGCCTTCAGTGATGGGAATGCTTTCACACTTGCCATAGTAACAGCAAAATTGCTAGTGGTAAAATTAACTTAGTCTCTCTATGCTTTCTGACATTGCTATTTTAGCACTTGGTATGCATTTTAACTTTGCCCATGGCCAGGGTATGTAATGAAATCAGTAGGGCTACAGTCTATTCAATTAGCCCTTAATAGTGGCTACAGTGTGTACGTATGAATGGTGGCTTAAAATCGATGCCTAAAAGTAAAGTTTTGGTTCAGAGCCTGTCTTCATCTGAGAAAACCTGGAAAACAAACAAACAGACAAACAAAAAAAAGCCACTTAATATAAATCACGGGCCACCCTGAATTAGGGATTAATTTATTGCTGTGTATTTTAGCACCAAGGCTGTGTATTGATTTTGGGGATTCAGCCCAGCTTTAACGGAGATCTGCATACAGACTTTTCTCCTAAGTGCTCATTAGAGCTGCCCTGAGCTACCTCTGCTAATAGATGGTTGTTCAGAACATGAATGCTGGTGGAAATTGAGTTTTAGAGCAAATGGCAGTATTAGTCTGCAGACAGCATGAGTTTACCAATAAATACATTCATGCAATTGATGTAGGTATAAATATATCACAGATCTCAGGCATTCTGGAAGAATGCTGAGGAAACTATGTGACTTTCATGGACTTCTTAAAATAAACCCTCCTATTTAGAAGAAAGTAATCCAGAAAGTATTTTCTTTAAAAAAATAAATTACTATTTAACAGTAAAACAGTAGTATCATGTCCTTGTGATAAATACATTGGTGCCAAGAAAAATACACCATCCTTTTGCAAGTCAGGTTGTGGATTTCCATTGTACTTCCAGAAACTGGGAAACTCAGTTACCATTTAGCCAATTCACCGAGTTTTGTGGAGGAGACAAAGAGGTACAGGACAGATATCCCCTCATGTCTGCAGATTTCCACAGTCAGGAGCTCTCCCTAGAGCACCCCTGATGCTCTCTGACTTGTGTGGCCAGGTTTTGCCAGCTCCTGCACTGACTCTCAAGCACTGAGCTTCCAAAGAAAACCTTCAAGTTGATGCCTTATGAAACCTCCTAGAAACACGTCAGTATTGGTGGGCTCCATAGGGATGGCAGTGGAGCAAACCGATCATCTGCCACCATCCTTGGCCATAGCCAGGTAAAAGAAACACAAATAGTGCCAGAGGGTGGGCAGGAACTATGGCAGCTCCTGAAACAGTCCTGTGCCTCCTGGGAGCAGGAGGGCCAATCCACAGCTTCATTCGGGGAAAGCACATACAGATTTTTGGACCCTTTTTATTCCCCTTTATTTTTCCCTCCTTTGAGCAAAGTTTTTACAGAATAAAGGAGAGCCTTACAAATTTCCTGTGAGTCAAGGTGTGGAGAGATGAGAGAAGATAAAAAAAAAGGCAAATACTAACCACTTGATAAGAAGCAGTAAAGTAACAGCCTGTAAATGTTTCATAGTACAGGATAAATTGGTAATGATCTCTAAATATTTGAAAACATAAACATATGGGAGGAGTAGATTTACTTAGTATAAAAAGAGTATGATTAATAGCAATGGGATAAAATTTAGCAGAAAGAAAATGTAGGATGAATATCAGAAAAAAATTGGAAATTTTATTAACTGCTATCTGTCAGATTGTGCTTTTGAATCAGTAGTGGTCTACAAGATGCTTGCTGTTAAATGTTCTAGCTTTTTTGATCTGTTAAGTGGTTTTCAAGGAGACTAAAAGTACTGCGAATCTTTTCCTATTATTTCCTTCCAAGTTTGTGCTTGTGCCAAGTTTGGCAGGGGGTGTGCTATGATTGCAAATGCCAAGGGGATCAATGTGCTCAGTCACAAGTAGAAGAGGTACCCATGAAATATCCCTTGTAGTAAGATAAGGGTTTTTGCCCAGGAAAAGCTCTCAGAATCCATTATAAGTGTATTTGGAATATTTTATTAGTATGCTTTGTGTGGATCCTACTACTTGATCTATTTTAGCCTTTAGATCTATTTACTGAATTTAACTTCAGTGGGCTAGAATTCTTGGTTTAATAAGAACCCCACTTTAAATTCTGGAATGCCATGTAACTTCATTTTAATGCTGTGCCCAACAATAGCTTTCAGAACACCAAATCTTTTCATATTTTTTCTATGTAACTTGAAAGCAACATAGCTGAAATATTAAGTAGCTGATTACTCAATGAAGCTATTAAAATGACGTTGAGGTTTTGATGTTTTTCCCCTCAATTTTTGTCATTCCTATCAGATAATATTTATTTTATTTGCTAGATGGTGAGTCACTTGTGCAAAGTTTTACATCTGTTGTTTACAGAACATTTATATGTCACTGAATTTGCTATCTTGGTGTCTGACTCATCTTTGTGTTGCCCCGGTGTAAACAGACTTTTTGTAATGGAGTTACAAAGGCGTACAGAAGGACTAACATAGCACTAGACCAAACTTTTGGCTGCTGTAAAATTTTCCCAGGTGAATACCTGTGTATCACTAATACGAATATCCACAAATAGAGACCTTTTTTTTGACTTTTTGGGGAGGTAAGATGTGTAAATCATTATGCTTTGGAGTCAAAACTGATCTCCAGCTGACACAGACAGAAGGAAACTTTCCAGAATACACTGCGTCAGGCATTCAGATGCCTATAAATGTGTATATATATATGTAGTGCTGTATTTATATTCCTCAGGAAAACAAACAGTAGCACATGAGTAGCACATGAGGTGAATGACATTCTAAAAACATGGTCTCGCCTTTATTTAATGCCACTCACAGTCACTCCCAGGCTGTGCAGCACAGGGCTCCCATGCGATGTGTTCTGCCTCGTACTGTGCCATGGGCAGAAGATCTGAGCACCAGCACCTGTGTCTCTTCTAAAACTGTTGGTGTGATCACAGAACAGTAACATGGGAACAGCACACAAGGGTGAGGGCAGCCAAGGAAGCTGTCCCTGGATCTGGGCAGGTAGAAATTTATCTGTGCTACAGGATTAATGTGCTGTCTTGTCAATGAGGCTGGAAATGGGGGGATATCACAGTATACAGCCTAGATGTGAGGCTGATGGCGTTTTTGCCTTTTTGCATCCTCTCAGTCATCGTCCTTTCTGTCACAGGTCCCATGTACTAAAGCTTTAGAAATGGAAGTGCCACACGGGGTCGAATACAGAATAACTTAATGTGGGAAGTCAGGTGAAGGCCAAGAAATACCTTACACCAACGTGACTATGTTAGATGGTAGCAGTTGCAGGGTCTTCCTGTTGTATTTGCTTTAATAAGTTCAGCTGATAAGCATTCATTCTTTACTCATGTGACTTCTGCTTAGATAAAGAATTTGTGCTGTAAATTGTTTAAAAATCTGAGTCAAAAACTTGTAACATCAGTGTGAAGGTCTGCCACTAATGGACAGATGGGCTTTGCCTCTCCTGTGCCTCAGTCTAAACATCTGGAAAACCAGGCCAGAATGCTTGCCTATCTAATACCAGTGCAGTGAGATTCGGTTTAATCATATACATGATGTAATATTTGGGTTTATGAGTTGTGAAAAAGACAAATAAATACCAGCATTAAAGACATCATTGATTTTAGCTTCTTCAGTTTTCAAGGTGATACTTTGACATTGATTTTTGTCAAGATTTTATTCCAAGTGCAGGGTTTTTTTGCATATTTTAACACGAGAGAGTTTCTTTAGCTTACCCCATTCAGTTTTGTGATTATAGACAGAAGCATTTTGTAAGTTCTGTGCCCATGGCCTCCCCTGGTTTGCGAGTAAGTAATGTCAGGGCACTGCTGGTTATTTCTGAGAAACTTCCTTCAGTGTCCTGCTTCATTACTTGGGATTTTTTTTATTATTATTTTTTTTTGTATGTGTTTGTTTGTTTGTTTTAAAGGACACCTGAGATGTATTAGCAAAGTCTTCTCCAGGTTTCTGTCTCTGGGACAAGTCTATGCTTTGTCTTTCTTGCTTCAAAATTACACAAAAAGCATGGGGAAATTGCAAGAGGAGGGCAGGCAGGCTTCTGCTTTGGTGTAGGAAATATGCATGATCCTGGAAGGATGTGCAAACCTGTGTGGCTGGGTTAGTTCCTGGGCAATCTGATTGTGTCACTGGATGAGGAGCACAAGCATAAGTTTCCAGGCTTTTCAGCAGGGCCAAAAGAGATATGCTGTGCATCCTACGGCAAAGATTGCAGCTCATATTTGCAGGCTGGGAAATGCTCCTAAACCATGCAAGGGATTGGCATGGTCAGCAACTCAGCAAGCAGCATGCAGAGCATGTGGCTCTGTAGCTGAAGGAGCCAGGGTTTCTCTCTAACATCTCTGCAAGGAGATGTTGGGAATAAGTAGGGAGGTTGTGGTTCCAACAGCGATTGCACTGTGTTGAGTGCCAGTGGATCATACTCTGAAGCTCAAAGAGAAGATTAAGTTCTAGGAAAGAGCCATGAGAATGAGTAGCATATCAGGAAACTTGTTTTCTAAGGAAAGTCTTGAGTTCATTTTAAGTTAGAATCTGAGAATATAGAACGGTTTGGGTTGGAAGGGACCTTAAAGATCCTCTAATTCCAACCCCCCTGCCACAGGCAGGGACACCTCCCACTAAACCAGGTAGCTTGTGACCACACAAGGACAGGAAGCTGATTTTGGACATAGCAGATTGGGTTGTATAGCTTGGCCAGCTCAGGCTTTCGGTGCTTTTTTTAGCTGTTGGAGTTAGGACATGATTTGTCCATCAGCATTTACAAAGGAGGATTCTTTCATTCAAAATATGTAAAGAAGAATTTTTGCTTGCTGAAGATTTCATTAATTCTCCATGTAAAGAAGAACTGCCAGCAAGAATATTCAATATAACTGAAAGTAAACAACTGTGTGTATTTTCTTAGATTAAATGCTCTAATTGCTTTAAACACAGTCTTCTGTCTCACATAACACATCCCCTTTCAGACATGAACAACAAAGCAAAATACTTTAAAAGTTAACAATTTAATTTTTTTTTTTGCTTGTTTGCCATGTTTTCTCAATTTCATGTGATACACAGGAAAAAAAAAAAAAACCTACTCATATTTCTCTGCATTCTAGGCATCATAATACAGGAAAAGATGCTGTATGGAAGGCATTTCTCTGCAGGGACGGTCTAAATGTTAGAAAGAACACTAATTTAATATTTTCTTCTATCCTTTAATTGCTATTCCATATGCTGATGAAGACATTATTGTGGCAGACAGCATGATTACTTAATGGAAATATTTATTTCCATTAAAACGCAGATTTATTTATTTATTTATTTTTTATGTAGTGTTTGCAGCCAAAATATATGGCATTGTACATTGCTGCCTGAGAATGTGTCCAGATACAAAAGCAGAACTCGTACTTGTTTTTGCTAGCTGCAAAATAACTGGGAAAAAAAAACACCACCAACAACAAACTCAGAATGGCCACAGCTGGCAATTACTGAAATGCTTTATTGTTGTTGTTGCCTTTCTCACTTTCAGTTGTCTATCACTGTGTTATTAACAATGAAGAAGAAATAGAAATACTTGACTTTTGAGTTGTGTTTTTTTTGAATTGTGAAGATAAAATTCATCTCTGGGAGAACCAGTGGTGATCTCCACAGAATTTTATCAGGATCAATGTAACACATTTTTTTTAAAAATGAAAAAAAAAAAAAAAAGAAAGAAAAGAAAAAGAAAGCACAGTCTCAGACTTCTGTATCAGTGAAAGAAAATTCCAGACCCATCCACTGTAACTGAAACTGCGCTGAAAATCGTCACTGGAATTGAATAGCCATGCATCAGTTTATTCATCTGTCTTTCACAGATAACCCCATGCACTTCAATTTCTCATGACTTAAAGCCAGTAATTCCTCATCAAAGGATAAATAAGCAAATGTGTACGTTCTTTGATGACAATATTTTCAGTCATTCACCTTTTGGTGAGAAACTCAAAGGGAAGTTTGAGAATCAACCTCATTGCACACATTGCACGCGCATTTTTTATCGGAATGTGCCATCAACAACTGTTTTTCTTTTTAAGAAAAAAGAAAGTTGGAGTTCCTGTTTCCTGTCACCACTTCACTTTTCTCAAGGCATAAGCCCCACACCATCTGTGCACATTTCACAGTAAGGCTTTAATTTCTATCTGTCAAGCTAAAAGGAAATATCTTTTCATAGCAGTTCAATATTGCTCATTGACATTCTGTGGGATTCATCCTGGAAGATGGTAAAAGACATTGTCAGAAACAGGAAGTTTAGGGGTCCATTGCCCATCCAGATATGCTTAACTTTCTGTGAGGAGCTAACATGGCAGTATCCTGCATCTCAAAATCGTCGAGACTCTACTTGTACTGATGGAGTTGTTCACTTGTTCTACAATGTCTAATGTTAGATTCTCCTGATAGAAATTGTTCCTTAATTATTGGTGGCAGCAATTGCATCTTATCCGGTATGACAAATCCAAATACAGCTCTTTCAAGGAGACATATAAAGGATAAATTCATTTCTCAATTTTTATTGTACTTTAATTTACTTTAGTGAATTTCTTCAGCACTTTCCCGTGTTGGAGGGCTGAGGGCAGGGAGGGGAAGAGTTTTTCATAAACACAGTGCTTCATCTGTGTGTGCACGCATTTTACATCTGCTTTAAAGTGAAGTGTTCTCCTGTTCTGTATTTCCCATATAGAGCTATAATTCTCTCACAGTGCTCTAGTTAGTTTACATGCACATAAATAGCAGGAAGAGAAGCTTAAAATCTTAAGAAAGTGAGACTGCTGTTTTCTACCATGCTATATCTGTATCAAATGTGAGAAGAGAAAAAACAGGGGCAGGAAAGTTGAATGTTGTTTTTAGGTAGAATCGTGTTTAATTAGAAGTTGTTTTAGGGTTTTCCATCAGGTGCTAGCAGAATTCTCACAGTACCTGCTTAATGATGCTAGAGAAAATTGGGCACTTGAAGATGTGAAAATTCCTGGTATGTTTTAGCTCACTTTATTAAAGTTGGGCTTGCTGAAAATCATCCTTCTTTGGAAAAAAAGAGCAATGAGGTATAAATTGTGTAAGACTATTTCTCTGTCACTTCTTCATAGAGCTTGTCTGTCTTGGACTCCTAAATGCAATTGCAGGTCAACTGGAGGTGAAAGTCAGCTTTTAAATGCAGGTGTGTAATAGCAGTTTCTGTTACTTTTGATGTTAATGGAAAGAAAATGTTTTTTTCTACTTGAGGGTTGCATGGAGGTTACCTGTTCTACTCCAGGATGAGTAAACTCTGATTAAGCTGCCTGAAGCTGGTAAGTGCCTGTCAGACACTCAGCAAATGCCTGAAGAAAAATTAAGCATGAATTTCCTTGATGGTTCCAAATTAAAAACACTACTATTACTAATAAATGTGTTCTGCTAAGCATGAGGAAGGTTTATAATTATTTATCAACTTATTGATCAGGATGGACAGCAGATGCCAGCTCCTTCTCGTCTTTCTCAGAGGAGGGGTGGCAGTGGAGCAAGGTGCAGAGCTGAGTGCTTGGCTGAGTCCCTGAACCTCTCTGCCCGCTCCCTGCCCTCCAAGGAGCAGGCGCCTCACCTGAGGGAGCACCAGAACTTGTGTGCTGCCGGCAGCATCCACTGGTGTATTGCCTGTGATTTTGTGCTGGCAGACACTTGAGTTGCCATTATATCAGTGTTTATACCCATCCTCGTGGGCTGTTTCCACATCCCTCTGGCTTCCCCTGCCTTTAGCCTATATTCTCCTACGGACAGTTGCCTGTAGCAACACCCATCAGAAAAGGCCCGGTGCCTCTCGGGCCTTCTGAGGGAAGCTCAGTGATGCCAGCCGTAGTTCTGGAGGAGCTCAGCTCTGAGCCTCCCTTCAGAAGCATTCCTTCAGAAAACAGCAGTTTGCAGGAATGAGAGGACAGCACACCCCAACCCAAAAGCATCTGACAAAATGCTTACCAGGGATTGTCCTGCGTGACTAGCCACGCTGGCATTTTCCTGCTGGAAATATCACATTGCTGATGTCGTGTAGCTTCCTTCAGGGCAGCGCTGCACCCAGCAGCCCCAAATCCCATCCATATCCAGCAACCAGCACACCCCTCCCCTCCCATCCACCTGCTTTATGTGGGGCTGTGCCATTAGTTGGGGTAAGGAACTGACCTGGTTAAAAAAAATCTGAGAAAAAGGGTTATTTTTAACCCTTCCTCTGGATCAAGTTGTGGCCATGGATAAGTACACCAGCACAAGGAAGCTGACTTGGGATCAGTGGATGAGAGCTGCTTCTGCTGCCATTGCCGCTGAGGTGAATGCATATTGATCTCATTGTAAATTGAGAAAGCTACTTATTTTTGTTAGTATACCAGACAACTTCTCTATTTGTGCTGGTATAACTACAGCAACAGAGATCAGACAGAACTAGGTAGTGTGGGACCCACATGCACTGGAGTCTCACACTCAATCTGCCATTAGCTGGAAGCATGAAGGGTTTGGCAAAAGATTCCCAATGCTGATACGGCTCCAGCGTCTGCCAAGTCTGTGTTCCTGGAGATCCAAGTCCTGGTCTTCTTGGCCTTAATGTCGAGGATGTTTGGACTCACATCTAAGCTTTCCACATCAGTTCATTTGTCCTCATATCAAGCTCTTTTTTTCTTGCTTCCCCTACATCTGCCACCACCAGACAGCTTTGTGTAACCATGGATCTGTAGCTTTTAACCCATCAGATTACACAAATTTGATTTACTGAAATAGCAAAACTGCAACAGCATCGATTGAGGCTTGACACAGTGAGGGCACTGAACATGAACTACTGAAGTTGCCATGTGGAAGCTCAGAATAGCAGTGCAGCTCCAAACTGGGCAACTAAAACCTGCCCCTGATCAATGCTAATAATGCCTTCATTTTCTTATTTGCTATGCTGAATTTCTTTTAGTAGGTAATGATTTCCTGAGGGAGTTTATTTCTGTTCTTACAGCTATAGCTGTTCTTACGTCCAAATACAAATCAGAAAAGAAATGTATGTGGCTGACCGTGAAAATATTGGAAAATATTGGAAAATACACAGTGGGCGTATAAATCCTGATAAGAAGCTTATGGAAACTGTAGTGGGAACCTAGACCTTACCTAGGACAATGGGTAGAGAAGCTCAAATACTCATGGATACCATTCTACTCAAAGCATTTAACCCATGCTTTAAGTTTTTAATCATTTTAGCCTGCATAATTGTTTTTATGCCTGATCCAGCTGTCAGTGGACTGGTACAGGCAGTACTGTATGCTTTGCCTCCCTCCAAGCAGAGCTTTGCTGCAGCAAAAAGTTAAGTAAACTGTGGGATTCAGAGGTCTTTAAATGACATATGAGCATCTTCCGAGCAAAAGCAGTAAAGGAAGTTTCATTTTAAAGGCAATTTCACTAGTTGGTATTGTTACATTGTGGAAGATAAGATCCTTTAGCAGGATGCTTTAGTGTCTGCTTACCCTTACAGTGCTGGAATAAATCTATCATTTCCTCACACCTGTTCACATCATTAAGTTATAACTATCCTGAATTTCTGCCTTCACATTGCTGAGTTTAAAACAGCCACTTCAAGCTATTTAAAGCAGAATTAATTGGAGAATGCCGTAATAAGGACTCACAATTCACTAATCTGAGTAGAACAAGTAAAGCAGAACTCATTTGTAATATATGAAACATAACTATAATTTCCTTAAAAGGATTAATTCATTTCATCCTATGCTTTTTATGGGGATATATAAAAGCTGGCAGGGTTGTGGGGTTTTTTGTTAGTTTGATTGTTTGTTCTTAATTTACCTTCAGTCATGTGCCAAAGTAAGAGAGTACTATAACATTGGCACTTTCAATAAATTTACAGTGAGCAAAGTCCCTGAAAAAAAAAAGGCAGTTACTGTTTGTCATGCCAAGTGGACTGTAAAGCAAATGGTGTCTTTGCCTGAATCATCAGAGCATCAGAGATCTCCTTAGATTCAATTGTTGCAAGGTAAAAATAGAACAGTCTTCAACTGAAATTGTGACTGTTCTGTGGAAAGACAAGAATACAAGAACTGAACATCCTCTTTCTTGCAAGCTCCAAGGCCTTGGCTCTGTTGAGAGACAAGGGAGGTCATCCACATAGTGCTGTGTTCTTTTGCTATTGAACAAAAAATGAAATGTGTGTATTCATGATTATTCTCTGCTGAAAGGAAACATGTTCCTTAATAATGTACAGAGACACTACAGTGATTTGCAAATCAAACGATATATTTTTAATCCATAGAATCTTGTACTCAAATTTAAATTGACTTGTAAAATAAACCTGACTTGCTAATATCCCTTAATAATTTTATGGAAACAATTTATTTTTCACATTAAAACTTGTTTGGAGAGAGGTTCCTAAAATATAATTGTGTGTGATGTCAGTCAGCCAAGCCTCCCAGGTTTTTTGGTTGGTTGGTTGGTTGTTTTAAATATCTGTGTCAGTAAGTCTTTTATGAAATCTGTATGAAATTCTGGAAGAGGATTAATTAGATGTTTCTAAGATGTCTTCACAGAAGACACTTTCTAAGATATGTGCTTCATTAAGTAATGAAGCAAGATAAAAAGGGTTTTCTGAGCTTTAATTAATACTTTTGCTAAGGAACAACACGGTAGAAATGTGACATATAACCCAAAACTAAAAGAGAAGGGAGAGTGGGGACAGAGACATCCTTCCTACAAAATTTGCAGCACAGTGGAATAACATGCAAACCCTGACTGGGCAAGCAGGAAAGCAAGGCTCCTATAAAAACATGAGAAATTCCTGAGGAGGCCAGACCAATGGTCCCTTTAGTCCAGTGTAGTGTTCCAGCAGCAGCAGGAGGTGATGAGATTTAGGTAAGTGAGCCTGGTCAGAGTCACAGGTCCATACTCCTTGTACTTCCTCAGCACCCAGAACTGTTGGATGTGGTTGTTAAAGAGCAGGTTCCGACCTTTTCCTGCTGTCATCTGCTCACAGACTTCTTGTCCATCCATTTGTCCAATTCTTTATTGAGCTTGCTAATATTGTCTGCCTCTATGGTCTCTTGTGGAGGCAAATTGTAGACATTCAAAACACCAGTTGTATGAAGTAATTTCCTTAAGTTTTAGAGCAGTTTCTTCCTTGTTTTGCTGAGCGATGTGCTAGTTCCGGTATTTCAGAATCTGAGGAACAACATATCCCAATTCAGTTTGTTGTTGCTATTTGTTTGTTTGGTTTTGTTTTTTATTTTTTTTTCTGCATGGAATTTGCATTTGTGGAATTTCATTACCCAGACAAACTTAGCATCATCTGCAGATCTGTGCATCTCACTGCGCACCCTCTTCTTGCAGTCATTGATTCAGCCGCTAAATAAAACAGGTCCCAGTACCAATTCCTGGGAGACCAGCACATTCAGAAGAACTCCTCTACATGTCAGTCTACAGAATTCCTCTTCTACATTTTTGACGACAGTGATTAAAAAAAGATGTAGTAAGACAGCTTCACTTTGACGTTTCAGATGGATCTCATGGACATTTAGTAAAGAGAGGGTATAATAAGAAGAGAAAGTTTGGTCTGTGAAGTAAATCTCAGGGCAGACCAGTTCTGAAGCTGCATCCACAGTTCTGACTCCTAAAGTGAAACTCTGAGTTAGGGTCTGAACAGAGAAATTTTCAGGCAGATTTTTTTTTTTTTTTCATTTTGTTTCCAGTATACTAATCAGGAGTGGAAGCTTGTACTTTTGTTAGAATAATTTTGATTTATTCTTCTCCTGTTCTTGACTTGCACTAAATCCATAGTAATTTGACAGACACCTGGCATGATGCTCTTCATGAAAGCTCTCTAGGTGGTGTGCAGATTTATCAGATGGCACCTTATATTCAAAGACATGTTCAGGGGATGTCAGGAGCCTGACACATTTCTTACAATGCTGTAAGTGACAGCATAAATGTGGGTAGTACAGGGGGCCAAATTCATCTAGAGAAGCCTCATCCGACAGCACCCACTCACCAGCAAAACCCCTGGAATTTGCTCACCAGGCAGCAAGCAGGAGGAACACACAGGGTTGCTTGATTTTGAACAGCAGGAGCTGCCTGTCTGCGTGTGCTCCACGACTATATGCAGGCAGAGGAGGAAGGAGCCACAGTGGTGCAATTTAGGAGAAATTTCTTTACTGAAAGGGTGGTGTGGAACAGGCTGCCCAGGGAAGTGGCTGAGTCACCATCCCTGGAGTTCTTCAAGAAATGTGTGGGTGTAGAACTTAGTAGCATGGTTTTGTGGTGGACTTGTCAGAGCTACATTAAAGGTTGGACAAGATGCTCTTAGAGGTCTTATCCAGCCGGGATGATTTTATACTTCTATAATCACAGAGCTCAGCGCTGCAAGGTGCTGAGCAGCTGTGCTGAGGTACAAGTGCTGGGTATCAGTGCACTGGGGTGCCGTGCCTCCTTACACGAGCTCTTCACCACTTGGCATGTAGGAGTCTCTTACTGTGTTTCACACAAACCCCGTGGTTGTTTCTTCAGCCCCAGTGCTCTGCATAAGGGATCAATGTCAAGAGGACTGAACCCTGATCTCAAACTTCCCCTAGCAGGCAGACATCACCAGCTGGGCTTTTAAGAGGACGGAGGTGCAGTTGTTGTGCATTGTGCTAAGCACAGCCCCGTTGTTGCACGTGAGCCATGCTTAGACTGCAGCCAGACAGGCTCAAGCATCGTGGGGACCCCAGCAGAGGACTGCTGAGCTTGTGCAGCTCTGGAATGCTCAGGCCAGTGAAGGTAACAGCATCTATGGGCATGCATGGACAAAATTAAGCATCTAGAGAAGTAACAAGGGGAGAAGACTATGATCGCTGGGCTTTTCAATACCTAAGGGAAAGTTGGCTTTTTGTGTATCATGTTCTTAGACTTTGTCAAATACATTCTTAATTAAACACATTTTAGGTACTTTTGTACTATTTTTGTTTTGGTCCTTGTAAATATTTAAGGATTTTCTTTGCAATCAATATTATCTTCTTGTCTTCAGCCAATTATTTTGATGTGCAGCCAGCTAGGTGCTCTTCACACACTTTTACTTCAGCAAGTTAATTCCTAGCTGTGTTTACTTCCAGAGAATGTTAATTAAAAGGTGATTAGGTGATTGTTTGATTGATTGTGTTTGTTTTGTTTGTTTGTTTTTTAACCAGGAAAAATCATCAATCTGTGTAGTCTCTCTTTAAATGATCTCTTTTGTACTCTCACCAAATTGCTGTGCTTAGACCCAACTTGGACATGGACATGGTGCTTTAGCTTTGTGAGCTAAAGTTTGAAACATTTTTGGTCTCTCTAGCCCAGTTTGAGGAAAAGACTGATTTTTATTTTTATTTTTTTTTCCATTTCATGGCTCTCTCTGTTCATCTGCCATGGCTTACAGGACTGGTACTCCTCCTGTAAGCCACCTTGTCAGCCTAAGCACCACCCTTCCCAGAGCCCTGGGCCCCAGGGAGCTCAGATGTGGTTTTCCTCTCCAGGACCACATATTGAAGCTTATCACACACAAACTCTTCAGATAGTCATCTCAACCATAGCTTTTTCTAAAGAGTTAAAGAAATACTCAAACTGAGCTGAAATGTCTGTTTGCTGAGATGGACTGCACCATCTTTCCAGAATTCCGTATCTTTTCATTTAGACTCCTTTCATCGTAGCTATCATGCCTTCTCCTGCAGAGAAACATGGCTCCTTCTGCTCCGTACAAAGTCCCAAAAAAACTTTCTTCTGACTGCCCTTGGCTTCCTTTTCCTCTTTAAAACCTTTATGTTTGTTCCTTTGCATGACCTACCGTTAAACATTGTTCCTTCCCTGAGAATGAAGGGAATCAAATTGATTGTTTTCTGGCTCTAAACCCTTCTTGGCGTTTTCATCAGCTATCCAGAATTTGGTTACTGAAGTCAAATTCTTTGTTTTATGTTTATTTACTCCAGAGGGGAGGTTGACATGTCAGCCCTAGGCTGAGTTACTACATATTGAGCCAGATAATTTGATACAATTGCAAACTTATCTATTTACTTACTTAGCTTGTTCTACACAAAGTCCTCAACTCATCACGAGATGTCACACAGCTTTTTTATTCACTCCTCAGAACCACTTGTCAATTAAGAAGTAATGATCTTGAGCAGTGCTATACAAATGTAGGGAAAGACAAAAGTAGCGTGCAATATGAGTATATATAGTTTTCAGTCTACATTGTTCTTCTGCATTTCAGAGTTTGTTTCTGTAATACGATATCCACTCTCATCACACAAAAATTAATGGCAAAGCTTCACTTCTTAAGATGAGAGTAGCAATTTCCAGGAATTCCACATCAACAGCAGCAGGCAAAACCCCAATTTCTTGACAAGATAAAATGCTGGCAAAAGTAAACAACTGTATTTTTAGTTTTTATGCTTCTATCTTATAAGATATTTTTATTATAAATAGCTAGCTCTCACTGAATCCCAAATCAGTGTGGACGGTGGATCAAATTTTACCTCACCCTTATTGGTGCAAAACCAATATAATTACATTGATTGTAGTAGATTTATGTCTAATTTGTAACATATGGTTTGTATCAAGGCCAAAATCTGATTGCCCACTATATTTGTCTGAGATGCAATCATGTACAAATAGTACAGAAATCTGTCTAAACTCCGTAGTTATTACTTGGTCAACTGGATTTTTCTGCCCTCTGGTAATAAAAGTAGTGAGCAACTAAATTCAAACATTTAACATTACTCTAAGAAACATATTTTCAGCCTCAGCTGATTAAATGGAATTTGATTAACTGTCTTACTTCCATCCTACTGAAATGAAAGGGCTTTTCTTGCAAGGATAGGGAGGAGATGGCAAGGACAATTATATGACAGTGCTTCAGTAAGGAAAGGGTTGCAGATGTGAAAGGAGCTGCTAATGATTCATAATTCTCCTTGGTTAATACAGAGCAAGTACTTGCTAATGACAAAGTTTCTAGTTTAATTGAAAGATTTAACTAGCTTCCTCCCTTACTTAATTCCACTAAGTTTTTGGAGAAGTGTTTGCACATGCATATAGTCGTATTGACCCATGCTCTGTCTTCCTATTCAATTCGCTTATCTTTCCCATGACACTGGCATTTCTGTTAAATTGAATCTAGGAAGCATGTACCTATCAAATTATGTTCTTTATCTAGAAAGTAAGAACTGTGTGATACTTTATGCACAGAAACAAGGTAGGAGCTCCCAGCGTATTGTTCTGCCTTTATACTGTCCTTTAGGTATGAATAAGGAGTAGGTCTGATTTCCAAGAGAATAGGAAATGCATTTATTTCCATCGTGGAAAACAGCACGAACATTTTTCAATTTTCATTTGTTCTGTGATCGCTTGGAAGAGAAGGCAGCAATTGGTTGCCCAGGCTGGGGCTGTACTCAAAAGCATCAGCTTTCAAACAGAAGAACAAACTATTCTTGCCAGAAGGTGGAATGTCATGTGGAAACATGGATATCCAGAAAGCAGCCCCTGAAAAACAATTCTCCTCCCTATAATTTTTGCAAAGCCCTGTACATGACTTCTCTGCTCCCCATCTGAAGCCCTGAGCACTGTTGTGGCTCAGGAGAGCTGTGCAGGGCACTGCCTGCTTCCTTCACAAAGTCGCTAAGAAACTAAAAAAGTTGCTGTGACTTTGAAACCATTAATTTTTCCAGCTCCTGGCTGGGTAAAAGGAAAAAAAAAAATACAAAAAAGTGTACAAGCCTTGTTTGCAGCAGAAAACAAGCCTCTAATGGAAGTGTGATAAACTCCCTTCCTTCAACTATTTCACTAACAGCCTTTTTATTCTAAAAGAGATTCTTTTGTGACACAGGCTTTTGCACCTATTTTTCAGCGTGTGCATTATATGCTATATCAAAGCACTATTTCCTTTTCATGTATGGCAAACTGTTTGGGACATGGCGGCTGGGAAGCCATTATAGAGAGACAAAAGGCTGCATGGGTTCCTTTTTGAACAGAAAGGACTTGATAAATAGCTTCAAAACTTTCAGATTTGTTTTCACACAGTTAGCCATGGCATTGGTCACTTACACTCCTGAGAGATCCCATTATTTAATTCTTTGCTTCTTTTCCAAATTAAAACATGCTTTTCAGAACTGTGAATGATGAAATTGGAAACATTTAAGCCTATTACCAGTACAGGTGACATCTTCAAAGCTTCTGGAAAGAGCCAGGACTTTGCTGTTTCATGATAACATTTTTTTGATATATATATATATATATTTTTTTTTTAACGAGCCACATGTTTGGTTTTGAGAGTTATTCAAACATTTCTTCTTCCCCTGGCAGAATACATTTTTAACTAGTGATACTTCAGTTCTTGTGACAAACATATGTAGTGAAAGCTTTTTCAGGTTCACTATTTTCATAAGCAGAATCTGTAAAATCATTTTCATTAACTGTAGTTATTTAATTGATCAGCACTAAATGTATCAAGTAAACCACCACACACATGGAAAAAAGTATTTACAGAGCAGCTGTATACAGGCTGCCAGCAGCTGAACCTCTCTGCTTCCAGGTGTAACAGCTTCTGAAAGACTGGGAAAAACTATCTTCCAAAATAATCTAAGTCATCTCTGGGATGATTCATGTGAGAAATTTCTCTTTGTGCTTTTTAAAACGTTTTAATTTCATTTAACACCTATGTTTGAAATGATGGACCTTTCTTATGTGACTATGTCTTAGCACTGAGACCAGGAAATAGCCCTAGATTACATCTTGCAAACTTCCAGAAAGGTAGTTCATCTGCTGCACTCCAAATCCACTGTAATCTCTTGAAAGTTCAGACAGGCATTCACCCCCCAGAGTTTTTGCTCTTATAGTTTTCAGCCTTATGATTTCAACTCAGTGGTTGTCACGTCTTCAAGTAATCACTCAGAAAAGAGTTCACTTTTCCTTGAGGCTCATGAGTATCAAACTCTGGTAGGTATCTAATTTGTTGGACCAGGCAGCTACAGATACCTGTGGGCAGAGGTGAGCGATTCTTTAAAAAGTTTTATGTTTTCAGCAACAGTATAGTGCTTTCTCATAAACAAAATCTGTTAATTCAGTTAACAAACTTGCAGAGAGAAACCTCATAGAGCAGAGGAAAACCAAGTAGAGTTTCTGAGAGTCTCTTAAAGGCTTCTACAAGGTGTGTTTAACCTTTGATCAAAAGTATTTCAGAAATGGTTTTGCAATTTTCCTTCTAAAAAGATTCACCCCAGTTTTATCTTTCACAAATGGGTGTCTCTTTTTCTAGACATAATTAAAGTATGATTTTGTTCCCATAAATCTGCAAATACCTGTCTGGAAAGCCTTATATCCCTTTTATCCTTCAGATAGTTTCATGTTCCACTGGACACACCCTATAAGCATTCTCCAGAAGCCCCTTCCAACCTCAGCCATCCTCTGATTTGGGATGTCCTCAGTAGCTTTTCACCACCCTTTAACATCCCGTAATCTCATTCAATTCTAGTCTCTCTGAATGCTTGTGGTGGTGCTTTATAATTGCTCATGTGGGTAAGGCAGCTGATGTACAGAGAGCAGGAGTTGGGCATCATGCAGAAAGGCAGGAAAAGAGAGAATCAGTCCCTGCATGAGGCGTTGTTTTGTGGTTCACAGGCAGGGGCAGGTGCTTTTTGTTTAGGAAACCCATGAGAAAAGTGCCAGCAGCTCTCACAGCCACCCAGTGGCATAGCAGGTCCTTGCCTTTTGAACCAGGTGGACATAAACTGCAGACATAAACTAAACTGTATGTTTTGCTGTCATGCAGGTAGAAGCCAGCACAATCTCACACAGTCCAGACTTACTCTTTCCTCCAAACCAAAAACCACTGTGCTGTCTATTGCTGTCATTAATATTTGTTTGTGTGTTGTTGGTTGTTCTCTTTTTTTTTTTTTTTTTTTTTTTTTTTTCTTCTGTATAGAATCTTTAGTTGGTCTTGACATTTTTGCACCTGGTGGCAACAATGCTTCTTTTGTAGAGGATTTCTCCGGAATAGCCTGGCACTGTTTCACAAAACTAGCTTCTTTATTCAAGTGTCCAACCATCAGTCTCCCCAGCATAACTTCTTGCTTTTAAAATGTTTAAAAGGGTGAAAAATAGCCTTTGCCTCCTTTCTAAATCCTAGTCTTTGATCTATCTTATACATGTTAATGGGTAGGAAATTCAAAGCTGATAAAACACATGTTCAAGCTCTTCATCATATGCTCATAGCAATTGCTCAGAGAAATGCCAGTGCTACATCACCAGCTCTCCAGTGGCAAATATTCGTCACAGTCTCTGTTAACATAGCTGTCATCATTGTCTGCCAGTTTTCATAATTTTAATCAGAATAATCATATTTTCTTCTTCTTTTATGCAGAATATTTCAAGAATCTTACTACATACCATACCAACAGCTCTTTCTGTATGGTGTGAGCTCATGTTCTTTGCTTTTTATTTGTAGCCCCTGAAGCATCTGCTTTGTAATTCTGATTATTTTTTTTGGTCATTTTCTTAGCTTTTTGGGGGCTGTCTGTCAGTCTCTGAGGAACTAAAGTGGTGTTTGTGCTGGCTTTTATACTTGCTCCTTTGATCTGTCGTTCAGCTTGATGTATCCAAGTGTCAGCCTAACTTCATTTTCCGGCTGAGGTTTTCTGTTACATTGAGGTAGCAATGCCAAGGCCCTTGGCATGTGATGGTTTTGGTAGTGATGCCTCCCAGGCTGCCTTTCTGTCATCAAGATAAAGCTTGAAATTGGTTAGGAAGATGTAATCACACACAAACACATGTGCTCATGAACTGTTTATTCACATCACCAAAAATCATCTTTCCTTATCTGAGTCCAGCTGCCTTTCAGCCTATGTAAAAGATCTCTCCTGTCCTGTCTTCTTCCCCTTCCCCTTCCCCTTCCCCTTCCCCTTCCCCTTCCCCTTCCCCTTCCCCTTCCCCTTCCCCTTCCCCTTCCCCTTCCCCTTCGCCTTCCCCTTCCCCTTCGCCTTCCCCTTCCCCTTCCCCTTCCTCGTTCCCTTCTTCTTCCCTTTCCCCTTCCCCTTCCTCTTTCCCTTCTCTTTCCCCTTGCTCTTCCCCTAATTATCACAGCAGAGATCTTCCTTTAGCTGAAATGCAGGTGACACTGTTACATAAAATTGCTCCAACCATGTCGATACCTAGAGACAAGAAAGAGCATTAATTTTATGAAACCCACTTCACCAAAAAGCCATTGAGGTGGTTATCTCAGCCTCATATTGCCAAAATACACACACACCACATATTCTCACTTGTTTTTTTCCCACTGTTGAATACAAAAAAAAAAACTTGCCTTATTGTCAGTAGCTTTACCTCTAAATGGGAAAAAATACTAAAGCTGTACAGCAGAGGAAAAATGTATTAGTACATATTGGACTGAAAAAGCAATTCACAAAAGCTACAGACATATGTACCTTTCCTACAGTATTAGGTGAAAAAAAATCCCTCCAGAAGTTACATAAACACTTTTTTCCTCCAAGAAAAATAAGGTTCTTTGTGTATATATGCCAAGAATGAAAGTTAAAAAAGAAAATTTAAACTAACCTTGGAAAAACTTTAAAATACACACAAATTTGTACTGTTTAGAAGGAAAATTTTAGTGTAGATAAACCCATAACTTAATTAGCACACAACATTTTGTTCCTATTCCTTAATAGCTCAAGTTACCATATTTACTCAGACTGGCTGCTTAAAAACATACCCTTGAAGCAATGTTCATTACAGTCCTGATTCTGAGAAAGTACTATTGTGCCATGACAAATTATGGCTTGACGTTACTGTTTGTTGTAAGCAAGGTATACTATTCAACAGAAGAAAAGGTTTATATACATATATATATACATATTCATCATAAATGCTTATGCTTATCTGATGCAGATATAATTGTATGCATATTTCAGTTTTGCATGTAAATAAATATATTCATCTTCTCTTCAGATGTATTGAGGCTGTCAAAAATTAATTTTTTAAAATATCTGTTTCAGTCACACTTCGAGATCTCTAGGTCTGATTTTGATTCTTCAAACATTACAGACACTTCATATATACCATGTATACGTTATATACCTCTCTGCTGAACATACTGTGCTGGGACTGAAAAGAAAAGGCCAATATTTTAAGGAGTTATTTTCCTATAAATATGTCTTTATGGAGACTTCTCTTGGTGCTATGAGTTAACCAAACATGCATAGCAAATCTGCCATTTGTTACATTTCCTTCCTCAAAGACTTTAAATCCAAATGTGTATGCATTTGATTTTTCAATTTGAAAATATTTTAAAATAGTTCTGTTGTGATTAAAATTAAAACTGATGAGAATGCTATTTTTTATTATTTTAACATATTTATATATTAAATATATTTTAACATATTTATAAACATACAGATGTGTTAGTAACATCAAGATGATGCAATTAAAATCAACGTTTCTGTGTTTTAAGAATACATAAAAAATACACAAGCCTTTAAATGACTGTTCTACAAGTCATAAAAAGTAACCATAAAAAAAGGAGTAACAATGCTTTCTCAAAATTTAGCTGTGCTTTAGTCCTGTAGTGACACAGGGTGTATTGACTTAAAAATGATGATGGAAATTCATTGGGTATAGCACCTCAGGCTTCAAAAACTGCATAAAAATTATAAAGGGAAACCAGAAGGTAGGTATAAAATATTTATAAGTGGAATTTATGATTGCAATGGAACTGTAACAAGGCAGTGTATACTTGTTACACAAGACCTGGCATGAACCTTAAATAAAATATAAACTTAATTACATAAAGCAGAATGGTAGAGATCCCATGAATTATCTTATACCAAAAAAAAAAAAAAAAAAGCCTTAAAATAATGAAAATTACAGAGGCTGTCTCTCACAGAGTCATGTATTATTTAAGGGCGTTGCAACTAAGGTATCAACAGCCCCATAAAGACATTTTCTATTAATATTGAATTTTTATTATATTTTACATCCAGTGTTGTCCCTTTAGCATTTTTTTCATATAAACCTCATAGATTTCTTAAAATTGGAAGCTTTTCTTAAGCTATGTTTCTGTTCAGTGCAGAACATGTGGTTTATATATTTGAAATGAGAGAAGAATGGCAATAACAGGTACTCAAGTCTCCAGACAGGTTTCAACAGTGACTCACTGTGAGCCTGTGAGCTAAACTCCACTGTGTTAAATACAGACATTGTATCATACACACTAACAAAAAAAATAATAAAATAAAAAAAATAAAGGCAAAACAAAAAAGCTTTCCTTCTGTTCTCTAAAACAAAATCACTCAAAACCCCAAAGTTTTGCTATTTTTGCCCTCAAAGTCCCATTCACACACTCATCATGACGCTGATCTTCTACATCTGTGTTACAAGATTCAGTTTTCAGAAGGCAAATAAATTTTATGCACAATCACTTACACAAGTCTTTTATATCCTTGGTGTATCACAGGCTGAACATGAGACTGGTACCATCCTCAAAGCATATCTCCCTCCTTTCAGTTCGGCTGTTTTTGCACACTGGCACTGGTTTAAGAGCAAGCACCTTTGCCATGCTCATCTCTGTCTGCAGAACTGCTGCTGGTGTTGTGTTCTTCAAAGGTTTTGGAAAATTATCATTTGATTGTTGAAAGACATAAAAAGGAAATGCCACTGAATCACAATTTTAGGATTTTATATAGTCACAGGCAATACAATTTTCTCTCTTATTTTGCCTATGTTATCCAAACCAGCCAACATTCTTCCTCTGTTTTTGTTGTTGTTGTTGTTGCTGGTTTTTGTTTGTTTGGTTGGTTGTTTTTGTTTTTTTTTTTTGTGTGTGTGTGTGTGTTTTTTGTGTTTTTCTTTGTTTGTTTGTTTGTTTGTTTTGGATTTGTACATTATAATCATTCCCATTTCATAGTAATCTAGAATTTGAGTAATCATTTTCCAGTTTTGATATGTGATTGGTCCAGGGAAGAGACCAAGCCACACGGGCCCCCTGACCTGCTCATTGAAAGAACCTGGGATGCCCTTTTGAGTCTTCACATCCAGGTCCATCTGTTTACCCTGTATGCACAGATGACTGCCCAAGGAAGGTGTAGTTTGAATAGCTGTGTTGGAAAGTTGGTGTGTTGATTGGTAAAGATGAGGATTTACAAAACAGAAGAAAGCATGGTTTGGGCCATTCACCTAAGACTCCAGGGAATATAGTCAGAAAGCCCCTGCTTTATCCCTGTCTAAATTTTTCTGAGCCTTTTCAGAATATGCATTGGTGTGGATGTTTTGCTGGGGACACGCAGGCATGGGGCATCAGCTGCATGTCCTTGGGGACAAGCTCGTGTCCTGGGTCTCATTGTGCTCTTGTGCCCGGGTGTAAGGGGCAGAGCTGCCCTGATGCTGACATTTAGGAAGGTTTTGAAACATAGAATCATAGAATGGTTTGGGCTGGAAGAGACCTTAAATGTAGTCAAATTCTAATACACATACACGTGCATAGGTGTACCTAAGTGTGCATCTGTGCATACACATGTGCATGGAGTGCGCATCTTGGGGAAAGGCAGTAACTCTGAAGAGAAACCACTTTCTCTACCTCCCAAAGACAAGTAGAGAGTAAAGACATTAAAAGTTGTCTTTTAATCCTACCAAAATCTCATACAGCAGAGAAGCAGCAGACTCCTACTGTTTTCAGAGGGGGGGGGGGTTGAAGGCAGAGAACTCTGGGCCTAGTTTGAATTTGGGAGGTGGTGGGGACATCTTGAGATCCCACCTTCTTTTGTTGGATGGAGTCAGGCAGGACATGCAGGTGGGTCTCAGGATAACCTGGTATTGTTGGCTTCACAGGTCCAAGTACTCTGGTTACCCAAAACCTCAAGGGCAGCAGTCTCCTGAGCTCCAAGTGTGAGAGCCACACCAGAAGCTCATGCATGCCATGAGTGGCTCAGGAACATGTATGAACCAACCTAGTAGAACCACAAGAAGGACCATTAAAACCAAGCTTCAATATTCTAATTCTTCCCAATAGTAGTTTTCCATGATTGTGGACAGCTAAGAATGATGTTTGAATAAGATAGGACAGTTCAGTAGCTGTAATGAGTCAGACTCATTTACTGGTTTTACTGGTTGAACTCTTGCTACCATGAGCTGAAGGAGAAACTTTTCTGCCACGTGGTTTGGCCTCACTTCTTTGGAAGTAATTCAGCAGTCTTTGAAACAGTGGCAGTAGTGCTCTCTGCCAGGTTTGATGACTCTCCAGATAAGCTCAAGGGGGAAGAAATCTCAAGATATATGAGAAAGTGTAGCTTGTACTTGGGTAACTATATTTATAGCTTCATCAAAACCTCTTATATCATTAATTTCAGCTTCACTATTGCCCTTTAGGAATGGACTTACCCCTGCTAGGAGTTCTGCAGAAGGTCACAATCTCTCTAAGTCTTCCTGAGCTGGATGCATGACACTGCAAATGTAGCCTGGCACAGAATGAAGCAGCAGCCACGCCACTCAGGGCAGGGTACCAGGTCACCATCAGCCGGTCACTCAGCATAGTGGTCTATCTGTGGATATGACTCAGCCCTAACAGCCCTGGAGGCATTTCCAGCTTTACGGCTCCCCAGAGCACTCAGGATGCCCAGGCAGGAGGTGCAGCACTCACAGGCACCAGGAACATCATGAAACAGAAGAACAGATAGCACAAAGCAGTGCTGCTATAGCCATACGGGCCCTGCCTTCCCAGCAGGCTGAGCCTTTCTCCGCCATGGAGCTACCTGCACAACAGAATACCATCGCCAATGAAATACATATCATGGCACACTAGGCTGTCCCTGAGAAAATATTATTTCATTAAATATAATTATTTAATTAATATTAGGACTCAGGACTCAGCTAGCTCATTTTTTCCTCTGTATTTAGAGAGAAGGTCAAGAAGTTGAAACAAGTGTTTCTGACAACACGTGTGACTGTAGGTGTGTCACCACAGAAATATGTCTTTTTCTTCTCTTTTTGGGAAGGACTTTTTGTCCTCCTTCCTTTACAATACAGGACTCTATTATAAGCTTGCTGTCACAAGGGGAATGATGTGAGGTGGTTTGAGAGTGTTCCTAGAAGCGTTCCTGCTGGTGACAGGATTACTCCAGAAGAACTAGTTTTGCTAGGACTACTTATCCTGCTCAGAGAGCATAAGAATAAACTATTATGGCAGAAGTGAATTTTGCCACATTATTAGTGTCTTGACACTGTGGGAACAGTACAGGACATTTTCTCAATAAAGTCTTTCAAGTACAGCTTCTCTTAGAGTGGTTTTTCCTGCCTCTCTTTTAGAGGCACACCATACCCTTACAGAAATAGCTCAGCACAGAATGTGTACTGGAAGAAAGAGGGTCAGCGTCTTTGCAGTTATCCAGGACTTCCTATATTTCTCTTATCTAATTACAGTTTTCTTAATCTCCTCATTGTAGTTGAGTATCTTGGTCATATTTAGTTTGGTTTACACCTTTCCTGATCTTCAAACATTTCCTTGTGATTGTTCCACTGGTGAAATTCAGCATTTCCCCAGTGAGTCATGACCAAAGTAGAGTTGATAAAGTAAAACAAGGAAGAGAGTTAATCAAATAAACAGAAAATGCAATAGGAATAGAGCCACAACACAAAGAGCTCTGATTGTAGGTTAATCTGGAAAGCCATTTCATGAAGATATTTATATTTCTAGCATCGCAATGACTCATTATTGTTGCTATAGCGTTACCCCCTCTTTCTACCCACTTCCTCTTTGTGGGGAAGGCAGGAGCAGTGAGCTGTACTTCTGATAGCACACATTCAAAAAGGAAATGAAACCTCTCAGGAAAAAAAAAAAAAAAAAAAAAAGAGGTATTTTGCAAGACAATAGAAAGACCCAATCTCACGATCCAAAATGAAATGTAAAATCTATATGTCTGTCCTAGCCTTCCTACACACAAATTATATTTGGTGCTTCAGGCTTCATTCATGAAGGATTAGGACTGATGAACAGTTTCTCATAGTTCTTCATGGCACCATGAGTACCAGGGTATGAAAACTGGAAGTTTAACTGGTATAACCTGTGAATGTCAGAAAATCCAGAATTAACACGTGCCAAACTGTGCACCACCAGGCAGAGGAAGCAAGTGCAGTAATGACGTAGGAAAAAAATGCTTGCAGCAGTTGGTAGCTTTGGAGTAGTTTGCAACAGAAAAAATGAGATGAACCCACACTGGCCTGGAGTAGACATCTGGATTTGCCAAGGCCATTTGCTGTGGCCTCCTGAGAACACCAGGGCAAGGGTGGCACAAGTCCCCTGGGCTGTGCCCCGTCAGGGGAATGAGATGGGATGGGGCTGGGGGACGTGGGCAGGGTGAGAATGGCTGGGTGGGACCACTGCATAGCCTTGTCCTGGCGCCCAGCTTCTGGAGGCTGGCGCTTGTTATAAATAATCTTTTCTAGATTTTCAAAGGCTGATAAACCAGGATATTGAAGAAAGAAAGTAGAGAAACTGGATATTTTGTAGGGTTGGTTAATTATAGCAAGATAATGCTTGTTTCCTCTTGTATTTTGATATAAACCTGTTTCTGTTAGATTGAGAACAACATTTGCTTAATATTGGTCAATACTCACCTTCTGTCAGATTATTCATCTTTAGGAGAGCTTCCTGTTGGACACAAGTCAAATTGACTATTGATAAGAATTACAGCTGCTTTCTTTTCTTTGGTTATCCTTATTACTCGCTTCAGGAAACCATGGAATATGATCATATTACACTGTCAATATGTTTACAATTCTTCTATCATTCTTTTTCTTAAGTATCCCTGTATCCTTTTGGAAAAGGCATACAATATACTCTGAACTTACAGGTGGATTTTAGAGCACTTTGAAATAACAATCTTCAAGACAGAATTTTTGCTGCCAAGATGAAATCTGCAAAATTGTTTTGCGTAGGAGGTGTGTGGTGCTTTAGAAAATTTTTATTGACTCTGCTTGGAGTTTGAATTCCTTCCAACTTCTGCAAACGTAGCTCTGCTACAGAGAAATTCAGAATTAGCGTGTATATTCAGCAAAGAAAACTAAATTCTTTTTTAAGCACTATTAAAAAAAGAAAAAAAAGACAATAATTGAAGGAAAATTGAAACTACAAGGAATGTAGTCGCTCAGTCTCACTGAATAACATGAAATATATCAGGCTATAGTAATCAATGGATCATGGGTCACAGGCAAATCAGTACTGTGCTGATTTCAGAATAGAAATTTGAAATTTGTACTTCATTGCCATGCTGCCATACTTAGGATTTGTCATGTGTATCTATCAATGTTAATAACAGTGCCATATCCACAGATACATCCAACAAATCCATTGAAACACTCTTCGGTAGTATAAAAACATTTGTTTTTTCCAACTCAAAATGATGTGATTTTCGCTTGATTGACTATAATCTTGATTTCTACACGAAATAACTCTTTTTCAAGAAATGTCACTCAACTTATAAAATAAAGTTCATTAAATGTCATCAGCATCCCTCATACTATAAAAAAAAATGTTTATCACTAGCATTTTTTTCCTGCGGTTCCTGTTTTTATTTCTTCATCACAAGTAATCTTGTGTTTTCAAATAACCTCGAAGTGTCAGCCACTGCTTTTATTTCCTCTTTCATCTGATTTCATAATTTCATTCTGTATTTGCTTCTCAGTCTGCAGTTTGGCTTCTTACTCTTTCCCTATTCAGCTGTATGGTTCACACTGCTGTTCTAATTGCTCTCTAAGGCATTTCCCATCTATATATTTGCGGTTGGTTTCTCTTCTATGGGTCATATTGGAGTAACCTCTTACAAATTGTTAGGAGTGAAGTTTTTCTTTCAGGACTTATAAAAGAACTCAGACATGAAATTGCTGCTTAACTAAGTGTGATTTATAACTTAAAATCATTTTTGGTGCAAGGAAAATAATAAATAGCAAAAGTGACAACAGTTTTTAGAAAAGGATGCAAAGATGTTCCTAGGAGCCATAAGCCACAAAGTCTGTCTTCCATAGGGGCACATTGGGAAACTGTAAAGAAGAACAGAGCTAGTAGGAGTTTTGATAGAGATGATGGAGCTTTTCAGGAGGGAAGTCATGTCTCACAAAAATTACAGGTTACCTAGACATTGAAGAAGCACTCTCACAAATGTCCTCAGCAAAGTCTCCAAAGAAACAAAATTCTGCTGGGATAAAAAGTAAATTCCTATCACTGATAAAAAACCATTAAAAAAAAAAAAAAGTCTAGGTATCATTATTCAGTTTTTGAAATGGAAGCACATTAACAGCAGGGTCTTTGAGGCTCTATGCTGCTAGCTGTATGTTTAACAGTCATAAACAATGTAAGACAAGATAGATAACATTTACATAAGATAGAGAAGTATTCAGGGTAGGCAGCTATAAACTTCACTGTGAAGAACTGCAGGTGGATATCATATTACTGAATAACTAAGTAATAAAATGACAGATGAAATTCAGTGGTGACAAATACAAAATAGTGCACATGGAAAAAAATGCTTAATAACAGCCAAACGCCCGTCACTTGTTGAGCAAGAAGTCTCATCCTCTGTGGGTAGGCCTCTAAAAACATCAGTTTGGTGGTCAATAGCAATTAAATGGACAACCAGAAATTACTATGAAACAGAGCGCAAAGCAGGACACATCAGTATGTCCTGCATAAATTCATTGTACATTTACATTGCAAGTACTGTGTATAGTTATTTTCCTGCTCCATCTCTGAAGGACTGTACTAAGGTAGAAAGAAACAAGCAAGGCAGTGGGACTGGTAATATGTCTGAGCAGATAGAAACTAAGGACTAAATACTATAGAAGTCCTCAGACTGGAGAAGAAGTGGGAAAGAAAGAAACAACAGAAGTGTATAAACTCAGGCGGTGAAGTGAGAAAATGAGCAGAGAATGATTATCACTACAGCTAACAATGCAAAAGGTAGGAAACCTGAAATGGATTGTCAGGTAGGAGGTTAGACAAAGATTTCTTTTCCACAAACCATAATTAAATTGCAGAACTTACTGCCTCAGGAGACCCAATGTGTAAATTATTTGAAAAAGAATTTGACAAGATTGATGGATAAATTATTAAATGTGATGTCCTGAAAGCCTCTAAATTGCTGAATCTTGGGAAGATATGCCAGGGAAAGATGACTCTATTCATACTTTCTTCTTTATTCATGCTTCTTTATATCCTTTCTCTGAGCATCACACACCCAGTGTTGTCAGAGGCAGGGGTCTGACCCAGCTCTGTGGCCCTGCAGCTTGGCGCTGCTCGCCCAGGCTCCCACTGAAGTCCCAAGCCCCAGTGCAGCTGGCACCCCTCAGCTGACAGCCATGGCCTCGCAATGGCAAAGAAATACCACGCAATGGCAAACAGCAGACCTGTGGGTTTCCTGGGATGGCGCAGAGACCTGGGAAAGACAGCAGGCAGATCAATAGGTGTCCTACAACTGCGCCGAGATTTCAGTTCCAAATTGATGTATTTCAGACACTCAATTAATTATTTTGGCTTAGAAATGCTGCCTCAATCAAGCGTGCCAGTTGTACTTTGGACGCCTCGCAGCCCGTGTCCCCCTGGCTCAGTTTGGCACACAGGCAGCATCAGGAGTTGTCAAAGAGAGCCTCACTTCTATGGAGACACCTGACAGGTTGTTCTTTTTGTTTTGTTTTGTTTTGTTTTTTAACATTATATTTTGGAAGAAAAAAAAATGCAGTATTTCAGTTTTAAGTGCTGTAGTGTTACCCCAGACCTCACCCTCCTGGTCTATAACCAAATTGTCAAAAAGGCATTTTGCAAGCAAAGCAGGGAATCCACGTCTTTGGACCATTGCACTGTAGGGTATCTGAGGCAGAAGAGGGAGGATAAATATGTTTTTGCTGGTGTCCCAGTGAGCAGATGTGATGGATGGAGACACCTGCCCCAGGGCAGGCACCTCTCCTCTCAGAGACAAGAGCTCACAGCCCCTCCGATGCTGAGTAATGTGCATGACCCCAGCATGCAGCCAACAGGCTTATTTCAGTGTCTTTTGATTAGAGGGCAGCGTCTGATGTGAGAGCTTTCACTGACTTAATGAAGGAACTCATTTAAGCCATAGGTCTTCATGCTTGGCACAGCACAGTGTTGTCAGCAGTTTTACTACAAGAATGAATCCCATTATCATGTCTTTTTGTCTGTGAATGAGCTTTATTTTTCCTTATACAAATTTGGAAACAAAAAAGAGAGAAGCAAAGCAAGGAAAGCAATTTATTCCCAGGTAGTGTTTGCAGAGCTGTTGTATGAAAAGGGGTTTTGAAAACATTAATTTATTTAGTAGAGATTAGTGAGATTTCTGGCTTGATGGCCAGTGGAAAAAATGGGAAAAAATTTGACCTGAAGTTGTATTGGAAAACATAATGAAACAAATAATGAAAGTTTTGGTATGTTTAATTTGACACTTAGTGAAATGCTGCATTACATTTCAAGATTATTAAGCTTTTAAAACTCTGAAATGTATTGCATTTTTTTCCCATTTGTTTTACTTCAAACTGAGAGATTTTAACCAAAAGGTGACCGATCTTTCAAAATGAAAAGTTTTGCCACAAAAATACCAAAAGAAAACAGTCTCTTTCATTTCAACTGGTTCAGCCTTTTACCATTTTGCACTCTTGCATTTCTTTGTTGAAACAGTTCACCAAATTTACTTGGATTTATGAATAATTTCAAACACCCCAAGAGTCCATTTGGAGAAAAAATTACTTATTGTCAGTCAAGTCCTAGTCTGTAATACAATATACCAGATTAATTTTAGCTGTGATGGTCAAAGTTGAACAGACTCAGTGTCGTCCAGCACTTGTAAATACAAGACATTTCAAGAATTAACATTAGTTCTGTGACTAAAAGCTTATAGGTCACTTTTGACAAATGGTCTTAAAAGGAAAGTGCTTCTAAAATTAATATCTTTATTGTAATACTGCTTTTAGGTTTTCCATTTTAGTGCTTCTCTGGAAATGTTAGCATTGATTGCTCCATATTGAGATTTGTAAACAGAAAAGTGAATTTAAAAAATACATTTTCTCCAGAAGGTCAAAGCAGCTGAAGAGGAGGAACTGGCACTGGATAGAGCCACACTCAGGCTCGCTGCCTCCTGGATCAATGTTCTGCATTTTGGCGTATTTATAGCTCACTGTGCCTTTCTTGCCATGCCTCTTTGGGTGCCTTTGTGAAGCCTTTGTTGGTGGGTCTTTGCCCAGGCAGATGTGAGCTCAGAGACCACTGAACCTGAGCCCCTGACACGAAGTGCCCACGGGTGGGGACGAAGCAGCCAAAGGCATAATGCCACGCTGCAGGTGTGAGCACCGTTTGCCATAAATGCATCTCTCTTGCCAGAGCTTTTACTGTACAGCATCTGGCACACACGCTGGTCCCCGCTGCCGGCCACCTCGTACCAGAGGCTGCCCAGCTTCCGTCTCTGCCCAGCCTGGATGTGGCAGCCCTCCCCTACCTCCCCGCCGCCGCTTTGGGCAGATCCCACCGGCTGCAGAGGTTCCCCTTGGCTGTCGGTCTTTGCGTGTCTGTCCACAGGGTGGAGGTCATGACTTGCGTATAACAGGCTGCACAGAAAATAAGTCAGCATCAGAACTAGGATTAGAGGCGGATCGGTTCAAGGAGAAGGAGGGAAAAGCAGGTGGATGGAAACATTTGTGTGCCAGGAGGAACAATGGCAAAAAGCTGTCATGAACAACATTTTGTCAGTTTGATTTCTCTATTGCCCTGTTTCCTACTACAGAGAGCAGCAGCCCAGCTCCCTCCAGCAGAGAAATTTGACAAGGAGGCTGGAGCCTCCTCCAGGTCCCCTGGAAGCTGGGGTTTGGAGTGTGTGTCTCAGAGGGACACTACTCTGCAGGGCAAGAGTCATGCAGAGGGGTGAGGACAGGGGCTGTCACCTAAACATATGGGAGCAGAAGCAGCCTCCGAGAGGGATCTGTGCTGGTAGCAGGTCTCCAGTGGTGGGAGGAGGACTGCAGTTTGGAGCTTTGGGAAACACAGTCTCTTCACACTGTAGTTGTCTATCTTCCAAGCACAAATGTGTCACACTTCAAATACAATTTCCTTTATTTCCCAGAGCCTAATTTCTTTATTTTATAATTAGCATCTCACAACTGCAAAGTGAGGGAAACAAATAACTCTGTCTCTTGTCCGACATGATTTTGCTGTTTTCTACCAGGATTGGCTTAATTGATGAGTTATTTCATCCCTTATTAATCTTCTCCAGACCCTAATAAAACAGCAGCAAACTTATTTATCATGCATATTACTCTAATTTGCTCAGTGTTGTTCTGGACATGCTTGTTCACTTTTTATTCTTCAGCAACCTCTTGGTAAAACAAGTAGGTCTTAACGGCAGTTTTAACCAAATCAAAATTGCTATTTGCAAGCTGTGGGAAAGGAGGGAGATAAGGGAAACCTCTGACCTGAGAAATTTCTTGACAGAGAATGAGACCAGAGGAGATATTTGTTAGGTCCCAAATACAGATTTTAGCTGCGGAGAAGGACATGGACAAATAAGAAAGCTTCATCAGTGCTGACTTAAAAGAGGCCGATAATAAGCAGTCAACACTGGGGTTGGACGTGATGCTGGGTGCCCATGTCCCATCTGTGTCCACAGTTAGCTCAGTGAGGCACAGAAAGGCTTCGTCTCGGGTTGTACGGCTCTGGTGGGGACAGACTCCTGTGCCTGTGAGGTGAGAGTCATCCTTGGATTGGATCCCCTGTGCAGAACAGCATCAGAAAGGAGCGAGTATGATAACCCCAAGGCTAGAAATGAACCAGGGTGCAATGGGGAACAGATTGAGCCTACCAACCAGATGAAAATCCAGACCTTCAATAACCTCTGTTTTCTTTCCTTTGTGTTTTCTCTTGCTTGTTTCATTCTGGTTCTGGAGGAAATGCATGAACTTCCTTCCCCTTGCTGCAGGGAAGAGGTGAGCCTCAAGCAGGTAACAGTTTGGAAGAAAGTCCTTTATCTCCTCTCAAGCTGAGCTGTGCCACAGGGATTTGCTGCCAGTTCCTCTGTCTAGCCTGTGACAAAGCTTCTGATGTGATAACTAAAGGTTTATTTTTTTAAAACCCTTCTGTTTTGTCTTCCAGGGTTTGGCATGACCACCCCAGCCACTGTCGGAGGCAAAATTTTTCTGATATTTTATGGCCTTATAGGATGTGCAGGGACCATCTTGTTCTTTAACCTGTTCCTGGAGCGCCTGATCACCGTCATAGCCTATGTCATGAAGTCCTGCCACGAGAGGCAGCTGAGGAGGAAGGGCGTCCTCCCTCATGATGGCCGGCGAGGCTCGGGGACCTCGGAGGCAGACAGCCTGGCGGGCTGGAAGCCCTCAGTGTACTACGTCATGTTGATTTTGTGTGTAGCATCACTCATCATCTCCTGCTGTGCCTCTGCAATGTACACACCAATTGAAGGGTGGAGTTACTTTGACTCACTTTACTTCTGCTTCGTGGCCTTCAGCACCATTGGTTTTGGTGATCTGGTCAGCAGCCAGAACACCCAGTATGAGAGCCAGGGCCTTTACCGCTTTGGCAATTTTGTCTTCATACTCATGGGGGTTTGCTGCATCTACTCCTTATTTAACGTGATCTCTATTGTCATCAAACAATCCATAAACTGGATACTAAAGAAGCTGGACTGCAGGTGCTGCCATAGATGCCAAAGAAAATTATTTCGGTCACGGAGGAATGTGGTAATGCCGGGGAACATGCGCAGCCGGAGAAACATCTCCATCGAGACTGACATTGTCAACGAGAGCGACACAGATGGGCGCCGGCTGTCAGGAGAGATGATCTCCATGAAAGACTTCCTGGCCTCCAATAAAGTGTCACTGGCCATCATGCAGAAACAGCTGTCGGAAACTGCCAATGGCTACCCGAGGCAAATGAGCACTAATTCAAAGCAAAATGGATTCTCTGGTGGGGTTGGAGCCCTAGCAATTATGAATAACAGACTGGCAGAGACAAGCGTGGACAGGTAAAACAGTAACAGAAATACCAGTGACACAGTGTGAAGCATTTCAGCACATATGGCAACAACAGGCATCAAATGGAAGTAGCAAGGGAGAGTGTCACCAGAGGGTGGGCTGCACGTGACAAGCATACCTTCTGTTGGAAGACCTCTCACACACATTTTTTGGGCTGCCACTTAATATCTTGGCTCTTTGAATTGCACCAGTCTCGGCCTTCCTTCTTCCCCTTCCTCCCCATCTTCCTCTTCTTTCCATTCCTCAAACAGACTACTGCAGGAGAAATTCTGTTTAGCCTTCAGATCAATTTTCCATGCCCTGTACTTCTCCATTTATGTGAAATACAGATTTCAGGATAAAAAAATCGGTGGTATTGGAAGAAATCAAGAGTGTCTTCTGGACACATACTTAATTCAATGATTGTTTTGAGCTTTCCGTCTTACACTTTTCATAACTGTTTTCTGAAGGTATCTTATCTGAAACCAAAAGAGGAATCATTATAAAGCATACTCTGTCCTTCTACAGATTTAATTTAATGGAATAGAAAAACAATTTCCTTTTAAATATCACTTCTTAACATGTATTCTTGTGAAACATCTAGGCTTGAAAAGCCAGGTTCTGCTGCACTAAAAATGTTTAGATCTGGAGCGATTCTCTGACAGTCAGTAGAGGAACTCTGGAGCTATTGTGATGTGAATGAGAGGAGAATTTGACCTTTAGAATTTGATTTAGTCTTCCCTTTAAAAGGATACTGTCAAAAGAGATAGAATAAAAAATTACCTTACATTTTTTTTCTTCTATTTGCAAAACATGATTTTTTTTTCTAGGCTAAATTTCCTTCTAGAATTGAATCACTGTGGTTTTCTGTTTCAAAACTATCAAATTGTAAAAATCGCCATCCTGACAAGTTGTATGAATTATTCCACAATAACGACCATAGGCTTTTAGAAATTTCTGTCCATATTATGCTCAACTGTGACTGAAGCAGTTCAACATCAACATTATGTAATGCAGCTAGTAACTGGGTTTACAGAGCAGGCTTTATTCTGCAATTAGATTGCCATGCCAACATTCAGTGCATTATTATAAGTGACTGTGATCACAAAATCACTTTGGCAACGTCCTTTTTACCTCTAATGTAATTCTTCACCTGTTTTCTGGCATTCATTAATGATAAAGACAGGGTCTTGATTAGGGAAATAAAAAATATTTAACTCCTCATTTTTCTCAATGAAATGCTCTGAGTGTTCATTATGACTAGAACGGAGACTTCAATGAGAAGCATAATAACAGCACAAAGAAAATGAAAACAGGAGACTAGGTGATCTTTAACGACAGTGAAATCACGCTTTCTGTTAGATAACTGTAGAAAAAAGGGATGAAATTAACATAAACTCTAGCAAGAATTTAAGGAAGTCTGGGCTGAATTCCAGTTTCTTCTTAGTGCATTAAAGCTGAACACTATATGAGAGTGTAAATAAGCAGAATGGGTCACAAAGGACCTGAGCCAGTTCTCCCTAAAGAGAATAGTACATGCATCAGGACTGAATGTTTTCTCACTTCTGTTAGTAAGAAAACCTTTCAGAA
Organism: Netta rufina; assembly: GCF_964035555.1. Lineage (NCBI taxonomy): Eukaryota > Metazoa > Chordata > Aves > Anseriformes > Anatidae > Netta > Netta rufina. The sequence continues at coordinate 47,925,581 of NC_140128.1, forward strand.
TACTACAGTTTTAGGCAACACCCCTATGTAGTTCTTAATTTCTCTCATATGGAACAATGCTGATAGCTTCTTCAGTTTAACTTGTATTGCAAAATAATATCATATTATTTTTGTTCATTCTGACCAGAAACTCTTTTATTTAGGTTCCTAATACTACAGGATAACATTTTAATACTCATTTTAAGCAATATTTGAATTTGAAAATAAAAACATACCTCTTGGAATCCTTTCCTATCATAAAGCAAAACCAGAGATTAGATTAAAAAACTGCACTAAACAAGTGAAAAGAATTCCTAGCTCTTCCTGACATGTTACAATTAAAATATCCTGATTAAAAGTCAAATCCTGCTGTCCTTAGTTGCAAGGAGAGCTTCAAGCTGCAGTCAGTAGTCAAAAGTCTAGTATCAACTCACCTGTACAGCAGCGCAATATGCCTAATGGTATCCCCCCACATTAGTGCTCATGTGGAATCCAAATCGGTTCACAAACCTTAACTTTGGTGAGAAGAGCAGTCTTATTTGTCACTGGGGGGAGGGGAGGTGTTACATATTGGAAAAAATTCCACTGAGATGTTTTAGACATATTATAGTACCCAAGATCTATTATGTTGTTACATTTTTTTTTTTTCTCCCAAAATCTTCTGTCTCAACCTTACTGAATAAAAAGACTTGCATATAAAAACAAAAAAGTTCTGCTCTGAAGTCTTCTTTCTGATTTCATTCAGCAATTCCTGTGCCCTAAGATTTCATTGTTACAGGAGTATTCCTTGTGCTGCCAACTATCAGAAATAATTTAGGACTCAGCCCATTGCTTAAGCAGAAAGCTCATCCTGGTCAGAACAGCCACAGACTTGAAAAGTGCAGCTTACTTCTCCATTTGTGCTAGTTATGAGTTCTTAGGTGCAAATGTCAGATTTTGCTGAGCACTGTAGATAGAAGTTAATCCCTTTCCCTGATGATCAAGGCAATGCCCCAATTAACCTCTTAGACAAACAACCAAAACATGTAAGTTTCTTGAGTCCATTTATTCTATCATTTTGTGTCATCATTAATGAAGGATCTGGCTTCCATACAGGATTTTGACCTTCATCCTTCCATACCTAATTAGCTTTCAAATTTGGTTCTAGAAGTCTAAGCAGTACACAGTGAGACAACTAAAATAACATGAGGCAACATTCATAGCAAATAGGTGAAAAAGAAAATTGAAGGAGAAAGGAATACATATACACTGATGGAAATAGGTACAACATTACAATCTGCACAGTCAATTCTGCAGAGATCTTTCCAAATATGACACATCCCAGCAGCGGATCAATAGGAGGTGGTTTCCATTGCTCCCAAGAGCATTTATACTGCTCCTTTCCATTCCTTGTGATACCAACCCCTGGTTGCCCATCACCACAGAGGAATCTTTATCAAATTCAATAGATCTGAAAACATCTATAGTTATGAAAGCAAGGCAATAAAATGCAGTCTTAACCCTGGTCAAGGCTGAGTGAGATTTTTGGTGTGCAATAGCTCTGCCTTTCCTCATCAGCCCCAACCTTCTGTTCTCTCAAGCTCTGGCTTTCTCATGACCAGAGCCTGCCAGTTGCAAGACAGTCTACAGTTGTTTTGTGGTCTGGTTTCATGTCCACTGAAGATAAAGAGGGAATAAGTGCACTAATTTTGGCTAATCACCTCTGTTCAGATGTGAATTGCCGTTCCAGAGCTGAAGGGCTGGTACATTCTGTGACCGTGCCATCTTCTATCATGAAGTCATGCTGTCCCCGAAGCACCTCTGACTTTGTCTTTAAGAAGCCATGCAGAATGCTTTCCTTGGGTGGCCAGAGGAATTCTAGGAGAATATTAGGGATTTAAAAAGAAGACCTCAAGTTTGGAAAGGGAAAATTTTGTCCAATGGTACTACTACAGTTGTTTTTCTAAAGGTATTGGACAGAAATCCTCAAAAGCTCATTTCATAATGTAGCATCAGAATTTTAAAGACACTGAATATGTGGAGATGTAAGCATACATGTGCTAAAAAAAGGCAAAATTTGTTACAAGAGTGCCAAATATACAGGAAACATCACATTTCTAGCAAATGAAAGCAGTGAGGAATTAAATGAGGAAATGAGGAATGAAAGGAAATAATGTCAAGTAGCCATGGATCTATTTTCAAAGATGTCTAATTTAAATCTTAATTCTGTATTGCTTAGAACTAAAATATCAGCTGGCAAGACAGAAACCTTTCAAAATTACCGTGTTTCCTCATTACCTGATATGAATTTGCTTTATGGCTAATGAGATGTGGACTTTATTTTTTTAATGCAAAAATGTTTCTGTGAAATCTTGGATGTACTGAGGCTCTGAATTTGCAATTAAAAGGTCAGGAGTACCTCTAATGCCACTGGATTAAATAGCAAGTTGCAAGCTAGAAGATTTAAACTGATACTCCTTAATAAATTAACTTTTTTTGAAAGTTGGGTTTATAGTTATGCCACACTGTAATAATATTAGTATTGTAAATTATCATTATTGCACGATAAAAGGAAATATTTAATGCTAAAGAAAATATGATCTAATAGTTTAAGTAAAGGTAGCTCTCAGGACAGTCTTAGGTTTTGTAAAATTTGTTCATTGATTGCTTTGCTGTGTGGGTAGGTAGGCGCTGACAGAGTTACACTCATTTATCTCTGCAAAGGGCACAGTCCTGTGTTTACAAGGATATGAATAGGCTTTTCAAAGGCATCTAGTTCCTGCTGAAAGTCAATTCACCTCCTGCCGCACTTTGACTTTCAGTGGAAGTTAGGTAGCCAATTCCCTAAGGCAATTTGAGATCCCCAGCCATGTTTTAGGTCTTGAATCTAAGCTGCCCTGACAGTGTCCCTGAAAAGTTCAGGCACTCGGAGCAAGGTTTCAGTGCTGCCATGCAGTAATAGCTGAATTCATTTATTTAAAAGCCTTTTATGGTGAATGCTTTGCATCTACCCAACAGCACAAGCAATGTTTACAGTTTGCTTGATTTAATCTTGGCCTCTGCCAGTTTTAATTATATTTGACACATTTAGAAATTGAATAGGAAATAGGAGGTTGGGCTGGGCAGGAAAAACAAACTGGCTCCGTTTCTCAGACTGAATTAATCAAGAGAAAGAGGTCAGGTTGGGGGAGAAGCTTTCTGATTAACATTGCATTTGAATACATTTCCTCTAGAGGTGGAGGGTGTTAAGTTGTTTGGATGACTCCTCTTCTACGGCTGCAGAAGGGGAGCTGTTTGCTGTGCCATGCCAATGCCTCCACTTGTGGAACAGCAGCTCAGCTTACATCTTTTCTTATTTTGACTTAGTTTACTAAAAATGGGCTAGTGCTGTAATTCCTTGGACTCCTTCAAGAAGTAGTAAAATTATTTTGTAAAATTCTATGTACAAGCTGTGGAGAATCACCAAGTGTTGTCTTTCCACTGGGCAGAAAATACTGCTAAATATACCAGAGCAATCTGTCTGTTTGAGAGCCTTCATGGTAGTGTTTTGCTTAATCCAGGAAATAAGAATACAACTCCTTCCCTCTTCCCTATTTTCTAAGCATCTCTTGGCAACAATGCCTACACAATACTCTGTGCTTACTGCCTAAAAGATCATATTTCACTAGGAAAATTAAAGCCATTGCCCATCAAGATGGAACAACACAGCCCTATTCTTTATCAGATTCAACAGACGCACAGCGTAAACACAGGGAATGACTCTTCAGGTCCAGGGAGACAGAAGCTTTTTGAAATGCCCCGTGTTTATAGAACTGTTTCATGTGACACCAGAGAAAAACCCAGTCACTGCAGACATTTGAAAGCTTAAAGAAATATAAGAACAATATTACAGAATAGAAACACTAATTTATATTTTGTTTTTCTTAGTTCTGCTCTAACATTTCCTACAGTTTTAATGATTCAAAATTATTTACAATAGCACAGAAGAATATACATTCACTAAGATTTTGAGGCAAGTGAGATTTGTTTAAAATGAAATATCCTTTTCCTCAGCTTCCTAGCATTTTATAAAGGGAAGAGTTGATTAAAAGAAGAATTATTGGGCTTCCTTTCCAAGCAAGTGTGCCAGTTTCTGGATTCCAAATGGACTTCCTATTAGGTGTCCATGCAGAAGCTACTAGAGAGAGGCAAGGTGCCCTGGATTTCAAACTTTATCAAAGTTTGCTTTTTCAAAGCTATTCTGCCTTTCAAAGCAATGGAATGCTACCAGTCCTTTCTGTTTGTGGTCTTATCTGAGACAACTTAACCTTGCACTTTATTACCTTTAGAAGGAAAGGATGTACATGAAGAAAAATGAAAATAACCTTAAATAACCTTAAAATGTACATGCTTGGAGCTGCTAAAATCCTCTCCATTTTGTTAATTTGACGTTTGTGTCAGAGTTTAATTTCTCCGGCTCACCGAAGAGGTTTGCTCTTACTAGTGAATAGTCACAGTTCAAATCAACTTTCAAGTTGCATTGTTCCATCTGTTCTAAATGCTGGAAATGAACTGGTGATCTGAAGAGTGGGCACTGTGCTACGCCTGTTAGAATTAAAAAGGCTGGGGTCCTAGTGCTTAGGTCCATGAGGCGGGCAGGAGACACTCTGGGGCCATTACAGACCAAGTTGCTGCAGCAGAGGTGATTGCTGGCTGCTAGCCCCCGGGTGTCATATCGTCTGCATCCTGTGCATGGGGCCAGAGTAAACAGAGATAATGCTCTCCAGAAGCACCAGTTCAGAAATTCACTGGATAATTAGGCTGGAAGGGGCCTCTGGATGCCATCCAGCCGAAACCCCTGTTCAAAGCGGGTCCAGATAGCTCCTGCCCATCTCACCTGTTATGCAGCCAGGTAATCCTGCTTCTGCACATAGCACTCAAAGCACATTTCTCCATTAAAACTGACCACCTTTCTCTTTGAAAAGGAAATGACAACCCTTCCTCTGTAGCTATTGCATTTGGGAAAATGTTTAGCTCTAGGTTAAACACATTTCTTTGTAAATAGCATCTAGGCAGCTGTTTTTCTCAGCGTAATACAAAGCAGATGGGTATTTTGATCCCTAGATATCCTTATTGTTGTCAGTCTTATTAGAGATGGCAAGGACTGAAAAGGTCAGTCAGTCTCTGTCAGCCCTAAACCTCTGGCAGGCAGCACAGAAGATCTCGTCTTGCTCTGTACTTTGGGTTTGGTTGCATCCTCAGCTCAGAAACTGACTCAGCTCCACTGAAATCAATGGAGACTTTGCTACTGGGCTCTTTATCTAGCATTTTTCACAAGAAGTATTTTCACTTTACAAATAATCCAGAGAAATGTTGACTAGCCTTTTGTTTTGCTTTTACTACCAGCTGTACAAATGTTAACTCTGCTCATGCCTTGCTTTATTGTGCACGAGCTTTTTACCCAGTGACCATTATTTGGTCTGAAAATAACAGTCTAATTACAAGGAAACATAGAGTCATCCAGGTTGGAAAAGACTTTCAAGATCAACAACTCCAACCATCAACCTGACATACTGAATCTCAGCTGAAAGTATCTTGATTATTATCTCTAAGAACTGTTTGGTAGTTACTCAGTTCCTTGTCTTGAAAACTAACAAGTTTCACATTTTTCCCTGGAACTGTCCGCAGTTCTGCAAGGGCAGGTTTAGCTCTGTCCTGGCTGCCCATGTGAGTTTGTTTTTTCCTTCACCTTTCTTCCCTCAGGCAATACCTGCCAGGTCTTCCACCCTTCATTTTTTTCTTTCCATTCATCTTTACCTCAGTTCAACAAAGCATTCTCCTACCCAAATATACTATGGGTTTTCCCTCTCCTTAACATTGCAATTGAAAGTGGACTCACTGTCAAAAAAAAAGGATTTTGGAAAACAAAACCAGAACAAAACAAAACCCACCTTTTTAATCAATATGAATTCAGAGCCATATGGTGCCCATTAAAATTAATGATAAAAATGTGTTCTTAATCATTAATCTACTTGCTCCACACTGTCTGGTTAATCCACTTTTTTTGAAGTATGGTGCCCAAAATCAGACACAATGACACAGAAAATGTGCTAATATAGCACGCAGAGCAGCATGATTATTTTCCTCATCTTACATAAGAATCTCCTATGCATTTAGGTTCTAGGCAGGTGCTTGCTACCTTAAAGCACTGTTGATTCATGTTCAGCTTGTCACATGCTATTAATGCCAAATTATTTTCTGCAAAACTGTTACTTAAGTTTTAATGCTTCCAGTCTATGCTGGTCATTATTTCTATGCACCATTTACATGTATTGTTGTTGAATTGTTGATTTTTCAGATCTCTTTCCCATAGCCATTTCATTTTGAATGCTAGTCCTTCAACATCTACTCCACCACCCCAGTAATTAACAAAAATACTGACCCCATGCAGGTCTTGCAGAACCCAATAGATACCTTCTTGCACTTTGATACTTAACCATCACTCTATACATACTGTGGCTTGAATACTGCTTCTCAGTCAATTCTGCACTCATTTTGTGTTAGTCTCACCAAGTGTGAATGACAGTAACCTGCATCTGCAATATTTTCATCCTGGGTCATGAGTTATGAGCGAGAAAAGATTTAGCTTTAAGATCTCTAAGTGAATTTGCACAACCGACTAGTAGGGAAAAATATAATAATAATAAAATGAAATAAATGCAAATCTTGATTTACCAAGCCTCCAGCACAAAACTCCACCCTTTTCTTTTACAGTTACTTCTTATGAAATAAATGTGTTCCAAGAGCTAGTGAAACAGATTAAACTACTTGAAATATTATCTGGAAGAATTTACTCTGAAAAATAAAAATGTATTTTGGCAATACCTTGGAGGATTTGGGTTGTTATTCCCCCCACCCGATGCATTTCTGTTCTAAAAGTTGCAATCCATTAAAACAAAGTCATACATGAGCATAAACCATTTTTCTATAAATATGAGCTCAATTTTAATTTAAATTTGTATATAAAATCCAATTCTAAGTGAGATTATATTGGATATTTAATCTTGTTGGTTGAAAGTACTGAGACACAGAATGCCTTTTTTATGATAAAAAGATTTTTCAGGAATTATTTTCCCTCAATGTGTCAAGCTATTGATTATCTTTTTGAAACACTGGTCTCTGTGAGTATTTCAGGATTAGTGCTGTGCAACCAACAAATCATAGAAACACCTTTACATCATTCCCCAGACAAAACTTACAGATTTAGAATGAATGTGTTGCATGTGAGGGAGCATATTGTTCACTAGTCATTCAAGCTCCATAAGCCACTTAAAAACAGTGGCTGTGTTGTCAACATCAGTCTTCTTTGACCATCCCCTTACACCACATCTCTGCAGAAAGCAAGCGATGTGGCCTCAGCACTCCAAATGTGCAGCTCCTTCAACAAGAAGCCAGCCCACTTGTCATGTAAAGGCTGCACCTCGGGTGGTCTGCCCAGCCACTGCCAGAGGTTTCGCTGCCCATAATCCCAATAAGCAAGTTTTTCCATGAGCAGTGGAACTAGGGGTTTTCATACACATATATGTCTAATGTCCCCTATACTCATTCCTTGCATGACTGTAACATCCACATATTCCCTAAACAACCAGCCTCTCTCTTTCTATTCCCAATGACACCCTACCCCAATACTCTGACAGTTTCAGCTTCTTCCTGTATCCACTGCAAGCACAGTGATACCCTAATTATTTTCCACATTTTTATACCCCTGCCTCCTGCATTGCCCCCTCCCCTGGCCAGCAGGACCTACGCTGGGCAGGCTGCTGACAGGCCAGGGAACAGCCTTTCCCTCACGCACACTTCTCCTCACAAAAATGTGTAGAAATTTAATATATTTCAGACTTTTACCCCTGAATTAAATGTGGTTGGAAAAAGATAAGAGATTCAAATGTTGTTTCAGGACAAACTGCCAGATAAATCAATGAAAAGGGACACATCAGGAGTATGGGTCTATTTCACCTCATCTCTGGAAGCCTGGTCGGTTCTGAAAGGAACTGCATTTCCATGGTTTCCATTGCCCCTATCAGACCACAGGTCTTTAATTGCTGGCAACACAGCACTGATCAGATTTACAAAGGTATTTTTATACCTTTGCATAGAAGACCATTGCAGATTAAAAAAGAATAAGTACCCAACTCCCACGGAAATCATGTACATGTATTTGCAAAGCTCTGTAGGCAGGGCTGAGCTTACATTCAGTCCAAACAGTTGTTATTCCCAGCTCATTACTAAAAAAAAAAAAAAATAAATGTGTGAGCAGGAGCTGGTAAACATGGTAAACCTCTAAATTAAACAGGTATTGTGATGGAGGGAAGGGAATCTGTGTCTGACGCAGTCCAGCTGCCAGCATAAATACTCCAATAATTAATCAGAATCTGAGTATTCCAGGAATTAAGATCAGAACATTTCAAGGAGAACAGTTAGTGGAAAATCTGAACAAAGAATAATACTTCGCATATGTACAGCCAGAGACAACTCTGAAGCACTCCAGAAATACTGTGTTAATAGCAGATGTAATAGCACAAACCATCTGAGTATATTCTATTTTAAAGGGAGAATATTAAACTGCATGAAATGGATTCTGAATTTATAGAGGCAAGTATGAAAGCTATTGTTTGTATCTCCAAAGGCAGTTGAACGATGACATCTACTCAAGATACAACATCAATCAAAAAACAAGTAGCATATGAAATTGTATTAAGAATCTGTTATTGCACTATATAGATTAGATATATGTCCTCATCCTAGCTATTATTGTAATAGTTTGAACAAAAGATGATTACAAATGTAAAAAGATAAAGCCCAGGTAAAAGCAATTACAAATATCCAAATTAGAGGTCCCTACATGCTAACCCCTAAGGCACACACATACAAAAAGAAAGTCAGAACTATCTGCAGATCTGACTCTTGAAATAAGTGTGAGTCTCGCTTATATCATGACTGGACAGTAGAGGAAAACCAAGGAGCATAAGGAAACACACAGCTGAGAAAAGGCAGCCCTTCATCAGGAGCGATGCTGGTGGGAGAGGACAGTCCTTCTCTCCTGTGCAAGGCTCACATGTCTCACTGGAGTCCTGGGTGTGCAGCAGCAGGACTACCTGCAGAGCAAAAAGAACAGGACAGGTAACTATCAGGACCCATTTGTTTTTCTCCACTGAAAGAATTGAAATGACTGAATTGGATTAAAATGAAAATAAATAAAAAGTAGGCAAAAGGAAAAAATGCACTTGTAAGGTTGTGTTTAGATGATGAGCAATATCCACGTAAAGAATACAGCAGGGTTTAGAAAATGGATGGTTACATAAATAATAATTGTGTGATATGGTATAAAATAATGTTTCTGAACCCTCACTCTTCTGTGCTGATAATGTTAAGAAAAAAAATTGTCTTTTCCTGCAACATGTACATTTCAAGACATAGTGCCTGTGAAGGTTTTATACTTTTCTCTTTAAGCAGGTGTTGTTAAGGACTTGTAACAAGACCAATAAACCTCTGCAGTTCTCATAAATACTATTTCCCAAGTTATTAAACTGCTCAGGAAGTACATGAGCAAAGCAAATGTAATTTAGATATATGACTGTGGTAAGGGCAATATAGATCCCATATCAGAATATTTATTGAAAAGAAACGTGTATGTTTATATACTACAGCCATATCACAGAATCACAGAATCACAGAATTTTCTAGGTTGGAAGAGACCTCAAGGTCATCGAGTCCAACCTCCAACCTAACGCTAACAGCCCTCCACTAAACCATATCCCTAAGCTCTACATCTAAACGTCTTTTGAAGACTTCCAGGGATGGTGACTCCACCACTTCCCTGGGCAGCCTGTTCCAGTGCCTCACAACCCTTTCAGTGAAGAAGTTCTTCCTAACATCTAACCTAAAACTCCCCTGGCTCAACTTAAGCCCATTCCCCCTCGTCCTGTCACCAGGCACGTGGGAGAACAGGCCAACCCCCACCTCGCTACAGCCTCCCTTGAGGTACCTATAGAGAGCGATAAGGTCGCCCCTGAGCCTCCTCTTCTCCAGGCTGAACAAGCCCAGCTCCCTCAGCCGCTCCTCGTAGGACTTGTTCTCCAGGCCCCTCACCAGCTTCGTCGCCCTTCTCTGCACCCGCTCAAGCACCTCGATGTCCTTCTTGTAGCGAGGGGCCCAAAACTGAACACAGTACTCGAGGTGCGGCCTCACCAGAGCTGAGTACAGGGGGACGATCACCTCCCTAGCCCTGCTGGTCACGCTGTTCCTGATACAAGCCAGGATGCCGTTGGCCTTCTTGGCTACCTGAGCACACTGCTGGCTCATATTCAGCCGACTATCAACCATCACTCCCAGGTCCTTCTCTGCCTGGCAGCTCTCCAACCATTCCTCTCCCAGCCTGTAGCTCTGCTTGGGGTTATTGCGCCCCAGGTGCAGGACCCGGCACTTGGCCTTGTTGAACTTCATGCAGTTGACCTCAGCCCATCGGTGCAGCCTATCCAGATCCTCCTGCAGAGCTTTCCTACCCTCAAGCAGATCGACACACGCACCTAACTTGGTGTCATCTGCGAACTTACTGAGGGTGCACTCGATGCCCTCGTCCAGATCATCGATGAAGATATTAAAGAGGACCGGCCCCAGCACCGAGCCCTGGGGGACACCACTAGTGACTGGCCTCCAACTGGACTTGGCTCCATTCACCACGACTCTTTGGGCCCGGCTATCCAGCCAGTTTCTAACCCAGCGAAGCGTGCGCCAGTCCAAGCCAAGGGCAGCCAGTTTCTTGAGGAGAATGCTGTGGGAGACGGTGTCAAAAGCCTTGCTGAAGTCAAGGTAGACCACATCCACAGCCTTTCCCTCATCCACCCAGCGCAAATATGTATGTATATCATACATATATAAATTTTTCTCTACTGATGAATGCCCTCAAAAGCAACAGGCTTGTTACAAACTGATGCAAAACACCAAGCCCCTTTTCAGTTGTGGTAAATGCTGAAATGTTGGGTGGACTGTTTAAGGGAGAAGCAGTTACACAGATTTCCAGGTGGGTTAAATTGACAGTGTTTAATTTACTTAGATTTACACCAGAGAAAGATTTGGCCTTTGGCACTGGTTGGCAGAAACATTAGGCCAGTTGTCTCCTATTACATTTCAGCTTTCTCTGAGGACATCTGGAGGGCCCACATTTATGATTAATGCAGCAGTTAAATACTATAATAACAGTAGTGGTACAATATAGAAGTACATTTACATTACAAGACATGTAAGGAAATAAATACTACAGTGCTAATATATGTAGCTGTATGAATCTTTCAACTTTATTTTAAGCATTGCATTTCATCATCATTTTCTACGTTAACAGCTATTTTCTTTTACAGAGGTTGGGAACTGGTGTATAAGCTTAACATACAGGACCATAGGGTTCCATGAGGTCAGGCAGCTATGATACCATTCAAAACTCACATTTTATCAGATTCAAGTCTTTTGAAATGTTTTTTCCTGTTTCTTGAATGACCTATTAATTTGATAAAGTTTTCTCATTGAGATATTCAGTTATCAACCAGCTGTTAGAGAGACTGGTGCAGCATGCTGCAAGCAGTAAGGAAGTACGAAATATGAACCTACAAAAGATCTACTGTCACCACGTTTGGTTCCCACAGATGAAAAGATGTTAGAGGATCTGATAGCATGTAGTTCATTTATTTTCATGCTTAGAAACAGTTTGTAAGTGTTTTAAAAACAAGAATACTGATATTTTTCTATTCAATAAGAGATAGCAATGTCATCACATATGCACGAGTGGCTTTTTTCAGGTAACATAGACCAAGATGACTACAGACATTAAGAAATATTTTGTGTTTGTTTCTTTGTTTGTTTGTTTCTGTGCAAATTTAGAATTTTAGAGTGCAAACAAGTGTAGGGAAAGCAACACAGAAATTGATGGTGTGTGGTTTGGGGTCACGTTAGGATTTGGCACTTTGCAACAAAAAACAAAAGCATTTCTACACAGCAAATGTGTTAAAGTGGCAAGGAGCAGAGGCAGTGCAGGTGTCAGGGTGAAGTGGGTCTGGACGAGACCCTGCAGAGGGGAACTGGAGCCGGACACAGCCCTGGGGATGGCCACAGGGCCATGGCTCAGCAGGCCCATGGCTGGCACCGCTGGGCAGTGGGGAGCTGTAACCTGGCCCTGCTGGTGGCCTCAATGGGGCAGGGGCTGAAGGCCCGAGGGTTGATGTGGAATCATGGGACTTGGGCAGGGTCGGTCTCTTTGGGGCAGAAGTTTCTCAAGGGATGATGAGAGCATGATGAGGTTTGTGGTTTGCTTCAGGCCTGTCTTGTTCCCATCAGTGTTTCCCCCAGCCTGTGATGCAGCCCTTCAGGGCCCTGCCGCCCCCATGGCAGGGACAGCCAGTCAGCACTCCCTGCCACCACAAAACTGGAGTGGGTCAATTGAATGTTCTCTCCTTTAATCTGCCTGTCACAGGCTGGAGCCATTTTGTGTGACTAACCCTGTCTATTAGTATGTTAACACAGCTTTTGAAATGCTCTCCTGGTTTAAGCAGAGCGTTGAGGGAATGACAGTAAACAGTTAGATGAGACACTCCTCCCTTGTATTGCAATGTGTCAAATCCACACATACAGCTCTTGTGTTTGCTGAAAGGCAGGTATTTTTGTTCGCTGAAAGTCACTTTCTGTAATTTAGATGATTTTTATGTCTTCGGTTCTATTTTCGGGAAGTTCATCTTGTGGCTGGGTTTGTGCTCCTGACAGGTACATGGTGAGCAAGGAGAGAACTCAGTTCTAACGTGAAATAAATGATCTTCGCTGTTCTCAGAGCATAACCTGGGGTTTGTGTTGTATAGATTCCTGAAGGCTTCTCCTGCCTCTTTGCTTGGTGTAAGATAACAAATGCTGCAAGAGAATTACTTGTCTTTGAGTAAGTGCAGGACAAACATTGGAATCCCCTTTGGAAACGAATGATCAGACCTCATTTATGTTATTTTAAAGAGCAGTTTCCTATATCCCAGGTTGCTGCTTCAGTCACCAGGCCATGGACTGCTTTCTTTGGGGTGTATCTGTCTCAGAAAAAATGTTACTATAGGCTTTGGAAGGTATTAGGAATACCTACTTCCTGTCACTTACAATTAGTAAGTGACAAAAAAAAAAAATCAAATTATTTCAAAGGATTAGGCATGCTGATGGAGAAGTTGTTAAGGGTGCTTCCAGGCAATTATTTGTTTAAAACCTCTGTAACATTGCTGTGGTCATTGCTGATGTTGAGTCTTTGTGGCGGGAAAAGAGCTATCCCTAGTATTTTCCTATATGCTCAGGTTGCCCTTTCTTCCATACCAGTCCTAGCTAGAGGCTTGTTGGAGATCAGATCATCCCCTTCACTTATGCTACCACTTACTTTTGAAGGAAACCTGGAGATGAGTGCAAATCAAGCTCCACTTATGGATGAGCCACTGATGCATTGCCAGGGAAAGCCTGGGAACAAGAGGTGCAGCAGAGAGCTCAGTCCTGCAGCCTCAGCTCAGCATGTTTCACACCTCCACTTTCTTCATCTTCCTAACATGCTTAGACAGAGGAGATGCAATAACTAATGTCACAGCTGAGACGTTACCCCACCGCCTTTTTTTTTTTTTTTTTTTTGACCAAGATAGGGTTTGTTCTAAGGCAAAAAAATCAGTGATCTATTTTAGTGAATAACTAGGGTGATGAAGGACACTGCTGTGCCAGCTAAAAAAAAAAACAAACAAATGAACAAACAACAAAACAAACAAACAAACAACAAAACAAACAAACAAGAAAAAAAATAAAAAAAAATAAAATAATAAAAAAACCACCGTTTTCATCTTCACTGCAGACTGCTACCTGTGGCATGATGACGGAGCAGGCCTGATAAGCACAGAAAGACAAATGCATGTAAATGTCAACGTGCATTTGGTTGTTCCTTGTTATATATGGAGTGGTAATTCGTGTTGAGAAAATGGTTGATATTAATAAAGAAGGGGGACATTTGGGAGTGTGGCCATGGGGGTCAGAAAGCCCTGTGGTTGATGATAACATTAGACTCTTAAACATGAGGCCATCATGAATGCAAAAGATTTTAGAGGGAACAAAGAAGGGTGATTCAGGAAACTCCATGCAGTCTCTGGTTGCTTGTTCTCCAGCCGTTAAGGCATGGAAGTTTCTGGGTGTTTGCTGTTGTTATATTCAAAGTTGTTTGACCAATGAAAAGTTCTTTTCAAAAGAACTGCTATGGGGTGAAGGGTGTAAGAGGGAAGCCTGTCCTCAGGATAAAAAAAAAAAAAAAAAAAGGCAACACGATGTAATGAAGTAATGAAGTTATATCGTCAATGGGTAGGCAGAAAGAAGAAGAGGAACAGGCTAGTGGAACGGAGACCAGGACGGGAACAGGCACATTGATTGCCTCATGAAGATGGGTTCGGCCAAACTCAGCAAACCGCTCAGGGAAGCGCATACAGAAAGTCGCTGGAAATGGGTGCACCAGAGCTGGGAAGAAGCTCAAGCTGAGAGAAGTGGACCCGCGCACACAACTGCCCCTCGCCCCTCGCTGGTAAGCAGTTGTGCATTATGGGGAATCATACGTCCTTAGAAACAAAGACTGTCCTGGTGACCTTACAGCTTATTCTCCTTATTAACAATTGGACAGTTTATGATCCTGAAATATGGGACAAAACTGAGGTCAAGGTGTGGGACTCCGCAACTAAAAACAACAAGGTTGCAGTGGAATTGGTTGGCACCTGGTGAGCAATCTCTGAGGCCTCAAAGAGCCATGTGGGACCACAGTCAGAAACGTGTGGTTTGCCAGAAAGTGAGGGAACTGCAGGCTCATTTACTGATCTGACTGCTATGCCAGCGGCCCCTCTGCCGCTACTGCCATCGAAGGCTTTTGCTGTTACGCCCCCTGATGACCTGGATGTGCCTTTTGACACAGGCCCTATTGGCCTTGAAAGGCAGATGGATATGCTTTTCTTTGATTTGGGAAAAACGGGATACATAAGGCCTGAAGACCGAGTTGCTTGACAACTTAAAGCAAGGCATATTGCTCAAAAGGAATGGAAAACGGAGACTTGTTTGTAGTCAAGAAAAGGAATGGAAAATGGAAACTGTTAAGTCATTGAACTTAAAGGACTGTTTGTTACCTTTTCTGATTGTACATATGTATAGGTGTACTTGGGTTTAGTAAGTCATGGAACTTAAAAGATTGTTTGTTACCTTTTCTGATTGTACGCATGTATAGGCATACTTGGGTTTAGTATGTAAAGCAATGTTCTATATGTTTAGAATGTTTGATGTTCGTGTGTGTGTGTTGGTGGAGTGTAGACTCCCCGCACACCCAGCACTGTTTACTTGCCTTTTATACCATTCGTAAATATTCTTTTATAAATATTACTAAATTCAGATTGAGATGAGACTTCATTTATAACATTCCTTATTCATTGGCTGACAGTATCTTTGAACTGAATATTATTTCCATTTCCTTTTGTTGTTCCTCATTTCCAGTGCAATCAATATCAACCAACAAGCACTCTATTAGGAATGCGTGGTGCTTTACTGTGAGCAGTAGGGTTGTTTGATGTTAATAGTTTGGAGTACATGACACTGGCTTGTCATTACCTGACATTGCTCTTGTTTTACATCAATGCCAATGAGACTAGAGGAGCTTCTGGGAAGCTAGGGATATTGAAGATTAGTGCTCTGTCCCTTTTCTCTTTTGGTGTGTTCACATCCCAAGGTTAGGATCTTGTCTTCCAGCCAATGAATATATGTCACATACAGTGAAATTTACAGTGGGAATTGAAAGCCTGTCCAGAAGATTATATCTTTGGAAAAGGCCAATGCACTAACAAGGTAAGATAATATAAGAGGCCATGAAATGGTTTTTGTTTGCATTTGTATTGGGCTTACATGGCAAAGTTTTGGTAGCAGGGGGCTGCAGGGTTGCCTCAGCAGATCACAGCAGCTCCAGTGTCAGATCAGAGCCAGCTCCAGCTGGCTCCAAAAGGGACCTGCTGCTGGTCAGAGCCAAGCCACGAGTGATACTGGTTGGGCCACTGCGAGAGCAGATTCAAGAAAGGGAAATAAACTGCTACACAACAGCAGCTGGTGGGAGAAAGGAATGAGAAATAAGAGAGAGACAGCCCTACAGCCCCTCAGGTCAGAGCAGCAGGAAGGCAGGAGATGCTCCAGGCATGCAGCAGCAGTTCTCCTGCAGCCTGTGGAGAGGCCCCTGGTGGAGCAGGCTGTCCCCCTGCAGCTCATGGGTCCCACATGGAGCAGATCTCCACGCTGCAGCCCATGGAGGAGCCCCTGGTGGAGCAGGTGGATGTGGCCTGGAGGAGGCTGTGGCCCACAGAGAGCCCCCACAGGAGCTCCTGGGCCAGAGCTGCAGCCCGTGGAGAGGAGCCCACGCAGGAGCAAGGGACCTGGGAGGAGCTGCTGCCCATGGGGGACCCGTGCTGGAGCAGTTTGCTCCTGGGGGACGGACCCCGTGGTATGGAGCTGTGTGGGAGCAGTGCTTGAAGAGCTGCTGCCTGTGGGAAGCCCATGCAGGATCTGTTCGGGAGGGACAGCATCCCAGGGGAGGGACCCCACACTGGAGCAAGAAAGCTAGGAGGAAAGAGCAGCAGATGATGAAGTATTACAGGCTGACTGTGGACCCCATTCTCCTGTGCCACACAGAGGGAGGAGGTACTGGAGGGTGGATGGGGGAAGGAGTTTTTTGTTGGCTTCGAGTTCTCACTGCTCTAGTCTTTTATCAATAGGTAATAAATTACATTAATCTCCCTTATGCTGAGACTGTTTTGCCCATGACAGTAATTGGTGAGTGAGCTCCCTGTCCTTGTCTCAACCCACAAGCTTTTGTTTAATCATTTTTTTCCCCTGTTCTGTTGAGGAGAGAGAGTGAGAAAACGCCATGATGGTGCTTAGCTGCCCAGCCATGTTAAACCACCATGGCATTCTAACTTGCCTTTCGTTAATGAGTAATCCTTTGTTCTTTTTCAGTCTTTTGATTTCTTAGAATCTGTTTTCAGATAAAATAACCACAAGTTCTGTCATATTTTTTTTCCAATTAAAAATGTTACTTCTGACATTTATTGGGTGACTAGTTTCTCTTACTGTTTATTAGCATACTTCTACTGAAGTGTTGAAGTGTTGAGGTAGATTTTGGCTGTTTGTTTTCTGTGTTTGTGCTTTATCTGCTTTGTTTATTCTAATCCTTTCTGAAAGTCTTGTTCCTACTGTGAGGGGTAGCCAAGGGGGGGGATGATTATCCTTCACCATGTCAAGTTCCATGGACCTTCCTGCTAAACTCATCCTCTTTTTTTATTTTATTTTTAAGACTCCTAGAAATTACTGATTATTTCCTGCTTCTTCCTGATTGACTCTGAGGCTTTCATCATATGCCAATGCCACTGTAGTAATTTAAAGCCACTTGTTGCTGATGAAAATCAATGTAAATGGTCTCTTGACCGTTATTTTGGATCTGAATGTCAGAAGCTGTGCTCAGAGGAAGTCCGCATTTGCAGACTGATAGAAATCTGTGGACACTCATGGAAATTTGCTGCTTAGTACGCTGGCAGTTCCCTCTGCATTTATGGCCCATCCTTTCCCCCTGCATATAGCAGATGTAGCACCCTTATGAGCTGGTTATCTGATATGCAGGAGCAGAATTTCCATATCTTCATATACTGCAGTTTTCTACTTTTGAATTAAAATGTTTGATTGAAATGGGGATGATTGTAGGTTCCATTTCTTTCTGATTGTTACACCAGGGTTCTCATAGCCTGTTTAAATGGAATTTGTGATGGGACAGATGACCTCAGAAAGAACAAGAAAACATTTTTCTGCTTTCCAATCTTAATTTGCAGAAAATACAGAACACTTCATTCTGTCTTCTTTGGCAACAATACAAAAAACAATGATAGTGAATTGAGTGGTCTTACTTCATTTTTTATCTTAGACACAAGTTTAGAATTTTTCTTTGGAATTGCTGATGTTACAGGTGAGGATGTCTATGCAGTCTTGGAGTGCAAATAAGTGCAAATCTATGAGCACATAGTTCAAGACCCTGGATATTTTTAATTACCCTACAAAAGGCAGTAACTGTAAAATTAACAACACTGAGGAGATCCAGAGTATTCTCAGGTAAGAAGTATCAGGCATGACTGCAACAGGAGAAACAACTTAGTAAGGATCTGGCAGTCTGGGTTTTATTGTGAACTGAGAACCAGAGCACCTAGGGACTCTGACTAACTGATTGCTGTATGTACATGCAATCTGCTAATGTGCTGAGGGGTTGTGTTTTCATTGCCATTGTTGTCCAGATAGCTAATTAAAAAACTTGCACTGGATTTATTTGCACATGCTACTATTTGTACCTAAAGTAAAAACATCCAGCCAGATCCTAAGCGTTAAAGTTGTCTGA
Source organism: Netta rufina (assembly GCF_964035555.1). Lineage (NCBI taxonomy): Eukaryota > Metazoa > Chordata > Aves > Anseriformes > Anatidae > Netta > Netta rufina. The sequence goes on from NC_140128.1 coordinate 47,944,011, forward strand.
ATTTATGCGGGCAGAGTTTCTAAGATTCTCGCAGAAAATAATTCAGTTTAGCTTATTTGAATCAACTCCTCCAAGGTTTCTCCTTTATTTTGCAAATGTTTCCCATATCTGTGTGCTTTTCCTGGGATGGTAGCCAAATGCTAAAAGAAAGATAATACTTCATCGATTAAATGGCAGCACGATGTAAGGCAATGCTTTTTTCATATCATATCTGTAACAGTCTGGGAAAAGAGATTGAATTGAAATCCCCAGTAAAACTCCATAGCCCAGACTGTGCAAGAGGAATGACTGAGATATGTCCCAGAGGCACATTCAGTTAAACATCCTATGAAAAATGCATTTTTTTATCTCATTTGTGTGCATGCACCTTGTATTAGCTCTAAACAAATCTTAATATGTTGGTTTTGCCTAATCCTTTTTCATGCTTTCACCATTGTTACTTCTATGCTGCTCTCTTCCCAGTTTTCAGAACTCTGCCTCGTGGTAGCGAAGTAATTTTGTAAAAATATTTAAAATTATCTTTTCATCTGCTGGAGATAGAGGTAGTAGAAGTATCTGTAGTAGGAAAAGGAAGGGCAGTTTCATTTAACTGCCATCCTGTTAACAAACCCATGTCCAACTAGCACTTTGTGGTTATCACCACACAGCATGTCATGGTCACCTGAAAACTCTCACTGACAGAGGACAAAAATCAGATCACTCTACTCCAAGAGCAGCTTACTGTTTGTTTAAGCAATAGGAGTTAATTTTGCTCCAGCTTTAGCAATGTAGCACACAGTCAAGCAATTCCATTTGCAGCAAAAAGGTAAGAGCAAGCCCAAAACGTTTTCCAGTGTTACATGATTAAGTAGCTAATCAGATATACCTATTGTACTTGTACAATTATCCCCAAAGCAGCACTACTTCAGGCACACATTTTGTTAAAATAGCTTTGATCTATAATATGTCTAATACTCTGAGGATATGTCACAAAGCTTTGAGGTAATTCAGATATTCTGATTCTTCACAAGTTGGTTTAGACACCTTACTAGCACTTGCTGTAATAAAGCACCACAGTGCAGGTGATTCCCTGGTGTATTTAAGACATTTTCCTTTGTTGTCACTAGTGATTATCTTTATGAATCTCCTCTGAGAACATTGGTTTCCAGTTTACTTCACTCTTCTGGAGGAGGATAAAATTTAACTACATGCAGTAATGAGTTACATTCATACTGGGATAAAGTATATTAAGTTTTTTTGCATTTACATCATACTTACTGGTGTTTCTTTGGAGTGTGCTGTGTTCAGATTAGGTAAGGAACCATTCAAGGCTACTGATCAGAGAAAAGTAGAAACGTATTCACACTTCTTCATTTCTAGCAGATATACTGAACTTAGGCTATGGGTAGGGGCACTCGTCAAGGCTCTGGGTGTTGGCTTGTGAAGAGGGAAAAGGAGAATCCTTCTAGGACACTGAAAATAAAGGTCACTGCTGCCAGAATCAGAACTCAAAATGTCCACATGGCTCTGCACTAATTGTTACCCTAGTGCAAATGTTGTGGTAAAGACAGAGCTCAGTTAAACATCCATAGGCCTTACCAGGCCATCTGTTCTGAGTATAAAACAGGTAAAATTCAGATCTATATTTATTAGTGAAGCGTTTGGAAGCCAATGAGCTATGGAAATTATTTTTTCCCAGAAGCCTGGACTACCTTTGCTTATCAAAGTAAGATTGTCCGATTTCTGTTCACCAAGTACAGCAGCTGCATCTCTTCAGGACAAGACTCAGAAATCTCATCAATCTCAAGTGGCTCAGCTGAATATTTTCTTGGCAAAAATTATCTGGGTCCAGAGAAAAAGACACAATGGTACTTTGAGCCTTCAGAGAACAGGCTGGCTCTGACAATTACAAAATGGGGCCCATAAGGGGAAAGAGGTAATTCTACTTCTCACTAAATCACTCATTTGTGTTCTGTTCCTCACGTAAACACTTCAGAAGGAAACTGTTACTTCCCTCTTCCTCTTGTCTGTGAATGTCCTATTAACTAACAGGACTTTGCAAATATGCATTCATAGAGGCAACTGAAATATGGTGGTGAGTGCTGCATTGCCTACAGTTAGCACACAGTACTTAGAACTGCAGATATGAAAATCTGTTTTACTGTGTTAGAACATTTCTTCTCTGATGTCACTTGAAGACACCTTCTTCTACTAATTGTGAAAGAGCAGCAGCTGCAAGCTTCAATGCCATTTTGTTCCAAGGGTTAGACATGCCCTCTCCTCTCCTTCAAGTGCTCTGTGTTTTTCCCAGTGTTTCACAATGCATGTGAAAACACTTCTGCAGTGTTTGGGCTCAGTGAGACATTTTTGAGTTTGGGATTATGGAGAAGTAAACAAATATTTCCTGGCTTTACCAGCTACAGACAAGATCTGCAAAAGCGCTTTAATCCAGCTCTGTTCTGGACACTTCTGCCACTGTCTTTCTGCACTCCCCGCACAGCTCCACCAGGGTGGGATGCTTGTCTTGGTCCTGCCCCTGCTCCAAGCCAACTCCTGGTATTATCATCATGATAATTTATTGCTTGGCACTTAGATTTTTTCCTTAATTATCTCCTCAGATGATGGAAGTGTAACAGAACAGTACACTGACAATAATAAAAATAAAAATTTTTAAAAAAGTTTTTAATCATCTCAGTCATAAAATTCAGATGTTGGCCAACTTTAACAACAGAGCAAGAAAAAAAAAAAAAAACTTATTACTAGCCTGGATACTGATCTTATAGCTGCTATGGTTGCAGTATATGTTTAGTTTGCAAGAGATCCAGCTTCAACTTGTACCTGTACCTGAGTGTTCAAGCTGGTCTCTTCCTTCTCCCAAGCTATTGCACTGTAAGTGTTTAAATATTCTACACAAATATTGATATGTAATACAACTGCAATAAAAGAGAGGAAGGAAAAGACCTACCCTAGAGTAGCCTGTCATCTGGTAATCAGACTATGCTCCAACAGATGGGATATGTCAGGCCTTTGATTCTTCAGAACCTGTAACTCCTTCTGAAGTTCCTCATTTGGTTATCAAAAAGCATGAAAAACAGATTTACATTTTGTCTGTTTTTTATTTCATTCATTCCTGGGCATGATGGGATCATGCAGTTCCTTGATTCTGGAATCCGCTACCAATTCCGTCATTGCCATCAGAGTATTAACCCCAGTTCTCCTCAGTCCAGTGAGTTTGAATAACAACTTGAGTATAAACATTGTGGCATGCCCTAGGTACAAAGGTTAATATCAATTTTTTCTGGCAGGCTTCTACAGTCAGTGCTGGTGCCTGTCATGGATTTGCTTCTGTTGTTACTCAATTAAGCAATATAAAGACATCCTGGGCATGGTGATGCCATCCAGCTCTGACATAGATGTGTCTGGCTCCAAAATCTGTATTCAAGTCACTCTTTTGAAACAATGCCTTCCAAAATCAGTATTTTCAAGACGGCATAGGCAAAGTGCTATCACAATGTAATTCTTTTCTTTTGATATACTTAATTTCCAAATTCCAATGCCTTTAAGGCTGGCATATCTTTGGATGCGGTTATATTTATTTTTCTTTCCTGAAGTGCAGTTAATATCTTTAAACTGTTTGTGTTTTAAAAGTAATGCATTTGATGTTAAGAAGTAGTAGGGAGCATTCTGGGTCAAAGAGTTCAAAAACATAAATCCTCTAACTCCTTGTCTCATTCCATACACCTTTCCACCCCCAAAATCTGAGGCTAGCAAGACCTGAATGTGAAAAAATATTCAGCTTAAAAACTGTTCTTTGCATTAGAAGCTGTATGGCAAAGCAATACGTTGAGTAAGGAGGACACAGCTACCTGCATACAGAAAGAGTGCAGGTGGCCCATTCAGAGGGATGTTAAGGTGTCTGCTGCTCCTGGAGGAACTTATGTGTAACTTGACAAAGATCAAAAGCCAAGGTTTCCCAATATTACTCTGAAATAGTAATAAATAAATAAATAATATAAATGAAAACAACTAAGTAGCTTCTGAGCAATATTAGCAGGTACAGAAAGGTGTCAGTTCTCCTGGAATACATTTTATTGGTGACTTGAGGTCTGAAAGGCTGACACTGTGGAATGAGACACTCCAAGGCACTATGGGATCACTTTGGAAATTGGCTGCCTTCAGCATGGGTTCTTGCTGTGCTGGTGTGTCAGTCTAACATCAGTACTTGGTTTCAGGCAAGTTTTCTCAGCTTTGGATCTTGTTCTGAAAAGTCCTCAACAAAAATACTAGTAGATCAATACTGCATTATTGGTTCTGTGCTATAAACACTCCTTATATTACTGCCTGAACTGCACACACAATCCAAAATTTGGCTCACGGGTGATGAAATTGACCGATGACTAATGGAAGGAGAACAGGGAGAATTTAAGCTCATGGGGAAAAGACGTGGTGTTATATATTCCCCCTGAGCCCCAGCAGTGATATAGTCAGTGCTTACTGCTTCAGATTTCTGTTTTTAACATGCGGGAAGGGGGAGGTTTTGGCACTTCTTCATTAAAATTTAGTCCCATGTTTGCCATATGTTGTAGTTTACTGTAGGCAAAATGATAGAGTGAGAAGTGTTAATGAGCATCATTAGTGTTACAGACTGTTACTCTGGACTTCTACTCCTTAATTTTACACCAGGGGTTCCCAAACTGTATTTTCTGTACACCACCATGAACAGAAGCTCTGTGGTGTGGGGCCAGCCGTGTACCACTGTGAAGTGTTCTGCACGCTCTATATTGGTACATGCACAGCTCGCTGTACATCATAAACTTGGCACTCAAAAATGGTCCATGCTGGATGATCTCACCTAATTTTAAGATCTTTGGATAGGTCCCAACCCCCTAAGCTTAAGGAATTTAGTTACATAAAATATCAGATATGTTTTTGAAGCCGGATTGAGGAAAATTAGGTTGAAAATTTATTCCATTTAATCAGTAATGCAGCTAGATGAGTGAGCTGCTCTGAATCCCTTTGCAATCATTGATCTGACCTAATCATTCATGTAATTAACATAACCACTCCTGACATCTGATGCACACATTTTCTTATATTCAAAGAAAAGTATAAACTAATGGTCTTGCAATTACTTCTGCAATGCAGGTCTGTCCTGTTTGAGCAGCAGCGCCCTTTGCTCTCAGTAAGATGGAAAGCCTCATGGTGTCCTTTCTAAAGAGCTTAACAGTTGCACCCCTCTTTGTGCCTCTGCCTTCACCTTCTGCCTTCTGCCATGCACTATTCAGAAACATCCCATGACATGGGATGGACTAGTTCTGACCTGTTCACTGGTGAAAATGCAGAGTAATACCAAGCCTTTATTTTTTTTATTTTTTGGGTCTGTTGTCATTGTTTTGACAATGAACTATAATTAGTTTTCAGTCAGCTCTGATTCACCTTTAACCAGTTTCATTTATGCCATATTGCCCTGGATTGCCTGTGAAAATATTGTGGAAACATGTCATCAGAGCTTTAGAAGGAGAAGATGTACAATCTTTACATCTTCTCCTTAGCTTGACTTGGATCGAGCACAGTTAGTTATTCAGTTAGGCATTTTTAAATTTAATTACAAGGAAATTGCGTTGCCCTGAGGGGACATCTAGCACTGTCCCCAGACTAAACTGGTGAGCAAACACCTCCAGAGCACTCTCCAGCTCTGGCTGGCAAGGCAAGCTGGTTTCTCTGCTCCACGGCCCCACGAAGGGTCCCTCCTCATTCTGCTGCACCCAGTGTAGAGGCAACCAGAGACAGCCCTGCTGCACAGACACCCTGTCCCAGAGGCAGACAACCCATGGAGGACATATGGCAAGAAGTAATTGACCAGGGCCGTGCAGCAGGTGAGTTGCAGTGGGCAGTACCTGGCTCTCCTGGCTCCTGGACCACTGCCCTGCCTGCTCTGCTGCCATGCCAGAAACTGCCCTGCTGTCTCGGGCACGTTGTGACTGGAAGATGGAGATGGGAAAGACTTTCAGAGAGCCCTGGGGCAGCCTTTGTCCAGCTGCAGATGATGCTTACAATGATTTCCTTCTGAGTCTACTAAGTGAACTATTTACCCTGTGAGGTGTGAATAAACAGGACAAGTGGTTTTTACACCAGGAAGTATTTTGATTTGAGTCGAGAAGCTGTTAATTTAAGGAAGACAAGTGGGCAGGTCCAGAGACAGAACACCACTTTAGTTGTTAGTTGGGTACTTACCCAATAAAATTATTTTTCCCTGCTGTAGCTTTATTATCCTAGAGTTAGATTTGTATTTATTTATTTATTTTAAATGTATGTATATTGCTTCCCAAGGGTTAACTGGTGAAAGAACCAGATTTAAGAAAGAGCACACCTTTCCTCTGCAGCCTGATTATACCAGCCCTTCCTGGGAGGGGGCCAGAGAATGGATTTTCACTTTTTACTAGCTATAGCCAGGCTTCTATGGGGGATGTAGCTGCAGTTGAATTGTATTTTTAATAAAACACTATAGAAAGCTGTAGAAAAGAAAACACTGGTTTCAGCCTCCCTCCCTAGCAGAGATGTTAGGAAATGAATTAATCCAAAATTAACGTTACTTTCCGCTCTGTTTCATCATCCTGCATAAATTTAATATTAATAATGCCTCAAATCATAATGTAAACAGTTTTAAAGCATCTTCTTCCTATATACTTTAAATACAATGATTAAATTTTTTAAAACATGCAGGAAAGAAGTCAGAGTTTGTGCATGTTCAGTATTAGTGACAAGCAAGTCTCTCAGTGCTAAGCAAGCAATTGGGGGCCCAGCCCTGTAAATCAGTTGTGCAGGGATTTATACAACTCAGCAGCTGTATACCTCAGTAACCATTTGTGCTATAAAATGTATGTGACCCTTAGGAGCCAGATCCTGCTACTCAGACACCCTATTGGCTTTTGTCCTGTGCGTCACCGATCCCTGAGGCTGACATGGTGTTGCCCTGTGAGCAGCAGACAGCTTCACGTTCACGCCTGGATTGCTGAATGTGTTTGGCAGGCACGGATGCAAATAGGAGCTCGCAAATCCCCCTTGGCACCCAACGGCCTAATGTTTTTTTGTCAGCCTTGTCTTAAAAGTTAGATTTGGTTGCATCAGGAGCTGCCCAGGAGCAGCCCCAGGTTTGGATCATGCAGGGCTGACATTTCAGTGCAGCCACCGCAGCAGCTGGTGAGGAGAGCAGGAATTACCAGGGCTTACCCCATCAGAAACACCAGCCAGTGCCTCGGGAGTGCTTGGCAGTTTTGGTGTTGATGTTTCCATATGCTTTACAGCTTGTGTTAAGTACACTAGTACAGGATGTAGGAAATCTTTATGGAGACTGCTCAAAGCACTGCACAAAAAGGATGGCACTACTTTTCCCCAAATGCATGTTGTTTTGACATTTTAATGCCAAGAAGCTTGCTGGAGGAACCCCAGTCTCCCACAATGTTCTCACTGATTTAGGGTCCCTGAGGCTGTAGGGAACACACCACACCTGCTTCTCCTTATGGCTTTCCAGACATGTTGCTTCATTACAAGATGCCTCACGCTCAGTCTGATTCGTAATCTTGATAGTGTGGATGAAGAAAATGACACGCACAGACACCTCTGCCTCTGCTCTCTGCTCCCTTCTCACTGACATCAAGGGCCATCACTGGCACTAGGGAAGGCACATAGCCTTTGTGATATTACCAATAAACACAGGCAGACCCTCTCGCATCAGGGATCAGCTAGTTTAGACGTTATCTCTTCCTATCACACGAGACGGCTAAGACTGGCTGAGACGCTTGTGCTGTCAATACAGTGGACTAAAACTCCCGATATTAGCAGCTGGAAGTTGTCAGCTGAAATATGAATCACTCCTTGTAAAACGTGGCCCAGTCTCTCAGGATTTGGGGCTCGTCTGCCTGCCGATTTTTAAGCTGATGGTGAGGTGCTCAGATGACTTGGCAGTTGGCAACCTGCCATGCAAGCAACTGAAGCAGCTAAATAAATGGTGAGTCAAAGATTCTCAATAAAAATGAAGCATAATGGCTTAAATCAAATTTAACGTCCAAATACTTCCTGCAAACTGGAGCAATTGAAACATGACACAGAAACAGGAATGACTTTGTCGGATATGGGATGTATCAGGTCCTGAAACTACACAGACTGGACTGTAGGCAGCTAATGAGGTGAAGCCAGTGAAAGCTATGTGAGGCTGACAAGAAGCAAGTCTTCCCCTCCTGAGAAAAGCCTCCAAAACCTCTTGTTTTGTGCAGGCTGCTCTATGAATAGTTGGAAAAGGGGAAGACTTGTCCTCAGACAAATACATCAGAGTGCCCTGTCACAGCAGTGCCCCGTTTCCTTCAGAGAGGTGCTCTGGCCAGGTCCCATTCCCTGCCATACAAACACCTCTGCTTGCTGGAGTCTGTTTTTGGCTCTTAGCTGTGGAAGACTTCTCCTAAAATGTACGATAAATGTAAAACCAAAGCTGATGGGCCCAAAAGTACATGAACTGCTGGGTTGTGTGAGGTAGAGAATGAAGGCAATCTGGGACACCGGGGGAGATCTTGTAGAGCAAAGTGATGTGCAGGAAGGGAGGCAGCAGGAACAGGTGCCAAATTGCACAGGTCAGATCACATCATGCTGGCGAAGGGTTAAAGAGCAGCAGCTTCTTCATGGGGGCCAGATGAGAGGCCAAGGTGCTGCAGACATGTTCGTCTTGTGCAAAAAACTTCCTTGATGCAAAAAGCAAGCATACTTGGGCTTCTGGGAAGTGGGACAATGAGGCTTGCTGGCAGCAGGTACGGTAGGAGGAGGGAGGTTTTGAGAGAGCTCATTGCATGCTGCTTGCTTTAATCAGGGTGCTGGTGTGGGGAGATGAGGCTCCAGCCACTGTTTAAATATAGAATAATTACGGAACGTACCCGGTGATATAATGGCTGTTGCATTGATCCAAACCACTGGGCCTGTCTGGGCAATTATTTCCTACAATACCAATAATACTGGATGTTCTTTAAACAGAAAGGTTCAATTTTTTCCTAACAAATAGACAAATGAGTCACCCGTTGGGTCCCATTTTATGAGCCTCAGAATCCTCTTCTCAGCATCTATATTTGGGCATATCCATGACTGAGTTGAGATTTTATTGGGACTGACAGAACTAATCTCCAATTGTAAAAACAAGTGTTGCCCAACAAGATGTCTCTAATCAAGCCAATATCCTTGGAATTGACATCTTACTTATGTAGCCAAAACATATTTATCTGGTCAGCTCTCTCTGTATCTCCACCTTGTCAACTCTCTCGGTACCTCCATCTTCCACATTTACCACTGCAGAAAAAGCAACACGTGTGGCCAGCAGCAATGGGTGGCTGTCCCACCATCAGCACACACTCCAGTTTGTGCAGAAATTAGTTGGTTGGCTGGTTTGTTGCTTGTGCAGAAGAAGAAGGCAACCCTACTTGCTTTCCACTCGCTGTTGCACTTTGCAAAGGTTCACTGTGATTGTGGGATTCTTGACCCCTCACCATCAGAGCAATACTCAGAAACAAAACTCCCTGCCATCTGTTCAAGAGTGAGCCATATGCAGTAAACAATTTCAAACAAGTACAGAAATGATAACACTAAATACCAGAATATATCAGAGTATTTCAGCAACTAAAGATCACAGCTAATATTTCCCTTCAGCAATTTAAGGCTACCATGGTTTGTTTGAAAAGCAAGGGTAATATAATGTAATCCCCAATTAGTCATCAGAGAATATGATCAGATTAATTATAGCTTTTCTGACTGACAATGGCTTTTACACCTCCCTTGAAGTACACAGACTCTTTTAAGTCTATAGCTTGCTATGAGCTGTGAATAGACTTCTAATGAGGCTTATTGTGCTCGAGATATAGAAATAGATGAGTATTTATCTTCCCACCATACAATGAATAAATCAGTGTATGTTTTGACTATGTGGCTTTTCCATGGTTCTCTTTTATGAGTTAATTGAGTTCTGTCCTCAGTGAGGGTGAAACAGTATGTTACTTTTTGTGGTTATCTGAGTTCATAATAGCTCTCCTAGTTGAACAGCTTAGCTGTTAAGTGTCCTTTACTGAGCAACTGGAAGAGGCTGGAGGCAGCATTCTTGTGATCAAACTCACCATCACTGTCTGTGCATATTAACACCAGATCCATATACTTCACAACCATACTTCAGCTCTGGACTGACCGACACATGCAAGGCTTGGAAGGGTGGGCTCCAAATGGAGATGTGAAATTTGTGGCTTAGAGCACAGCTCTACTGCTTTTCTACGTGTGATTAGTGTATCATGCACTACAGTGTATCAGATACAGAATTATGAAGCCTGGACTTTATCTAGGTGATGTTACTTCAGAGCAGTGGTTTGAGAATAACTTACATGTAAGCTCTCTGTAATTCAATTTCTCCATCTGTAGAATTGTCTGCAATAACTTATTTTGTGGGATTCACTGAGACCTACAGAATAAAAGCACTGGTAATAAACAGCATTTATGCACTAAGCATTAAGTGGTTTTGATTTATGTTTATGGGTCTGAAAGTAATTACAAATTCTGGGACAGGGAAATTATCTTCCTAAATACTCATTTAGGGTACTACACTATAAGGGTTAAGACAGTATAGTCACTTCTACTCCCTTCCCGTGTGTTCTTGCACTTTTGCCTGATGACTTGAAGACTTTGAGTCTCTTAAAACTAATAAATACAAAAGCTGAAGAGAGTAGAAAATAAAGGATTTTTTTTTTCTTTTTTCTTTTCTTTCTTTCTTTTTTTTATTTTTTTTCAGGTGAAACTCTGGTAATAGAGCCCAACATGACTCAATAGCAGACATGCATTTCACTTTGGAATGAATGTGCTGAGCTGTTGAAGCATTGGAGGCACAAACTCTTCTCATCGTAGCTCATCGTAACATTTTAATGTTAGTTTTGAAAGGCCCTGGACAAAATCAAAAGCCCTCCAGAAAGGGTTGTTCTGATCTTCAGGAGCAGCACGCTGATGCGCAGATTATAACCAAACAGAAGTCAGAGCACTTTGCTCCCAAACAGCGAGTGAACCTCGCTGCTTTGGTGGCACTGTGTCAGGGCTCCTCTCTTTACAAAGTGCTCTGATTCATCAAATGAGGGGAATTAAGTCAGACCAATGAAGCCAAGACCTGTGAAAGGCTCACAGTGGAGTCCAAATGGCAAGACTTTTTTCCTTAAATTTGCCTCTGGCATAATTCCTTTGAGTTTTATGAACTGAGAATCTCAGCAAGCTGAGGGAGCACTTGGTGTCCTTGCAGGATCTGGCTCAGGACACAGTATGTTAAATGAGCACCTTGTGCATCTGGCTGTAATCTTCAAGGCACAAGCACACTTGTATGGGAAACAGGCTCGCAAAGCACACCGTGATCCTTGGAGCCAAGATAATTTTACAGGTGAGATCAAGCTGAGACCCATAGGGATGAAATCATGGACCAGTGTTTGGTCTGCTTTTATGGCCATACTAGTAACTTTGTGAATGGAAAAAAGTAGTTTCATTTTCTTGATAGAATATTTGCCCATGGTCTCAAGAACTAGGGATATCTAACCAAATATAAGCTGATTCTGTAATGCTCTGCTACTACAGTACCTGCTGGCAAGTTTGAGAGAGGAGTTTGAGAGAGAAGGGAGGAAGGGAGGAAGGGAGGAAGGGAGGAAGGGAGGAAGGGAGGAAGGGAGGGAGAATGGGAGGAAGGGAGGAAGGGAGGAAGGGAGGAAGGGAGGAAGGGAGGGAGAATGGGAGGAAGGGAGGAAGGGAGGAAGGGAGGAAGGGAGGAAGGGAGGAAGGGAGGAAGGGAGGAAGGAAGGGAGGAAGGGAGGAAGGGAGGAAGGGAGGAAGGAAGGAAGGAAGGAAGGAAGGAAGGAAGGAAGGAAGGAAGGAAGGAAGGAAGGAAGGAAGGAAGGAAGGAAGGAAGGAAGGAAGGAAGGAAGGAAGGAAGGAAGGAAGGAAGGAAGAATACAAACAAAGCAAAAAACATTCTGCTCCTGCTCTCAGAAGATCACTTTTGCTGTCTCTTCTCCCTGATCTGAGACCTGGTAGTTCCCAGCTTGCTCCCAGGACATGAGCACCACACTTGTTCCTTCCCAGTTCAGCCGTGCAGAAGATGCAGATTGCAAGGGAGTGCTGGGGTGCCAGTGTGCCATGGCTTGGCTCTCTGCCCCAGCTTCCATGTTCGCATGGCACCTTGCTTTTCAGTAACTCAACCACAATGTAAAAAAGGAATTTGGGTATTTTAAGTTGATGATAGCATTTTAGTCTCCTGAAGTCTACTGACTGAAGGGTGTTGAGTAAGTACTGAGGATTAAAACTGTTAATAAAATAGTGAGTTAATTTGGCTGGCATAATTGAATGTCTTACAGCTTGCTGCAGCCAGATGTAGGGTTTGGATGGCATTTGCTACCTTTTGGCATGGAGAAGGTTTTGCACACCTTGCCAGTCCCCAGCTGGTCTCCTGCACCCTGAGTTGCGGGGATATGCCTCGCTTGGGCAGTACCAAAAGCGGCTCTGAGTGGCTCTCCCTTCCTCCTTCAAACAGAAAGCCAGCGAGGCAAATGTTTCTCTGAAAAAATGTGTTAATATTGTCTGCCGTAAGGTAGGCGTGAGCTGCTATGGCACCACAGGGTTTCCGCAGCTCCTGTGGAGGGGAGCAGCCGCACAGCCCCGGGGGGCTGCGGTGGGAGGCAGCAACAGCAGCTGGCATGCACCTTCAGCTCTGGGTCATCACTTGACTGCAGTGGGACTCCTGCAGGTGCTCTTCAGGAACAGAAATTGGATGAAGTTGCTGCTGACTCTTCCAGCATCCCCCAACTCCTGTGGCGAGCAGCTGTGTAATGCTTGCACGATAAGCAGCCTGGCTGGAGGCGTGGCATGGCTCTGCTGTGGAAAGGTGCAGTGATGCTGCCTGCACCCAGCTGAGCTCCTCCGGGCCCTGCCTTGACACAGCAGTACACCATTCACTTGCTGAAACACATGCTGAGGCCTGGTGACCCCCTAGGCCATTAGCATGGGCTTAAATGCTCTGTTGAGCCAGGACTGAAATGATGTCATTGAAATACAAAATGTTTTCTCTTCCTGATGGGCATTGCAATGAACGAGCCCTGAGTGATAGATGCACAGCGGCGATGCGGAGCCGTTCTGCAACAACCAGGCATTATGGGAATTGTGGGCTGTGAAATGAATCAAATGGTTTGCAAGCCTGATAAATGGAAAAATTGAAACTGTGATTTGTAATTCAGAGAATAACTGGATTAATTAAAGAGGCACGTACAACTGGAGATTCCTTGAGTAGTAAGGAACTGAGCAGAGACCCACAATCATAACAGAAGAGAGGGGGAAAAGCTGACCGGCGGTCACATTACCATCTGTTGTTCCAAAAGTTACTTGAACAGTATAGGGAAAAAATGCACCAAGAAAAGAGTACAGATTTGCTTGTGGGCAGATAAAGAACAGGTCTGTTTGCCATCCTAGGGAAACCTGAGTTAACAGCATGTGCCTGCAGCCTCAGCACCAAGGGAGGAAGGGTAGCTGGCTGTTCCCAGGTCCTCTCTATACAGAGTCCAACCAGGTGTGCTCCCAAAACACCTGCAGGCCAAACAGCAGTATCCAGGTGCCCCACGGAATTAACCAAGCTGTTCAGCTCCAAATCAGCTGCTGCTGACTCACTTTGAGGAGCCCACCATGGAAATGACTCCAGGCACCTTCAGGGCTGGGCAGCAACTGTGTTTAAAGCTCAGTGTCTCAGACTTTCTGTACGGCCATGCCATGGCTATCTGCATGACCCTGGGCATGTGAATCCTTTGTGGATCTAACTGTTCATGCTTGCTTGTGCAAGCAAGTCTTGCCCCGTGGAGGAAGCCTAGGAGGAAAATTGGGACCAGAGGGCCTGTGTGAGCAAGACACCCTTCAGTGGGCAAAAGTAAGGGTCAGACCTCACTCTGTTGTGAGTTTCCGTGATGGGCCAGAGTGAGACCCTGACCAGGTGTTAAGGGGAAGGAAGGACATTTTTCTCTCCTTCATTTTCAGAGAAGGCAAACAACACTATATTAACCTATCCAATTTTAAAATTCTGAACTTTGGGGAGAGAAGCTGTTTTGCCAGGAAGGTTAATTCTACCAAACCCTCACAACAAAGGCTCTGATATTATGCCATGTGTAATGGCATGACACTGGAAGCAAAGTGAAACCCCAGAGGAGAGAAGAGGAGAGAAGCCCTGCTCACCGTCCCCAGGGAATTAATGTAAATATCCATCCCATGCTCACTTTTGCAATGCACAGCATAACCACAGCTCTGTGATTAGCCTGGTGTCATCTGCAGCTTTCCTCTCCATCCCGTGAGGCTGCTGCAATGCACAATGTGTGTCTCTCTCTCCTCCCACTGCTGTAAGACTATTATTTTATTTCAGCAGAAGTCACGCATTCAGCTCCATTAAACATAATGGCATCAGATTGACATGAATGCTCTTTTTAGTTATCTAAGTAAGTGCTAATGCCTTTGAGAAGGGAAATCCTCTCTCTAAAAGCCTCCCTTCTCCACACTGTGCCAATGGATGGCACCATTAGCTACAGATTGCCATGTAGCTACAGTCTGGGGGGGCAGCTGTGCCCTCCTATTCCCTTTTTGGCATTGCTGTCCCTACCCAGCTCCAGAGCTCTAAGAAAAACTTCCTCCAACTTTTAAGAAGGAAACCTGCAAGCTTGGTAATCTTATAGAAGACCCAGCTATCTTTCCATCTTCAGTCACCTATTCTTCAAGCTCTTTATCTCTGCAAAAATAGAGCAATAAAAATCGACACCATAGCATGTTGTGAGAATTAACAGATGTTGCAGAGCGGCTGGGGGCCTCAGGTGCAAGATGTTCGCAGTACGGTTGTCCCAGTCAGTGAGTCAGCGCAGCCCTTCTGAGATGCTTCACATCCAACTGCTCTCCCCAGCTGGCATCTCAAGTGGTGGCAGTACGCACGCCTGCTGGGATGTACTTGTGCTGACTTCTTGGAGCAATCTGTGGAGGTGTGAAAAAGACATAAGGTGTTTCACTGCGGTTAACCTCAAAGTGCTCTCACATCTCCCACGTACGGACATCTTGTGCTACAAGATCCTGGAAGCAGCTGTGCTGCGGCGTGCTCCTTCCTTTGTGCCTCTCTCCTTACTGGAGGCCGGGAGGTTTTTTCTAGGGGAAGGAGTTATTCCTCCAGATTCTGTCTCGAGCTCATACCATGGTGCTAGGACAGCAGCAGCACCTGCTGCAAAGTCAGGGGACATTAAAACACAAAAGTCCTGGTGTTAGCACAGCTGTGCTTTTCTTCCTAACCAGAAGACACCCAGCTGCTGCAGGGGGATGCTGCCTACCTGTCCCCAGCTTAAGAAAGAGAGCACTACCTGGTGAGCTCAGGCTGATATCTGCAGGGCAGAGTACAAAGCAGAAAGGCAACTGGAAGTTTGGCAGCATTGGTGCTGCCCTTGTCATGCCGCATCACTGTCTTACGGCTTCCTTTGGGTGCTCGTACAGACACTGCTCATCACAGGCTCTCTGCCCTCCCTGTGTGTTCCTTCTGCTGGGCCCCTGCCGAAAAACAGCATCAGCTGCCTGTGTGATGAGTGCCCTGGGGGTTTGCTTGCAGTGCTGGAGGACCTGGGGCTGATGCTCATCTGCCCATCACTTGGCCTCGGCACAGGTCGGTTCCCTCCTGACAGACTTCAGACTCGCTCTGTGTCGAGGCTTAGACGTGCTGCATGCACTCGAGATGAATCAATAGGAATAATGGACTGTTAAGTGCAACAAAGGACCTCAGAGTATCTTTGACATTTGCTTTAATTTTAATTTTCCCTTTTCTAAAAAAGAACCAATGTAGTTTCCATTTGTTCTCCTGGGCAAATTTAGAGCAGAGTGCAACATGTGGCCACTTGTGCTGGGAGCTTAGGCTTGGTATGATAAATTGGCAGGGCATTAATTAGCAGCACAACCCTGTTCTCTCATCTGGGGATGTGGTTTCTGGCTGTGGCTTCATGTGAGAAACCAAAATTAAATGTAAGTAAACTATCTGGAATTTGCAATCCAAAGGGCTTGAGTAAGAAGCTGTTACCAGAGGCAAAAAGAGGGCACCAGGCACACTGCAGTAACAAAACCACCCAGGCAGTTTGCAGAGAGAAAACAACCACTGAAATTCCTTGTCCCCGAGGGGTAAAAGGAAGGCTCTGCAGATTGAAACACAAACTGCAGGGTAGTTGAGCTGCTGCCAGCTTCTAGATCAGACCAACATGTTTCCCCACCAAAGCCCCACTGCTGCTCCAGTGACTGTGGTAACTCTTTGCATCTCCTGTGCCTTTTTGCTTGGCATGATGTATACAACAGAGGTTACACTTATCACAGGCTATGGGGAGATATCCGTATCACAGAGCTCTGGCATGGAGGATGCAGTGGTTAAATGCCCCCTGTGTGGCTGCCGGGGATCACAGGGACCGGGATCTACGACCCGAACAACCTCTTCCAGCTATTCAAACTTGTTGGAATACATGATTGTGTGGGAGCTCTCTGATTTCCATACAGAAGGGGAAGTTTTATTTGGCTCCAGAGCTAAAATTTCACATGGACAGAAGCAGCTGAGCCCCAGCTGTGCCTGGCCAGGGCTGACGGGTGCTGCAGCTGCTCACCAGGAGCCAGGAGCACGGGCAGCTCTGCTCGGTACAGGCTGTCACAACTCTGGGGAGTGTGTGCCTCACTCACCAGTGCTAGCAGGGAAGGATTGCATCGCTGCAGCCCCTTCTCCCCATCATGAGCGTGCATAGCACTGGCAGGTGGTGTTTTCCCTCTTTCCTCCTGCATTAGTACAGACTTTCTGTTGGAAACCAAGCCATTATGCACATTTCCACAAATGCGCTTGTCTCCTGCAAACCAAAGACCTCTCGAGGCAGAATTTGATTGTTCTGAGTTTCACTAAAGAGGTAACGCTCAGACAGGGATCTCTGCTGTCTGATTTAGCCTGCCAAAACAAAGCTGCCAATCGAGCAAAAAAGGCTTCTTCATTACATAGCGCTATGCTTCTTGTGGCTAGAAATGAGCTTTCTTCTCTCGAGGGGCACAAAGGAATAGATGTGAGCATCTTGTGGCTGTACTGCCTGCTAATTTCAATGCTTTTCTGTATATAAGCTGTCCTCTACATTGCAACATGCTAGAGGGTAATTAAAAAGCACTCATGGAAAAAGTCTTAATGAAGCTGTACCAGATCAGATCAAGTCAAAGACCTGATTCTGCTTCCAGCAGCAGTCAATAGCAGAAGTCCAGGGGACTTCATGCAACAGTATTTCCGTGCAGCCTTTCAGCCTCTAGTGATTTTTCTGCTTAAGGATTCCCCACACCAACTGTGAGGGAAGAGATACCACAAAGAGACACCCTGCGTCCCTGTAATCAGGAAACGTAGCAAAGAAGTGGATCCCAACAGTGTAACTTAGAGGGCAGTGAGCAGTGGAAAGGCAAGTGTCAAATGCTATCTGCTGGCTCACATTTCAACCTCAGTCTTGCAAATCCCCCTCTACTTCCTGAACGTTGTCATTTTGCAGTTAGGAGAAGCACTTGTGTTGCTGCTAAGTGAATCCAGTCTCAAAGCTAACGTGGTGTTTTCATTCTCTGGGGGGCTGCTAATGAAGGTACTCCCTGCGCTAGTGTTTGCCAGGCAGCGCCAGGCTGGTTGCAGTGAAAGCAGGGCTGTGTGCTGGAAAGTAATACCTAGCACCTTGCAAGATGGGGTTACCAGTGTTTGCTTGCACCTGCACTCCCAGCTGCAGAGAACTGGGCAGGCAATCCAGGCAAGTAAATTAATGACCTGTCCTTAACAAACTGCCCCAGCTGAATTCCTGAAGCAATTTACACGTTAGGTATATAGCAGCAGGGAAGTAAAATTTCAGACTATCTCTGTATAAGGGATAAAATAGTAGGGGATTTGTAGCAAAGAGGAAATATGACTTGGTAATTAGATAGGAAATGAATAACTGAGCTAAAGGCAGAGTTCAGACAATGAACTGAAATATGCTTTAAAGAGGATTTTATCTATTATGGCTAGTTGTAACAGTAGCTGTTTGATAACATAATCCTCAGGCAGCATGAAATGCTTCTGATCCCATGTGCTTAAGCCTAACAAAAAGAACTTACAGCCATTAACAGACTTCCACTTTTTTAATTGAGGTAACTTAAAATATTTGTGTTAGTGCTGCTTCTGGACTCTCATTGGCGCTCTCTGCCCTGGCTGCAGCTTACTGCAGGCAGGGCTCTTACAGTCAGCCCTGGTGTAGATTTACTTTCACCACACTTAATTAACCTAATGGCTAAAACCGGTTCTGGTCCTGAGCATTGCATTCATGCTCAGGCAGTGATAGTTTCTTTCCAACCAACCTTGTGCAGACCAAGGGCTTGAGACCTTCTCCATGGTACGCAGAGGTGGCCAAAATCAGCAAGTTGTCAGTCTGTGGCCAGCTCCTCTGGGGCTGATGCTCCTGCCTCAGAGTACATTGCAGGTGGGATGCCTGCCACCACGTGCACTGAGGGGAGAGTTTAAAGAGAGACACGGTCAAGAAAACTGAGCTCTTCTGCGCGTTCGGAAGTGTATCCCTCACCTAAGGTGGACAGGTAAGGATGAAATCCAGGCTGTCCTTAGCACGTATAGACATTTTCAGTCACCAGATTGTCAGTGAATATCTCCAGCCATGATGCATGGGGAATAGAAAGGAGAAGGAAGAATGAAGCCTTCCTGGTCCTCCTGACCACTTGGTCACTCAGGTTGCTGTGTAATGCTGTCCTTCAGGGGCCAGCAGTGAGCTCTCCAGCAGGCCCGAGTCTCTGGGGAGCCTGGCTAGACTGGGTCCAAAAGATGCATGGCATTATAAGGATATCTCATCATAGAAATGAAACTCTGGGCTTCGTTTTCCTCCCTCACATCTCTTTTACCACTGGAGAAATAGAACAGTTTACAGACCAAAGACACTATAATGTGAGCTAAGGTTAAGGGTTTGCCCTGAAATTTTATCCTCCTCCAAGGAGTCTGGCACCAAAGCCAGAGACAACATATTCCTGCTGGTTTCAGTTTTAATTGAGGACATGTCAGACCCAACGCTCCTTTTTTTTTTAGTTTGGAGTGTATGTAAACTGTGACTTGCCAATGTTCTTAACGCAAGCTAATGATGAGAAAGAAACGACAGTCCCATCTTTTTCTATTCACTGTTACACACCTCCAGACTCTTGCTGTCCCCTTCTGGAAATCCCTTCTCTGGCTATAAGCGACAAGAATCGGCTAAAATCCATTTGTGTGGCAGCCAGGCAGCAGGCCACTTCGAAGCTCTGTTCCCCCTCCTCTCCCTTCATCACTTTAGCTATTGCCACCATGCATCCAGCCAAAATGTTCTTATGGCTTTATCATTGCCTTGCAAGGTCTCCGCTTTGCTCCTGGAGTGATTAGCAGTACTCATTGTCGCTGTTAACACTGTTGGTTTTATTGGAGTATTGAGGATATTGAAAACTTTCCTTGGAAGTCCCAGTCCCTGCATTACTGTGATACAGGAACACCTCAGCTTCCTTTTATAAAAGACAGTATGCTGTCATGGCCACAAAAGAAAGCCTGAACACAAGGTTCAGGTGCACTCTGCAAGGCAGTAAGGCTGAGAGCAGAGGGACCATTAAAATATGTTTTTAAAATTTATACAAATATTCATGATTCTTATTTTGGTGCTTACAGCATGGCTGGAGATTTGGGCTTGGCATTTCTGTGAATGTTGCACACAGGCACTGCAGCCAGCAGTTGTTAGCAAGGGATTGGATTATCATTGACATCCATAGAAAAATAATGAGGAGAAGGCAGTAGAAAGCTTTGAGAAGAACCTCTTAAAAGGGATTTAGCATCCCTAAGGGGGAGAGTGTTCGGACTCTGCACCAGCATGAATGGAAGGTACCCAGTGTGGTGAACACAGAGCCTCAAGTGAAGGGTGCTGGCTCCCTTTCCCAGCAGCTGCACTGCCTTTGTCCAGAATTTTTGCCTGCTTGGCCTGGGATGTTGGTGACTTCTAGATACTGCAATTCAGATCTGGCTGCTGCCCGGAACTGTGCTCACACCAGCTCCCCGCTGCTTGTCCAGTACCCAAGTGAGTTGCCCTGCTCCAGAGTCAGTGGAGGTGCCTCACCTAGCATTGATCCAGCTCTGCCTCTCTACCTGCCAGGTCCGGATTGCTCACTGAACCTGGCTGTCATTCCACATTGCCTGAGTCTACAGAACAAACTGCCAGGGGAACATCACACATCGACCTATTCAGAGAAAGAAAAACAGATGAAATGATAGTTTTCTTGGAACTGCTATTTCAGGATGCCTTGTGGCCTTTTCGTTTGACAAGCTTAATAAAGAATGCTTATGTCGTACAGGAAATCTGGTTAGCCTCCATGAGTGGACTTCTCAATTGTTAATCTCATTTGTGCCAGAGACTAAAATCTGGCTACCATGATTATTGTCAGCCTGTTGATCTAATATTCGTAATCATATCCGTAATTACATAGCCAATCACTTTTTAACTGGCAGTAGGATCGCTGGAAAATACATCTGTTTGGAGTAGTAAATCCACCTGCTTTAGAGATTCCTGCTTCTAGTTTGTCTTGCAGATGATGTTGAGCTACTTGCAGACTTTCAATGAAGTCTACACAAGCCATAATTGGCAGTGCTGCCATTCACTGTACAAATTTGTCATTTGCCTACCATTTATTCTGATACTATTTATCCTGCTGTGATATAACCAATAACCCAGTCATGAATTGAAAGGCAGATCAGCCACTCCAATTACCCTGGGGAGACACAGTTTGCAGTTAGTCAATAAAAAGAGAGACAGTCTCCTTACAAGGCAATGAGTCATATTAAGTTCTTTTAGGATTTTGTTGTATTTTAGAGGCAGTATATTAATAGTTTAGTGTCTAGTGTAAGTGAAAAAGACACCAGCTATATGGGCTACAGACTATTCTGGCTAAAAACAGATATTCTGTATTAAGAGTTTTAGCTAATTATCATAATTCTTTACTATAATATGTCCAGTTCTCCTCTACCTGAGTATGGTTCATAATGGTACAGGGCAGTTTTTAGCTACTGTAGGGGTGAAGGCCATGAATTTAGATCCACAAATGTGCAAATGCTTAGCAGGGCTTCAAACACCCACCAAAATCTTCAGGAATCGCATGGCTGTGTATTGTTTCTCTTGTCATCTCTCAGAAGTCATGACCCTGAACTGGGTGCATGGGCTCCCCTGGGAAACGCATGGAGAAAGTCAGGATCTTGAAAAAAGCTTCACAGGTGTTCTGCTGTGTTTGAGACACACTGTGTCTTATCTGTTAGCCGAGAAGTGTGGCATCATTAAAGAACAGACCAGATAAAAAGCTGGAGAAGCTTTCACTCTCTTTGATCAGAGATGATTATTGAGGCTATCTGGCTTTCTGGAAACACACTGTTGATGCCTAGCTTTCAGACATTCTTAGCCACCTCTGGTGTGAAATCAGTTTGCATGGAGATATAAGGTTTGCATTTATCTGAGGCCCAGACCAAATTATGCATTTGCTGGGATGATTGCTTCTAAGGGCTGTGGAATTGCTCCACAGGAGCAAAACTTATATCAGGGAAGAAAAAAAAAAAGAAAAAGAAAATAAAAAAGAAACAAACAAAAAGTCTTGTTATCAAGGAGATGTAATGAAGAGACAGATGAATGCAATTTGTCACCTATATTATAAAGAAGAAAAGCAGACCATCTCCATGCCAAGTCCTACTTTCAGAGCAAAGTGGAGGTGGAGTAACAGTGGAAATCAAATCCAATGGGAGAGAGCTCTTGTCTAGCTTGTGAGGAAACCCTGATACTTCCCATTGAACTGCTATAACTTGACAGTACTTCTAATTTAAGAAGTAGTAACTGTGCTCTGGTGAGACTACCCAAAAGCCTGGACTTACTACTGAAAATGCCCTGAAGTCCTGAAACTTCAAAGCTTAAGTTGAACAAAATGAAGTGTGAAACAGAGTTGCTAAGGAACGGACAGAACTAGTAGGACACATAACTGGTAGGACACAAGGAATTGGCATCAGGTTGTGCCAGGGAACGTTTAGATCAGATATCAGGAAGAATTTCTTCATGGAGGGGCTGGTCAAGTATTGGAATGGGCTGCCCAGGAAAGCAGTGGAGTCCCCACCCCTGGAGGTACTCAAGAGACATGTGGATGTGGCACTAAGGGACATGGTTTAGTGATGGGACTCAGAAGGTCAGGTTGTCGGTTGGACTTGATGATCTTGAAGAACTTCTCCAGCCGAGATGATTCTCTGATTCTTATGTCTGGAGTCAGTCAGAGCAGGGTGACCCTACAGGCAACAGGAGGAGGGATCTGCACACTCAGAACGTGCTTCCTGAGAAAACTCCACAGCCATTACGTAAATAGCTGTGCCCAGAGCCATTCATAATTGTTTTCAGGGAGTTTACAGAGCCATTGGCAACACAGTTGTCCAGAATAATATAGTATCAACAGTTTTCTCTAACCATCTAAATGCAGAAGAGGGGCAGGAGGAATTCTGAGATTATGAGACCTAAACCTTGAAGTGTTCTTGCCTATTGGCAACTGAACTGAATTTACTTCACTGCAACGGTGCTACATTCAGTCTCAATTAAATGCACTCAAGACATCCCCTTTCAAACTTTATTTGTAATTTATGACCAGTTCTTAATTTACAGAAGGAGCATCCTGAGCTAAAACGACCACAAAGTAATTCTTCTTGACATGGGAGTTCAAACAAAGCAGGCTTCAGCATAAGGAAGCAAGGTGCCACACACTGCTGGGAAGCAGAAAGTCCCTGCCTCATGTACAGAAACACTCAGTGCCATAGTGAGACGTTGCCAACAGTGTGTGCCCAAATATTTGGCTCATTGTCTTTCCAGATGTCTTTAGGATTTAAACTTCCAATACTCTGTCTAGAAGGATACTCCACAAACTCACCTCTACCTATTTTTTTCTTTTTCCTCTTTTTTTTTTTTTTTTTCTGGGCAATGAAATTGTGTTCTGCTTCTTTCTGTCATTCTAGTATTCCTAATTACATACTACCCATCCTCTCTCAGTGGCTACGTTCTTCAAGTGTTTACAAACTGCTTTACCATTCTTCCCAAGCCCTGCTATATATGTATGTCCTGATATGTGTTTCGATATTGCTTAGCTATTTTTTCATTTCTATTTATTATTGGTTTTGCAATGGTAAATATTTCCCCCTTGGCAATTTGCATTAATACATCCCATTCAGTCATTGTTTAGCTCTCTCACTTTATCATGTAGCTAGGATGGAGCTAAATTGGCCTATATTTTATAAGTGTCTCACTTATTTTTCTCTGCAGCTGTGACCTTTCTGTTTAGGGAGACAGTTGACTTAGATTGTATGACCACTGCACAGATATGTACCATCAATAAGAGCAACAGCAAACAATAAATGAGTAATACAGGAGAAAACCATAAAAACCTAGAGCAAAGTGCATCTCTTCATGATGAGAAAAGCACACATAGACCTCTGCTGGCAAGCTCTATGTGAGAATCACTGAAATGAGAAAAAGCATCTTAAAATGTTCAACTGTTTAATGAATTTTATTTCTAAATGTAAGACCTCACTTGTGTGTCTGTGGAGGAATATTGTCATGTTGTCATGGCATTCTTTCTCACAATGCATGATTTTTTTTTAATGTGTATTTCCCACCAAAAATACTACTAACCTAGTCTGAAAACCCAGCTGGCTGTTTTCCACTACTTTCCTTGCAATCCATAAACTGGTCATTGGCAGCCTTCCCCTCAGCTTTTCCTGCCACAAGCCCCTCTCAAATCCCATCCCTGGACTCACAGTTGCATGGTTACCTTAGCCTTTGCACATACGTGCACACAGTTAGCCCACTTAGGTGAAGCGAGTTGTTAATCTTTGTTCAAATAAAGCAGTTTGTTATCATAATTGTCCTTAGCATGCTAAAATATGTTAAACAATGTTGTCTTTCAGCTCTACCTGGTGAAGGTATAAAATTAATCTTAAAGGCTTGCCCTGTCCTTGATACTTCCAGATACTGGTGTGGGTTTTGTTTGCTTGTTTACTACAGCATAAACAGAAAATATATTCTGAGTCAGCTAAGACTTTCATGACAGACTGGGTTTGGGAGAGAAGTAGAGAAATATGCTACTTATTTTACTTTTAACCCTGAGTTCAGTTTGGAGCCAGGCCTCCAGGAAATCATGAAAAACAACTTAACTCTGCAATTTTTGAAATTGCAATTGTTTTTCTACTCTGAATTCTTCATCACTAGGTTGGCAATACATGGTAGATATGCTACCTCTAAAACTGATCTCAGGGAAGCACAGGTGGATTTAGCACATGCACTCACAAAAACAGATATCAATAATAAATATAGATAGATATTGGTTATATGTATTGAATAAATAGATATGATAGATATTGATACAATTGGTGATGGGAAGACATTAATTTCTCAAATTAAATTATACTCTTAGATCCAATGATAGCTACAGTTCTGCATAATATTACCAGTGGTGCAACACGTGTTTAGCACACCATTTTAGCTGGATTTCTTTTAATTTTGCAAAAGGACCATTGTTCCTCTGAGTGGACATCTGCTGTTTTCATCCTCAGGCTGGGAAGGTTTGGTTTGCCATAAGCTGACATGCTTTTGAGAGCTGACAGCAGAATATGTTGACGCTGCTGTTTCATATCCCTGTTTCATATCTGATTAACTGCAACACTTCCTCAGCTTCCATTTCCATGAGGTGCCTGCAGCCACGATCATGCCATGATCCCATCACATGTTGGGTATAAATACATGTGATCATTATTTGGATGTGAGACCTGGCAGCAACATAGTGCCACTGCGGAGACTTATATCTAGGTGTTCAAAGCATGATGAAGGCAGGAGGATAATGGAACAGAAAACTTTGTTTGTACCTTGCTGCTGATCCACATATAGCTTGTGTCAGTAGAAGATGAAACACTTTACAAATGGATGCTGGCTTGAAATCAGTTCTAATATACATTTCCCACTGTCAAGATAAGAACAGCAGCCTACGGCAACAAGCTTTGACTAGAGAAATGTAGCCTGTAGCTACGGCGTAGTACTGTAGCTATGTAAGCTCCAGAGATAGGTCATGTCAGACCTCTCATGGGTTACACCAGTTTCTGCAGATTGAGAAATTTACTCTGCAAAAAATGAAGTCTCTTCTACCTCTAACTTGTATAATTTTACAAATCTTTGGCTTAAGCCCTTCTCTTGTGCTAGCAGAGACATAGACAAGTCCTACCAAATGCTCGCAGCACTGTTGCAGTCGATGTACTGATGCAGTGTAATACTTCTGACATGAAGAGCTTTTCACATGAGCCTGTTTCCAAAGGATTACAACCTCTTCATGTTACCATTCAAGAAATTATTAACACAGATGATTGTATGTTTCAAGTGCAAATAAAAGTAAACGACATACCTTCTAAAACAAAAGATTATGAAAGAAGAGGTGACATCCGAAATGTTAGAGTATGAGCAGTTTGATGTTAATGGAAAATGGTATAATCCTAAAATCAGTCGTATACATCTCTAAACACTTCACAGGAAATTATGGAATATGTTATCCTGACAGATGTAACATTTGGGTAGTACAGTATGAGGGAAACTGCAATGAATGAAGAAGAAGGAAACTGAAGAGTAGAGGTATTTTTTACAGCAGAGAATATGGACAGTTACACTACCTGTAAACCCAGATCTGAAAATCATTGCCAAGGCTGACTATATATGGGATTGGTATAGGGGAGAATTTGTATCAGAGGGACAAAGGATTTTCAACAGAGTTCAACGGAAGATAAAATACAGTTTCAGAGCCACAGCATCACCATGCCTGCTTCTGTTTCTCTTAAACTTTTTCAGATGAGACTGGCACCTCCAAATAGTCCTGAATTCATCACTCTGCCCATTTTTTCAGAAAGGCCCGTATAAAACAATATCCAAACAAGAATTCATGCACTTCTCATTTCTCACTCCACATACCAGAACCACTCTCACCCCACTGTATTCAGGGCCTTCTCCATTTTCTTTTATTTATTTATTTGTTTGTTTATTTTTGTATAGACAAGAGTTCTGCACAGCCTACATAATAAGTGCTAACACTTCCACAACAGGGCTTTGGCTCTTAGTTTCAGCTGTCTTTCAGTAAGAGTATCCTTTGTGTGTGAGCAGAGGAGAATTAGAAAAACTAGAACTAGATGGTTTCTTCAGCAGCTGAAGAAATCATCTGTAGAAACTTTTTCTTGCAAGTGAGGATGACTGATTTGAATAACCCAATAGATTCAATTTGCATTATTAACAGTAAACATAATTACATAGGTATATCAACCATACCTCCAGATAGTGCTGCAATTACAGGCTGATTAAGCAGACTATGCATCACAGAACTGAAGCCACAATTATTCAATAGAGGATGTGAACATGGTGAGACGCTTGTGCAGCATTAGATTACAGGGCTGCAGGAAATGACAGAGAGGAGTGATTACATTAGAGCCAACAGATTAATGCAGAACCAGTACTTCAGTGAGAAGCAATTAAAACCAACATATCTTCATCTTTATTACAGTGGCAAGGTGGTGAAGCTAGTGACTCCTGGGTTATTAGGGGCATTAGGACTTTTCCGCTTGTTTTTCTTGTGTCTCGGTGACTTCCCGTTCTCCTGCACTGACAATAGCTCTCTGCTCTCTCCTCTTTCTGCTTCCCTTTAATGGCCTGGTGCATTCAGTCCACTTAGGCTGTCATTGTTAGATTCAGCCTTTCTTTCCATCCACTTCAGTGGTCTCCAGGACTGTCCCTAACTGCTTTCCAGCTTCAAGCCTCTCCTCCAGACTACTGCTTATAATTAATCCTTCACTGGCACACCCACACTGATGGTCTTTGCCCTCCAGCCTCCCTCCTGTGTTACATGGGCTGAGGAGAGAAGTCCTGCAGAGCAGGCACACCCCTTCTGTTGGGTTTTGCAAAGCATGAGCACTCACAGCATTAAATAAAAGTAATTATAACAACTCGGCCCTTTCATGGGGAAAAACACACAAATCACCAGCAGTTACTAATTGGATGGAGCACACGGGCTTGGCAAATATCTGATGCTGTCTAAGAATGTCATACTGACACCCTAAGTAGCCAATACAATTTTTAGAAACTATTTCTATGTGTCATTAGAAACATTACTGTCTGTCTGAGAAATGAGAGGAAAAGCCTGTTTCATGTTTTCCTCTTTCCTTGAAAATTATTTCTCTATTTCTTCATCAGTTGACTGAGTCCTGCAGAGTGGCTCTGGAACAAACTTAGTTTATGTGAATGTTGATGGAATTAATGATAAAGTATCCAGTTTGTTAAAACCATCCTAGACTATTAGTATATCAATAGATTGAATCCGAAGAGTGTTGGGTGATTGTATCTTTCCAACATCAGGAACTATTAACAGGCCAAGTGAAGATCCTTGTATCCCATTCCGATGACTTATCTCCATATTTCATCCCTTTCCTTTGTTGTTCTTCCAAAGTTAGTAATTTCCTCATCAGGCAGTCTGCTGTATTCACTTTCACAAAGCTACCAGAAGCCCCACAAAATACAGACTGGCTAGTACGTTAGCCCTTACGAACAAATCAACTAATTATTACATTTGCCTGCCACACAACAAAACATCCCCATAGCAACTTCATTCTTTGCTTGCTGCTGAATTACTAAAGGATCTTTTCTTACAGAAATGCAGTGCCTTGCATTTTGCCAGCCACTGTTTCAAAAACAGGAAGAAAAGACATTTTCTTCTTCCACTCACTTTCCGCTGGGTTTAGGATGCCACTTTGCTTTTACACAGCTGTCACTCACTGGAGCCCTCTGGGCCGGACTCAGCTATCACTTTGGGGAATGTATTTGCCACCAGAACCAACGAGGTGAATCTGATGCTGCTTACACTAAGGGAGAAGTGAGTTCCTTCAGCTGCTGGATGATAAGCCTGAGGCAGTCTCCTCCACCTACCTGCCTGCCTACTAGACTCAGAGATTTCGCCAAGGACAATGGTGTGTTTCTCTGAGACTTCCAAAAGAGACCATATGAAGACACAGTATATTACAAATGTTATTTTCAACATAATGGCTTGTTCTGCTATATTCCAAAACCATGTATAAGCAATTCTTCAAGCAAGTAACTTTCCTGAAGCACTGAAAAATTCCTAAATTTTTTATTATCAAGACTTTCAAAAGTACCCATAAATGCTTTTTTAGCTTCTTTCAAAAGTGCCCATAAATGCTTCTTTCAGTCTTCAAAGATTTAAATTGCTTTGATTTCTGCTTCTCCAGCTCCAAATAATTCCTGCCCCAAGAAGTTTGGCTTTCGGTAGCACTCTGAAACAACACCACACAGATCAGTGGGAGCTGTTGTGCAGAGGAATGAGTACCTGAAGATAAAGTGATGTAGATGAGTCCATGGCTGGAAGCTCAAGTGAGCTATCCGCATGAATAGATGCTGCAGAAAAATAAGTTTAAACACAACAGTTGTGTCACTAATCAACACAGCCAGCAGGGAAATGGGATGGGACAGATATTTTACAACATGCCATCATGCCTCAACTCCTAGAACAAAAAGGGACAATCAAAATTATGGCATCCTGTTTACACTGCTAGTAAGTGTGGTGTAATTAATCAGGCTCCTGAGGGTGAACATTTGCTGCACTGCTCAGATATTTCCTATTAACCTAAAAAAGAAACACATATTTATATTTGAAATCCTGCTATTCAGCTGTTGATGATTTTTCCTCATTTCCTGATCTCCCTCTCCCAAATGTACACATGTAAGTGGAACACCTTCCAGCTACGATGCATTGGAATGAGCTGTGTCCTCTGCAGATTAGAAACCCTTTCCTCTACTTGATTCAACTTGGCTTCAAGTAGGTGCTGCCCTTCAAATAAATCTTTGATGTATTAAATTTATTTATTTTTTTTTGGTGGGGGGGGAGCTACTGGATCAAAACTCAGCAAAACCAAGAAACTAGTAAATTATTCCTGAGTCTAGCTAGGAATATTTGGTTAGATATTTTTCTTTGGAAAGTGTATTTTTTTCCAAAAGTATGTCAGCAGAAAGGGTTTCTGACAATTAATTACTTTACTCAAGAAATGCTTTGGGGAAAAGTTTTAACATTGTCAACCCATTCCACTTGGCTTTTTAAAATAAGTAGGGCTTTGTTATTGTCTTTGTATTTCTAAATTTTACTTAACTTATACTTTAAAATATTAAAAAAAAAATAGTTAAAATGAAATAAATGCTTCAGAATTTTTCTAAATTTCCATTCAATTTTTTAAAATTTATTCTCTATCATTGGTTTTGTTAGAAACAGGAAATAATCTGAAACCTCTAATATTTCAAAAACATAAGTGCGCTGGAAATTTAAATTTTAACTAGGCCTTCAGACTTCATAACAACACGAGATAGATTTTCTTTGACTAATAAGTGTTAAAAAAGGGGGGGGAGGGAGGGGTTAAAAGTTTCTACTGAAGAAGAATTTTTGATTAGCTGGTAACCTCTAAAAGAATGAGACAGATTAAAGCATGCTACCAGGCAATTGTGGCAGCACAAATAAATTTTTTGAATAACAAATGCAAAGACTAACATATGAAGTTTGATGGTGATAGTGGAAATAATTTTCATGGGTTAGGAAGCCTTCCCCAGAGAGTTGCTGGGTATGTGTGCCTGCCTTGCCTGCTGAAGCTAGGAGGGAGAAAAGGTCAGCCTGGTAATTATTATAAGAGATGCTGCTGTAAGCAGCAGCATGTCAGGACCAGAAAAGCAGCTGTAGGTGCAAGAGGTGTCCCCAGGCTCCTAGGGGAAAGCCAGCAGGTATCAGGGAATGTGCTGGCAGCTGCTGCAGGTTTGTTCACTGTGGTGTGTGAGTTAATCTGGCTGCTGAGAGCACCTCAGCCTGCCCCGGGCAGAAGGACCCTGCTTAGGGCATGGCCCTGCCTGTGCCCACTTGCCCCCCTGCAGCCCCGCAGACTTCTAGAGACCTGGTCCAAGGTGTTTTTACACAATCTGTTTAGACATTGGTGAAGTTTAACAGTCTGTTAGGTAGCCCAGTAGCCGTTCACGATACTCCCTCCTAGTGAAGGGTTAAGATTCATGTGCCCAGTACATTAAGATGTATTAAGATTCATGTGCTCCTTTCCTCAAGGATTAAAAAAAAAAAAAAAAAAAAAAACTTAGTTCTGTCTTCACATACAATTTTATAGAATACTCACAGCTTATATAAATCTCTAAGCTGGTTGTTGCAAAAATCAAGTGCATAAAACCTCATTAACCCTTTTTAAAGAATGATCCCTGCACCATTTCTTACGTGTCCTTCTTTTAAACAGAACATCAGTAATCAAAAATTCAAATGAAGACTATAAGTAGTGGTGTCAAAACATTTACTTTTTAGTACATCTAAACATTCCTTTAATGTAGGTGCAGCCAAGAAATAAAATTTCACAACAGTAATCTAAGCATAAGGTTGTTTATGAATACAATAAATGTCAACTGAGGTTGTGTGAATGGAGGACTTCATGTTCAAGGATATG
Organism: Netta rufina; assembly: GCF_964035555.1. Lineage (NCBI taxonomy): Eukaryota > Metazoa > Chordata > Aves > Anseriformes > Anatidae > Netta > Netta rufina. Next base: position 47,974,657 of record NC_140128.1, read on the forward strand.
AAGTTCACCCACCCAGATTATTCCTAACCATGCAGGCAAAAATGTGGTTTTCCTGTTCTTCTGGAAGTCACGCTGCTGAGGATTTTTAATCTGCTTTATTATCTCCTTTCCAATGTGTAGCATAATCGATCCACTTTGGCATCTACTTCAGTTGGAGCAGGTAAATGTTCTCACAGGAGTCTTTGGGACCACTGGGGGGAACACGCATTGATGTTTCAGAGGGCTAAGCCTGTAGCTGCAGCCCTAGCCCTCCATTCTCTGACAGCTGCTTGATGCTAATTCACGCAACATAAAGCTGCGCTAGAGCTGGGGAGCCATCTCGGGGCTCTCCACTCAAATGAGCAATCTGCAGGTGGGTGTTAGCTGCAGTTTAGTCTTTCCTCCTGAGTAATAGTGTGGTGATTATGTGCAAGGAAAGAAAGGCAGGGCAAGAGCTCCTGACACCTTGGGGATGCAGCAGTCCCTGCAGACAAGAGCAGGCTGAGAGCTGCTCTCATCCACACTGAGAGCAAGGCAGCTGCAGAATATCCCATGGATGGGGAAGGCACAAGGACCACCACTGTTAGCAGTTTGAAAACACAGTGCCATGGCAAGGAAGAGCACAGACGTTCTGACTAACAAGACAAGTCATGGAAGATTGAGTGAATCTGTTCTAAGGGAATGCTATCCTCATTTGTACATACCCAATAATCCATACCCGATAATTCATACCAAATGGGCTTTAGCTAAGAGCCATGGAAGGGGGTATGGACAAAACTAACACTCCTTTTTAAAATGAACAACATCCAATGAATTGTACTTTGCACATGTGTAATGTGGATGTCAGGAAAAGAATGGACTGAAGGTGACATTCACATTTTTAAAATTATAATATTAGCCTTGGTGATGGGAGAAGGACAAGGTAATCATGCTGCCTAGTGTAAGGCACTTACGCAGCTTGGTTAAAAAAAGCCATCTCCCAAGTTCGCTGGATGGGCAATGTCAAGTAAAAGACTCTAAAAGTCTCTCCCAGAAGGTGATAGTTCTGAATTGGTGGAGAAACTTCTTGGTTGATTTGGAGGGGAGGCTACAGGGAGTCAGAACCCTGCCTATAACTCCCCTTCATGTAGTCACGTGCCAGTCAGCAAGTGGTGGGAATATCTTCCAAACCCACTATATGTAGTTGCAATAACAAGACTGATCTTTTTCTTATCTGGAGGTTTGTTTAAATCTATGAAAACATTTAAAAAAGCTTTAGGTGCCTTGCTATGTATTAAGAAATAGAGATTAAACTCAACAGTACAAGCAATCCTAGTGATTTCCTCAATGTACAAAGCGAGAATAAACCTCCCTGCTAGCTACTAATCCCTGCCCCAGTATTCCCCCAGACCCCAACTGCCCTCTTCTTCCCCAAAAGCTTGGTAATAAAGATGTGAGCTTTACAATATGCCTAAAAGATCAGCAGTAAGCTTATGTCAGAATAAAGAAGAGGGAGTAAAAAATACTGTAGGAAAAACACAATGAAAAAAAAAAAATCACCCTCCCTGAACAATGCTCAACATTTTTTGATATGAAGGGCCAGCTTTTTGATGCTCTTAATGCTACATTCATTTTTAGCAAACAAGGGACCGTATGTTCTTTTTTGCTACCCCTGCTTGTTCACTCTTTCTAGTGAGGGCAACACAAAAATCAGAGGCACTTTGATCATTAAACTTATTTATTCTTCACATTTCCTAATTTGACATCATCCAAGCTCTCCATCTAAACCAAAAATCTGGATGTTGATAGCTAAGATGTGCAGCCAGGTTACATGAGTGTATTTCTATAGCGCTCACAGTCAATCAGCATTGACAACCCCAGGAATTCAAAACCATTAACCAGATCACCCCAAATCAGGAAATTGGCTTAAAAAACACAGTATTTCCCTTCTGTGATTCTTGCTTTCTGCCACAACTGTTTCATAGCATGTATTTAAGTTAATGAGTTGGATGACAATCTTGACAACATCCTTTTAATGTAGCTCTCATATTCTAATATTTATAAAAGCTACAAAACCAGATTGCTATCACAGATGTGTCTTGTGAATTCAGAAATGCAAAGCTGAGCTTTTAGGTTCACCCCACACTCCTACCATTCTGGTGAGTTTATGAAATAATTCTCCCATTTCAAATGACTGCTAAGCTACAAGACACTAAAATCTGGGTTTTATAAGAAGTGACAAGAAATCTGAATCACAGCTGCACCGCTGGTGTAGTGGTATCATGCAAGATTCCCATTCTTGCGACCCGGGTTCGATTCCCGGGCGGTGCATGGTAACTTTTTGAGTTCAGTTTTGGGCCCCTCAGTACAAGAAGGACATCGAGGCCCTGGAGCATGTCCAGAGAAGGACAACAAAGCTGGTGGATGGCCTGGAACACAGGTCCTGTGAGGAGTGGCTGAGGGAACTGGGGTTGTTTGGTCTGGGGAAGAGAAGGCTCAGGGCAGACCTTATTGCTCTCTACAGCTACCTGAAAGGAAGGTGTGCGGAGCTGGGGGTCAGCCTTTTCTAGCAGGTAACTAGTGATAGGACTAGAGGGAATGGCCTCAAGTTGCACCAGGGGAGGTTCAGGTTGGAAATGAGGAGACATTTCCTCTCAGAAAGAGTGGTCAGGCTTTGGGACAGGTTGCCCAGGGGGTGGTGGAGTCACCATCCCTGGGAGTGTTCAAGGAAAGGTTGGACGTGGTGCTGAGGGACATGGTTCAGGGACTACATTGGTAGTAGGGTGATGATTGGACCAGGTGATCTTGGAGGTCTTTTCCAACCTCAATGATTCTATAATTCTATGAAACCAGTCCTACCAGGTATAATTGTAAATAAATATGGGTATACCTGAATCTAAAGTGAGATTGAAGAGAGGACAGGTGTATATATTTTAGTGAGAGGATAGTCGTTTAGCGATACAGTGTAAGATTAAATAAACAAATAAATAAATAAACAAATAAACAGGTATGATCCTGTAAGACAGTAAATTCCATACAGTATGTGTTACAAAAGCACAGTGACTGCTCCTGCAGAGAAGGCAGGCATTTGGGTGCTGCAGGGGACAGGTGGGGAGCAAACTTGGTGGGCCCAAAACAGGGACGGGGCTGCTGTGCCCAGCTCTGTGTGTGCAAGCAGTGGGAAACAGGCTCAACCCCAAACAGGTGTTTGGTTCTGGGTTGAGCACATGCTTGTGTTCAGTCTGTGCTTTACTGTTGAGAATGTCAGTGGAAACACTGAAAGTTTCTACAGCTTTTCCCCAGGAAGGTTGCAGACATGTAGTATGTTTACTTGGGGGATTTCTTCACTAGTGTTCTTTCATGGCTGCTTATAGGAAAAGCAATTCTTAAAAGAAAAAAACTCTGTGCTTTTACACTGAGTAGCTGATGGGAGAGATGAAAGGAAGCATCGAGTCTTGGGGAAAGAAAAAAAAAAAAAAAAAGACTAACTTTGAATACAAATTCAAAGAATATTTACTACTCTTTCTCCGCTGCTGCTGCACTCCCACACAGATCTGCTCACAGCAAGGAGTCCTAACAGAAAATTCACCACAATGTTTCTTTATTGGCAGTTAGAAGTCCCAAAATTTAGATTTCATTCCTAGACATACATTTAAAAAAACTCACTTTCTTTGATTTGTATTTCCATTCTTTCATTACTGAGAAGGTTTTCTGGTTACTCTCTCTGCAAATAACTGTAAAACAAGGTTGGTTGCCTTCATTTATTTTGAAAACACAGATGGAAAAAATGTTACAGGAAAACAGACTTTTGGAAGAAGAGCTGCTGGCTTTTTATACACAAAGTTAATTCCTGTTTATATTGTTGGAACAATCAAAACACATGGTAGCTCACACTACAGGTGGAGAACAACCTGTACTGGTAGCACTCTGTAAACGCTTGCTGCAGGCAGTACTCAGTGCGCTAGTTCAGGCACAGGTCCAGTAGAAGATCCTTCCATCAGTATTGCAAAACATTACCTCTGTTTTTGTTTTTGTTTTTGTTTTTGTTTTTGTTTTTGTTTTTGTTTTTGTTGTTGTTCCTTCTATGATTCTATTATTTATTTATTTATGGGGGAGATGGGGGAAAAAATACTTATTTATGGGGAAAAACGTTGGGGACCCAGGATTTGGACTTGATGATCCTTATGGGTCCCTTCCAACTCAGATACCCTATGATTCCGTATTTCAGGCTACTCTCTGTAGTGTTCACTTACCTGTTTTCACAGCACCAGGCCACACATTGAGAGCAGACTTTGCAGTATGTCTGCCAAGGCTAAGACATGACTGACAGTTTTGTCACCATGGTGTATTTAAATCCCCTGCCATGACACCAACCCGAGCAGGATGGCTTCCCTCACAGGTGCAGACAGCAGAGGAGAGCTGCAAACACAACTTGTGGCACAACAATACCAGAGTGCTTTGAACATTTATGAAAAGACCCCTCTCGTCATGGTTAGGAGGGGTCACTTGGACTGACAAGGAAGACTAAGACACGCTTTTCCAATGCATCCAGATTTAATATAATTTTACAAGATTTAGTATCGTTTTTATGGATATTAACATTGTGTCAGCTGGTTGATGATGAGATGTAGTGAGCATTGTGTGCTTCTGGTTCTGACATGAACTAAAGCGTAGGAATTTCTGAACATCTCCTGAGGGAAGGGAGAGTTGGAAGCTCCTCAGTCTCTGGCACTGAGGGGCAGAGCACACCGCTCCACTCGTTTTAATCAACAGCTGCCGCCCCCAGACTGCTCAAAACGTCACGCTTGGCTGTCACGGGATGTTTCTTCCGCTAAGAAAACCAGAAAAAGTTACACAGCAGCGGTGCCTAAAAGGGCGGCCGGGAGGAACCCAGCGCGCTCCTGCCGGCGGCGTTTGTCCCTCTCGGCGCACCGTAGCGCCGCCATCGCCCTGTCCCCTGCCGGCTACCGTCGGGCGCAGCGCTTCCGGTGCGGTGCGGAGGGAAGATGGTGAGGGGGGGACGCGGCCGGGGCTGGGGCCGCGGCGGGGCCGGGGCTGGGGTGAGGGGGGGGACCGTGCTCGGCCCTCAGCGCCCCGGCGGGACCCCGGAGCCACCCCCGAGTTCCCCGGAGCCCTCGGCGCGTTTTGCCGTTTTGCCGAGTCACGGCGCGGGGAGCGGGGCAGCGCCGCGGGGCCGGCCCCGGTACTGTGAGGGGCAGCGCTGCCCACAACGGCCGCCGGCCCGGCCCTGCCCTGCCGCCTGGAGCCTCTTGGTGCTGTGGCGGCGGGAGGTTTGTGTAGGTGGGGGCTGAGGGGGCCTTCTGCTTACACGGAGCTGCGCTTAGGCCTGTGGGTTGCTGCCTTTCCGCGTTTATCTGCCCCTTGTGATTTTTTTTTATTCTATTTTATTTTATTTAGGGTCAGAGTCAAAGCGGAGGGCACGGTCCTGGTGGTGGCAAGAAGGATGACAAGGTAACTGAACCCAAACAAACGCCTTTTTCTTACGGCTGTGCTACTGCAGAGGCTGGCTGCCGTGGGTTTTGTTCACAGTGTGGTTTTGTTTGCATGAAATGTTTTGTCTCTTCTGGACGCACGCAGGAGAAAGTAGGTTGCTGTTCAAAAATAGAAAAGGGAACTTTGGTGCAAAGGAAAACTGAAAATACTTGGCAGTAGAAGTTTACTTGTAAAAATAAAAGACCTGTAAATTTGCCTGGGGTAGGAAAGTCTTTAAGGCGGCAGTTAAGTAACTGGTTTTGATTTGAAAATGGCACCGTACAGGTGTTTGCATGAGGTCTTTACATAACGTTGTGGAACCTTAGAGGTCAGTTTCCTTAGGAAAAGGCAGTATAATACTGTGTGTGGTGAGCTGTATATGAGCTGGCAAACTGAAGGCATGTTACATGTAGATTAAAACACAACAGAAGTGTTCAGTGTCAGTGTTTTCCTCATCCTCTCGTGTATGAGTTGTTTGTGATTTAGTTCAGGTTTCAGCTTTCTGTGTTCTATATTCCCTGAAAATGGAAGAAATCTAAAATGAAATAAGCAGGAGAATAAATTTTAAAATTTTCTTAATACTACTTAAATTATTATTACTTTTTGTTTCTCCATATCGTAAAGGAAACAATTTTGTTATGTAGTCGTTCAGTTGAAGTTGAGCTCTCAGTCTGTGTACCTAACCTCTGCGTGTGTTTTTTCATTGCTTTTATTATGATTTTTTTTTTTCCCCATGAAATTCCCTTTATGGATAAGGACAAGAAGAAGAAATATGAACCTCCAGTTCCAACCAGAGTGGGGAAAAAGAAGAAGAAGACAAAGGGACCAGATGCTGCCAGCAAACTCCCTCTAGGTGAGCTTTCTGCCTGCCCCAGCAGTCCTGTCCCCGAGATGGGGCTGTATGTACAGCCCAGGACACAAGTGATTAAACCACAAGGCCAGATGTAATTTTATTTCATAGAAGCTTAAAAAATACAAAATAAGATTGCTGTTATGCAAGATGCATTCCATGGATTCCCATTTAAGAGACAGACATTGAAATTAGGAGAAAAGTAGGGGAAATAGCATTTAAAAATTTTTTTGACTAGAATTTAGTGCGGCAAGATTTACTTAATGGTGTCACTTACTGATTGCTGTTTGTATAGAAAGTATTGTCAGAAAGTAAAGCAGAAATTCTGATGATGAATTAATAGTTAATGGATGAATTAGGTCGATTTTGACCTAAAATTTTACTTGTGATTGCAGTGACTCCTCACACACAGTGCAGACTCAAACTGTTGAAATTAGAGAGGATTAAAGACTACCTGTTAATGGAGGAAGAATTTATCAGAAATCAAGAACAAATGAAACCTTTGGAAGAAAAACAAGAGGTGAGCTTTGAGTGAACTGTTAATAATAAAATGAGTGCTCTAATGTAATCTACTTCATACAGAAGCAATGGAAATAGAGTGCCATGAATGTGTGAGTCAATGTAAACATTACTTGTATTAAAATCTTTCCTTGCATCTCAGTTACTATTTGGAAGGTAGGGTATTTTTCTAGTGAAAATTTCTAGAAAGAAAGAATATTTTCACTATGTGTATCCATATACTAGTGTCCATAGGACTAAAATAATTGTGAATTCTGTTACTGGCCTGTGCTTTTATGCCTTTCGGGGCAGTGAAGCAATAGCAAAAATTAGTTCTGTTCTTTTTGGCTTGTAAAATTAATTGACTAATACAATGAAATTCCCAAATGTGCTGTCAGCTTTTAACTGTGTTGTACTTCAGCTGAAGATAATACTCAAAATTCTGGCCCAACCAGAAATTAATGAATAGTAATGTTTTTGCCTGTGTTCTTAAGTTGTTTCTTGGATTCTCCTTGACAACAGGAGGAAAGATCAAAGGTGGATGATCTGAGGGGAACACCGATGTCTGTGGGTACCTTGGAGGAGATCATTGATGATAACCACGCTATTGTGTCCACCTCAGTGGGATCAGAACACTACGTCAGCATTCTGTCTTTTGTGGACAAGGACTTGCTGGAGCCTGGCTGCTCTGTTCTGCTAAATCATAAGGTGAGTTATGCGAGATGATAAAAGAAGCACATGCTTTTCTGCTGTTTTATCTGGCCTCTGTTCTGAGGATCACAGGATTACAGGGTCTGAGGCTAGTGCCATTTATTTCATGCACCTATTGTATGGATGTTGGGTTTTGGTTTGATCTTGTATCAGTGCTGCTTGCTAACTTTAACAACTCTTAATGCTTGCCTTAGGTTCACGCTGTGATAGGAGTCCTGATGGATGACACGGATCCTCTAGTTACTGTGATGAAAGTTGAGAAAGCTCCTCAAGAAACATATGCTGACATTGGTGGCCTTGACAACCAGATTCAGGAAATCAAGGTATTCTGATGTGCTAATTTGTGCTGTTAAGTGAACTATAAACATAGCTGTTAGGTCAGGAGCCTGAAGGAGCAACAGCAGAACCAATTGGCTCTGCTGTTGCAGGATACGGTTGGGTTTCTGGGCTGCAAGTGCACATTGCTGGCTCGTGTTGAGCTTCTCATCAACCAACACTCTCAGTCAAACAGCCAACTCAACTCTTTTGCTTTGGATACACATCCAAAATCATAAATATGCTTAAAACATTCATCCATAGCATCTGGTAGTTCATACTGGAAAGCATCATTTAAGGAAAGTCTGCCCCTTGAAGTACTCCACCCGTGTTTGAGAGCCAGGAACTGCTGAGTTCTAAATTCATCATGTGTTTAGGTTGAAGTAGGGGGTACTCTCACTGTTTCAACTTGACGTGTGAAGAGAAGCAATACGAAGATCTATTTAGATAGAATAGTTGCCTGCCTTAGAATTGCAGGCAACCAAGATGCATGTTTTTCAAGGTCTGCCTTGCAATTACTTGCGTTCTTTTTGTCTTTCTTACTTTTATTAATGCAGTCCTGAAGAACCCCACAGATCTTCTGTGGAGAGTGCTCACTGTTTATAAAAACACATTTGTTTTTGTCATGATGCAGGAGTCTGTGGAGCTTCCCCTCACCCATCCTGAATACTATGAAGAGATGGGTATAAAGCCCCCCAAAGGAGTCATTCTGTATGGCCCGCCTGGCACAGGTATCTTGGGGTTCTGTACCAAGCTAGCACGAGAAAAATAAATTACACTTGGGTAGTGTTAAACCACTGCCCAATCTGTCACAAATTTGATATGATTTTTTTTTTTTTGCCTGCAGACTAATTACAGTATTTCTTTGCAATTAGGTAAAACTTTACTGGCCAAAGCAGTAGCAAACCAAACTTCAGCGACCTTCCTGCGAGTTGTTGGTTCAGAACTTATACAGAAATACTTAGGTGATGGTCCAAAGCTTGTGCGTGAACTGTTCCGTGTAGCTGAAGAGCATGCTCCGTCCATTGTCTTCATCGATGAAATTGATGCCATTGGTACAAAGAGGTACGGTGTTCTAGCTTCCACTTCACACAGAGGTATTGCCAAGGACAGTAAAAGGCTTACTGGAAAGTCTTTTGCAACCATGTTGATACTCTGTTTCTTAGCTCTGCTACAATTTCTGTATTATTTTTGATTTAAGCAATTTTTGACAAGTAAAAGGTCAAATATTCAGATTAACCACAACATTTTCACGTTAAATAGGTATGACCAGTGATTTAACCTCTTTTCTCTTGCTACCTGGTTTCATGACACAGCCTCTTGCACTGGAAGAGGCACCGTGCAAGTGTCTGGCATGCTTTCAGTGCAAGTGCAAACACAGAAACTGGCTTTAGTGATTCAAGAGTAAAGCAGTGTATTTAACACTGAGTATGCCCATGTGTTGTTTGCCTTTCTAAATAGCTAACTGAACAGTTATAACTAAGTTTTCAGAATGATGTAGGAAGTTACAGAGTGTGATGTCATGGATGTGGAATTTGATCAGCATTGCTTATGTCAAGCTAAGCTGCTGTACAGCCTGTAGCCAAGCTGTATTTATTTGAAGACTCCTTGGGCTGCTTGGAGCTCTCCAATTCAGATAGTCCTTAAAGCAGTCATATGTTCTCCTTTAAATAAACAAAATGATGCTCATGTATCTTACTACCCAGCTGCCACCCTCAATCTCCAATATGAAGGAACTTCTGCCCCATGTATTTCAGCATATGTAGAACAGACGGGACAGATGGGGAAGTGGGTAACACTCAGAATTTTTCATACACGCTATGTTGCTTCAGACTGTTCCTAAACATGGATGAGGCTTTCTGTATGAAGAGTACCTAGTCTGGTATTTGCAGAGTAAAGTGACTCACGCACGAAGCACAGCACTGCATCCCCTGGTACCTGTGTTTTAGTAAGGGCAGAGTAAGACAAGGAGCCACATTAGTAAGGCTGAAAGGCATACAGTTGTACCTGTATGCATAAGGGGAAAAACAACTGTCAGGCTTTATTTTCTTCCAGTTTGGATGCATGTCCTTTTAAAAATTAGTGTTTTTTTTTCTTTTATATTTTTATTCATCTGTTAAGGATAAATGAGATTTCCAACTATATTACAGACATTGGATAAGAACAGACTTCTTTCATGTAATTTCTATTATTTTCCATAGCTACAAGAATAGATCAGTGCCTTTGTGCTTACCTAGATGTCACAATTAGATTGTGAAAACCTGCCTTTTGCGTTCTGTAGGCGAATGTTTAAAATTCTGTTGTAACATGGGCATATTAAAAAGGCCATTTTGTGTATTTATGGCAGTTAATGTAAAGTATGTTCTTAAATTTGCATAGTGCTTTTTCTGACTCTTTTGTTGTCTTAAAGGTATGACTCAAATTCAGGTGGTGAGAGAGAGATCCAGCGGACAATGCTGGAGCTGCTGAACCAGCTGGATGGATTTGACTCTCGTGGGGACGTTAAAGTTATCATGGCCACAAACAGAATAGAAACACTGGATCCAGCTCTAATTAGGCCAGGTAAGAGACTTCCCCCTGTGAAAGGACTTGTCACACAGATTATTAAACAAATGGGCTGGTCAAAAGAACGCATGTCAGTGGTTTGTCTCTATTCCATCTGTGCTAGTGTATCTGTTAAAATCAGAACTCAGTCACAAGGGATTAGTGAGGGAGAAATAGTATCTTATTTTTATGTGTGTTACATGTTGAGTCCAGAGCTTGAACGGACACACATACTATTTTTAAACGGCCAGTAAAAATGTACCAAAACCCGCATAAATACATGCGGTGTCTTTTAAATGAGAAATTTGAAAGCCACAGAGAGATCAAAGGAATAAGCTAAGCTTCCTGGTAGAGTCTCTGAATAAATCTGAAATATTGAAGGAGTTGTAAAGATACTTTTCTTCTTAAGTAACACAGGTAAAATAGAGAGCAAAGATAATTCTAGATTAATCTGATAGATAATTCATCTGAGGGGTCAATAGACTGTACGGAACCAAGGAGTTTAGAGAAAAACTTCCACAGTATGAAGTTGCCAAGGTGTGATTTTTCAATAAGCTGTTTTTGTCCCCATCTTAGGCTTACCCCTCCAAATCAAAAGCAGTTGTTTGAGAACTGAGCAGAAAATACTGTACTGATGTTAAAAGCCAAGTTAGGGTGGTCTGAAATTAAATGGAAAGAAACCTCCTATACCTATCATGTATTTTAGTTACCGTTGCTTGAGCAACCATGGTACTTCTGGCAGCTTGGTAAACTCTGTTACCTGTGTGTATTCTTCTGGAATACTGTATGTGGTACCATCAACCCCTTTTACTAAAGACTAAAACTAGAGAAGAAGTGTGATCTAGAGATGGAAAATAGCATTCCTTTTAAAGATTATTATGTTGGAAGCATAGGAGCTGCAACAGCTTTCTGGCAGTAGGGACTTCAGGAAATATCTGGCAGGAACTTCCAGCAGAACTTATGCAAAGCCTTCTTTCTTCATATAGGTTTTACAGTGCTACATAATACTTCTAACATTTTTTTTTTTGAGAAGATTATATTGGAAGGGTTCATGTTGCCACAGTAACTTACTCCTTTTTGTATGTATGTGGCAGAGTTAAATGTAATCACTTAGCTTCAGAGCTAAATGTAATCTCAGTAAAATGAAGTGTGTTACAAGAATATAGGTATTGGATTAACACTTCTCTGTGGTATGATGAATTATTCTTATATTTACATGACTCAAGGAAGCTATGGTTTTTCATGCCTCCCAGATAAGATGCCTTTTACTTGCAGTTACACAGGCTTTTACAAAGCACCAGTGCATCTCTTTTCAGCTCCACCTTTGTGTTCATTACAAACAGAACAGTCTGATTGCACTTTCTACTGTAAGACATGATTGATTCTGGCATGAAGATAGTTACCATCAGTATGAATTTGAAACATTCTTTCTGTTCTTTTTCCAGTAGAAGCACGCACAAAAAAGAACACAACAAACAACTAAGAGCAAACTTTTCTTTTGTGCAGGACGTATCGACAGGAAAATAGAGTTCCCTTTACCTGATGAGAAGACCAAGAAACGAATCTTTCAGATTCACACAAGCAGGATGACGCTGGCAGATGATGTGACATTGGATGAGCTGATTATGGCAAAAGACGATCTCAGCGGTGCAGATATTAAGGTGTGTACATCACCATTGTTCATTGTTCAAAACCTAAATCCCAAGTTTAACTGTATCCAAACCTATATGGAATCATGCGGGAGTATCCAAGATATTATTAATCATGCAAAACAGTCCAGCATATGAAGCGTTTTTTAGAGACAATGCTGCACACAGATAAAAATACAATTCTAGATTAGGAAGCTTCAGACAAGCAGACTACTATGTCTGAAGTAAACAGAGCTCTTGCTAGAGTTACCACCATGGCATTAAGTTTCTTTTGTCATCCCAGTGCGAAAGTGTAACAGTCTGCTGTTAAGAGCTGGATGCCTTTGTTCTGTGGGCAGGAGGGAAATGGAATTATTGTGAAGCTGCCTTTTTTTTTTTTTTGCCATGGAAATACTACTTTATGGGAAGACATCTGGCTTTATCCAGGTTGTGTTACATGCTTCAGCACTACTAAACAGTATGAAAAACTTCATTTTAATTTTGCTAATAATCTTTAGCACTACAGCCTGTGGTGAACCTTTTCATATAGCTCTAGCTGTCTTCTGAGGTGGTGTTTGAAGTAGCTGCAGAACCAGTAACTTTTTCTGCTTTCTCTGTTGTAGGCAATTTGTACAGAAGCTGGATTGATGGCATTGAGGGAACGGCGAATGAAAGTAACAAATGAAGACTTCAAAAAATCAAAAGAGAATGTTCTCTATAAGAAGCAGGAGGGAACCCCCGAGGGACTGTATCTTTAAGTCATCTCTGCCTGTTAAGGAACTTCTGGAAACTCTTGCCTGGTTGAGATGACTGTTGTGTGTAAAACCACCTTGTCTAGCTAATTCTCATTCCTGAAGAGGTTAAATTCTGGTGGATTGTGGTTTTCAGTCAGTGTAACGCTTTGTTTCCCAATAAAACATTTATTTGAACTGAACTGCTTTGGTGGTAATTAAGAATTACTTACACTGTTGTTGCTTTAGTCAGGCTTGTGTCCACCAAGAAGTGCTGGCACACCCCTGTGCATAGCGAAGAGCACATTGGGAGGTTCCTCACCACTCTGTTCTTGTTAGGCAGGGCCATCTTGTACAAGTACTGCAACTTGCCTCTATTCTTAGAGTACCTTTTTTTTTTTTTTTTTTACTCTGGGTGGGGAGCAGGTCATGCCTAACTAACTAGTACAAAAGTCACCTCCAAGTACCTCACTTTCCTAAGTAATATATACATAAAAATTAATGCAAAAATTACACTTTAAGGGTTTATCTGTTACTGAAAAGTACTCTGTATCTAGCATTTGTGCTTCCAAAAACAAGAAATATTTAGGTCTTTACACTAATATCACTGAGTAATCTGTTTGGGTAAAATACTTGTACCATTAACAAAGGGCAGTTCTCATTTATTTCCAAACACTACATGCTTAATTTTAAAAGTTGTTATATATATATATATATACATATATAACTAAAAGCTGTAAGTTTGGTATACAGAATGCAATTAAGTAGAGCACAGTCTTTGCTGTGGAAACTTTCTGTGGGAAGAAAATCTGGACAGTAACAGAAATTTGGAAGTTAGTTACACATAAAGCAATCCCTTTGATAACTGCCAGTGCTGTTAACAACAATGGCAGCAGCAAGGCCAAGAGATGTTGTTTTTCCATGTTAAAGTTGTGGTTCATTGTTAAAAACAAATCTTACATATGAGGGGAATGTTTATCTGGATGACAGGAACCCTGAAATAGAGCTGGTTTTCATCTGGAGAAAGGAAAAAAACAGCAATGTTTATTACCCATTCCTGTAAATCTTATGAGATCTGTCTCCCTCAAAAACTCACAAAAAGCCAGCACTTTTTTAGGCAAGCACTTTCTAATCATGACAGGAGGCCTCGTCTCTGCTTGTTGGGCTCAAGAGCTTTAGAACATGCAGTAAACAAGGCTTTCTTTTTTATCTGGGACACAGCGGGTAAGGCAGGCTCGAAGGAACAACCACAGAGAGGCTGGTGGAACTGACAAGGAAAGCTGCAAGGTATTAAACAAGATCAAGAACTGTGTTCTGGTACACTGACTACCACAACATTAGCTGAAGAAGATACATATTTGACAAATGTTTAGCTTTTAAAGCAGAATTTAACTTCTACCACTTTCTCCAACATTTCTGAAGTCAAATCAAAAACTTCACCATAGAGACAAAAAAATCTCGTGGGGTCTGAATTAAAAGGCAAGACTTACTCCAGGAACACCACTGAGTAACCAGCCTCTGACCATCCCAAGTGAAGGAAGCAGCTGTAGTGAGGCACCAGGAAAAGCTGTGCAAAAGAGAAAGAGAGGAAAGACCCCAGAGGAAGGATCACATGGAATAGAAAGGTGATTGAAGATGAGACACACACAGGAGCACAAAAATGCTGCCCCTCATCCCTACCTCCACACCTCTTCCAGGTCTTTAGAGGAAATGGCATTCTGCTTTGACAGGAGAGCAAAAGCAAATTATAAAAAAAAAACTACTTTTTGATGTCACCATTCAATACACTAAGTAACTCTTACCTCCAATTCAGGTGGTCTCATATTGGAAAGAATGGATTTTAAAGATAACTAAGCTTTGGGGAAAAAAAGTTTTTTTATAGAAAAAACAGCATCACCTACAATCACCAGGATATTTTAAGGCTCTTAGAATATGCACTATTATTTAAAAATTATGCATGTTCCCTGTAACATTTATAATACTTTAACAAAGATGAATAAATGAAGCACAGCCTAAACTAACGTGTGTATCTTGTGCTATGCCACTATTAGGCAAAAATGAGCTAGAGCTTGTGTGACTTTCTCCAGCCACAGTTTTCTATGTAATCATCTCTCTCCAGCTGGATGACCCACAACTGTTTTAGTGCTGTTAGTGACAGTTGTTTGTTTTCTTCTAAAAACCAAACCAAAACAAAACAAAACCAAAATCTCTGAAACAGTTTCAGGTACTCAGTAGCTGCAGGTACTCTATTTCAGATGAGGATCTAGTTTCTGAGTATTTGGGTGTCCTGAGCAGGAATGCTAAATGCAGTCTTTTAGATATTTCAGCATCTTCTGTCTTACAAAATAAACGTATAACAATTATATTGCTAAATTGTTACCATATTTCACGTTATTTCTCTAGAAGCTGGCCTAAAGATTCTTGGAATTGAAGCAACTAATGAGAGAGTCATGCTTTGACTATTCTGCCTTCTTTGGTGAGGATTAAATACAGAATAGACCTCTACTTCTCTCATGATGATTGCCTATATTTGGGTCAAAAGAGAGTAATCAATTACAAAAACTTTTTTTAAACTGGGCTGCTTAGAGATGCACTATGGATAAAGTTTCATTGTTGATACATTAACAATCTTATTAAATTAAGAAAGAAAGAAAATCGAGTTCCATTTGAATTTTAAAAATTAAAGGTATATTTTTCATAAATATACATATTAAAATGGTCATCTGTCAAAACATACAAATACAAGTCCAAAATAGGTGCCTGCACAAGCAAAGATTTGGCCTTCACTGTTTATGAACAGATGTAACTGTTGTTTGACTCGGTGGTTATATATACACACGCATACCAAGCTGAAGGAAATTACTGAAGTCTGCCAACTGGAGGACAGTGGAGCATCCACTTGGCAGATGTTTATTTCCTGTGCTGTTCACCAAACCATAATTGGCATGTACTGAATCTCTATTGAACTCCAGGGAATGTAATTTCAAACAATAGAAGAAGAAATGTGGGCAACATTCAACAGGAGGATATTTGCGAGAGGGTATCCTTCTGTGGGAGCCAGGAATACTTCAGAGAAATGGATGCATTTCTGTGGGCAAAATGCAGTACTTGATCCCAGAATACTCAAAGCTAGTAGAACTCCATTTTGATAGCAACTTGTACAAAAAAAATAAAAATAAAAAAAAAAAGTACATAGTACCCAAGTCCCAACAGAGCTCCAGCTTGTAGAGACAGTTCTAAGTGTTAGTTTTGGAACTAGCTTGTGTACTTTCTTTGCTCTTACACAATCTTCTCTTAGACTTCTAACAGTAGATCCAGCTCTTCCATAGGTACCCGCACTCTTAATTCTTTTTCAGTCATTAGATCAAGTGTCTCTTGTAGCTGATCAGGGAAGTACTCTATTGCATCCATATACAGTACCTGGAAAGGCAATGGTAAAATGAGAACTTTTTATCTGCCGTTTTTCTATCACAGCAAGACACATAATAGAAAGAGTATGCAGACATGCAAACAACCCTGCAGCAAGAACACAGGAAATATCATACACTTCCTAAAAAGAATACAAACAGAATTTCTACATTCACAGCAGTGCAGATGTTTAACCAAAGCCTTTTCCAACTGTTACTAAACAGTTGTATTCAAAAAGATAAAACTCATAGATCAAGAGGTGCTGGAGCATTTGCAGCATACTCAGCCATCATTTGGGGAGTTGTGGGTGCTCCTTAACACCTTTCTGTTCTGAAATGCAAACAGCCAAACAGCACTGACCACTATGTTTGTCTCCGTTTCAGATCTTTTTTTTTTTTTTTAAAAAAAAGCTGAAGGAAATTACTGAAGTCTGCCATAAAAAAAACAAACAAACAAACAAACCAGAAAATATTATAGTTGCTTTTTGGAAAGCTCTACTTTCATTTCATTTACCCATTATGATAACTACTAAATTATAACTTTTTTTTTTTTAATACAGAACTTCAAAAACTAGAGTACTGATGACAGGCTTATTTTTTTCAATGCTTACTTTTGTCCAAGGACAGTTCTGAATGGCTTTATAAAACAATCCTTTACTTTTTTCTTTTTTTCCTACTGAAACCTGTGTGAGAAAAAAAAAAAAAAAACAACGTTCATAATTCAATACAGTAATAACTGAAATAATAAAACAACTGTCTATGAGACAAAAGAAATTCCCAACGAAAAGCTCGGTGTTCCTCTGTTGAGGAGTCCTTCCTACTATATCCTGTGATAGCTATACAATTGGATAGGTTACAGTGATGACTACCTGTGTAATCAAAGAGATGTCCTTAGGGCGTTTCAGTGTTTTACTCGTGAGACAAGTAGTAGAACAGAGAGCAGCAGCAGAAGCTGCCACTGAATATTTCAGTTGAAGCCAGTGCCTTTGCCTGTATTTCACAGTAATATTGCAATGGACAAGAGTGTGCATCACTACCCAGAACTTACACCACAAAAAAGCATCTCTGGTACCGTGAAGGTGATAATATATTATTTTTGTGCACTGAAGAGACTATACCCATATGCTTTTTCACTCCAGATAAGCTTGTTACGGTTGGATAGCAAAAATATATTAAATGCATTGAGATGTTTGGAGAAGAAGAGCTCTTCAGGCACAAAATCACATTTTCTCTTGTTCTGACTGTTGCTAAAAATGAGCAAGTTCCCTTGTTAATTCTTAAAATCCAGAAATTCTTTTGCATATTATTGTGATGTTGGTTGCAGAAACTTGTGCTGTTCAGGTGTCCTGATCTCCCTTTGCCGAATAGTGATGCATGTATACAAATAACTAAAAAGGGGATGCAAAGAGGATTGAGCCAGACTCTTCTTTTCAGTGGTGCCCCGTGCCAGAACAAGAGGTGAGAGGCACAATCTGGATCTCAGGAGGTTTCATCTGAGCATCAGGAAGCACTTTACTGTGTGGGTGACTGAGCACTGGCACAGGTTGCCCAAAAAGGCTGCAGTCTCCCTCCCTGGAGATCTTCAGAAGCCATCTGGACACGGTCCTGGGCAGCCTGCTCTGTTAAGTCCTGCTGAAGCAGGGGGGCTGAACCAGATGTCCTCCAGAGGTGCCTTCCAACCTCAGCCATTCTGGGATCCCGTGAAGTTATACAAGATCGGGATCTAGCTTTGACTGAAATATCAGAGTCCTTACAATTTCCATACAGAACACTAAAGTAGGTCTAAGATATGAATACAAGTCATCACTGCTTATTTATATAAAAATCATAAAATCCTACATTCCTTCCTTAGATTTGCTTCCTTTTTTCTTAAATTTTGCTACCCTGACCACTTGCCTCTATATTGTGAGACAGACCAGGGGGAATCCATCTATTGATATCTCATGAAATAAGTTTTACTTGTGTGAGAGGGCAGCCACAATAACTTACATGCACCTGTATTAAAACCACACTGTCAGAAGCTATCACTCCTTCTGATCTTTATGAAGGAAATTTTCCCTAATATGCCAAAAAATAAGCAGCATTACAATTCACAAATAAGTCACCTTGAAAATCATACAGCTATGGCACCATTCAGTGTTTCTTTTTTAATATATCATCGTAGCTGTGCCCATAAGAAATTCCAGACATGGTAGATGTAGTAAAATGGATACACTCTTCTTACCAGAA
The DNA here is from genome assembly GCF_964035555.1 of Netta rufina. Lineage (NCBI taxonomy): Eukaryota > Metazoa > Chordata > Aves > Anseriformes > Anatidae > Netta > Netta rufina. The sequence continues at coordinate 47,993,021 of NC_140128.1, forward strand.
AGTTCAAATACATCCTCCACAGCAGCGGGCAATGGGTACCATTTTCACTCTGAATGGCATGTTCAAATAGAGCTATAATCCTATTTGTTAATCCAGTTTCAGGAATAGTATAATATATTTCACCAACATCTGCCCTGAAACAGAGAGGGGAAAAAAGAAAAACATAATCACTTAAACACAAGATAAAGGACCACGTTCAGACGTAAAGATCAACATACTGTCTTCTGTTCACACAGCACTGTATATGGACAATTTTGCATTTCATGCTGTGAACTCTGAATGTCATAAAACTGATTTTTAGCACTTCCTAATCTAATCAACAGTTTTCTAAATAGGAAATTCCATTGAAAGTAGCTAAATGAGATATTTTGTGGAAATTACAGCATGCTGGAAAATTAACCCTGTTCAACTGGAGATGATTTTTCTGAGGATAATTATCTGCTATCATATAATCTTAAAACACTTACCTTAGTGTTCATTCCAGACATTGTATCATTCAAAACTTGGCAAAGCAGCTCAAACCAAATGCAAGTCTAGATCAAGAAGCCTTCTTTTGGTACCCAGGCAAGTCTGCTTAAATTTACCTTTGTAAGACCATCTGTAGGTCTTGTATCAAGCCCTAGGTTACAGCTCTGGATGTCAACTGTGATTGGAACAGGAAACCAGTTTCAAATCCCACAAGTTCCAGGCCCAACACAAAATGTTTTTGATGTTTTTCACTGAAGCATTACTTTCTATCTACAGCTGATACAGACTGTCTTATTTTTGATGCTTGTGTTGGAAGAGCCTGGAGCACTCACGGCAGCATCACCTCTCTTTCTGCATTTTTGTATCCTGGCAGCTTGCTCCACTCAAGCTTAGTGCTCCTCATTTGACTCTTTCTTCAAGGGTCTTTAAGGTCATGTTTCCTCTCATCATAACCTTAGCCATTGCAGAATGTGATGTAATGTACTCTCCATGGAGCATTGTATCTCACCTTGGTTTATGTATGCTACTGTTTTACTCTTGATTTTCATTTCTTTCATGAATTCTATGCATTTAAACATGAAGACATGAGAAACAGAACAAGAAACAGTCACACATACTACAGACCTTTGCTTAGTTTGTCACAACATTATAAAACATTATTTTTAATTCATGACTCACAGGCCATTTATCTCCTTTGCAGTAGTTCAGCTGCACTCTTGCAACATCCAGCTTGTCCCTATACAAATGTAATTTACAGGAACAGCCATGCTAGCAGAAAACAATCTGGAAAGGAGCTAAATGTCACAGAGAAAATCACCACTCTGGAATTTTAACATGGGTTTCCAGTAACGAGAATGAAAACCATCATATTGTCAGTCTGCAATTAACGGTAAATCAAATCACAATTGTCCTTTACATTTGATGGCAGTAGAATTTTTACTACAATTTAGGATCACAAACCCTGACAGCTCAGGAATGTCACTGCTACGAGTGCATGCCTGTTGCCAGACTGAGGCAATCAAAGCAGTGGGCACATCATCATTTTAAAGCATACTGATAATTTCATCAAGTGCTAATATTGTATGCTTACAGCTATGGAAAGCCTCCAGATAACATTTTCCTAGAAATCTCTGTTGCTATGTGCAGACACAAAGAACCAAGCTGGCAGTATTGTAGATACATAGGTAGCATGGCATAGGTAGCTCCTAGCAATGGGTTGACAAGAGACTAAGGTTTAAGAACAAACATATACCTCTATTCCTCACATTTCTTACCCCTTTTTTCTTTCCTGGGAGCGTAATACCCAAGCCCAGACCACACCACAAATTCAGGAAATTTCCAGCCTCTTCTACCTAGCAACAGCCCCATATAAAAACCAAACCCTCAAGTACTCACTATGGAAACAGATCTGCTACCACTGTATTCTGCGACTCAGGAGTAAAGTAGGGCAGTGAGCTCAGACAGAAACCAATATAGCTCTGTTTTACACTCCTTTTTGCTGTACATATTAAAATTCAGCAGTTTATGGGCTCATCATGTCTACTCTGGCCATCTAGGCAGGCTCTTAGTCATTTAAAAATCATGCAAGTAAGTATGTACCATCCTGATGTCAGAGCCGAGCAATCAAATACAAGCAACACACAATCTGAGCCAGCAGAAAGGACATGAGACTAGAACCTAGGCCTTTAATTTTGTTCAGGATTCTATCACCAGCTCGCTGTCTGGTCTCAAACAAATAACCCTCCCTAGTCATAGCATCTTCATCTGCAGAAAAGAACGACAGCATTTTCTCTCCTTTGTTACGTGATCAGACAGAAAAAAAAAGCGTTATCACAAGGAGCTGCAAGATATTACCTCTGGACGTGCTCAGTAAGTTTTTTTCTCATTTGCTCTGCTTGGATTGCAAACAGCCACGGCTCTAAAGAGCTGGTAGACCTCGTGACACCATCAAAAAACCTTCGTGCTTTGCTAGCACTGTGAGACTTCCCTTGGACCTGGATGTACGATCTCCAGAGGGACTGGTTGCTAGGATATCTCCTCAGCGCCTCCGTTAGGGCCTCTCGCAAAGGATTCAAAGGATAAACGCTAATTTTCATGTGGAACCTGAGTAAATTTGTGTGCAGCAGTGTGACAGCTTCAAGAGTGGTGGGAAGATTTTGAACGCCAGAATTCATTCCGGTATTTTCACATTTCTCTGGAGCAGGAACTTGAAGCTTTTCCGAAGCCTGTGCATATACCAATACCGCAGCATCAATCCCAACAGTCAAGTACTGGAACACTGCGTAACAACCAACCAAGTTAACCAGCTGGTTAGACTCACCGACCTGATCCCGATCAGAAACCGGTGTTTTATTTAAATAATCTTGCAGTGCATGCTCATACATCTTACGAGCTTTCAGGACATTAACAGATAACACTTGTCCATTATAGGGCACATACGGTCCACTTTCAGTCAATTTAGTCAATATATGAACAGCGCGTGACGTGACAGCTCCTTCCAGGCTTTCCAGGAGTTCCACTTCCAGCTGAGCATAAAGCAGACTGAGGCTGCACAGCTTGGGACTCTTCAATCCTCCCGTCTCTGCTGTGCTCAGAGCTGTGTCAAATACCTTCCTAGCATCAGCAGTGTTTCCAAGCAGCCATTCTAGGTAGGCATACAGTTTCCAGAGGGAAAGGTCATTTCGGTTGTCAGGTGCTTTAAGGAGATTCTTGGCCAATTTTTTACTTTTCCTTCCTTGTGCTTTCAGCTTCTTCTTGTTTTTTGTTTGGAGACACTGAACTACCTGCAACGAAGAATAAACAGAACACATTTTGAGAGAGGTGAGAAAAAAGAAAAGAAAAGAAAAAAGAAAAAAAAAAAAAAACTCACAGCATTTTGATTTCATTACTGCCTTTGTTTTCATATTGTTCCATATTTCACCACTGGCCAGAGCTGTTGCTACTGAATACTGTAAGTTGTCAGAGCTGCCTGTTGCCAGCTTCCTCCAACATACCCAAATTGCACAGGCTTATCATCCTCATGCCTGGCACTGCCATTAAATATTATCAAATTCCACTTGTTTAAAAGGCCAACTCATCCAAAAAAGGAGTTGCTATCCTGTAATGGTTGAGAAGAACTAAATAAAAATCCCTGTCTGGCTAGATGCAGCTTATGACCAGCACAAATAAATCTTCACGTAACTTTCACAGCAGAAATCTGCTGGGGAAAAAAACCTGGAGATTTCATGGGAAACCTTCTGGTTAGATGATGTTTGGGTAAAAGGCAGAGAACTCTTCCATAAAGAAACACAAAATTAAACTTTCTGAAGTGCTAAGAGAAACTGCAGTCTTTTGGGCATCTATTGGGCATCTAAGTGAACAGTTTCACTTAAATCCAGATTCAAGTGATAAGGCGTTATTTCCTTCAATAACACTGCAAAAGTAACTTGTAAAGGAAGCAGCGGGTTTCTTCATAAGGTGCTAATATCATGGTATGGGGGATTATGCACTTTGGGGGATTATGCACTTTGGGGGATTATGCACAATATATTGATGAAAGTTCTTGGCTCATTCACTTTGCCTTGTAAAAAGAACAACTTGCATCCACTCTTGTCTAGCATATGAAGTATCATATAGCAGTAGACAATATGTTAACATTTATCTAAGACTGCAAGAAATACTTTACTACATGAAAATATGCTTCTGTATAAAATGTACTGAAGAACAGGGTTTGTTGTTTGTTTTTTTTTACCCTTTTTTCTTTTGCCCCCAGGGCAATCTTAACTGACACTTACTGCTTTGAATACTCAGTCCTCTAAGACAATTTTCCTGAAAAGTTATTCTAATTAAACATAAACACACAAGGAAATCACACATCACAAAAGCAGTTATATGCAGATTTCTCATTACCTTAGATATTTCATACTGTAACCAACAAGTGGACAGGTTAGATTTTTCCTTTCCTGAAAATAGCAGGTATAGAGCATGAAAAACATTCTGTATGAACTCCTCTCCATCCTTATAGTGGCCTATATGCTGTCTGCCTCTTAGCATCGTGTCCATATGACCAATACTGTTGAATCCAGATAGTGGCACATCAATAGAAGTCAGTGGCTTTTCATCAGAAAGTACATTGTCAAAGATGTTATTTTCGTCCATGGCAATATAGAGGTTGGGAGGAAAGAGTTTACTTATACATGGCACTCCCAGGAATTGCAAAAATGAGTACAGTAGTTGATGTTGAAGGTCTGGATTAGAAAGCTGGATCATGGATGGTCCAAGATCATCAAATAAAACCTTTAAAACAAAAAACAAATCAAAACTCAATTTATGCAATCAAGTAAAATCAACAAACCTACGTAACTAAAGAAACTTTTGAAGTCAATAAAGATTTATAATTACTATTAAATGGTAAGGGAAAAGCAATGCATTTTCCCAGTCAGATGGTAAATTTGCTCTCGAGAGATTTCTTTGCTCTAGATTATCAGAGACCCATACAGAACACTTACACAATGAAAGTCTAAAAATATATTATTGATTTTTCCAAATAAAAATGCGTTAAAAGGCCCAATCAATGTCTGACTTTACCTTTTCTCCCAAGAAAAAAAAAGTCCAAATATCTGACTTGAATCTAAATTCAGGCAACAAAACTTTTGTTTATTTAATGTGGATATCATCTTAAACACAGTCTGTGATATTTCCATATACAGCTGAGAGAAATCACAGAACAGCAAGGCTATTCACCTACAGCCCAAAGTTTACCATGAGGTTCCTATGGATTTCAGCAGTCTCAGCACAAAACCTAAGGTGACTTTTGAATTCCAAACAAATGAAAAAAGAATTACTCCTCTGAAAGTATCTGTTGGCAATGAATCCAAACATAAAGCTAATTTTATCTCCCACTGTTTATTATATTAGAGTGACCTGTCTTTCTGGATCTTCACAGTCTTCTTCAGTTTGGTTTTTGGTTTTGTCTGGCCTCCAAGGTAGCCAATGTCTTGCTTCACGAGAATATTCAATATCCAGCCAAATGTGCCACTTGGGGAGAGTTTTATCCTTTATTTCTTCATCTTCATCTATCTCTTCTTCATCATCATCATCTAAAAACAGATCAAAACACCCACACAAATATTAAAGAAAAATTAATCTATCACATCCAAAGACCAGACTTGACATATAATTTAGCTATTTTTAAAATGCCTGTTTTTATTAACATTGCATCTGTTTCCAAGATGGAGCTGAAAATTTCCACATCATAGTTCTGGGTTTTGACATCATCTCTGTAAGTGCAGGTTTCCAACCTATTTGAATCAGTAAATCAGTGTCAGCACCCAAACTTTATCACAGAGATAACAATAAATCCTCAGCAGGCTGTGGGGCACTTAACAACAGCAGTTTACAAGCCACAGCAAAGGGCCAGTAGCTACTTTTTTATGCAGTTTAGTTTCTTCACTTCATATCTGGGCATGGTATCTCAAACGCACTCTATGAACATTCATGTGCATAAAACATTTTACTTACGTTTCCTCAAAAAGCATTATCACAATGTTGAAACATTGCAAACTAAGACTGACAACGCTGCTTTAAAACACCTGGTATTTTTCAAAATTTTAAGCAACACACAACAGAAACGACCATTGTAGTTAAACATATACAAACAAAAGTATTTAATCTCATCCTACTTTTCTGATAATCCTTTTGGTACTTAGACGTTATCAGCACATTTTTCCTGTGATAGGTATATATTGATTCCTTGCTGTAACTGATAAGTCCTTCTAAGTTAATGTTAAGGGGATGCTTGTAGAGACTTCCTTGTTGCTCCAAAAAAAAAAAAACTTCCTCAAAATTTATGGTTACCTGCACTATTTTTTTTTTGGTAGTAAATCATGCCATTTTTACACCATATCCAAATTCTTGTTGTGATGTTTACCATTAACTGTGTGAAACATTCCCAATTCACAACACATAAATTTCCAGTAAAATAAACTGATGGCAGCAATGTTTTTACTCACTGTGCCCTTTCTTTCCTTTCCCTGGTGAATTATAGCCACTCCTTTCACCAACTCCTCTAGGAAAAACGACAGCATTTCTACAATCTAACCAATGATTCAGCTGTAATCTTTAATTAGGTCTGTAAGACTGTCTTTTTTTTTTTTTTTTTTTTTTTAAACTTCTGAGCTTGATAGCAAGGGGGAATAGCACTTACACCATACATGCTGGACCTGCCCTAGACCAACAACTGTTCTCTATAATGAGTCTTCTCAGTTTGTGAGCAAAATGGCCACAGTCAACAGCAGCGGAAGTGCTGACCTCAGTTTAGGGACAGGTAGTTTTCATTTTAACCCAGGGACATGGGAAACACAGGGTCATTTCTCACTTCCTTTATTAAAAGCAGAGCCAAACTTGCTTCATTAGAGTTGCTGCTTCAGCAGGAGCAGCAAAACAAAGCCAGTTCATCTTTGGTCATCTTTGGTTCCAACCCCCTGCTTCCCTTCAAGATGCATCTGTTTGAGAAATAGTTCTTGACATTAGGGGAGGCGTTGTAGAAGAGAGGACAGGGTGGCACTAAGCAGCAAGGAGGTGTTTTCTGAATCCCTTGCTGAGACAATTGCCTTCAGTTTTACATGTTCTCTATCCAAGAAGCACTCCAGCCAGGTGAAAAAGCAATTCCTTCATTCTGTTGTCAAGAATGAGAGAAAGGGAAAGTTTTCCTCTTACTGCTACTGTATTATTTGCTATAAGAAACTGAACTCTTTCAGATATATGCTCCTAGGAACAAAATTATTAAGTTTGGAAACTTTTAGGCAACTATCATCTAAATACTACAATCCCACCTGCTGTATCAATATGCAGAAAGGGTCTTAAGGAAGGTATTTTCCTTCCACTTTAATAAGTGGGAATGGGTCTCAACCATGTACTTGCACTTGCAGCCTTTCCAGAGGATGTGCCATCCTCTCCCTCAATTCTAGTCCCTAGGAAAGACGACAGTATTCCATAAACAACACGGTACACAGAATACTCAAAAACATGCTTTTCCCTGACAGGTATGATACAGTTTACCTTGATCGTGGTAAATATTTTTGAAAACTTGTATGCAAAAACATGAGAAGAAACAGCTTTTATCATTCAAAACAAACTGGTTAGAAGAATACATGGGCATAGGAACGACACATATTGACATGGGCATACCAGGTTTGTCAACAGCAATCCAGCCACCCTTTTCTTGTTGGTGCATCCATGCCCTCCAGCCTCTAGCTCCTTTTTCTCCAATTCGTGGTTCTCCACTATCCCAAAAGGGTTCAAAGAATTCCACCTGTTTTTTCAGCAGGGGAAACCAAAAACAAAACATATTTAGAATAATTTTTGCTGTTGTACAGACACTGATTGGATCAATACAGTTTTCCAGACCCCTACAGTCACTCATTGGTGAGCAGCTTCTGTATCTAAAGATTTTGTTAGATGCTACTTAAGAAGCTGCAGCAACACCTGAGTACTTTGGTTATGTCTGTGGCACAGCACAACTGTCATCAGCTCTTCTCTTTAACATAAGGATTGTTTTTAAAACAAACAAAAATTAAAATCGTATTAAGCTTTTACAGAATGCGGAAGACTCTTGTGCCAAATATCCTATTCAGCTTCTTCAAGGGTAAAGATCTGAAGTCCCCAAGATGTGGCTTTCAGAACCCAAATCTCCTTTCCTCCCCATCTTTTTTGGGACCATGAAGAATTTGGATAATAGAATGATGATTTAGACAATCATACTCCTATGATCAAATCAAAATGCTACACTTGGACATAAACATGAGTGGACTGAGGATAAGAGGAAAAGATCAGTAAGGCCTTTTATTTCTCAGATTTCATGTGATCAACAATCTCAGGGCACCTTCCAGTGAATCAGAAGTTCAGGGTTGTAGTTCTTCACTGCTTGTATGCAATCTATCACCTTTAGACTGATCAATTCCTCCCCTGCATTGTGTATACTTTGCTCTAATAACCATCTCTCTCCTACTTCATGCTTCTGCTGTGTACCAAACCTTGGCTTGGACATTGGGATGCGACTCAAATACAAATATTAACAACAAAATTTACTGTAAGAAAAATCAGCATCACTGTATGAAAAAATGCAGGGTTTACAAATCTAATTCTACTCCTTATGGATTTATTCTTTGCAAAAAGTGAGAAAGTAAACTGTGAAAACTGTATGGAAGCAACTAATTCAAGACTGAGTCATTATTCTACAAGAGGGCAGAATTAAAGATGTTCCACCAGCTGTAAATCTGGCATTTTATTATTTTCAAGAACTGCACTTTCCAACTAGACTTTGTCCTTTTAATTTAGGTTCCTTTCCATCCTGCCTTCTTAATAGATTTAAACACTACAGGTAATCTTACAGTCTTTTCAAATGGTTGGAAGTGTAACAGGGTTTTTTTTGTTGTTATTTGTTTTTTGTTGTTGTTGTTGCTGTTGGTTTGTTTGTTTGTTTGTTTTTTTGTGCAACTATGCCAAGTGTTCCATCCTGCATGATAATTATAATTAAAGTCTACACTTCCGGCATTTTAAGAGGACACCAGTATTATTTAAAGTAAAAGATTGCTCCATTGATGGGCAACAGCATCTAGAGGGCAAAAAATAATGTCTTAGCAGTGGATGCTGGAGAAGGTGGGGATAATCAAAGGATTTTGGGGAGAACTTCTAACTTTGGGGAAAAGAAGCAGGAAAGCACTGACTGCCAACACTCTGGTCAGCCAGCCGAATTTTCTCTGTCATTTTAGTTAGAAAGAAGACAAGGTATGACTGGTCATTGCACTTCCATTATATACAGAAGCAGCAGCAGTTTGGCATGTAGTTCCAGAGGACCCACAATATTTTTCCAATGCAGACACCACCTTGAAGAGTCACAAAGTCAGTTGCAATTCAAAGTATTTTCCTTATGTCCTTAAAATTCATCAATATTTTTCTGCTGCAGCATTCTCTGTAATGCACAAGGACATAAACCCATTTAAATGGAAATTGCTACCTGTCCCTTTGTTGGCAGATCTTTTACACTGTCAGGTTTAAAGAAGGTGAAGTCAATCAGAGCCTGAAACAAAGACACTGCTTTCTCAGAATGGCCAGCCTGTCGCAGGAAGTGGCATTGCTGAATAAATATAGCTGTAAAGGAAAGGAAAGAAAGTTTTGTCTTTATTTCAAATAAATTGTTGTTGTTAAGTATTTTAATAAAGCCCACAAATACACAAAAGACATACATGAAGTGCTGTGGAGAATAATTGTTCTGGAACAGTGTCAAAATCCAAAACATAGGAGTAACTGACATAAAAGCATGTCAAAATTATTGTAGTCTGTAGTTAACTTCAAGTCCTCCCACTTTAAATGTGCTAAACAGATGCCATTTTATTTTCCTTTATGAGAGTCTGGTCTTTTGGCCAAAGCATTACTGCTTGAGATTAGCGAATCATCCTGTCCCTTGCTCTTCAACAAATTATTTCTGTAATCATTGTCATACCCCTACTACACACTGAGCCTCAAATCCCAGCTTATACAGGAAAGAATAACCTCAGATTTTCTATTCATATGTTTGCAATGACAATTTTAGGACAAAAGAAAAGAGCTAGAAAAATAACATATTAAAAACAAACAAACAAACTACTACTAGATAATGCAAGGACATTTCAGAGATATTCCAATACTCTAAATAACATTCAACTCTTAACAAAACAGGGGCTGTTTGACAAAGTGCTTTAAATTATAATTTTTGCAACAAATAAGACAGATAATTCATTGATAGTTTTGAAAATAGTTACTCAAATGCTGCTTTGTTTAAAAACCTTCAAAACCAAAACAAAGTATGTATGTGTCTAGATACACAAATGCAACTTCATAGGTTTATACAAATTATGATGACTTTATCTCTTTATATTGAGTGGCAAACAATTTACTCCTCTTGTTCAGATTTACACCAGATATGCGCACACAAAAATTTGAATTCAGCTAAAATATACGAAGTAAGCGTTCCATTAATCTTCCTGCAAGGTCATTCTTTCTGACAACAAAGACTTAAATACCTTCAGAAATCTCATTAAACAACAAGAAGTGTGCTAAGTGTCTAATAGAATCTTCCAAAGTATTTTAATCAGTTTAGGCACTTATTCCATCAATTTTGGTATCCAATTGCCACTGAAAAAAATTGTTGCTTCCCAGTTCAACAGCTTCCAACTAATGAACATTGATTAAAATGTTCTGAATGAAGAGAATATCTCATCAGGACTTGCTGTCAAACTGGAGCCAGAAATAACTAATAGCATAAGACTTTCTGCATGACAAAAAAGAAAACTGAAGAAATGCAAAGATCAGTGTTTTCTTTGTGATAAAAACTGAAAATAACATGCATACATATTTAATTTGGTTTACGATGCTAGGACACTTCTAGAGCTGAACCTAGAAGGTATGGATGTTTCTCCCCAACTGGTACATATAATTTGAAAAACAGGACTGCCTTTCTACAGCAGAACTTGAGGATGCTTATTTTCTCTTGCTTTACATTAACAGATCCTAGTAAATTTAAAATGTTACAAGATAAAAATATTTGAAGACTGATCTATAATTTTAAATACATCTTTACCTTTCTTCATGTTTAAAAAATACACTGATACTGTTTTGAAGCAGATAGTATCATGCACATAATTGAACACTAGATGGCACAGTCCACCACTACTTAAACTTAGCTCTTACACTTTATCATTATCAAAGGTTGATGATAGAAGCCTACATACATCTACCCCTAATTCGTGAAACTCTTAGTAGATTTATGTTAACAAAAATTTGTAGTTTTCTTAGTTCAAACTTACCTCAAGAATTACAAATAGTTAAGGAACTAAAAATAACAATAATAAAAAAAACACTTTCAGACCAAGAAGACCCCCCTGGAAGTTTCTCCACTCCTATTACTTGAATTCCAAAGTGTCTGTATGGGTGGGGTGGAGTGTGTGTGGGGAAGATATAACAGAAAAAAAAAGTTCTTGACAGAGCTTTTAAACAATTCACTATAGTGCTAATACAGGACAAGTAGAAATTAAGAGTGAACAGAAACACAAGAAAAGTTGAGTTGTTTTTTCAACCTATTTATATGGGTAGACTTGCCAACAAGCATGCTTTGTGAAAAATGTTTCAACGTAACATATTAAACTAGTCAAAGGGACCATATTGAAAAACATTTTTTTCACAAAATATTTAACAAGTAAATATGTTCTGTGCAGAAAAAAAAAAAAAGGAAACCTTCCTGTTTGAAAAAAATATACATGTAGAGGCTGAATAAAACATTTGTCCCAAGAAACATCTGTTGTAGTTGATGTACAAAGTGAATGAAGTATTAGAAGTCAAAGCCCGTAATTAGAACATCAGAAGATACCAGGCAGTACAACAGCCACCTGCCAGTAGGGGACTTTTCCTTTACAAAACATTTTCCAGCTCTTGATCCAAAATGAATCAGAAGACCACCATAAGAGATCCAAAGAATTTAAGTTATTTTGTAACACAGCATTGGCATCATAATCTTAAAGTCAAGACTGCACATTGCTTAACAGATAGCATTATTGTTCCAACAGCACTTTCAAGATTTGGACGAAAATAGAAGTTTCTTGGACTATGCCACAGATGAAAAAGCATGAACTACAGCATAATAGTCTCTTCTAGCTTTAAAATGTATTTTAAAGAAAAATAATCCAGATTCATAGTGACACTAATATTTTCCTCCTCAGCATATCCATAGATTAACGATCACAATGACCCTTTGAGTTTAGAGAAGCATAATTGAAACGGGATATGACTTTCATTTGGTTCCAGACAAATTTAAAGCCTGTGCCAGAACTGAGCACAAACCTGTTTCTTGCCTGGATCCTGTCCAGCATCCTAACCATCTGACTAACTTTCCTTCCAGGCATAATTATATAATAAATTTTAACTTGCAGATAAATGCATACAATAAATGTAAATGGCACGATTATATAGCATTGCAGTTCAGAATTCTGAATGCATTCATTGTAACTCTCACAAAAATTTCACATTATCCTTTTCTTTTCTGGATAAAAGTAATTAAAAATAAAACTTTTGAACAAGAGGTAATTTCTCTCACAACCAAACTTTTTTTTTAAAAACACTTTTCAAAGATAAAAGCACCTCTCTTGGCTGCTGGCTGCAATTCTTAAGCCTTGCCGTTGTACTGTAAACCACTCAGGACATTATACTTGGATGGTGTATCACAAACTCATCTGGGGAAGGGAAGCATCTGCCGTACCCATATTTGGTTGGAATGTCTGCTTCAATTCTCAGCTAAGAAAACAAGATGCCAGCATTTTGAAGAGAATAAAATTTTCCTATAACAGATAGGAAAGTCTGTTCTTACAGAGAATGTATTCAACTCTTATGAAGACCTTTCTGACCATACCACAAAAGAGAGAAAAACTTCCTTACCTAGCATAGCTTCTTCTGTGCCTGGCAGTGGGGGATGTGACACCATGCTGCCATCCTGTACAGCTGCCAGCGTAGTCAAGCATTTTCCATAGAGCCCATTGATTTTTGAAACAGAAAAGGTACTGAACTGACTTTGACAGAACAGAAGATATTTCTTCCACAGCTCTGGGTTATTGGGATGTATGAAAATTAGCTTCTGCCATTCTTTGATCAAAGCTGGTGGTTCCCAGAATTCTGTGCAAACCTTCAACCTGGCGAGTTTCAGATCAACATTACCTGGATTGCTTTCAATTGCCCTCTCTAAAATAGCTAGTTTCTTTTCTAAGATTAACTTCAGTGATTTTCTTCTTACTTCCTGCTCTCCCATACTTGCATAAGGGCTAGGTCCTCTCATTAATTCATCCTTTAAACAAAACAAAGATCATAACAACATTAGGAACAACCATCATGAGAAGAACACTGACATTTGTGAAAATGAATTAACAGCTCATTCTTTTCTAGTAAATATATATAGTCCTAAACAGAGGAAACTGAAATACATTTGTGTATTTATTACTTAATAATGAGCAATCATGTCTGTCAAAAAACATACCTGAAAAGAAACAAATTCCATCCAAGCATTAATATCTCTTGGGTTTTCTCTGACTTTCTTGTTGTATTCTTCCACTTTTGTCATTAGAATGGGGTTAACATTTATCGCAGACTCCTGAAATGCCTGCTGTGTATTTACAGGCTCATGTTCTGCATCTTTGTTTCCTTTTCCTTGCAGCCACACTGTAGTTGATGGATCATAAATCCCAAGAGGGTTTACCTCTGTTGTGTCAGAAGGATCACTGCTTTCCATTTGGAAAACTGGTATAAAAGCAGCTGAGTCAGATGGAGAACTTTTATTGCAAACAGGAATCCCATCTGTGTTTAATGTCTTCACATTGTTCTTTGAAAAGTAGCGCTCAGGTCGCCTCTGTGATTGCTTCTTTTGGGATGCAGGACTGTCCCAAGTTATACATTGTTTCTTTGCATCTATGCCAAGACAGGACTCTCCTTTCCTTTTATATCTTAAAAGGAAAAATACAGTTAAATGTATTCTAAAATACATGTAAGAAAGGATAACTCCTTTTTGAAAGGAAGTATGAAACTATGAAACAGTACTTTAATCCAAATTGACCCAAATAGCATATGCAGAGAGCTTCAAAAGTTTAAGAACTTGGGAACTCTCTCTTTAAGTCTTTAATTTATTTATTTTTGCAGTGCCATCAGAACTTCTATCATTTAAAGCTTTTTTTAAGTTCAACGATGGCCATCCTACTTCCAGAAAAAAAAATATTTTTTCCTCCAATCAATTTAAACCATGTAGACATACCTGGACAAAGATCAACAGACAACATTATTTAATGGTATTTAGATTAGATTATTTTAAAGTGAATAATTAGACAACAGCAGTTCATCTGGTAATTTTTCTTTTGCATCCCTAAGCCTTTCTCCATCTTATAAGCCAACCAGAGGGGGAAAAAAAACAGATTCATGAAGGCCACAATGAAGGCTACGGACTAACAAAGAAAGATGTCATTTTAAAATATTACCAAAAATGTCATTTCAATGGCAGATGCAGTGATGTGCAATGCCGAAATAACATTTTCCATCTCAAACAACAGCTGACAACCCAAAGTTGGCAGAAAAGTGGAATGGATTGTAACCAGGCAATTTTACTACACAGGTATACATACTACAAAAATAAAAGACATCAATCCCTCTTCCTCCACAAATAATTACATTATACACAGTAAACACTTTTCCTTGAGAACATGAAGCAAAAAGTGTGCATGCATAATACATAAGCCCAGCGTGAGCTCCCTTGGATGGACTTCTCTGTTAATTCAGGGAAAAGCTCTGAAGCATTAGCATAATACTAGTAACCCACTAAGGATGTTGAATATGTAATTTCATCTACAGCCATTTGAAATGTAGCAATGCATTAAACAGATACTCTTTGGTGTAACGTCTGCATGATCTAACACAGAATCCATTTGCTAAGAAAGTATTTGCACTTTTTGCAAAAATCTCAAACTACTCAAGTAAGTAAATTTCTTGACATTTCTAATACGAGAAATATAGTATCTTCATTTCCCTTTTAGGCACAGAAAAAGAGCAATGAAGAGATCAAAATGTACGACCTGGAGACCATCCAGAACTGAACCTAGAGTTTATGACTTTGAAACCATGCCTTTTGAATGATGCCACCTCCAGATGGCAGATCTAGAGGTTCACATGCCTGTGGTCTACTAATAAAGAATGTTTTAAAAAAGTACTTTATTCCCATTTTTTCATGGCATCTTTTGTCTTCAATGATATTTTGATCCAATACAAAGTTAAATTTTTAAGTACGCTATTAAGTACGCTATAGAAGGTATTTTCTCACCGTCTTGTATAGCTTAGGGATATGGTTTAGTGGGGACTGTTAATGTTAGGTCAGAGGTTGGACTCGATGATCTTGAGGTCTCTTCCAACCTAGAAATTCTGTGATTCTGTGTGATTCATAAAAATTTGAAATGTCAACTATTTCACAACCAGCCTCAATTTAATGAATCTTGAGTTAGTGATTCCATGATAGCTTGCAAACCAATACAAACCAACGTATCGTACCTTGCAATGTCCCCTCGATACAGGGATTTGTAGGCCCAGTTTGCAGGATCTGATTTCTTGTCTATTCTGAAAGTTTCTGCTGTGAAAGCCTGGACGTCATCAAGCCAAACAAAGCGGTTGTTGTTAAGATTTGATGCTTTATCACCTAGACTGAAGAAAACGAGAAGTATATTCTAATTATTTGTGCACATATTCAGCATTTACAAAACCAGGAAACATCGTGTGTGTGTATATATATGTGTGTATGTATGCATATACACACACATATATATGCATACATATATACACACACACACACAATGTGTATATATATACATATGTGTATACACGATGTATACAATGTGTATATATTTATAGCATATACAGGTGCTTATGAACCTGTGCTCTCAGCTCTTGCAAAATCTGCCTTGGAAAAGTAGAAAATAGAGGAAAAGTCAAAGATGGCCTGGAGTACACCCAGCTGTAACAATAGTTCCTCAGTGTGACCACATCCTCACTCCTTCCCCAGGAGCAGATGCAGAATCAGAGAGGCAAAATGGCTGCTCAAGCTGACAAACATGATGAGAAACAGGGAAAGGCGATTTACACAGCCAGTTAGATTGAGCCACTTAGATTGAAAACATCAAAAACCAAAAGACTGAGAAAAACACATGACTGTGTATGTGGTTTGCCAAAGCAGAATACTCAATGCGTTTGTAGAACCTCTTTTACTGCTCAAGGATCATGCTCGTTACTAGACACCTACTATTTCATGCAAAAATGACACCTCCACCAATTACACAGTACTTCAGAGCTCCCAGAATTAACAAAAAAAGATCTGGTAAAACAATTTCAATTGTTTAAATACTCACCCAGATATACTAAGAATAAGAAGTATGAAACATATGGCATATAGCAATAAATGGATGGACATTAAAGAAATATTAAATTAATATAAGCTTTGTCTTAATATGAAGAAAAAAGCAAATGTGAACTCTGTAAGTAAGAAGTTATATTACAAGACAAATACAGCTGTGTTATTGCACTAATTAAGAATAATGTTTAATGCAAGCCCTATCCAAGCTCTACAAGTAAAGCAAGGACCCACGACAGGAAACAAGATGCTTACAAATACACAAAATTAGCCTTTAAACATCTTTTAAAATACTTCATTACACCCATTCGGTGTTTTGTTCTGAAGAACAGTATTTTCCAAAATATTTTAGTCACATTTTTTCAGAAGTGATAAAACAGGTGTTTCTAATTCGACTCTTTTTCATTGTTTTGAACATAGGTTTGATCATTTAAAGCTTAGGAAAAAAAAACAACACACCAGGGGCAAGAATCTCATTCATAAAGTTGAAGAGACAAGTAAAAAAAAACATAAATTTACATTTTGCATAGTATTAATAAGTGCATACTTTGCTGCTGCTTCCTTTTCGCGATTTCTGCCACTTGCTGTAGCTCTGTCCTTGATGTGCTTAGTGTCCAAGTCTGATTCGCTGCTGCTGGAGTCCCCTTTGGCTTTCTTTTCTGTCTTGTAGTGGTGATGCTTTTTCTTTTTCTTTTTCCTTTTCTTGCTTGACTTTTTCAGATTCTCATCTGAATCACTTTCCCCTGACAGCTCTGATCTTGAAGTAGTCCTGCTTGGAAAGGAGTATATATATCTATATATACACTTAGATATCTGAGTAGTAGAACTGTAAAAAGATATCACTGTGAGAAAGCTCATAAACATTTTTACCCTTCACCTTTCTCTACCCTGCCTGTCTTTCTGGAGAAGAGAGTTAACAGCAACCCATAAAACGTAATATACAGTAGAACTGCAGTAAATAACAACTATATTTTTCTCATCTTCTGGAATTGCTGAAAAACAATCTTAAATTTTTAATTGTCAAAGACATTTTGATGCGGGATCTATACAAGTATCCATCTGTTATCACCACCAAATTAAAGAAAATAAATGAGCTGATAAAATCTTGTAACAACTGGGTGGAGACAACTTAGGTCAAGCGAAAAAGATGGTCACCTTTCACAGTGACCCCAAAGAAAAAAAAAGTCTGTACCTTTTCTTTGTTTCATTATGATTTACATAAAAAAAAAAAAATCAAAAAAGTATTTTCAAAATCACTTCCAGCTTAAAAATTCAAATCTTACTTCTTAAGGAAGAATTTTTGGTGACTACTGAATTAATGCTGTCGTATAACAAACTGTAGTAACATCATATAAACATCGTATAATAAAATGTAATAACAAACACTACATGTGATAGACAACTAACTTACTAAGAGATCACACTAAAAGAGGAGCAACAAGGCTCAGTATTCTTAATGAGTCAATAAAAGGAAATGCATTGTTTCAGAAGCAAGGCACCTCCAAAAAGAACACAAAGCAATGTCTTTGTATGAAAGTATGAAGAAAAAAGAATCCATGGGAGAACCCATCAAAATCTTAAAAACAAACAAAAATAATAATAAAAAAAACACAATCAACTACCTTAACTGTATTAATTAGTTTTTATTGAAATGAGAGTGTACCCCAGTAATACATAAGAAAGATTTTTTTTTTACATTCTTTTTCAAAAGTTAAATATGGTGGGTTTATTAGATCATTCTATCTGAAGGGTAATTTGTAAATTCCTTAGTGACAATAAAAGTAGAATATATGACTGATAAATAAAACAGTGATGGCATTTCATTTATACAATATGTGTAAATGTAAACATAAGTATATGAAAGGATGTATTCAACTATGATTTTTATTATAAAGACATTCTGTCTCACTGCCACCAACAGCCAACATAAACACCGGAGCTTGTTTCAAATTAAACATGACTAAGTTTTCAAACTTGGCAACTGCAACTGGATTCTATTAATTATTCAGTTTTAGTTATAGTCTAGATATGTCAAGTACAGCAACTGTTCAAGTGAAGGTATTAAAATCAACCAGTACTTTAACAAATGTGGTGCCCACAACACATATTTGTACAAATAACATAATCGGCCTCTTCAGTGAGCAGCACAATCTATGCTGCTGAAAAACTTGATACAGGTATTACCTCATTAATTCACATCTTCAACTAGTTTTTAAAAAGTAAAAAAAAAAAAAAAAAAAAAAATCCTGTACTTGACTGTGAAATGGTTGATTTAAATGGTTTTCACAGAGAAATCACAAAGATGATGCTTAATCTTTACATTATTTCAAGGGTCACTAAGGACATTCAAAAGCTAATGAAGAATCATCATCATCACTCAGCTCCATTTCCCTGCCAAAATAACAATGATTTAAATGTAGCTGTGAGAAAAAGAAAATTGAAATGTAATTATATAAGTATAACTTCTCATTATTTTAAGTTAAAGGACATGGAAGCATTATTCATACTTTCATATATGACTCAGCTCAGGCCTTTATAAATAGTGAACAGTGGAATGAAAAGCAGCACTAAAAGCTCCTGATTTTGGTCTCCCATAACAAAAGATAAGCAGGACAACAAAAAAAAAAGAGGCTAAAGAGATATTGAAGTATATTCTACCTTATTAGCGGTGATTTTTCAGGGGTAGAATTTGCAACTTCTGTAGTGCGTTGATGCACTAACAGTGCATCTTCGGTAGAGAAGCTTGGGTTACTCAGCCAGTCCAGGTCTGCAGGTGAAGAGAAGCATGAGATCAGTACAAATAAGCTTGCTATGTTTTTTAAAGTTAGGGGTTAATCTAGTCAGCAGACATTTAAATGTGCAGCAAATGTCACTAAGTCACGTGTAATAGTTGAGCACACTGAAGAGCAGTCCATGAAATTTCCATTTAGCAGAACAATAGGTTTCAACCAGGTAAAATATTTAGGAGCCAGGATTCTCTTGGGACATCAATTTAAGCTTTTAAAAAGACACTGTGTAACAATACTTAGAAGTTCATTCTGAAAGCAGGTAATATGTTTCATATACTGCTATATATATATATTAATTTTTTTTAAGTCTCTTTCCAATATTAATTTTAACACTTAAGGACTCAAAGAGTATAACTGAAAAATCACAGAATCACAGAATCACAGAATTTTCTAGGTTGGAAGAGACCTCAAGGTCATCGAGTCCAACCTCCAACCTAACGCTAACAGTCCCCACTAAACCATATCCCTAAGCTCTACATCTAAACGTCTTTTGAAAACTTCCAGGGATGGTGACTCCACCACTTCCCTGGGCAGCCTGTTCCAGTGCCTCACAACCCTTTCAGTGAAGAAGTTCTTCCTAACATCTGACCTAAAACTCCCCTGGCTCAACTTAAGCCCATTCCCCCTCGTCCTGTCACCAGGCACGTGGGTGAACAGGCCAACCCCCACCTCGCTACAGCCTCCCTTGAGGTACCTAAAAAGAGCGATAAGGTCACCCCTGAGCCTCCTCTTCTCCAGGCTGAACAAAAAAATACAGAAGGACATAATTACTTAAGAAACATAGGTAACGAATGAAACGCAACTTAATGCAAATTTAGAAAATTACAAAATGTGCTTTACTTGCTGTATGGAAAGTATTTTAAACACAATTTTATTGATAGGGACACCCATTACTGATAAGAATACTCAAGTGTTTTATACAAGGTCAAAATACAGCACTGGATTCTCAGTTCTCTAACCACTGAGACACCATTACCCTTGGATACAGCATGAGAAAAGGCTAATTGATGTTCATGTTGATGAGTTAATCAGCATTTAGCATACAGACCAACCATTTCGGGTATCAGATCAGGTCAGATGTTGACACATTGTAGAAGGTAGACTTTCTGACCTAATTTTACTGATATTAAAACTTCTATGAAAGAATTCTAGAAATGAAATTTCTATGAAAACCCTTAAGCATGTGAACTTTTCTAACATTAAACAAAAATTGTTGCTTAGCATAAGCACAGAATTTATCAGCAGCCTCTCTGGTGCCATTCCATAGGAGATAACAAAGGAACAAATTTTGTCTCCCTGCCTGTTCTCCATGCTCTTCACAACCATTTTTGCCTCAGTGTTCTTCCTGTCACATTCTTGTCTTTGTGCTTTTTACCACGCTGACCTCTGAGACTTAAATAGCATGAACTCATTGTCTGCCAAGCCATACATCTCTCCTTCTTCAGAAGTATTTCTTTCAGAAATATCTCTTCATACCAAAATTCTTTCTTCTGTCTCGTGTCTCTGTTGTCCACAAAAGGATTTAAAATGGAGCAGGCTGCAGAACAGTTTGCTAACCTAAGATAAACTCATCAAGTACATATAATCAAGCAAAGCTCCAGTTGTCACTTTCCAAGAGCTGGCCCTAGCCAGCAAAGAACAAGCACCCTTGGGGAGGGCTGTCCTCGCTGGGCCATGCCGAGTCTCCATCTCTGCACAGAGAAGAGCCCCAGGCAGCACACTGCAGGGTACTGCCATGCACCATCCTTTCCATCACCAAAATGCAAGACACAGTGAAAGACAGAAAGATAAAAATTCAGCTGTCTGACCTGTATGCATTTGATTGTATCCATCTGCCTGGCAGTGGAATCACTACACCTATGGCAAATGTTACCACACTTTGTTGCAAATCCACCCCAAAACACTTCCCCCCCCCCCCCCCCCCCCGGAAGTACTTAAAATATATTAATGCAAAATTACAATAACAATCAAGACCTTAAAACCATTATTACTTATTTAACACATGATAAAAACCTATTACTTAATTCAATTGAATTTAAATTAATCCACTGTGGCACAAGCACCTTCATCTTAAATACGTGTGCTTGATTCTAAACCTCTAAATCTACCACAACGCATTCAACCAAAACTTTTGGTGACCTTAAAGGGGAAAGATTTCTGCTGGCTAATATCCAAGCAACATGTGACTTGCCTATCAAAATTCCCCCTGCTGGGGAATAAAGTGCTCTGCAATAATAAGTTCTCATTTCAGTCCTGTAAGAAACGTACTAAGAAACAACCTAGAATCAGAATTGCTTCTTAGAAGAATTTTATTTAGCATTTTTCACAAAATCCCATAATGTTTCTCAGGAGATAATTCTGCAACCATACCATATGTGAAACACACAAGACTTATGTAACTTCCTACACCCAATAACTACATAACCAAATGAGTTAATTCAATAAATGTCACATGCTAGTGTGCTGCCTTATGCCTGAGATTCCTCAAGTATATTTATTAAATACGATGCTGATTTAAAAATGGGTATCTTCCATATATTCAATTATTTCTGCTCATTTTGGTTTTGAAGAAGCGATGTAAAGGAATGCAGGAACAAACCGTAACCCTAACACATCTTTCCTCTGGTCACGCTCCATCTTCCTTATACATAGACAAATTCAGAGATTAATCAGTCCCGAGCACTCCAGATTTAGGTAAATACAACCAATTCGTGCATAAGGGTTTTTATTCATTTACAGAAATAAAGGAGAAATTCAATGCCCTTAAAAAAAAAAAATCCATCTTTGTTTTAATTTGCGTGGTATCCCCCAGAAGCCTTTGAGCTTCCTTTTGATAAATTACTGTTTCACTTTGCAATGTGTAATAAGTCATTTACTAGAATTATTTATTTTGGCAGAATTTAATTTATTGTAAGGTAGTTCTGTATTGATCTGAATAAAGAACTATGCTTCAAAACCACTTGAAATATATTAATACCAATACTCATGACATTTCTTAATAAAACACTGGCTTAAGCTTTTCAGAAAAAAAAAAAAAAAAAAGAATTAAGCTACGGCAGAACAGTTAAATGAATTGTTTTAAGCATACAGAGTTGTTGGTGATGAAATTCAGATTTCAAGACTTATGAGATCTAGACCATTAGTCTAAGACATATTTAAGATCTTGACCTAACATCTTCTAACATGCTGTACATCTCAAAATAGGCTTTCCGTCAATTTCAAGAGCATAGTATCTGGTCCTCCAAAGATTAACACAGATAATGCATTTTACAATATTACTTGACCATGTAAACACTTTAGATACAGAGCAGCCCAAAATAGGAAAAAAATGTCTGCATACAAGTATGCTAAATTTTATAACCTCGAGCATTAAGGCACTGTGTTCCAAGCAATTTCCAAATGGAGATATGGATCTTTAGCAGGACTAGGAGCTTTGGGCTTAAAAATTGAAAAATAAAAACCCACTGATACATTACTTTTTAAAATAGCATTATTGATTACATTGACAAAATGAGCAGAGAATAAATTAAACAAAGAAAGTAGTAAAGCTTCAGCTGCTTTAGAAGACAATAAAAGCAGGGGCTGATCAAGCATACAAATTTTCTTGAGGCACAAAACACACTTGGAATCTACAAGTTAGTTTAAACAGAGCTTATACCTGATTTGGCACAGGAGTGGAAAGCAGTTATCTTTATATTTCTCTGCCTTAAAGGCTGTTCTAAGACAGGAACCACGTTTTTAAATAAGGAGGGAGTTGGCAAAATTTTCACTTTCCTCCCTCAAAATAAGTCAATAAATTAATCTTGCGTCTTACAAAAGAATGAAGCCTGGGTTTCCGAGTTGTCCCCTAAATCCTTTACACTCTCCCCCACTGCCACAGCTTCAGGAATTATCGGAGTTCTCCAGACCCTGCTGCTTTCCCACATCCCCTCCCTATCAGCTGGGCAGGAGGCAGCCTGTGCTGTATCAGTGTGATCTCTGAAGATGTTTATTAGTTGGCTAACATGCATATGCTCAAAGCCAAGTAGTTCAATTCATGTTACAGCCTCTCTCTCAACAGTGTCACTTGCCTAGATTTACATTTTCTAAGCAAGTGCAGATTTTCATAGACCCCTAGTTTTGTGACTTCTCTCTCTCACTCACAATTATTTTTTTTTGAAAGGGTTAAAACTCCTGAGGGGGGAGAGAGATACTGAGGAAGCAGGCTGGCATACTGGCACAGCAAGCACACATGAGAATGATTTCCATAGGAAATTTGCATTAAATATAGCAAAATAACATTTACTATCACCATTTTAACAAACTTCTAAGATGTTATTTTGACTTAACTTTACCTGCAAGTATCTGTTATTTCCCTACAGATGTGAAGTCCCTCACTAAACCAGGTACAGTGTGCTTATGGCAGTAAGCACAAGCAGAGTAACATTTAATAGGTCAAATTATTGTTTTAGTGCCTCACAGGAAATCTCACCTTGAGAACTGGAGTCATAAACATTAATCCCCTGATGGCCTAAGCTTGGTTCTACCTGAACAGATGAGATCAAATTGCGTTTTTAAAATATTGAAGAATCACACTGTACGAACAAACCCCCCTAGCACAGTCAATATGCCTCTGTGGACACACCAGTGCAATGTTTAGAATTCTCCAACTACAGAGTTTTCTGAACAATTTAATCAAACTGACCTGATACTCTGGAAAGAATTGAACAAATTTTTCCATTACGCAACATGCAAGTCCAAACCTCCTTGTAAATCTCCAGTGAATCAGTTAGGTGGATACAAATATTTCAATCTTTAAAATTCTACCACTTCTTTTTAGATGTCTGACAAGAAAAAACGAATGTTTAGTATTTTCACAGACCAGATCTATGTTCTTCAGAAAATAAAATAAAAGACAAATTTTTGGTGATAATATGCATGCATTTACTATTCTTCCATTCCACCATCTATATTCATGAGTGCAAGAGTAGAAGTAAACCAGTGGCACTTTTTTAAGCCTTTCCAAGTTATATATATATATTTATAAGCATTATATATAGTGTTTATAGATAAAATATATAGTATATATACATATAGTGCATGTCTAAGGGGCATTTTAAAGAGTTTTATGAAGGTCTTCAGTTGCCTTTCCAAATGCTGAAAATGTGCTTTCAGCAAAAATCACAGTATCATAGTAACTACGGAATACTTTAGATTGTAAACAATGCTGTGCATTATGCTTACTACTGCCTGGGGGGTTAATTATAACCACTGTTCTGTTCAGTACTGATAATTTGTGGTCTTTTACCAAAAAGTAATTAAACTTGATAATATAATTTAATTGATAATATAATTTTAATTGATAATATAATTTTAAGAAAACATATACAAAATTACTTTGTGCTCAAGAGATGGCTGCAGCTCAGCATTTTAGCAGGATAGGATGAGCATACAGCAATACTGTTTCAGATATTTATAAATGATTTATGGAAGTTTGAAAGAATATCAGACAGAGGTCAGAAGAATGAAATATGATAACGGTGTTTACATTATTACCTATTTTTTATTATGAAACTATAAAGTTATCCTGAATGACTGCTGAAGACACCCCAGTTTTACATATAATGTTAAAAAACACATATTCAGTGATCTCCGTATCACGATGGATTTTGGCTTCATCTCAGCTCTGAGGAAAGAGAGTCATCTATCAGACAGATACCAAAGTTGTCTGTCAAGTTCTCAAGTTCTCACAAGCTGAACGTGTGAAATTTGATATATGCCACCATTAATGTGGTTCTGAGTACTTAATTTTTATTACTTATACTGAAATACGATAGTTAAAGTACAAAATTGCGTAAAACATAAAAAGTGAACAAATGATGATCCTTAAACTTTTGTCAATAAATCTGATATTAAAAGCTTCTAGTAGACCAAAACATATCTCATAAACAATGCTATAACTGAAATCTAGACCTGCAAGTACGCCTTAACATCTTTTTCTGTGTAACTTAACCTTCCAGGCAGGTGGTCTGCGGTGACACAGACTGCATAACAAACCTGAGGCTCTATTCCCAGGGTTTTAAAATGTAAGCAAAGGCCTCACTACTAGAGCAACATTACTGTACATCTGCTTGGCACAGCAGCTTCTCTCTTCCTAGAAGCTGTGATTTGGGATATTATTATGCTCACTGTTCCCTGCACCAAGTGCGTTACCAGAACGGCTCCCCAACACGGCTAAAGCATCTCTGTACTGGCAGGCTGTGTATCAACAGGTGCAATGCCATCAGGGCAAAACGCAAAACTTGCTAGGAGGTGGGAAGTAGCTTATCCTATGTTGTATTCCTGAAAGTTTCTAAAATTCACCATAATGACTGGACCAAACATCCAAGAAATTTACACCAGGGATTACGTTAGTTTTCTCTTGCTGTGGTCTCTAAAGGACAGGCAAGGGCAGTGGAAGATGGCAAGCAATAAGCTGAGTTCAGAACACCTCCCAATACAATTAATGCACGTTGTGACTGAGTGTGTACTTTATGTTTCGCAATACACCACCTAGTGTTCTTTGCTCATTTAATAGAAGTATAACTCATTAGACAGCAGCCGTGGTAATCAAAAGATCAAGCTGAATAATATTTTCAGTCATAAAGTTCCCAAAGCGATCCTTTACGGCTTGCACACCCTTCCCCAGGACGAGCGTTTCCACAGCCACGCCTCCAGCAGACACCTGGCAACAAACCCGCGCACACCCAGCCCACACCTCAGGTGTCCCTACTTCAGCTTCTCTCCAAATTTACACCGCAAAAGGGAACTCTGTTCAGCAGTACAACAACTTTATTGGAAGCAGCAGCGGCTACTAAGTTTTCCCAGCCTCCCCTCGGACCGCGCAGCCCCGCGCAGGGGAGGGAGGAGCCGGCGGCGAGGGCAGCCCGCCCCGTGCAGCCGCGGCCCAGAGGCGGGCCTGGCAGGCGGGAATCTCCTCCTCCGAGACCCCGCTGCCCGCGGACCCCACACGCAGCCCGGTGCCGCTGACGGCCGGGCCGGCGGCCGGGGCAGGAAGCTCCGTGCGGCGCCCGCTGGAAGCGGAAGGGCTTCCCCGCGGAGCGCTGCCGGGGGAAGGGTTCCCTGAGGGTTTTACCTTTCCTGGAGCCCTCGCTGCTGCCCGCTGGGGTCTCCCCGGGCTCGGCGGCACCGGCGAAGGCCGGGAACAGCGCCATGGCCCCGCTGCCTGCCCGAGCTGCCCGCCCGAGCTGCCCCGCGGAGCGGAGGGGCAAGATGGCGGCGCGGCGCCGGGCCTGCTGGGACGTGTAGTTCGCCTGCCCCGGTTCCCAAAATGGCGGCCGGGCCGCTGTGGGTGCTGAGCGAGGAAAGTCTCTGGGCTGGGGGTGTCGTGTTATCCTCCTGCCCTCCGCTGACGGGACTGAAGGAGGGGATTACTGTTCAGCTCGCGGGGAAGAGCCGGGGATGGGGTTTCCATAGCCTTTCCTTCCCCGCCACTCTTATTTTCCCTCATGCAGCACGCTGGGAATGAAGCCCCAAGTGAAGGTCCGTCTGGCCAGGGAGCCTGCCTCGAATGGCGGTAGTACAGGCTTAAGGAAGAAATAAACTCCCGCAATGAGCAATTTTTAAGTCCCCTGACCAGTGGGGACACCATTCATGTTTAATAGTATTATTGAATATGCCCTCCATTAAGGAACTGGGAAAATAACGAACAGTCTTATGGTTTTGACTACTTGGGCAGGATGTTACACTTGAGTTATGTATTGTAAAAAGTAGTATTTCCTTTTTTTTTTTTTTTTTTTTTTTTTTTCCTCAAGCTTAATTGTAGCATTGTAAGGAAAACAAACAAACAAAAAACTGCACAGTCTTATACACCATTATGATAACTCACTTCAGTTTTCATACTTAGTCATCTGAGAATTGCTTTTTTTTCTTTGCATACCAAAGCCATTCCACAATGCTCTCGTTTAATTTTTCTAGTTTTTCTAACTGATATACTAGTACCGCTGCATGACCAGAATTTCATGTAGTAATCAAGTGTACAAATGATGTACACTTGTACATCGTAGTTCGTACACAGTGTAGTGTACAAACAATGCAAGTATTGTACTACTTGAAATCATAATGACTGGTTTGGTTTTGGCTCCTTTCCCAATGCCTTATAACAATTCTGTTTTTCTTTTTGACTATTATGAGCTACAATGTCTTTTAAGAGCCTATTCCTGAGTGGCAAAAGATTCTCCATTACCATACGTATCGCTATTAGGATTAGTTTCCTACAAACACTAGACACAAGCACTTTGCACTAACTAAGCTTTTTGCTTTTTTTTTTTTTTCCTGACGTTTTATAATTTATTTGTGCAATACTTCAGCAACCTTCCTCAGTCAGCTTTCTAGCTAATTATCCTGAATACTTTGAGTCAACTGCAGACTTCATCAACTGTACATTCACTGCCTTTTGCAGCCTTTTGCAACGCTGAACTGTCAGATCCCACAGAATTCTCTAAATGACTTCTTCCTTTGGAAAACTAGAAAACTCTTTCTTAATCATTGTTTCCTACCTTTAATTTATTTTTAATCTGTAAAGTATTATTAATTTGCTAACAACAGAAGAGGAGAATGTGAGACAGAGGGAGAAGAGGATTCAGAACAAAATAGTAGTCATCATCACTGGTAGTCTGGAAGTCATCAAACGTGTGTGGTTAAGAGCAGGGCCTGACTGCCAACTTGGAAAGAACTGACTTTAAAATTTATGTTCACATAATGATGTTTAGCAATGCTTTTGTTCAAGTGTGTTAACATCTGTCACGTTTTGAAGTAAAACATTAGAATGTGAAAATGCAATGAGTAATATATAGAAACATATATCTGCCTAAAACCGATACAGAAGATAGAAGGAAAAATCTAAAATAATCACATTACCAATTTGTGACTAAACTCTGAAGAGACAATTTCAAAAAGAATTATCTTGCCACGTGCAATTTCTAGCCTTTTTCCTGAGAAAAGAAAGCCTATGTAATTATGCTACTTGAACAAGCATTTGTCCTTCTGTCTGCCTGGCACAATTTCTCCAGGTAGTTTTAGAACTCATGACCAATTTCAACCAAATTTAACAGGATGTTACAGATTATTACATTACTGCAAATTGCATGACAACAGGTGGCAATCTAGAGCAGGGTTTTCAGTGGTAGGGAAACTCCAATGTGCAGAGTTCTTAATGCGAGTCTAAACTACTGGGAAAGTTCAGTCAGAACTCTCCTGCTTATGGAAATATTTGTTATAATCTTATTTGGATAGGTAATGAAATATGTAGAAATTCACTCTGTAAACTTCAGTACTAGGAAAACTACCACTTATCTATAGAAAATTTATTACTTACCTGTTTTCTTAAGGACCAGACTCAAAGCCCATTCAAGATAGTGATGTTCTAGATGCAGAATAAACTAAACTGATTTCATAATAAAAGCATTCAGTTTATTTGCTGAAATGTTGTTATTCATATTGTCTCTCAGATGTTCATAATGATTGTAATTTATAACTTCTCAGCAAAGCAAATACAGAAAGTTTTGTTTTTGTTTTTGTTTTTCTGAGTAAATTAAATGCCCAGAGAATAAAAATCCTAAATACAAATTTATGAACTGATTCCCTAGAAATTAGCCATAATTATGGATAAACAGGGGGATAAATTAACTAAGGGTGTTGTTATTATACATGTATTTCTATGACATCAAAAATCAAAGACTCATTTAACACTACTACAAACATATTTAACACTACCACAGAAATGTGGGCAAGATTTCCCATTATCACAGGTGGAAATTAAACTTGTGTGAACTTTGCTTTTAGATTATCCTATTTATTTATATATGTAGTTCCTATTTACTGTTGGTAACAATTGGTTTTGTAGTAAAGTCTTTTATCTTGACATTTCCTTGACCTACTGAGTAAGCAATGTCAATCTTGATAAATGCAGTCTTTTTCAACATGCTTAGCCCTGCATTTAACAAGTTTTTTGCAGCTTTTGTCTTAAAAACCCTGAAAAAATGCATTTCAATAGCATTATACAAATACTTTACTAAGCTGTTATAGGCAAAAAGTACAATTATAAATACATTAACGAAAATGTCATTTTCCTCAACTAAGTTGAGCTGAGTCTTTTCTTAGGATTTTGTGGAGAAACCAACCAAAACACCTCTTGATACTGAACACCTGAAATAAAAAGTTACTTGAGCCTCTCAGGATTGTTATTTCAGTTTTATCCTAGTAACAGCAAACTTTTTACAAATGGACTTTTGTAAATTTACAGCAGCTGTCCTCAACAAGAGTTCCTTGTTAATAATAACTAACTAACTAGAGGAATTAGTAAGTTGTTCTTTGTATTTTCAGTCTGCTTTTTACATTGTGCCCACCTGTTTAACATATTGAAGTGTGGTTTAGTTAATGCTTTTATTAATAATACTTTTTAAGGATTTTTATTATAATTATTTGAAAAACCTTATGGTGGGTAGTATACTGAGATGCCGAAGAGATGTGACAGTTTTCAGTAGATTTGAGTTCTTTTGTATATTTTGACAAAAATCATAACATTTAAGGGAAACACCTCTTATCATCTCCATAATATTTTCATTATTCCAGTAAGATTGTAATAGGTATTTGTGAATCCAACTTCTGTGAAATGGGTGACATGTGAAGCAGTAATTCAGGACCTCTCACCAGGGCCTGGAAGGCCACAGCAGGCCAGTTTGGTTCTTGGCTTCACATATTCACAGTTTGCTCCGTCACACTCTCCACACTCTGACTTTATAATCTGTGACATCATTTCTCTTATATCTTTCACATTTTCTGTTGCTTTCTCTACACTTTCTGCCTCCTCTATAGTAAACCCTGTGGTTAGTTCTTCCTTCCACCCTGATGACTGAGGAATCCCTGTAAGGATTAGGTTAATCTCTCTAGACAACTCACAGAGACTGTTCTCTTTACAGAGGTAGGTTTGTTCCCATATGTAAAAACTTACAGAACAAGCCTTAGAGTACAGCACTATAAACAGTGTAATTTAAAGCACACCCAGTGGGTATCTTGAATAAAAGCATTAGAAATAAAGCCAACCATTTGGAATAAAGGCCACACTGCACTGATTTAAAGAAATAAGCATACATAAAAATACTGTAAAATTTTCTAAGAATGTAAGACCAGAGGTCAAATTAGGGAGGATACAAAATGAATTCTGACCAGAATGAGAGGGATAATTGGATTTATTTACATGCACTCTCTTCACCTTCCCGTAATGACTCCTGCATTGATAGACTAGCAGCTTCCAGCTCTGCGCTCCAGCAGCCTTCCCAAACCTCATTTACACAGCACTGAGTTCTGCTAGCATCGTGTGTTCATGCACTTATATCATGGTAAGGATGCTCATGCAGTTTACTCCAGTAAGAAAATGCCTGTTTTTAATGACACTTTTACAATTTTCCAACAGTGAGCGAAACAGGGTGAATGTAAAACAAGGGTGTTTTAATTGTATCTCCCTGCAGGGAGAACTATGGAACACAGTGAGGTTTCTAATAACACCAGTTCCTTTTCTGATGGTGTGCCAAGTTTCCAGCCTTCCTCTACATTTTCCCAATCTCTTCTCAGGTTTCTTTCACTGAGAAATCCTTTTGTCTATGCCAACACTACTTAGATGTATTGAGATCCACTGTGTATTTTTACCAAGGGCTGATTTTTTATTGAGACCCACCCAGCATGCAGGAATGCGACAGCTCCTGTTTCAGCTCCACCAGGTGCTGTGCACGGCCACCAGGCTATGACCCCAGCACCATCCCGTGGCAGGTCTTGCCAGGAGAACAAGATGGAAGAGATCACCTCCTGTAGGAGCATCACGTGTTTGGGACTTGAATGATGTCCTGATAAGGTCCCCGCAGCTATTTTATTTCCTCAGGAAGCTCACTCTGTCTGCCCTTCTCTCTGGGTGCTGTGTGGGCTGGGAGCTATGGGGGCCCCCTAGGGTGCAGGGCAGGGTCTGGCAGCCAGGTCCCATCCCACTGCCCCAGCCAGGAGCGGGACAGCTGGGGGCACTGGTAACGAGACATCTCCCTGGGGACAGGCTGGGTTGGGGACGGGCTGGGATGTAGGCCCATGGGTTGGCCTGGCTCAGCTGTGTCCA
Organism: Netta rufina; assembly: GCF_964035555.1. NCBI lineage: Eukaryota > Metazoa > Chordata > Aves > Anseriformes > Anatidae > Netta > Netta rufina. Next base: position 48,024,354 of record NC_140128.1, read on the forward strand.
TGGCCAGGCAGGGCTGGGCTGTGGGGAGCTGGAGCCTTGCTCTGCTGGGGCCTTGCTGGGGCAGGGGCTGCCAGCCCTGGAGTGATGTGGGATCAGGGGCAGGTGGGAGAGCCCCACTGGGGATAAGCAGAGGTAGTGTGTCTTGGCAGTGCCCTCAGGCCCCTCACACTTTCACCCCACCCCACTCCCCTTCAAAGTTGCTGTCATACTTCCCACCTTCTTGCTGCCTCTCTTGGCTGCTCACATGCAGGGGGGGAGAACTGGACTCCCATGAGCTTGGATGCAGCCTGGCAGCAGCCAGCTCTCCTCCCCACCCATTTTTTTCCCGGGTAACCCAGCTCCTGCCATAAGCATCCTGCAGCTCTCACATCTCACACTAGTTTTTAATGGTGACATCTCCAGAAGACATCTTCTAGGAAGTAGTTCTTCTTAAGTGTTTTGATATTATTCTTCCAGTCCCCAAAACTGACATATCAAAACTGAATATAGTTTGACGCAAAGGCATAATCATTTTACATCTTTCAAAAACACTTTTACTGTATTTTTAAAAGGAAAAGAGTTGACTCATGTCTAGCAGAAGATTCCAATTACTAACTTTCTCTTCAAATTTTAATTATATAGTGTGTTATGTGTGCGGTTAGTATCCTAGGTGAGAATACTTTATAATACTGTTATTAAATTAGATGTATCATATTTTATTCTCAAAATACTTATTTTGCAGGTCAGTATGTATATGATTTTTAGATTCTTTTATACACAGATTTTAAAAATCATGCTATTGCTCATTAAAAATATACAATTCTACTGCCTTTTCCTCTTACAATGAATTCAATAATACATTAATAAAATCTTAGCAGTTTACACTATTAATAAAGCAAGGATATAAAATTACGTGGAAGTGGTGCAAACATTTTTCCTTCAACAGAGAAAATTAAATAGAAAATAGGCATACAGTAGTTGATCTTATTCGTACACACCTTATTGCTAATATTTATACAAAGGCTGTCAGGCCATCTTTCTAATGCTTTATTTTAACAAATCTAGTGATTTATATATTTACTGTTCCAGGTTTTTCAATGTTTCTATTCTACTGTTCCAGATTTTTCTATCAGTAAAATCTTCAGTTATGATAAGCATTGTTATCAGATACTTGTTTGGGTAGATCAGCTTTAAAAGGTATGTTTGTGATAATTGGTTCAGTGCAGCAATACATTCTGATTCTACTCTTAAAAACCCTAAATGAGGCCTTTGCACTTGACTTCAAGTTGCAAAGCTGTGCTGGCATTGAGCTCTGAAATAATGCCATGGTCAGACTGACCCTGTATGCATATATGAAACATGTATACAGTGTTACATCATAAAAAACAGAAACAGCAACCAAATTAAGCCGAAAAACTTTTCTTTCAAAGCCATACTCTAAAAAGGCCCATTAGTTTTTTAGGCATAAATGTCAGACTTGTCAAGTAGTAACTGCACATATGCATATATGAATATAAACCTGTATTTCTGAATATATTACAAAACATTAGAATCTTGATATCATTCCCTCTACATTTCCTGAGAATTTTGTTGTAAACAAAACTATGAACAGAAGACGAAGAAGGTATTTTGAAGACATAAGCAGAGCATTCTGCTCGTGAGCATTTTATACAAGCTTTCTCAGGGCAAAGACTGGAGAACTAGGTTCAATTCTTCCTATAAAGTCAAAGACAGGCAGTTTTATCCATTTTCCTTTTGTAGAAAAACAGAGGCAAGGAGTTTGATTCCTGAAAAAAAATCCATTGCGGGTAGTTGGGTATTTTTCTACATTGTACCCTGGAGGCCCACTATCCTTCTTTCTAAAACAACAGAGGTATAGGTCTTCCTGTAAGAAAAATGCATTTCACATACTTCTTTTATTCTCAAATCAAAATAAATAAATGTCACATGCCATGCAGACAGAAAACATCCAACTTATTGCAGCATTTTGAGGTCACTTTGTGGCTTTCACAGATGAAGCTTCCAGTTATTGAAATGCTTTGTTTGGTTGGTTGGTTTGTTTTTATTTGTTGTTGTTTATTTCTTTTTGGTGTCTTGGAATCATATGATCAGATTTTTTAATTTGAAGGAGTGGTAATATCCCTGATGGACTATTCAAAATGCAGTCTACAAAACAATTATCATGCTTAAGTAATCAATATTTTCAAAATAAAAAAGCTACACTATCTACACGAAGGGATTTCCATGTTCTGTTACCCATTCCTTCAGAAGCAGTTTGCAATTCTTTTAGATTACTCACGGGTTTTGTGATTTCTCAGGTAAATTCCTTGCTAATTTGTCATTAGCCTGTCCCCCAAACAAAATTGATCTGGCCATTTATCCCTGGTCTCTAAACTTTTGTGAACATATGTGTGGAAGGCATAATCTAAGTCACTGAGTTCAACCCCTGCAGAAATCCCTACCATTTAAGTCTGTTCTTGGATTCCACCTTGAAATTTGGGCTTTTTCTACCCACAACTCCTGTTGCAAGACTATTTCAGAACCTTGATTTTCTGATGCTTAGACACATCCTGATTTCCTTCTTAGTCCCATTCATGGTCTGTTTATATCCATCTGCTTCTGGGCCAGCATTGTGCTATGACTTAAAATAACTCTTCCTTCATCAAGGTGCTAACCTGGGTGTAATTTATGCACAGACAGTAATCATATGCCACTCAGCATTTCTTTCATTAAGCATTTTTTTTTTTTAATCTTTCTTCATAAGTTTGGTTGTTCAGTACACTTTTTGCACACCATGAACAATTACTACACTTCGGCATTTCAAACCTATCACTTCCTCTGGATGAATCCCCTATTATGCCAGAAAATATTGTTATTAATCCCTAAGGACATGGCCTTGTATTTTATATTAAACTTAATTTTATTTCAATTACTCCAGCCTGCTAGGTCACCTGTTTTCTAGGAATGCCATTCTTGATACAGCTCTTTTTGAGCAAGGCCTCTCACTTCTTGTCATCAGCAAGTTTAATTAGCACATTCTTATTTTTGTGCCACTGTCTTTATTAAATAAGATTGAGCCAAATGCTGGTATAAAGATCCCCACTTGAAATTTCTCTCTGGTTTCATAGTGCCCTTTTCAGCAGAGAGCTATTGTCATCCCTCTTTTAGCAGTTCTTTATCTAAGTTACATTTCTTGTGCTATTTCCCATTTCAGCTAAGAATGTAACAAGTACTGCATTTTCTAGTGTTTTACTGAGAAGGAAATCAATTGGATCTATGAGGTTTCTGCCCATAAAAAATCTGCTGTTATTAAAGGACACTCCTGATGTACCTGTAGTAAACTTACCTTTGAGTTAGATAAATTCCAGATCTCTGCCATATTTAAGCCACTGATTTATTCAGTCCATACAAATACCTCTACAAATTACCAAAAATTGTCATTCTGGTATTTAAAAAGCCCTCAAAAATTGTAGTCATTGAAACAGCTTTGCTTATTCTTCCATTCTATTTAGACTTTTCAAGCAGGTGGGGATGGAGAGGAGACTGCTCTGTTTTCACTTCAAATGCAATGAGCTCTCTCCGCAATGTTACTACCTACCTAAAATTAGTCTGCAGTAGCACCAGTTTGTGCATAGTAAAAAAATGATTGGTTTCCATTTACACAAACATCTGGTCTGTACTGGTATTAGTAATGCATGTTTTCTATTGTACATCTTCATTTTTGTATCTCTTTTCAACCTCATCAGAAATATCCCTCATCCCCATGTTTCATCAGCCACTGAACTGTGATATTTGCAGGAGATTTTCCTTTCTCCAGTTTCCATTTGTGCTGCAAAATCCAATTAATTTACCTGACAGCAAGATTGCAAACTTTTCTCCAGACTTTTCTAGAAAACTTCAATTTCTAAATAATTTCACATAGGTGTCCATTATTGGCATTGAGAAGTTTTATCACCAGACAATGTGTATAATGCTTGAGTTGTATGCAACGCCATCTCTCTGACAGAATGCTGACTGCTGTCACTAGAAAATCAATACGACCAGAATTGAAACTGGTTGATATACACACAGTAAAAACAATCTACAACGTAATGAACTGAAACCCTGCTGTCCTGAACTATTACAGTGCTCTTTCAGCACACTGAGGATTATTATGCCTACAAAAACAGTAGCTTAACATACCTACATTATGGATATCATTGCTAAGTCACGATAATATATTAACTGGGACTAATCAACTGTATACTTATTAAAATGAAAAACTCTATTTTATAAGCAGTGAAAGTCTTTTTATACAAACTGCAATTATTCTACTGCAGTGTTGTTACTTTTGACCTGGAAAACTTCAATATGCTGCACAACCTTGAGAAGAGATTGCATAGGCAAGTACACCCAATAAGCACTATAACAGCATTAGGAAATCTAATTTTCATGTAGAGAAGAAAGGACATTAATTTTATTTTTATGGTCTTCCTTCAAAGATACAACCATGCTTCTTCCATACAATTCCTTTTCACCTTACCTGTCCTTCAATGTTTTTCTACACCCATTAAATTACATAAAAGCAGCTCTTTTGGCTTAGAAGGTTAGGAAAAAAAACAGAACATACACACAAAACCAAACAGCTGAACCTGCATTAAATGTACTAAGAGGAGAAGTAAGGGTGATTCAAGCCTAGTTCTTGGGGCAATAAAATAACCTAGGGCAGAATAATATGAATATGCATGTATCTTCATCAGGGCATGAGTGGAAATTTATGTCTATACACTTTTGTATTTGATATCGTATTTTATACAAACATACATGAGCACAGCAGTTTGAATTTTGCAGATTTACAAGAAAATTAATGATGTCAAAAGCCTACTACTCAGTCTGTACCGCAAACATGTATGTACAAAACTTCATCATAATGTTTGCCACAGTCTTCTTCCCTACAGGAGCAGGAGACTGGAGCAGCTTCTGAAGCTGCTTCCAATCCGACTTGTGCTACATTCCGATACGTATTCTCTCTCCCTCCAGAATTTTCTCTCTCACACACTATTTCATATCCAAACACGCACAAAAACGGAAGATAATCCTTTGTCAAATAGCTTGCAGTATAAATCTGTCTCCCATATATACATATGTCCTTTTTGGTACACAAACTCAGGATGGCCATCACCACACATGACCAGTTGCTTACAGATGCCCAGTCACATGGATTCTCTTTCTTTTTCCACTCACTCAGATCGTACAATGCGCATTTACCTCACTTTCCATCTCACATACTCTCTTCCCACTCAATAAATGTTACTTTCTTGTTTTCCTCCCCTCAGACTCATCATCACTTTATCTCAACTCATCAATTTTGTTCAAAGCTGCTGGGCTTCCATGAACCCTGAGCCTATATTCACAAGTCCACCCATTATCTGAAATACTCACAGAATCACAGAATCACAGAATTTCTAGGTTGGAAGAGACCTCAAGATCATCGAGTCCAACCTCTGACTCTTTACCCTTCTGGCCATAAGTGAGTCCTTTTTGGTCAGAGGGCTTCTCACCTATTTTTATGACTTCACTTTTGGCAGCATATGAAATCCACCCCCAGAAATACAAGGTTGGACTTACCACTGGGATGGAACTAAGGGATTACTCAGACAAAGGAAACCACCACTTGAGCGGTACAGGCTAGTCCTTGCAAAAGAAGCATTACGTGTACATCAGATGGGTGAGGGAATGTGATAAATACATAGAATGTGAAAGGGTATCTTCTTCTTCATTTGTATCTATCAATCTGGCTGTGGTTACTCTGCTTCCCAAATACTGTGTGCCTATCTGTAAAACAGCAAGGTGGGAGACGTTCATAGTGGCCTTGAGAGATAAGACAACTCTAAGTATCTAATCATTCCTGAGAGGTCGAACAGTGGAAACTAAAGCCCATAGCCAACAAAGAAGTGTAGCAGAGCTTGTAATGAGTGACTCCATGAATGAAGAAGCCAGATGATTGATGTCTATACTAGTGTTGTTTGCTTAAAAATGGCTTTAAGTTATACTTCAAATAATGTGGATCATTCTTACTCAAATTCTGCTAAGTCAGTGTGTCTTAAATACATCAAGCATACTGCTGATCCATCTCTAATAACACTCTCAGTTGTGTTTTGAGGTGACTGGAGTGGTTCTAGCATTTCTTTTCCCAGTGTAGACTAAAACACTACCAATCTTTCCTCTTCGATTTATTGTGCTGGTCTCATTTGTTAACAAATTTTGTATACAAAATGGTAGAGCCAACCTACAGCATTTATTATTCACTTAAGTGGAAAAGAACATAAGCAGAAACCCCAACTATCTTCTAGATTGTCTGTAAAGGTCCCTCTTAACCCAAACCATTCTTTGACTGTATGATTTACAGATCATATTAACAAACTAAATATTAAAAACAAAACAAAAACTAAGCAAACAAACAAACAAAACACCATTCTTCTGTAATATACAATCCCATGTATGGTGTGATTTGGTGTAGCCTTTTCTAAACACGTAGCTTGCAGGCAGCACACCCCCTGCAAGACTGACATTGCTTGAGGCCTTAAAAAAATACTGCCTTAACTATGGTCCAGGGTGATAGAGAACAGAACAAGTGTTACACCTAGAATATTAATCACTCATGAAGAACAATACTTAGATAGCAAAGCTGAGGCACACAGTCCATTTTGTTGTCCTCCACTGTTGATTTTCATTGTTGATGTTGTTTTCACAGGTTATTTTGCTCCTGACTAAAGATTTGAAGAAAAATAGGTCACTTTGCTATTTGAGATGTTATAGTGGGGATAGGTTAAAATACAAAAGGAAGGAAACAGTAAAATTTACTCCACTAAAGGTTAAAACCTCTGAAAACCTATGAGGCTTGATCCCAGATTGTTATAGGACTGAAGTTTTTCATGTTTTAGACTACTAGACCAGAAAAATAATGTAAAGGTCCTTTTAGTATTCTCTATTTTCTTTTTTAAACAAATGAAAAGCTTTGCTTTTCTGAGGAAGAAGTGTTGGGAAAATTACTCAGTAAATTCCCAGTATCCCAAGTATATTATTCCTCTTGATCATAAGTCACCAGAGAAAGAATTGAGTTGTGAGGGGCATGTAGAAATTGTGAGAAAGTGAGACTATGTGAAAAATAATTACAGCATAGAAAAGAGTAAAAGAGTCAGAAAAATGTAAAAATCAAGTGCATTATTTATACTGTATAATTTAGTATTATTTGTCCAAAATGTCTTGTACCATTGGAATATCATTTAAATACAGAAAACCTCTAAAATGTTTCTATGACAGTTTATTATTCATATTATTTTACTTTGACAAACAGCCATAGTCCATTAATTTCTATCCGCTCTTTTCATTATGATCTGTACTAAGTATGAGCTGTTCTCTGTATAATTTAGCCTAGCAATTACATTAGGTGGTTATTCCAAAATAGAAATCTGATATATTAAAGAAAACCAAAATATCCATACAAAACTAAGTCGAAATTCAGCTAACACTGAAATACTTAGCTGACCATATTTAAGCCATTTATTAATGACTAAGAAAATATTATTACTGTTTATCTGTATATCCAGAACAACTTCATCAACGTTTAAAGCGTAACCAGCCATGGCAGACAAACTTTGCGCTTGAGTCAATGTATCTCCGAGGAATCATGCCCTTTCGTTCTTAATATTTAGGACTGCCCAAAGTCCTTATATCCAAATAACACTGAAACAATATTGCACCACCTTTGCTATCACAAGGGTGACAGTGAGTTTTAGGATGAAGTAATCCTTTTGAGCTAACCGCAATGCTGTTCTAATGAAGAAAGCACAGTACATGCTTAAATCAAAAGCTTTCTGGCACCTGCGCAGTGAAACGGGGAAGCTGCACTCCACCCCAAGCTATGTTAGGGCCCTTGGCAGACGCACGGCGAGCTGTGTAGTCTCGTATGAACCAAGGAATCTCTAAACACTGTCAAAGCAGCCCTTTGGGAAGAGCTGCAAAGCAGGCTCTGTGAGATTCATCCTGGTTAGTTTATAGAAAAACTACACCTTGGGGTTTTGAGTTGGTATCCCAAATTTCTTAGCAAACAAATCAGTAGCAATATACTGGAGAGGAAAAAACTCCAATGTTTTCATTACAGACGTGCTTGAACAGCCGTAATCATTAACAGAGGCCACAATGTACTAGAGTAACACCACTCAAATATGAACCCTGAAGAGTTTAAGACCTAGATCAGAAAACGCTCTATTTTAAAATGCTAAGATCGGGCTTTTTCTTCAGCTGCTAGAAGTAATTGCTTTTTATTTCTACTCAGTAAATAACTATTTGAGAAAGGTAAATTAATAGGATTAGCAGTTGCAGACAAGCCTGGAGATAAGCACATGCAGATAATGAGCACAATATGCTCAGCAAGTTGTCAGGAGCACAGACAAGTTGGGGGGAGCAGGGAAAAACTAAAGAGGAGGAGCAGGAGGGAGGAAAGCAATAGGAAGGGCTAGAGTTAGAAAATGAGAGCTTCTGAATGCCATTTGTAAATTAATAGCTGTAGCCCAGCAGAGAGTTTCCTGGTAATAGAATTTGTTCTTCTCAGGTCAGGAGAAATACGATCTTTTCAGGTGATCTCTGTTGCTCAGGGATCTCTTTCTGTGGGGTTGCCAGCTGTGTTTTGATAGCCAGATTGGCTGGGAGATGTCTCCAGTGACAGAGATATCTTTCTGACATCTTTTTTTTTGCCTGTCTAGGAAACAGCTCGACAGCCATCAGTACCTCTGCTTGTCAAGGGAATTTCTTTGCTCCTTGGCAAAGAGCCTGCTCTCTATTTATTCCCTTTGTTTGGATTTCTCTCCCTTTTTTTTTTTTTTTTTTCGATGAAGATTTCTGCACACAAGCATTCTCACCCTCTAAAGCACAGTCACAGTTAAAGCTATCATACACCAGTCCTAGAACTGACTTTGGAAATGACCTTTCTCCCTCCCACCCCCGAATACCATGCCCCCCCCCCCCAAAAAAAAAAAAAAAAAAAAAAAAAAGGGCAATAGATCAAGAGGAGGCACCAGCAAGGACAAAACAGGGATTTCTGTGCAATTTCTAGCCTTCTGACACTGTGGCTATGGGACAGAGAGGCCCCTGAGGCCATTTTGTTTGTAGGCTTTTCCTCATTGAAGGTACTGACAAAGGTCCCTGGGACCCCCAAGGCTCTATTGTTTCCCATTCCAAACAAGCCATGAAGTGTACGGCCTCATGTGGCTTGCTGAAGCCACTTCATTTTCACAGAGTGCTGTGTGGTTTGTAATTTTGCAACCCTGAAGTATTCTAAGTGGTGATTAAGTACTAAAACAAAAAGATTCTAGTATTCATGTGCTAAAATGAAATCTTTCAATTTATTAATGCTATTCCTGAAATATTTTATTTGCAAGGGAGAAGAAGCCTTCCCTCAAATCTCCACTTAACCTACCACCATTTTTCATTTTTTAACATTTCACCTTCTCATAGCAAAGACGTTTGGTGGTCTTGGAGGCATTGCTTTTACTTGAGATTACTCCTAATTTACAATGGTATAGCTATTAGTGGAATTAGAGGAGTATAGCTGCCCTGTGGCTGCTGTTTCACAATAAAAAATTGCAATAGTGGCTTAAAGCCTCCTAAGACTCCCTCTGCTCTTCAGCTGTGGCAACATAATGGGTTTTGGGCTTCTTAAATAAGGCTCATTAAAAAGTTGTCAGCAATAAGCCAGGGAACTAACTGTATTTTTAAAAAATTATTGCTTATAACAAGGTATGCTAGCACAACTGAATGGGTGGCATGCCACAGACTGAAGAGGGAGCAAAGAAAAGGAAGCAGGAATACCTCAAGCTGACACCGCTGCTTGAAGAGCAGTAAAATCACAGACCAAGTGAGATCAAAAGCAAGAGCAGGTTTGTAATACCCATGGAGCCAATACTAAATTCTCTATGATTAGATTATCTGTGTTGCAGATTATCCATGCCACAGATGTGAAAGCACCTCGCATCCAGCACAGTTATTAGCTGAGGCCCAGCACGATACAAATGCTGCTCACTTTTGTCCCTGGTGTGGAAACAATACAGGCACCTCCGTGCAGGACAAAGCCAGGGAGGATAAATCCAGCTGAACCAAAGTTGCCTCCATGAAGAAACAGCTGAGGCTTCTCCCCAGCATATCCCCAGACTGAGGAGTGACGGACAGCACGCTGCAGGCGCACCTCGCTGCTTCCCCTCACAAACAGCTCAAATCCAGCCAGGCTTCAGGCCAGCTGCAGCCGACTTCATGGAGAGACAGCTGAAATGAGCCCCAGCACGCGGGACTGTGGGAGGCCTCAGAGGTCAGGTGAATATGATACATGCGCATGGATCCAGTTTGGATATCTGACCCTACAGACTCTCCTACAGGGAAGGAAGGAGATAGCACTGAAACATCAGCAACGAGAAGCCCAGCCAGTTTCTGGAGGAAAGTATGGGAGCAGAATGAAAAGGCCAAAATGTCATAGGTGACACCATTAGTGAGGCATTTACACTGCAAAGTATTACTTGCAAAAGAAAACAGGAAACATGGCAATTACGAGTAGGATGTTCAGAAGCATTCCCTCCGTGGCTCAGCTCCAACCCTACCGAGCTCAATGACACAGAGGGTCTGGCTGAAGCTATTTTTTTGTTGTCTGTTCTAGCACTTACACAAAGCCTACAGGTACAGCAGCTTTCTGCAAACTATGATGAAACAATCAATTCTTGGTGTGGAAGTACATTTTTGCGTCAAATAGTAGCCTTGAAGCTGATTATTCTGTATTATTTATATTGCACCACAAATGTGCTTACCTTTTGGGATCATTTTAAAAGAGTATAAATTGCCATAGAAAAGCTAGCCAACTTCCCGGTGAACAGAGGTATTTTTAATCTAATGTAATAGCTATCACATTGCCTTTAATAGCTCATCAGAAATTCAAAACTAATGATTTTAATTCTACGCAAATACTCAGAAAAGGTGCACAATTCTAACTAAACCATTAGCTTTGGGACTTTCACTTTTGTGTGTATTTTGTCTGCCTCATATAAGCAATACCAATGAAGCCAAACAGGCTTTTGGTCTGTTCCTATGTTGCAATATTGTGTCATATTACATTGTGTAATAATGCCAATTCTTTTTGGCCCAGAGTTGCCCAGTTTTCACATCTTTAAGGTTGTTTCCACTAGAAAAATAATGCAATTCAGTACAATCACCTTTACTCCTGAAGAATGGGCACAGCATCCTGTTTTATGGAGCACAAAGGAATTCAGAAGAGTAGGAGCAATTTATCTACCTGTAGTTTCCAGACTCTCTGTAGGCAGCTGTATTCAAAAAATCTTCCTTCCAGTGTTTCTGATGCCACACAGACAGACTTATAGCCTCTTTCAGGCCACCACCCCAGTTCTGAAATTATTTCTAAATCCTCAGAAAACCACTTCAACTGTCAGACCCTCCTGTTGTCTGCACCTACATGTGACTCGATTTTAGTACATTTTATTTTGCCTGTACCTAAATTGAAGTAAATTTTATTTTTTCCTTGTGTATTCTGGATGGAACAAAATGGTTGAACTGTCCAACGCCCAACACAGTGGTACATTCTTCAGACTTCATTTTTTGTATTGTCAAACAAATCCCCTTACAATTGCACAGAATCGCTTGGCTTAGCCAGATATCACAGGCAATCCCATGTGGCCATCCACTGAAGCCAAGAGAATTACTGCAGGGCTGGATTTGGCAGTATAGCATTTTGAACTGAGTTCCCTTAAGCAAGAAATCAGCACAAATGTACAAATCTGGCTGTGTTTGAAGGTTCTGTTTTGCAGCCATCTGTGCAGGCTTCTATTGTTAAACAGGAGTAAAACAAATTCTGGACTAAATGATACTCATTTATACATGCGTTTAGGTAAAAAAATACACAGAATTAGAAAAGATGAAAATAACAAGAAAAAGCTGTTTTGAATTATTATAAAATCCATAAAACAATACGCTTGAGTACAACACCAAGCACACAGCTTAAGACACATTGACACTGCAAATTAACATTGGAATCCCAGTATGATTTCTTAAGCTAAAAGACACAGTCAGCTGAAGGCAGTTTATTGTGTGTTGGTTTTTTAGACAAAACATTAAAAAGCTGAAATGTTGTCCCTTTGTAATGCTACATAAAATCTTGTACATTTTTGTAGAAGTAATGTACTTGATTACTGTTTGCCAAATCAATGAGTAATTACATGGTGAAACATACTGCTACAGAAACCCACTGAGGTCAAGAACAAAATAAATTCTAAAAATGTACATGAATAACAAACTACTCTGAGCTGCAGTTGTTAACAATAATTCTGGAAGCATTATTACATTTCAGGCTTTGAGTTTAAGAAAATCACTTACTGCTTAAATCTCTGCAGTCAGAGGGGTTTTTTAAATACCACTTTGTACACAAACTTGATCCACACTCTGCTCTCACTCCTATGTGGGACCAGCTTCTGATCAATTTAAGCAGGGGAACACAGTGAGTGTATAAGCAGTGAGTGCGCTCAGATTCAGACGTGATCAGTAATGCTGTTGACTAGCATTAAACATACTTAACCATTATTTTTGCTTTTTTAACACTCTTTAACTTGCAAGGAATGACAGAAGTGGCATAGACATACTCAGTGGAGCTGTGGAGCAATCCCCACCACAAAAGCGGTTCCAAGCAGTCTCTAACCACTCCTACTGCAAAGCCTCCCTGTGTCTCTAGCATGGTCTGGCATAGCACAGTTACTCTGAACCAACAAGTGTAACCCAGGGGTAAGCTACTCTACACCCGAGCAGCGTAACATTAGCAGCTTACACCGGCCAAGACAGGCAGTGACTTGCTGCTGTTTGGGCAAGCAGCTCTTGCCTCTCCAGCGTCACCACCCCTGCTGCAGGAACCTAGTGAGGGCCACCTTTTCCTAGACTCCAGGAGAAAGATAAGGTAGGAAATGTGATGTGGGTGGAGTGGAGATGGGTGAGGGAATGGAACTGGCCTCATTGCGGAGATAAGAGAAGCACGTTAAAAGTTCAGGGATGGGGCTTCAATACGTGATGGACACAGGCCCACAAGTGGGATAAGCAGGCTGGTAGGGAAGCATGTATCCTCCTGCACATCCACGTAGACCGGCCTGGGGACAGCAATTTGATGCTACTCATTGCACCAAAGGCTTGCCCCTGTCCAATGGGTTAAGCCTGCTCAGTGTCACAGTCTGTGTTGTTGTCATGGAATCTGTGCCAGGATTGATAACAAACAAGTTGTAATTTACACCCAGGAAGTTAGTCATTTGTTGTGGCCAACCAACACACCCCCACAATGGAAGAAGGCTTAGAGCCATCAGCTCCTGCCATAAAACTTGTGACAGAATTAGTCAAGCCATTAGAGCAATGGGGTGTAACAGAAAAAAAAGCCACCCACCACATAGCAGCCTGGTCTTCTTGAAACCAGGCAGGACCTGGCACACGACTACTGACCATAGGGCATTAAATAAAGCAACTGGCCTTTTAACAGCCCCTGTTCCCAGGATGGTAGATAGGAATGCGATTTTCCATGGATGGGAGTATTACTTATAAAAGGCATGTTCTTTATGGTCCTGATACAAGAGCAAGAAAAAACATAGCTTGCAGATACTTGGAGTGTAAGACAATACACCCTTAATCACTTACCCCAAGGTTTTAAACATGGCCCTGCTATTGCCCATGCCATGGTAACTAAAGAGCTAAAATCAATCATTCTCCATCCAAAGTAACGATTTTACAATATGTAGATGTTATTCTAGTTGGAGGACCAGAGGAGAAAATAGTTTACCAGAGTATAAATGCTATCACCCAGCATCTGCTAGAATTGAATATTAGCGTTCCTGACTTTAAACAGCAAGGACCAAGTCAAGAAGCTACATTTTCAGGTACACAATGGATAGGAGGACAGAAAACTGTTCCAGAATCCGTATTAGTTGAGATGCAAAGCATTCAAGCACCTCCTGATAAGAATGAGTTATGAGCTTTATTAGGAACTTTGGGGGCTTGGAAGTCACACGCTCCTGAATTCCATATTTTAGAGAAACCTCTGTACAATTTGCTGAAGAAAAACACAGTGTGGGATTGGGAACAAAATCACCATGAAACACTAAGTGCTTTAAATAATGAAATTCTACTTACCAGCCAATGGGACCCATTCACCCCACATGCTCCTTTAACACTTCAAAAAGGCACAGGTGATGAGGGATGAGGGATATCAGTGGGGGTTATAGCAACAAGATGTGCAAGATAAAAAAGATTCCTATTACTTTTGGCTCTAAATTGTGGCAAGGCTCCTAACTACACTGAATTTGAGAAAGCGCTGTTAGCTGAATATGAAGGGCTGCTAACTGCTGAGCTCTTAACTCAAGAAAAGGAAATCAAGTTACTTGCACCCATTCCTATTTTAAAACCAATTTTAACTACCCATAGTGGAAGCACAGGAAACTGCTGTGCAGTAATGGATTTTGTATATACATCACTGGGTGACATGAGATGGGCCAAATGATTCTGTGAGTCTGAGTCTATCAGAGAGCAAAGAGCAAATCACAGAAAGAACATCCTATCCTTGTATTCTTAACGACTATTGTACTGTTACTCGTCGTAACCTTGATATCGACCTGTTACCTTAAAAATTGAATAGCACACATGAATGAAACATGAACTCAAATACTAAGCTTATAAATACTGATTTTCCCAGATACATATATGCTCTCACCCTCACCTTGCACAGGCAGAGGGCTAGTCATTCATATATTGTATGGATTACGCTCACTTGTAACACCAGCAATTGTTGAATGCTGGTCAGAGCCAAAGGGTGGAATGTGACCGACCAACACACCCCCATGATGGAACAAAGCTCAGAGGAGATGAGGAAAAAAAATAATTACCTCAGGGCAGAATATAAAGTATGACCGCCAATTATCATAAAGAAAGCCAAACTTATCTCAAGACAAAGGGGACCGGAGGGTAACCTTTGTTTTAGAGATACAACTGTACCAGTGGGTCATCAGGTTGTGTAAACAGCCTTCCCTGAGATAACTCAGGGAAGAAAGTAATGTCTTCCTGAGCTAGCCAAGCTAACATGGCACAGGGGAAGTGCATACGTGGCTCAGCCAAGCATGGAGTATAAACACTCAACCAACATAATGAACTTTGGAGAAAACAATGGGCTGGAGCTGGCTTCAAACCACATGTTCCTTCCCGCTGACTGGGGATGCCCAGCGTTGTGATGGTGAACATGCAGAGACTGAATATAGGAGTTGTGTTTTTATTGGGATCCATCTGCATATTGCAACTGCAACTTTATCCTGGCGGTGTGATTTCAGTAGATTGCTATATCACTCTTCTAAATCAAAATCTGACGTAACACCAAGTATATCAAATAAGTGAATTTAGTACAAGAGGAGAGGAGAGGAGAGGAGAGGAGAGGAGAGGAGAGGAGAGGAGAGGAGAGGAGAGGAGAGGAGAGGAGAGGAGAGGAGAGGAGAGGAGAGGAGAGGAGAGGAGAGGAGAGGAGAGGAGAGGAGAGGAGAGGAGAGGAGAGGAGAGGAGAGGAGAGGAAGTGGGACATAAATGAAAAGGTGAAGGCTCAGTTTGTTCTTACACAAACCTGATTATGCTAAGATTTTTGTTGTGGTGGTAGGTAGTATTTCACATCATCACATTCAGTTGACAGTAATTTAAATAGCAGTTTGTGCTCAGTGTCTGTTCCTAGCAAAAGTATCAGGATCGATGTGAATGTTTGCAAATGAGACTGAATGCAGAAAAAATAATAAAGAGAGTTCTCCCTATCACAGGTATATCAAAGAAAAGTCAGACATCTTCCTAAAATTTTCCAGGTTCTACCAGTTTTTGGAGCAACCAGAAAAACTGTGAAACTTTATTGAGTGCTGGACAGTTTGATTACCTTCAGTGCTCAACTACAATATCAGACGGTGTCATCGTTAACTTAGAACAACCACTTTCCAAACTCACCTCAAACTTGTCAAAAGAAAAGTAATGAGGTCTTCCTGAGGAATCCTTTTCAAACTAAAAATAAATTTGCACCAGTTAAAGAGAAAATAATGTATAATAATACATACTTGATGTACTAATTATAACGCGAGAAGCATTTGTTCTTGGCTGTCCCAAAAGTCACTTATCAAGTTTATGACATCAGCTTTTATAGAAACAGAAAATAAAAACAGATCATTTTAGCAGCTTTAATAGCTTTGCCAAACTTTAATCACTCGGGCTGAAAATTTCCATGATGATTGTCTGCCTTGGCCTGTATAAAGTTCAATCAAAATTGTTCATAATAATGCTCTAATAATAACAGATACAGAAAAGTCCATATAGCAATTAATAATTTTGACTTCAGAATAGGGCTTGACTAGATTGCAGCACATACAGCACAGTCACACTCCAAACAATGAGGCTAAAGCAAGATTCTGAATAGCTATTTACCAGACAGCATCTTCTAACCTGAACAATGAATCAGACAAGGGTCTGAGGGAAAAAATAGCATATGATGATGTTGTCCAAGGCTGTCGTATAATGTAAACAACCAGCCTCAACTTAAGTGCTTCTCAGCTTTTCCATGCTTGACTTGCAACTGCAATGCCTTTATTTCACTGTGCCTGTTTATATGTGTACACCTTCATACATACATAAATGTGGTAAATATACATATCAAAATGCAACAACAAGTCAAAATGGTGCAAATTTTAGAAGAAATAACACATTACTTGAAAAGGAAAAAATTCAAACTATTCTCCTAATATGAACACGTAGTTCCATATTCTGTTATTTGGCAGTACCATTCAGGCTCCATAAGATGGCAGACCTGCATATATTTAACAGATGTTAGTGTAATGACATTGCTGTAAATACATTGATTTAAAATGGTTGCTCTAAATGGATGGTGCATGCTTTTATTCAGACTGTTTTGACTGTGATATATTTAGAATTACAATTGAGCATTGGCTATTATGCTGTATTACCTTTCCCATAATTATTGACGGCTTTGGACATGACCCACACACGCCAAATAAAGGTACCACCATCACCCAGAGTTGGTTTATTTGAAATTACCTGAATTTGCTCACTGTGACTTTTCCTAATAAGCATGTAATTGTTATTTATTCCAGTGATTCATTCTAGCAACCTGTGCTCAAAGTAAACTAATTCTTGGAATATAATTACTGTCCTGAACACACTAAAGCTTGAGTTTATCTTCTCAATAGTTACTTTCACAAGAGACTGGGGCAACAATGATTTACATGTCAATCCTGAAATTGGTATATTTATTTCCCATTAAATGATCGTGTCACTTTAAAAAACTTTTTTTCAGGTTCTCTGACATTAATGTAGTTCTATTATTTGTACAGTCATTATAATAAATTAATACTCCAAATTTGTTTTATGACTAATATACAATGTTTAAGGTTGTTCTGGAGCATAGTGTGTCATCACACTTTACCAGTGCTTCCTACCCATTTCCTTTCCATTTGTTAAGACCTCAAACTGTTTTAGACCTAAGATTTTCAAAAATGATTTTTTCAAAAATGCTAGCATACTTTAAATGACCAGGTAAGAAATGGAATGAGCTTGCAATCTCGCTTTTATGTTTCACTTTAGCAAACCCTCACTCATAAATGTTATAATTATAATTACATAGGCATATAATTTTCCCATAAAGGTTTCATTCCACTTGTTCCACTTGGCTGGGACTACAAGTGAAAGTGCCTAGATTGTTTTTAATATTTTGAAAGAATTCTTTTGGAAAAAGACAGTAAGAAGTGTTCATGCCAGCAGGAAAGCAGTTTGTACTCAGCAAGGCTGTGAAAAGGAAATCATGATAATTTTAAAATAAAAAGTGTTCTACTTCCTAGTGAGCAAATGGAATAAAGGAAACAAATTAACACGGACTTCAACTCAAAATTCTTCCAATAGCACATCAAGAATGTTATCCTGAAAACTGTAGTTAGGAAGAAAACTTTCACTAGAGTCAAGAAATTGGGCCATTATGTTCATATTCAAATCTGTGAATTTTCATATGTAAACATGTTCTTTAATAATTGCTTAGCAATGAAACCTTATTTAAAATACTGTTCCCTGACACATTCACAGACTTCTTGCTGACTCACTCTTCAAGAATGGGATTTTGAAAGAGAGCAACGAAACACTCCAGTAACAAAAAATGAAGAATTTAGATAGTATTATGAGCATCTGTAACCTACTTCCACGTTTAGATGGTTATTGTATCTAGCCCTGCAGATGTGCCAGGAATCTTTTACTGGTTTGAAACACCCATCATTTTTAAAGCCGTCTTGTAAGCCTCCTATTCACGCAGAGAAGGCTTTGCTGTTCATTCGCTTGGGTTTGGTGTATTGATGCTTATTTCAATTAGACACGAACAGAAATCCCACCCGAATGGTGACAGCGTGTCCGCCCCAGACTGCAGCTTGTGAGGCAAGGAGGCTGAGGGGCTCCTGGCCAGGGCTCAGGGGCTCCTGCCAAGGGCTGAGGAGCTCCTGGCCAGAACTGAGGAGCTCCTGGCCAAGGCTGAGGGACTCCTGGCCAAGGCTGAGGAGCCCAAAGCACCCAGCAGCATCCAGAAGTCTCAGGCGGAGGCAGGGCAACGCCACATGCCCCTGCACAGCTCTTCACTTCGGGTCTAATTTTACAGAAGCATCTCCTTGTGTTGAAAGATTTTGCAGCATTTCAGCAAGATATTTAAGAGATCACTCGTCACTTTATCGTGCATATCCTCCTCCAACTGTCACTCAAACTGTCGCTTTGAGCTGCAGTCCAAGAAACACTTCTTGCACTGACAGTGGAAGGGCAGAATAAGCAAATTTGTTCTGCCACGTTTTGTACCTCCGGCACCCCGTGTGCCAGAGAAGCGACGAGAAACGAGGCTTTGTCTTTCTGCTGCCTCTTGATACAGCAACCCGGCCCTGAAGAAATAACCGGCGGCGGAAAAGCGCCTTCCTGCCAGCCCTGGCTCACTGAGCCAAGCAAGGGCTATTGCTGCGGGCAGCAGCAGCAGGAACAGGAGGGAAACGTAGCGCTAGGGCTGCTGATACTGCCAGGGAGAGTGGAAAGCACCACGGGCCTCGCAAAGTTCTGGGGCTGGGGCTTGGAGTGGGGCTGGGGCACTGGCTGGGGCACTGACAGGAGTACAGACGGGAGAACTGACAGAACAGAGAGCGGGCGGCCGCCGCCATTCCCGCCGCCGCTCCCCCAGCAGCCCGCCAGTCCACGCACTCCAGCATCTCCACTTGACGCATTGCAGGTACAGCGCGGCCAATCGGAGGGCTCGGCTCTTCCCAGCTAACCATTGCAGAGCCCCGCTAGCCAATCGGACGGCCCCTGACAAACCGCTGCCTCAGGAGCCTCAGCACCGCTTCCGTCGGGAGGCGCCGTGCCGGAGGCCGGTAACCTTCCGCGGAGGGATATAGGCCCTGCCGCCGGGGAGGGCGCGGGGAGCGGCGGGCGGTGGCAGGATGCCCGCTGCCCCCGGAGCCAGCACCGGGCGCCCTGGCGGTGCTCCCGGTGCCGTGGCCGCTGCCTCTCCCTGCCTGGCGCTGTGGGAGCCGGCAGGGCGTGGGGTGCTGCCGCCGGGCCGGCTGCCCTCTTTTTTCCCCCGGGCAGCTAACGCCCTGTGCCCCGGCACAGAGCCCTGCCCGCTGTCTGCAGGGAGGAAAAAAAAAAAATAAAATAAAATTTCCTCACAATTCCACTCGGGAGGTTGCAGGGCAGTTTGGAAAAAGCAAAGGGTGCCGCGCTGTGCTGCCCGGGCCCCTGCTGCTGGCGGCCAGCGGCAGTCCCCGTGTGGAGACGGGAGCCCGGGGAGCCCAGGCACGGCGCCGAGCCCCAGCCTCCTTCAGACGGGTTTGAAGTGGCTTCCGAGGCGCTGCGGGGCTGCCGGTGCCCAGCCGGCAGCGGGCACGCTGTGGGGAGGCAGCAGGGTGCCGGGCAGCGACTCCCCGTTAACTCCACACACCGGGCACAGCGCCTCTGGGCAGGGACTGCCGAGCTCCCCTCACACCGGGTGCTGAGGGGCCTCCCGTGTCTGGCTTTGGTCAGCTGTAGCGTGTGGAAGCCCCCCAGACACCCACCGTTTCTCCTCTGTAGCCTTCCTTTGGGGTGTTTGGTTCAAAATCCAGCTCCCTCCCCATACCCGCAGCTCAAATAATAAACTGGCTGTATTTTGATGCGCGCGTTCAGGTGCAGCTGAGCCTCCGTGCCAGTGCAACACTGCGGCTGTGGCCTGGGATGGCGGTGCCAGGCCCCTCATAACCTGCACAATGCATATAACATATATACAATATATACAATAACCCACACAAGGGCCTAGCGACGGTGTCTGAAGGGGATCTCTCCCTGCAGGACCTTCCAGCCATGCTGGGGGCTGAGGGAGCGGTGCGAGGATCTCAGGACAGCTGAAATTCTAACGATAACGTTTTTGCAAGAATTAAGCTAGGTGAATACTTGGCACCCATGGACCCATCGCAGAACAGAGTTCATTTTTTTTGCAGAAGCCTGTGGGCCAGCAGTATGTCCCTGAGGAGAGAACAAGATGAGACAAACTAAAGAAAGAAGTGGGAGGAGGAGTAGGAAGATATCTATGTTTAAGTGATTTAACCCCATAATAATAATAACAAAATAGTCTATTTTGAGTCTTTTACTTTTTTGCTTATTTGATGCTGAATATCTTGTTTCAGTTGCATATTAGTTAAGGAGATTGGTGCTCTGTAAGCACCTAAAATAGAATATGGAGATAGAGACAGCAGAAGCAGAGTGGATGCCAAAGTGAAATGATCTGGAGTGCTGAGCACTGCATCAGCCCACACACAGGCCCACCCCAAGGATAGTGATGCAGAGAAGTCTTAGATGGTGCTCCCTGCTTGGAAAAATGATGTCAGTATTGGCAGACCCAAAACTAAACTGAAGGCTAACCAAAATAAACTCATTAAATGTACTTCCCTTGTATATAGCATAAAAATCCCATTCTCGGTGCAATGCACCTTTGTGTTAGGCTTATGCTCTGTAACAACGCTGCTGACAGCTTCACAGCCAGCACATAACAGTGCACTTACTAAATATAAGTACTTCATTAGCATCTAGCATACTTCTGCTACCACAAAAATAATAACAAATAGCCACACTGGGGGAAGGCCAATGCCGCTTGCCAGGAGAGGTGTGCACGCAGTGCAGACCTGGGACAGACCAGAGTTTTAGGCATATTCTTATTTCACAGAAGCTGACGGCCTCAGAATAAGGCAGGCAGAAGAGAGATTTAATTAGGCAGCTGATGTGAACTGTGCCCTCACAAAAACGTTGGGAAGAACAGCAGGCCCCATGACACAGCTCAATTTTGCTGGCTTACAAAGAAAAACAGGCTTTCTCTTTTGGTACCATTATCTGCAATTTCAGCAACATGCTGGGGCCCTTTAGGATGGAGGCTCATGAATACTTTGAGGATCAGACATTTTAGGAGGCTGGACTTCACATGTGCTAATGCCCCCAAATGTAGAACCCCAAGTTCTAGAAAAAGAACTGAATTAAGGGGAAGTATCAAAGAAAAACCTTAACATGGAAGAAAGAGCCTGCATTCTGGAGGCATCATATATTCCTGCCGTTTTAAAAATTCTCTTAATTAAAAGACTAAAGAAAATGAGCCTGCAGCAGAGGATTTCCTAAGCCATGCCAGCTTCCCAGGGGAGAAGCAGTCTGTTGGTTCTCCAGCAATAGGTTGTGGATATTATAGTTTATTTTTACAGTTTCTCAGAACTGATAGTAGAAATACATTTTTTCTTCAAGGTTCTTGAAAAACTTTGCTCTTTTTAGCCCCTAAAATTAATGACTGATCAGTTGACGAAGTCATTTCATTATCAGGTGGGTTTATTAGTGATGCAGGCACAAACAACATAGTTATCCAAAGAAGTGTAGGGATTCCACAGCTTTCTCCATATACTTAAACAAATGAAGAGTACACTTGTCAAGGATGCTGGCTTCCAGCATCTGCCTTTGAGGAGGTACGCATAACACTTCTCACCTTGGGCCAGCTCCGTGCTATGGTGGATGACAACACTGGATTATCTCCTGGATGGCAGTAGCTGACATCCTTAGGACAGGTGGGTTTGGTCTCATAGATGCTTATCACAAGGAGTCTGACAAACTGTGTTTCAGATGCATGAGAGAAAAGAAAGGAGGAATAAATCCCTAACTGATGTGAATTAACACAGATTTATTAACCTCAGGGCGTGTTTGCAGTTGCTGAAAATCAGTACTGGAAACTATGATTCTGATCACCCTTGAACTCTGTGTTTGCAATTATTGATTTTTTTACTCCAGCTGTGGCCATGAAGGTGTGTAACCACCTGGATGTCAGATAGGTGTGTCCTATCTGACCCAAAGAAAATGTATTGACATAAAGCTACTACAGAAGTATGATTTAGGATTAAGTAAGGGAGATGTGGCCATCGGAAGTATCTGTGGATTTTACATGTTTGCCTGGGCCATATATCTTTGTACTTGTTTACCAACAAAGATCAGAAACAACCAAAATTTAAAAGAACACTTTTGTTTACTGTATCTATGCTAAATGTTTTCTGAAAGTTTTTGAAATCCTCCTATATTTAAGCAAAATTGTTTGCTAAATTTAGTTGGGATTTTTATTGCAAAATTAATGTCCCAGCTTGCCCCATAGGAATATTCAGATGAAAATAAATTACTCATGAACAAAAGAGAGGTGTAAAGATCATACAAACAGAACATCCAATAATTTCCGTTATGTAAAAAAGCAATCTCAAGTAACTTTGAAGGTTTTTTTGTTTGTTTGTTTGGTTTGGTCATGTATTAAATAGAACAAACTGAAATGAGAAAGGTAGAGGTACTGGAGTTGAACAGACTGATTTCCAGCCTTTCTTCAGGCCTTAAGTTTTCAAATGTATTTGTTTATCACTGTTTATCATGCCATGGTAACCTGTATATTGGTTAAAATTCTGCAGCTAACAGCAATAACTGTTTGTCTTTTAGTTTTAACAGAAATCTGAACTTATAATGTAAACCAGGTTTTGGCTCACTCAGTTTTTCAGCATGTTCTTCAAAAACTAAATGCAAGCTCAGGCCATTCCTAGTAAGGTGAGTTTGACCAATAATTGTTTTAATGTTTGTTATATTTTCGTTTAAAATTTTGAGTAATCAGTGTCTACTGAAATTAGAAACAGAACTTTTCAGTCATTAGAATGACTGTTCCCATACATATCTTTCCATACAGGATATTTCTAAATATATGTGTGGTTTAAAAAAAAAATCACTTTTCTTTGGCAGATATATCAACTACAATCATTGTCAGGGACTCTACTTCATATCAATGTAGCCAACAGTGAAGACACATCACCTAGGAAATATTTAGTATGTTTGACAGTGTTACGTAAAAATACAAAATTCTTATCAAAGATTCATTTATAAATATTCTGTCCTCTTCCGCATTCGATTCTTGAAAAATAGCAAATACAGTTTGGCTTTTATCCATAAAAACGCGAACAATAACAAAACATAAACAATAGAACAAATGGAATGAGTAACTTTGTTTATATCATGAATCATCCAAATGTTTACCTTTCTATGAAACTGGCAATTACAAAACCTGAGAAGGAAAATCCTGTTTTCAGATACTCTGTTTCTAGCAAACTCTTCACAGTGCTGTGAAGAAAGGTTGTTTTTTAAGACTGTGTGAAAAAGGTTTGTTTGTTTTTTTTTAATTCCTTTTACATTTCAAATATAAGAAGTAGGGAAAAGTACTTTGGTTTAAAATAATTATTTTATAATGTTTAATCTGCAAAATACGTGGCTGAGTTTATGTACGGGAGCAGCTCTATAATTCCCATCTGTGCAAATCTTTTTAAGATAGGATCTTTATGGTTCCCCACTCAAACTGCCCTAAGTTTAGAACATGAAACTTCTCAAATTATTGGGCCCCGAGGGTGCCAATTTACATAGCTACGTAGAAAAGTACTCACTAATTTAATTACAATGTGTAAATAATTTAGTTCTAACCAACAGCTAAATCAGTTTTACATCACCACCTAAAACTTTACAAGACAATGGACTCTCAACATAAGGAACAAGTACTGTTACTCAATTATACAGATGGCTTTTCGACTCTTAATGCTCAGAGGAGATCCGTATTCTATGTGACTTTAATATACACCAGTGGGAATGAGGCAAATTATGAACATATAAAATATTGGGGAGTCCCGCCGTCCCCGTCCTCCCGTCCCCGTCCTCCCCCTCCCTTCAGAAAAGAAACAGGAACAGGAACATATATGTTCCCATTGAAAAATGCTACCAGGCCTGGAAACTTAAATGTTAAGATTAAAGCAATTTTTATTTTTACTTCTTGCATAAATGTGGTCAAATTCAACTCTGTTCTAGCTTTTTATTTCAATGGAGTTCCACCCACTTATTTGCAATCTTAGTGAAGCTCATGGAGTATTTTTATAAGGATACTGGCTCAGTGTTTCACAGCTGCCAATGGCATTTGGAAACATTAATTTTGTGGAAAATGGTCTCCCAAAGAAACGTTGACAATATGAGCAGAATTTTAGAGAGGATACAAAAACTCTTCTCTGATACACCAACAGAATTCCAATTGACTTGAAAAGGAATACAACAAATTCAATGCCAGTTTAGGTAGTTTAAACCTATAACTGGCAATGTTTTATCAGTAAAAACTAATTTTGAATTTGTTCTGGATGCACAGGCTCTTATATACTTGATTTTGAGTTCTAATACTTCAAAATTATTATATTCTGGTTATCTATCCTTATTGCCATAATAGCGGCCTCCCAGCTGAGCATTACATCCTATCTCAAACTTGGGTCTGTTCTCACATCCTTTTTCCAGGGCAGATGCCTGTGAATTGCTTTTATTTTGATTTTTGTTAAATTATGTATGTATGAGAAAACAAATTATATGCGTGAACCCACTTTCTTCAGTACATATATTAACTAACCAAGGCTGAAAAACACACCTTACATGTAAGTGGTAAGGTTTATTATGAGTTCCTAATAAAATTCTTCCTTAAAATACAATTTTTAAGATTGTATTAAGACTAATTTCTGAGGTATAATACTTGGTAGAATGGTTGCAAGTCTTTGCCTGGGCCTGATAAATTTGTAAACTAATCTTTTGTTAATATTACAGCTTAAACACTAGTTGACAAAAACATGCTTAGTGATACAGAGTAAATTAGTTTGGAACAGTAAACCTTAACCAGTCAGAAACACTTGGTTAGAAATTTATCTTAATAGCTGTTGCATAGCCCTCTGTTCACAGAAAAACTCTGTAGCAATGGGGTGGCCAACTTGTATGGTGTTAGGCACAACTACCGCGTAATTCCATGGCCGCGTCCAGCTCCCACTGAGATCCAGGAGATTTTGAATGAGACATTGTATAAGTACCTGGCAAGTCCTTTGACACTGTATGTCATTGGACTGACAGGGGCATTTCTTGCCTGCCCACAACTGAATGTAAATTTTAAGTGAACAAAGAATACCGATCAAACTCGAGCTGTACAACTGAGTGAAAGCAAGCTTACAAGGAGCAGGCAGATGCCAGTTTAGATGAGGTTTTCCACACTAAATAAGCAGAAAAACCTTAGTGTTCCATTTTGTTTACATTTATCATTACCATATGTCAAATCAGGAAAAAAAAAATCCCCTTAGTCAGAATGTTATTTTGGAGTAGTAGCTGTGAAATACTTTCAAATCCAGAATGACGCAATTCAACAGAAACTACTGCAGAACCTATCTGTGGTATCTCATTTGGTCATCTTGAAATTTTTCTGAAATAAAGTGAGACTATATTGCAAGATACTCAAAAAGTAATTTTATTTTAAAATTCTGTTTATATAAAAATGATTTATTAGTGTAAACCATTAAGAGTTAGCAATAGTAGTCACACACACCCACCAGAACAACAATTAAAAGAAAGAAATAGGAAAAAACATATATCAATCCTTCTACTCAAGGTCCCGTTAAGCTTTGGCAACCTTCATTAAATGTGACTTCATTGAATGTAGCTTTTTACCTCACATTTCCAAGTTTCTTCACATATATACAAACATTGTATTGTTGGTATTTTGTAAAAGAATCTCCATGAAGTTTAATTACGTGCCTCTTAGTCTCTCCTCAACAGATACAATCTAATCCCCTCACTTTTTAACGAGTGAAGGCTTTATATCAATGGAATAATGTACTACATGTACTGGAAAATAAGCATCCACGTTCTAAATTGTCGCATTGAAGTGTTGGTGAGATTATTCTCCTGGTAATACCTTCAGCCTTCCACATTAGCAACATTTTGGCCAAAGACCATGAGATTGCATTAGCTATTTATCTTTGTGAGATAACTGTATAAATTTGTTAGCCCAATATTTGTATAGAGCTCTCATTTCAATAATGAGATCTTCACTTGTGTGAGGCCAGCGCAATGAAGTGAATGATTTGCACATGAACATTCTTCAGACATCCCCGTGAGACTCAGGGAGTTCCAAGATTCACTTATCCAAGCAAAAGCTCTTGTAGCCCACATCAATCAAGCATTGTGTCATGTTTTCTGGAAAGAAATTAAGCTGGGAAAATAAGAGCTTAAAATTGTTGGTCTGGTTTGAAAACAAAAGATCGATTTGCATGTTCTTCTATGCAAAAAATAAAGAAATTCAACCTCACTGCTTTGTATTTAAATATATATACGTTTAATATGGGAGGTGAGGCATTCTGCATCTAAAATGGAAGGTATCCATAAATCTATCATTTGCAGACCAGCCAGCTGCAAATCAATTTTCTGACACCATTTCAGACAGTACTTCTTACACAAATGTTACAACAGTTTTGGGGCCCAACTCTGACATGTGGAATATGCTGTAGCTCGCTATGAGAAGTATTTCTAGATCGGAAATAGATGATAGCTGTGTTTGCCAACCTATCTTTGTGTTCCAGAAAGGCAAGCAAATGAATTGTAACTTCAATGGTTAAATAAACAGAACCTAACCCATTTGGCATTTATTTCAAAGGCTGAAAGCATGCAAAATTTTTCAGAACTGGAAGAATAGAAAAATGCATTTTAGAAGATTTAGTGCTACATTGCAGTAAGATCATCAGAATTATGACCACAACGGAAATACCGCCAACCTTCCAGTCCGGAGAGGCCCAAATTACAACCTTAACTAAAAATACCACGAGCTACAAGGAAGCTCAGCATCTAAGGGTTCCTGTCACAGACGGATGCAAAATTCTTGATGCTAGTGTAGGTGCATGTTTGTACACTCCTGTACCTGTTAAAAAGGTACGACGTGAGCACTACGGTATTTACCTGGGTCATCATCAGTTGGTGGCCCGAATCCCCAAAGCCTGGGAGGCAGAGGAGGACCGGAGGAGGCAGATCAGGCCTGCTGCCCCTCACTGTGCTGCCAAGGGGCCGAAGTGACACGTCAGTCGCGGACCGCCTGGTTCTGGATGGGTTGTACCGTGCGCTGGGTTTTGGCGCTTGACAAAAGCCCTAAAAATTGAAGATTAAAGGTGCTCACTTCAGAGCCGCACAACACCTCTCCAGCCTATTTCGTGCCCCCCTGCTCGCCCAGGTTTCCCCCAAAAAACACGCTAGGGCAACGCACCCCCGGCACCCAGCTGCTGCCCCCGGGGATGGGGAAATCGGGGAAAAACGGGGGAAAAAACGGGGGAAAAACGTCCCCGAGCCTCCGGGACCCCCGGGGGGCGCCGGGCAGGGAAGGGGGCTCGGGCTGCCCGCAGCACGGCCCCCGGGGCCGCTCTTACCTCGGGGGCGCGAGGGGTGCGGGGACGGGATGGGGCGGGGGTCTCTGGGGGCGCCCCCTCCGCGCCCCGTCTCCCGCAGCGGGCGGGCGGGGAGGGGCGGGGAGGGGCGGGCGGCGGAGGGGGCAGGGCCGCTCGCCGCAGTCACCCTCACACGGAGCGCGCCGGGGAGGGGAGAAAAAGGCCCCGCTCCGGCGGAGGGATACAGCGCGCCATATATAGCGGCACGGCGCAGCCGCGCACCCCCAGCACTCCTCGCCGCCGCCGCGCCGGGCAGCAGCAGCAGTAGCAGCAGGAGGAGCAGCAGCAGCAGCGCAGGCAGCAGCAGCAGCCGTCGCCGCTCGTGGTCGCGCAGTTCGTGCCGCCGCCGCCGCGCCATGGTAGGTAGCGCGGCCGCCCGCAGCACCGGGGGCTGGCTGAGGAGAGGGGCGGCCGAGCCGGGCTGTCCCCGGGGAGGGCTGCGGCGCGGGGGCGGCGGGAGGCCGCGGAGCTAACGGCCGTGCCGGGCACCCCGTCCGTCCTTCCTCCCTGCCTTCCCTTCCCTTCCCCCCGTCCCTGCCCTTCTCCCTGCCGCCGCTTCCTTCTCCCCGCGGCGCCGCCCGCCCCGCCTCGCCCTCCGGAAAGGGCCGGGAGCCGCTCCCCGGGGCCGCGGCTCTGCCCCGCTGCGCCCCGGCCCCGGCCGCAGTGCGCACCGAGGGGGGGGGGGAGAGAGACCGCGCTGCGGCTGCTGCGCCCTCAGCGCCCCCCCCCATTCCTCCCCGGTACCGTCCCCAAAAACGCAGCCGGGCTGCCCGCATTACATCATGTCTCCTCCTCTTCCTCCCTGCCTCCCGCCGCCTGGCCCCCAGCCGCGGGGGTTGGGGGGGCAGCCGAGCCTCACCCCCCCCCATCCCCCCCTCTCCCTTCCAGTCCCCGGGGGTAGGGGATGGGGGGGGATTGGGGCAGGGGATGGGGCATTGGGGCAGGGGGAGCCGCTGCCTTCCCCGCCCGGGGGAGGGAGGGGAGGGGAAGGGGAGGGGAGGGGAAGGGAAGCGGGGCCGCAGTGCAGCACTGCCCGCCGGGCACGGCGCCTGTTGCGCCCCGCGCTGCCCGCCCGACCCTAGCCCAGGGGGTGGCAGCCTGGGGCTGGGGGGCTTCGGAGGGCAGCCCCCCGGCCGGGAGGGGAGGGTTGGGGGTTATATTTTTTTATTATTATTTTGTTTTTTGAGGGGGGAGCGGGCTGCTCTCTCGTCGCTTCCTGGCCATCTGGGTGTCGCTCCGTGCTGCCTCCCCGCCGGGGCAGGCTGACACCGCCGGGACGCGGCTCGGTGGCGGGCAGGGCGGGGTGGCAGCCCCAGCCCCAGGCACCTTTGTCCCCCAGCACAGCGCTGGTGGCCGCCTGCAGCGAGCCGAGCCCCGAGGACAGCTCCGGCACTGCCGTTTCTTGGTGTGACGCCGGTTTTTGGAGGCATCCGGAGCCCCGAGACACGGGGCAGAAAGCTGGTGCTGCTGGTTGAGGGTTTTGCCGAGGTGTGGCTCCGTTTCCTGTTCTGCAGGGCATTTGGTCTGTTATGTAAATTGCTTAGATGATCTTTAAGGGAAGCCTCATCTTTGCTGGAAAATCGTGAGAAGAGTGGGAGGTCAAGCTGGATTTTTGAAGACGTTTTCTACAGTATTTCAGCATGACTTAAGAAATGTGAATTTGGTTTTTAACTGCAAGCACTATTTTCTTATCCCCCCCCTACATGTTGTGAGCTGTTTAATCACTACACACAGACATAAAACACTAAATCTAAAGCTGGCACCTAAATACTGATGATGTCTGTATGTCACTTAACACATCCAACAAGCTTCCAACCATGTTGTTCACCTGTGCAGGGCTTGACAGATCATGTAGCCTGTTAATTCTCCATTGCATTTGTTGCCCTTTGCTGTAGTTACCTGGCTTTTATGTTTGAGATTAATGGTATTTTAGGACAAAAGGGTTGCAAGATGCCTGCTTTCTTTGACCAACAGCATAATTTTTTTGTATTGGTAAAAGCTTTTCAAAGAAGGGAGTCTTATAGGAGCTGGTACTTTATGTTATCAAATATCCATGTCTAGATAACTAAAATTCAATTTTAGGCTTGTTTTGTTGTTAATGATGAGAGAAATACATGATTTTTTGTGAAGAACCAGCTATCTTAGCCCAATCAATGGAGGCTCTTGCGATGCCCTATCTGTACAGAAAGGGGAGATTTCTGGAAGGATGCGGTCGGCACAGCTGAGCTCTGGAGGAGCGCGTTCAGTTGCCTGCTGCACAGTGCACCTCTGGGTGCAGCACTGGCCTCCTGGTGTGCAGAAGGTCACAGGCGAGCACTTTAAATCTTGGTGTTAGAAGGATGTGCACTGTGGTTTGTGCCTCGGTGGGAGGCATCTTAAGGTGCTTGGCTGAATGAGGGAATAATGTGATGCTTAAACTGGTGTTTTCTTGTCGGATGGTGAAAATCTCTGATACTGAGCAGCATTTCTTCCTGTTACAGCATGGTCCTCTGTGTTAAGCTTACTGTAGGCTGCTGGCTGGACTGCGCTGTGGGGTTGGACTGCTGTAGCGTTAGATCACTAGGTGGCACACTTGCCGTTAGCCCACTGATGTGCTAATACCCCCACGCTCGATTAGGGTCACTGTACTTCTGGAAGTGACATCTGATGTGATGTGAGACTCTAAGCATGTCATTAAGGATTTCATGCCCTTCTGATCAATTACAAGGAGCCTGCCTTGTGTCCTTTGCCTGACCAAATCGGGTTCTTTGAGCCAAAGGATGGCGTATTGTTCTGAATGGGCAGTTCTGGAACATGCTAGTTCTCTGCTTTTGGGAATGGCTGCATTGTGTAGGTGAGTGGAATCCCTTCTTGCAGAGGGAGAATTCCAGGGGTTGAAAGTGTCTTTGTAATGGTAATAATAAATCTCTGCTAAGTTTGAAGGAAGGGCCTTGTGGCTTGACATAGAGGTAAACATTATTCTAAAATATTCTATTCTTCGTGTAGGCTGATCAGCTGACTGAAGAACAGATTGCTGGTAAGTGTCTTAATGATACATACTTTTTGGCTAATTCCTTGTGACTGAAAGAAAATATCTCAAATGTAATGGAATCATCTTTTTTTTTTCTCTCTACAATTTCAAATCTATACTAACAATTATTTTAAAAACAAAAATCAAAAGCACTCCCTTTTAAAAAGTTCTGGAATACTATTGGTATGTTCTGTTTCAATGTGGACTGCAGATTATCTGAGCCAAGTGTTTCTACATTTCTTGCAAACAAGTAATTGCTCGAATTTTCAGTGAACTTCTTAGAGCCAAGGCAGAACTAAATCTTTTTTTTTCAGGTGAAGATAAACTTGAAGTGAAATAGAAAAAAGTAAACCTACTACTGATTTATTACCTGTTAACACAAGCGTTTATTTAAATAACTTCTAACAGTGTCTAACTCAAACTGGTTGAGAGAATAGTATTTGACCTTGTGGAGACCAGTCACACCCACTTGAGGTTGACACTAATTCTTATGTCTGCTGCCTTGTGTTGCCATTTACCACTTATTTTTATTCCTGTAAGTTTGTTAATGGTGAATGGGTGAACTGTTGGGTTCCCCGGCTTATTCCAAACAGCTGCAATTTGTGCTGCAACAGTAATTCAAGCAACACGATGTTGAAATGCATTCACATTGTAATATGATGTTAGTACATTGAAACTTAGGTCATGTGGCTTTGCAGATTTTGTTGGTACTGTAACTATTTCTATTAATATTTGAAAACAAAAATTCTGCCAACACACTGGCAAGTTAAATGTTTCCCAAAATCTTACCAGACGTCTTTCACTGGAATGCAGTTTTGTATGCAGTTTTCTTAGCTGGCGATGTCACTAAACAATGGCGCTGTTTCTGCCTCTAGAGTTCAAGGAAGCCTTTTCCCTGTTTGACAAAGATGGTGATGGTACTATCACAACAAAAGAACTGGGAACTGTCATGAGGTCGTTGGGTCAAAATCCAACAGAAGCAGAATTGCAGGATATGATCAACGAGGTAGATGCTGATGGTAAGTGTTAGAAGGATAGTTCTTAGTGTTGTAAATCATTCTGTGTATGCCCTCCACACTATATAAAGATGATGTTATGATGTGCTCAAAATAAAGTTTAGAAATACTGGATAGAAACTATACTCAGGGGCATCTGTTATTTTGCTTGTTCTCTGCACAGCAAAGATGCTAGCTGCCAAAGTGAGAATCTTAAAGTAAAAAGATGGGCAGAGGCAAAGTTGTGCTATTTGTCTTTAATATTTTATGGGTTCCAGGCTTCCTATTGCTATTCAGCTTACCCTGACCTGCATTTAACCTGTGTTTCTACCTAGCTTTTCCATGCATGTTTTGTCAGCCCTTGCTATTCTTAATAGCTGTATTAAGGTCTGGTTCTGTTTAAGGTTGAAGATGTGATTACAATGGAATAACGCTGAACTCAAGAGTTGGAAATGCAACACGGAGAGTATGCATAGTCTAATGTAGTGTATTAGATCACTGGTAGATAGGGGGAGCAATTGGAGGCTGTCACTTGGAAAAGCAGGAAAGCCTTCTTGCATCGAAGTTGACCAGAATGGTTCATGTGGATGCCAGAAAGGATGTATGCGGTTTTTCTCTGGGACTCTGCTCAGGCTAGCAGTTACAGAAAGGAAAAGCTTGCTCTGTTTGGTGGTGTCAAGGTTTTGATCTCTTACGTTGGTGGATAGTGACTTTTCTGCAATACTCTGAAGAATGAAAAGTATGTTGGCAAGGCTGTGGATTGTCAGTTTGTTAATCAAAACTACTTTTGTGAAAGTGTAAGTTAAACTTAGTTGCCAACTAATTTGGATGCAGGTACTGAACCTTCTTGATACTCAGGTTTGCAGTGATATGTAGAGGTTGTGTATAGTGGCTTCTCCAGGCTGTTCTGCAGTGTTCATAGAATCATAGAATGGTTTGGGTTGGAAGGGACCTTAAAGATGACCCAGTTCCAACCCCCCTGCCATGGGCAGGGACACCTCCCACCAGACCAGGTTGCGTGAAGCCCCATCCAGCCTGGCCTTGAACACCTCCAGGGATGGGGCATCCACAGCTTCTCTGGGCGACCTCTTTCAGTGCCTCACCACCCTCATAAAGGAAGACATTCTTCACTTTATCAAATACAAATCTACTTTCATTCAGTTTAAGGCCATGTTGCACTGGCAGATTAAAATTGGAAGTAGAGTGAGGACTTGAGATATGTCCTGCCCATATGTTTAAATTTGCTTCATAGCAGAGTGCTTTGCTAATATTCTGCACGTTCATTGAGAATTTTCTGAAGCTGTGTGTAAGACCTGTGTTCTGACTTAGCTGGTAGATGAAGTTGGCCATGATGATAAATAGCTCCATATGTCTTAATCTGGGATCCCTAAACTGCAAAGCTTTTCTTAATGATGCAGTTAAATGAATGCAGTTTAAATTTACCCAGTGAGTTTGCATGTTTCCCTGGGGCAAAAGGTAGATCTTAGTAACATGGTGAATGCTTAATGCTTTGTTTTGGCATGTAGGGATAGATCATGACTATGCTAACCTACTTTGTGTAGCTTGAAAGAACTTTGCTGCTTTACCATACTTATCTGTTTCTTATTATTTATCAGCCTTGAGCAGCCTCAAGTTTAAGTCTTTACTTTGAACTAGAACTTAATCTTATGGATGAAGCCTGAACACTGGTGGGGATTTTCAGTTTTGCGGTGCAAGACACTATGGTTATCAGAAATAACAAATGAAAGTTCTTCTAATGTCAGTTGTTTGCAGATACTTCTTGGACCTTAAAGTTGTATATTACTTCTGTGGTATACAACGTAGGCTGATAAAGTTGATTTTGAACAAGGAAACGAAGTATTTATGAACAGTGTGATTAAGAACTTTCTCAAATTTTAGATGTCATGGAGTTGTAGTGCCAGCTTTAATGTATTTGCTTCTGGAATCTCCCACAGTATTTGTTAGACTGTAAACAAGCTAAGTGATTAATTTTGGAGACTGGTTTTAAGTAAAGGCGAACCTTATCGAATCTTACCTGTTAACCTGGGAATATCAGACTGATATTTTATGTGCAACCTGGGTGGGCAATGGTATGGCTTGATTTGGAAAGAAAGCAGTTGACTTTGTGCTGAAACACTGGGGTGGAAGTGGCTGTTGCACATTGTAAAAGCAAACAGGCAATGGTAACAAGGAAAACATATGGTTCTTCTATAGGAATAGTTTAGAGAGTACCTGTCAGTCTGATTCTTGTCACTGGCTAAATTAAAGGCCAGATTCTTTTGTGCTCAAAACAAGCATGGAAGTTTAATTTTGGAAGTTTGTTTCCATTAAGGCAATGGCACTATCGACTTTCCTGAATTCTTAACCATGATGGCCAGAAAAATGAAGGACACAGACAGCGAGGAAGAAATCCGTGAGGCATTCCGAGTCTTTGACAAGGTATTCTTGGATCTTCAAATATTCCTTAGAAGCAGTAATGATGCTTATCTTTTCCTCTGTGTTCTCTCATCTTGTCTGAAAGGAAAAACCTCATAGCAGAGGCAGGAGAATTTGTAGCAGAGCAGGCCCTGTTCTATGGCAGAGCAGGCTGGTTGTATCCACTTAAACAGCAGTGCTAAACTTGAGGCTTTTCCAGGAAGAAAACTTTCTGGCCTTTTAAGAGCAGATATGAGCAGAACTTGATGCTTGGGGGGTGAAGGGGTCTTGTACAGAAGATTACAAAAATACCTTTTGATTTTGGGGAATTGCAGAAATATTCGCATGGGTGTGCAAGGTATTATGAAAGCTTCTGAAGCTGTCACCAGTATTTACAGGCACAAGGGGTGCTTGTAATAGACAAGGCAGCATGTTGTCTTAAACATGCAGGCTTTGAAGTTACTTTCAGGAAAACTTGAGCTCAACTCCCACCTTCATTAAAGTTAACCTAGGTGTACATGATAAAAGTTCTGATGAGCTATTTTTAGAACAGGGGTTCCCCTCTTTGGATCGTTTGGGTATGACAGTTACTACAAGAGACCTGTGCTGTACAGTGGCTGGTGCAGCTGCTAAGCTAATGCATATGCATGCATGGAAGGTCTCTTTCCAATTTCTGTGGAAAAAGAGCCAGTCTCTGGTCCTTTGCTGGAAGGTGTTTTAGAGCAGATGTTTGATTGTTTACTTAGTACTTCCCCCAGGTTTATTTCTGCAGCTGAGGTTGGTGAGTGGTGGCTGATGTGACACCATCTAAGCTCCTGCTCTAAGCTAGTGTGTTCTTTGTGTAGACAGAAGACAATTCATGAAATGGCTAGATATCAGAACTTAGAGCATATATAAATAATGGAATGCTGACTTAAAATTGTTACTCTTTTTGCCACTATTCTTGTCACAACTGCTTATGAGTGAAATTAAAGTGTTTTCTTTGAAGGTGTGATTTGTTCTAGATCTTATATAAGAAGCCTAACTTAGCTGCCCACAGTCTGATTATAGAAGCAGTGTTTTCATGGAATAGAAAGCTGACTTTATACTTGCTGGTGGGGAACTAGTCCTTTAGTTGCTTAGGCAGCAGAGAAATGAAAACACTTTTTCTAACAATCTTTCAAAAATAAAATCAAGAAACATTAAAATACCTTATAACAGCTGTGAATCCAGCATACAGTTACTCTTACAGTACAATAATTAGAGAAGATTTTGTTGGGAAGCATGCTTCATAAGGTGATAGGACTGATCCACACTGTAGGGGTACGCAGTGTACTGGATCTGTATGTCTGTCCTATGAGCTATAAGGCTAGTTTAAAAGCAGTCCCTAGAAACCTAGGTGTAGTTTCAGAGTAGATCAGTGTCAGGATTGTTGATCATAATCTTGTGAAACTTTCCCCGCAGGATGGCAATGGTTATATCAGTGCGGCAGAGCTACGTCATGTTATGACAAACTTAGGAGAAAAGCTAACAGATGAAGAAGTAGACGAAATGATCAGAGAAGCAGACATTGATGGGGATGGGCAAGTCAACTATGAAGGTAAAACAGCTTATCTTGACTCATACTCATTACTCAGGTTGAGTGAAGGTGTACTGAATAAGCCATCATTTTCTAGTATTTGGAGACACAGTTTATTCAGTTGTCCACTTCTGTGGAGGAAAAACTAACTTCCACTGCATCTAATGTTTGTTATGCCAAGTATGTGTAAGATTTATGATAGTTGAAAGTACTCCAGAGACGATAAATCAGTGACTTTTTGTCTTTTCAGAATTCGTACAGATGATGACTGCAAAGTGAAGAGACCTCCTTTACACCTTTTTTCCTCTAGAAGAATCAAATTGAATCTTTTACTTACCTCTTGCAAAAAAAATGTTCATTTATTCATTCTGTTTCTGTATAGCAAAACTGAATGTCAAAATACCTTCTGTCCACAAACTGCATGTAATGGTTGGTGGTCCTGTCCCCAAAAGATCAAGTTAAACATCAGTTTTACAATATTAATAATTGTACTACCTTGAAAATAAAAAAAAAAAGGAAGCACTTAGTGAACTCAAAAGTTCCATTTGCTAATGACTATTACACTGTTTGGGCTGGCCAGTTTTTCATGCATGCAGCTTGACAATTGAGCACAGTCAGACATTTGTATAAAAAGGAAAAAAAACAACCTAAAAGATCCACTCTTTTCTTCAACAGTGGATTCTAGATCAATTTGTAGTATAAATTGTCATAGCTGGTTTACTTTAAAATTGGTTTATACCTCAGGATGGTATGCAGCAAAAATGGTTGAAGGATGCAAAACTTAGAGAAAATGCCCTAAAGGTTGAATGGTTCTCCTGTACGTAGCAGTGTGCTCCAAAAAATACGATGATCTTAACTATGGATGGCATGTCTGTGTTAAAATATTGGTTTAACATTGTCTGCATTGCACTATAGTGAAACGGGTGTCGGCTGTTACCGTTCACAAAATTTTTAAAAGAAACCTTCACCAAGGGAGCATCTTTGGACTCTCATATTTTTAAAACCTTCTGTACCATGACTTGGAGCTGGCGGAGTAGCCTGTGGACTTCAGCACAACTATCAACATTGCTGTTCAAGACATTACAATTTATGTCCATTCCAAGTTGTAAATGCTAGTCTTTTTTTCCAATAAAAGACCATTAACTTAAAGGTGGTGTTAAATGCTTTGTAAAGCTAAAATATATATATAATTGAGATAATAAACCAAAAAAGCAGTAGGAGGGAAGCGTTTCTATGAATGACTTGCTGCTAAATTATAATGCACATGTATGCAATAAGTTATCCCCTATCTTTTCGAGATGGCAAGAACTGACCTCCTGTAACCCAAGACCTTTGCTATAAATAAATGAACTTGTGCTTGCCTTTCATATTACGACAATGTTAATTTAGTTGGTCTCAAAGTCGTGTAATGCTGACTCGTCAACTATCAGCAGAGAAGTAACACCTCATTTCACTAAAGTGGAGAGCTCTCAGCATGCATGTTGATACTGGGGGAACATGGATAGATTGCGATGTTTTTTTTGACAGGTTATAGAAACCAGTTGGAGCACTTAAACAGCATGGACTTCATAGATATCTATGATTCTCAAACATGCCAAAAATGCATTTCTCTACCCACAGAAAGAAATGGACATTTCTCTTACAATGTTTAGAAAACAAAAGCCTTTTTGGAAACTGGGGCTATTATGTCTTGACTATCTTCTCAAACACTTGCATGAATTTTATGGGGTGGAGAAGAGGACTAGGGTTAATTTAAAAACAGTCTTGTTACTTCTGCTTTGCATGCACTAGCAATGCTTAGTCATTCCAGGTCTTTGAGTAAGTGTTCTCTGATCCTTCAGCTTCCCTATGAATGAGTAGCAAAGCAGCTGTGTTCACTCTTCTTTGTTTTGGAAGAATGCTTTTTTTTTTTTTTTTCTTAATAGCAGAGCCTCCATGTGGAAGGCTTTTATGCTTGGGAGGGAGGGACTACAGCTTTGTTACTTGACTGTAAGTCTGTTTCCAAATATAACTGGAGCTGCAAACCTTAATTGCTTAATTGCCTTTGGTTCTGGAGAGTATTGATACTATCTCTTGAGAGAGATGCAAGTCTCCATTCATCCTGTCTAACTGAGGTGCCTGTGTTAAGAACTTGGTTGCTTGAAACGCAGCCTCACTCGGTGGGGGTAAAGAGATGCCTCCAGAAGGCAATCGAGACTATCTGCCTTCAGTGATTTGTTTTTTACTTTTTATTCCTGGTTGTTGATGGGGGGAGTTCTGGGTGACTAGGTACCCAGACACCTTAACCAAGTGCCTGAAAGTTAGATGGGCTGAATCTAGGCAGTTGTTCAGATCTCTAGTTGTAAAGGCTTTTGCTATGGCTGCGTATGCTGTCATAACAAACTGGCTGCTGTGATGAGAATGCCTGACTGCCACTTGAAAGTAGAGCCTTGCATGGCAGCTGCAGACTGCTTCTTTGGCAGTGCCTGAGAGTGGCTGCCCTGAGTCTGTAGACCAGCTTTGAACGAGAATGTACTGAGGGACAGGCAAGGTAGGAGCAAGGGTTGCTGCTCTGAACTAATTACTTCTGCCTGAGTGTGCAGAGATCTCATCTAGTAGGTAAATGCTTCTTACCATCTATCTGTCATTCACTCACGGTTGGTAGGGTAGTTCATTTAAGAACAGCTGCTTTTAGCTTATTCAGTGTGCTCTGTGCTTGCTAGCAAAGAGACCTCATTCCTGCAAGAGGTTCTTGGCTTGATTAGAAATTGTCTGGCAGTGTGCAGTGTTGGTATGCCCTGTAACTGAATCTGCCTGGAGGTATCTAATTATTAACTGACTTCAGTACCACATCAACCTCGAGTAAATGTATCCTCTGTACAGGACTTTAGCTCTGTTCCTTTCTGCATAGTGAATATCTAGAGAAATGAAACAGTGTCATCGAGGACTTCTTTTTTTTTTTTTTTTGTGGGTGTGTGCGTGTGGCTTTGGCTTTTTCCAAATGTGAAAGTGTGGGCTGGATACACTTGGTGCATGGCTTAGAAACATGGGACTGGAAAGAACTTCCTGGGTCATCAGATCCAGTCCCCTGCTATTGCAGGCAACCGTGTCATATAATCCTTTTAATAAACTGATCAAGCTTAACCACCTGCTTGTAAGTGGCTTGTTTTCATGGAAGTTCTGTAACTCATGTTGCTCTCAACTGATGCAAGTAATATATGAAATATGAAGTTAATCAAAAGGTCCTCCAGCTTAGCTTCAGGTTTATCATTACACTTATTTAACTGAATTTCTCAACCATGTTTTTCTTTGCACAACACTCAGGAAAGTGTTGAATATTTACACCCCCTTGTTATGAATAAGAGTTGGTGTGTTTGCTTATTTTTTTTAATGAAAAAGATGGATGTCTGGCTTGTTGAAACTTGTTAGATATGTTAATTGTCAAGGCAAGAAACAATTGAGTTGTATTTGATACATAAATTTAAGGCTAGATTATACATAACCATTTTTAAAATACATCAACTTGCAGTGTAGTTTTATATTTAATACTGAAATTGTACTGCTAAAGTTTAAACTGCTGTTAATCATATTCCTCTTCTGATCATAATGAAAAAATAAAGGGTAAGAAAATGCTTAACATAGATTATTCATTATCATGCTTATTTTATTAACTCAGGCACACACATCCTGAAGCGTCTCCAGGTACGGGGCATTTGTTTTGTTTGGTGGGGTGGGATAAAGCGGAGGAGGGGGGTTACTGATGTGATGATGGGAGACTCTCATTCCCACAATTTGTCCCACTTCTGCAGCTTCAGAAACTGATGCTGTCAAGAATCGATGAAGAAGTTAGCCTACACCTTACTGATGCATTAAATGTGCGTGTGGGTGCAGGTCTGACCTGTGGGTACTGCACAGTGCTGCTGCTGACAGTCCCCGTGCCCTGTACAGATCGGTGGGAGGGGGAGAGGCTCTATCTTGGTCCCCTATGGCAGTAAACATGATGTGAATGCAGGTGTCTGTTCCCAGGTGGCACCAAATTAAACTAAAAAGACAGTCTTGGAGTTTAGAACTAACAGTTGTATGGCTTGCTTTTTCCATACCCTGGAACTAACTGGACCATCTGCCTTACTGCAATCCAATTAGGGTGGGGGGTTTTGTTTTTTAAGGTTCAGTGACTAACTGAAATTTGACAAAGTACTGTGGCAAGACCACAGTGTGTCTTCTAACCATAAACATCTAGTAGTCAACTGAAGATAAATGATAAAGACTGGTGCCATGTATCTCCTGACTGACATTTAGGAGAGCAGACGATAAACATTTAAATAGAACAGGTGCACCCTTAAAATCAGTAAGACAAATGTGTGTGATATTTGTGGATTTTTACACAACAGGGTTGCAATTCCAATATATATTTATATATTTTTAAAATCCAAACACCAGATTTTGAAGTAATTAAGTAGATAATGAGCTGCATGTGGATTTGGAGCTCCAAGGAGCCCTGATGTTATTTGCTATTAAAAAAAAAATATATGTATGAAGGCCCAAGCACTTAAAGGATTGATGTTATATGCTTCTAAGCACCCCTATCAGCAGGTTACCCCTATCAGTAAAGCATTCAGAGGATATCTGTAATAATTGATAATTGAATTAAAGTTTGATATTAATAAATCCAGTTCTGGATGAAGTGGCCAAATATCCCCAATAAATGACAGAGCTGCTGATTAGGTAGAGGCTGACAAAATCTATTTAAGCCCCTGGATGATTAAGCACAGCTGGTACCTAGTACTAAATGAGTGCCGGCGTTGCTCTCCTTCCTGCTGCTAACAGGCAGGACCAGCACAGAGCCAGTCAGCCTGCCCTGCTCCCATCCCTGCAGCATCGACCAGGAGCCTTTTCTTGCTTCCCTGAGCGCTGCTTTGCTCTGCAGAGGCAAGAACACACTTCAGAAAGCAGCATGTCCCTTCCTGGCATCAAACTGCTCAAGTCCACAAGGGAAAAAAAAACAACATTTGCTACAGAAAGGGAGCATCCTGCAGCAGGAGGTTCCAGATCCCTGTGCAGACAGAAGCTGAGTGACACCAGCAATATATAGTGATATTAAAAAGAAAAAAAAAAAAAAAGACTCCCAATATTTCCACAACAGACTAAAAAAGAGGTTGCAAGTTACTCTGTCCAGCATCACTAGAGGTGTTGGGCAAAGCTGGCTGTAGCTGGCAGCGAGGACTGCAGCCTCGTACACAGTAATTTCTTGCTCTGGTCTTTCACAGAAACGTCATTGACTGTGAAATCTTGTATAAATCTCAGAAAAGTCACTTTCATCTCAGTTGCCTCAGATATCAACATGTGGAGAAATACTGAAAGAATTACTCACAGAACAGTCTTTTTCTGGCAATAATGTATCTTTTAAGATAATTAATGGTTCAAGTACAATATGAAAACTGAGCTAATCACCTAAAAATGAATCAAAATATGTTCTGAATAGTTTATTTTATTCCTATATCTCTAAATATGAAGTTTGAAAAAAAAGATTCTTGAACAAATATCTTATTTGCCCTATCAGCTGCAGCATTTAGAATGAACACAATATTCCAATAGGAACAAATTCAATCAACTGAGCAAGCCGTAAAAAGACATAGGGTATTATTCCCCTTTTTCTAGGCTGCAGTGGGATTGGCAATAGCAATGCTGACAGCACAGCAGTGCCGTAGTTATTCTGATAAATCGATATGGTGAAAAAAATGGATAAGGCGAGAGAAAAAAAGGAGCATACCTCTGCATGGGCCTGCTTTGTGGCCTTGTCTCATGGAGTATTTGTTGCCCACAAATCTATAAATACTCAACTGTGAGCTCTCTGAACACTACGTTTTTCTAGCAGTGGTAGTGTCCACCCTCAAACAAACAAACAGAAAACCAACAAACAGTCAAAAACTCTGCCACCACATGTAGGTCTGTGTACTATGTATACCTGAAAGCACAGCCTGGAAAAGCCAGCTGTAAACCTTTTGCAGTTCAGAACTTGCCAAATGTCCTATTTATTAAGCTCTGCTTATTCTGAGCTTTCTTTACAAATACATTAAAAGGAACAATTTCCTCAA
Source organism: Netta rufina (assembly GCF_964035555.1). Taxonomy (NCBI): domain Eukaryota; kingdom Metazoa; phylum Chordata; class Aves; order Anseriformes; family Anatidae; genus Netta; species Netta rufina. The sequence goes on from NC_140128.1 coordinate 48,066,287, forward strand.
GACATCTTGGTAGGAGACAAAACATACCCAGGACTTCAGATGGCTTTTTACTGAATCTCTTTTATTAGGTAAAATACTATAAGAATGAATATTTAGCTCCACAGGTATCTGTGTGCGACATCAAAATTATCAGGGATTTTGGTATAAAATGTTAGCAATAGTTTCAAATAGCCTATTTGTTTCATTAGACATTAATAGACCAAAAATTCCTGTATGTGTCCACCAGGTACTCTGACAATCAGACTCACAGTGAGCATGATGCTGTCCTACCCTACACATCTGGACTACAGACAGGTTAATTCCATCAGTACATCCAGTTAACAAGTAAAACATCTTTACACCACCAATTAGGATGCCATGTTCTACAGCACAGCTAACATAAGCATTGATAAAATGTGAAAACTGCCTTTCCAATGCATTTTCTATCAAATTGACTTCTGGAGAGGAAAGTATACAACTTGTTCACTAGCTTAAGTTACTATTCTTTCGTATATTGCACATTTGTACACTGAAAATACTATGACAAAATAATGGTCTTAAGACTACAGAACTAAGCACTCAAAATTTAGAAAATGCTCAATTAAGGTTATCTGTGAAATGCCAGTTTGGGCTGTTGCAGATGTGATTGCAAAAGATTAAGACACCGTCTTGGCTTATAGATCCTCCTACTATGCTTCCCACAGGATTTTTGCATGAAGTTTATTAAATACTTCTTTTCAACTTTCTGAATGCATTATTCCATACTCAAGTCACTTCCCACTGCACAGCTCTTGTTCTGAGGACAGAATTAGTAGTTTCTTCATTTTTTCCGATGGCACTGAAGTAGCCGAGTGCCTCACAAATACTACTTTCATTTTTATGACACATACTGCTTTCTTTTTTCATGGCTTTTCATGGCACACGGTGAAGTAAGGACACCCTCCTTTAACAGAAAGAACCGAGGTACGGTCACTGAAGTCCACGGTAGCATTATCAGAGAGCCCAGTTAGAGACACTTAAATTTTTCAGAGCTACTATCTCAAGCTATGCATGGCACAATCCCATCGGTACCAGGGAGCTTCCTTCATGGCTGAAAATCTGTCTAAGCTGGGTCAGGCAGTTGTCAAACGATGTACATAGAGGAAGCACCAACCCATACAGAGCTAAGTTCACAAGAAAACAGATCAGCTGCACAGTTTTTTTCACAGCACCACCCCGATTCATGCTCAAGCAGCTCCCCTTGTGCCAGGAAAGAGGAAGGAGCTGAAATAAATTACAGGATTTCATGTTAAAACCACATTGTAAGGGGGTTGGAAGGGAAGTAGGCAAAGAAAAGTGGTACATAAACTCAATTCTGGCACTCCCTAACTCCGAGGCTTAGCTTTGCCCTTTCCCTGCCGTTTCAATCCTCTACTTTACTACTCACTCACAGCAGCGTGAAACCGAACTGCGCTCCCAGCACAGGAAACTCCACCATGCAGCATCCCAGGGACACCCCCTGTGTCACCCCAAGCCTCAGCCCGCAGGTTCAGCACAGGCCTGAGGTGACCCAGCCCATGGCTTTTGTGGGTACTCATTGACTGCAGAGCAAGGGTGGCTTCGGGCGCTGTCGGAGGTACTTGGGGCTGCAGGAGGCTGGGAGTTGGGGGCTGTAGGTTCCTACGCTCATCCACTGACACCCTGACCCCATAGCAGCTATCCTGTGCCTCTTCTGCCCCCTCCCTCATCTCAGATTTATTCTCTACCCTCATCAGAGCCAGTTTGTTCCTCTTTTCTTCATTTTCTTGTCCCATGGTCCTCACCCCTTTTTCACCCTATCAGCCAATCTATTTCCTTAACCAGGGCTGCCAATGACACAGATCTTCCAGATCTCCATTCCCACAAGCAGCCACCAAATTTTTCATCCTAACCTGCTGGTTTCTCACCAAGTAACTTTCACCTCTGTGCTGCCCGAGATGGGGCAAGCACTCAAGTCAGAGTGTAGAAAAAAGTCCCCCCTGTGATCAGCTCGTTTTGGGTTGTAGACAGACCTGAGCCCCACTTAGCTTTCAGCGGCCGAGAGCTGTGGCTGCAAAACAAGAGACAGAGCAATTTCCCCCAGGCTTCAGGCTGGGGATGCCTGGTCTGGGGGTATCTGGGATGTTAAATGTCTCATCTCTATTTCTTAGAGCCACAAGTTGCCTGTTCTGCAAAGAACACCTAACTGAACTTAATTCTGCTAACAGATAGCTCTAGAGTAGGAGATGCAGTTACTATTTACTAAACTGATGCAGCAGTACACCCATGCAAAAAACTACAATTGGTAAGCTCTCAGCTACAGATGTATGCCTGCAGAAAGAGTCACATAATGTCTGATTGCACTATTAAATTATTATGGTAGTTTGAAGTTTTATGAAGCAATAGTTCTAATAATGCCGTTTTAGTACTCTGTACTTAGACACATTAGACCCGCTTCAGTACAGTAGGTAGTCACTATATGGGGGAAAATAACCTTCCTTCATCGATGTGGCAAAAAACTTCTTCATATAAAAGCTATTGCCATTAGTGAATACGTATAAATGAAAAAGTGAAATCTAATAGCCTAGAAGAGAGGGATCTGGGGGTCGTGGTAGACAGCAAGTTGAATATGAGCCAGCAGTGTGCCCTGGCAGCCAGAAGGGCCAATCGTGTCCTGGGGTGCATCAAGCACGGCATCGCTAGTAGGTCAAGGGAGGTGATTGTCCCGCTCTACTCTGCGCTGGTGCGGCCTCACCTCGAGTACTGTGTGCAGTTCTGGGCACCACAGTATAAAAAGGACATGAAACTGTTGGAAAGTGTCCAGAGGAGGGCTACGAAGATGGTGAAAGGCCTTGAGGGGAAGACGTACGAAGAACGGCTGAGGTCACTGGGCCTGTTCAGCCTGGAGAAGAGGAGGCTGAGGGGAGACCTCATCACAGTCTACAACTTCCTCGTAAGGGGGTGTCGAGAGGCACGAGACCTTTTCTCCATTAACACTAGTGACAGGACCCGCGGGAACGGGGTTAAGCTGAGGCAGGGGAAATTTAGGCTGGACGTCAGGAGGGGGTTCTTCACAGAGAGGGTGGTTGCACACTGGAACAGGCTCCCCAGGGAAGTGGTCACTGCACCGAGCCTGTCTGAATCTAAGAAGAGATTGGACTGTGCACTTAGTCACATGGTCTGAACTTTTGGGTAGACCTGTGCGGTGTCAAGAGTTGGACTTGATGATCCTTAAGGGTCCCTTCCAACTCAGGATATTCTATGATTCTATGATTCTAATAATGTATACACCTGGGTAGATTACATTGCTTACTATGAAATAATGCAACATACTGCAGTGCTTCTACTTTTAACAGGGTAGAGAAGAATTCAGATTCTTATTCATGATTAATATCCTTCATATGTAAATGACTTCAAACTGCCAGTCAAATGGTGCTATTAATTTAAGGATGAAGTACTGAACTAATCTGTTTCAGATTTTTTATTATCTATCTCACGTGTCCTAATCTCTCATGTAGCTTTAGTTCCTAGGATATTACCCAAGGGTTATAGAATCTACTTGTATAGCAATGAAGACATTCTTTTTTAGTGATTTACAGACTTTTAAGATAGTGTAGACCAAATTCCATACTAAATTAATTTGATCAGTTAAGACAATAAGTGGAGCAGGCATTAATTGGTCATATTGGCTGAACTGCTGAGAAAATGGAACCACTTTTTTGGGCTATGGATTGAGTGCATAATATTGACTGCTAGTTCTGCAGCAAAAACATTCTAACTCTATTGGATTGGTAAGTTTTTATTATTGTTATTATTATTATTTTTGCCAGAACTAGAAACACAAAATGATTCCCCCCTGTACTCGGCTCTAGTGAGGCCGCACCTCGAGTACTGTGTTCAGTTTTGGGCCCCTCGCTACAAGAAGGACATCGAGGTGCTTGAGCGGGTGCAGAGAAGGGTGACGAAGCTGGTGAGAGGCCTGGAGAACAAGTCCTACGAGGAGTGGCTGAGGGAGCTGGGCTTGTTCAGCCTGGAGAAAAGGAGGCTCAGGGGCGACCTTATTGCTCTCTACAGATACCTTAAAGGAGGCTGTAGTGAGGTGGGGGTTGGCCTGTTCTCCCACGTGCCTGGTGACAGGACGAGGGGGAAAGTGCTAAAGTTGCGCCAGGGGAGTTTTAGGTCAGATGTTAGGAAGAACTTCTTTACCGAAAGGGTTGTTAGACATTGGAACAGGCTGCCCAGGGAAGTGGTGGAGTCACCATCCCTGGAAGTCTTTAAAAGACATTTAGATGTAGAGCTTAGGGATATGGTTTAGTGGGGACTGTTAGCGTTAGGTCAGAGGTTGGACTCGATGATCTTGAGGTCTCTTCCAACCTAGAAATTCTGTGATTCTGTGATTTGATATCCCACTACTCCCAAGTCACTGTCTCCTGAATCCCTGATAAAGGTCTCTGCTCACCCTAAAGACCACTGGCACCTCTGTTTTTTGCAGTGAAGTTTTCAAAGTTCTTGGACATGTTTGTAAGCTTTCCAAGACAAACATACAGATTTTATAATGAATTGAGTACACTTTGTTTTGAGTGAATAGGTTGCTGTTAAATATTTCGGTCTGGGACTTGACCCACTTTGCAGTTTATCACCTTACAGAAAAATTTATCCCAGTTTTATATTTCCAGATATGAAAATATCCATTGCTCTTTTCAGTGAAAATCAGCAAAGGCCTCACCCTACCATCTTCTTCTGTTCCTGCACTACCAGCTTGGTGTCCATGAACCATGGCAATTAAACAGGATTAGATGAACAAAGCAGATTCATCATTAGCTCAGAATTTCTTTGATTCTGGAGATGTAGGTCAGACCAAATTTTACAAAATGAGGTTTTGTGGTTTCATTTAATTTTTTATTATACCCTAAAAAAAAAAAAAAAAAAAAAAAAAAAAAAAAGCAATGAAAATAATAAAAAAATGTTTAAAAGGAAAAAAAGTGTTACTGGTATAAGTAAGGCAGGAAAGCTGGACTGATGGGCTCAGGGAGGCATAAAAGATGAGTTTGTTTGGCAAAGCACTCACACAGAAGAGCTCTTTAAGGGATGATGAGAGATTTCTGTGGTGCCAGCTCTGGGAGAATCCCTGCAGAGAAGAGAGGCAAAGCAGGGGCAGAAGTGTTTGAAGGAAGATCTAAAATAGATTAAAAAAAAAAAAGGTGAAACATGCAAATGGCCTTGTGAATGCAACCCACTGCATATTACAGTGGCCCAGCCACAGAAACAAAACTGCCAAGACAAGTCTGTGTTAATCTCCCAGACTCTTTGCTTGGGTTAGAGGGGAAAGAACTGATGTAGAGAAGAAGCTTCAAGGAGTGCTCAGCCCGGACCTGTACTATGTGGACATTGGGAAAAGGCTATGAAGAGCTGACAGCATTGCTGCTAGGAAAGCTTTTCCCCTGTGCAAGCATTGCCCAGTGCCATGTCTGTTCCTGCTTGTCTGTGAGGTGAGCAGATGCGGTCACTGTCACCAGACTGCCTCTGTGTTCAGTGATCATGCCTTATACCCTGCCAGTCTCCAGGATTCAGCTACTTCACTCTGGGGTGCAGAAAGACACCTGCATGGTGAGGGAAGTCAGTGCTCTGAGCCTGCCCTGCAGGTGGCCAAGCAGTCCTTTGTGATAGAGGGGACAGAGGACAGCTTCGCTCCATCCCCACACAGCTACCCATTTTGTACAGAATAAATACCACCTGATGCAGAGAAAAAGACCATGCATGAGCGTGTACTCTCCCTGGAGAGGAGAAATCTACATCCCAAATCTTTGTGCCAGCGATGCTGGCTTCACAGTAGTGAAGTTGTCAGTGGACCTAAGGCTGGTGTGCAGTCCCACATACCCTGCCATTAGTCAATGTGTGCTCCCATCAGTGGGTTTGTCCCTACTGGAATTTTTGTTCCTATTTTGTTCGGTGCTGAGTATAGTAGTTTCATGGTGCTTCATAGCCTTATGCTGTGGGTGTATTCCTGGTCGGGAGGAGGTGGTAGAGTCCATTCTCTTATTTCCTGCAAATCTGTGTATGGAGAAATGAGAACTTTTTCATCTGAGCCTGGTAGGCTCAGTCCAAGGGTGTCTGCTGAATCAACACTTGGGACCTTGCTGCTCAAATCCCAGGGGGCAGGGGCTATGCTGATTATAAATGTTGACACCAAGGAGATTACAGGCACATCCAAGAACTCAAAAACCTTTACTGTAAAAAACAGAGATTACAATACTCGTCAGATAGTAGCTGAGGAGGGGGTTAGGGCTTTAACCATTCCTGGAACAACAGTGAAGGTTCAAAATACAGCAGAATATTTTCTAGCTCCCCTCTTTAGCCTGTAGCCCTAATTCTTTATTTCATCCCATCAGTTTTAAAACTAGTAAAAGACTATGGAGAGGGTATAACAGGCCCCAAATTAATACTTAGTAGTGAAATCAAATGCGAACACTTTCCTCATTTTAAGTAGTTTAGCAAATGGTCTAGAAAATAGAGCATGGTACAGAGCCATTCAACATGAGCTCGTTGATTCAGATGCAACCTGCAAGAAGTTAACAAAAATTAGTGCTGGCAAATGCCCATTTGGCAGCCTGCAGAGGAGCCTTGTTTATAACTTCATCCCACATAAGTACTCGTGGCTGCTGATTTCCATTCACAGACCCTGCTGTCACAGAGTCACTATGTGGCCCCCTGACCTGGTCCTCCGGCTGCTCAGTAGATGTCTTCACTGGCAGTGGGCTGAGGGCACTGAAGCTTGAACCCCTTCCTCTGAGAACAGCCTGGACATGGAGGCCGAGGCCCAGCATGTCTCCATGTCACAGTAGTGACTGCCATGCATCCTCCCCGCTGTTCCCAGAGGCCCTTTGTGGGGACACCATGGTGCCCACATCCCCACCTGGCTGCAAGGCCCTGGGTTGGGCAACCGGGCGCTCACTGCCTTCCCTGGCAGCCTGTGCCATGCATTTTGCTGCTTCTGCCAGCACCAGTGCCTGACGGACCAGGCCTAAACCGGCTTGGAGAGGCCCACACAATGCTTCGGGTGCTGGGGACTGCATCCTTCAAGCCTTCCCCAGCTTCTTGGCACAACAGGGAAAAGGGATTTGTGGTATTGTTAGTATTACTATAGGAGAGAGCAGGCCGGTGTAAGCTTGAGCTCCCCGTTTGCTGCTTTTATTGCCCTCCAAGAGGAAGGCAGCTGCAGGGCTGGGGCTGGCAGCCCAGCCAAACCTTCCCATGCCTACCAGAGTGGACCAGCTGTCAGGCCAGGTTGTGTCAACCAGCCTGGAGCCAACCCCAGATCAGCACTTATGTCTTGTTTTTATGGCCTAGGGAAGTGTAACGGGGATGTTGGCGGGCTGGAGAGAGCTGGTCCCAGCTCAACAGCTCCTGTTGTTGCTGCCCTGCATGCAAACACGTGCGTTGAAACATCTCACAGGTGGATGTGGGCCATCCACAGCAATCAGCATTAAGCATTTGTATCCAAAGACCTCAAAGCTTTAGGCAAATTCAAATTTAAACTTGTAAGGGGTCTCTTCCTTTTAAATGAAACACCTCTGTTCCCCTCCTCACATCCCAGCACAGCGCTTTTGAAATTCAGATGCAAACAGAAATTTCTTACATTTAAATCTCCTGCCCTCCAACTCATTACAGCATGATGTGTATGCTGTCCTTTTTTTTTTTTTTTCCTTTCTGCTGGATCAAGATGAACATCTGTAATGCTTTAATGCTTTTATGACTCTCTTATATAAGTATTATCAGGAAAAAATACTAGGAAAGAAATTAAGCCAAAGGACAATGCCAGCAGAAGAACCAAGAGGTAGGAATAGGCTCAGGATAAACTTACATTAGAAATTAAAGATTTCCTGGCATTGGACAAGTGTAGCTGTGGAGCCACCTTTCTGTAAGTAGCCATGGAAGAAGTGTTGGCTAATTTTTGCTCAAGTCTTAAGGAGAATAGATGGTGGTATTGCCAAAATATCACTACAGTTGACCCAAGCCTATCTGCTGTCTTCATAATGGTGCTTACAGTGGAGTTACATAGCCAGGACTGTCTATTACAGTGTTTTTCAGGAGTCTTAGGGCAAAAATTGGTGTCTTCCCACAGTTCAGTCAATCTCCCTGACCTGTACAGCTCCTTTCCTGAGGAAAAGTCTCCCTCTTCTTTTTTTTTTTTTTTTTTTTTTTTTTTTTTGATTTGCATAGTGCTGTATTTTTTTACTATTCCTTAGCAATCACAGGTCCTGCTCACAGCAAACTAATCAGAAGAGGAGCTTTTAATCAAAGCCACTGAATTCTGGATATCTTGTGCAGCTCCATTGTTTTCTTCCTGTTAAAAACCTCCAAGTGCTTTGCGATGATGTTATTAGTAGACTGCCTGCCTGCATAAAAACAACATTATCACATTATTTCCATATGTCTGAATTATCATCTCAGCTTCTGTCTTCTTTTTATCTTTTTTCAGATAACTACCAAAGTTTCTTAAATGTGTACTCAGGTCAGTGGACTCAAGAGCTAATGGACAAGGAGGAGGATTTATTGGGAAGTAAGAAGAAGGGCTTAATAGGGATTTATTAGCCTCTTTTTGGAGAGGCTTAAGCCTGGTCTGAGGCAATAGTGACAGGTAAGTCATTACCACATGCCAAACATTTAATTTTTTACTGCATCAAATTTGATAGTGACAGTTGACTTCCCAGAGGGCAAGTGGCCTCTTATGAACATTGTCTTCACTGTCAGTTTTGTTGGATGTCTTGAAGGACAAGCTGAGAACTAATTGGAAGCTGGATACTGAAGGGCTCATACATAAGGATGAGCTCTGGGCCATGGATATGTGGGGTAAGGAAACCTGGTGTTACTACTTCCAAGCTATATTTGTGGCTGGGTAATTAGAAGATTTCAATCTTCAGGGGTGCACAAACTCTGTTATCCACCCAGCCATTCTCTGTGAATTATTCACAACTCATTTAAAAAGATAAGAGAATGAAATATAAGATGTATGCACATAAATCATAGCAAGATCTTGCCAGTACCTGCTATGGTCAAGAATGAAAAACGGTCTCCATTATAATCTCTTTTTCTCACGCGTTCCTAACTTAGAAAATAAAATAAAAATAGAAACAACTTTGAAGCAAATATATTTGATTTGGTTGCTCCCCAAGGATAATATTTGGGGGAACTTTTATATTTAGGAAAAGACTGTCATTTTTTGCCTTCACCCAGAAGTGTTTTTTTTTTTTTTTTTTCCCTTTAGAAAGAAAACAAACAAAGAAATTAAATGCAAACTGGTCAAGTCAACAAATGCCAGGATATGGAAAAGGGAAGTTTCTAATGGCCTTATTGTCTGACACTGCATTTTGTATTTCTCTCTGTTAGGTTTAATATGAAGTTAAATAAAATAATATCTGCAATTTAACTCATACCTTGCAGACTATCCAGGAGGCAATGTTTTCAAAGTCAACAATAACTCAGTTGAAAAGAGTTAAGGAAGTGCAGAGTGACAAGTATTTTTGAATAATCTGGCCTCTTTCTTAGGTAGTCAAGGCTTACCTCAGTGAATAGAGGAAGTATCACTCTCCTAACAGCTTTCCTCTCAGAATAAAGTTGCTGAGATGGTCTTGCTGCATCTTGAGCTTTAAAAATTTTCTACATTGCAGTATTTTGAAGTTGTGTACGTTTTCTCATTATGATTAGGTAATATGCAGTGCTATGCTGAGAAAAAAAAAAAAAGTGGGAATTGTGCATTCAGAGAATAAAATGATCCATTAAAACAATACATGTATTAATGTGAATTTCAGTGAATATTTAATATAACAAGAATGTCACTTTGAGTTACAGTTGACATACACAAACAATCCCATTGACTGTAACTGAGGGCAAAATTTGCTTCTTTTCTTTCCCTTAACAAACTGTTCATTAAATGGTAGTGAGTTCTCTACTGAACCATGTGGCACTTGAAAAGACCAGTATCTTCATTGCTCATTTATGATTTCTGCTGAAAGTCTCCATTAGAGTTGCCATTTTGCCTTACGTTAGCAAATGTACTAATGGAATTACCTTCTTCTGGGCCATTTTTTACTTTGCAACAACAGTTTCCATGTTTTGTTTTAATTTTATTTCTGCCTCTTCTAGCTGGTTTTCTAATGAGTTTCTCTGTGTGAAGTCAAGGGCTTAGGTGTCTGGATGCTGCAGGAGATGCAGTGCTATTCTGTAAATCCAGTGCTCACCCAGAGTTAGAGGATGCAAGGTCACAGACCAAATGAATTGAGCAAACTTACAGGTGTAGTAATCTCCTCGCACTGAAATGCACAGAACATATTGTTCCTGTTGAGAAATTAATTAATTAAAATAAGGAAAACAATTAGAATTGGTGCGGTAAATGGAGTCATAACATCATAGAAGGATCAGGCTCAGGGATTTGGCTCAGGTCCTATAGTTCACAAAGCTGTGTGTATAGTTTAACAAATTCCAAGTTGCTGGCAGTGTTCACAGACAATGAGACTGGGGGCTTTAATGTCTCTATGTATTTTACAATATGAAAATACTACAAAATCATGTACGTGTTTTGATCACCGTGGCACTGATGGTGATAGTTATACTGATGGCTTGAGAGCGTGCAGCTTTCTTATGCTGGGGAAATAGTAATGGTGTTCACCAGCATTTGGACTAGCTCTTACAGATGCTGTATCCCCTTAACCATATTTATGTTAACAGGTGATGTGGACACTGAGTACTTGTAACTGCACTGATGGAGTTGATATTATGAGATGCTCAGTGAGCCTATGAGATACTGGAGTCAGTGAAAGGCAGAGTGTCAGCTCCTGGCTGGCCTGAGCCGTTGCAGAGCACAAATTAGGACTTATCTGCTTCTCTGCACTTCTCCTGAAAATGCCTGCTCTTTTGTGCTGGCTAGTTGTTGTTCTTTATTATTGCTTGTAACAAAGTAATGCATTAATCAAAGAGAGTGTTTTTATAATCATATCAGAGTAGTGATTTAGTATGATATCTTATTTTTTGGATGGGGGGGAGGATTTTAAAAAGCTTCAGTCATCTGGAATGAAAACATAGTAAGTGGTGCAGTCCCTGCACCCATTTAAAGGCTGAAATATGCCATGTCATATATAACCGTTGGACAGTTTATTTATTTGGAATAAACTATAGAGGAATTGCTCCCATTAGAGTGATGTTTGGCCAGAATACTTTTTTTTTTTTTTTTTTTTTGTCTTGAGAATAAAATAGAGTCTTTTCCTTGCTGCTCGTTTCTGGGCTTTTCTTCCTCTCCTCACATTTTCCTGATCTGCTGCCTTCCTTTCATGGCTACCACAAGCCATGCGATTTAAGGAAAGACCTACAGATTGGACTGCTGTATATCTTACTACACACCTATACTCAGACAAAATGAAAGGCAGTGTTTGGGGATAGATGGAACCTTCTGACTCTTGATCAGACCTGATGGAGGACTTTGTGAAGGCCTGGAAACCTGTCTAGGCTGAGGGTGAGAATGGGAGGACGCATACATTTTTCCTCCATTCTTTAGTCACATGGAAAACATCAGGGTTTGAGCTTTGTCTGTATCTGATAGTCTTCTTCTGGGTATGTTACTTCTGTGCTAGATGACAGAAGAAGTCCACATACCGCTGAAACTAAAGACAATTCTTCAAGAAGATGAGAGTCTATGGAGATGCTGCCCTGCTGGCAGCAAGTCCAGTACTGTGCACACAGAGCCAGTTCTCGGTGCCTCTTCCAAATTCCTCCTTCTTGTAGCTTCTGCTGCTGTTTTCCTGGCATGTTGCTCTGAGTCGCAGCTGCAGTGGAGGTCCTTGCTCGGTTTCTCAGTGTGGATTGCAGATGTCCAAAGCTGTGGCAAGAGAAGTCCCAGAAGTTTCCTGGGGAGTGCACAGATTCAGGGGCTGCTAGCATTTGTCAGGAGAGGGGCTGGACCTAGGAGGTATCCAAAGTTTTTCACCCCTTAGGACCTGCTTGTTCCCATGAAAGTCATAGCAGAGTTCAGATGTAATTTTGTTTTTTTCACATAAAGCTTATTTAAATTTGAAGCTTAGACCTAGCTCTATCTTTTTCTGCCATACAGAACATGGGGTGAACATGGCATGCTCCCTAAAATGCCAGATGCATTTCTGAAGGGTTACAAAGACCTGTGAGATGTGTAAATAATAACTATAAACCTCCTGAGACTTGGTAATATTTTAACCAGTAGTCCTTCTTCAGGCTAAAGAAAAATCCTGTCTCACCCTGCGACTGCACACATAGCACTGGTGTGATTCATCATGCTTCCCTTCTTTCTCAGAAGCTGCCTTCACAGCCGTTTGGTCCTCATATGTTCTTTCAGAGAACTGAATTGGGCATCTTTTCAGAATTACAGAGCAAAATGTTCACACCATAATCACAAGATGGAAGAAGCTTTTTTTTTTTTTTTTTTTTTTTTTCAGGCACTTGGGCATATTCATTTGTTCTCTACAATGTATTTTCCAGCCTCAGTGGTGGATATGATACTCAAAAAAGAGTTAATGGCTTATCTGCAGTTGCTAGGTAATGCTGTCTTGTCATTGGGACCACTTACTAGTTAGTGACAGCCTTTCTGATGATGTAATGCTTAAATAGGAATTGTGGAGTGCATTAAATTACCTTTTTATTTTTCTTGCTTCCTTTAGAAAGCTAGGAAATGAAACATAAAAGCCTGCAGCATTGTGATATTATGGCTGCATGGATAAATCAACCAAATGCCAGAAAATACAGAAGCTGAACATTAGTCTAAGGAGACATCTTCAGCTCTGAGAGAGTGAGCTCTCTTGATAATGTGTTTTAATACAGCTTTTGGTAGAAAGTACAGTTGCTTCATAGTTCTTCAAGCAATGTAGATTGAAATGACTGGTTCAAGTGATGGGTCACTATAATAATAAACATGGAAAATTCAAATGGGCTTTATAGCAGTTGATAATTCCTTTGCTTGCTTTCATTTTATTTTTCACATTTTTTGTTTAATTCAGCAGTCAGAGCCACACTCATAAAACAACAAGCACTGTTTGGATTTAAATTACTTTTGGACTCAGACCAAACTGCTCAAAAACACATGTGGACTGAGGTGCAGCCAAAACTCATGCAGTCAGGTCAGCTCCAGAGGTGCATTCTTTGGATATCAGATTTGAAGTAATTGCTAATTTGTTCCTAGGTAACAGGAAAACACATTAAAGTGAATAAAACTATTAAACAAACATTTCCTTCTAATTTCTGTTCAACTGATTCAGCCAAGCGTTCCAGCCCATATCCCTCCTTTCCTAGCCCAAGAAGTACTGAAGGAGGGATCTGACACTCACTGGGGTCTTGCACCCTTAAAATCCTCAGAGTTGGAGAGATCCACTGACCCTGGCTTTGGGGCACCCCACCAGTGCTTGCTCCCTCAGCCTCCTGTGATCCTCTCCTTCAAACCCACTTCCTGTTCCCAGCTGTGTATGGATCAGGGCTGCTTTGCTGGTATCTTTCCTAAGGTTACACACCCCCAAACAAAGCTGCTTTAAAGAGAATCCACCATCATCTCAGACCATGAAATAGCATTGGGAGTCTAGGACTCAGGGCAGTTAGAAAGTGTCTGGCTATCTTTTCATGCAAGCAAGGCAAATCCACTTGTGGATGCCATCCCTGAGGCAGGATCCTACCTAGATAAGAAAGCAATCACATAAAGAGAAGTAGATACTTGTATGGCTGGCACCATGCAAATGGGCAAATGGAGAGAGAAGGTTACTGGTAAACATCAGGCTCCCTTTTGTGTGTGTGTGTATCTTCGTGTGATCATTTAGGAACCCTTTGGTGAACAACACTGTACTCTCACTCAAACATATACAAGTGTGCTGATACCAGCAGATGTGCCTGGATGTTGCTGAGATTAGCTGTCTTAACCAACAACATCAGCAAGCCAGCATCTTTGTGCCTCCCATTTGTCAAATTAAAAGGTCCTATTCTAGGCTCTCCCTCCCTTATGTATACTCCTATATTGCCGTGCTCAGTGGACACATGCAAGGAGAGTTTTTGCTTTCTGAGAAGTGTGTGGGATTCGGTTCCAGGGTAGAACCAGAAGTCTGCAGGCTTCAACACCCAGCTTTTCCATGCCACTGAGAAAACTAGCTAGGATAATATATGCAGGCTGAAAGAAAACGAGAAATGCATGTAATTGTATCCTTATGGGAGCCCTTCTTTGCATTTTGGGACATGCAGTCATAATAATGGTGGACACTGCGCAGACAATAAGACATGAGATGAGAACTTTCTTGTATTCAGGTTCAGCACAAATTTTATTTACCAGAACTGCAATGTACAGAGACTGTTGTAAGGGCAAATCTCACGCAACAGACCATTCAAATGCTTGTGGTAAGTACAGTGGATGCTGCTATGAAAAAGCAATAGCAGAAAAATAAATGACTCCAGATTGTGAACCACTTTAGACAGATAGAGTTTATTATCCTAAAATAAGTTTAAACCTGTATGTAGGTAGTCATAGCAGAATAAGGATGGTGAAGTACCACCATGGCTGTGGATGGCATTACCAGTTACATTTGATTCCCTTTGATGAGATAGGTTTCATCCTACTCACTCATTTGTCTCATCTCAAAAAACAATCCCCTTACACCGACACCTGAAATGCAACGCATCACCCTGGCTGAGAGAAAGAACAGGGTTTTAAAGTTGTCCCATTTTGCACTCGTGTTTTTACCGAGACAGAGCAGATGGCAGGGACATGCCCGTTACACCACTGAGCCACATCCCAAGGTGTCACGTCCATCCCAGGGGGCTGCCAGAGTCTGGTCTACTGCTCATTTCTTCATGTCTGGACCCATCATCAACAGTGGTGCCTTGTTTAATGTATGGGAAGCATCTGAGGCAGTTAAAAAAACATTAAACACATTAAGGAAAGAAGGTTTAGCTCCACAAATCTAGGCTTGCAGAAATCATCCCAGGACCACTCATTTTCATCCATGTAAGTAATAAATTCCCAACAATTCTGTTATAGAGCAGTAAGAGATCGCACTGCATTACTAATGAAACTGAACTATCACTTTGGTACTCTTTTAAAACACTTTTCCCTCTGTGGATCAGTGCTCTCCACAAACATCAGTTACACCAGCACACACTTATAACCACAGTGACTGAGCTCCCTGCCTGCTATACCAGCAATCTTTGTTGCCCCTACCTTACAGAGAAAGGACATAACATACAAACAGGCTGCTTGCCCTCACCCAGCTATAAATCTTGGCACAAAGCATGGCCCTGAATAATTAACCTGACTTGTGATGTACCTTGAAATTAAATCCGATGGTTAACATCTAGCCTTATGGTCTAACCATGAATAACTGCAGTGACCTGGATACCACCTGCAGTGCTCCTGGCAGTGCAGCTCTCAGGGCCCTGTGTGCAGCTCTTGTGTCTAGGTGTCTCCTCTTCAGCTTCCTTTGGCTTGGGAGAGCCAGAACCTTGTCCTGATTCCTTGACTTTATTGGAGTAAGATTGGCCTGTGCTTCAGCTAGCACAAGAAATACATAGATCAAAACAAAACAGTGGCATAAACAGATGTATTTCCCAGCCTATGTTTTCTAAGAGTTATCTGAGCTTAGGTCAGTGTCTGTTCAAGGTCTTTCAAGCCACTTTGTGCCTTCCACACAGATCCACAAATCTTATACTTTCTTGCAATCATTTCCTTTGACCATGGCTTATTCTGGAAGTGAAAAGGTCTTAGCTAATACAAAAGCCTTCCCCAAAGATTCTTTTTCTCCATACTCACAGTTTGCCAGGCTAATGACTTCCAGCATCCACATCTGCCACCTGTTTCCAACTGTTGGCATTTTCTGATTTCTGCCATGGCCACTACAGCTGCTCCACCTCACCTCCTGGCCAGCTCTGAGGAGCCCCACCATGACACCATGACACCAATACAGCACGGCACCATGGCACCATGGCACCACGACACCTTGGCACCTTGGCACCATGGCACCACGACACCATGACATCTTAGCACCATAACTGGTGGTGTCCATCTGATATGGGAGACGATGGCAGGCAGGCTCTCCTGGGTCTTCCCTCACTTAACAGTTGCTGAGCATAACCCAGTTGCATTCTCCGGGTCTGATTCTAGGTTGGGGCACAAGTGTTTTGCCCTCCTCCCAGTTCAGCAATAGTTTCCTTCACCAAAATCCTCATACAGTAGCTGTTTCTGCGTGCTCAGGACTGGGCTTGTGACAGGTTATTTCTATTCCGTACATGTACCAGGACATTCTCATCCACTGGCTGCAAAGGTTTATTTCTGCCTCTCCCCTCCTCACAAAAACTGTAATTTGGGAAGCAGATTTCATTTTGCTGATTCTGTCCGACTGCTTATTATACTGGATTTCTAAGGCACTTATGCTTGGCTTGGCGATTCCTCAGAAAGGGAATGGTGCCTATTGTAGTTAACCCTGTAAAATATCTAATGAATAATTAAATAGCATGTTGTCTGTAATTCAGCTTTGTTGGTTTGGTCAGTCAATTGCTGGTTGCTGCTCCTATCAGACAAAAACCTTGCCATGAAGCTTGTTTAAAATTCAGCATTTGCTAATTAGCATTGTTCCGAATGTAATTCTAAGTGTCACTTCTTCAGGCAATTCAAGAGAGCAATGTAGAACTTCAGTGTCTCTATGGAGACCATCTATAATTTAAAAGACAGAAACAACAGTTTAATGCCTTGTAATACTTTAAAAATCACCAGTATCTCTTTCCAAAATACCCCCAAAATACAAATAGAGAAAGGACTAAGGACTATGCCCCACTAATACATGAAGCCAATTTGTTGAAGATCACCAAACAGTGACAGAGATGATTCACAGAAACTAGTTGAGGGCTAAGTTAAAGCACCAGGATTAGTCTCAGGGGCTTAAATTAAATACTGAATAAATATTTAAAATGCAAAAGATCAAATCGTTAGGCACATGTGCCAGCTGTAGGAAGGCAAAAGCATTTTGTTGGATTTATGCACAGAAAGACCGAGAAATGAATTCAGCAGCCCTGCTAACCATCTGGCTCACAGGACTGTAAGCCATGACTGATCTTGATTTCCAGGGCAGACGAGAAGAGGTTTGATCACCCACACCGGGCATTGTGCCTCCAGCAATGCCTGATGATGCTTCAGAGAAAAACAACATTGGGCATGACAGAAAGACAGGGTCTCCTGTAAATAACCAACAACCACACAGGCGAGCTCTGATGAATGAGTAATGTGAGATGCACGCACAAAACTGCACACAAGTCTTATGGCTGATCAAAAACCCGACCAGGAGCTGGTCGGGGAGAGACGAGCAGGGGATGGATATACATACAGCTCCTGCATGTCTCAGTCCTTGCAGAAAGCACACTGATGCCTTGCAAGCTCTAACACTGTAGGCAGAGCAGAGGGCAGGGCTGTGTGTGATGCAGGAAAAACATGCAGAGAGCAAACGCCATGCCAAAGCCTGGTGCATGAGGCAGCAGGTGGTGGTGGCACCACCCTGGGCATGGAGAGTGGCTTCAACCCAGGGCAAGGGGCTGCAGTGAGGGTAGGGAGCGGGCATATGGTTGGGCAGAGATGCCAACAGGTGCATGAAATTGGCTGGTAGGGTGGGAAAAATAAACTGGGAAAGGAGGAAGAGACAAGTTAGAGACTGAGTTGGGGGGGTGAGGACAGCCCATCTCAGAGATGGGTTGGAGGCACCAGGTACCAGCAGGTCAGCCCCCTATGGATGGGGAAAATGCAGCATCCCACAAGGTCCAGCACAGTGGCAGGCAGGCTTTGGGCAAAATTGCTGCGTGCCCTGAATTTTGAAGGTAAAGGGGAACACGATGAGTACAAATCTCACTATGTAACCAGGGGGAACAGGTAGGATAAAAGGTAAGCTGCTCTGTCCAAAAGGTGTAAGCAAAAGCTAAAGAAAACTTCTAAAACTGAGTCTTTATTGCTGAAATTTCTCTATACCTTTTTCAAGGTTGCCTTGCAGCTGAGAGCTTCTGCTCTCCTAGTGTGAAATATCCTAAAATAAATAACACTATCTTCTGCAGTGGTGCATTATAATCAGAGTAGGAGGTTTTTAAAAGCCAAGCGGAAATGTGTGGTCTAATTTATAGATGACTTGATCAGAGATCAGTTTTCTTACATCCTTAAAGGTATTTTAATATAGTAGGATTTCTTATTATACCTTGTTAGATCATAGGAAATATTTACTACTCAAAATTCTTAAGGAACACATTTCATCTTATTCATTGCCATGTTTCCTTTGCCCCTTCAGCAATAAGATTCATTAGTGTCTGTAAAAATAGACATCTAACGAGATGTTTACTTCATTTAATTAAAGTCTAACATTTTCTGCCTGGAATACAATATCGACTCAGTGCTTTTTTTTCCCTGCATAAGATGCATGTTAACTACAGAACTGGATATTAACAGTGAACAGAGATTTTGTTCTTTAATACCAATAACTCTGCTTTTTATTATTCACTCACTATTCCAGCTGATGTCAGTGGAAGGACATATATAGGAAAAGCACTATCAGGCAGCTCAATGCATTTCATATTTCTTGTGCAGCAGCATTTTTTCTTGAAGAAACAAATGCTTTTTGCATGCTAGTTTTAGCATTTGGATGGCTTATGTGATTTCTTGTCTTGTGGCATCTTCATTTGGAGCATTATAGTAGAAGTAACCATGGGATAAGGCAGTTTTTGGAAGTTCTGCTTGGCATATGATTAGCCAGGACAAGCTTCAGCTGGGAAGAGGGGCAGAGAAGGAATTTCCTCTTCAGGCTTCACTTTTGCAACTATATCTACATGGACAGGCATGCGCCTACAGCACTGGGTGGGGAAGGCAAGGATGGCTCACTGTGCTCCCTGGCCCCGTGCTTAGCTCACCTGCATTTCTTTTCCTTCCCCCTTGGTTTTCTTGCTGCCTTGATGTGCGCTGTTGTTCTGCATGACCAGTTATCAGAGCCCTCAGCAAATCTCTTGAGACACAGAGTTCACAGAGGCTGCCGCTGTGTGCTGTGACCCTACTCTTGCAGGCGGCTGCTTGCTGGTCTCACCAAGGAGCTGTATGCATTAATCGTACACATCTCATGATATAATTGATTCTGCAATCAAATGTCCCTCTGCTCCAGCAGAGATTCAGCCAACAGTCCATGACTGCAAAGCTGTAGTTTTGACTCTTGCCTCACAACTGTTGGTGAGTTAGGGAGCATGAATTGCTGGAAGCTCTGAACCTCTCCCTCCCTACAAAAGTGTATAAGGGCACTGACAGTCACACCAAGCCAAACAGCAGAAGAGTTGGATCAAAACAGCTGGCTTCTGGCAAGAACCTTACCCCCGAGTGTTAATCTCTCCAATCTGCCGGTGTTTATCCTGAAATTATGCCTCATCAACATAGCCATAATTCTGTTATTTTTTTTCATTTGTTGTTGTTGGTTAGTTGTTTTCTGTGGATCAGCTTTAATTGACCGGAGAGAAAAAAAAAAAAGAGGGGGGGGCAAAAAAATCCTCCATCAAAAATAATACCTTCTTCCACTGCCAGCAAGGGTTTCATGGGTCCATGCAGCTGGGATCAGCTGGAGCTGTAGTGCAAAGGCATCCTGCCTGCAGCTGAAGAGGCCCCACCTCTCTAATCAGACTTGTGTACATTTTGAAAACAAAAAATTAGGTTCCCTCTTCATTCAATTTTCTTTCCTTTCTGTCTGCTGATATAAATAGATACAGGATATGTCTTAAGAGTCTGCATGATGCCTTCTGACCCACTGGATTGCACTTGAGATAGCTGCTTCAGATCTCTCTTTTAATATGTCTCTTCCACTTCAGACTAAGTCAGCTATTATTTTGTTAAGAATATTAGAAGTGGTTTTTTAAATGTAGTAAATTAAAACTTACCAATTCTTATGTGCCTTTTCTTCCTTTACAATGACATTGTTTGGGCAATACATCAAAAAAAAAAGCCTTGCTACATTGATGTATGGCACCAATCTATCATGAGAGCACTATATTTTTGGTGATGTATTAGAACAATGCATCATTAAAACATCATTGATGTAGATATATATTACTCAGCTACTGACTGGCTACCAACAATATATATGTATGGGGACCTAGGTTTAATGCGTTATATCAAAAGTGCATGGGTTTGAATATAAAATAATAATATCTGAATGCTGCTAAGAATGGTGTGAAATTGTATATTAATAGGTATAATGAGAGTCTCTGCAAGACATTTCAATTAAAAAAAAAAAAAAAAAAAAGCTGAATTAATGAAGTGGTGGAAGCTGCCCTTCTGCCACCCACATTGTTTTCCTGTTCCAGAATGGGCCAGAAAGGAATGAAAAAGGCAGAATGAAAAGATATAGGGCAATAGTCCAAAGGCATAACTGCCTCCCACGGCTTTGATGGGAAACAGGAAAAATAATAAAAGCAAGTGAAAATTTAAATGGAGAGAAGCAATACCATTCTTTCAGGATTTGCTTACGGCTTTTGGTCTTTTTAATATCGCTGACTTTGAAGTTAAAACAGGGTCTCTGATCTTTAATAAACTGAAGTGAGGTGGACCACTAGTGTAGGCACTAATAAAAAGAATGAAAGGGAAGCATGACTGTATGTGATTCATTAGTTTCTCGCAAATTATATGTTTTTGTCCTGGAGCATTTGTTAAATTCCCTTTCTTTTCTAGAATGATTCAGTTTGCCCAAATCAAAATATGGGGTCACATCTGTTGAGGAAAAAACTTGTTGACAGAGCCCTTCATAGACGATTTCCACTTGTGCCTGAATGTAAGATGCACCTGCAGTTTCTTAACATTGTCAGCTCTTCCTGCCCCTCAGCTTTTGGGAATACTGAGGAAATATGTGGGGGGTTAGGGAAAGGCTGTAGCATTTGTTAGAATGAGTTCTTTTTACTTACTGATAGGTAAAGGCAGAAGTTGTGTTACAAAACCCTGTCCTTGTTTTTGTAGGGATTCTAAATGACTGACCTGAACAGTATTTTTTTTTTCCTGTTGTCTGCTCTTAATTTTACATGGTGAGAATTCTTTAAAAACACTCATTATTTTCATCTCATAGCCTACCTCTGAACTGTAGAAAGATTAACTAAATTTTCAGCAGCTATTACAGCAAAGCATAACAACTTTTGTCCAAGTTCATAACAGTGAATTTCCAAGTAATGACAGAGCTAGGATTATAGTCAGAAGGGTTCTGCCATGTTTTAAACCATATTTACCCTCTGAAACTGCCAGCCATCCTTCACATTTGGTAGCCATGCTTTACCAGTCTGATTTGTTGTGTTACCACGTTACTAGCTTGGCCAAACTTTCAAACCCACTGTTGTAGCAGAGCAGATTCAGGTCAGTAATATACAATATAAATCACTTATTCCCAATCTGGCTTTAATCCTAAAGAACAAAGTGGATGGTTTTGCTGGAAAAAGGCATCCTGTTGATAAGGATAACCTAAACCCTAGAGTAATCTCTAAGGTGCAGATGTACCCTGGTCTGTAAAATGAGAAAGCTACCTGCTAATATTAGGCTGAGTCAGGATGTGCTATGGTTCAGTGATGAAGCTGCAAATTGTTCGGCTATGTGAACAGGAGGAGAGAGACCACAGGCCAGGAGCATGAAGCAGCAGGTTTGGCAGCCTGGGGAAACCACTGGGTAGCAGTTTATAATGACGGGGGAGTGCTCCCAATGTCTGAGGTATCACTTCCAACACAAAGACCCTTCCCTGTGTACAGCCTTGAGTACATCCTAAACTCAGTCACAGCACTCAGCATCGCCAGGCACTGGTTTAGCACCCACCCTGTCACTGCCAATAATTAACTTCCTTTTCCACTGCAAGAGCACACCACATCGGTGAGCATCATTGACACAGTCAGGTGGCAGCAAATGTCCTGGTTCTGGTGTTCATGGTGAAGTGTAGGACATGGAGAATAAGCTGCCTAGTAGGTTAAACGTGTCATCTGGGAACATGACATGGATGTAAAAATTCAGTGATACAGGGCATCGCAAGCCCATCTGTTCTTTGTGCAGTTCAGACTGTTTTTTTCTCATGGCTTTCAGCAGGTTCCTCGGGTTTTCTGAGCATCAGGTTCCCGGTCTGTAAAATGAGCCTCACAGGCTTTTGTCATGTCCTGCATAGGAGAGCATTAAAGATTGATTCATTCTTGTTTGAAAATTGCTGTGAAAACTGCCATATAAATTCTGCCTATTGTTCCAGTGGCCTCCTGATTTCAAAGGCTGCTGGGGTTAAAATGGTAGGAGACTGATTTAAGTGGAAATCAAGATGTGCTGTGCCTGATGTGGGAGCCAGACAGACCATGTTCACCAGCAGCAGCCTGAGTGAGAGTGATGCTCAGAGAGATGATACAAAAAGCTCTTCAATACCATAAAGGCACACATAAAAAAGTCTCATTACTGCCTCTTGAACTCTCTAGCCACCATTTCTACAACTCTATTGGGCTTTGGCAGCAGTGAGAAACATGTTAATGAAACAGAGCAGTATCTGGACCATCTGGGAAGGATATTGTGTCAGGTTGTATGATGAGATATA
Source organism: Netta rufina (assembly GCF_964035555.1). Taxonomy (NCBI): domain Eukaryota; kingdom Metazoa; phylum Chordata; class Aves; order Anseriformes; family Anatidae; genus Netta; species Netta rufina. The sequence continues at coordinate 48,088,852 of NC_140128.1, forward strand.
CAGACATCCTTTGGAGGGTGCCAAGGGTGAGACAATAATACGCATGCTTATAATAAAAGCCCTGCCTTTGCAAGCAGATAGCAAAGCACCAGAGGGGCAAAGAGGTGGAGAGAGAAGCTCATGCTGTGACGGGCAGCAGCTCTGCCAGAGCACAGGGAAGGAGCTGGCAAATGCTCCGTCGGTGCCTTGCACAAAACCCATCCAGGTAAGAGGAATGGAGCAGCAATGTGACTGACTCCAGGGTGCTAGCCCGGGCTGGAGCCAGCACACAAACCATCCTCCTGCACCCAGAGGACGGTGCAGCTGCTTGCCACTGCCAATGGGAAACCTGGTGCAGGAGAGGCTCCTGAAACTTTAGCTCAAATTTTCTATTTAATAACCAGTGTAATTAAGTTAAGAGGGCTAATCAATAGCCCTGAAAATGCATTGTTAATTACAAAACAGCATCAACTCACTGAAGCCCAGGTATGTTGGGCACTCGGTTGGATGAAGAGCCCCTGTATCAGCTACCTGAGCCAGCTGCCAGCCTGGGCACTGCAGGCAGCACCAAAAGGGCCTGGGGAGGGGAAGGCCACGCATGCTGTGCTTGCCTCCCTCACCTTTATGAGGGGGAGAGGAAACCCTGTGAAGTGCTGGGCAACAACCCCACTTATGGAGCATGCTCTAACTTGGTCTTACAGTGTTATTACCAACCCTTCTCTGCGTCATGGCTGTGTCTGTTGGGGAAACCTCTGACAAAACCCAGGGCCCACTGGAATCCATGTAGAAGCACATGAAAAAATGCCATCTGAGGGGTGAGAAGCTGCAAACGGTGCAGTATGCTGATTTATTTTGACTATAGTTTTGCGTCCAGGCTGCTGTGCCATGACACACACATGGGAGCAGCTTTGTGGTGGACACAGGTCTTGTAACCTACCGAGGTTTGGCCATGTTCCCTGCAACCATCCTTACCCTCCACACGGTGAGGGGACTAAGTAATTAATGAAGACATTGCCCTTTTACCATGCCTTTCATTCATTATGAGTATGAATGAGCAAAGCCTCCCGACCCCGCTGTGAGGTAAGAGTGATGGCTTTCCCCATTTTATGGCTGGATAAGCAAAGGCCTGTGGAGATGAAAGGCTGGCTGTTCCCAGCCCTGCATGAGTGGGCCAGGGGAGAGGCAGAGGCAGGGAAGTCTTTCCTTTCCTCTCACTGCAGCTCACCTGCGTAGCCTCTCCTGGATGACGTGTTCTCCCAGGAATGAGCTTAGCAGCTCTGAGATGCCTGCCTGTTACCCTGGAGGGACAAAACCATGCCTCCTACCACCAGCAGCAAAGGGAACACGCGCTGGGACAATAAAGCAGCACATATAGCTGGGAAGATGGTGCAATAAAAGACAACCTATTTTAAGTAGTATTTCCAAGCACTCCTGCGTGCACTCCCACCCTGCCCCTGGCTGGTAGCTCTTTGAAAAGCCTCAGGTGACCCGCAGGCACATTGTTCAGAACTGTTTCTGGATGAGGACTGGTGCCCAGAGAGACCACAAGGCTTGGGGATAACTGAAGCGAACAGTACTTAAATGAGTAGGCCAAGCTTGTTATCGTCTGAAAAAAAATGGGAGATGATCAGGAGATGATCAGGGTCGAGACATTGGAGTGACTGTTCATAGCTGAGCTGTCTTATTAGATCATTAGCTCCAATTTTTGGCCCAGATGTTGTAGCAGATAAAATATGACATGAATTTTCCATAGAAAAGCTGCCTTTGGGCACTCCAGTGTCCGTCGTCAGCGGCGCACGCAGTCATTTAATGTTCCCTCTGGGCTTCCAGGGTAAGCATGGCCTTTATGTAACATACCTACGCACATGCACATATGTGCAGGAGGGTTTGGGAACAGTGTCACTGAATTCTGTGTGGGAAATCAGCCTACCTGAGTGCTGTGTTGAATTTCTTCGCAGTTGTGTTGCTGCTCATCTGGCACAGCTGTGGCCCTCCCTGGCAGACTGACTGCGTGTGCCTGCTGCAGCAGTTTCGTGAAAAAAAAAAGCCTTTCTGCTGGCACTGCTGCATTCTGCAGCCCTCTCCTCCCCTGAGAGGCTTTGGATGATACAATACTTACCACAGTTTCACTTGTTACTGCTTTTTCATCCAGCAAGATAAATGATCATGAAGACTCACTTTGCCTTCCTCTGAGCACAGCCTCCTCCATGTATAGTGAAGATAAATATTCAGGCAAGTCAGTCATCTCAAAAAACATCTAGGCAAGAGTTCACATTATTTTAAAAACTCCCTGCCTGACACTGTAGTAGCAATTGCCACAGAAAAGCCTATAAACAAAATAAACAAATGTAATACCATGGAGAATTGGGAGAAGAAAGCAATAGTGCTGCTTGCTATTCTGCAACTGCTTCAAAATCCAAAACAAACCAACCAAAATTGTTGTCCTAGTTATCTTTTCATCCTTTTCCCTAGGCCTTTTCCATAAGGTACTTAGTGGAAATGAAAGCAATAGTCTTATATAGATAAATCCATAGAATTGAAAAGAGACTGATCTCTTTTCTCTAGGTGCTCGAATGCTACACCAGTCTATATGATGTTTGAAAACCATGTGGGAAGGAGATCATTCTCTCTCAAATTCAATAGGCTTTTAGAATCACATTTATTCACTTCTATAGAGTTTTTCCATATGGGATTTCAGGGCCTTTTATACAAGAAGGTGCCCCCTTTTCTCCTCTCCTTCCTTTGTGCTTGTTCTTTCACCAGCACAAAGCTGAAGTGAACAATGCTATACGCATTGCTATATATCCCGCAACATCCAGGACTCCGAAGAACAAAGAATAAATAGTTGTCGGAGAGGATAAAGATAGAAAGTTCAGCGCAATGGGTAGCTGGGGCTCCACGGAAAGTTCTGGTGCTGGTGGAACAAGGTTCATTTTGAGAGCCAAAGAAAATGTGCCCTGAAAACTAGTTCTGATGTGGGCTGGCTATAAAATCTGGACTGAGTCACCATGCCTCTCTGAGCTGCATTTTCTACAGCTGTAAAACGGGGTTTTGGCCCAAAAGCCTGGGTAATGGTTTTATAAGGCATTATAAAGGGCTGTAAGGAAGATAAACAAATAACTTTGCTTTTTTCATGTGGGAGGGCAGGAGCAAAGACAGAAGGGAAAGAAGCAAATACACTGAGTGGGAGTGTGAGGACACGAGTTGGGACAATTTATTAATTTGGTTTCCATCTTGTTCTGGTAAACAACTTACAGCTGGGTAAGCTCTCTGTGTGATCAGTCCCTGTCTGATGAGGGCTGCCCTGGCCCCTGCCACCACCTTGCTATCCCCCCTACCCCTGGTGTCTGGAGTGACCATGCCTCCATGCCCTGCTGCAGCTGCATCCCCCCTGCCATCCCTCAGTCCCAAAAAGGGGTTCAGGAAACAAATCTCCTTCCCCAGCAGTTTGGTACAGAAGGGAAACTGCTTTTCTCTCCAGCTTAGATGTCCCTCTGGAGACCTTGGCATGAGGCACGAGGCCACTGGCAGGACTGGGAGAAGAGGGAGTAGGAGCAGGGCTGTCCGAGCCCCTGGTGAAGCAGAACCAGTCCTGCCTCCATCCCCTTCTTGCTGATCTCTGTGAAACCATGCTCTTCCCTGCTGCTATAATCACTGATTACATGCCATTTGTCTGTTGTATTAAAGCTGCTTGCTTAATTAATATCATTTTAAAGGGCGGTCTTGGCATGAGGGAGACAAGCTGTTTTGAACTCCAGTAAACACATTCATTGTGTGATCATCATGAGCGGCTCCTGCAGCCTTTCCACGGCAGGCAGGCAGCAAGCAACGTGAGCTAATGAACTGTGTTTTAACCACCTGATGCTGGCCCGGGCTTTAATCTATCAGGCTTAAGGGCTGCATGGAGGAGGGGAGGCAGAGAGCTTCAGCACACCCCAGCACCACTGAAACTGTTCATCAGCCCGCTCTGCAGTCTACTGCAGAGTTTGCTTTATTAAAGCTCCCTGCTGCCTGCACACGTTCACTGGCACAGACATCGGGAGACAAGCAAACACTTACCCAAGTGCAGAGTACTCGCTGCTGCATTGCAGGGTTTGCTGGCACAAAGCAATGGGGGTAGGTGATCACAGGTAGAGGCGTGGGTCCTGCTGCCTGACTGCAGCTGCAAGCTCGGTGATTTTTGTAACACGGGATTTGAAGAGGGCTGGGGACAAAACATGCCCATTTTGGGCTCTCTTTCTAGCTCCTCTATGTCTGGATATCCAGCACCATTTGTAACTAGTATTGAGAAGGGTCTATGCTGCTGCTCAGTGTGGTTTTTTATTCAGTTATTTTCTAAAACTAAAAATTAATTTCCTTTGAGATTCTCAATGGGGTAAGCATAATTTTATTTATTATTGTTATAAATGTACTTCACTTCTATCAAGAGATCCTCTGTAAGGGGGAGGATGCTGTTGTGCCGTGGCAGCATTCAAAGTAAATTCAGTCCCCTATCAAGGAGCCTGCAGTCTGAGTATTAGGGGCTTTCTGGTTTTCCTATAGTTTGTCACTATAGAAGTCACTTTCTTTTAGCGAATGTAAGGTGATGATGAATTTAATTCTTTTTTTTTTTTTATCCTCTCAGTAATCCTGTTTGTAGGGTCATGCTTTTTTTTTTTTTTTTTTTTTTTTTTTTTTTTTTTTTTTTTTTGGTGTATGTGTGCCAGCACAGAAATATTTGATGATACAAATCGTTTACTGAGGTTTAATACCAAATAGCTGGTCTGTTTTATAATGTCTGTAACCACACTGGATATGTTGTTTTCAACAGATCAACAGACAGTTTTTCTGGAAGAAAGCTGATATTTGCTTAAGAATTTTTAGACACTTCTAATCAACTGCTGTAAATAGGCAAGTGGAAATTTAATGATAACAATTTTATTCTTTGTGAGCAGCTGATTCAGAATTTCTTATGTACCTGAGGAATATAGGGGGAAATATTTCAGCTTTTTTTTTTTTTTTTTAATGGAACAAGGATGGCTCAGATTTCTTCTCCCTAGTTGTTTCCTACTGATACAATACTGCAGCCTCTGCCTTACTCAGCTTATGTCTAATTGCAGAGTATTTAGCAAAAGGATTCATGTGCAAGTTTTAGATTTGAAGTTAACCACCTATTATACTCAGCTTTGTTAACAGATGTCAGCTGAACAGCAGCTAATTCTAACTGGGAAAAATTCATGTTGAGGACTGTATGAAGGTGGGCTCGCATCAGGATGATTCAAGATCTTCAGTTTGAGAGTGTTTAAGCAAAATAAAATATTCCAGGCTTCCTTTCATCAAAAAGCCAGGATGTTTCAGCGCAAGCATGACATCTGCGGATGCTCTGGTTACTGACAGCCTCCTGGGACCAGCCAGCCAGCAGGGTTGGGTATTGTGGGAATTAAAGCTCAGTGTTCGTATTGCAGCTTAATTGTCGAGTGCACACATTGTCTGAGGGAAAAACATGATTTACCTAAAATGAGCGATTGGGGCTCAATTTCTGAAGCTGTTGAAGATCTCCCAAATCCAACAGACATTGGTGGGAACCCTGGGTACGAGATACTTCTGTAAACAAATTCTCATTCTCATCTTCAAAAGATGAATATTGCAAAAGAGAAGCCGAAGATGATTTCATTTTCACTTTAACTGTCCATGTTCCAATTTTCATAATAAAATATTTTACTATCTTTAAGGAGCTTTAAGGGTTAATTCAAGGTAATATAGTCTTAGGAGTCCTTCAAGGAAGACGTTGGGAAGTGACACAGTTGTTATGCAGTTAAATTGCTCAAAAATGACCACTTTCTCATCATTCAAATCCTACTTTAATTCACTTCCTCCAGTGACCCTTTCAGTGTTAATCTACTACACAGAAGTGTCGCAGTTTTAATTAAAAAGGAAATCTCTATCTCGCTAAGCTTAGTCTGCCATCTGATCATGCAGTATGGTTTATGAATAGCATTATCTGTCTAATTTACATCATAAAACCATTACTTAAGCAAGGCAGAACACATTGGTAGCACTCAGTAAATAATTCTGCTCTAACCAAAATAAGCAATGTTTTAAGCAAAAGTACTGTAAGAAGAGAGATGCGAGCACATCATACACAGTGCTGCACACAGGGAGAGGTACAGGGATGCAGAGAGCTCAGTGGGATACCTCATTAAAATGAAATCTCTAAATTGAGTTTGGAACAGCTTCTGAAAATATATGTTCCAGCTCAACCACAAGATATGGATTTGAGGCAGGATTTACTGGATTAAATTATTTGGCTTCCGGTATAATGAAGGCTAGTGGTCCCTACTGACCTTTAAAATTTATGATCTTAACTACTGGCAATGGTTATGTCCCAGGTCACTTGGAACTCCATAAATCAAATAGTGTGGAGCGTTGCAGAGCTACAGACTGTCCTGAGGGTCTGCACAGGGCAAATATTCACACTGTATGGGCCAACAACCCCAAATCCTGCACCAGCAGTCAACAGGATCTGCATGAGCCTTGGATTGGGACTCTGGTGCAAATCTCCACTTAGTTGTTCTTATGTTCAGGTCAAGAAGCTAAAGTGGCTGTTTCAGGACACTACCAGGATGAAGAAAAGAAGTTATTAAAAAAAAAAAAAAAGGAGAGAGAAGAAGAAGAAGAAAAAAGGTTTGCTGTTTAGATCCCAACCATACTGACACATCAAGGTAGCAAATGTGATTTGGGAGTCACTGAGCGAGAACAGAGCCCTAATGGGAGCACAACAACTTTTTTCCCATTACTGTCAGGTTTTTAAAACATTGTGGGAGGAAAGCAGTGGGGGAAGGATGAGGAGAGAGAAACTGGATCTTGTGTTTCTTGTTAGAAGAACAAGAAGGCAGGCACAAGATCTGTGTCACTCTGTAACCTACTCTGTAAGCTCTTTACCTCAGAGGAAGGTGAACCCCACCTGGCAGAAATTAAATGTTAATGCATCCAATCATGTCCAAAAGTACATAAAGCTCAAGGGACATCTTATGATACCTTTTGAAAAGATCTAGTTTAATTCATTTGCATATCCTGATACCCAATCCTGCAGATTAGCATCAGTGGGTTAATGCACTGCTACCACTAGGCTCCCTTAAGGTTATCAGAAAACTGTATGTAACAAACTGTAGGCACTGAATTGAAGCATCTGGTCAGGGAAAGCCAGATCGAACTACATCGTCTTAATTGTGACCCAGTTTGGGATGCATCAGAGTGGCAGCAACCCCTGGTAGGAAGAAACAGTAAATTGATTTTGGTGAGAACCTCATCAATCTCCAATCACTGTGACCCATGGATCATTAATCTCATTAAAAAGTTCAACCTCATGGCAGAAGTAATAGCACACTGAAAGTGTGTAAATCAGATATGCTTTCACAAATTTTAACGGGTCTGGCTGGCATCCCTAAGGAGAACTCCATTTCTCAATTGGGCAAACTCTCTGCTGACTCTAGCTGAATTTCAGTCATTTACTCTGCATCAGATACTGTCTTTTAGGCAGTAAAAAAAACTTCTGGAAAACTATCCAGAAGGTATCTGTTCTGCTATTGAGCCATGCTTATAATACTCAAGTTAGGGAAGGAAGAGCTGAATCAATGGGCATGATAAATCACCTCCTAATGTTGTGGTCTTTTTGACAACAGACCTCTCTGCTGTCTGAGCTCTTTAGGTGAGGTGATGGGTAAAGATGCTGGGAAACACAGCTGGGAGTACACAGCCAGGAGTACACAGCCAACCCTGGTTTTCTGTGTTTCTGTGAGTCCTGAGGAATACAGAAGAGTGTATTCTTTTGGAGGACAAACAGCAAAGAAAGTCAGTTGTTCACGTTTGTATTTTAACTGTGGCAGAACCTATCTTATTACTGAGTTTAGGGTTTTCTTGTCTTGAAGAGAGATTTTGGTATAAAAAGGATGAGTTGTGAGGGGTCTTTTGTGCTAAATTTTTTGGCAGGGAAATTGCTCAATGTCCCTTGGACTATTTCTCATCAGTACATCTGTTCAGTGTGTGGCCAAATCACAGAGAGATGCAATCCTGCAGGATGGGATGAGCTGATTTAATGGCTAACTGCCACTGGAGGGGGAGGTACCAATCTCCCCTGCCTTCTTGCCTTTCCAGCTGTGCATGTCTGCCATTTACCATGTCCGCTCTGGCACTTGTCAGATCCACCTGTGATCTGCATCCACTTGCTAAGCCAAGGGAAACCTAACACAGCAAAAATAAAATTGATGGTTTTCTCCTGGCTTAAGGAGCTGCATGAGCTCAGATGAGACCAGTGAATGAATGTCCAAACTTGCACAGGAAAGAGGGGGAAGTGAGTGGTGAGGAATGGAAATGCAATAAAGAAAGAGATGTGAGGAGGTAGCCAGGCTGCGAGACCACCACTTGTCAGCAATGCATAGCTCGGATAGCTCACGTGTTTGTGGAACCAGAGCATATGAGGCTGAAATGCCATCTGTATACAGATAATACACAGATCAATAACTCATTTCCATTGCTTCCAGTCAGTACAGAGTCCTGATTTTCCTATAACAAGATATGCAAACCAGGGAGGCTTAAATCTGGACAATGTGTCATTAGTCAATCAAAGCACCAGCCTTGGCTGTGACATGCCCGATTGGCTCCTCTCTCATTTCATGAAGTAGAGAAGTGAATCTGGGGTGTTTCTGAGTACCTATTTGTAGAGTTGTAGGAGCAGTTGCCAAAACTGCTTACATACAGAGTACATTTGGAAAAATTGTCCTTGTTCCTCTCAGACCTCGTGAACGTCATCCAGGCTCTGAGTGCATCCAAACAGTCTGTATGTAGTCAGATCTGCTCCTTGGCCCTGATCTCCTGGTCACCTGCACTGCAACCATGTCAGCCCAGCTCCTATCTGAAGCAAGCTGCATATTTTCTTCCCTGAAGAAACCTGGATGTATCTGGGAGAGCTGTTCCCTCAAGGCCTGCACTCCACAGACACTACCCACACAGTTCCCCAAGAGCATTCTCCAGCGCCCATGGTACTCATGCACACAGGTACATGGGCACAAATGTCGCTTGGCTGTGCTCACAAGTCTCCTAGCTGGCACGGAAATTGCAAGTTTTAGGAACTCTAAAGCCATACTCTCCTAAAAGTTCGTCAGGTGCAAAAAGGAATTCAGGACTCCCAGGGTGCCCACATGCCTTGAACGGGCTGAGGCCCGGGCCTGTGCTGCAGGGAGTGTTGCAGGAGGCAGAGAGGAGGATGTGTGATTTAGGAATTCTTCAGCAGAGATGGGCAGATCAGGGACAGGGACAAAAGAGACTCATCTCACCCCATGCTTTGTGTTACACACACACACAGGAGCAGCCTTTTCCACCAGCAGCCTCCCATCCTTGTTTGCCAACAGCAACACCCAGGCCCCAAGAGCACTTCCATGTAGCAACGTGTTATGTCACAGCTTGGCTGGCAGCTAAGAGCCAGGCACATAATTGGGGCAACAGTAGTGCACAAACACCATCTGGCCAAAATTGGCTCTAACAGGCATCTGTGTGTAGCCATCCATAGCCCTAGTTTGAGCTGGCCTTGTCTGCCAGCCCAGAGGGTGAGGTTTTCTGTGGTGGGGCTCTGACGCTGTGTGGAAGTGATGGCAGCAGAAGCAGGCAGCATGTTTTTGGAACAACAGCTGAACAGCCTCTGCAGACATTTACTGGGCTTGGTCACCTTCTGAGGAAGTGTAGTTCTCTGCTGTGCACAGGGCAAGTCTATCTTGACCCCAGTGCTGGTGGGGCACAGGGATGCTCAGCCCCAATCACTGACAGCAGTGGAAACTGTGAGGATGCCAGGTTTGCTCTGCTGCAATGTGGTCACAGCTCACACATTCCCGAGGGACACAGGCCAAATTGTCTAAGTCAGCCAGGACACCAGGATTTGCTCCAGGTGTGAGCTGCAAAGACAGTGTCAACAGGCTTTCTGTATCCTCTCTAACAGGACTGCAGTGCATAAGGGGATGTTCAAGTACTGTACGCAGATCCAAGGCTTAGCAATGGGAGCAGGGAAGCATACCAGATCATTACTTCCTCGGTTGTTGAGTTAAATGTGCAATGCCTAATGTTAATATTAACCTATATACTGAATGGTTTGGAAAGTACCTGTTTGTACTGAGCTCTCCCAACAGAAACATTTCAGCTGCACAGTTCTTGGCACAGAACTTATTATTCTGAAACTTGCTTTCCCAATTAGCTGGAAAGAGCCTGATTGTTTTCACCCTTTAGATCACTTTTTAACTCCTGTAATAGCTTTATCTGAGACAGATTGATGCGTAGAGATTTCTTTAACAATGCCACAATTATGGGCTGATTATACTTCCTGAGTGAATGAAACTTTTCACGTAATTGGGCATAAATTTAGGGAGAGCCTTTATAGACCCCATGAGCAATTCAGCTAGATTGCCTCTGCTGACTGCTACAACTTGCATCTGTCACATGAGGGTACTTGATGGAGATGTGTACCTTATTAAACGTAAATATGTATATGTAAACTTAGACCGCTGAAAGGCCTGAGAGTGCTTACAGCCCAGCATGGACCCAAGGTCTCTGTCATACGGTTTCAGCTGCTCATGAGCTCAGCACAACCACCCAATAGCAAGCCAGTATATCATCAGATATGTCTGCTTGATCCCTTCCTAATTAAAGGGTAGCTTATGTGATCCCAAGCTATTGCCAGCAACATGGACAGAAATTGCATAGCTCACAGGTGCAGCATGACTAAGCCTGTGCTCAGACTGGTGCTTTCACCTAGATATTGTTTTTATCTGTAGCTTGTCGAATACCTGCCCTGCCTTCAGAGGGTACACAGCATGGAATTAAAGAGGTTCAGGAAAATATGGTCTGTGAGGAAAGACTGAGAAAGTTTGGGTTGTTTTGCTTAAAGTCTGCTGAGGGAGAAGGCATAACTGTTTCTAAACATATAAAAGGTTGCTGCAGAGAGGAAGGAATAACATTTACCTGTGCACAATGGACAGGACAAGTAGTAAGGTGCTGGAATTGCTGTAGGGTAGATCAAGGGGAAAACTTTCTATCAGTAAGGAGGTGAAGGATGAAAAACAGTTATCAGGAAGGCACAGCATTTCCACCACATGGCCAAATGGCTGTTGGACATGTTGTAGGCAGGGGCAGGGCATCAGCACAGAACAAGCAGGCAGAAATGTGTTCAGTCCAAAGAGAGAAGAGCCTCAGTGCCTCAGAGCCTCAGACCCCAGGTCACCACAAGCAACAGTGGAGAGTTTCACATCCCTTTGCCCCCTCCATGAATGGGGCTGCATAAATATCTTACGTGGGTATAACTCAGATTCATTCTTTAAGCACAATCATTACATTGCAGAGCTGAGGGAAGAACGAAGGTAATTTAATTCTTAGTTATCTGCTCTACCCACCTGACCACAAATACCACTGTTCTCCCGAAACATGAAATTAAAGCCAGACTAATGATGGTTTCTCGCCACAGCACTTTTTGACATGGAGGTGATAGTGGTGGCTGCCCCAAGTCCTAGGGGACTGTGGGAAACCTTGATTAGGAGTGTGGATTTAGATTAATTTGGATTAGGTGTGGATTTTTCTGGGTGGAAGTGATTTGGTGGGGCTAGAAATGTATTCTTAGTGTCCTCCCTGGGACGCCACTGTGAGCAATATATGATCTCTGCACCATCGTTTTTCTAGCAGGTCATATTTTCACGATGTCAAGCATGCTGCTGTCTTTTCTGTAATAAAGCTCACCTAATCAAAACAAGTCAGAGCTTATCTAAGCCCCTAGCCGGAGATATCTCTGTGGTGGCTACAGAGCCGGGTTTCCTAGCAACCTAAAAGGCATTAGACAGGGCTTTGTCGACATATATCTGTTACACACAAACCCCCCCGTTTGAATAATGTTATGAGTGTGACATAAACCGACAAAAGCCAGGAAATGCAGAGCTGGGGCTGATTTTCTATCCTTACCACTCATCAAAGAAAAAAAAAAAAAGGCACAGTCATGTGAGAGATGAGCAGACCAAACCAACATTTATATTTCCTGGCTTTTGTCCCAGATGAGATGCCATTTAAATGAGGTGCTTGGTATTAATTTTCTCTGTTTAAGACAGGCTTAATGCTCATGGTAGGTAGCATGTTGGCAGTGCTGTTAGCTTCCCCATGATCTCCCCTCTTCCTTGGAGGGGCCAGCTTGCAGGAAGAAAGGCATCGTAGCCCTTCTGTGATCTTTGGTTTCTCCATGGTGAAACCAGCTTTCAGATCCTTGCCTTTGGAGGCAAAGGCTGGGAGCAGGGTAGTAAAGATGCTCCATCACTATGAGCTCAGGGAGGAGCAGGTGAGGACGAGCTGGTTAAAAACACTACTAATGCTACTAATACCCACACTCTCCAAACAACTTTATAAATAGGAAGATGCCTCTTATTGTTTTCAAAGAATTCTTTGTACAAGAACGCAGGATGGATCTTGTTATCAAGCATTAGGAAAACAAAAGATCAGGAGAAAAAAAGAATATATGTATTTTTTCGCAGACCAAAAATATACTGAAGACTGATGAACAGTCTGAAAAGTGGCACTTCAGCAATGTCTTTTATTTCTTCACTTGAAGCAAGATGAGTGTTCAAAATCTCACAGCTTGTGGAGAGCTTGTGGAGGACACTGAAAGGGGAAGGGATGGAAGAACTACTGCTGTTGCTGATTGCCACTTTGAATTCTTGGGGAAGAAGTCCTCTGGAAGTGAATGGGAGCTGATCACTTCTCCATCATCTTCTAGAGTCATCCTACAGAACTTAACAGTAAATGATTCTTTTGCTGCAGACTGTTATGAACTAGCTAAAAAGTGAAGGAAGAAAAAAAGATGTGTTAATTTTCACAAGCCTACTTATCAGATGGGGTAAACTAACTTAATCTACTTGACTTGTATGCGGCTCTTTGAATGTGTACCAACTCAGACTCTAACTGTGTAGCTTTTTGTATGTGTATTTGCAGGGCTTTACTTGTCTTATCTCTGGGTCTTTCACACAAAAACAAGGGCCCATTTTTACATTTGCTTGGAGGCCTGATACAAAGGTTTTATCTACATGTAAATTTTTCCAGCCTGGTTGTGAAACCTCTGAAGTGGCTTGTAGAGAAAGCTCTGGTGAAACCTAGCTATAGCTGAGTACTCTGGTGTTGTAAGGGAAAATCCTCTGAATTGCTGTCAGTGGGTGAGCCACTGGGCTTTCATCCCATCCATTCTTCACTGTAATCTTCATTACCATAAGAGCTGATGCTCCTCACTCATGGATGCCATACTGTCTGAACTCCAAGGGGCGCTTGGAATAAAGGCACTTACACAGCCTCTCTGCTGACAACAGTCAGGGTTTCTTTAGCAAGCATATCATGAATATATATGCTAAATGCATCACAATGGAAAGGAATTACTATGCACAAGGCTCTGAAAGAAAGAAGCAGAAGGAGGTTCTTGCACTTTCTACCAACGTCATCTCTGCTGTCCATCCACTTGTTCCCTGTTTTGCCTTCCTACTGGCGTAGCTCCTATTATGTGTGTGAGGACAAGACAATGGGAGCCCACTACATTCTGGCAAATGTGTGCATTGTTCTGCGGGCTCCCTGTGGAAATCCCTGCATTTGCATGACCCCTTTTCCAATGTATGTTTTGTGAAGAGGGAGAGAGTAAGAGGAAAACGGATGATGTCTCACAGCTGTACGCAGATTAGTGGTATGTTTATGCCCATACATCAAGGTGGATAAAATAGCCATATTTTTCCCCTAAGTGCTTATTTGTAATGCATGCATGAACTAACTTAATGAGCTTAAAATATTTAGCAAATGCTGAGACGAATGGAGAGTATGGGCAGGGGGTACAAAACTAGCAGAGATAATTGAATATACTTAGCCATCACATAAACTTCACATAGCCATATCACATTCTCTACAGATAACACAGCTAGGACAATATGGCTGGAGTTTTAAAATACCTAGGCATTTCTGTTATAAGATAGTTATCAATTATTGTGAACATTAATATTAAGCACTTTTTATTTCAGTTAAAATACATGCCTCTTCTTTATTAAATATTAAATAATGCATTATAAAATGTTGTAAAATAGTGAGCATTTTTAGTTGTCATTTTTCAGGACTCAGCTGAGCAGGAAAGGTCTCTCTTGGATCCGAAGTTTGCCTTGGGATCACAGGTTGCCAAAGGAAGGTGGTTCAAAACACAGAAGACACAAGTCCCTCGGATTTGACAATTTGAAATGCTAAATAAAAGCAAAGTGACTGGCTGCTTTAACAAGAGTGCATATGACCTGTAAAACTGGTAAAGTCCTTCAGCACTTGAGAAAACCCTACTAGGTCAAATCATAAGTTTCCAGCTTCATTCAAACTGAACCTTACTCTGTACCACTGCCCTTGTTCTGGCTAGGACAGAACCCACAGTCTGCAGCAACCCATCCATCTCTGCTCACACCTAATGAGCTATTTAATTAGAGCAGCAGAGGGGAATCTCTGCTGTTTGGTTTCCCTTTCCCTCAGGTGCCTGACAGTGCTCTAGGAAGGACTTCAGTTCATCACAAAGCTCTCAGAGCCACTGAACCTTACTGGTGACCCACAGCAGGTTCAAGGTGAAGATATTCCCTGCTGGGGCCTTTCTGAGATAACTGACCTTGTCACCACCATGAAGCTCTGCCCCAGGTCACACCTCTCGCACCTCAGCCAATTACCTTAGCTGAAGCTGGGGACTAACGCCTGGTTGTTTAATTTGGAAGAGCAATTTGAAGGTCACCAGGAAGGTAATACAGTCCTGGTGACTGAACATGTGGATAAGGGCACCACAAAAACATAATCTACTTTGTTGAGGATACGATAAACCAGGTTTATGTGTGTGGTTGGCAAGCAGTAGTTCTGAGTGTTACTCCATCAGATAATCCAGACAGCAGAGCAACTATATATCCCTCTGCTCTGCTAATATGGTTTTAATCTAAGGATTAGGTCATTTTCATATTTGTAGGGTTTTCTAAACAGAATTAGAGGTAACTTCTATTTATTTCCTATCTGATTTCCTGAATTATTTATTTTTTATTTATGAAATAATATTTATTTCTGTAATCAGGCGAAGGTAATCTAAGGGGAAGATCTCTCATATTCCAAAGGACAAAACCTCAGTCAAACAATACAATGCAGACATTTGGCTGTCCGGGGCCACCGTCTACTAAGGTTTCCCTTGACGTGCCCTCTTTTTCCACCTGGAATAAGATGTCCAGAAATCCCAGATGTCTAACCGCTGTTTGCAGACAGACACAGAGCAGCTTCACTGAGCACATGCAGATAGCTGAGGTGTCCCTCACATGAGACATACGTGCATGAGGCCCAGGTAGCCTGTGGATGTGCAGTAAATTTGCTGTAGAGGTCTACCCAGCCCAGATACCACGGCACCAGGAAGTTTGCGTCTCTTCTCAGGAGTCCTGCCCAACACTTGCATGCCCCTTTCTGACAGAGGCTGCTGGGCTCACAGCTTTGGGCCAGGCCATGTTGTGAGGGGGAGGGAAGGAAGTGGTTGTGTTTTTCGAGCGTGATTGACGTGATCCAGAGGAAGCTTCTGTGCATGGAGGCTGCAGATTCATTGTGCTGCCAGTCTGCGGCCTCAGGCAGGCCTGTTTTTATAGCTGCTGGGATCTGGTTGCTGCGTCAAAGCAGCTATGGGGTTTACACAGTTCAGCTGCTAGGGAGAGGGACACCCTTCTGGCTGAGGAACATCCTGTCTGTGCATATTTTTGCCATCAGGTGTGAAGTGATTCAGTGATGAATTCTCACAGGTACTCTGGGAACTCCACATCCTTCTTGAAAACAAAGGGCCCAGGGAGAAATGTCGCTCGTGCTGCACCACTGCGGGCGTGGGAGAGGGTGATGGCGGATCAGGTGGCAAGGGCCAGAGAGCCTGTCACAGGTCAAATGGAAAATCATTTAAAGAATGCTTGGTCTCCTTTTCTCTTGTTTCTCTAGAGAGAAAGTTTTCTCTCTATATTTCCTCCTGTTACTCTTCAGAGTTCTGTTTCATTTGTTTACCACTTGCATTTTACAAAACACCATCTGAAGGGACTTGGAGGCTCTATGTCAACAAAGGTCATAAGCATACACCTGACTGCAAGTGTAAAAGGTCAGATGGTTCTTGTGCTTAAGGACAGAAGCATCTGTCTGGTGTGAGGGAGCCACTAGCCAAGGCACTGCAACTGCCCAGTTTGTCAGCTTCGCCTCCTCTTCTCTCCCTGGCACTGGGGTGTTCACACCACAGCCCAAGGAAAGGTTTCTAATTACATAGAGACTTCTCTGGGGATGGTAAAGGTCCAGAGAGCATGTTTGGGCAGGGTTCAGCACCATGAAGCCCCAGGACTGACAAAGACCTTCAGGCTCTGCTTTTATCCCAGATAATGGCTGTGTCCTCTTTCTCTGTCCCCCTCATTGAATCTCTCCTTTCTTTTTTTTGTTCTGAGAACAAAACAAAACAAAACAAAAAAAGCCACCACCACTACCACAACAACAAAAAAACAACTTGCAATATGAGGACTGATGAGCTTAGTTTTCTCTAACCCAGAAAGGCAAGTATGAATGCCAATGAAGAGGGTACCAGCGAGGTCTTTTCCAGAATAGTGTGAGGTCTGTTCATCCCACACGACAGAGGGATTGACTCCAAAAGGAACAAATGCAGAGCCCTTCTGGGGGTTGGACAAACTACGTGACAAGAGATGAGAATGTGACTTCCTACCTGGCAATGTGAAAGGGTAAGAATGAACTCTTGCTGTCTTTAGATATGGATTCACCACAATTTTAAACCAATCAATATCCAAGCTGTTAGCGCTATTTATTTATTTATTTGTTTGTTTATTTATTTTTGACCTTTCTCTTCCTGTGCTCCATATTTTTCCTTGGGCCAATGTTTGGATAACTGTGGGATCAGGCAGGGATATTTTCTGAGTTAATTTTCAGCAAGGTGAGCTTTACAGACTGGCTGACCATCAGGTCAGCAGCAACACAAGCACTAGCGGTAACACTGGTCAGCAGCAGCACTGGTGCATCACGGAGGAGGCAGCGTGACCATGATATCATGGGCAGATATGCAGGATGGGCCCATGCCACCGGGTGGAGGCAGGTGAGGGAATGCCTGCTTGGCAGCAGCTTGCACATAGGATCAACTTAAGCTAAGCAGGAAACCAGAACTGAGAGGTTAACATTGTTGAGGGAGAACTAATTAAGCTACGGTACAAGGCTGGCACAAGAACAGATGGACATATGGCTATGAATAAAATTAGGCTGGAAATTAAAAGGCTTCTAGCCACGAGAGGAGTGGGTTTCCAAAATAGCTTTCCAATGGGAGTAGGGGGGTTCAAAAGAAGTCAAATAAGTGTGAGATTGAGCTTAAGGAGGTTTACATGAGACAGTTGCTGCAATAGGAAGAAACCTGGGCTGAAGACCTAGGAGATGTATTTCCATTCAGCCTCCCTTGTTTGCTTTCATTTTGACTTTCTCTTTTACACTTCTTTCCCTTTCTCTCTCTCTTTTTTTTTTTTTTCCTGTTTCTTTTTTTCTGCTCTGATGACAGGCTGGTAAATCCTCACTGTGCATTTTCTCTCTTGCCATTACATCCATTTGGCAGAACAGGGCAAGGGCAAATCCTGCTCTGGTACATTTGAATGGGGCTATTGAAGGGTGAAAGCAGCAGCAGCGGGGCTGACCCCTCAGGGCAGAGGAGCAGGGGCTACAGGAGGACACAGCTTTTCCCCTCGCTGCTGTGCCACTGACACACTCATGCCTTAGCAGGCTGCTTGCCGGCAATGCACCTGGCTTCTGTTCAGGGAAACCTATGATGCAATAGGGAAGGGTGTTGTGAGGTTAAATTCACTGAGATAAGGAGGTGTCATGGAATGTCCAAATGTCTGCGTAATACCCTGGTGTTGGTGCCAGCTGGGAGTACCCATTACTTTTGGAGTCCAGTCCTCTGGTGCTCAGTTGGGCTGCTCTGAGGCAGTACAGCACAGTGGCATGTTTCCTCTGCAGTACCACCAGCATTGTCAGTGTCTGATTTGAACCTGTACCAGACATACAGCTTGCAGAGGACAGGTTTGAATGTATAGCTAATACAAAGAAGGGCTATTTGGCAGGGGGTGCAATGCTTCCTGGCATTGGCTGCTTCATTTGCACTGGTGCCCACTTGCAGTGACTGTATTTTACAGCTTGCAGAAGAACTGCTAGGGTCTCACAATATGCTGTTCTGTGAGAAGAAAGCGTATCTTTCAAGAAGTTGGTCAGTTAACAAGAAAACAAGTAATTTAGATGCTAGACAGACTGAATCATTTTTTTCTTCTATTGCAGTATAGCAGCAGATGTTTAGGTCACTGGCAAACACCTGAAAAGTTGCCACAGCTCTATTAGTTGGCATTAGTGCCTTCGTTTCACTGAGAGAAAAGTATTGCTTTTCACAGTTCAGCCTGTGATTCCACAACAACCTCTGCCATTATCTCAGCCAGTTGCCATGGTCATGCTCTCCCTCCCACCTTTGCCATGGCGCCCTACCTCCTTCCTCAGACCACTCCAGTGCTAACCAGCTGTGGTGCCCAGCCTTCTCAGCATGCTGAACTGCCACAAAACTATTCACTGTTGGTTTGTTGTTGTTCTTGTTTATTTGTTTTGGTTTTTGGCCAGGCCAAAGAGGAGCATGTCCAAATGCTGTCCAGAGAGCAGCTATGCCCCAGGAACCACCCATTAGATTGGTTCAGGCTACTGAGGAACAACAGCATCCATGCACTGCTCACAGGTTGTGTGGAACAGATTTAATGAGTCCTGTGGCTTACTTCAGTTTTGGGATGATCCTGCTGGAGCTTTCCTTAATTGCCACACTGATGAAGTTTAACTCCTTCTGGTAAAACCTGTCTATTAGACATGCCATGTACCTACAAACTCACCCGTGTAAAAACAGTATAAACAGCTGCGTGAAGGGGTATTAGAAACACTTATGTTTCCCCTTCTTGATCAGTATTCTCTGGGCTTTCTCTTTTTGGAAAAATAAGACTTTAAGATAAAAGCAGAATGCAAAGTGGAAACTTCCAAAGCATCTGTCACTTGTGTTTGTGCAAATTAAAATGCCTTGTCTAGCAGAAGCCCAAGGCCTTTCTTTCTTCTCTGTAGATTTAAATTCAACAACCAGCACTGCAGCATGGGGTGTGTGCTGCTGTCCTGCCCACTCCAAGGCAGCGCATGCCTCAGCCATCCCACAGAACCTAACAACAGTTTGGGTACCCTCTCACCATCAAGTACCAGGTGAAGTGGCTGCCAGCTGGAAGTGCAGCACAGGCAGGAGGATGTGACCAGACATCCCTTGGGCACCATGGTCCCTCTGCTCTGAATGGCTAGTGAGTATTCAGAGCCCTTACAGGCTGTTCCCTCCCAACATCCCCTCAAAAAAAAAAAAAAAAAAAAGGTTTTGGACAAGGTTGACAAGGTTTATTCTTAAACAAAAACATTTTATTTGCATCAAATGCACACAGAATCTTGCTTGTCTGATTATTATAGAAATACACAACAACACAACACCCAGGCCATTTTCAGAGCTTCATGCTGACTTCTTCTTGGGGTTGCTCCTGCAGCATTGCTCATTGCTGTTTGGGCAGACTTTGGTGTTTTCCCCCTCTCACTCAGACATATACACATGCACACACATACATATTGAATCTGCATGAGTTTGGGCCAGAGAATGCCTCAGCTCTTCCCATCATCAGGCCTGGAGGCTTGGCTCTCTGCATTGGATGGCTGTTTGTGCTGTTATCAGGTGTTTCACTCTACAAAGTGTCTTAACTGATCCTGAAGGAAATGTTCTTAGTGCTTTAATCAGATCTATGATTTTAGGTAAGATGCATTAATGTCTTCTGGTATTATTAGTTCTCTTGCAGCAACGGTAAAGTATCAGATCTTAGAGAAACACTTATCAGCTGTGATGTACTTCTCATAAAAACCTGAGCCTATAAATAATGAAGTTCTTTCCTTTCTGGAACCTCTTTGATTATAATAATCCAGAGGTGTCATTACAACCTGCAGGATGTATCCATACACACACAAAAAAATTGCATGTTGCTAAAACATCCTCAATAGTTGGAAAGATCATGTAATAAAAGAGGAAGAAAATGTCCAGCATGGTGGAAATCATCTGCTTTAAATTAATCATGGTTGAACAAACCACCTGAGGAGTGGAAGGAGCTCGAAAAGTCAGCAGGGCCCCTATTCTGGGTGATATTGTCTACTGATCTGCACAGAAATGTGCACATTTATATTGCCTACATGTGGAAAGGCATGCCAGCTTAAGAAAAAAAATTAGCTGCTACTCAATCAGGTTAGATTTGATGAATCCCTGCCCAGAAGCTAACCTAATATGCGTGTGCTAGACACCCTGACGTGACGCCCAGGCCACAGAACAGTCTGTAATAGTTGGACTTTTTTGTTGAAGGCTGCATTTACTGAGGCAGATTAAATAATATGAGACAGAAGAGTGTGGGGAAGAATTCAGCAAATGTTTGCAACTCAGTGAGCCAATCCAGGTGCAGCTATAGGTATGTTTGTCTGCAGTCCTTGCTGCTGCTGCATCCTGCCACCACACTGACAGATATTCTGCCTCTGCAGGCTTCCCCTCACCTGCTGGGGTCTTTTTCCCAGATGTGGTCAATGCTGCCTTGCAACCCGACCATCCCACTGCTCTCCTGTTCATACAGCATCATGGCATAGCGCCTTTCCAGCCACCAGCCTGGGGGCTTTTTGTATGGGGCTAGTGTTTCAGTTTGAATCACGTGGGCTCCAAATGAGCTGTGGATCTATGGATGGTTTTCTGTAGTCTCCTGCCTTGTTGGGTTGTAGTTTCACAAGCATGATTTTATTAGAAAGGCCTGCGGTGGAGATTGCCTTCCCACTCTTCCCTGTTTACATGAGATTGCTTGTGTGTGCAGGAGAGAACAGTTTTTCTTCTGCATTCCCAGTATCAGATACTTATAGATGCAGAAAGACCACTGTGCTCTAATTTTGCAATGCCTCTGAAGGAGAGAAGGTAGGGTAACAGCAGTTCACCGGCACTCAAAAATGCTGGCATCATTTCTTCCCTCAATACAGATACATGGGATAATTCATTTTATTTCTGCTTATCTCAAGTGACTCCTTAAAACAGGGGTAATGACATTTAGATACACAGGAACACGGCAGGTCCAGGCTGACTGCTGCAGCAATGGCATCACCATCATGTCTTTCAGCTCCCTAGCAAGGCAGAAGATTTCAGCCCGGGTTTTCACCCAAGTACGGTCCAAGCAGCTCACGAGAGCTCAAGAAGCTCGTGGTTTGCCCTGCTAGCTGTGCCAGCTGCCGATGGGCTGCACACACCCAGCAGTGATGTGGCTGGGGCAGGGGCTCACTGGCGTGCCCCACTGTTTCTGTGGGGTGTGGGCAGCCTGGAGAGCAGCACAGCCCTGAGCCTCTGGGTGCTCCTCGCCAGAGGCCTGTGAAACCCCTTGTTAAAACTGTGTATTCTGAGTTATCCCCTTCTCCGAGGAGAGAGGAGTGTTTTCAGGAGGTAGGAGGTGCTGCAATGAACTGGTGACTGTCACCCAGTATTTCCTCTGGCCAGTCCCCCCCACCAGGCATTTAGGAGGACAAGGCAAGAAGCACCAACACAGAAGGTATTTATCTGAAGGTGGTAATCTGCCACCAAGAAAAGCACATTCCTGGTGCCCTGTGGTGAGATGTTACATGGATCATGATTTATATTGCCCCCAAAACTCTTCAGTTTTGTGCTTATTCCGTACTGTTAATGCATTAAAACACTCAGTCTACCTTTGAATCTACACTTCGATTCAACTCTCCACTTCGATAATGGGCTGTAGCAATGAGTTTTGCTGTTTTTGTTTTAATTTGGAAAGCTTTATATTACCAACCTTTTCATTTAGTGAATATCCCCGGAATCTCTGACAAATTGCTTTATCTTTTCTACAGTTCTTATTACCAGTTTTACCCATGTGCTGTAGGAATTTCCCAGTATTATGTTTTCTTCTGGAGCCTCACTGTTGAAATGTACTATGGTAAAACTTATGTATAAAAAAATCATATTTTCCCTCTCATGGTGAATGCTTGCTCAAAATGGAAGAAAAACCTTTTTTCACTTAAAATTTCATGTTTTCCTTTAGTGTAGCTTCTTTGCTTCTTCTCCAGCCAATCTGTGCCTGGTACAGGCACATACAAATGCATACGAAGTAACTGCTATTCCCTTTGACTAGGGTGATGCCATGTTTTGGCAACTAAGTAGCAGTGAAGATTCAAATGATGGAAATAACTAATTTTGATTGATTCACATAGTTCTATAATCCTACATTATGAAACTTTTCAGAGAAGGAAGACATTTTGGACATATTCGTCTAACCTGTTTGATCTTCTATCTTGCCCTAACTGATGACTTTTTTAGTGCTATATTTAGTTTCCAGTTCAAATATATGCTCACACACTACAGCATTGAATCAGTTCCTTAAAGAGAAGACATGTTTTCAGAGCTGGAGTTAAGTCAACGTGACTCGAAGTGCTTGAATGTACACAGCATCTGGCTTTCATCTGGGTTTGCTTCTCACACACACTCTCTCAGAGGTTTCTAGCCTGTTCACTCCCATAGATCAGGTATTTTCAGCAGCTGCTTGGAAAACAGGGTAACTCTAGATGGGCTACAGCAGATTCAAGGTTTAGATCCAAAGACTTCAGTCTGCTTGCCTACTAAAGACAAAAGAGCAGGGATGACTTTGTTCAACAGTAGCTATATATACGTTTTATTCTTTGCCCATAGTCACCCAGTTCTTTCAGAAACCACAAAACCAGGAATTTCTGATGTGAAAAGCTGTGTTATGTCCCCTAGGTCTCTTCTGTGACAACAGCAGGGAAGAAACGAGGAAAATTTGACACTTGCATGGGTGTTTCAGGTACTGGTTACCACATCTACTTCAAACTTAAGTAAGCACAGATTTTTTTTTATTTTTTTTTTTATCTGCTGCAGAGGCTGACTTTGAATGTCCTTGAAGTCTGGTGTTATACATCCTGGCAAGCAAGTAGAGAAATGAGACAGATGCATCAATTTAGTCATATAGGGAGGTTTCTAGTAAACTTCTGCACAACGGGGTAGTGACAGTGTACTTAGTAAAGCCACACGCTTTTTAAAAATAGTGCTATTGATTTTGTTAGTGTATGTATCAAATGTTAGCACATTCATTAAAACAGCAGCCTTCCAAACACTGCTGCAGAACAACCAGCAGGCCTGGAGTCAATATCCATCTGAATATTGGCTCGCTTTCAAAGGGTAACTTAAAATTAGGGCATTGACTTTTCATGTTGTGGAGGAAAGATCTTAGAGGGAGCATTTATCAAACAGAATTAGGCAATATTTATCAAATACAGCTAGGCTGCAGATCCTGTTTGAGCAGGCAAAGATGTGTGCTTACAGCCATGTATAGCACTAGCAAAACAACATGATGTATGTTTATATGTATATATCAATGTCTAGGTTAAGAGTCTAGTATGTATATATATATGAGAATAAAGAGGAGGACATTTATCTAAGGGAAGTTTCAGTTCTGAACTCTTGTGTGGGTACACTGAAACATCGCTCAGTAGGTAAGCAATGTATTAAAATGATTAAATAAATACTGTGTCTATGCCTTTGTCTTTATCATATGATTTTTGTACAGTGCTGTGAGCAAAGCAATGCATTAGAACCAATAGGACCATTGGTGGCAGTAGGTTTACAGCAACAAAATACAGTCCATTGTGTCTGTTGAAAAAGCACTAAGATAACACAGCAAACTTTTTTTTTTTAACCTCTCCTTCTAAGGATGATAGGTAAGGGAAGAAGAGTGGAGGTCATTCCACTTCTTGTAGTTTTACTATGAATTTTTGACTTACCTGCTGTTTCTTTTTCCCTTTGGTCTCTGTTCATGCTGCTCTTCATAGTTTCTTGGCCCTTGAGAAATCTTTCAAGGCTCTCCAGAATGGGTTCAGTTCACCTCTGCATTCTTAATGTAAACCCACGAGGATGATTTATGTCTCTGGAGAAAAAATGATCCCACTGTCAGGGCGTTTCTTGTTCCCTCAACTAAGCTGATTAGTTTTATCCAATATCTGTGGGCTTTGTTTGTTTGTTTTTGGCAGGGCTTCTTTTAACCCAGATAGGGGCACCAATCCCGTTCACCCCATTGCTCCCCCTGCGAGGGTACAGGACTGGGGAAAGAGGAGGTGGAGATTTCTGCTTATGTTGTTGTTGCTGCTAAGAAAAATGACTGTAGGAACAAAGCCAAAAGCACCTCCTGAAGTATCCAGTTTCTTTCTCCTACTTAGAGAGGGACCAGAGAGCTTCAATGACTTGAGCCCTAACTTAAACTCCTTGGGTGGGAAGGAAAGAAGTATTTCCACAGTTAAATACAAAATTTAGCCATGCTGATTCACCCATCAGAGATGCCTCCGTTACTGTCATGACTACAGGACACTGGTGAAGTGCCTGGTGCTGGGGGTACCGTCATGTCCACAGAGCTGGCTCCTGGCTGGTCCGGGATCATTGGATCTGATTGGGACTGCAACTACAGATACTGAATTCAGTGAAACCTTCACCAAGGCCAGTGTTGATCTATTCCTGCTTCCCAGCCACATGCTGAAGGCACTGAACTGCATTCTTCCTCCTTTCCGTATTTTGCTTACTTTCTCTTTTGTAATGCAGAGCAGCACTTGGAGAGAATGGCTTTATTGTTTGCAGCTCCAGTTAATTTTTAACCTGCTTGCCACTGTGACTTGCTTGGTGAGGTCTGGATTTTGCAAACTCCTCTTTAGTCTCAGCTGAAAAGAGCTTTTGTGATGTTGTTTTGTTGATACTGGAAAAACGCAAAAGATAGATGGCAAGCACTTAGAGAAAACCGATGTCTTATAGACATACTATGTTTCTAATGGATACAAAAGGTAGAAAAGACCTGCCTCAGTGTATTATCCCATCCATTCAGCTGCCCTCACAGTTGGTAATGGAAGTGTCTTTCCAGTGTATATCTCATTTTGTACGAGGTTCAAGTGTTCCTAATGACGACACCTTCCCTATTTTACTTTGATTTTCTCTCATGCTGACTGCATTATTACTGTAAATGGATGTTACTCTTTGTCTCAAGATGCGTATCCCAAAGATCTTCATTTATTTCTTTCTCCAAAAAGAGAAAACATGATCTGGGGCAGTCAGCCTCTGCAAAGGATAGTTTTAGCAGTTTTATTGCTCCCCCAGATTATGACCTCTCTGAAATCTCTTCGAATTCCTGAATCACCTCCTGCTGTTAATACCACCACCAAAGTTGGGCCCTAGAGTCTGCAGGGTCACCCAAGAATCCTTACCACTGTGATATATTGCATTTATCTTGTCTCCTTCTTTGATGAATGCTGAGCAATAATTGTAAATCTTTCTCACCTTAGCAGCAGGACGGGAACTGGAGTTGAGTTCCTCCAAAATAAATCCAAGGTAAACTGATCAACAGAATGAGTGAGTGGAGTATGGAGGGGCAAACTGGGAGCATATGGGGGGGTCTGAGTCTTCCTTGTCATTATGCCACCAAAAAGCACTATTTTAACTAGCAAAATTAATTCTTGACTTCTTTTCCACTTAAACCACTAATTCAGTGGGTGGCTTTGGATGAATCTCTTAGAGGAGTAATTTAAATGGTGAATTTAGAGTAGTTTGAAAAACTTGACCTTTGTTGCAGAAAACTTGAGTTCCTAAAATGTGAAGTGTCCAAAATGGACTCTTATCTTTGTCTGATTTTATGAAATGAGACTAACATTCTTTACCATGTTTGTAAAATACTCTGGGTCAAGGCAGCTGTGAATATGCCAAGTGCTAAATTAGATTTATTTTAAGGTAACCCCTTCTCTTCCCTCTAGTTTTGAGCACCTTGTATCTATCAGTGACCCAGCAGGGATCTAGCATGTGGATTGCATGGTGAGATCTAAGAAATACGGAGTGTAGACTCTATTCAGAAATTAGCCAAATTGCCAAGCTCAGATGATTTATAAAGCTAGCTTTTTGTGTCCTTTGCTTTACTCTTCCTTTCAAAACAACCTGATCCTTTTGGAGCCTGAGAAACAAAAACTGTGGCATTAGTTAATCCCATGAAAAGTTCTCTTTGACAATGTCTTCCTGTAAGTAAAACAGTCCCCAAAAGCTGCTTCCCTGTCCAGAAGGAATATGTTCTCAAATAACCATGGAGATGATAAAATGATTTATATTTTTTTCAGAACAGGCAAAAAAACTCTGCTCTTGCTTGCAGCAAGGATCGCCTTGCTGCTCCAGTTGCTGGACACTGCCAATGTGGAAGGACTGCAAAATCCACTTTTGCATGTGCCAGTCCCAACCACCCTCAGCTTATGCCCACAGCAGAACTTGGGCCCATTTTGGGGTGGGTATAACAAGTCCCCAGCTGGCAGGGCCATACCAGGGGCTGCAGGTAGCTGTCTGCCTGCTGCACTGATGGTCACACCAGGGACAGCATGAGCCACACAGCCCAGGAACGGGAGGAGCACGAGGCTGAGGTGGAAGGGATGACAGAAAACTGCTCATAAATAAGGAGAAGTTTTGTATTTTGTGAAGCTGGTTTGCTAAAAATGCCCCCAGATTTCATTCTTCATTCAAAAATGGGCTCCTTCCTGACTAGAAATATATCCATTTGAAATCTAAATTACTTTGAGATTAAACTGCAAATTAGGTTTCTGGATTTTAAAATTCCATTTTAATTGAATGTTGTAGCCATGTGGAATTTAAAGAAACTGAAAATCTCTGAAGCCAAATGGCAGACTTATTATTTGAAATTTGATGACAAATTTGTCCTTAATTTCATCCAATTATATTAAGAGGTCTTTCTGTTACAAAGCATTAAAAAGCACTACTAAGGCCAGAAAGGCGCTAGAGAAATCTTTTTTCTGTCATGTGGAGCCCTGTACAGAATTGCGTGGGTTTAAATAAAATGTATCTTGATAGTTTACCTTAAAACTCTCTGTCCTTTTCCTCAGTTCAGCTGAATCCTATGAAATAGATACGCAGCTTGGAGAAGTTCTTCACACCCCCACAAATGCTAAAAATGGCCCTGATACAACATGTATTTATGTAACAAAATCATCTGCATTAATATCTTCCTTTCCTTTCTGCAAGAAGCACAGGAGGGACTCAGGCTGACGCATTTTAATGCAGCCCCTTCCATTCTCCTTGCATTTCGGGCAGCAGGGACGAGCAGTGTTTTCCCTCAAAATCCAGGCCACTGAATGAACACGAATATGACATGGTTATTAATAGGGTGTTCGAATGGAAACTGTGGTCCAAGCTTTTGGGCTCTCTCTCTGAATATTCAATACCCAGTTATGGATCAAAATTGCTGGGTAACAGTATTTCTGGTCAGTGTTGTAATCCTCGTGATCCAAAATAATGAGGGCATTTAGAACATTTATACTTTTACCAAGAAGCCAAGAGGCTGGCTTGCTCGTGGGATCAAGCATGATGTATAGAGCCTCTCACCTCTTGTTCACATCTGGCAGGGTGAAGTGAAAAATGTTCCTGCTTGACAGCTGTCTGGTGTCCCATTTGTCACCGTCACATGCAGGTGGACTTCTGCTCTCTGGACCACAGCCCATCCCCAGGCATCTGGGCAGGTCTGCAGCTGGAAAAGGGGTTCAGACACCACAGAGGCGCAGCACCGGGGTTTGTCTCTGCCCCCAGGGCTTGCTCCCTGGGCTCAGATGGAGGCATGCGGTCAGGAAGCAGAAGAAGAGTGAATTATAGCTGCTGCTGCTGTTGCCACCGTAGATAGGGTTGGAGGAAGCTTTGCTCACCCTGCCATGTTTAGGATCACCAAGGTACCTGGGGATAAACAGCCAACAGCCCTCCCTGCTTTCCAGACAGATCCTTACGTACCAACTCTGCTCCTCCCCTCTGGATGCTGACAACCAAGGGTGCTGGCCAGCACGGCTCCCTGCAGCTCCTGCCAGCTCCTTCACAGGCTCTGTTATTCCCAAGGGGCTGTCCCAAAACACAACCTCCTGAGCCCATTCAAACGATGCTCAGCACCCCAACCTGGTGCCTGTTGTGGAAATGAATCCTAACCAGCAGCGAGGATCAAACCAATGTTCTCGGCAGCAGCTGTAAACTCGATAAGCTGCCTGTCCTCCTTTCTCTCCCCCCGCCTCATCCCTCCCTTTGGTGTTGAAATGAAGGCAGAGACATGCTGAGAGAAGCAGTGCAGCGCTCTGTTTGCAGGATAATATGCCGACCACATGTATGTATTAAAGGCTGTATGGAGTTATAATGAGCCAGGAGCATTTAAATGCAAGCCAAGGGGAATTTGCTATTCTGTGTGGGCAGATTTCAATTGTAAGGTTGGCAGCTCTGGTATCCTGTTCTCTAATGCCATGGGATGAGAAAAAATAGGCTTTTCTTTCAGAGCAGTTGATTATTGAATACGCACCAGCTGTTCACCCTAATCCAAGCTTTCTGTGCTTGCTCCTTGTAATAGAGGCATCCCTCATCCGTCCATCCATCTATCTATCCCCCCATTCTCATTTTCATGGCTCTTTTGTAATCTTTCAGAAAGGTGGTTAGCAGATATCAGCCATCTAAAGTGACATAAGCGTCAGTACCAGGCGAGGGTTATAACTAATTAACGAGAGAAGAAAGGCACCCCCAGCCATATATTGAAACTCAAATTATATTTCTCATCCACTGCAGGACATGAAAAAAAGCCATCATGAATCAGAAGGCAGAGAACCATTTTTTAGCAGTGACACCTGACTCCGTGCCCAGCAAACCGTGTGGGATCAGAGCTGGAGCGAGTCCTGCGCCGGTGCGGAGAGGCGGCTGGGCTGTCCCTCCTGCCCTACCAAGAGCCCAGGGACCTGCACCCAGCCATGCAGCAGGTCCTTTTTTTTTTTTTAATTATTTTTTATAATAAAGAGGGAGGAAGGGGCGAGATAAGGAGTGAATTCCTTCTGGGTGCTTCTCACTCAGCCTGCAATGTTATGTAAGCCTGGCACAGCTAATGCCTGCTCTGCTTCACCATCAGCCCGGCTGTTTCATTCCCGCTACACAATTATTTCATCAGTCTCTCCTACTAGACATCACAGCGCTGCCACAATTAGTCACCTCTATTAGGATATTGGCTAAAAAAAATTACCAAGCACCAGAGCCGCGTTGCACAAGGGTGGGTGAGCACAGCTCCAAGTGGTCCCTGCCCCAGAGATGTTCAAGTGTCCTGGAGGAGGAGGTCACAGAGCAAGGGAGTGACACAGGAGTCAAGGTGGGAAAGCAGCAGGAGAAATGTTTCCAGGAAGAGTTTAAAGAGCTTTGGCAGGAGAGAGTGAGCTTAAGTGGGAATGAGTCAACTGGGAATAAAAAGCAGTAGGAGAAAGGACTTTATAGGTGAAAGTAGGGCGGAGGAAAAGGTACAGCAGTAAGTGACAAGCTGCAAAACAGAGGTTGATGTTGGTGAAAAAAGGAGGGTTTGCTCAAAAAGGCAGCCAGCTCAGCAGCTCCTCCCTGCCTGCATGGCTGCCACCTCTGGTTTCATCATCTGCTGTGACTGCTGTGCATTTTGGCCCTCTGTCTAGCTCCTCACTGTGTCTGTCTGGAAGGTGGCTCCCTCCACACTCACCACATCTTTCCATGCTCTGCGATAGGGGAGCCCCATGGCCTCCTCTCTGTAAGTCTTGGTTGAGACACAGAGACTCAGCGCGATGCCAGAACCATGCAAACTGAAAAGCTGCATTATCACTGAAGACTGTAAGTTCAGGTTTGGAAGTGTAGATCTGGGATGCTCTGAGGCACTGGGGGAAGGTGGAAGATGTGAGCTGAAAAGGGACAGACGAACAGGCACGTACAATTGCATTCTTGTATGTTATAGGCATATGGATGGAAAAATGCGTCTTTGAAGTGTCTACTTGACTTCCAGAAGCTTGAGAAGTCAAGCTGTGTGTATGACTTAGCTAACATTTTAAATCAGTATACCTAGACAATTTACAAATAAAACTCCATAAAGAATTGGACTGGAGACTCATTGGCTGACATGTTAATTTAAAAAGAGGGCTAAATGTGATTCTTGGATGAGTAGAGAGAGGAATAACAATTTGCAGTAAAGTGATTTTTGCAAATGGCATTGGTGACACCCCTAGTGGGCTGCTGGACAATGCCATTATGTCCACATTTTCAGCAGAATATTGAAGAAATGATGAGGTTGCAGAAAAGACTTCCAAAAATGCTTTGAGAAAATTAGAATTACAGTTTGAGATAATACTTTATAGCAAGAGACTCGGAGTGCTTAACCTGTTAAGATTATCAAAAAGAAGATTGAGAAGTGGCTTGATTACAGTGTGAGTACCTCCATGGTGAGAAAATACCAGGTATTAAAGAACTCTTTAATTTATTGAAGAAAGGCATAATAAGAAACAATAGTTGCAAACTGAAGCTGACCAGACAAATTTAAATGAAAAATCAGGCATAATTTGTATTTTAACAGTAGGCATGATTTATGACTGGTACAAACTTTAATTTTAGTGCCAAATTCTCCATCAATGGATGTGTCAGATCAGGGCTAAACTCCTTTCCAAAAGGTTTAGTTAAACACTTTTTTTTTTTTTTTTTGGTGATTCAGTGCAGATTATATTGTTTGTGATACAGATTATACTATATAGATTATATATATATATATTTATATTTATACTCTCTCATATATATATGTTTGTGTGAAGATTATACCATTTGTGATATAATCTGGTGGTCTTTTTTATTATGATTTTTGTCTAGAATTCAATGAATAGCCTATGTATCCACAAGAGTTCAGTGTTTTTACTATAGTCAATTTATCTGATGACTTCCTTCTTTACCAGCTTCTCTTTTGCAGAGCAGTTAGCACACAGGGCCCAAATCCTGGAGATCCGCCAATGCATATGTTGAATGACTGTAATTAAAAGTTAAAACACTTACAGCTTCAGTTTCAACCAAGACTGACTTCCAAGGGTAATTTGGGGGCTTACAGCAACAAGCAGCTATGAAGGTTGTACGAGTTTCATGTGAATGGGGCAGAAGAGAAGTGTTAATTTGACAAAGTGGAAAGTTGTTTAAATGTGGCACTCAGCGGGTACGTAAAATGGTTAAAATTAAGAGAGTTCTTTGCATGTACAGTCAGAGGGTGGCTGATAGGGTGATGGGAACTGCTTGGTGTAGAGTAGATGATGCCTGGACTCTTCTGGATTAAACAAGTATTACACGAAGTCTGCAATCACGACTGAATTCAGTAATTCAGTTGCTTCTAGTGTTATGCTCCTAAAATATCCACCCCCAGGCTGCAGTGGTATGTACCAGCAGAAGCTCTGCTCCTGACGCTGCAAACACATTTGTTTTGACCAGTATGTCTTCCATTGCTCAGGGCACACCCTGAGTACTTTAACAAGGGAGCTGGTAGGCAAGAACCTTGTTGTCAAAAAAAATAAGGGCAAATAAGTCCCAAATCTAGAGTCAGACTGTTTAATAGTTGTTGTGCTTTATAGGAACTCTGAAAATGAACTGCAGCTGCCAGGCTGTCTGTCTTAGCAATTTCTAGCACCCCATGACTCCTGTCAAAAAAAAAAAAAAAAAGGGGGGGGCGGCGGGGGGTTGAGAGAGAATATCCCATTTGAGCAAAAGCCTGGTACAAAGACTGCCCGAATGTGAGCCAGTGCAGAGCCCTTTAAATGTTGTGGCCCAGCCCCACTTGTGGCAAATTTACCCCATGATGAATCAGTGCTAAAATTGTCACATCTCAGAAGCCTGCCTTTCTGTGCACAGCCTGCTCCTTTCTCACGCTTTCAAATGCACAGCCGGCCCGTTTTGTACACAGCTGCCACGGTGTGATTTGCTTTGTGTTTATGCCTCGAGCTCTGCCTCTCTGTTTCCGTGTCCGCAGCCTGAGCCTATTCTGTGTCATCCTAGCTGGAAGACATGCTAGAGAAACATCCCCTTCAGCCACGCATGAGGGCATCAGGGTTGCCGTTATGCAGTAGCATGGCACCTCATTTCTCAGTTTGACTCGCGGTGATGTTCTGGGACGAGGGGGTGCCCTCTTACTCATCACACCACCTATTCCCACCTGCCACCCCACCAGGTGCTGTAGGTCCTGGGGTGCCAGTCTCTGCCACCACGTCCTGTCCGTCACCCAGGCAAGGTGCTGATGCAGCATGGCAGGGGACAGACAGTGTGACAGACACACTGTGGCACCTGGCCCCGGTGCTCCACAGCTCCTGTCTCTCTTTGCACAGGCACCACGGGTGGAGACCAAGGTGCGGGTGTAAATCAGGAGCGGTGGTTTTGCAGTCAGTGATGCAGCATTGGTGTGGAGCAGCGGTACGGGGGCTGCACTTTGTTTGGAGGGAGGGATAGAGAGGGAGGAAGGGAGGGAGCGCTAAGGTAACCACAGAAACCTGGTATCCTTGGATATTAGCAATCATGACCTACTTCTGGGTATTCACTCACTTTTTTAGTGCTGTTGACAAAGGAAGGGTAAGATGGAGAGCTTAAAGCTCTGTAAAGGAAAGAGATCTTTCCATCATTTTCTAGGACCAGGATTATCAATGATAATATTCAGCTGTTGTAAATCTTCGCTTGCACTTCATGCTCTGTTTTCATGCTTGCTTTATATACTATAGAATGTATTTTAATAATACATTACTGAAACACAACTGATGGAGCTGTTTTGTTATGTGCATGGTGTAGAGTGAAGTGACTGACTGAGGTGGTTGTGCATGTATAATCTAGCTGCTGTCAGTGGTGTTAATTGTGGTCTGTGTTCAATTTAGATCAGAGAGAAATCCTTGTTCACATGTGGTACGTGAGCCAGCAGAGCTCCTGATGGCCCTGGTGCTGCAGCACCGACATCAATGAAATCACACTGTTGTGATGCAGGAAAAACAGTCCCTGGGATCCAGTGAGATATGAAGAATTTATACTAGCAGGTAACTGAGAGCAACTGAGTCTGTATACTTAATGCCAGATTAAATACCTCATTCAAACAAAAGTAAATAAATATATCAAAACAAACAAACAAACAAAAAACAAGGAAAATGACTGTGGATTTCACACTCATTCTTAAGCTATCAAAGGGGAAGATGTTATTCATAACATATACATAGGGGAAGATGAGAATGTTGTCTACTTTAGAGTGGTATGTTTTCATTTTAAAGGGTAGATAATATGTAATGTTGGGCTTCAGCTGAACACCATTAGAGCTTTCACTTCAATGGACCATGGACCACTGGAGTGCAAAAATCTGTAACTGGTGTGTTAATAAAGACAGAAATTGAGGTTAAAATCCACAATTTAACCTCATAATATTCTTTCAATTTTGACTATTCTGAAAAATAAATAAATAAATAAAGAAAGAAAACCTCTCAGAGGTTGGACTCGATGGTCTTGAGGTCTCTTCCAACCCAGAGATTCTGTGAAAAAAAAAAAAAAGGAATAATGAGTCAGGGCTTGCCAAGGTATTTTTAATATTTTTTCTGAACTGCAGTTCCTTCCTGCATGCACAGTCTCACACATTTAGGCTATGCTGGCAAAATGAACCAGAAAGAAAAGAATCTGAATGCAATAGCAGTGGACATGTACCTTTCCAGAATGATTTCTTATTAACTGCTAAGTGAAGACCAGATTAGCTAAGGGTACATAATGTGGCCTGAATTCTGTTCCAATATTGCGTATGTGCACAGCTGCCTTCTCTACAAATTGAAATCCACAGGTATTATTTAGCTGTGTGTTCTGCAGAACTTGAACCTCAACAGCAGAGTACTGACCAAAAGCTCAGCTTGAAGAGATCTTGCATAGCCTGTCATCTACATCAGACAAGGCTCAAGCCATGTTGTTGATTCTCAGAGCAATAAATGACATGCTCAGATTTAACTGTTCCCACTTTATGGGTGGAAAACTTGTATTAGATGGCAGTTAGATGATCTGCCTAATGCCATACAATGATTCATTTTGCAGGATTGAGTGGAGATTCATGAATTCCCAGCGCAACAGAGCACAAGACTGAACCCTTGCCTTTACAGGCTTTGACTCAAAATTTGTCACTATTTCTTTCATCTGGTCAAGAAGGATTCATGGTCAGCTAGTTTCTGCTGATGATTTAAGCATTGTCTCATGTAGACTTGCTTTGATCAGGCTTAGGCTGTCTGGATTGAAATCTTGGCTCCACTGAGGTCAGGAAGAGTTTTACTACTGACATGAATGGGTTATGATTAATGAAGCTAAAACTCTGCCAATTGCTTGTACCAGGAGCCTTGTCTATTCTACACAATACAGCCTCACATACACAGTGCTACCTTTGCAGCAAACATCAGATGAACCACTGGCAGAAACAATAGTAAATTTGGGGCAAAACCTGCACCGTGCCTCCTTCTGCCTCCCCTCATCCCCCATCATCAGCACGGACATCCTGGGGAGAGCATTAAGCAGGCACAAAGAAGCAAGCAGGGGGGTGGAGGGGTCAGTGGGCTGTGGATAATGCTGAGCTCAATGTGCAGTTTTGCAGTGCTGTCTAATGCCTATGTCCTCAGGGAAGTAGACTTTCTTATTTTGAAAAGGGCTTGTGCAGCAGGTTCACGAAAGATTTTTCAGAAAAAGCATGTCTCAACAACCCATTAGTAACACAGCCTCATGACAGACTCAGGGATATTTCTAAAGCTGTTAGCTTAATTTATTGTGCTTGGACTGGGTGATGTGAGGATTTATTTTTTTGAGAGGAGAAATTTTTCTCTGTTACATTCCAAATTTGTATTTTTCAATTAAAAACACATGACCCAGGTAGGCTTTCTGGTCCGATTTTTAATACTCCTTCTGCACCATACTATACTCTCTTTGCTAGGGGGTCTTGTTCATTGAATGGTATTTTCCAAAAGCCTTTACGTTTCCTTCTTTATTTAAATAGTTACTTAGTCTTTCTTTATTCTAAAGCTGAACTTAAACAAAATGTAATTTACATAACAAGTCACTCAGAGCCTATTGTGTGTCAAATTAAAAAAAAAAAAAAAAAGCCATATTTTATCCTTTCCAGCTGACAAGTAGAAAGAAATATGTTGAAAGGGACATACCCAATTATTAAGGGCATTTGACACCATTTTTTCTTTTTTACATTATTTAGTAAAGTGCTCTTGTCATAAACTGGGATTTATAAACCTAGAAAGATCCTGAAATATTAGGCTGCATTATCAGGACTTTCTTCTCAACAACAGGCAGAAGTACAAGGCAAACAGGTTGTAGCAAAAAAAGCTACAATAAAGAGAAGCAAAACCAGTAACAGAAACAAGATAGAGCAGAGACACAGATTCTTGCATTCAGTACATGCACAATTCCACTGACTTTAAGGAAAACAATATAATACTAGATCTTTTAATTTTTATTCACTTCCTTGAAGATGTGCTTTGTTGCATGGCATTAACAGCAAACAGCCCTTTGAAAGCATGAGGTGTAGGTAATTAGCAGAGTCTGAGTGTACGATTATTGTCAAATACCTAAAGTTGTACAGAATATTTCAGCAGCAGTAAAGCATTACAGCCTATGAAATGCACAGCTGTGGTCTTGACCGCCCACGAATATTATATGTGGTTTTCTAACAGCTGGTTTTAGTGGACAGGTCACATTTAAAATGGTAACAGTCTGCCTGTGGCAGTTTTACCCACCACCAGTATTGCAGCCTGTCCCAAGGCACAGTGTGGCATGCTTTCCACAAATAAAAAGCTCCTGCTCTTCAGCGGAAAAGTGACAGTCTCTTCAGCAGAGGACAGTGACACCAATGTTGTGCTGCAGTCCAGGAGACAAGGAAATCCTTGTGCTGAAGAGAAACATGTAAATGCAAGTTCTTCTTTGACCACAGCAACCAGTTCATTCACACTTGGTGGTAGGCCTCAGCCTGCTGGGGCTAGGCCCCACCTGTGAAACCTCATGTACTGGAACACCTGAAATTCAGGACCAAGGACTGACAAGTTTGTCCATGGCCTCCATGGACATTTCTTCCTAGCACCTCCATGAGAGAATTAATTTTTATCTACAGCTTTTGCCAATGATGGGATTAGTGGGAACAGTGGGTATCACACTGGGGACAACCTAAGAATAATGTTAGAAATGTAATCCCTACCTCCACAGGAACAAATTCAAGCATCAGCCAAAGCCTTTTAGGCTTCAAAGTGCATGGACAGCATACACACAGTGCCACTAAGTGATATAGATACTTCTCTTAGCACTCCATGCCAGGCTCCCTATTGGCACAAGCTATTCACAAATGATTCAGGCTAAACCTATCCATAGACAGAATGAACCCAAAAGGTTAGGGTTTTTCAGCTGGAAATTATATGAGGTCTACAAGCTCCAATTAGTATTATCCGGTACTTCTCTGAAGTACCATTTTCTGTTATGAGCAAATCTCTACTTTATCCTGTGTATTTGCCCACCAGGGACAGCTTACTTTGGGAATCGTGGTCCATCCTCAGTAGAACAGACCAAAAGTTGGTAAGATTCTCTTATGCCTCAACTCTGCTATGCAAGGACAGCACATACACTAGCAGCAAGCCCAGCCCTGATTCACAACACATTCGGAAGTGCACACCATAAGGGAAAGCACACAGTGCCTGCACAATACCCCTCAGGAGGAGTCCCCACCAGTCAACAGGCATTAGAGACAACTACAGTCCCCAGGGAGGGCATAAATATCACAAGGGCCCAATAGCAAAAACCAGATTTTAACAAGTGTGTGCAACAGGACAAAAGTCATAGTGGAGGTTCTGTGGCCAGAGGGTCTGGCTATAGATGATTCCATGCTGGTCTGGAGAGACACCTTCCCCGTTGGCACAGAGCAGCTCAGTGAAGTCTTCTTTCTGCCATTTATTGCAGTGCTCACTGGCAGTGCTACGGCAACGCATTATGCAAACAAGCAATGATGAGTAAGAACATGCTGGCAGTGCCAGGTAGCTATAGAGATCTGGAGTGTCCATCATCGCCTGTCACAGAATGCAGTTTGCATTGTCTGGAAATGGAAACTGTCCCAAAGGACTGGCTAAGTAAGTGAGCCACTAAGTGGCCACTGATCTTTGGTTATTGCCCTTTCTTCCTAAAATTTCCTAGTTTTCAAATACCATGTTTGTGAAGGAAATAACTTCTCTGTCTTCAGTATGTTCTTAGTAGGATGCTAGGTACAGCACATCTGGCAGTGGGCTACCCGATTGTTTGTACAATGGAAAGACAAAGGGTTAGCATTCACAAAGCCCATTATTGTGCTGGGGATCTTAGCACAGGGCATATTTTGAAAGGGAAAGGGGCATTACTATAGCAACACACAATGCAAGCATACAACCACAGCTTCCAGAAGCTCCTAGATGTTGCATAGGTCTCATTTTCCTTTGACAGCTCTTCTTTTTCCTAAAACGGATTTAATTGAAAGCTGCCTGTAGGGAACTTACCTTTGTTTTACCTGCTCTGATTACTGGTGAAGGGAACAACAACTGGAGCTATTTGCAGATTATTACATTTTAATACCTATTTTCCTGCACAACTTAGGAGGCTATATGCTTTTCTGGAAAAGCTGTTCTCTGGTTAGAGCACTAACTTAGATCATCAAAAATGCTCCCAGCCAGCTACAGAATTGGGCAACCTTGGATATCATACTTAACCTCTACACGTTAGTAAAATACAGCTTTCCCTTAAAAGGTTTTTGTGAGAATAAGAATTTAAAAAATAGTAAAGTACTTATTTGATGCGATGGACAATACACAATTCAGATGACAGATATTTTTGTAATGATAAAGGATCTTAGATGAGGTTATTTAGTATCCTTAATCAGACAAACACTGATTTTACAAGGGAGCTGATTAAAAATGTTCTGTATAACCATATTAGGGATGTAACAAGTCTATACTATACTTGTTTTGGAGAGTATCTTGATAGAAAAGGACCTTCTAGCTCATATCAGAAGCTTTCTTTACAGCACAGCCAGGTCTATTCCTTTTCCACATTTATATGTTGGTATATTTCTGGTTCCTCTAGTGACAAGATTTTCCAAAGTGACTTTGCATCTTGTGTGCCTCAATTTGAGAAAGCTCTGAGATGCCGGTGCAGTACCAAAACTCCTCTGACAGGCAGCAGGTGCAGGAGAGCTGGACAATGGGCTCAGAGTTCAGTCTCTTTACCATCTAGAGCTGCAGATGTGCAAGGCAGGAACTGAAGCTGCTCTACATTTCTATGTGTTTCTCCCTGTCTGATTCCATCTGTGAGAAGCTTTACTGAGCCTCAGAATATATATATAGCTGGGGTGCTAGAATACATAAGAATTCACATTCTGTGTTCTTTTGCAATCCTATAACATGTTAGAGACAGACAGAATGATTGCAGTCAGACCCATTTAACCTTGGTAAATATGTTCAGCTCATCCCTGGGTATTGAAAGGCTTTAAGTAGTAACCAGCATGCCTGTCTAAACACATGCTCATCAGCCTGATAAAGTCTGTGGTTTGACTTTTGAACAGTACAATATAGACAGAAATCATAGATAAATAGTGACACCCCAT
The DNA here is from genome assembly GCF_964035555.1 of Netta rufina. Taxonomy (NCBI): domain Eukaryota; kingdom Metazoa; phylum Chordata; class Aves; order Anseriformes; family Anatidae; genus Netta; species Netta rufina. The sequence goes on from NC_140128.1 coordinate 48,127,476, forward strand.
TCCATTTTAGAAATAAGGATTTGCACTCTTCAGCAGAGCTGACACTAGCCAGTACCCTGCATCTGAGAATATCAGATCCAAATATCAGTTCCCTCAGAGGAAGTCACAGGATAATGCATTGATTTGCTATAGAATAATCTGCCAATAAGAGAGGAGTCTTCTACTCTTACTTAGTATTTAAAACATGGGAATTAATTACCCTTTTATGTATTTTTAATTCTGTCTAATACAATCATGGGTATTTTTGTCATTCATGTCAGAATGTAATTTGTCTTCTCTGCTTTTCAGGATGAAGAGTCCACCTCCTGCATGACAGTTAATGCCATGTACCTGCCCTCCAGGAAACATGGGACAATGCACAGAGTTCAACATCTCGTTCTTCTGGCTGCTCAGTCCAGAGTAGAGCAGGCTGAGGGGAGGCCTCATGGCGGCCTGTAGCTTACTCACAAGGGGAGCAGAGGGGCAGGCACTGAGCTCTGCTCTCTGGGGACAGCGACAGGACCTGAGGGAGTGGCATGGAGCTGGGACAGGGGAGAGTCAAGCTGGTTGTTAGGGAAAGGTTCTGCACCCAGAGGGTGGTTGGACACTGGGACAGGCTCCTCGGTGCTAACATCAGAGGCACAGACTTCAGTCCCATTCCTGACCTGTGTGTAGGCGCTGGCAAGTTACAAGGACTAGAATGGTCAGTAGCAGATTTTGTCCTCCCATGGCACCTCCCTTGGACACCTTTCACTGTCAGTAATGGCTTTGGCCACCTCAGCAGGCACTAAGAAGAACAGATATTACTGTCTTTAGAAAAGTAAAGAAACCAACAGACACGATGAGAGTACAATGAGAGATATTCTCAGGTGAAGTCCCTCTTTTAGTGCTTTATTTTACTATGTTCCTTTAGTTTTGTATTGAATTCTTGTTCTGCATGAAAAATATTTTCTGGAAATTAGGTAAATGAGCAATGTCCAAGATGTCCTCCCTTTGGCTACTGCCAAACGCAATGCTAGCACCCTGTGTCTCTGCTCACAGAAGCATTCTTGGGCTATGCTTCCTACAAACCCAGGCCTGATGCACATGGGCCTAAATAACCCTGTGAAGTTCTGAGTACTATATTGACACCTAAAGAGATTAATAATCTTTGAATAATGAAATGAGAGAAAAATAGACAACATGTGCATATACTAACATATTTAATATAGTAATATAAGATAAAAGCACAAATATAAGCCTTTTTTTTTTTTTTTTTTTAACAAGCTGTGTTGAGATTGGTCTTTTAAATATTTTTAGGAATAATGAAATAAATGATGCACTGTAATCCCAGTAGAGGCCTCACCATTGTATCCTCAGCCATTGCTCTGCTATTTCAGGCTCTGAAAGAGTGCAGTTTAATAGAGTGAGAAGATCAGAAAGCTTCGTCTTTGTCCTAACTCAATGTCTGAGTCCTCCAGGATCTGTTTAAATGCCCTGGGATTTCTGCTTACTTCTTCTAAGCATTATTCCAGTGCTCTAAGAGAAGACTTTTGGGCTGGGACCATGCTTCATCTCCAGAGGCAAAGAAGCTTAGGGTAATCATTTCATTGCCTAGGGATCTGGGGAAAGTTTAAGGCATCACAGTGCCTGAGGATTTCAGGCTGTATCAGGGACCAGAAGAGGCATGCATTAGAGTAGTTTCCACAGCCCAAATCAGCCCACAGTCTCCAGAGCAACATATGGTACAGGTTTTTTTTTTTCTCCTTGTAGTGCTTTTCCTTTAATTCCTGCCATCTTTGCTGGGCATCATAAAGCATGAGTCTTGGAGTATGTAGCAGGGATTGTTCTTTATCTCCTAGTGACTCACCCCTAGTCCTTCTGTGCCTTTAGAAATGTACACTGGGACCAGACCTAGGGCAGAAACTGTTACCATTCAAATGGATTGTCAATGGTTTTCAAATTGTGCCTGATGCAAACTCACTTAAGAAAATATCTAGAGGGATCTCTCATATAATGTGAATAATTAGTTATAGTCATAACTGAACAATTATTACGTGATGTGAGTGTCTATGCATCTGTTTCTATCTTTAGATAATCAAACCAACATTAAAAATAAAAAATACGTAACAAATATTTAATGAATATAATAAAAAAATCTCAAGCATAGTCATTCAGATTTTAAATGAATTTCCATAAATTCTGCTCATGCCTTTCCTCACATCGTCAATGAATATTCAAGGAAAAGGTTCATGGTCAAAAGCGTTCACAAAAATAGCTCGTTTTAATTAAGTGATACAGAATATTCACAGAAGTGCATTTCCTATTCATAACTGTCAAAACTACAGCAGAAAGCTTTCTTTAATAATTTTGCCTGCTCTAGCAGGACATGAAGACCTTCCACCTGACCTCTGCATCCCACCAAAGCATTTGAGCTTTCTACGTGCCAGGAGCAAGGCTTCTCTCTAAGCACTTTCTCTTTGAAAATTCTCCTGGATGCTACTTCATATTCACAAGCACCTGAGAATTTTTAAAATACTGTCCTCTGTCTCATTATTTGTTTGATACTTAGCATCAAGGCCCCTTTTTTTGAGCAAGATGATTTAAGGAACTGAAACAATTGCACAAAGCAATGGTCAAAAGGAAAACATACCCAAGGATCTGATTTCTGTGAGCAAGAACTTGTACCATAAGCAGTGGAAAAACTCAGATTAATGGTTACCTATGGCAGGAAGCCAGAAGCATGTAGAAACTTTTGTGCAAGAAAACTGAGAAAACTGCCTTTTTATGAAATCTTACTATGATTGTTTTTTTTTGTTTGTTTGTTTTTTTGTGGATGTCCTTTGTAACCAAACAAGGATCCCCCCCCCCACACACCCAAAAAAAAGAAGGAAGGAAGGAAGGAAGGAAGGAAGGAAGGAAGGAAGGAAGGAAGGAAGGAAGGAAGGAAGGAAGGAAGGAAGGAAGGAAGGAAGGAAGGAAGGAAGGAAGGAAGGAAGGAAGGAAGGAAGGAAGGAAGGAAGGAAGAGAAAAGTAGAAGAAGAAAGGGAGGTTAAACCAAGGCAGAGGGGCTGGTGTGGGAGGCCAGTGGCTGTGGCAGTAGGGTTTCTCTGTAGGGCTCTGTGGGGCTGTTGGCCCCATGGGCTGAGGTACCCTTGGAGGTGCTGGGCTGGAAAAGCAAATGGAGGAAGGCAAAAAAGCATTTCCAACCTACCTTAAAAAAACTGCCAGCCAGAAGCAGTGCCATGCTTCTGCCAGCCCTGCTGCACTGCAGAGGTAGGAGAACTGTGTGAGAAGGCCACAGAGCTGGCAGCCACATCCCTGCCCCACCGCCCTCCATGTCTGCTTAAGGCAGAGTTGGCTGCCCTTCCTGAGGTGCTTTTTTACACAGGTTTTAATAATCCATTTCATGTTAGATTCCTGCTAACACGAGGGGAAAGGGGAGCTGGGGAGTGCTGTTAGGGAGCCTCATTGGTATGGAAATCACATACTCCCAGTCATCTATTTCAGAAACGTGTCTGTGCAGGGGTGGGAGTGCAGTGACTCAGCGCAGGCAGCAGCAGTGGCAGCGGAGGGAACACGCCACGGCCTCTGTCCCCCGCTAACACACCCTGGCTTAGCCTCCACACGTAGCTGCCCTCCCTCCTCCCTCCCTCTACCTTCCTAACAGGCACCTCCAGGGAGCTGCTGGGATCCAGTGAGGGGCAGGGGGCTGCACATTGCCCCTCTTCCCTGCCCCTCCCCACCACTGAGGGAGCCCACCACAGACACACCACAGCTCCCTGCAGAGGGTGTGAGGGACATGGATGTGAAGAAAGACTTCTTTCACTGGGAGAAATGGCGATTTCCAGTTGTGAATTGATGCAAGGTTTGCAACAGGGTCACTTTAGTATTATATGGGGCCTAGCCTGCTCCTGAGTTGCTAAAGCATGTGGCGGAGATGGGCACTCTGGTGGCTCATGCCTATGTTTGTCTACAGTGGGGCTGGTTACACTAGGTGCTTTACCAGCAGACATACCAGGTGTTTGTGCAGTTAGGCAGGAGCTGGGCTGAGCAGCCTGCTGAGCCTGGCATGGCTGACACACCAGCACGGCCTCAGCAATGTGAGACCCAGGTAGAGTCGTGTCTCTGCCAGGGGACCAGCACAGAGACGTCCATAGCCACAGGGCTGCAGGGGCACAGACAACAGCTGGTGGGCAGGGTGCACGCGATTTGTAACCCCCATGCATTCAATATTAATGGCAATCCGGTAATTTAAGGAGGACCTCTTTTTCAGCTGTCCTTCACATTGTAACATAAAACAAAGCAGGCATGTGTGCCCAATGCGTGTTTAAAGTGAAGGTATGCAAAGTATTTTATTATTAATAATCATTTATTATATCTGTAATTAGGTAGATTTGGATCAATCTAAAAGAAAACACCACTGAGCTTGTACTAGATCAATGGGTAGCCACATAAAATTGCTTTAGAGCGTTAGTTTTTCTCCTTTCTCTTAAACCATCACCCAGAGATCATTTCTGAAGCAAGAAATGACTGTGTCTGAATGGTTTAGTTACAATACAGTCCTACTCAGAGGGGCTGGAGACAGCTTAAGTTAAAATGTATTTTAATGTTGGTAATGCATTTCATTACACTACGCCTCAAAAATCCTTTGAGGCAGGCAAGTTATCCATATCTAGATGTTGAAACATGGTAAGATTAATGTTGTGTCTTTCATGTATATAAAAAATTGCAGATTTGTGGTATGAATTACTTTATTTTTTGCCTGAAGAGAAATAACAAGTGAGCAAGAACAATTTTCAGGAGAAAACAGTTTGTCTTCTGCATGTGAATCTAGTCTCCAAAATGGCACCTGCAGTAGCGGGCTATCAGTTTAGAAGCCTAAGACAGCTGAATACAGAAACAAACTAAATGAAACTTTCCTGGCCAGAAAGAAAAGGATTTCACCAAAATGAAGAAAGTTGCACTTGAAAAATTATTCAGAAAGGCTGCTCAGGAGGGAGCCACTCAAGGACTTCTAGCTGTAGGGTAAGTGGAAGAGCTGTAAGGGTCTATCTATGGTAACAGTCTTGAGAGTGCCCTGTCATTGCTTCCCCAAAGGATAATGTTGAATGTAATAATTAACCCATCTATAACCAGCATTCCTCTCCTAATAGAGGAAAGGGGTGGAGAACAGTCTGTCAGACTTTGATTTCTTAGTTGTTGGCAACATCCCTTGCAATGGGTACATGTAGAGAGAGACGGTACGAGATAATGCTAACTACAGTGTAGTTGGAAGACAGGGGAAATTCCTAGATGGAAAGCTGGAAACTTTTATAGCCAACTGGTATTTTTGAGTGAAGACAATTTTTCTGCCTTTTCACCTATAAATACATCACTAGAAATGGATTCAAATACTGGTGGGACAGTCTATTTTTCTGCCTCTCAGCAGGAAAACCTGGCTATGTGACTGTCACTGTCATCTATTTTGTTTGAGGCAGAGAGTTTCAACAGGTTGCCTGGAAAGCAAATGTAAACAAAGTGAACTGAAGTGAGCTTATATTTTGGCCTCAAAGACCAAATTCAAACATTCAGAATTCAGCTGCAAGCACATAGACCTGCAGAGAGAAAAACTCCAAAACCAAACATCATTGATCATTCCTGCCCAGCTCCATGAAGGGAATTCACTTTCTTAGGATGGGCTCAGTTTATTCTGAAAACCAGGCATGGTTAATATGCTACTAATTTCGTTAGTGTTCCTCTCTAAACCCTCTCAAGTTCTCCCTGCCGGAAGTGCCCCATAAGCCGGCATCTGTTGAGAGTCAGATGAGGTTAAAGCTTTGTTTCTTGACTTTGATACAGTGCAGTAGGAAGGGCTGACAGTTAAATAAAACTTACTGACTCAGCTTACCCAAGTATCTCTGCAGAGGAGTTGCCACATTTGACAACACATCAGCGTGGTGTTATGCTTCTTGAGGAGCTGAATGCATGCTAGATAGAAAATGCTCTTCATTTTTCTGCTTGCATCTATGCAATTTTCATGGGGATTTTTCTTAAACTTGCTGCTGTTCTTGGTCACACTCTTTGTCAGCAAAAGGAGAAAAGGTTTGTCAATATTGCTGCTGAATGCAGATGTCTTTCCCTTGGCCTGAGTCCTGGTTATCTGAACTCTGTAGTAGAAGAAAGGAAGGAGGAGAGGAGGGGAGCAAAGCTAATATTATTAGCTTTGCTTGCCTGTGCCCAATACCCAAGAAAGACTGGAAAGCTACTCACTGTACCAGTCCAGCTGTTACCAGGTGTTACCACATGAACCATGGATGTTGGAGCAGTGTAATGCCATCGTGGTAGCTCTCCTTTTACCAGTGACATCTTTAAGTCATCTTTAGTCACCTCTACAAGGTGGGCTTATTTGATACAGAAATAAGTGTGTTGTTTCCTTTGTGAGAACTGCTGGATTAACCTGCTTGCAAGACTCCTTTTGCAGCAAATCTCTTACAATTCCCACCTCAAAAGTAGTAAATACTTGTCCATTGTGTATCCATCTGAAAGGATATAATGAACACTGCTTGAAACTGGGGTGACAGCTTGGTGCCATACAGTGAAACCTACTTAAGGGTCTATCCTCCTGCACTCAAGCAACAGAATTTCATAGACTTCCAATAGTCTCTTCTACATTGAAATGAGTGTATATTATTCTAAACACAGTATTGTTATGAGTGTTTCTCAATAATGCATTGAGCAGGATAGGAAGCCTTTTTATAAAAAAGATGTTTAATGTATTTAACTGATTATTTCTATAGCTTAACCAAATGTGGATTTACATTGGGGTTAATCATAATTCCTAAACATCCAAAGAAGGTGTGAGCAGAAGCGATATGATCCGCACCTACTCTAGTATCTTTTGCCTTTGATATTGAGTGCAAGGCCATGATTAGAAAATGAAGGACTGAAACCTGAGCTGCGATTATTAAAAGTCCTTGGGAACCATCACTGATAGCCTAAATGTGGTTTCCTATAAAGATGATAAAGCAAAATCCTAACCCTGCTATATAAAGAGAGGAATCTGAATAGCAGGGCAATTTCTTCTTAGTATGGCACCAAACAAGAACATTGGGATCTGTGATTTGGGGAAGAACTATGAAGCATGGTAAATATGCTTGATCAAGAGATACCCAGTGATAAAATGGATGTGTTTTTAACCTCATACAACCACAGGATACTAACCTGAATGCAAGGGTAACTGGATGGAATTACATCAACTGTCTTAGTTAAGAGATACCATTAAACATCTCTAATAATCCCACTGGTCTCTACAAATTTTTGTAGATTCCTGGAAGTATGGTTATATGATAAGCCTTTTGTAAGTCATGACAGGCAACTCTGTGCCTAACTGCACTCCAGAGTTTTTCATCAGTCTGAGGAGCAGCCAGCAGCTATTACCAGACAGTACACTGCCTTTAAATAATTTGATTCTTTTGTTCTCTCACAAAAACAATTGAAAGACGATGGAAGAAATCAGGAAATAGTCACTATTCATTGAAGAAATTGTGGTTTGGCTGCCATTAAGAAATGGTTGAAAATTAACTATATTAAACTTTTGTTTATTGCCAAGGAATTGGGGTCAAGCATTTCAGTGTTCTACCAGTTTTAAAAATACATGCAAGAAATCCTTATATTACAGAAAAATCTATCTATATAGATTTGACATTTATACCACAAGATACTTTGGTGAAATCCAGTTGTCAGCAGTCCTTGATCTTTTGTTTCAAATCCAAAGGTGTGTAAACTCCTTGCAATGAAAGAGTTCCTCTGACTCTGTGTTTCTTGAACTCCACTATTTGGCAAGGATGTGGAGTGAACTTAAACATATGAAGAAAAACAGTCCTCCTGAACAGGAGCACTGCAGCAGAAATACAGCTGTAAAGAATCAGAGCCAGGGCACGATAGGATTCAGTGAAGCCAGAATCAACTGATTTGTGAGACTAAACCTTTTCTGAGAGAAAGCCAAAGATGAAAATTTTAAAACTTCGGTTTCTGAAAAAGACTAAATAATCAGTTCTTAGTTGTATTCCCACTTTGAGAAAGAAGTCGCACATTAATTTGTTTGCCAAAGGATAGTGTTTATAATAAATCTATTTTCAGAAACATCTAAAGCATCTTTAATCAGAAAATCACTTTGTAATTCCTGACCCTTCTGCTATATTTAGACATCTAAGAGGATGACTTTTTCAAACGTACTAGGCAAAGCCATGCATAAAGTTGATGGGAATTCACTGTTGGTACCTTTCATGATTCTCTCTTCCCCTTTCAAGTTCAGGATAAAATATAGTGCTATGAACTGAGTGCTGTCCATTTTAACAAGAAGACAATTGTAGTGATTTTGATGCCCTTTGTGCTATTACAAACCACACTTTTGTATCTTTTTCTGAAGAATATACATAACAGTTGGGAACAATATAGCTTACATTTTGAGGGGAGGGTTACAATCCACCAGTGAATTTCAGCACAAGAGTGCCATTAGTCCAGTCCCTTCATCAAACTCTGGAAAGTTTTGCTTTTGTTATTATACGACACATTAGGCAAGCCAACAGACTTGGATGTCAGCTGGATTTCCTAAGGAAAATAAAGTTGAGGTAAGTAGGTGTCTGTCCTTTAATTCACCTTGTCTAGCTTTTTAAACCAAGTCCAATTCATGCAGCCAGTGTGCCATGGTCAACATGGAATTTAAATATTATGAATTCCCAATGTGATTTTTCATGTATATGGAGGGGAGAGACACCATTAAAGTCTCCATTGAGAAGAAGGATTGCACTGTGAAGCCCCCAATTTTATACAGCAGAGAATTCACACAGGAAAAAGCAAACATGAATTTCCTGCAATTAGAGCCAACTTTGCTCACAGCTTGTGCCTATTAGACATGAGATACACCAACTACAACGAACAAATCCCTAGGAATTTGCACTTTCTTTAGTTTCTGTGTTATAGAACTAGTCTATTAGTTTTGAGCAGTAAAACACCGATTATAGTTGTGTTTTTGTTCTGTAACAAAGGAGTTGTTCCAGCTGATGTTTGCACAATTGTATTTGAGGAGAAAGTAGCTGCTAGAAGAACTGAAGCAGAACATGGGCAAAAGCCCCACGGGAGGTGAGAGCCCAGGCTGCAGGGAGTCAGGACCATGCTGAAGGACCTTGCCAAGAAGGGATGGTAAAGCGTGGAGAAAGAGAGGCAAAAAAATGACTTAATGACCTTAATGAAACAAGGAATAAATATAGATGCCTAGGAAGAGTAACAAACAAACAAACAAGAAACAACAACAACAACAACAAGACAAACAAAACAACAAAAAAACAAACACTGCAAAGAGAGAGAGAGAGAATGAAGTCTGGTTTCCTTTAGATCTGTGTTGTACATCTGAATTGCCTGGTACCAAGCTGTCCAGTGAAACCTCTTACCATTGTCTTTCCTGGGTGGGTTCTCTCTGCTCTCAAGGGCAGAGGTTTAGCTTCAGCTTCAGGGTGCCCCAGTGGATGTTAACAATTTCTAAGAAGTGATTGACAAGCACAGGCAGCTGATTTGCTTTCAGCAGGTAATTTATATTTGGTCACTGGATAGCTTGGACATTTTCTGTAGACACACCTCTCATTATGAAGGCTTTCTCTGCAGTGGTGTCTAAGGTAGCTGTGAGAATGTATTTTCTTTATTCAACACCCATTTTGCACACTAGTACCAGACCATCCGCACCCAGACATGTTCACACAAGGAAGAAAAATCTGAATTACAAAAAAAAAAGGTGTTTATACTTGGTCACAGTCAGTTTCAGTCTTATGCTGTTACAATGATCATCAGCCTCTCAAGGACACAGAAATGGGTTGATATAATAGTGAGTGGATAAGCTTTTATTCATTATTTACCCAGGTTTTAGATTTGTGCAAATGCCTCACAGCAAATATGAGGTTTTAAGTTTCTGTTACTGCGGTCAGATTCCACTTAGAAGTAAGAGGAGGAAGCAAAAAATAACTCAAGTGAACCTACATGCTGTTTAAGATGCGTTAGTCTTAGCTGCCAGAGTTGCAGCGAGGAAACCAATTATTTCAGAGAAAGTCCAGTCTTGCTAAGCCTCCGGGCACAGCAGACTCAAAAGCTTGGCAACGCTTTTTTTTTTTTTGTTGTTGTTGTTGCATTTGGTTTGGTTGTTTTTCTTTCAGATACACTGCCCCCCATTTCATAAAGCAACTGTAGGTGGGTCAGGGTGAAGGCAGAGCACGTAGGAGGCAGCAGGCCAGCCTCCTGGGGCCCCTCCATCCCTGCAGGGTGGCCCTACAGCCCTGTCACCTTCCTGGGCAGCTGCTGTGCTTTCCTCTGGCCTACACCAGAGAACGCCTGGGGTAGCTGTGAGCACCAGGGCCTGCAGGCCTACAGGGAAGGTCATGGCGGTGGCTGGCACGAAGCTGAGGGGTGATGGCTGCCCCAGGTGCCACACTGCAGGGCTTGCTCCTGGCCACAGTGCACTGGCAGCCTGGCAGCCTCTTGCAGAGGCTCAGCACTGCTGCCTTGTAGGAAATGCTGCTTCCCACCCGGTGTTGCCATGGCAATGAAGAAACAGGCCCTGTTTTGGGCTCTTTTCTTGGCAACAGTGTCTGAAGGGAGTGGCTGGTGCGTGGGTGCATCAATCAGCCCAGCTCCACACACTCACACTATAATCCTGTATATACATGTATATAATTACTTGTTTTTGCTAGAAGGCCCTTATAGAACCTGACTGAGGAAAAAACCTAAACAACTGATATGAACCAAGGGCACCGGAAGGCAACTGAGGTAGGGGACATTCAGGTTTTAAAAACCCAGTCTGATGTTCACTGTTCCATCCAAGGCAGTGTGTGGCTCCCTCCTGGGCTGCTGGCTGTGCAAGGAGCACAGAAGCCAGGTGCCAGCAGAGCAGTGCTGGTGTGGAGGCAGCCCCATAGCTGAAGGGGTCCCATGGAGCTCCCAGTGCTCCCAGCAGCTGCTTAACTGTGTGCAGGAAAGTGCCTTCTGTGCTGGGGGAAGGGTTGAGGTAAAATGGAGGACATGCTGGTGTGCCAGTGATCCCGCAATCCCTGCAGCTTGCCTTGCAACATTCATAAGCCTAGGGAGCTTACAGTTTTCAAAAGGAGATGGATTTCACCACACTGAGGACAAAGCACCAAGAGTGATCTGCTCCAACACCTTGGCTACACACAAGTGTATGTAAACCTGTCACATACACGAGTGGCCTTGCAATAACAAAGCAAGTTGTGCTTCAATGGGGAGGCAACTGGAATAACATCTGGTCCGCAATGCAGAGACATTTTCTCTTTCCTAATGCTGTGCTGAGGTTTGGCATTGCTTTACACTAGATTACTCCAAGGACTTTTCTTATTGCGAATATAGCAAGCCATACATTACAAGATGGATTATTTTGCCTTTCTTCAGGTGATAAATTGGAGAGGTGATTAATTTTTCATTTATTCCAGCATAAATCAAGAGCATCCTGTTGAAGCTGTCAGAATTTTACTGATATAAAACTCTCCAGACTTTTTGGCCCCCAAATCAGTACCAACACTTGCAGTTTCTGTTGGATAACATTTACCTGATCTGAGACATTTGACTGAAGTTTTCATGTTTTCATTGTTTAATGTGTCTCAGTAGACCACTTGCAAGTCACTTGACATAGGATTGGGAACTAGATTTGAGAGCCACTAAAATAAGTCATAAAATAGGAAAGAAGGCTGTCAGGTCCTATGGTAACAGTAATCAATAACAACGTAAACTTGATTAATTTAAGATTAGAAAAATAGTAATTGTATATATTGCAAAATAAAAGCTATCCTTTTTCGGATGCTTGTCTTCATTATCAATGCAATTTTCTCACAGTCTACCTGTGAGATACCTTCTCAGAGATGTAGGCTTCTATTAGGTAAAACTCTGCAGCTGTTCTAGATTCTAGAGGAAGGTATAAGATAGACAAAATGGAATTCTTCAAACTGGAATTTGGCTGGAATTGTGGCAAAATCAGGTGGCAGAATAAGAGAGAAAATTAGCAAATTAAAACAAAAAGGAATTTTAAGGAAAATGAAGCTTTTTGGACTAAGTCAATGCATTTTGCTTCTCAGATGTTGCTGACGTCTCCAAACTGCAGGAGGAATTGCCATTCTGTTCATGGAATTCCCTTTATAGCAAAATGAATTTGGGGCAGTGGGACCCTACTGTTCTCGCCTTAAATTTGAACATCCTTGGTCTCACTGTAGCATGGATGCATTTTTAGTGTTATAATTAAAGTCAGAGTCATTTCTGTGGGAGTGTGTGAAATAACATGCAAATATGTCAGTTCATATTTAGACTACTACTAAAATTCATTTTGTATGCCCTTGTGATCATTTGCACTAGTCATTGGTTATTTCTTCCACCTATCTGAGCAGTATTTGTCGCTTCACTGGCTGATCTGTTTCCTATGTAGGATCAGGTAAGGATTTGCCTTTTATAGCAGAATTGCCAAGGTAAAGGACAGTGTGTCCTTTTTCATCTTCTCCCCCTATGTCCTCACGCTGTTACTTTCAAGCCTGATACATAGTGCTGCCTTTTTAGCATACATCACCCAGAATGCACGCATTGTTTGACAGGTATTTGTGTGATTCCAGGTTTACCATGGTAGCAAAGGACACCACAGATGTATGACTGAGTGAGCCCTTACTTGCCTGGATGATACAGTGAGGAAGACCTCAGGGCTCTCTACAGTAGAAGCAGAGATAAGCACTGAGCAAGAGCCAAGGCCTGGGCTGGAAGCTGATACCTGCTAAATCACTGAACTGACAGATAGGTAAGGGCATGAGGGGTCTGGACAAAGAATTCAGAAGACAGATCCAGCCCAAAATACAGTCACATAAAACAAGCATAACTCCAGTGAATTTGGAGGCAATAATTACTTGCCTCTGAATAATGGCTTTTAAATTTTGTAGATACTATTATTTACCTGGGGCAAAATATGATTCTCTGTCATTGTGCTGAGCTCCCACTGCAGAACTTAGGGCCAAGTTTAGCTTTATACTTTGCTCTCTTTTTCTCTGGAGTTTGCTCTCACCTTATCTACAGAATGATCTAAATTTACTGGAGCTTTATCACCCGCTTCAGAAAGAAACACCTCCTTTTTCTCATTGAATCTGCAAGTAGCAGTGAACTCCAAACAGCCAGGCCAAACTGAATACACCCGAGGCTCATATAATCAATATGTTGATGTATCTAATAATTAAAAAATATAGTAATGTCGGTTACTGTTCCCTGCAGAGTTTTAATTTTGGTTTAATGCTGTGGAACATATAAACTAAACTCCTTCTTAGACTCACTTTGCTTATTCTGGGTTTCCAATTTTGCTTTGATACAATTTAATATATTTTTTTTTAATTGTACAATATTTACCATGGGGAGGGTGGAAACATTTTAATCATTCAGATTTTTATTAAGAGTCTTTAAGCTGAAAACCAAATGCACATTGGTTTGGAAGTCTGTTCATTACCACCCGGACTTCCAAGTTGCTTGGAAGTCTGTTCATTACCACCCAGACTGTAGCACTGTAAGCGCAGCTCACTACATGTATGTCCCAAAGAGCCTTTTTGTCTAGGCAAACAGACCTGGGCTTGGACCTGCAAAGGTAGAGGGATGGGAAAGGACCATGGCATACAAGGCAGGAGGGGCATGGGCTGTATCAAATAACTCAGGATGCCTCCAGCTTCCCTCTAGATGCACAGTAATCAAATCTTGTTTAGTGACTTTGTAACGTCTGATGTATTGTCAACTTGAACAGTGACTGTATGTTAACAAGGAAGTGGAACTGAACAGTCTAGTTTTGTTTTTTAGACATAACAGAAAAACACCACAAAGTAAGCAAGGAGCCAGTATATACAGCTACGCTTGTTAAAGTAGTTATAAAACATACCCAAAACTGTGCCCTGTGGAATCTATGATCTAAAAGCATTGAAAGTAAATTGTGTGTTTAAATCTGGTGATCTTGATCTGGGCTATTTAAGGGACAATAAGTTATATGATACCCCTATGTGGAGAAGAAAAAAAAAAAAAAGGAAAAAAGAGTGTATTCCATTTTAATAGCCTGATATCTTTTGTATTGAGGAGCAAAAATATTTTTGTAATTTTATATTCACAATATCCTATTAAACTAAATGGGAGCCTCACTCACTATTTTTCTTGTTGCTGTTAAAATTGTTTTATCTTCTCTCTGCAACTGGAACACCTCCCTCCCACATGTGCACACCTCAGTCACTTCTCTGATTCAGTACCTGAACAGTCTAGTTTGTCAGGGTGAGCCAATTCTGGCACATTCATCACCATTTGAACTGTCACTGAAAGCTGACTAATATTTTGTGATGCTTTTTAATAATGGCAATGAGATTTCTGTGACAGGTTGTCATTTCTGTTTTCTCACAAGTAATTAGTCTCCCATCCCCTTAAACACAACATATAATATTTGTTTGTTGTGTGTGTGTTTTTTTTTTTTTAATATTCAAATTGGTATGTTGTTTGAGCCACAAGTAGAAGTAAAAAGGCCAGTTATCTTGAAAACATATATTTCAAAACAGTTAACTGTTCTAAAGAGACCATCACATGGCTGTGTATAATACAGCATATCAGAGAGACAGGGCCTTGAATAGGACACAAGTGTCATTTAAAATCTACCACATAACAGGATAAAACCCTATTAAATGACCTTTCAATTATAAGGCAGCATGGTGGTCTCCTTGGATTATACAAGGATTCTCCACAGTTGTGCTCTTCAATCCTATAAAAAGTCAGTCAATATTTTTTACTTTAAGTGGAGTTTTTACTGTGTTTTCAGAGTGTGCTTAACTTCACACAACACAAAACTTTAGGCATTAATTCTGAACCTGAAGGAAGTAAGCTAGCTGTCAGCGGCCTAAATGAGAAGAGCTAATTATAAAAGAATCCTCATCGAAGGAAGGGTTCCCTAATCAGTTTCAGAAGACAAAATTCATCTGAATGGAGAATATTAATGCTTGCCTCTGCTCACAGTCATGGAGGTTAGCTTTACTCCCACTCACAGAGTATCTCTATGGCAAAGTAAGTGGGTAGTCATATGCAGCAGTTAGAGATGCACAGTATTTACTGGAGATATGCTTGTAATTTTAGGGAATATTTGCCTTGTCTCTCTCAAGTGTTCCTCTTCCTTGCCCTTCCCATTTCCCATGCTCTTCTCTTTGAAAAACTCTCCTGAATAAAAATTGTCTCTTGACACCCACATTTTCCAGGGCAGTGTAGGATCTCTCGACCTCCTTCCCACTTCCACACTGACAGCAGCTGCCTCTGGTGTGCAGACACATATGGTAACTGTAACTCCCATTTTTAGTGTCATTATTAAGTGTAAACTTAGAAGAAACTACAGATGCAAGGAAGGAAGAGAGAGTGTGGAATTCTCTGCTGCAAGCACAGGCAGTGCTGTTGAAACAGGAGATTATTCATGTTTGAGCAGCATCCAGTAGGCTGCTGACTTGGCCTCCTTGCAGAAAGAAATATTGAACCTTTTCTGAGTATTAATTATTCACCACTGCAGAGTGATTTAAAACACATGAGAATTCTCTTAGCAGCAGTCCCTAATAAATATGTATTCTGTGAAATCCTGAGTCAGTTATATTGGTGGCAGTATTTGTAGAGATTTCAGTGGGTTTAGAGTCTAGTCTGGACTACTCAATGTAGTCAAGATAACATGGGCATCAGTATCTCCAGTAAGTACATTATCATACTTGGGATTTGTCATAAGTGTGTTTTACGTCCTCTACCTAAGTACTCAGAAGGCTCACATCTTTACTGCATGCAAATGTAAACTAAATCTTACATAAAATCAGCTTAGTGCAGTTATTCTTGATTTACAATGGCATCAGTTAAATCAGAACTGAATCTTTAAAAATAACTCTGTAGAGTTCTTTGATGATTGTTCAGAGTATTGTAAGAGAACCACAAACAAAGGCATTTCTTCCTCAAAGTTGAACAGATTTACTGACCTGTTGCAATGTAAACATGAACACCTTACAGCTGGTACACATTTCCTCAGACTGATCTCCAGTCTTGGGTACAGAACAGGTGAGATGAACAACATGAATGGAATGTTTTATTTAATCTTCTGACTTGCTGCATCATAGAGAATTACTAGACAGTGTGCTGAGTGACAGTTCTCCTAGAGGGATAGTCTTAACACTGATAAAATGGTGACTAACATTTCAGAGATGTTACAACACTATACCTGCAGAAAGGCCACTCCTTGGGAATCAGTCCAACAGAGGGATTCTAAACTACAGGAACACAGAAGGAAAAAGACCTAAAGAATGAAGAGAAAAGAACTGGTGAGTAATCCTAAATATCTGTAGAAGGAGAGTAGTCACTTCTTCCTGCTAGTCAGTATTTGCAAGAGTTAAGTATCCCTCTTTGTTCTTTGACACTGTTCAGTGACTGCCCTGGCATCCCCAAAGCTTCCCCTGCACTTCATGCAAGATCAAAGTGAATCTGTGTAAGAAATTAACCCGGGGTTTTACAAGATTAGTCTAATTCCTAATTCTCCTCCTGTTGAAACAAACCCCTCCCTCCCCAGTCCCCCAGACCTCAGAGAGCCAGCATACTTCTAATTCATCAGCTGTCCTGTTCACGGCCATCTGAGCTGTCAGTTCTTCATTCTGCACCCCTTGTTGTCACTTAAGCAGTGAAGGAATATAAATCTCTCTGAGGGGAAAGGTGGGGGTGTGAGAACAGTACTGCAAGAAAGAAGTTCAAGGTGTAAGTTCCTAGCAGTCATGCACTTGAGCTTGTCCTGAATGACTGTCCTGTATAGTGTTTGTAGGGCCTGGCACAGTTGGAGCCTGCTATCTTTGGGATGTGGTATTTAAAATCTCTCTCTCTGACTTTCTGGCTTTGCATGTTCACAGCTGCAAAATCAATAGGCTTGGTGTCCTGGCCAATTTGAAGAGTGGTTTTCTGGTTTTATTTTGTTTATCTGACTACCCTCCTTACCAATTTTAACTGGATGAAAGTTTGTTTTTTTTCTTTCTTGGATTTCTTACCCTAAAGTGTGATAGTAATCCTCAGTACATTTCACTGTAGATAGGGATGTTCCAGAACAGGTAGACTTCAAATCTTAAACATATCCATTACTGTGTAATTCACCTATCATTTGTTAGTGGATAGGGGAGTTCCTTTCAACCTGTTTTGGACCTGTACCATTAAACTGGAAAGTAAAATCTGTCAAAGAGTTTAGTTCTCAAGTTTTTTTCTGCCTTTTTTTTTTGATGATTATGTTTTCTTAGTTCTTGTGTTGATACTGTTTATGAGAAAGACAAGAAAATTTCTAAGCCCACAACTTTTGAACTACTGATAGAAAACAATGACAACAAAACAAACAGAAAATACACACTGAATGCAGTGGCCTAAAAATTGCTAACTAAATTCATATCAGTGTCTTTCTCAATGGAAGAGCAAAAGTGCTTTCAACAATAGTTAAAGCTATTGAAACTGATCCTGTGGTAGTGAGGCCTTAAGCGATGGACAATGTCACTCTGTCAGTCATTTCTGCTACAAAAACATCAGTCATTTGACAAACACAGACACATTAGCATGCTTCAGCTGGTGAGTTGTCAGTGTACTACTTTCAGACAGTGTCCTTATGTTTTGCTTCCTGAGCTTTCAGTTGGATTTGACTGTACAGCCCTACTATTTATGAAGTTTTAAAAATCACTGGAAATAGGCTGTCCCTATTTGACATCATATTCTTTGAAGTTGCCTGGTGCATAGAAGTATGTATTTCTCCAGTCAGTTGAAATAAGTTCCTGAAATATATCCTGAAATATCTGCTGATTGAGCTAATGGCTGGGAAACAGTAACATTTAACCTTTCTGAAAGGTAGCAAATAATAAAAACAGGACTGGAGCCTTTATCAGCCAAATGGGACCAAATAGGAGAGATATCTGTGAGTTTTCCTGTTTCCATTCTGCAGCATGCTTTGACTCTGCCCTGCCACCTCCAGTCTTGAGCAGTAACTCAAGCATCATAGCACAGTTGGACCCCACTATTGTTAACAAACCTGCCTTACAGTACTGCTAGGTTAGTCCTTTGGAGGCTGTTGCTTCATCATCACTCTGACACCACACTGCCTGTTGAGTAGTACTCAGGTGAGGGTCATAAATTAACAGGGTTGCTACAGGTGCACTATAATGAACTTGTTTCCCTTTATTAGTCTTTGCAGCTGAGTGCTAACAGACTTGTCTCTTGGCTGCTGTAGTGTCTTTTGGGGGGGGGGGGGGGGGGGTATTGCAGTATTAAGTACCAAAATATATTCCTGGTAATGTTTCAAGTAATAAGCCACGTTATGAGGTCAGTGATGGACTGTTCTTTGCAAACAGTTATTTGACGACGTGGACAAGGGCAGTATGTGCTATCCTTCCTTACCTGTGACCCAAGTATGGATAATGAAAGGAAGTGTTTAGAAAAAATCTGATAGTAAGCAGAATTGACTAAGATTGATTATCGGTAAATAAAATATGGAATTAGAAAATATCTTCTGTAGAAGTTTTTGGAGCTCTAAAGACCCATAGCTTCCTAAAAGTGAGTAAATAAATTAGAATCATGGAATCGTAGAATATCCGAGTTGGAAGGGACCCACAAGGATCATTGAGTCCAACTCCTGGGTCCCCAAATGAAGGAACACACACACACACACACAGAATCATGATTGATGTAGACAGCAGAGCAAACTGAACAAATATAGCTTTGGGGGAGTTTTATAACTCACAATATTCCACTAACCAGAAAGTGCAAATTATAAATGCTTGAGAACAGACTCTATATATAGCTATTTAAAATGACAGCTGAATATTTACCTGGGATTCCAGTCTGGAAGAAGGTATGCAGTACAACATATTAGAGTAATCTGATTATGGTCTGCAAATAAACAAATAGACCAATGAGGCTATGAAGGATGAAACCTATTCACGTTTAGATGAGGATAATGCAGCAATACAGTGTTGAGTGACATGGTAACTCTGACCTCCGCTTCATAAAAACTTGTTGATGATAGCACCAGAGTAGATGAAACCAATTAACAAAGTGGTGAGTCTGATGGTGTTTACGGAGGTTATGACTGGGTCATCTCATCTTGGTCATGATAATGAAATACTAGGTATGTTTTCAGTAACGTCTTCTATTACAAGAATAATAACATATCTTTAAATGCATTACTTCCACAGAGTGGGAAATTACATTGACTATCTCTGGAAGGAGAAATGACTTGGCATGCCAAGTTCAGTGCAGTAGGGCATTGCCCATAAGATAAGCAAGCTGAAAAACTGTACGCATGTACATAAGGAGTATTGTATACTACCTTATAGTATACCAGTGAAGCATGGTGTTGGATTTAGCTGTTATTCACAAGTCTAATTCCCTTTCAGTCCTATAAAAGACAAAATACCTTAGTGACATAGAGCTGCATTTTTAATGTGTACCAACGAGGTACACATCCACGAGGATGATAAAAGGTACACACCTCAGAGAAACTGATTGTCAATAGATACTAACATACCACACTGGATTCTCATAGGAACTGTACCGCTTAACCCCAGCTATTCCCTAGCTGGTTTTTTGTTCAGCTCTGGCCAACTCTGTATTTATTCTGCTTCAGATAGATCTTCCTGTAAACAAATAGAACATCACAAATACTTACAACTTGAAGAATGTGACCACAATAAATTCTTAGTATAGTACAGGGGAGGGGAACAGGGAAGAAGGAGGTTTCTTCTTTCTGTTAATAATAGATCAAAATAGATTGGAGCCATTGGGCTGGGGCTCTGATCTTGATGAATTAAGCAAAATTAGTCAGATCTGTAGCTAAATGAATCTTGAATGGGTAAATCAGGCACTGAAGGAAACAGTATTGGATCCTCTTTCCTTTGATTCAGTTCAACATGGTTTTAAGGGGTACTGCCATTCAAGAGTTGCTGTCATTTAGACAAATAACAAAGTAGATGAAAAATAAAATGAAAGCAAAGTCTTTCCACTCTGAGAGTACAGGCAGCTGGCTTTCTATTTAAGCTCTCTATACTGTGCCTTGGAATCTTCACCAAATTCTGATTTATACTGTTAAATGCCAGACTTGTTTCACAGCCTCAACATTTCCTGCTCTAAAACCATGATGCAGTGCTCTCTGAATAGCCAATAGAGGCTAAAAGGGAACTGTGTTTAAAGAGTGGACAAAAACACGCCTATATGCATAAGGATTATAAAGCACTTTGAAATAAAACCTGCCCTGAAACTGGAATTTACTGGTGTATTAAAATTTTGTTAAAGCATACAAGTACTCACAGTCTCTGGAATTAGATGAGGATTGGGTATTTGTTGAAAGCATTTGGTTAATAGATTTCAAAATTTCAAAGTAGTTGTAGCTTGACATCCAGTCTTTGGTTCTCAGAAAAGAAACCTAATTTTCAAAATATCCCTGCCATGTGTAGTGTGTATTATTTCTGAGCACATCATTCAGCCTGGCTAGATTTTTATCTAGTTGATCCTCTCTGCAAAATCTTTAATAAGAAATGTCATCTGATGAGTTTAGCTTATATTTTTTTTTTGCTT
This sequence comes from Netta rufina, assembly GCF_964035555.1. Classification (NCBI taxonomy): domain Eukaryota; kingdom Metazoa; phylum Chordata; class Aves; order Anseriformes; family Anatidae; genus Netta; species Netta rufina. The sequence continues at coordinate 48,148,062 of NC_140128.1, forward strand.
GTGCTGAGTCAGTTTCTTCCAGGTTAGCTTTATATTCAACCAGTAATTGCTGTCTGAATAGCTGCAGTTCAAACTGGGGTGGTTGTTAATGGTGACTGGTCAGTCAAGTAGCAACATTGCTGTGCCTACACTAAAGGAATATTCATTCAGGAGCTGCTGTGTGGCACAGGTAGTCATTCTTTTTATTTGTGCTGGTAAATACCACATGACCTAACCTTATCTCAACAGTAGGAACAATACACATTCATTGGAATTTCACAATTCCTTGAAACAAATATGCCAGTAAACTATTCATCATGTTACTAATAGTCATTGAATAGAATGGAAAGGTAATGTGCTTTGTGTATGTCTGGCAAGCCAATGTTAGAAGCTGTGTTGGAATGGTGACTGGTTCCTCCTTGATTTCTTATAAGTGTGACTTGTTAACTCTTCTGTGGGTTAGATATGGAATGGGGGAACCTTGTTGGCAGGTTTTGAAGGGACAGAGGAACATAAAAAATACTACAATGGATTATATCCACAAGCTGTCTAAGTTAGCATCCTATTTGTGACAAACTCTTGTATTAGGTATTTTGGATAAAGGTGAAGATGTGAGAATTGCACTGTAGGCAAATAAGAGTTTAAACATAACCTGGATTTTTAGTAGTTAGATATTGGGATAAAAGGTAAAACATGACTTTAATCAAAAAACCACAAGGGTCCTCACTTTAAATTTTGGAGATAAGTAATTTAACATTGGATAGCTTTAATGTGGTTTTAGAAAACAGATTCTGAGAGATGGCTTCAGGAGGCTTTTGAAATGCTGTGCCATAGATTGCGTAGGCAAGGGGAGGCCACTGGGAAGGTGGATGAAGAAATGACTGACAGCCAGTGGGAGTAGTGTTATCCATTCCTGTGTAAGCTAAACAGGGGAGACCTTCACTGAGCAGTGGGCTTTAAAAAAGCTAATTGAAGAAGCCCTTCCAATTGCAAATCACAAATGAAAATTGACACTAATGCTGCATATTCAGAAAGCTGGCATTGGTAAGAGATTTATGTTGCCTATTTTCAAATGAAAGAGGTCACTCCTTTACTCATTTGTTTGGTGTTTGTCATAATAACTGTAATTACGAGGCACTACTGTGATAATTTAATGTAATTTAGCACATAATTAGTGAACAAAAATCCTAGATAATAATTCTTTCATGGAGCCATGCTACTAATAAATAGTGGCATTCAGTGACATCTTTTCAGTCAATCCTGTTATGTGGGATGCACCGTTCATATAGCCTATAGTATTTTAACTTGCTTTTTTTTTCTTTTTCTTTTTTTTTTTAAATGAGCACAAGTATCATAGCAGAATTACTGAAATGAGAGCTGCAAAAAATGCCATGCCCTTTGGCAAAGAACACTAACATTCATTACCCAGTGAGTGCAGCTAAAAGAAGAGTGTTCTCTGAAAGCTTCATTGTCCTTGCCACGCTTCGCTGATACTCAATAATGTCATTGCTACTGATTTCAGGGAAAAATACTTCCACTGATGGGAATGGAAAAATAATTTCAATAGGTTTTTCTGGTACAGAGTCCTCTCAGTTGATCTCTAATACAGGAAACAATTTCTGATGTACAGTTTTCTCCTCATGTACAAAAGGAAAGGCTTGAGCTGAGGTGTTTTGTATCTGCTGTGCATGCATGTCACAGCAAGCTCAGACAATGCAGTTGACACACACCAGAATCACAGAGTTGAAGAACCAAACAACCTGTCTTTTGAAAAACTCCTGTTTGAAATGTTGATATGACTATGTAAGCAATTCTTTGTATATCTGTCTGATCAGGGGATCAAATATCTGAAGCTGTGTGTTTTCCAGAGCTTATCATCTTTGAGGAGTGACTTAATGCTTTTAAATCAGATTTGGAAATGCAAAGACTTCATTAAACTAATGGTTCAAATTCTTACAGAACAGGTAGACTTGACTGACTATGGGCTCTGAAATTACAAAGTTCTTTTACTCTGTTAAGGGACCATTTGGTCATAACATTGATATCCCAGATGGATGTCACTAGCATTGAATTTCTAAGTTATTCTTGCAACAATCAAGTATAATTTCAACTCGATCAAAACATCTCTTCTAGAAGTTCAGTATTCTTAGGAAAATGTTAGATGTTGGAAAATCTACCACTGTCCATAGTAGTTCACTCCTTACTCCTTGCTTACAACTTTTTCTTTGTTCATTTTAATTCACTGGACTGAGACTAATAGTTGTTTCTGATTGTACTGTATTTAGTAATATGAAGAGCCCTTTGGTACCTGGTTTCCTTAGATACTCTTATCCTAGAATCAAATCAAACCTCAATATTATTTTTCTTGATACACAGATAGAGCTCTTTAGGTTCACTCAAAATAATTTTCTGTGGTCCTATGATAATCTCTGTGGCTCTTTACTGTACTATCACAAAGAGTCCTCCTTAAAATGAGGACACAAGATCTATATACAATTAGTCTTGCAACTGTCTTGTAAAAAATGTATCCAAAGGTAGCTTCTGCAGTGTGTTCCTGATTGTGCATCCAAGGATTGCCTTAGACTTTTTATCACATTATTCCCCTGTGATCTCACATTCATTTATTTGTCATCTTTGATACATAGTTTCTTCGTAAGGATTGTTCTCTGGAGCAGTTCTCTCATTCTACTTTCTTTATGACAAGATATTAAACTTATAAACACTTTTCCTACAGGAGTCTGTACCTGAATATTGAGTGGAAAGAGCTGTACAAATATTCAAATTCACAAAACCAAAGGGAGTAATATAGTTGTTAACCAGATGTACAGTAAAGCAGCTGCATTTTGTGGATAGATCTTTGAAGTGACTAACTCACCCAGGCACAAATGAGTGAAATGAGGAAACTATAAGTAGATATGCACCTAGGTTAGTACAGCAGTTTAAAAAAAATGTGTGCCAACTTTTGGAAAACATAAGTAACTTTCATTTTTGTTTCTAAAATTCAGGGCTTCTACCAAAGTAAGCATGGAGCATTTGCTTGTAGCACATACACAGTGTAGCATACGTACAACAGCACAATTGGTACCTTGGATGTGGTAGCCCCCATTAGCCACAATTAGAGGAGGAATTGGAATTCTGTGTGCAGTTACAGGGGTGTGACCTCATCAGGGTCATGGAGATGTGGTGTATGTATGGCTTACATGACTGGAGCGCTGCTATAGAGGGATACAGGGTTTTGAGGAAGGATAGATTGGGAAGGTGGGGAGATGGAGTTGCCCTTTTTGTGAGAGAACAGCTGAAAAGTGTTGAACTCTGCTTTGGGACCTGTCAGGAGCCAGGTAAGAGCTTGTGGGCTAAAGTTAGTGGACAGACTGGACTGTGTGCTGTTGTAGTGGATATTTTCTATAGACATCCTGATCTGGTAATAGACCTCTTGAATCTGTTTGCATATCTGCTTATGGTTTCTTCTAATCCCACAGTTTATTTCTGTGATTGTACCTGCTTAATTAGTCACTTCAGACTTCTATATATGAGAAGTAGATGAGACCTTCTTCAAACGACAGAAAGAAGCCTCAGATTCACAGGCCCTGGTTGTCATAGGAGGATTTAACTACCCTGTTACCTGCTGAAATGATAATGCATCAGGGATCAAGGAATCTAGAAGATTTCTTGAGTGCATTGATGTCAACTTCTTGTCACAGTCAACTGAAGTACCAACAATGAAAGGTGCTCTGCTGGGCCTGTTATTTGTGGCTGGTATACCCGATAGTTGCACTGCTTTTCAGAGGGACCTCGACAGGCTGGAGATCTGAGCAGAGAGGATTCTCTTGAAGTTCAGTAAGGGGAAGTGCAAAGTTCTGCACATGGGGAGGATTAACCCAACACACTTGTACACATGGGTGGTTGATCAGCTAGAAACCAGCTTTTCCAAAAAGGACCTTTAGAAAAAAAGAAAAAAAAAAGAAAAAAAAAAAAAAGGACAAAAAAAGGGGCTAACAGTATCTACACTGCATTAGGAAGATCATTGCCAATGTGTCGAGGGAGGTGATCCTTCTCCTCTACTCAGCTCTGATGAGGCTGCATTTGGAGTAGTGTACCCACTTCTGGACTCCCCAGTACAAGGAAGATATGGACATACTGGAGTGAGACTCTTACAGGCCACAAAGGTGATTAAGGAACTGGACCAGCTTGCATACGAGGAGAGGCTGAGAAAGCTGAGACTGTTTAGCCTGGGGAATCTTGTTAGTGTGTATAAGTACCTAATGAGTGGGAATAATGACAAGGGAGCCAGACTCTTCTCAGTAGTGCTCAGTGACAGGAAAGGAGGAAATGTGCACAAATGGAGATACACGAGATTGCATCTGAGCACAAGAACACAAGCTTTTACTGTGAGGGTGGTCAAACACTAGCACAGGTTGCTCAGAGAAGTGGACTGCAGATCCTCCATCTGTGAAGATAATCAAAACCCAGCTGGACATGGTCCTGGACAACCTGATGTAGCTGACCCTGTTTGAGCAGGGCAGGTTGGACTAGATGCTCTAAAGAGGTACCTCGCAACTTCAATCATTCTGTGCTTCTGAGATAAATATTATTTTTAATCATGACCTTCCAAAACTGTGGCCCATAATTTTACTTAAAGAACTAACTTAATTGGATTGACTTGAAAATGTCCATCAGTGATAGGATTTAAGTTGATAGCATTTCACTTGCCAAATCATCTACCTCAGTCTAGTCAAACCGTAGGGATTTCCACAGGCAAGATTATCCTGTCAGCAGTAATTTTCAATACTATGCTAGAAGCAGGCCTGATTTGTCAACCTAAAGTGTTTGTTTTATAATGCTTTGTACTATATAACACTGTAACTGCAAGAAATTCTGCAAGAATTAAACAGTATTTTAAGCAGTATTTCTGAGAAAGATGATTATTTATTTCCATTTTATACAAGGAGACCAAGATAGAGAACAATCAAGTAGCTTGCCTGTCACTGTGGATGAACAGTGGTTTTCAAGTGAAACCTCCAGTCCTTTAACCTGATCTAGGCTTTAGATCTAGGCAAAGATCTCTGGAAATCTGTAGCTGAATGGTGCACCTGCAGCTAAAGTAAATTTGGGGAGAAAGGGAAAAGATATGCCAGGAGTAGGGTCCTCATAACCAGATGTTGATTGCTTTAAAAAAGAATGGGGAGAGCACCATATTTGCCTCTGCACTGAGATCTTATTATCCTGCCTGAGTACTGGAAGGGTTCAAGCTGCTAGTCCCTCCTTTCCACAAATCCGTTTTCATCAGCTCTATTCAAAATCTTTCATTCTAAAGCTGAACCCTCATGGTCCTGCCCTTTCTATACCAGCCTATTGTATGGGGATGTGGTTAATCCCCAAGCCCTTGACCTTTAGTGATTTGTACTGCTGTCAAGATGCATTATACAGCTTTCCAAGCTGGTCTGCACTACAGAAGAAAATGTCCACAGTAGGGTTCTTTTGGTTAAACTAGCATGCAACAGGCATCAGTTTTATCATGCAAACAGTTTTATTTTTCTACTGGGGAACATCCCTCCCCCCCCAATCCCCTCTCCAGAACAATTTCAGGAGGAAAAACGTAGCTGAGAAGGTAGAGTAGGTGTAGGGGAGCTGTCTGCAATTTGCAAACCAATGAAGATTATGTTAGTCCTGCTGGGACAGAAGCTGAGAGGAAAACATGAGCTTAGTATTAATACCTAGGAAGATGATGGCTTGATTTTTCAAAGAAAAAACATAATTTCTAAAGCAGCCTGTAGCTTTGATGAAAGATGGCTTGCTGGGTTCGTAGGATCATCTGTAAGGCACTCAGAGACCTTGGCTCTACCCTTCATGTTTTTTGGTTGTGGTAAGGGGTAACAACTAGATGGTATTCTTCCTTTATCCACAGAGACAAAGACAGCAGATGTAGCAGGTACACAGTCTCCTATCCTCAGTATTTCTTCATTCAGAGATTTAACCATAGGATAGCAGGAAAAATTTCTTCTCCCTGCTGATTTAATTCTTCTCTCTTCGAGGATTTCATCACGTGTTTGAGATGAACTAATGGGAATTTTTAAATGAACTAATAATAGCAACTCATTTCACAACCATCAGTGATGACTTTCAGCCTTCAGCCTAAGCTGCATTGTGGTATGGAGCTGATAGAGGAGAAAGGACCTGGATATATTAGAAATTCCCATAAAAGTGAGTGCTAAAGAAAGAGTTTGCTTCCAAGTTTTGCCATGTTCTGCTTAAGAACGCCATTCTCATAACAAAGAGAGATTTCATACCAAATTTTCTAACTATTGCCTTTAGGAATCAATTTCTCACACCAGCTTATCAATAGGAACATGTTAAAGGAGATTAACATCAGATAGCTTAAGAGGATTGTATCCTTTAACAATAATTTTAGCCATACATGGACAGCAATAACCTTTAAATTAACTGGTGCAACTCAGGAAAGAGATCTTTGGGTCATAGTGGATATTTCTCTGAAAACTGCAGCCAGCTCAATAGCTGTCAAAAATGCACATTGATGTCTATAGAGCAAGACTCAAGAACAAAAAGGTTCACCTCTGTAGACATCCACATGTAGCTGGTGTCTGGAGCACTGCTTGCTGTGGTGGTCATGCTGTCCCACAAGGGGAATCGCTGGACTCAGGAGTGGGCTAACAAGGGGACCTGGGGTGATAATACATAGGGAACAGCTCTCTGCATGGAGGATCAAACAGCCTCTGTTTCTTTGTTTTAAAAGAGAGATGACTGGGGTGGAGTTGATAGATCTGATATCACAGATGTTGTGGAGAAAGTGAGTGGGAAATGCTTAGAATGCAAGATAGCCAGCAAAACTATCCATTGATAGATACAAAACAAACAAATTGAAGTCAGTTTTCCCAACTCACACTGTATCTCCACACAGTGTTCCCTCTATTAAAACTGTGAGACTTACTGCTATGAACTGTAGTAGAGTTCAAAAGTTCACATTGGTTCAGAAAGTGATTAGACAAATTCAAGAAGGGTAGGTCTGTCAGTGCCTATCAGATATCAAAGCCTGGCAGCAGCCTCCAGCTCAGAAAGTTCCTAAATTGCTCATCACTGAAGCAGGGAGGATGTTGCTGCAGAGGGATTGCTCTGTCCACACCCTGCTTTGTTTTTTCCTGAACATCCTCTCCTGACAGCTGCTGGAGACTATAAGGGCTAGATGACAACCTATAGTCAGACCCTATCTATAGTTACCTATCCAGCTGACCACCCACTGTGTTCAATGAGTTTCTAGATGTCACAGTCCTGATAGCTTGGACAAAAATTCACAGCAGCAACAGCACAAAGTCTTCAGTGAAACATGCTTGTGGTTTGCACTCTTCTGTTGTAACAACGGTCTTGCTGTGATTTCTGCACAGTGGCACAGCTGTGCTGTGTGGTTCCCATTTCAGTGGGATTCTTCTCTACACCCATGTGTTTTGTAACCATACTGCTGGGATTTCTAAACAGTGAAACGAAACTTTTCCTGGATTCCCTGTCGCTGCTGAGCTACCCACCAGCAGAGATTTTACCAGTTTCCATATTCCTAAAATCACACTTCCCTTTGTAGTTTTTGTAATAGCTGGGGACTGATTCAGCAGTCCCTTGCCAGTCCCTTGCCTTCCCTACTTCCGTTTATGCAAAATAAATGTTGTTTTCAGGAAGCAGAGAACTGCCTGTGAAAGGGAGAGGTATGACTAATGAGGAGACAGGCAAAAAGAGGTAGGCAAAGGGTACATGGAGCTTTTCTGGGCTCCTGCCTGAGATAAATTCTGTGCCCTTTGCAGGGGGAGAAGCAAGCAGGAAGCCACAGGGCCTGCAGCAGCAGGAAGGTGAACATGATTAATACTAGGCTGAACTAGGCTGGTAGCTCACAGCTCAGGGTCCTTTTTAGGGTCTGTGTCTGTACTCCAGATTTCTACATCATGAGCACACTCCTGTGCAATGTGTGCTTGGGGAAGGGCAGGTTTGCAGAGCTCAGCAGGAGCTGCAGGCCTGAAGGGAGCAGCTGCCTCCAAGACCTGGCTCCCAGCACTTGCCAGATCCTCAGCTTGACAAGAGCCAAGCTGCCCTTCAGGAGGAGGCTTTTCTTACTCCCAGGGCCTTCGAGTCCAGACCCAAGAAGGTGATGACTTTAGAAGCCGTGGCAAGCTAGGAATGGCTTGTGGCTGTGAGCCGGTCACCAGTCTGTGACCCAGCAGTCAGATGAGGGAGGCCAGATCCTGCCCTCTTGCCCAGCAGCACGAAAGATCCCACTGAGCACTCAGTTGGACTTGCTGTAACCCCGCTCTGCTGTCAGTGAGCTGCACGTGGTAACCTGTGATCCAGGGGACGCCGTCTGTCAGCGGCATGAGATACCTGCAGTCAGCTGATTGACAAGACACCGCCGGAGTGAGACAAATCCGAGCAAGTCACAGGGCTTGCAGAGAGCCCTGGGAGCAGCGGCTGGCACCGAGCTCCTGCAGACATTCCCGACGGAGCGGCCACGTCCCAGCGTGGCACTACGCTCATATTTGAAATCAAACTTGGTGTACAGTCCCACTGCAAAGGTATGTGTGTATACATACCCCAGGAGCTGCAGGAATACCTCGTTGCTGAGTGTGCAGAGTTACTCAGGTTTGAAAAACGATATCAATTGACAGAGCAAATTATTAATGGAACAGACACTTGCAGGGGCAGAGAGGTTTAGAAAGCTGTCAGGCTGCTTACCCACCCAGCTCCAGCCACGTTCCTTCCCCACACCTTGCGCCTGTGTTTCCGACCTAATTTATAATCCATTGCTAGAGCTCTCAGCCTCTCCTGTGCTTTGAGTTTGCAAATCAGTCTGCCTGTCTAGAGCCATATCAAATGTTTTCAACCAGCTACGCTCTTTCATCCCTGTCAGCCGCACTGACTAGAGGAGTAGGCTCAGGAGTCGGGCAGGACTGGCAGACGTGACCTTCTGTGAATTAGCTGCAGACGGGCTCCATCTAAGGGGACTAGAGACACTCTCCAGCAAAGCTCGCCATGGTAATTTAAGACTTTACCATCTGTGGCTCCCCCTTTTTTAGAAGTTGCTCTTTCATAGCAGAACAGGAGAAAGCAGTACTTGCTCCCACCTTAACTTACTTGCTTCATGTTCCCCTTGGTTTGCTCTGCAAGCCAGGACAGTGGTCATAGTGACAAAGAGCCCCTTCTGCCACCTCTGCCACGGGGTGAGCTCTTAGTGTGCCACAACAAGATTCCCCTCCAGTTCAGTGGAAGAGAAGACTTTTGTGTTCCTTAGGAAACAGTACCACATCTTCAGATGGTCTCTGCTGAGAAAAAGGTGATTTTTTTCACAACAATTAGCCCAATGGAGACAAAATAGTTTTGCTTTGAGTGCTGCAATAGGCAATGTCAACTCTGCTGGCTGCAGCTTTTTTTTTTTGCCTTTTTTTTTTTTTTTCCTAGAATATGTAAAGTGAGGTACACCAGCACATTTTGTAAACTAATCTCAATTTTACTGAATTTCTTCAGTGGGAAGGAACACTGAAAAAGTCTTTTAAAATGTAACAGTATGTTGTTGAGATGCTCTCAACAATCTTTTTTATCCTTTTTATCTCAAATATCTTTTTTATCCTTTTTATTTTTCACTTTTTTGAGAAAATTTCTGTGCTGTTTTGAAGGCTCAGACAAAACGTTCTGGGGCATTTTTATGTTTCTTTGAATTTATACAAAAATTCCCCATGTTTTGGTTTGCAAAAAACGCCTGTGTTTTTTCATTCTGATTGACCTGAATTCCCAGCATAGATCCATTTTTTTAATATGAAAATAAACAAAACATCAGCTATTATCACATCTCAGAGTGCATTTTGCCTATTTATCTCACAGTGAAAAGGGTGCTTTCCTTTGCTTAATTGCATCCTATTTTATACAGATGCAGTCTTCTTGTGTTGCCCTGACAATTTCTATCTCTCCTCCTGGCTGTCCTCACCTCTCTGGGCCTTTCTGTTGTATCTTTCTGCTCTATGTAGGTCACTACTGCACTTCCCTGGAGTCTCCCCTTGTTGTTTCTGAAATGAGATGCTTCATTAGCCACTCTTCTGGCACTACCAACTTCTGCAGTCAGCCTGCAGACACCTCTGCTAGTGGCTGCCTTACTTCTCTTGCTGTTTGCCCTACAGAAATAGTACCAAACACATCCATGAGTCACAAACTCTGGGGAATGCCCATTAGTGTGTGCTGGGTTACTCCTGGGTGTGTTTCACACTCTACATCTTATGGAACCTCATTAAGTTTCTTCTGTGTTTAGATGCTTGGCATAGCTAATATTTGAGGAGAGCAGATATAAGGTTATTAACATTTTGTTTTAATCTCTTAAAATCACCCTATTTCTGGGTAGAGCAAGGAGGTTTGCAAATCAGGAGCAGCTCTGTGCTTCTGGCTCAAATGGCCCTATTTTACCCTAAGAAAAAGAAAACTAAATAAGGAGGAAGAGAATTATATATATGAGTGTATGTGGCTCCCCACCCCCTCCGAGAGGAGCATTGAAACTGAGCAAAGCATGGCAGTTGTCTACTACTGGGGAGAGACATTTTAAAGGTAGGAAATGCAGAGAACAAAGCGTGCATGTTCTGGAGCTCTGCACACAATCACCAACAAATAAGCCTGGCAGTGCCTTCGCTTTCTGTAGGAGTGTGCTCTGTACAGCTAATCCCATCGTCCTGAGTTGCCATCTGGAGTATGCCACGAGCAGGTCTGTGTAACAGAGGTGTTGCAAGCGTACGACAGGCAGGGCAGCGTACTGAGGGCCTGCCAGGAACCATGGGCTGTTCTTGCTCATTCACACTTGGAGACTAATACACAAAATGTACTTGGTGAAGGGCAACTACCTCTTGTGAGGAGGTCTCCTGGAAATAAAAGCCCACATCCTATCAGCGGTATTTCCCCCCTACAATTCAGGAGCAGGCTGGCCTTCAGCACTCTGCTCAGAGCACCACAGAAACCCCACCTTGGGGGAACTTTCAGCAAGCAGGAGGAATATCGACAGCAAACAAAAACTGCTAAAGCCTGATGAGAGGATGCTTGGCTCCTGCTGTGCTAGAAATGGCCTTTCTCCAGTCTGAATGCCAGGCGAAGGCCTTGTGGCCGCTGGTGGCTGGCTGTCATCCTGTTACCAGCCCAGCAGCTGCCTGTGGTGGTCATTGCTCCTCAGCACACACGGGCTTGTGCTTAGGACCACTTGTCCTCAGCAGAAGGCAGCTATCCAGCTGCTGTGAGAGAGGGAGTTCCTGTGCATCCCTGCAATCTCTGCTGAACTGGGGGGCTGTGCCTCTCTCCTGGCCCTGCACCACCCGCTGCACAGCCATCCCCCACTCCTCAGCAGCTACAAGTCTTCTGAGGGGAGCTCTGCAGTCTCTTTACCGCTATTGTTGTTTCACCTTCTGCTGAATAATCTTTGCTTTGTTTTGTTTTGTATTTTTTTTTTAGTTTTTCTCCTGCCCTTTCCCAGCCTCATCAGCCTCTGAATTGTTCTCACGTAGCTCCCTTTCATGGTAGGCACGTGTAGGCAAGTGCAAGTTTCCAAACTCCTGGCAAAGCTTTCTACTGGAGAAGGGAAAAAATGGGTCACAAAACACAGCCAAGTCCTGATGGCCATAACCTTACAGGATTATTTGTTTCCACTTTTTAGGCCTGTACTCTGGACTAGGCTGTCAGAGCAACAGCTCCAGGCAGTGGGGGTGCTTCCCACCCATTGATCTCAAAGCTGTCTGCTGACAGCGGTGGACTTTTCAGGGACACAGGGAAGGAAGAATGAAGATGTGGCACAATCTCCTGCCCATCCTACATTGCTCCTGCCTCTCCTGACAGCTGCAATTTCTTGCCACCTTGAGACTCAGGTTCTCGTGTCACACAAGAATTAGAAAATCACCCATTAATCTTCTTCCTTTCCAACCCCCCCCCCCCCCCCAGGGGTTGCTGTATTTGTTCAGTCAAGGATGCATTTGCTCAGAAAGGCAATCTCAGAAAGGCGAGTGATGCCCATCGGCAGCAGTCACCCTTTCTCTGCCCATCTCCAGAGGGCTCTCCTGCACCTGCCTGCTGCTTGACATCCGTCACTGGTAAAATGGCAGATAGGTCACCCTCCATTCCTGAAGCAAGGCACTGAGCCCCTCTGTTGACGTTAACCTCAGTAATGAAAGTGAAATTTATGTTTGTAAAGAAAAAGAGAAAAAAGGCAAACGTTTGGGTCATGTGTCCTCCCCTCCCTCCTACCCTCAGCGTCTTTGATCCATTTTGGGCTGTGATCCAAAAGCTCATTAAAAGGAAAGTACAGCCAAGTATTAGTCTGAAAGAGAGGAAGAAATGGCTCATCCGTCAGGAGAAAGACGAACAGTGTCAGATACTGGTTACTAATTTGCTCTCCCCTGGGATATTTGCTTCTTTTAACCATGTGCTAAAAGCAGAGTGTTTGCCATGGAGAGATACTGAGTCTGCATGATGCTTTTGTATCCTGGGCTTCTCCCTTTCCTGGCGTGACGGTGGGGTGGGCATCTCACTTGTCTGTTGCCTACTTTCCTTCTCCAAGGTGCTGGATGAGCACTCCTTGGGGAAGGGACATCTCCCTAACACAAAGATGGCACCTGCAGTCACCTGCAACAACTGATATCTGGTGGTGAACACATACATTCTGTTGCAGCAGAATAGGTAAATTCAGAAGATTAAAGCAGTCTGAACAATAAGCCAAGTAAAGAAAAATAACACTTTTCTGCAAGGGGATTTTGTTAAACATATTTTAGGGCAAAATTAGTTCTAGCAGTGGTATCAGACCAACACTCAACACAATTCCTGGGGAATCATTGTTTGGAAGACTGCTTTCCAGTGGGGTCTTGCAGGCAATTGCAGTGCTGCTCTTGCCTCTTGTCCTCTAGTTAAATCAAAATCACCTTCTACAAGTGTCCCCCATCAGGAGCACACCATTGTATGTGTCTTCAGTCTGGCAGGCAAAAGCACAGTACCAGCAGATGGAGAGAAGGTCCCAATTCAGCCTGGAAATAAAGCCCGGATTTTTTATGGTCAGAGGAACCTCCCATTGCCACTGCTTGCTGAAGGCTGTGGACACTGGACACAATGTAGGGATGGGATATTTTTCCAAATTATGTGCTCATGTTTGAGGGAAGTTAACTGAGAGAAGGCCTGTGGTCTCTGCTAATAGTTGTCATGCCCTTTTCATCTGAGCACTCCAAAAACGTTTTCAATTGAAAATGTATGTCCATTAGAAATGTCATTCATGTAGATTGTAATAGAGTTACCGAACAGTCTTATTGAAACTGCCCTGTTTAGTCATCTTCTCTACAGTTTAGAAAACAATGTGCACGGGAGCTGTACGTCAGCTGTAACGGAGTACCACTGGCAGTCTTGTCTATCTACCTCATCCAGAAATTGGTGCTTGTACCAACTTATCCTCAGGAGAAGAATGTATCTTCTAGTGCAGCATTAGTCAGCAGTCTCCTCTGCTTTGGCAGTTGCTATTTTTTAGTCATTGAAAGAAGGGCTGCTTTAAGAAATACCACTTGAGTCATGGGGAAATTGAGCAGGGGTCAGATCTCACTGTCCTGAGTAGGAAGTTGCACTCCCACTTTCTTCCTGCCTCTTTCCAGAAGATCTCTGGTAGTCGTCTCCCTCGCGTGTTTCTGTTACCGAGCTGCCTGGGGAGTGAAACCTGCCCTGGCTCCATGAGGAGCCTTTGCACGGCTCCAGAATGGTCTCCTCCAAACCCTATTCACTGCCTTATCTAGTGACGCTGCAGGTTATATTTCTGGGGTATCAGAAAGTCTTCTTGTGAACCCTTGGCTACTCCCAGCTTCATTCCCATCCCCTACTGTATATCATACGGCTCCTGGGAAAGTGAGAAATAAAATTCCTCCAGCTGTGAAGCTGGGCTGAGGGCCTGAAGGTTGATGCAAAGCTCGGCACAGCTCTGCCCTGCCGTTAACACCTTCTCCTATTAGATCACCATGCCTGAACGATGCCCACTCGACCAAAGCACTTTGTCAGCTTTAATTATTATTGTATCTGCTATAAGTCGAATGCTTACTGTTTAGTAATCTCATGCATAACACCAGGCAAATATGATTTAATTCCATTTTGCAAATTGGGAAAGTTTAGGCTCGTTCCTGTAAGTGATGTCACAGAGGACTGTGGCAAAGAGCCGAGTGAAGAAGTAGGCTAGTTCTTGGGCTGCCGAGAAGGAAATGGCTAAGGATACTTTCATCTCAGTATAGCTGGATACGTGCGTGCTCTGTAAGCAGTGCCCGAGGCAGCGCTTCCTGCCCTCGGCCCTCTGAGGAAGGAAGCTTTGTGGTGATAACATAAGGTGCAAGGTAATGCTGGCTCACCAGCAGGGAGGGAGGATGTGACTCTGCGTTTGTCACTGGGGCTGCGCCAGCAGCTGTGCAAGGGGAGTTTCCAGCAGCAACCTCGCTGCGCACGCAGGGAGTGGTGGCTCTGCAGGCCAGGTGCTGCTCCTGGCGTAGGAGAGCCCAGAACAAGGAGACAGGGCTTGGCTGCCCTGGGAATGACAACACTGCTCATGTCTGCGCTGCCCTGCTGAAGACAGGTGGGTAGATGGGAGAGGGAGCTTTCTGGCTAATTTAGAGGACACCTGCACATCTGAGAGATCTCAGCTTCAGAAACATATGTCTCCATCACCTTGGACACGTCACTACACCTCTGTCAGTGCCCTCACTGAAGGTTTTTGTCTGCCAGCTCCAACGCCCTGTGTATGTTACCCTTCATCCAGACTTGCCAAAGCTATGTGCAGTCCTCAGCTAAAACAGTGCCTTCCAGAAGTACGTAGGTAGTAATAAGGAGTGAGTTTCAAATGATTATACATATTATATAATTTTAAAAATCATTTAAAATTATGACAATTTTTATATACACTATAATACTGCTGGGTCTCTAAATTGATGAGAGGTGGGAACAATACTAGATTCTTGCCTGATGTGTTTGCAGGATCCATTTATCTAAGGCTAGCAGAGGGCTTCAATAACTCCTAATCTGACCACAGGTACTCATTCTTACCTCTTTGAAGCTGACCTGTCCTTGTGTCTCCTGTCGCGCTGAGCCAGACACAGCACAGGCTGATGGGCCTCCTGCTTGAGCTGCTTGGGCACTGAGTGGGCAACAAGCAGCTGTGGAAAACAGAGTGGCTCTGGCAAATGCTGGCAGCTCCTTGCTGCTGCTGTGTGCATCCAGCAGCAGCATGTCCTCTGGGCTCATCATGGCAGCTCCTGGGAGCTTGCCTGCACACAGGCACCAGTGCCCAAGTGCCATCACAGAGCAGCGACTCACCTGTCTGTAACTGAGACAGTGTGAGCTTGTTCAGCTGCTCTGTATATTGGGTTCATTTTTAGTTCACTGTGAAAGCTTTTACACAGAGAAGTTAAGCTCTCATCCTAGCTAAACCTTTATATTATTCTATTGCAGTGCATTAAAAAAGTAGAAAGGCTGCTACAGTCTACAAATGACTATACATGCAATTAATTTATTAGTGCGGAATGAAAGAGGAGGCTCCAAATTCTGGTTTGTAAGAGAAGGTAAAATTATGATAAACTATATCCAATCTATTTTGTATGCTGCAAGATTGGATGTAGCCCGGGTTCTGGGCAAAAAGTCCAGGGATGCTCATAGTCCTTCTACTGAAACTGTCTTTCATTCATTTATATGTGGTCTGATCTGTTAAATGAGACATAGCTGTTCTGAGAGCAATGGGCACAGTGAGCTGCCACTAAGCATCAGTGATCAGAGGAAATTGCTACTCTGCATCTGCCAGATGCCCATGCAAGAAGATTATGAGAAGTTTGGATTCCCTATGCTGTGTGCACGTGATAGACCCCCTTATAAGCAGAAAGCAACTGGCAAGCTGAAAAAAGTGTTAGAAATCTCAGACTGGGCTTTATTGTAGTTTTAAGTAGAAATATCTCTCCCTGCTGTTGTTGTGTCCGGATTTTCCCTAAGCAGGATTAGTTTGTGAGCAGAGCACCTCTGTGAGCCCAGGAAATCTATTCTGAAACTGTATTTCTAAGGAGACCTCATTATATTTCTGAATGACACTGAGCTGGCCTAATGCACTGGTTTTCCAGGGCATCCTGGGGCAGCCGGGCAGGCAGATGATTTTCGTAACGCTCTTTACAGAGGAAATGAGCCCAGAGTCTAGCGATCCTTGTATGGGGGACCTAGGGCAGGAGAGAGGAAGGAGAAGGATGGCATTTGTGGATACAGATGGAAACTGAACAGGATCAGTGACAAGATATGGTGTTGCATTGGGGTAAAGCTCTGGCTATCAAGAAGCCCTGGGTTTATAGACTCTATTTGGATCATGTGATATGACCCAAGGGACTTAACATAGAAAACCGAGAGGTGTTTCTGTTTTCCTCCTATTGCTTCTGTGAGCCCATTCTTTGCTTTCACCAATATGAAGAAGTTAGTTAATCACAGGCATGCCACACAGTAACTGCAGTGAGTAATAAGTGGTGGGGCCGTGCTGTAAAACTGCTAGCTGCAATGAGAAAGAAGTGCTTCTGCAGAGAAGCCTGGTGCCAAGGACAAAACCAGGAAGGACCACAACAGCAGAGAGGAAAGCCTGCTGCTCAATGTTGTCTCCACCTGACCTGAAGCCCTGGTGGCAGAAATGTGACCTGCAGGAGCCAGTCTTGGGCAATGGATGCTGGGGATTGAGCCCCACTGACAGGACATTGAGGTTTCCGTACACTGGAATGGCTTGGGAACCACACAAACAGATGGACACTGTGACTGTACTCCAGTGTGAAGGAGAAGGAGTGGCGGGGATTGCTCTTCCTGCAGAATGTTTCAAAGCAATGTTTTTGTGGATGCCTGAGCATAGATTGTATGGTATTTTCTTCCTTGCAATGAAGGACAGACAGTTTGACTAAAAATAAAATCCAAATTCAGCCCAGAGTGGATTCCTCCAGAATATTGCTTTTGGCCAAACTGCTCTGAATTGGCCAACAACGTCTGGAAAAGCTTCTGTGTCCCTTAACTGGCTGGAGAAAAAACTGTGCTTGATCTTGGCAAATATCCCAGCTCTCTGCAAAGCGCAGAATGCTTCTCTCCTTTTTGACCTCATTGCTGTTGGACTCTTATGCCAGCCAGAGTTTAGGAGCTTTCTGTTTATTGCAACAAACTGAAAATGGCTGGCAGCTAAGTTTAACAGATGCAGGAATAAGGTGATTTATTCTTTCTCCAGAAAGGCACAAAAGTGAGGCATCGTTCAGCCAAGCACTGACCAGAAAAGGTACGAAGCAGAGCAGATTTAATCAGCTCCAGCCCACAGAAACTACCCTTCCTAGGAGGAAAAACATCATTCTGTACCACATAATTCTTCTTTCTGCTCTGCAGGTCAAGAGACCTGTCTGCAAAGTGCCTTGTACCCACTGGATTGCTGTAGGAACTGTTAGTAATAACACGCCACCTAATTTGCTCTTCCAGGGAACTCTCTTCCCCCAGTTTGAAGCACTGGAGTTAGTCATCATTAATTTATTAGCCCACTCTCCCATGACGTAGTATGCAAGTACATTTTTAACCACCATTGTAGTACTTCATGGCATTTCTGCCACTGAAAGGCAGAGGAGCAACATCTGTCTTGTAGGGAAGTGCAAGTGTGGGTGCCCATCTTCTAGCATGGCCTTGTAGCTGATGGAGATTGATGTGCCAAGACATTCTGCAGTTATTCACGAGCAAAATTTGCCCAGTTTCTACCTGCCTCTTGCCTGTGTCCTGAGAAGTGTGAGAATGTGACTACCTTGCTCTACCTGTGAATCACAGCTCCACCTTCTTGCAGGGAGACTTGCCCAGAGCTGATCACTCATCACCAACAGCATGTCCATGAAGCGGGACGGCCTCTTCGCTCCACCTCCTAGCAGCCCTCAGGCTTCAAGCAGGTGCAGTCCCTGCCTTGTTTCTGGCCTAGCCAGAAACCTGCTGAGGGTAATCCAAAGTATGGGTGCTCAAAATTAGGCAGGCCTTTCACTATATTCTAGGGGGGTGTTGGATTATACAGGTCACAAGCCTACACCTAAATAAAATGGAGAAACTTTTTCACATCAGAATGACTATCTACTTTGTTTGATGTAGACACCCCTTTATTATCCCTCAGCACTATTTGATCCTAGATATGTTTATCCACTTAGATATACATGATATACAGGCTTTATTTTTTAATTTTTTTTTAATTTAAATTTGATTTTGAGAAGGAACGAGATGAGCTCCAAGTAACAGAATGTGATAGCTCTGGAATATTACACAGCATTAATCTCAGAAGTGAGTGGGAGCAAGACACTGAGGAATGCACAGCCTGAGAAAACTGGGGAGGCTCAGTAAGTAGCAGGAGGAGATAAAAGCAGACAGCTTGGGAAGATATTTGGAAAAGAAATACTGGTATAAAGAAGACAGACAGGAGAGAGACAACCCAGGCCACCTCCCGGGCAGACCATTCAGTGAGTGCCTGCAGCTCTGTGCTGCTGGATGTGGAATTGTTTTATGGGTTTCTCTTGTTTCTAGGGTCTTGGAAAACTATTGTCTAGTGCATGACCTCACAGGAAGTGCAACTGTTCAACATAGTGAGAACATCCAAGAAAAAAAAAAAAAAAAGAAGAAGAAAGAAAAGCAAAAGATTAAATATGGTGGTTGGTTTTTCCTATTTTTAGCTTTTCCATGAGTTATCTGGAGATGCTTGCAACTTATTTTGGAAGATTTAGGAAGCAGAGGGTTTTACCAGCTATTTCAGCATAAATACACGTATATATATATATACACATTATATATATTTATGCTGTTTTTTTTTTTTGTGACAGATAATGAGCTGCAAAAGATACCTACAGAGGCAGCATCATTAAGGGAGATGATTGTTTTTAGGCAGTTGCATCAAAGATTTCTCAAGTAAAAGCTGAAGTAATTGTTTCCCCAATGTTAAAGAGAGACACATGGAGTGAAGGACAGAGAGCACGCTTGGTTCTGTGGTGAGGGGTCATGGGCTGTAAAAAGGCTCAGAAATTAAGGAATTGGGCTGCAGCTGCTTATGTGGTTTGCATTTCCAGTCCCTCCCATAAGAAACTCCATGGCTGCACTCTATCATTTGCAAGGATCACTGTAGATCTGGCAGGGCCTTGCCAGCAGGATTCTCGTCTCCGAGGGTTTGCCTGTATACAGCCTGTGTCTGTCTTCAGTCTCTCCTCTGTGCCTTATTGTGCAGACATGAAGAACTCAATTTTTGATTTCCTCTGAAACACTTTGTCTCACTGACTTCTACTCAGTTGCTCCTGTTGGATAGCTAAAGCTGTTCTTAACTAAACTGCATCTTCATCTGATGTATACAGGCTCCCTCTTTCTTCTAACTGTATTTAATGCTAAGGGCTTGTTAGCTCCCCAGAATATTTTATTTTTCCTGTTCAGAACAGGATATTGACCCAAGTACCATTCATTTGCAGTAGCAGTAGTTTTGCTGAGTGTCAGTGAGAGGCAGGTCCAGCAACATCAGGGTCCTGGAAGTAAAGTCATGCCAAAATGTCATAGCCGAGGGATTTGCATTGCATTTAGCCAGGAGGTTATTGTTTGCCTGTGCTCAGACACTAATCGCTGACGAGAATATGTGCATGTAACACATCTTGTTTCTAATCATGTAAACAAGTATTTTCCTGGCCTTGGAACTGGCAGCCAAAATGTGATTAAAATTCAGTGAGTTTCCTCCTCTCCCTGGTAGTAAGCATTCCCACTGAGTCAATGAAGGCAGCTGCGCTGGCCAGGGCTGTGACCCAAGCTGTAGCCTGAACAATAAATTCTGCGAAGGAAGAAGGACAAACCTCTGGGAATTGCCTGCTTCCTTAGAAGATCTGAGGAGCCTGTTGCTTGGAGGACCTCACTGCATCTCTTGAACAAGGAAAAGGCAGTGCTGCCCCACAATGGACGAAAGAGATGCGGTATCCTGAGGTATCGTTCAGCATCAGATATCCAGCTTCAGGGGAGGATAGGCTCAAAAGAGGCAGATATATCTTTGCTGATCTTGTCTTCACCCACTTAAATCTGTGCTTCAGGGCTCCTGTTGATCACCTGCAAAGTCAAGGAGGAATTGCTCAGCTGACAGATGCAGACCTTGAATATGGGGATGTTTGTTTCTCTCACTATTTTTCCTGCCTTGCAGGAATACAAAAGACTGTGGCATCAGCAAGTGGTGGCACACAGGGAAGATGGGTTGTGTCCCCAGAAGTGCTGTCAGTGGAGCCTGCTAATACCTGGGGACTTTTAATGATGTGCAGAAGGAATTATATTTTTTCCAGCCTACTTTGATGGAAAACACTCTATAGTATTTTTTTTTCCTTTTTCTTCTTTCAGTAGCTTGGGAGGTTCTTTAACTTCCTGTGGTCACCTGGAAATTGCTATGAACAAGTCCTATGCTGCCACAAAGGACCCGAATATTGGCAAGGCCCATGGGGCTCCCCTGCTCTCTTCCTGTGTGGAGTACAGTTTTTGACTATTGCTAGCCTCCTGTGAACTTGGGAAGTAAGGAATGGATGTCTCCACATCCCCTTGCTGGTCTTTTAACTGGTTTCAGCCGGTTGAGGGGTCCAAGCTCATATCCTGGGTGGATGCTAATTTATTCAGGAGAGCTTGCTCCTTTGGCAGATGTTATGCATTTCACTACATCAGAGATTCAGCTGTCAGCAGAGAGGGCAACATGCATATTCAGGGTCTCCTTTAATGTCAGCCATAGCAGAAAGTGCCTGCCACTCAGCAGTAACAGCTTGAAATGCTGTGGGGCTATCGGTATGATGCTGTGCAAGTGGAGATCTCCCTTGTAGGCCTCTTGAATCTCACTCCATTTATTAGAAGGGGTGATTACTCAGATTTCTGTTCTGGGAGACTATTCACTAGGAAGCTAGACAGTGAATTTACAGTCCACTAGGTACAGCACGCTTGTACCCTACAGGGATAATGAAATGTAAGCCTTTCTTTTAAAAGTGTCTTAATGCACTTCTTGCAAGTTCCTTGCTCAGTGATTGCCAGTAAGCCTGTTCCCATGGCCAGCACACCGCAGTGAGGACATGGTGAATTTAGTCTGGTTACTGTGCATTGGCTCCCTCAGGTAGTTATCTATGGACATGTAAAATTTTAGGTAATGGTCTGACTTACTTTCAAAGGAGGTTGTTAGCATCTTCCATCTTATCTGGTAAAGCTTCTAGTTGGAGCTGAGATAACAGTGAATATATTGTATGTAAGGGACCGAGTGCCCTGCTAATACCGGTGAAATACGAGTTTGCATATGTGCAAGAAAGAGTTGATATAACTTAAGTATATTTGCAATTGGTTTTTATTTACTTAAGCTTCCTGTCTTGTAATTTCATCTTTACCAAGTCCTGGGATGCATCAAGCCTGTCATTGCTAGTCAGTTGAGGGAAGGGATTGACCCACTGCTCTGCACTAGTGCGGCCTCACCTTGAGCACTGTGTGCAGTTTTGGATGCCACCCATAACAAGGACATAAAACTACTAGAGAGTGTCTAAAGGAGGACAATTGAGATGATGAAAGGTCTGGAGGGCAAGACATACAAGGACAGGCTGAAGTCCCTTGGTTTGCTCAGTCCAGAGCACAGCAGGCTGGGGGGAGGCCTCATGGTGGCCTGCAGCTCCCTCACGAGGGGAGCAGAGGGGCAGGCGCTGAGCTCTGCTCTCTGGGGACAGAGATAGGACCCAAGGGAACAGCATGGAGCTGGGACAGGGGAGGGTCAGGCTGGGTTTAGGGAAAGGTTCTGCACCCAGAGGGTGGTTGGGCACAGGGACAGACTCCCCAGGGCAGTGGTCACAGCCTAAAGCCTGACAGAGTTGAAGAAGTGTTTTGACAACACTCCCGTACATAGGGTCTGATTTTGGGGTGGTCCTGTGTGGAGCCAGGAGTTTGACTCAAAGATCCTTGTGGGTCCCTTCCAACTTGGGGAGGTCTATGATACTAGGAGCTGTTTGTTCCTGCCTCAGGTTATATTAATTTGTGGTTATTTTCTTCCTCAGGTCTAGGATGTTGAAGGGTTTCACTGTGTGACATTGGTTTCTGTAGGATACCAGCTAAGTACTGTGTTTTCAAGATGACCAGGCTTGCTTTTCCAAGGCAGGGGTTAGCTGGCAGCTAAGCCTTGCCAACCAGAAGGACATAGATATATTTTGTAGAACCTTTAAGGATAAGCATATGTACACCATGACACCCAGAAACATCTTCCATCTTCCATGACAGCAGGGCGAACTCACATTAATCAGTATGTCTGGTACAGTGCCTCATGGCAGGCTCGCTGTGTGGCGTAGCTTTGCTATGCACCATTTTGCAGCTCTGATGGTAGAGAAGGTGTCCAATCTTCAGCTGTTGCACCAGCAAAAGGACTGTAAGAGTTTTGTTGCTAAGGGATGGATTCAGAATGAGCTTTTATTATGTATGCTGTGTGTCTATCTGACAGTGATCTGTACAGAGCAGTGACAGTCACAAGTCATCTCCAGCTGTGGCTAGCAGCAGGTTGTAATGCTCCAGCAACTAGTCCGCCTCTGGCTCTGGAGCAGGGAATTGGTGCCATCGCGAGAAATGGCTGGGTTTGCAGGCACCTTGTTCTGGGGGCACAAGCGAGGCCTCTGCCAAGTATTTGCTGCCATTTCCACACTGGGTTGATGGTTGGGGGTTATTGTCGGCCATACCCCATGTTCATTTGCGAAACCTCGCAAGTCTGTCAGCCCCAGGCAGATTGTGAACCTACAGGCTGACTGCGAACCTTCAGGCCATTTCTACTTCTCACACAAGTTTGTCACAAAGTTTACAAAGCCTCACCCACCGCCCCCGGAAGGTTAATCTGGAGTTAACACAGGCACCAGAGGCACAACCCAGGTGAATGGACCAGGAACACCGATGAAATTTAGGTTGATCCTTCAAGAGAGCAATCTGTGTTTCCCGGGGTCAGCGGACTTGAAGCAGTGAAAATCCCTGAGCACCTCCTGGTCAGCTGGGAATTTCACATCATATAAATCCAGCTCAGCATACAGCCAGAGGTGCACAGGTTAGGCTCATTAGACAACTACGTCCTACCCATAACAATTCAGCATTGCTTTGCTGCCGTCTCCTTGGGCTCAGTGTGCCCATGTGCCCTTGCCCAGCACGGGGCCCCAGCGCAGCACTAACACCATATCAACATGGCTGCCGTGCCCTCACCGGCCTACAGCAGCCCAAAGGTTAGAGCCTGTGCCCTCCAAATAGGATAGCACAGGTGTTGTCTAACCTAGATGGAGCGCATTTGGACCCATGGGTCCCACCACACAGGGGAAGGCAGTCATTTGACAGGGTAAGGAGGGTAATTAAGGAGAAAGCACTCCCCTTTTGAAGCTAGCTGTCCTGCAAGGAAGACAGGATTCATAAAGGCTGTATGGCACACAGAGTAAGGACCTCACCAGCGCTCTGTGAGTGAAGCTTGGAGAGGGCAAGGTCACTGACTTGTTGGATAAATATACTTTTTTTTTTTTTTTTTTTTTTTTTGTAAAAGTCAGAGACTAACTATGATAAAACTAAAACTCATAGTCACTGATACCACAGTAGAATTTCTGCAAAAAGATTCAGAAAACCTGAATTGTACCAAACAAGTAAAACTGGCAATTTTGGGACCATTCAATAGTACTCTGTTGTTGGCTAAACCAGTGCTTATTACAGAACCAAGATGAACGCAGCAGCTCTGGCCATGGGTCCACACCATGTAATTATCCTGCCTCTATTCTAGCAAGCTATTTATACCACCCCCACTCCATGTAGGCTGCAGCTGCTGCTGTGCCTGAGCGTCTCAGGCCTGGTAGGCTGCTCTCTGGAGGATGCTTTCTTCTAGGAATCAGGACACAAAAGATGTTGCTGAATATTGTTCTAGTGAAATGGAAATTTGAAGACAGAGAGCAGGACAGAGGCTGCATTTGTCACTGATCCATGCTATCCTTTGCACAGAAAGGACTTTGACACATAACATCATGAAAAGAACAATGGTAAATGCATAGTGGGGAGTAGAATAAAAAGAAGGCAAAACCTGCATCTGCTTTTAAACTGCTTAAAAAAGGCTAATGTATATTTCCTCCAAGGTGCTGGAAAGTCCAGCTTTTCTGTGGCATGTACCAGCCCTCAGGAGCACTCATCTGTCTTCCTCACTTAGTCAAAACAGACTTGAGCCGATACTGAATACTTCTGAAAACTTGTTATTTTCTCACCTTTATCTAGATCCTTTTAGGCATTTAGCTGCTGGGTGGGTGAGTATCTTCTATGCGCCATTTCCCTGTTTATATCCTTTATCCAGATAGGGCGAGGCTGTTTGGGCAAAACTCTTGTTTGCTGCGTCTTCATATATCCAGACCTGAAGGAGGGCCTGTTGCTGGTAGATCCTTCAGGTGTGGACTCGTTGTGCACCCATATTATCACCCGGAGAACACCTTTGGTGTAGGCAAGACTTCTTTCTGTACTGGTACAGCTCCCCTTTTCTTTCAAGCAAGAATAAGGTCCGCGGGTGACCTTGCTCTCTAAATGTAGCTAAGACTACATCCCAGATACTGCCATTTATCACACCCAGTGGAAATCCTATTAGAAATGTCTGTGAAGGCTAAATGCTGACATAGCTATCTCACAGACACAGCTAGACTGCCAGTACAGTCAGTCCATCATGTGCCAGAGCCCTGTGTTACTATTGGCCTAATTTGGGCCTACAAGGTCCTACAAGAGAATGCTTAAAAAACTGGAGCCCATGATATGCAGCACAATGTTTGGTGGTGATAATGGCCAAGAATCACAAATTAAGTCCATTTTGGGGCCTGGAAAGGAAATAGTTGTGCAATAGCATCACCTCCTATTCAAGCTCTCTACAGACTGGGAATCAAAGGCTGAGATAAGAATTGTGGGGTGAGGCTGATAAATGCTGAGGTATGCTGGCCATAAGAGTTGTTCTGAGTCTCTCAGTTGTGACCTACATGATCTCTGCCCCTTCCCTCCAGCACTTGTAATGAAGTTGGTGGCTATGGGATTAGACTGCTGTTAGACACCAATTTATGAATTCTCTTGGGGCATTTGTAAGTTACAGTGAACAAAGTTCACATTATTTCTGAACAAGAACATTCACATAATCATGTAGTATATTTTTATCTTGTGGATTATCAACATCGCAGTTGCGGTGAATGCATTTTAACTCTCTTGAGCATCTCCATTATCAACCAGTCTCTATTTTTCAAACTATAATGTAACAGGAGACATCACTAGCATAATACCTCAGGATACTATTCACAGCAGAGGCATCTCAGCTGGAACAGAATCCCACCATGCTTTACCCTATTGTGTTTCTTAGGACAAGTTTGGTACTCTGGTGCCAGGACGGGAAAACTACCTTGCAAGTACATGTGGGTGAGACTCAGCTGGGAGCTGCAAGACCAACTAACTTGTGTTCGACCAACCTGCTTCAGCCTCTGTTGTAATGAAAACGATAAGGAAACAATAGGGAAGATTCACAATGTGCAGAATCCAACCTACCTAATTGCAGGCTATTTCTGAAAGGGGCTCACACCTCCTCCCCATTTCCACTGCCTCCTCTGCATTTAACAAAAATAAAAAAAAAGGAAAGGCCATGAGCACAGTGAGCTGGTCTGACTCATCGGTAGCCTCACACTCACCAGACATAACACAACAGGAGCAAAGCAAGTGCAGGGACAAGACCTCCCTTTCAGCAGCAGCTGCAGTGATTTTAGGTCAGGTGCAAGATGAAATTGCACCATAGCCTGGCATACAAGACATGTCCTGGTTAACCCTTTGTGTTACTGAAGTTCATCCTTGCAACAGATAATCTTTTGGTGGTGTCTTTAACCAAAAGCAGCTAATTAAGAACATGTTACAGTTCTCTGACAGCAGAAGATGAAATTTGTGCAAAGGTTTGTTTGCATCTGCTGGTGGGCTCTCTCCAGGGCTTTTGGTAGGCCAGAGGCAGCTAGTGCCTACTCCCTTTTTTATTTTTAATCCTTCAGATGCCACTGCTGGCTGACTCAGCGCACATCATGAAGCGATTGTTCACACGCAGGTGTGTTGCGATTTACTGCTTCACGCGGCGTCTGCCACAGGCGGCTGAGCTGCGCAGCTTCCCCCCAGGTAGGCAGGGGCACTGGGGCAGGAGCACCTGTGTCTGCACGCCAGCTCTCTTGTGAGGTTGCTCTAGAAACGTGGCTTCCTGTGGTCTGGCCACAAGTGTGGTGAAGCAACAGGCAAGCAGGACTGCTTCCTGAAGCACAGGTGTGGAAAGAAGTGATTGTAGCATGAGAACGAGTAGGTCCTGTGTCCTGTGTCAGTCACTGAAAGTAGCGGCTGGCTGCTCTGGTTACAGGACCTGCCCTGCAGTTGCTGTAACAGTCGAGGTTCCTATTTTCCAGCACCCAGGAGTTTATCATCTGTTCCCCTAAACACTTGCTTGCAAAAGTAAAGGAAGGAGAAAAAAAATAGGAAAAAAGGTGGGGGGAGGGGGAGAAAAAGTTATCTGGAAGGGACCCATAAGAAATAAATTGTTCAGTCAGAAGTTTGCTGTTTTACTACAGGAAAATACTATTTTTTGCAAGACTGATGAAAGGGAAGCAAACTTGGTAGTCATGTTTTATGGCCTCTGTTGCCCCCTCCAGTCCTACATTAGTAGTCAGTGCTGTCTGGAAAGCGATGATGCTGGGAAAGCCTGCACTAATAAGGGTGTCTCAGGCTCATTATTTGATATGCGGCTGATACACATTGGAAGTGAAAATTGGGGTCAGAATTTCCTTTTCTGGTATCTCCAACTTTCCGTCAGCCTGTTTATAGAGGAGACAGCTTTATAAGAGCTGAACCTCGAGTCCCCTCAAAACTCTCTGCTGTAAGTGTTAAATGCACCTGTAACCCTGCTTTCTGTAGTGCTGCGATGGGCGGGAACCCAGCCTCAACCCTCTTCCTCTCAGAGGAGGGGACTCAGCAACAGCAAGGAGCTGAAGTGCACGGACTTCATCTATTTTTGAAGCTACATCACTGTGGTAATAACCAACAAATGTTATCATTACCCATCACCTACTGATTACTTTATCAGGCCAGAAAGACCAGGCACCTTTGGAATGGTAATTCCATACTAAGAGCATCAATTTTTTTGGAGAGATGATTTTAAAGGCAGAGAGGAAGCCAGGAGAGCAGTGAGCTAGCCACACTAGTCCAGCGAGGACTGGGGGAGCAGGCTGCAGAGCTTCATACCTGGATGGAGAAGGAAAGGGTAATCTCACCTGAAGAGATTCCTGCTGCATTTAAAGACAGAATAGAAAATAAGTCAGCGTGACACATTCCATCAACCTTTTCATATCCAAATAATTAGATTTTTACACTCAGTTCCTCCAGACTTATAAAGCCAAAAGCCTTCTTTCTCCTACCCTCAGGAGCTTTGGTTTGTGTTCCTGCCATACCTTACAGGCTGCATGCAAAAGATCACATCAGCAGTTGTGCTTTGAAAACATTCAGGCATAAGTAACGGTACAGTGGTGCTCAGTGCTAGGCTGTTCTATGACTGGGTAGGTAAAAGGAGCTGGACTGAAGTGATTATGTTTTTTCAACGGATTTAGAAATTAAAGGTACAGTTTTATCTCTTTGAAAAAGGAATTGGGGAGCTTAGATGATTTGGAGTAGGTGATTTAAATGGAACTAGAAAGACTAGGTGGCCAAACTGGTGACAAACCAGCATATCAGAAGCATGCACCCCTGAAATGTGAAAAACTAAGACTCACCAACATCCTCCACCCCTCGTCCCATCCCCCCCCCACACTTGTCCTCGTGAAAGTTTTGGGGTTCCGTTACTTTTGGATGCACTTCAAGCTTATCGTCACTGTCACACCTCTCCAAGCCCACTTGCTGGCTTTGCTAGGGGACTCCCATCAAGATTCACATAATCAGCAATGACAATGATGCAGGCCAAAATAGGAATATTCATTATCTTCTCTATTGTCCACAAGTAGGATTCTTATCAGATGTTTTTTGGGGATAATATAGATAAATGCAGAAGTGCAACACATTCCAGCGTAGCCTGCCAGTGGGATCAGAGAATGTAGCTCAGAGACGATGAGGTTAAACAGATGAAATGGCGAAGAAGTATACTTGCTGAAAGCATATTTTAGCATACATGGTTTTTAACTTGATGCTGGAGGGACAGGATGATTGCCAGCTTGATGGCTAAGAAAAATGACATTTTAATTGACAACTGAACAAACAAAGAATTAGAGAGATAAATCTGGAACTCCAGTATACCCAGGCTTACACTATCATGCCACAGTAGAACAGTCAGGAAAACAGAATTTCAAGGAAAAATTTAGCAGTTTTAAAAATAGCCTTTGATGTTTAACATGCATATAATTAATGACAATTTTTTCAAAGATACAGTTGGATTAGTTCTGCTTAGATTGGTTCTCTTGTTCCTGTGGCTCTCAATCAATCATGAAATTAAATAATTCCTGGAGTAAAATGGTTATCTGCACCAAAATTAGAAATGAACTTTAACCAATTACTTGAATAATTTTTATTTTAAGCAATGCAGATTCAAGCATTTTATCACGGGCATCAGTTTGTTATAACACTCCAGCATGCGCTTGGTACCCCCAGTGTGAATCAGTTTGAGCAGCACGAGCACGCTGCAAATACGGGCAGTCCCTCTGCAACTTGCTATTGCGGTCTGCTGAATGAATGTGCTGATTCCTGCTGAAAGACTGGAGATCTGAAGCTCGTGCAGCTTGTCATTATAGTTGTATACAGTTATATATAGTCATATACAGAGTGTTTGACAAGGCAATTTATTGATAATTTTAAGCTGGAGCAAGTAAAAGCTGCTTCCTGAGGGGGAAGTCCTGCCCTCTCTTGTGAGCGTTACTACTTATGCAGTAGGTCAGAGCAAAGAGCTACCTGAAGCCTTTACTGGGCTTCTACAGGAAGCCTAGCAAAACCGTGAGGGACAGAGGAGGAAAGGGCTGGCTTAGTTTTCAGCTGGCTCAGCCCCTGATTTATAATCTCCCTGAACAGCTATTATTTCTGAAACAGGCTGGGGGAGCAAGAGCACACATAGATCTGTGTATCCATGCAGAGATTTTACCAGCCACAAAATCCAGGAGCAAACCCTGATGCAGAGGGTGCTGACCTGCTGGCCTGAAGGGGAGTACTTCCCCAGGACTGGTTGTTCACACTGGCATTGCGTGCTTCGCTTCTGGAACTGAGATACCAGAGCAGTCTGACAACAGACTGTGAAAGACCTTTCCGTATATCGACAGAGTATTAAATATAAAAATATGCTTGGCTTTCTCACTCAATGTACTCAGTGAAAAAAAAATCACACACATAACACCCAGTAACTTCTTTTTATTATTTTTAAGTTGAAAATTATGTTTAAACAAGTGTTGCTGTTTAATTCATATGCTGCAAGGACTTCCACTTCTGCCTGAGAACTCCTAAATGTAAGGTCTTACCGTGATAATCCATTTTTAAAAATAGATGGTTGAGTTTTGACAAGGCTGTTCCCAAGAGGTAGAAGGCTTGTGGATTTACAGTGAAACTGATGCCAGTGTAAGAAAAATAAAACAGATGATATTCAGGTTCACCTGATACACACAACAGCAGCAACAACTTATCCACAAATGGAAGATGTGACACAATTAGACCGCTAACCTTTCCAGGTTGGGAGTTTATCAAAAGAGGCCAGGGCTGTAAATTTAATGAGGAAAATGAAATATAAATTCTGCTAACACAGAATTCTCCTACACTCTACTTTTGTTCAAAGCTCCCGTGAGAAAGAGCACTGGTCTCAGATCGATGTGCAAAGTGCCTTGTTAGAAAAGCTTTGATATTATAATAAAAGGTGAATAAACGTTGTGAAGGAGCAGATCTGTGAAATGGATGATAAATCCAAGTAACTGAACTTAGAGCATAAAGGCTCAATGGGAACTGAATTAAACAAATAAAGGTTTTGTGATATCTTTGGTAAACCAGGTACCACATAGTAAGCGCTAAAAGACTTCAGGGTCAGGGCATATATTATGAGCTGGGATTAGAAAAGGGAAAATGGCTGGCAAATAGAAAAGAGAATAAAAATGCCAAGGACAGGAAGAAGAAAGCATGCAAAACAAGCACTTTAAAAGGGGAAGGGAAACTGATATTTCTGCAGTGAGCAAGATGACACAGTTGCTGGTCTGGTTTTTAAATAGATTTGAAAATATTACCTATAACAGTGTTTTGTAACCATTTTACAGAGAACATATGGTCTCACCATTAAGCAGATACAATTTGAAAGTACCATAGCCTAGAAGGCGCAAGAGGAAAAAATGATAAAAGTGAAGAGTTCCCCCCAGTTTAAATATTTTGCCACTGAAAGATTCTCAGTGGAGCGCACAGAGTCTGTGTTGCAGTGAGGGCCCTCCATGCTCTTGAGGTAAGCAAGCTTTCTGGAGAGCTATGAAGAAAAACGTGTGCCGTTATTTTTCTCAATCATCTCCTATCTTGCACTAAGCACTATAAAACTGCTTCTTGTGACCAGTCAGGCAAATACCAATGAGCACTCAGTCTAACTGGGAGTCTGGAATTCTTTCCAGCTCCCATGTAAGCCCAGTATTTAAGCGAGCAGACACTGGACTGCCCTAACTGTCACACCCTGAATATTCATCACAAAGAATGACTCTTACCCATGCATCCCAGGAAAACTCTGACAAATGTGTGTCTTCTAAACGTTTGGCCCTGTTATACTGATATGGCAGTAATATGTTACCAGGCAACTTTCCCTTCAAGGGAAGTGAAGTGTGGGAGATGTTGAGAATAGTGCATAAATATTTAATGTGCTCTTCCCAAGCACTAACAAGGTATACGTGAAAGTCCATGTATTATGGCGAAGCAGAATAATCTGGCTTCAATGAGAGCTGGAGTGGAAGGAGTAAAAAAGTAGTGAGGATTTAAGGAAATCTGAAATCTCAAATAACTATATGATTGGCAAAGAGCATAGCAGCTTCTATTTTCTTTATGGTCCTCAAGGCATTTAAAACTTTGTTGTTGCTCACCATCAAAGGCAGCCAGCCACAGGCCCCACATCACTAAGATATGTTCACAAGATATCTATTCCTCCAGGTTCTTAACCAGGACACAGAAAAAGTTCCATTTAAAAATCATTTTATTATTAACATAATCTTCCCATTTAGCCAAGTGTGGGTCATGTATAAGGAATGTTGGTAAATACTCCATTTGAGGCTTCTTTTTACATATTTCCATTGATAAATAAACTCTGAATTCACATAAAAAAGTTAAACTTAAATAACTAATATATTTTCTGTAACAGGCATACATTGGTAAAATATAAATATTCTTGTACTCAGCCTTTGCTCTAAATAGAGATAACAGCCACACATCACAGTTATTAACAACTAAAAACAAGAACTCAACTGATTTTCTGGCCTGGACTAAAATAGAGATGGAAACAGAAAATTCACATTTTGACTTTGGGCCAAAAGAGGTTGAGAGGCAGGAAGAGGACAGTTTTCATAACAGCCTTGTTAAAAATAGTCTGCTCTGCCACTGAATTTTAACTTGAATATATTATTCTACGTTTGGTGTTGATTCCATTATAATTTTATGTAACACTCAAGTATCACTAACAAAATATGGCACATCATCCATGAACAATATAATGAAGTTTCAAAACTACCAGGGCAAAAACATAGGCGATATGAGTGATTTGGCTCTGGTTAGCCGTTTTGTCCTCTCAGTCTACCAAGATAATGCATCATGTCACTGTTTTGGCCACTTCCCTGCAAAAGACTGGAGCTCTAAAGTTTTTCAAACTAACCAGTTACCAGGCAGCCTGAAACACTGGGTTTCCTCACCCATGAGTCAGACCAAGATAAGTTGGTCAAGATACCCTCTCAAAGAACCCTGGGAATGATGGTAAAAGGGACGACGGGACTGCTAGCTTCAAGCTCCAGTGCTGTCAGGAAGCATTCAGTCGCAGCATCATCATTGCCTTGAGCCTGCAGCACCTCCCCCAGGCCATTCCAGACCTCGTGGGCTGTGGAGTTCACTTGCACGGCGTCTCTGAGAATCTTCTCAGCCAAGCTGTAGCGCCCGAGCTGGTGAAGAATCAGAGCCTGCAAAAAAGAGCAGAAAAAAATGGTTGAGATTGGCCACAGTGGGACTTCCCAGAAGCTCAAATGACATGGTCCAGCAGTGAAGTACGTGTAGGTAGTGATGGGTTCAGAATGCTACAGACTAGATAATATGCCTTTTTATTTTATTTTCTTTTAAAAACAAAATAAACGGCCTGGAGCAGGGCTAAAGCAGGCTATTCAACACCAACAAGAAGTGGCTTTGGACCAGAAAAAAAGATACCAGAATGCAAAAACTAAGCTGAACAACAAAAACTCTACCCAGCTACCAAGAATCAGTAAGTAACCGAGCTTTTGTGGCAAGGTCCGTTGCCTAAGTTCTTCAAAGGTATGTGTCCTGAAGTGCTCATATCCTGCAGGCATACCTCAGCACCCTCAGCAAGTCTTGCAACGTCTGAGATCATAACTTGGCACCATTAGCTCCCAGCTACGGCAGTAACAACCAAGTTCAGCTCCATGGGCAACAGCCACGGCATTTGATTCAGCCTGAAGAATGGGAAGCGTGCCGGGACTAACACTGCACCGGTATTGTAGAGACATCACATCCAGCAGGCAGAAAACTCTCTCAGGAACTTTCTGGATGCAGATTTTGTGTCCTTCTCTAAGGGCTTGGATCCGACTCAACACCATGCATCCAAGAAGATGTCCAAACCCACTGGGATATAGCCTGAATGAACCAGTGGAAATCTCCATCCATCATAATCATCTATGTTACCGTGCAGGAAAAGTTTTGGAGCAACCAGTAAGAGAACATTACTCTGAGATTGTAATAGTTTTAACAGTCATATGCACTTTGTGATGCTGTATTGGAAAGTGCACATGGACCAAAAATTTTTCTTACCCACATAGGTGTCCTGATTACAAGCTTACAGATTCCTTGCAACTTCTCAGCTCCTACCCCTTGGATCTTTTTTTTTTTTTTTCTCTCTCTGTACATCTATCCCTCCAATCCAACTTAATCACCAATGATTAGAAAGTACTGAAATGGTGCAAACCCTGAATTATCCCCCACGAGGTTCTGTCTCAGCAGGCAGACTTTCAGCATGGCCAGCCTGCTGGCTACATTGTAAGAGCAACAAAACAGACCACGCTCCAAAGAACAACCACACAAAGAAACATGAAGTTTTGGCAAGTAAATTAATAAATGCAACAAAGGCTAATTTGCCTAACAGATATCCTGTCATAAAGGTACTAGAGGGCTTTTCTGGTTGCGGATCTTTTAAGCTGCGAAATGAGTCAGCATTTCCAGAGTGGGTGAATAGTATTTCCGATTAAAAAAAAAATCAGATAACTTTTCTGCAGGAAAAACACCATCCCTGAAAGCGATTACAGTGACTGGTAGGCATCAGATGTAAAACTATGAAAAATGAAGCAAGGAGGTGGAATATATGTATTATTGACTGCATATAAATATATATATATATAGAGAGAGAGAGAGGTAGTTACTGATTTTCAAGACCTGAATCTCTAATTCATTTTCAATTATTTTTCTCTGTGAGGATCTTGTGTGTATTTCATGCTAATTAAACATGCAAGTTATTTGAATATTGGTAATTTTTTTGATCTGGCAAATTTTTTAGTCTGGTAAATTTTTAGTCTGGTAAATTTACTTTCCCCACTTGCTAAGGACAAAGGCTGTTCTTTTAAAAGACTTAAGGAAACAACCAAATCTTGCAGATTTGCCTGTTGATGGGAACAGAAACAAGTTATGTTAAATCTGCTCTATTCTATATGGAAAAAAGCATAGCTGAGCTTACCCGGGTGATAGAACTAGAGCAAATACCTCTTGTCTGGCTGCTGTTATACTTTAATAAGCATACAAGCTATTTAGCATTTGGGAGGGAACTGCTCTTGCATGGACAATCAGGTTGCATCCTGTTCTCTCATAAATTTGAGGCCACGGCCTTTTAGATGGAGAGTCTCCTGAAACCCAGCCACTCCCTGGCAATGATGCTGGCTGGGATGACAGGAGGACTCCTTCCTCTCTTGGGTGGCAGCACCTGGGTGCTGAGCTTTGCTTCCAAAGAACCAATGTTGAGAAAATTCAACTCATTTCATGTAGAGCATCAAAAGGACAGTGACATTTGGTCACTACAGCTGTGGGCTGAGCTTAAAGAAGTAACATAGATGAAAGAAGGCGTAATATCCCCTGACTCATTAACTCCCTCAGAATGATGGTCAGATGTTAGATATTGCCAGTGTCCAGCTTGTAGATTGCCTTCCCAAATGGATTCATTAAAATTCTGAGGCACAGGTTATTTTTAATTGTCTGCAGTCCTTGCCTGACTTTGCCCTGTTAAGCACTCAACGACAGACCCCGGGGAGGAGGAGCAGGCCTGCCTACCATGCAGCAACACCCCTCAGTGACCTCGCACCATCACCCATCCGAGAAAACTGACCTCTAGCATACCAGCTGCCAGCATATGCTTGCCCTCTGTACCCAACTCTTCAGAAAATAAATAAATAAATAAATAAACAAACCAACCCTCTAAGGTTTCTCAGAAATCCATACAAATTATTGTAGTCCTTAACTCATCGTTTTCCTTTTTTCCTAACTGGAAAAACAAGCCCAAAGCTAGCCAGTTCTGGCCTTTACCTATCTGGCTGTAAATGTGCAGGCAGCATTTACCTAGAGAATAACTTTGGGTCTCTTGCTCTATGACTGGAGACAGACTCAAGCAATACATCAGCTCTGCCGAAACTCGGAGGGGTACCTGAGTGACATACGGCTCATGCCTTCACACCTGGCACGTTAGTTTAAAAAACAAAGAGAAAGCCTCAGCCTGATATTCTCTCTATAAATAGGCACACACACTTTTCATTAAGGAGATACTGCAGGGCTTCTGGAACCTGAATCAACTAGAAAAACTGCTACATTATTTACTCTAGTAAAGAACAAGAAATATTAGTAGAAAAAACACACATTCCACAAAACATAATGAAACTGTAACTTCCTCAAGAATTACACCAATATACCCCCCAACCTATTTGTTCCCTGCACATTTTGAAATGCTACAATACTTGACAGAGATGTTAATGCAACTGTTGGCATCCTGCTAAGACAGAACAGCCTGTTGCAGCCCTTTCACTAGGCGATACATTTAAATTTTAGGATGAAAGTGATAAATTCATGACATTTGCTTTTAGCACACTGTAATAAAAGCCCCTAATGCATGCGGGCTTCCTCATTTTGCAGCTTTGTGCAAATTTCATTTGTAACTTTTCCCCATGCTTGGTTTGATGATTTTGTTTGTTTTTCTCCTAGCAGTTCTTGGTGGTTGTTTTTTGGCAACCTCCCTTACGTGTGTTTAGGCTTCCAGCTTCTGGCTGTTCATAATGTCCTCACGTTATGAATTCTCTAACCAAATCTTATATTTCTCTTTTGGCCTGTTCCACATGCAGAGGTTGCTTTTGTAACTCAAAAAACTCAGAGAGAGAACTCCGATCAGATGCTGCACAGACAAAGCAAAGGCAAACTTTTAAGATTCCTTTGTGCATGAGTGCCATCATTGCAAGAAGTGTTTCCTGACTGTTTCTGTAACGTGTTGTTATTTACTCTGGTCACTAAGAGCAATCAACTGTCCTCATAAATTTGTGGATTTCAGATCCTGTCTGCATTAGGAAAGGCCAACAGCCCCTTACAGTGCCCAAGGCATTGTCAGAATTCAGAGCCAGGAGTAACAGGGACAGTCCGATTTGCAAGAATACAGAGGGGCTGTCTTTCTAAAAAAATAAAAATAAAATAATAATAATAATAATAAAAAAATATTGCTTCTCTGCCACAGGTTATTTTCCAGATCTTGAAGACTCCTTCTTCCTTCAGTCTGGAGTCTCAAAGTCTCCTTCTATTTATTCAACGATTTCAAATGTGCTTGCTCCCTCTATCAGCATCCTCATACCTCATTACACATTGCCCCACATAGAAACCTGCTATTCTTCATTCATTTCTCAAAAACATCTGTCCAAAGATTATTTTCATAATGCTCAGCCAAATCGGGCCCAACCCTTGACTGAGGGCCCTTAGCACTGTTGTCAAAACAGAAGTCATTTGTTGTTATCCAATATCTCCTAGGTACCTGCACGAATACAGTCAATAAAAACAGCTATTGAGTCTGAATACACAGAAATATCTTCGCATTCCATCCAAAGCACTGGGTTGAATAATCTTCATTTATACTCGTCTCACATATATTAAGAACAGGGATTGTATCTTCTGTGTTTTGGATACTGTCTTGGCACTAATCTTGTTTAATGTTTTAACAAATGACATCACAAGAATCACAAGAGCGATGACAATTAGAAAACAAAGTTAAGAGGATACAATATGGAAACAACGGGCTGATCGTGAGAACCGGAGTAACAGAAACACAGCAGAAGTCAGTAACGGCAAGTGGAAAATAACAGAGCAGCAGCAAAGCAGGTCTGCAGCATGGTGGAAGCCTGTCGGCTGCAAGTAGCTTGGGAAAAGGACTTGGATGTATCAGGCAGCCCCAGGATGACAGTGTGAAAAGTTGCCAGTGCAAAACAGGAAAACAAGTGGCATCAGGAGAAGTTTCCATTAGGCAGAAGGCTGTACAGTGACAGCAAGACCTCCTGTGGCACTTTGTGGGGTCCCTGTTCAAAGATCATTCAAACTGCAACAGGCACAGGAAATGCCTACCAGGATGATCAATAAAAATCTTAATTTACAAGAAAAGACTAACAGGCTTGGTTTGTTTAACCTAGCAAATCTAAAACTGAGAGGAGATGAAGTTACTTGCTGTAAAAACAGTATAGAGAACAGTAGAGAAAAACTATTTTAGTTAGAGAATAATGTTGGCACAAGAATAAATGTATATAAATTGGCTGTGAGTAAGTTTACCAAAAAAAGGTAAAAGCATTCCTGGCAATTGGAGCAGGGAGTTTTTGGAACAGCCTTCTGTTTGCAGCAGCAGGGCACAGACTGGGTCCTACAGGAAGGGCTTGCACGCTCTGATGGCTATGAGGATAAGGCAGGGAGCCTCCACGACTCCTGTTCAGTACCAGGTTCTCCACCAACTGAATACCCACATTCCTGATAATCATTAGCAGAAAGCGAGTGATAATATTGCCATGCTTGTGTAACATTATTACT
This sequence comes from Netta rufina, assembly GCF_964035555.1. Classification (NCBI taxonomy): domain Eukaryota; kingdom Metazoa; phylum Chordata; class Aves; order Anseriformes; family Anatidae; genus Netta; species Netta rufina. The sequence goes on from NC_140128.1 coordinate 48,185,367, forward strand.
TGATGCTTTTGTCCTAGGAAGAACTGCCTCTTAATTCCTTGGGTTACACTGAAGAAGCAGGTGCAGAGAAATGTCCAATTAATGAAAACAAAGATTAAAAAGCAAAATTATGGCAAAATCCAGCTTCTTTCTGAAAGAAAACTAAGATGACAAAATTAATGGATTCTACTTGTCAAATCCATAAGTCTTGCCCCTTTTTTTAAAGGATCATTCACAGTCTTTTGGACACAGAAAGATGCACAATGAAATTTTTAAATGCACGTAGGACAAGTTATTTAATTAGCATTCACCTCAACAGAACCTAAAGCTTCAGTCCATCTAGTTAACTTTCAGTATGCCAGTACGTATCAATCTGGATCCTAGATAAGCAAGATACCTTTAAAATTTGGGCTATGCTGATAGCACAATAAAACCAGTAACTAAATTAAATACATGCTTTAATAAACCAGACATGAAAATATTATATTTTTATATAGTTCTTTTTCCTCTTGCATTTTCTAAGTGGCAAAGTTATTTTCATCAACTAAATGTTTTTAAAAAGAAAAACATTCAAATGAATTCTAATTTCCAAATGCAGCTTGACACAGTCTCCAAGTAAAATCTCCAATTAGCAAGTGTGCCATTATTAATTAATAAAATATCACTCATAATCTGAACAACGTGATACAATAAGCAATTGTACAAACCAATAATAAGCTTAAATAAACATGTAGTGTAGTCACTGCAAGGGAGCCTTCCTTGCTGCAAATGGGCTTTCTCTCTCTGCAAATAAACCTGTCATCATGATTAACCAAACAGTCGATGGAAAACACGCATCTAGAAAAATAAACAGAGCAGAAATGGAAAAACCACTAAAATAACTAATTTCTGATTAGAACTAGCCAGTTAGATGAGTCTAATAAAGTCACTGCTTTTTAATTTGCTTTTAGGCAAATGAAAATCTGTGACATTCATTTTTTTCCCCACAGAACTAACTTTTTAAAAATAAAAGCTATAATTGTCACCCATCATATGCCTCAGCAAGCCAGAGGTTTATCGTAAAGTGCCAAACATACAATCTGAAATAACAACACACAAAAGAAGTTAAAGAAAAAAAAAAGTAACAATATAAAGATCACTGTGATTTCCTCCATGTGACAAAAAATTCTGCTTAAGAGAGCTGGAGGTTTTCTTAAGGTTTAATCATCTTACTACTTCTCCACTACCCCTGGAAAATAAACAGTTGGCAATCCCAATAGTAGCACCACTTGAGGTTTCTTCCTTTGAGATCTCATTTGAGATCAAGAGGAACAACTTCATTGTCTCTGAGAAAAACATAGACTATAGGTGGCTGATGTTCTCAAAAGTCAAGAAATTTACTTCAAAGCAGAAAAATTACAACAGGAACATTGACTATATGTCCATTTGCCTTCTTCAGAGAGAATGCTGAACTCTCGGCACTGAACTCTCCTAACTGCAGAGAAAGAAATGATAAGTGGATGAAAACAAGAGTATCGAGAGAAGAAATGTTGCCAGCCTAACACACAAAAAACCATCAGAAACAACCAACACGTTGGTGATTTTGCAGCCTGTTGGGCTGCAAAAGACTTCAGACATGGAGATTTGAGTTCTACCAGATAAGATTTTCATACTGTATTTTTTTCTAGGTACATCTATTACAGGACTTTTCTGAAGAGCTTCTAAATTTGGACCTTGTTTAGCTAAAAATACCTCTCAGAGCTAAAAGTTTCTCTTCGCAAAAACAACAGCTATAACAAAACCTTATGAGAATATAAAAACCAAAGTGGACCGATTTTGCTTCTAGTAAGAAGAGCAGAGTTAGCAGCAGAACAGTGACATGCCACTTGCCCAATTCACTGATGACCTGTAGAAGCCCAACAAGCTAAAAGCTGCCAATGTATGATCAGATACAAAGCTATACAGATGTTGAAAATAATAATTTAAAAAAAAAATCTACAAAAGACAGAGAATTTACCATATTCCCAGTAAGTTTCACCATTCACTATTTTTCATAACAAGCCCCAGTCTAAGAGAGAATCAACTTTCCACAGTGGTATGCAAAAAGTCACAATAAAAGCATGCAATGTTTTTTAAAAGTTTGAAAATGAAGAATTATGACTATGACTTGCAAAGCTTAATATGCAATGCATGCACACCAAATCCATATGCACTGTAATTTTAGCATCACAAAACTGCCCCTTGTTACACGCTACTTTTTCAGCCTATTTTGCATGTGTTAAGGTGGCTGCTATTTTCAAACAAATCTATCATATTTAAAGCTTAACCAGCGACTTGACAGTGTTGTACTATAATAATGAAACAGAAGTATTGGTGAGAGAAAACCAAGAGGTTTTTTTTATGTGGACAAATAAGTAAAATTCTGTAGGTGATATTTCCCTTCTTCTGTGATAAAAATACACATGTAAATGGATTCCATGATAAATATAAATGTTTCATTTTTGATTCCATGCATCTTTTTGATTCCATGTGCTTTACACTTACATAGACTGAAATAGCACATTATCTGTAGAATACACTCTCCTATTTTCCTTTTAGCTGATAAATTTGTACTGAAACACATCCAAGTAATGGAAATATGACTTCACACAAGAAATCAGTTCCTTCTTTGGAAGGAGTATACGTGTTATCTGTTTGGTCATTGTGAGGAGCTATTTTCTGCAAGCACAGAAAAAACTCTGACACTATGCCTCAGTTTGAAATGAGCCATTCCATCAGAAATAAATGTAGCTCTGCATCTGCTGTGACAGAGATGGATGTGTTCTCATGCAGGGATTTTGAAGGGTGTCCATATTATAAGGCTTAAAAACAACTGGATTGACTACTAACACTTACAAGTAAAAATAATTTTCTCCAAATTAAATGCATTGTCTTTTTCAATCCAAAAGAATTATGTAACATACAAGTCATTTGTTTCCAATATGCAGAATTCAAAACTCATTAAAATGAGATGAGAAATAAAATTATTTTGAAGAATTAAGCTTTTTTTTTTTTTTTTTCAAATACACATGAAACAGAGGTTTCTTGCAGCTCTGTATAGATTTACTTGTTTTTAACATGAGGACAGGTAGTAATACAGCTGATCCCTCGCTAAACCAAAGTGACTGAGGAACAAGTTGCTTACATGTCCCTTCCTGCTGCCCTCGCTTGCCTTGCTCAATCACCAGCACTGGGAGAAACACAGCTGGGTGTTTCGTGGCACTGCTGCAGGAAGCTCCCAGCCCCAGGCTGCTGCTCTCTCCCCTTCGCCCAGCCCCAGCATACCCCCTGCGGTATCCAATTGCCTCCCCTGCTGCAGCACACTTGTTGCTAGGAGAAAACCGACTGCTTAGCAACAGATTTTTGAAACAACAACTTTGGCTTTGTTACTCATTGAACTTTACATTGCCAGCGTGAAATAATGAACATGCGTGGTTGGTGGTGCATATGTGTATTTATAACCCCCGTGAAAACGCCTGACCCCTTCTAGCAGGAGCGTGTTTGCCTTTTTGTTCGTTACTGTTCACAGCCGATAACACAGAGTTCCAAAATGGAAAGGTTTTTTTTGGGGTTTTATGTTGCCGATCAGTCTTATACTAAGATAGAAGCTCTCAAGGGACATTTTTTCATGTTAAAACAACACAATCTTGCAATGGTCTACCGTAGTTTTGATTTATGACTTATTTGAACATCTTAATCAGCTTATAAAAATACAGCATCCCTACCACAGTGTATCGTAAGCACTCATTTGACAATGGCAGGTGCACTGCAAGCAAGCAAGACACCCAACGGAGACTGAAAAAGCTAGAAGCTTCAGAACTTAGCCAATGCTTTATCTTGGTTTATTTTGGGTTGGACATTAGGAGAAATTTCTTTGCTGGAAGGGTTGTGCAGCACTGGAACAGGCTGCCCAGGGCAGTGGTTGAGTCACCGTCCCTGGAGGTCTTCAAGAAATGCGTGGGTGGAGAACTTGGTAGCACGGTTGAGTGGTGGATTCAGCACTAGGTCAAAGGTTGGACCAGATGATCTTAGAGGCCTTTTCCAGGGTGAATGACTCTATGATTCTATCTCCATCTGAAAATTTCATATTACATATGCTGTATCTACACACACAGCAAAAATGCAACGTCTCTCCCTTCAGCCACCAGATCGCTGTGGCTCAGGCCAGTACTGTACCACCACTGCTAACCAGGAGAAAGTTGAGTCCAGCCTTGGTCCGTAGACTGTGGCCTGTTCTGAATCTGCAGTGCTTGCCTTCTGGTGCCAATGGTTTATGTTTCCTGCCAGCTGTGATATGAGGAGGCAGCACGAAGCTCACGCACATTGTTGTCTCCCCAGCTCCCTCCATGCCGAGGCCTGGAGGCACTGCACATCCCCTCTTCTTCCTCCCAGCACCCAAAGCCACCCCGCGTCTCCTCACCTTCCTCACACGCGAGAAAAGAGGATTTCCCAGGTGCATGGTACCCTTCACATACACTCCTGCAATGAAAACAGCCTCTACAGCTCTGAACCCCACCTGTGTTAAGGATAACGGTGACCTGCATGGGACCCTCAGGATGTCACCAACAGCGCATGGAAGCAGTACAGGGAAAGCATTCATTCACACTGGGCCTGTCAGGAGCACACGGCTGCCAACAGCCCAACCCACAGGGACCACAGCTACAGACAGGCTGTTTATGAAATGGACCCATCCACGGTGATTTCTCTAGCTCAGTGTATTCTTGGATGTCATTTATATGCTCACCCTTTTCACCCTCTAGACATTTTATAGATACAACTGCATGACCTCATTACGGTATGTTCCCTACTGAAATCCTAACATTTTATCAGTAGGCTCTGTGGTTCTACTTTGACATTGCCTGGTTTCAAAAGCAAGGCTAGGCTTACTTACTGCATCACCATGTTACCTACAGAGAGTTCTAGGTGCTACTTGTTACTGATAATATTAATTTCCCAAGTTTTGAGTGAAAGGGTGAAAAATAGAGAAAGTTTTGTTACTCAAGCCACAGGACTAACAAAAATGTTTTTAATTGCCAAAAGACAAAAAAAAAAAAAAAAAACACCTTCCAAAAATGACACATGCAGAACAGGCTAGAAGAAAACCTTAGACAAAGATACTTGAAATGAGGAGCCTCAGAGTCAGCTCACTGAGTCAATGTTCAAGGATTTGAGCAAAAACTTGATATTTCACAAAAACTGGGGATGCTTCAGTGTCCTTTTTCCACTGCTTAGATTTTTTCTACTTCTGACATCACTAAGTTTTGAAAGCTTGCTCTCCATGTAAAATTATCAGTAATGGACAGACGGACATGAATTTCTTCACATTGGTCAACCATTGATCTCATTAAAGAAGAAAGAATATCAAGCAATGACATTTTAGAAGCTGTATTGCTTTTCTTCGTTAATGAAAAGTCCTCTATAAAACCACAGTAAACATACAGGTGGTATGTGGCTTCTGGAGACAGTAATTAGAAAAATTGTATAAATATTCTAATTAAAAAAAAAAATCAATCTAAAGTCAAGGGAATAACTCGTGTATCAAAAAGCAAACAGTTGCAAATCCAGTACTAGGTTCTGTGGTTAAAAATTATAACTAATAGAACTGTCAGAATACTACCAAGTACATTGAAAACGATTGGCTAAATTGTCACTATTTTTAAGGCTAGTATTTGTAGCCCATTCCTGTTGTACATACTCAACTCTACAACCAGCACTTGTCTGAACTTTTGAGACAATGGAAGGACATCAGAATTAGTGATACTCTTCTGAAGTTTGTTTGTTTGTTTGTTTGTTTTTCATTTATGCATGTGTATTTCTCTCAAATATTCTGGCAAGTACTGTATTAAATATTCAGAGTCAGAACTGTGGTGTAAAAGATGACCAGCCCTTTTATTAGTAAAATAAAATAGAAATGCAAAGGTTAAAACACATTATTTAAATTTTTCTTCGTTTTGCCCTTACCCAAAGAGAGCTTTGCACATAGCATTCTGTACATACGTATGTTATAACGAAGTCTATGGCTAATGTCACTGTTGCAAAAGTACTATGACACCACAGCAGCACATACTAGGCTGACATTACAATCATAGCTAGGAACAAGAGGTTAATTTTAATAAAGCAGAGCTCTTCACAAAGCTGACAGTCACTGGGAACCATTTTGTACTTTGGTCTAGTAAGAGGGACTATGAGGGCTACAGCAACACCCCCAGGGAACACACCATTTCCCCCCCAAAGCAGACGGGAGCTGCCATCTGCTCCTCATGTCCAGGGCACTGCCATGGGAAGGGGCATCCACATGGTGCTTCACAAAAAGCTTCTGGCACAAGAGGGCACGCACCTCTTTTCTCATCCCTGGATCTTAAACAAAACACCAAAGTTGCAGGAACACCACAACACTGTTAGCCTGTCAGGACAACCACCGGCAGATCTGTCTTTAAAGGGAAGGATTTTTTCAGTATGGATGAAACCATACGCCCTCCCATCTGTGCACCATCGGGCAGGGATCAGAAGAGCCAAACTGTAATCACTGGCTAACAAAAGGCCTTTAACACTAAGAAAAAACAAAATAATATACTTGTTTTTATACTGGCCTTTCATAAAACCTCAAAAAGTTGAATATACTGAAAGACATCATCTTCTGAAAACTAGGAAAAAGCCTTTGGGGTTCCCCTCTAAAAAACATCCGAAGAGCACTATTTTGGGGGAAAAAAAAAAACACAGTAAAAATAAACAAATCAAAAAAGAGTTAAAAATAATGTTAACATATTTCAACAAATCAGATTTTTCTAATACTGATCTGAAAGCAAACAGATAAAGAGCTTAATATGACCCACCTTTAATCTTTCAAGTCCATATAAACCTATCAGGTTTGCTCACAACTACCTTTTTGAGGATCATTGTTCATTTTTTACTTAGAACTTGCTAACAAAATATTTTCAATTTAATACCAGGTCTGAAAGGCCTTCCTAGGTCATTCATTTTGCTCTCCTGTCTCCAGTCTCAGATGTTTTTACTGGGCATTTTTCATGTTTACTGCATGTTTTAGGGATGTGAGGGAACCTGTGGAGCATGTTCTATTCTATGAACATCACCAGCCATAATGGAAGGGTAAATCTGTAGGCATACAGACCTCGTGGTTGACAACTCACAACATGATGTCCTGTGGTGGGTTTGGCCAGCTCCTGAGTGGTGGAGATGTAGCTCATATCAGCTAAAAACCCCCAGCTCCACAAGCACTCCCATGTTCAGTCTTGCTGTTGTATCTATATTTGTGAGCAACCTGTTTCTGTTATTCAAGGCCTGAAGGTCTCCAGGTCTCACCTGTGATTGAACTGAGGCCCTTTAACTGCTCTTCCCAAGTACAGGTGGGAAGTACATCGACTATCCTACAATGTTTTGATAGTTTAGGCTTCATTAGCTCTTACTGGACTAGCGATGTCACTGCCTCTGTAAGATCTTCCTGAATTCTCCTCCACCAGTAAGTGCTTCCAACCTTTCTATACATACTGTCCACACATTTCCACTACTAATTTTACCTCTGACAAATATCACATTCCTGTTAAAGACTGAGGGGAAAATGAGTTTGATGTGGCTCTGGACTCTTTATAAATGGTTTTCCATCACTGCACTGACGGACACAGCACGTCAAATCACATGCTGCAGTCAGTTCACAGCTCAAAATCCATTTCCTGAACTGTACAGTCAGTGCACAAGGTTGGAATCTGCAGAGAAAAAAACTAAATGCTGTTTCTCCCTCAGTCCTTTCCTTTGGTTTACTATTGCCAGCTGACAAGGAGCTGAAATAGATTTGAATCCTGCTTCCAAGAGTGTCAGAATCTCATCCATTTGAGCCACTTTTCTAGTTCACTGGAGCACAGTTGGCAGGGAGAACACAAGAATGACAGAAAGGCACTCCCACACAAGGCTATGATTCGATCCGAACAAGCAAACTGGGAAGTTAATGCTCACCGAGCGCTGAGCTGAAATTCCGAGTGGCAGCTTCCACTTTGAGGCTAAGAGCTACAGCAGCAGCGTGGGCTTGGTGGGCAGGTGGGAATGCGGGAGCTTAAGGCAACCACTGAGTGTGGGGAGATACAAACATTTCCTACCAGCTACTGGTTAAACATTCATGAATCCTACCTTAGGCAAAAATATTCAGATACAAGTGTTATATTAAATCAAATGCAATGCACGCTGCAGGAAGACTGCACCTACTAACAAAACTTCCTATGATTTTCTGAAGCTTAGGGTATAATTCTGAAGGCAGCAAGATGACTTTGGATGCCCAGGCTAAAGCTACATCATTTGTTTTCAACAGGGATCACCAGCTGTTCATGCTATCATATCACAATTTTAAAGGAAATTACGTTTGATGCATCAATTATTTTAATAGATCTGTCAGCGTTTCAGACTGTTTTAGACTTGACATCAAGAACAGATATTTCTGGCAACTGTAACCTCCCAACTTCTGGCTAGGCATCCAATTAACATGACAAAGCATCATCACAGACTGCAGTAGTGTCATAGCATTTCATAGCCCTCCGGTAAATCTTCGGGTCTGTGACCCTCATAATGCCATCTGCTCCTATGCCATTATGGCTATGACTTTTCAAACAGTCATAAATTAAAATCCAGACAGAATCCCAAAGAAGCTATTGTCAGCTGTCAGGATGAACTGTAACACAGACCACGAAAAAAGTTGGAAATTGAAATGGGTCTTGATAGGGGTTTGCTTGCTCTTCTTTGAACATTTGTTACCACTTGGCAACATCTGCTTTAAGATATTACTTGCCCCCTCCCATTTAGAAAACAAAGGGCTTTGTTTTCAAGAGAGAAAATAATACTTTTAAAACCACATCTTTGTTTCCAGTAACTTATTTAAAGGTACCAAAACCCTCTTTCTAGCAGAGGAATTTTAATTCAGAAACCAAGGCAAAAGCAGTCTGCTCTTTTTGTAGGTCAGCTTTACCTGGCCAGTAGGCAAATATTTTTCCCAAAGCACTACCTAACACAATTTTGGTCTGTGTAGATTTAGAGCTCTGAATCTATTTCCACATTGTGTATTCTACAGAACACACACTGAATCTGACCTTTTTTTCCCCACTTCCCATAGTCCTTTACTGATAAGGTCCTGCATTATACTTCTTTGAAACACTCACAATGCACTATTTTGTGTAAATATGTTATGCTGCAGTCATACAGCTAAGCAAACTAATATAAGAGAATACATTATGTTATTCTCTTGAATAATTTTTTAAATTTTAGCAGCTAGATCCATGATCACTGACCATAACAAAGCCTTGTTTGATCTTCTAATGACTGCCTTATGTTCCTACAGCAGAAAATTTAGAAATGCTAAGTTTCATGCATACTTCCTGATAGTTATAAAATACTTGAAAACACATAGCAGCCCTGGTAGTCTTTCATTTTGCCTCTATTTTCATATAACTTGTGGTATCCCAAATTTTATTATTATTATTAAAGATGATTCAGTCTTCTGTCCAGATGCAATTGGCAGAAGAACTTGGAAGTTATGAAGGAAAAGCCGAAAAACACACATACAAACAACAATGACTTGGTAACCGTGACTTCCTTAGCATATCAGTCTTAAATAGCAAATTCAATGTGTGTGATTTAAACAGCGTATCAGTGGCTGAGGCTGCACTGAGCTTCAACAGATCTTTTACCAGCACCGGTGATTAGGAGGTGATCAGCGAAATACTACCTGGAGAAGACCTGATCTGAAACGTTACCTTCAGATATATCCATAAAAACCATTAATGGCCTTTTATGAAGTTTAGTTCCTGGGGTAATAGAGAAGCATTTAAAACTGTTGAGATTTTTCTTTATATTATACAGTAATAATTCAAGGTATTTAGAAAAATTATTGGAAGAATCAAGTGTCTACATCTTAGATACATACAAACTACACACTTAGATTGCAGGTTGGCAGAGCGCAGCTGTAATATACTGTTTTGTACAAAGCTTTTTTTAGTTTCCTGAGACACCAGTAAGTGCATTTTAAAACAACACAGACTATAAGACTACATTCAACCTCAGCATCTGGAAAATAATTAATATTTACAACCATTTTGACAAACTTAGGAATTGTCAAGGTATTAAACTGCCATCTCTAGCTTACCTCCCACTAATCACAGAGGGGAAGCACAGAGTTACGGATCGCCATGTCTTACAAAACTAAGGTAGGGTATTACCACTATGTAGGGAAAAGCTGTCCTGAGAAGTTTTACTCAAAATTATGCATGTTGCTTATAATGGTAAATACATGAACACACTAATAACATAACCCCAAAAGGAGATTTATAACATTAGTTCTTTGAATCCTGCTCATGAGCAACTAAGCAGAGTTATAGACATGCTCACCAGTTCACGTTAGAGGCTATAATATCCTCCAAGTTTCCCCAAAGGTCGTAGAAAGAGACTTAGGTCTACTTTGCTCAAACCTAGGAAGGAGTCCAATTTGTAAGACAGGGGAGTGCATCAAAGCACAGACCTGCACAGAACATCTGGGGAAAACTAACAACCCATTAGAATGAAAGCAGCACTTCTTTTTCCTTCAGATCCGTAGAAACACAGACTTCACGTTTACTGCTGGTTTTAAGTTAGCTTTTCTTCAACTTTCCACCAAAATATAATGTAAGATAAAAACCAAAGATCTACGGAAGTAGTTTGAGTTTATTGCCTCCACTATAACAAGTGTGCTAAGTTTAACTGAGCTCTCAAAACCAGATCAAATATTTATCGAGGTACTGATGCTACAGATAATTCTGAAACAGATTGCTATCCAGACAGCCATTTCCTTCATCAACTATCTCAGCTGCAATGATTTGGAAAATATTACATTCACCGAGCAAATCTGAGATAACATTGACAAAATCTTCCAGAAAAGAGGATAGCTGGGGGAAAGGGAGATGTAGGTAAATGGACCGATTCATTATTTAAGAGTATTAAAAGTTCTGCAATGAATTTGAGACAAAGGTCTCATTTGAACTGGCACGAGCTGAAATGGCTATCAAGGAGCTGCCACACATCCCTTCGCTTAAACTACATCTGAAGGCAGTAACTACCAAAAGATCATTTTCACTGATTAACAGTAGAGCTTGTTTTTGACTAAGAATAAATTATACGTACTTCAGAGCAAAATAGTCGGAAACAGGGTATTAACCACTCTAAGCTCTTATGAAAACAAATACTGTAACCATTTAAAAATATCTAGACTTTTACTAACTTTTTAAATCTGAAGTGATTTCAGTAAGTCTTCTATTACAGTAATAGTCAATCTGCCATGCCAAGTGTCTTAGTTGCCATACCATCTGCAGTTGCTCAGTGTGGCCAGGTACATTTTCACTTCTCTAAACTTGCTCAGATGCTTAAATATCCATGCTTAAAAATACAGAGAGCTGAAACTAGAAATGCAACTATGAGACCAAATACCAAATATTCCATTGAAGATTTCAATCAGCTATTGGCACAACAATGTAGAAGTTTATAGTGTAGGAGACAAGATTTTAGCTGATGGAAAGTGCAAAGGAGGCACTTGGAGCTTACAGACTAGTTTTGTATGTTTTTGATTAACTAAAAAGCTCCTGTCTTTTTGCCCTCTATAACATCCATGCACGTTAGTACAGTGACTATTTAGTACCAAATGGAGCCTACAGGAAATCTGCAGAAGGGCTCCTTGTCAGGGAATACAGTGATAGGACAAGGAGTAATGGCTTTAAACTAAGAGAGGGTAGGTTTAGGTTAGATGTTAGGAGGAAACTCTTTACTCAGAGGGTGGTGAGGCATTGGCACAGGTTGCCCAGAGAAGCTGTGGATGCCCCATCCCTGGAGGTGTTCAAGGCCAGGCTGGATGGGGCTTTGGGCAACCTGGTATGGTGGGAGGTGTCCCTGCCCATGGCAGGGGGACTGGAACTGGGTGGTCTTTATGGTCCCTTCCAACCCAAACCATTCTGTGATTCTATACTATCGAAAAAAAAAAAAAAAAAAAAAAAGGTGCAGATCAACATTTCACTGCTGATTGAAAAAGCAATGATAAAAGCCCAAAACAACTTTGTCCCACTCATGATATATTTTCCCACTCATATCAGTTCAGCCATGCAGCTTACCATGACATAAGTGACATTAAAGGCATTAAAAGCTCTAAATCTGCTCTGTGTTTTGTGTGGTGAACTTGGATCAAAAGCACAGCGCATATGTTTACGTGCAGATGGCAGAGAACTTGAAAGGGTCTAGGTTTTAGACAGCATTGATCCTTGTGCTATTGCACATAGATAACTAGTTCAGGCAAATGAACTGCACAACAGAGCCTCTCATACATGTTTACCCAGCATCCAGGTTCAACATGGTCAGATTAATACGCCTTCAAATAGATGCCTGCAATGTTGACCTGACTTTTCAGTCGCTAACCAATTAAGCCAACACAAACTGAACCTCAGACCACTGTTTCACAACACCAAACGTACAGCACCAGTGCCAGTTTACCAAGATATCAGCTTGCATCTTTAGCGTTGACATTAATGTCGCATCCCGTCATAGCAACAGCATGAAAAGATACTTTATGCTCTGCAGAAAACCGTATAAAAAAAAGGCATCCGGACTTTTGCAATAGAAGGAAAGGAATTCTTTTTCAAAGCCAGCATAGAACCAAAAAAAAAAAAAGTGAAAGAGATCCAGATAATCAAATTGTGAGAACTAGATTATCTCCATCCTGGAAAAGGACAGAAAAGATATACAAAATAAATTTTAAAAATGGCCAGCAAATTAATAGTGGAGCCATTTTTACTACCAAAAAGTAATATATATTTGTACATCAGAAAGAAAATGATTGTTTAGGTTTTCTTAAATTATATGCAACACCTTAGAACAAATGTTAAAGAAGGAAAGGTCAGCAGTGCAGTAACAGGGAGAAGTGGAATAAAGCACAGTATGTGTTTATTACTGGTGAGACACTAAGCTAGCCTGATAGAGTATTTGATTACCTAGAGGAATTGAAGGCAAAATAAATGTTGTGGAACTAATTGTCTGATTTCAGTAAATTCACAGGAAGTTCAGGCTGGATGTCAGGAAAAGGTTTTTTGTGGAGGGGGTGGTCAGACACTGGGAGAGGCTCCCTAGGGCAATGGTCACAGTACTAAGCCTGCTGGAGTTCAAGAAGTGTTTGGACAATGCCCTCAGACACATGGTCTGATTTTTTGGGTGGTTCTGGGTGGAGCCAGCAGTTGGACTTGATGATCCTTGTGGATCCTTCCAATATCCTTCCAACTCAGGATATTCTATGATTCCATGAAAGTTTCAATATAGCAGGGTACTGGAAAAGGAGCCAAACTAGAAGTGGTATGGAATATAAGAATGAGTTAAGAACCAGCTTGCTACTGGAGAAGGATGAGTAGACTTCAAGGTTTGGGCTCAAGCCCTATCTTAGTTTAATTTATGGTCTTAGCACATACATATCAAGAGTGCTGATGAAATTTGGTTGCAATGAAGTTAAAGCACAGAAGCAGGTTATCCAGTGGCTTTCAGTAAGGAGCTCCTGCAGTCCATCACTCTGGGTGCACTGGTTTCTTAAAAGACCAGTCATCCATTTCCTAAATTTAGTAAGAGAAGACAGCAGTCACTTTTATTCAGAGAAAACACTGGTGTTATTTTAGTGAGAAAAGAGACTGCTGCAGTACCTAAGGTGACCAGTATGTTTCCTATGCCCTACTGAGAAATCAGGAGTTGGCAGCTTTCTGATGAGCAGTAGCTGCTCCTAACTTTCTTCATACTGTTTGTTACTTCTCGTCCAAAACATATACTCTAGTATGAAGAATAATGGAAAAATAACAATCAATGTTAGAAAGAAATACAGTTTTCAGAGTCAGATGAAATATGCTTCAGATTTTCCCATGGAGTTAAAACTCAATGAAATAATTGTTTTCTCCTATTAGTTTGATCACTTGTGGTAAAAATATCCTAACAAAAACAAAAAAACAGCCTGGCACTACATTTAAATGCCTATTATTTAACTGAACCTAAAACCAGGAGGCTAATAGAAAATGCAGTCTATGTTTAAAGAAAACTAATTATGAGAAGTTGTATTATCATTTTCATACCTAAGTTGGTTGAATGACTCCAAAGTGCAAAGTTCACCTCATCTTTAAACTGTATAAGCATGAGCAGGAGAAGAACTGCTAAATACAGCACTGACTAGCAGGAAAATAGAGCTTCAGTAAATGGAAAAGGTCTTCAAATAAAATTTAAAATGAGATGACTTGGAGAGATAAAGAGATAAAAAGACTGTTCCAGACTGAGGATTTGCAGAGAAAACTCTACCAGTGTAGACAACTTATCTGTGCAATGCAGCTGCTTGACATAACCCTGGCAATAAATAAATAAATAAATAAAGGTTGAGGGACAGTTGCTTCCAGATCTCTATTTTTTTCATTTTTATTTTTACTAAGGTAGGCCAGTTTCTGCTTGATGAGGATGAAATAAAGCTCCATTTTTACAAACATGTAGTTTTAGCTCCCAGTCAGAACAAAAGGATTTTTTTTAATTGATTAATAATTGATTAATTAATTAATAATTGATTAATTTTTAATCAATTATAATTGATTGGGTAACTTCTGGACTTAAGTGAAGTCTGTCTTGACTATGGCTTATTGCAAAACAAGCCAAGACTCTGAGACGGATGTAAAGCAAAAAGCAAAAGATAATTTCATCCGCCCACTGGAAACGCACCTGAGAACTGCAGAAGATTTATAGCCAAATGCACGCACTGGTAACTCCTGTGCAACTTCACAGTAATACTTTACTGTAAGAGACTTGGCTAAAGAGCTAGGTCCCAGGTACTTGGCTTCAGCGCTGCAAGCTCCTCATACGCATTTACCAACTATGCTAGGTATTTGAAAATACACCTCAAGTGTTTTGTCTCATTCTGGTTGCTGTTTGTGGTAGCATTTAATTGTACTTCACTAGTATTCAAAGTTACATGGCACATTAAAAAAGAAAAGAACACGGGTAAATGACTTCATGTTTCAAATGTTTGCCTGTAGTTGATGAGTTCTTACCTAAAAAATTCTTCAACAACCTTTCTCAGGAAAAAAGAAAATAATATCCTTTTCATTCTCTTTTTAAAGTTAAGGAGAGCTGCTGTCTCCACGCTGTCCCATATCCTTTGGGGGTTTTATTTTGGGGGCAATATGACGTATTAATTATACGAAATTTGATTATTAGGTGCCAGATGTTGCCTAGAAGCAAAAGCCCTTCGAGACTACAGGGAAGACAGCGATGCATACCAGGTGCCACACAGCTTCTTGCTGGGCAAGTTCTTAGCTCCAGCTATAAAGTAGTATTTTAATAAATTCAATAAGCACAAAAATGCCCAGGGAAGCAAAATAATCATAATTAGCCCAGCACATTCTTCAGCAGAATGACCTAATTTAGAAAGTGTTTTGCAAAGCAGTTCTCATATCAAAAGGTAATTACATACACAAAAAATGAAAACTGTATTTCTGAGGTCTGTGCAAAAAGGGACTATCAAGTACACATGAAAAAGGATGTAACAGACTAGAGAATAGTAGGGTAAAGCACACATTTTCAAAATTCTTCCAGACATCCACTTGTTTCCATTTTATTCTTTGTTTAACCAGGAAAAACTTAAATATCAAGAGCAACTATTAGCACCTCACTGACATAAGGGCTCCTGAATTACTAGAGACTACTGATATTTTCATTCTATTACACTAGTCTTGCTCGGTAGTATTTTTCCACATGTAAAAATCTGTATTGCTTTTCCCCTACCTCCATCCTCTTTTATGTTATCAGTAATGCAGCAAAAGGCATGGAAGAAAGAGTAAATTGCACTGGACATCAACAACGTCCTGCTGCTTGTATTCTGAAAATTGAAAACAAACCTCAAAATCTACCAAGAGGAGAGAAGCAACTCTGGAGTGATACTGCACACTGTAGACAGACCTCCTGCAACAGCAAATTGTGATGAGTTATCTGATGGGTGGAATTTTATCAGTTTCACACAACGCAACAAAAACACTGGAATGATTCGTGACCTGCCAACTAAAGAGGAGCTACACTAGCCAAAGCATCCCTTACTCCTGCCAGGGTGTACCACTAATTATTTTTCCGTTTGTTAAAAATGGGAACAAATACAAGTGATAAAACGGCCTCTGGTAAGCTGTGCCTGAATTGATAAAACATGGAAAAATCTACCACAGAGATAACATGAAAACAGACAAAAAGAAAAAGCTATAGCTGAGTGTACCAGGCAAAAATCTCTACTGTAATAAAAATAAGGAAAGACAGGGGGGATAGAGAGGGAGAGAAACTAAAAAGAGAAAGATAACCACTTTTTAATTCAGGAAGAAACCACCTTTGAAATAAAAATCTTGGGAAAGTTCATTAAAAATAGATCTAAAAAACACTTAAAGATTTACAGAGTAAATTAACCCTTACCTAGATTTCCATAAATACTATATGGCCCATCTTACTCCAGTTTCTTTCAGTACAACAGTGCATGCTGTACAAAATTACATTATCTTTGCATCTTCAGGTTGTCTAAACTAAACAACTGATTCAAGCCAAGTGCAGTATTCCTCTTTAAATGGCTGTCAGCTGAGGACAGCACAGACACCTCTCAAGTTGGAACCTGATGAAAAGCCCTTACAGAGCTCACTCTCAGATAGATGGTGAAAAGCATCTAAGTGTGGAGGTATTTTCTTGTTGGAATATCCAACTCCTGCTACAGCTGCTGTAAACCATCTGGAGTTAACACCAGGTAAGGTGAAAAGAAAGTTCTGTTGTCTTTTATGAATCAAGACCTACATGTATGTTTTATCAGCCTTGAAGCACCACTTTCAGGACAACAGTTCCCAGGATGAGCACAGACATTTTGGATGGCAAACCCACAGTATTTTACTAACAAATCTAACAACTGATTGCCATTATTTCTTAATTCTTCAAACACTACGTGCGTAAGGATGCAGTTGAAAAGCAAATCAAATGAACACTAAGATTTACCATTAGCATTTAGCTCTACAGTAATCAGTTACAACACAAAACACCCACAGGGATCAGTATAATGTCCTTGGGACAAGTCTATGTGGTCTAACCCAACAATTTTTATAATATAATAGCCTTACATTGAAAATCAAATGACTGAGTGAACATTTCCCAAATGAGGTCCTTGTTAGGAAAGGAAGAATAAATACTAGAGAATACTGCCTCACTGAAGGGAAGAAAAAAAAAGTTAATTTGGGTGATAACGTTCAGTTTTTCTGTTCTTGAGTTCCCCTGATCCATTCAGATAGGGTCTGAACTCACATCTCTACCATCTTCTCAGCTTTTCCTTTCTTTCAGTCAACACAGACTCACAAACATATACTATCCATACGTTCTGCTCGGCTTCTTTCTGGCAAAGTATTTTTTGGATTGGAAAATGAATGTAGGTAGAAATTAATAACAATATACTTGTAAATGAGAGGTAAGGTACATGTAGTTAGTCTAAAGAAGCTTTAAGAGATCTGACTTACATATAATTACAGAAAACTTTAACAGATATCTAACAGTGTGGAGTGGAAAATGTAATTATTTAAGATAATGATTTTTGAAAACTTATTTCTGCTTGAGTAATTTTGGACAAGTAATTTCACCCTTTCTGTTTCAGTTTTATGCTCTTAGAAGCTAAGCTACTAATAGGATTAACTGACAAGTATTATAATGAATTACTTAATATTAAAAAAAATACTAGAGTCTTCTAGGATTATAATGATATTCAGATGCCAGAGAAACTATTTCACGTAAAAGCTGCATTTAGCTAAGGATTTTTCAGCCTGAGAGAGAATATGTAGATTTGTTTCCTGGACAATGAGTTGAAATATTCATTGCCTTTTCAGGCATTACTGAATGATGGCCTGTTTCAGGACTTTTCAGACGTCATCAGTAAGGGCGACTTTCCACAACAGCACTCTGACTGTAGGAGATAAAAGACTGTTTATTCTTTTTTCACAAGGGAGGAAAACAATGACAAAAGCAGGAAGGCAGCAGTAATGCAGAAATCTGGAGGTGATGATAAAGAGCAGGGAGAATAGAGAAAGTTGTTCAAAGAAATCCATTCTGGCCAAAATCGGGCAGGTGACAACCAAGTACATGCGACATTCAACAGAAGTGTGAAACATCATTTTTCAATTTTATCATTAAACATAACATTTCAAATTTCAGTGGATTAGATAAAAAGTGGTTTGAAACCCAGAACACAAACATAAGTATTTCAAATCTTTGGAATGCAACTTTGCATTGTTTTCCCAGAGCACATTCATTATACAACCCCTAAAAACAAGAAGGGAGGCTGCATTTGTTCAAATGCATTGCTGCTACACTCTGTGAAGTACGCTAATTGGTATCGACATGCTACTGCTTCAGTGTTGACATCTTGCAAGAGTTAGATCTAGTTCAATAGCAAGATGGTAAAACCCCAGGCTTGGAGAAAATTTCAATTAATGACAAATGGTAGAAAATTGGAACTGAGAACAAGGTAAATCTAAAAATGAAAACTGTTTAACAGAATACAGCGAATGAACGTATGGATCTAAACATTAACTGCATCGGGAATAATTCAGATGCAGAAGCAACTCAAGAGAATTTTAACACTTCTCTTTGAAGGAACTTATTGCTGTTATTCAATTGATTGAACTAGAAACACAGTTTCGAAGGGACTGAAATAGGAGCATGAACACAAACACACTGCCCTCTGCAGTCAGGTTTCTGATAGAATCTCTCACACTTTATGTAATGTAATGTAACCACAATCGGTCCAGTTTCCCAAGAAGTTTGAGTGAACAAGGACGGAATACAGCTAAATAGATTTTCCTTTATTCTTGAATCACATACCCAATATTTCATGTGATGCTGTTTTAGGCATTTCACTAACAAGGCAAATATTAGCAGGAGTTAACCTCTCCTACCAAACCCTCTCATTTATCATTACTGTTTTCTTGGTGAGCAGACATTTTACACCACTCTTAACTGCTCCAATTTTCACACCGTTGCTCAGTTCTCCAGTTTTTCTTTATTCCAGTAATTCTTATTTCTACTCCAGGTACTTCCCTCTTTTCCTAGAGGCTTGTTTCTAATTGACGGACAGTATTTTATTTTTTACAGGCAATGTGATCTCTTATAAGATAATCTTACTTTTTTTTTTTTTTTTTAAAAAAAAAGAAACAATTCAAGATATTTTATGTAGGCTATAGATTAATAACTCCTGAAATTCCCTGAATTAAGTCAAACTTCTGAAATTGCAAAGCACTGATAACAATTTTTGAAATGCTATTAAGGGACGTAAAAGACAGTAGCCAATAAGCCAAGCTAATCATAAAACTAAAAAAAAACAAAAAAACAAAAAAACAAAAAAAAAAAACACAAACTAACAAACTATCCTTAACAAACTAGTAAACAGCTTTATTTATGTGACAAACATTGACCAATTCTAAGAACCTATGCGTATTCATGTTTTCAGGTGACAACTGAGATTGCTCAGTTCTTTTGGGGCATGTTGGGAGGGATGGAGAAACCAGCACTTAACTCTCATCTTGCAGAAGGATTAATCTAGTCAGAATTAGAATACTATGCTGTAGGAAAATTCCTATATTCCGCAAATGAGATTATATCAATTAAAACATCCTTCTAGCACTTTATGATGGAGCTTTTTCAGCAGACTATGTTTGGGAGTAAGTAGTAAACAGAGTTTTGGTCAAAAAAAGTTGTACTGAAAGACAGTAAAGATTCAAAATTTAAAATAATCTTTGGATGTTAAATTATCAGCCTTCTTAGCAGAGTGACATATCTTTAAAAAGAGATTACAAAAGAGAAATCATACCTATTAGCAACAAGCTGTTATTGTTCTTCTCTGTGCAGCTACACACAGCATCTCAAATCAAGATCCACATTAACACCGGGAAATTTTAACTTCAAATTAGACTGAGCTACAAATGTTACTCAATCTAAAATTGAAATTAAAAGAAAAAAATAAATAAAAATTCATTTCAAGTTTCGCTATTTCCAGTATTTGATTTGAAGACATCAGGACGGATACGTATGTTACAAGTTAGAATTTGTGTCATCCTTACATCTTATTTCCTTCTTGTTGAATTTTATAAATAAAGTTATTGTGACTTATGTTTGATATTTGCCAAAAAAAAAAAAAGAGACAGACCAAACAACAGAAAACAACAAAACAAATTCAACAAAGCTTATTAAATAAAAATAAGCTCTAAAGCAGCATGCTGAAACAGTAGCATTTTATTTTGCTTTTTAAGCATTACTAGAAAGCCATATCAAATCATTTTAAAATATCTAATTAATCATATAAAATACACATTTCTTTTTCCACAGAACTATGATTCCTAAACTGATGGTCATCTTATAATAGTTGTATTCAGAATCCTAAGTTAAAGTTTCAGCTGTTATTTTAGAGTCTGGTACCTCCACAGCACTGCTACTATAGCTTGCCTGCCACTAAGATTACATCTTTTTATTATAAATAGGTGAATAGACAAAATCAAAGTGTTGAGATGTACAGGTACTCATCTAGACTCACAAACAAGAGTAAACACTGTAAACATCCTCCTAAAAATATTTTTGCAATTGTCAAAAGATGAGATGAATACAAATTCCTGTACTTTTCCCTTTATCAAATTACACTGACTAGTATTTTTAATAGTGTTCATCTCCAATGTTTGTATTTAAGCAGCATAAGTCTTTCAGCATATATTTAAAATAATAACTTAATACAGAAAAAGTTCTAGAGAAATTGACAAAGATTCTTAAAAGCAAAATTTTAAATTATGAGAATGCTTAGAAAAGACTGGCCAATTCAATGAAATGGATTTCTTCCAGCTTCCACACAGCCATCTCAAACTGAAAAGGTCATAAACATAGAATCCAGACTGGAAACGCAGTATTTTTCATCTCTCAGGACTCTCATATTAGCTCATTTCTCAGTTATTCTGAAGAGAATTGGGTGTTTACAGACTACTTATTAAGGGGAGGAGGAGCAAAAGAAACCCAGAAAAACATAAGCCTTCATTTTCACTGAACT
This sequence comes from Netta rufina, assembly GCF_964035555.1. NCBI lineage: Eukaryota > Metazoa > Chordata > Aves > Anseriformes > Anatidae > Netta > Netta rufina. The sequence continues at coordinate 48,206,476 of NC_140128.1, forward strand.
GCACTGGTTGACTGCCAGCTTTCTTCAGAAAAATTAACCTTTCAGCATTTGTCAGTAGGCTCAAATATCTTGAAATGCTGAAAAGGTGAAACAAAAAACTTTTCTTGTGCTGTCTTCCTGTCTGATCTTTTGTCTCATATGTTTCCCTCAGGGATGCACAAGAAATCTCTCTGAATAATTCATAAGCACCTAGGCAGAAACCAGCTTATCCCACTAAACAAAAAGGTTGGGCAGAAGAAGCTGACTGCTGCTGTTCTACTTTGCTCTATCCTAAAGAAAAGAACACCAGAATGAGAAAGAAATTTTCCAATATAGTAAGGACAGTATATATAAAATATGTGTGTGTGTATAATTATATAAAAATATGTATACATTTATTTACTGGGGAAGGCACCTTTGTTATTAGAGCTCCACATTTCTTTGAGGGCAAAACTGATTATCTGTCTTCCAAAAATCAAAGAAAACACATAGCATTAATTAATAGGTATTAACATGTAATTAATCAATGTGCAGAATTCCGCTTTCAGTCAGGAATTAGTTATTAGAATGACTGATATTTCATCTAGACTACGGAATCTAACTCTTCTCCTGCCACGATCCACCTTTATTTCCCAATGGCTCTGAGTATTAGGCAGATGCAAATAAATTCTTTTCCTGAATTCTGTTAGGATTGAAATACTTATTGCCTCCAGATCCTTTTCATGCCCAACAGGCAGAGAAGAGAATAAAAAGCCACAAAAGATTGTTTTCAAATGTACCTTGCTAATAAGAAAATGGATCCAAGAGAAATCTAAAACTCATAAGCTATGGAGCAGCCATACAAGTTCTTTAAGATTGCAGAATCCAGTACCACAAATTGCAATGAAATAATTCATTAACATGGACTCAAGACTTACCAGCCTCTGCATGCTTTTCACATGTGTAGGACTAATAGATAAGGCCTCTTCATACCAGCGTTTGGCTTCATCAATATTTCCACGAAGTTCAGCCACCTGACCTCTCATGTAGAGAACATAGTGTGACATCGGAAAGAGATTAGCTGCTTCCTGGGTACACGCTGTGGCCTCAGCAGGCTTCCCAATCCCTATGTACACTTCAGCTGTGGAAGGAAAGAGTGAGGACCAATGAATCCTGTATCATCGTACCATGAGCAGATGTTTTAACAAGCTCTCTGTGTTTGCATATTGTTTCAATCCAGGTAAAGGTCATTTTCCTCAAGAAACGTTACAGCTTAGGAGAAACTATTGCATAAATTATTTTAAATGGCTGCTTTAAACAGCAGAAAACTCTTTACAGTTTCTTTTAAACTCTCTGGTTATTTTTAACCAACGTCTGTGATGTTTTATCTTATTTTTAAACATGAGTATTCCAGTGCTATTTAAGAACAGCAAGCCCAACACAAAGCAGCAGAGATCCTTACAGTAGGTAAGAACTAATTACAGACTTTTCTGCTTTTGTACATCACTCAGCAAGAAGTAGCAATTCCTCCAATTACCAATTACCAATGGTTACATGTCAAGTCTGGTTCAAAGTTTCCTGTTTCAAAGCAAAATCCTTTTTTAAAAAAATACAACGTAGTTGATGAGAAATGTTTCCTAGTTAAGTTTTCAGAACATGTGAAATGCTTCTTCAACACTCTGATTTGACAGAACTTGGTTCATATCGCCAAGTTTTAATTTTCTAAGACATCCTCCAGAAGCCATCTAAGAACATTTAATTTTGTAGCTTTAAAAAAAGGTACAATCAGTTCTCACGAAAGCATTGAGTAGCCTGAAAACTGTCTAAATCACACTGACTACAGGAAAAAAAAAAAAAAAAAAAAAAAAAAAAAAGGTTAATTCAGTAAGTAATTAACAACTAACAATGGAAAAAGTATTTGCCTTCAAGCAGCTCTTACAGCACTCTTCAACACTGCACATTTCACTACCCTGCTGCATTACGATAATCTCTTGCTAAAAGAGTGGGAGGAGAGGAGTAAAGAGATTAAATGCAAGGAAAAGGATACTGTAGTTTCTGGGTTGAGGTGTACATTTCTTTTACCTTAGTATAGATCCCAGAAAAATTGAGCCTTAAAATTGTATAATTGCATTCTATTGGATCACACTGCACAAAAAGAAGTCTTAAAGATTAAGGTTTAAACCAAAATGCTTCATCAGAACAGCAAAGCAACCTACCCCTCTTCAGGTCATGCTTCTCTCATTGTTGAGTACAGAGCACCCACCTTGCTTAAAAGGCTCTGAGATAAGGATCTCACACCAGAGCAGTGGATTTTGAATTGTACCTAAACTCTGAATGGGATCCATGTTGAGTGCCTTTAAAAGAGCTTTCCTAAGAGATAATCATATCAAGCAGTCTTGATAATATCTATAACCAGCCAACTTCAGTACACCAGAGTATGTAAATCTTAACCTACTTATATTTCTTGCTATTATTAGTGTATATATATATAAATATACACCTTGTTATTATTTAATATTCATAATCATGACTTTTTTTTTCCCCCTTTTGAGACCTGATTCTACTGATGGGAGATGAAACATTTTTACCAGATGAACATTCTTTTTTTGCTGCTTGGATGACTCAGTGACTTCACAGAACACATTCCACCTAGCATAAATAGTATGCTCATGAGGACATACAGATTAATGCAGTATATTTTCACAAGCAAGCTAATAAAATGCTTTTTGATAGAAAAATCTCACCCTCTCTGAAGAACTAACACATAAAATTACAGATCCAGCAACAGAATAACCTCACCTACTCAGAGATAGCAATATATAACTGAAGAATAGCAAGCCTGGTAAATAGTAAAGGTATAAAATTTTGAAATCAAAACATAAAGTTGGAAGAAATTAAGTACTTCTAGAATTCTACTTTTCTACTGTTGGTAGACTCAAAAAAAAAAAAAAAAAAGGAAGTTTTAGCCAGAGCTTTAGAGCCAGGCATGCAGAAGAAAATGTGAGTTGTACTAGGAGTTCAGTGTTTTTTTTTGTTTGTTTGTTTTTGTTTGCTTTGGTTTTGTTTGTTTGCTTTAACCCGTAAAATATTTTGGGAAAGCTTTAGGTACTTCATTTTTGAGTGCTTTTCTGAAATCTACACGGTCAGTATTACTATGAGAGAAACAAGATTTTGGAGAGAATAAAATACACTGTATTATTTTAGTGCTAACCACTTGAGCTCTCCTTGTTTTATTGTTTCTTCTCCAGCATCATCAGACTTGAAACATTTTAAAATAGACATTCCAAAGTTGTTTAAAAAACAGTCAGGAAAAGTATCATTTATCCAGCTTGTCAGTGATTGAAGACAGGAAAAAAACAAAAAAACAACAAAAAAAAAAACACACCTATTCAACACCATCCTGAGAGGTTAGTACATTTATGAGATGTACTCATACTAAACTGATGCTTTCAACTGTAACCTAAGTAGAAGGAAGCAGAAGCATATCATGATGCATACATAAAGACCTACCTACTAGATCAGGCTGTAAAAGGTATTAACTAAAAGCTATAAAAATCAGCAAATAACATGCAGAAATTAATCACTTACTCAAGTAATTTTTATCTGCTACCACAGTAATTCTAGACTGAAGAATATGCACAGTTTGACTAATTTAACAGGCCGCAGTTGAAATTCTGTACTCCTTGAGGGGATGCAAGTATGGTAGCAATTTGGGTTTTTAACAGTAGCCATTAGAGGTTACAACACTATTTATAAAGGTACACTTGCTTTACTGTAATAAATATTAGATTTTGCTTATTAATTGTGGCAGAGTAATTTGACAGTTATTAATGGTCCTTTCTAAAAGGTAAATGAACAATTAATTCTTTTCTGTATAAAGGTACTTGAATTAATGCTATATACGGTGCACTTTTTCTAGACAATATCTTAATTCTAGAGAAGTTTGGAAAAACTATGGAAGATTTAATAGAAAGGGGAACTTCTGGCTAGATGGTAAGCATAAGAGTTAATTCAAGAAATTTCTGAAATTGGAGAAGAGCTGTTCATTCTGAGATAATTTCATCTGATATATTCAAGGCAAAGGACATGCCTTAAAAAAGTACTGCCTTAGAGCAAAACTAAATTTGATTAAAATATAAATTACTTCAAACTCAGGAAAAAAAAAAAAAAAGAAAGTTAAATTCCAACACGGTAAATTCAAGGACAGTAGTTATAGAAAACTGACAAATACCAGATGACTGTTGGAAAATTTCAGAGAGGGCCATCAGTTCGATGAGAAACCAAGTGCCAAGGCTGGTGTTCACTTCTCAGTGTCTCCACTCAGAAAACACCCCAGCTCAAACCCTTCCGTGCTTGTGCTTGTATTTTATTGTCAAATCAATCCACTTTTCAGTCAAACTCTATAGCAGTAGCTATGACTAGCAAAACAGAGTCCAGTTTTGAGGTATGTGTCAAGTGACTGTCACAGCCACTGATCATTTAAGGATGGATTTGTTTTTTAATAGCATCACTGGGGGATGTACTAATCACAAAAGAGGGTTTTTTTTTGTTGTTGTTTGTTTGTTTGTTTGTTTTTTCTATATTTAAAATAAGCCTGAGTTCCCATCTTTACATTTTACAAATAAAAGGCTGGAAGAGTTCATTAGTAAACAAGATGAAAAATTAAAATTACGGTCTAAAAAGTCAAATTCTTTAGACTGAATGCCACACTCATTTACTCTAATGATACCTGTAATGACAGTGTATATTAATAAAGAAAAAATATTTTCTATACTTCCCACATGATATGTATTAATTTGGGTAAATAAATTCCACTAAATTTAGCATATATTAAGCATTTATTCTCATAATTTCTTCATGCCTCTATAATCTAACATTCTCAATTTTTGTATTTTAATGTTTAAAGCACATTAAAGATACATATTTCTTTTCCCCCTCTAAGTAGTAATACACTGCACAACCATACAGAGGGTCAAACAGTTAATGTGGCACGAGTCTCAAAAAGGAAGCAATTTCCCAATGGTAAGCCTTCATTTTTATTTAAAGAACATGCTGCAAGTTACATGTTAAGTAATTTCATGGCTGTTTTCTATGCGAGTATCTCATACGTATTGATAAAGATACCTTTATATCTGTTTTGTATCATATTTCATAGAGTAAATGTTAATTTGGAATATTCCTAAAGGGAAAAAAAACACAAACAAACAAACAAACAAAAAAAAACTTTTTCAAAGCTCAGGGCATTTCCTGTAGCAGGACAGGTAGCTGAACAGTTAGAACAGGATGCCTGAACACTTAAGTGCAGCACAAGTTACCAGCCCAAAGTATTACGAACAGAAACATACAAAAAAAAGGAGAGGAAGTAAGCTTCACATTGCTGTACTTTCTCTGAAGATTGACAGCAGCCGTCTCTCATCTCTTGTTGTATTTCTTTCATTGCTCCCCATTACACAAAGCTCCCCATTACACAAAGTGTCAGGGCACTCTTTATATGTCGTGTTCTTCCCCTGGATCTTTAACATTTTAGTTTGCTCTCCACACCACTTCTTTCCCAGTTCCCACATGCTTCCTCCTGCTGGGACAAGAACATGGCCTGCAGGCAGTGCTCACGCAGAAATCGTTAAGAGGTGAAAGTAGAGTGTGCAGCAGACTGCAGCAGCGGAAGACTGAGGTGGACGCAAGTTGTGGACTACAAAGGACTCAGAGAAGAGTGTCTGGACTGCTCCTTTGTGGAGAAAACAGTAGCAGCCACTTGCATGGACAGAATAAACTGTCACAGAAAGATGAGAAATTACAGCATTGCAGATGCTAGGAGTTTCTGTAAATGGCCATCTGTGATGGTTTATAAATATTTACAGTCAGTGATACCATGTTGCAAGGCAGGTGACTGCACCATGCCTTGGTGAGCCTTGCTTTGTTCTCCTCTCTGTTGTTGAAGAAGAACCTTCCCACCCCCACATGAGATCAGTTATCAATCACCATCATTGTTCTTTTCCATCTCCTGTTGTTTTTTTCCCCCCTCTGAAACATAAATTAGTATCCGAGAGCCATTGTTCCATAATGGCCTTCACACAACAGAACTGTTAATGCAAAACAGGTAAATTAAAATGCTAAGAAATAAAGCTCTGAATGTGGATTATAAACAACAAGATTTCCTAGTAACAGTAATTCCTTGGTGATTTGAACTCCAACACCTTGCAAAAATAAGATACAGCTCTTTCCAAATGACAGCTTTGTAACACATACACTACATGAAATGTGTCTTGGGAAAAATTTACACAAGGTTACCATATAGAATAAACACAAATTGATCGTGTCTATACAATATAGGCTGAGTATAATGAAAAACAGGTATGTCACTGAAAAATGTTCAGGCCTAAGAGCAGACCAAGGCAGAACAATTGCTAATTGATTTCTAAATAACGCCTTTCTGATGCAAGTATTATTTCAAAGGATACATTTATAACTGTAAAAATACACTGGATCATCATTTTCTGATTAAGACTTTGTAGGACTGTCACTTGTGATACTGACTTAGCATTTAGCTTGAGGCTGGAAGTAGCATAATAATTACTAAATCCACTCAAGATCACTCCGCATTTAGAAAAATGATACTGGGTGTTTCACATCAGTGAAGCTAGGTGGAAAAGAGCTAAACAGCTCATCACTACCTTTTTTATTTTTTTTCTGTGCAGAGTTAATTATTCTCAATAATAAAGCTTTTCTAGTTCCAGCAACACCACTGAAAATTCTTACAAACATCATCTTCCACCCAATAGAATCAAGGTAACTACATTTTCAAATACTACAAAATTCAAGATACTTCAGAGACTAAGTTGATGAGATGAGACTTTGGGCCAACTACATTTCTTTCTTTACCACAAATTATCTTTGGTTTTCAAACAGCCTTTCTACAAGGGGCACTCACAAAAACCCAGTTTTCATCAAGAAGGAAGGAATCATGCATACTGTGTGTACGGTACTGTTTCATACACGTACCTTTATCAGTCAAATGGGTATTACCAAACAATAGGAGTAGCTTTAGCTATTTTTTATCCACAACAGAAATTTTATATGTAATAGAAATACAGGAAGAAGACCACAGAAACATGTGTCCCCATTCGTATGTAAAAGGAGTGCATTTTAAATACATACCCCTATTTCAAAGTTATGGGAAAAACTCACCAATACTTTTTTTTCCAGCAAGCTATCATACATTCTATGTCATTATGAAAAACTTACATGCATTTGGTGTTAAGATTTGTTGTCAACATTTTAAAGAGAAGTTAAAAAAAAAAAAAAAAAAAGTAAATATTTCTTAAGAATGTATGCAATATGTTCTTAATATGAATAATGGCTTTCATAATATTTAAGTTTGATCTTCGGACAAGAAAATGCAATCCTGGTAGACAATGAAATAGCAGAAATGATTCACATCATCATTTCCTAGATTAAGACAATATCAATTTTTTTTTTTTAATGAAGCAAAATGATAAATTTTGAGTTTATCTTCAGGTATGTGACAACAGCTCCTGAAATCTAAAACAGATTTTTGCAAGTCTGTAAGCTAGCAATAAAAGGGATGGCAGAGAACAAGAAATATTTTACTTTCACAGTACCTGCATGAAGCCATATTTGAGCTAGAGTCATCCAAGGATGCAGGGGACCTTGTTTAGGGGCACTGCTTTGCAGAGATGAAGCAACTTCAGACAGCGCTTGTTCTACTCTAGAAGCTGCTATTGACGTCGCGTGAACTGAACCTGTACAAGTAATTAAAAAAAAAATACTAATCAGAAAAAGAATAAAGGACATACTTATTGCATAAAACAGTTAGTCATAAGCCTTTTCTTAACAAATTTTACCTAAAACTCCTCTAGATTTAACTTAAACATACCGTTTTTTTTTAAATGTCAGATTAATTTTCCCTGTTACAGAAACTTGTATACTGGTCTGAAAGTCTCTATACTAAAACTACACTGAACACTGGAAACTGTACATGATACATTTTTGGATTGCTGCTATGAATACTCTGTTAAACTCGACATCTTGTGTGGCAAACGTACGATCCAAAAAAAGGTTTGTGATGGTGTCGTACACTGTAATCTTCAGTTTGCTGCATGCACTTTGATGTTAGTAATTGCTATGTCTTTCCACAGACAGCAATTAGATGACTATTTTAAGACTAATAATAGCGTTTTTAAAAAAGAGCTAAAATATACAACATGATCCCATCACAGATACACAGTTAAACTGCATTGAATGTAAACCTTAGCTAATCAAGAAGGCTGAATTAAAATGCCTTGTGGAAAAAAAATCTATTGCATGAAGAACAATCCCAAAGTTGCCTTGAATAATTCTCTTCATATTAAGCATTTACGAGTGAGATTAGAATATCATGAGCAAATACTACCTTTTTCAAACTACCAGATGTGAAAAAGCTTCTATGACAAGAGAATACCTAATGACAACTGTACTTTGCATATTCAGGTTACTGACAGTGTCTTTAGTCTTGATTTACTTATTTTTTAAATCAAGACTACTTATATTTTAATAGACACTCTTGGTCATCTAAGCTTCAATGTACCTCTTGTTGTATTTATAATTACAAATTACAAAATCTCATTCTGACCATGTCTGATTAATAAATAATGGAAGTAAAATATTTCATATTGGATCAGATGTATCCTAAGCCCAGCTCCACACTGTAATGGCCAACAACGGCAGGTACCTTAGAAGAAAGTATTGAGTCCCAGACAGGTTGAACCATATCCCACAAGTTCATCATTAACAGTTAAGCAATAAATAAAACCTTCACTCTCAATCTCAGAGATTTTCTAAGATTTTTAATGAGAAGGGGTTTCTCAAACAAAACACGCGTTCTTAAGTATGACAAGATAAATCAGCAGACTAGAAATGTAGAAGGAATTCCTACTACACAGACCAGTGGAAGAGGAAGTTTGTCTGAAAGCAAGCAGCACGTTTCCCTGAACTGATAGAAACAGAGGAAAAGCAGCACAGGACTTTGTCATCAGCGTTTCTTAGGTCATTTTGAACAAGGAATTGCCCTAAGGTTCTGAAATGGCCGCTGGCTATGGAGTTTGCTTTCCTCTGCTGGTTGAAGAAAGAGCATACACTTCAGCCTGCATCAGAGCTGAACAGTCACTCAAGTTTCTGTGTATCTTTAAGACTTCCAATGAAAAGTAAAAAAGAAGTCTAAGCAAGAAGCGTGTGGAGCATATTTGCAGAAAATTACCAGCAAACGGTATCACAAATAAGCTCTAGTCACCAGTAACCTTGCCTGACCTCCCTTTCTGTAAATGCACGTCACTGCAGCCTGTCACTTGTTACACTTCCAGTGCAAGTAACAGCAAAGAACCTCCTCAGCTCTCCAGCAGAAATTCTAAGGTGCAATTCACTGACACACAGGATTTCATCTAATCCCTTCCTTCTGAAAAGGAACTATCCCATTTAGAATTAAAAAAAGACTATTTTCTATAATTTAAAGCATGGACCCTGGCTGCTAACCAGGCCGCGAGTTATTTCACGTAGAAAGTGCGCTACTAGGTTTTAAGTCTCCAGTACTTAATCATAAAATGTACATGGTAATATATTATTAAAACTTGTTGTACGTCAATTTCTATATATAAAGAACTAGTGTGATAAAATTTCTACAAGCAGCAGTGCCATGAAAGCATTACCACCTACACTCAAGTTAAAACAGGGTGGATACTGAGTGTTTTCTATGGTAATCTACTCCTATCCGGGACTTTCTGGAAGAATAAAAAGATAGTGTTTTTAATTAAAAAATATATATTTCTAGAAGATTTATTTCACAAAGTGCTATTATTAAAGTGGCTTATTAGGACGAGGGGTTATGGCTTTAAACTAAAAGAGGATAGGTTTAGATTAGACATAAGGAGGAAATTCTTCACTCGGAGGGCTGTGAGGCACTGCTCAGGTTGCCCAGAGAAGCTGTGGGTGCCCCATCTCTGGAGGTGCTCAAGGCCAGGCTGGATGGGGCTCTGGACAACCTGGTCTGGTAGGAGGTGTCCCTGCCCATGGCAGGGGGGTTTGAACTAGGGGCATCTTTAAGGTTCCTTCCAACCCAAGCAGTTCTATGATTAAAATTGCTTGTATTTCCTTTAGGAAAAAAAATATTCCTTAAGGTATTTCAGCAATTAGTTCTCCAAAGAAAAAACAGACGTATATACAACAAAATATTAGTCTTCAAGTGTCGCTATTTCAACCAAGCTACTAAAAAAAAAATATCCTCTTATCTTTCATTATATTAATATAGCTGATATAAAAGTGTAGTATAAGTTCCTCATGAACCTTAATCTAAAATTCAACACAAGCCAAGTAACTTAACTGTTTTAGAAACTCAGATTACAGATTATTCACTATATCATCTAAATTTTGGCTGCTTCTAAACAACATCCCAAGTAAATGGTTTCTTTGAGTTTAAATTTGAAGACCAAATTTTAAGCATAATACAAAGAAACTTGGTGTAATATTTCCCAGAGGTGTTCAGAAATTCTAGCCATTGAAATCCTTCACACTTCAGTCTTATTTAAAAGCATGGAAAACTTAAGGATGTTGAACAGCACAAGAGCACCAATATTTGTGGGGTTTTGTTTTGTTTCTTTAAAAACCCTTCTTGGCAGCGGCTGTTATGAGCGATCAGAAACATGACTACATGGTTTCCAAAAGGAGGAGGGATGACCTCCAGTAGAGCCTTGCATGTCTAATCAGCACTACCACTACATCTTTTATCACAATTTCGCATCTTTACTATTATTTACTTCTTTATTAATAAAATAGCAGCAGTCTTCTTTACAGTGCCAAATTCATTCAGGAATCTTTCAGGTACACTGCACTCATACTGATAGCTCTAACCCATAAACTCCTGAATGCTTCTTTAGCTTTGACACAATGAGCTGCCACCTGACTATTTCTGGCAATTTGTGTTAAAACACAGTGAGTAAGCTTTATTTTTATATGCAAGTAAAGATCATTTAAAGAAGTCTCCTGTGTGCTAAAAGCTTCTTCTGACCTCTCTACACATTCTACTTAACCCTGTTCTAAGCCCAGGGGCCTCAGACTGCGATCTTTATAATTACATTGTAGTTGTGTAATTTATACTAATTTCAACAATAAGCAGTTAAGACGCACAATGGTTTGTGAGGGTAGAGTGAATCTTAAAGTTTGCTTGAGGCCTCACGGCCCTTACGCTGCCAGCTATTTATATGCTGGCTCCCTGTTGGTTTTGTCATAAGATCTGTTCTCTCTTTCCAGCCTTACCTGTACTTTTCTTATTTTAGTCTGTGTTCAGTAGCCCTGAGACAATCACCAACAAATCTTCACTACAATTGCTACAATTCACTCAGATGTAGCTTCCTTTAAATGCTCAATAGAGCAATAGGAATTCCTTGATTGCAACTTTACCATATCTTAGATGCTATACAAATATTCTTGCTCTTCCCGAGAATTTCTAGACCTGCTACTATAGTGTGACACTTAAGAATAAAGAAAAAAAAAGTCCTTCAAAATACCAAGGCAAAAAAGAGTGTTTCTTTTAGGATGCAAAAGGATGAGGTCTGGAAAAAGAAGATATATAGCCAAAATCAATCCCAGCTACTCATTTCCATTTATTCAGTTTTGCCTTAAGGCTTGTTTATACTAAATGGTATGACTGTGAAATGGGGACTGTCTTTGCAAAATCTTGCATATATTATTTAAATTACCTATTGACTAAGATTTGGAAGCACAACTGCATTGCACACGACAAAGTATAACAAAACGCCTTAATTTTTCCTAACAAAATGTTTCTAAACAAAAAAGTTTCCTATAACAACATCTGTCCAGAATTTAAAGAGCGTTTCCACGCATCATAGTAACGTAGTATCTGCGACAACCTGTGGTTATGTCAATGCTTCAATTCAATAATCTAACCAGAATACCTACCAAAAGGCTTATATAAACACAATTTAACCAAGAGGAAACGTAGTCTCACACAGAAACCTTTACTTTCTAAGTCATACCTACAGTTCAACTTCTGTGAACAACAAAGTGTTCAATTTACTTCTCTTCAGATTTTTCTTAACACAAATATTACAAGAAAGTCTGCATGAAATCAATCTTTTAAATACCATCCATAAGTTACCCCATGGAAACAGACGGCATGTCATGACTTTTTCAGTCCTTTCCTTGGACATTGCCCAAAAAAATCTTAACAATGTTGCCTTAGGGGCAGGGACTAACTAAGACATGGACTCTTATCAGCACTTGGAGAAAAATAAAAACCAATTTGCCTCACATTTTCCTTCTGAAAATGGGTAAAAAAAAACCTGGACCGACATCCTTCAAGAAACAGGTTCACATCACCTGACAAAAAACACCATAAAAGGATTTTTTTTTTTATACTACAAAAAAGAGTGTATTATAAAACAGTTTCATAATTTATGTAAAGAAAAAATGCTTTAAAAGCAATGCTCATGCAGGAGTGAAGAGGAAACAAACCCATGGCTTTTAACTTTATATTCACACAAAGCTGCCAGTAAGAACATTAGTGGTGCAACATACAGAGAGAACTGTGCTAAAAAAAAAAAAAAAAAAAAAGGCAAACACGTGATAGAAAGAGGCAGTAACTTCTACAGGACTAATGCATCACTGGTATGATGCATTTGATACGATAGGCAGATTTCATCAAAATTAACATTATTTTGTATCAAATTTATTAGGTGTTTGAGACACCTTTCATAATCAAAAATTAGAAAGATACCTTATCTTTTGGTACTGTTATGCATGGAGATTTTAGTAGTCATGTACAGCCAACATCATTTAGAGTATTTTCTCCGCTTTCTGAAAAACATTTTCCATGCTTAGTCACCATCAAACATGCTGTTTTCCATTTCTTCTTATTTTTCAATGAGAAACAAATTCAAAATTTTCTATTCAAGGCCAAATGCACAACTTTATAATGTAACTGGTTAGAGAGAAAGAATGTTGTTTTGAATCCTGGTTAAAGCAGCAATTAGCTTTATTGATCTATATTTTTCATTTTCTTTTATGTAGCTTGTTGGCATCATTTCATTATTTTGAAGTGTACTCTTAAGAGATTTATTCTACGTGTAAAATTTGTACCACAAGAGAAAGTAGTTTATTTCGACTCATGACAGAAGTTCCAACGTTACCTTCTAGACCAATATACTCCTTAGGAACAGCAGTGGCATAAAATCTCCTATAATACAACATACTGGCAGCTGGCCATTAGGTTATACAAAACCTTCCTAATATATCTTTATTTGCAGCCCTGTAGAAATGAATACTGCCTCTTTAATTATTAAATGCAAGTGTTAGTTGAGTGCATTCAGATCTTGTAAGATTACAGACCTTAGGGTGAATGGGCAAAAAGCATCAGCCTTGCTTTACACACTATCAAGCTGCAACTACTGATGAACAAAACATGTACATTTTGTGGTAAAGGAAAAGGTGATTTAAGTCCTTAGGAAATTAATGGAACTTTACAGTGAATACTACTTACAAACTGAAAAGGGGGAGTAAAAACCATGAAAGTAAGCATCTGATGGATTGCCTTTGAACAAATCAAACCATAAATTAAAATCCAAACTAAGAAAGAGAAAAAAATAGATAAATAGAAAACAAGAACTCCAAGAAAGCCAGAGGTTTTCTGATAATCTTCCAACCATAAATCAGGTTTCCAAAGGATAAAGATTTTAAATAAGGAGATCACTGTTTACAATAGATATTGTCATAGAGCCTTTGCTACACCTCTAAGATCATGATCCTGTTCATTAAATTGTAAATCAAGTCAAATAAAGTCAAAAAGTCTTTTGTTCTTTCACCAGAAAAAAAAGAAAAAAAGAAAAAAAAAAGAGAGGAAACATGAGATTTTCATACCTGTTAACTATACCAGAAAGCTATAAGCATCTAGACAAACTTCTACTTATTCAAAAATAGAGAGCTTTGACTTTCATAAATTATTTACACTGTACAAAGGACTCCAGTATCTGTGTGAGTTTTTTTTCATCCTTCCACTACTGCTCATCTATATGTTGGAAGCTCCTTTCCCTAAGAATACAGCAGTTTTTATCTGAAATGGAAGACTTGGGCTTTACATAATGGAATTTGTGCTTGGACTTATACATTCTTTTCATGTGCCTTCACTGTTGAACGAGGTCTTATTCTCTTGTAGGCCTGCAAAGAACAAGCAATTTAACGCTGGCTGGCATGTACACTTTAAAGAGTAGGCCTGAGTAGTACTCTTTAAAGGGTTAGCAAGTTCAACTCAACAACTCTCAAAGGGGGTAATAGCAATTAACTAACTATTCAAATGCCTCAAGAAGAAAGTCAAGTTTCAGCTAGTTAAACTTCTGTAGGACACATTTCCTGAAGTCTAAAGGAAGCGCTCTCCAGAATTTTCAGTTGTAGGCTTATATATGAGCTAGTGTTTTCAAAACTCATGTCTTATCTAGGCTACTTTAATGAGTGAATTTTGGTAATACTCAAAGATTCATTCTATAGATTTTGTTAAGAATTAGTATCTTTGACACAATGCCAGTTAAAGTTTAGTGTCAACAGTGAATTTTCTAAGACTAGATTATAGTAAATGCAGTAACAATTACAGTGCTACGCCCAAGACTGTGAATGAAGGACAATTTATCAAACAAAAAAAGAGTTAAAATGAAGTATCTAAAAAAGTAACTTGATTTTACCCTGCCACCTGAACTATTCTGGCAGCATTACTATGTAGCTTGCATGCAAGCATGGAAATTGATTCTGCAGCATGTTTAAACTGGCATCATTTCAATTAACAGAATGACTCCTGATCTGGAATAGCAAAATGCTGATTTTCACTACTCTATTGCCTTTGAATCATTTCAATATATCTGCCATATTAAAGCATACATCGATATTTAATGCGATTTTTCCCCCATATGAAGTTTCAGGGAATGTTTTGTATGCAATTAGCTAAAAAGGCTTTTAAATCAAGGATCTAGACACTAAAATTACATCACTAAAAACTAAGATAAGAAGGAAATCCTGTGGAAAGGACAGTCTTGTTAGGCAAAACATGCCAGCAATGGAAATAATTACAGCCATAAATGCTACAGTGCAGCAGAGGACAATAGCCTACTTTAAAAAACACCTATCGTTTTCTGTAACAATCATGAGAACAGAATATTAAATCTGTCTGTAACTTTACATCTTTTGGGATCAATAAAACACTCTATCCTAAACAAACTCTTAAAACCCATTCAGAATTTAATGAAATACATTTGAAAGGCCAGATTTCACGGACATTGTGCTGAAGCTTAAATTGTTTTAAACACGGTTTATCAGTTATGAAGATTATCAGAAAAACACAGTACAAACACGCCCATCAGGAAGAGAAAACCAATTTACAGCGAGAAGGTGAACAGGGCTCAGGAACTTGGTCACAGTATGGAGAGGCTGCATGGGGCCAGACAAAGGTATCTGATTTAGGATGAGGAAGATGAGAAGATACAAACACTTGGAGAGGAGACTCTGTTCTTGAGAGAGAAGATGAGGAAGTATCAGAGGCTAAAAAGCGAAAGAAAGAGAATGATAAGGGTGTGGGGGGATGGGAAAGGAACAGATCCAAGAACAGGGTTTAATGGAGTCACGGATGCCAAAAAATGTAAAGCGTTTATTTCCCCATTCAGTAAGATGAAAATGGCTTCCACATAAAATAAATAGCTCTTCTGAAAGCAGTGTAAAAAAATATGCTATATTCATATGTACTCCTCTTCTGTAATAAACTTGTTTCAAAAAGAAATTAAAGATTAACTTTTCCCTGTGTTCTAATGTATGAGTTTATAAAATATATTTAGGAGGAAATAAAGACCAAATTTTAAAACTCAGCTACCAATGTTACTTCCTATGACAAACTAAGTGGACTGAAACCACTACACAATAGATTGAATAATCTGATTTTAAAAAGTTTGAGTGCAACTTACCTTAACCAAAATAGTCAACTGAAGCCTCAAGTGATTTGCATATGCTTATCTAACTTTGCAAAGGAAATGAATCTGTCTCCCTGTAAGATTTTACTTCAGTGAATGTTTCATAAAACCTTTTTTTTTCCCCCTCCATATTCAGCAATACATACAAATATGGGTACATGCCACTCATGGCAAACCAGCTGAAACAGAAGGCAAGCTCAGAGTAGGTTTGCCACAGTTCTTGACTAGGACATTGGATTTCTTACAAGGCTAGACTGGTAATTCCAGAATACATGCTTTTTATACTCCAAAGATTACAAAAATTTAAGCTTGCATCATTTAATCATTTCTGATTATTTTATTGGATTGGTAAAAGCTATATATAAACACTGTGGCTTTTTTTTTTTTTTTGAAGATCTTTTTGTTTTAGTTTCAACTTTTGCTAAATCGATATACCTAAATAAATATATTTTTTTAATATACATCTTTTACACCCATCACTGTTATTTGAATTTTAAAATCCTTTAATTTTTCTTTTGCAAGTACGGAAGACTTCAGATTTAATTTTAGCTCTCATTTCTTGTTACTATGATTGATCAAACACAGTAACCAGCAAAAAAAACCAGTAACCATCGTTTCCACAGGTGGCAAGCAATTCAGGTAGTGGAATGTTTTCATGTGTGCATGTGTATACACATATGTAAGTTAATACATATGGTAGCATTATACTGTCTAAAGGGCAGCAAACATTTATGTCCTAAAAGGATTTTCCCCAATACTTTTTCCTTACATCCTCATTAAAATACTGTAAATGCCAAATTTGTTTTGGATTTCTTAAGACTGAGGATAAACAGAACCTCAGAATGAGCTCTCTCGGCCAATAGAGGTCTAACAACTTGACCATCTGTTAGTTCTATCATTTTTGCACACTTTTTTTTTTTTGAGAGTCTACCTAGAGTTTTCTCACTCAAACACTATGCCTAGCTTGACTTCTGTTCTTACAGTAACATAACCTTTTAATTTCTGCAGTATTTTTATATACTATTCTGGAAGAAGAATTTTGGACAAAACTTTATACGGAGTTTTTACATTTACACTACTGTACAGATACAGTAGGTAACAAATCCACAGTCCTTACCAGAATTCAAGTATTTGAATTGCAAGAAGGTTTCTTCCACTAAAATTAAAAATTAAAACCACAAAAACAAACAAACAAGAACAAAACAACAAAAGAGACCCTCTCCAACCTACCCTACATAATTACCTTTTATAAGAAAAATAAATGAAAAAGGACCCCATACTTTTAATTTCCCATCTCATCCTCTTTGACAGTAGAAATGAGCTCTAACAACACAGGTAAGATTCAGGAAACAGAGACAAACAGGATCTTTTTTTTAAAAAAAAAAAAAAAAAAAAAAAAGACTTTTTGTAAAGATCCTGTTTTCCAAGTGAGATATTGGCTACAGGGCTTGAATCTGGGGTGAGTTCTTGAGAAGCTCACTGTTTTGGATAAAGGTTCATCTTTACTTAAAAGCTTTGAGAAATATACAGTCTTTAAAAAGCACCAACTCATTATGCTTTGAAGCATGGCAGATATAAAATAGGACACCATGAAGGAGCAGATCAAGAACTTTGTCCCCATGGAAAACATACAAACAAAAAACCAACATGCTCCTTCACACTCCCCCTACATGCCTCTTTTGGAAGGCATAAAATAATTTAACTAGGTTTTGAAGGTTTCATATAGATACCTCCTTCAAATGAAACAGTGAGCTAGACTAGAACAACGAACTACTACAATATTTTGTGTTATCTTATACATTCTAAATACAAGAGCACAAGAACTCAAAATTCTACTATGGGGCAAAGCAGGCTGAACTATGCCATATTTCAGACCACATCATACTGCAATTCTTTTAAATCAGGTGACCTGAACACTGTAATCAAAACTGTTTGCCATGATACCAAGCACAGAACTCTTTCTTCTTATATGATTCCAAAATCTAATGAACACTAGCTTCAATTTCAACTTCCAGAAATTAAGTAACTAAAATGGATTTTTCTCTACTGTACAATTCTGATGTAATCAAAAATATATTATACTTTTCAGTGGATCTTAGTTTATGGGTCAGTTAGTCTAATTCATAGGCTCACAAGCTTCCCCATAAGTTTTTCCTATCCAAATGTGATTAAACAGAAATTGACACGTGAAGGGTGTCAAGAAAAGCATGTGACAGTTTTGAGATAAATCCCAGGAAAGAAAAAAAAGTCAATATATAGAATGTAGATAACACACTCCAAAAGGTTTTTGGAACTACAGTTGTCACAATAATTCTTTGTGTTTTTCAGAGAATCCATGGCTCACCTGCTTTTTTCTTTAAGGCATATCAATTTGTATTGTGATAATAGAATATATTAACATGTACAAATAACATATTGTAAATATTTATTGATGCCTTACCTTTTATGTAGTGCACCTGTGCAGCACAATTTTTGCAGTATATATGATTTGTAATAAATAGATTTTCCTTACAATCTCAAAGCTATGTCTATAGTAATCCAGCCCACTTATTCAATTCTATTTTAATATATGTTTTAAAGATCTTGATGAATTTAATTAGTAATGATTTCTTGAGCATTTTTGAGATTAAAGTTTTTTTAATTTTTTTCTGATATTTTTTAAAAACAAAATATGTGCAAATACTTAACGGACAAAAAAGCATAGCACTTTGGAAAACAGACTAGTAAAGCACAGTAATTTTTAGCCTTTACATAAGAACCAAGCTATACCGCCAAGCTCAGCAAGATTCAGACCACAGATATTTTAATTTACAGAATATTGTCTGCAAGTACTTCATAAATAAATTAAAAAAAGAATCTTATATTGCAAAATTTCCACTCCATATGACAAAGAAAACATTCTCAGGATATAGGATTTAATTTTGCAAAATAAAACAATTAACTAATAAAAAAAATCTAGCTATTGTAACTCCATTTTACTAATTTTATTGTTCAAATTCTGTTCTTACCTGTTTCAGGATCACTGAAATCTGGTAATGTAATTGTATTAAGCTGTCGTCTATCAGCAATAGCTCTGTCTAACAGGCTGCTCCCACGTCCAGAATCACTGTAATGAAGTACAGAAATTGTAAGCTATTAAGATATAAAATTATATACTGAGATACAAGTTGCATGCTGCCCTCCTCCCACATAGGTTCTTGCTATAAAGGTTCTTGCTATGAACAAATTTAGTACCAAGCATTGCTAACCACTCACAGTACATTAAGTCAGCTGCACTAAAACAAAATTAAGCTGAGCAAACCTAAATCCGTATTTACTTCAGCAACTCTGTTTTCATAATTAATACAAACAACACAGGTATATAATGTTTTGATTTATAACTAACAACATTACAAAAAGGCTTAATTGTACCTTAAATTTTTACATAAGATGAGTTACTGCTCTTGTCGTTACCTGAGATGGCAGATGTGAGTTTGAAAATCCACATTTTTCCAATACTAAAGAGCAACACCAAACTCAAGATACCTAAATTTAGGTAAAGATATTATAAAAACATCCCACATAAAAAGACAGCAATTTTATCCCTAGAGTTTTGGGTGGTGTAATTTTTTTTGTTTGTTTGTTTGTTTTAATAATCACATTAACAGTCTAATGCCGAATTTGATCCTAATAACACAGTAGGAGAATTTTGAACAGTTAGAATAGATCAGATGCCTAAGCACTTTGCAGGGGTTTTCCCTGATCTCTCATGGCGACAAATGCACTCAATTCCCACTGTAGTTGTAACTCACTTTTTGCCACTCGGGTTTCTTGCTGATATACTTGCTGGAAAACTAATTGGTCCTAGAGCTATGGTTAAAGATTCAGCAGAAGAAAAGGGACTGAATGGTTAATACAGTAACTTCGTTCTCATGACTATAAAACTGGTACTATTCACTGTCAACAAATACTTTAAAAAATTACATAAAAATAATTCACCAACTTTTTAAGTTTAAGCCAATTAGGTTGTTAGCCCAACTTAGCAAAGTGCAAACCGTAGTTTGATTCTCATATTCCACCACAGAGAAAAAAAATAAAAAATTCCTAGCTTAAAATAAAGCCTGAGAGACTTTAATCTAAACTGCAAGACTGGAACTTAATACATTTTTACAGTTGCCCTAATTTTCAATCGCCTCCTTCCAAATTTGAACCCAGAGAACAGCAAGAAGCCTTTCAGCAACTCTTAATAGTTGCACTTCAAAAACCAGTGAAACGACTTCCTCTATTTGTACAGCTGTTACTAAAATGATATAAATAAAGTTTTACATTACCATAAAATTATTGCAGGACCAATTTCCTTACAAAACGATGCCATTATAGAAATCCACAGGAAACAGAAGGGGACTTTCTGAGACACACACTATCAGCTATACTTGTTACATCAGTTGGTGCATATTTTCTGTATTAATTACTTCCTCAATCCACAAGCAATGACATGCCAAATGTTGCTGACAAGGAGAGCCAGGCTTAACATAAGTATCTTTTAAGCACATCACTGGTATCTTGGTTTGCTCTGTTTTGCTAATGCAAACTAAGAACTGGAAAAGAATTGAACTATTTTCTAACATACTTCAAGAAGCAAGCTGAATAGAAACATGGTTGATATAATCACTCCATAGACCTTCCAAAGCCTTGCATCTCAGAATATTTTTTTGTTTTAAAATTAAAAAATTAAAGAGAAAAAAATGACTAAAGACAATTTAAAAAAAAATAAATCAGCTGAACAAAGGAAAGACAGAGTGTTGCATTTAACACTTACACTTGGTGGTGTATCTAGCTATTCATAATTTATTTTCATTAGTAAAAGATTATTGAGAACACTGAAACTAAGTTTACTCCACAAAATCTGATTAACTTGAAGAAAAAATATTTAACATCAAACAGCTTATCGGAAAAGTGAATTCTTATCTCATTGGGAAAATGATGCATCAAAATTAGTTTTGAGTCTTAACTGGAATAGGAAAACATGTTTCAAATAAGCATGAAGGGTATTCAAATCTTTGAAAACCAATGTTCTAAAAAGTTTCAAATGATTAAAACCCTTTTTTTTTTTTTTATTGCCCTAAAGAACGACAAGAAAATTCTTCAATTGTTTTCAGTGCAAAAACTGTTGTCAAACAGTGCTTTTCAACAAAAAACATGTGTTAAAATTACAGAGGTTGGAAAACCTGAGTATTCTCAACAATCTTTTATTATTTTTCTTCATTACATTTTGAGTGCAATCGTATGAACAGAACTTCCCAGTCACATTTCATGTTAGAGTGATAATTGTTATGCCAGTCAGACAGATTTGGATTATGATGATACAAAGTGAAAATATTCAGCCCTTACATTTCACATGGACCATCCAAAGGAAGACTACAGTTTGGTATAACTCAAAATGTGATTCATGAAACCACTCTCTTTCCATCACAGCACTTATTCATGGTCCTTTCCATTCCATCCACAATTTAATTTTAATTTCATCATAAACCAGAACTTCAAGAAAAGTTTTAAGTGTCAAGATAAAAAAAAAAAATAGTAAAAATTGAAAATTGAATCAGATGCAAAGTAATCCTTGTTAATTTTTTCACTCAGATGTTTTTGAAGAAAAATGGAGACATGATTATTAGCAAACGTTGCTGTGAAAATCTTTCTCTTTGTCAGCTTCTGTAACCAATACTTATGTCTGAAGGAAGCATTGACTAATGTGTCCTTAATGTGGTACAGTAGCTCTTAGCACAACAACAAAGTAATGACAAGCCATGACAAGGCCTGCTATGTGTAAGACGGAAGGTGAAAAGTTGCGTGGAATACACACAAAGCCACACACAAATTAAGCTTACATAGAAATTTAACTATCCTGCACAGCAGAGCCTTCTGATAGAGTTCTTAACCCCACTCCACACCCCTCCCTAGCTCCTTTCCCACAAACTCAACCAACTGGAGAAAAAAATCCCACCCAGTAGGTTAGAAGATAAATTCTTTCCTAGGTCCTTGCTGCTAGCTTCTGTGACTTGGAATTGCAAAAAAAAAAGTCAGCTCAAAGCTTTCCGGTTGCTCATGTACTTGCTCCCTGTCATCTCCAAGTCCTGCTCCCTACTCCATAGTGCAGCACCAGCGTCACTATGACAGAGCTATGACTGACTCAGGTAGGGACCTCCCAGGCTCTTCCTCCAAACTTTTCTGTTCTAAACTGCTTACTAGCTTCCCAATGTAATTTTCCCTTTCTGGTCCTAAGTTTCCAACTCTCCCAACCTTCTTAGAGATGTATGTTATTACATAACTGAGCTCAAAGTGAGACCAAAAACTGGACAGATAATGTTCATCACACTTCTATATCCAATACCATCTGGTACAGATATCTTCTGCACCACCTCCTGTCCAGAAACTACCAACCCCTCCAACAACCTGATGGCAGGTAATTCTGCTTTTACCTGGTAATTCTACGGTGCTTGATAAACATGTTGTACAGCTACCAGCACGGATATCTGCAAAGCTAAATTAGTGGCTTTCCTGTTTATTTCATAGGTGATCCAAATATATGTGGCAAAGGAAAATACATGTGTCTTTTGGAAACCCAAAGAGGACTCAACTTATCCAAATACCTGCTAGGCCCTTTGAAGAACCTAACTAGCTTCATAACCTAAATAGTTTCACACCTTCCTTTAAAAGAAGACACGTTGATTTTCCAAGCATGTCATAGTTTTCCATGTGACCTCCACTATTTCTACAGTCTTAATTAATGTCTAGCCCTCTTTCACTCTATTTAGCATAAGTCCTTGAACTAAATTTCTACTACAGCAATCTCTCTACTAGACAAAAAGATATAAAAAAAATTCTGTAACCAAGATCAGGAGGAAAACCAAAACAATATCAGCACGTCGAGCCACATCAAGGACAATGGCAGAGTTACACAATATTCGCAATCAGTTCTCACCACAGTTTATTAACTTTGATGCAACTTACTTCACAGAACTCTAGGTGGTTCCTCCTTATCTGTCAAGTATTATCTTTGCAGTTCCAGCTCCCCAGATTTCCAGAGGATTAGTTTGTTCATTCAAAATACCAAACCACGTAAAATCAGGACTAATATTGACCTGGGATGCTACAGAGCAAGGCATTAATGAATCCCACATTCCAGAATTCTACAGCATCTTACCTTGGGTTAGTGAGATTATAGCAGGACTTCCAGATCTGTAGCATGTGTTTACAAGTAAGGAGTGCTTCATCTGGGCCTCTGCACAAGGATTCCAATTTGACTTTTGTAAACAGTAATCTGGTGAAAAGGGAAATAAAATTAGGAAAAAGACAACAGATTCTGATTATTAAAAAAAAAAAAATGCCCAATATCTAACCGGAGAAATAACAATTTCAAAGCTGGTGTTAATTTAAATATTTGTTTTATGAAGTAATGACAATACAGTCAAATACCTAATGTCATCAGAACAATAGTGATTTTCACAAAATGGCCTTTTCAACTGGATAGAAACAGTGGTTTATGGGAATTTATTTATTTATTACACTTATAGAAGACGACATAGCTTAGTGAAATTAGCAGAACTGTTACAGTCTTTTATATGTACATGTTGTTTGGTTTAATGATGGCTTTATTAAGGAAAATCTTTACCACTTTTATGAGAAAGGAAAGTGTTTTCCATAAATTGGCTCACATGATAGTTGTCTAATCTTAACTGAGAAAGAAAACAAGTCAGTATTGATACATGCTACTTGCAAATAATATAAACTTCTTTACCGTCAAATCCTATTATAGGAAATGGAAGAGGCTATACTGAAAAAGATACCACTAGATGAGATAGATATATGGGAGGTCATCAGCATTAGTAATGTTAAGAAGAAAATGTTGCTTCATGCTACTTTATGTTGCTGCCAACAGGCACTGAAATTGACATTTGACTTGAATTTTGAACAGTCTGAACATTTCAAAGTGATAACCTAAAGAAAGCACATCAGTCATAATGTACGCAACAGACTTCCTTAAAGGGAGCAAACATGTTTTCTGGAAGCCACTATAAATTAATTCTGATTTCAATGATATTTCTAATGGCAGCAACACAAAGTACATAGCCTCAGAAGGTGATGACTGTGTATTCCCTTATATAAGCTATAAACTAATGTATCAGTAGAAAGTTCTCCACAAAGATTAAATCAGGCACACACCTTCCTGGACAATTAAAGAATATAAGTGCAATAGAACAACAAAGGAACAACACTAGTATGCATATTTACAGAAGTCAGAACATTTGTGAACAGATAATACACTAGAAAAACACAAATTTAAAGGTAATTTTAGTACGTTTTAAGATTAAAGAGCACAAAGCAGGAGGAGAGGATACAAATAAAATTGTTAGCCTACTTTCCATTTTTAAACCCAGGTG
Source organism: Netta rufina (assembly GCF_964035555.1). Lineage (NCBI taxonomy): Eukaryota > Metazoa > Chordata > Aves > Anseriformes > Anatidae > Netta > Netta rufina. Next base: position 48,230,858 of record NC_140128.1, read on the forward strand.
TACTTCGGCATTTTACTCCAGTACAACCTTAATTATCCTAAGTGAAAATTTTATATGATTGGTCATATGGTTTGTGTGGGAAGACTGAGAAGGGTGTAGAGGGTGGGCATGTGTGAAAGCTCAGAACTTTCTTATCCCAAATACAAACTTTGAGGCTGCTAATAGTAACCACAAACTGCCAGAGCATTTTCTCAAGAATAAGAAGTGACAGCAAGCACCTCAGCAAGCTGCAGTTGCTAAAGCTATAGTGTTGCACTGAACGTCCTTTGCAGAAACTACACAGCATATAAATCTGAAAAAGAATCACACTACCTTAATTCTACAATGTGTGTGTTGGTGGGATTGAGAAAGAAATAAAATGCAGGTCACTGAATTAGTTTAAGAGAACAAGCACCCATGGATAAGCAAGGTAAATAAGGCCATACGGAGCATCACCGGGTATTTTCTAGGAATGTAGAACAGAGAAATGAGTCATATTAGTATAGGTTTGTTCTTACTAGTAAACTGGATTTAAGTATATGGGGACCTATACAGGTCACTTAAAGTCATATTCCATCTGAGTGTGCTCCTCTGTAGACATTAGTTTAACTGTGACTATGGCACTGGAAGAAAAAATTTCTACATCTGTCCACCGTTTTACTCAAGAGAGTAGAGACAAGTAACATCCTCCTCCCCTCACACTACTGCATCTATTCTACCTTTAACATTCCCTCTCCCCTAAATCCAACCCCAAAATAGCAAGACCTAGGAATCAAAACCCAAACCCCAAAATAAGAGAAATCTACTTCATAAAACCCATTTCTTGTTTCTCTTTACGTAGAAACAAGGGAGCCCTTTTTACAGATTGAAGAGCCTATAGAAGGGTTTTCTGATTGTTTGTTTTATCTAGTGATTTTAAAGCATTTTACAAAAGGCACGGCTCTTAAGTTCGTTAGCACCAAATTTACAAGTCATTATAGAAAAAATTTAATTGTAATACATGCCTTGGTTCACTCTATCTGTAAACTGTATATATAACGTAACACTAACAGCCTTCAAGCATTTAAGACTTCTAGGAATACTGTAGTAAAGAGAAGGCAGGGGGTCAGCAAACCACTAAGACTAAGCATGCAGCAGCTAAAAGAAAAATTTAGTGGGAGATGGAAAAGGATTTGATTAAGAAATTACTTAAATACACATGCAAGAAACAGCAAGAGTCTGCGCAAGAAAAGTTTAAGAACTTGGACTACTAGGAGGATTCAAGGGAAAGATAGCAGAAGAGAAATATACAAGCAAGAATTAAAGCAGCACATCTGAATTTGATGTTTTTTATGCAATTGGAACACATGCAACAACATAATCTCTGTTCCTGATGCATTATAGCAATAGAGGGGCCTGCATGACTGCAGGTTTCCTAAAACAGAAACAGTAAACTGAAAGTAATAAAGGCTAGAAAACTGTATCTAATGAAAAAAAAAAAAAAAAAACATACAAAAAGTACTCTGGTGTGGTATTATCTACAGACTAAAGCAAAAATAATATTTCGAATAGAAAAAAGTTGTACCTGTAAAGCCACAGAGAGCAGTTTCTCTGAGAAATATTTTGACTATAAATCACAGAATAACTAAGACATTTCAGAATAGTCAAAAGGCATGTTAATAGAAAAGTGAAAAACTGCCAACTAAACATTTACTTAACAAATGGGGGAAGGAAGGGAAGAAAGAATCAGAGTCATTCAGTTTGGAAAAGCAGAAGGCACGCCATGTGATGAACAGGTCTCTCAAAGTTAATTCTTCCAAGTTCCCCTGAAACATTACTGGAAGTATGAGTCAGTAACAAAATAAACAAGTAGCTCAGGGGCAAGTAGTATCAGGAAGGTTTACAAAGCCATGAGGGGTACATCATCTGAAAAAGGATTTTTTTTGTAAGGCCAACTTACAAAAGCATCTGTGGAAATCACTCTTCTGGAACATTGCCTGCATTACTGACACAGTTATAAGCTTAAAAAAGACAGTCCTAATAATTTTCACATCCATTTTTAATATGCCATTAAAACTGAGAGATAGGATGATGAAAATCAAGCTGTACGTTTTATAAGAGTATGAAGTCATCTAGTTCTGTCTGTTTTTAAGAATCTGATGTTTAAATTACTGGCACACAGTGCAGCACAAAACATGACAAAGTAACCACAGCATGGTGGAACAGCACTTGTGACTATGAGTGCAAGTAGTGAGGAATAGTCAATATTCAAAATAGAAATGAAGTGTGGAACAATATCTGTCAGTGATGTGTGAAACTGGAATAAATATAACAGATAAGAACAGCAATCTGTTTGGGTCAAATCCTTTGTGGAAGGAAAGTAGATAAAACAGGTTCTGTTAAAGAAACTAGACTAGCAAGGCATTTGTTGGAGCATCAGTATTTCATAAGGAAACAGATCTTTGACATTAGATTACGAAAAGAAAAGAAAAAAAAAAAAAAAAAAAAAGGAGAATTGCATCTTTTTAGGAGACTAATTATCCAGACAAAATGGGGAACAAATCAAACTCTTAAGTGGAAGGTCTTAGTTATTCTTGGAGCTAACAGCTGATACATTTATGAAATAGTTACTGAAGCGGCAAATGACTCCATTAAATTTAAGACTGTTCTCACTAACTAATGAGGACATTATAAAACAGCTGCTTATAACCTAATCCATAAACTGCTGGATTTTTGTTTAAATAAAGAGTGAAAAATCACAAATGGGTTTATAGCTAGGCCTTTGAATTTCAACAGGAATAGTGTGATAAACTTGACATCTGAGATACAAAGAAGTCTGCCCTTTAACAGAAAGATGATTAAATTTTTCAGGAACTGTATCTGAAGTTGAAGGAGTTAAAACTCGATGTTTGACAAGCCAATCAACAATAACATTGTGCAAGTAAGATATCAAATGTGCAGAGATCCTACACCAAGAACAGTGGGAGAAAGGAAAAAAGAAGAGAAAGAAAGATCAGTACAGAAAGCTATATCTTTGGTGCATGTTAAAAAGTAAAGCTAAACTAGACCCTGAAAAGGATATTAAATAAAAAATTAGTCTTTAAGGACTGTTTTTGTCCTTAATTAGGAGGAAAATATCATGAATGAAACCCACCACCACCACTACCCTAATCCTTATCTATGTTGTCGCAGATACGAAAACAAAGAAAAATGGAGGACAGGAACACTTTAATAGCGAATACAGTTAACACAGTCAAAAATAGTCCCGTCCTTAGAACTGTGCAAAGATTCACACAGAAGATTGCTGGCAGTGAAAACATTAAAGAAAATATCACATCTGTAATGACTGGAGAACAGCAACCATACTGTCACTGGTCTTTCAAGAGAGAAGACACAAACCAGTAACATTAAAAAAAAAAATAGCATCCAAAATAAAAGGAAGATTAATTAGGTAACATTGTTACAGGAAAATGTGTCACAGTGAAATTATAACACAGAGAGATTGTACCAAGCAATCTGGGTAACAGTTATCCCAAACCAGAGCTGCCCAATGGCCAGGTTCATCAGTCAGACAGCTGTCAAGAGGGCAGGTGCCATTCTTGAAAGCACTACTTGAAGCAGACAGAGAAAGAAACTGCCACTGTGCAATAGCCTCATGAGAACACATCTGGAATGCTATACATAACTATATATAATCTTCAGTATAATAGTTCCACGCACAGAGATAAAAAAATTAATTGGAGCAGCTGCAGAGCAAGGTTGTGAGGGTGATCAGCTGACTGGAGACTACAGGTTATGAAAAGTACTTCATTTAGTCAGCCTACCAAAACAGAAGCCAAAAAGAGATACAATCTCTATCTACAAATACAGATGAAAGGAAAAGAACAATTTAACCAGAGGACAATGTTTTCACAAAGCCTAGTGCACATAAAGGCCATATAGACTATCAAAACATCCAGGATGGAAATCGTGTCTCTCAAGATTATCAATGAAATTGTACAACAGACTGCTTCCTCGGTTTGGTTTGGACAGACTCCAGAAGAGGTGGAGCAAATAACCTAATTGTTCTTAAAATATACACAATGGCGCACCTGGGGGACAAAGCAGTCATTGGTCCCAGCCAGCATGGGTTTGTGAAGGGTAGGTCCTGCCTAACTAATCTGATTTCCTTTTATGATAAGATCACCCGTATGGTGGACCAAGGGAAACCAGCTGATGTGATTTTTTTGGACTTCAGCAAGGCTTTTGACACGGTTTCCCATAGGATCCTACTGGACAAAATGTCCACCATACAGCTAAATAAAAACATCATACTATGGGTGAGCAATTGGCTAACGGGCAGGGCCCAAAGGGTTATGGTAAATGGGGCTGCGTCAGGCTGGCGGGCGGTCACCAGTGGGGTCCCTCAAGGCTCCATTTTAGGGCCGGTACTTTTCAATGTTTTTATAAACGATCTGAATGTAGGAATAGAGGGTATTTTGAGCAAGTTTGCTGATGACACCAAACTTGGAGGAGTTGTGGACTCAAATGAGGGCGTAAAGGCCTTACAGAGGGATCTGGACAGGTTGGAGAGCTGGGCGATCACCAACCGCATGAAGTTCAATAAGAGCAAGTGCCGGGTCCTGCACCTGGGACGGGGAAACCCTGGCTGCACGTACAGACTGGGCGATGAGACGCTGGAGAGCAGCCTAGAAGAGAGGGATCTGGGGGTCGTGGTAGACAGCAAGTTGAATATGAGCCAGCAGTGTGCCCTGGCAGCCAGGAGGGCCAATCGTGTCCTGGGGTGCATCAAGCACGGCATCGCTAGTAGGTCAAGGGAGGTGATTGTCCCGCTCTACTCTGCGCTGGTGCGGCCTCACCTCGAGTACTGTGTGCAGTTCTGGGCACCACAGTATAAAAAGGACATGAAACTGTTGGAAAGTGTCCAGAGGAGGGCTGCGAAGATGGTGAAAGGCCTTGAGGGGAAGACGTACGAAGAACGGCTGAGGTCACTGGGCCTGTTCAGCCTGGAGAAGAGGAGGCTGAGGGGAGACCTCATCACAGTCTACAACTTCCTCGTAAGGGGGTGTCGAGAGGCAGGAGACCTTTTCTCCATTAACACTAGTGACAGGACCCGCGGGAACGGGGTTAAGCTGAGGCAGGGGAAATTTAGGCTGGACGTCAGGAGGGGGTTCTTCACAGAGAGGGTGGTTGCACACTGGAACAGGCTCCCCAGGGAAGTGGTCACTGCACCGAGCCTGTCTGAATTTAAGAAGAGATTGGACTGTGCACTTAGGCACATGGTCTGAACTTTTGGTTAGACCTGTGCGGTGTCAAGAGTTGGACTTGATGATCCTTAAGGGTCCCTTCCAACTCAGGATATTCTATGATTCTATGATTCTATGACTTCAAGAAAAGCACTATAGAATAGGATAGCTGTAATAAGGAATCCTTGTGAGTTCCGAGGTTCTCGATAAGGCTCTATTTCCCAATCAATATAAGCTATCCTTCTAAAACAATCTGAAGCTTTCCCTGCCAACCAACCAGTGTCATTTGAAGCACAGTCAAGAACACATGAATCTGCAAAACAAAACTGCTGTCTTAATTATAACTCTTCGTTTCTTCTCAGCAAGTCTGTTTCACTTTTGAAACAAAACATCCAGATGCTGCAATAATGTCAGGCAATTAGGACAAGTCAGTATGTCAAATACTGGCATTAAGTCATTACAGATATTCCTACTCTCTAGAATGAATTAAAAATTTATAGTGAAGACTGATCTCTGCTCTGTGACAAGTAACACTATCAGCACAGAGAAGAAGCCTTAGTTCTTTCAGTGAACAGGTATTACTTACCTCGGCTATCATTTCCAAGCCAGCTGCTTCGCTTTTGGTATCAAGCAAGTCATTTTTGCATGTTGCTGTGCACCATATGAGCATACCAGCTTGGATGGGCCAAAGCTGGAAATCTATAGTCCACACACTACCATATAGAAGAGACGTGCCTTTCATTCCGCATTTCTTTCTTTAAATCTTGGCAACACAACATGTGTTCTTTACTTCATCAGCCTACTAGAGCAGTATCATCAATCATAGCAGTAATCAGGAATCGCCCTAAGGTTCCTCAGACTAAGCAACTTCCTGTTGCAAATTTTTAATTCCACTAGATTTCTTCTAAAGGGTCCATATCCCTATATCCTGACCAAAAATGAACAGACTGCACTATTTTCCATTAGGATTTGGAGTCATTTCATTATTATTCTCTTCTTATATAAATTATTTATGTGATTCAGGGATTGAAGAACATAAGGAAGAGGTATACCATCACTGAAAGTATGTGCTTTGAGAAATATTAGCCCTACAGCTTAACATGCCAGAAGCCTTGCTGAGAACCCTTCAAGGACTCCTCTGCATGCAGTGAGGTCAGGCTAAGCATACTCAGCACAACATACACAAGAGTGAACAGCTAACCCACTTGAAGAAGCTAAAATTTGAAAGGACAGATCTAATCCACATGTGTACAATGCAGGATTAAAAAGACAACTGCCTTTATGTTATGTTCTGCATAAACTGAGTACACTTTATATGCTATAAGAGAACCTTTTAAAGTAGTACAATAGTTGCATTTCTAACTTCTAGTTGAAGTTAAGAGTTACATTTCTAACAGTATTTTTACATCATTATCAACCATTAAGAGGTGGTAGGAAAGTAATTAAAATACTGGCAGCCCCATAAAAATGACAGCAACCAACATATTCACACAGAAAGCATCAAAGCACAGTCACCTCGATAACAACTGTATTAATTTCTACAATAGCATAAATAATAATAAACTTTATATTATCTACATCCTTTTTATTCTTTTTAATCTGTAAGAATAAACTTTATATAGTTAACACTTACAGCCTATTACTTATTAGAGCACAAAAGAAAGGCAACAAAGTTCTGCATAAAGACGCATAATATTTCACATTGATTTCACATTTAAGTGCCCGTTTGACATACCCCATAACTTTAAATCCTGGAATGCTAGGAAAATCCAAGAGAAGGTGTTCTGTTTCTAAAACTAGACACTACATTAAAAACACACATGCAAACCTCACCAAGTCTAAATGTATGACTTCTGAAACGTTAGACTACGACCCTATATAAAATAAATAAAATAAGAATAAAATCACAGAAAGGGCAATGCAGATCACTATAGAATGATATCAAAGTCTGAAAGTGAACAAGTTTTTTGATACAGACTTTTTCCAAATGAGCTGAACTTAAGCAAAAAGATAATTATGTTGATGTAAACTTATGTTTACACACACACTTCATATAATCACAGCTCATTTCTGTAACAAAGCCATCAGTGTCAACAGATTGTATAAATTAAATCAGATTAACTGACAGATGCCACAGTAATTAAGGTGGGAAATCAGTACAAAGTGCGTCTAAAATTTACTTTGAACATATATTATTTAATGTTTATGATTTGAGAGAATATAAATTTATTCACCTTTCCCAAAGTTTTAGGAAAGTGCACTTCTTGCACTTAACAATTAGATACATGGGAAAGATTTCTGATATAAATTATAGGTATCATTAAAGAAGCCAAACCTTAGCATATACTAAGAGAAATTGAAATTGTTATCAGCCAGTGTTCTTCTGACAGCCTTGCAATTATTCATGAATAAATGGTTTAGAAGAAAAAGGTTAAAAGAAAATCCTGAAGTTCACAGTGTTACCTTCATTCACAGTCCAGAATTTGACAACAGATTACGGTCTGCAATTTTGTAGCTTTTTCTAAAAGGAGAAGGTAAGGTTGACTGTTGTAAGATCCTTCATTCAGGAATTCCACTTGTATCCAATGAGACTCGAATTTATATGTAATATACTCTCCTAATGCAAAGATCCTTGTAACAGCACAGTAGGAAACTTTCCAATCAATTTCTTCAGTAGCACAGATTAACAGCTCTCAAGCTGGAATTCTTTTTAAAAAGAGCATATAGTTGCAAGAATAAATACAGCCTTTGCACTGGAAAGTGGAAACGCATCATAGAAATAAGTGACTGAGAAGCAAATGAGAATGCTAGTAAACAGGTAATTGGACATAAACTCCCAATGAAGCAATTATGCCCAAAATAATTAACACGATCCTTTCCAATGGAGATAGTTCTTTGTAGATAGCAATGATAAGTAATATGGAAGTATTGTGTGCAGCTCCTGTTTACATACGATGAAAATGCTGGCTGCAGTACCCAAGTGCAACACATAATTAAAAGGTTACAGAACGTGCCCTGCTATCAGGAACATTCTCAACAGAAAGGACGTTTAGAGGTGACTTGATTATAGTAGCTACCACCAGAGTACGAAGGCACTAGTACTACACATTGCTTAGTAAAGAATATGCAAAAACTAATGTCTGGAAGCAAATAAAGGAACAGCTCAAATTAAGAACAAAAATTCAGTTTTCATGAAGAGTGCCAAACAAAAACGAATTACCACATGCTGCAGTGGTATCTCCAGCTTCTGATGTGTCCATATCAAAATCAGAACTATATGATCATCAAAACAAAAGATGACATAATTACAAAAAATTAACTGACAGGAAGAATGTCAACATGAAGCTAGATATAATGTGGAACAAGCATATTTTAATAAAGGATTTACATTAAATGATTTTACATGCCTCACTTCTATCATCATAATTTAAGTAAGTAAATGAATTCAGAGAGGTGTCTGCTGAAACTGCAATGTGCAACCTTGCACAGTCAGTCTACTTAAGTTTTCAGGAAAGTTTTACTATCGGGAAAGATGTAAACATAAACTGAACAAATTAATCTTATTTCCTGATGATTTCTTTTGAATTTCTGTGATATTGCTGCCCAATCAAATTTTGTCTCCTTATCCTGAAGCCAGTTTCCTCTTCCCCACTTAATCACATCTGCTCCTGATTTTTGTTTTAAGTGTCAACAATTGAGAATTAGTCTCCTTTACCCAAGTCACATTTACAAGCTAGCAAAACAAATAATGAGAGGAGGTTACCAAGTACAACTATTCACAATGTGTATTTGAATTATTTTTTCAGCTGCTTCTATCAGTCCAGTTCCTTCAGGAAATCTGATGAACTGCATCACTAGATCACCAACACTGGCAACAGGAGATCAAGAAACCAATTCTAAACTTCGTTAAAATATCTGAAATGCATCCAATTTAACAATAAGAATAATAATAAAAATCTCCTAAAGCATTTCTCAATCAATCACCAAGAATACTAGAAGGTGTGAAACCTGATCCAAAAGATTCAGAAAAAGTGACAGATTTCTCTAGTGACTAAATAAAACAGAAGGGTAATCTCTTCCAACTTTGGTTGGATAAATCCCCAGTACTGGGAGGCCCATATACATAGGAACACAGATGAAATAAAAACAGCCATTTCAGATGGCTCTTGGAAGCCTGACTCTCAAACAGGCAAAAGATACAACAAAAACAGCCCTCAGATCCCAAAATAACAAGATAAGAATCTTCTGGAAAGCACGAATAAGTATCTTTACTGTGCATTGGATGGCCTCCACTGCACCCTTTAAAATAAGATTTCCTATATATTTATTCACAGAGCGGTAGCATTGCTTTTTTTCAGACAAAAGCAGTAGTCAGTCCTGTGACTTTTGGTGGAGGTGTATTTATACATGGTGTATGCCATCTTATGAACTCAATGTCCCTAAGAAAATGTAAATCTGTAAACTATAATGAAGATAGTTTCTGACTGAAGCCAGAACAAATTAGTTATACTTGAAAACTTTCTGTTTTCTTGCCTCGAACACCCTGCGGCAGCCAGCTCATGGCCTGAGCTGGGACTCCTTCAATCAAGTTCCAGAGAAGTATCTATAGCCCAGCCATGCCTAGCAAATAGAACAGTCAGGGATAATACCCTGAGGCCAATGACCAATTTGTTACATGAAGTAATATCTACCTATCAACAACATCCTGTTTAATGGACCATTCTGTGAAAGCACATCATAACAACTAATGTAAAAGAAAAAACAATGAGGGACCTAACAGAAAAAGAAAATTCACAAGCAAATGACACTGTCTTTCAGTAAAAGAGGTGATTCTCCCACTCTAATTAGCATTGGTGCAGCCTCACCTGAAATACCGTGTACAGTTCTGGGTTCTGCAATATGAAAAGGATGTTAAGGTCCTTGAAAGTGTCCAGGAAACCTGGTCAGAAGCATCCTGTGAGGAGAGGCTGAGGACACTTAGGCTGTCCAGTCTGGAGATGAGGAGGCTCAGAGGCGGCCTCATTGCTCCCTGCAGCTCCCTGAGGAGGGGAAGCACAGAGGGAGGTGCCGCTCTCTGCTCCCAGCACCCGATGGCAGGTCAGGTGGGAGCTGCACGGAGCTGCACCAAGGGAGGGTCAGACTGGGCATTAGGGAAAATGCATTGACCATGAGGGTGGTCAGACACTGGAACAGGCTTCCTAGAGAGGTGGTTGCTGCCCCGTGCCTGTCAGTGCTCAAGGGGCATTGGGACAGTGCCCTCAGTAATGTGCTTGAACTTTTGGTTAGCCCTGGAGTGGTCAGGCAGCCGGACTAGATGATCTTTGAAGGTCCCTTCCAACAGAACTGTTCTATTCTGTTGATTCTGTTCAGGACTTACACAAATATTCCTGAGAACAAACCCATTTACTCCCAAGACAGACAAGATAAAAATGAAATGGATTTGATAAAGCATATTGTCAGAAGTTGACAAGGGTGTATACACTGACCTTTTCAGAGGCACGACTTTGGCAAGGCCCCTGGACCACTACTTCTTGTCTAATCCTATATTACTACCCTTTTCTCAAAGAATTCCCAGTGTTCTCTTTATCAAGAAAAAAAGAATTGTAAACTCATCCAACACCACACATAACAGTGCAACTATTCCCCAACTTTGGGAAAACAGAATGGTGCAATTTCTTCCCTCTAGCTGATAAATACACCCACCCCACAGAACAGCAATGCACCTACCACCATACATTGCACGTACCAACAGCTCTTCTGTTATGCCTACTGGACAACAAGAAATGAGTTTGTTAATCAACAATCTGAAGGGAAGGTTAATAGGCTCTGTGATTCTGGGAAATCTACTGTAGCTCAGAAGGAATCCTTGAAGGACATGAAGGAAAGGATTTTAATAATTTTCAGTAGTGATACATAGGCCTGATGCTTCTGTAAAAGATTCTTGGAAGAAAAAAAATCCATCACACTTCAACAAATGTAAATGTTTAAACTGTGAAGTCAGTCTTCAGTTGTCTTCGAACCTGCTACCATATGTCTTTCCTTTCTGAGTGTACTTAACATTAAAATAACATGCTTACACTCCTCAAATAACCCATCTGCTGTTCCCTGCTTCTCCTACTTCAAAAGCTTGTCAGCTGCTACCCATTGCAGTTCTCAATTTTCAGCTTACAATTAGCTATTAATATTCATTATATATTTTGCCTAGTTATGCTAATTTCAGGCACTATAGTCATCTTTAACTGCCCCAACACTTGAAATAATGACAGAGTACTCTTGAAAAGCTATGATGAAGAAAACAGTATCAAAAATATTTCATTAAGAAATGTAACTGTCTCTTTTGGCTATGAAGTAGGGCAGAAAAAAGTGTTATTTCAAGATTTTATACTATTCAAAAAACCACTAAGATATAGGCTCCTCATCACAAGCAGGTGAAAGGACAGGGAAGGGTCATGGAAAGGAATTTGTAAATAAGGCTCCTTAACATCGCACATGTAACTATGTTATGTATATTGCACAAGATGTACAAGCCCAACATTAATCAACGCTTACTTATTTCTCAATCTTCTGCCCACCCCTAAAAGCATTAAACAAAGCAGATCTGTTCATTGACATTTGTTCAAAAACAAGACAATGCAAAGATTCCCAAGAAAAGTTTTCAAAACCCTATAAAAAGGCAGAAAGCTCTTAACAGCTGAAGGATTTGATTTACTTTCAAAATGCCCTCTTCCCAAAAACTATTCTCCACTTGTCTATTTGACAAGAGCTTATCACTGAGTGTCCAAAGCATTTTGGCTTTTCTCTGTCAGCTGTCAACACTGTACAAGACAGTTTAACTCAACACATTAGCCATAAAACATGACTATAGCCAATTTATGACTGGAATCCTGCATATCTAGGCACTGCCTTGAAATAACTGAGCATAGCAGTTATCTTGGGTCTCGATAATGAAATGATCTCTGAGAACTGTATATGCTATTGGTTTCACTGCAAAGATGCACTTACCACAAGCAGAGCTCTGTAGCTGGTGTTGGTGGAAATAAACTACGAGAAGAAAACTATCCCCAGGTATCAACGCAACAAAACTATCACAGCCGTGCATCATCTTGAATACACCTCCAGATGGTAGTGCACACCTCTGGGACTGCTTATACACTCAGAGTAGGCAATCACTGGATTAAAATAAAATTCAAGGCAAACCCAAGCAGCGAAGAACTCACATACACATCTACTCCCTTACAGTTAACTACTCTAGCACTTTAGGATATACTGTGGCTCCTTCCTGCTCACTCTCTCCTTGCTTTCAAGGCAGCGTGTCCCTGGTTCTTCACAAGGAACATCTCACCATATAGTGAGAACACAGTCTACCCTATAGTTTGGTGGTCAGGCCTCCGTGCTTCATCATCTGTGGGTTTAAAACCTGTCAAGATGAAAAGGAACTGAACTGCACATTTATACTACAGGGACAAGTTCTCTAATGAAATAGGGGGAAAACTGTGTAACTTTTGATGAGTTCAAATGCCATTTGATGTGAATGAGACCAAAATCATGCATTTTGATTATTTCTGGAAAACATTAATACATACCTTTTTCACTTTTACAGGTATATTACTTTTTTTTTCCAATAGTTTGGCCCCATATTTTGTAAGTTCTCAGAGTAGATTGCATGTTTATGCTGACAATATAATAGACTAAGGAAGAACAAACAACTCTCCACTGAAAAATAAAGCTATATCTTGCCATTAACAGCACAGTGTAACATTTGTTCATTTCTTCCACTACGTTACATTATGATGGGACAGAAGTCTTTGGCTCTGAGAAATCTTTCTACTTAGTGACCTAGGGATACAGGGAGAAAAATCATTATCCGATCAACTCCATTCGTTTAGCAACTTTCTAACTCTATACCTCAGAAAAGTTAACAATAATTCAGTATGTGATGGTATGCTTACAGTGCACTTCAAACATTGAACATGAAACAACTCTAGGAATGTATCAATTTTAAAAGATTAAAAACTGACAGGTATTTACTAATTAACTACAACAGAGGAATGCTTTACAGTGTTGATTTCTCAGTATGACTCAGTGTGTTCTATGACTTCCTTGCAACCTCTAGCATTTTACAAAGATATAGTGTTAATAAAGTTCTGAAAACTTAGATTCTTTTCACAAAGAAAAGCAAAACAGAAATAGCATACAGTTATGAATAGGGCAGGACAGCACTCACTGTAACAATGCATTTACAGCATGAAGAGGTATGTGGATAATAACAATAGAAGAAATAGGAAGAAAATTAAATCATATGCCCTATGTTTTACTTTAGTATTTGCCCAGTACAGATTTATTACACTGTAAAGCTACCAAATTTTGCAAAAAAAAAAAAAAAAAAGTTAGGTACTTGATTCTGACAAATAAAGAGAATACCAAGAAAAGCCTTGTACTATTTAGCTTACTGGGATTGCAGACATAACTGAAAGATGAAAGAAAAAACGTTATGATTTGAAATGTTTACAAAAGCTGATAAAATACCAAAGACAAATAATAAAATGTTTTAGTATATCCCAAAATCAGCAAGCCTTAGAGGAACACACAAGGATTTCTTCCCAGCCTGCTAGGAAGTACCATGAATTCCTGCTCTTTAAAGAAGCTGCAGTATAAAAAATAGAATCAACAGTACAGGAAGCATTTGTGTTTCACATTTTATATGCTCATACATACATGCTGACAACTATTTCAAGAGCACCAGATATAGTGTGCAAGAACAGATTGTAAACATGAGGTTTTGCTGATAAATCCTTGCAAAAATAATCCAGCTACATGAAGGAGTCAATCCAAATTTATCTTATTGACCAGATGTGTTTGGCTGGCTGTCAGCATCAATTGCAGAGCACACACGAGAGATCTCAGTCATATCCTCAACCTCTCTGGAACCAGCATCAATTTGACAGCACCAAAGAGAAGACTCTAAAAGACTGCCTGGAGATGCACCTTGAATTCAGCAGCTGTACATCTGATGTAGATTCCTACTGCCAAGATAATTCTCTCCAGTTCCCTGATCTGCACAAGCAGGTTTTAACGTAGCACACTGTATCACCATGGTGTTTGTGTTATGTAACAGGACTAACAGTGTAGAACCACAATTATGACTCATGTCATTAATATACATGCCTTACTGGAACTACCAGAACTTTAGAAAGAACAAAACAATTCAGGCAACACATTTAACCACAAAATGTAGATACAAACAAGTATGGAAAGGACACGAACCATACTTGAAAAACCCATAACTATCTGCCTAATGCTCGTAAGTAATTTTAAGCATTTTACTGAATGATCCTTTGTTTTTCTATTAAAACAGAGAGAAGTTTCAGATATACTTCTTCTAGATTATTAATTATTCTGAGAGATATAGCAGCATGTTCTTTGCCTTATATGATTCCACTAAGTGGCAGAAGATGAACCAAAAAAATTCGATGTCTGATGCTTCATTTGCCTTTCTAACCTGGATTTACTGACAGAGATCCATCAGAGGCCTGAAGAAAGCACAGACAGGTTTAGGAGAACTGCTAGATAGTTCTCAAATCATGAAGCATGTCTGGAAACACCTAAAAAGAACTCAGAATCCATACAACATGCACAGAGTTATCTGTAGGATGGGATCAATCTCCCCTAGCCAATAGTAATGTCCTGTTTATCCTGCTTAGAACATTGCATAAAAACAGAAGGCAGGAAAATACTCTTAAAGCATATAACAGGGAGAAACCATTGAAACAAGCAGTACATGGAAAAAGACAAAATAAGATCAGCTATCTAGCTCTAGCCTCCCTTCCAAAACCAAATACTTAATCACTATTTAAAAAGCCTTTAATAAAAATCAGACTTGAATTAAATGTCAGGAGGGAACAATGCTGTAAAAAGCTTAAAAATTGATCAATTTCAAATCCATTGTCTTTCAAAATGAATGATATAAGCATCTATGAAAAATATGAGAGAAAACACAGAAAGCAAACACAACATTCACTCACATAAAATTTTCTGGATATTCACTCAAGGCCATATCAATGATATTCAAAGCATCATGATAGTGTTTCTGGGCTGATAGCAAGAGCGCAAGGAGATGAAGAGAGTTGGCATCATCTCCTTGTAGCTGCAGAGCCTGACGAACATAACCCAAAGCTTCTGGTATCTGATTAAAAAAAACAAAAAGCAGAAAAAGAAAGCACCAGTATTAGAAGTCTTTCTTATTACTTGATTACATGTATTTAACGTTTTCACACTGTTCACCAAGATAGACTCCTGTAGAACACTCTTCATCAGTGTAAAAATAGACTTGATGTTCTACAATGATCTGCAAAAGTTTAATAATATATTAACCCTGAAAAATAAGACAGAAAAATAAGTTTTAAAAAACAGTTCCCTTCAGCCTCTTAAAATATTAGCTTGCAGATTTTTTTTTTCCAAATACAGGTTGTATTTCTCCATGACTTTGAAAATATTTTAATTCCAATTATAGTCTTACTTTCTAATTCTGTTTGCAATAACCAAATCTTCTGAAAGTATTCAGAAAAAGGCATGTATCTTATCAGATACTGAATACTTAAGCACTGTCTAGATTGTTAGAGACTAGATTCAAGAGTCCCACTCTCTTGATAATCCATAAACAGAGATCACACGTAATAGGTAAAAACATGGTAAAAAATTGACTTTGGTACTCTCTGCCAAGCACCATTAATGATGAAAAACACAGATTGAATGTGTTATGTTTTATTTCTGATCCTTGGGCTGCAAATACTGTGGCAGAAGTCTGGAGAAGTATATAAAACCAAAGGTGTTCAGAGAGAATATATCCATATATTTTTAATATATATGCATATATGCACAAGGAAAACCACAATTTTGTTGAAGAAATCTTCATCAGCATCCACCAACAGATACATGCTTTAATGTTCATATGGCAATGTGAGGTTGCTCTTCTAAAACAGAACTAACCTGTCTGGATATGGCAAGCTGCAGCGCCAAATAAAAAGCTGCCAGATGATCTGTTGGAGACAAACTGTGAGCCCTGGAGAAAAACAAAAACAAAGAAACAAAACAAAAACAACAGTGTGTTTTTTTTTTTCTCCTGTTAATACAGGTTAGACACCCCTACAAATGCATATATATTCATGTATGCATGTTCAGATCTCTTCACTACATTTATACTGGTATTTTTATATACCTGGTATTCATTACAGTGACTTCTCCTGTACTTCTCAATCATCTTTGATTTAAAGGGATGCATTTGGGTTCATATAAATGACCCAAAGTATCATTTTTTTGGAGAAACAAATTATGTAATTTTAGTATAAGTTTTTAAAATGAGCAATACAAAATAATTATTTAATTAAAATATACTCCAAAACTATATGTAACTAAGTTTTAATAAACATTCATTAAGCAGAGATTTCTTACATATACACACAGAAAAGAAACACATCAATGTGCCTTCAAAGACAAGAATGATGTCATCTGCATGAGAAGTACCCAAGCAATCACACTGCCCTTGACCAGGATGGTTCTGAAGCACAGAATTTGAAGAGGAAAAGTAGCAACAAAGTAGACCTGAATTTTATTTATTCTAATATTTTACACTTACTCCCAAAATGTTGATGATTACTGCTGTTGCAAACCCCAGTTACCAAAACAAAAATAATATTTTCCCACATTTTTATTAATGTTTGTTTGATTTGAATATTCAGGTCAAATGCACATAATTTCTATTGTTCATATCGACACAAATCCCACACAAAAAGTTCTTGCAATACACTGTAATACAGCCCTTCCCATGTAAGATAAGTTGTTGTTGTTGTTTTGGTGGGAGCTTCAGCATAGACAAAGAAACCTGATCATTATACCCCAAAATGATGTGTAATGAACACTGAGCAGCAGGAGTGCCACTACATTTAATCTATATTTGATGTATTCTTTTAATGCAGGCTCAGGTAGAAGTAGTGTGCAATAATCATCTTCAGAACATCTAATCAGTCTTCTTCATATGGAGCAAACAAAATTAACCTTTAATTCATAACAATCACAAAAGGAACCTTCTGCTGGTGCAATTCTGCCTTCCCAAGTCCAAAGAGACAGCTCCATTAGTTTAGCAATTACTCTAACACATATCAATGTAGCTTAAGTTAGTAGGGGGCTTCTTTATATTTTATTGAACTTAACTCTAATTTCAAAATTAGAGTCAAATATGAAACCCTAGCAGAGTGTAGGAATTTTCGTTTGTTTGTTTTCTGTTTTTTCTTTTTTTCATCTTTTATCTTGGAGAGTACTGGTTCAGTCACCAAGCTTCAGCCAGTGAAAGAATAAAGCTGTTACTATCTATCAAAAATTTGGCAAGTTCTGTGAAACTCTCCAATTCACACCAACCACATGAAAAGCACTGAAAGTCTTCCAAAAGAAGTTAGCGAAGCAAACACCCCCTCAGCACTGTGCAAAGATGGCAACAACTGCCTGCTCAAATGGCCAATGTCACAAAGTGATGGCCGTGAAATATGGCATAGAAAAGGGTCCCTGCACAAAACTGAACTTCTTCAGACTTCTGTTTCTTCAGGAATTGGTCCTCTAAGCAAATGATTTAAAAAGGAAAAAAAAATAAAAAATCAAAACAACAACAACAAAAGCTTGACAGATTAGAATACTGATCCCAGTACAATTGCTTGTTCTATAAACTGTGTAGGAGATGAATGGAGAATTTCAACTTCCATCTCCTTTTTTTTTTTTTTTTTTTTTTTTTTTTTTTTTTTTTAAGAAGCGTGAGAGGAAAATGGGCATGATTCTGGTAAGCTTAGCTTTGTTCCCACTCTGTGTGGGAACAAATTTTAGGTAACATCCTATACCTAAATCATCAACACAAGCAACTAGCAATGCTATGAACCACACTGCAGCATATTCCCAGTCTAGCAGATTTATCAGACTCCTTTTGTGAGCCTCTGTGAACACAAATGGAGAAACATGTTAATATGCAAAACTATCACCTCACAAAACATACTTTCTCCTTTCTCATAGGCGATAACCATAGAATTTTAAGATGCAGAAACTACGTTCTCTTCAAGGGCCAAACCATTCTATTCAAGATCATACGTGGAATGTAAACTACTCATCAGTAATCATCGCTAGCAGCAATAACAACTCACTAGCGTTTTGAAAACATACACCCTATGTATTACTAACACCTTCAAAAGACACTTTAAATAAGTGTATGTACAGGTTAATTCTAAGAAAAGACAGCAGAAAGAACAAGTATGTAACTGAATACCAATACTCTTGAATGTGCACTTAAATATTAAACAGTGTTCTTAAGAGATTGTGTGAACTTAAAAAAAAAAAAAAAAAAAAAAAAAAACATATATATGTATATAACCCACACACACAATGAATCACAAAGATGATGCAAAGAAAACAGATGTAATTAATCCCCATGTCCTCCAAATTTTCTGTGTATAAATTTATATTTTGCTAGTTGGTACAAATATTTCAAAGATCCACATCACTACAAAACTAAAGTTCTGCTCAACCTACATAGCTAGAGAACATATGCAATGGTTTGTTGAAGAGTTGCTAGATATGTTTTTAGATTTCAGCTGGCACCTATCACTGCTCGGAAGTCTTTGAAACCAAGCAGTTAAGAAGGCATCAAGAGGCTTATTGTTCAGCTGCAGAGAATGAAACATAAAAAGAGGCGTAGTTAAATGTTGCAGCTCTTCTGCTGGTTATGCCATCAAGATTTGTTTCTTCTGTAATTAGGGTAAAGATGTTCTCTTTCATCTCTTTATCATTTGTAGAGTCAAACTCTTGTGAATGAACTATTGTTACCTCCAAAAGCACTGCTTCTGTGTAAGGCACGTGGAAGACTGGGCATTTGCAATGTCACTGCCTACACCATTAAATCTCCAGATAAAACTTATTTTCTTGTCTGGGCTTACAACCTGCACTTCACCCCTGAACCACAGCAGTAGGGCCTTGATTATCGTTCTGCCTGTACTGGCATAAATAATGATAACCTGCTATATAACCTGATAAGCAACTACCTCTTCCAGAAATGTTATCACACTGAACCATGACTTAAAACCTTGTATCGTAGTATTATTTCCTTCTAGATCAGAACAGAATCCTCCTCTAAGCAAATATTTTATACTAGACAGTAACACAAATGTCTTTAAAATGAAATAAAAGGAAATCCTTATGAATCAATTTAGGTATTTCTGGCAGAAAATGATGAAGTGAATGTTGAAGAAATACATTCTGTACTCATGAAGGCAAACTCCCAGAGGTGAAATCCTCATTACAGTCTTTTACAAGTCCCTTTCTAACACATAATAAAGCTTTTCACTACGCAGGCAGAATTAAATGAAAAGATTAACACCCACTCACCTCTGAAATGCAAGAAGAGCCTTTCTCTGTAAGACCTCTTGCATGCCTCGCAAAGATGCTAAAAAGGATATATTTAATCAGTGATATGCAAGATCAAGAGATTTCATTCCACATGCTCACTGAACTAGTGCTAATATATTGACTAGGGAAAATGGCTGCACACAGAAGTTTTAATATTAACTCTAGTATTCTGATAGGTATCCTTTTTTAGGCAACATGAGAATTTCCAGATTTGAGTGTTTATTCTTATCTTACCATCAGTAGCCTGCAGACTGTAAGTCAATCCCAGTGCCAAGTAGCCTTTTGCTTTGAACTCAGACGTTTTGTCTCCAAGATCAACAACTGTTTTGGCAAATCTTTCTGCTTCTTCCAACTGAAAACATTATAAAACATCCATATAAGTCTAAAACTAGCTAAAGCTTAATGAGAAGAATACACAACATGTGTATTATGCTCACTGAATCTGTTGAAATCTCGGTCATAAACACTTTTAGGACTGCTTCTCTTTCCATTAGACCTAATTTTCTTGCTAAGTTCACAGTATGGAATGCAGATTTAAGAATGCTGAAGCACCCACTCTTATGGTTGAAATAAATACTGGTACAAAAAGCAAAATTACTGTGTTTTCACCTTTTCGTTTAAATTAAGAAGGCATTTCTGTTCTATAGCTGCCATCTACCATTTTTGCATTTCATAGTTAACATTGAGTTCTTGCCCCACAAACCATTTCTTTAAGAGAATCAATTACAAAAAACATGGTTCCAAGTCTGCAAAGACTATAGCCATGCAAATCCCTGCATCACATACAATATTGCTGAATGTATGCAAATTCATGAAGAAAGAAACTTGTAAAAGATCAGGGTTTAACTGCATACCCAGGCTAGCATGTTATTCAACAATCTAGAAAGAAAATTAAATAAATGTTTGAATCCATTCCTGTAAATGTAAATGCTAAGTATAGCTAGCTACTCCATATAGAGTCAATCCATAGGGAGCAATTTACAGAAGTAGGATCTACGTTAATTACTAAAACTACTGTTATCAGCCTGAACAAGTCATATATCTACTACTGTGCTATTTTCTCAGTTTCTGATTGTGACCCTTCTCATTCTTTTTGAAATATTCTTTTGAAAATTACATTTATTTCTTGAAAATTCGTATTATTATCTTAGACCACCTTAATGTTTTTCGTATAGATTCATCAGTTTCAAGGATATGAATAATGCAACTCAAGTAACACTTTTGCAAAAGACACTGCCTCTACTAGGAATTCATGAACACCAGCTGTCTCCAAACATGGTGTCAGTGGAAAAGTTTCTCAAAAAGAATGAGGGATTTGTCCCATTCACTTCCCAAGATAGTTATTTTCTACAGACATCAGTCAAATTTTTAATCTCTGTATGCCAACAACGTTTCAATTTCTAATACATTCTGTCTTAGATCAGTACAAAGATATGCCATGTGGATAAGCTTAACCATTGCTGTCAAGTATTTTAAAGCCATGCAACAGGGATGTACATGTGCATACACTTATCTGTACTATGTTTTCTGTGACGATCTTATGCACAGTCACTGACCAAAATTATTTGCTACATCTCTAAACCAAGATTTTGTTGCACTTTAATCTCAGATCTTGCTGAAAAGACCAACAGCGGTGGCAAGGCTTACCCAGTGGAGAGATCCCATACAGAGCTTTGCAGCAAGGAGTGGAATAGTTGCATCATCTGGTTTCAAACGTATACATTCCTTCAAGACTTTAACTGCTCGAGCAGACTGTTAAAAACATTTTCCATTGAAATTACTAAAAACATAAATACATTTCACAGATACAAGATTAGTATTTCCATTTTCTGCTTTATTTTTCCCCTACATGAAGGAGCCATTACTGAACATTTTGTTGAAAATTTGTCACAAGAACTCTTCCCATGGAACAGAAGAGTTTAGCCACTGCTGTAGTTATTCTCCTCCTATGAACTATGATGAAGAGTCCCAGGTGAAATATTTGCTTAGAATGTATTCCCAATGGTACATAATTCAGGAAACAGTTTTGAGATGCATTTAAAAACTTTGGTAGGCCTACAGGCTCACATTACATCAAGGAAAATGAAAGAGAAGAAACAGGGGACGGTAATCAGAACAAGCTATGTTTTAGTGCTCTTTGGGAGTTATAGCAGCACATAATAACAGTAGATATAATACAAGACATTATAACAGACTGTCATTGCTCCTCTTTTTAAATTCTTTTTCCTCTATCCAATCGTAGTTTAAGAGAGCATTCTAAATGAACAGAGAATGACAAGAATCAAGCACTTTAAGAATCAATATACTTCAAAAAAAAACTTTGGAAGAAATAAAATCATTCCTTTCCCCCACACTGAAGATAAGCAAGTTATCTCTACTGTGAATGATCTTTAAAAAAAAAAAAAGCATTTACATTATATAATTAATATAAAATATTTTTCATAATGTGAGATGGAAAAGCAAAAGGAACTGTAAATAGAAGATTGCATCTAATAATAAAATCTACTAGATTACAAAAAATATATTTTTTTTCTCATTTTAATAGTACAGCACGCACAGTCTCAAATACAATAATAGAGATAGCCAAATTCCCAAAGAAAAAAAAGAACAAGAGCATTATTAATCGGCATTAATTTGTACCTAGAAATAACGTTTGTTCATCAAAACAGCACTTGAACAGGGATTTTACTGGAAAACATGATCTGGTATAATTCATGTTCATTTAGCTTAGCTTGAGCTTGTTGGTAAGATAGTTCTTACCATCAGCTTTTAGTCCTCTTAAGTTAGAAACCATTTAAAATAAAAGGATTTTTACATTCTTTCTACAGCACTAGGCATGAATTTACAAATACAGTGTAGTTAGCCAGTTTACAGATGAGAATTAATTTCAAAAACAATACAGGTGAAAAATTATAGAAGTGCAAAATACTGTTATCAAAAGCCAACAAAACAAGAATTACATCAAAAAATTAAGACTTACTTTTCCTGCTGCCATCAAGGACAATGCAAATTGATACCAGAGATGGAATTCTTCAAATGCAAACTTCATGGCTCTTTCTAAACACTATTTTTTTGGGGAAACATTTTCATTAAAGGAACGTTCTTCAATTATTAAGAAGATATACTAGTATAAAATTTTTTATAGACTAACATATAAAATACATGTAAACAAAAATATGAATTATTCAATAAGTGGAAACAGCTGCTAGACTATATATGGAGGAAAAAAAGAATTGAACTGAAAATTGATTTCCCATATACTAACATACTCCTACTGTCCTATTCAGTCTGAGAGAAGCAATGATAAAAATCAGTCGGCTTATTCTTAAATGAAGGTATCTAGAGCAAAAGCTCCAACAGGCAAGAGAAGTCTTAAGTGAAAAGAAAAATTGTACACACACATTCTTTAACTTATGAACACTAGTCTAGCAATGGCACTGTACATACTTATCAATACCACTTAAAAGTGGGAGAGGAGAAAGAAATAACATTCTCAGGTGAACCTAAGAATTTTAGCTTGGCACACTAAATACTCTGCTGAGATTTTCTAATTTAATAATGGAATTCCAAAAGGAAATTCATTATTACTAACTGAAATTAAATATACTACAATCATATTTTGTGCTAATTTTGAAGGTTTGGTATCTGCTGTTTTCCATAAGAACTATTTCATTTTGCTATGCTCTTTTTGCTTATCAGGCTAGCTCTAAGGAGTTGGAATACTTGAAAAGTGGAATGCTTCTCTGGATTAAACTGTTTCAGCAATTAACATTCCCATCTGCAATGTGAAATTAATGAAGCAGCTTTTCTGATCTGACAGCTATAATGTATAGGTTTAATTGCAAGACCATGAATTAGTTTTTACATTCAAACTCAGAAAGCACTGCCAGGTATGTAGTGTGTTCCCAAATAATAGACTGCCTAATGATGCTTTTTTTCCCATTTCTACATATACACATATGTATGCATATATGAGCATTAATTATACCGAGCCACTGATTCACAGTTAGAAACAAAAACAATTTTCTAGGCCTCACTTAATTAAAAATAACTTGCCCATTCTAACTGACAGAAAATACAAAAGTTGGAGAAGTTGATAATAACAAAACAAAACAAAAAAAAAAAGTATAAGAACACAAGGGTCTTCAATTGTATTCTAGAAGGCTTGAGTTTCAATGGACTAATTAATAATCTATATGCTGTTCAGACTCTAAACCAATGATCTATATGCTGATCACTGCTGTTCTGAAACATTCTCTCAGAAGCGAGACATGGCCCTGAAAAAGTGAGAGCAGATATTGACCTGATGGAGGAAACCTTATTGCTAACACCCTGTGATTTCCTGCACATTTGGCAATTCTGCCAAGTACCTGTCTTTGACTATGCACACAGCGTGGCAGTTACAAAAATAAGTACTTCAAGTGACTGTCTTTTACTGCATTTAACATCCACTCTGGAAGTTCTGTATATACCTTTATTTAGAAACAGTCCTTCTGGATGATACTGGGAGGCTAAAAACAGGAAGATATTTCATCACATACAACACCTTGACATCCAAGGCCTGTGTCTGTTCTTTTCAGAGGTTGTTTTAGAAACACATTTAACCCTCTATTTTCATCTGCTTTGGTTTTCTTCAGTGAAATGAGGATTACAACGACAAGGAGGAAGTAAAGAACCATATAAAATAGAGAAGAATTCTGCCAGGGAATTCTTCCCATTTCTCTGATTTATGATGCTTCCTGACTGATCTTAGAGCTCTGAAGGTCTTTCCTGTAAACAGAACTTAAATAATTGGTTTAACCAAATGTTTAAGTTGTGCTCATCTTGAAATAAGATTGCCAACACTTAAAATAATAAAACTTGATGCGAATAACAGTAATAATATAATATCTGTTATAATTGAAACCAAAACCAAATCCATTATTCCAGCCACGATGTAAAGATACCAGATAAGAACTACTAACACTTTGAAATAAATGTCTGGAAAGCACCCTGAACTATGAATACTATTTCTGAGCCTGACCGCTTAAGAAAACAAGATCTAACTTTTCCTTAACAGTTTTGCCCAGAGAAGCTGTGGAGTATCTCTGGAGATATTCAAAACCCGCCTGGATGCCATCCTGTGCACTGTGCTCTAGCTGACCCTGCTTGGCAAGGGAGTTGGATTAGATGATCTCCAGAGGTCCCTTCCAACCTCAACCATTCTGTGATTCTGTAATTGTAACCCAGGGCTACACACCCCCTGCCCACGTGGTAGGTTAATATGTAAAAAGGAAAGGTTTCACCAACCCTGCCAGCTGTTTAAAGAAGAAAGACATCAGAGTTTTCAAGTGTTTGTTGTTGTTGTTGTTGTTGTTGTTGTTTTCCCTCTAAATAATTGTTAATATCTACCCTTTAAACAGTTCTAGATGTAAAATATATAGATTTGTCTCCCACAGCTTTCTTTGATGCAACTGCCTAAAGCTCCATGAAGGTGACAGTGTCTGTACCAGCAGGTAAATGCAAATTCTCCTGAGTTATATTGTAGAATCATGGTTTCGTATAAATTTTCATATTCCTTGGTTTCATTTTCCAGTATACTGATTAAAATTGACCTGTATGCACAACTTGCATCTGTGCAATATTGTCAAGGGGAGAATACTCCAATTCAGAGCTTAATATCACAGAAAGTGTGGATTTAAGAATCACTATCAACATATATTAGTGAAAAAACAGGGTTTTACTTTTACCTAATTAAAATAGTCCTTTATTATGGTAAAGGGGTGCGATTTCTTAACAAATCAATCCCTGAATATGCTTTCTTACCACACATGCTAAAATATTTCTTCCAGGTATCACTAATTAATCACGGTCATCTACAGTATCCTGCTGCTGGGTGAGCACTGTTTTGAGCAGCAGAAAGATCTGCTCTGTCCAAAGAGTGGCTGAGCAGGCTGTTTCTCAGATTTAAAACAAACAAACAAAAAACAATTTTAACAATATTTGAAAATTTCCTTAGGTACTAAGCCTAACAAAATGCACCCAAGATGCAGAAACACAAGACATCTGAGAGAGAGAACACACTTTCCTACAGACCTCAAAAAAAAAAAAAAAAAAAAAAAAAAAGTAATACATTCCCCTTTTATCAACTCTAAAATTATTTTACTAACTACTACAAATTTGGAACACTCCAAATAATATGAGATGCACAAAATAGATTTGTTTCAAAATAAAACCTCAAAAATCCTTTGTCTGGATATTAATACTGGTGATCTATTCATTAGAAAATATTCTAGGTGGAAAAAACTCCAACCATTAATATCTGTATCTTATTACAAACACACATTAGTAGATTCATGGCAATATATTTAAACAGGCACAGTTAGAAAAATTGAGTTTGTATCTTTTAAGCTTTGAAAGGGAAATCAGAAGCAACTAACTTCTCTAGACCAAATGAAACAGAAGAATCAAAAGGAAAAGGCCTATGAACATTCAAAATCTTGTTTTTCTTGTAGTACTTCAGCCCTGCTAGTTTAGCTATTGAAGTTCATGTCTCTGGCTGTCTCAAACTCTTCCAGTCATTCCTCAACAGCTTTTATGTTTTGCTTTTCTTTCCTGCTGTCTGTTTAATGTGCATCTTTTTAAGCAGATCCATGCCTCCCCAGCTAAAAAGCATGTGAACTCCCGTGCTACTAAACATTACTCACACCTTTCACCATTTCTGTGATTGACTGCCTCGAGTCACCTGTAAAAATTCAGACAGTAAACATTTTTGGATGGGAAGTATCTATAGTAGTCAGAATGACAGTATTCTGTATTTGTTTAGCCCTAGAATACTAAGAAAACTAACATGATTAACAGAAACAAACAACAAAGATGCAGTTGAATATTCACTGCAATGGACAAACCTCTGAGAGCATTTCATATTGGCCTCTTCTTCCCAAGGCTATCGTAAGTAAATCATATACTACAGATGCACTTTGCAAACTGATGATACGATCATTTTTGTGTTCTGGTATTCGGCTCAATACGGCATCACGGTTAGCCTGAAACATACACCAAAAAGAAACCAAGTCAGCCACTAAAATTAAACCTGTTTTTTTTTTTTTTTTTTTTTTAATTTTTTTTTTTTTTTTTGGCTCAGGTAACTACTGTTCTAATCAGACTGAAAGTCTGAATCACCAAGTTGTCACATTAGCTGAAAGATTTATGTTTCTATATGGACCTATTTTTAATCACTTGATTCTAATTACATATATTACATAGCATATACAATTATGAAAGTTCTCAGAAACCCAATAAAGTATGTTTTTTAACATAATGCATAGTCATCTTTTAAATTTTTTTGAAGGCAAGTAAAACATTTGATAATGACCTTCAAATCTCCTATTCCATCTTTTTGTAAAATAGAGCAATCGAATTTTTTTGTCTTCATACTCAACTACTCAGAGTATCTTCTTTATTTGTAGATTTGGTGATATTTACATAGTAGCATTTGTGCCAATGGGAATATATCTGGTAGGTTTAATACAGAAGTTAAAGATCCTTCTCTGTCTTTCCCCTCTCCTCCCCTTTTCATTTGGGCAGGATGTGGCCCCCTTAATACATTTTCCTTTCTTTTCCTTTAATAGAATATCCCAAGTTGGAAGGGACCCATAAAGATCATCGAGTCCAACTCCTGGCACTACACAGGTCTAACCAAAATTTATTTAAAAATTATTTTAAAATACATTTATTTAAATAAACTGAACTAAATTTAAATAGGCTGAATTAAAATGGATAGTTTGTTTCCCCCTCCCCCCCTTTAGAGGGGAGGAATAACATCATTAAGCACCAATAAATGGCTTTTCTGTTTTAATAGTATAACATTTGGAGCTCTGATCATAGTCAAAGAATCATTAAAATCAGAATAATTAAATACTGAAATAATTTTTCAGAGATGTACGGAGCATAAAATGCACAGACACTTCAAGATTTATCAACTGAACAATCCACAGCTTGGTTTGTAAACACACACCCCCACATACACCCCAAAAAAGACATTGTACTTTCTTTTGATCAAGAAGTCTTCGCCTTTTCCTTTCTACACTGCATAAATATTTAGGCAGCTTCAGGAACTTCTTCCTTTTTAACTCCACGTTTAATCACTCTTGAGTTAATTCCTTACAAGTACAAAACAAGCTATGAAACAGCACTTCTTGTGAAAAAACGACTGACAATGCCAAAGCAGTTTATGGGAGAGGATGCCCTGTTAAGTATTAAATATATATCTGAACAGTAATTTTCTGCTTCCATTCACCTTCCAACCTGAACCCTTCTGTGATTTTGTTACTTACAGCTCAGCTGACATGCAGCAACATGTACACCCACTGCAACTTGGATATCTCAGTCCTTTATATCCTACCTTTCTATTCATTCCTGCTTAGGTAAGGAAAGGCTGGTCTAACTTTGCAAGTGTAACAGCTAGAATACAAGGACGTCTTAAAGTAAGTGATGGCAGAGTTGCAGCTGACTTTCCTCATTATGTATGACAGTACACTGTAGCAGCAGTCGTGTGGCTAAATGAGTGTTTTGTACTCTGAAATGTACCTATAAGAGAATTAGAATACTTAAAAAGCACAGAACTATCTTTCTCAGAGCATTTCTTTCATAAATATTGCAATTTAAATCTTACCCATCAAAGTGTCCATTCCAAATTCAGAAATTCAGGGAACTCAATGTGACACGTAAGTGTCATTTACAATCCACTGTCACAACTCAATTTTCTGAATATATGTTGCACTAGATCTAATCCAAATAAGGAGTTATGATGTTAGAGTGCACCACACTTCCCTGAAATTAGCAGTACGATCTGGGGCTTATATACATATAAAAATTTGATTATGTTTATTTACACAAAATGCCACTTATATGTCAGATTTCCATGTTGTTTTCCAATATGTACTTAAATTCATGAAGAACAAAAGTCTTGAAGCACTGTTTATGTTTTTAATAATTCCCAAACAAGAGATCATACTACATTGATAATACAACACCATCTCTAAACAATAGTTTATTCCATCTTCTGTAATCATTCTCACTTAGCCAAATATTGGTTTCAAAATTGTAAGTCATGTATTACTTCTAATCACTACAGCTAGCAAGAGTTCGCATGCACTGAAGCTGAAGTAAGAGCTCTCAACTCTCAGGGAGATAACTCTCACAAAGACAAGTGTGTACCGATGAGTAGTTTTATGGTTTAAAACTTACCACCCTTTTGGTAAGGGCATCGTGCAGCAAAAGCAACACACAGTACATGGAAATGTTTGCTCAGTCTAATTTTCTGATGACACATTCTACCATGAATACATTGCAAGGTAGGTCACTAGTATTAAGGATAGTAGTTTGCACTACTATGTAAGTGTGCAATTCTAATATAGTTCAAATCAGACATCCACTAAACTGTTCTAATCTTATTTAACTACCAAAACAGAAATTATGCCAGAGTGTAAAAGCATTCAAATCACCTACAAAACTTAAAAGACTAAGTCTCAGTGACATGTAATGAGACTTACTAATATATGATGCCTGAGACCCTAGAGGTTACACCCCTCCAGTAAGAGGCTCAGCCATGATTAGAGCTTAAGCTTCTCATTTCTGTCATTGGAAAATATGCAAATAACCTGGTATGAGAATGTCATTACATGATAGTTAATGGATGACTAGTAGAACCATGCTAGAGGAAAAAATGAAAAACTGATAAAAGGCACAAGAAAGCCATTGAAAGGAATCAACTACTGAGGAAATTAGGAGACTTGAAAAAAATAAAAATAATCCAGTAGCAAATGTTGAATGTCAGTATCATCAAAAATAATTTACATATTTGAGTGATATCTGAGTTCTAACGCACAATGGAAAATATTTTTGGCTATGTTTCTTATGCTTACCTAGTAGTCTTTTATTTTATCTTATTTTTTACAACAGAAATAACTTACATTTCGAGTCTGTCTGTCTGAATGGCACTCGCTGGTGTAACAATGGTTCATACCGATAAGAGATGCCAAATCAAAGACCTGGCTCTGTGTTCACCTGCCTATCGTTTGGATGAGGCTAGGTTCAGCCACTCCAAAAGCAGAACTCCTATTCGTAACATTGCTGAACTCATCCTTCTGCCTCAGAAGAGAAGCTTGAGTTTCAGAAATAACCGCCTGCTTTCCTAACAGAAAGTGAAACACTGGTCAAAAAGCGAGACACAAAAAAATGTTCTGTTTTCGTTTAAAAAAAAGAAAAGGGAATACACACATACACATGCAGCACATGCATATTCACTCTCTTTTACCTACCATAGATTCACTAATAAGCAGCAACAGTAAGGCTTCTTCTGTATTTTCTTGAGGACAAAAGATGCTGTTCAAAACAAGAATTTCATTATTTAAGCAGAAAACATTAGTCTTAGGAGTACCTTACACAAATACAGCAAGAGTACTTCAAAAATAGAAAGACTTCCAGAAAAGAGAATAAATACTAACTTACACAGAAAAAACAATTGCTTAAAACTGTTTGCCATCATCCCTCTTACTTGCAAGCCAGTAAAGTATATATTTTCAATGAAATATAATTACTTGTGACTTAATACTGAACGTTTGCATAGGACTAAGCTGCAAACTTTACTACTTTCTTTTAGAGGAAGCAGAAAGCTCCCCATTTACCTATCCAGTCTTCGACGCAGAGTCTAACAACTTGGGAGTAGATCTAATATACCTCACTGGCAATGGTTTCCAGCAAGCAGTATAGCAATTAGAAATATTTACTGGAGAAATCACTTCCTCAGAGAACATAGGGAAGTTACCCCAAAGCTTATCAAAAGGAAAGCAAACATTATTTTCTTCTATTTGAATACCTATAAATATTTTGAAAAACTTTGAACATAAATAAATATTTGTAAATAAGTTAATGCTTGTCTCAGTGAAAATGCTCTTCATGGAGATACTGTGTGGAAAATCCTTCAGCTCACGTATACAAAAAGCTCAATATAGATGGCTGAATTCAGACATTTTCTGTCTTCCCTGACAGATGCAGGCTTATGAATGAATTAGCTCCACAGTAATAGGGCAGAGCAAAAAAGGCAATTGGTATTACAAAATGACTACCAAACTGAGGATAAAGAAAACTGAAGAGGCAGTAACAGAGGCCTATAAAATCATAAATGTTATTAGTCATACACCACATACTATCCTCAAAAGAAGTGAATTCACTTAATTAATATATAGGACAGCATATTTAAAACAAAATTTCAAGACAAAAACAAGATTTGAGACTCAAACAGTTGGAGGTCAGAGGAATACCTAGGAAGAAGTCTCCTATAAGTCAGTCTTCGTAGTCATTGTCTTAGGTACTTGCTTTTGATCACTGTTGGGGATGAAATACTAGGCTAGACGTGTTGTCTGATCTGGTATCAATCACTTTAATGTGACCAAAGAAAAGCACTTAATTATATGCTTTGTTGAAACTGTGGAACTTCTTGCTTACATTTCCCAAGAACGAGAAAATTACACTGGACAAAGCTATGCTTTTGAAAGGAGGCATGTTTCTGCAGAAGGATAAGTTGATAACGAAGAACATAAATAAATTTGAAAGATTACACCTGAGAAGCCTGCTGTAAGTATTTTTGACTAAGGAAGCAGAATTGCTAGAAATCTTTGAAGGTAAAGGCTGTTCAGCTTTGTATTAGTAATGTGATAATGTGGTATGACACCGCAATTATGTGGGGTTACTGCTGTATCAAGTACTCACTAATTGAAATCTGCAATAAATGCAGCTAATAATAACAAGGCCACATTCCAGGAAAAAAAGTTTCACACTAACTATATGCTGTAACAGAGGAACTGACTATTCTTTAGTATTTACTGTGAGAAGTCAAGTAGGTCTTTGAATGCTTGAGAAAATGTGTGACTCGGCATAAAAGATTTCCTTATAAATTACTTCAGAATATTAGGAAACAAATTTCAACAATATTATGCAGAAATAATTAGAGCTGAAAGTAATCTTTATCCCTTCTTCCATAAACCTTTTGGAGTTACCCTCCAAGTTCTGTAAGCAAGTTTCATTCAGCATAAAGGAAATCAGTAAAACTAAGACAGTATAGTCTAACACTGTGAAGATTTTAATTGTAGGTTTGTTTGTTGTGTGTTGTTTTTGTTTGTTTGTTTGTTTTTCTTTTTCAATCAAATGATGGCTGAAAAATTTCTTTGGCACTGAAAGTAAAAGCTAGGTATGAAATAGATATGAAATTTATTGGCCTTCATTTGCCCTATGGTGAAAGATAGGGAAATAATTCATTAATCATCTATCTGGTACTATAGCCAAGGTTTATTTTGAACCATTAATTTCTCAAGTTTAAGAATGTATTTAAGATGTATCAATTACACAGAGTTCTCTACGAGGAGCCTTCCTATCTTTCACCATTATAAATTAAAAATGAAACAAAACAACAACAACAAAAAAGCCAGAAAACCTAACCTAGTGGGGATTGCTTATCTGCACATTTAATTACAAACACTGAAGTAATTGCTTTATTGACCTTATGTTTATGGCATATCACTTACGAACAAAGAAAGTGTGTGCAAAAACTGCATACTTTTAATTTCAGTGATTGAGGTGTATTCACAAACCAGGTATCTCATTTACCATAAAGGCTGGCTGCATGTACAGTTTGTCAATTATGTCCTTGCAGAGAAACACAGTAACTGTTTTGAAAAATTAAACGTTCAACTCTGTGCCTGCATCTTTTCTAGAAGCTCAAAACATTGCCTTTCAATGACTTAACATCCAAGACAATCAGATAAGACAAACTCAGGAGCTCACAGCCCCTAGCAATGGCTGGACAGCATTCTTAAAAAAAAAGTAATTTATTTGGAGGAAGAAGGTCAAAAATTTCATCTGAATCAGCTAACAGCATCCTCAAAAGAGACTCCCAAATCACACCAATTTCACAGAGTGGTTGAGGTTGGAAGGGCTATCTGGAGATTGTTTAGTCCAGGTCTTCTGCACAAAGCAAGGTCAACTGGCAGGTTGCTCAGGAGAGTGTCCAGTTGGATTTTGAGTATCTCCGGTGACGGAGACTCTACAACCCCTTCCAGTTCTGAAAATAAGGTTTTTCCTAAGTTTAAATGGAATTCCAATCTTCCCATCTGCATTAGTAAGTAAAGCACTCACTATCCTACTACGACAAAACATAACTTTATCTAGATCATTATCTCCACTACTACAATCTGTTTCTCAGTTCTCTGGCTCACAATGCTTTCCAGCACATATCAAAGCAAGCAAGTAGTGGTTGTTTGCTATATTAAATGACCTGATCCCTCAAGGACTTGTGCATAAAATACAAGCAGAGCAGTGCAAAAGTTTTACTGAACATTACAAACATGCAACAAAGTTTCATCAGATCAAACTTAATGACAAAGGAAAAAAAAAGACTGCAAAATGGTTAAGATTTCGTCTCTATAATTTGACACAAACATGTTACTTCCAGGCAGTAAGCTACAACCAAAGGCAATAATAAAGTAAAAAATTCCTTCAATATAATTTTTGGAAATGTCACAGTGGGTCTTAAGGAAGCAATTTTACCCTAGAAATCACTGAACAAGCTATTAAATTTTAAGAAAGTCCAAATTCTAGGATATGGCAATCCATGTTTAATACTAACAGCGATTGTTTTGGGAAAAAAAAAAACAACAACACACACATACACAAACACATTAGCTGCAATTTTGTTGATTCGAAGTATTTAGACAAACTTTCTGTTTTGGAGGGAGCCACTTGCAATGTGGATAGCAGAAGAAGCAGAAGAGCAAACAGCTCTCAAATATCTCAAAATGACAGAAGACAGTCATGCATATTATGCTTTCTTTTGTATTGCAAGGATAATGAGAGATATTGACTCTACCATAAACGACATTTTGAGAGTTGAGAGCAAAGAGTCTTGTGCATACACTGCAAATTTCTGCTTGGAGAAGCACATTGCTTCCTTAGATCTCTTCATAGCATATACATACACACAGCACAGGAAACATCAGTATTCTCATTGTCCAATACCTTCTGCATTTTCAATAATATAAACTAAGTTACCCAGTGCACAGGGTAACAATTGCAATTAGAGAAAGCAAATAGGTACAAACACAAACATACTTTTCTCCAGTGTATACCCGTGGTCGTCTACTGAGTGCATAATTTTTCGTGTTTGAACCTTTCCGTAGTGGATCATCTAGTGGTGATTGGTGAGGAGGATCTTCCAGTGGATTCCAATAACTCTGTTCACACATGCCTCGTAACAAAATTTCAGCCAGTTGTCTTGCTATTGTCTACGGAATTGAAAGATTAATATTTTCATTAGAAATACTGAATCCAGTCTCTTCAAAAATGCTTGGAGTTTTTTAAATGAATATTAGTCATGCGGAATGTATTTTCTCTGATTTTAAATCATCTAAAATATCAGGTATTCTGCTGTTTGAAAGGTTTAAGTACACAGTTCAATTCTCTAAACACAAAGGAAAAAAAACAGCAGTAAGTCAACTTTTCAATTTTACCTATGAAAGTCTGGATACTTTCAAAGTATCAATAACACCAATGGTTGCTGCTAACAGTGGAGCGCATTCAGGTATATTTTCAGGTATTTTACATTTGATAACCTCTACTGCCTTTCGAGGAACCAAAAGGTGTTTCCCTATAGCCTATGGAAAAGATGACAGTGAGGCAGATTTCCACATTGCAGCCTGCTGAAAGAACCACGGTGCAGCATATGGATATTCCATGAAGGAACTGCAAGGCATGGGAAGGATCCACCATGGAAGCATGGGAAAAGTGCAAGGATGAAGGAGTTGTGCAGAGCAACTTTTAGGGACTCACCACAACCCCCCTTCCCCATCACCCCTGTACTGCTTGGAGCTAAGAGGAAGAGGTAAAAGAGTCAGGAACGATGGAGTGAAGTTGAGCCTGGGAAGGTGGGGGAAGAGAGGAGTAGTATTTTAGATTTTGTCTTTACTTCTCTCCATTCCATTCTATTTTCACTGACAATAAATTACTTTAATTTTCTCCAAGTCAAGTCTGTTTTGCCTGTGACAGTAATTGTTAAGTGACCTCTCTGTCTTTATCTTGACCCATGAGTTTTTCTATCTTTCTGTCCCTGTCCTGCTGAGGAGGGGGTGTAAGAAAGTAGCTGAGTGAGTGTCTGGCAGCCAGCCAATGTCAAACCCAAATCTAAACCCAAACCCAGATCTAAACTCAAACTGGACTTCTGACAGCTTGGACTTGAAGATGCTGGTGTTTGCTGCTGTTGCTGTTTAGCAAGAGTAAAACTAAGTTGCAGACAGACATGAAAAACTTTGAGAAATTAATCTTGGTACCAAATATATAAGTGCAAAAATACCTACATAAATATTATGTAATAATATACATTTATAGCTTTGAGAAGTCATCTTATAATCCATAGCTACCAGTATAATTTTTTCTTTAATGCTTAATATATATATATATACAAGCTTACGTGACTACCTATGACAATGATGAAAACTCAGCAGCAGAAAAAAGGCAAGCTTTACATTTACATCAAAATTGGCAGTACTTCCCAGCAACAGCTGTGTACTGTTCAAGGCATGGGCAGCACCACACAATCTTCTGCATCTTCTACCTTAATTCCTATACCACTTATTCTCCTACCGTTTCCAATATTATCCCTCTCCATTGAAAGTCTTCTATTTAACAAATTAAATATGATTATTAGGAGTCAGTTATTAAATAAATTAAGAAATAAATTAATAAACCAATTATAATCCTTACTACCATGTTGAAAGTTTTAAAGATGCAATATTAGGATACTAATCTAAAACATTTTAAAAATTGTTACCTTAGAGCAAAAGATGTAAGTCTTGGCCCTTTATTATATAAAAAAATGCAAAAAACGTGAATCACTTATTTGATAGAGGTTTATTTTACAATGATATAAATAACACAGCTTCAAGATTTTCCCTTTTTATTTCCTTCTCTTTAGGAAGCTTTATTATGAAAATAAAGAAACGATAACTCAGTAGCTTCCAATTTAAAAAACACATGAAGACACTGTACTTTGTCCTCACTCTCATTACGTTACAGGAAGAGAAAATAACATCCTTCTAAAATAAGGGCAAATCACAAATTGGGCAATTATAATTAAGCTTGTAAGCATGGTCAGTCAGAGATCAATCAGGTTTTACCATAACCACAAATAGGAAAGAGAGCTAAGGGAAAAACTGGGCATCAATCATTCCTTTTTATTTTAAAACTTTCATTTGAACCAGGAAACGTAGCTCTACAAAGTAGTGGAGAACAGATCCTGATCAGTATGCTGTAATCTGATTATTTGCCTCTATCTCATCCACTGTATTTATGCTTTACCTGCCTACTAGAACTCTGATGCTGCAATATCAATGTGGTTTAATATAACTTACCATTCGCAGATTTTGCGTAGTTCTTGTTTCAACAGCTCTTAGTAACTCTCTGAATCTACCAACTCCTCTTGTCAAGTTCCTGTATATAAACATAAAATTTGACAGTATTCCAAATTGAATATAGTAACACTGTGATATATTACATGATAAAGTTGTTAAATTCCACACTATACATTTTTTTCCCGCATATCATCTGCATCTTTCTGTGAAACACAAATCTGGGGACCCCACCACTGATTATTGTGACAACATACACTGCCAGATTATTGGAGAAAAAAAATTTGATCTTTAGATAACTGAAGAGAAAGCAAGAAAAGTGTAAGAAGTGACCAATCCAAAAAAGGAAAAAAAAAAAAATCTGAAGTTGGTTGGGCTCCTATAGTAGTTTTAAGTGGTAGTTGTTTTTTTTTTTTCAATTGCATCAACCTTGAAAGTAGAAACTTTGGGGAAGGATCCAATTTTTAGCTGCCTGTTGATACCTTAACAAAGGAAAATAGGAAATTATAGTAAATCACTTAATACTCAGTGAATGTAATGTGTGTGGGTTTTTTTTTGTTTTGTTTTGTTTAATCTTCTTTTCATACAGGAAAGATTATGGACACAGTGAGGCCCACCCCATGGCCAGAAGAGAAGACTGGGAAATCAGTGTTCTGTTCTTGACTCCCACTGTTTTTTGGTGTGACTTCTACAACTCAAGTTTCTTTGCCTTTGCTGCTTCTGCTGCCTCAACAACTTTTACAGAGTTTACCTAGAAACTCATTAATTATTTTACTTTTCAGATTACATGACAGAGGTCACTTCTTTTCTGTGTTATGTATAATGAAGGATTATCAACATATTTCAGAAACTTCGGTCTCCAGCACAGACAGATGTGTTTCACTAGCACAAGTTCACCTTTTAAAATGACTTTTTATATAAGTGTTTTAAAAGTTCTAACATTTCCAAGTAACAAAACCTCTATGAAGAGGTTGAATGCTATGTTGAAGTAAGCGGGTGGTGAGGCACTGGCACAGGCTGCCAGAGAAGCTGTGGATGCCCCATCCCTGGAGGTGCTCAAGGCCAAGCTGGATGGGGCTTTGAGCAGCCTGGTCTGGTGGGAGGTGTCCCTGCCCATGGCAGAGGGTTGGAACTAGATGGCCTATGAGGTTCCTTCCAACCCAAAACATTCTGTGATTCTATGATACTAAGCCAACAGTTGGTAAAGAAGAAATACTCAGTCACACAAGAAATAACTATCGTAGAAGTCCACATGTTAGAGCAGAACTTGACCATAGAAAGGAAACTATTTTATAAGTGACCAGTTAGCACGCTAAGAAAAAAAAATATCTTAAATGTATATCTAACATGTGAACAACTTTGTAAAACATTTTTTATGTATATTTTTATATATATAATTTCACATAATAGCTAATAAATAGTATACCCACTCAAAGAATAGTAAAGGAAGTACAGAAAGTCAGCAGGGCAAATTTTGAAAACTCCTCTGAACGTAATGGAAGCTGGATACTTTCAGCACCTTTGGAAAGCCAAAATACCTACCATTCATCAAGACCACAAGATACGTATTCAAGAGAGCCAAAACCAGACCACTGGAATCCCAGTTTTAAGTCCTCTAAGTGCTAGAGCATATTTCTCACGAATGGAGCTTCCTCTCAAGGACTGTACTGCAAATTCACAAATGTGTCCTCACAACAAGATTCAAAAATAACAAACAAAAAACCCACACTGGCCAAAACTTGAAGAGTTGCCTGCAAAATTATCAAAAAAGAGCATGAGCATATAAGAAAAAAAAAAAAAACAACTTGTCAACTTGAAATACTAATTTCCCAGTACAGATAAAACATATAGTACATAGTAGAACTTCAAATCACAAAAATTAATATTTGATGGGGAAAAAAATACTACTTCCTAAAATTCCATACGAAGTTTGTCTTTTGAAGTGTTAAAAGGACAACCAAAACAAAATCTCTATGAAGAAGAATGCAACTTTTAAAAGTCCTTAGGAACTTCGTGGCATGTTATTGTTAGTTACTTATTACATTTTGGTAAGCATCTAGAAGGGACTGAAACTTGTGACTGAAGTTCTACGGAATCATAGAAAAAGCAGCAAGACTGTACAGGAAAAAACTTAAAATACAGAGTTAGTTTTTGCTTCATAAAGCATTTAACGCTGATCCACTGCACAAGAGAACACAAACACAATACAAATTTGTCAAGCGTCTTCTCTACAAGGTGTACTAAAAAAGATACACTTCAAAACTACAATCTAAATCAGCCAAGAATTAAGTTAAATGCTTTGAGAAAGCAATGAAGCAAAATATACCGTGAACAGTATGGTTGATCTCAACACTACACTGCTTTTAGCAAAGTACATTTCCTGTATTTGTTAACAGTTTGTAATATTTGGGAGAATAAGGTGGCAGCTGTTCTGGCACATGCCTTTCCTCCAAGCCAGCACATACCTTCTACCTGCTTTTTATTGTGATGTGCCTTCTAGCAGTTCCACCCATACTGATACAACTCCAGAGCACAAGGGCAAGTTAACTTGGACAGCAATGATCCACAGTGTCTGTAAAGGACTTTGAGATCCTTTCCATTCTTGAGGCAAGGAATTTTAAGGTACATTCACATGCACTCAAGCTGACACACCTTGTAATTTCAGACTTGAAGAAGAGGACACGGACAAACGTTGCTGGTTCCATGTTTGTATGACTGCCTCCCACCAGCACATGCTCGAGCCAAGCCCTTTGAGTTGCATATTGCTAATGTTTTTAAAGACTTATCAAAATGTTTGCTGCTTGCAGTCTTCAATAAAAGAAACTATGTTGACCCAGTAGCACTATCGCAGTTACAGACTGGGAATCAGGATTTAAAGGTACTGCTCTTCTATTGGAATTCTATACGGATAAATGCCCTTGGGGCTATCTGCATCCTTGTGTCTACCTATTGGCACTCACACTCCCGAAAGCTTCTGTTAGAATCTGATTAACTGTTATAACGCAAGACCAACTTCTATGCCCCTTGGAAAACTTCTGACAGCATTTCCTTTTAGCATAATGAAAATATTTTAACTGCATCTATGCAAAGTTGCTTCCTCCTAAACAGTGGCAGATCCATAAGAGTAGATATGATACAAAAGAAAGTGCAGGAAGAAACTTAAGGAGCAAGACGGACATACTTTTAGTACAGAATCAGCATGTAAGATCTAAGCACATCAGTTAGCAGTAGCATACTTTTGGCACAGGCATATTGGCCAACATTACCCCTGTGAAGCCTCTGCATTAAAAAGCATGTTTGGCAACAGACACCAAGGTGCTTTGTCAGCCGTGTTCCTGATAAACCTCACACCCCAGACAAATATCTTTCCATTTTTAAACACATGTTTTAAGATGAAAAGAATGAAATAAACTGTTCAAGGAGAAGTGGTCCATATTTGAAAGTTAGGATAAAAGAACAAATGGTAACACAGAAGTGAGATCCAGTCACAATGCACTCAATACAGCCTAAGAAAAAATACTTTAAATTTAACCTCAAAAAGGTTGGTAAGATTAATATATTTTTTATTTGCAGTATATTTTGCTATCTTCTCCACTAATGTGAGAATTGCTTTGTCATGCATTTTCTTTGTAGTAATCAAATTAAAAAATAATAATAGTTACTTAGTCTAACATTGACTTTTATAGATTAAACACGGAATTAGAATAAATTTTTGCTTAGTGAGCTTAGACCAAGCCTCACCCGCTTTGCAATTTATTGGTTAAATTGCAGGTGTTTATCCCACTTAACAGAGAAAAGTATATCCAGAACCATGCCAATGAACAAGAAACGTTTCTCATGGTAGCTTATTACCTCATTATCAAGGCTTACTATATCTGATTTAAGAAATACTCATGTTTTAGAAGGAGGGGAAAAAACAAGAACTACTCATATTTTAAAAAAGGGGGAAAAAAACATGAACAGTGAAATCTAAATCACTTGATGAAAGTGATGAAACGTAAATTGCTTTCAGAATGGAGCCCGTTTCCCAAATGCACTCTCCCTCTCTATACAGAAAAAGAAATGTAATGTTTGTAACC
Organism: Netta rufina; assembly: GCF_964035555.1. Lineage (NCBI taxonomy): Eukaryota > Metazoa > Chordata > Aves > Anseriformes > Anatidae > Netta > Netta rufina. The sequence goes on from NC_140128.1 coordinate 48,271,013, forward strand.
TCGATAGTACATTTTAAGTTTTAAAGATTGTTGTTTAAGAACTCAAACAGCAAAGAATAAAGTATTTGTTTTAAATTTGTACAAACACTCTACTTAGGGAAGGAGTAGGGACAGGCAAAATTCTTGACACAGAACAGAAACCTCAGATTAACTCTTTAGCACTAACAGAACAACAGCTTAATCCTCTGAGGCATGTTATTTACCATACTAGAGCAATTGTTCTATGTAACCTTTCAAAGATTAAAGCAAAAAAGACCAAAATCTCTACAGCTTTCTGAACTTTATTACAGATTTGACCAAAGAGATAATGCCAAATCTTTTGCACAACTGGCCGTGCTTCAGATAGTTGTGACTAAGGCTTGTTTGTTTTCTCTCACTTTTAAGGAGAAAAAGAAAAATGAATAATTTTATCCACAACTATAAAAACGATGGACCTAAAGCAATCCAGTTCTGTTTAGTCTTTTTTGCTCTAGTTTCTCTCTTCCTTTCATACTTTTCCCTTAACATTCTCACGCTACTGTATAATTTCCACAAAACATTGATTATCACTGGGTATTACTTTCTGAATTACAAGTAGAAAATCTTTTATGTCCTTCTACAATCTAAGCTGTTATTTTTAAACATATAAAAAGCACAAAACAAAAACAAACAAAAAAGCACCACAACCACAAAATGGCAACAATATCACTGTGCATCATACATTTATTTTATCTATTGTTAACTCATGTGGAAAGAAAAATCCTTGGTATTTGATATTCACTACAGCAAATCATGTTTGCTTGATGCTTGAAAGTTCCTGATTGAAGTTTTAGCTTATAAATGAAACATCCTCAGTGTGCCATTACTGCTGTGTAAACCCAAGTATTCGAAACAGCCCAATCAAGCAGCAATTCTTTTAGAACACACAGTAACAAAACATCTAAACAGCCTTACTTTATCCTCATCTACTATTCTCCTGAAGGCCATAATCACATGCATTTGGAATGAAAACGCATTGCCTAGACTGCAGTTCCACTGGTAGCTAAATCCATTTAATGCTTCACTACCAAAAAGCGAAGGCCTCATTCTCCCAAATCTCTTCTTGGTATTTGTTCCCTTTTTCCACCACTCTTCCTTCTTCACACCTTCCTGCTCTCAGCTATCTCTTTTCTCACAGCAACGCCAGCCATTATCACACCTTCTGGTGAATCTTTCATCTCACTAAAATGAAAGAAAGATGTAATTGCTTTGCCATTTGTTTTCCACTGGTTTGGAAAATGAAGTTTCTGGTACAAACATGTACAAACAAAAAATAAACAATATGTGCCAGGAGTGTAGGTACAGGGAAGATGAGAGCTGGTAACACCACACTTGTTGACACCAGCACCTCAGCTCCTTCTCAGATTTTTAGAATATTATTTCATATAAGTATATAGATATGCATGTGTGCATGTATGTGTGTGTATATATATTTACACACGTATGTACACGTGTATATATACATGTGTGTATATATACGCACACACACAAAGCACTAGTCTCAACTACTAAAACACAACAAACAGATTCACAAAAATGACTTCACAAGTTACTCAAGAAAGAGTGGATTAGAAATCCTGCCCTTTAACTCTTATATGTTACTTTCTCTTTGAGCAGAGATCTAGTCAGAGGAAGAAGCAGGGGTAGATTACAAAGGTAAAGTTCTTGAATTCACAAGAAAAAAAAGCAGTAAACATTCCAGAAAGTTTTACTACCGAAATAAGCTAACAGATGGAATGAGGCAAATCTAATTTACTCTGGTAAATATTTAATACTGTATTACACATCAGTCAATCTGTATAGTCATAAACTTTATAGAGTTATTTTATCTATATTTGGATGAAAATATAAAAACTCCCACTGAAGTAGAAAGAAGACATGCAGTAAATACAAAGATTTTGTTTAGAATACCACCTTGAAGATATAGGATGCCTCTCATTTTAATATCAAGCCTGATAAAAGCATGGGGAACTTCAGCAGTGAATGACATGGCAGTGGTTTTACAACCTGTCTTAGAGATACAAAGGTCAGAAAAGAGCAGCAGAAACACAAAGGAAGTATGCGGTGGTAAAATACAAGATTCTATACAGTAACAAAACCGCTGGGATGCATCCCTGGAGCAGTAACACCCGGCAGATCAAAAAGAGCTAATCTGAAGTAAGAGATCAAATATTTGGTCATGGGCATTGGTTCGCAAAAACAGAGACAAGGCCAAATTCTAAGCACTGTTTGTGGTTCAGCCCTCTCAGTGGTGGCACAGCAGAGAAAGGAGTAGAAGGAACAGAAAGGCATCTCTTCAGAGAGCACAAACCAGTGGTGACACCTGTGAAGAAGCACGCTTGTCACTGGCCGTGCCCCACTCTCAGAGAGGGAACCCAATGAAGGGGAAGGGAAGCCCACAAGTCCTTATAGCATGAGAGGCTTCATGCAAATCCCAGCAGCAGCTACTACCTCCCACTGCACTCTATGGTGGGGAGTGGACTCTTTGCATCACACAGCCATTTTCCGGGCAAAACGCACGTTGCTCTCTTCTTTCACAGAGTGTTTTTTAAGCTTGCAAACTCATAATGCATTTCTGAAAAAACAAGAGCTGAGGTAAAGAAATGGGATGGAGAGAGAGCAGGACTCCCAAGGTGACATTTCAGCACTAAGAAGCATTTCTGTTCTCAGCTGAGACCTCACCACTGGCAAACAATTGAAGAAAACAGGTGTTGGTGCTGCAGTATAATGCAGAATGGCTAAAAACCAAACCTGATGTACAGCAAAGGGGAAAAAATTCACAAAGATAAAACTAGTTTTAATGATAATACTTCTCCAGTAGATACCTAAGAGCTTCAGACAATCTTGGTGGTCTGTATTCAAAAAAATTGCAAATGAGAATAAGTACAGAGATGAGACTGAAGAAGCAGTAGGGCAGAAAAAAAACGTTTTTATGTTGGTTAACATTGGGGAAAAAACACTAAGAAGTTAATTAAGCACAAAGTAGGATGTTGCAGGAAAAGAAGAGAAGATAAACACTAGCACTGGAACACTGATACATATTATGGCAGTTCAATAATACATTAAAAAAAAAAAAGATCAGAGTATAACTGATTTGTAGCCACTTGAGCTCGGTGCTGAGACAGTATTGTGAGAGAGCTCTAAGTACTAATACACCAGTGTAAGACCTAACATAAAACTTGGTCTGTTGTGGGCTTGTGCCCATCATAAATTCAGTAACTAAAAGTGTTTCTTCAAACTGAAAACCAGAGTATTATATTGGACAGCAGTGTGAAAACAGCAACATTTACTGAAAAAAAGTGATAGAGCCCATTAACCAGGGGAAGGGAAGGAAGGGTGGAGAGGGAAAGGGGAAAATCAGGCAAGAGGTTATCAAACATCCTTTGATTTTCCCACTCTCATTAACACTGGAGATGTTTAACTTCGAAGTTGCTGTTTCTGGTTAGCTAGAGATGTTAATAGCTGAAAAAAAGTAGTGGAAAACGGTGAGTTTAAGTTGCTTAGGTGCCATTTATTCATCAGTATAGTTAAGAGTTTTGCCCCTTTATTGCCAACTCTTGTGTTTGCTATCGGACTGTTATACCAAAACAAAGTATAACAGAGGACGGGATTTCCTTTTTTCTATTGCATCCCAATAACAGTTCTGAAAGTGCTTACTAAGCTTTCTTTTATTCTTATGCTCTCCAAATTCATTGTGAACACTGCCATGTAAACGCATACATTAACTCGGAGAAAAGCAGGACGATAAAGGCAAAAATCTCTAAATTCATACTACATAGAGCACACTTAAAACACGAATTGTACCTACAAACAGGTACAATACTTTCTGGAAAAAAGAACCCATGCAAATGCTTCAAAGCAAACAACCAGAATCTGTCCTAGTAATTGCTATTCTTTATACTGTTCCACTGCTTATTCATAACTAAGAAGAATTCATGCAGTATTCCTAAGCATAAGACTTACAAGCAACACTTCTTTAAGGGGAAAAAAAAAAAAAAAAGTCTAAAAACATCTTGTTGATAGTCTTATAAAAATGTCAATGCAAAATAAATGAGGGAGATTACTTCACTGCTGAGTTGCTTACCATACTTGTGTCTGAATGCAATCTCTGAGGAACCACTTATTTCCAAAGAAACTCTGTTTTTAAGTACCCCCACTGCAGTAATATGAAGATTTGGTGGCAGTAAAACAAGATGACATTAAAACACGATCAAAATTATTCATACACACGCACTATGTTTATGCATGGGAGAGAAATCAAATGCACAAGGGCACTACCACACACTCATAAAAAGAAATGCCACTTTCACTTTCTCGTATTTAAAAATACAGTGCATCCAACAAGAGCTGAGAAGAAAATCATTTGGGAAGGGTAGGCCAGCAAGGGACAGAGAATCTGGGAGACATAAAAGGTCAGATCTGACATGCCTACCAAATACAAATTGCTGGAACATAAGTAAACATTTTCAGTACAAACACCAAAGTGCCTGCATGTCAACAATAATTACAAGCCCTCTCCAGTAAACTGGCTGTTGAATACATTATCCTGGTGGTTATATATTTTGAAAGGAAAGGATGTGGAGATCGGGAGGTGCAAAGGAAGATTTTTCCAGTATTCAGCTGAAAATACAGGTAAAGCTTGCCTGCCTTTAACAGACGACTAGCATTTCTGTAACACACACCGTTTCCAAGGTTTTCACTGCAGTTAAGCTTTGATTCTTACCACAGTCAAATCAATACTACTTTTAACTTAGAAACATTTATTTTTAATTGTCTGGACAATGACGAGGAAATAACCTGAGCATTGGACGCTTTGAAAGAACCGATGAATTTCAAATGCCATGAATTTCAATAACAAATGACGAGACACACAGTCTCCAACACCTGCACAGTATTTGTTTTTTCTTACCACTGTACCAGCCTTCTGTCCACTACAACACCACGGCCTGTGTTGTCACAAACTAGTTTGAACTCTGATGCACTGTCTACAACTTCAGAGGATAGCACTGAAGAGTCAAACAATGCAATGTGTTTACTCTTCGCAAAAATAGTTTCAGAATAGTTATTATTATTTAAAATGAAGATGAATCATCCTTTAGGACTAGTCTTTTACATCTCTGTAGATAAGCAGTCACCTGTTTTTTCCAAGAGCCAGTTCCATTTTCATGACAACTATGACCAAAATACATACACTCCTTCCCAGGCACACTTACCCAAATGCTTAGCAAATCAGTTCTGCCACTACCATGAGGAAACCTAGCACCAATAAATCCTCCCACCTAGTTATTTCCTCCTCTTCAAGTCAACAGGGTCAGTTAACGTTTTAGTTAAAACTGGCAACTGTGGCTCACATTCAGTGATGTACCTTATTTACTAATTAATGTTGACAAGATACCTAAGACTTCATCAGAATTTGCATCTTCATCTTTGGAGATGTGCAGAACAATTGGTCAAGGTATCACACATTCACACCCACACACATGCACGCAACAATAGCACTTACGGATTGACTTCTGTACACTCTCCCTTGCCTACTAACACAAGAGCAATATTCCTGCAAGTGCCATAGTGGAAAAACAAAACAACTCCTACATAGACAAGTCCTTTACATGAGTAACTCCAAGTACTGTTGTTTTGTGTGTTTGTCAGACATTCTGTAAGCCAATAAAAATCAATTATTCACATAAAAACTTTCTATTTTCTTGGGTTAAATGTCTGCTAAGAAAGGGCTGGCCTCTGAACAACATCATCATGGAGAGGACTGGGAAGGTCTTGCTTCAGAGCAGCTGTGTCAGCACAGATAATGGCACCATGAGGAATACAGACCTGGTCCAGTCCCTAGAGCAATGTCCTTGAGAGGTTGTGACATGTAGGATAAGTGGTAAGAGAGCTCAGGAAGTTAGCTAATGCTGGTTTTCACATGATGGCCACCTGATTTTAGATTCCAACCAAAAAGCTCTTTTGCTTTAAGAGTGTACAGAGCCAATACTGTCCTGACCTTTGCTAATTCAAAAACACATTTACAATTTTGTCTGGTTCATCTTACAGCACAAATACAAAGTAAATTCAACAGAAGGATTACTCAGAACATAACTTGATGTCCTTTATCAGGGGCATTTTACTTGAAAACAAACAAGCAAACAAAAACACAACCAAACAACAACAACAAAAAAATGTTAAAGTACTCATGTCAAAGTTTTTATGCTCGTTGCTTTTCTTGGAACAATACCAGGTCTTTGAACTCCACCAATTTGAAATTACAAAGCAGCTACTAGACTAAATGGAAGTTGCATAATCAGCCAGAAAAACATTTAAAGTCATATATATTTTAAACCCTCCTTTTAGATTCAGAACAGCTTCCTTAACTTGCTACAACTTGCAAAGCTGAAATGTTCCTCAGCTCCCAAGTGAAAAATGGGAATCTAGTTTGACACTTTACTTAAATTCTGTACATTTTGGAAGAAAACATTAATTTCTGATTCGTGCCTTAATAGATCATTAAAATAGTGCTCTTCCATTCAGACTATTGCCACTTTAGGCTTTTTTTATTTTTTTATTTTTAGATAATTGCTATTCCATGTATTTTCAAAATGCTGGCACTTAGCAGTTAGGCTTCAGAGGTTTCAAACACTAATGCATGCCTGAAAGATATTCACTTAATCTTCTACAAAAACTTGCTTTCTTGACTCAAATGAAAATCTCTGCACAGTTAGTGAGCAGAAGTTTAAAGTTGATCAAGCAGCATTCTGGGTAGGCCACAACATTCCCTACATTACTGCTGAAATGATGCTCTTTTAGTTGGTATTAAAGTTCTCAATTTCTTTTTGAGTTTGTAATTAACACACACAAAAATGGGATTTCCAGTTCTAGAGGACAAAGAGTCCAAAAGCAGTGAATAAATGAGTGAACAAAGGTATACAACAACACATTTCCCCACAAAAGGACTTTAGACAAATTCAGTTCTCCATCAGTTTTTTTTTTGTTGTTGTTGTTTGTTTGTTTTTGTTTTGTTTGTTTGTTTTTGGTTTTGTTTTTTTTTTTTTTTTAGTACTTATTGGAGTGGAACTGAAACCTTAAAAAAAGTAATTCCACACCCATATCCATAAGCATCTAGTCAGATCTTTAAGCGTGTTCTAGTGTATAAATTGTTAAATCCACAATGCTGATAACAAGAAAAAATTTGAATTCACTCAATACAATGCCAGATGATAGTTTAGTGGAAAGAACTTTCTTTTTGGATTTAACTTATTTTAATGTTACAATCTCACTTCAAGAACATACAAGTAACAGCCTCCACTGCATTGCAATATGAATACCAGAGCTGGTCTGCCTGTAAAAACAGGCTAATTTTTCCTTTTCTTCTCCCTCAACACTCACAAGCAGTTAAATAGGTGATTTCCTGCATCTTCCACAGGATTCACACCCTTTTGGTATCTACAGCTTTAACTGAAAAAAGTTTATTTAAATCAGTATTTCAGTTTCTAAACTCCCTGTATTAAAAATATCTACATTTCCCCTGCTTGAAAATTTTCATATAATCATTATAATTTTAGATTAAATTAAAACTTGAAGTATATTTGAAAGCATAATACAAAGATCGAAGATCTTGAACTCAATTTATTAGGTTCTGATAAACCTAATATCAGAATACATGCCAAATTTAAAAATCAAGGGAAGCATCTTTGATACCAATGTATTGAAAAGCATGCTAAAAATTTGTCACTGTTAAAAATATATATATTTAAAGTAGCAACCTTCTGTGTTCAGTTCTGGTAAATTCAATTGAAAAACAAACAAGCAAAGAAAGAAAGGACCAATAAAAGCAGCAATATAACTGAGGGCCTGGAACAATGGCCATATTAGGCAATCTTGAAAGAATTGGGATTGGCTCTAAATTAAGAAAGGAAACTGAAGGATATAATGGTACAAGTATGCAAAATAATGGTTGGCTCTGATTCATTTTTCCCTGACACCTCGTTTCCTCTTCTACTACTTCTAGCACTAGACAACTAAATTGGAAGACGACATTTAAAATTAAATATATAATGCATAATCTGCTTGTAAACTACAAGCGACCACTGTACTAAGGAGTGGGGGAAAAAAAAAAATAGTATGTTTATGGAGGAGTTGATAAGAACACCAGCAGCTTCACTGTGAAGGATTACGATGTGCACAGAATCAAATCAGCTTTTTGAAAGTTTATGCCAGACCAGCTGATATGGTCTAGGAAAAAAAAAAAAAAAAAAAAAAAAGCATTCCTCTATGGGCTAAATGTTCTTTAATAAACCACTACACAACTTTTTGTGGTTACTCTTAATCTTCTCTATCTACTGCTGATTACTTTTAGGCCTTCAAAATCCTTTGAAATGTGGAATTTAGCTTATTCTTTACCATGATTGCCACTGCGATTCTTTTAATACTTGCATTTTACTTATCTTTTGTGCAGACACGAAAACAGTAATTTATTTTTAGCCCTGCTAAATAAAAAAAAAACAAAAAACAAAAAACAAAAAACACTTTCAGAACATTCCATTCCACTTGCAATTAAATGATGAAAACTGAACTCATACATAATTCTCAGATCATGCAATATGGCAGCATTACTTCCTTACTTTAAGAAGCTTAGTGACCATTTTCCTGCTGACTGCCCTGACTGCCCTGAACAGTTTCAAAATTGGGATATCCTTTTATCAACCAACCATCAGTACATGAAAATCTCGAACTCTTTACAGACACTGCATAATTTACCTTCATCTCCTGTTTATGCACTTGAAAGAATAAGAAACATTTTTGGTAAAAAATGCTAGTCCTATCTAGAGTTCCAAAATTTCAATAAAATAACACAAAACAAAAGCCCTGCAGATCAATTTTTAAACTATATGCTTTCAGCAACAAATGTCAGAAATGTACTTAAAAACCATTTGTGCAAAGTTTTAAAGCTCCAAAACCATGAAGAGTACTGTTTCTTTTTTTTTATTTTCCATGATGGCTGAATTTATTTTTAGACTTTTAATAGAAGTTTTCTTTAAAATTATAAAGGAGCTCCCATGCAGGATCTAAAAGGATCTATAGAGCAGGTACAATAGAGATTGTATACTTGTATACATACTGTTGGTCTTCATGCACATTTATCCTGCAGCATAATGTTAAAATAAGTGATAACTGAAGAGATTCAGAAAAAAATTATGAAATCAAAATTATAAAAATCAGGAATTTCAATATGTTCTCAATCACTCTATAATAACATATTTCTAATATTTACTTTCTAATAGTAAAAGAACTATCAAAGAATAGGTCAAGTTTAAGGTATTTTAAGTTCTCACAATTAGAAAGTAAAATACAAAATGTTTTCTGTTTCATATACTTTAATCAAAGGATTTAACAACACATAAATAAATACAATATGGACAGCCTCATTATTTCATTTAAAACTTTTGTGCCTTATTAAAGAGGCCTCATGATCGCATGACCCACAATTGTTAAAAAGTATCCCAACCTGTTAGAACGAAAATACAAAACTTAAATCAAAACAAAAATGGTGAACCAAATCTTACCCATTCTTAAAATATAAAACATGTGCTCTTTGTAATCCTGTTTCCAAGAAAAAACCAAGTTCTTGTTCATGTGTAGTGGGTCCTGGTTTAGGGCTTCTGTTTTGTATATTTGTATTAATCACCTAGGAGAACACAAGAAAAAAATACAACAAAAATTATCAAGTTTTGTAGACTTTCACAATGAAACTAATACTTTACACTGGAAAAGTCTTTCATTTTCAGGCAGCTGATAGCAGAATAGTTCTATCCTTAATTCCATTCATACCTAAATATAAATCTTTTTTTTCTGTTGACTATCCCTTAAACAGTAATTTCTTCACCAAGCAGAATGGCCTCTAAGAAAAATTTTATAATACATTTTCAGAAGTTAATGTGAAGAACAGTATAAAAAAGAAGTGCATGATGAAGCATATTTGCAATCTCACTCGGTAGATGAGGCGATGGTATTTAAAATTTAAAACCTGGCAGAATAGGAAAGAGTGCTGCAGAAAGCAGCACTGAAGATTAAAAGTGATATCCAGAGAGATTTTAAAAGAAACAGTTTAGAAATGATTTAATTTGTATTAGTTACATTAAAAATGGAAAATGATCAGCTTTCAACTGCCTTAATATTCACTACATATTCTACCAACCACTAAGATACAACAAAAACATTCCAAAGCAAAAAAGCTCAGAAAATAAGAATGTGTGTTTATTTAAAAAGCAGTATCAATTACTTCTCTCCCTCTTCATTTTGTTTTTTTCTTTTGCTTTTCTGACCCCAGCTTAGTATCTAATGGAGAGTATACCATTAATTATTTTTAAGAATTATCTGAAATGCCAGGAAGCGTATACACACAATATACATACTTCCTACTTCCTATGTGTTTGAAATATACCATAATATACCATGTTCATAAATGAATTCCAAGGAGGCTACAGATCAGCATCCTGAACATACATAATAATTAAGAGAGTTCTGTCCCTTTTCAGACTACTAGCAGAATCTTCTAGGAGGACAGAAAGTCACACTAGCCTTATTGTCCAATAGTAAGCATGCCCTGAAGTTCTAAGAAAACAAATATCAGACGTTTTCTTTCAGATGAACTACCAAAATGTCGGTATCATCATACCAATAAGAGACGATCCACACAATTCTTACCCTTTCTATCTCCTGAAGGTACAGAAGAGCAATATCCCCAGCCTTCTCATAGCACGTAACAATTTCTTGTTCACGGTCCACATGGAGGTTGCTAGCTGAAGAAGAAATTGGCAACTTCTCAAGACAGAGACCTGAAAATAAAATATTTTCAAAGGAAGCATTAAAAACTAATGTCATAAAATACTGCATCTGGAGTATAGTCCAGGCTAAACCCTTTTGATTATGGGAAGAAGCAAAGAAGCTACTGAAAAAAATTGAAGGTATGGTCCTCTGATACAGACAGAAGTAAATAACACTGAATCCTTAATGATTGTAAAACTATGAGAAGCAATTTCAGCAATTATGATTTAAATTAAAATTATGACATTCTACCACAAAGCTGTCCAGTGTCCTTCTATACCACTTTTGAATTACTGGAGACATCTTCACTTACCCCAAGTGATTACAGAAACAACAGCAAGGTGAGAAAAGCACTCAAAGTAATACCAAACCTAGCAACAAGCAAAGCAGAGGCACCAACAAAAGCAAATATATTTTCAAGAAATAAAGGATCAGGAAGTGGAATTTTTGGATTTAATTTTTTGTTTATCAAATTTCCATCTCTTCAGTTTTCAGAAATCTCACTACACAGTGCAACAGGCTTGCAGCAAGCTTTATATCACCTGTTACCTATGTTATTTGTCAAACACTCATTCTCTGAACAGTGGCCTATTCGCTGTCTGATTCTACTTACCTTGCTATGGAATTACAGAACACACTAAACACAATTAACAACATGCTTGAAAAGAAAGGATTAGCATATCCTCTGCAGGAAGAAAACACTAAACTCCTAATGACAAATAGTGATTTCAATACGCTTTTTGTATCTGTTGTCAAGACAATCAGAATAAGTTCAAGAACCCAGACATGATCCTAACTTTGTGCTGGCCTACCATGCTAATGAACAATATAGGAGCTGAAAAAAAAAATTTATTAATATTAATATTTAATATTTAATCACTATTAAATTGCCCTCCATACACACCCTCATTAGGTCTTGCACTAAAAATAAATGCAGCATAAGACACCACACAGGCAGTTAGCATTTTAAGCCTTAGATTTTCTAGGAAAAATTGTGACAGATACCCACATTTATGTGAATGCCCACAAAACAACTCAATACAACCAGCTTTAGTAAGAGGTACCTCTCTCTCTCATCAAGCACGGAAGTCTTTTGTGCCTTTATTAGACCTATCCAACAAAAACACTATCTGGTGCTTTGAAGCCAAAAAATATAAAGTTTTTGCTTGTCTAAAATCAAAACAACATTCATTAATCAATGGTATCTCCTATACAAGCCACTTCTATTAAAGTTGTTTTCAAAATAATTAATGAAAACAGCTGGAAAGGACCTCAAGAACACTCCTCTGTCTATCTGAATAAGGAATCAACCAACACCAACAGATGCTCTTCCAACATGTTCTTAAATCCTTGGCCTTCTTAAGCAATGCATTATAGAGCACAGCTATTCTTACAATTAGTATTTTTTCCTAACATCTAAATCTCCCTCCCTAGATTAAGTATTCCTAGTCTTCTTCACAGATTATTCCTTTCTTTACAAAATTTCTTTTCTAATTTCCATCTAGAAAAAGAGAGACATGTTTCCTACAATGAATATCAAATTTTCATTCTTTTCATGCTTCCTTGATATTAGATCATTTTCGTCTCCTCTGGAGGCTCTCCAATGGGTTATATCTACCTTGGCTCATTGTGTCAAAAAATGGATACAAAGCTCTACTTGGAGCCTCAACAGCACCGAGCAGAAAAGATGAAAAACTTTCTGCATTTGATAGAGGATACTTTATTTTTTTTTAAATACAAATCACTAAAACTTTTGTATCTTCTTGTGCATATTAGTAAAAGATTCCCTTCTACTTTTGACATGCAACAGATCTCCACATCATATTCTGCAAAACAAACTTAAAAATCAGTATACTTTTCAAAAACCTACACATTCTGATAGCCTAGCAAACATTCAAGTAGACTCTCTTGAAAACCTGCCAAACCTGAGTACAACAGACACTGGGCTTTTCTGACATGTTGTGGTTTTCATCTTAACATCTCTCTAAATATTAGAAAATATATTAAAATAGTCTAGAACAACTTATGCTGGTCTGCTTTCTTTCAATTTTTCAATCATATAACAAATATTGTTATATGTAGTATAGGTAGTTTGTTGTTATTTTTGTTTGTCTGGCTGTTTTTTTCATTTTGTTTTGTTTTGTCTTTTGCTAATCATATATCCAAAAGATGTAACTATACAAAAAGTTCAAATCTCCTGCTGCTTGAAGTGACCCTCTGATAAGAACTAAACATACGGTTGATGTTGGATAAAAAGCTGGCAGTGTCCTACATGAACAATTTCAAACTAAGAGATGACCATAAAACACAATAAATGAGCAGCAATTAGAAAAATGCCAAATGACTAAAAGCATCAGATAGTGGGCACGTGGATCACTTCTCTCCACCCCTTCTCTCCCATGACACAAACAACAGGGGCCCCACAGTAATCCTCCATTTATGGCACACATTACTCAGCCAGCTATTTGTAGAATTGTCTCCGTTTTATTATTTATATTTTTATAATTTATGGCCAGAACTATTTATTTTTTTTTTAAGTTGAAAATCTCAGTATAAGGACCTTTTCTCATTTTAGCTGGGAATTCTCTTTCAGATATCAAAGAATCTCTGTGTTCCATCAGAAAATTTAAAGTAATGGAGAGGAAAAGTACAAAATTGTGACAGGGTCCTCTGACAAAGCACATAATACTATTGCTTAAAGTAACTTTATTATACAACTGTACTTAGTGTATTTTTCCTGGTATGCTTATTACAACCTGTCAAAGTATATGTATTTTAAGCAGGCAATGCTTTACAGACAGAAGTCAATTTGGAGAACTATCCTGGAACAACCATTTACCAGGATGGTTCAGAGACTTTATTTGGTTTGCTGACACAAGAAATAATTTCAATTCAATACTGCATTAAAAATGAAACCATATTGACTAGAAGGAAAACATTGAATAAATTAAGAATTCTGTAACATGTTAAAACAAGAAGTTCCTTCAGATTCCAAGCTACTCATTTAACTCTTTCTTAAGAGAATCTTAAGAGAATCTTTGGGGATTGTTAGCATTAGGTAGAGGTTGGACTAGATGATCTTGAGGTCTCTTCCAACCTAGAAATTCTGTGATTCTGTGATTAAAAACAGATGATGGAGTGTAGAAATAATTATTAAAACACATAAAAATATTTTAATTTGAAATAGATAAAAACAGCAATATAGCAATAACAACCACAAATTATATTACTCACTTCTTTGTAAGAATATTGTGAATGATTAGAAATTAATTAAAACAAAGCATTATTATATTAGGCAATATTATATACTATAAGGCAATATTATATTATATAGTCTTGAAAAACAAAAGGCAAGTTGTAACTTACGGAATTTAGAAACACATGAATTCAAAGACACACATGTCACCCTAAATAATCTGCTGACAATGTTCACATGCATTTGGACAAGTCAGATCTCCCCTATGTGCTTATTTCCACAGTTCCCGGGCAAAAATCTGTTTTTCTGCCTGAAGAGGGTACAAATTTCTTTAATTACTTGTAATTTTTTGAGATATTAAGCAAAGAGTTACATGTTCAACTCTATTTTTTGAGAAATTCAGCAGAGTTACTGCTATGAAATATTACTGCATTTGTTGTACAAGTCACAGCAATTGGTTTATTTAACCTTTATTCTTGATATTGTTTTAGCTTGTGTTCAAGAATATCATGCCAGCTGGTATCACAAATTGACTTTGATATTATGGCTTTTAAGTTTAAGCCCTTCCAGTCAAAACCACCTTCAAGTAAAAGCTTCTAACAAACTGGGTCAGTTTTATTTTGGGAAGACACTTATCTCATACATATCTAGTCCAGATATCAAGCAAGATGACTCCTGAGGGAAAAGAAAGTGAGAAGCAGTGAAATGAATACAAGTCCATTCTAGTTAAGCTTGTGTGTTTTGCCAAGTAACTCTAAAATTGTTGTCAAAAGAGTAGAACAGCAACAAACAGTATTTGAACAAGAAAAAGGTACGCCTGATATTTCAATTACATGATAGCTTGTGAAGGTTTTCTTTAAATCTTTTATAAAAATTATAAATTATCCATATTTTAGATTCAGAAAGCAGACAGTAGATAGTTTTATCACTTACTCCAAGTGATCTTCATGTCTGTATGCTCTCAAATCAGTGATCAAAGTTATGCCAAGCCTTTTTTTTTTAAACAAGTACATTACAAGAGCAAACTAACTGCAGTATCCCATACACATAACTACTACCCAAAAAAGAGGGTTCCTCATAAGAATGAGCAATAAACTAACAAGTTTTAAGTTCTCATGGATAAGATTTGCTTATTCTTTGCAGTTTTTTGTTTTGATTACATTGACTTTTCATTTTCATTCATTAAAAAGAAAAAAAGTAGACTTTCTGTTGGAAAACCAACTAACATCCCCATTTCATTTTACAAAGTAAAGCAAAAATTACTCAAAGGTCAAAAGGGAATCCACAGCAGATTTCAGATCTTTACCAAGTACTCAAACCACCCAGATTGCTACTGAAACCATTAAAAACATACATCTACACACCGCAATCCTGAGAAGAGCCTGTCGCATCTGTCACATTTATGGCATTTTGTGTAACTGAGGATCTTAGAAGATGCCAGTCAGTACCTTGTCTGTATAAGTGCTTGTCAATTTTAGAGACCACAAGTAATAACTGTGGTTTATCTCCTGTCCTCAGTAGTCAATTCAAAGGACAGACAAAAACAAACAAAAAGTGAAAGACTATTTTATACTTAAGTAAATAAACATGTTTTTGCAAGAGGGAAAAAGTCGCATGAATAGAAAGGGTCCCTGGGTTTGCTTCCTGTTTTCCTTCGACATGTAAAATCAAAGTCTGAGTATACATCCTTTATTCTTCCCTATAGGATATGCAAAGCAATAGTGGTAAGTGTTCCATAGGCTGTACACAAATGAACAAAAGGCACCAACCTTTCATCTCTGCTTTTAAAGAAGCTTCGTACTTAGCTTACATATTTAGAACAAGCAATTATATAGATTATAGCACACACTTACTAGTAATTTTTGACAAAAAAAATTGGAACAGCTCTAGTTACAGCCATCAAGGAACTCCCACAGTTTATTGCTGAACTTGGAACGAGCACTGCTAATTTCACTGAAGTATAGGACTTATTTCTAGAAGTCCTCAGTCAAAGATTGTGCTTTGTGTGTAGAGAATTATTTTTTTTTTTTGAAAGAAAAGTATAAACTTTTTCCCTGTCAATTCTCTACTGGTATTTGTAAAGTATTAATTAATAAAAGGAGGAAGACTAAGAATAGGCATTAGGAAAATATATTTATATTAAAAGTACCTCTTACTGCAGATACATTGTCTTCATAGAATTACCTATTTCTTTACACAATATAAGGAAACAAAAATATTTAAATCTCTTTGGTTTTTCAAGTATGCTGGATTTCCCATCCCTCTCATGCAAAGACACAGGAAAAAAAAATCTCCAGCAACTGTTAGGATGTGGAATCTCCTTTATAGCTACTTGCATACCCAAGCAGCTTCTCAGAAAAGGTATCAGAAAGGTCAATATCCTTTTCTCTTAGCAAACTTGAATTTAAAGAAGCTGCTCTGGCTAGCTAATTTTTCTACATACAGGGTACTTACAGAGAATTAAATCCATTCTAGACAAAACTCAGAGCATTACAAGCACCACTTTCCAGAGCTGAAGTCAGTATTTCATCATCTATGCTCATACTGCAATATTACTTCATTAGTGTTTTTTTTTCTAATATCAGAGTTATGCTATTTCTTCAAAGCATCTCTAAGTTCTTCAAATTTAAAAATAAAAATACACACGCACACACACACACATATATACACACACCCTGGTTTCTAATGGCAGGAACACTCATATCTTTTCTGAAGTGAATACTTAGCAGTTAATAAAACCAAAACAGTATTTGGGGATTTATTATCATATCATCTGAAACAATGTATCATAGCTGTAACAACATCTGCTGTGAAATGACTGGCCACACTTCTCCTCTAAATGTAACAGTTTTCAAATATTTGTATTTTCATAACAACACAGAATAGAAGAACCAAATTATTTTCATTCAGTGTTTAGATTTCAAGCACCAGAGCTTAAAGCTCCATTGAAGGAAGCAGGACAAACTCATGGCTTTTCTACCTCAACCCGTATTCAAGCAGGAGAGATACAGACTTGGGAAAACCAAGCTTTATCTGACAAAAGTTTTAAGTAGCTATGGCTCAAGCTTCCCAGCCACGGTCTGCAGAATGTTTGCTGGCAGCAAACTCCTGCACAGCAATATGGGAGGAGGGAACTTAGGAAGTTGAGTTCTTGACCCATTACCTAATGAGGCTAGAGATCTCTGGCATAATGATTAAAACAGCTTTCATTTAGCATTCTTCCATGAAGGGCTGCTCGGTGTCTGCTGACACAGGCTAGCAACGCACAAGATCTCATTACGATCGGGTATGATTAAAGTTAAGTGCAGGATCTTTGCTAACTGCAAAGTAGCAATTCACATGCAGCTGACACTCTCACTGAACCTAATGAATATTTCCATGTTTCTGTAAATAGAACTAATTAATAGCCAATCATTTAACTTGGTAAACGCGACATTAAATTTGAATATGGGTCAGCAGCAGTAAAGACCATCTCACCTTACTCAACATGCATCATCTAAATATAAACACAGCTATTCGAACAGGCAATATGAGACACAGAATGGCCTGCAGCAACAGGGTTACAATCCTGTAATGTCGCAGTCTAACTTACATATGTCATCTCTCATGTACTTAACAAGAACGTGACCCTAATGCAACACAGCTATCTTGTCAGATACCTGCGGTAGTCTACTAATCTATGACAAGACAGTAAATATGAACACCATTTCTTAACTAAAATCAAAAGTTTACAGCATTGCAGACTGTAAGGACTTATAAATTGCAGTGTTCATCTCTGAGCATATGTGGAAAGATTCACTGATTTGTAATGCTAAGTATTAATTACACATCCATTTTTCAATCATATCTTGACTTACGCAGCATCACAATCATGTAAACTTAGATTTTGCTAACCTTATTTCCCAGTTAAATATATACTTGTAATTTGAGTGTCGCTGAGAAGTTGCACCTCCCCAAATTAACACCTCAGTATCCCACTGTGTATCTCATCTCTGCTTCCATAAGCAAACAAAAATTGCTTAGAAACACAGAAGATACTGCCACGCGTGGTATTTGAATAATGCCTCTGCTCACTTTCCAGTATATTACCTCATTCATATACTGCTGAAAACTTGCACAAACTTAATTGTCCTGTTCCCAGAGAGCATATCCTTAAGAGAATATTAGCTTCAGTCATTATTAAAATGGATTCTAAATATACACTACCATGTGATAACAGTGCCATACACAATTTTTTCTGATTTGTCTTTGAAGAGAAGAAGGTACAGAAAGTTGGAGCTAGGTATACAAGCCTAACTTGAAAAAGGAAAAAGACTCAGACATATATAATCTTTAGTTACTTCTTTATGGATTCATAACTTGTCTTATTTCAATTCTTCCTAAGTTAAGATTTTCCTCAGTCTCAAAATTGAGAATTGAGCAATTAAATTGATCTAGTGAAGAACTTAAGCAGATGATACTAAAGAGACAAAATTAACCTTTTATAAGAGGTTTGGAACTCTTTTCAATTTACAAGCCATTTGAAAATTACCCCCTCTTGATGTCTTGTTCAAAATTGTGTTTTTCAAATTTAATACTGCAGCTATTCCAACACAACACCTTCTATATACACAGAATAGAATTGCTCAGAAGCACAGCATCAAAATTAGCTTAAAAAAATCACAATAGTTTAAGGGTGTAAGATCAGAAAAGTATGCCTATCAACAAAGTTAACCACATAAAAGAAGACTGTCTTTCACTACTCCTCCATTTTTAACTTGTGAATTTCATGAAATGGTGAAGAAAGGCAGAAAAATACCAGAGCTGTACTCCATTCAGGAGTACTACTGTGTGGTAGCTACCTCCACCCCACCTCTGGGTGAGAGATATCCGAGCAGTACTGAATCCTGACCTATGATAATCAAGTTTCTGAAGTTCTGCCTCATGCATATTCACTTGGCTAGTCTACTTTGTGCTGTTTTAATGGACACGGCAGCAGGTAACTTTTCATCAGGCCACTCTTCCATCATCTTTTACCCAAGACAACGCATTAGACATCAGAGCAGACAGCTGCATTTGCTGCCAGAAGCCAGGAAAAAGAGTCTCTTTTTTCACCCCCCTCACAAAACTACCAGCCCATTAGCTTTTTGGTCTTCATGAGACACAGCAGTTCTGTATCTCGTAAGTTCTCAGATACAGGTTCACAAAACTAACAAACAAAAAACAACAAACAGCTTGGTGGATAATGCATTCAGACACACTTATTCTGGAGAAATTGAAGTGTTAGTAAGAATTTTCCTCTTCTGATTTTTTTTCTTTGCCACATCTTATTTTTTAACAATAAAAAATGTATAAATGCATATGTTTACGTAAACACGTTATGTTTATGTATGCCCCCATATATTTGTATGCATACATATATAAACACATACACAAATACATGCACACACTCCAGAGTTCAACAAGTGTTTAAGGACCTCACTTCCTCTCCAATGTTCCAATTCCATTTCCTCTCCCCACAATTGCCACTACTGCTTTTCCTCTTCTCCTTCTTACTAGCCATTAGTAGATAAAGCTCCAACAAAGCTTAGCCTGAACCTGACCTTGGGCTCATTTTGCACCTCATTTCATTTGTACACACATGCTGAATCTCCCTTTGCTGTGAAGGACAGAAAAATGTACTTTCTATGTTTTGCAAGTGTAAGAGTGCACAGGCAAAAAGCAGGCCATTTCTGAGGGCTTGCAGTAGACTTAATTGTCTAGGCATAACATGTTCAATTAAGTACCTTGAAACAATTGCAGAAGAATAAACAACATTTCAATTCAAGCATCCTACTCAATCCCTCACCTCCATTACAGAATGTAAAGCTCAGAGTAAAAAGGGAAGCATTTGTGGCACTCCTACCTTAAGTGAGGAAAAATTTGTAGCAATTAAAAAAAAATAAAAGTAACAATAAAAAGTAGAGCAATTAAAAACTCCCATTAGTTTTTTCTGCCTTACAGCTTTGTCAGGCAAGCATATCAGTGCCTGACCACTACAAAACAGGATACCAATATCCTGCTGACTACAAATCCAGTGGAACTGGGTTTGCCCAAAAGTGGATTGAAATTAGGGAACTGAAGCGGGTATTTTTACAGCCTCTGCATGTTGCCATGCTGAGCAGGGCAGCCAGGCTGATGCACGCACACAGGCATTTCTTGGGAACATGGTGATCTGTTCATGACTGCCAAAGAAATAAAAGCTAAATACTTAGGAAACTTCAGATATTCAGATTATCCTTTAAACCACGAGTAGAAATACAAGTCACAGCAAAGGACAAAATCTATTTAAAAATAACTTGTACTTAGTTGGTAGTAACTACAAGTCTCCAATCACTTCTGAAGAAGCCCTTCACACTGAAAAGTTTTATAAACCGCTCTAAAAAGTGGAAAATAGAAATTCCGGGGAAGGGAGTGAAGGGGAGGGAAGGAGAAGGGGGAAGAAGGGGAGAGTTAACTGTACTACTGCATATTAATGTTCGTTATTTAGCTGTCAGTTACTCTAAATGCTTCTAAACTTTGAATATTGAATTTAAGACCACTCCGAGACTTCAGACTTACTCTAGAACACGCAGGAGATGACAAACTTACAACCCTGGGAAGAAGGGATATTAAATTCCAAAATTCCATTAATTACCCATTCAAAAATAAAACATTGTAGAAAAAAAAAAAAAAAAAAAGGCAAAACAACGCAATTCTGGAAATGAGCAGAGCAAAAGGAAAAAAGCAGTAGTCAGCTAGTCTGCCCAGGTAAGCTGAAATCCAGTCACCCAGTAAAAGTGACCAAAGCAGTGAAGTCTGATCAAGATTAGATCAGGTGTGATACAACAGATTTCAGTGTTTAAGTAGAAAACCTGAAATCAGAAGCAACAATTAAAAGCACATCTAGGCTGCAGACGTGCCTTTTCTCCCTTTCTTTTTTTAAAAGCTGAATCTACAAGATATTCCAGGGTAGAGAAGAAATTAAGGCAAGACGTGTATTTACTATTTTCTAATCAATTAATTTCATATCAAGTAAACTGAATAATAGCAATCCGTTCTGCAAAATTGGTGTCTTAATATTTCAGCTGTTCTATATTCTTATGAGGACAAATAAAACAGAGCCAGAAGAGTTGCGCTCTGGGAAAATATTCAATTAACTTATTGGGATTCCTTGGAGATAAGCAAATCTATGCACTTATAGTTGATCAAGTCCAAGACTGCATTTGCATAGGAAGAGTGACAAAATCAACAGCCATCTTCACAGATGGGTGAAAGGGAAAGCTGAATGGAAGGTTATTGACAAAAAAACAGCAACAACAAAAAAACTCACAACCCACACACAGATGGCATATGAGAGACCTGGGCAAGTTTATGACACACATAAAAACTCCCCACATCCTTCCCTTTCCATTTTCAGTGGAAACAGTTACCCTCTTCAAAGACCAGGAACAATCTTTGAACAATTATCAGTGAATGGTATTCAAGTATCTCCTAAATTGTGTTTGCTAACTTTGACTCTTCTCTTGCGGTAACAAACAGTATGTATGCATGTCAAACCCAAATTTAAACACAGCAGACCAAAGCAAACATAGACAGGAAATTCTCATAAACCTATGGCATACAAACTGCCACTTTCCTCAAAACGTTAACCCAGCTCACAGCCCACGAACAAGTTTTCTAAACTGAGGTGGTACTGCCACCTTAAGACACCAGGCCAGCATTACAATTTTCACTACCCTGTATTAATCAAAAAACATTTTCTGAAATTTAAAAAAGATACATATTCAGTGAAGATTTCTAAAAATTAAACTGCAAAAGAAAAACATTGCTTTAAGTCCTTTTCATTTATCATGATTACTTTACTCGATTAAGTAACAATTTAGGTTTATTCTAGTTTAACATAACCTAGGCTATGCATCTTAACATTCAGTACACAGCATTGTGAATCAAGGTTCTTCAATTTTGTCCACAGCAACTGAAGAACTGCACTACTTTTGTAACACAACTTTCAGGAACAGTGCCAATACTTCTAGTATCTTGCGAAAGTTATAGGACATTCAGATACTGAAGGACTTTTAAACACACATAAAAATTTGACTGGGTAACAGCAGGGTTAAAATGGAAATTTTAACAGAGGTAAGAGCCTTGTCAACCTAGCACAAGCTCTGGCTATTTTAAAGGAAATAAGCCATCCTCTCACTCATCTGCACATGTGGCACTGTATCACCGTGTTAATTATATGTATGCCAACAATTTCTTTCACTTTGGACAAAATGTTGATTCACTTTTTAAAACTATTTCTAACATTATTATATGGGAAAGAGCAATCTTACCTTTAGTAGAATATGCTTCAGCAATCATCCGTAACCTATATGGCGGAACAGCAGCTAGCTGCAAATCATCAACTCCAACTCTGGCATATGTATTCAGAGCTTCTTTGTAATCACCTTCCACATAGTTTAGCTTGGCCATAATCAAGTTAGCTTCTTGTAAGAATTCTGGCTAGAAGGAAGAGGAATAAGAAAGGTTTTGTTCCTCAGGAAAAAAAAAATTAAAAAAAAAATCTATCAAACCTGACAATTGTTCGGCATGTTTTCTGCATATACTAATTGTGGAAGCCCACAGTAGATATCTTGTGAGAGAGCAACTAACCACCAAAATTCTATCTTCATGTTATATTTGGGAAGCTTTGAGGTAGGGTGTGAAGCCACATAATCATTCTCTAGCAAGTTATTGAACAGCATCATCAGTCATTTTTCACATTCGTATGTTTGTTTACGCATGCACCAGTAATACCTCTCAAGCAGCAGACAGCTTTGCCAGGTAACAAAACTATTTAAAGACAGCCTATCGTTACAAGCCCTCCAATGATTTTTTCTTAACACCACAAGTACAGTTCAAAATAACAGTGTCAAATCTTAAGATTGTATTCCACAGCCTATATATTTAATGTGCACAATTTCAAAGCATCAGGGTAGAGGAAACATCTTGAAAAAAGGATTCAAGGAAGGAAAAAAGGAAGAGAAGGAAATCCTCCCATGAATCATTGGAAACACAGAAATGGAAGTTAGAGATGACTGAAAAGGCAGGTTCTCATCTTACAAAAGACACCTATGAATATAGAAAAATAAGTGATCTAGTACCTACAACAATAGTTAAGCAAAGAAGGAAAAGAATGATTAAGAACATTGAAAGTTTGTGACATAAACGCTCTTCTCAAGGATAAACCTTACTTTTCGTCCCCAAACATAACTTCAGAAGTCTTTCCTGCATACTCATGAGTCTATTACAGAAATTTGTCAAGTATTTTGTGGTTTTATAACCACATATTTCTACCTAATACACTCCAAAGAATAATTTATTTATATACAGCAAAGACTTCACTTAAGCATTTCATAAGTTGGTGACGATTTTCTTGTTATTGTAATGAAAGAAGATTTGAGAAATTTATCTGAAC
Organism: Netta rufina; assembly: GCF_964035555.1. Classification (NCBI taxonomy): domain Eukaryota; kingdom Metazoa; phylum Chordata; class Aves; order Anseriformes; family Anatidae; genus Netta; species Netta rufina. The sequence continues at coordinate 48,294,499 of NC_140128.1, forward strand.
AAAAATCCACGAAGAAACAAAAAGACATGAAATAGCATAGCACTGATGATGTTCTGGGAATAACAATAAATCCACACACAAGAACTTTCCACGTTCTTCTCCACAATTAGCAGCACACTGTTGTCATTTTCACATTTTCTAATTCTTGCTCAGACTGACCGACTTACCTTTAGGTTTCCTCTATCAAGTGCTGCTGTGAGATGTTTCCTGACTTCAGTCAGCTTTGGCCTAGGGCCCCGTGGACTGCTATTCTGTTTAAGAGCATTTTCCTTCAGAAATTGTTCTAGTTTGGACTCTCCGAGGAGAAGTTCTGCCATGTCATCTGTAAATAAAAACACACACATGAAACATATAAATCAGTTTATTTCACTAATGTTTTGGTGTAGACACCACTGCCTCCACTGAAAATTTTCAGATCTAAATTTTAAAAACAAACTAACCTAAACAAACACAAAGCCAATTACTCGGGTTTAACATGTCACATGGGTTCTTCATTTTACTTCTCAATTTATCTTTTATATGCATATAATTGTAGAATTAAGTCTGTTACGTTCTAGGCTGTAACAAATTACAGTAGTAAACTATCTTCTTCCCTTCTACCTTAAAAAGCAACATTTGATTCAAAAGCCTCATGGACTCTGCAGCATTCTGCATGTATAAAAACACACCTGTGTTCTGAAATGCATCCACACATGTTTAACTGTTTAAAGAATACTGCAGAAGAGAAAGATCTCAGTTTTCAGATGAAGACAAGACAAGTCACAGATGCAGCCTGGTTACCAGCCAGCTTAGTTTTCAGGCTTTCAGAACATGGTTGTCAGATTCCTCACTCAAGTTTGCAGTAACAATTTAATTCCTCTACCCACCAAACATACTTTTGCTGGTCACCTCATCTTTAGGTCAGATGATACCAAGTAATTTTAGGTGCCACACTTCTACCTGTACTTTACTCTTTTAGGAGCATCTTTATGCCTCTTTGTGCGTTTTATTTTGCTTAAACTGTGAGCCTTCTGTATAATTTATCTTTGTGACAACAATGCACTCTGGATACAGCTTTGATGTATGCTAGCCAAAAATGTTGGTCCCTTGAAAGATAAAGGAAGGAAAAATAAATTATTTCCCTAGCGCACCATTACTTTGGAGACATTCTAAAAAGCAGTGACACTCAACATCTTTCAAATATGTATTATATGCATACAATTCCCAGTCTAAACCAAAATATTACTACTGCTCAATAATATACCTACAGCATAACAATAAAACTTTATTACCCACTAATTGCCAACTAAAAGCTTCTATTTACCTATTCAATGCTCATATAGCAAAATATATAGCTATTTAGCTGCAAATGGGAGTTTGACATGCATCAGCAAGTCCAGCATAAAATTTCCACATTTGTTAATCAAGAATTTGATCAGTTTACAAAGCCTGACTGAAAAAAAATTCATTTTAAATATCTGATGTACCTAAGTGTACAGTTTAACAACAAAAAAGTCAAATTTAAGTTCTGACAAATGTGAAGACTGAGCAGCTTAGACTATACAGCATTGAAAGTTAACTAATCTCCTTGCATACTAGAAATTTAATGTTTCTGAACAGAATTAAAATGAGAAAAGTTCTACAGTAAATAATAATTGTTTTGGTAAAAGCACAAGAAATCCACTTTTAGCTGTGTTAGCAGGGAACAAGCAAATTAAAGAGGACTTCAGTATTTGGTCTATCAGGACGGAGCACATTTATGATTTAATATGGCTTGTAAAGTCTTTCCTGTGCTTAGAAAAAAGGAAGAAGAAAAAAACTTTACCACAGAATGAGTTTTATTCAAACATTACCATCAGAGTACATCAGAAAGCAGGGAATGAGACGCTCACTGCTCTCAGCACAAGCACCTGGAGGGACCAGGCCCAGGCCTTGAAACCCCATGTCCGTGGCCCCCCGCCACCAGCTCCGAGTCACGGCCAGCCACGCTCCCAGGCCTGCCTCAACACCTGCTGCGCTCTGCTCTCTGGGGAAGAGCAAGAGGGACAGCTAGAAACTTCCCCTTTTCCACAGCAGATCATAGTCCTGGACCACACCACTCTCATCCGCAATTTGCACAATTGCTGTGTTTAATTCCACAGGCAACCAAGACTGCTAACACTGGAAGTTTCTTTCTGAAATCCCCTGAGGAAATGAGAGTAGAGAAGGACACAGTTTGTTCCCATAAATTCACAATGTTACCAGCATATTTCCAGGAATATTTAAAGCAACTTACCATAATTTTGTTTTTCTTTCACTGAAGTCTTTTCATCAAGAATGAAAAATAAAAGATATGTCAATGTACTAAGTGGGGAAAAAAAAGATATGGGGAACACACTTCCGCGGCAGCGCAGGCGACTCAGGGCCACAGCCAGTTAGTTTTGAGTATTTCCATGGACTGGGATTACACAACCCCTCCAGACAACCTGCTCCAACATTTGACTGTACTCACTGTGGAAAATATTACCTTGCTATCCATTCCACATTTCCCTTATTGCACGTTTTTGGCCCTTGCTTCTGGTGCTTTTGCTGTACGTTTCTGAGAAGAGACCACTTCTGTTGTCAAGGTGGGATGAGAGATGACAGCAGTAGGATCCCCTCTTACCCTTCTCTTTTTAAGATTTAGCAAATACAGCTCTCAGCTGGTTCTCCAAGGACATGTGCTCCAATTCCCTTATCTTGGTGGCCCTCCACATGGCTCACTCTACTATACCAACGTCTTTCTCATTCTGGGGAACCCAAAACTAGGTGCAGTATTCCAGAGGCTGTCTCACAAGTGACTAACAATAGGGGACACTAATTTCCCTCAAACTGGTAACTACACTCCATTAATGTGGCACAGAGTACAGTCGACCTTCATTGCCACAAGGGGTTGCTGCCAAATTGTACTCTCATTGTTGTCCACCATGACCTCCAGATCCTTTTCTGCAAAGCTGCTTTTTAGACAGCTGACCCCAGGATATCCTGCAACAAACAGTCATTCTTTCTCAAGTACAGGACCACAGTATTTGCCTTTGCTGAACTACAGGAGTTTTTACAGAATCATGGAATGGTTTCTCCAGCCTGTTGATATCCCTCAAAATGGTAGCCCTATACTCCCCCCAGTTTTCTATCACCCACAAAATTACCTAGGGTGCATTCTGAATGTCTAGGTTGCCAAGAACGATAATAAACATCATTGACTGCAGTATCCACCCCTGAAAGACCCCACTTATAATGGTCCACAAATTTCTTTCATTAGTAGTATTATCTTTATTTATAAAAACAAGAACCCCACCTCTGACCACAAGCCTCTGAGCACAGCCAGTTTTACACTTTCCTCCTAGTCCACCTGTCTTTTCAATGTAGCTACAAGAACACTATGGGGAACCAAGTCTCAAGTCTTGCTGAAGTTAAAGCCAACAATACTCACTGGTCTTCCCTTTATCCATAGTCAGTCACCTCCAATCAAAAGAATCACAGAATCACAGAATTTCTAGGTTGGAAGAGACCTCAAGATCATCGAGTCCAACCTCTGACCTAATGCTAACAGTCCCCACTAAACCATATCCCTAAGCTCTACATCTAAACGTCTTTTAAAGACTTCCAGGGATGGTGACTCCACCACTTCCCTGGGCAGCCTGTTCCAGTGCCTCACAACCCTTTCAGTAAAGAAGTTCTTCCTAACATCTAACCTAAAACTCCCCTGGCGCAACTTAAGCCCATTCCCCCTCGTCCTGTCACCAGGCACGTGGGAGAACAGGCCAACCCCCACCTCGCTACAGCCTCCCTTGAGGTACCTATAAAGAGCGATAAGGTCGCCCCTGAGCCTCCTCTTCTCCAGGCTGAACAAGCCCAGCTCCCTCAGCCGCTCCTCGTAGGACTTGTTCTCCAGGCCCCTCACCAGCTTCGTCACCCTTCTCTGCACCCGCTCAAGCACCTCGATGTCCTTCTTGTAGTGAGGGGCCCAAAACTGAACACAGTACTCGAGGTGCGGCCTCACCAGAGCTGAGTACAGGGGGACGATCACCTCCCTAGCCCTGCTGGTCACACTGTTCCTGATACAAGCCAGGATGCCGTTGGCCTTCTTGGCCACCTGAGCACACTGCTGGCTCATATTCAGCCAACTATCCACCATCACTCCCAGGTCCTTCTCTGCCTGGCAGCTCTCCAACCATTCCTCTCCCAGCCTGTAGCTCTGCTTGGGGTTATTGCGCCCCAGGTGCAGGACCCGGCACTTGGCCTTGTTGAACTTCATGCAGTTGGCCTCAGCCCATCGGTGCAGCCTATCCAGATCCTCCTGCAGAGCTTTCCTACCCTCAAGCAGATCGACACACGCACCTAACTTGGTGTCATCTGTGAACTTACTGAGGGTGCACTCGATGCCCTCGTCCAGATCATCGATGAAGATATTAAAGAGGACCGGCCCCAGCACCGAGCTCTGGGGGACGCCACTAGTGACTGGCCTCCAACTGGATTTGACTCCATTCACCACGACTCTTTGGGCCCGGCTAACCAGCCAGTTTCTAACCCAACAAAGCGTGCGCCAGTCCAAGTCAAGAGCAGCCAGTTTCTTGAGGAGAATGCTGTGGGAGACGGTTTCAAAAGCCTTGCTGAAGTCAAGGTAGACCACATCCACAGCCTTTCCCTCGTCCACCCAGCGCGTCACTTTGTCATAGAAGGAGATCAGGTTCATCAAGCAGGATCTGCCTTTCATAAACCCATGCTGACTGGGCCTGATCGCCTGCTTGCCCTGCAAGTGCTGCGTGATGACTCGCAAGAGGATCTGCTCCATGAGTTTCCCTGGTACTGAGGTCAAACTGACAGGCCTGTAGTTTCCCGGGTCTGCCCTCCGGCCCTTCTTGTAGATGGGCGTCACATTTGCTAGCTGCCAGTCAACTGGAACCTCCCCCGATCGCCAGGACTGCTGATAAATGATGGATAGTGGCTTGGCCAGCTCCTCTGCCAGTTCTCTCAGTACCCTTGGGTGGATCCCATCCGGCCCCATCGACTTGTGCACATCTAAGTGCCGTAGCAGGTCACCAACCAGTTCTTCATGGATAGTGAGGGCCGCATCCTGCTCCCCATCGCCTTCCACCAGCTCAGGGTACTGAGTATCCAGAGAACAACCGGTATTGCCGCTAAAGACTGAGGCAAAGAAGGCATTGAGCACCTCCGCCTTTTCCTCATCTCTTGTAACTAAGTTTCCCCCCGCATCCAGTAAAGGATGGAGATTCTCCTTAGTCCTCCTTTTTGTGTTGATGTATTTATAGAAACGTTTTTTGTTATCTTTAACGGCAGTAGCCAGATTGAGCTCCAGATGAGCTTTGGCCTTCCTAATTTTGTCCCTGCACAGCCTCGCTACATCCTTATAGTCCTCCCTAGTGGCCTGCCCACTTTTCCAAAGATTATAAACCCTCTTTTTCCTCCTAAGATCAAGCCACAATTCTCTGTTGAGCCAGGCCGGTCTTCTTCCCCGCCAGCTCGTCTTTGGGCACGTGGGGACAGACCGTTCCTGCGCCATTAAGACTTCCCTCTTGAAGAGCGCCCAGCCTTCCTGGACCCCTCTGCCCTTCAGAACCGCCTCCCAAGGGACTCCACCAACTAGTGTCCTGAGCAGCTCAAAGTCAAAGGTTAGATACCCCCTGACAAACCCACATCAGTCTATCCCAGTCACCTTCCTATCCTTCCAACCAGTTTCCTGGATATACTTCCTAATCTTCCCAGGGCCTGCATTAGACTGACCAACCCACAGTCCCTGGATCCTCCTTCTTGACCTTCTTGCAAACAGCCATATTTGCTTTTTTGTAGTCACTAGGAATGCCCTTTGATCACCAAGATCTCAAAAATGACAGAATATCCTTGCAATGACGTTGGGCAGCTCCTTCAGCAGCACTCTGACACAACCTGTCCTGGCACCATGGCTTTGAGGATGCCCACTTTGCCTAACGCAGTCTTCCACTGTTACGGTGTAACGCTTCACTCCACGAGACCCTGACACTGCTGAGGAACCTGAGAGGTGTGAGTGTGGGCCCCACCAGTACATTCAGCAGCAAAGAGGTACTGAGGACATCATCTTTGTCCTTTGTCACTTGGTCTCCAAACCCCACACAGCAGCAAAATCTCATTCTTCCTTTTGCTGCCACTATACCCATAAATTGCCCTTCGTGTCTCTTACCAGTTTCAGCCTCAGCTGAGCTTTGCTTTTCTCTTTCAAACCCATTCATGTGCAAGCAATATCTCTACACTTCTGCCAGTCCAGCAAATCACATGACGCACCATGTCTCCAATCGCAGTAAGATCACTGCTTTGCAACTGCACACAGGTTTCTAATTCCTCCACTACCTACAAAGTAATAATGACTAACACCTTAAGGATGCCACCAGCATGGAGTAGTTTTCCATCAGTATCAACTGATCTTCTGCAAGCACTGATACAATACACTGAAATGCATAAATCAATGGACAGTTATCACTGCAATAAAGCAAATTTTCCAAGGGAAGCAAGATACTAAAATAAATTTTGACTTATTTTTAAAGAAACACAGCACTTTGTTTCAGTTTATTTTCTGCATGTTCCTGCTTTTTCTTCAGAGAGAAATCTTAGTCCAATTGATAAATACCACCCGCTTGCTTGCATAACTTCACTTTTAAGCTGCAAACTAAACAAGGTATTAAACAGACTAAATCTAAACCTGACATTTCCTATGAAAACCCATTTGCTACAGTCTTACTCTGAATTCCACATTATAATAATGCAAGGGCTATGCTAAGGTAAACAAAAAATAAAGCCAGATATTATGATCAACATTACACTGCTCAAAGACAGCTTTTACATACCACGCCACAGGACTGCACTTCCTCCAGCTGTTCCACCACTCTGGAAATCAAAGCATGTTAATTGCATGCACAGAAAAGAGCTGTTTTTACATTGCAATGCAATTCAGGTTAGATTTCAGTGTAAGAAATGTAATGTGCTAATCTAATGAAAGGATCTCAGAGATCAGAGGCCCACTCCAAACCTAAAAAACTGTTCTCAAGAACAGGATACAATTATTTGCCTTGCAAAAAATTGGTCACTGAAGAACCCTTTAGCACAGGCATTTTATTAATAATATTCAGAACACTCTAGTGTGTTCTGAGCATACAATTTCTGTTTATAAGCCTCTTGACACTTTAAAAAGGCAAGGAAAAAAAATGAGAGCAGCCCTTGAAAATAATTCTTGAGGTCAGCACAATAATGACCTACTTGGGAGAAGAACAAAGATGAATTTTGCAAATTATATTTTAAAGCTAAGTAGTAGCTTAAAAGTGGATAATAATATGTCAAACTGTTTAAGCATTAAAGGATGATATTTAAGCAGATACTTCCCCCCTGATCTGTATCCATCACAGTATTTGATTTAACAAGCAAGATTCCTCTTTTGCTTTTATTCAGTTCAGCACTCCACTGAGCAAATTTTCCTTCCAGAGAACGTTGAGGGAACACAAATGCCAAACATAGTAAGGCATCCAAATGACACTTTGAAAACAGTGCTTTGGTTCAGGATCTGAAATACTTTCCAGGATGCTTGCAATGAAAAGAGCAAGGTCTACCATTGACATTCTTCAACACTTCAAATAGTAGAATTTCTAACATGCCAAAGAAAGTATCACACATGCTTTCCCTCTCACTGTATTCCTTTTAGTAGGTCTCAAAAATCCTGGCCCACACTCCTGGAACATGCATTTCTTTCAATTAAATGCAGCAGTTTCTTTGTGGAGAGACAGGTTAAACAAACAGACAAACAAACAAAAGAAAAACACACATGAAGAATGTGCACCAGCTGCAAGAGATGTTTTGTTTATACAAACTGCAAAATTGGCATGGAAGCATGTGAAACAACTAGTCTGAGTGGTTGCAGTGCATTAGTGGACATCCTGAAGAATGAGTTACACACTAAGGAAAAAGAAAACAAACCTTGTACTGTTACATGTGAAAATGCATTCCCTGAGGCATGAGGATTCTTAAAACAAAGTCCTGAAAACATCCCTGTTACTAAAGGAGAAGGCTGTCGCCTTGCCTGTAACCAAAGAACAGCACCAGCACACGCAGTAGTGGAACGTAGCCATAATCCCCTCCAAAATCTGGTTGCTCAACAGCTGACAGCAAGAAGCGCTGCAGACAGAGAAGGACCAGCTCTTGAAGCTCCAGTTCTTACCCACTCCTGGGACGCAGTAGAACAAGGCAGACCAAGACAGATTTAGCACTCCACAGAAAGTTTTTAAGGTTATTTCTCTTACATACACAGCAGAATTTCTCACACTATGGAAAGTAAAAGGAAAGGAACAAGAAGAGGACAGATGGGCCTATGCAAAACTCACTAAGTTGAACAAGGCCAAGTGCAAGGTGCTTCACCTGGGTCAGCCCAAACATAAGCACAGGCTGAGTGATGAGTGGATTGAGAGCAGCCCTGCAGAGAAGGATGTGAATTGGTATTGGTGAATGAGAAGCTCAGTGTGAGCCAGCGACATGTGCTTGCAATGCAGAAAGTCAGCCATATCCTGGGCTGCATTGAAAGCAGTGTGGCCAGCAGGGCGAGGATGGTCATAGCCCCCCTCTGCTCTGCTCTTGTGAGACCCCACCTGGAGCCTGTGTTCAGCTCTGGGGCCCCCAGCAGAAGAAAGACAGGGACCTGTTGGAGTGAGTCCAGAGGAGGGCCATAAGGATGATCAAGGGCCTGGAGCACCTCTCCTATGAAGACAGGCTAAGAGAGTTGGGGTTGTTCAGTCTTGAGAAGAGAAGGCTCCAAGGAGACCTTATTGCAGCCCTCCAGTACCTAGAGTGGACCTAAAGTTTGCCCAGAGAAGCTGTAGGTGCCCCATCCCTGGAGGTGTTCAAGGCCAGTCTGGATGGGGCTTTGGGCAGCCTGGTCTGGTGGGAGGTGTCCCTGCCCATGGCAGGGGGCTGGAAGTGGATGAGCTTTAAGGTCCCTTCCAGCCCAAACTATTCTGTGGTTCTAAGTTGAACCTGAAAAATGTAACTTTGCACCTCTCTCTCTCTCTCTCTCTCTCCCCCCCCTCTTCTCCACTCTAAGTTTCTCCTTTCTGACAATGACTAGAAAAAATATACTGCTGTCTCTAAAGGAAGGACACAAGCAAGATTAAGGCCTTATATTCATGTTGGTGCATACTCAGAAACTATCCTGACACCTGAAGATGAGAATCAAAGTAGCCTAGAGCACCCAGATATTTTGTTCCCATCACTGGCACAAAGGAAACTACCAACTCATGCACTACCTAGCAATAGTCACAGCGCAGCAACATGCATTACACATACTTTCCTTCAGAGGAGAGGTGGGAGAGGAGAAAACAACAGCTGCAACTTATACATAGATCTGTTTAAGCATCAAACCAGAAGCTATTATTTCGGGTCATCTGCGTTTGGCACAACGTGCCCCTTCCCTGCAGCACTGCCATATACCATGAGATAGTACTGCAGGAGAAGCAGTCACTGTCAGACTGCCTTTCATCACTGTCCTGGTTTCAGCACTCCACTCATGCAGCCTCTGATGACTAACACTGGAAGACCACTGGTCGCAGAACACAAGCCATAAAAGTTACTGCAGAGAAGGATTTTCTTTTTTATCGCGTTACTCATCTGTTAAGTCGGTGAGTCAGGGCCAGAAACTGGCAATAAGGTTTTATATCAAATTATGACTGAAGGAGTGCTCTATTAACAAAGCGTTGGCTTGAGGCTTGCCAGCCATCCTGTGAAAGTCAGATTGTTACAAGCACCACGGAGGTTGAGAGTTACAATTACACGGACATTTCTAAAAGGAAACATTTATGAACCCATAGGTCTGGCAGGGAGATTTTGATCAGTATTATCTATTCCTTAAGACATTCTGTAATAATATAAGTAATGTCTGAGAAAAAAAAAAATGTTTTTCTTTCTTTTAGCACACATGATCTAATTGTTCTCTAAGACACTTTATTAGGAATTAAACTGTGTAAACAGCATACTTTGCATACCTTGAAGCCTAGCTTCAGTTCATCTAAATAGATGTTTCAAAAATAAAACCTGTTGGTAAACAATTCCAGTACCATGAAAATCACTTTGCCACTTTCAGAAAACTGAGATACTTACGGATCACTATAAAATTCCTGATATTCATCAATTCTTCTGCTGAAGAGCCCATCAGCACTAATTACAGAGTAGAGCTAGCTCTATATCACAATTGCATAACAGAATCACTTCCTAGCTGGAGAAGGACAGGCTAGCTTGCCCATCTGTTTCTACAAGATCACAGCATCACTGATATTGTCCACTTGACTAATATGAAATTCTCTGCCTGTAGTTACAGAATCATGGAACATCCAAAGTTGGAAGGAACCCACAAGGATCACTGGGTCCAAATCCTGGCTCCACACAGGACCACCCAAAAATCAGACCATCTGTCTGAGAGCATTGTCCAAATGCTTCTTGAACTTCAGCAGGCTGGGTGCTCTGACCGCTGCCCTGGGGAGCCTGTCCAAAGACAAGTTTCTAGTCAGAGGCTGAGCACCTTGGTAATGCAAGTCAAACTCATAGATGCTTTAGGTAAAATAACCATTTCTGTTAGCATAGGAAGCAAAAGCAAAATAAAAAAGATGTTTCTACACAGGCCTGCTGTTTTCTTTCAGCTTAGAGAAAGCTTAGCCACACTCATATAGTGTCTTGAGAAGAACCTTGTGCAGGCATAGCTATCCTCTGTGCAATACGTATCAACCCTGACCATCCTGAAAACAAGAGTAAAGGCTGGCCTAAAGACAGGAGAAACCAAACAAGAAGTAACAAAAACACACAGTAACATGTCTTTGTAAAACAGTGCCTAAAAACAGCGTCATGACAGGTGCTTTGCAACTTGGTTTTTAACATCTACTTTTTGAAGCAACATTGTTACCATATCATTGGGATCCAAAGTAGTTACAGAAAAACAGAGAATTACAAAAAAATGAATTATCCACTAAATTATATGCTAAAATATAAAATACTTTCTGATGAACGTTACCATAATCTCAAGGCATTTGCTGAAGAACACAGGAGTTGTTAGCAGTCTGTTTAGGAGAAATATCTATTTCTAATTAATTTCCTTTCTAAAAGTAGGCTTAAGCACAAAAAGGAGAAAAAGTGAAGAATGACTACACTGCACACAGCTCAAAAATACAAACATTTAACCTCAAAGGAATACAGAACAGGGGCTGTTTCTCTTGCCTGCAGAATCCTTCTCCAAGAGGTGATTTTAAAATTTCATTTAATCCCAGAGCACACCACGATAAAGCCATAGTGAATGATTAAGTGTTCAGAATAAAACTAATGAATCTGTTACCTGTTGTTCTGCTGAGTAGCTGATAGCTGCTTTATTAAAGTGTTACTTCTCCTGTGGTGGTTCAAGTCTTGGATAAAAATCAAAGCAAAAATAAAAAATGTTATCTAGGCTACAAGTACTGTTCATGCATTTTCTAAAATGTTCTTAATATTCATGCAGAAAATGTAAAATAGTTTTAAAGGGTACAATAATTATTTGCTTCAGTTGCTTTTAATAGCACGATGAAATACTGGGATGGTGCAATGCAAGAGTGCCTCTTACAGTTGTTAACACCTCTCTGGCAACAGCCATCAGAAACCCAGCTCCTGGTATCAAGGCTCCACGCACAAGATGTTCCTCTGCAATTAAACATCGCTGTTGTTCTGCTGTGGTACACCAGCAAGAGTGTCCGTGATCCTGTGCTAACAAAAATAGTTGCATCTTACTCAGCCTTTACAGCTCAGCATCTCAAGCCAGAAAGAGTATGTGGGGGGGGGGGGAGAAGTTTCCTTTCTTATATGCCAAATGGTCACATTTTAAAAGAATTATTTTTAGTGCTTTTTCTTTTTCTCTCTCTCTCTTCTGAATTACACAGCTGCAAGAAAAATGTGCACAATTAGGATAAAATCTCCTCCCACAAAGATTTCAGCAAAGAGGCTCAACCTCAGACTCAAGCCCCAAGGATGTGAATTTGAATAGGAAGTGCTTAGGAAGAGGAAACACAGAGCAAACTAGCTACGGAATCTGAGGTGAGCAGCCACACAAGCTCTAATCTTTCCTTGTGAGTAAACAGATAAAGCTAGAAGCGTACTGAATCATTTCACACACTCTCCACCAAAATCTTCAGTGTCTCAGGTAACATATTTCAGAGTGCTTAAAATGCATAATTGTCTGGATGCATTTAACCAAGGGGATACTGTTACCATAGCTGAAAATGAAGACACTGCAGGAGGTGAGACCAATTCCATCAAGTGTGGAGTTATCAGAACAGAAAGAAGCTACCGCTGCATCACCTGGGCTGCACTGGATTCCAGACAGAAAGAAAAAATCCTCGTGTCTGAACGCAGGGCTACTCAGAAATGACAAAGGAAAAAAAGTGGGGGGGAACGGGAGAGCGGGAAGTAGGGGAGAAAGGAGCTAAGGGGGGAGGAGGGGTGTGTGTATGGAAAATGAGATGTATGAGATTTCAAGGCCCAGCTCATCATCTCTGCTGTGGTGCTTCAAGTCTTCCCCAGAGGGAAACCAGCCTGGGGAGGAAAAAGTAAAACTTTTCTTCTTCTCTCTAAAGGTACTACTAAAGGCTCAGAGAACTTGCAGAACTGCACATTGCATTATTTGGAGAGGGTTTTTCCTCAGACTTCTGAGAACACATTAGACTGAGGACACATTAGCTTAAATCTAAAAAACTGAGGAATTTATACCCAGAAGAGGAGTGCATCAATAAGGATCCCAAAGAGGTCAACTGCTCTATATGTTACCCAGACAAACAGTTTCAGAGCAAAGTTTCTGTAAAAGCAGATGAAGAAGATGACTAAAATCTCTCATTGCATCCAAAAGTGCATTTATTAAGACAACCACTTTGAAATGGAGCTTTCTTCCAAGCAGAAGGATCTGGATATCCTGGATCACCGAATCCCAGGTGGCTGAGGGGCCTCTGGAGATCTCATGCCCCTGCCCAGCTCCGAGTAGGACCAGCTCGAGCAGGCTGCCCAGGATCCTGTCCGGTCGGCTTGCTGGGGACAGCAGGAGCTGGGCCAGATACAGGGCACGGACCAACCGATACTACCCGCACAGAGCCTGCAGGCTGATTCAGACCACACACATGTAGAACCAGAAGCAGAATGCACACTGTCAGCTGCCCAAAGAAACTCAATGCTACTGATTAGCACCTTTAATTATCTGCAGTCTTTCACTCCTCTGCCTCTTAAGTACAGAGAGCCTGGCTCCATTTTCCTGTGCAGCTCTGTAGTATCTAGGCAATTTTCCTGTCTGACATCCAAAGCCTGAAGGAAAATATTACAGATTCCTAGACTATTTATGCATATGCTCAAAGATTAACCAAATTTACTCCCACGGTAACACTACTACAAAAAATTGCTTTATGAGGGCACATATTAAGAACTGCAAACTCCAACAATCATTTCAAACTAGATTATTTGCATGTTTGTTTGTTCTTTTAAATTCCAACTCCCAGATTTTTGTGAAATATTAAGATCATCACAACAGTAAATAACCAGATCAGGACAGCCACAACATATCATCTACATTATTGATAAATGTCAAATGCTGAAATTAAACTTGGCTGATTCACTCAACTGCAATATGAAGCCAAGAAGTGTGGCAAGTGGGATGATTACCATTACCTCTGAGTGTTTAACTGGGAATGGCAAGTGTTTGTCCATATTTGCAAATTTTCTTCTAAAAGCTGAGAGTTCTAGTAACCACACTGAGGGAGAATGAGAAAAAATAGTTTATTTCCCATATTTCCCATTTACATTTTGTTTATGTTACAAAGAAAACAAAAGAGTGGCTTTGAGAACAGGAAAAGCACATGCCATGGTAGATAGGAATTCTTTTCAGTCTTGCTTCTTGCTTGTCTCTCAAAGGACAAGCCAGTTCTCCTGTTGCTACCAAGAAAAATCCCTAGAGAATATTTAAATGGAAGGCAAAAGGAAACCATGTAATAGGACAGTGACTCTTGTCCCCACTCTACATGAAACGTTCAGGACTTACTTTCATTATCAAAGACAACCCCTAAGTATCTGTTAGGGTCAAGTCCTGATCCTCTCCTCCTTTCTAGACAATGCAAGCACATGTTCCAAAGTCCTTTCTCTGCTTTACCACCTTTCACCTGTTACACAGCAGAAACACGAGCTGTAGGGCAGCTGTATCAAAACTGGGGGCTTTTGTTTAATTGTTATTAATTTGCCTTCTCTACAGAATACTAATATAGGCGATAAACTTAGTAAAAATTGAGTGCTTAAGGTAAACAGTTTTCTTCCTGCTACAATATTACAAATTTTACAGATTTCAGGCAGTGGTCAAGATAGTTAAAACAGAATGGATTATTTGATGGTACCCTTCCGGCCTTAAGATTTATTACTCTGTCTCCAGAGGTTGGTCTATTCTGTGAACTGAATGAACCAAGATCCTGTAGAAAAGGGAAAAAAAACAGCACACACTATAGAGATGTAGAAAAATTATATATATATACATATAATTACTTTAACTACATTAAAACAAATCAATACTTTCATGTATTGCCTTCTCTTGAAGTATAGGACAGATTATAGTGAAGGATTTCTGTTTACACATATATGCTTGAGTGGAATCTGTGGCATCACACAGATCATCAGTGGGGTGACAACCTGAGGAATCTGATGCAGCGTTTCCTGAAGCAAAAAAGTACCTGGTAACATCTCTGATCAGAGCAGCTTATTAGTAAGTTCCACCGTGCCTTCTGTCATAGGTGTGCAGACAGAGAAACACTGAGATCCAGCTCTACCTTCAAAGCAGAGCAGAGCCCAAATGCTCTCTCATGATTACACGTCTTGCTGCCAACAGATGTTGCACCACTAGCCAAACACCCTCCCTCCCTCCAACTTACAGACACCCTACCACTTCGCTTTTTATGAAGTTGTTGTCTCCAGTCACTCCTGATCAGACCACCAATTAAATTACATTCAGTGGGGACAAAACTGCAGAGAAAGTAACCATCGAATCTGAAAATCTGGTTATTTACAAGTCAGATGGGGGAGGTGGGGGAATGGCCCAGACCTGGTGTGGTTAAGGACCTTTTGGCCCCTTCTCTTTCACCATCCAAATAAAATTCAAACAGAAGTGGTATTGATGACCATAAGCTTATGCTATTAAACTAATTTTCCTATAGAAAAGTTAATGCCAAACTTCAACCCTCAGAATTAACTTAAAAAACCTACAGCAGCTATACAACTGACAAGTAGCAGCATATATATAAATAGATAGCTCAGGCTACAATTTCTTCTCATGACTTAAACAAAGCAACAGAATGGGCCCAACCCATCATTAAGAGCTGTAACTATTTTGGAAACTGCATGTCTGACAATGCAATATATGGAAGATTCCTCTGAAATTCATCCAAGCAGCTCCAGGCTCCAAGTCCCCAGCAGAGCTTAGCGGACTCACTCGGACCACTCGCATTTCCACACAACGGGAGGCTGCTGCTGGCAAAGCCTCCGAGAAGGAAGAGGTCCCTGCCCCTTTGCCCTCTTCTGCCTGCTATTCACTTTCCACCCACTGAGGCTCTCCACAGACCCCTCCAGGAGGCGAAGGGGCTCAGAAAGCCAGCAGAAACCAACCCATACGGAGGAGCAGCAGGTTTTCTGCTGGCCTGGCACAAACTGTGCCACCTCTGGTGCGCTTCAGCTCCAGGGAGAGGCCACGAACACGTGAGTGGAGAAACGGCACGCAGAAGGAGCAGCTTGACAGAAGTAGGAAGAAAGAACGAACTCCTCCACACAACAGCAGCAAGGTGTTAGACCAGCT
Organism: Netta rufina; assembly: GCF_964035555.1. Classification (NCBI taxonomy): domain Eukaryota; kingdom Metazoa; phylum Chordata; class Aves; order Anseriformes; family Anatidae; genus Netta; species Netta rufina. Next base: position 48,310,349 of record NC_140128.1, read on the forward strand.
GGGCTGCTTGTGAAATCCGACTGACTACGCCAGCATTTTCTCTCTGCATGACAAGCCGGTCGGAACACAAGCAGCACACCGACATCGTCAGCGCGCTGTTGTAACACCCCTGGCTGTCTGAAGAAACAAAGTGACAGTCAGAAATAAAGCAAGGCATTTAAATACTGCCACCATCTTTGCTCTTCATTCAGAGAAAAGTGTGTCCTTAGTACATTTGTTCTGTAAAAACAACTGCAAATGCAAGAAGGAAGGCAAGAAAGAATGCAAAGGAGGAGACAGCACGGCGTTTTGTGGGAATGCAGAAGGCATGTCACACCTCTGTCTGCAAACTTTGCTGGTAGAGATCCAGGCCTCTTCATCAAGCTTTGCCTATAAAATCTGCTTTGCAAACTGCATATATATAAAACAACAACCAAATTTGATAAACACCTAAGTAGGGCATGAGTCCTAAGAGGTTTAGAAATCCCTGGTTTACTGCGAGGATAAGCTTTAAACATACATCTGAGGTCTTGTATTTCACAAGAGAGCAAAACACATGAAAACCGGTAAGATGTTTCTATTTTTATTTCCTACTTATATCCAGACAAAGAAGCACCAGAGAAAGTGACAAAAAAAAAAATAAGCAAAATACTTTCTGATCCTTTGGTTTTAGTAATCCCACTCCTAACTTCTCTCTGCTCCCTTATTCTGCAAGGCTGCAAGATACAAAGGTATAATCAGAAACTACAGAAACAAGCTGTTAGAGGGGAAGGCAGCCAGAGAAAAGATAACAAAAAAAACAAAACCAAAGGAAATGTGGTAGTAATGGCAGTAAGAAATTCAACGGGTAATAAAACAAGCAAGACTAGTGTTAGCAGGCTGGTGTACTCCCACCAGCAAACCTGCTCCCTGCAGGTAATGTTGTGTTTCATGCAATGTCACAACGCTCTCGGCAGTGCACACATCAGCGAACTTGTGGGGTGTGCATCCTCTCCCCCCATTAATGCAGTATTTCACACCAGCTAAGGTTTCTGCAGAACTACATCATTCTACCTGACGAGCTATAAAAATCTGCCTCCTCAGTGCCTTTCCAGACAGAGCCATAGATCTCACTGAACTTGAGCAAGGTCACGTTCAGAGCGTAGCAGCGATGAATGGCCGGAAATACCCACGGAAATTCACAGATTCTTTATTTTATCCATTCACCTCGCTGCTGAACTGACCTGCAGTTTCCTCACTGTGTCTCCAAAGGAAGGAAAGAAAATATTTGCACGCTGATGTTCGGAGGACACCCTGAGCAGTTACAGCCTTCGGGCAGAAGTCCATTGCAGTCACCTCCTTCGAGATGCTGCTGTTTCATCATAAATTCATGGCTGACTTAAAAGCAGCTTTGAAATGCAGTTGCTAACTTCTAAAATTACTGCTTGAACACCACAAAATTCCAGGCACCCTTGAGAACCCCAGTTCCCAAAACCACGATGGTTGTAACATTTTCACTGAAAATACTACAGAGGTTTCAACCCCACCACCAAAAAAAAAATAAATAAAAATGACCATAAATACAATAAAATACACAAGTCACCTGTAAGATCAACATGTTATGGTGAACTTACAGAAAAACAATCATCACAGGTATTTCATAAGCCTTATTTTTCAGTATTTGAGAATAGCAACGTTACATATCTATTAAAAATATAAAAAGTTTTGTTGTTGTTTTTTAATCTCTTAAAGCACTCTGCATTTCCTGCATACAACTGAGTTTTTGAAGCCAAGACAAAGCTGTACACGTTTCTCCTATATATTAAGGCCTTTATTAAAATCAGGTCCATTCAGGCTGCCCTAAAATAGAAAATAATCCTTTAACTGATGCTTCCCAATTTGGGGCACATTTTTAAATACATTCTGATTAATTGTAGATATCTAACATTTACTATTTTACCTTCTCCAGTAACCTGTGAACAAGTAAGTTTGGACTTGGCCCTTTTGCTAACTTTCAAGACAGTGCTCTGCCACCAAGCTGCTTATTTGCAACATTGGTTCAGTTCATTGAATTTTACCTAAAGTTTGTTTGGATCACTTTCTTAGAAGAACCTTTTCTCAGTTACTCAAACTACTGGGGAACACACAGAGTTTCACTAGTGAAAACTGCTTTCAGATTTTATTTTTAGTAACTTGGGGTTTGTCTCAGTTCTGTTTAATAAGTTACAATCAGGATGTGGACTCTGGGGACAGGCACCTGTCTTACAACCAGAGTACAGAGTAGCCAAATACCACATCTCCATGAACCTCAGAGTAGCACGATGATTTCCACACTACAATTTCTGTAAATCCTGCTACGCCGGGTATAGGAGGCAAGGTGCTGGCAGCAGAGGGACTGCAGGGGTGGCTACTGTGGGAAGAAGCCAGACACAGCCAGTTCCCAGAGTCACAGCAGGACAAGGTTGAGCCCATCTCAAGCCAGCAGCACCTCTGGGAAACCGTACTTAGGAAGGGCAAAATAAGAACAGAGAGACTATAGAACAGGAAGAGTGAGAACCTGCAGAGGGAACACCAGGAGGGGTGCTCAAGGTGCTAGAGCAGATCTCCTTGCTGCCCAGGGAGGTCCCACACCGGAGCAGGTGGACATGCCCTGAAGGAGCTGCAGGCCATGCAGAGCTCAGGCCAGAGCACATTTTTTGCCTGAAAGACTTCAGCCTGTAGGGAGCCTGTGCCAAAGTAAAAGAAAAGTGTGAGAAGGAAGAGCAGGGAGAAACTGACTGCGACCCCTCTGCACCCACACCACGCAAGGAGGGGCTCAGGTGAAGGAGTGAAGTTGAACCTGTGAAAGGGGGGACCAAGTGTTGTTTGGATGTCGTTTAGCTTTTCACTATCTGATTCTATTTTAACTGGCAATCATTTAACTTTCCCCAAATCAGGTCTGTTTTGCCTGTAACAGAAGCCAGTAAGTGATCTCCCCATCTCTATCTATTTACCCTATTTCCTGCCCCACTAGGGAAGGGGAGAGATGGATAGGCAGGGTGGGCATCTGCTGCTGGCCAGGGCTAACTCACCACACCCGCACATGACAGCTCTGACCGACCTTTTACGGGAGTGCTGATGAAGCAAGAGCTCAAACAGAGATTTGTGTAATATGGCGTGAACCTTATTACTGCTGCTGAGTCCTGGTTCTGAAGGAGAGAAACATAATACAAACTGCATAAACAGCTAACAACTATGAGCTGAAAGACCTTTCTTTTATCTATTTATCCTTTTGTAAAGACAATGCAAGTCACAGAGCAGACACTTTCCATGATCCAAATTGTGACTGTTACTTATAGAGTACCAAAGGCAGTGACCGATCCATTAATATTTCTCCTCCCTGTTTATCTGAAAGCTCAGTAAGTTTACAAGCCTTTCAAACACAATCCAGATACAGAAATTAGTTCCAGTAAGTGCCATTTTTGTATATCCAAAATCCTATGTAAACTGTCATTTATATTTGAACCACTGTCAGGTTTTAAGCAAACCCCTAATTTTAGGAGGGAGTAAACAGGAGCCATCAGCAGAACAAAACAGAACAAACAATACAATAATCAAGCCTACTCAAAATGTTCCAGTGTTCAAGAGTCAGAGCCAATCCCACACAACAATATATGGACAGAATGAATAGCCTCTCCCCTCTTTTTTCTTTCCTTACACTTTTAAATCATTCCTCCACTGCTCCTAAATTGTTCTATGTTTAGCCAAAAAGCAAATCTTCTGTTATTATTCCCTAGCCAATTTGTAAAAGCAAACATTGCTGCAGAAGGAGGCAGTGAGGTTCCAAATACCTTTTCTTAAATTAACTGCTTCAGATCAACTAACAACAGGGCTATGCAGCAAAACATCTTTCAGTCTGTATGCCTTCATGGGTAGAATAGAGGCCCTGCCTCTTTGTTGTCTGGCTAGCTGATAACCTTAGCCTTCAACCTATTGGTCACACCGGCATCTAGACCACAAACTTGTGGTTTTAGATACTCTCAACAGCCCAGGCTTGTATTTCATTAGATACAGGTCTCTCTCTGCCTTCCTCTGCTACAAACGGAGATTCACTACCACTTCACTTACTGTTGATGTCCTTCTCATTTAGCTAGAGCTTGGAAGCCTGGGATATTGATGCAATCCTTTCTATGCTATCATAAAGAGATGAAATCCACATTCAACACTTATCCATGTTTTAAAGATCAGAAAATGCTCTAATAATAATGTGTACTCTGACTGGTACAGAATCTAGAAGGCACAACAATGGTAAAGTCACTGATGTGTAAAGTTACACAGACCTCATCAACTTCTCTGATGTGCTTCAGCTAGGTAAAGAGTTCCCTGGTCAGAGAAATCGAAGTCAAGCTATCAATAATATCTGAAATACCTTAACAGATGCTAATTCAGAGATCATCATTCTTCTCAATCAGACAGCCAAAAGCCATTCATCTCTGCCTGAACCGATCTCTAGTCCATAGTCTACACCTCAATAAAGCACGTCCTTAAAACAAACTAACACCTTTCACCTTTTCACTTCTGTCTATTTTTAACTAGTATAATACCAGTGTGTTTCAGGATCATTACCCAGCTGTTTTTAAGGCCAACACACCTAAGTCTATCTACTCCTGATCCATCTATCCTTAAATTCTCTGTCTCCTCCCTGCTTTGATTTTGGCTTTTGCTCTTCTGGTTGTGTTTCTGCAGGCCTGAGCCATGCACTTGTCTTCTCCACCTAAACACGCCAACCCTTTGCAGCATGATCCCGGTGCCACCGGCCTCACGCCTCAGCCTCCCTATTAACTTCTCACCCCTGAGGTCACCCCAAGCCCTGTCTCCCCACACCTATTTCTCCCCACAAACGCCCCCGGGTGCAGCTCACGCAGAGGAGGGAGCTCAGACACCGTCCCCTCGGCGTTCCTCAGGGGCAGAGCCAAGCCAGGGAGCCCTTCGCTGCGCGCCCCCAGCCCAGCCTGCGCTCCCACCTCCCTCAGCTACGCGCTGAAAAGTTCGGGACGCGAGAAACAAAGGTCGGGGCGCCCCGCACCGCTCATCGCTAGCGACGGGGAACGAGGCGAGGCAGCGCTGCCTTACCCCGCAGGGCAGCGAGCCTCGACACGGGCTCGGCGCGGACCCTCCGGCACACAGAGCAACGCAGGACCCGGAGCAGGAGGGCTGCAGGAGGGCTCCGCACGGCCCCGGCGCCCCCCGGTCCCCCCCCGCTGCCGGGGCCGGGCCCCCCCGGCGCAGCCCCACCGGCACCTGCCCGGGAGCCCCGGCGGCCGCCCCTCGGCCTCGGCCCGCCCGGCCCCGCCGCGCACCGTTAGCGATGAGCTTGGCCGAGAGCTGCTTGACGAGCTCGGGGATCCGCTCCCACTGGCACTCGGAGCGGCACCGCTCGATCTCCGTCTCCAGCCGCGAGCCCGCCTTCTTGGTGGCCATGGCCGGGCCGATGGGCCCCGCCGGGGGAAGGGGCCGGGGCTGCGGGAGCGGGCGGGAAGGAGGGGACGGAGGAGGAGGAGGAGGAGGAGGAGGAGGAGGAGGAGGAGGAGGAGGGGGCGGGGACAGGACGGCGGCACCGGGCGCCTGTGCGCCGGGAGCGGCGGAACTGGCGGCGGCGGCCCGAGGCCGGGAGCGGCGCCCCCTGGCGGGCAGCGGCGGGAGCGCGGCCACCACAGGCCCCGCCGCCGCCACCGGGCTGAGGCGGCCGCCGGGCCGTGCCGCCGCCCTCACAGCCCCCGGGACCGAGCTGAGGCCCAGCGGCTCGTGGGGAAAGAGGCAGCGCGAGCTGTTCCCCAAAACATGACACAAAAACAGTTCTTGCCTTCAGTGGTCTCCTCTTCTTCCGCCGTGAAAGCTCTCACCTGTTCTACCTCAGGGTTTTTTAATCCAGTTGCCGTTTCTGTCCACACATGTCACACCACACCTTGGCCCTGACACGCTGCTTCACATCTCATCACACAGAAACGGGGACTGCAGCTTGGCCTGGGTAGCTGGGTCCTGACCTGTTCCTTTCATTAAGGGCAGAGGGCACAGCTATACCTGTATTACACCCTTCCCTACCTTTTGAGAGAACAAATGCATTTCCAACCTTTGCATGGAACAAAATAGTAGCTGAAAGCAATTTGAATAAATATAATGTATCTTTGTCAAGTGCAACATGACACACCAGTTCCACAAACTTACTGAGACCTCAGAAGAAAACTGTCACAACTGATTTGCACTGAAACATGTAGCAAAAGCACCCATTGCTACTTTTCCCAATGTAAGTATGGAGCCCCTCCCACAGAACTGGTTGCAGAGATGCAGTGTAACCCAGTACACTAGACACAATGTGAATTTAAATGATCTAAACATCTTCCTCCACATCCAAGTGCAGACTTGTATAACTTATTCTCATTATCCACAGAAAAGAGAAGTCAGTGAGGCCAATCTGCATATGCTTGACTTTGAAGGGTTATGATCTGCCTGTTGATGTGAAGATACAAAACACGGGCTGGATGCTGGCGTTGCTGTAGCACACATTGCACCACTCTGGATCTTGTGTATTTTAGTCTTCAGAAATGTCAGGATCACAAACTCAAAATTCAAATTGGAGCAACAGCATTACTAGCATGAGAACAAATTAACCACTGTGTCATAACTGTTAGTACATATTCCTCAAACCCTATGAACTATGATCTTCAAACTCGGGGAATAATACTATCACCAGTCACCTTTGCACGCAGTTATATAAATGTTTCAGCTACATGCAAACACGACACGCCTATGGGCATTGGTAGAGCTGTTATCCACATCACAGAATTTCTGTGATGTTTCCTAAGTGATGTGTGTACCACAAATACTAGTGACAGGCAGTTTGAGAAGCTTTCTTTGATTCTGACCACCAATGGAAAGACCGGAATAAGGATGAATCTTGTTAAAGATAGGAAAACAACAGCGCCATCAAATCATTAATTGGCCAGGTGCAGACCCTTTAGGCTTGTGAGACTAAACACTTGTCCGCAGCTGCATTGCTCAATCTCATAAAATACCCTCTTCCTACAAACCTTGCTTTGCTTGTACCCTTAGGCTGTCAAACCACAACTCTATGCCAAGTAACATATGCCCTTCTCAGGGTTCCAACTAATTTATTTTTCATTCCCAGTACTATCCAAATCATAATAGTGCAAGCCTTGGATATTAACCTGGCTTTCCCTCAAGCTGCTGTTAGAGTGCTTTCAGGCTACAGTTCAAATTCAAGCAACATATACTTCAAATTTTAAAAAGTGAAACAGAACCTAGTAATAGCAGAACATAACAGTGTTTAAGAAATACAGTGGAGTGTGCTACAGGAATGGAAAGAATATTTAATACTGCAACAAAAGTAAAAGAAGAAGGATGTGCTAAAACATTTTTTGTTTAAGTGAGGTCTCAGAAGATCCAGACGACGTTACGTTGATTACAGAAGGATATTTTACTGGTCAGATAAAAGAATGAAATGAAAAATGAAACAGCAAATGAATGGTAGCTGAAAATTGTTGACATCATAACTACCAGTTCTTTTAGGCATAAGAGGAAGAAATTAACATTTGAATTTTCCCAAATAGTTAATTTGCTTATGAAGATTATTCATATTTATTCATAGCAATTTTAACACATTTTGTTAGCACTAATCACATCATTTCAGTAAAAGCTACCAGCAAAAGAATAGTATTAAAATATTTACATAACAGCTCATCAGACTTATTATCTCAGTAGTTACTATTTATGAAGTGAGACATCTATGCAAAAGGAATTAGTATATTTTGAAATACATTGGAACAATTAGGATGTCTGCTTTAACGTTAGTGAAACTTCCCTATACCTAAGACTGCTCTAAGATTCTACTGTAGATGACCCATAACTGTATAAAATAATGAAATGCATCTGGTTTCTGAAAAGTATGTAAAATCAAAATGCAGGGAAAGAAGCTAGGTTGTGTTGCTCAAGCACTCTGCCCTACGCTACCCTTCCCACTCAACACCCCACCTCCTCAAATACAGGGCAATAAGAGAACTAATACTTGATTGTTCAGTGCAACTTCATGAGCTAGGTATGAAGAAACAGTGGCTTTCAGTCCATAGGAACACCTTGATATGTACTCTGGTACTTCAAGCAACCTGAAAATAGACTTAACAAAGTTTTCAGTACAACTACTCCATGCAGTATTATGGGAAACAAAAGTGACAGGTGTTTAAACTGTTAAATCTTAATAATTTTAGAGAATACCGAGATTTATATAAAACTTTTCAATCTCTACTAAGATAATTAAACAAGGAATCAGAAAAATCAATTCAAATACTACTTGTATTTTTAAAGGTCACATATTCAAACAGAAGGCTAGTAACTCATATTAGAAAAAAAGGCAAGCAAATTTACAAGATCACTGGGTTTATTATAAATAGATTTTCTGGCTTCTTACACAAATACTATTCGATGCTGAAATGCCAGGGGAGGAACCAAACTTCATCTTTGTTCCAGCTTTCCTTTATTCTAAAATAATAATAAATAATAACAAAAGTAAAAGCATGATTTTCCTGACAGCTGTGCTAAAGTCAGCTCACTGGTATGTATGCCCTTGAGAGAAGAGGCTAGTTGAAGCTTAAAATTCAATTTGTGTCAAAGGCTATGTGTATAAAGTTCCTTCACTATTAACAGAAGTGTTTAATATGCAAGCTTACTTATTACTCTAGTTTTAGTCCTTCACAATCGACCAGTGTTTTTTCTTCTAAAGCATGTGTTTGAAGCTGCTAATTGAAGTGCTGACTGTTAAAAATATTTTCTTCTTTGAAGTTGCTATAGCATACATCATGGAAAGATTTTCAGGGAAATATAATGTAATGGAAGACAGCACGTAAGTCCTTATTTCAACTCCACAGAACATAAATGGAATTTAAAATTAAATTAAAAAGAGAAGCTTTTCCTCAACACAAATCTTTATTTCACCAATATCTTATCTTTCACTCCAGATGAACACTTCAATCTCTGTTAAGACAATAAGTATATCCTACTGCAGGTTATCAGAGATGCAGTTCAAATATTATTTGTATTTTAAAGAAAACATATTCAACTACTATTTATATGACATTTTGTCAAATGTGAAATGCAAAAATTTTCAGGCCAAAATGTGTGAATGTGAGAAGTTATTTCTCTACAGTGAAGAAAACATTATACAAGCAAAAATCTTACTGGATTTTTTTTTCACTTAGTTTCCTAGTTTCACTACTCATATTATGCAGAGTTCTCAATGCCTAATGAAGCCAGTGATCTCTATGATATTTTCCATATGCAGATTGTCAGAGGAACTAACTTCATAGTGACACATGGTTCCTTTTTGGGAGTAGCAAAAAGCAACTTAAAGGCAACTAAAGTGAGAATTTAACAGCACCCAAAAAATCAACAATTTGACTACACACATGACTAGATGCAGCCTGCCCTCTGCCCCAACTCATAGTGAAGAATAGTTATGGACACGAAGTGAAATATGCTATATCAAAGTATTTCAACATTTCAATGTTTTTTACTTATATGATTTTATTTTCTTAAAGATAAGATAGTTACATCTGAGAATGTACATTAACTTGTAAACCATAAAGCCCTTACTGTTGTTTGAAATTCATACACAAAACAGTTCTGGAAAACCTAGAACGCACTTTTTTTTTTCCCCTCCACGATGGACTTTTGCTTTTGTAGCTCGTTGCTTTCAGACTGATTCAATTCATAGTGCATTTGTCAGATAATGGGAAGGATAATTGATATTTGAAGAGGAAAGCATGCCTTTACAATCAAATACTTATTTTTCACAATTGCATGACATCCCTTTATTTTTATTTTCAGTCTTCAATAAATGACAGTGCAAACAGTCATTGCTATTGATAGTTGGAATCTGAAGATCAGTCACTAATCGTGCTGCAAAAGATAAAAAGTCAGACCCCAAAACAGATTCTTTCCAAGGCCATTCATGCTAAACAGGAACCAACGCTGACAATGAAAGGGCAACAAAAAGTGCCATTTAATAAGCAATATATTTCAACAATCACATTGTTTAGACCCAGTGTTTCATTTTAAACTTTTCATAAAGTTTCTGGAAATATCCTCTACATCACAAACGCATATATTTACATGTACAAAGAAACATGAGAAACAATGTCACCTCCCAGATTTAAAAATAAGCATTTCACTGATGTCAATAGGCTTAACAGACATATTTATAGCCGAAGTTTAATTACTACTTGTTCCACAACAGTATTTTTTACAGAGTTATAACATTATACTGCCAGTAAAGTTGCTATCTCAAACTAACTGTAGTGACTAACATGAAGCAAAATGGGAACAAAGATACCATAGTTAGCTTTTTCTCACACATATTGTGCCAGTATACAGCTTTTCAGTCCTGCTCAAAGCTCTAACGATTTAAAAGAAATACTTTAGCTGCTTCAAAGTTTAGAGAAGAGCCAGATAAGGTGTAAACATAGACCTTTCATTGTGGTACGCTTATAGCAACTTACCTATTGCATGTCAAACTGTTGCCCCACCAGGTGATGGTCACAGGGCTGCAAGAAAAGAGGGTCTCCTGTTGTCCTTGCACAACAACAAAACTGGCAGACACACTCTAGCTAACTTCTGGATGTTATCCAATTGTATCTTAATCTCTCACTTGAACTGAAGAACAATATTCTTAGATCGAACCTTGGTGGCAAAGACATTTTTTTGACTCATGTATGCAAAAAAAGTGGCCATAATAAAAGCATTCTGAATTTAAAAAAAAGGAGGGTGGGGGAAGGAGAACGTTTTATGTATTTTTAGAAAGATGCAAGCTAACCTTTTTACACTTCAGTTAGCGCACTGCTTCTTGGTTCATTTTGTTCTATCCAGCACAGAAAATAAGCCCTGTACCATTTTAAACTATATATTAAAGATAAAAACAAGATTCCTATTAAACATTAGGAAATTAGGAAGCTAGATTTGAGTAAATAGGAAACCCTTCCTAAATCTGAATAAAGTAGCTCTCCTTTCTGCAGTACAATTGCTTGATTGCATTACTTTATTGGCCCAAGTAAAACTTAGGTTTTGTTCCAAGATCAATTTCCATCTACACAGGAATTGCTGTCTTATATAACTGGTGTTTCAAACTGCACTTCTGCGACCACTTAAGGAGAGACAAAGATCAACTGCTTCTGACATTGACATTACTGGTATAGCTAGCAGAGTGCAGCAGCTGAGTTACAGCTCTTATCCAGTACCTAAATTCAATCCTTTCAAGTAAATAGAATTGTTACACAGAAGAAAACATTCGAATTTTCATTATTTTTGTTTTGCAATGTGTCCTAGCTATTCATTGCTAATAAACAATATGGATTATTCATAAACAGCAGTATTTTCTCCATCACTATTTAAATGCACATGGGATAACAACATTAGTTACATTTTAAGCATCTAGTATCATATGGCATTCAAACTTTGTCCTTGTTACTGTATCAAGTTAAACAACTTGCCAACTAAGTGTTAGACCACCAGAGGGAGTCAAAAACTGCATATAATTTCTAAGTTTCTAAACCAGTAGACTACAGTTAAAAACACCAATGGAAAATGTTATGTTGTGTGTATTACAACAAATGTGCATGAAAACTAAATAAATCACAGGAATCCAGAGATCAGCAGCTACTGAGGATGAAATCTCACGACAAAATTCCAGCTACCTCACTAGTTTGAGGTAGGATGTTTATGATATAGATAAAGGAGTGCTCAGAAAATATTTTTCTTGTGTTTGTAAAGAATAAAAATCAAGTACTTAATCTTTTTTCTTTTTATTTTTTATTTTTTTTAATGATGTTGATAACTGAAGAGAATTCTCAAAAACAGTAAATCCAGAATTTGTACTCAACAGTCCTAAAACAAAGGATTCATAATCATAGGATTGTAGAACTAGATTCTATAGATAGAATAGATGGGTTGCCATCCTCAGTCTCATCATGCCTTTCTGACTAACTCAGGGAAAGCCAGCGGCATCCTGTGAGAAGGCTGGAGTTGTGCTTGTGCTAAAGGAAGACAGAGAATAGTGGCAGGGTAAAGACTACCTAGACTGACATGACCCTAGGCAAAAACCTGGAAAACTACAAACACAGTTACACATGGTCTTTCAAAAGCAAGGTCATTTACAGAAAGGGGAGGAAACTTCCTAGAATCAGCTAGGGCAAATTCCAGGAGACCTGTACTTCAAATGGGTAGAAAGGTAGAAACACTAAGATCTGGCAAATGTGGACCCAGCAACAGAAGTGTGATCTGCCATTTCTGCATTGCAGTTAGGTGGTAAGACCTGGCCTAAACAGTCTATACCATACCACTTGGCAGAACCACCACAATACCGTTCTCAGGTTTTGGAAATAAAACATGTAAATGAAACACTAATAGATTAATAGAGAAAATAAGAATCAAAAGTTGGAGACCTGTGACAAACAAATTTACATAAGAAATTAGATCTTCTTTAAAAGTTATCAGGATAATTAACTATTTGGTTAAATATCAATGAGACAGTGGATTCTTCAACTTCATGTCTCCAAAACAAGACTTTATGCTTTTCAAGTAACATGAATTGGTCAAATGCAAGTTATTTGCTTGACAAAAGATGATTTAAATTTGATACCCTGCAAAATCACAGTTTGCTGAGATTACAGTTCACTGAAGTCATTGGTGCACTGTGCGCTGGCAGCCTACAAAATGTCACTCATCACCAGAAAGGCTACAGAGAACAAAGCATTGGGCATCATTCTGCCACTCTGCAAACCATGGTACACCTACACCTGGTCTCACTGGTTCGACTCAGTAGGGCATCTCCTACGTTCCTGCTATATTCAGTTGGCTTTACACACTGCAATTTACTTTATCTCAGCCTTTCACATTTCTATTGCTTAACACTTGTTATTGTTAGCAGAGAGCCACATTTTGCTTGCATTTCCTGAGATTCTCCAGAAATCAAAAATTTCCCTCTTCACGTACTCTACTACGTCATAGCTCCTTTCTGTGAGAAGTTAAAATAACTCTTTCCAGGGAAGGAGGATTAGGACTGATGCATAGTTTATTTAATACACAGTCATAGATAGTAACACAATCAAATAAGTCTCTGAAAGGTCATCTAGCATGTGTTTGAAACCACTGAACGGGTAATTTCCAGTCTGCTTCACTGCCCTGGACATCATTTTACCTATCATCAAAGAACAGGAAAAGAATATATGTGCCTTTTTAGGCTGATTGATAAAAACAAAATAGAAAGCAATAGTATTACTGTGACTGCAGTTGGTTAGGGAAAGATAGGAACTTTGCAGTCTGTGGGCTTTAACTTTCTATCTTCAGATCAGAACAATGATCAATGAGTAAAGTTTCTAGGGAGTAACTGCCAGCTTTCAACCTTTCAGCACTCCTGCTGGGTGCAAGTACAGGCTCCTAAAATACTTGAAGTTTCACATCTGTAGGACAAAGCAGATCTCTCCTGCATGCTTCTGACCTCCCCCTACTTCAAAGTATAGAAGTTGAATCACGCAGTCAGATCTGATGCCCGTTGTCCAGCACGTTTAGATCCAAGCCTGAAGTTGCTATTTGTACTTCTTGGTTTGTACTCACTCTAAGATATAAGATTACTTTTGTACTTTTGTAATTGTTCTTTTTATACTTCTAAACGTATTAATTCCATTTAGCACATATAACAGTTGTCTAAAGAATAATATTCACTGACTGGCATATTTTAAGCTAGAAACACTAGAGAAATTGAACAGATAAAAGGTTTAACATAAAGAGAAAGCTTATGAAAGGAATAGAACCAAGTATACAATATAGGGAGTAAAAAACATTTTTTTTTTAATTAAAAAAATGCATAACATACTTAACCCAAATGTACACTGGAAGAATGTGGATTGTTTTGTTGTGTGTTTTTTGTTGTTGTTTGCTTGTTTGTTTTTTAAGTTTACTGATAGCATGACACCATAGACACATTCACACATTTTTCTCAAAAAAACAAAACAAAACACCTAAAAACAAAAAACAAGCTCCCGACAGTGCTGGAGACTGGTAATAGTTCACACTGATACAAAAACTATCAGTCTGTCTTAGGAACTTGTTCAGATACTTCTCCCTCCTGCCATAAATTTGTGCATGATGTAACAGCCAATAAACGTCCTGGGTTATTACCTACAAAACTGCCTTCATCCAAGTACCACCTGTGTAACATTCAGATACCCAGCTTAGTTTTTAACTCTTCTCTGTTAGAGTTCCCAAGCATGACTTCAAGAGTCAGGGGAACACAGGGCATGCAGATCACCAGCCATCCAAAGGGAACATCTATGCTGCTATCTACGCTGTGCACAATTCTGGCCAGAATCTCTCCTAAGGGAAACTAAGGTTGAACTGTTCATAATGACATGATAAACTTCTCTGCATTACTTTGCACAAACTTGGAAGCCATCATAGTGGTTAATCATACAATTTAGGACAACAACAAAATGCTTTCCCATTTCTGAGCACCATGACCTGGGAGAAGAAAACTGATGGTCAAAACCTTTATTACAGCTATCATTCCAACCCAGCTGTAGAACCTGATCTACCAAAAGCTGCTGGTCATTCCCTGGTGCTCAGCAAGACTTACAAAAGGGAAGTACTTCCAAGACAGAAATTCCACCAACAGATTTTTGTAAACCAGTGGCTCTGACAGGACTGGCCAACAGGATGGGCTTACCATTCTCTGGATCAGCACAGCTAGACTTTAACAGCTGTAGAGAAAAGAACATTCAGCTGGCATCTGGATCTGCAAATCTCCGATGAGTTCTGAGCAGTCTTCCAGAAAATACCTTGTTTGCATTTCTTCTATCACTGCATTCACAGAATGATCCTCTCTTCTAGTTCTTTTCCACATCCAAAATCAGAATGCTATATATTTATTTTCTGAATATCCTGACAGTGGGTAAAATAAATCATTACAATTATTCAGCTTGCCTTTTGGTAAACTTCTGCTGCAAGGTTTTCCACTTCATTGATGTGAATAAAAATTTTTAGAGATGAGAACACTTGCAAGAAATAAATCTTCACAATAATAAAAAATTATCAAAATTTGATAATTAACATATAATGAGTTAAGAAAATCAGCATTGGACATGTACATACTGCTACCTTCACAATTTGAAAATGGCGCCATTTCCCTCCAAGAAAAAAGTTGGCAGTTAAGTAGCTGAAGACTTCAAGTTAAGTTTGTAGAGTCTTAGGTACCTTCTTCAAAAGCAATGCTTTGCAACCAGAACGGTGAGGCAAAGAGCTCTCAGTATTCCATTCTTCCATTTCTCTTCCTCTTCTCCCTCCCTGCCCACACTGAAACAAGAAATAGCATGCCCTATTCCACTTACTGCAAATTACACAGCCTGCTCCTTTATAACCAGCTGTCAGAATTCCTCACTGACTTATTTCTTGCCATTACAGCTTCAGAGATAAAGGTAGAAATTATGGAGGATCTCTTCTACTGGAACTCTAGCAAAAGACAGCTTTCCTTCTGTACAGGTTAAAGAGATAAATATAATAAGGATATTTGGAAGCAATAGAAGTTTGCTGAAGTAGCACCTCAATGATAAGATTGCCAAGGTTGAAAGCCAATGCTGGGCTTTTATTTGTTTTTGCAATACAGATGTAAGGTAAGATCAAAGACCTGTTTCTTCTCACTTTGGTGTTAGCTTGCAACAGATCTGAAGTTTTCCTCTCAGTCTGACAGTCCTTAACATCAAAACATGTGAACTGCCATGGCTGCATACTGATAGACTGACATGGCAATTTATATTAAATAGCACAGTATTAACATTTGAACTTTAAAGCAGCAGGGCTATAGCACCTTGAGTTTTGATTTATACAATGACTGTAAAATGAACTTAGCAGCAGACAGTGGAATCCTGTTCCCTCAGGTTATGCATAGCTTCAAGAGAGTAACTGTTATGCACAGCTGAACTATATATTTAAAGGATGAGAAATCATTAAGGAGACATCTGAGAAAAGCTTTGAGGTCACTGCTTCTATGAATTAATTCAGTTTCCCTTCCCCACTCTATATTGATTTTAAAGGAAAAAAAAAAAAGATAACTACTGCTATTAGTGAGTATGTTCCTTCACCCCATACAATGGTACTCCAGTCTCCTGGTCACCTGTCAACGTAACTTGCAGCAAACCTTCAGCATTGTCCCTTCTTCATACCAGTTTTTAAACATAATTGCTTTTTAACTCCCTTCCTCCTTACTTTGCTGTAATTCCAATGTCTACTTTACATTTGAAAGCTACTTTATCATGGCTGAATGAGTCACATACAAAATCACACCCATAACTGATATAAAATGTACTAGGGTAGATGTAGTTATGGTCAGCAAGTATAATATATATACACATACACAACATATATATGTGTGTACGTATATATATATATATAAATGGAAAAATAAACTAGCTGAAGATAGTGATTATCTTTCTCAGCAGACTACTTTTGGTTGTTCATAAGGCCCTATCCTAAAACCCTAGGTGTTCTCTTTCTTATGAAAATAAACCTTCATTCACAACCATACTAAGACAATTATGCATTTTAAATGAAAAAGAAAAAGGTAAATTCAGATGAACATAAATGAGATGCCAACATTAAGTTTTTCTGAAGCTTGATTTGTTGACAGGAGTAAAACTATATCTGTATTAAGAAAAACGCAGGTTTGCAATCAGTTTGTAGTTTCATCTGTGATAGCTTTTTAAACAGCTCCTTAGCAATTGAGGAGCTCTCCAAGAGAAGCAGACCTCTGCATGACTCTTTTTTAATACAGCCAGATCAATTGCCAATTTAAGAAGTGATTTTATTTGTGAATAGTATGGATTCCTTTTTACATCTGAATAAAGTATTAGTTTTTTAAAATCATAGGATTATAGTATACTAGGTTTTGCAGTGCTTCATTGCTACTTCTACTCTGAAATCAATTAATCCCTTCTATTCTCAGTGCTAAACACAATGCCTCAAGTAAGTTGACAGCACTTATTTCTCCCGACCTCCATTAGCTGAGTGGTGATATCAACACCAGAAATAAGAAAAAAGTGGAGCAGGTGCCAGAAAAAAGGACCAGAAATGGCCTTGTGAGTGACAAAACTGTAAGACAAGCCTGTACCATTTCATCTCACTTACCGTTGGTTCCCAGACAGCTAGAAACTTCCTTTTCCACCACAAAGAACATGAAGGCCATCAGAAAACGTTGGTTTTATTAAAATTTACATTATTTGGGGTGTCTTACATTTCTCTGCTCTTGTTGCTTCCAGGCACAACAAACAAGACTGCTCTATGTAATTAAGAACATTGCTTCTTTTCCTAGTACACACTACTGGAATCATCCTGATTCCTAAACCTCCTTTTCTACACAGGTGTTCTGAACTCCCAGTATCTACTGGACAAGTGATATATTAAAATGAGAGATGGCAGGGAAGAGCTAGCCAACAGCTCCATGTTTGTTCTTTTTTATAGAACCCAGTGCCTTGTGGGTCAAAATAGCAAACTCGGAATTGTTTCTCACAGGTAGACAAAGATCAAGGCACTTACATCTCTCTACAGCAAAAGCAGCTGCACTACATGCTGTTCTGTCAATCCAGAATATTTGGTCAAATATCCCAACTGCAGGAAGAGAATTCAATGTACTGCAAAGTAAGAAAACAGTGCTGAGAAAGACTGCTGTATATGGGGAAAAAGAATAAAGGCAACTATTTTGGAAAAAATACTTGGAACAATACCTGATGAATAAGAAAAAATTTCACCTTAAGACCAAAATATCATATATAGACACACGTGTTTAGATACACATACATATATACTCACAGACCTGCAGTTACAAAATGTATATTTCAAAAAGCATTACGAAGAAATAGCTTTGCCAACATAATACCTAGTACGTCTAAGATTGGATTAATATAAATAATTATACTAATTACTTAAATTTTTACTGATAAGAAATATCATCTTTCAAAGAAATCTACCTACAATATTGCTGACTGCATTACATATGACAGTAGTAGAGATATCATTAGTAGACAATAAAGTTGTTAGTCTCATAGCAGCACCATGAATGATATCTAATTTGAGTATAAACAAATTACAGCTTAATGCCTTTTCACCAGGGCAATATAAAGTAATAATAGTACTAATGAAAATTAGCTTATACATTTCAGATTTGAAATACTGGTACAGAGTATGAAAACTTTGGTCCATGGTTTTTATATACGTTGAGTGCCAGGCTAGGCAACAGATTAAGCTGAAACAGAACAACTTTCTGCCAAGAGCAACTAACCTCCTGCATCTGAACAGTGAACCCACTCTTGAGCTGCCTGGATTGGAAATCCAGCTTTATCAAGGTAAATGGCAATCAGAAGTTGTTTAGGTAAAGACGCCTGTCTATAAATTCAAGCAGCTTAGTGTCCAACATACCTCCTCAAGAGGCCTGATACCTGGAGGCAGTATAAATTCAGATGTGATAATGTTTCAGCTATCCCATGCAGCTAGTTCAAAGCACATCAAGACAACACCTAAATGTACTTACCCAGGCCAAAAAGAATGATCCTTTTTTTAACCCAGGCCAAAAAGAATTTACCTGTTTTTAAATTTTTATTTAATAACTACCATTAGACCACAAAGAGGAAATAGAAATATTCTTGAGAAAAAGTTGTCCTTGATGCAAGTGCTGTATACAAATAATTTTAGCTTCAAAACCGTCTCTCAAAACCTGTGTGAAAAAAAAACACCTGACAATACAGCCAACATCTCCAGCAATTATCTTGTGTGAACATTCCTTTTTCTCATTTCATCAGTTTGTCAGGCATCAGCTTAAACTTCCCAAGAGGGAAACAAATGATTACGTATTATGTTTAAAAAGTCATTTTAGATGGGTCACAATATTCCAAAACTATTTGGTAGCCAAAGGTTTCTTACACTTGGATGAAATCAAATCCCAACATTGCTTTTTTGTTGTCCTCGCTATGAGGATAATAAATTCCAAGAACTCCTCAAAGTGCAAACTTTAAAAACAACCTTCTCTTCCCACCCCAATTGACTTGTACTGTCTGCATAACAAGTATTGTGGATTGTTTTTTGTATTTACAGCAAGTTTATTGGGGAGAGGGAAAGTATTCTTTTACAAATGAGCCATGTTCACTATTGAGATCACTTCCAAAGAGAGCATTCAGAAAGCAAACCTGAATATATTACATTGACAATTATTTTTCAATATTTTAACATTGGCCACTTAAAATTGGTTGTGTTATTAGCACATATATTGATCTTTAAATATACTACTTCTACATAAACAGTGCAAATCTCAATATTCACATCAACCTGAAATTAATGCTGCAATTACTGTTGACATTCACATCAAGAAAGTAGTAAACTATTTCACATGAGCAATTCCAAAACCTCAGAATGCCATTATTAATATTAAAGAAACACAGAACAAACATGTTGGGCTTTAAAGCCTTGTTTTGATACACACAATCCCTGTAAACATGGATGTATTGTATTTGTCAATACTGATATCTGATGTAATTCTATAAATAAAACCACGGATATAAACAATTCCTATAACCTTTTTGCATAGGGTTTGGATTAGTTTCCTTCAAGGTAGAACAAGCTGTTAACAAAATCCCCATGTCAATTAGTCTTCCATCACACAAATTTAGGCATTTGATTAACTTTATACAAGGACTCTCTTTGACTTCAGTGGAAACTTACAAGTGTAAGCATTTGCAAAACTGGAGTCTTCTTTAGCACTTAAGTTATCTCTAGTCATTGAGAATACGAGCAATAAAAGGGCTCGCCATAAATTTATAAAATATGCTGATTTAAAAGTTTATGCTGATGTTTCTGTAAGTCACATTTATGATTCCAAACAGTTATGTACATACTATACTATCACAGTAGGAAATACTTCACTGTAGAACACCACAGTGAACAAGTTGTGAAGCACAGTGTTCAATATAATTTCCCTTTAGTATTCCCAGTGCATAAGTTGTTAACATCTACACTACACAAGGTGCCCAGGTCTAGTATTTGTTATATACAATGTAAAAGCAAGATAGAAAGAGCTTTGCAGTTTTAAGTAAGGAATGAAAACAGCGGATAATATACAGGGATTCACTCCTGCAAAGTACAGAATTCTCCTTCACAATGACCACAACCACCAAATAAGGTAGACTTCAGGTCATTCAACCACATAAAACAGTGCTCAGCACCTTGTAGGAAGAGAAATCTGAGTGCACTTTATTATAAAACATCTCATTTTGATGTTATAAAGTGCAAAAAAGAAAACATATATTCTAATATTTTACAGTCACTATTAAACTGCTGTATTTGCACAATGCAAAATTCAAATAACTTGATATATATTTGTATGGACCCTATAATAACAAATGTTGAAACTGGAGTTTTTGTATCTTTAAAAAAATCTCAGTATTTTAAAATTATTGTGTAAATATAAAAAGAAAATATAAATTATAGTTAATTCTTGAAATAGATATTTTAACACGTGACCATTTTCCAAACATTCAATATGAAATTTCACTTTCTATCATTACATTTTAGAATCTGTAAAACATTTTAAAAGTTAATAACTTCAAAAAGTAGAAATAAAAATTACTGTATCACAGTACTAGACACCTCACCTTATCAGACAACTTTTACCCTAGATGGTTTTTAAAAATTAAATAAATAAAAAAAAAAATCTAAGACATATTCTCAGTTGTTTAAAACAAGATATATGGAGTAACTTTTCAAAACAACATAAGAGTTGCATAACACTTCATTTTGTTATTAAAATTCAAATAAATGGGATAGAATGTAATCACAAATTTAAGAGGCTTTGAAGTACTATACTGCTTTGGTGCATTGTACCAATGATTCCTTAGGTGCAGGAAGAATCAAATGCTGTGACATTCTTCACACAGCTGGGCAAAAGTTGAAGATCCAAGAGTTCTATATGTTTTACAGAGTTTTTCTTTCTTTCAATAGTGGGGAAGAAACCGGGACAAAGATTCTGACACTGAGAAACAGTTTTCCTCCAAGCTGTACCAAGAGCAGCATAGCTCTTTAACATGAGCTTGACTGCACACTAGTAATTTATCCCTAAGAGAATACAATGTTGATTGTATAATAGCATTATACCATATCCAGTGATACCAAACTTAATGCTAAAAAAATGTATTGAAATACAAAGCTAAAAAGGTATGATTGAAATACATTTTTAAAGCGACAGACATTTCTGTAGCCTGTAAGCCACAGGGAGGAAGGGTGGGAGAAGACAATAAAGGTACTACCAAGTTTATAACTGTGTAAATCTTCAAGACGATATTCTCTGCTTTTCAGTCAGAGAACTGGAAGATGGTTTCTGGGTTATTGCTGTCTGTAGGGTTTGTTGGCTGCAGTGTCTTTGTAGGTGTAGTTTTACCATGAGAATGCGAGGAAGAAGAATGTGAACTTTCACTGGAGCTGCTACGTGTCTCTGTGCTTGTACTTGTTTTTTTCATTTTCCTTCTCTTTGCAAGAGGTGCCTTGTCAACATTCTGGAGACAAAATCCTTCCCTTTTGTACTTGTTAAAGGCCTGTTTAAAAATAAAAGGTAATTCTAAGCTTTTTAAGAGGTTTAAGACATTTAATGGCTCATAGGTTATCATGAATGCTCTATGGTAAGTTATAAGATACACTGTAATTTCTTGACAGATTCCTACTAATTATTATTTTAGCTACAACAATAATTTCACTGGCCTTTGCATGTATCTAAGACCCAATTCATCATACTGTACTTGAATAATACATGACATTGTTAACTTCTTCCTGTCCTCGTTCTTTTACATTTAGAAGTATTTTTATGACTTAAACTGTATTAAGACTACATTTTTCAGAAACTACACTTATTTTAATTACACTTTTTTCCTTCAGCCCAAATAATTTTGCTATATTGGGACCTCTCAAAAAAACAAACAAACAAAAAAAAACTATTATTTTCTTTTTCTCTTCTTGGTAATGTGTATACCAGTATTTCATTACAAATATGCTCAGTTTCAGTTTATTTTCTGTAGAAGGAATAATGAGAATCAATACTATGTTTGTTTAATACAGTTGCAATTTGAACTTTTTAAAATAAATAGGTATTGATGGGTAAGCAAGGCTACTAAAAAGGTATCCATGAAATTAAAAATATGAAATAAGTATATTCAAAAAATATGACACTGACTTTGTAATCACAAGATCAAAAATTCCAAGAGTGACTTACGTTAAATAGAAAGTTTCTTCTCTTTTCTACAATTCTGGAAGACCTTTTAATACATTTCTCTAAGAAATAGAGTATTAATATAGATATTTCATGAACATCTGCCTCTCAAACCCTGAAACCTCATTAGTATACATGTAAATGTCTCCAAGAAATTTATTCTTGCCTCATCATTCATGTTTTCACTGTACTCACTCATAAATGTTTGGAGAAGACAAAAAAAAATGCAGTTATAGGTAATCACTGAATTATAAGGACAAATACATATCTTTAAGAAAGAAAAAAACATACCAAACAACACAGTACAAAATTTAAGGACACGATATAAGACTTCTTAGAACTTACATGAAAAGTGGCTTTGACGTATGTATGCACGGCAGCCCCTGAAGAGCCTAAGTTATCAGGAGTCATTAGAGGGTTGGATGACAGCTGGCTACCATCCTGAAGCCATTCATTGTATCTCAGGCTGGACATTTTAATTCTTTTGTTTGGATCCACTGTTAGAAGTCCTAGTAGAAATACATTACATTCTCTTCATTTGTGAGCTATTTATCCCCTTTTAACAGATAACATGTGACTTGGATAATGAAGTCACGACAACATTTATCCTAGATATGCCAATATTTATCCTAGATAAAGTTCACTGAATGTTAAACAATCACCCATTCCAGAATAATCATTAAATGCAAGAAATTGCTCCTGGATTGATAACTCATGTTCCTTGTCATGTGAACTCAGAACTACAAAAGGATTTGTTCACTTAGAACCTGCCTAGGATGAAATTCAAGACAGTAACCCTCAGAATGATCCACATTCTGAGTAACACTCAGAACATTCTGAGTAGCACTCAGAATGATCCACATCCTCAGCATGATCCACTTACGTTTGAATCTGGAGACGCCTACATTTTTGGCAGAAAAAATCCTTCCAAGCCTGCTTCTGTACAAATTCAGAACTTCACCTTAGTAGAATTAAGAATGGTGTCTATCTCATATCTAAAACCTAATTAGATGCCCAGAATGCTGAAAGGGAACATACAGCAAATGCAAGCAAAGCAGCTCAGCAATTCAGAAGCCTTAGTAAACTCACATAAAAACATAGTCCAAAGAAAAGACAATAGCAATGCATTTGTGTTCTGAAAAAGCTCACCTTTTAAAACATTTTAAAATATTGTGGTTTACAAAACCAAAAATAAAAGAAAAAAAAAAAAAGAAAGATTCTGCTTTTAAACATGTTTTAAAATGGCTTCACTCTCTTTAAAGCTCTTCAGTTATTTCCAACCCCAAGAAATGCAAATGCTGAACTATCAGCATTGGGGTAAGTACATAGCTCAAGCTGTGGATACTATTCTGTCAGGTTAGGCAGAGCATCCAGATACTGTACAGCTCTCTAAATCTTATCTTTGCAGCTGGAAATAGAAGATGCATGAAGAATTTGTAAATACATACCTTGAATTAATTCCTTGGCCTCCTCAGAAACATTTTTCCAAGCTTCTCCTTCAAAGGAAAATTCTCCCTTTTTAATTTTTTTCATAATTTCCAATGCACTAGTACATGTCAAACTTTTATCTTGAGACTGAAATGGTACCTGTCCTGATAGCATTGTATACTGTCATAAGAACAAAATAATATTAACAAACACCATATGTTTATTGACAACCCTAAATATGCAGTTGCTGTTGTCTGTACAGCATCACCAGTGCTATACAATAAAACTTCCGCATCCTCAAGGCTATAAAAAATTTAAAACAAGCAAGACTTTCTCTGGAGCCCTTGTTAGAAAAAAAAAAGCAATCATAAGTTTCAGGAAACTATAATCAAAACATGATGGTATTTCTACCCAGGTTACTTTTATAGAAAATAATTTTTCTGTAAATCAGAATGCAGACTGACTCCTTCTCTAAACTGAA
Source organism: Netta rufina (assembly GCF_964035555.1). NCBI lineage: Eukaryota > Metazoa > Chordata > Aves > Anseriformes > Anatidae > Netta > Netta rufina. The sequence continues at coordinate 48,334,549 of NC_140128.1, forward strand.
AATCTCAGAAGGTTATATGGATGCCTGCAAAATCTCTTAACAAGAATATTTCTAAGAACCAGACTGTTTTTCCATACACAGAAATGTTGAATTTAATTTACTGCTTAGGAAAAAAACAAAACAAAACAAAACAAATAAACGACACGCCTCCACCCCTTGAAAATATCTGTCTTTGGAACCTATTGTTTGTGCAGCAGTATCTTCATCTCACTCAAATGCATCATCTATCCAATTCAATTCTGAAACTGCATCAAGTCCTTTGCATTTCAATAAAAAGTAAACCCATACAATAACATTATAATTTTAAAAACCCAATCACTTACCAGAATGACCCCCAAACTCCAGAGGTCACAGGATTCATCATAACCATTGTGATTCAAGAGCTCTGGGGCAGCATAATGTAGAGTAAAACATGGAGTCTTCAGAGGCTGATTATCAGGTGGTTTTAAACGAGCAAAGCCAAAATCAATTATTTTTATTTCTGAATTATCGCTTTCATCTGTAAACAATAAATTCTGAAAAGCAAATACAAAATCAATACTAGCACTGGTTAGAAAATTGTTTAGAACACAACAGTTACTTCTATTCTACATCTATTACTAAAAAAAAAAAATCTCATTATGTAAATAGGCACTGGGAAACACTGGAAAAAATGGAAAAGTACAAATAACGGTACTCTGGGATATAAGAAAACACAATGTGTAGATTTGCCTCCTGTGTATCTGCAAGTTAGAATAGTTCTGCCTGGGAGTATTAATGAAAATGAGTATTTAGCAGAGACCAATGGGAAAAATAATTTGTGGAACATTGACAAGAAAAAAAAGCAAAGACAACACACTAAACAGCCTTTGAAACAGAAGTTTCAAAGACAAAAGCTTGAAATGAACAACTGTCTTTTCCACAAAGAGAAATTTTCTTCAGCTTCCCCTTCCTTCTGGCATATTGTGAATGACAGCTTTCTTGTAAGTGGAATTCTTGGTACATGCCTTGTCTTGGGACTGAAAGGTCTTTGGTCCTCAAGTGGTAACGTGCTGAAGTCATATTACCACAAGAGCACAGAAATCCAAAATAATAATTTGAAAGCGAAGGACAGAGGACTAGAAAGTGCATCAATTGCTCAGTTGTGTATCAACAGCTGTCTGGCATGAATCTCAAAAGCAACAGAGATAAGTTTTCTGTGAGACTTGGGATCAATGCCATTTAAGCACAGAAGGTCACCAAACAGAGTAATCTCAAGCCAAGCCTACTCCTCACACCAAGGAAATGAAACTTTAGTACAGCTGGTCCTGAAAATTTCAGCCTAACAGCCGGAACGTGGCATCACAGACTTGACGAAAGACAAACTGTCAGTTCAGAAGAGTATTTAAGGCAATCTATTCTTTTCTCTCTGTATATTTCTCAAGAAAGATCCAAGAGTGAAGCTAAGTCTTCAGGAAACTGGCTGAGGCCAAGATGAAGTTACTGATTTCTAACTCCCATTGAACTTTTGAGAGAAGAGAGAGGAGCAAAAATTTGCTGTTACCTTCACAGTTTGATCTATGCAATGCTAAGGAAAGTCTCAGTATAAGAAATCCTACAGCCTTATGTAATTCTGTAATACAAAAAGTGAATGACTGAATACAAAATAATTAATTTTAAACTCTCCATGAAGGGAAAAAAATGATTGCTAGACCGCAAGCAGATCAATACGGAAAACCTGAGAGTATCCATTATGTATAAGAGGTAACAGTTGCTATAAAACAGTATTTTTTCATTCTGTACTGTTGTTATAGGTTAACTCACAATCAGAAAAGTCAATTTTCCATACTAAAATGTTGTGCAAAAATGTATCTGAAGGTAGACAGCAAAAATATTAAGACAATGAGGATAGGTAATTAATACAATCATCTTTTTTTCAATGGTGAAGGCATATAGCCAATAAATAAACGAAGAATTTCAATAACATTGTTTTAAAAAGACCTCCATTCTTGAGCTGAAAATGAAATTGGTTATGTACAGAAAGAAAGTTACAGTCCAAATGTCCTAATTTGGGTTGACTGTTCTGTTGATTAGGTAAATATAGCATGTTTCTCAAACACCCACACTTAAAGCTATAGTCCGTATATAGTTTAAGGACATGTAAACATTAGATCTGTCTTGATGTATATTTTCTAATATCTTTGGACCCCAACTCACAGATCAATGGTAACTTCAAAGAACCAATCCCCAAATTCCTCTACTGATCATTCCTCCAAATGGTCACATATGCTGTATGAATATTTTTTTTTATTTTTTTTGTGTGTATTCCCTGATTTTTTTTCCTATCCAGTACTTTTCAACAAGAGCAACATAATTTTCTATATATCTTTTAACAGAAAGATGCACTAACCGCATCTATATTGGGATGCCTGCATATCCCATACTAAGTTCATGTCTGAACCTAAAATAGTAACTTTCAAAACAACGAGCAGGAAGTAGACAGGCTGGTTGAGTCCAGCTCTGTGGAGGCTCAGTGGAAGCAATGCATCCTGCAAGTTGTTTGCTAAATAACCCTTCATTACACTGACTTCCCAGGCTTCTGTTCTTTAACATGATGTAGAATTGAAGACTGCTGAATTTATGATGCAGCTGAAACCCTGCTTTATAGAACTTGGCCTTTTAAGCTGGCAATACCAGTAAAATTAGAAGATGAGAAAAAGCATTTTTATTTTTTGTCCATTCAACAATGACTTGTTTCAAAAGCTGTTTTCTTTATGGTGTGAGCAAAGAAATTCTTTCTAAGAGACATGTTTTCAACTGACACAATGGAATTTCATAGTAGCCCTTTTTATTTCATTGCTTACTTATTACACAGACTCCACTAAAGAGATACCTTCAAATACACAGGTTTTGGACTGATTTTCAAAAAACACTCTAATAACAACATCCGGAAGTCTTCTTTACATGTTGATTTTGAATTACTATAAGAGAGGCAAGTTTGTAATATACCAGAAGCAGTGTTTAGAACACAAGAAGCTGTGTTACAAGAGGATGAAGCATCAGTAGGAATGGTGGATCATTTTAAAAGGCAGACTGACAGTTATTTCCTGAAGTATTACAATATCAATACAATATAACATCCTTACTGGACAAACTAACATGAATCTACACCATTCCTGGACTAAAGAAACCTAACACCTATCTAAGACCATTGGTGGCAAAGAAAAACAGTAGAAAGAGCAAATGTTGGCTCCAAGAAGCAGAATAAAGCCAGTGGTCAATCGTAATATAGTAAACTGAATTGTCTGGAAGGCAAGATGCTGCAGCACAGTAAAAATACTACGAAAGCTCGTAACAATTAATTACTGAAAAATACATATTAAATAATATAATTGTTTCTTTAGAGAAACTGCTTAATTCACTGAACTCACATCACACATCTCCATTAGTTGGCTGTGTTAGCTTGTGATTCATGTTGTGCTTAAGTGGGAGGATATGATGGGTCTTGTAGGTGCATCCAAAAGAAGCCCCAAAAGGGGAATGAAGATCAAACAGAAGGTAGAAATGTACAGACAAAGCAATCAACCTCCCTAGCTCTTCTTGTGAACTGCTTTTTACTGTAAGTATATACTTACTACTAGTAAAAACTGTCCACAAATAGACAAGGAATGTTTTCGAACACATTCCAGTGTTAATTGTTTACAAAATTTAAAATGCTTTGTAACAGTTACCTTTATTATGAACAAAAAAATACCTACAGAATTTGCTAAGTAAAAACAATAACTGTTTATTAAAAAAAAAAAAAAGTAGAAAAGTGTAATAACTTAAGGCCAAAATGTGTCAGAAAGTCACTATACCTCTGGTTTCAGATCTCTGTGGACTACTCCTACATCGTGCATATGGCTCACTGCTGAAACAAGTCTGCGCATAATATGACTGGCTTCTGTCTCACTGAAATGCTGCTTCTTCTGAATACGTTCAAGCAATTCTCCTCCCTTCAGCAATTCCATTACTAGAAAAGTGTGAAGCTAGAACAATAAAGAAAAACTTGGGATGTTAGAAATTCACACATTAGCACACATCAACTGCAATTCAAATGTCTTGATATTAAACAAATAGCAGACTTCTCAGAAGGCTTTATGAGGAATGGAAAGTGGAGTTAGCATTCTCAAACGGCACGCGATCATCACTAGCATTTCCTTCCCCCGAATGACAGTAACAAATGTAATATTTGCAAGCCAAGGAAAAAAAGCTCTGGGAAGAGGTCAAGAGGTCAAAAAAAAAAAAACTTCATGAACAGAAGGTGCACAGTATTTACGTATTAAAGAACAGAAAGATAGCTCTGTATACAGAAAGCAGCAAGACTACTAATACATAATTTGATTAGACTGATACTAGAGAAAGAAAAAAAATGGAACTTTCTCAGACATAAACTGCAGAAATGTTATAACTAAAAAATTCTGATCAGTTCTGGACTTCAGAATATTGTGCACCTGAGTAATCAGGATGATAAAATCTGGAAATTACCATGAGCAAATAAAAATACAATGGTTTGCTGGTTGAGAGTAGCCTATTTATTCTCAGAACAACCTGAACTTTTTTTTTTTAAACATGTTACCAAATATAGCTGTTTTACCCAAATACACGTGAAAAAAGTTCCTTATCCTACATACGTGTACTTGCACTATACTAAATAAATGCCAAAAAAAGGCTTCCTTATCATTAAAGGTTATACTGCAGATTTCCAAATAGCTTCACAAATATTTTAAGATTCATGACACCTTCAGGAAAAGTGAGTAGGTATCTCAGTTTTATAGATATGGAAACAGTTCCATGAATATATTGTAGGATGACTAACTATGTAGACCAATGACAGAACCAGAAACAGAATCCATGACTCAATCTTTCAAATACATTTTGATGTGCAAAAGTAAATGATGGTTCCCTTGAATGCAGAACTGTTGCTTCATCTTTGGAATTAGATAAAAGCTCTAGGAAAAAAGATGCCTACACAATAACATTATGCTTAACTCCTAAAAGTACTTGGGAAATCACAAGGCAATATGTTTGGCAAATAGTGATTACAGTTTCTTCACAATACCTGGTCATGATAAATTTCATGTAACTTCACTACATTGGGGTGTCCCTCGCAGAGTTTCAGAGCTGTTATTTCTCTCTGGGTGTTGGCTTCCATTCTGGAAAAATTGAGCAAACATTTTGTACCAATTTTACTGAGCAAATTGCACATTCAAAGTGTTACACCTATTTAATTGTTTGCAATCCAGATTTTTGAACATTACAACTGCTTGAACGCAATTAAAACCATATTCAACGTAAGCAGAGCAAAATTCTCCACATAACCCTGCAAGTTAGGACATAAGAAAAACCACACCCAAATCAGACAATGTTTTTGATGCAACTGTAACTTACTACAGCAAAAGCTGAAATGGTATTACAAAATAGTTTCTATCTAAAACAAACCTTTCCCTTAGTCCAGGGCAATTTGACTTCACCTCTGTTCCTACAAATGTGTTAGCTCAGCTATATCCTGAAGATTCAAATTATTGGCCCAACACTTTCCATTCTTACAGAAGACTAATGCTGCCACAGTTCTAGGGAAACTATGAGCTCCTACTAGGAAAAAAGCAGCATCATCATCTATATAGGAACTGTGTTATACATATGAAACCCTAAATATGTGGATTGAAAAATCCAAAATGGAACAGATAAGAGACTTGCTCCAAAGCAAAAATCAATTCACAATTTTTTTTAGGTACTTAAATATCTATAGTCGTGTCCCCCCCCCCCATCACCCCTAGAATAATGTGGTGAACTTCATAAAAACTACATGAATGGTGACTGAGGAGAATAATTTGTTTTTCTCTAATAAATATGTTGATTTAGTGTGGACCAAGAATGCATGAAAATTTTTGCCAAAACTCTTTCCTACTAACTAAAAAAGGCTAATCTTGTACTGCTTAGGTGAATGGTCTTACGAATAACACAGACAGAATCTCTCTCACCACATGTTCTGCATTTCTGGTTTCATAAAAATTGTTTTTCTAATTCAGACCAGAACTGTGATGAGAATTTTGTACGAGAAAAAGCTGGGTTTTTGTGGACTTCATATAATCCAGGAGTGAACTAAGCTGTTCCTCTGTTGATTTTGTTGTTTAAACTTAAAATGATTTCAGCTCCTTAAGAAAATCGAAAACTGTCTCAGATAATCTTTTCCTCCTAGAGAAAATACTATGAGAGGGTGGACTGGGAAACAGAGAAAAAAAGGCTCAATATCATGAACATAAACCTTTGAAATTTGTGCCTAGATTTTTCTGAATATCTCTTCTCTATAAATAGTTACCACCTCAGATTTGTAGACAGACAATATTATGAAAAATCAACAGGAGCTCTGAAACAGTAACTCAAGCAAGTGTACAGGAATCCATTGTTTCATGGGGCTTCAGAAAAACAGGAAAAAAAAATCAAATTGTTGTATGGCGGCAGATCCAGCAGTACTAAAAGCAAAAACACAGAGGAACTCTTGATCTTAGCTTTCATCCCAAGTACCATGAGAAGGTTTGCCCATGTGTAGGATCCAATTTTTTGGTATCTTTAATGGGTAGGATTAAAAGACTGTCTGACTGAGGCAAAAAAGTTAGTAAAAACTCAGCATGCTTTTCCTATTAGCAAGAATTACTACTGTGGTCCTCAGAGCAGTATTATTCACTGTTTAACAGCTTCTCATTCTGTGCTGGTTTGTGCCAACTTACTCAGTGTGTAGGTTTATTGCTACCTCTAAATACTACATAAACATGCTCTGAATGACTCACAGCCTTTAGTCTTGAAAAAGTCTTTTTTACGCAGACCACTTCTTACCTTCATTTAGCCTGGTCCACCAAGATGAAGGAGAAAGAGCAAAAAAGCTTTTAATATCACTTTGGGATGTCATTCCTAAAAGCTCACATCTATGACAGAAGTCAATACTAGTTTGCTAACTCTTATCTAGGAACAATAAATCCATTATTTAAGATGGATTTCTCCTTAAGATGAGATGGGAATACTGATCTGCAGTTCCGCCTGCACCACAGAAAAAAAAAATCTGAATGTAGACACAAGGCAGATGCTTGAATTAAAATACCTAATGTAGGTGTCTACTGCATACTGATTGTCTAAGGTCCCAGTGTAACGAGTGAAATTCTGATTAATGAAGTTGACAGGGTGAATAAAATACATACCTATAATAGGATTCAGTTACCTAAGCATAGGAGAGCCTGGAAGACACCAGCCATGAAGACATCTACATAAAGGTTTAGTAGCAGTCACCAGACTGATGCAAATTGGAGGACTCATAGGACACCAATGGATGCTAAAATGGCACTAGATTGATGCCTGTGTTTAAGGAACTGAATCCCACTGCTAGTGCCTGGTCATTTGAGTCTCTCTGTAGGTTCCACTAATACTTTTGACTATGTCACCATAAATCACAGAAGACCTTAGAATGCTTGCTCACACGCCCTTATCCCATTCAAAAAACATGTGAACAAACACTTAAGTCTGGTGGACAGTTACTTCTAGGCTCTAGAAAAACAGAGGTACAGCCAAATGTCTTGGAGGAAGAGATCCCTGTGAACTCTCATTCTGATGGTAGAACATTTACGCTTTTCCCTTCCCTTTTCTGCCAGCACTGTACAACATGCTAGGGACATATTTAATAATGAATATTGAGCAAAATGAAGCTAAAAACCCATCCAATCCTCAAAGAACCCTTTGTCTTTATTTTTCTCTGGGCAGAAACTGCCAGAAGAATCTATTCTGGAAGAGTACCAGATGGTCCCCCTGAGCAAAGTGAGACAGCTGCCTCTCCATTGTGGTGTCCTCTTCAGAACATCCAGGAAACAGATGTAATGTAAAACTTGATGGTCTAATTACATTTTACACACACACGCGTTCGCATGTGCATGCATACACACACACACACAAATTAATTAGATCCAAGGGAAACCAAACTATAGATACTTCTTAAAAACCATGGCCTAGAAAATCAGTTGGACTGCCTAGAAAAGGGAACTAGCATAAACCTACAGTTTACTTAGGTCTAAAGACAAGAGGAACTTACACCTTTCTCTGGTTTGAAGCAAACCTGGGGAAAACACAGGTAGAGTACAACTATGAACCAGAAAAGCCCTCTTCTTCTCATGTCCTCCCCAGCAAAAAATAACATTTTATTTCAAAAGGCTCTTTAAAAAAGAATTTTTAAAGGTTACTACTATATGTTTCTTGAGATTCTTCAGAATTGATATTTTAACGTTATTTTTCCACCTTCAAAAATATAGCGAGCATTATTCTAATCCATAGGTGACAGTAAGCAAAGAAAATATTTTTATGGTCTTATAGAATATTTATACCTTTTGCTAATTATTTTTACTGCATACTCTTGGCTAGTTTTCTTGTGTAAGCACTTTCGACAAATGGAAAAACTTCCTTCTCCCAATGGTTTCTCTTTCAGATCCAGTTCATAATGTTGAAAAAATGGAGAGTCCTGTTAGGAAACTGTCTGTATTTAGTTCTGCAGAATACTTTTAGTATACACAGTCAAAGACAAAGAGTAAAGTTTTGTGAGAATTTTTCATCTACATTTAAAATTGTAAAAGAGCTCTCTTTTTGATAAAATATAAGCTTAATTTCTATTTAATAAAATGCATAAAGTTTATTTTAACAATCAAAAACTATATCTTACTTTAAAAAAACAGTCACTAAACAAAGTATTAGTACTACAATAGCTTAAGGTACAAAATATTCAGACAAACAGGATCAAAGATGGTCGTACATACATTTATTCACAAAACTACGTGCTTGTTTGAAGACATCACAATAGTGTCTGTTCTTATAAGGATTCACACAACTATATGTACTTTTGGGCAAATACATCATAGAAGGAATTCTGACACAATTAAAGTACTTTCAAAAATATCTACAATTGTTAGATGAATAAGAACTATCAGGAGTCAAATTACTACTATTATTATATTTCAGTCTTCTGGAAAACTAGACAACCATCTCATTTTTCAGACTAAAGTTCAACCACTTCTTAATAGTACCACATGCAAATTATATGCTTGGATCATCTGAGGAGCCATTACAGAGAACAGATAAATGCATAATGACTGTTTTGTAATCTGTGGCATAGCTTGTGATTGCTGCTTTGAAAGTTATATGCAGTTCCAAGTTAACCAAATTAATTTAGCTCTTGATATTATTATTACCTTCATCATAGCACTTCTGGCAATAGTTGTGGTTCCAGGTCTTTCATCCCCAACATAAAACTGAACAGGATCTACTGTAGCTGCATTGCGTTTAAACAAAATAGAAGGTGCAACGAAAGAATATCCCTATTAAATCAGAGACATCAGAAAAGGACAGAATTTGAAATTGTTGCACACAAATGATAATACTGCGTATAAAACATTAGAGGCTTCCAAAGACTTTTGAAAGAAATCATAATGTTCGTAACATAATACAGAAACTGTAATTGGCTAATTGGTGGGTAGCTATTACTGTGTTCAATGTGAACAGATGTCTTTCTGGAAGTGGTTGTATGATTCCCCACAGTTGTAGACAAAATAGTAACAATACAAAAACTCAAGGAAATAATGCTAAAGATCTGGCTCGGTTTCAATTCTTTTGCAGTAGTGATAAAGGCTCATAATTCATACCAGCTGGCTTCCCAGAACACCTATAAGTTAAGATGTGAAACAGTTTTTATGCTGTGATATAAGCAACAAACCATCTTAAACAGTAAAACAAAATAAGCTCACGTTAGCAATTTGCCCAGTTTAGGCACAACAAGAACAGCTGTGACTTCCACTGCAGAATGAGTCAGATAGTATTATGACATGCATAAAGGCTTCCTATAGTCAGTACAAATCTTAAAACTTCCAAAATATGATGCTGTATTCTGCTGTTTTCCTGTACACCAAGCATTAAGTTGCTTAAAAAAAATGACAGTAAAATATAATGAAGCACAAGGTAGGGGCGGAGAGAAAACACTGAACTGCTGTGCACTTCTGCAGTTTGGGTTCCAAGTTTAAGGCTGCACTTGAGCAGTTCACTCATTTGACATCCAGACTCTGCAGAGCAAGTAAGGATCGTTCTTTAGCAGCATGAAGGAGGTGGTGAGGAAAGCTCTGTTTCTGATCTGCATTTAATAGTCTAGTAATTAAAGCACTTATAAAGGAAGTGAAAGACCTACTTTCAATTCTGCAGTTAGTTCCCAGTTCCCAGAGTTCCTCAACTAGAGAATAATATCAACATAGGCAAACTGCATGCTGTTGCTGAGGCTGGTAGCCCAGGTTGATGGAGGCAAGGTGACAAGACTTGTAAGGTAAGGAGAATCAATAAAGGACAGACTGACTTTAGTCCAGCTGGCAGGACATTCAGCTGGGAATGGAGAGACATGAAATTTTATGTTTGCACTACAACTGTTTCCAGCTTTCTAATTTTGCAGTCACTGAACAAAAAGACCTGAGAACTGAGACTGGAAATTACATAGATAATTCCCAATAATTTAGAAGGTGGGAAAAACATTCAGCTATATACTCAGAATTGTTTAATACCTGTTTTGCTTTTTTTTTTTTTTTTTAAATTAGTATGAATTCTTAAAATACCTGAAATATTCTTTCCGAAGTCTGAGGGGTTGCTGCAGGAGAATACGTTGGATCCATTTCCGTAAACTCTTCTGCAAAGTTACTGACATCTAATTCATCTCTGATTACTGGTTTAAATGGAGCTGATACTTTTTTGGCAGCTAAATCATCCCAGTTTATATTCTAAACCAAAAACAAGAAAATAAGGTTGAATCAAATAGATAGCATGTTCAAACATATTAAATTTCTCCAAAATTAACCACCTTATTTGCAATTATTTCTGCAAAATACAAGGATAAATGCAACACTTTATGAGTCTCATGGATGTGAATATCTTTCTCCAAGAGTAAGTACTTCAGAGGATCGTTCTTTTTGTATTTTAATAAAGCAGTCTATAGATATCCTAAGATACATCAATAATAAAAATAATGAACACAAATATTATTATTTTAATATAAATGGTGGTGATCTCAGACTGTGCTTCACTATAAACTTGGTAAGAAAGCTCAGGGAAACATTCTTACAGCAGTGATTCGAGAAAATCTGGAGCATGAGAGGAGGAGTTTGTTTGTTTGTTTTTAAACTCTTTTTCTTCCTGATGGAAGATATTGATTGGTGGGAGGAATTAAAAATTACGGTAACAAAGCAAGCTATTTTGACAGAAATCTTTGCTGTGGAAATCCAAACCCCCCTGAGGTGGAGATTCCAATACTGTAATTCTCATAAAGAAATCCATTCAGCCAAAGAACGTAATTGACATACACCAGAGGGAGATAAATACTCAAACCATCCCAGCTGAAAGTAGGAATTGGTAAAACAAGAACATTACAGATCAGGAAAAAAACAAAACAAAACAACTCAACCCTGAAAATCTCTCCCATAAAAAAGACAGAAATAACACTAAACACATTGCAAATGTAAGACTCTATGCCTAAAAGCTCATCTTTTTTTCCCCCCCATCAGTCTAATTCCACTGAAGGTAGAAGATTATACTTTTCCCTATGAATCTATTTTCTCCTCTGCCAACAACAAAGTACCTGATATTAACACTATAGTGTATATCACAAATGAGTCTTACCTAAGACGTCAGAGACTAAGTTTCAACATTCATCAACATATTTGGGCAATTTTTTCTTGCCAAAACTTTGGTAAGAAAAGGCAAGATCAAATTTATGTTTATTTCTCATAAAAAGACTACAAAGAAATGTAGCCTTTACTACATTTAGTAAACAATGGAGATGAGACAAATAACTGATGTGACTACCCTTATATTTCTTCCTTTATTTCTGAGGAAACACCACTTATATTCTTGTAAGCCATACTGCATGTACACCGTATATTCAACTTTCATTCCTGATACCTATCCCTATTTACTAATCTCAGCTTCCAAAAGCCCTGCGATAATAATGCCTCTGGATTTGATTCTTACTTAAATAATTGGCTAAAGAGAGAGCATTGATATGGTGGTCATTAGTAGATGGCCCCACTACTATAAATGAATGGAACTGAAATGTAGTCAAGAATAGGAAGTGCTATGTGAGGAAAATACGTATCTTCCAAAACAAACACTGAATAAAGGAAGCTAACTCTATGGATATTTGTCAGACCCTATATAAAAGGAATGAAATACAGAAGACATGAGAAGAAATTCAGAAGTTAAAAAGCCAACATACTGCACAAGCAAAATGTTATGATAATTAAAGGTCTAATTTATAATACCAACTTTAAATACTCCAAAACTGACAGTACAGTTGATTAGGCAAACAAAAACACAGAAGAGTTTATCACCAATGGTGAAATTAATCAATGTTCAAATTCACTAGTAATATTAGCACAATCTTTCTTTTAAAAAAACAATACACAACATATAAATGAAGAGTTCTTCCATTAAACCTTCTGGTTTAACTAGCACAGCTTTTGGCTGCTTCACATAGGTGTTAGAAACAAATACAGAAGAAATTAAAAAGCTACTATGCCCTTGCTGTAGCATGCACAAAAAACATACACACAAGTACATGGATTTTCTTATTAACTTCAATGAAATTCTTTAAGCAATTAATACATCTGTAAGCTACTCTGTTACCAAAATAATGGAATTTCTTTAGACATGGATTTCAAAAAAAATTAACACAGAGTAAGCGGTATTTGGGGAAATTTATTTTTTCTTTACCTGGAAAAAGGGATGCTGTTTGATTTCATCAGCATCAGTTGGACCACAACCTAATCTCTTCTTGGGGTCTTTCATCAAAAGACGCTGAATTATATCCTTAGACAGTGCACTCATTTCTTGTGGATAAGGTGGCTCACTTTTTAATATTCTCCTATAAAACAAACAAAATAACATTTATTTGGTGATTACTTAATGTGTTAAACATTAAATCTAAGAGTTACCATACTATCGGCAGTGCTTAACATTCCATTATCTATGGTACCTGGAGATAGAAGGATGGCAAATGTGGACCAACTATTATTATTATTTTTATTTTTTTTAAGGAATATCTGAGGAAAAACAGACATGTAAACAGGACACCTGTGGAAGATAAATTAGGCAGTACAGAAGGTCAAATTCACTGGCACAATGCCGAGCACCAACAGAAAGATGTCAGCATGGCTTTTGTAAAGGAAAGTTCCTTCACACAGATTCCTTAAGAGTTCTTACGAGGAGTTAAACAAGAAGTAGGCAAGAGTGATTTGATCAATTATATCAATCACCATTTGGATTTACAGAAAGCTTTTAGTAAAGTAACTCAGTTTTTTAAGGAAATTAAGGTGCTAAGAACAGCCCTAGCATAGATTGGTTCAAAGGCATAAAACAGAGGATCCGAGTAAATGGTCAGTTCTTGCAACAGAAAGAATTACAAGTACTATTTTAGGGGTGTTGTGCTGGGACCTGTGCCGTTGAACAGGCTCCTAGTTGATCTGGGAAGGAAGGTGAGCAATGAGTAGCGTAAGTAGAAATTATCTCTTAAGTTCCTGAAGAGCAAGGACAGATGATGAAGAAATACAGGAAGTTCCCATGAAGCAAGACAATCAAAATGACAACTAATTTTTGGTTTACGTAAGGAACTTAATCCATGAGACAAAAATCCATGTAGCTTCCTACATACATTAGTGTTACTATCCAAACGAATACATATAGCTACGACACTTCCATAAAAACATCAACCTGATGCTTGACAGCAGTCAAAACCACAATTCCAATGTTACAAATTATTAGAAAATTAAGAGAACAAATAGAAAACACACTTATGGCATGTAAGGTTTGTCCGTACTTGGTATACTGCGTGCAGTACCTGTGGCCTCCTCTTGCAAGGATGCACTATGACTGGAAAAGTTTTAGAGATAAGTAACGAAATTAATCAAAGATACAGAATGTGTTTCATATGAAGAACTACAAAGGAGGCTAGGACACAGTAGGCAGCAATTTGCCATGCTGTACAAGCAGGTTGCATGTAAGCTGCATTTCATAGAAACACAGAATATCGGAAGTTGGAAAGGACCTCCAAGAATTATGGAGTCCAACTGCTGGCTCCACACAGGACTACCTAAAAATTAAGCAGTATGTCTGACAGCGCTGTCCAAACACTTCTGGAAGTCAATCAGGCTTGGTGCTGTGACCACTTCCCTGGGGAGCCTGTCCCAGTGCCCGAATACATGCTAGTGACATTCTTTCAGAAACATTTTTGAAGTTGACTGGTACTGTAAAATAGCAGTGATGCTCTGAACCAGTTCATAGGATTACACTACAAAAGTAGTGAAGAACGATACCGATTTCTTCAGAAGTTCTAGGAACTACTTAGAGTTACAGAATTTAAATATGTGAAGCTGTATACACCGTAAGTAGTACAGAAAGCAAGCTGCCGGAAAAGAAAGACCATATGGGATCAACACATAAGAAAGCAGACATTGGTGAAGACTAATCACATAGCTTAATTAAGTAAAGGGAGACCAATTAGTCTGGCTTTAGTGAAGTGCTGTGCTGAAAGGTAAGTCATTGGAGGGTGTAGCAGTAGCCAATAAAGTGTTCAGACAAGGAAGCCCAGGATATCAAGGTCCTTGCTAGGATGTCTGAGCTTCTGAAAGGGAGATACGGCCTTTGGCATCAACCTTAATTTTCTTTTCTGAATCACTTCCATCCTCTTTTTCACTTTATACTTAAGCAGTCCACTAACAGTAGGCAAAGGAAGCAGGAGGAATTAAATATTCCAAGTGGCTACTGTGGTCAAAGCTGCTGGAGGACTACTATGCTGTACCTTCTGCTCCTCCTAGACCAGTACGTTCCCTCTAAATTGGGATGAGGTGAGATTAACCCTGCTGATGGGAGCACTCTGGCTGTACTGAAAAGCTTCCAGGCGCTTGAAGATGATTACTGCTTGGTCATCTTATCCCTCTCTATGGCAAACTGCTGAACAAAGAGCTAACCCTACTGGTATTGTTTTCCAGGAATATTGATTAGTCTCTCCCATCAGTACTGTAGGCCAAGAACATACATGATAATGAGAAGGAGATGCTAATGAATGATAAGAAGGAGGAGGAAGTGTTTTATCTTCAGTGGAAGATACAGTAGGGGAATGACACCTTAAAGAGAAGAAGCACTTAGAGGTTTATCAGTATCTTCAGAGCCATTCCCTCAGTATCCTTCAGAGCCTTACCTGTTAGTAAAGGCTGCTGAGCCTGACAAATCATCTCAGGAACTGCCTGATTTTGGTATGAAAAAATTCAGATTTGCCACTACTGGTCTCTCCTATCTCCCAGATTAAAATCTACACAGACCGAGCACAGGTTTCTTACCTGCTCTTCACTAAAGCAACAGAGATGGGATACATGTTTGCTGGCTGAAGAAAACTTCCTACCACAGGAGGCTGGGTATTTAAAACCAACCACAAATGCAAAAGCCATGTGGCAAAGACTTATACTAAGATGTCAGTGTGAAGAGAATTTGAAGAGGATTCTGACCTCCTTTGTTCTAGCATTATAGTCTTAAGGACTTAAGCAGGAATGCCCTTGCAGTGCTCAATAAAGGCATCATGAAGACAGTGTCATAGGGATTTTTCCAACAAGGAGAGCATATTAGTTCTACTGGTGGAGGGGAGAGGCAAAAATATGCCATTAGCCAGAAGCTGAAAGATACTTTCTAGATCTTTCATTTTAGTTATCTCTGTAAACAGCTTAACTAATCATAATTCTGATCCATTGCATAGTTGAGAAAATCAAATTTATGTCAGAGTATGAAAACATCTATTGGCAATTGGCCAATAGGTCAGATTTCCAAATTGGTCCTATTTTATCTACTTATCTTCTAGCATTACATTGACCAATCTATAAACTATGTTATAAAAACAACTATTCAAAGTATCGCTCAGTAGATATATTGAAAAGTATAGCATAAGCTATTGACAGCTCACTGAAGATGAGATGCTTGAACAAACGTCAATTTGTTATTTGAAATCATAACTACGTAACTTGTTTAAAACCTTAACAGTGAAAAGAAAAAAAAAACTACTTACAAAGAAAGAAGAAAAAATTTAGGAACTGGTAGGCATTATATGTCAATCTAATATTTTATAGACGAAGGAAAAAATATTTTGGTCAACAAAAATATGTCATTATGAGACAGAAACTCCCTTTCACCCTCCTCTGTGATTAGGCTGAAAACAGATGCCTGAAACTGATTGTGGAAGTGATGATAATAAAATATCAAAAGCACAAAACATGAAGCTTATGGTTTTATTTCCAACAGGTGAAGGACACAATTACATCATGGTAAACTGAAAGAATCAACCTAGTTAACCATGAGCCCCACTAGGTTTATGCTAGAACGGTTACCATAGTTTATCACCGGTGCCCTGGTAACTGTGTATCATAAGCTTCACCAAAAAGATACCAGTCCTAATACTCAGGGAATAAGAGAAAGCAACCTCAAGCTGTAAACCTATTAAAGAGTAGAGGGACAAGCTTCCAAAGCAGAATTTTCACCTGCAGGTTTGAAAACAACTCTACTGAACGCCTTGTCATCTCAGAACTACCAATGTCAGATTCTTTTGTACCACCTTAGAGCAGATGGAACGGTGCACCCCAGTTCTTGCAAGCATTAGCCAAGTCAGAAACTTTGATGGAATAGTTACAACTTTCTTGAAACTACCTGCTTTACTGACAGGCTGAATTGATCTGTAGGCAGAGTCACTGATGGGATGTGATTCACGCTACATTTTGCATCAAATGGTTTCCTTTTTGTGGAAGAGATCTCCTTACATATTGCTTGCTACCTGTTCGAAAAGTATCACTGCAGTATCTCCTATCATTTCTTGGACTCTGGACTCCCAACTAAGGGTAGACATGCTGCGCACTGCAGGTAGCTATAAGTTCTACTTGTTTTTAAGCACTTTCAAGGACAAAATTCCAGAAGATACCACACAAATCAGAAGTTCAATTTAATAACTGCTCTGTCCTTGAAAAGATCTGGTAATGACTGGAGTCTTTACAGGTAGAGAATAAAGAATGGCATCCTAGTATATACCTGCAATGCATTTTCCAGTTTAAGGAAGAAATAGTTTCTTGCAAAACTGCAGACAAAATATCCTTATATCAACTACCAGATAGTCAAATTTTAGCCATCCTCTATGAAGCATAAATAAATTCTAACAAACTATGTCAAATAAAGAACATAGGCCCCAATTAGCGTTATTATGCTAAAACAGTGTCACATGCTTCTACAGATTTTATAGATGTACACAAGTGGAAAAAGACAGATATCTATCTATTCATAACTCCAAAGCTGATAAGATTTTCTAAACTGTTGCACAGAAGCAAAATAATGCTCCAAAAACTTCATAGTCATTTTAAGTACCTGTACATATTACAAGACCCTCAAAAATCAGAATTCTGAAATGGATCTGTCTTTCAAGCCAGAATTACAAATCACTCATAGTTAAAGTGAAAACAAACACAACACCTGTCTATACTTTTGAAGGATGGTGCCCTTTCACAGCTCTGTGGCAATGCAAGTCCAGAATTCTCCAAAATGAAAGGAAGATTTGAGGAGAAGGGAGAAGTAAGGGGAGAAGGGATAGTTGAAATGGACATACACTTGAATAGTTCTGTGGAGAAAAAAAAAATCTAACAAGATTAGTAACCCATAACACCAAGAATGTGAACAAAAAGAACCTTCAGAGACAGAGGCTTTTAATATAAGGGAAAATGAAGTATGCACTTCAGTAGCACTCACCATGACAGAGAAGTCCACAGTGCTGTCCAAAAGGTATGACAAAAGAAGTGAACACAATCTCTCATCAGATAGAGTAAAAAAGGTATAAACCATACAGCAACTATTTCTGACAGAACAACTAAACTGTTCATAGGAGACATATTTCACATCAAAACTTTGGTTTAAAATCTAACAGCCTTTGTGACGCACACAGAAATAAACTTTCTATACAAAAATGTCTGAGATTATTTCCCACCCTACGTAAAAATAAGATAAGGACCTGGATTCATCCAGAACAAGATTGTTTCCTTAAACCTACAAAAACCAAACACTATAGAATTTATGCTTTCCGGGCTGGTGTCTAAGAGAAAGCTGAATTCTCTAAGCCTGCTGTTAGGGAATATAATTTGTGTTTAGAGTAACTCTGTTATCAAGAAAGAAGCTTGTACCAATTTGCCAGTGCTAGTGATTTCAACACCATTGGCAACTACAGATATCTGATGACATTATCTGCAATTCAGGGTTGTATTTTTTTTTTATTTTTTTTTTTTTATCAGTTTAGAGAGGAAATTAAACTAGAAAGATCCAAGATAGTCATGGAGAGAAGTTGTACAGTATATACAAATGTAGAGTACATAGAAACATAGTATGAACACCAACTAGAATAAAAACATACCAAAGGACAACATCAATACCTGGAAAAAAAGGCAGTCAACTTGTCACAAGAAAATTTCAGTCAGAAATTAGAGTAATAGCCATCAGAGAGTGGATGCTGGCAGCCTTGCAGTTTCTCATCTTTGAATTTAACCATAAATTATGAGAAAAAAAAAATAAGAGCAAAAAATTTAAAAAAAAAATAAAATTCAAGAGCAGAGAAGAACCTACCAAAAGACAATCAAATCCTGAAGAACATGCATCTAAAAAGTTTATATGTAAAACACAAGAATGGTATAGGTTACTTGATTTCCATGTTTCATACTAATTTCTTATAAATATGCAAGTATGTCTAGAAAGGATCACGTTCTTTGTTTCATGTCATATACTAACAAAAGAAACATTCCCATTAACAAAAAAAAAAAAAAAAAAAAAAAAGTGGGAGTAGGGTAAATCCTGGTAATTTAAACTTATACAATGGAGGGGTCTAGCAAGAAAGACAAAAATCTCTCCAGCTAAATACGTCTCAGTATTTAATTTAGTATTCAGTATCAAGATGTCGAATGTGATAATTCTGTTTACGTATAATTTCATGTTTCATTTGACTTCCCTTTCAACAGTAAACATGCAATAGGGTTGGGCAGCAGCAAAGCTGTGGTTCCACTGTAGCTTAAACAAAACAGGTCTTTCGTAAAGGTCAGTTCTATTTTATTAACCTCTGCAGATTACTGAAGTAACCTGTCTGCTTTCAGATGTCAATCTGTTACACAGAACCAGGTAATGCATGACATATTACCCTGGTAGCTCTTTCTTCCTAAACTCCATATCAAAATTCTCATGAAATATATATTATAGCAAAGCATCAATTTGTGAGCAAGCACATGTAACGTACTGTTTTGAACCTTACCTAGAAATCTCTGCTTGAGAATTCTTCTCTCCATCAACTGTAAATGGTGACGCTCCAGTTAACAGTTCATACATAAGAACACCAACACTCCACCAATCAACAGCCTGTAGAAAAACAATAATTATGTAAGTTATGATACAGCAATGTAAAATTGTTAATACAAGGAGGAACAAAACAATGCAGCCAGTAAAGAGCTAGCAAAAGGAACAGCCCACCTATTCACAACTGAGGTAAACATGGACAAAACGAAGCTTGAAAGATTGCAGTAATGATTGAAGGTATTTCCTATATTAAATCAGTTACTTTGAAAGCTCTCCACTCAGCTTCTTCAATTAATTTCTCAAGCTGAAGTCTTTCCACTGGCTACTAAAGTTTCACTTGACTTTTTCCCCAGAATTAATTTTGAGTTTTAACATTGGAATATGAAAAGAATTCTGAAACCTACTTGAAATAACGGAGCTTATACATACTTGAAATAACTAAAGCTTGCTATGAAGTATTGGAACCTGAGCTTTCAGGAGCTTGAGAATGAAACTAAGGAACTTTTAAAAAGTACACTTTAGGTCTACAGCTCACAGTTAATCAGGACACCTGAAATGCTATGGAACTTCATCTTATATTTCATGGCAACACATTATCTTTGGCTTCCCATATATTAATCATAGAATCACAGAATCATAGAATGCCCTGGGTTGAAAAGAACCTTAAAGATCATCTAGTTTCAACCCCCCCTGCTTTGTGCTGGGTTTCCAACCACTAGATCAGGCTGCCCAGAGCCACATCCAGCCTGGGCTTGAATGCCTCCAGGGATGGAGCATCCACAACCTCTCTGGGCAACCCGTTCCAGTGCCTCACCACCCTCTGAGTGAAAAACTTTCTCCTAATATCTAACCTAAATCTCCCGTCTTAGTTTAAAACCATTCCCCCTTATCATCTTATTAATCTCTCTGACACCTCATAACATTTTATTTATTTTGTTTATTATTTATTTATTATTTTTGTTTAAAGTACCAATACTTTAAAAAAAAAGTCTTCAGATAATCCCATAGTCTCTCTGATTTTATCTGACTATCCCAATACTTGTTTTCAAGGACAGGTAGAGTTACATGGGGACAGAAAACAGAGGTTTTCTAAGAGGAAAGTATTTTTTGAGACAAAATGCTCATATTTACTCCATACTCTCATACCCAATGTTATTTCTGAAAATCTTTTAATTATAAAAAAAAAAAAATGCTTCATATCCATAAAGAATTTTTTCTCTCTTTCATAGGAAAAGAAACTACTATGAAAAATAAAGGAAGCAGGTTAGTCATTTAGACAAAATTAATTTAACTACAGGTGTTTGAGCTTCTCAATTTTATTTTCATGAAATTTGCATATCTATGAAACTGAAATTATGCTTCACTTGTGCTGACAAAATTAATACATTACAGGAAGACAACCAGTAAATGATGAAAAGTTGACTTCCTACTTTAGAGGCTGTGGCTTTTTGTTTTGTTTTGTTTTGTTTTTTCAAGATACACAAAATCTGATGTTTGGTCTATTCATTCAAGAATGTCTAAAGGAACCAGCTGAAGAAGTCTCCGTATTGTCAATAACTCTCCTTGCAAATACACAATGATCAGAGAAGGTCCCAGGAGAGGTGTATGTTTTTCCAAAAGAGTAGGAGGATCTACAGAATCAGAATCAAACTCTAAAAAAAAAAAAAAATCTGGAGCAAGTTTTTAATACAAACAAGATAACTATCTAGAAGAGATTAAAAGCAAAAACACTGATTTATCAAGAGCATAGCATACTATGGCAATCTCATTTCCTCTTTTTTAAATAAGATCATGGGTAGCTAGATAAGCAGTAAATACAAAATACACTAAAAACCTTCAAACACCATGCCAAATAACATTGTCAACAGTTAGCCAAGAATTTGTAAGGTAAACAATTACCACCACATATAACTGAAAAAAACAAACACCTTTATTTAACAGCTGTCAATCATTTGCCATCAAATTGTTAGGCTATTTCTTTAAGTGTATTATACAGCTCTGCTCTATACCTCAGGAAAATATCAAGTAGAATGAATCAAAGATAACAGCACAGAGATTGCTCTTAAAATCAGCAATAGCAGCAATACTACAGAATCTGTAAGCACTTGAGAAAAAAACAAAACACAATTTAAAGTGACTGCTGCATTGGAGAGATCCTCTGAAATTGGCAAGATTAAACTAAAGGAGAAATACAGAGTGCAGGAAATGGAGATTAGATTCATAAATTTGTAAAATTCCATTTTAATAATGATTAAGTAAACAGTACTGTGAAAAAATATACAAAGATTATAGTGAAACAAAGGTAGGTGTGAGACAACGACTAAATGAAAAGACAAATCAAATTTTCCATTTTATGTCTAATAGAAGAATCAGGGAGGTAGTCATTCTACTGTGCTTCAAACTGCCAACACTTAGCTGAAATACTGTGCCCACTACAGTGTTTCCTACTTGAAAAAATATTACAGGCAAATTTAGACCAAAACAGAAGCAGAATAAACAGAGAAAGAACCTTCTAAAGCAAAGTCAGACTGAGTTCAGTAAACTAGGAAAAGGAGATAGAGGGTAGAGGGTGACATAATATTTTCCAGTGCTTAAAAAGGCTATTCTAAGATGAATCGTCATCAAGTATATTCCAGGACCCCCAACAGAAAAAAAAAAAAAAAAAAAAAAAAAAAAACAACCACAGAGATAATATATTCTCAAAAACTTCTCAGTATAGTAACCAGTCAAAATAATTAAATAATTTATCTAGGAATACTGTAGAATTTTTTCAGTGGAATAGAGTTGCGACATTTTTATTTGTTTGTTTGTTTTGAGTTCCATCTGTGAATAATGGTCATCTTAATTGTTGCCATCAGTTACTGACATTAATTCATATAAAAAAATTAGTCTCAAGCTAAGTGGAATTATTTTTTGACAATCTGAGAATATTTCCCAAACTTACGTTAATAATCCACTCAAGACTTCAAATAAGATAATTGACTAACCTGATGTATAATTGTAAAAATATATCAGAATTAGTCACAAAACAGTTGTTTTTCCACTCCAAACTAAACAGTTTTTAAATAACAGTAAGTATGAGCTAATTGTTTTTGTCCCACTGCACATTGAGAACAAGAGTCAAATAGAACACAAGTGAGCCTCAACAGCTTTAGAAATATGCCTTGTACTTTGGTTAAAACCTAACTTCAAACTGAAAATAAATTATGCCAATGTTTTTTAATATAGGCAATAATCTATTTTAGGGGAACCTGAAATAAGGCACGTTTAAGTAAGACACTATTACATTCTACAAAAAAACTCAAACTGAACAACAGTGATGCCCAGACAATTAACATTTTCTCAGTAATAAACTCAGAACATACCTTATCGTGTCCTGTATCTCCTCCCCTTACAATATCTGGAGCCATGTATTCTATCGTTCCACAGAAGGAATACGCTCTCTCATTCTAGCAAAAAAAAGAAAATAAAATTCATATCGAATGATTATATTGTCCTAATTATATGGGACATATCTGGCTAACAGTTCCAAGATGCTGCCAGCAAATCTTCTCCAAATAGCTCAGAACTGCTAGCTAAATCATACTCCAATCATATGCAGAGATGTATCACACAACACTACAAACTATTTATAGTTTTCTACAAAAAAAATAAGATGTCGTAAGCTTGTGTGGTAGTCTAACATAAGCACACAAAAAGTAATGTATTGATATTTAAAAACATTCCTATTAGTCTAAATGATCTATACATTTCAGAACCACACATCATTCCTCAAGGCAATATAGACACATTCTGAAGGCTGCAATATCAATACTCTAAACAAATGAAATGCTTAAGTTAAAAAGAGCGATTCATTGTAAGATGTATGACTTGACTAAATTAGATAAAAGATCCTTTGGGTTCTCCATATTTAGGAATTTATTACGACCTCTAGAAAAGTAATTCCCTTTCACAAAACGCACATAAAAACCCAACGTCCTCTCAAGAAGAGACTTGGAGAGAGACAAGAGAGAGAAAGAGAAAAGCAAACAGACAGACAGAGTTGTAAATTTAAGTTTATTCTATATACTGAAGTTATTGTTTTGATTATGTTCAAAACTAAGCTGCTTTCACAGGCATGTATAATTGTTCCCTGAGAGCGATTTACCTTTGAGGTCAACATGAGGTCATGCTGGACCTTGCTAATGACGAAAGCACATGTGTTTGGGCCATGCAACATTGTTCCTCCCTTATCCTTCAAGCTTCTAGCATTTGGGGGAGAGATCCTGACAGGTCCTTTAAAGAAGAGTGTTCAAAAAAGCAAATATTTCAAAAGTCAGGTTTTACATTCGTAGATGCAGATTTGGAGTTTAAAACAGGTGCTACATAAAAGATTGTACTGCACTAATGAGAGGAAGCTCCTAAAATCAGAAATAGTGCTCAGTGCTACCGTGAGGCAGAAAAAAATAAACAGTCCAACAGCATATTCATAAACTGTACTTATTAAAATACATACACTGTGACTGTTTTTTTGGGGGGAGGGGGGGGCTGGGCTTTTTATTTTTTGTAAAATTCTGGGTTTAAAATAGTTCTGAGCCTCATTTGGTTCAAATATTAACTTGAAATATCAACTTCTGAGACAAAGCCATAAAATAATACACTTTTCATGTTACCACTTTCTTTTGACACAACTACTGTTTCTCTTTTATTGTCTTTTCCAGTACCTGTTATCCAAAGAAAAATAGTGTGATAAAAAGCAAAAACAAAACGAAAAAGTCAGAAATTCCTAGCCCTCCATCCGGGCGTTAGCCAACCTGAAGTACTATCTTTCCGTTTGCTCTTCCTTCAGCTGGGGCAGGAGGGAAGAAGGGGAGGAAGGAAAAGGAAGAGGAGTAAAAAACACAAACTGAAACCTTCCTTCACCTTCTGTCTGCCCAAAGTACCCTTGCAAAAGACAATGCAGCCAAGCTGAGATTTAAGAAAACGATTTATAATGTTGATACATCAAAAAGAAAAAGGGAGGGGGGATGAAAACTGTATCATTTAGCTAGCTGCAAATTCAGTGAGTTATCTTCAAAATTATGTTTCTTTGTCTCTATGGTGTTTTGTAAAACTAGGCTTCAAGGTACTAGAATGACGAGAAAGAGACTGGGGATTTAGATACGAGCATATACCGTGGTACAGCAGCCCCCTTATGATCTCAAGTATCCAGCACAGGAATATACCTGTGCTGGTGGGAGGGCCCACTGAAAACATTTCAAAAGATACAAAATTATGACCAATAGATTTTTTAAGGAACTATCAAAAAAGTGTGTATACATATATATACACACATGTATGTATATATATATCAAGGTTATTCTGACTTTCAATTATATTTAGCTTTTCTCTAGAACATCAAAAATAAAAGCAATAATCCACTTTCTACCATTCAACAAACTTTACCTTTTAATGAGAAACTGAATTTTGAAAACAGTATTTAAAATTATTCTTTCTTTCTTAAGTTCATGCCTGAGATATTTTTTGTCCCTTGCAAAAAAAATCTTTAAAACTCCCAAGATAATTGTGAAGGCTTAAAAAATTGACACTGTATCTTGTAAAATATTTTTGTGTAATTAAATTTCAATACCAAAAGAAAGTCATACTGTAAGTGACAAATGGTTCTTTGTAGATAAAACACTCCAGGATACATTTGTAATGAGCTTTATAAAAATTCCATCTTCTACTCCACATAGCTAAGTACTTGTATCCTTTAGCTCTTGCTTCCTTTTCAGCTTAAAAGCAATCTACTGCTGAAATTCAAGGCTGAATAAAGCCAAGAAGAGGAAAGCAGATGATTATCATAAGCAGAGTTCTTAGCAAGAAATTAAGTAGTAAATTGTAACTCAATATTAGGTAGGAAAATAAAAGGGACCCACTGAGCATTTTATTCAAAATCAACACTGATTTGCTGTTAAGTACACCAACTTTTTTTCCAGAAGCCCTGATGGAACCAGCTGCTGACTGTTACAGGGAGACAAAACAAACTGCTATCTACTATTTAGTGTTTCTTAGTTAACTACACTTCAGCACTCCCCAAAACATTAATAAATAAATAAATAAAAGAGTGGACACTTCTTTGTTAGACACTCTTCCGGGTATGGTGTGTTTTGTTAGATTACAAGTCATACCAACTACCTGTAGCTGTTACATACAGAACACTATTTTTACAGTATTAAGTTTCACTAGGATTACTTATGTAAATTTGTCATTGTTAAACATAGGGAGTCACTAGTAGCCTTTAGTCGTATGCATTACATTTGGGTTTAAAGACATGTTAAAAGAATGTTACCTCCAACCACAGTTTCCCTTTTTTTTTTTTTTTTTTTTTTTTTTTTTCCCCTAGTTCTGGGCTCCCCACTTCAAGTGAGAGATGGACACACTGGAGAGAGTCCAGTGAAGAAGGACCATTAAAACAGCTGAGAGACTGGAGCACCTCTCCTGTGAGGAGAGGCTGAGGGAGCTAGGGACTGCTAGGCCTGGAGAAGAGGCAGTGCAGAGGGATCTCATCACTATGCACAAACACCTGAGGGGAGGCTGCAAAGATGGAGACGGGCTCTGTTTGGGAGTCCCCAGGGACAGGACAGGAGGCTCTGTCTGAACAGAAGGGAAAACTCTTTTACTGTGTGAGTGAGTGAACACTGGAACAGGTTGCCCAGAGAGGCAGTGGAGTCTCCTTCTTTGTAGTATCCAAAACCTGGACATGGTCCCAGGCAGGTGGCTCTAAGCAACCCTGGATGAGCAGGGGCCTGACCTCCAGAGGTCCCCTCCAACCTCAACCACTGCAATCTGTGACAAAAAGTCACTCTATAATGTATTTCACCAGTCACTTGTGAAATCACTTTTTACTCACAAATCAAATATGCAGTCTCATTTATTTTTATTTTTTTAAAGCACAACCAAATCCTATTTTGTATTGCTCTCCTCCACAAATTTACAGTTCATGCGAATTTATAACATGAATCAAAACTCCAGTATCTGCCTTTCATCTCACAACATAGAACTGTTAGTAAGACACGAAAGAAAATTATTGAATAACTGAATTTGGATTCTGCATATGAATTCTCACTGAACAGGAATATCTTGCAAATACTTGAGCTTAAGGATTTTTTGCATGAGGCAGAATGCACTTTTTCCTCACACAGCATGCGTGCCTTAAGCACTGTGGTTCCTTTGTCTGAGCTGCAGAACATCACGCAATTAGACACTAGAGGAAGTAAAGAGAAGTGTGGCTAACCCACCTCTAATAACTCAATATGCCAATATTGACCTTGTCATTGAAGGCATGTCATTATGCTTGCTCCCAGTCAGCAGTGCTTCCATGCTCACAGATAATCTGGAGATGGCCTTCAGTCTTCTGGTACACGCCCTCTGTCTTTTATTTGGTTTCATTTTATTTTTTTTTCACCAAGTTCTGAATTCTTGTATAATAGCATTAGTTTTTAGTAAAGGTATACGAAGTGGCTACTTCAAACAGTTGAGCTGCTTAAGAGCCCACTAACTTTTTGTGAAGCCATTGACACAAAGTGAATTTTGCTAGTTGTTGGTCACTGAACATAGATAGGGTCACGTGGATAAGCAGGCAGTTCACTTTTTAATTCAGCAGATGTATGGTTTAACAAAGACAGGTTACATCCCCCACTAATTCTTTGAGATGAGCTAAGCACAGACTTTGTGCATGTGCCTACGTGTACCTTCCAAACGTTCCTAATAAATGCTCTAGTATGATACATGGGGTAGATCTCTGACTTTTCCTACTCCATATGTGGAGAGAGTAGATCTCTAACTTTTCCCACTCCCCATACAGCAATATGAAAAAGGTAGGGCACAGCCCTCTATCTGAGTTCCTTGCAATCATTCTGCCTGATCCAAGTGTCCTAATGAAACACAACTACTTTAACTAGTCAAGGTACTTTTAATACCAAACATGTATCATCTCTGCAGCCTTTCCTCTGGAATACCTGTTCCTATATCCCATTTTCCTTTTCTTTCATCAAATAAACGGAGCATATTTAACTTCAAACCCGAAAATGTTGACAGCACCTAGCCACTGAACGGCTTTAGAACAATTAGACTGTGACTGTCCACAATGGAGAGATGCAATGTGGATTATTATTTGCCCTGGAAAACAATCATTTTGACAAAGAAAAAAACCTCAGAGCAGCATCTTCCTTGCTGAGAGTATGTATGGTAGATAGACCACAAATTATACAGTTTACAGAGATCAAAAAATCTAGCTCCAAAATTCAATTGAAAGTGCTGACAGAAGAATGGAAACTTTGCACCATCATGCTCTTGATGATCTTGTGGTATCATCACTTGGCCCTGCTTTATAATCAAGGAATGCTAGGCAGGCATTCAAAGCTATCTAAAGCTCCAGAAAGAACATGTATAAACATTTCTACTTTCAGAAAGAGGACTTAAGCCTCCAGAGATCTCTAATAAGCTTCAAAGCAAACCACAAGAATTAAATGAGATTTCAGGTGAGCCAAGGAATCAAGAATATACAACATGCCTGTAAAAGATTCACTTCTGCTGGTCCAAATTGCCAGTTGACAGCTAATGTTTTAGTTAAAGAGCTATTCCTTTATGTCTAGTTGGGTGTTAGCTTCCAGTGCCATAAAAAAAAAAAAACTCAGAGCCCAGATATCCTGAAAACATCTGATTTGATGCCCTAACACATCCAAAAGGGCAAGGGAAACGGGCAAAGAAAAGGCAGAGATAACAGCCAGGACAGGTATTTCCAAACACCAGGGGGGTGAAGGCCTGCGTTATTTCACCACATGCACCTGAAGATCTGCATCTGAGAAACAAGCTGCTGCAATACTTGGCTGAAGAGAGCTACAGATAGAAGGGCACATGTTGGCTGGCTGAGTGTCAGGGCCAAAACACTATTGGTCAAGAAAAAACGTCATCTTGGAGTGGAGGACAAGATCCCAAGGAGCTCATACACAGCACTGTAACTCCTTCAATAAGCAGCGAATCTCATTAGTTCAGGGACTAAGAAAAATAGAGATAATCGTACCCTTTGGAAACTGAGATCTGCATAACTGCAAAGTGCATCTTGTGACTTTCATGCTTATTCACAGCATGGCAGACAGTGCATTCAAGTCAGCCTGAATAAAAATAGAGAGAGAACAGCTTTTGGAACTCAAAGAGGCTCCACAGCAAAAGAAGACAACCCACATTGAAAGGTTGAAGGCCCAAGGGCTGATGTGCTGAGTACCTCCTGAGTCAATGGTATCATCAACATGTTGGTGTTAAGCATTAAAGAAACTTAGATTTCAATTTGGACTTCTCCAGATAGCCAGGTGACACATCAATAGAAACGCGCAATCTATATGAAGTTCAGTCACATGAGCAGTTGCCAAATTTGCTGTATGTACAAGGGACAGACTGAGCTAACTGGAGCAAGCCATTTGCTTGTTGGAAAAACAGGAACAAAAAGAAAAACAAAGGGAAAGATCAAAGCCTTAAACACACCTGAGATTTTGTTTCAGAGGCTTTCAGAAAAAAACAAACACCAAAGCAAAGCACCCAAACAAAAACATAAAAGAAATCTGAAGAGGTATGAGTGTTGGAATAAGGAAGCTGCATAAAGCTTGCTAACAGAACACTTATGAAGGTAAAAACAAAAACAGAACAACAACAACAACAAAAAACACATCTACAAAGAATGATCAGGCACTGAATCTGGAGTATCTAACTCAAAATATTGAGGCATGTTCCAAGTGTGCTGTTCTACACGTGTGCACTGAACTTAAAAAGAATATCTGCTATCCAAATACTGCTTTGGAAAAAATGCTTCAGAACCTGTTTGTTATTTTGTCTCCAAAGCGTGAACGCGTGTATGGAAAGCCCTCAAGTGTCTTAATACAGTCAATTCTGTCATTTGAAGACATTATTTAACATTCAAATATATTGCCTTTCAAGTACTTCTTCAACTTGAAGAATTACATTCAAACAACACACACCACCGCTCCACAGCAGACACTCAGATCCTACAGTCCTATGGCTTATTTTATTCACAACAGCCTTTGTGCAAACATATTTTAGCCAAAGGATTAGCCAAGTATTCAGTGAAGCCATTCTTTTCAGCATTCACAATTAAGACCCACTTCTCCAACTGCACGAAAGGTCACCTTTGAAAAAGAACAGATTGCTTCTGTTCTCCAACCATTTAATGCGCAAATACTTTGTTCTTTACCAAGCTGGACTACTACCCTGAACGTCAGAGGTGACACATTTTGAAGCCACACTGCTATCACTCTCCTTTGAGCTATGAAATTTGACTCCTTAAAAGCATTTTCCAAGTTTTTGTTGTTGTTTTGTTGCTTTTTTGTTTGTTTTTAAACAATGCTAGTCTTCACCAAATGTTACTGCATGTATTTTCTAACAGGAACTCCTTGCTAATAAAAACTACACAAGCATAGAGTCAAAAGACTTTGTTAAACCCTAGAGTATCTAATATCTTCTGTAAGTTGTTTGTAAAGGTAAAGGGCACTTCTCCATTACTAAATTGTTTGGATTTTAATTTCCTTTGATTCTGAATTTATAATGAAACATTCCTGGAGTGTAACACAATAGCTTAAGAATTACTGTTTTTTGTTGTTGTTTAATACAGAATAGACAGAAACAAACAAACAAAAAAGACAGAAACAAAACTTGGAAACAGTAAGTGATGTTGGTCCAGAGAAAAAGAAAACCTCAAGAGTCAAAATGCAGCCTTTAATGACATATATTCTACCTGTCAGCAAACACTTGTATGTAGTTGTAAGCTAAAATCTGAAACTGCATCTTCCTTAAATAATGGGTGTTTGTTTGTTCGTTTGTTTCTTCATTTTGTATATGTAAACATATAATTGGTCTCAAACCAAAAGGGTTTTGTGCACTTCGCCCTCACCAACAGGCTTGCAAGTAAAGCATAAAAGAAGCTTTACATCTTGACTGGGGAAGTGATGGCAGTTTCCTCAAGATCTGGCAAAACAAGCTACCCTTGAGGTGGTATTGGATAATAACTTAAAGCCAAACCCTTGATAAATTTAATGTAGATTGTCCATACTATAATTAAAATATTGAATTTAGAGAAAAATTTCAAGTCTTTATTAAAAATGATTGTTAAGAAAGGAAAAGGCAATTTTCAGAGCTGATTGAAAAAGCATAAAAAACAAGTAACAAATTTCACAAAAAAAGCCATCTGTTTTTAAAGAAAGGCAAGCATTTGGCATGCAATGTCATGGGTTTTGTACCATTTTTGTAAGTGAAATCTGCAGTGGAGTAGCACGTAGTTACACAAAGCAGGAAGATACAATGGAACAGAAGGGAAGAACCAGGTAAGCCCGACCAAAGCTGGCTGAAGGCATTCCAAGCTGCTCTCAGGATTGAGTCTTCACACATTCATTTAAAAAATTCTCCAATCTAGACAAGAACTATTCGTTGGTTCATCATATTTTTGTAATAGAGAAGTAATAGAATTATTATGCATATTTTGGCCATTTTTTCCAGATTTCAGCAACATTCCAATGGGATTCCTAGGCTTGTCTAAGCTTGTTAGCTGGCAAACTAAAACACTTTGTTCGTTTCATCAGACTCCACCATTAGGAAGGTTTCAAAATGTTATGACCCAGCAAGACAAGAGAAATTCTTATTGCTCTTTGAGCCACTCTGAAATTGCATGGCAAGTTTTAACAAGGTTGTTAAATCTAATATAGATACAGTCCTTCTACTTAACAGTAAAGGTCAATCCCTCTATTGCATGGGCAGTAATTTCTCATACCAACTTCTAGATAAGGAATATAGATGAAAAAATCAAATAGATTAAAATCATAGTTTAGCTAAAACTCTTCATGTCTTCGGTCTTCTCTTTAAACAATCACCTAACAGATTATAGCTCACATGAATGTACACACACCATAAATCATACAAGCAACTGTTTCAAACTTCCATAGAATACTCAGGGCTGTAGATAAGTAAAATCCACCAACGTTTCATGAAAATGTCTCTTGCCCACAATAAATTGGAAGCAGTCTGCATGTAATATACAAAAGATATAAAGCTGCAATCCAACTTCTTGGAACTAGTCGAGTTTTGACCAAAACAAAGACCTTGCTCTGACTTGTATTTAGTGAATAAACATTCTAGCAAATACAAACTTGTAAACTTGTGATGAATAAATATTTACAACCCAAGTGTTCTCTGATGGTGGGTAACTTCTTTTATATTACCAGGAGCATGGCATGTGGTCATTTTTTGGAGATGAGAACAAAGAAATGTCTCTGCACAGGAATAAGGTGCACATGTGGGGAAGGGTCCACACAGAACAGAAATTAATGTCAGACGTTAAAAATTCTTTGACACTATAGTACTTTAACTCTTGCTTAACCCCCCAAAAATGGTACGTTTTAAACTGTTGATCGATTAAAAAAAAAAAAAAAAAAACACACAAAAAAAAACACCTGCAGCGATTACATACTTTTGACTCTCAAGAAATTCAGCAGAGATGTTTCTTAGGTACATCCAACCATCTCTAATAAAGCAAGCCAAAGCCAGCTGATCCCTCCTGCAGTGAGACTGGAGCATGGCATGTATTGCTTTCTGTGCCAGGCAATATTTCCTGGATGTACAGAACTGTACAAAAACCTTCAGGTACACAGAAGGCTTCATATGTCTTTAACATATAAGAAAGAGGACTTAATACAGCAGATTCTTCACAAAGAACAGGCTTTTCTTGGCATTTCTGATGTTTGCAGAAAGGCTGCTGTGAATCATACTGGATATTGTCCCAGACTATAAGGTTATATTGGACAAATCCAGAACTGCTTTTACAGTTCCTCAAACAACTATTTCCTTTTGTGATATGATTATCAATAAATAGATCTTTCTATTTATTGACAAGAGAATCCATGTGAAATAAAGGCAGTCAGCTCAACCAAAATGCCTACAATGCATTGTGTCATTCCGTTCTGAAGGTAGACTGATGCAACTAACATCTGACTGATGTTTTCATTAAAGCTTTAGTGACAAATTTTGCTTCAAAGAGGAACCCTGTCCCACAAGATATTAAGCATCTAACTTTATATTATTAGAGTATTTAACAGCTCTCGGCACTCAAATTTAAGTTGCACCTGCAGAAGTCCCAGCATTCTTCGGGCAAATAACCTGCAACTGACACCTGACTAGGACTGGGACAGAATCAGCACTTCACCTGGTGATGACCATGTAAACCCAAATGAAACTTGCAAGTTACACTTCTGCAGAACGTCTCACTGAAGATGGTAAGACAGAAAAGCAAACCCCAATTCTGAATTAGAAATGGCAACAAGTAGTAATACTAAAAACATACTAAAGTCAGTGAGACCTCTAGAAGAATAATGGTTAGTGTTTCTGTGAGATTCCTACAGTCTCTTAGTGTGCATATTTATCATTATAAATACAATGGGAATAGCTTCAGCCACAATAGTAGGGACAATGATCCTTCCTTTCATTTTATAATTTTACCAGTTTCTTAGCTAACAAGGAAAACCATTTTAAACAATATAAAGTCTTTTCTAATTTCATTTTATTCAACGCATATTTTGAAATTAACAGAAGCATCATTCATTCTAGTATTTTTATAAGGCCAATAAAGAAAAACAAAATAACTGGTTAGGAAATATGCAAATTCAGACAGG
The DNA here is from genome assembly GCF_964035555.1 of Netta rufina. Classification (NCBI taxonomy): domain Eukaryota; kingdom Metazoa; phylum Chordata; class Aves; order Anseriformes; family Anatidae; genus Netta; species Netta rufina. The sequence continues at coordinate 48,367,644 of NC_140128.1, forward strand.
AAAGGCTAGAAGAGACATATTACACCACTGTATTCAGGAGTAAGAGAGTCAAACTTAACTAAGGGCAAGAGTTAAGTTAACCACAAATAGTTTCACACGCTATCAACTGAAACCATGTTCCTGTCCCTTCAAGAGCAACTTATAAACAATTTATTAGAATATTATGAAATGCCTAAAGTGGTACAGCATTTCTAGGCATGAACAGATGTTGGTGTTTGTACTGCTCTACAGAAACCTCACTGTAGTTCTTCATTTATCTAGAACCCTTACCTTGGGAAATTTGCTGGAATAAAACTCTGTACTTTAACTGCTTATATGTCTAAATAAATACTAAATCCAAAGTCAAAGTTAACTCTGTTAAAGTTCCTTTAACAAAGGAAGATGGAACTTCTAGGTTGCTCTCTGGGCTCTATCAGTAGTGTAGCAAATAATATCAATTAGAAATTAAAAAATAAAAAGTAGAATATATGGGAAAACATCATTATTATTTGTATTTTATATAACAGAGTTCTGAAAGCCAGTAACTTAAGTTCTTATACCAAGAAGCACAAACAATGAAAGCTTCCCCAGGATAACTGTGTTCAGGACCCTTGGCATATCAACCTGCTCTTTTCACACCCCCTGGGGTTAAGCCACCTGTGTTCACGACCAACTCCGACTCAGTCCCGCTGATTGTGTGTGGAACCTGCTCGGGGACCTCCTCCACCTTACCTTCACTGGAGCTGAAACTCACATCCTCAGTCTTGACCTCTGAATGAGCTACACTGCAGGTATGCCTGTACTTGGCTGTGTACCTCACTGGTCCTGATCTGCCTTCAAATCCTGACTTGACCTCAGGCCTTCCTCTTCACTATAAGCTTCCCTGAGAACTGCTGCACTGTTACCCGAGCCTGGTTACTGCCAATAGACCTGCTCTGATCTTGTTTGGGAACTGTGGGATTGTGCCCTTGGTCAGCTAGCGTACTGCATCCCCAGCTCACACTACTGCAGGGAGCAGCCTCCCCATCCTGCTACTCCCTGAATAGCTAGACAGGAACCACAGGTCCTCAAGAAATAGACTGTAAGACTGAAAAACTTGAGTGTTGAGCAGTACCATACAGAGCATCCCATGGATCAGCTATCAGCAAACTGTTCTATCAGCTATAAGCTACTAGTTCGGTGAGCCATTAGAGTTCCCTTAGTAAGTTTAATGAGAAAAACATATGGTAAATAAAAGAATACTGCCTTAAATAGATTTATTTGCACTGCCATAGAGTCCACATAAAATTCCATGCAGAAACAGGGTTTGCACCTTCAGGGAGTCTTAGAGGCCATCCTATCTGAAAGTGATTTTATTGTTATTTACCTCAAAAATAAGAAATGCACCAAAAAAATAAAATGTTTCCATAGAAATCAGTTCTGTAGCATTATTCTTTGCCATCATTTTAATTATCCAGAAGAACAATTTCAGAATCAATTTAGGAAGGTATATGAAAATTGACATAAAAGCCTTCTAATGGCTGAAGACATGACGCAGATTTAAAATGAAAGTTGAAAATCTTGTTTGAAAATCTTATTACAATAAAATAAGTGCCAGGCTGTGTTTTGTTTGTTTTTAAAAATTCTTTTGAGAGCCTTTTTGGTCACAATATCCAGACATAACACTGGGGAATTAAGCTGTCCAGATCAGTAAGTACAGCTTCACCCAATAGCTCTCTCAGGTATAGACTGTTGCTTCTGTAGCCGTACCTTCTATTCAGGAACAAAAGTATGATCTCTGTAGAAGACAGAGGAAGAACAAAGATTGGAAAAATGTTTAGTGGTATGCTAGACTACCCTACTTACTGCATTTGACAAATTCATAATGAAGTAAAGGCATAGACTAGACCAAGAACAGTTGCAATACTACAGATCAAAGGTCCACTAGTTTGAAATGTCATCCCAAGAAGAATTAAATAAAATCATCTGGAAATTAATAAAAAAAAAAATAATACTATCCTGGGGACTGTTCCTACTTGGAGGAGCCAGCTAAGTCAAAAGTACCATGTTGGATATTATATCTAATGCCACAGAGCTAGAAAAACTAATGACTGCTTCCAAAACAGGCAGAAGCAGACTAACGACTACTTCAAGTAAGAGTGAAATTTGCCTGCCAGCAGCTGCCATCAGAACATGCACTAATAAAAGAGAGAGCCTAACCCTATCAGTGAAGGTACTGCATGCCAGCTAAGAAACACATGACCTCTATAGTTGTGGCCCCAAGATATAACACTGTGTAAAATTAAGCCCTCATCTAATGTAAAATGGAGACTCAAGGAAACTTTTACACAGGTTTAGGAAATGGCTATGTCTGCTTCTGCAGTGCAATGCACCTGTAATTCTGCAAGGAATTATTTAAACCAGTTACTAATGATGGATTTATAAAGCAAATAACATAGAGAAAAGAAAACAAGAACCTCTCTTCTTAAGCAAAAGAAGTTCAGAAACAGTATATTATTGCGTGGGAGGAATGCAAGTACATACCACTTTCATCCCTGATGGACATTTTGTATTGGGTTCTCAAAATTCCAGTTTTTGGAAGACTTGTTTTCTAAAACATCATCTTTTGAGAAGAGAAAGTAGGAGTACCAAAAGAAAGAAGAACAGAATAAAAAGCAAAACCTGAAAAAACACCCTCTTGCTTCAAATAGAGGCAAAATTAAAAGGTATGAAAGAGCATTCATTCTGCAAGGAATTCTTCTAGCTACCACTGTAAAGCCTTCAAAAATGTATTAAAAAAAAAAAAAAAAAAGAGAATAAAAAAATGCATAGAAGATGCCCCATACATACTTATGAAATCAGAGAGCACTGAATGTAAAAGGAGGAACAGGCAATTTTGCTCAAATGCAACACATCTGGCTCTAAAATCATTTTCACATAGCCATGAAACTCTGGTCATGCAAGTTTACCATACATGGTTGCCCAAGTTTCATCAAGGTTAAGTATTTGCAATCATTCAAGAGATTAAAAATTTATGAGGAAAAAGTCAGTGAGGTTGGTGGGTTTTGCATTCCAAATGAATTTTTTTTTGTCCTGGAAAAGAGAAACATTTTTTTCCAAAGTTGACTACAAACACGTTATTGTAAGATCTGATAGAAGATGCCAGACTATTTAACACACAGGTCAGTATTTCTCCCCAAAACATCATTTTTGAGTGGCATATTTAAATAACTGAATGGCATACTAGTGCAGTAATTGTAAGAAATCATGATCTGTCTTAAAAAAACTCTTAATGGCACTGAGATTTTGGCATCAAAATCTGGGCAGAATATGTTCTATGCTCCAGTCTTCTGCTTTACTTTTCCATACGGCAAGACCAAGATTATCTTTATAAACACTGAAAAAGGGATACAGCTTGGGCTAAGGCACAGTCACCTGATCACTGATGACCTCGTTCTGCAATGAAATGAGACCTGTCCTGCAGTTATGTGATTTCAGAATGTTTGGTGATTTTATGATTCTTAATATTCAGTTTCAGGATACTTGAAACACCAACAGAAGTACACCAACTAAAGCCAAAAATCTTTCCTAACATCGTTTCATATCTTTTTCTAAAACAAGGGTAATAATCAGTAATTGCCCAGATAGGATCTATAACCTATGTTAACTACTGTGGATTAACTACACTACTCAGTTTGCTTTTTCATAGTTTTTCCTCTTTCCAGAAGTGTAATCTACAGTTTAAAGTAGTGCTACGTTTACATTGGTGAGCAACTCTTTAACCAAAACACAAATACAGGAAGTCATCAGCAGTACAGATTACTCTAACTTATCTTTGCAAGAGAATGCTCAGCGTTCAGAGCATGCACTATCAAATTTCAATTATCAGACATCTTCGTTTTAATTGGACAATTGTCAAGACTTTTATAATTAAATGCACAGATAACCTAGTAGGTCACTCAAGTGAGATGACAGTTCATACAGCAATAAATCAATGTCAAACTGTTGTCAGTTTCCTCACTGTTCCATTTCCCTCTGCTCTTGACCACCTCTGTAGTGCTCTGTATATGAACCTTTCCACTTCACTGACCAAAATCCATAGTGAGTTAACAACCTTTCATCAGTTTTCCTTTAATGCAACCTTTTAGGTTTACATAATAATTTTCCTTCCAGAACAAAGTGCCCACTCAACCAGCTAATAAACTACAACAGCAATTCAACTGCGAAAAGCATTTAACAGTTGCAACTAAATTTGCAACTCTGATGACATTTTCAGATGCAAAAGCAATGATGTATGTGAACTATTCACAGTACATCATAGAAAGAAGTGCACAGATACCCAACTGACACGGAATTGCAGAAGCCAGAGAATTCAATTATCCCTTATGGAAGTGTAGATATTCTATATCAGTTATTACTAAGGCATTTCTGTTCTGTGTCCCCTCGGAAATATTGTTCAAAGTCTGACAACATTTGTATTTACTACACAATTTCTTTTTATCTGTTTGCTTAAAACACAAAACTTTCAAAACAAGCCTAAACTAAAGCAGATGTGTACCAACAAAGCAGACTTGAGCGTTCCTCTTATTCCAGGAGAAATTTTACTTATGGGATTTAACAAGAAAAATGCTAATTGTTATGCATGATCCAATAGATGGTTACTAAAATAATTCAATGAATTCAGATTGTTTTTTCTAAGACAAAGATCTCCATATATACCATTCTAAACTGTTGTATTTCATATAGTTACAAAACCAAAGCTGTCAGAAAAAAAAACTATTAGAAAATGAATTAACACTTCATCAATAAATATTAAAATGAAAACCAAACCTGATGACTAAGCTAAACTAGTATTAACCAAATCAAAATAACACCAGCATACAAGCAGAACTATGAGATTCAAAGAAGACTAAGCCACAAATGCAAAAGATGAAGATACTACACAAGAAATAGGATGGCAAAAATTAGAAATCTAGTGGTTTTGATTTTTTAAAAAGTTTTTTTTTAATGGTTCCAAAAAAATAGGAACACCAACATGATAACACGTGTGCAATGAAAAAGTGTTCAAAATCTGTTAGTCCTATTAATTTTTTTTTCCAAGATAAATTACTTATTCTAACACCATCTGCAAATAAATTCTACATCCCAATTAGATATGGACTTAACTGAGATGCACAAAAAGGTAAGGCTAAAGAGTCTCTTTTCCCCATTTTTCACTGAAATTCAGGTGAGAGTTAAAATCAACCTTAATTCACCATGAGACTAAGACAGCAAAAGCTACTGCATACTTAAAAGGGACTACTCATTTCAATTTCTCGAGCCCTTACCTAATCCCATTGTGTGGTTAGGCTAGTCAAATTCTTGGTCTTTGTGAAATATTACGTACAGTTCATATCAGAAAACATTTCATACCTAAATACCCTGTGATACTGAGTTATCCTACGTGAAAATTCATTTTTATTCAACTACATTATTCGGGTCAGATTATTTCTTCTTCTTGTACACAGATAAACAAGTATGGACTTTTTAAAAAATAAAGCAAAGGAAAAAAACGAACTGCTATTACCCTCATATAAGAATTTATTTATTTATTTATTTTTAAGAAAAACTGTAAAATGTGTAAGCAAAGTTTAAGAACATACATGTTTTAGAGGTCCCAAAAAGACTTATGCAAGCACATCTATTACATGTAGTAGAGAACTTGTAAGAAGGGTAGATTGGGGAAGCATGAAGAAGGGGATAAAGGAGAACATGCTAGCATATGCAATACAGTTGCAAGAACATGCTCTTTTCTTATCCAACTTGTTTAATTTTATTTAAAAGCGCTACCCAAATAGCATGAAAACAGATATAAAGCCATGCAATTATGTAGGCAAGAATTACTGCTTGTAAGCACATCAGTTCAGAAATATAAATTAGCAGGTAACTTTTGTAATGTGAATTTTAATTGTTCTAATGGTAGCTAAATTGTGTACAGAGTACAACATGAAATGTCAGTTTCTATGTGTAAATGGGACAGTCTAATCATGTTCAAGTTCAGTATCTAACTTAAAATGGTAATGTGAAAACTAGTCAAGTGCGGGCGATTTCTTAGGTTTTTGAAAGAAAAAAATGAAACTGTAGGTAAGTTTCTCCTTAAAAGAGACTAGAAATGTTTTTTGACAGGGAAGATGAAAATAAAATGTTAAGGTGAATGAGGAAAAAAAGTATGGGTAAATGAACAGATTTTGTGGTATATGTCAGAGAAAGCAACATTAGATGACCAAGCAGCAAGACTGCATTATTTTAAAAATGACTGGAGGAAGAAGAATCAGGTTCCAAATGTGAGGAAAAGCAGACAGGTATCTCTGATGCTTATGCAAGTCCTCGCTTTTTCTTGCCCTGCTTATAAAGAATATCTTGAAGATGAGCACAGATGAGAAACAAGTATATTTCCTAAAGCCATTTGTTTTGAGACTTAAAGAAGGTCCTAATTTATTATGACAGATTATTATCCTAGGGAAGATTTCTGCCTCACTCAACTTTTGCTCAAGGCCTGGAAGACAGTTGATATTCTCCCCTACATGTACAGTAATATAACCCAGAGTATTTTTTCTCCTGTGCCTCCTGTTGCTTTTCTTACAACTCTGAGCAGGCCCTGCTCTTCTCCCTAGCCACACCTTTTATTGTCCTTCTTTTCTGCTGAAAACCACATCTCTTCGTATTTCCTTGTTGAAAGTACACTGGTCTGACATACTGTAGCAAATCCTTTGTCATGCTACTTGATCTTCCTCTTTGTTTTACTCTATAGTTTAAGAGGAATATATTGACACTTTGTATATATTTTAATTATTTACACACTAATAAAGTAACATTTCCAGTTTCTTAAAATGGTTAAGAACCCCCCTGAATCCTACCAGGTTCCATTTGAAATGCAAATATTCCAGAGGAAACTACCAGTTACCTATTTTTAGAAAACCTCTGTTGCTTCTAACAGACTCAAACCTGCAGTCCAGTCCCATATATCAAATACCTCTGATCCCTAAAGCGAAAAAGAACCTACTTTTTAAATTCTCCAGAAACAAAATCCTCTACAACTTTCTTTGACTCTCTGAAATCTAAAAGCATATCTGGATATACCTTACCTTAGAAATAACTGACAACTAACGTTAACAGTCAGTAATCGTTATGTTAGGTACTATTCACTTATTTAATGAGAGAAACTTTTATCCTAAAAGCTTGCAATTAAGCTTATCAGAAGTGACACAAATACAGGAGAAAAAGACAAGATAATAATACAAAAATTGTTATTAGCATAAATAAGAGTCATAGCATACCATTTGCCTAGTCACTGCAAAGTATTAGCAGAGAGTTTTAAAAAGGCATCTGAAAATGATAATGTAAGTGGCTTTTCTGACTCCTGTGTATCTCCTCTTTTGCACATAAAGGGCAGCACAAGGGTGTGTGAAGGCATTTCAGGGAAAACTAGAACAGACAAAAATGTCTAGCAACACTGGCAGGCCAAAGACCAATGAACTGAGAACTTACTACTAGATTTTGTTCCACAAAGCAAAAGTTGAGAAGGCATTTTTTCTGCTCTCTCAAATGCTTTTATATTTCCATGAGACAGAATCTGATTTTTTGGTCTTGTTGGATTCTGTCCACCATTAGTGGAGATTCAAATACTCACCTCATCAGTAAGAAACTCCTTACTCAGACCGAAGTCCGTCAGCACCACATGGCCATCAGAATCGAGGAGAATATTCTCAAGTTTTATATCCCGATATATAATTCCCAACTGCAGACAGAATACAAGAAAAGCATTGCCAAATCACTGTAACCATATCAAGGAGACACGGAATGCATTTAAATGTAAAGCTAACAAAATTCCCATTATTTCAACTGACACCTCAGAGACTGCCCTCAAAAAAGAGAATTTTAAAATGTCTTTGAAGAAATACCTTTGAGAGGCTCACGAATTCTCAGCAATTAATACACCAGGTAATGCCATAGGACATAATAGACCCTTTGCATCTAAAAGTGACTGAATACTTGCCTCTGAAAGCAATTTGCTTGCCTACAGTCATGGCAAAATTTCAAAACTCTGCTGTTTCATTGTACACAAAACAAGGAGAACTGAACAACAGTGCAACCCAAACATTCTTCATGTTGACTACAAATTAGGTTTACTGACATACTCTACCCTTTGATAGAGATTACCAAAAAATAACCATCCTGTGTCAATAATACTCTTTGCACTGCAGAAAAAAACATGTAGCCTTACTTTGGTACACATAAATAGATATTTCATTGGAAAGTATTTCTAATTGTACAACTAATATGACCCACTGGTAGGTAAAGTTACTCTGAATTTAAGACTATCTAAAAAATATTACTAACTTTATATGATGTGAATACAGTTGATAGTTCTACAAAATCAGCTTGTAGCATCCACTGAAAGGATAAAGTTACTTTACCTTGTGTAGATGTTCAAGCGCCAAAACTATTTCCCCAATATAAATTTGCACCTCATTTTCTGAGAATCTCTCTCTTTGTGAAAGGTGAGTAAACAGTTCTCCTCCATTTATATAGTCTAAAAAGTAGAACAAAGAACCTTGTAATTTCACTTTCTGACAGCTTAATTTTCTTACAAAGTAACTATTAATATTGCAGTAAGTTATTTAATAAGATGTTCTGGGATCAGATGCTTTTACTTTATTGCAACTCTGTAATATTTCATCCCATTGTACAATACTCAGTTTCCTTATTAGTGGAGTGATGGAAGAGCATTACCAATTTAAATAAGCAGCAAAACCATAAAGTGAGCCATAAATATTCATAAATTATGGAAGATTAACATTTTTTGCAAAATCAGTCTTTCACTTAATCAGAAAAATAAGAAGAACAGCACACAAATGATATCTATGAAGTGAGTATTTGTACACCCTTGTGAAATAATTAAGAGCAACAAGCCAGATTGACATTAAAACAGATGATTCAAAAGAACAGACACTAAGTGAAATAATCACCTATGGGCAATTACAAGTTTTACCCTTTGCAAGTGGAACTTATATGGCAAAACTTCCTGAAGGAGGTTATTTCCACACACATTCCCACATGAAACCACACTTTGATTCTTTGCAGGACACAACAGGGTGGTTTTCCCAGACAGGAAGGGGGAAAAAATAGTTAATACAAGAGTTCCACTGCAACACCAACATTTTAGATACAGAATTGCTTACACTGGCAACATACAACAAAGTAGTTCATTTGCATTTGAGGTTTACATACACAGCGCAGGGAACGTACTCCACAACATCTTATCAACATTTTCTTGAACAGTTTCTACAGATCCATGTATTACACCAAAAAGTCTTTGAAGCAGAAAGCATATATACAAGTTACACATACTCTGATCTCTCTACTCTTTTCACAGCTCTGCATTCAGAAAGGAATAATAGCAGAATCAAAGAGGAAAGTAAGGAAGATTCAATTATGTTAGTAAGTATATGAAAACATCAATACTAAATCATAAGTAACCCACATTTTACAACTAGAAGTAGTAATAACTTAACCCCATGTGACAAGTTCTGTTTAGAACTGATACTCGTATGAAAAAAATACCTCATTCTTTCAATCCTAGCTTAAAATCAATCTAAAAACTGGAATTGGCTCCAAATTCTGTATTCTGGAAAACAGACAGAAATACAACCACATGTCTGCACTTGATTCAGATTAAATTACTGCTGCTATGTAATCTGGCAGCACAAGGACTTGTATTAAGTATTGCACCAAAGCTCCAACTCTAAAACCTCTTGAACCTGAAATGACACATTGCTCAATCACCAAGCCCAGCTGGGTAGAACACAGGCAGATGCTGTTTCCCTGAAAATTCAGAAGCCATTCTGAAATGCAGAATTCCAACACTACATCAAAGAAGCAAAGAAGTGATTTACAAGGATTTACATAGTCAGACAAAAAAACATGCAGCAAACCATTTTGTTGTTGTTGTTGCTGTTTGTTAGGGAGGGCACAAAGCCTAAATTAATTATAAAGTAGCCTTAGGCCACAATAGTTGTTTTTTGTTTGTTTGTTTCTCTGTTGAAAAGAATGATTAAAAAGAGCAGATAAAAAAAAAAAAAAACACCATGCACTACACAACTCTATTCCCATTTTCTGCTAAAAAAGGAAAGAAAAGGACTTTTCTGGAACAACTGTTGCTCTGAGAATGGGTTCATGTAAACTTGTGGAAAAGCAAACACAAAGAACAAAAAAACTTAGTTATACATCAGCTTTGAATTTTTTTCACTTGAAACTTCACCTTGATGTTGTATTAGGGTGGGAAGTAAATGCCCACTGTACTATCTATTATGTAAAGTTCTTCACAGCTACTGGGCTCCCTCCTCTTTGACTCTAATGAGGATATAATCTCAACCTTTTAATTTTCCCTTCATAAAAAAGGCTCTTCTGGTCTTGTAATTATTCTTGTCACCTATACTTATCTAAAAATAAATGCACAGAGAAACTTATCAATATCATATATATGTGTGAAATACATATGTAATACATACATACATACTCATATTGTATATGAAATACATAATTTTTTCTAATGGAATCCGATTGAGATTGGATTGAGAGCAGTTCTGAAGAGAAAGACCTGGGGATGCTGGTGGATGAGAATCTCAGTGTAAGCCAGCAATGTGTGCTCTCAGAAAGCCAGCCATATCCTGAGCTACATCAAAAGAAGTGAAGCCAGCAGGGCAAGAGCAGTGATTCTCCCCCTCAGCTCTGCTCTTTTGAGACCCCACCTGGAGTACTGCATTCAGCTCTGGGGCCCCCAGCACAAGAAGGACATGGACCTCTTGGAGTGAGTCCAGAGGAGGGATGTGAGGATGACTGCAGGGCTGGAACATCTCTCCTATGAAGACAGGCTGAGGGAGCTGGGGTTGTTCAGCCTGGAGAAGAGAAGGCTCAGGCGAGACCTTATAGCAGCTTTACAGGACCTAAAGGAGGCTACAGGAAAGCTGGGGATGGACTCTGTCAGGAAGTATAGTGACAGGACAAGGCATAATGACTTTAAACTAAAAAAGGTTAGATTTAGAATAGTAATAAGGAAGAAATTCTTTATGCCCAGGGAAGTTGTGGATGCCCCATCCCTGCAACTGCTTGAGGCCAGGCTGGATGGAGCTTTGAGCAACCTGGTCTGGTAGGAGGTGTTCCTGCCCAGGACAGGGGGATAGAATTACATGGACTCTATGGTCCCTTCTAACTCGAACCTTTCTATGATTCTATGATCTAAACTACATTCTAACCAAAAACTTCTGGATTAGTACTATGATGTTTATAATGCATTCTCATTTGTCTCATGTTTCATCTATTTTTTTTGTTCCAAATTATTCATCTATAAATTGAATACCACAACAATCAAAGATGAAACCCTCATTATTAAAAGGTTAACATCAAAGAATCACAAAGCTATCAATGTATTTCTAATTTCTGTTTCACCTCTTCAGCATCTTCAAGTCTTTGATACTATTTTATATATTCTTTAGCATCCTTTTCAAAGGTATTTGTGAAAACCCTTACACTTTTAAAATCACATTTTCAAAAGGAATCTAATGAATACTTCCTTTAATCTTGAGCTTCTCAGGCACGTTTTATCCCATGGTAATATATGAAACTAAGGCACATATGTAGAACACCTTCCTAAGAATTGACATTCAGTGGGATAAGATTCATATAACATTAATAAAAATTATTAATTCAAAGTTTAAATCAGCTTGTTAATTAAGGTTCAACAAGTGGAAGTTATGAGTTAACAGTAACCAGAAAATTAAAGGACCATTTACTTCTTCAAATAAACCTAAAAAAAAAAAAAACATGGAAGTCTCGATACTCAAGAGAGAAATGGTTTAACAAAGTTTTGGCAGCAAAAGCTTCCTGAAGCAGCGAGGTTTAAAGCTGCATTTATTACCCTTTTCCAGCTCTCTAAGTACATACTCCTCATTATGAGGAAAAATCCTTGACCCTCCCAAGAAAGCCAGGCCTCTAAAAGGCAGTGAAAACTGGGGAATACAACAGAAGAAGAAATAAATTCTTAACGTCAGCCTCTTTCCCTAAAACAGTGCTGTCTCAAAAGGGGGGTGCAGGGGGTGGAAGGTGTTCTATCTTAGTTGAAAACTCAAAAAAGTTCCTTATCAATCTCATGCCAAGCTTGCAAATGCTGTAGAAATAGATCTGGTTCTTCACATAAATATGGAAAGCAAAATGGCACGGACAGAAGTAGAACAAAGAAAGTTCTAATAAGCCTTGCTATACAATAGTTCATTATCAGGCATCTTGTGTAAATGGATATTTATGAATGTTACAAGAAGAATTACAAGAAGAATTTACAAAAATAAAGTAACGCACAAAAGCAAGCAACAGGTTAGAGCTGAAGAACAATAAGAACTCATTAAACCAAGGCTCCACAGTACATGTATATGTACTTCCAGCATCATTTTAGAGCAGGAAATCTGACCAACAACCTGTACATTCCAGTGTCTTAAAGAATTTGCCCAGACATAAAAATGAAGGCACAATCACCTTTAACAGGCCTTGCCTATCCTACTATGAGGGCATCTGTTCAGGCAAAAAGGCCTGACTGAGAGAATCTTTCAGTTTGCAGCAGTTCAGTGATACTAGAACCTACCAATTGGTCAGCGTAGTAGCAGGCAGCCCTGTCCTCTCAAACAGATAGCACCATTTCAAAATACATTTTATTTTTAACATGATTGGTGTAAGTCATCTTCAGAGTGAAATGTGCTATATGTCTGCTCAAGTATTTCTTTACTATCCCAAGTTGGAAGGGATCCACAAGGACCATCAAGTAAAACTGGCTCCAAGCAGGATCGCCCAAAAAATTAAGCTATGTACCTGACAGCGTATTTTTTTTCTTATTTTCTACCAACTGATCCCAGAAATAAAATTACTTTTGGTCACTCCACCTTACCAACAACCTTTGTGCCACACAAGCAAAGACAGCATACAGAGAAAGTAAGGGAATCATTTTAATGCCCATGAAAATTGTTTCAATTATAGTAGCAATTAGTCTGAAATTCTGCAGAAAGCTAATGCAGTATATAATAACAGTAAAAAAAAAAAAAAAAAAAAAGCTGCAAATAAAGATTTCATCTTCTAGGTAAGTTCAAGAAAATTTATTTTTAGTAATTTTCCACCTCTGCTTTAGGCAGTTATGACCATATCAGTGACTTGCATGCAAAAGAAAGAAGTATAATATTTTTTTCCCCAAGTCAGAGTAGCACACTGAGGTTCAAACAGGAAAACCACAAAGGCACTGTTGAAGATGAACTGTATTTTACTTCCTATATTCTCCCATACAATCTCCAAACACACAGTACTTAAGACCACATGAAAAAAACCTACAAAACATTAAGGAGATAAAAGGATGGATTATATATTTATTTTTTAGATTTTATTTTGTATTAATGTAAGAGTTGAAGCCTGAAAACTACTTACCTAAAATGAGATGAAGCTTTGTATCTGTTTGGAAGGCGTAATGTAATGTGACCAAAAATGGTGATTGCCTAATGTGCTCCAATACTTGTCGTTCTGTCCTTGTGTGCTCAGTTGTTTTGGCTTTTTGAACTATTGTTGCTTTCTTCAGTACTTTCATGGCATACAGTTTTCCAGCATCATGGCCACTTACTTTCCTTACTAGGAACACTTTTCCATAGGCTTAAGAAAGAAAGAGTGGGGAGAAAAATGGTTATTTACTCATAATACAGGTCTGGCTGACACCATGATACTACTGCTGATTATTAACATTACACAGAAATTCTCATTTGGCCCTTACACTCAATTATTCTTTGTTATGCCACATAGTAGTTATTCAGGTTAAAATCTTTCAGGATTTTGTTTCAGACTGACCTTTTCAAAATAATTTTCAACCAAATCAGCCCAGCAAGTGAATGCAGCAACAGTAGAAGAAACAGAATTTCAGTATTTAACATAAAAGTTAAAATGACTTCTTCCTTTGCAATAACCTAAAAATACCACACATAGAATTTGGCAAGAGTATGGGGGTAAGGGCAATGCTGTTTTTGCCCCCACCCCCCCATTATGCCCATTTTTGTGCAACTTAGCAGCTTTCATTACTGGCTTTACAGCGGTTCCAAAAACCCATTGAAAATCCAATGAATTCTTCCCACCAGTATTTAGAACACAGGGACATTCTGAGGCTCCCATACTGGGCTTCCGGAGAATAAGCTAGAAGGAACTCTTCAAAAAAGTTTTCTAAACGCAAACAGGAAAAAAAAGTCACCAAGACCAAAAGGTAGGCATTCCAAACTTTTTAAGTAATGAATCTAAGTGTTCTATTGACATATTTTGTTAAAAATATGCTCCACGGTAGAATAATAAGACACATGGACTTTTTTTTTTTTAAATGAAAAGCCTCCTATAGGCCAATAAATCACATCTCTATTAGACAAAGCTGTTGGAAGAGTAACAATTAGATTTAGCACATATGTGAACAAGGTAACATGAGAAAGACTCAGTGCTACTTTTGTAGATGGTTATAATTACTTCTATTAATAACTGCTTACAGGAATCATGAGGAAGGAACAATGATATGCTTTACTTATCTAGATTTCCAAAGTACATAACAAGTTCCCTTACAGAAGGGTCTTGAAAATACTAAAAAAAAAAAATAAAAAAAATCACTGGTTCAAAGAGTAGATTAGCAGACAAAAATCAAAGGTTAAAACCAAACATTCAGCTTTTAAGATGAAAGAAGGACACCACAAGAGTTTGTCCTGCATGATTCAGTCATATATGAACTACAGTGCGGAAGTTAGTAACTTATCTACTACAACAGAAATCAAAGCTGACTGCTGAAAATTGCAAAAACCATATCAAAATATTAAGTATATGAATAATAACATGACAGATAAAATTCCAAGTAAGTAAATGAGTAAGCTGTATGTGGTAAGATAATGATTAATTTTTATACTGTTATAACTGAGAAAAAAAGTATCTGGCATGACTATAGACAGTTCTGTAAGAAAACACCCCCAGTGGCTAGAGGTAATCCAAAAAGCAAACAGAAAGTGAGAACTTCAAGGAAAGTATTAAAGTGGAAATATGACACATGCTCAGTCCCTCAGACCTTCAACACAAAACCAAAAATCCCTTATGCTGTGGTATGAAAGCTTTGTGTGCTCCTATCTCGGGTAATGCATGCCAGTACAGTGCTGCTCTCTTCTGTCCCCACCTACCCTATCAGGAGAAAAAAAAAAAAAACAAAAAAAACCCTGCTGGAGAACTATAAAAGATCCAGAAAAGAGTAACAAAGGTTATTCTAATTATGAAGGGAAGTGAATGCATAAACTTTTTTTTTTTAGCCTGACAAAGGTAGAGTACTGAAGAAGATGCCAGAGAATTAAAATCAAAGATCTATATGAAGGTAAGTAAAGAACAATTTTCATTATTTCTAGAAATAAAATAAGGTAAAAAAAATCATCAGGTATTAAAACTAAGAACTACACAACACACAAATATTCAATTAAGCTACAGAACTACTGCTGTGTTAGACTATAGATATCAAAAATGTAGATGAGTTCAAAAAGATGATGTAAGTCCTTGATGGAGAAGAACGTATAGAAACCATTGCTAAACACAGAATCTCTGGCTCAGGTAGACCCCAAACCACAGACTGCTACAAGTGTATTAAGCAAACCATCATCGTATGCATCCTCATGTTCTTCTAGGGTCTCTTTATGGGTCTCGGAGACAGAGAAGTGAACTGGCTGGGTGCTTTGTATAACCCCTACATGGCCATTATCTTCACACATCATTCCTAAAAGGAACACTCAAGTATCTCAAAACTGTAAACACACTGGACAGAGTACGCTGTCCTGATGGGAGACACTCAAATTAATTACATTCATCTTCAAACACACTGCATAGTTACTCCCAGTAAGCAACTACGTGCAACTCCATCTTCTTCCCATCGTTCCCCATCCCTGACAGAGAATAGAGAGTTTTGAGTTACCCAATGATGCATTATTTTTTTCTATAGCTAAGTTCTGCTTCATTCTGTAAAAAGAAGTAACATTACTTATTCTTTCAAAAATAGTTCTTTCAAAAAGTTTGGTTTTTAGCTGACTTCTACTCTACAGGGTCATGCTTGCAATTCTTCACAGTGCCTACTATTCTCAATATGGATTTTCACAGATACAAAACAAGTTTCCACAATATATCAGTCAAGAAAGGCAAAAAGAGCCAAAATAGTTTAAACCTCTATCTATTTTAAGTGACAAATGGGAGATACTAGGACATTTCCCACCCTCTGCAATGCTCAGTATTATGTAGCACTCCCCAACTTCAGTAGTAGCCATGAGATCTCAAGTGTATCAACGTAAATTGCCCTGAGTAGTCTCAAGCTGGTCATCAAGAAATGGATAACCACAGGTGTAAAATATTATCATAGTAAAACAGGCACGGGCCATAAATCCTGTCACAACATATAGGCAAGAATGAACTCAACAGAGGTTGTACAGGCCATAATATTGTGACCTCAATGACACTATTATGCTTGTGTATAATTTTCATGATATTCAATTGTTTTCCAGTACTGACTTAAATTATTTAAGCATCTGAAAAACAGACCCTACTATTGAAGGCACTGGTTTAAAACAAACAAACAAACAAAAAGAAACACCACCACAACAGAGCTTCCAAAAGCAGTACTTCCATCTTTTTTAGGAGTTACTACTCAAGAAATGTAGATTCTTTTGCAATCCACTAACGCACACCAGAAACCACTGTGGAGAATGGCCTGAGCTTGCATTTCTCAACTGCATAAGGGAACAGCTCCAGTTTTCACCAATTTGCAGCTGGAGCTTGGTATTTAACTAATGCCAGAATAGGGCATTACACAGAAGCTTCCTTAGGTTCCCAGGACACAGCAGTTTTATCAAAAGCACTGGAGAACATTAGGCTACACCAAACTAAATTAAACAAACCCCTCTGGATTTTAACACTAAATCTTTGATTTTATCACGAAATCTTTGATTTGACTTTATAAAAAAAAAAAGCATTCAGTAACGCACCTCACATAGCAGCATGCTAGCAGTATACATGTACATGTATTAAGAGTATCTACTATGGTTTTAAATACTCTGTATGAGAAGATTACCTGGTAAACGTGTGAGCTATATGGAAGTCTCTAGATACTATACCAATGTTACCTTAGAACAATTTGCAAGACAGAGTTTTACCATGGTACAAATTATTTCCGCAGCAATCTGAACAGGACTGACAGCAAGATGAGGACTCTCAGCGGTTTTGATGAGAATAAATCTTAAGTAGCACTATTTTAATCAAATGACTCATGACATGTTCAACAGCAGATTCTCCGATATTACCACGAGAAATCTACTTAAAAGACAACACTGCAACAGCAAGTCATTCGAGCGACAGCAAGGAAAAAGCACACAACTTTATTGCAAGGATACCCGTACCAGATGATCTTATTTCAGAAAAGCTTTTTATGCTTCTCAGAGCCACATTTCAATGTTCATTCTCATAACAACTAAAACACATCTCGACTATTTTCAAGGCAGAAATATTTAGTCAGCAGTGCATTCCCCACAGAGCAAACACACATGCACAGCCACCAAGATTTGTCCCCAAATGCGATAGGTTTTAAATTATGGAAGAACTTAAAGAAAATATAATGTATGCATATATAAAATACACAAGATTGATCCTTATGATTTATTAAAAGGAACAAAATAAACATATAAGGTTAAAGAAAAAAGGACGCGCTAATTGCAGATTGATATGGATATCAGGCTTAAGATGAGCAAGACATTTCATGCCATCAATTTATGTCACATTTTCATTTAATTTGTGAGGCAGAAAAATACAACTGGGGGTTAAGACTTTCCTTTCACTAATGCCTTTTTCATGAATAATAATTTAGTAATACATACTATCGTACATAACAATTCAGCAAGTCATTCAAATATGCTGAAAGTATACACTTATTGAAAGACAATGAATTAAGAACAGAGTAATCTTTGCTTCTTTTTTCTGTGTAAATGCAAAACACATTAAGCCATTGCATCATGCCAGCCAACTCTTAACAGAGGAAAAACCCAAGCAATTCTTTTTGTTTATAGCACGCAGAATGGTTTCTGTGGACTTTTAAACCCATCAAAACTTGACACTTATATACAGAAAATTTTAAAGCAGTGTTTTTAAGTGCTAACATAAGGTACACTTCTTAAGCTACTTTTTTTTTTTTTTTACTGTCATTGTAAGAATAATCATGAGACAACAATAGCAAAAGGCTCAGAGGCACAAGATATATAATGATATGAATACATTTTACTTTGCTCTTGTATGATAATATGCCTTATGACTTATTTCCCCTGAACTTTTCTGTGTTAAAATAGGCCATATATTTAATCTAGCTGAAAAAAATCTGAGGCAGAACTCTCACTGTGCAGATACCTGTCCATATAAATTAAAATTTAGGATGTGGCAAAGTCAGAAAGGCATACAGCTCTAACAGCTAAAAATGGGGGAAAAAAAAGCCAAACACAACCCTTTACGATCAAACAACAGCATTCTGAAGAAGCACCTTCAATTTTTATTGTCCACCACTAAATTACCAAAGATGATGCATTCTCTATCAGATTTCCTTGCATGTCAGACAAGCAAGAATCTACAAGGGGCTTTTTATCAATGTTATAATTTAGCTAAGAACAAGTTCTTTGTCCTATTAAACAGGCAAATAAGAGATTATAAATATGAAAGGCAGGAGAGGGAAAGCTGCATCTTAGCATGTACTTTCTAGCAGCATTTTGCTTTTGTGGTATATTCTGTTTGGTTTGGTTGGTTTTGAGTTTTTCTTTTTGACTTTTTTTTTTTAAACCCTTGACTTCCTTAAAAAATAAAAACTATTCAAGTAAATAGGTATGGCAGGAGATCCATGCCTTATTTTTTTCGCCTTCAAGGAAGTAAGTTGTTAAATGAGGGCTCTCATTAGTCAGACAATCTACCAGTGGGTAAGCACGTGTCTCATTTTTGTTACCAAAATTAATGTAAATTTTCTTCAAAATTTCTTTGAAAGCACTGCATGCTCCTGAAGTTGCTTCAATTGATCAACCGTTAGCTGCCTGGTTCGTCTTCACAGTTCCTTCTTAAATACAGGATTGCATTTGCTATTCTCTCTAGTTTCCTGTATCACCTCTGACTCATTAGTTCCAGTAAAAATCTTTGCTACTGACCTCCAATTTCACGTCCCAATTCTTTCAGAATTCTCTGGGGGGAAGAAAGGGATGAAACTGTACAAGTTCCAGGTTCTTCAACTAAACAGTCACCTCTTTTCAGTCTGCTCGTTCAGTACAGAAAAATAAAATTTTCTTTTTCCAAACCCTGTCTCTGATCAGACATCCCACTTCCCATTCAATATTCCTTATACGTGTCCTGAAGTAACATATTAATTTGCATTTGGAGTCATTTGTAGACACTCCCCAGTCTTCTGTGCACAGTAACCCCACTTCTTTTTTTCTCCTCCTTTCAATTTTACAGCAATGTGCTCAGTTTGGGAGAGTAACATTTTACATTTTATTCAATATTCTTTGAAAGATCTAACTAAATTTCACAATAATAGCTTTATCACAATACTTTCTGACCTTTAGATGAAACTAAGATTATTCTCTCTCATATAACAAGATTTTAAACTAATTATCTAAATCTGACATTCATCCTACCAATTTTCCTTCCTTCATTTGAATTTATGTATCAGATTCTAAACATCCTTCACACATAAGTCTTTAAGCTGTTCAATCCTATGGAATTCTCCTTCTAGCTCTTTTAAGCTTGCTCCTGTAGAAATTTTCTGTATAGAATTATTTAGCAGTTTATTTAACGGCTTTATACTATTAATTGTGACTTAAAAAAACAAAGCTATAAACTTAGCATTTTCAACACACTTTTCATAAACTAGTCATGTTGCTGTAAAGTTGATTTCATTAAATTCTTGAAATAAATTAGGATTAAGATAGGTATTAATGATTAATTTTTATCTGTTTTAGCCACATAAAATGAATATGCCTAAATTCTCATATATTAGTGTTTTCTATATAAGTACTTAAAATAATTTATGCATAATATTAAGATATGCATAAATAGAAATCTGTATGACAATTTATTCTTGTTTCTAGTTATTCCTCTGTGTTCATTAGTGGCCTGTAGTGGTACAGCAGATTACTGGGGCACGTGGTCAGGAGCCACATGCACTGACTCTTTTTCATTCGGTCTGCCAACTGTGCTTAAAGGGGCATTTATTGAAATCAGAAGCAGAAATAGTTGAGAAGAAAAAAGCAGGAATAATCTTTGTGTAGAAAAATGTAAGACCCAGAAAAGCTTATGACTTTTTTTTTTTTTTTTTTTTTTTTTTTTAAGAAAAAGTTTAGACTGAAGTAAATAAGCCAAGTGGACATGCATAAGCCAACACAGCCACCTTCCTGTTCTCTCCTTCATGTTTTTTTGGAAGCAATTAGATTACTTTGCTGTAAAGTTCCATAAAATATAAGTTTTCCAAGTCACACAGGGGGAAAAAAAACGCTTTAACTAGATAGGATAAACAGCTAGGACCGTGAATTCAATTGGCAGGAAGTCTGAAAATTCCACATTAGAAAGGCTATAAAGCAACTGTAAAAGAAAAGGAGTTAAGTGAAAACAAAGAAACTGGAATTTCAAAAAGCATACACTGAATAAAACAAGGACAAGGCAGAGAAATCAAGAAAATAATAATTTACTCCCAGAGCAAACAAGCACATTATTAATAGCTTTATTAACAGTGGCATACTTGCAGCGATTTTGTTCTGTTGCTGTCAAGTGTTACTGAGTACTGCAATAGGGAAGTTTATTGCAATGATAGCTACGTAATGCAATGTAAAGGGCTCCAACTCTGATTAAAAGGCTACAAACTCAGATTTCCTTCTATTTTCCTCTGAGAGAGGGATCAGAAGACAAGCATGTATAATACACTATCTTAGTACCGAAAAAATAAATTAGCATGCTTCTAATGGTGATAACGTGTATAAAACCGAACTAGACATACAGGAACACAAGAAGAAAAAAATAAGCATGAAATCATACAAAGCCATAGCATGAAGAAAAAGCTATTCAAAAATAGCTTCCACAGGAGAAGCACCAGCACATACGGACACTATTTCTAAGAATCTTAGTTTATTGTCTTTTTAAGAAATAAATCTTAAAAACGATACAAACAAGGCTTCACAGCTACTACCTGGAAAAAAAAAAAAAAAAACCACCACCACCATACTAAGTGTCTATACAGAACTACCACAATCACATACACAAAGTTAAATGATACTGTGCTTAAGTGTATTTTGAATATTTTCTTTAGTTATTCCGTTGCCTTGTAACAGACTATACGTAAAATATTGTAATCAGTTAAAATAGTATCTCCCGCCATCACTTGACATGCCTAGGAGGCTTCAATTCATTCTGCTTCGCATTACTGTAGATCATTTAACTATCAGATATTTGGGAAACACTTTGCATTCTGCTCAACTCCACAGAGAAGAGCTTTAAAACAGTATCACAGCTTTTATTTAGTATTAGCTGTATCGCAGTATATCAGCAATACCTAAAAGCTCACATCAGATAAGGCTTTCAACTGCCAGAATAAAGATAGCTCCTGCCTAAAAATAGAGCAATGTGTAAACAGAAGGCACGAGATGCCCTCTTTTTCATTTTTCTTTAAATTGTTCCCAAACAAGCCCTTTCATCTGCATGAATCAATTTGTCTAAGGCGACGTCAGCCCCCACCCACATCTTCAACTTCACAGAACTTCCTAGTAAAGGAACAGAGCAATTCCCAAAATTGCCCCCTCAACAAACAAACACAAACAACAACAGACCAAACAGTTCTCTTATCTTGTCCATATTTTTAGGACAAGTCACTAATGGAAAGACACAGGCTGCTTGGACAGGTGCCTGCCACCACATAAACAAATCACTTGGAAAATACTTGAAGTATTTCAGGTTTCTAAAATAATGAAACCTGTCACTCACACCTGAAAGGTGAAAGGCATCTGACAAACACCTGTAACTTGCACCCTTGCCAATAGATAGCTACTTTTTAGAAGGATGTCACTTTAGCTTCACCAGAATTAGGTTGCCAACTATACAGAGTTTAACCCAAAATTAAATATACATTGAGGAAAACAGCCTCCATTCCTATTCTGATAGAATTAAAACTACAGAACGAGGTAATTCAAACTTTTACTTATCAATGCAGAAGGCATGCAAATACCCTCAGACCATTTCTTCATTTTTTTTGTGAGAGCAATCCTAAGGATGACAGTTGAAATGCAGACATGTAGTTCTGGACAACAGAGGTCACGTTTTCCATGAGGCCTTACTCTTCCATGGTACCATTTAATACAATTCTCCAGCAAGAGCCTGCCATTCCAAATATTCCTGACACGCTGTTGTGATTATAGACAGTTTTATTTATGCTCTCATTCCTTCCAGTAAACATATATTCTAGGACAAAGAACTGAGAAGTCAGAGCAGTCGTATGCATTGCTCCAATCTCAACTCAAGCACAAGAGCAAGAAAAGACAGGCCAAACAGGGCCCCACAACTGGGCACGACACAGTTTTCATAGAAAAGTTTGCATGTTAACAGGCAGCTAGATTCGTAATAAATTTTGAAAAATAGTCACTCTGCTATGGAAGATGGGGGGGCAGGGTATAATGCACAGTATTGAAACGTAGTATATTTTGCTATCTTTGTGATTAACTGAATGCATATCCCAAGACCTTCCACTTGCAGCAGCTACTGCAAGTTCTACTGCCTTCGGTCAAGTTGATTTTCCACACTTAAGATGCACAACTGTTCTTGTTACTGACAAAAATGTTCTGGAATTTCAAAAAAAATTATATTTACAAAGGGGTTTGTATGTTATTAAACTAACAGCAGCATAGTCAACCCGTACAAGTTCTCCATAGTTCTGTAACAGTAGCCAAGACACTTGCAAAAAAAAAAACAAAAACAAAAACAAAAAAACACAGTAGGACAGTAGGCTAGGATGATCTTGAATTGCTCAACTGGCCAACATCATACTTAAATTTCTTTTCTGCTGTTGATTCAATAAAGAGGACACAAACTCTTCCGGGCACAACAATATGTTGAAAATTAAGATGATGTTCAGAGCCTCATCAAAATTTTGTTGACAGTATTTACAAAAGCAAAGCCTAACACTGGCATACCCTATTATAAAGTAATGTGTGGTTCTTTCAGAAACCTCTTGCAAGAAATAGAGAACTTTTGCTTACTGCAATCCCCAGAATGCTTCTTGAGCTAGGAGATGAAATATCCTCAGCAAGAACATCCAGGAAGGTTGCAGTATGCCTCTGCTACTGGAGGCTTTTGCTGATCTCTGTTCGGAGCAATGCAGATATGACTGAGTGTCGGGACAAGTAACTAAAGAACCTCTTCAAGTCCATTCCAGTCCTTTTTTCAGGGATTCTCTGTCACCATAAACCCTGAAATTTCAGATGGTCACTTCCTGAAAAGCAAACAGAACTAGCTCTATTCTGATCAGGCCATGTGCATTTAATGCTGTCCAGTAGCCGGCAAACAGCAACCTTTGACACACCTAGGACACCAGTCTCAGCTATGATATGCTTATCACTGAACAAGGTTTAGTGTCCTAATCATCCTGAATTCTTAAGAATGTACCTCACATCATTATGCTTACATTTTAAACAAGGCAGCAAGCATTTCTTTACTAATAAAAAAATATACTAGTCTTGCTACAAAATGCCCTTTCAGGATACCTAATGTATCCTTCATTTCCTGAAGTTTGCAGAAATCTTTTCAGACAGCAGATGTTTCTGGAGCAACCTGACTACTAGAGCATGACGAAGACAGAGAGATGTGCTTCCTCGGTTGTTCTTCTTCACATACACACACTGTTAATCCCATTATCAGCCTGTTAAAGCAGTCTTTTCTGAGAGTTGTTATTCATAAAAGTTACCCTGTTAATCTGGAATGAAGATGGCTATGGGTGATGAGCCTAAGGACTACCTGCTATGATTAAGACTATTCCACACCAAGAGAAGTTTGCTAATCCGTTCATAAAGAAGAAAGGGCATGGAGGGTAGCAACGAATGCCAACAGTACCAAGAGAGTTATTTCAGAGGTACAGTCTAAAGACAGTAGAAGAAGGTCAGAATACTACTAGTCAGAGCTTGAACAGAAACCACTAAATTCACTTTGCATTTCAAACGCAATTGTTGCAGTATTAAGATGACCTCAGACTTATGGCAGTAGGAAGGAAAAAGGGGAAAAAAAAACAGGAATGGGACCGGTCTTTGTACATACACACAGACCATTAAATTTCCAGCCAATGTTTCCATCAGCAGGAGACAAAATTGCTCACATAAATGCATAATTATGAGTATTTCGTTTTTGCCAACCACACACAAACCAATAATGAACCTCTTCAAAACAGCATTACTGCACATTCCTAGGAGTATGCTACATATACATGTATGTCTGAATATTAAAGCTTCCTTGCCCCTACCACCAACTACTGAAAGTGAACAGCAGGAGTGGAATTCTCAAGCCTTTTGAATTTCGCTTTTTTTAAAAAACATTACTTCAGAAACAGGAAAATATAATCTCAGGTGATCTAATGGCTTAATAGATTTATGAAAGAATCACTGCAACCCCTATATATGAAAATCAAAAACCTTTGCTGCTCTTTTCAGTGAAGCAGAAGCTTATGCAATTATAGCCTCACTGCTAGCTGTTAATGGTTGATAACACCCCAAATTTCATATCAAAACTAACTTATAGCATTTACAGACCTTGATGATAGTCCACCCTCACAATTATCCCAATATACTCAACAGTGCATCCAACATGAATACTGACAAAAATGTATAAACATGCTAAGAAAAATAAAAGCCATTACTTTTCATCTGGGTGTGTGTCTGTGAATTTGCCTTTAAATTAAACAAAGGGGAAACAAAACCTTTAGGATTGTCAAAACAGGACATGCTGCTAGTTACAGATAGCAACGTCCTACAGATCTCCATCATCATGCTGAAACCCGCAATAAAACAGTAAACATCTTCCTGTCTTAAAAATTAGTGTCTTGACTATGACAGAGAGACTAGAATAGTCAATGCTAAAACACACAGCCATCCTAAAGCATCCTATTCAACAATATACTGCCATTGCAGTTTTTTGATAAATTTGTCAAAATATAGTCTGAAAATGTAATAAAATTATTAAGTTCATGTCTTCATTTAGATCATATCTTTCACAAACTGTATCATATCTTCACAAATCAACCCATTTATTTTCCATTTTTTGAGATCGCATCTTCAGCTAGTGCTTTAAGCAGCAATATCTGACCTATAATTTTGCTGTTGGTTGGAAAAAGAAGTGAAGAATATCATGGTATGCAACACAAAAGCAATACATCTTCCTAAAGAATGTTCCAATTACTAAGAACTCATCTGCAAAACAAAACTATACTTAAGAGTAATGCTTCCAACATTCAACTTAGAAAAACAGCGCATCTTACCCCCTGTTCCAAGAACTTTCAATAGTTCAAAGTTTTCAATGCCAACTTTCTCTGCGTGGCCTGTCAAATTCGCTGAAGGGAAAAAAAAAGAACATGTTAGATATGTAATACACTGAAACATCATTTTGACATATTACTGTAGCTTCAGTAAACAAGTTAGTAGCTGAATGAAATAAGCAACACTAAGCGGACATTCCACCAGCATACTGTACTAGAAAATGTTGCTCTCCTGTGCTTTTCAATTTCTTGCTCCTATTGATCTTCACAGAATCCAAACTGAAGCCCCCCCAATCCAAACTTCTGCTCCAAACAGGTAATGTGATCACATTGCTCAGGGGCACAACCAGTAGAGCCACCCCAAGGACTAAACCCACAATGTTCCCTGGGCAGACTGTTTCAGATATTTAACCACCCCCACCACAGTAATGTTTTCTTTCCCTAATACAAAACCGGCATTTCCCATGTTCCAGATTGTTTCTGTTATCTTTCATCCCATCACTGTGCACCACTGAGAAAAGTCTAGAACCACCTTCTCTGTCATTTCCAGTCACAGTTGCAGACAGCAATCAGGTCTTCCTTAGCACCCTGAATACTGTCATGTCCCTGGATTATATGGTGCTTGGGATGACGTAAAAAGAGCTCCCACCATTATGAATTATTAAATCTAAAAGGCTTCCTGCTACTACTGAGAGGGAAAGACCTTGAGCCTACTAGACCCACACCTGTGGAAAAAACAAGGCTGAAACAAAGTTGTTTCCTTTGCTGGAGAGTTTGGAAGGAGAGGGCTCCACATTTATACAAATCTATGCAACAGAGTATTTTTTGTCTAACACATTTTTCTAAGGATGGCAATGAAGAGCCCTATTTAAAAGAAAGTGGGTTTTTTTGGTGTGTTTTTTTTTTTTTTTGCCTTTATAAGCTGCTGAAAGAAAGCCTTAAGCAGCTCCAATCTTTTCCATCTTTCATTCCTACCATAACATTCACCAGCCATTTGTATCAACGTGACGGCAGCACATGCAGCAAAACTGTTCAGTGAAATGATCCAGATTAAAAGCAGCAAGCCAAAAAAGTAAAGAAGTTTGATTATTCTAAGCCAAGTTCAGTTCCTGATCCACTTAAATGAGCAGCTGCATAAACAGTTTTACTAGCACAATTAAGGATGCAGCACCAAGCAGCAGAAGCTGCACAGGCTGTCATGGCTGCTAAAAGAATGCCTTGCAAAGTAGCTTCATGCCAAACTGTATGGCTAAAGGCTAGTTAAAAAAAATTTAAAAAAAAAAAATAAGGAAAGATATGCAAGGAGCTTTCAGTAGCAGCAACACAGATTTCAAGTATGAAGATCTCTTAACCATAAAAGGAAAACTTTGACAGGAGATGATGAAATTAACTTATCCCATTCATCAAAGCACAGTAGAATTTGTTATATCCCAGAAGATTCATCAAGACACTGAGCTTTCTGAATTCATTATCGCAATTTAAGTTCACCATTCACCAAATGTAGTAAGTCAATGGCTCAAAACAAATAGAAAACTAAGCTTCAGAAAGACATCTCTGCAAAGAGCAAGTATCAAAAAAAAAAAAAAACACTAAACAAGTGAAAAAGCAAATTCATAACTTGTTCCAACAATCCTAGGAATCTGTACACATATACAAAATGCATCTAGTGGGGATGGGGTAACATTAGTGCTCTCA
This sequence comes from Netta rufina, assembly GCF_964035555.1. Lineage (NCBI taxonomy): Eukaryota > Metazoa > Chordata > Aves > Anseriformes > Anatidae > Netta > Netta rufina. The sequence continues at coordinate 48,394,930 of NC_140128.1, forward strand.
TGCCAGGCACCGATGAAATCTCCTCTGAAGTATTACTTTCAATTCCTATCATTCATTTTTGCAAGGGATTAATCAAACTTAGAGTAAGTGCAGACAGAGCACTTGAAATTATTAGGAGATTAGAAAGCCTAAAAGAGCTTTCAGATTGTTTTCTTGTACAAATAGAAGCATACATAACAATGACTTTTGCAAATCTGACGGAATCTGCAAGTTATTCTAATATTATATGCAATAAAAAAAAAACAGATCAAATAAATTATTATTGGAACTGATCATAAAAATAGCACTTTTCTATTTTAATAACAGGTAGTAGGCAAGACTTAGTACCAGAATCGTCAACAGATCAATTATTATGCATCACGTGAGTTGAACTGAAGCTTGCTGGACAATTTTCATGGCAAACCAAAAAAATACTGTTGGTAGTTCTACATCACAGTCAGAAGTCAGCAGTGAGCTGTACCCATCTACCAAGAGAGGAACAGCAGGTAAGGCAAAGCTAGACTGAGTGAATATCTGTAACAACTTCCGCAAGTCACGTCACACTCAGGAAGCAATCTGTCTTGGAGCAGCTGAATATTACATCCTACCCTTCTTAGCAAGCACTGACAACAGAACTCAACGGTCAGTTTCAAAACTGCATTTCCTACCAGGGACAACAGGAGTCATGAAGTGATCTGAAGGAGACCAGTGTCAGTGGCCACAGTTTTAATGAAGCAGCAGGTGTCACCGAATAGATTCAAGACAGAACTTCTCTAGACACTTGCTAAATGAATGCTGGACTCAGACTAGTAAGAAACATTTCACTTCCATTATGCAGCGATCTGCCATTATGGAGTACTCCAAAAAGGTTTTTACCATCTCATATCCTTTAAGAGCTGTCAGCAGAAGGCTTTATAATTAAATGCTCTTCTAGAAGGAGAAACAGTCATTTAGTGCTGCTGTGTTCTTGGAACTGAACAAGAAGATTGAGAGAACAGAACAGAGCAACACTCACCAATAACACGCCAAAGATTTGTAGTGCTGTAGAGGCTATAATCCTAAAAAAGAGAACAAGTCCTGAACTCTGCCCATTAATTTGAGCTAACTATAAACTCAGTTTAACTCGTGTTCCACATTCAATAACACCAGCGAAACTTTTCCCACTTTTGTAAGATTAAATAGCTGTGACAGTAAATAGTTGAATGATGATTAGTTTGAACTATTATGTACTTGGTCCAATGGGAACCATAATTTTGCACTATCCACTTAATCCCATTTTACTTCAATTTAGAATGTTTAATTGCTTTAAAAAAAATAGAAAGAAATGCCTTGCAAGTTATTGTAACTTTATTTTCATAACAGAAATGGAAAACAATATAACAAATAAGCATACTTCCACCATAAAAAAAAGTCCCACCTCGTTATTTTTACATTATACTGAGGAAAATGGCCATCCCACAAGACCAGAAGGCAAAGAAGAGCTGCATAACACATGGAAGTATGATAGAGCACTTGGGACACACAAACTCTCTCAGAATTACTCTCCATGAAGAAAAGCAGAATTATCCCCTATCTTAAATAAAATAAAAACATTAATAATAAGTCTTCAAAGCTACAGGAAAAGATTAACAATTCCCCCAGACAGCATTTCTCCTAGCACTGCCGTGCCAGGCAATGGCTTGATCCAACAGCCTCTGCACTCAGTGCACATCCAACAGTCTCGGCACTCAGTCCCTCTCTGAAGTCATCAGCCAAGAAATGCAGGCTGAAGAGCTTGTGGTGCCTCCACCATGTTCTTTCCAGAGCTGCTACTAGAGCAGTTCTTTGCCATCATCTGCTGAAAGTAGATGCCCTTTTTGACATTGAGATGTGGCACAGCTTCCCCAGAACTACAGTTGCCATACTGATACTTCCTTGAACCTGCTTTAAGGAGTGTAAATCCCAAAGATCAATTTCATATTCACCAGCCAGTCAGTGAGAGCCCAAATGGCCACTGCTGAAAACTTTTCATGAGGACTGCTTTCACAATTACAAGGTAACAGCTCCCAGGAGTCTGGAAACAGACTTTTTTTTCCTCCGTGCCCTTTTTCTTCAAATGCATTGACAGATTAGCTGAAAGGTACAAAGGAAGGGAACTGAACTTGGACATGAAGAAGGTACTACCCAAGTCAATAGGACAAGAGTTTCTCCACAAGCAATCTGAAGCTACACATGGCACAGCAGTATAAAAGACAGCGGTACCTCAGGAACAAAAGAAAACAGCACAAGTAGCAGGATCACAGCACCTTCTAGGAGACAAGCTAACTGCATAGGTACACAGTTAGGAAGTTTCTATTTACAGATTTTCTGTGGTATGCAGGTGATGGTTACAGCAAGATACAAGTGATCAACCCAGAAAGAGAGAAACAGACTGAAAGGCCAGATGTAACAGCCAACCATAAAAACAAAAAGGAAATAATGGTATCAGTCCTGGTCATCACCTCTGAAGAAAGCAAATGTCTAGAAAGATTTCCACTGTGAAGACAAACCTCCACATGCAGGGACACCAAAGCAGGAAGATCAGTACTGCTGTTCTCACCTCTGGGGAAACAGAGCAGTCTGTGACTCTGGGAACCAGGACAACCTATTTCTGCTTGGTGGAGTATCTGCAGATAACACAGGAATAGGCACTGTCACCTGAGCAATACTTGAACCTTGAGATGGCCCAGCATGAATGGAGAACTGTGCGAGGTGGGACTGAGTAGTGACTCTACTTGTTTTAAACTGCATTTTTATCATCTTAATAAATAAAAACAGCTGTTGTTGAATTATTATTTAAGTTAAATCTGGTATCTCCTCTGTTTCTACACTCCACGTCTTACAGGTTTTGAAGCAGAAAGATGAAACTGGAGCCTCCTCTACTGAATTAGATCAAGGAGCCTTTAAAGACAAGCTCTGCCTGAAAGCTGCAACTTGTCTCTGCTATTCTCAGCAACGTGAGACCAGCTCTGCTGGTTTACTGAACAGAACCATGAACCTCACACACTTTAAGGCAGAGCAGAAAAAGCAAGAAGGAAAATAGGATAGGAGAAAATCTGTTGCATTTCAGATTACCAAGTGTCTGACACCTGGTGTCATGATCAACTTGATTCTAAACCATTGCTTCAGGGAACGGCCCACCTCTACCCAAGGGAACTGATCTAACCTTTTAAGTCACAGCAACAAACAACAAATGCTGGTTTTCAAAGTTGAAGGAACATAAAAATCAAGATCATCCCTTAGTCAGAGTCAATAGTGGATGTTTTGCCTTGAAATTGACCAAAACTCACATATTCTTGGGCAAGGATTGGAGAATGGAGGGATGCAACAACACCAAAAATAAATAAATAAATAAAACAAAAATCCCAAACACAAACACAACCAAAACCACACAACCGTTGCTCATTAGACACTGATGAAAATGCATCTAAGATGTTGTACTGTTTTTCTGCTATGTATATGAAATTACACTTCGATTTTAACTTGTTATAACAGCTGAAAACTATTTGTGAAGGGAATTGAAAAATATTCCACAGTCCTTTAAATCTGAAAGACCACCACCAACTAATAATCGTCAGGTCACTGAACAAGGGTATCATTTAATCAGGACAAGGAGCCATCACACAAACTTTTGTTTCAAAGGACACCACCTCAAGGACTACCTACGTTTCTCTTAGGTTAAAAGAAAAATTAAAGTAAAAATAAAACATGCCTACAGTTCTGAACTCACATCAAATAAAAGAAAATACAACTCATGCTACCCTGAGCTCTAGAGTCACAACTAGGGTAACGGTGGTGACAATTGTTCATCATCTGTATTACCAGATACTTAAGGACAAGGCCATTTGAGCTGAAAAATATTCAAGACCTGAAAGCCATTGATACTATTCTAGGAGGCCTGGAAACCAAAGCTTTACACAGCGAAAAGTAACAAAAACCTTTGGAAGTATTAGCTAAGTGTAACACAGTATGTGGAAATCCAGAAGTGTGAAACACTGTGGGAAAGACAACAGGAAAACAACATAGCCATGATTAACATGGACTGGGGCTGCAGAAGACTATCCCACCACAGTTATCGTTTGTACATCAGAAGCTGCAATGAATGTACAAGTGTGGGTATCTGAGATTAACACTGCAGACTGACAATAGTCTGAATCGGAAAATGCTCCATGTTAAAATCCATTTGCATTCATCAGCAGTACGCTTTTGCTATTACAGAAGTGATTGAGCTATGAGGTCTGTCATTACTGTACGATGAATCACTATGAGGTCACCAAGATTCAACCCCAAAGCATCTCCATCATTAACTAGAAGCTCAAAGCGCAGTAACTGTATACATCATGTAACAGCCAAAAAAATAAAGTAGTTAGGTAACATGCTAATGTATCAAGTTGCTATAATTGAACACCAAAGAATGAGTTGAAACAGCTAACTCAAAATAACAGCTCTCTAAAGACTGTGCATACCTTTTCAAACCAGAAGTGATATCCAAGAACAAGGTATGAATCAAATTTGGCCTTCTCTATCAACAGAGATTAGTATACCACTTCAAAGCAAGAAAGAAGGAAAAGAAAAGAAAAAGTCATGGGCTCTCTTTAAAGCTTTAGAAGTAACGTATTGGCTTATGCAGGTAGTAACATGGAAAGCTTAAGAATTATCTTCAAAATGATGCTCTCTCAGGTAAAGCTTTCATGACTAACTGTTCAAGCCAGCATAAAATATTTATAAGTGTCAACAGTCACAATAGATCCCAAAACAAAACACAAACAACAAATAAAATGACTACAATGCAAGTCCTTCATTAACCAGGCCATCTGCCTTTCTACAAAACATGTCGGAAGCAGAGAGATCTTAATAGAGCTTGCACTTCATCATTAGGATTGTACAATAGTGCAAAAAAAGAACATTTACCAGAAGATATTGACAAATGATGCCAAGCAATGAAGGAGATCCAACAGAAATATTTATGTCAAGAACAGAGCTACAAATCACACCCTCAGACACCCAGGCTCTCACATAGGTTTAAGCAACTCTGGCAAGTGTTTTCTGAATTGTGTCTTAAATAAGAGCCTAAAATGCACTGAAGTGGCATATAAGGTTCCCAAATCTTTTGTGGAATCCAGCTTGAGCTTTTAAACCAACATATTTAAAATACTTCAGAACAAGTCTGAACAGCAGGCTGACTGGTAGTCCTCACCTAGATGAGACACTTCACAGAATATCGCTATTCTAAGCAAGGAGAGCTTAAAGGTAGCAGACCTTTTTATAAATCAATTCAGCCAGGCTTATTAGATTCCAAAGCCTGAAAAAAACAAACAGATCGATAGCTGCTCTGCTCATTCATAATCAAAGCTGATTAAGTTACCAGAAGATAAATAACAGGAGATTCCTGGACTACAAAAAGCATCAATTTTGAAAGTGTAAAAACCAGAGATTTAAGTAGTATTAAGGAATATTCAAAAACTCACTCAAAAGCAATACCAGAGCACATATATCTCAGTGATTAAAAGAGAAAAGTTAAAAATATCTGAGCTATGAAATATTCAACTATTAGTATCTCCCAATATCTGAACGAAACACAGAATTAGTACAGTCAGATACAAAAACTGTTACTTTTTAAATGATACTTTGTGTAAGAATCTTTAAACTTTCATAAACACATTTCCTTCTAAAAATAAAAATAGAAAGAATACAGTAGAGGTGCCAGGTGTAGCTCCATCGCAGAGGCCGAATTCTCTATTTAACTCATGATTTCATCATCTTTTTTAGGCACAGGAATCTCCACAAGGCCTTAGGATGCAATATGAACAAACAACAAGCTATCTTACAGTTTAGAAATAAATCTATTCCAGTTTAAGTTCTCACTCAATAAAGGGTAACTAAGAATTTGTAATACTAAACCCTTCAAACAGCCCATGAGTTATCTTAAGCCTTTCATAGTTCCACGTGCAATTATAAACGAGGCTGCTTGGCTCACGTGGAAGTTCCAAATTATCCTGCTGCTCCAAACTGTCTGCAGTGCCGCAGCCCATCGCTGTGCTGACTTCTGGGCTTCACATGCCTCTTCTCATGCCATACAGCACAGTCAGACAAAGTGCCCCCAAAAAATCCCAGTTTTCTCATCCTTGCCCCTCACTGGGCAATGCTGGAAGTGAACACACTCACTGCAAGATGGGCAGCCTCCCTGCCAGTCACATACACTGAAGTTTCAGGATCCTTTAATCCTTCCCTCCCCACCACCTCCCCGCCAAAATCAAGAACTATAAAAGAAGCAAACAGAAGTAGAAAAAAACAAAACAAAACAAAACAAAACAAAAAAAAAAAAAAAAAACACCTCACTGTTAGCAGTTCATTTTCTTCTCACTTTCCTCTGCCCATATCCTTCCCCATCACACGTAAATCGTTCTCTAATAGGTTTTACGTTTCTCATTGTGCACTTCCTTCACACAACCAGGGAACAGAAAACATAAAGAGGCAATTATAGTATTTTTTCCACTGTAAATAATACATCTCTTCTTAGGTCTCCAAAACAGATGCAAAGCTGTAACAACTCTGAGGTTAGCCTTCAAGAATACAACCTTTTCCCTTATGAGATACAAGAAACAGATCATCCTGAAATTCTCATTTTCTTACTATTTTCACTGGAAAGCTTCAGTAACAGTCAAAGACAGTCACCAGTTCCTATCATTTGATCTTTGTTATGTTTTTTCTTTGACTTCCTGACAAGAGACGGGGATTCCACTTTCCCCACAAGCTCACTTCCTTCCCAGTATAAGCAAAAGGAGCTGGTGGCTATTCTGAAGTGGCTGAGTTGTGAGTTTCTACTGAAGAAAAAAAGGTTTTGTGTGACAATCTCTTCTGAAGATTAAGAAAAAAAAAAAAAAAGGAAAAAAAAAAGTAAATCAGTTGCTAAATACATTAGGAAAAAAAATCACTATTAATTGAAATGTGTTCTAAAAGTCACTGCTGTGTCTAATCAGCAAAACAACCGACCAAAGGAACAATCACTAAAGCAAATGCATGTATACAGCTTGTCCACCAGTATGAGGAAAATCTGATTCTTTGCATCATTAAAATAAGAAATACATACACAGAGCAGTACTCAATCATTGTAACCTGGCAAAGTACATGGCATCTCACAGAGGCACTCAAGTGTTGTGCACCACAGCTCCTTCCCTATCACAGAACCAAACTACATGCCTGTGAACTGATGTTTTTTCAGCACTTGTTTTTTGGTCAAGCAATAGAGAATGACTTCCAGTGCCATAAGAACGTGGGATATAGACCCAAAAATAAGACAGATCCTATCAAAGACAGGATTTTAATTTCAAAGCCAAAGTTTAAAAGATGTCAAACCATGGTATGATAGGGTTAACAAGCAGCTGAGTGCTGCGTAGAAATAACACTACATATGCTGTAGCTGTGCGTTTTCATATGCTGCAATACTGGCTTGAAGGTAACAGCAATCATCTGTTTTGTTCTTGAAGATACTCTTTTCATCTGAAATCCGAGTTTTATAGTGTGCTCACTTACTCACTTGACTGCAGTCGATGCCTGTCTCTAACCAGCTACATGGTTTTAAAGCAATTCCAAGACTCGAGTAATTACAAAGCATAACTACAGGTTCACCTGCACTTAGCTGATTTGAATAGCTAATTTTTCATGCTTTGAATGACTTTCTGTTATCAAGAGGTTCAAGCAACAACTTCCACAACATGAAAATGAGACACTCCCTTCTCAAAGAAGCCACTATTTCTACCACAATAGTACATTCTTCCAAAGCGCTGCGAGGACTGACCTCTTTTTCATCTGCCAACTGACAGCTAGTTTCGATATGCAACTCCGTAAATCATTCAATTAGTCACAGAGCTAGCAACATCAAAGAAAACACACAGAGGAGGGGAACTCTGGAATCTAAACAAATCACACATTAAAAGAATATTCATGGCGTACAACCTCAGTATTTTAAAGCAACAAGGATCCTACGGCTACAATTCCTGTTAGGCGTACCGTCACCCTCTTTCTCAAAATGAAGTGAAAATAATCGTGCTGCACGTTTTAAAACTGGGGTGGGTTGACCCCAGCCAGCAGTTAAGCACCCACACAGCCAGACCCAGTACAAAAAAAAAAATAAAAAAATACAAAAAGCATCCAAAGTATCCTAGAGATTACTAATTGCCTATTTCTACACAAAAGAAAGCTGATGGCAACTCTTCTCTTCCAATTATCCCATCTCCGTGCTTTGTGTAGAGACAAGTTCAGAGACAATATCTTGATATGCCTTGCATAGTGATGACACTATTGACACCTTCAGGAGTAGGAGTCTCCCAGGAGTACATGACAGAGCAGCTCCCTCCTCCACCCTAATGTTCCAGAAATAGACAAGCCATTGCTAGAAAGCATTTTTCAGAAGCAGAGTTTTCTAAATACTTAATAAGGAGAAGAAAATGAGGAGGGAAGAAGCAACTGAATCCTACTAAAGGAATTTCAGAAGCTTAAAACGAGACCAACAAGCCCAAGATTATTTATTTTTTTTTAATTAAAATCAAGTATCAGTACTTCCTGATTCTATAAAGCTTAAAGATCAGGACCAAAACATGTGTGTATTATGCTGTTAGACAGCTCTTTGTCTAGCGTCAGTGGATGTGTTTATTTTCAAACTATCTTTACACAGCTATCCTGCAGGGATATGTGCTGCCTTAACTTCTAGAAAATAGTTATCTAGCTATGTCTAGATTTCTATGGAGTAAATGTGTGTCGGATCCTTTCCCCTACACATTTCCCGCACACTGAAATCTAGCAATACCTAACAAGACAAATATGCATTGCACCAGTTCTTTTTTTATTACTATTATTCTTGAAAGAAGGAAACTACTGCCTCTTTGGTTTCTGCGCAGCTATCAGGAAGAGAGCCTTTTTTCCCCTCCCAGGCTGCAGTGATAGCTATGCTCCACTGGGGTACATCTACAGAGCCCCTAGACCTGAGTGACTTAAAGCTGAGCATTATCAAAAAGACCTCAGCAACAGCATCTGCATTCCCGAGTGGCCCAGTAAAGCAAGTCAGCCACGTTAACCCAGGGGTGCTTGTCTCAAACTTTTAAGGTGAACATCACCCTACAGTTACTTTTACTTAATAATGGACACAAGAGAAAAAGAAGGGGAGAGAAAAGGAATGAAGGTCATGTTTAATAGCACCTTCACTGATAATGAACAGAAAAAACATATAACCTGACTGCATGCTACATGCACTTGTGAATTTACAGTAAGTTCTAGATCTACTGCAGCAGTCAAGTTGCCTGGAAACTTCAGGGAAGCACAGAGTCCCTATTACAAATATATCAGGCTCTTCCATAACACAGCAGCATTTCCGAGAGGTCCAAGGGGTGGACGGCGGCTCCGGAGGGTCTCGGGGCAGGACGGAGGCAAAGCAGGCAGCGGGGGCTGAGCAGCCCGGTAGCCGGGCGGCTGCGGGCTGGCACAGTTGCGAGAAAGAGGCGAGCTGTCACAGAAAGCTGCCACAGAGAGCTGCGGAATTTAGGACCGCGACAACCAGCCCCCCACCCACACCGGCAGAGCCATAGAAGTCCGAGGGACTGCTCCACACACCCAGGAGCCTGACCCGCGGCCCCGTGCCCCCTCCGGCAACACCCACAGCACAGCGCAGCGGGACGGGGCTCGCACCCCCCCACACACGCCCAGCGGCCGAAGCGCCCCCCCCCAGCGCTCCTTCCCCCCTCTCCTCCCTCCATCCCCCCGGGGCTGCCCCCCCGGTCCCGCACAACTCTCCCGGCCCCTTCCTCCTCCTCCTCACCCCCCCGGGCCCGGCCGCTCCCCTCAGCGCCCCCGGCCGCCATTTCACGCCCCCCTCACCCCCCCCCCCCCACTCACCGTTGCGCAGCTCGTGCCTGACGGTGAGCAGCGGCCGGGCTCCGTCCTCCGCCGGGCCCGAGGGTCCCTCCATGGTCCGGTCCCGGGCGGGGATTTTTAGTAAAATTTTTTTTATGTTTTTTTTTTTTTTGGCTTTATTCTTTATTTATTTTTTCACTTGGCGGCGAGCCGGGGCCATAGGAGCTGGGTGAAATGCAGCCGGCGAGGAGCGGGGAGCGGGGGCCGTGGAGGCGCTCACACACTCACTCACACACACACTCACACACACACACGTAGGCTGCCCTCCCCCGGCCCTCAGGGCCGGCCCATGTCCTTGCGGCTCCCCTCCCCCTCGCTCCGGCCGCGCTCCCCGCCCCGCGGCGCGGCGCCGAGCCCAGCCGAGCCCAGCCGAGCCCAGCCGAAGGGAGAGGGAGGGCAGCCCCCGCTCCTCGCTGGGCCCCCTCCCTGCCCGCCGAGCGCTGATTGGCCCGCGCGCCCGCGGCCCCCAGCGGCGATTGGGTAGTGAGCGGCCCGCGCACCGCCCCCCGCCCTTCCGCCCCGCGGCGCCTTCCCTCATTGGCTCGGCGGCTGCGCCAATCGTTGGCCCCGCCCCCCCGCTCCCCCCTCCCCACCCCTCTACTCCCTGATCTTGTTTGTAAACATTCCCGCCCGCCTCTCCCGCTCCCCCCGCCCTCCCCCGGGGGCGGGCTCTGCGTTGCCTAGGGGACAAGAGAAGGAGCCGATTGACCGCTGCGGCTGTCAATCATCCCAGGGAGCGGGCGGTGGCGCCCCGCCCTCGGGCCTGTTCCATCGGGCTGGTGGGCGGGGGGGGGGCAGCCGTGGGCCTCCCCACTCGCAGGGGCGGCGGAGGGGGAGCCGGGCGGCATCGCTTCCATGGAGGCGGGTGGAGGGGCTGTGAGGGGGGGGCACGGCTCGGCTCGGCTCGGCGGCCCCACAAGATGGGGGCGAGAGGCTCCAAGGCGCTGCCGGGACGTTCCCCCGGGGTCGGGGGTGGGCTGGGGAGGGCCGTGGGGTGCGCAGGAGGTGGGAGGTGCTGGAAGGTAAAAACGGCCCCGGGCGGTGCCAGGTGGGGGCTCCCTCACGGGATCGGGGGTTTGTGGGGAGCTGGGGTCGGCTTCTTCTCTAGTGGTAGGGCCAGAGGGGATGGCCTCAGGTTCGGGTTGGGAATGAGGAGACATTTCTTCTCAGAAAGAGCTGTCAGGCGTTGGGACGGGGTGCCCAGGGAGGCGGTGGAGTCACCGTCCCTGGGGGTGTTCCAGGAAAGGTTGAACGTGGTGCTTGGGGACGTGGGTAAGTGGGTGACATGGAGGCAGGGGGTGGTTGGACCAGGTGACCTTGGAGGCCTTTTCGTGCCTTAATGATTCTATGACTTTGGAAGGAGAGGTGTTTGGGGTGATACCAGGCCTCTCGATCTCACTTAAGCCTCTCGGTCTGCTGCGATGGATAAGCAGGCGGGTACACCCACAGCAGCCTGCGGCTTCCCCCATCCTCTGTCAGATTACACAAATTACTCTTCTTCTCAGTTCTTATCACCGTAATTCCCAGCTTGTTTCTTTTGAATGTCGTGTCATACACAGGAGCAGCGTGCACATGCAGAGCTTCATTTTGGTACACTGGACATGAGTGAAATAAAATGTCTTCTGCTCAGCCTTTATTCACATTCCAGTATTGTGTTTTTCTTCGTGTGTGTTTGCATACATATACATACTGCTTGAGTATTTGTACATACATACCCATGTTTCTACCATTTCCTGAGGAGAGATTGAACTATTTAAAGTTCATAGGAGCTTTCTACTATAGTATTACTTAAATACCACATCTTATTTTAAGTTCAGTTTAGTTTTGTTTGTTTTCAGAGGTTAAAATACCCAAGGGTTTTCTTTTATGGTATTCCTGGTTGAACTTTTTTCTCTAGAAAACACTGCAGGAGTACTGCTGCGGTATTGGCCCATAGCATGTGGTACGCACCTAACTTAACTGGAATTGTCCATTCAGTTACTGCCTTCCTGACAGTATTTTATCAAGATTAAAAATATAGAAAGTTTGATTACAGAAGGTGTTTTCGAACTGAAAAAGCACTGATTGGCTAACTTTTGTCACTTTGTGTTAGAAGTGACATTGCAGTGTCTCAGTTGCAGCGATAGTAAATGTTACATTAGCGGTTCCCTTACAAAAGGGAAAATAACGAAAATACAAAATAAACAGATAAAGTTAATTGTTAAATTTTTGCATCTTTATAACTCATGGCTCCTTTCCACACCTAGCGGGAGCATCAGCTTTACTTCTCTAGAAGTTGCAACAGCTTCTGGTTATCCTTTGTCCTAGATGTTAGATCGTAAAGAGACTAGCACAATGTCATGCAGGGGCTCTGCTGGCCAGCGCTTTGGACTAACTGTCCCTGGCAGCCACAGAAGAGAGTAACTGAAATTTGACTCTGTTCTGTTCTTTACTAGCACTTAGTGTGAGTGGAGCTGGCAATGAATCCAACAGTTGCAAATAGTCTTGGTTTCAGATGGTCATAGCTTGACAGACTTTATCTGCTTATTTGCCTTGGGCTGAAATCTCTTTTCTCCTTTTAAATTTCAGGTTAAAGGATTTAACAACCTTAAAGAATGAGGTGAAAACCCCCAAAAATCTAACCAAGGTTAGTGATACATTATTGTATCTGCAGACTATGCATATAGCAAGACAGTGATTACTCTGTATATTTAAATTCAGTTGTGACTGGGCTTGGAAAGTCATATTGCATGAGCTGAAAGTTCATTGTTGTCACTGAGAGACCTTCTGATTTGCTTGCACTTTGGCAAAAGTAAAGGAACAATATGGTTATTTCATCTAAAAAATTAAGATTTTTTCATAACATTATCTCCAGAATTAAAATATTGTAGCAGTAAGGTTCTCTCGTCATACCCAGAAACAGCAAAACAGTCCTACTGAATGCTTGAATATAATCCCACCTTTTGACATACATTATGACATTATGACAAAGGGACTGAAATCCTAAACCTCCTGTCTATTCCGTCAGTACAAGACTATGTTCAAGATTTCATTTCAATTGAACTTTTAGGTGCAATGGGGAATAAAACTCAGTCCTGTGCTTGATTTAAGTGTAGACCTGCTTTTAGTGGAATGGTCCAGGCATAGCGGGCTGGTTTCATTAACTTCATCACTTTTGTCTTTGAATCATTATCACTGTACTGGTTTCTGGCCTTGTGGTCATTTGTAAAAGGGCAGAGTTTTGTCACTGTTAAGGGTAGATAGGATTTACAGGTAGTTGGAAATATACAGGTTACATCTGTAGCAGTAAATAAAACAGAGCAAGATTCATTCTCTAGGTGCCAGGGCAGGTGACAACATGGCATAATTTGCAAGCATACAACTAAATTCTTTACTTTTCAAATCAGGGTGGCCTTTTCCATACTGCTTCCTGGATTTAGCGAGATTGTAAACAGTTACTGAGCCATGCTGGCCCCCAGTTTCTACAAGGACATTGAGAGGGTACTAGTCAGGGGCCCAACCATACCCAAAAGCACACCATCAGTCAGGAACACGGATAGTTGTGTTACAAGCACTCAGATTCTGCATTTTTCCCGTTTAAATAACTGACTGAGAGAGTCACAGAGTCAGATGAAGGAGGTAATTGGCTTGAGCCTGCAGCCAAAGAGGGCATGTGAAAAGTACAGAAACAATCATGGGCTATAGACCCACAGGGAGCCTAGAATGGTCTGTAACAGATTGCTTTATAGTTTGGAGAAGTAAAACCACCCTTGCTATGTAAACTGTACTTTTGGAAGAGCAGCTCAGAGTGCAGTATAACTGACTGAAAATGTTATTTGTGTTTTAAATAATACTTTATGTGTGTGCAATAACACTGAACAACAAAAAAAAAAATACTATTTGGCATGGTTGAGCATTCAACAGATTACCTCTCCAGTGTTAAAACAAAAAGAAATAAAAACAATTAAAGACTATTGGGTAGTGAGGAGCCACTTGCCCTCTATAATGCAGATGTCTATTTTGTACATGGTATTTTTGAGTCATGCTGATACTCGTGTGTACAATAAGAGCAGCCTGACAGGTCAGTCAGCCAACAGTTCAATGTTTGAGCTGAGCATGTGCTGCAAGTTTGGGAACATGGAGTAACAGAGTTCTAAAGATAGATGTCCCTTACCTACCCCACAACACAACTGTTCAGAAATATGTAGATTTACTTGCCATTCCTAATTGCAAAGAGAGACAGGAAAAAATGTTGTGGGAAATACCCACATGGAAAGATATCGCTGAACATTTAAGAAAAAGTATCACATTTCCTTTTGGGTTCGAAAAGAGCTGGTGTGCCAAGATGGTTTGAGAGCTGAGGTGAAAATGAAATTGAAATGCTCAATATACAGACTTCTGAGAGGAAATGAGACAGAAAGAAAGAAGAAAATGAGTGCTGTAGCTGCATAATTCCAGGGTGTCACTGCTTTACACCATTGACATACTTGATTTACTTTCTCTCTGAAGAGGAGCTGCATATGAAAAAGGTAGTTTATATGGTGCTAAGGTTGAAGACATGTAGCACTTTCTTATGGTCATTGAATTGTTACAAAAATAGATGCTATTTTCAAAGTACAAATGTTGGAAAGCTGGATGATACAAAGTGTTCCCCATAATCACAGAGAACATTTGCACAGTGAGGGAAAAAGAGGATCCAATTTTGGAAAACAATAAATTAATTTAAGCAAGGATTCCCCAGGAAGAACATTCAGAACATGAAATGGTCTTTGGGTAAAATCTTAATGCAGTAAAGGTACTAATTCCTCGTTTACATATATTATCTGTATTTAACCATTTATTTTCCTTTTAAATCTGCATTTGAACACTTTGTGCTCAATAATTGTCAAAAAGTAAATAGGGTAGGTAAATATGCTGTTTTAAGCATTTTTGCATGCAACTGCTCCAGCCAACAGTTTTATCTCTCTAAAACCGCTTAATGTCATACCATGAAAGGAGAAGTTATGCTAAGCATCCATGCCTAATAATTCTTTTAACGGAAGTGGTACAGCTCTGTCAGGAAGTGGATCGTTTCTTGAAAGAGTGAATGTAAGTGATGAAGATGTGTCACTGATCCTAGAGTTACATCTTTACATGAAAATTTATTTCTGTGATTAAACTTAAGTCCTCTTTCAGTTAGTAATCATTTCTCCACTAAAAGTATATTTTTTCTTTGATTACAGTACACCTACTGTCCCTTCTGAAAGCAGCACTTTCAAAAGTTTGTTAAAAATCTCTATGGCTCTAGAAGAGAAACAATTTTAAATATGTTATATTACTTGTTTTCTAATGAGGAAAAGGAAAATGAGTGAACACCGTTCAGAGAGGAAAGGAAGCCGTACTATCTAGCAGAACAGAAGTAGGGGGGTTATTTCAATTTCTGACCTGCTTAAATGCCTAAGCTAGACAGAGCTGGAATTTCTAGTTAATACGAATAATTGTTTTTTCGATCCTAATCCTCACTCACTCACAGCAATTTGAAATTCTTTTCAAATTTGTTGTAAAAAACACAGAGGGATGTTCCACATAACGGTATCTTTAAAACTCTGAGTAATACTGACTGCATTGTAATTAAGCTCAAAATCCGTTTCAGAAAACTCATGTAAATTCTCATTATTTTGAAAATTGTCTCTAAATTTTGGAGAAGGAGACTTTAAAAAGGAGAAGCTAATCAACATGATCTGAAAGCTAGAGATGAGGAAATTAAAACTTTTAACTCAGCATGGAGACTGTGAGTACATCCTGATAGTTGCAGAAGCCATGCATCTGCTCTCCACCCCCAAAGAAGGAAGCAAAAACATGAGAAAAAAAAAAAAAAAAAAAAAAAAGATTAACAGGCAGAGCTTGAAGGTATGCATTGTAGTACTTGAAGTCAAAAAAAGGAGATAGTGAAAAAAATGACATGTAATGAAGGTGGAGAGGCAGTTTTTGAAAAGTATGAATGAAACCCATTAAGTTCATTTCCACAACGTTTCTCTACTGTCATATTTAAAGATATTGCATCTGTTAAATTACCATGGAGCAAAAAGATTAATAAAGTCAACAATATTGCAGAGACTCCTGTATGCTTTTTTCCTTTGCCTTGACAAAAGTTAAATGGTTATTGATTTTGAAATTACTCTTTTAAAGTCAAAAAGATGAAGTATTCCCATTACTTGAAATAGCAGAAGAGAACATTTTAAACAATCACATAATATTACAAAGGATTATAAAAACAGGAGATGCTCTACTGATTTTTTGAGACAGGATGCAGATCAAGCTCAGCATAGTGTCTCCAGTGCTGTCCAGTAGCAGCTATGTGGTGTCACAACGCCATAGCCAGAAACTTCTACAGCTTAAGCATGCAGTGTATGAAGAAAAACCTCCATGTGTTTGCTTTGAGTTTGCTGCTTACTAGCACAGTCTGATGACCCAAAATTATTTAGTTTAAAAAAAGGGAGAGAGTGAAGAATTGTTACCTTTTAGCTCCTCCAGGCTATGCAGTCTTTTCTGTTGGATCTGCCACTCTTTGATATTCAAACCTAGAGTGTGAAGCACAAGTCTCCCTGCCTCATGTTGCCCAGTACAATATTTGCAGTAAGCATGGGATATGTATCAGGCACCAACAGTTCTCTGAGATTTCAATAATCCATGCACAGCTGTACTTTCTCAGGTAAAGAGTTTACAGGGAAACATAGGTTATTTAGATGCTAGAACTGGCAGTTTCAATACACCTCTTTTCTGATGTAAGCTGTTTGGCTGTGACACTCTTGTGAGAGGATATCAGAATTCACGTTGGTCAGAAGGCATTTTACACTCCTTTTCTAAAATCCTCAAGATTTGCATTTTCTCCAGAGCGTTAGCCTTTTGTGCACAGAAATGTCTCTTTAAACAATTTTCTTTTGGCTGTCATTTAGAAAGTCTGTCTAAGAGTAAGGTTTGGCATCCTCTTCTTTACAACATGTCACATTGAAAACTACTTTTGTGTTGTGACTGCCTGCTAATGTATTTATTGGAAACGTTACAGCAATATAGATTGTTGACATTGTAAATAACTCCAATAACTCTGAGCTACGACAGCCCTCTACCCCCACCCCCAGCATTTTCTGGTATTTAATGAAGCTTTACACTAATACCAGGTCTCTCTCCAATTTCAAAGGAACACATTCCTATTCAGCCAGATTTTATTACACGAAATCCAACCGTATAATTACAGAAACTGAGTAGTAAGTGATTTGCTTCTCATTGGACTCAATGTTGCCTTTCTACAACTTTAGCAAGATGCAGTAGATGTTTGCATCTTCAAAATGTGAAGTCAAATGAGGTGAACCCCACGGATTCGCAGCATTCTTTGCAATAAACCATGAAGTTAGGGTATCGCTTTAACTTAACCACACGCTCTCTGAGTAGCATACATTTGCAATGTGGCCTTAAGATGTCTTCCCACCAAAGCATTTGGTTTTGGGTGGTAGTGAGATGTTGTTAGAAGCTTTATGTTATTTTCCTAACTCTTTAGATTAAAAATCAGTAAAACTGTTCCCCTATGTGACAGTATTTCTCTTTAGAAAACTATGTGATGAAAGACAGTGGACAAGTGTGAAGTATTTGTTTGCTTCATGCATTAGACACACACACAAGCAGACAAAAAAAAAAAAAAAAAAAAAAAAAAGCTTTTGGATTGCTTTAGCAAGTACTAGAGCAACAATTACAAGTCACATGGGATTGGCCATGAACCTGCAATGTTCACTGCAGTCCTGGAGCACTGTTCTTTGGTTATAGGAGGGGATGAAGGCAATCTCTGCAAAAATTATGAGTCCCTCCCTTTTGACAGTTAATCCCTTTTTTAACCTTGTGTTTCAAGACAGACCGGTATCATGCTTTCTGGAGCCCTTTATGTACCCTCTCTGGCTTCAGATATCCCAAGAAAAAGCAATCATACCTTCTCAAAACCAACAGTGCCTCTTTTTCTCTGCAGAGGCAAATGAATTCTTGCCCCACCCACACAACCCCAAGAGAGCAGCCTGTTCCCCCCTACTCCCTACCTCTGCTACAGTAGCAGCAACGTTTGTCTTCAATTACATATTCAAGGATGGTATTGTCATAGTTGCAAGTGATTATGCACATTATCAGTGGTTGCTTCCTATTAATGCTTTTACCTCTCTGGGTTGAAGCTTCACAGTGAATCCTCTTATAGATGAAGCTTTGGCCTACAGCAATCTATTTTGGTCCTGTTTATTTGATTGTTCTGTGGTTTTGTAAACTTCATTCCTGTTGAGATTCTTAGAAGGGACAAATCAAGAAATCATACAGCCTTATTAGAACATAGCCCTGTCTAGAATAACAATAAAACCAAAACATTTAAAGGCTTACTACCTTACTATTACCTGTTCACAGAATGTTAATTGCAAATCTTTAGCTATTTACTTGAGAGCAACTTATCTCTTATCTTAGCAGCTCATCTCTTGGCTTTCCTGGTTATTTATTTGTCATGCATCTGGATATTAAGTCCACACATTCATGCAATAAATATCCTAGCATTCAGGTTACCTATAGTATTCATAAACTGCTACAAAGAAGCCAGTAATTTATTCTGATTTATTATAAAAAGATCTAAAGAATTAATTTACAATCTTATTTTATGTGCAATATTACATGTCAGAGGTTATTTAAGCAGATGTTTCAATCTAGAATTGAAAACATAAGCTTACGGTTGTAGTCACAGGACAAGTGTTTGGTGCAGGTAAGAGGTTGCATCACACTGCAGTGATGCTGAAAAGCCCTGGCTATAGACTGGCACTCTTTTGTGCTGAGCAACATACAGACACAGAAAAAAAGAAAAGAAAAAAGAAAATAAAAAAAAAAGATGTTTCCCAAAATTTCTCATTAATGTAATATGATGAAAACCCTTAGACCACAACTGAAAACTGGAAAAACTGTCTTTTTCACTGAAGCTGATAATTACTATATAAGGTCAGGTATTGATTCTCCATCAAAAATACATGTCTATTAGGAACAAAACGGTCCATCTATAAACACAGCATCCTCTGCTTCAGAGTTTATTTTTAGGAAATACATTTCAGATGTGTGACTTCTGCACAACTCATGAACCCAAGGTGACTGAATTCAGATGCATTTCTGTTAATACTTTTAGCTATTTTTAATATGCATAGATTGTATCCTAAACAATGCTTGCTTAATGCACTTTGTTTTGCGTACTTTCTTTTGTATACTTAGTAACCATAGAAGACTCACATACACATCTTGAACTTTAGGATAACCATTGAAATAACTCTTTAATTGAGACGTTTTCTCTATGTGATCAACCATGGAATGAATGCACATATATGTGTAGATATATATATATTCATAGACACTTTTTTTTGTCCAGAGTTGGAAACCAAGTACAGATTGTAATCGTTTCCTTCTTCAATAGGAGTGGAAAATATTGTGTAATATTTTCCAAACTGAAGCTGGACCTACTCAGAATGCTTAGTTTTTAAAATTTCCAGTAAACAAGATGAAAAAGCATGTTTATTGTTTGATTAGGAGACCACAGATTTCTTAATTTTTATAAATGGTTTCATATTCTTTTATATCCTCTTGGTAAGTTATCTTTTCTATGTCAAGTGTGTGTGTATAGTAGCTGTATGGTTCAGCAATAGTAATTATAACTTTCTTTTTATCAAGGATGTTATCTTGTCCCATACACATGTATTTTTATAAAGTATGTATATTGCTTGTATCTTCTTCTGTCTTTACCTTAAATTAATCTCTCCTGTCACATCATTCTTTATTCAGATCCGTGTATAGTACATAGCTTGTTTGCAAACAGTCACATAGATGAAGTACAATACAGCAAATGTCTGAGCACTTCATCTGTCCTTGAACTGAACAGGACTGCTTTTCTCTTTTACTTATATGCAGAGAGGCAGTACAGGTTTGAGTCCTTACATTGCAAAACCAGAGACAAGGGTTTGTGCATATAACCTGAGCCATATCTAGGAACAAAGCCCCAAATAAATACATAATAAAAAAATAGTAATAGCTTAACTTTTGTTCTGTACTGCCTGTATACAAAATATCGGCTCAAGTCTCCATTAAAAAATTGAATTTGGAACTAGAGCACACTGAGATAAATCCTCTGTAGTTCAGGTCTTTTAAAAATATAAAATCAGGCTATTGACGCATAAGGCATTTACAGCCCTTAGCTTCGTATTGTGTAATAATGAAAATCAAAATGATGACATTAACATCTCTTTAAAACCAGGTAACCGATGCTGCAGCATTATGAATCATCTCTTTAGCACCAATGCTGCATTTTAAAAATACGATTCTGTGGTGACAAAAGGTGTGAGGGTGACAGGCCTGCAGGTCTTATTCAACTTACCGTTTCCTCATAGGGAAAGCAGTAGAAGTTGAGGATTAATTGTATGGGCTAAAAAGTTGAAGCCTGTGTTTTTTCAAAGTTCTTGAGCTTCTACTGAAACTGCACATGAAGCTAGCAGTTTGAGATGCTCACTCTAATTGCTTTAACTGCATTGAATACTGTAGTTTATTGTATTAAACACTGGATATCTAAGAGTGACAGCACTTAGTCATCAGATACCTGATCTAGTCTGTAACTGGAAACTTACATGAGAAGTTCTCTCCCTACCATTACTCTGAACCTTCCAGTTTCTCCACCTTAAATGAATGTTCGTTGATACATTAGGAATGACTATACGTTTCTGCCAGCAGAACCAGCACAAACCAAAATGGTAGCATAAAACATTGCTCTTGTAAGTCCCATATTTTTCTTCAATTTATTCTCTACTTGCACGATGCAAAGTGCCATATTACCATTTCGTGACTAGAGTAAGACTAGTTTAGATTCAGAACATGCTCTGACTCCTCCATGCTGTGCATAGCTTTGCTAGCATGGCCTGCATTAGGACCCTAGCCTAACAGAGCTGCTTAACGTTCCCTGTGCACTTACTGCATAACCAGGGTGCTGTTGCCACCGATGATGACCCTCTGAATCCTCATGATAGACTGACTGCATCAGGACCACCCGCATGCTGTGAGGTGAAGCTGACCAGGTAAGGGCCTGATAAGGGCCTGAATCCTTCCCCTCACATTACAAGTGTTACATGATTTGAGATTTGCTTTTCAGGACACAATGCTTCAGTTCAAAACCATCTTTCTCCTAAACAGTACCCACCATTGCAGCCCTAGGGGAACCCAGTCTCTACTTAATCAAAGGTGATTCTGGTGGATGAGGACAGTTGCCCAGTGGGAGGATTACATTGTATGCAGGTCTTGAATGACTGCTCCGAGTTCAGAAATGGAGAGGACAACTGGAGGCACTGATGAAGTTTCTGATGCCTGCTCTGCAGCACTAACATACCACTTGCAGAATATCTCTTCCCATGATCACTGTGGTTGCCATTTATCTATAAAACAAGTTATTTCCTGACTTCTGCAGATGATTGGGCAATCAGGTCAGGGTAGTAACACTCTCATTTGCTTGCCTGAGTTGCCACATCCTTCAGGTTTTCTACCCCTCCTGTTACTGCAAGGCAGAGGTCCTCAAAGGTTCACTTGACATTGAATCTCATATTGTCTCTGTATATTTAGGGGAAAAAAAGCTATGGATGAGTTACAGATCTTCATTTGGGTCCCACCACAAGGTGTTTTAATTCAGGATTAAAATTCACTAATCCTTCAAGTTCTTGTTCACAAATTGGAGGATGATGAACTCTGATGATTTCTGGGCTTTCTGATGCAGTCTACCAAATAAGTATGTATTGTGTTTGCCAGTCAGGCCCTGAGCTCTTGCAGCCAGAATGTAAATGTCTCTGCTTGGTGAAGAGCTGTGGATACAGTGACTTCACAGCTGCTGGTAGACATCCGTGAAATGACATAGTCCTGGGGGTAATGTGAATAACCTGTACAGCAGGAGCATAGCAGTGTTCTTTGGGAGCATGGTACTATTTTTAGGGTGTGTAGGGATCAGAACATCACTCATCTGCTTACATCTGGATGGAATTCCTTGGGAGGAACAGGCACCCCGTCAATGTGTCATGCATGACATGACTGGGTGTAACCTGGGTGGTGACATACTTGGCTATCAAGATAAGCACCTATGACTGCTGCTTTGCAAACAAAGCAGTACAAGTCACTGTACTTTGTCCTATAGACTTCCACTTTCCTTCCACATGAGTATGATTGGGAAGAAAAATTTTCCTCGCTACAAGAATTTTTATCCAGCCAATGCTCATTGCCTTGGTCCCAACATGCAGCATTCCACTGGTTAGGAGAAAAGCGGGGGGAAAAGTCTGGCACTGATGGCCAGCAAGCAAGGCCCTCCTGCATCCTCAAGCTGCTTCAGTGCTTGAAGAGGCCCAGGTAAAAAAAATGGTGACTGGACTCAGCCCAGAGAATTGTAGAGTGATTTTAAGCCTTTTCAGTACCTCAGGGTAGATCAGGAGACTACATTTACATGCCAGCCTGATGGTTTTGTTTTGTTTTTCAATTTCTTGAAATTGAATAAGCAGTTCGTGTTAAACTAAAATAACCTCTGGTAGATCATTTTCTGTCTCTTCCTCCTGCAGCTGGTTAAGTATTCCTGTCAGCAAAGTCAAAGGTATGACAGCAGTATTTTTAACCTTGATAAAGGCCCTTGTCTTTTCTTACGTGTGTATTTTATCTTGCTAAAGGTGTGTATAAATGAGGTGGCTGTTCCAAAGCCTGTTGGTCATATGTTTATGTAAGATGATGGGGGAAGTATGCAGGAACTAGGATATGATCCAAGGGATTGGAAGGATATATGAGGCCTCCCACCTTTGAGAAGGATATAAAAGCCTAAACAACCCAAATTGTGGATAGATTCTATCCATGCAAGGGCAGGGCTTGAACTATTCTCTAGTCTCTAAAGAACAAATTTCTGCCCAGATTTCTCCACTTCAGAAACAATTTTGTCCCTGAGCAGAAGCTGGGTGTAAAATAATATAAATGTAGTGGTGAAAGTTCAGGGGATAGGTGCTGTACAAGATGTGTCACACTAACATGGAGTGCTATCTTAAATGGCTGCTTTGCAACTGGTCATTGCTTTCTGTTTCTTGTTCATATTATACTGGGATAAACTAAACATTGCGTGTTTTTTTTTTTGTTTTTTTTTTTTTTTTTTTTTCCTCAAGTAAACAAGATTGCCTCAAAGATGCATTGGTTCTTTTACCAGTTTTTTATACTGATGCAATCTGCAGGATCTTTAGTATAAACAAAGTGCTTTAGGCAGCAGAGAACACTAATGGAAACTAACTTAGATATCTATTTATGACCCTTATCTAAAGGTTTCTAAATTTCAAAGCCAAATACCCCGTATTTCAAATGTAGAGTTCAACCTTAATTTGCTAGATGAACCACTATCTGAAAACATATAAAGCACTTCCTCTTTGGAGTTGTACACAAAGCACTTCTGTGCTTTCAAATGATTCAAAGCAGATGGGGACAAAAAGGATCATTAATGGATTCTTCAAATAAAGTATCACAAGTATAACTGTGAGACCTGTTTGGAAAATGAGGTGGAGTGAATTTTCAAAGAAGTTTGTACTTTTCACAGAAGTCATTTGGCAGAATTTCAAATCAGCTTGATAATTAAGCAGCAGGTCTTTTTAAGCCCTGTTTACATTAACAAACCTCTGTAACCATATTCATACTAGGGCAAGCATAGTACACAAAGGGTTTTCATAGGTTATAATTAGTTTAGATTACTTTCCATTATGTATCAGTAAAGGCAGCCCGTGGGCTGGCTCATGTTTCAAGTTACCCTGCTGTTCCTGTTAGTGCAGCAGTAGCTTTGGGTAAGTTACCTGCATGACAATATCTGGAAAAAAAAAAACCTGCCCAACAGTGTTACCTAGTGACCTCTGCGCTTCTTTTGGCCAGTGAACCCGTGCATGCCACCAACCATTCTTTTAATTGAACTTTAAATTGAAAATAAGATAAAAGTTACATAAATTGCAAGATTATATTACACACACACACACACAAAAGACTTTGGGCTACATGCAAGCAAGTCTCTAGATTAGACTTCAAAAAAAATCACTGCATTAAACCATATTCTTATGTGTACCAACACCACTGGAAAAACAGACCTAAAACATCAGAGATTGGTATTAACTGCTTTCCAGTATTCAAGTTGACTTGTTTGTTGCTCTTAGCAGCAGCACATTTTACAGGCTGTTTGTTTGCAGATGATCCATTTTTTTAAATTGCAGAAATACTATGTTTTTCATTTTATTTCATGAATTTGCTTGACACTTGTAACCGCAAAACAGTCACACTGACACTTCTGAAGGATATATTAATCCTTTTGTGTTATTATCGATTTTTTCATTTTTATCTGACGCAGTTTAGCACAGCAGTATGGAAACACCCACTACATCTAAAAGTGGAATCTTTCTGACACTTAAATGACATCTTCCCATTTTCCCAGGTAATGAATAATTATGAATATAATCTCATTTAAGTATCTGCAAAATGTACGGCTATTTCATAGGCCCTGTCAGCATCCTCTCTGGAGGACTTTTTAACACTTATCCTACACCCTGTCTTACACATATCATGATCCAGCATATTCCTATGAGACAGCTGATACTGTTATCTGAAACTATCTTAAAACAAAATAAAAGGAGTTGAAAAAGACAGGCCAGGGGACAGATCTTGACTACTGATTAACAGCTGTACCAGACCATTTAGATAGAGGGCTACTCCCATGCCTCATGAAGCCAGTCCATACACTTCATTAGGCATTCTGATGGGTCAAGGTGGAGAAGATGCTGTAAGACCTGAGTTATTGTGGTACTTTTCCCCTGTCATCCCAAACAAGCCATGCTCATGATGTCTTTAACGATTTTCCAGGATGTCCTGGAGATGGTTGGGGAATCTAAACTTAAGGGTGCCCCCTAGCATGGGGAAACAACATACTGTGTAGAAATAAGCCATTCCTGAGGAAGTCAAATAGCAAAAAGCTACTTTTTTGCTATAAGCATCTGAGAGTTTTTATTGACTGTCCAAATTTAGTGACTAGAAAAACACCAACATAATCTATTACTGACATTGTATAGCAAATACAGTGATCTAAAGTTGTAACTCAGAATTTTATCCTATAGAATGTTCCTGAGAGTTTTAGAAAATCTCCACTGGAACTTTAGTGATAACAAGTGGTTATAAGGCGTGTTTTGTCTCTCCTCTGAAAGAGGAGAGTCATCCTACTTTTATACAAAGGTAATGTTTAAATTATTCACTTCCTAACAAATTCATCAACAATATATCTTGCTTTGCAGCTAGGGGCAGTGTTCACAAATTGAAACTACAATCCCAAATGTTTCCATAAGGTACTTAAGAGACAGCATTTTGGCACTACTTATATTTGCGGTACTAGAGCTTGCTCAACACTTACTTTCATATAAACCTAAAACTTTTAAAGGCCTAAATGTTGCTAATAAAGTTCCGTAAGTGCTTCCATTTCCTCTGCTGGACATATACTCTATGCATTGAAAATCAGGCTTGCCCAACATCGTTCTTGGGCATTTGGGATAAAGTACCTGGCTGAAGATAGCTTTCATCCCAAACTAAAATCACAAATTTCAGACTGTCTCTCAAATCCAAGTAAGCTAGTACTTCTTAAGACCATTAGATGACTTCAAAGATACTCAGAAAGGAAGAAAAACAATTTGAAAGAATCACATGAATACATGTGGTTGAATGAATCGTTCCAGAGTAGTGCTAGAAATTCTCTTTGCAGTAAAAATAATGTTTCTTAAATTGTCTCATATAGGCCTGGATTAGAATCTAGCCACATTTCTCAATCCAAATTCTAGTTATCTTTAAAGCATTTGCTTGAAATTGTTCACAATTCTGTAACGAAGACTATTTTTTTGTGCAGCATATAGACTGTTATATAAAAGCAGAAAAGATGGGATGAGTTGGAGAGTAGTAAGCTAGAGTTCAGAAAAAAAAAGTGTAAGCTGATTTCTTTTGGCTGGCAATGTTATGTAATCATTTTAGAATTAAGCATTACAGGCTTCAAAGACCAGATACAGAGCTTACTCTGAATTTCAGTGCACCCAACTTAACCACTCAGAATTCTGCAATCTTTGGGAAACATTTTGGACAGACAACCCGTGATAAAAATATAATTTCCATCAAAACATATTACTGCTCTTACTTTGAGTTTAACAGAAAACTTTAACAGAAAACTTTAACAGAAAACTTTGATTTTTAACAGAAAGGTTAACTTTTGCCAGAAGGTTGTAACATTGCATTGTACATTAATTGATTGGCATCTTTTTAAAAAGCAGCACAATTTTTATCATGTTTATTACTTCTTACAATTGACACCAGGAATGGCTTCTTCTGAATTAAAGAAAAACTTGGAGGTTGGTAATTTGGTTGCTTGGAATGTAATTCAGTTTATTTAGTTAGAATGAACATATGATTAGATAAATATGTTATCTCTGAATTAGACCATGAAAAGTTATCAAGGTTAAAATCATAAGGAGCCAAATTATTATTTTACCCTGAACTATATTTTACTTAGTCCTAGCAGTTGTATAATAAACCCTTTTTACTTCTAGATAGTTTAGGCTCAGGGAAAAGCTTTCTGTTGACTTTGATTAGACTGTAGAAAAAAGTTGTGTTCAGTCTTCAAGAGATGTAAAAAGACCCAGATACTGACTGTAATTAGGGTACTTATCTCTATTTCTACTCCAGATTGTATGAAGTGACTTCTGTATGTCTGTTTTCCCAGTGGAAGAATAGCCACAGGAGTACTCATTATAATTTCAGTATATCATTTCTACATAATGAGTAGTTGAAAAGTATAATATATATGAAATGTATCAAAATGACATTTTCTGAATATAGTTACTTTTACCACAAGGTTGGATTGCTCATTGTCTGAAAGCATTTTCAGCAGACGTGATATTACAGATTGTAGCTTGGTAGATCAGTCCATTTATGTTTTTGCAATTTTAAACTTATAGCAAATTTTGGAAGGGTGAGTACTCTAGGAAATGAATATTTAACAGGGAAAAAGAAGCCTGTTTCTTATATTACAGGCCAGCAAAACATTGCATTTTATCCAGAATGTTAACATGCACATCTCTGGTTGATTTATCTAAAGATTCAGTTTCTGTATAATCAGAAAATGTCAATGAAGCAGCCCTTTGACTTTAATTTGCCTTTTGGGTTTTAATTAAGGATTTCCCAGTGATAATAAGCTTGGTGGGGCATCAGGAAGAAATTGAAATTAAGTTTTCCAGCACTTGAGAGAAAGAAAGAAGGAAGGGGAAGGAAGGGGAAGGAAGAGGAAGGAAGTTGTATACATGTATTTGTGTTTAAATTTATTATTATAACATCTTTCTGTTAAGGCTGAAAGGATGCTCTTGACAGGAGGCTTGAAATCTCTCCTTCCCCATGTACTAAGAAGAATAATTCGTTGCAACAGACACAGTATCAGTAATACTTCTGGAATGGCAGAAGGTAAGGAAACCTAACAGCTCTCAGTAGAAAATGACTCCATTTTAGTTTCATAACTATGTCCTTACTTTTTTCTTTCTTTGTTTATAAAGGCGTTTAGGACTATCAAAAGAGCTGAAGTAAAGCAGAAGTAAATGTCAAGCTGACTTAAATTCTTAACTCACTTGGGTGTTTTTGAAATCACATTGTAAGCACCTGACACTGGGTTCTTAAATCATAGAACTACATCAGAGAAATCATCTTACCTGTGTAAATTACATGGATTTTGTTTTCAAAACTACCGTGTATCCTTCAGCTCCCAGTTAAGTCAATGATAAATTATGGTTGCAGAAAATGTTTGAAAAATCTTTACCTAAATCAGGTTTTCCTTACACACACTATCATCACATTTATAGGATCACATGCTGTGTTCTTCACAGAGACCTTGCTTTACTTAGTGCATAGGATACACGTTGGGAAAGACTTAAAGAAGTACAGTCACAAAAGTAGTTTCCTGCTTCGTTTGTTGCAGAAGTTGGAAATTACTTACTCAGGAAGATTGGGAATTATATGGAGAGGGAAAGAATAGGTCTATACTAAGATAACTGAATGCATTCTGGAGAATTGATCTTTGTCTTCTCTCATAGCTCAACTTTTACAGAAGTAGAGATTCCTGTGTTGTTGTTCTGATCAACTTTAAAATGTAACAATGTAATGAAAAATACTGTGGCAAGTAGCTGATGAGGAAAGCTGTGTGTACTAACATTAATATAAGAACATTAAGGCACATATTTTAGAATCATAGTGAGTCTTGAAATAATGGTCTTATTTTCTATCAGTATGTAAGCTGAAAACTACTAATGGAAAACACGTTACAACATTAATAATCTGCAGTTTGCCCCAACTGTATTTGTATATGTATGTGCTACTGCAGTGATTTTAAACGTTAGCTTTTACATTTGAAAAAAAATAGTTTACTTCCAAAACAAATTCAGACATACTACTAAAATAACTATTTCTTATTGCCTTCATTGTCATTCAGCAAATGCATTAAAAACTCTTTCGAAACTGCTCTGAATTGGGATATTAGTTTGTTGAACTAATGCCATAGTTGATCAGCATTTCCAGCTTCATTAACACTGCTCAAGAATATGTTCCTGATGTTGGATACATCGTGTGAATATATACTTAAGCTTATATGGGAAGAAGAGGAAAAAAAAAAAAAAACAACACACTTATCTGTAAAGAAAATAAGGATAGTTATCAGGAGTAGCAATAAAGTTGTCTAAGAGTTACTACCGAAGCTTCCTGAGTTTACAGTGTGCTTGGAAGTCGCCTACAGATTCAGACTGTCAGCTGTGACTTGTATTTTAAATTCAGTGTTGTCTAAGTTGAATGCACTGGCTAAAACCATAATGTTAAGAATCTGAATATCAGCAGCAAAGTAGAAAGTGCCTGTAGATTTCACATGGGCAGCAGGGAATGAGGCTAAAGGGTAACTCAATGTAGTATTTTATTCAGTGGTAAATTTAGTATGTTTATTTAACAAAAATGAATTCCTGTATTTAGCAAGGAGCTATTTCTGTATTTAGTAACTTTTGTTAGTAATAAACTGCATTTTTGTGCTGGCTGGTCCCAGAAGAGCAGTTTGTGGGCACATTCAATATGCAAATACATGCTTACCTCAGTTTAAGCCTTTGCTTTATATTTTTTCCATCAGGAATAGCTTTATCTTTTGGTTTCTTGGTTGGCTTTGGTCAAAAGTAAAATTTGGCTGATTTCTACAGCCTTTTAAAGAAGATCATTGATTTCAACTGAATGATTGCTTCTTGAATGACTACCAGAGTCACAAGTTCAGACTACCACAGTCTTTAGGAAAGTGGGAGATTCTACACAGCCTCTTACTTGCCCGTCTAATAGCTGGCACAGTATTTAATAAGTTTTCAAGACAAATTGATACACACTGCACAAATATTAATATCTTTAGAACCTGTTTTGTGGTAGCAGTCAGTAAGGTTTTAAATAAAAGCTCATTATAAGTGAAGAAAGTGTAGCAGTTATATTCATTTTGTTCTTTTAAATTAGAAATATTAGAAATGTCTGAGTTTCAGTGTGCTAAGCAAGAGATTATTCCTGAGCTGTAACTTGTCTATTAAATTGCAGCCCAAGGTAAAATTATATAGTCAAGGAATGGGCTACATGAGGACAGAATATCAGCATTTTTCTGTTATACTGGCCATGATTTATAACTTAGCATTGAACTTTAAAAATGGTTAAAGTGTGGTACGTAACAGTCCCCCTCCCACCCCCCCTTTTTTTGGCTCTGTGCTGACATTTGCACAAGTAAAACATTTTCCTATACAATACTAATTTCTCAGGTTATAGAATAAATTTTGTTTATATGTAAGTTCATAGAATTGTTTAGGAAAGTAATTATGCATTCTTCATAGTCTAGTACTCTCCATGTTTACCTACTACTTTAGCTGTGAACTACTTGACATACAGAGTACATCTGGCTACAATTTTTAAAATAGTTCTAAAATTTCTTTAATTCAATTACAGAGTTTTGAAATAAAATTTCCCTTCAGGTAATTTTATAGACCATTTACAGAGAGCTATACAGAAAAGTTTGTTTCTTAAACAAGGAGCTGAATTAATAAGCAGTCATTCCTACCTTCCACAATTTCAGGCTATAAACAAGCTAACATTGTGATTTTGCACAAGTCCCTGGCTGATGACTTTGAGAAGTTCTGTCATGCAAACAGTGGACCTCTGCCATTGCTGTACAGAAGCAAACCAGGTGACTGGAAATGTCCTTCTCTGAGTAGTGATTCTGATATCAGGTAAGTACGGGCTGACTGCTTCTCAAAATTCTGCAGCGGGTGCTGATGGTGATTAGGAGAAATCAGTTTCAGGGAATAACCTGCTCTCACTGTTGTACATTTTGAACAAATTTATTTTCTTGTAGTTATACCTTTGAATGAAAACTGTGCATGAGTATAAAAGAGTAGAATCAGCCTAATCATCTAGTTCTTGAGAAACTTCTTATCATAATTATCAATAATGCAAGTTTTTCTCTAACGTAAAAGTGAATTTTTGTGTAATTTCTAGAAGTTTTGCAGTCTGAGCAGAATTAATTTACTTATGTTTAGGCAAGGTAACCACATTATATTTTTAAGGGTCTCTGAAATTTAAAAGATGTACTTATCTAGCAAATACTAAAAAGAAAACTTAAAACAGCTCCCTAATTTTGGAATCCGTGAGGCATGGTACGTGTAATGGACATTTACCTGTAAAACCTGAAAAATACAATGAAAAATACAAAGATACTCTAACATGTTCTGTTTGCTGTGTAGAATGCTGTTTATGTGTAGAATAAAGTGTTTGGTTTTGTCTGTGTTTTTTCATTGTTACTCAGAATGAAACAAAATGGACAAAGTAGGCTGGATCTTGTGGTTTGATAGTAGGTTAAAGTCAATTTAGATCATTCTGGTCATGTGCCTTGTTTTCAAAAACATATTAAAGCTGTGATAACTTCTTATTTCGTTAGGACTGACTGCCCACAGTATAGAGTGTATGAGCATGGAGCCTTCACTGGATCTGTAAAAAGTCTAAAGGAATATTCGGAACAACTTAAGGACATGGTGACTTTCTATTTAGGCTGCAGCTTTTCTTTTGAAAAAGCAATCCAAAATGCTGGCATTCCTATAAGAAATGTTGAACAAGAATGTAACGTAAGCATGTATAAGGTAAGTAGATACACATATAGTCTTTGCTGTAACTTTTTCCATATTTGTCCATATTCATCTTATGGCCATATAACTATCGTGCAAAATCAGAACTTTTTTTCCCACTTGCAGAGTAGTTTTAGGCAGGTAGTAGTGCTCAGTGCATGAAAATATAGGGTAAAATATCAGGTCAGTGCTTTTCTCAACTTCCTGCAAGGCTGAATTTTTTTTGTTTTTTGTTTACAGTGGCAGTTTTTTGTGTGTTCAATGGCAGCCATTTCATTTGGATTTGGTGCTTGTTTCCTTCTCTGTTTCAGCTGATGAAGCATGTGCTATTCTGATCATCACCTTTATATATGTCCCACTCTCCACACCAGTTCTAGCTTGTACTAAGAATATTCTTTTTATAAGCCTTGACAGTACAATCATAGAATCATTAAGCTTGGAAAAGACCTCCAAGATCATCTGGTCCAACCATCACCCTACTACCAATGTAAACCACTAAACCATATCCCTAAGCACCAGGTCCAACCTTTCCGTAAACACCCCCAGAGATGGTGACTCTACCACCTCCCTGGGCAACCCGTCCCAATGCCTAACTAGCATTAGCAGTTTGCTCTGCATATATGACAGTCACAGCTTGGATTTCTCTTATGACTGTAGAGCCTTTAAACTCTACATTTGCTAGAAACCCAGGCCTCTGGGACAGGTGTTCCTAAAAAGCTGAGGTGTCTACCATAGCACTGAAAATTATAACCATGATCAGAAGATGTATAACACAGATTTTAATGTGGGCAGAAGTCCTAGTATAAGCCTGACTCTGCTAGGTAGACACTTTAATATTAAGAACATTTAAG
This sequence comes from Netta rufina, assembly GCF_964035555.1. NCBI lineage: Eukaryota > Metazoa > Chordata > Aves > Anseriformes > Anatidae > Netta > Netta rufina. Next base: position 48,426,917 of record NC_140128.1, read on the forward strand.
TGCATCTGCATGCCTTTTTCACACAATTAGTATGCTGTTCTGGTAAACAAAGGTTACTATTCTATTTAATGTTATCATTTAACAATATTTTGCTGTACTGCCGGTCAAACTGAAGAAACAAATGTGTTTTATGTGAGACCTATGAAGCTTAAAGAAAAAAGTTACAATTATATATCTGATTATAACATTTTAGAATTAGGTGAATTTCATCTGTATTTCAAAGACATGTACAGTGCGTTTCTTAGGTGACAGATATAACAAAAAAAGGAAAAACATTGACTATGCAGCTCTTGCTGTCTACGTCTCATTTATGTTCAAATGCAATTTACATCTCAGACTTTCTGTTCTAAAAAGCCAGGCTGCTTTATTTCTGAATAGAAAAAGGATTTCAGCATCCTAGTCAGAAAAGTTGATGAATTCCATAGATCCTTTCTAGAGGCACAAAAGGTGTTGTGTGTGTACAACTGGCATGCTGCTTCTTTAGAAGAGGGTACTGGCAGCAGCAGCAGTTCTTGACTCTTGCACATTGCAGAGTATCATGGTTTCTCCGAATTCCAGTAGAGATAATAGATTCAGACCAAACTGATTTGTCACCACTATACTTTTTGTTGGCTTTTCACTTTCTACATAGGGAGCAGAGGGTTGTTTTCTGACAATATTCAGAATATACTGAGCTCACCATGCTGGATGCTGCATGTGCTGAAGCAAGAATTAAAAAAAAAAATGCTAAGAAAAATGTGTGTTTTTTGGGAAAAAAAAAAAAGATTTAAAATTAATGCTAGTATTGTGGCTTATTTCTTCTAATACTTTTGATTCTTTTAAACTGACAGACAGCTGTGCCATGCTACAGTATTTCTACTTTTTGCTGCAACTTAGTAGTCACAATGAGACCAATTCCTGAAAGCAAATTGGAAGCAGCTGTGCTAGCAACATCTGAACTAAAAGAAGCTCATGGAGCACCAATTCACATAGGTGACCCTGGTCAGTGTTTTTCATGTTTCACTCTACATATGCTTTATTGTCAATAAAAATGGCTGAAGGGGAGCCATGAGAAGTGGTAGGAATAAAATACCCGCGCTAGCTTTATCATGTTTTAATCCTTTCTAATGGTCACAAACCTGAATTGGAGTCGGGGTGGGGAGATAGGTTTTGAATGAACAAAACACAGAATTAATGCATAAAGGCAGTTATATGGCAAAAACAGTTTTGATAAAACATGTAATCATATTCTCTTAAAATGTATGCAGTTTCATTTATGTGTGAATACTTTCTTGTTGTCAAAGATCCCAGCAACAGGGTAGCAGTGATTGACAGCATGGGGAAAAGTATGTATGGAGGCATTTTGTGTCTTCATGGATGACTGTGAAAGAAAATACCATATTATGTTTTAAAAATACTGAAATAAGATACATTGAGCAAAACACTTAAGACAGAATAAATAGAAATATGACTTTTTATTTTTTATTTTTTTTAAACAGCTTGAACAAGTCCAGGCCTATTCTTTGCAAGGAAAGATTGAAAACAAAAAAGATAAACAGGAGGCTGTTTGGGGAAAAGGAAGGAGGGAAGGAGGGAAGGAAGATGTAGACCACCTATAGGATGGAGATAGATCACTATAAAAAAAATTCCCTCTGCTGTCAGAAATTGGTCAGTCAATCAGTAGTCTCAAGAGCTGTGTACACAGCCTGATCACGTTGCAGAGTATGGAAAGAGATGTCATTGGTAACAGTACAATATGGAAAGAGATGTCATTGGTAACAGTACAACCCAGTAATATATTTGGTCCGAGTGGTTAAATCTGAGGAATGAGTAATAAATCATTACTTCGGGTAGAGATTGGGAAAGTGAAGGAATACATTATGTGTTTATTTTTAACAGAAAAGAGTAAATGAATATATATACAGATTGTACAAACTAATTCCAGAAAAGACAGCGGTAAACTTTAGCATCTTAGGAATTTAAAAGCAAGGGGAAGAGAGCAAGTGCTTAGAATGACCCAGAAAAGAAGTAGGTGTTTGCTTTGTTAAAGCAAAAGACAATTTAATGAAAGCTGGCTAAGAGTGAGATGTAATTACCTAACCCAGAGAGGTAAAAGACTCCTCATTTCTTTAGCTAGAGAAGATAGGAAGCTAAAGTAGCAGCAAATGTGTTCTAGAAACAACTCATTTTGCATTGCAGTTATTTATTCTTGTCTACCAGTGCAAAAAAAAAATATAATTATTTTATTGATAGATAAGATTTATAATATCTTGGGAACTCGGCATACACGTCTAGTTTGTACTTTGCTGCAGAAATAAAGTGAATACATGTTTATTGATGTCACACAGATAAAGGGAAAACAAGACAGCTCAGGATCTGGGGACATGCACTGAAAGCAAACTAAATATGCCACTTCAGTAGTGGGATTTGCCACTGCTGTAATTCTAGCTGTGTTGCTTGATGATGTTTGATGTCCCCTCCCACCTTTTGTAATATTGCTGCTTGACTGAAATCTGTGATGGGTTTATTGTTGATCAATGACAGGTCTGTTGGGAATACAAGATCTTTCCAAACCGGACTATGGAGATCCAGTTCACCTTCACCCTGGTGATATTCCGGTGTTTTGGGCCTGTGGTGTAACAGGAGTAGAAGCAGTCATCAACTGCAGTATGTACAGTCTTTGAAAACTTTAAGATCATCCTTCAATCTCTTTTTCTTTCTCTTTTTTATTTATTTTTTTAAATAGTGGACTGGATGAGTTGGCTGATAGGCTTGATTTGCATTGCAGAGCCCTAGGGTCAGCTAAAAAAGCCCCAGCCAAGCAATAAAAAAAAACCACCACCAACAACAACAACAAAAAAACCTTTAATAGGACTATTTTCCATTGTGAAATGTCAGAAACTTAAAGCTCTGACAGCATCAAAACATCATTTTTGAGCATCACTAAAAACTAGGAACTTAAAGGTTTTCTTTTTTAAACTTTTGAAGTATTATTTTGTACCACAGTGCAGTAAAACAATAGTAAAAGGGAAAGCCAAAAAAAAGCAGCCAGATATCTTTCCATCTTGTCAAGAACTAGCAAACTGATTGACCTAGAAAAGACTTTGTAATTGTCTTGTGAAGAACTTTTATCTTTTAGTTTTTGTTCCAAAATGAAGTAAATGTGACACACTTTATATAATGGAATCCTTGTCCTCTATAAAGAGTTGTGATCCTGCACTTTATCCACTCACTTATTAGAGGCATGTGTTCAAAGTGCAAGAAAATGCAACTAAACCATAGTGACAGTGTTATATATTGCTCTAAATCACTAGTGTGGAAGGAAACCTCAAATTTTTAGTTAGAAAAAAAAAGCTTAATACTGATAGACAGTATAATTGGGAGAGCCCTGGGAAGTCATCCATTTCATCCTGCTTTCCCTGCAGGATCTGCAAAACCCTTGTGGTATGCTACAGTTGGTTATCTGACTGGTCTCAGCAAGTGTTGTAAATACATTCAGCACTAGGAACAGAGGCTTTTTTGTTGTTGTTGTTTTGTTCTGTTCTTACATACAACCCCTTTTCTCCACTCCAAAATCCAAGGTGAAAAGTCTACCCTCTCTCCTGTGTTCCCTAGCAGTTTTCCCTGTGATGCAGGATGCATGAAAGGAGAAAGGAGGAAAAAGTTACCAGTCTCTGTTGCCTAAGCAGCTGTCTATCACGCCTTGGCCTGGAACTGATTTTTACTTCTGTTTATTTTTTCATTTCTTGTATTAAAAACAGTTGTCATTAATGGATTCTGAAAGCTCTTTATACAGTTTGTATCTTGCTGTGCTCCCCTCTCAGCTAAGTAGTTAAAATCCTGCCATAGCAGCAGTACCTGTACTTTAGATCCATCTGCTAGCTCCTCAAAATTATTGTCTATACACATGGTTTGGTGAGGCATATTAAACCTCCCCATTTTTTTAATCTGATAAAGGACAACTACTTGTCAGCAGGGAGTTGTCACAGCTTTTCCATATCACTATTAAATTTGTATTCAAAGGTAGAGAGACACTGTAGCTTCCTGCAGCAGTTTAGAATCTAGACAATTTATTTTTACAGAAACAGTATCACCAACACCCTGTGCAAACTTCAGCGTTAACTTGTTCTTAGTTTTTTCATGCATGTCAAACCCAGTTTTCAGACTTGCCAATTCCTGACTGAATTTCTTGAAGGGTACCACCGTTCAGTTCCTAAATTGCCTGAAGCTTATACTAAAGAGAATAGTGTAAAAAAACCTGCTCTCAACTACCCACATGAGCTTTTCAGAAGTGTAAACATTTTCAGATGTATATGCATACATTTCTTTCCTCAAAGTATATTTATTGCTGCAGTGTATCTTAAAATATCACCTGTTTTGTAAGTGTCATCAGGCAGGGACTCTGTGTTGTTAAATTGCTTCTCAAGATCTTATCATTCTGGTATTTCAATATAACACAATAACAAAGTGTTTAATTGAATCTTTTTCACCTGTTCTAGGATCTCCATTAGCTTTTACTCATTCTCCTGGCTGCATGTTTGTCACTGACCTAAAGAATGAAAGTGTTACAGTCGGGTCCGCAAGTGAAGTCCCACAAGTCTACTGCATTTCACAAGATCCTTTGCATTATAGTATGGTGTCAGCAGAAGCAACACAAAAGATAAAGAATCTGGAGAACCTGATCGGAATAGACCCAGGTAAAAACAATCAATCAAACAAAAAACCTCTTACTTGAGTGGATTTGCTATGATATCTATTGTGCTTGTGTAGATGCCCACAAAATTCAGGAATGCAATAAAAACCTAAAGGCAATTTTAAGATTTTAAAAAAATACTTGTGCATTACTGTGAGTTAATATAACTAGTTTTGTTTTGTTTTCATTACTATATGTAATATCAGAGTTTGACCCAAATCATTCAACCTTATGGGTAATGGAACATATTTAAATGTGATTACTGCATTCTTTCAAAGTACACAGAAGCTTCACTGTTTACAGCAGACTGGAGCATCCACAGGGAATAAGCACTGTTGCTGAATAAATCTGAAATTGATAAGTGCAGGGCACCTCAGCGTGCGGTAAGAGCTATGTAAGTATTCACTGTTGAGTAAATAGTACATTTCTTTACATATATTTGTGACTGCTGTTTTCTTACTGGGATATTCCAGTAGTTGCATGTGTTTTTCAAACATCCCTCTCTGATGGGTGGAACTACATCAAACTCTGCTGACATACTTGTTGCTGAGGTGTTGTGTGATGGACCAAAGTGACCTGATCACAACAGAAGGTTGAGAGGTATGGTTGTGTACGTGCACAAGAGAGAAGAGATGGAAATAAGAGGATACAGGAGCAAAAGACAGAATAACACAACTATTTCCAAAGTGCACATTGAGTTAGTCCCCTCTGTCTCCTGTAAATTTTGATCTCATTTTCCTATAAATTTTTTGAAATCTTTTACAGGCAGTAGTGGAAAACAGCTAATGCTCAGCTCTTCCAAGCTCAGGGTTTGGGCTGTGTGCATATATTTGGGTCTGTTTATTTTTACTTACAAGGCCTTTCCTTTTATCCACTCTCTGGAGTTCAGCATGGCACAATGCCATGCTCTGCAGAAATACCGGACCTAACTTCAGAGTTAGCTCATTTTATTGCTAAAAGAGAGTAGCTGCATTACTGTAGTACTTCATCTCAGTTGATACGCTCCACTTTTCAAAGACTAATATACCCTGTTTCTGTTACTTGAGTTTTGTTGAGAACTTTTTTTCTTTGTCCACTATCTATAAATTATATATTGCCTGTATGTTGTGTAGGAGGAATGGTGAGAAAAAGACAAAGAGGAAACTTGGTTCACCAACAGGAAAGGAGGGAAAAAAGGTGAGAAAGATTAAGATATGAGGAGAATAGAAAACAATAGTGAGGACTTGCCTCTCACTTTCAGCCCATGATTATCAGCACATCATGCTGGTATCCATGGTTTTCAGGAATGCGAGCAAATCTAAAGGACTGCATTGCACACTTGTGTTTCTGAGTGTCAGGAAAAGGAGAGAGAATAGGAAATATTGCAATAATAAAAGACTTAAACAGATAGGCAGAGTTGCCTCTTTAGGGACTGACCCAAGAGATCTACTAATATTCTCCTCTTTCTCGAGGTCAAATAACATGTAACAGGAAGATCTTTTAGTAATTGCCTAGATACCAATGTAGTAGTTGAGTTTATCAAATCCCCCATAATTCACAGTGCATCTGAGCCCTCAATAAAATTATTAACCACAGAAGTAAGTTGAATTTATTTGGAAATTAGCTCTTTCCTAAAGGGACAGTGTTAAGCAGAGTCAAAGGACCAGCTTACTCAACTGAGGTCTGCATTGAATCTTCCATAAAATGGGGGAAGCTTGAGTAGCAAGCTAGGTTTAGTAGTAAAGCAAATAGTTTAGTAGTTAGACACGGTCTGGCACAACTGTAACCACAGATCAGAGGAAAGCAGACAGTAGAAGGAAGGGAGACGATATTCAATGAGTTCTTAGGAAGAAAGAAAAAAACACGCAACTTGCACCAATACCTAGAAACGCTAGCATAGTAATTTTCAAAACCCAGTTAACCAGAATTCTTAACCTGGAAACACAGCTCGTTATTTTCATTACTCATATCCTATACCTTCCTAGGTTTCCTGAGGAAATTAGCCCAGTTCCTGTCTTGACCAGAGGTTTTTCTTTTTATTGTATTATTTTTACCCGTATTATGTCATTAAAGTACGCAGATTCACCCAAACAGAAACTTCAAAAGGAGAACAACGTACTGAAGTGTACTGTTCTCTTAAAAATATATATCTTTAAAAATACTTTTGTAGGAGATCGGGGTATAATTCATTTACACCACCCGGATGAGCTGCTGAAGGCTTGCCTGGCCATCTCCCATGCTCGGTCAGTGTTGATAACAACTGGATTTCCTACCCACTTCTCTTACGAGCCACCAGAAGAAAATGATGGGCCCCCTGGAGCCCTCGCCATCGCGGCCATGCTGCAGGCCTTGGAGAAAGATGTTGCTATAGTAACAGATCAGAGAGCCATGGATCTGAATAAAAAGATTATTGACGATGCTGTTCAACTAGGTAAGACATACATTTTTCCAGTTTTGTCTTCCTAATTTGAGCGAAGGTTCGCTTCAGGTATTCTCATTGTAACTTACTACAGATTTTTTTTTTCTTTCAGAGAATGAACACGCCATTCATCCTGAACCTCTGATTAGCATTGTTATGTTTTGTTAAATGAAGCTGGCACCAAGTTAATGTTTGTGCATCTGTTACGGTTAGCCGTTCGTGATGAATTCTGGATGTCTGTTCTTATTCTAGTAGACCTGTTTTCTATCCCAAGGTCCCCTTTATCAGTACTAACAACTAAATGAATTTCATTAAAAGCAAGGATGCAGGGAGCTTATCAGGAACTGTGTAAACCCACTGAGGCCTGAATATTCTAACTATTCTACCTAGGAAAAAAAAATAATCACTGAAACACACACCAAAAAAAAATGGTACATAGTATCTGAATTGTATTTTATTTTCCTCTAGGAATCCTGAAGAGACCTGTCCCTCTACTGAGTTATCGAAGGGAAAATGCTGATTCAGCTTTGAGGTTTTTGTGCGAGAATGGGAATCCCAGAAGACCTAGGTACATTTATTCAATTTTTGAGAATGGGTCACACTTCTACTGCATAGTGTTATAAATAATCGTGACTTAAGAAGGTGTAACGCTTGCAAGTAAATCCTTTAGCACTGGAATTAACGGAACAAACTTTGAAGCAGAATATTGGTATTATAGCACACATACAGAATTCCATGTTATTCTGAGAGTATGCATTTCTGGGGTACAAAAAGAATTGATACTTCACATATCAATAGCTTTTTCTTCAAAAAAAATCTAAAAGCTTTTCAGCTGTTATTCCATAGCAATATGCATATACGTTGCATAATACATGTTTTTTCCCAGTTTTTAAATCAGCATAAAAATTAGGATGCAGAGAGGTAGAGTCAGTTAAGGAGCTGGGAAAAGAATTTGTTTGGTTTCTACAGCTTTGGCTCATGTTTGACAACTGGGAAATTGGATCTGACTTAAAAACAGTTGAGATTTACTAATACTGCAAAAGTGATTGTCCTATTGTCTTTAGGCAGACAAAACCAAAGTTATAGAAGTATGCATGCACTTCTGAATATTGAGTTAAACAGTTTGCATACGTGGTGTCCAGTGTAAAATGTTGTGCAGAAATTCAGGTTTGTACAAGTGCATGATTAAGGTTAAAGCACTGAAGAATACATTTCATTACTTAGTAAGCAACTTATGTTTCCTTTAAATAGGCATATATTGTTCATTTTTATTGATCTTTCCCTGTACAGCATTTCAATGCTGTTGCCTTCCATTTGTTCTTCTTAATAAAAAGATCTTTCACTCTGGTATTTGCTTCACCAATGTATTGGTTGGCATATGCTCTAAGTTCAGCATGATACCGTCTTGAGTTTTTATGTAATGTTTTAAAAGCATTTTTTATAGCTATGCATCATTCAATTACAGCCAGTTTCTATTTCAATTGATCCCACAATTCCAATAAGCTAAAGTAAGTGTTTCTTTAAAGTAGACAACTACACTGTTTGAGGTCTCCTGAGTCACTGTAGATACCCACACACAAAAACATGAAGTAATTCAAAAGAATTAGTAACCTCTTGACAGCAGAATTGGAGAAATGAAAGAAAAATGACTTAATTCTAACATACAGTGGCAGAGCTGAGTACTAAAATTCTGCTTAAAGCATTGGACATCTGCAGTACATCTGTGTACTTTTGTAGCTAGCAAAACAAGCATGGACTTTAAAAATAAAAAAAATCTCTCAAATCCACAGCCCCAAAATCTGAAGATCCAAACCAAAAAACTCCCTAACTAGATGCAAGTGAACATTTTCCAAACAATATTATTTAAGCAGAGACTACATTTACACCAACAAGGACTTACATCATCAATAAGTAGACACTTTTTTGTTCTACTTGAAAACACAAGTTTTATACTGTGAAATATTATATAGTTTAACACGAAAAAGAGCAAGCCCAGATGGCTGATCCAAAGGATTACTGCTTAGGAAGATATCAGGAACTTCCCTATTTGTTGGTGGCAAACGTGGTTTGATGAAGTTACACTAAAGCTATAAAGAAACTAGACTAACCTTTGAAAAAGAACTATGGAGAACTGCAAGTAGAAACAGCAATTCAGTATCCAAGTTTTACCTTACATCACAAATACTCAAAGAGTAGAACCAAGTACAACAGGAGAAGTACCCAACACAAGACTATTATAGGTGAGAATCAAAGATTTGACTCCATTCTTCTGTTCTTTTACTCTGTCTCTAACCAGATTTGATCACCTGATAGCAATAGAGCGTGCTGGAATGGCTGCTGATGGCAATTACTACAATGCCAGGAAAGTTAATATTAAACATCTAGTGGATCCCATAGATGACCTATTTTTAGCTGCACAAACCATTCCAGGAGTCACAACAACAGGTATGACTGCATTATGGTCTCAGAAGCAAGAAAAGCACAAAACAGGAACTCTTACTGGAAGTGCTGCAGATCAGGAGGCAGGTGCTGAGTAATTGCTTGAGAACTACAGCTGTTTCTCTTGGTTGAATTTAAAGGAAGGGTCGCTAGAGAAAAATTACAGATTTTTATGAAAGGGTGCTCACATCCAAAAAAAATTATGGAGGAGTTGAATTCGAAGTTATTTAAAGACAAATACTTAAGCTTCGATGTGTATATTATCTATATGTGAGTGTGCATACATATGCTCCCCTAAGTGTAGGTTTTGACAGTGACATCTGTACATTCTGTATTTTGCATGTGAAAGGCAGCATAGAAATACTGCAGTCATTTTTATGGTTGTTATACCTGCATTAAAAGAGCAGTCTGGACAGAACATTCACTTATGTTGCAATTGATGATGGATTCTCTTGACCAGGGATATCATAGCTGCATCTAGTATAATAGGCCCTTCTCTAAGAAAATGTGAGCATAAAATAATGATCTTTAAAGGAGTACATTGCCCTTCCTACCAAAACTACATTAGCATCAACTAATAAATCTAAAGATCTTTTGTCAATACAGTGCTCCTCTCTTTTGTCAATAGTCCTCTTTTTTTTTTTTTTTTCTTCCAAAAACCCTAGTTGTATCTGGCTTTGTAAGAATATGCCAAAGATCAAGGATTCCTGGGTGTATATATATGAAGTGTTGTATAAAGTTCTTGTATAAACAAATGCTTCCTGCTGCATTGTGTGGCCCAAAATGGAGTTAGGAGATACATGATCTATATAAACATTTGAAACAAAATTAGACATAAAGTGTCCATGCCAGGCTGATTTCAGTCGCATTAGAACATGGTTGCTGGTCTGGCCTTTTTTCTTTTTGCTGTGCTGTGGACTCACTCCTAAGTATCACCAAAGGCACTGAAACTCTGACTTCTTAACAATTATGTCTTTCATATGTTTCCAGAGAGTGTAGAGCACTCCTGCAGAGATAATGCATAGTCTGGTCGCAGTGTATTGGAATCTTATTTAAAAGCTGTGTAGCAGTAGAGTTCACAGGTATTTTTTGTACCATCTTAAAATTTGCAATACATTTTATTCAGATTTAATGAAAATATTTGCCCTGTTCCTAAGGAGTAACATTCAACGTTCAAAAAGAAGCACTCTAGATGGCACTCTGTTGGCAATCAGCAGAGAAGCTGAAGATTTGACTGAGTAAGGATAGAATAATGTCTTTCATAAAGATGTTGAGCAAAATGCCTGAGAACTTTATCTGCTGCAGTTAATTTCAATTACCTTATCCCTGATTTTAAGTTAACTTGGATAACTTTGTATACTAGAAATGGATACTAAAAAGATAGAGTTTTCGGTATTGCAGAAGTCTTTGCACTGTGTCAGTAGGTAGAGAAGGGAAAGAGTAGAACGTATGTTACATGTTGATTAATTGTCAGATTTTTCATTGAAAAGTAGAAGTTTAAAAAAATCTGATGTAGGAGTCTGACCACAGACAAATCATGAACAATACCTACAATTTCATGGAGTAATATCATAAAAAATGTGATTTTAAGTGCAACCTTCAGGAATATACATAGCAGAGACTTTCAGGAATATACAAAATAAGAAGACATGAAACAGTGAAGGTGGAAGGAGTCATTTCCATGAAAAGTTGAAATAAAAGATTGAGATGTTACCAAAACCACATGATAATTTTCTCAGCTGTCATACAATTGACATAATTATATATGCTTTTTGAAGACCTGCATTAAAAAAAAAAAAAAATCACATTCAATTTCCCTTTCACACAAATGATTTTTAGTACAGAAGACTGGCATTTTCTGCATTTTTCAGGAATTCAGTTTCAGAAACTAATGTAGTCAGCAAAAGCTTATGCAGAAGATATGACAAAACTGTATTTCCTCTGCCTGTAAAGCACTCAGGCCTTTAGGAGAAGAAATTTCTCCTTTTCTATTTTCAGATATGCATTTGAGATTTCTGCAGTGGGATGAGATGAACTGAATGTTTGAAGGGTCTGTGTCTCTCCGCTGACTTTCAAAGAAGTCTAACTGACTAGCTCATATGTACACAACTGTTTTGTCAGGTGAATCTCAGTCTGGAAAACCTATAAGAAAGTGTTGTCCTCTGTAAAAGAGGAAGAAGAAAACAGATGGTGCATGAAATTGTTCGATGTGGAAAGATGTGATGTTTTCTTCCCAGTGAAGTGCAAATGGGTTCCATCCAAAGCAGTAGATCTACCAACTGTTAACCAGTGTTATCTTTCACTGCTAAAGAAACTGTTGATTGTCCTTAAAGACAGAGTTCATTTTAACCCCTTTAAAGATCAAGAGCAGAATTTTGAATATACCAAAATATCAAAACATGGATTCTTACAAAACAGTAATAACTGCCCTATTTATATATGATGAATGGTGCACCATGATTATGTCATTTGCTACATGAAACTTACTATCAACCAAACAGATTTTAGAAGGCACCATTAAATCCCAACACTGAAATAAACATGATCAGTTTATTAAAGCAGACAATTCTAAGCAAAAAGAAAGGTTACCTGTTTCATGACAAAACAATAAGCACTCATGAAAAATATGTGTCAAGCTTTACATGTTCGCCAACAGATTATGCCTGTTTTGTAAAATAATTAAAAAAAAAAAAAAAAAAAAAAGTTGCTTTAGGTTTAGCCATGAAAATCCTTTACAGTCATTTGGTTGTGTGTCACTCTGTTACGCTCACCTTGACTCTACAGACTTTGGGATCTAAATACGAAACTGCTGCTGAGAAATAACTTTGAATTTCACTTACATAAGAAGTTTATTATAGAGTTATGTGAGACATTTATGCAGTTAGTAAACATGTTAAATTTATCAATTTTCATCACTTAAAGTGTAAATTATAAATACTGTAATTTCTCTCTGTAATTTTTGTAACACATACTATGCAGAACAGCCTTATTTCAAATTCAAATGCCATACATTACAGTAAGGATTTGGAGCTCTTCACTGTGCTAGAAATTGATGTTCTTTTTCACAAACATTAACTAGGATAAACTTGAGAAGAAGCAATTTAAACTAACAGGCAAAAGAGAATTTAAATTTCCATTTAAATAATTGGATTTTTTTTGCCTTTTTTTTTTAATATACTGGTAAGAGACTAAAGGAAGTTCTTAAGTTGATAGTTTGTGTTATCCTGATCTCCAGGTTTCTGAGTGACACCTTACAATCTAATGTTCCAAATATAATGTTGCCCAGAATGTTTCTGAAATAACATAGGTCCCATTGATTTTACTGAAATCATTGATGTTCTTGATTTCTGGAAGACAAATATACAGCATTTCTACTTGACCAACAAAAATCGAGATTTCACCCTCTGAATATACAAACACTTTAAAAAAAATGCTATTTTTTTCATATATTTTTTTTTAAAAAAGGTAATGTTACACAGCATTGAGCTCTTTGTATACATTGCCAGTGCAGTAAGTTGTTCTTTTTGAAAATAACTATATATTTTCTTGCATATCTTTCTGCAATAGTTACTACTTTTCATCTCTCTTTTTTTTTTTCTCTTAAATTTCAGAGCAAGACTAACTTTTCTCTGTTTGATTTGCTGTAGAATTGTAGGCTATTTTTTCAAGTTTATTTTGTATTTATTTTCTATCTTCTTTCTTTATCTGTACTAATTTACTTGTGATAATGCATTATATAGAACACTTGTTTAAGTTTACTGTCTTTAGTTCTGTCTGCAGTTCCTGAATGCTTGATAATTTTGTTTTCTTTTACCTGCACTAGTACAGCATGCACTGTATATACACTAACAGGTTAGCATGCGGTAATGTGATGCTTCAGCATTTGTTTCATGATCTTATGTTTATAGATACTTCTGATGAAAATACAAATCATCTCATATGGAGCTATGAACTGTCACAGAGACTTGGGAAAGACACTGGCTGCTTTATAAATGGATTGTTAGCTATATGCTGGCTTCATACTCATTTGATCTCTTTTTTAATAAAGGTGTTGGAGATGGAGGAAATGAATTAGGAATGGGCAAAGTAAAAGAAGCTGTAAAGAAGCACATAAAAAATGGAAATACTATAGCCTGTGATGTTGAAGCTGATTTTACCGTTGTAGCTGGTAAGGGAATATTGGGGTGTGGGAAAGTTGATGTTGCAAAGAGAACTGAAAAGGAAACACCTGACTTTCCAACTAATTTATATTGGCCCTTTCATTGTATGATCAAGTCATCACTAACAAACAAACCTGTCTCTGTATTTTGTCCATTACTTGAATAATTAAGATTCTACTGTTCTAGCAGGAATGACTGAAAGTTGAGGATGCTCAGTCAAAAAAGAGCATTTCATCGGAAACAGTTGGGCAAATCCTGAATAATCTTGAAAAAATCACATAGTAAATAAAACAGGGAAGACTGCAGAAGTGATCTATCTGGGATTTTTTTTAATAGTCTATGCACATATGAATTTTCAGTATAACTGATAAAATTCTGTGGGTGTGACCCTGTCAGGCCTAAATCAGCCATATTGCACTTACATGAGATGATAAATTCTTTCAGCAGCCACTCCAAGACATAAGTACATTCTTAATATACAACATAAGTTGGATGTTATAGCTCAAAATTCTCTTCTGCTGTAACATCTTAACAAGCATTAAATATAATTTATTGCAAGATTAGCTCAGCAAGGACGAATTTATGAAGTGAATGGGCCATATTGTACTTGAGCTCAAGTTTCTAACCTAAGTTAGAGCACCTGTGTTTCTAACACTGCTGATACTAGAGCAGCAATTTTGAGGGGAGAAATGGGATTGTGGTGATAATTATATCTAATTCTTATGACTTAATCTACATGTTGCTTACAGTCACTGTTTTGGAAATTCTGGTGATTTTTACCTTGAAAGCAACTGTCACGCCCAGACCCTGCACAGGCAAGTGAGGGGAATATTTAGACGTTTGTGTGGAAAATTACATGCACTGAAACAACCTCCACACTTTAGAAAATCTGTCTGTTCTACATCTCTGGTAAAGGTGCCAGGCAGCAGAGATAACTTCCCACAGCAAGTTTCAAATCTAACATTCTCCAATATAGCCTTGACAAAGAAGTGGTCAAACAAGAGTGTGTGGAGTGATTTAGTCACAGCATGCAGACAATTCACGGATATTAACTACATTAGAACGTCTTTCTGTATACAATACTTAAACAAAGGACACATCATTGAGACACAATTAATTTCACCTGAACTTCATGTCTGATAAAGTAACTGAACCCTTTAATCCATCATCATCTGTGACCAAAAAGGGACTCTCTAGAATGGTACAGCGTTCTACCATAAAATCTGACTTCAGTGAAAATTTACATGGTTTAGGATATCAAAAATCTCCTACCTCTGTATCATCAACAGCAAAAGACACCAAGCTATTACATAGTTCTTCAAAAGTTCATGGATTTCATAGTAAGGGAAACCTGCAGAAATTTAATCTGAAATACTAATAAAAACATTTTAATATCTTAAGGAATTGCATATTTCTAAAAGTTCCAAATTGATGTCAACAGTTAATTCATATCACAGTTCCATTTCAGAATCACTGCATGACTCATCTGTAAGTGCCCTATGACTTATGAAGGTTAGGTATGTTTGCAATAACTGTCATTTATTTTTTTTAACACTTTGGTTTCATGGTGACTTTCTTTTACAGGTGTCTCTAACTGGGGAGGCTACGCCATTGCATGTGCTTTGTATATTCTCAGCACCTGTGAAATACATGATCGCTACCTGAGGAAAGCTGTGGGGTTTCCACAATTACTGAAGAAGAAGATCTGGTTATCTGCACTCCCATCAGTTACAAAGGTAATTTCCAGAGGGCCAGGGAGTTTTGACTTGCTCATGGGTAGATGGAATCAGCCACTAAATCGTGCCCAGTCACTGCTTTCACATGGTCTTTTGGTGACTTTGGGGAATTCCTGGTTAACCAGCATCCACACTGTATTTAGACTATCCTGTAAAGGGTTCAGAACATTATGAATGTAAAAAGCTTCAAGGATAAATTTATTCCTGTGTTGTGACTTCAAGTGCAAAATCATGCTACAATTTTCTGAGAAGTGCAAGAAATCCTGTTTACTAAAATTAACTGGTTTTGTATAAGAAAATGGTCAGTTTTAGTGGCTGTCAGACTCTCTTCACCAGCACTACATCTACTTTAAAATATGTGGGGCTCTTACTTCTCCAATCACCAGCTGTTTGAGATCTGTGAATGCTTGGGACAAAGTCAGTTTGTATAACTAGAGGCTTCAGTAGAAAAAAATCTTACGTTCTACTACTAACTCCTTCCAAAATGCACTGCCACTGTGGTCTATCTTGAAATACAATCTTAGCTCCCTCCTAAATATGAGTATGCTACTAAAAATAGAGGTTTTCATTGTGATGTTTGATAATTAAGTTAAATTTGGAGATCTGCAAAAATTTTGCATTAAAATTACTACAAAATTTTTATATATTAAAAAAACTATTTTTTGTCCTTAAACCTTGTTAGAGTTTCACCAGTTTTTTGTTTGTTTGTTTTATGTCAAGGTCTAAAAGCTTCTGTAGTAGTTGAGCCCAGAGGTCCATTTGGCTCAGTCTCCTGTCTTTGGCAGGGGGCAGTAGCAGATGCTTAGGATGGAGTGTAGAATCAGATCGTTATGGACTTACAATTCCCAGCACCAGGGAGTTACAAGTTAGAGGCTTGTAGCAGACCACTCCGATTAACATCCAGTAAAAGATTAAATCCTGATGGTAGTCTCAATTGTTTGTGACACATTTGATAACTTGGCCTCCGTTTTGTCTTTGAGATTTTGAAGGAAGTGCTCTTGCTTTAAACCCGTTCTATTACCTTGTACTGTGAGGCAGAGTGATTAAAATTCCTTGTTCATTTCCTTAGCAGCACTCATGATTCTTATAAATCTCTGTTGTATTCTTTAGAAATCTTTCTTCCAAAACTAAAAGTCACAATCCTAATTACTGAAGCCACTCCATATTTCTGATTGTTCTACATTTCTTAGTTATGTTAGAACCTTTCTATAATTAAGTTTGAATATTTCTGAACTAAAGATGGAGAAAGACTTGCAGAGGAATATTTTTAAATGCATTTTGACTAATGGAACTCTGAACACTGTGATATGCTGGGAATGCAGAGGTTCCACACTGAGAAAAAGTAAAATAACTAAGAGGGATGAGAACTGATATGTGAGCATCCTGCTAATCACATGGCTCTATTTTTAACTTGGCTGTGTTAAAAAATATATGCAGTGATCAAGTAAGGATTGTTCTACCATATTTATAATAACTGAGGAAATTCAAATCAGTTTTATTGGCAGAGTACTTCTATAGAGACTTGGAAAAAACACAGTATTGTTTGTGACCTCCAGGAATGCTACGCAAAGTGTAATCCATCCAGCATAGATACTGTCTGCAACACTGAAATATTTCTACTGAGATGACAGTGTGTTTGGCCTGAAATTCCAACACAGTAGTGTAGAGTAGGTCATACTTTGTAGTTGTTGCTGGTTTGATTTTTCATATAAAGAACATAAAACTGAAACTGATCCCAGCCGTTAGCTTAGCCATATATACTTACCCTTTGACTTCTGTGTGACATGTAAGACAGCTCCAACATTAATTATTTTTTCCCTTTTGATTTTTTTGACTCACATCTACTTGTTTTCCCTTTGAATTTACATATCCAAAAAACTATGATCAAAATTCCTGGTAACAAGATACAGCAATTAAATGTGATACTGTATACAGGAAATCCTTGCTTTTATTTTACTAAGTTATACAGCTGGCGATATTGATAATGATCCAATAATGAGCTGCTGAAAGTTCAACACTAAAATCTATTGAGATAAAATTAATGGCAACAGTTTTGTGGGAAGAAAGAAAATGACAAATCTTCTGACAAGAGGAGATTATATCTTTAATTATAAATCATAGAACAGTAAACAGCGCAGAAGATTTCCTGAGCTTGAATACATTAGTGTTCACATACTCCATTAGAATAAAATAAAACATCAGACCATTTATGGTTTACATGGCTACTTTCTGCCCAGTACAGCTTCTTTTAATGCTGTAATAATTACCCTAGTAAGATAAAAAGCGCCACCATACCCACCTCAGTGTTAATATTTGTGTGGTTGTAATTGGAAAGAAGACATTTGAGTAAGTGCCTAAGTACCAAACAGCTTTCTTATCACATTTTATTTTTCTTCCAGAAATGGCATTCTTTCCATGAAACCCATAGATCATAATTACTAAATTAAGAAGACTTCCCCTGAAGTATAAAGGTTTTCTCCAGCCTCACATTAAAGCAGTATCAGGGTTGCAATGCCACAGTTCTGGGTTTTGTTACATTCTCCATTTCTGCTCAACAAAATACTAAGATTTTTCTCAATGCATGACTTATTCTTTACATATATTTTAATAAGAGATACTGAGAAGCATTTGGTCATTGCTGACACCTTGATCAGTAAGAAATAATTGATCTAAATCGTCTTTACCTACCTTTCAGGTGTGGAGTTGAATCAAGATTGTGTCAGTTAATCCGATGCTGGTTTGATTTTGAACATAGTGTAAATTGTGTATGTTTCACAAGTGCAACCAGTAATGTTTGATGAGAGAATACAGGCATAGTTATTTAATATTAAGCCTGTTTTCCCTATGTAAGCAGACCAAAGAGCTCTAGCCTGTAAATATATAGGAAAAACAGTTCAAAATAAGAAATGAAATTTTGCTTATCCAATTCGTGTGTCTCTTTTGTGACATGGGAGATGTAATTTGCCACTTTGCATATAGATACTCAGTGCCAAGACAAAATCTCTCTTTGCAGAAAGATCAGATGCTTCTATTTGCATTCATATATTCATATGTATCATCATGCATGATATAAGGTGCTGATAAATGACAATGTAGTGCTTTTTATGCTAAGAGTGTCTTCAGGTAATTTCCTTAAATAGCTGTATCATTGCTGTATTGTTACACGATGTCAAGACTGACACCATGTAACTATAGCTATTTTATCTTTAATAGAAAAAGAGTGGCTCATTTCACTTTGTTACAGCTAAGATCTAGGATGCATTACCAGGAAATATAAAATGTTTATATGGAGTGCATTCAAAAAGCAGGTTTCCAAGTTATACTGAATTCTCTGCTAAACAACCATGTAAGGTATGTTTTGATTCTGTCAGAAATGTTTATATTTTGGCCATATACAATTGTATGTAAAATACAACCATATTATGTATAAATTCAGATCTAAAGCTACTATATTCTATATGGTTTAGAAGTCTTCCTAGAAATGAAATAAAAAAAAATAAAGCAAAACAACATATTTTCTGTTATATAGGTAACATAGACGTTAGAAAACAAATACATAAAACATTAGACATTTTGACATCGCAATGTTTTGGTCATTCATCTGTGTCCAGGATATAAAGGACTTTGTTAATGCTTTTGTAGGGAATATCAAACAAAAAAGTATTTGAACCTATAGAGCTGTCTGTCAAGGACACTGGTAGGGCTTCATATGGTAGTAGCGATTTCCATCAAAGCAGGGTCTCACATAACTGGAAGTAAAACAGACCAAAGACCAGAAGAGGCATTCTTAGAAAGAAGGCATTCATAGAAAGAAAAGTTACTCTTGAGGAAGGAAGAAAAAAATATATGTATATGATTACATCAAGGTATTATGTAAGTTACGTGAGAGGAGGGGTGGAGGGAAGCAAAGATGTGAGTAGGCTTTTTATTCTTCTTAGATTTTTATTAACAAAATTTGAGGTTCAAATTATCTTCATATAAGGTCTTAGCATTTTCTGTAAAGAGTTTTAATACGTGTATTTCATGTCAAATGAAGAGAAGAGTATCTAGAATAATGGCATTTTGAATACCTCCAGAATTCTCAAAGATTACTGAACGAACAGACAATTTATGCACTGCTGCCTTGAAGGACTCTTTATTATAACCACCACGGTAAATGGAATGTGTAAGCTTCATTGAAATTCAACAGGAGGTTCAAAATTTCACAAAAGGAAGAGGTTTCTAAGTTCTGAGATTCTGGGAAATTTCACAAAACTGATTACTGGGGAGAAGAGAGAGGGGTCTCTTCTTTAATGCTGCTACTGAGGCTGTGGCTTTTCAGAAAAAACCTTTTGGGAAGTGACAAAACAGCTACACATATGTCCGTTAGAAACCAGGCTGTTCCAATTTCACCGTTGACATAAGTAGTGTTTTTTTCAGAGCTGATTTTATCCCATCTTTTCTTCTCACAATGCTAACTGGCCCATAGGTCACAATCGAGGATTTTGATCCCTCTGTGTACTTCAACAGTTCAATCTGGAACATGCTTTATATCTGCTTATACCACTGTTTAGCAAGAAAATAACAGTTATAAACACAAAATTGAGTTTGCAGTTCAAAACAAAGGAAATTAGACATTACTTCAAAGAATTCCAGGAAAGAGCAACTTCAGGTTTGTATTTTTCGCCCCCCTGATTCCTTTCTTAAGGGACCAGAATTCTCATAAAATCAATAGAAAAAGAGGATAGAGAGCAAAAGGCATGTAGTCATCACAGAATACTCAGGGAAGAAAGTGATTGTGCAGCCCAGTGAGGTTCTCTTGTTAGCCTTCTCCCCTGACATACCCTTTTCCTCCTCTGTACTTTTTCTTTAAAAATGCATCTGCAGCTTGTTGCTCTGCTAGGGAAACAACAGGTAGTTTTCTGAGGTACTTCAGGTGGAGGTTCCTCTGATTCACATCTGTGCAATACAGGAACTTGAAATCAGGCACTCAGCATCGAGGGACTTGAAATCAGGCAGACACCAACGTGCTGTTTGAGGGAGTGTAGAGAAGAAAAATGGTGTTCACGAACTGCTATCCAAAATAAATGCGGAGGGTGAGGTCAGAGTCTCCCTAGGTTTAAAACAAAGATCTTGATGAATGTTTCTTTCTGATTTGGGATATTAATTATGTCATGTTCCTTTATCTTTTAAGGAAGAAAAGCTTCTGAAAGCACTTGTGCAGCACAGGGTCCGCAGTGGAAAAACTGCCAGTCTAGAAATGGAAGTGGACGGGCTGCCCTTCTATGACACCCACTCGCTAATGATTGAGAAGCTGCTGCAAGAGCTGAAGCAGTAACTGCCCCACAAGATTTCCAAATCAGGAGTTGCTCCTATTTTCTTATTTCCTAGGCTTTTTCTGATCTTTTTTTACCTTGTAAGAGATGAGTCTCTGTCTCTTAAGTACTGGACTTTTCATCTCTGGTGTCTTGCCCATGCACAACCTGTTATTATTGTCCTAATATTTTGGTGAAGCAGGAAGGAGATACCATAATGATTTGGTCTACCTTTCTTTTCTGTAATTTCATAATGGATATTAAATGATATTATATACTAGGAGGTGATCTGGCTTTTACGAAGAAAAGTTGTCATTAAAATGAAGCATGATTGCATTGCTGTTCCTGTTTTACTAACCTTGTAACTGCAACAGGAAGTAACTCTTGTAACAACTTGGATTTAAAAATACTTTGTGGTGGGGAAGACAGCTGCAGCGGAGTATTCAAAAGAAAACAAAACAGTAAGTGTTACAGCAGTAAAAGTTGTTAAATACAGCTCCCTTGCACACTTCTTCCTCTAATACTGTTTTCTTGCAGCAGTGGGTCATTTGTGGAAGTGCGAGGAGACAAGGGGAGGGCTGCAATGAAAATAAGGGCAGCCCTGCAGACTTGCCATGTCAAGGGTAGGCTGCACTGTTTGCCTCCTTCATATCGGTAGTTCACCATTTATAAAAGGTTTAACATTTTGTCCCTTTCTGGGTAATACAGAAATACTGTAAATTTTTAATTCTTAACAATAGGATACCCTAAATGAGTTCAATCCATAGTGATTAAAAATAACGCTTAGAACTTTAATTTCTGATTGTGCTTTAAGAACATTTGCATTTCGTATAAAATAATGTAAATGAATATTTAAATAAATTCCAGTTATAGAAATACAGGTCTTGATGAGACTGAGTGAAGAAAAATTAAATTACATCTCAAAGGCCTACTGACAGTGAACCAGTACACGACAAACAGGTGTGAACTGCGCCTGACTTACGTCATTGAAAGCTGTGCTACTACCTCAACTCAAGGTGAGCATCTGGGCTGAAGATGTGCTAGTTGTCAGTCCTCACAGCAGGAAGGACAGGCTCTGTTTTGCACTGCACCTCTCAGACACTGATGCTTTACCTGTCATAAAATGATTATAATGGTACAAAAGGAGAGCACCAAGCTATTGTGCTTCAACAGCATCCAAATGGCAGTTCTGTTTGCCCATTGTTTTCCAAAGGACAGTATTTCAACTGCTAGCAATGTCTTATATCTATTATTCTTTCTGGCAAGTGAGGTTTCTTTTTTTTTTTTTTTTTTTTTTTTTCCCTTCTTATCTAAGACAAACATGTAACGCTTTGAGAATAAGAAAAATCACTTTGTACCACAAACACCAGCATTCTTAGAACATTAATCTTCTGATTTCCTTGAGGATACACAGCCTGTAAAGATCTACAACAGTTGAACATGTATGAGAGAAAATCTTAACGCCAGAATGCTGACAGACAGTCAGATTTGCCAAAGGTTCCAATGGATAATTTATGGCTCAGTCTTATTTTTTATTTTTTTTTTTGATTAATTTTACTTAAAACCTTTTTGAAGGACACTGTGGTGAATCTGTCTCACAATTAGAAAATAGCTCCTTTAGCAGTCTCCAAAATTATCTAAAACCATTAAGTAAGATGTTCAGTAAGAGTACTTGAGTGTTTTGTGTTTTTTTTTTTTTTTTTTGCCAAAGCCAGTAACCCCATAGGATCGCATACATTCATTGGTGCACAGAACCCACAAAATGAAGTTGATGTAATTTAAAGATACCTGTTCAGATAGAGTCATGTGATTTCTTTCTCTGTGTGCTACATGCTTAGTGACCTGTTACGCTAACAGATGTACATTATTCTTTCCAAACACTGATTTTCATCAAATGAACTTGATTTGATAAACTTTTGTACTTTTCTTTCCAAAATATACGTTTTAACAGTCAGATTTTGTTAAGTATAAAATGTAATAAATTATTAGTCTTTTTCTCTAATGCGCATTTTAAAAATGCTTTCTCCTGTGCAGTCCCAAGCCCTGTATTTAATCCAATGCCAATATGTAACATATCTCTAGCAACCCTTGATTATGTTCGGGATGAAATAGAAAAGCTCTGAGGTTTACTTTCCTCCCATGGTGGTCGCAGTTCTGTAGCCTACGCCCAACCATTACAATGTAGGAATAGTTGATGAAATATTGACTTCGTGCTGGGGTGGGAGGGACGAGCAACCTTTCCCTCCCTGCCTGGTTGGCAGGTTAGATGATGATAACTGCAGCAGGGTGCTGGACTGTTTCCATCTGATTTAAACTGCAGCAGCTGACCAAAAGTTGACCACAACAAAGTACCAACATAACTAAGTCTTAATCTGTCAGACAGTATTTGCATGTAATGTGGTGTGCTCCGCATCCCAGCTAATTTAAACAACATGGGTGACTATAAAGAAGTAAAGCGTAAACAGGGCAACAAATGTTTTATCTTCGAACAAACCATGTGTGTGTCTTGCAGCATGTCAGGTCATGGGAGCCTGAGCAGTTGGCTGTGTTTTCAACAACGTACACGGATGGATTATGGCAGTCGGGAGTCCCTGCCTTCCAACCCAGCTGATACAGGCAGACTGGAGAGGCTGGAGGAAAGACTAACAGAAAGTAAAGCTAAACAGCACTGATAGTCAGAAGAAAAGTGCATGTAATAAAGTAATTAATCCAGCATGGTGAGTGGTCTAAGTATAAAGAAATGCAAAAGAATTAAACAAAGCAAATGTTAACCTAAGCAAACCTAATCCCCTCCTTAGAGTGGGGACATGAATCCTTTCTGTAAAAGCAGAGGAGAGGATCTGTAGTCTCACAAATAGAATCTTGTGAGCCAAAGCCATAGTATAGTTATTCCAAACACAAAATGAACGAATATAAAAAGAAAATAATAAAAACATTATTTATTAAACACATCACCTAATTACTTCTACTATTGCACTCTCAGGGTGGTTTCCAGAAAACTCTAAGAGCATGCTGCCTTTTAAAAATCACAGACAAGCGAGGCTGTGTACAGTGACATATTTGAGATACCAGGTATAGAAGGTCTGTCTGGACAATCTTTTGACATTAAAAAGAAACAAAAAAAAAGTACTACTGCATGTTATCAACTCTGGGTTGCAGAGACAAAGGTGTTTCAAGAAATGCTTGAAATTATAGAATAAGTGAAAGGATGAGGTAATATTCATGGTGTAACAGTTATAGATATGAGAAATTATGATGAGATAACAAAGAAGAAACAGGATTCATTAGTAGAAAGAATATATATATATAAAACACCCCACCAACAAAAAACTAGAGAGGACTTGGTTGTAGAAATACTATTACAGAGCACAACAACCTCATCTTTAATTATCTCCAGGTATTCCTGTAGTTTGTTTCTGTCTAAACTAGAAAACATTATGGATCATTCTCACATCATATTTCTGATACTGTATTTACTGAACAATGACGAAAGCCTAAGCTATAATACCTATTAGTGAAAATAGAGTTTGAGCAGAATCCATTTAGGAGTTTCACTGACAAATCCACTATTATTTACCTGCATGGTGACACGAGAGACAAGATTTAGAAGGACACAGTCCAAATCAAGATTCAGGAGAATTTTGTTGCAACTAAATTAATGTTTGAAGACAATGATTCAGAGAAATGCACGGGTTAAATGCACGACACATACTACAAACCTCCCGTTCTTTTTCAAGTCTACAAATTCAATTATTTATTCCAGTCAGAACCAAGAGATCTCATACCTCTGGAAGTCAACAGAAGCCTTATGACGAGTTTCAACAGTCAATCCACACATTGAAAGTCTCAGCAGATGCTGAATTTCTTGTGCCTGTTGTCCCAGAACATCTCACATTATTTGATGAGTTGTTCTAGCAAGTTGGCTCTTGCAAAGTCTCTGCACACCTTTAAACTAGCTGGAGAAGGAGTTATTTCAGAGAAGTACATAATGCATTGCAAAAATGCATCATTTTTTTCTTTTCAAAAGAACTTATGGGCATATTTAACTTGTTCTATCTCCAACCTTTTCAACAGACTTTTGAGATCTTTTTTTTTCTCCTGGTGCTGCAAAAAGACAGCAGTTAAAGAATCACACCATGAGTAGTAGCTTATTTCAGTCAATGCCAGGTGACTGGTTTTGAGTGGTACCATAACGACAACAGACACAATTGTAGCTAAGGGCACCTCACTATATTGCATTGCTAATAAGCCTTTGGGAGGTAAAAGTTTAATACATAGATAAATCAGATGGATACGTACAGTCATGCATGGACATTTTATGTGTCCTTTTTGATGAACGCTATAAATAGCCCATGTTAATTGAAGAGTCTTCCGTTGTTTCAGTAGCATCACGTGATTTTTGTAATAACCCTGGCTGTTGCTCATGTTGTGGCCTGTTGGGAGTTTCTGGAGCACTCAGCTGATAGGATTCTTTCATCTCGGTCTTTAGACATCCTAAACATGTTAAACAAGAGTCTCGTATCTTGGCAAAGTTATGGTAAGTGCTTTCACTGGAAAAACAGTACAATACTGGGTCAGCAACACAGTTAAAAGTAGTCAACAGGAGAGAGGCATGGTAAATGTTAAATATTTTGTCAGCAAATGAGCAATTGTTCTCAAACACGCTGCGAATTACAAGTAGGATATGATACGGTCCAAAGCACACTAAAAAAATGAAGACAGTGCTTGAAACCAGGCGTTTAATTTGGATTTTCTTATTCTTTTGAGTGCCATGACTCTTATGGACAACTCTTAAAATCCCACAGTAAGAGAAGGCCAGCAGAAAGAAGGGGAAAAGGAAGCCAGCAGAGAAGCGATAGTAATTGATGTTGTGCTCCCAATCTTTGATGGGGTAATGCTCAAAGCATACCACATGGCTCTCGGCATCCATACTGATCTCCCCGTGTGTAAAGACAAAACAGCAGGTCATTATTTCTTTGGTCCAGATAACAGCGCTCACAATCATAGCTGCCTTCATTGTCCGAAACTGGTGAAACCGGAAAGGGTGCACTACTGCTAGGTAGCGGTCGATGGAAATGCAGCAGAGGAAGCCCACGCTGATATAGATATTCTCATACAAGAGGATGCCACAGATTTTGCACAGCAGTTCATCATAGGTCCAGTTGTCATGCTGTAAAACGTACTGGATCCAGAAAGGCAAAGAAAATATGTAAAAGAGGTCTGCTACAGTCAAATTGCAAAGGTAGATACCCAATTCATTTTTAGCCTTGATCTGTAAGTACCCGTAGTACAGTGACAGGCAGTTGGCTGGCAAGCCTATTATGAATACAAATATGTATACCACAGGGGATAATGTCTGGTGGATATTATGGTCAATAATACACTGTTCGGTTGCATTGTCTGTGGAATTCACCATCTTCTACTTCTCAACGTGTATCATTCATCAGCGTCCCAAATGAATAGATGGAGAACTTAATTTCATCCGGTTTCATATACCCCTTATTTCATCCACACAAACTTCAGGTTCAAGTGATGACTCGCTGCAGGATGTTAATAACCTGGTGGTAAAACACATGAAAATCTTAAGAATATCATTATCAAATCATCGGTTTTCAGTAAGATGTGTTTTCCTAGTACTAAATTTTTTTACAGTCTTTGATAGAAGATAAAGCCTGTCTGGGAAATCATGATTCATATGAGTAACTCCACGTACTGTGCACATAAACCAAATTTTCTGTCAAAGAATTTCCAAGCGATTTACAAACATTTGTCACTTTAGCTTTATGAGTATCTAAAAGGTGAAGAAATATCATCTCTCTTTTGCAGATGAGGCACGAAAGCAGTAATCCAATCTGTTCAAAATGGAAATATTTCCCTGGCAAAGCAGTAGTTCACTCAGACTTCCTTGGGGGATGCAAGGTGCACAAAACAGTTGATTTTTAATTTCCATTACTTAAATTTCTCTTTAGATAAAAAATACCATAGAATATGCAGTTCAATCCATCAGGATGAATAAACTGGAAATTTTAGCAGTCTCTTTTGCAGTTAAGCATAAACACAGTCCCAAAAGCAAGCTGTCTGTTGGAAAGACACTTTAAAAATCTGGCATAATGTCTCTATGGTCTTAGTCCTACAAAATAAGCTATTACAAATTCCTTATTTGCCACAGACTCTCAAAACCACCCGTCATTATCTGTACACATGATCTTCCTATTTCATCTACACTGAAGACGAATACAGTTGTTTTCACCCAAAGAATCTTCTACAACCCAAACATGTGCTTGTGCAAACATTTTACGTACTGAACTATTACTGTTTCAAACTCATAAAAATCACTGCTGACAATGGGTTAGCACCCAGTTCAACCAGGACAAGAGTTAAGCCTTCAGCCAGCCCACAGAGATTAAACCCTAGACTAAATGAAGACTCACCCTTTTATCACCTAATGGGATACGCTCAGTCACTTTGGCACAAGTGCTCAGGACTAGAAAAGAGCAGGGCAGACTGTGGCCCAGTCTTAGGGAGATGTATACTTTATGTGACGATGCAAGATGGCGAGATTAGTTCTTTGAACCACTACCAGAAAATGCGCGGTTGTAGCATGTACTTGGGTAAGGTTAGCAATTTATATGACCATCATAAAGCTTCAGTTAATTTGGGTTCAAAAGGAGACAGCACTGTCAGGGACAAAGATAAAGACTTGTTGTTCTTTCCCATTTACTACCCTAATTTGCATTTTTCTTTGTGTCTCCAAAACTACTAAAATGTCTAAAACTGCTTGTGTAAAAGACTGGTGGAGTCTAGCCCAGCGCAAGCTCTGTTCTGCTGCTCCTGTGCTCCTGCAGCTCCTTCAGACTGCCCCTCCACTAGGCTGGCACAACAGTGACCACGGACATAGCGAGCACGGCAGCAGAAATGCTGTGGAAGGGACCCAGTCACTGACACCTCTGGTTTAGTTTGAAGTTTGCTCCAAGAGATTGCCATAAGCTTCCCTGTGGAACAACGATGGCAATGTTAGCATCGCAGATGTGTACAGAAATTCATCTGTGAACTCACATGCAGATTTCCCAAAGGACTGTTACTTAGGGGGCATTTTTACTCCTCTAGCACCATCCAGCACACAGTGCTTTTCTCAGTGGCTACACACAACTGCCATGCAGCTTTTCGGTCAACAGGAGGTCTGGCTTCAAGCCTGTGAGCACTGTGCACAGGATCTGCACTGAGACAGGTTTGACAGCCTCGCTATCCCACCTCACCTTCTCCATTCCAGAACTCCAGGCCAAGCACAACTGTAGTTGAGTTTGTATTTGGTACAATTTCTTTAAAATAATTTGGTGACTTTTACAGGTAAGAGTTTGTCTGCACGGAATGATCATCATATCCAGTTACAGCCTAAAATGCCTAAAAATCCGGGATCCATCATCTATCCTAACAACTAAAAGCATCCAGTCAGTGCCCAGCTGCTGTTGATAAGACCAAATTGATAATTTAAAAGACTGTAGAAAGTATTTTGAAGGTTGTCAATACCTTTCAAGAGTCAGAACTGTCTTTATATGTTCATAGTTCAAGAGCTCTCTGTTTTTTCAGTGTTACCCAGTGGGCAAAAATGGGTCACAGTGTGAGAAAAAGCAGATGTACTCCACAGTTGCACTGTTTTTTTGAAAATGCTTCTTTTCCTCTAAGAACTCAAACTGTTTTTATTAAATTATGTTTATGTCATGAAGAACATGACTGTAAAATTCATATCTGCTTAGCTTAAAAGTCTGGCCAGAATGCGGAATGTGAAAGACACAGAAGAAGTCTTATTGATATGATATTGTTCTAATATAATACACACTTCTGATTACAGTAATGTTTCCTGCTCCTGGAGGAAGTGCTGGTGTGTGCTGTTTTGGGGCCAGGAAGAGAAGGCTGGCTGTTGCAAAGCTCCAGATTCTCTTTGGCACAATAGCTGCTTTATGCTGCTCTTCTGGTCTGTGGATGAAGTGAGCTTGGAAAACTCCTTTGTTTCAACATCCTCAGTGTGTGGGCTCTGAGACACCTCAGGGCCCTCTGACCACCTCGTGCCTCACCAGTGACAGCTTCAGTAGCCAAATG
Organism: Netta rufina; assembly: GCF_964035555.1. Classification (NCBI taxonomy): domain Eukaryota; kingdom Metazoa; phylum Chordata; class Aves; order Anseriformes; family Anatidae; genus Netta; species Netta rufina. Next base: position 48,455,713 of record NC_140128.1, read on the forward strand.
GGAAATATGAAGGTAGTTTACCTTTCCCCTTCTTTCCCCACAACCCAAGTATATTAACATAGCTCTGCACTGGCCAGGAATGAAACTGCGTGCTTTTTCATCAAGACTGGTATCAAAACACTGCAATGAGGGTGTCCAACGGATGTTGTGGAAGAACAGCCTTTAAAGACCACTCTGTTATTAGGAATATAATACACAGTAACTTACAAGCTCCCTGGCAAACTGGAAACTGAAGGAAAGGTGATGCAGGGGATAGGAAAGACAAATAGCTCCCTCATTACTTACTAAGCCAGCCTAGATAGTAGGAGGAGAAAAATGAAAAAGTCACTGTAAGAAAAACATCTGGGGTGCAGATAATCATAAAGCTGGAAGCAGCTATGGATGGGAACACACAGGCATTCCATTTAGACAGCTTTAATATGGAAATAGTGCAGCTGTGTGGGTTTTTTTAGAGCTTAGTTTATGTAACACCTCCAGTATCACGAGTCCACAGACATTTCCAGGCAAGATTTCTCTCTCTCTCTCATATGCCCATGTCTTTTCAGTGTTACCTACCTAAGCCCCAGTCTTGGCAAGAAAACCTGTAGATGAGCTCCAAACACTCCTCTTGTTCTTGGATGAAAAATAAAGCCAAGGATCTCCGGGCTTTGGAGAGCTTGACTTTTTCTTGTCTAAATAAGCCAACTTTCATCACTCACTGACAATTCAACAGCAGGTTCTTTTTTTTTTCCCAACCCCCTTCGTACCCTAGCTGCTGACAAAAGCACGATTCCCACCCTGCACTGTGAACTGCAGAGCAGCTCGCACCTTCAGTGCTGTCTGCTGGTGATGGCAAAGGAACCAACCCAGAACCACTGACAATAGCCTCTTCAGCTCAGACTGAGTAATAGGATGGTGCCTGGCTGTTGTTTTCTTTTTTCTTCTTTTTTTTTTTTTCCCAGTTTCAATGAGCATCACTACAAGATTCTTCATAAGAAATCTGTCTATGGTTAGATCTACACATTTTTGGCCAAAGGACTTCCTTGTACACATTTGCAAAAGTTGTGCTCACAGCTTGTCTCATCCACAAAGCACTCGTTTCCCTGAGCAGGGAGGACAATGTGGCTGTGTGCTGTTACATGGCAGTAGATCTCTTGCTGTTTAATCTGTCCTTCCACCTGTCATACATCACGAACAGACCTGAGTCACTTGGCTTTCATAGCAAGACTTGGACCATGCTGCACATCTTGGAACCAAAAATCTGAGATTGTTTCAGTTTTGGATTTGGTTCAGATCATTACCTACATAAACACTGGCCTTTAAACCCCCGCACTAAACTTCCCCCAAGGCTCGAGGGTTTGTCAGCGTGGTGCAACGCTGGTTCACAAAGCCTGAAAGAACAAGGTCAGAGGAAGGGGCTTGGAAGCAATGAGTAGTAGCAGAGACCAGGGAGCGGTGGAGCAATGTAAACTGGGCAGAGACTGGCAGGCCCAAACCTGAGTGAGGGTTAGCGGGGCGAGGTGGGGCGGCTGTGAGAGCTGCGATAGGAAAGGCAGGATCTGAGAGAGGGGAAATGGCACCTGGTTGCTGAGTATTCCTTCCACAGAAGATAACTGTGGTTTTATTACTATTTTAAGAGGTGCTTTCTGCCCCTTCTTGCCTCCTCCGCGCGCTCAATCATCTTGCTGGGGTGATGCTCTGGCTGAAAGAGAGTAAAGAAGGAACAACCATTCCTTTGTTATCACCTTTCTTTCTGAAGACTATCAGGTTCCTAGCTACTTGAGAAACCTAATACTGTTAGACAAAATCACCCCAAAAATGTAGAATAAAGTGGAAACTGGGGAGCATGACTAAGGCTGACTATGAGGAAATGGCACAACAATGCCTGGATTAAACCAGAGGAATGATGAAGTAAAAAGGTCACAAGTGGAAAGAGCCAAAAAAGGCAATAAGGATGTTTCTTTTCTTTGCTGGCCAGAGTATCCAATTATTATTGGAATATCCCATTTCTTACTTCCCCAAGAAAAGGAAGGGAAAGGAAAGACAAATACATGAGGCAGAAGCAGAAATTGTGGATCTAAACATGGCTGAAATACTTGCTGTTATTTTTCTTTTCAATCTTCAGAAGCAAAATCGTGACGCAGTATCTCACTTAAAAAAAAAAAAATAGGAGAGAGGCACAGACAAAGCAGATAAGCAAAGGCCAGCAGATATTTTAAAGTCTCTGTGCAGTCCGAGAGAATCTGCTAGAGCAATTTGTGAATTACTGTGGATGATGTTTCAGAACTTACGGCAGATTGGGGTAAAACAGACATATTGCTTGTCTTGAGAAGAGTGTTTGGAGAATTACACCAGCCAGCTCAGCTCCAACCAGAACAAGCTGTCAGACAATCGGTACACATACATGGGTATTTACAGCAGTGACTCACAGCTGCTCAGACTCACCCCAAGTGAGTCCTGCCGTACTTCAGGAGCGGAGTGTAGGCTGGGGCTGGCAGCTGCACGCACCTCACACCCTTTCTTGGGGAGATGGGAGAAGCTCTGACCTCAGCCCTACCTGCCTGCTGTCAGAGGGCCGGCTCGGGCATGGATGGGTGCTCTTTTCTCTGCGTCATGCAGCCTTATCAGGCTGCAGCTCATGTTGCTGCTCCAGGGAGTGGAAATCAGAGTTGGAAGGGATGAAGGACAGTAGTGGAAGCTGGTCTCATCTCCACTGATTAATCCATGAACTTATTGCTTCCCATTCCCTGCAACCATCAGCCTTGCCTCACGCAGCCTCATACCCAAATGTCATCCCAGACATGGCAGTACCCCAGCCCCCAGAAAAAATCCCCACAGCTCAGTGCCATCCCTGTCCTCACAGCCTCTTCAGCCTGGTTTCAGCCCTGACAGTCCCCTTCTTAACAGCTGTAGCTCTCATGATATCATAACAATTTATTTCTCACACAGAGTCCCATGCACCAGGGCTAAAGATGTATGGAGGAAAAGCAGGACTTGAGAGAGAAGAATTAGCAGCTGCATTTCAGGGCTGGACAAAGCCAGGGAGGATGAGGGGGAAGAGACGGGCAGCAAGAGCAGCAGCACTGCTTTAGAGATGCTGCAGCAGTAAGAAACAGACGCATGGATTCAACATGAAACAGTAGTGTGGGACCAATCTAATTTCCTTCGTTGATGAGGTATGTGTCTGAATTGCTGGAAAGGAAGCAACATATGTAGAGCATCTTGATTTCATAAAGACTTTTGACACATCCCAACGTGCATTTTCAGTAACACCTGGGAAACTACAAAGGCATTATGCTTACTGCCTGATGCGTGATGCAACCACAGTCAAAAAGCAGTTACCTGTAGTCACTGTTGATCTGGAATGGTGGATTGAGTTGGGAGCTATTTGCCCTATTCAGGATGCTAATTATTATTTTTATCTATTCATAGGACATCGATTCATGATTTCATAATTTTTATCCTGTTAATATTGGGATAGAAAATGCACTTATTAAATCAGAAAATGATACTGAGTTGGGAAGGAATATGTAACAGTCAGGATTTAAAATGATCTTGGTCTGAAAACAAAATTAAATCCACCAAGGACAAATGCAAAATTACCACGCTTGGAAAGAAAAAAATCTGTCAGTATTCAGTGGGAAATATCTGGTTATGCAGCAGGATGGCTAACAATGCACTTACAGACACTCTGTTACTGTTCAGAAGAAAAGAATTACAGTGGGATGTAGCACTTACAGGGCATGAAGCCAGGTGCCCCCTCCAGTCACCACTGGTAAAGTCTGTGGAACCTTTCTCACTAAGAAATACACAGGAAAATTAGAAAAAGTCCAAATGTTTTGGGCTACCAAACTGTATAATCCCCATCTCTGTCTCCACAAATTCAAAATTATATCGCCTTACAGATGAGCATTTCCTGCAGGTAAATGGTTAGTGTTTGTGAAGCACTCAAACGTCATACCAATGACTGCCACAGATGAATCAAACCAGTGGGCTATAGGACATTTATTAAAGGTGGAAACAATTCTAGTGAATAAGGTATTTTATCCTTGCTGAACACCTGGGAGAAGGCAAGTTATTACACAGCTACTCATAAGGGCACAATGAAAAGCCATGGAGATGCGTGCAAGTTAGTACTGTTACCTCAGGGACCTGAAACAGCAAAGCTGCAGTGCTGGGACACTTGCTCTGGGCAGATCAAAGGAAGAGGGTGCTGGCAGGCCTGGAAGAAAACCAAGGCAATGCAGGTCGACCGCATTCAGTTTCTACAAGAAAGGTGCTCAGGTTTGGCTCAGGCACCCCAGTGGGGCGCTGGTTTTGTTGAGGTCAGATAGAGTTGATATGACTTGTATTAAGACAGAAGTCCAGTAAAAATTACAATTTTTTCATTAAAGGTCATAGCCTGATTTAAATGTGCAAGTAGAATGAAAATTAGGTTGCACTGGAGACCTAGAGATTAGTCTAGAGACTGGAGATTTCTAATTGGTGACCCCAGAGCTCTCAGTAGTGCTGCTCACTTTCTTTCAGTGCAGCCAGTTTTACATGCAGCATCAACGTGACTTTTCAGGGAATACAATTAATTTCTCTGCTGACCATATATATATATACGTAATTGGGCCAGTTTCTAAACCTTTCTCATTGAATCTGGAATCAAACATAACACTTGAAAGATAAATACCAGAGTTCATGGTCCCTAGGAGCATGAGGTATAAGTCACTATAAGAGAAAGCACACAGAAATACTGTTTTTGTCAAACTTCTATGTGACGAGCAGTTGGCTGCAAGGAGTTTTACTTCTGTTTTCTGCTGGCTTTGTCATCTGTAAAGCAGACAGGCTACCTCAGAGATTCTCTGCTGTACTTTCATTCCTGATTTGTTTCAGTCTGCTTTTTTCAATATAAGCACAAACTCTGTACATCCTATTTGCGAGAGAGTCTTACCAGGGGCATACAGTAAAAAACGACTCTCTGTTTTTAACCCTCTGAAACCATCTTACATAAATTGGGGAGAGAAAAAAAAAAAAAAAAAAAAAGGCAAGAAAAACCCCCCAACCCAACCTCAATTTCTCAAACTGAATTCCCTTCTAAACTTATTTTAGGTCTCCACACAACCCATTCCATATTTGTTAACTTGTGAAGGGAGTCGTCTAACATGAATCTCTGCATACAACAATAATTATTCCTCTGTGTGTTTGTTTCAGTGGGAGGAAACCATAGAAGTATTCCAATAATTACAAATCACTTTACTTTTGTCATTACTGTATGACTCCATTTATAAGCCTATTGTCAAAGAAGGAAGCCAGCAACATTTTTTCAGAACCCACATAAACAAAAGACTAATTAGTCAGCACTGCCCAATTTTCCCTAGCACAGACATGCAATTATTCACAGCATTGGGTAAATCACTCCATTTGCTCAAACTTTGATATCTTGGGAATTTGTCTCAACTTCTTCATTTCTGTTTACCATCAAATTTCTCCAAAGTCTGAAGTAAGCTATTTACATTAAATATTTCATCACTAAAACTTTGGATGCCATGTGAACCACAATGGTGGTGTAGTTCAGGGTTTCATGCCCATACATGTCACTAGGAATTGATAATGCTAATTTGAGTAGCAGTTTCATCTTAAAATCCTTGATTCATGAATCTTTCATCTTCTCCTAGTACATTAATACTTGTTGAAAGCACTAGATTGGACATTGAATATGTTGTGTATGATTTTTTTTTAAATAATATTCCACTACAATGGTCTAAAACAGTATAGTTCCAAATATTGCAGCACATTAGCAATGGCAAATGTTTACTCCTTGCTTCTCCAGTAGTTAGTCCCATCCTCCTCTATCTCAAGATTTACCACCTCATGGAGTCTTCTAGTAGAGAACATTTTAATGGCTTCATTTGGTGGCTTAAAGGGTACCAGGTATGTCATTAACTGTTCTACAGAATTTTTCCCTGGCCACCAACAGCTGAAAATATTGACCTATGCAGCTAAATGTAAGCGGTGTGGGCTGACTGATGCAAGGCAGCTAGAAGCCAATGAAGATAGTCAATGTATATTAGAAATGAATTAATTCATATACTTTCACAACCTCTGAATTTAGTTCCGATGCTCACTTCCCATCATGGTAATGTAGTTTAATCTTACAAGTGCCTTACAGTGGTGCACAGGATGGAGAGGTAGTACTCACCACCTGCTGAGACTTCCCAATGCGATATGTTTCCTCTGTGTTGGTTTTCTCCAGGAGTATATTGTTGACTCCAGTTCAGTATGTGATCATTGCAACCTCCTCATCCTTCCCAGTGTTCTGCTGTAAAATACAATATGCTTTATTAATGACTTCTTCTATCAGATGCAATACATATCTCATATACAGCAGTTTGTACGTCAGTTAAGAAGAAGACTTGGTGTTCTAATTAAAAGTACAAAGGTTATCCTAGGATGATAATCTGCTGGGATATTCAGGGTATTTTTTTCTGAAATATTGACATTTTCCAGGAAGGTAAATTTTGCTTTTCAACAAGTTCCCCGTGCCCTCTCCATGTATAGACTCTGGGATACTGTGTAATACTGAGTTACTGGTCCGTGGTACCTTAGCTCTCTTACAGCACCCAAAAGTGCTCAGCTGCTGCCTTTCTAGGTGGTTTCCTGCTTAACTGAAAGTTCGACTTATGAAGTAGGTTGAATGTAGAACATTTAGGTTTGTGGTCCATACTGATTCAGCTGTTTCTTACAGAGCTTCATTATCTTCAGGCTTGTTTAGTCTATGATGGGGACAATGATGAGGGCAAACACAGCGAAAACCTTCAGATGTGATAAAGATTGTTGCAAAGAAGGAAGCGTGCTCTCTGGGTAAGCCTGAACAAGAGACTGGCTTAAACACAACAAAAAAAGTTTCCACTAGCAAAGGTAAGTGGAGCACTGGGGTAGGTGGTGTGTGGGATGTAGAGCTGTCTTTAGCAAACATCTTGAGGATGGTCCAGCTGATGCCCCTTGAAGGCAAAGAAATGTTTGGAGAGCTCTCAATACCCTCCCCTATGCTCTTCTCTATTACTGTTTGTCAGGTGATGAGGCACATCAGACCCTCCTGGTGACACGCAATAGCATGAATACAAACTGTATAAATCTGACATGAAGTAAAACCATTTCCACAAAAAAAAAAAAAAAAAAAAAAAAAAAAAAAAAAAGTTTTGAATTAAATCATCATTTGGGAATTTTTCCCCTAGAAATTAAAGATATTTGGAAGTAAAATCTACATGACTTTACATGTACAAAAATACAATTGAATATATATATACATATATATACACACATACATGTATATATAAGTTCTGCTGCTGTAGCATTTCTTTGCACGTTTGCCTTAGGACTTAGATGAGGCCTGTCCATATAAAGGACAACTTGATGTTAGGGGGTAAGGAAGGCAGAGGGGACAATAGACACACATTGTCCCACATCTCAGACTGCTTTATGTTCTTTACCTGGGTTTGGGGCTGTTTTACCAAACGCAGGGTCCAAACAACTGACTGAGCACAGGGAAGTGCTGAAAAGAAACTTCACTTTGGAAAATCCCTATTTATGGTAATAATAAGTTCACACTATGCGTATTTTCAGGCGAGCAGTCCAACTAATAGCAGGGAGATGAATCATATAACAGGAATTAGTCATGCCACAGTTGTCTCAAGCAGTTGGCTCATAGCTTTTGAAAATGACCCTCATCTGCCCCCTCCTTCCTGCTGTTAAAGATCAGCCAGGTGGATGACGTGACCCTCCAGGATTTCACCACTGCGCTAGCTCCTGCTCTCAGCATACATCTTCTGGAGGCTGCCTGGATGTACAGGGCAGTGGGTGGAAGGAAGCTCCACTTGCACCACATTCTGCATAAATCTTTAATCTCTCTGTTCCTCAGAGAACAACTCCAAATCTTCCTTTCCCCCAGCTAAAACCTCAGCCACCTCAGCCCTTCTCTCCCATAAACCTCCTCAATATGGAAGCCAGAACACTGCCCTGTCTCTGCCTCACAAGTGGGCAAACAGGTAACGAACAACTGCAGACAATAGAACTGCTCGTAATCCCGAATCTGTGTGCCAATCCTCATTTAAAGCGAGCTGCGAAGAAGAGCCAAGCCTAAGTAGGTCTTACGGATTAGAAACCACACAAGCCATGATCAACAAGCAAAAATACCAGTGAGGAACAAGGACTGGAACAACTGTGTTGTAGGCTTGGGACTCAGAAGTAGGAACTTCTCCCTCCTGAAGTAAATGGGCTCTGATTCATTTCACCATCTACAGTCTCGGAGCAAATCGCCTCACTCCTCTGATTCATTTTCCCAGACTCTGTCTGACTCTTTCCTGAAGCTGCAGCCTGCTCCGATACCAGCACCGCACTCCCCCAGGCAATGCCAGACGTCTTGCCAAGAACTTAGCAACTGAAGATTTAGGTGATATCCGCACGGCATTTCAAACACTGCTACCTTCCTTCTGCTGCCAGCGTGCCCCCTGCCCTTCAGCACCGCCACAGGCCTGTGCCCCTCAGAGCAATGCTGCCAAGGGAGCTGTGGCCCCACACATGGGGCCCTGCGATTTCTGAGCGGGCTGAGTGTGGGCCGCAGCCCCCTGGCGGCCCCCTGTGCTGGTCGGTGCTCGCACTCGGCTGGACAGAGCACGTCAGGTGTTAGCCCATGCCTTGGCCCAGACACCTAAGGTGCCATCCAGATGTAGCTGACGTGCACTGACAGCAGCTTGCTCTCCGTACCCACAGGCACTTGAAGCAAGTTAGGGACCAAAGGAGGGACCAAATTCTCCTTCTGCTTACATCAGTTATAATATCATTGCTTCCAGACAGTGTAATTAAACCTAAGTATCAGAACAACATGCCCTCCAAACAGAACCATCTCATTAACAGAAAGTAATTAGGGAAGCTAATCCCACTTAGAGCAACCAAACGCTCTGTACAACTGTTCCCCTCCCTCACTTATAGCTCACTGGGTAGAGCCGACTGAGCAGCGCTGCTGACAAGCAGCAACTTGGACGAGCAATAATCAACTCATCACATTCAAAATTCAACTCATCACATCTGGCAAACACCAAAGTCTGTCTGGGAGAAAAAATTGACTTGCCAGGTGTAAGTGAAATGTGGTTGAAGCTCTGCTGCGTCTAAAGAGATTGAACAGATCTCCGGTCAATGTTTTCACTGTTGCATGCCCCAGCAAATACTGACACATTCAATAAAAGCCATCAGCTCTCTTTTAAATGCTGTTATCTGCATATATGATTCATTTTGTACAGCAGAAGTTTTAAGACATGGAAAAGTAAATAGCTGTTTATAGTATTTGGAGATTTTTCACTTCCTCCCCTCATTTTTCTCTAACTTCATTTGTATTCCTCTGTTTGGTTTCACTTTAATCACAGAGACAGAATTCACGACAGGAAATAAACCCAGTCTGTGCCAGCACCTAGCATCGCGTGCACTGTCACCATGTACCGGGTTTGTGTTTTTGGCTTACGCTGACCCCATTGTGTGTGTTTCAAACGTTTCTGTTCTAAATCCTGTTCTTCGAGCCTAGCACACCATCCACCCTTCCACACAGTGCTGTTTAGCCGAGCTTGTTTCCTTTCAGCCTCAGCTAAGTCCCCTCAGTTCAGCCCGTTCTATATTTTTTTGCAGAGATGGCATGCATGTGTGTGTGTCTTCAGATCGTCCCCGTCTAGCCTGTAGAAATGTAACTCTTCTAGCTATCCCTTTTTGCTGCCTTTAATTAAGCTTCCCTCTTTTGAGCAGTTTCTTTCTTGGCAATTAGACAAGTTTCCAGAAGACCTAAGTCAATATCCATATCTAAAGCTTGTTCTGCAATGTTATTTCTCAGACTTCTAACGATTTTGTGCCTTGGACAAGGTTTTCCTCTGTATTCTTTCCCTCTTTGCTCTCACTCCCTAGATGACCACTGCAAACTTCAGTTCTTTTCACTTTTTTCTTTTCTTTTTAACTGGAAGATGCAGGACTCCAGCAACCCAGTCCCCAGTGGAAATATCATTCTAAACAAAGCACTGGCATCTGTATCTGCAGGCTTCCTTATATTTTAATTTCCTGAATTTTCATTTCCTCAATTCTCCTAATTTTCATGTAAAAATATTTTGTTACTCACATGATTTTAAGTGCTAGTACCTTAACTTTCATTATAATTTAAACAAAGCCTAGCTTTCTATTCTATTCCTTCACTTCTGAGCATCCTCATTTCCTGATGTACACGAGCCCTTATTCTCTCCTCCACTTTCCCACTCATACCTCTGTACCCCTGCCTGGCCTTGCAGAGGGTGTAAGAAGCCTTCCTCAGTACCCTGTTATTGAGTTCTTGCACTTCATCTCTCTGCTGAAGAGCCAAAATGTTGTTTCCAGCCACTCTCCATCACACCTTCAGATGACACCAGCGTTCACATGAGCCACGACTACCTGCCTCCCCTTGCCAGAGCCCCTGTCATTTTTGCCGCCTCTCTCTTTGGGAGGCAAGTCACAGGATCCCCTCTGGAGTCACAAACTCAACATCCACATGCTTGAAAAGTGACTACCCTTCTCTTATCTACTCTTAAAGAAACAACCTGCCCATGATAATGGTATTATAAATCTGGGAAAAAGAGGTTCAACACAAAAATTGAGAAGGTAGTTGAGGAACCATGACCTCACAGAAATGGAAAAAGCTTACTTTCTAGAAAGGGATAAAGTTTATTTCATAGCATCAGAGAAGCAAGCTATGGCAAAAGTAACAAGCTTCCTGTAAACCATTCACACTCCCCAGCATTCACTCAAGTATTTTTACAGGGGAATTCTGATGAGTTATTGGGTAGAAGATGGACAAGCTGCTGTAGGAGAGGTGGGATTCTAACGCTAGTCAGAAATGCAAGCTTTGCATTGGTGTGGAGGTGTAAGATTATCTCTGAAATTTGGACACAAGTTCAAATTCCAAATAATGTTATGCCATGATAAGTTAAGGCACCTTAGTTTAAGCCTCTTCCTAGTTTAACAAATAATTCCTACATTGAAAACTATTTCTAATTGCTTCTTAAATGTAGAGCATAAAATAGGTACATACTCTTATTAGATATGTGCATAGACAATAAATCATCAGCCATCAGGGTAAAATTTCTTCTTCCTTTCGCAGAAGGAAAATAAAATTATTTGGCATTTTATTCAGGTGTCATTAAAGTGACTGAAGTTTGATAGTCTGATTGCATTTGCTTTTGTAATACATTCATTCTTGATCTCTCACTCCTCAAAGCTCGTGTGTCTTTACCGTCAGCCAAGAGAAAACAATGTGAGAGAAAGGAAATTTGAAAGCTTGCAGAATGAAGCAATGATGTTCAGGAATGAGAGATTAAGCTCATCCTGCAGCAAAAGCTGCCTGTAGCAATTTTTAAGTGGAGACTATCAGGAGGATGTCTCTTGTGGAGCACCAGCAGCAGACTGCCCTCTCCGTTACCTATAGACCAGAATTTCTATTTGCTTCTGGCACAGTGACAGGTCTGTGCATAAGCATCCCCAGATCAAACCCCAGGACAACCTGGCTGCAGATGGATTTGTTGCCACAGAAACAATTTCTGGCGGGAGTGCTCCACAGGGAGGAACAGAGTTTTGTATCCTTCAGGTGAGCCCATCACTCAACCTCTCTCTAACAGAGCTTTTTAAGCCTAATATTCAGTCTTTTTTGCTTTTTCAGGCATACCAGCTGTAGCTTCCAGATGAAGTGGCAAAGTTCTGCTTTTGCTACCCAGTAGATTAACAGAGTTCAGAGCATGGTTTTTAGTGGAGACAAAGGAATGAGAATTTGGAGACAAATTACAGAGGATGCATCCCTCAGAGCATGAAGTGCAATGCTGTTCCTAGCTGCTGATTATTACTAATACCTTCACTTAAAATTATTGGCCAGTTTCTCCTAAACATTAAAGCTGTTCTGTGTCTTTTCAAAATCAAGTACCATCAGCTGTCAGGGACAGCAGCTCTGCAAATGCTTCAGCTGGCAGAATAATTGATAACAACTGTTAAAAGCCACTCAAAATAAGCTTTATAGGAAAAGCACATCTCTTAGAAGAAGCATCCAGCTAATTGTAAGGTAATCAGCATCACCAGGCCGCCATGTTCTATTTCCACAGTTTTTGTTTAAAAATAATTAGAAAAGTTGTATAAATGCCCTCGTGAGACTGAAATAACTTTTTGTTCAGTTATCACTGCCCTGACATAAGAACAGGCAGCAGCAATAAAGCCCCAGCAAAATGTGAGTGTGCCCTCAGGTCAGATCTAAAATAACTAGCAAGGACAAACTTTTCATCTCCATGAGCTGTTCAAACAGGATGCCAGCAAAACTCGCAGTGACATATCTCCTGGTTACTCTGAGTGACAGCAACCACAGGGCTGCTTAGGAGAGGCAGATGTACGTTGATATGTACACCTCTGAACACGCATCCCCTCCTAACTGTGCTCGACCCCAGGTAAGAAGTTTCCAGTCTGACCTCTGCGCTGAGCCATCCTCCAGGCTCACAATGTTAGCTGGCACCTAGCTCAGCTGGGATGCATCCTTCTTAATTCTCCCCTTTCCCCTCCATCTCTCTTCTCTCTTTTCCTGATGTCTCGTGTTCTTTATAGTCCTCAGGTCCCAGAAGTAAGGGAGTCATTTTTCCTCTGCCAGCCACAAAGTGAGTTAAATAAATCCCACTGCAGATGCCAACTGAGATTTTTTAAATGAAATATTGGAACCATCACTTCTTTCTTAATTTAAAACTGTGATATTCAAATCACAATGCTGTGATGTAGACATTATCACCTCGCAGCTGTGCCCCACTATCACAGAGCAACGTACTGGTCTGATTCTGTAAAACCAACGCTTTCTCATGGTGCACTCCCATGACCCTGGAAAGATTCCTAAAACTTTGGGGATTTACCTTCTATTTTCTTTTTGGAATTACAGCTCTATAGCACCAAACTTAAGATCAGCTGGAACGAGCTACCTTCTGCCTCTTCACTGATGTAACAGAGAGAGCTTACAATTGCATGCGTAGAAGCAGCAAGATATGGGGAACACCAAAATACGAGGAGTAGGATGGGGAGGCAGGAAGGATAGCGCTGAGGACAGTACATTTTTGGTTTGCTCAGAAAAGGAACAGAGGAGAGGACATCACATGTACGGGGGATTGACTTACTTCTTAGCAACTTCTTGATTAAAGCAAACTTGAAAGAAGAAGTGGTCAGATGTCATACTCTTCTGGAGGCAATGTGAACACAGGGTGTTACTGTGGAAAAAGTCACAGCAGGAGCTGATTAACAGACTGCTCAGAATGTCCTGAAATGCTCACAGTGACGGTGTCACATCTTATGAGCTTGTGTGTAGCCATTTTTCCTTGTCTCACTGTTAAATTTCCTTAAAATTTTACTACATATCTGCAAATGTTCTGAACAGAAAAGCACAGCACAAGGCTGAAAATTCTTCAAAATTTTCCATTTCTCAACTCCCCATCCCCAACCCACAGCACACTTGGAAGTGGATCTCTCAGTGATTTACTTTCTTGCTTGCTTTTCAAAGACTGCCAAGAACCAGGAAAACACGTAAGTAACACAGGCAACCTACATAATGAATGTTTTTAATCCTATTAAAAAAAAAAAAAAAAGGCAGATTAATTTCTGATAGAATGGATTTTGTTTCACTAAACAAACCTTCACATTTAAAGTTTCTCTAGTCAGGTTCTAAACAGCAGCAAGAAAAGTGTCTTATCATTTGGAAAATACATTAATGGCAAACGTTTGAGAGACAAAGACAAATCTATATGGCTGTACACAGAGTACCTACAAGGTTTAGCAGTTTTCTGCAGGTATGCCTAACTTTTGGTTATGTCTTCAGGGGAAGTGAAATATTTAAATACCTTATTAGTTATTTTAAAAAATTTGTATCTAGTCAACTCCTACTAACTGCTCTGAAAATATCTACTGAAATTTATCTACCAGCTATTGCTCTTGTTCCCTGCTGCAAACACGAGACGGATTCTTAGTTTATCTTAACAATTCCCTCTCATCAATACAACTTCACCATTTGGCTCTCCTTGCACCTAATTGGAACTCCAGAAAGTTTTTTTTGGAAGAGTTTCTATTTGAAGTTTTCCACTAGTGGGAACTTGCCAAGGAAATTTATTTTGAAGTTGTGAATTTTTGGACACGTTGCTTTGGTTGAGTCCTTGGAATCCCTCCTTTGTTTTGCTTTGCTTCACTTTTAACAACCTAGCCAAAAAACTGTTCTGCCACCTTTCCAGGAGTCGTAACATTATATAAGCAATGATGGAAAAATTGTTTGCTTTTAAGAATGAATAGGTAAAAAATGACACTCACCTGTGAGCAGCTTATACAAAGATGGTTTTCCTGCAGAGCAAAGAGCAGAAGACTTCCCTTCTCCCAGCTTCTGCTCAGGCTGCTGGCGAGGCTGTCTTCCTCCAGCTGTGAGCGAGGCTGCCGATGAAACAGTGCAGGGAAGGAGGAGGAGATTGTGTTCCAGCTCCTGTGCTCTTTATAGTACAACTGCAAAGGAGTCGAGTCAGCCAGCCCAGCCCTCTCCTCCCGCACCCACTCATTCATAAATGAAAGAGATGACAGTGCCAGAAGCAGACACTGAACACAGAGATGGGAACGCACACGGAGCTGCTCACACCCCTGCCTACCACTGCTGGCACAACCGGCAGACACCGCGCTGCAACCACGGCAGCTGGTGCAAAACGGCTGCTGCGTGCAACTTATCTGAGCACACACAGATGCTGCCTTGTGCAGGCTGTGTACTCTCACAGAGTACACAGAGCGTTACAAAGTATACAGAGCATCAGCGCTGTTATTGGTGTTATTTACAGTAAGCTGTTCCTAGTTCTCACTGAGATCAGACCTTCGTTATGGCCAAACACAGCCCAAGCTGAACTCTGCACAAGGGAGCTGTTGCCCTACATGTGCAAGAGCAAGGTCTGGGAGGGTGCTTTTTCCTTCCTGTTGCACAGCAAGAGAGACTGAGGCATAAACAAACTATACAGTTTGTCCAAGGTCATTCAGGAAGACTGCAGCAGATGCAGAAGCTGGCATGCTGCTGACTCGTACCGCTGCTCTTATTCCCGCATCGGGGAAAGCTGCCCCTCAGACTGTGCATTAACCTGTCCATCACTCACACTGAAAGGCACTGCTCCTATAAAAACAGATATGAATTACATCACTGAAGCTGGAAACAAAAAGTTTTTTCCCTGTTCAGACCATGAACTGATGCATAACTCACCTGATGTGGTGCTCTCCTGTGCTGCTGTAAGGACACCGGTGACTCTGTGTGCTCAGGACAGCGCCTGAGGAGTTCTGTCTGCTTGCTGCACGGGAGTGACAGCGCCCCAAGGGTGGCAAGGGACCAGAAGGCAGGAAACAGGAGTCTTGTGTTGGGTAGTCCAAAACAAGAAAATGGGTTCTCTATTTCTATCCTGGTGGAAAACACAGAAGAACATACGCAGGTAAACTTTAAAAAATAAAAAGAGGAAAAAACAAGGATACAATGGCAATTACAAAACTTGGAAATCCTCCAGGAGTACCCATGGCTAACGTCAGAACCAGCATCAAAAATAACTCCTCGTTCCAAACACAGGCAAAGGGCCCTTCAGGTATGACAGGCTACCAGATGGCAGAAACCTTCCTGTGCCAGGGCCTCTGCCAGAGCAGAGAGCTAAAATTATCTGCAGGGTTAAGGGGCCTCTGTGAGTTTTTGAGGAGGGATGCAGCAGAAAAAATGCAAAGTTCTTGAATGTGATCTGAAAAGGCTGCAAAAAGCACTGAACAGTCCTCTGCAGGCTCGCTCTGCAGCTTGGAGGACTGCAGAGATGCAGACAGCTTACCGGGCTGAACGGGCCAGGCACAGGCCCCTGGGAGCATGGCCAGAGACTGATCACCTGTGCAGTATTAAAGAACGTGAAGGCTTAGTATCAAATTTATCAGCTCTCTCAGAGCTCTCCCCAGCCTGCATTTAGTCATAAGAAAATTACATGGATTGGGATCTTTCAGGAAGCAAAGTAAAACTTTTGTTTCAGTGCCCTGTAATGCACACTTACGTACCCTTAGATATTGCAGCTCTTTTATTAGTCTCAAAGAATTTATAACGGATGATATTAGGAAAATGAAGTGCAGTTACTTCCTTAGCGATAGGTGTGCTACTCTTCAGTAAAGCAGTGGAAGTCACTGTCGGCAGCACCTCTTTTCTAGTTCCCACCTGGGCTGCAGTTCTCAGTCACACAGAAGTGCAAATGTGCTCAAAGACATGTTAGATGGATTTTTGATACATACAGGTGGCTCAGAACATCCAGACAGCAGAGCCTTGGCCATCAGACACCATACATGTCCATTACAGTGTGCTTAAAAGGCAATACTTGGTCCACTCACCTGGTAAGCAGGCCTTGCAAGTGGAACAGCAAACATCCTTTTCCAAAAATTAGAGCAAAATCAACTCCAGAAAAATCTTGGTTTGCTTTTCTTCCATCCAGTCATTCTGTTTTGATTTTCTCAACATGTAGATGGTGTAAGACAGATCAGTGAAGTAAAGGGATTTGGTGTCTCTGGTCATCTCCTTCTCTGTTACTTCCTGGGAGGCAGAACACAGGCTCCAACACACACACACACAGCGATTGCACTTTGGGATCTATTTAAAACTCTAAAAATGAAAAGAAATGACTGTAGCCTTTTATCTTTATAAATTATACAGCAGCTATTAAAGCTGACAAATTGCTATTATTTGGTGCAAGTGGCAATTTTTGCTTTTTGCTTGCTTTGGTTGAATAATTTTAACGTTTCTGATGATTAAATAAGTCCGCTGAATTGAGTAACTCTTGGCTTGCATATGTGTTAAAACCAGAGGCAGCAGGCTTCAAAAATAATGGAGCTACAATGCACAATAAATGTCAGAGGTACCACAAAGAACACATTGAGAAGGTGAGTGAGACCACTTCCTATCTCTGAGGCATGAACAGAGGAAAAGATGGACCGTCACCAGAGGCCTTGCAGAGGGGCCTGGAGATGTTGGAGCTCTGGGCAACCACCAGCAGCACGAAGCTCCACAAAGCGAAACACCGGGTGCCGCACCTGGGACAGGGCAGTGGGACTTCCTTACCCAGAGGGTGGCCAAATGCTGGAGCAGGCTTCCTAGAGAGGTGGTTGGTGCCCCATGCCAGAGGCATTTGGACAAAGCCCTCATCTGCTTTAGCTTTGGTTAGCCCTGAAGCGGTCAGGCAGCTGGGCCAGATGGTCTCTGTAGGTCCCTTCCAACAGAACTGGTCTATTTTAGCTTCTCTTTATCTTGTTCTCTTAAATTACCACTGAGGAACACTCTGCCACTCATCTGGAAATCTCTCTGTTGCCTGTCTGCGCTTATTCTTAAAAGGCTTGCACTGATTTCAAAATCTTAATCTTCCATGTTTCTCATGCATTTATTTGTGTTCTTCTGGGAATGGACACAAAACACAGGCCATTGCTACCTCTCTCTATATTAATTATTTAGATGTCTAAGGATTACTCATGCTCTTAGACTTTTCTTTCATAGACTAAACAACCCCATTCTTCACAGGCCAGGTTTTCCAGACCTCTTCTCACCCTGGTCTTATTTCCAGCCATCAGCTTCCTTCTCTGAGTGTGTGCTGGTGGGGGCCCCTTCTGACAGAGCTGGCTCCATTTTATCCCAGTTACCTCACCTGTGCTTCTCCTTCAAGGGCCAACATTCCCCTGCAAGTTTGATTTAAATCCTCTCAAGCACCCATTTCTGTGACAATAGCAGGGAAAATAGAGGAGGCCTCTCCCCTCCTCTCTGAGTGCTAATCCACAGGCACCATTTTGCTAAATTCACCTCCCTCTCCCAGCACCAATCCGTTTTGTGTAGCTGAGAAACAAGGACTTGCTGCTGCTCTTCTTTCTGTCCTGGTACTGTCCCTGGAGCCCTTGCAGGCCAGCTCTGAGCTGCTGGGGGGTGCCTACACAACACAGAGCTGTGCGTCAGCCGCCTGCGCAAGCGGGAACAACACTGCATATTTAGCTGCAGCCCACACGTTTCGCTTTATCTGTCCTCCTTCTATTTTCTTTGTTTCTTTTCTTGCCCCATTCTTTACTGCATCACACGTTATTTTTAACTTTTCCTACAGGTCTCAGTTTTCACCTTGAAAATTCCTGCAGGGCAGATGCACAGCCCCCTCGCGTGCACTCCAGCTGCTCGGGGAAGATGCAACCATCTATCCCCAGAACGTGCCCCATGTGGTGATCTCAGCTCCAAGAGTTCCCAGTGGAAAATGCCATAGCCCAGCACACATCTCACAAACACCAAATAAGCTCCATCATTTAGGAGCTTATCCTTTCCAGCTCCTAAAGGGGCCTCAGATCTCTCCCCTTGCCCCTGTGCCAGAGGCTGTCTGGCAGGTAGGATCTGATCTCCTCCCTCTCAACATCCAGCTTCAAGGGATCCCCTAGCTTTCTTTTGGAAGTCTGCGGGCAGATGAAATATTCTGTAAGCAGCTGGGAGAAGTCTCACGATTGCTAGCCCTTGTTCTTGTAGCGGACTTCAACTTGCCAGATGTCTGCTGGAAATACAACATAGCAGGGAGGAAACAGTCTGAGGTTTCTGGAGTGTGTGGAAGATAAATTCCTGACACAGCTGGTGAGAGAGCCAACGAGGGACAGTGCCCTGCTGGACCTGCTTGAGAACAGAGAAGGACTCATGGGTGATGTGGAGGCTGGAGGCCATCTTGGGCTCAGCGATCATGAAATAATAGTTTTTGATTCTTGTAAAAGTAAGGAGTGGGGTTAGCAGAACTGCCACCCTGGACTTCTGGAGGGCAGACTTCAGCCTGTGTAGGAGACGGGTTGGTGGAGTCCCTTGGGAGGCAGTCCTGAAGAATAAGGGAGTCCAGGAAGGCTGGGCATTCTTCAAGAAGGAAATCTTGAAGGCGCAGGAGTGGGCTGCCCCACGTGTCAAAATATAAGCCAGTGGGGAAGGAAACAGCTTGGCTGAACAGAGAACTAGGAAGAAACTCAAGAATAAGAGGGTTTATGACCTTTGGAAGAAGGAGCAGGCCACTCAAGAGGACTATGATGTCACAAGGCTATGAAGAGAGAAAATTAGAAGGGCCAAAGCCCAGACAGAGCTTAATCTGGCTACTGCCATTAAAGACAATAAAAAATGCTTCTATAAATACATTAACAACAAAAATAGGATTGCGGAGAATTGCTATCCTTTATTGAATATGAGGGGAGACAGGGTGATGAAGGCTGAGGTACTTTCTGCCTTCTTTGCCTCAGTCTTTGGCTGCGAGACCAGTTGTTCTTCAGGTACCCAGTCCCCTGGTAGATAGGGACAAGGAGCAGAATGAAGCCCTCATAATCCAAGAGGAAATGGTTAGCAACCTGCTAATTTAGATGTACACAAATCTATGGGGCCAGATGGGGTCCACACAAGGGTACTGAGGGAGCTAGCAGAAGTGCTCACCAAGCCACTTTCTGTTATTTATCAGCAGTCCTGGCTATCCAGGGAGGTCCCAGTTGACTGATGGCTAGCAAATGTGACACCCATCTACAAGCAGGGCCAGAAGGAGGACCTGGAAGATTATAGGCCTGTCAGTCTGACTTCAGTGACAGGGAAAGGTCATCTTGATCATCAGATCAAGACCATCAAGATCAAGCATATCATCTTGAGGACCATCACACAGCACATACTAGGCAACCAGGTGATCAGGCCCAGGGTAGATCCCAGCACGAATTCATGAACAGCACATCCTGCTTGGTGAAGCTTAACTCCTTCTATGACAAGGTGACCTGCTGAGTGGATGAAGGAAAGGCAGTGGATGTGGTCTGCCTAAACTTTATTAAAGTTTTTGACACTGTTTCCCACGCTGTTCTCCTGAAGAAGCTGGCTGCTCATGACTTGGATGGGCATAAGATTTGTTGGGTGAAAAAATGGCTGGGTGGCCAGGCCCAAAGGGTTGTTGTGAAAGGAGTTAAATCCAGTTGGAGGCCAATCACAAGTGCTGTACCCCAGGGATCAGTACCGGGCCCAGTTCTCTTTAATCTCTCTCTCTATCAATGATCTAGACAAGGGAATCAAGAGCACCCTCAGTAAATCCCCAGACGACACCGAGTTGGGCAGCAGTGTTGGTCTGCTCAAGGCTAGGAGGGCTCTGCAGAGGGATCTGGATAGGCTGAACCGATGGGCTGAGGCCAACTGTATGAGGTTCAGGAAGCTTGAGGAGAACTGTGCCTCAATGCTGTGGGGAATACAGGGCCTGAATGTTCTTGAACCAATATTTCATAGGGCAGAAAAAGTCCCTGGTCTTCAGTAACTACAGTAGACAAAGTATGAAAGCCCACAGTACTCCAGATACTGGCTTTTCCTCTCCAAAAAAACATTGGTACAAAGAGATAACACTAAAAACAACAGACCAGGGTCACTAATTAGCTTATTTTTTGCTTTTCATCTCATATTCAGTTTTAAATTTGCTTGAGAGTATTCTGTCTTCTTCCAGTCTCTAACAGGTTAAATCTGCTAAATACAGCGAGCAACATTTCTCTTGATTTTGGTTACAAAACTAAGTGGGTGAAATTTGATCCAAATAAAGTCCTGTTAGTATCCACTACAATTTACTTGCCAGATTATATAACAAGAGAACAAGCACGTGTTCACAGGGGCTCCTTGTATAGGACAGGGTGGGAGACTGAAGGGAATTCAGGATCTTCCAAATGGGGCTCTGTTCCCATTGATATGGCTGGTTAAATAAACAAGGAAAAGACTCCTTGTTCATGGGAGCTGTGTGTGGATAATAGGACTGAGCTTCAGGAATTCAAAGCTTTTTTTCAATTAAAGAAGCCAAAATAAGCAAGGAAGGAAATTCTAAAACAATGAAAATTATGTGGAAAATCATATAATTAAAAATACTTAAGACTAAATAGAAAGAGTATTGCCTCAATAGGCAAAAAGTGATATGGACCTTCTTAAATGCATTTATCACCCCATTAGTTTTTTTTTTTTTAAAGAGCTAACAAATTCTCATAGAATTTTAACCATCAAAGACAAATGCTGACCCTAGAATGTCTACCAGACCAGCTCAAAAACTGTTATAAGATTTTACATTGAAATCCTGCTACAGATAGAATCTTATATTCATCTTGATGAAGAAACTTTTGAAAGATGTCTCAGTAACTAAGAATAAGCAAATTTTGAAATTTGAAAACAAGTTGTAAAAAGAACTTGGCCCCAAACTTTATGCAAACATGCATCTTCTGAACTACAAATACCCACCATGGTTTACAGCACATAGTGTATTTCCTGCCTCAGGACTTGGCTATTGTCACAAACACAGGACAAAAGAGCAATAAAAGTGAGCTACAGGAGGATGTTGGGAACAGATACGGTGAGAAGGCTGTGAGTGCAGTGTATACTAGAGGGAAGAAAGGCCCCTTGAATTGATGTCACTGGAGTATTTGGGCAAAAAAAAAAAAAAGCATGAAGCAGTACGGAGTGGGCAATGTTTGAGACAATTGACAGAGAAATAGCTAAGAAGGCACCAGAAAGCACTGAGAACTGAAACTGAGGTAGGATCAGGAATAAATCCTTCTGGTCTTGAGAATGTGACTGCCTAAGAAAGTCTGACAAGGATGGAGAAATACAGAAAGACAACAGCAAGAAAAGGTGGCAAAAAGGTGAAAGCTGGCTGATAGATGACTAACGCCTTTAGCAATGGAAGAGAAAAGCTGGAGCTAGACCTGTAAGAAGACAGGTTACAAAAAGTGAATTAAGGGGTAGGAAATAGTTAAAGATAACGCTGGGTTAAAGAACAGAAAGGTCTCTAGTGTTGGAGAAGAAAAGCCATGAAGGAAGGAAAGTTGTTGTAGATAAGATGGGCTTGGCCAGCTTGCAGTAGCTGGTTGCGCTATCTGAGCTGCAGGACAGGATCTAGCAAGAGGGCTCCTTTGTTTGCACATTTCATGCAAAGAGTTTCCTGCTAGCACTCACTCATGTGGTTGTTGTTGGCAGAAGTGGTTTTAAGTGCACGCAAAATCATTAAAAATATACTGTTACCCATCAGACAGACATTTCCCACTTCCTTTAGGCCCCTGCTCTCCAGGTGCAAGTAAACATACATGGAAACATAAGAAAAAGTAGGAACTGCAGAGATCCTTGTCAATGAAGGCACCGAGGCTGCAACCTGTGGTGTACATATTAGTGCCTTCATCGGATACTGATTTAATGCTCTTTGCCCAGAATTACCTAAAACCAGTCTGCACAGAGGAACGACAACTTCACTAGAGAGCTGGAAGGGATAATGGAAATGGAGCACCTAAGCTGTACAGCTCTTCCCCATAAACAATGCTGATAATACAGATCTCTAAAGCATCCTGCCCTCTTGCTTCATTTACTTATGGACAAAAAGGCTATGAATGGATTCAAGCAACCGAGGAAATCGAAGGTTACCAACCTTATCTTAATTTTAGTTAAATGCCAACTAAACCACCACATGGTCTATCCCACGTGGCTTTTGCCTGCCTATTTCTCCACCTGCCTTTTGCACTGCTTTGAGCAAGCAATCCTTCTTCAGATAAAATTTCAGTTAAAAAAAAAAAATAACACACAAAAAAACAAAAAACAAACAGTTCCCAAGTTTTTGCCTTCACAGTAATTTCCCAAACTCTCAGCATTTCTTCTACTTTCAATCACAGATAGCCAGAAGGGTCCTGCAGAAGCACTCTCAAGCTGATAGGGAGTTTTCTATCTCTGTAGGAGGTTGAGGTGCTGCAGCTGAATGTCTGTCCCTGGGCAACCAGTGGCTCTGAAACACATGCATCTATGGATTAGGTATGTTATGGGCTCTCTGTGCACACACAAGCAAATTTCAGGCTTTGGATAACTAGAATTAAAAAAAAAAAAAAAAGAAGCCTCTTCTAAATTTGCAAGGAAGCATTTTTCATGGGTTTAAGGAGAAGATAATTTTGGCTGGAGATATTTAAAACATCAAGGAAACATAGCCTTTCACATCCCATAACCTTTAAAACTCTCTGTAGAATGGTAAAACAATCAGGCTAGAAGCACTACAAAATGCTCACTTCAGTCTTCCCAGACAAACTTTCCTATTTCCTATGGAAAACTCCCTCATCCCTCCAATGCAAGTCTCTCGAGACTCCGCAGCAGTCCTTCAGGGAGCCGTGCTTCCCCATCTGGAATATCCTTCTTCAACTCTCATGCTCTTTCTTAGCAGTGTGTTCCCAAGCACACAATATGCTTTTCTTGCCACTAATCTGTCTTACACTTCTAGAGCATACCAACTACTGAACAAAGTGGGTAAGGTGATTCTCGATTTGCAAATTTCAGGGATTTTCACAGGGAGAGGTGCCCACTGTTCCCAGTGAGGTAGCCCAGCTTTATCCTGGCTCTGAAGATAGCCAATGCTTGATGTTGCAGAATAAGGGGAGCCTCTTAGAAGTCACCTAGTGTTTTTTGTTGTTATTTTTATTTTTTAATTTAATTTTATTTTTTTTAAGCAGAGGATGTTTAGTTCTCTCATAAACGATTTCATACCATAAATCAAAAGCATTAAAGCATCATGATATTAGACTGATCTATTTGATTCCACAATAGCCTGCAGCAATGAGTTCCACTAATAGCTTTACTCTTCTTTTTTCTTTCAGATTACCACGAGATATCCCTTTGTGCAATACATGCTTTTCACAGGCTAATGCCAATGCTTACTCTTTCTCAATCTGGTATGTAAGAACACGCACACTACATACTTTGGCATAACCTCAGCATCAGAGCCACATAATCCTCACTTCTAATCTTTCACTAAAAATATGCAAGTATTTTAACTAGAGCTGATCATCAGAATAGCATCTGGGAATAATACAGTGAGCTGACATTAGTTTCCATAGCATTTGGTATTTTGTTTTGGATATGTTTTAAGTTTCTAGCTTCTGTGGAATAACCACGTTTTCGTTCTCCTGTTCTCAGCAGAAATCTATTCCCTCCCTGCCCCCAACCAAAAAGAAAAAAAAAAAAAGAAGAAAAAAAAAAGAGAGAGAGAGAAAAGGAAAGAAGATGAGATGAGAAGATATAGATATGAGAAGATAAGATATAGATAAACTTGATAAACTGTCAATAAACTGTTCCTTCC
Source organism: Netta rufina (assembly GCF_964035555.1). NCBI lineage: Eukaryota > Metazoa > Chordata > Aves > Anseriformes > Anatidae > Netta > Netta rufina. The sequence continues at coordinate 48,479,868 of NC_140128.1, forward strand.
ACTGACTGAGGAGGGGTAAGCACAGATACCCTGCCACCATTCCCCACTTAGCCTTGTTACTCCTTAACAGGATTCTTCACCATCTTCCAAATCTGCACTAACCTCAGCTTTTTATGTCACACTTCATCAGCTCATGGTTCACTGTCTTTAGGGCCCAAATTAGCCTTTTAAAGGCTCTCCCATTCAACAACCTTTTAAATAGCAGCTCTCTGCTGTCTACTGTTCCCTTTACATTTGGAAAAACCCTTTTGACTGGAAAAAGATCATTTACTTTTCCAGAACTTATCCCAGTCACCTTAAACTCCTGCCTGCCAACACTTTCTTAAATCACAATAATTTTTCTCACCATTTTCCATCTGATGCCATTCCCTCTTAGTTCTCGTGACAGCCCCTAATACCAGGGTTAAAGATGGACCTCATAGCAAATCCTATTCCTCCAGTGTAGCAACCCTTCATAATGAGAAATTTATCTGTTATTTTTAGAAACCGAACTATTTCACACTACGTTGTTAGGCCAGGTTAATTCTGCCTGGCATTGGTGACGTAGCAACGTAATGTTCCCAAGTTTTCCACCTTGCCTTTAGCATCTCCATTGCTGTCAGGACCTGATATTTCACAACCCTGATGGGAAGAGAGGCAATTTTTTTCCATGAAGCTTACTGCAACTGATTCTTTTTTTTTTTTTTTTTTTTTTTTCCATCTAAAAAATCAAAACCACAATTCAAATGCTTTCATTGCAACTGTGTTCAGGCTTTTACACCACAAGGTTTTTGTTCAATGGATGTGAAGAGGACAAGGGATTAGCATCCAGGTTATAGGTTATTTCACAGGAACCAACAATTTCTGCAACATTTCTTCCATTCACCTTTGGCTGAACTTTTAATATGCCCCCCAAACATCTGGATGATCAGAAATGATTTCTAACCTCATGGTTTACAGTGGTATGTCATTTTTCTAAATAAAGTACTCGTTAGCCATTTTCACGGATAGATTCCGTTATTTCTTTTCTGGCAATTTCACATCCATAGAATCACAAAATGGTTTGGGGTGGAAGGGACCATCTAATTCCAACCCCTCTGCCGTGGGCAGGGACGCCTTCCCATTTAACTGAAATCAGAGAAGCTGTTCCCTTCACCATTAGATCCCAATTTTGTGGAACAGCTGAAGAACATCTGATAGGAAGAAGGTTTCCATGACAAGGTTGCACTGTAAAAGATCCAACTTCAGATTTCTTGATAAGGAGGTACTCCATCACTGCAGAACATGTGATTCCCCACAAGTACTTTGCACAGCAGCTGTTCCTTGTACTTCAAGCAAATACCGTTGTCATGTGCAGTGTGCAATTTTTGTTTCCTCGCGTTAAACAAATTTGCTGATTTCAATTTGAATGCACTGCAGAGAAGGGGCTATTGCCAACAGCACGGCCTTCTCAGAAACCTATCTGCTATCAACTGCCTATCTGGGTGGGATCCCCTGCAAAAATGTATCCATTAATAGAAAACATGATCTACAGGATCCACAAGCCACATATATGAACTGAGATACTCCACTACTGGACAACATTACTTGAATGGTTGCACCCAGAACCATTCACAGCATTATTTAGCAGCACACTGCAGCAAGCAGGCCTGTGCCAGCCGGTCAGGAAGTGTCAGAGCCTCCTCCAGCACTCGGCCCTGTGGGGCTGGGACACCTCGTGTGCTCAGTCTGGGGCTCTGGAGTCCCAGTTCCCTGAGGCTCAGCACACCACATTGTCACTACTTTATGACTGTTCCCCCTTTTCTTCTTGAAGGAAAGAAGAAGCCTGAGGTGGCTCTGGCAGCTCTGCCCCTCCCGCAGAAGCCTGTCCTGGCACCTCCCGCCACCTCACACCACCCGGCCTGCTCCTCCATCCAGCAACAGAAGGATCTGCTGATCATGCTCTAACACAACCAACTTTTCTCCCACATTAGCTTTGACATAGAAACACCCATTTATCCCACCAAGAAAGCAAAGAGCACTAGTACCTCAAACACAGGCAGGCCTTGCTCTCCCTCCCTCCTGTTGGATTCTCTTACCTGATGGTGTGCGATGGCAGCACTCTGACCTGGGACCCACTGAGTCTATCCAAGAATAGTTAAAAACAGTGAATTACTCGAGTGGAATGCAAAACGTATACACATGCCACAGCAGGACTGTCTCCTGTAATACAACTTCTCTTCATGTACTCAGGAAGGCCTGAACACCACAGCACCATGTGCTTCAACAAGAAGCCAAAGGAGGCTGTGATGTTGAAGATCAGTTGTTCTGTTATAGTGTCTGTACTTAAACTTATCCCATACTTGAAATGTACTACATAAGTATTTTTATTTCTATTCAAAAATATGTATTTTTATTCAAACTCACTGCAACTGAGAAAGCAAGTAACTGTAAATAATTCAGAAAGTAACAATTAAGGTTTAAGCGATTACATAAGTATTTCTAGCAAATTGCTTCTACTAATAACTGGCAACTCACAGGTCAATTCTTCAGCAGTCCAACCTGTCAGGCAGTCAAGTGCATGCCTCCAAAATGGAACCGAAACCAGGAAGAAACACCAGTCTTTTGCCTTCAGTGATCTGGCTGAGTATGAAAGTTGAGAGCGAATTTCTGGAAAAGGAATTTCAGTTGACCAAGGACACTCAGTAGTTTGAAAAACTGCTGCATAACACATCATTTTAACGCTGTTGCTAAACTGTGGTCTGCATTTATATAGCAGAAAAGGCAGAAAGTTCCTTTTGTCATTCTCTTTCATGTTCAAAGATGAGTAATTTCCTACTTCTGTAAGGCTCTCTGAGAGTTAAGCATGAAGCAGTTTGCACAAACTTGGTGAAAATGGAAGCATACCTAGCACTATCTGAAGTGGTCACAGAAGCTTAAAAATCTGATAGTCTGATTCTACAGCCACTTAATTTGCCTGATTAGTCTGACTAAAGTCTTCAATAAGAAGGCTTTGGTCAAACAAAGATTTCTGATATGTCTTCTGTGGCAACATTGTAGAAACAAATGCAACTCTGCTGCACAGAGATATGAATCAATGGTGAGGCTTACACAAACCTATTGCAAACAGTTCTCCATCCAACATGATGAATCTCATATATTTTCCAAGAAAGAAAAAACAGTACAACAATCTGCTTTATTTCAATCTTTATTATAAACAATTTTGTAGTTTCCAGAATGGGATTACTACATACTAGATAACAAAAACATCCTTAGCTGAATCAGTTTTAGATTTCACTAGATTAAATCAGAACCAGCAAAACAAATATTACTGGGGAGAAGAGGAGGGAGGATTTAATCTATTCCAAGAAAAAGAGCTTTACAAACATGAAATAGAATTAAAGATATGCATCTGATCATATATACATAAGCAACTGATGACACCCTGGACAGAAACGTACAAGGAAGTTCTCTGCACATAAATAGATTTTTTAAAGTATATTTCTTTCACATGTATACAAAATTATTTTGCTTTCTATACTGAGCAAAGTTCTTGGGAGACACAACAGGGATTTCTAAGAGACTGAATCCCACTATCACTTAGGGCTGTCATGCACACAGATGTAATAATACAATTTACACAGCATTCCTATACAATACTTGAGCTCCTTATATACATACTTACAAGTCACTTTTGTACATGAGATGCCACCTTTACAATTGAAATGACATCTCCCCTGAAAAGGCTGCATTAGTTCCAGTGTGTGTATAAAAGATAAAACAAGTTTCAAAAGGCAGCACCACTTGGCTTTCAGAGTCAAAAACTCACTGAGCTGCAGCTATGTAGGGAAGGCAGTGGGGTGATAACATTAACCCTTCTCTCTGTCTTTTGACAGTCACAGTGGGGAAGGTTAAGATATGACCCTTGAATTCTATGCATCACCAATGTGGCTGTGACAAGAACTAATTTTAACAGATCCATGGCTAACGCCACACACTTTTGATCTTCAGCTTTCCTATCAAGCTACTTAAGCCAAGTGTCTGGTTATGTCTTCTGGGGAGAAGTTTGGCTTTTATATGACCTTTTCACTATGGTTTAAGTTATTTATCAATAGCAGAGCTGGTTTCAGCACAAACAAATCATCTGTGAAACTCTTCTTTAATGCAGGTAGAAGGGTTGCTAGATGCAACAATGACAGAGGACCCTGCTAAGCTTCTCCTGGAGTGAGGAATGCTCAGCACCTGTAAGAATCAGGTTCCAAGCTTGCTGTGGGATTAGGTCAGGCTTCCACTTTGTTTCAGGCACAACAGTGTAAAAAAAAAGGGCTGGGGTTTTGCTCCTTGTTTCTCTTAATCATACTTTGTCCAACTAGAAAACAGTACCCAGAGAACATTCAGAACAGCATGCAGGTAGTGCCTTTTAAGACCTGGCACAGTGTCAAGACAAATGCTACCCGGTATCAGCAATGACAAACACTATTAGCTGCATCCATTGGTTACACACAGCCATACTCATACCAAACCGTCTGCTGATCCCCCTGGGGGTCTGGAGATCCAGGAGTGCTGTTGGAGCTGCTTCCTCTCATGGGCTCCTCCATAGTCCCACAGCTGCCTTCTGGCAACTTACCCTGGCACTTGGTAAGTAGGACATCGCCCTGGCCTTGCCCTAGGGAAGCATTTCCCTCAGTGCTGCTGGAAACAGCTCTGACAGAGGCCACTGTGGCCACCTCCCCAGTACGAGGGGCTGGCTTAGGTTTGACTTTAGAGGGAGTGTGTGGTGTGGGTGAGTAGTGCTGCCCAGGGTTCGCTCGCTCCTGTTGCTGCATGTTCAGATTGCTGGTGGAAGCAGTGGGTGAGGCAGAAAACTGATGGAAGGAGAGTGGCCTCTCATCTTTTGGTGGGGCCAGGGAAAGGCGCCTTGCGTCAAGCTGCCGACAACGAGAATCAACACCCTGCAAGGAACCTGCCACCTTTGCGGACTGGGGCCTCTCTCTTAAGGTTGCCTGGGAGCTTGTTGGCACAGAAGCTCTACAAGTCTGACTGACGGCATCCTTGCCCCCACGCAGCTCTGCTGCTGATCTTTGAGGGCTCTCCTGCCTGTATGTCTCCGGGCCGGTGGCTCGGAGGAGGTCTGCAGAGGCTAAGCTGAACGCCCTGCTCAGTGACGTACTCCTCCTGCTCACAGCTCCAGGCTGCTGTGGCTGTGCCGTCTGCCGCATGCCACTCGTGGGTTGGTGCTGTGGTGTGTGAGGAAGCTTAAGGGACCCCTGGGAGCTTGCCAGAGGCTCGGGTTCGACCTGTCTGAGGTTTGGCTTCATGTAATTTCCGGGCTTAGTCGTTCTTCCTTCTTCACTGGTGATGGCCATCTTTACAGTTGGAGAAGCATGACTAGTGGGCATCTTAGCAGCTTCCTTTCTGGACGGTTGAACCAGCAGGTTCCCAGTAGCTGAAGGCTCATTTGCTTTCTTAAAATAATCACTCAGCAAATCATCTCTGTTATTGGAGGTATCCTGGTGTGAAAAAACATGCACATGCTACATTAATGACAACACGACTTGAGCACAGAATCATGCACAGCTTTTCATTCAGACAATCTTCCTTCCCACGTATTTCAAGAAACCCACATAAAACCACAGATTTTATATTGAAGCGTGGAATGGAAGATACAAATGCATACAATGGACATAAATTCAAATCAAGGAGTAACATGCTCATCATAATTAATTGCAACAGCCCTGATTGCCAGATTAATTGTCATAAACTTAGAAAATTTCACCCCACTAGTAACCTGGGCAGCAGCTCTTTTGACATCAGCCACTGTCACTGTAACATCACTGTCATATGGATGACAGCAGCCATTGGTATCAGCAGATATAAAAGACGGGCTGTCATTTTCCAGAATACAATTACTCTGGATAACACACTACTGTAATATCAGGGATATTAAAAAAACAAAACAAAACAAAAAAACCTTGGGTAGATATGCTAGCTTTATAAGAAATTTTCATAGCTTCTCTATCGATTTCTGTCACCTCTCCCAGTCAATATATTATATATGTTAAAAGCTGCGCGTACAACATAATGAAATGTACCAAAAAATCATTATAATAATTGAGAAATGATTGCTTGCCCACGATTAGCTTGCAAATTTCAAGTCAGACAATTAACCTGGCAGTAAAAGAAAATGTATATTGAATATTTCATTGGGATAGTCCATGCAAATCAAAATGGTGATGTTTGATCAGCTGCCACTGGACTATTAGTAGGAGGCATGCTCAGAACAGTTAAAGGACATGCTCTTCATGAAAAACGCACTAAAACAAGCTCATGAATCATATTTCTTTTCTCTAAGGAGCACGTTAAAGCTTAATATATTCACTTCATTAAAGCACCAACCATTTCTTCCAGTTACAGAACGTATTTGCCAGAAGTGAACACTATCAATAGTGATAGTAGTTCAAATGCAGCTGGAAAATTTCTATGCTCAACTAAATGTTACAATGTTAAGGTTATTTTTACTTCACTTTAAACTGCTGTTAAGCACATTAACATCACAGAATTACTTGTTCTCCAAAATCAAGTGTGTTTATGTACAAGCACTGGAATACTTTATGAGCAAGTAATGCGAGTGATCTCACAAACTTAGTCTTTTAAGTAATAGCTGAGAGTTACAATACGCTTCTATAGGTATTAATATGCTAGCAAAAGCTGTGGGGTAAGTTGGAAGCTGTTGCCTTCATAGCAAGAACAACGGATACCCTGGGGATATACAGTGAAGTGGATCTCCTATTTCCCCTGCCTGTTCTGTGCCTCATGCTGTCGGGACATGAATGACTGAGGACCGATTCGAGTGACTGCGAAGGTTCCTGACGGAGGGGAGGACATAGGGAGTAGCAAGAGGGATACAGTGCATCAGCTTCTAACAGAAATTGGTGCAATGAAATCATTTCACTCCCTAAACTGCGCCGACGCTGAAAAGGAACAAGGATGACAGAAAGAATGAAAATGGAGACATGGTCAGGTAGTTACAGACAAAAAAAATCAAATCAAATTTTAAACACATCTAAAAGCTATGAAATTTATTTGGATAATTAGTGAATAGGAAGCATATTTAAGTAATGCTCTGAAACTTCAAGGACTATAATTTACCGGTGTCATAAAACAGAACAGCTCTGCTGATTTCAGTGCTGTTACCAAGGTATTCATTGAACAGAAATACCTGTTCACTTACACTATCAGGGAATTGTTCCTGAGATAGTAACATGCTTGATACTGCACCACTTCACTACTGCACAGCATGTCTAAGCAGTACAAGACAAATGCCATCTAGAAAACAAGTATTTCATTTCTGACCAAGCATTCAGAGTGTGGCATTTTCTTGCAGTCACAGAACCAAGAGAACAGTGCCAGTCAGCACACAAAGCACGGTGAAAGCACTGGAAACTTCCTTCAAAAAGAACACACTCTCAAATGCAACGATGGTATTTTCAGCTTAGGAAATGGTTTTAATAACTGCACATTTTGCATTTCTGGTGAAAACTATAGGTTTCATATGTAATTATGGATTTAGCAGCTGAAAATCACACAGAAAATTCATCCTTTTACAAATAAGAATAGCTGGAGTTCAGAATTGAGGCTATAATATGAAAGCTTAACCACAAGTGTTTGTTTTTAAAAAGTCCAAGCAGTCCAATACATACTACTTGCAGTGAGTTATTTGCATGACCTGCCATAGCCATTTCATCAAAATAAATCAGCAAACACTGCTCAAAAGTTTATCTTGGCTTAGTTGTTTTAACAGGTTCATTCTTCAAATTGTCAGTTTGCAAGGTTCGATACCTCTCTGCAAGTTCCACACATACAAAGATCTTCTTATATTTCCTAGTGTTCATAAAACCTCATGCCCCTGCATGCATCAGTTTTTGATCAGTTTTGCAGCACCTCAGAATGACTACTTACGCTTGGTGGGGATAGCCTGCTGCTCTCTTCCAGGAACTCTTCCAAGGTTACCATCTCACTGCCAGGTGAGGCAGACCGTTGCCTGCCTGTGTAAGACTGAGATGAAGCACTCTTCTGAGGTGCATCATGAGAGAGCAAACCATTCCTGTGGAAGGAGGACTCATGCCTGTTGCTAGGGCCTAAGACAGCAGAAGCAGAGTGATAGGGATAGTTGTCTCGGAGCAAGGCTGGTGCCTCTCTGCTTGGCACCATATCTTCACTGCTAAGGCTCTCAGTTCGACCATGGATATGATCTAAGGAACCTGAGAAAAACCATAAATATCATTGAAGTCACTATTTTCCCCTCATTTCAGTAGTTACTGAAGTGGGAACTTTGTGATCTAGGGACACTTCCCAACAGGCAATATTTGTCTTCTCTCACGGAACTCAAGGCAGTCAAAACTCTGAAAAATCAGCACTAGCAAATGTCTTTCAGTATATTCTTTAGGCCCCTATGTTAAACAAGTACAACTACTTGAACCTGGCAGTGGGATAGCAAAAAGCAGATTTTTCCAGAATGCTAGACCTCATTTACCCTTCAAGGACTAATAAGTTTAGCAAGTCTTGAGTGCACTGATTACTTACATAAGCTGTGTTCAGAGTAAGAAGCAGAGACGTGTTGCTGTACAAAGAATTTAAAGAGTGGCCTGTTACTTCCCACAATATGATGCCAGTCAGACTAAAGCAAAACTAGACTGCCTCCCTTAAACAACCATCCCTTGCCAGAATCAGTCTTAGAAAAATACTTCGTGCCAGAATTGTTTTGATTCCCAAGACAGCCATGTCCAGATTGTATAACCATTACAAATTCAAAACAACCGTCTTCAAATTCAACTGGAAGGAAAACAGCATTTTGCATACAATTTCATGTAATTTCACTTCCTGTTTGCTAGAACTCAGCTGTAAAAGCTTTACCTTTCAAATTGAGTGGTGAACTACTGCTGGATGCATTTCGACTGCTCTCTAGACTGTTTGGCCTGGATACTGAAAAACATGAAACCAGCATTTAACAAACAGATCTGAAGTTCTGTTGATTTTCTAAAGAAGTTGGCTGCAGCCTGCCTTCTGAAAATAGGACCTGTGCAACTAAGTCACTTGGAAAACATTAACAACATAACACACAGAGGATGACAGTCTGGACACAGTAGAAATCATTCCTGTTTGTCAAGTCAAGTCGTTCAGGATCACCTAATTTTTTCTCACTTTGATCTTTTGCACAAAGAAATATGCTTTTACAGCAACTATAAAAAAAGTAACATAGATAATAAATAAGTGCTTGTAGCAAGTTGCCTGTCTCCTTCTCAGTTTGTTTCTTTGGATGAAGCAGGTAACCGGGCTGCAAATGAAGTCTTCTAAAAATCTTTGAGCAGACAGTGCTGCTGCTGCACCTCTGTTCTCACCATGCGCTCCCTTTTTCCCCAATATATATACATATATATATTTGATTCACTTGCTTAAGAAAGGAATTAAACATTGTTCAGAAAAATCAGCAACAAATCTGTATGACATGCGTTGAAGAGCCTGTTGCTGGGGCAAGTCAACTTGTCTCAATGTCAGCATTATTTTTGAAAAATTATTTTGGGAAAACATCCATCATAAGCTTCTCAAGAGAAAAATAAAAGTATTTAGACCTACATTCCCCAAATGGTTTTGAATTACTACAACTCATCCTATAAGGTTTATTTAACTAAAACATTCCAGGACAACTCACATGGATGCAATAAAACAAGTTTTAATGTAGAAGTTTAGAGCATTTGTGTATGCTACAAGCTTACCATGCTGTCTGGTGCTTGCAAACTCTACCTCAGGGGACTGTTCACTTAGATTATCTTCTGAATTATAGCCTAAAAAGAACATAAAATTTAGAAGGCGATATTGCACACAGAAAGGTCATTCCTTCAGGTCAGTTTCCAATGGATTTAGCAGCATAAAAAACTAAAAGACCGAAGTGATCACGGGAGTTTTATAGAGACAGCACTAGAAGAGCAGCCACCCTCTAACCACTTCTATGAGTCACTGGGCAGGGAACTGTGGGACAACTGACTAACATCCAAATGTCAAGTTGATGGCATTAAAAGAGCAAGAAAACCCTGTATCTGATCACCGTTACGCAGATAACGCAGGAATGAAAATATGTGGGCTCTGTTTTTGTACTTAAATGCCATAAAAGCCATGTTTCATCCAGGTAGGAACTAAAAAGTAGCATGACTTATACAAACAGCTGGTAGATCAAATGCACTACACACCTTTCGGTCTGCTCTGGAGCCTGGAGATGGGAGTGGAAGTGTGCAGGTGAATAGCAGAGGTCGAGTAAGTCCTGGGACCCAGCTCCACACAGCCGTGCTTTGATACAGAGTCTGCTGAGATTTCAACATTATCATTGCTGCCTCCATGATGGGAATTCCTCTTTTGCTTTAGGTCCACCAACACTGAGGGGGAGAGAGGTAAATAAATACGAGACTATGAAAACTAGCACTAGGAGATTTGTATTTATCTGCCCATATAAACATGACAAGCAGGCACAAAAAACGCACAACAGAGGCGCTAGCTTTGCAAGCTTTTCCATAAACACTTCAGTATTGAACAGGAAATTTCTGCCACCAGTTTTTCGATCGTGTGTGCTCTCTGTAAAGTGTGGGAGTGACAAGGGCTGCTTAGTGCCAGTGGGAGGGTTGATATTATACATGCAACAGTTACTGTGAAATGAGGAAGAAAAGGAGTAAAGACATGAATGCAGAAAAAATAACTGAGGTGTGAAATTCCCATCATATTATTCCTCGCAGGTACATTTTATAAGCTCTTACTTCAGTAATAAAATGGAATGAGGAAAGAGTGACAGAAGGCGCACTCTTGTTTGAAGAGAAAAAACGTTGATTTGGAAATTAACTATCATGATTCACGCACTAAGATAATTGCTTTCAGGTTTAGTTTTTGCTGTGGCAAGAGCTCAGTCTCTTCAAGGTTAAAACTCTGCTGCTTTTATGATGCTCTGCTACAGTGCCTTTCAGGTGGAATTCATGGGATCGTAACATGAAAGCAACAAAAAACTAACCACTAGAATATTATTTAAATTCAGAAAGCTGAACACATTGTTCCTAGTGATGAGGTGGGTTACTTCAATAGTTGTAATGCTTTAAGGCACCCATATAATAGAACAAAATTTAAGGAATTCACTATGGGAAACAGCTTTACTGAGATGCAAGATTCTAGTTTCCTATATATTTGTAGTGAGTACACAATTAATACTAATTGAATGCTGAAAACAGCAGAGCGCAGTGGTCAAAAACAACAACGTGCAGAGACAACAGACAGTTAGTTCAAAGCACAGAGTAGCAGCAAAGCTGTATTAGAGAAAACAGGCCAAGTTACTGTCGTATTAGATGACTCTTGGAAGCTTACTTCTGAAACAACATTGTACCCCACAGTCTGTGTGGGCTCCATAGCACAGGGCCTGTACTTTCTCTCAGAATTGGAGTTGATGGCACTTCTATGGGGCAATTACTGGATTAAGTCTGGCAATGAAAATCTGCATTTCTCATTGATTTTGAAGATGCACTTAACACCTTCCATATATGCCAGAATTATCAATTGCCCTGGAGACTAACACTCTTACAAACCCCAAAATGGGCAGCAACAGGCTTCTCTGCCAGTGCCCTTGGTTGTGCCACTTCTTGGAGTGAGAATGGAGATGAGACAGATCCTTCAGCCTCTGTGCTGAGGTCTCCCATGAGCATGTTGCCTGGGATGTACGCGCTTCTGACGTGGAGCAGGGACTGAAGCCACAAGTTCGTTTCAGAAGCCACCAGGTAGTGACCAGGTAGAAGCCATCAGGCAGTAAGAATTCTAGGCAACAGATCCATGATGAAGGCTTTTCCCCATCTCAGGAGAACAAACCTACTTGTCTCTTCCAAAAAATCTCTCCAGACTGAAGCAGCAGAAACCTTAACTTTATGCTCAATCCAAGATGAATTTCATAGCTGGATTTGTAAAAACTCTCTAAATAGCAGATTAGGATGCAAACAAGAAGAGATGTTACAGGGAATAATTTTCCCAGTAGCTTTTACTCTACGTTTAGAGATATGTTATTTAGAAGAAGATAACGATGTTTTAAAAAATTGCCATTTTTAGCATATAGTTGCACAGAATATTGGAAAAATCTCCAGGATTTGAAACTTCTTATATGTTAGGCTTGTACTTTAATAGGACTGTAACACTGTAGAAAGCATAGCAACAGCAGATCAGTTCAACACTAACTGGACATGCTGCAAGTATGTGATTGCAAGGAAATATGGAAGCGCAGAGCAATTGCACTTACTTATAACATGCACCACAGCCAATATACATACGCAAACTGTATGCCATGAGGTCCCCTAAAATTGTGCTGCATTGAAGAAATGATCCACAGTGTACAATAGTGATTCATCTTCTACAGGATAACTTAAGTCCATGTTCACTAATCTGTGCTTGTGTTTAGAGTACTGTAAAGGCATGCTGAGTGTTTCTATTAAGGTGCGTGTTCTTTTAAGGCACGTAGGATTTTTTTTTTCATTTAAAATATTTGTCAGAAGTAGATGAAAATAAATACTAAAGAAAAGGTGTTAGAAATCTCCCAATTCCGAGAAAGAAAGAGGTTCATTAGGAGAAGATGGGATGTCGGAAGAAGACCAGAACCGGAGCCGATCAGAGAGAGACTGATGATTCGGTGGAGATTTAGGAGACTTTTCTTTATCCTTGCTTTTGCTTCTGAAAAAGGCAATCTTTTTGCGCTGCGCAGCTAAATTGTTATCACCCAGGTATCCCAAAAAGAAAAAGAAAAAAAAGTGAAAAAAAAACCTTGTGAATAAAGCTTAATAAAGATTAAATACTACACAGCAAATAAAAAACGAACTAGACTATGCAGACTAACACATTTACAGGACTCAGATTAACATGTCTTAGTCATAGTTAATCTGACTCACCTCAATGCATAGATTAACAAATATGCATAAAATATAAGCAACCCCACTAAGAAATAACTGTTAGATCACAAAATGTTTTAATCAAAAGAGAAAATCAAAAAGGTCTATGTGCTACTTGGTCATTATATACATTCAAATTTCCTAGACGTTTTCTAAGCCTTAGTACTGATGGTCGTCATCTCAATGTAAGCATGTTTCATATAAAATCAAGATGAATGAAAACCTAGGGACTTTGTTATCTCTGGCACTTGGTGAGGGACTTGTTTTGTAGAAACCCAAGTCCAAATTCCCAGGTTGAACTTCAGATGCACAATAAACACTTCTAACATATCCTGGAACCACACGGATGATTTGGGACATGCATTAATTGAAGTAAATCAAAGATCTTGAAGATATAGTATGGAGAAAAGGAAATGTAAAACCCAATCAAATAAAAAACTTAAACCCAACAGACACTTGGAGTAGTTTGTAACAGCAGCTCTCTCCTCCTCAGCTGCTCTCCTTCTGTCTCCCCCACTTCCCAGTGGGAATAGAGGAATTACTACTTAGGGATGAAGTTCAAAACTGTTTCTTGAAAAGTACCCTTGGAAGACAAAACACTGTATATAGAGCCTCACAGAAGTGATCTCAACAGCATAAATGAAGCTTGGGCTTTGTATTAACTTATATAAACACTTTAGGATATTTATTTTGAGCTTTCTTTTAAATTCCCCATAATTAGTAATACCTGACTTACTTTAAAAGCTAACTCTACCAAAAAAAAAAGAATTTTGTCTTCCTTATGCTCCTCTTAGTGTTCCAAAATTCATTTAATCATTTTACATTAAGAAATTAATAATTCTATTCCAAGTCAAAACACTGTACCATCTTCCAAAACAATACGAGATTACAATAAATTAGCATTTTCTAAGTTATTTCTTTTGCATGTGCGCCATCTCCTGGCAGTGGCTGTAGGATCAGCTTTTATCCACTGGAAGAACAAATTGTAATAAGCTATAAAATTGCATGGACCAACTTTAAACTGCTTTGTTGCAAAGCCCCCATAAATCAAGTATTTCCATCAGCTTACTCAGTAACTTGCAATACATTCAGACTAACTATGAAACTATGTACAAAAGCTGTAAGGAAAAGAAGGTAAAACAAACCAATCGTGTTAGTTTACTTAAAAAAAAAAAAAAAAACACAAAAAAAACACAACAATTATATGATGTATCACAGAGGTATCAACATATCCTGTACCTTAGATCAAAAACATACTCATTAATTCTGGCTGGGCATTGTTTACCTTTATTTGAAGAACCCACAGGGTTTTCTCTCTCTTCCATAGAGTTTGACCCTTGAGAGGTATTATCCTGAGACTCCTGTTGATGTTTCAGTCTTTGGGAAGCAGTTGGTGAATTTACTGTCTCTGGGGATTCAGGATGCCACAGAGGACTCTCTGCTGCTGGTTTCAGCCGCTCCCTTGCAGTCTCCTTCTTTGGCTTGATTAGTTTGACTAAGGCTCTGGCTCCAACCCAGTGGTTTTTCCTAATGAAGAATGTTTTGTGAGTGAGATTCAAAAACACTACATGAAATACACTAAGAAGTTTACAGCTATGCTAAAGCCATCTTGCTATACTTTTACTTTTAACTGGTTGGAAAGCCACAACTTGAATTCCACAGAAGCTTCTGATCCGATTCTCTCTCAAAGTCAAAATAATTTTATAGAAGTATTTCTTGAGCATGATTTTTTTTGAGGAAAAACAACTGTTCTCTCTGCTAGAAACCTAAATTACACATATGGACCCACACCAAGACATTTCAACTGTATGAAAAGGTCTATTACAAGAACAGACTAAGTAACGAAAACTGTTTTAAGGACAAATTCTTCCTCTTGCTAAGGGTATCAGTTAGATCCGTTTAGGGAGGAATTATGGTTGTTTTTTTTTTTTTTGTTTTGTTGTTGTTAATATATATGTTTTCTCTCTGATGGACTGATATACTCTACGGAACAGCAGCTCTTGAAGGTCCTACTGCTGCTTAGTCACTATATAGGGTCGCTGCATTTTCCTGGGATGTTCATCCAGCTTTGGTGATAAAGCAGTTTCAAAACACCTGTAAGAGGCTGTTTTGTAATAGACAGCAAGACTGTCCCCTAGTGGGAGTTTTGAGAAGCATGACAGATTACTACTTATGAGTATCCAGTATCTTACACCCTCCATGAATTCAGAGCTGGTGGCAGCAACCTACGATATTCTAAGGCTTTAGCAAAAACTTCCAATTCCTACTTGACCACCAGCTCAAGAATCATTTTAGCACTAGGAGTGAATGACCTATCAACACTGAAGCTTCTTAGTCTCTCCTGTAGTCCCTTCCTCTACAATCCCACGAGTACCCCCATCTATACATCTGTGCACAGTATTTCACCTAACAGTTTCATATGCCATAGTTCCTGATAAAATGGACTCTCATATATTTCTGTTGGGATCATTCTGAATTGAAAGCACAGAAACTGATACCTTCTGATATGCACAAGCCTTTGCTTCTTTCAGTTACAGGCTTAAGTCAAGTCCATCACTGAGCTTTGGATCTATGTAGGTTAACTACTGTGCTGCAATGCAGATTTAAAACAAAACAATCCCAGAGAAATTTCACCTTCCTAAAAAGTGAAAGGATGAGTCTTCATCTCTTCGGACATGTACCAGTTCAAATCACTGTGGTCAGCCTACTAGCGACAACACGATGTACAGCAGGGCAAAGTGACTCTTTTCCAACTAACACCATTTCAGATTCCAGTAATAAAATGCAGGACCATTGTTAAGGCTCTGTGCTCTCTATTAAAACAATCTAAAGCACGGCTGCAGCTTCTGGGAACAGTTTGTGGAATGAGAGTAAAGAAAGAAGTGGATTTGACACTGTTTGTCCTTAATTAGGATGAAATTTCAATTATCTTCCACTACGGAGAGCCCTTTCTTGCCCTCACAAAATCAATAGCAGAACTGAAACCAAATGGGACTTACTTTTTTGGAGCAGGATCATAAAACTTGTACTGATCCATTATTTTCTCTTCAAGTTTTTCCTTGTGTCTCTTTAAGGC
The DNA here is from genome assembly GCF_964035555.1 of Netta rufina. Lineage (NCBI taxonomy): Eukaryota > Metazoa > Chordata > Aves > Anseriformes > Anatidae > Netta > Netta rufina. Next base: position 48,495,858 of record NC_140128.1, read on the forward strand.
ATTTAATTTATCACTGTGAGGAAAAAATAAAAAAAGCACTTTCTGAATTATCTGGATGAAATTCAGCACAAACAAAACCCTGAAGACCAAGAGCAGCAAAAGACCACCGAGACTGAAATACCTTCCTGCCACATAAGCTTCAGAACACTATTGAGCTCATTTCACTATTTAGAGAGGGTAAATGCAAAAGCCTATCAAATTTGGTGCTGAGTCAGTGACTTTTGTGCAACAAGCATGAAAGTTGAAAAAGTAACAGTAGATTTATGATATTCTAATATGACTACATTTCTGCTGCAATTCAGCTATTTTCCAAGTTCTTCAGAACCATTTGAGAAACATCAATGGGTCTAGCATTCCACCTTTGAAAGCTAAGTTTTCCACATGGGTTCATCTATATTATTTGAAAAGAGCTGTGCTTGTACAGGTGTCTCCTAAACATCTTTTTGTGGTAAGGCAACGCAAAGAAATTTTGTAGCGCCTCCCCATCACATCTATCTCTTAAACGTCCCCCTCTCTAGATATATATCAAGTAGATTGATCATCCCCCTGCTTGTCCTTCTTCTACTGATAGATGATTAGTATTCTGCTTGTCTAAAAGACTTCTTCAGGCTTCACAATTCTGTTTTCTTACATGTACTGTTTCTGTTCTTCATGATATTGCTCCTTGTTCTCCATGTTCTGCTCCAGTAACATCTGATTCTGCTGGCTCAGCATCTGAATCTGACTCAGAAGATGATGGTTCTCTTCTTCCAGATTTCCCTTTAGACGTGATAGCAGCTATTAAACAAGACAGACAGATGAATCTCTTCTCTGCAGTTGGCTTCCCTGAAGGTGCACCACAATTAAGCTAACACAAATAACACAGCAACCTAGGATATAAATTGATAAACTCTAAAGTATATGAAGGTGCCATTACAAACCCATGGCTTGGCTTTGTATATATCATTTACCAAGAACTTCACACACTGGACGTCAGCACTCTAACAGAACTCCAGCAGCTGGAGTACCTATAGCTACTCACCTCACAGTGGTTGTCCAGCTTGGTCAGAGAGAGATCCATGGACTGGTGCTGTTCTTTCAGCTCATCATAGCGAGCCTGCCAACGATTCAACTCTAGCTGAGAGTTGTTCAAGGAGGTTTTCAGCTCTTTAGTGTGTGAATGCAGCCCTTCATACTCTGCCTTTAGTTGGCTGTGCAAGAAATTCACCCTAAACACAAAAAAGCCAGCAGACTTATGAAGAACACTTCATACAAAGTACCTCACATTCAAAGACTACACTGTAAGTGTGCAGCTGTAACTGAATCAGACACTGAGTTCCAAAGACTCCTAAAAACATTTTTACTCTGAGCAAGTAATGAGATTTTATTGAAAAGTTGTAATAGAATTACAAAATATTTTAAATCTGCAATAGAATTAAAAGAAAATAGATTAAAATAGATGAAAAATAAATCTGCTATTTCCTTGATGTGTAACGAACACATAATGAACTTCTGAAGCATGGTGCACTTAAAAGCATTTTGATACAAAGGCAGCTCTATTTGGCACAAATGAAGAAAACTAACACATTCCTTTTCTTGATTCATGAAATACGAGCAAGAATGTCTTATATGAGCATAAATATGACATCGTAATGTTGTAAATGAGACTACAGCATTCCTTTATACCTTTTGGTAAATCTAAAAATGTCTACCAATCATGAAGGCATAAAATTTTAAATATTCATAAACTAAAATGGTTAAGTTCTGTATCTGCTGACAGACCAGCTAAGCCTTACAGCTTTGCAAATAACATTTTGCAACATCTTTCCTTGTTTCTAGAGAAACTGGGTTGAAAACAGGAAGCTCAAGGAAACATGTTTGCAGAGCTCAGTGGTGTTCTAAGGTACAGTACAACTGGGACAGCATCTGAAACCTTTGTGACTGAACTGAACGTGAGATTTTTAAATGTGATTCCATCTGGCACTGTTTGAATTTGATACGACTTTAACCCCTTATGCGTACCAAACTTTTTCTCAAAATACCTTTGTAGTATCAAAAATGTCTCTGAACCAATGGTAACGGCTAGAGCCAAGTAGGAATGTGAGGGTACATTTTGCTGTCACATTTTGTAAATTTGGGTGCTACCTCAATAAGGGGTTTTGGCATGAGTTAACAGTTACCAGCAATCATATGAACCACTAAGCATATTTTTAATATCAAAAATTAAATCTCTTTCAAATATTAACAAATAGCAGCTTTTTCTTGGCAGCAGAGTATCAGCAGCTACATCAACTCCTAGAACTAAAGCATATTGTGTAAAAGACATGATACAGTTTGTCTTGTGAGGAAAAAAAATGGGTAGGAACCATTTCACACAACTCTAGATATTACTGAGTTTTGTGTATTTGTCGTTCTACTTAAAGACAGATGTTGGAAATACCTCATCACAGGTATAAACACCTGTGAATGGGACCACAAGTGGGATCTTATTTTGAATAAGCAAAAGACTCAGGATCAGGCCATCAGTTAACAGTATTTGTTGACATTGTCCATGAAGGTGATAATCGAAAACAAGTTAAATAAAAATAAACAATATAGAAATAAGGAAACATTAACAGACACATTAATGAAGGCATTCTGGAGCTACAGCTAACACAGCAAAACAGCAGTGTATTTTGCAGAACTGACTTCTCATTTTTATATAAAAGGATTTAGCAAGGGAGCCATACCTGTCCAACTCCTCCCTCAGCTTCTGATTTTCCCCAGTGGTTATTGCATTTGATCTCCTCTCTTGTTGCAGAACCTCTCTCTCGTTTTTTAGGACTATTTCCAACTCTTCCAATTCTGCCTTGTGTTTCATTAAACTGTTGTATCTACAAAAGAGAAGTAGCATAATCTCTGCTCTGTTTTACACGTTTTTCTTCTTCTAGTTTAAGATTTTTGAGTAGGTGATATGACAAACAACATTTTTTCTTTTCTGTTTGGTTTTGTACAAATTTGTGTGGTCAAAGATTTACCAAGACTGAAGAATTTCCCAGTATGCATGGAAACTCAGCTTAACCTACAAGTCTACCAGAAAGCTCTTGGAAAAAAAAATATATTTTTAAACAAATCAAAATGCAATTGTCAGAACCTTATTAATTTCCAGATCCTGACCATTTCGTTAAAAGCATTCGAATCTCCAGGGTAAGCAGAAACTTCACCATTGAACTGGAATCCCACTCACAAATAACTGTCAGTGACAGCTTTCAAAACCATGACTGAAAAGCAGAAAGCATCAGCCAAAAAGCAAGAAGAAAGCAGGGAAATGAGTAACTTAATGCCTACTGGGTTATATGAATAGGTAGTAACATACTGCATAGGTAATCATCTCCTGCATACTCCAGACATGGTGAGGACGTATCAGCAAGAGGCGACAGCGAAACACCTTCAGGCAGAGGTTAAGCTACCTGCTTGAGTGACTCTGTGTGTTCACTTTTGAGAAATCCAAGAGCAAGATTGCTGATCATGTCCAGGCCACCACTCACAGGGCCTCCACTGTTATCCAGGTACATACAATTTATATAAAAAACCTTGAGAACAGGGAGGTATGCGTGGAGAGGGCAGATGCCTTCAACTACGTGTTGAATTTCCATCTCTGGACTACTGAACTAACTGTGGCACAGCACAGATCAGGTGGGCTCAGCCTCCTTGGAGCTGCGATGCTGCCTGCATTCAGAAAATGCTGCACAGAACAAGGTGGATTGAGACCACTTTATAAAAGAGCAATCTCTTCCCAGATTTTTTCCTGTGGTGGGTTCCTCTGTCAGGTTCTGTGCCCACGTGCACACACTAGCGAAAACCACTGGAGACACTGGTGCAGTGGAGTTAAACTCACCAGCACATTATTCTGTGAGCATGATAAGGAGATATTGCCCTGAAATATTCCTGGCAGATACACCTGCACCAGTCACAGAGAAGCATCATTTTGGGCAACTCTAAAACAGCAGCTGGGTGGAAGACACAGCAATGCTTGAACAAGCTAGAGTAAATAAGCATCACCTGCACTTGTCCAGTCAGCCACTGCTGACATCTCAGCAGAGATGAATGCAGAGCATGGCTGCTCTGCAGCCACTACAACTTAAAAACAAAAGCAGCAGACAGCACCAAACACACTGACCCTTGCCAACTTGCTTTTCTTTCAGGCTACCATTCCCTTCATCCCAGGGTCAGATTACAGCCTGCCCCAAATTCCAGCCCATTAAAGGGCCACACAGCAAAGTACCTGTCTCCCAGACAAAAGCTGCTTTTTACTATTCATTCCCAGTGACAGCAGTGCAGTTTAATTAACCTTATTTATTTGTTCTTCCTTCATTCAGCTGCAGGATATTTCAAATTCAATGTCTGTACAACAAATGGAAGAACCTGAAAGCAGCAGATTTCACATCCAGCTCCAGAAGGATTTAAGAAACTGTGTGCCAATCCAGACTCTTCGAAGACAAAATCCACTATCTCTTGGCAGAGATCACTGTGGTTGCCTCTGTAGAAACTGTGTTGTGAATTCTTTCACCATTTCCCTCTGATAGGGCTACTCTGTTCATTTTTATCCAAGCAGTCTGTTTTTAATGAGGGCTACTTAGAGGGAAGCAGTATACTGGTCCAGTTTTACCACCTTGGCCCACATCTACATGTTGCCTTTGAGCATGAGAGCTCCTGAGGTAGACTACAGCTGCTTCCCTAAATGCTAGGGACAGGTAAGAAACATGAGCCTGTCTGCAAAAATGCAAGTGGTTCTGCATCTCTGGAGTCCTAATGAAATCCCCAAGCAAAATGTATCTGTATTCCAGATTCAGTATGGAGTGTTTGAGCAGGATTTGTGCTACCTGACAAGCTTTACCACCAGGAAAGGTACACCAGCCTGTAGGCTATTCAACACTCACACTCCTGCCGTTTCTTTAAGCATCAGTCCCAGGCACATGGGAAGGTTTGTTAAAACATGTTCTTATATGTGCACTTTGGCTCTGACACAGTCCATTTCTGGACTTGAGAAATCATATTCCTCTTCAATCCTTTTGGTTTTCACTCTTTCAGCTGCTTTGTTTGCAAAAAATACTGTTGGGTGTTTGTGACTGAGGAAACTTTTTAAAAAAAACGCTCAGCTGTGATAAAAAAACAAGTAGCAAGGGAAAGCCATAAATATAATTACCAGCCAGCATTGGTAACATAGCCCTGCAACACGTAACCTTGCACAGCAGGAATTCTGTTTTTCCAGTGAGATGAATTTTTCCAGTACCTCTGCAGGATTATAGAGCTCTCCAGAGTAAGCCACAAAGAAATGTTCAAGCATCTGCCAATCAATTGCAGTTAGTAAGTTATTACCTTCCCTTAGTAATGTACAATATGTAAAGCAATTTAAAAATATGCAGGCAAAAGAGTCCAGCCTTTCTGTGCTGGCTGAGACAGTCAGCCCAACATCGCAGTCAAGAAACTGCTATTAATGGTAAACGGTCCTAACATACTAACTCTCTTTTCCTTTCTAAGTCAAATCCACATATCTGTGGTTTGCTGGGCTAGGACAGGCCATTTCACACAACTCATTACTAAATCCACACTGCAGGGCTAGTATTATGCAGACACAGCCAACGGAGGTTTAATGAAGTTTGCTCAGGTGCAGAAAATATTCTGACTGTGGTTAGAATGCATCAGCACGACCTACACTAACCTCACTGACATTAGCCTACGCAGGGTTGGGAGTCCAAAAGCTAACTGAAGTTGCTTTTTTATGACATGAGGTGCAGTCCCAAGTCTGTGCAGGAGTGTAATTTTGCCTTAAGTAACAGAACCATGATTACAAGCAGTCACCAACTGAGGAAAACTAGTATCTTGGGGATGGGACAAGCAAAACCTCAGAGAACTTCAGTCTCTGACACTGCAAAAACAAACTTCTCAGATGCACTGCACTAGGAAAATTTAGCAGGTAGTGCATTCTAGCTGAAGGTTAAATGTGAGAGGTTTCATCTTAGCAATTATATGCTCCGGTGTGGCAGACAAAAGCAGTTTTCTCACAGCTGTTCTTCTAACTTCCTCCCCTCTGTCCCTTTCACCCAGATGAACTGCATATAGCACATTATTAAAAAAAAAAAAAAAAAGGAAGAAGAAAAAAAGAAGTGTCTTGTCTCTTCTTCCTGACAGCCAAATGGAGACATGGAGACACAGGCTGTCCTTGGACAAATCACCTTGACAAGTATCTTTTGAGACTGACCTGCTGAGGAGGACACTGCACTCTTAAAACTGTCAAAATCAACCTGCTCTGAGTACACAAAAGGTCACCATCTGCTCCCCTGGGACATCTCTCGCTGACAGTCACATCTCAGTAACAAAGTCCAAACTGTTAACATTTACGATGGTGATCTGACCACTTATCACTAGAGATAACCTGTTTTTAGAAAACCACTTTTTCCTTAGGCTGGAGGTGGTAATAGTCGGTACTCATCAATGAAAGAAGGATTCCAGTGAAATGCCTCTACACACTGCAGCACGACAATCTTAAGCAATGCCTGCATCAAAGAGATCCATTAATCAGCCTGAGAGACTTGGTAAGCAGCAACGAGGTCTGTGTAATCACTTACAGCTCACTTAGTTGACAGCCAAGCAGCTGTCCTGTCACACAGCCCTGATGGACACTTTAACCACAACAGGTTCACTTCTATACTTCATCAAAAATCTATTGCACATTATAGTGCCCACTCCTTTGTGCTTGAGAAAGAAACACTTAGCACCAGGTTTTCATCCACTCTCAAAGATCACCATTGACTTGCTATGAACCCAACTTGTGGTCTTGCACAGAAACTGAATCTCAATACAGATATTTTGAGGGAGACCACTGATTTTTTTATTATTCTTATTTTTTTTTTTAAGTTTTAAAGTAAAGTGGCGTTCATGTTGTGGTACATTATTTATGTTGTTTAATCCATGAACAACTGTCAGAAAATAACAGTAACTAGTGACTAAATAATATATAAATTGTCTGATTTCACAATTCAACTGAAGGGCCTGAAGGAAAAGCTTTAGACTGTAAGAACAAGAGAAAAGAAATAATAATACACCACCCTCTCAGAACCAGCCCAATACAGCTTCCATCAGAGAGCCTCTTTTGTCATGAGGTTGAACGCACACACTATCCTCAATGATTTATACTGTTTGCCAAGAAGCTTGTACTTAGGTACTATTACCCAGCTGACTTACAGATCTCACTGTATGACTACAAAAAATATCTCCTGGTAGAACACGAAAACCTTTTAAAGGCTGTATGTTATGATAATGTAGATCCTTAAATGTAGCAAAGGGATTTAAGTTACTTCTGACTAAGCATCCCCAAGACCCAAGCACATTCACTAAGTCATCTGTGGTCTGCTACCTTCAAAGGCCTGATATCCACAGCTTTTCAAATATTTTCATCTGATCTCCTAATGATGGCAAGAACAATACAACACTTTTTCAAAGGAACAACTTACTCTAACAAAACAGTAGTTTCTGTTTCTAATTAGAGACCAACACTTACGACTAACATCGTAACACACGTACATTCCAGCTACACAACTGCACTGAACAGTGAGCATACCTCTCTCCGAGACCTTTGTGTTCCAGATCCAGGTTTTTGTGCAATGTTTTCAGACAGCTGTGCTGGTTTATCAGCATTTCATATTCTGTAGACTGCCGTTCATGCAATGAAGCAAGGTGTTCATGGTCTTGAAGCAATGATTCATATTCAGCTTTGAGCTGCTCCTTCTGCTTCAGCAGATTTTCATTCTCATTCTCCTTGGCTGTCTGCTGATTTTGGAGTAAAGTATTCTGGGCCATTAGTGAAGCACTCTGGGAGCTGAGGGTTGAATTTTCTACCTAAAGTTTCTCAAATAAAAATCAAACGTTACTTACACCAACTGGTACAAGCAACAGACACGTATAGTAGCACATTACACCTGCATACAGTTAATCAAGAATACATACATTGTTTTATAGAGTTAACACATTTATGGACACTTGGGCGTTATTTCAGTATTGCTTGTAGTATACACCATAGTGTGTGTGCCTGTGTGTATAAATATATATATATATATATATATATATAGTACGCAACATGTTAGCAGCAGTCTGATATATAACAAGATAACCTTCTAACTAGAACAACACTGTTATACTAGCAGAAGAACTTGAGGCTAAAGACCCACATGAGCTGGAATACTTGCATCTTAACTGTATCTCTAACAATAAGGTACAAAAGCTCAAGTTACTCCACATTTACGTACCAGTAATGAAAATGTAATTTCACCCAAACTCAACAAAATCAGCTGCACTGTTGTGCATGGGGGCAGCACTTCAGCACAAGCCTGATTTCAGTAGATAGGTGGGTGCACTGGTTTTATATGTCGCTTGTAAACTTCAGTTGCAAGTGAGAGCTAAGTAAAGACCAAGCACTCTGAGAACATGCAAGCTGAAAAGCTTGAAGAAAAAAGGGAAATCCACATAATATAAACATGAGAGCTAATCTTTAAAACTGTTCTCTTTCTCAAATTACATATTTTGTCTGAAAATCTGAAACTTGTGATCAGAACACATTCTTGCAATGCCTCTTTGGATATGACTTGTGTTCTCTTTCCATTTCTTCCAAGCTCTTTTATAGACACGGCATTAACAGAATAAACAGCATATATCTTATTTTATGGTAGCTTCTGAAATAACACATCTAGATTTTGCTGCATCATTAATTAATTTTAAGAATTTCTTTTGAAATAACTAAATTTTTAATAAATAAAAGTCCATATAGTAGCTGTAGACTCAATGTCCCTCCTAGCTCGGAGAAATTTAGATCTCAATTTAAGCTCCACCTTATGGACCTCATCTTTACATTACTACATTAGCCTACCAATATAAATATTTTCTTGTCAGCTCTTATCTTCTCCATGCTACTAGAATGCAATCCAGTCTCCTGGCACAGGAGTACAAGGTTGTCCTGACCTGGAGTTTGGCTGTCTGCGTCTGCAAGGCAGTATTGTGTTCCTGAAGGAAGATGTTTTGCTTCTGTAGTGTCAGGATCTGATTGTTGAAGGAGACATTCTGTGTTTCCAAATGCTTCAGTTGTTCTTTAAGCAACTGTTTCTCAGTATGCAGAGCTGCATTCTGAAAGGGAGATTGGGATATGAAGAGGATAACAGGAAGAACTGAAACGGCTGTCCTGATCATTTATAGTCCTATCAAAGATGAGAATTAGTGACAATCATTCTGCAATAAATATAAAAAAGCAGACTCTTCCTAGTGTTAAATGGAGACAGAACAGACGATACACCCAGGATTTGTCCAAGTGGAAATATTATACAAGACATTAAAGTTCCACATAGCCCTGAGAGATACCAGAGGAATTTGTTAGGTGCTCCAGAAAACCCCACCAGATTCCTGTAAACTCAGAAAGCCAGGTCCCAACAACCCACTCATGGTCACAAGGGAAATCTGAGGGATAACAGGAAATAGAAGGCTTACATTCCTTTCCAGTTCAATTGCCCTGTCTTTCAGTTTCAGCAGCTCCATGGTAGCTTCTCGGTGTCCTGTTTCCAATTTCTCATTCATCTGGTGGTTGGGAATGAGTTTCTCTGTAGAATACCTCAGTGAATTCTGAGTATGCTGCCCATCCTGTTGAGTCTGTTTAAGCGCATCAAATTCCTTCTTTACCTGCATAAGCCAACAAGGAACAACCTTCACTACTGATTTAACAGTGGGATTTTACATGAATGAATGTAGGATGTGAAGTTCTTCTCTTTCACTGTAGCCACTTAAAGGGATTCAAGAATTGTTCCCCTCACTTCACAAACGGGGAAGCTGAGACACAGACAGGTAGAGAAATCAATGTCCATTAGCTTCCAGTCAGGTGCCTTTTGACTCATGCTCACTGTCACCTACAAAACAGGCTGGTTTTAGGTGGGAAGTTTAAAGCACAGTTAATGAAAGCATAGGCTGAGGAACATAAGGCAGAAAAACAACACTACGGTGATAAAGAAAAAACATGGAGAAACAGAGATCTGCAGGTGGTCCTTACCTTTAAAAACTTCTGTCATAGACCCCAGCCCAGTAATTTTGCTGAAAGTTGTGCCATTATATTGAATGGGACAAGAGAAAGCAGCTAGGCCAAAAAGGTTTTTTTTGGGAAGTGTGCATATGTGGTGGGGGAAAAATGTACGGACAACTTGTTCTTGCTCAGTTATGAAATGCATGTGAATATGCAGAACAACTCTTACCATATTTAGATCATTCTGTAACTGCTGGTTCAAGTTCAGAGAGTCTTTCACTTGAGCTTCCAGCATTGCAATCTTTTCCTCTTTCACAGCTAGTGTTGTTTTTAGTGCTGATTCAGTTTTGCTCTCCAGAATCTTGTATTTCCTGAAAGACATGAGAATAGCTTTCCAATATCTACCACTGTGAAATGAGCCACCATCTATAAAGGAGACTTTGCCTTCATCCATTCCAAATACCATCATACGTTACATTGCATGTGTTTGCTTCAGGAACACGATTTCACCTACTGCTGCAGATCTCTGCTGATATATTATAGCTAGAGACGCTGCTTTAGGAATTTGAATAGGGGTTACAACCAACACGGTCCTATAGAGATATCTAAGAGCTACATAACTTAACAATATTTTTTTTCTATTTTTTCCCTTAATTACACTGCAGAAATTTCTTCTCATGTCTCTTTTTTACATTTTGGACAAGAAGAAAAGTCAGCAATAGTCCCTAAAGATTCCTGCAATATAGGTATGTTTCTCTATTTAGCTCTTACCCAAAAGACCTGTACACATGTCATTGGAGTTTCTTCATTCATGGCTCTAAGGCTTGCGATCAATAATTTCTTAGGCAACATCTATGTTTATATTAACAGGTGGTTGGATCACCAATTACTTGAAGTCATGACAAACACCAACTAACGGACAGTTACAACCATAGACTTGTTAGTGCTGGAAAAGACCTCCAAGATCATCTGGTCCAACCATCACCCTACTACCAATGTCACCCACTAAACCATGTCCCTAAGCACCAGGTCCTAACTTTCCTTAAACAACCCCAGGAATGGTGACTCCACCACTTCCCTGGGCAACCCATTCCAATGCCTGACTACTCTTAGGCACTATTCTTACCTGTAAAGAGAATACCAGGAGGAATCTACGCATAGCTACCCAGCTGCTCTACAAGGGTACTGTGATAATACTGGAGATATGGAGACAGAATGACATTTCTTCCTTCCTACCAAGAAAAGGGTTGGCAAAGCTTGCAATGTACTGCCAAGCTTGCTACAGAAAAATATGCTTTATGTCCAAAATAAGTAAGGGTAACTGAAGTGAGACAGATGAGAATTGAATCAAAAGACAAAGGGCCTAAGAGTTTGGCCGAGGAAAAGCCTGCAGAGTCAAAAGAATGACAAGAAGAGCTCAGTTTCCTCACGTGTCATCATTGCCATTGTCATCTTGTAGCAGCAGATCTTTGCTCAATCCTATCTTCTCCAGTTCCTGGCTCAGTTTGTCCAGCTCACTAGACAACTGTTGACTCTTCAGCTTCTCCAGAACCAAATCCTGTAACAGGACTAAACGATTAGTTCCTCTGCAAAGGATAGTGATAATTATCTAGCACAATAGATTTTTTTTAAAGGATACTAAAAAGTCATTGGATAAAATCCTAGTCCCAAGAAGCTCAGTTAAAATTCTTCATCAGTGCCAGCTGTAGGCTGGATTAAACTGATTGCTTTTATTTATAGCTTACTCAGAATAAATCTGAAGAACGCTATCTTTGACCTTTGTCTCGCTCACTGTACTGAATTATTTCTGCCAACATGTGCATCCTGCCCATCTGCCAAAAAAAAAAAAAAAAAAAAAAAGGGACATGTACAGGACAGGAGACATCCTGCCCACCTGCCAGCTGATGGGATGTGTACAGGACAGGGAACACAGCACCAGCAGAGGGAGTTCCCACCTCTCTGAGTCCAGCCAGAAACTAGGATGAAAAGCCCTGCCAAAAGTCCAGCCTAGGCTGGCACACACACACACAGAAGTGACAGGACTTCAGTATGGAAATTTCTTGAGATAACATGGTTAAGATTCGTCACCAAGGGACTTACACATTTCCACTACTGACTCTGACTTTTTGACATATGGAAAATCACTGGCAAAATTATAAAACCATAATTATATTGCTGCATATGTGACAGGACAGCTCTGGAGACTACAGTTCTCCAGTTGGTACTTACTCTCGTAAGTATGGGTGCATTCTGGTTTCATTTAGGTTTCTTAAAGAAACTTAAGCAGAACTAGAAAGAGAAGTCATATGGGAAGGGCATCTGACAGAGCCCTACAAGATGGTATGGGCAATGCTTTGCTTTTACGCCATAAAAGTGCTTTGTGTGGAAATAACCTTAAAAGACATAGTACCAGCCAACCTGTTTAAAAAGGACAGATCATTTTTGGTGCATTGCCAAGTTCCAATGTTACAGATGTTCAAAATTTTCTGAAATGCAAAGGTATCATGAAGATCTACACTGTTCATATTTCTGTTCAAAAGTTTTCTTAAACAAGGCGTGGGGAAAGGACAACAAAATTACTGAAGCACTTCAAGTAAGAAAAGATAATCCTGAATATCAAACAGAAGCAAGAGCAAAACAAACAAAAAGGTAATACTAGAAATACAAAAAAAGTAAACAAACCGTAAGTAGTCAACAGTTCTGTGCTATCACAAATTTAGCCAACGTGTTTAAATGGCAAGGAAAAATGCTAAGGTCAATGTTAGTTTATAGTCTAAAAACAGGTCCCTTCTTGAGTATCCATGAGCTCATTCTATAGAATCTGTAGAAGATAAGTCAGAAAAGGAGAAGATATGCTTATGCATGTGCTGCATCACTGGAAGTCTGCAGATGTCTGAGAAGGGAAAAATTAAAAAGATTTCTTCTCAGAAAAGCTATTATTCTATGTATTTTTAAGGAAAACTAGATAGAAACAACTTGTGACTGTTTAAAATACTTCTGATAACATTTTTTTTCATCCTGGAAATTACACTACTGCTTCAAAAACTAAACGCAAAGGAAATCTCCAAGTAAGTAATTGCATTAACCTTACTAAACTTACTCATTTCACTGAGCTGCTGTAGCACTGACAATTTTCATTTGAACGTTCTTTCACAGGGAATCCCATTTCTGCTAGGACAGCAGCAGGCCATAAGAGAAAGCTGCAATAACCTGTATCAGCTCATAGGCCATCTACAAAGTGGCAGGCTCTGACACACGCACCATCAGTTTGTCAAGGTCCTAATGTGAACTGTGTGTTTTTTAAAAGATGACTACTAAGAAAATTGTGAATGCTGCATGCTGAAGTGGAGAGGACTGCTGGAAGAGATCGCTACTGCTTAACAACAGAGCTGCTTAGGATGCTTTCACTCTGTAGGAAAATGTAAAGCAAAGCTCGGTACAGCCGTTACTGAAAAGGTCAGCTTGGTCACCTGGGACAGGTCTTGTCCCAGCTATGTCTGTTTTAGAATTGGGATGTTAATATGTCCTCAACAAGTGCTCTCATTTCTAAGGTTAAGAGTCCATCTCCCTTACCGGAAGCTCTCATGTAAGCAAACAATTTTGAAGTCAGAATTTGAGAAAGCATCGAAGTCATTGGTTACAGCTACAACATGGGAGCTGTGTTAACACCCTGTTCTGCGTGAAGATGGATGTCATTTGGAGACACTGTTTGTGGACACAAAGTGGTACGTTGTAGTTTTTGGAAGGTTCCATGTTCCAAAGCAACACTATCCAGTGACGCCAAGTAAGGCTGTCAAGGAACAGTCATAGGACAGATGACTTTCTTTGCTACTTCACAGGGCTGAAAAAGAACAGAAGTGTACTGAAACCAGTAGTATTATTTTGCTTACCTCTCTCAATGTAGCTAGTGTTCTTTTATCAATTGTAGCTTGCTTTATGAGATCTTTATTGTCCTTTTCGAATTCTTTCAGCTTATTGGATGAATCTCTGAATCGAGCAATTTCCTTTTCTAGTGTCTTGTTTTCTTTCTCAGCAACTGCCAGCTTTACTGTACTGTCATCCAAAATGGCATCTTTCAGCTCCACTTGTTGCCAAAGCCGTTTTGTTTCTTTCTCCAGCATTTTTTTGTCCTTCTCAAGCTGAGATACTTCTTGTTCTAGGGTTTTGTTCTCCTTTTCTAACCTCTCTAGCCGTTTGGCAGAAATCTTTAGCTCCTCAAGGTTTCTCTGAAGGACCTGATTTTCATTCTCCATGCCCTGCACTTCTTTTTCCAGCTCCTGGATCTTTTTGTTGCTGTTCTCCAGCATTTGCTGAAGTCTCTGATTTTCAGAGTTGATACTCTGGTAGCTTAGCTCCAGCCTCTCCGACTTCTTGCTCAACGCTTTTAACATTTCTACATTCTTCCTTAAGTCCTCTTTCTCCCTCTGCAAATCTTTATTTTCTGCCTCTATTTGTGCCATTTTTGTGCTGGTAAATCTCATTGTCTCCACCACTCTCCTAAGCTCCAGATTTTCTTCATCTAATTGCTTGTTATCCCTTTCCAAGTCCCCAAGACGGATAGAAAGATTCTGTAACGTGTCCAGTGATTTTCTTAGTTTCCTATTTTCCACTTCCAGATTCCCATTTTCCTGCTCAAGAACTTCGACTTTCTCTGTCACTATTTTCATTGCTGCTGCCTTCTTTGTGAGTTGCTCATTCTCCCTCTCCAGACGATGGAGCTCTTTTTCCATTTCTTCCACTCTTTCCACTTTTTCTTTAACCTGGTCCAAATCCTTCTGCAATTGTTTCTTCTCAAATTCCAACTTGTTCAGTTTGGTACTAGTTTCTGTAACCGTTTCATGGAGGATCTTGTTTTCTTTTTCAATATCTTTCACTCGTGCCTCACTGCTTACTTGAGATCTTTGTCTCAGAGATGACACCACTTGATTAAGGTGATCATTTTCTTGTTTAAGGTCCTTTATCTACATAAAGGATAAAAAAAAAAACACAAATGCTACTCATCCACCTTACAACATACACTATAATTTAGTCTTGATTAACAAAAGCATCTCTTCAACACAAGAAAAATTTCAGAACAGTTTTCCCTGATTACCAACAATCCAAACTAATGATAAAATTGTTACCTCTTGTATCTTGGTACTCTAATGAACTAAAAATTGGTTTTGTATTCTTCCTACTAGGCAAGATCTAAGCAGAGATAAAAAGTGGACAATAGACTTTCAGAGAACACCTCAGAGAGGATGTTTCATTATGAATCATTCCTAATAAATGTTACCTTTCTGTTTAGGTTTACATTCCTGTCTCTGGGATCTGAAGACACAAATTTTCCCTGATAACACTTCAGAACCCCAGAAGTTTTTCTTCTAGCAGTTATAGATCTCATTAAAGATACACTTTCTGTAAAAGCAGTACATTTACCTCCTGGCCAAATTCCAGATGAAGAAATTGCAATTTAGACTGCAATTTGCATCTGATTCTTATCTAAACAACATCCCCAAAAATGAAGCAGGAGTTGAGCCTGAAAACTCAGAATCTGCCTTTTTCCAGTGACTGACTTCTGTTTTTACTTCTTGCCCTACCTGTGAATCATTCATCAACTGCAAACTCAAAGAGTTCGTATGTGCTCTGAAATGTATGACTTTGTTGGTAAAGTGCAGTTTCCCAGGTAGAAGCCTGTGTAAGAATGCTTCAGGATGAAAAGCACTACATAAAACATTTTGTATTTAACCTCCATCCCACAAATCTTGGAGTAAATTCCAATAAATATTGAAAATACACATCCCAGCCACCAACGATCTGTATATGCATTTTCTTTAGCCATTGGTCTACTTAATGCAGATGATACTTTGCATGAACCTATAACAGAGTAGTTTCAAAGCATTGCACATGAACTGCAACACAATATTAAAAGCTGAAGGACATTTAAAATATCGGTCCAGAAAATGTAAATATTTTCACAGCATCTTTTTAAAATAGACTAAGTGGTCTTAAAAAAAAAAAAAAAAAAAAAAAAAAAAAAAAAAAAAAAGCATTCAGGACATCCAACTGGTGGCAGATTCTTCTGCAATAAAACAGGATTTTATTTGCACATCCTAAAATCAGTCAGTGCCTGTTTAGTAGCACCCAGGGCTTTTTTTTTCTCAAAGAAGAAGAGATCTGCTCTTACAACCAACAGCCTGAAGATGCCCTTATGGCAACAGAAGTAGTAGCTACCAAAACATATTGGGCTTTTTTGCACAAAGAAACATTTTACCTACATTTGAACAAGTTGAGCCTACATGTAATAGCTCTCAAATTGCCCTGTATCCCTGAGAGAACCAGAGGCTCTAAATGGCATCAGCAAATTACCACTACTGAGCATATACTTTTAGATTACATTCGTAAAGTTTCCACCTGTCTGTCTTTGTCGGCTTTTAGTGTCTCCATGACAACTTGTAGCTGTTCTTTCTCTTTTATCAATTCTTCACTCAAGGTTTCCAGATCTTGATTACTTTGCTTCTCTTTTTCAATTTGATTTTGTAACTTCTCAATCTGTGTGGAGAGAACACACAAAAATGTATCAGTCACAGCTTGATACAATGACAGTTCACACTTTAAAGTATTCTGAAGAAGTGAAAGGAATGAAATGAGGACTATGGCTGACAGATACAAATCTTCTGCTGCTTGCCAGTCTTAAGAGGGTGAAAGGGACTGCTGAATTTTCTCACAGTAAGGTACAGCAGTGGAAAACAATTCACCTGCCTGAGCGCACTGTTTTGCTCCTGTCAGTGGCTACAGTTTCTGGTACTCACCTCTCTGAGTGACTTGTCTTCTCCATCACTGATGGCCTTACTCAAACAGTGGACACTGTTATTACAGCAATTCACTGAGCAACAGGATTTAAACAGTCGAGAACAGAGGAAAAGCATTGAAGTTTCCAAGTTTACCTTCCCTCTCCCAGTGGTCTGTCAGTCCCATTTTCCCAGCAGGTGACAATGCTGTATTTCAATGATCTGTGAATAAGGGCCCTACAATGAATGATGGCTTCCTAGTCCCTCACTTTGAAAGCTGTACAAATAATGAACTGAGCACAGCGAAGTAGCACCACTTTAGTATTTAGAAGCAAGAGATTCCGAGAGGTAGGCTGCCCATTTCAGGAAATACTCCTTCTTATCCTTGTAAAGTGCTGTGAAAACCTTCAGCTGTGCATAAATATTGGCTTTTATTTTGTGTGTGTTGGTATTAGAAACTTTGCCAACAGTGAAAATGTCAATGAAAAAGGTATTAACAATAATTCTCACAAGTGGGAAATAGCTAGAGGCTGGGCTCTGCCTATATCAACATGTGCCTCATTACAGGAAGTGTTTAAACAAGCAGGGGCCGCTCAGATTGAAGATAAGAATGGCTTAACATTTAGAAATGTGACCATGTTAAGGTTCATTGGTCTCAAAGGAGCCGTTCAGAGAAGGCTGGAACATAAACTCAGTAATTCAGCAATAGCTGGTCTTCATTAGCACCTCCTAGAATACTGGAGACAAGCAAGAAACTACCGTTTACAACTTGTTTCAGTCCAAGGAGTTAGAAGTGCAGGGAAAACAAATACTTGGGCTGCTACTAGACTGTGCCCAAGAAAATGATTTTCTGTTAAGAGTTTCTCAAAAAACATTGAGAGAAAGAAATAAACAGATGTAGAGGACTTTTCCTTCATATCATCTCCCCCTGTACTATTTAAATAATCTAGTTTGGCAACGTGATCCTTGCAAGCAGTAGATAGCAAAGCATACTCTGGTAACAGTTCTTGAAACTCTTGGACAGCGGATGAAATCTGACTCTTAAATGATTTAACTGTCTTAAATGACTTTACTATGTGTATCTCAGGAAAGTTTATTTAAAAAAAATACACATACATGCATAAAGGCACACTAAATTGAGAAAATCACTCTCTCTCTTGCTCTGTGTGAACTCCAGAATGAAATCAGAGTTCATACGAAGTGTCTTTAACAGTCCTTGAGAACTGTTGCCCTCTCCTCTGCCTACTGCAGAGTAACCACTCTGTCATTAGTCACAGAGACTTCCCCCGTGGGCAGCCATACCCTCTAATTAAGACAATACACGTCAGAGAAATACAGAAGTATAGTGGAGCAAACAAAGATTTAAAAATGCAAATGCAAACAAACACCTCAAATCAGGATTATTTTTACTTATGTATCAGGTTTCTGCACACTGAGACATAACTGCATGTCTCCCAGAGTACAGAATAATACTGTGGGTTTTTTTTCCAAAGCTTCTTGAATGGGAGATGTGAAGCTAGTCAGCAACTTGAGTGGCCTGTGGTATTGAGTCAGAACTTACAGACTTAAGTCAGCTCCCATCATACTCTTTGTCTCTCTAGTAGAGCTTGATTTACACCCTTCCACACATTTCAGCTGCTCTCGATAGCAGTATTTTTAACTGCCATTTTCTCTCATTGGTCTGATGCGTACAGCGGCCCCTTCGCACCTCACAGGCATTCCCCACTACTGGGTGTTGTCTTATTTAACTACCAGCCGTGTAGATGACCCTCCCATGTCAATGCATTCATCATCACTGAAAACATCAGACTAATGCTGGAATCACAACTGTTGGCACCAAAACAGTGCCATAACTGGAGGTGCCCACAGGAATGTGCCTGAGGCAAAGCCAAAGGTTGACCACAGCTGTTTAAATTACTTAAATTACTGTATACCACAGGTATCTGCTGACTGCTTTATATTTCTTGATCTCAAATTTTAAGCATGTAAATTAGAGCTGGAGTGAATTATTCATATACAACAGGTCATAAATGGGAGTGTGGAAGGAGGAGTACACTGAACTGAATTCCTGCATTTTTCTTTGTGCACAGAAGAAAGGCAAGAAGCAGAACTGGTCTCTCAACTTGGTGGCAAAAGAATCTCTCCAGGAGATGGATTGATTCAGTGACGGATCCCTGTTCTCCTTGGCAGAGAATCTGACACTCTTCTAGTTTTGATCTAGTAATCCACGACCAGCATTTCATATAAATATTCTTTCTCCCCTTGCCCTGGTAAAGCGTTCTCTTGCCCCATAAGCAGGCCAGAGAGGACTGGAATCCTTGTATTGATGTCATACACACAGGACACAGCAGCAATGGGGGAGAGATAAATGGGGTTTATATCCTGGGTGATTTAGGAAAGGTAGGAATGTGGAAAAAGTTGACAAGGAAATTATTCAGAATAGCAAGCATCCTTTCCCTGCTGGCATTTGGCTTGATTCATCGGAATTCAGAATGCAAGTCAACAGCCAGACAACAACGGAGCTAGCAGTTGGAGGTGAACCAAGCACTGTGTTTCACAGAGACATGGGCTTTTGAATTAACTGTAGTAAGTTAATAACAGAGTGTAACACAGACATATATATATATATATAAAAATATGTTTAAAAAGTGACAACATGCATATTTGTTACCAGTGATTAAAAGCAGCCAGATCTTTGCAGAGAATGAGAATATATAAGAGCCAAAAGGACAAGACAAGGAGAAAGAACTGATGCAGGACTACTGCCAGAAAATAAGACTTCTTTAAAAATATACTAAGTTGATTTCACCTGTGTGTTTTATTTGACTTGCATAGAAATATTAAAACTTTCAAACGAACAAAATAATTTCAGTGTGGCCAGGGCTTTCTCACCTGGTAGAGCAAGTGCTACTGACTGCCGTAAGACAACAAAAGGGACAAAATCGACAGTACCGTCTGACTGGAAAATGAGTACTGCTTATATGAAATAGGAAGAATCACTTTTGCTTACAATGATGTACTTAAGTAATGAAGTAGAAGTTGATAGAATATACCACCTTTAGAATAAGATTAACTAGAAGGGCCCCAAAACATCCACAGTCTTACTGAAGAACATTGGTGAATTCCCTCCAATCCTTCATCATTCAGGAATGCTGTAAAGCTCTGCACACACTGTGTTCAAAAACCCAAGAGCTCTGTTTGTTCCTGTGAACAAGGATTACCTTTTTGCTAAGCTGTTGATTTTCCTTTTCCAGTTCCACAAACTTTAGACTGCTCTCTCTGGAGGTCAAGGAGGCATCTCTCAGCTCCTGGATTGTGTTCTGCAAGCTCTGATTATCCTTCTCTAGCTTCAGTATGCGACTCGAAGCACATTCATTCAACTCAAACACAAAAGACTTTCTAGCTGTTGAAACATGAGAATCAGAAGGTGGCTCTAATCAATTCACAAATATGTTCTTTTCCAGGTCCTTAAGATTCACTTTTATGAAGATAATTGCAGTTAGATCCTTATCGTTTCAGCTTGACTGTTAAGTAAACACTTTATTTAAAATAGAACCCCTTTCTACAGATGATAATTAAAACATTTAATAAATAGGGAAGTAGCTGAACAGATAACCATCTTAAAAGCTACTTACTTTCCTAACTCTCCTGAAGCCACTTTAAACATGCTAGCTGCATATTTTATTTTAATAGCAAAATAGACTTTGATAGCCTTTCATACTTCCACAAGAGGAAATAAATCAAGGCAGAAAGTAAAACACTAAGAATTATTTGTGAAAACACAAAGGATGATGCAGTTCCTAAAGCTAGTGAAAACTTAAGTAAAACTGAACATCTGATTACTCAAATTTATTCCTTTGTCTTCATTTAAACTGTTCTGGTACACAAAGACAAATACGCAGAATCAGGTGACTAATTAATCAATAAAATCTGTACACTGGACTGCATGAAATATTTTGTATTTCCCAAGTTCCCCTTAGCATTGTTGTTTAGGCTGGTATTATAAACAGAATGAATGTTAGACATGGAAAACAATGATAAGGCCTGACTAGTGAAGTGAGCATTAGTTACATTTGTGGTAGTTACAGAAATCAAATCAACCATTCAAAAAAAATAATCAGCCAGTTATTCTACCCATACACATTTTTCAGTACCTAGTAAAAATAAATGACTTCAGCATCCACTACTTCCTGGAACTTAAAGACCAGCTAATTGTCTGTGCTAATTGTCTGTACTAATTGTACTAAAGAATACTAAAGATCACAGACTCCCTCACAGCCATTCAGTTAAAAATATCCCATGTTCAGTATGGCATTTCTGCTGTGTCATTTACAAACCTTGCTTTTTAATATATATATTTTTTTATATTTTAACTTAAAGTCACTCTTTCAGTGACAAACAAAATAAAAGACATTTTAATGTTTTTGTAAGAAAGCAAAAGAAGCTAGGAGAAATGCATTTTATAAGTTCCCCCAAACTATGTTCAAAGTCAGGTGGCTCAGCAAGGGAACTTGTCAAAATGAACCACCCATCTTGGAGTCTCTTGTTCCCTTTGCAATCAAGTAACCTCTCTACTCTTTCAGAGACCACAAACAGAAGCACAACAGCAGCTACATCAGCTGGTACTCACTATCTGCAAGATCTGTGCTTTTAGACAGCTGTTCTAGTTCCCAGCCTAGGTGTGCAGATTCGTTCATGCTCTGTTTCTGAGCAATCTCCAAGACCATGTTCTCTTCTAGAAGTTCTTCAATTCTCTTCTTGTCTGTGTCCCGATCCTGTGCAAGACACACATGAATGAAAACTGGTAAGAAAACAGGAGTGGTAAGATTGGCTGGCTTCAAGATGTATCCTGAGCTAAGCTCTTCAAAATGCATCGGCACTCTGGAGACACTGAAAATATAACCTTGAATTCTACTGAGCTTCTTCGACTCATATTAAATGTGGATCCAGTCATATGGATCAGCAAGTAGGTATCTGGCCTCATAATTTGGAGTATTTCAATTATCCAGAAAACAAATCCAGAAAATGAGGCTACCATTGCTTCCAATAATTATTTTGGTCATTTACGTTTGTGAGACCTGAAGCCATACTTCAAGGGTCTCAAATTTTGAGAAAATATTACCCAAAATTTCATCAAGTCACCCAGAGAAGCAGCATGCAAAATCACCAGCCACTTTGGAAATGCTGAAGCTTCATGTTACCCTTTATTTGGAAGTCAATAAACACAGCACCTTCAATGTCTTTATTTCCAATATACCCTGTTTTTATACAGTTAAACCCACAATAATTCAAAACATAGTGGCAAAAGGCGAACTGTAAAGTAAAATACAAGAGAGAGATGAAAAAGTATTTTTATTATTAGTGGGATTATAAAATCTAACATTTCTTGTTTGTACACAATTTGCCACTTCTTAGATCTGCTTGTCTAGACCATGTCTCTAATTTATGTCATAGAAAAAATTCCAAAATTTTGTTTCTCATCACAGCAGCAATGGATTCTTAAAATTGCTGTGATTGCTGTGGGTTTTGTTTCCAGCAAAAAAAGATCAATTGCTGCAGTAGATTTAATTTTCTGTATCTAACAGATTTCTACTTAACTGACAGATACTAACATCTACTTTATCAGTATATATGATAGCAATCTCCATTTTAAAATTGTGATATATCTCCTTGCACGAAATCAGATTTGTCAAACTGTCTCACACCGTAGCACTGGCAATATTTAAACTGTTAATGTTATAATATTTTAAGAATGCACGTACACAAAGTTCAAACTACAGACATCTTTAACAGCACTGTTGATTTATCTGCCTGTCTCCACTGATTTCTCAGGCATCAACTTGGGGGACGTAGCATAAAAACAGAACTTTGAAAAAATAGCACAATGAAAAAAAGAGGGCATACCAGCTCTACATCATGAAGTTTAGATTTCAACTGCAAATTCTCCTTCTCTAATTCATGCAATTTATCACCACGAGCTCTTGCCATTGTCAGCTGTTCTTCTAGCATGGCCTTTGTTTCAATTAATATGATGTTGTCCTCTCTTAACTCCTAGAGAGAAAAAGTAACATTGTTAATCTCTTTACATTAAGTGACTTTTCAAAGACCAAGTGACTTTCATAAATTGACATTGTAAAATACAGGAAAAAAAATGACTTTTTTCTTTGTTTAATAAAAATGACTTAACCTGATATTTTAATGGGAGATGATTCCATGTTTAATTATCTGCGAATGACTAATGAAAGTAAATTTAATGCTTTCCTTACTGTTCTTTCCTGAATTTTAGATACTAACAGAGTTCCTTTTTCTTTTTACAGGGCTAGATCAAGAGGTGCATCAAAAAGACAGAAGACAGAAGAATTGTTCAGATCAGTTACACTGTCATAATGCCACTTCCCTACCCAACTCACTGCAGTCCCTGACTCAGTTTTCCCAGTTACAAATTACATTACATTTATTTTAAATAAATGCTACAGTGTGTTCAAAGCATGTTGGGGAGCACTATCCATCAGTATCACTATGTCCTTATCTCTGCTTCAGTACACTTACATGTAAACGTCTGTTCAACAAAGTTTCTCTCACGAACAGAATTTCCAATCAGTTAAACAAAAGTTGTTTTACACTTATCACTTAACATCCCCCACCCTGCCTTCCCAAATAAACACACGAGTATTGCCGTGTCATTTACCACTAAAGCTGTTGGATCTCTTTACTGAGTAGTTTAACTCTGCTGCAGCCACAGCATTAGAAACAATTATAGAGCACTCTTAGCAAAACAACAGATGAAGATCTGTGCATTCAAATATCTTAGCTCCAGAAATAAGAAATGTCCAAAGCATAAAATCTGGCCAGTGTCCTTGCTCATGTTTTAAACACATTTATTAAATTATATGTTATTTCAAGTTATAATGCACCTCACTGCTTTTACTCTTTATGATACTTACATAAGCCTTGAATCATAAATACTATTTTCTGTGGCAGGAACACATCAGCATTTAAAAGATTAAATGGGTACAGGAAGGATTTTTGCCCAGAAGCGTTACAATAGGGTTTGAGGCAGACCATTCAATTTCTAAAGACATTTTCTTTTGCCCTTTGTTCCCTTCCTCCACTCCCTTCCTCTGCTTCAATTAAACATGCAAGACGACAAAATGTTTACGCAGGCAGGATGAAATGCTTATGGCTTGACAAGTTTATTCCTGGACTACAGTCTTCAAAATGTAAAGTCTCTGCTGACATCAGTGTTCATGTCTGCTCTCTCAGACCACAAACATCCAAACCAAGTAGATGCCTGAAAGATCACCAGGCATGAGCAAATTGCTTTCACTGCTTAACCAGCAACAACCTTCACGTTTTTGGGGGGTAGAATCATACTTAAAAAGCCTCATGTGGCTCAGCTATCTTAAAAAAAAAAAAAAAAAAAAAAAAAAAAAGCTGCAAAGCACAAGTTAAGACTGTCTAGTGACAGTTACTCCCCTTGCCTCCTGATACTAGAGGGAAAACATGATTTAAGAGCCTTATATAGCAATCTCAGTTGTTTCCTGCATCTTCACTGTAGATGGCATAGTATGGAAGTCTACCGTACGCATACCACATTGCCCTTGATCTCTCCCTGGGTCAGCTACAAACTTGCAAAATACAAGTAGAATAATTTCCTCACTACAGCAGCATTAAGAAGGACAAGTCTGTTAGTGCTTTTGAAGCGGTTCAACTACCACAATTAAAATGTCTGAGTCTGCAACTATCTAAAATAATAATAATGAAGTACTAATTTTACAAAAACAACATTTAGGGCCAAATCTGATCTAACCAAGCCACTTCAGGGTGGGTGAAAAGGCTGACACAGATGACAGACCAGAGGAAGTACACAACACAAAATGTGCTGAATGTCATTTAATCTGCTGGAATGTCCGTAACGAAATGGCAACACCACCAGTTCACTTTGCTAGATTGTCACACTCAATCTTGACCACAACCCTAAGCAGGAAGGTTGAGTCTGACCTCAAAAACACAGCCTCAGAACTATGCCCAAAACAGCTTACCAAGCAGGAACTAGTTATTTCAGAGTCTCATGAAGAGTCAAGCTATCTTCCAAGTACACACACACATCCAGGCTCCGGTACAAACCACACAGCACTGGGAGCTGCAATATACGGAAGACAAGCACTTTCCATTGAGTGCCCAGGAGGGGTGGACACGTCAGTTCAAAGCAGTTCTGATGAAATCTTAAATTAATAACCTGGTGGGAATGCCTGCTATGGTGAGGTCAACATTGCTCACTGGTATACCCATGATCTGAGGTTGCCTTAACATTGGAAAGTTCATATAATTTAAATAATTACTCCATGGGATCTTCGTAGAGTTCCATCTCAAAGCCTGGAAGGCAGAACTGTTCTAACTACAACATGTCAGCACTACCATGTCACAGAGCTCACTGCATATGACAGTCCACCTAAAACTGTGTCCATCTACAAATTACTCGTTAGTCAAAAATTCAGCAGGTGGTTGTGTGATGATGCTTTCACCAGAATTATGTGTTGTTTTTTGCCGCTATTAATTTATTTTTTAAACTGGGTTGTTGTTGTTTTTAAAGTCAACAGCAATAATTGTTTTGAAAATACACTGAATTAAATAAGCAAGAGATTCAAGCCTACTTTGCTTTATATTAAATTGTGATGGTTTAATATGCAACATATATAATCCTGCTTTTGTAATTATGTTGCTGAAATAAATTATATATTGTGTTCCTATCCTGGATCACTGTGCCTTGAAATAGCTTTAAGAATAGCATCACATGCTCATATGGTTACAATTAACTCTGGGGCTAAGTGGTTGCACAATCAGGGTGTGTTGCTACTGGAAGACATTTTCAGAAACTAAAGTAGCAATCAGATCATTTAAATCTGAAACTAGAGAATTTGCACACACATCCAGACCTAGCCATTAAACACAGTTCAAACCACTCCCTTTGGCAGTTCAGAGGTTGCCCCTATTGAGCCATGATACAGTTATCATCTTGTGACAATCAAACATTGCCTTGGACAGCTATATGAAAACACACAAGAGATGTTTTTGCTTTTTTAAGATGTTCACAGAAATTCCTCCCATGATCCTTTGTTGCAATGTGGCTGCACTGAGAAGGAAGAACAATGGGCAAGGCAGACTCTCTGGCCTCTGAAAATAGCCTGATCTTCTGGAGCACCACAAGGTTCAATGGAGAGGAATGCCAGAGGGAAGCTTTCTGCTGAAGAGAAGCACCTCTGTGGAGGAAGCCCTGCATTAAGCCTGCTCCTCCACATTCACAGTTATGAACTCATTAAACCACCCCAGGAGGAAGATGTCTATCTAGAGCATATTCATCTCCATGTTCCTTGGACAATGGTTAAACTAGAAGGTATTTTCAGAAAAAACCTGAAAGAAGAGAAATAGAGAAGGAAAACAATGCACGTGCTTACAGGCATTAGGTTCACATAGAAAAAGACTTTTTCCTTTTGCACTCCCTTCTGCAATAGCTCCTTAAATCTCTTACTGCTGCCAGAAATGATTTGCATTACATGCTTTCAGAAATGACTTAAAAGCTTGCTCACAATTCATAAAGTTCATCACAATATCATACACAGAGCACCTTCCATATTATTTGCCCAAACTACCAAATGTGTATCTGAACAGCAGGAAGGAAAAGAGCGTCCATTTAATAGCTTTCTGCACTGATGCACAAAGTTAAAACCACTTTTCATCTCACTTACTGATTTGGCACTGCTTATTAACAACCTTGTCAAGACCCTATGAGCCTTAAGGTATCATATTAGCATAGAAAAGTGTTCTACACTGTCCTTTACACACCTACTCATTGCTGAGCCTGTGTGAAATTAGCTCAGATCTTAAGACCTGGAGCTCTGGAGGCCAACCAGTAAATGTCACAAGATGAATTGGCACTGTACAGTCTAGTGGTAAAAATCTCCAGCATCATGCATCCCTGTATAAATCTTACACAACTTGGAATGGTAAACCTAAAGGTTTTTGAGGGATTGAGAAGAATCTGAGCAGACACTGAACAGAATCCCAGCCTTTGTTCTTCTTTTTGGATAGGTGCAAGACTTGAGAGAGACTGACAGAAAACTGAGGGACCATGGAGAGTTGGATACTGGCTACTACGCACAGCCTTTGGGTTACTCTGTGACCATAACAAAGACAGGCTAGTGCCCCATAGAACCCCCTGAATGAACCAGCATGAAACCAGTGCAGTTTGCCTCATGCTGCCACTGCATAAACCTGCCAGTGGATGGCTGCGCCAAGGCTTGATCAAGAGAGGGAGTGGTGAGAATGTGAAACACTCTGGTTATCCTAGACCAAAGAACAGCCTACAAACAGCTGTGCAATCCTGCCACATATTACAAGAGGTCAGTGTCTATGGCAGCAACAACTTTTGCTATAGGCCACGTTGTTCCCCAGACTTAGAAAAGTGCAATATTGATGGGAAATATTCTTTGTCCCGTATCTCAGAGAGGTATCCTTGGAAAGACAGCACTCATCTCCAGTACTCAACGCTTTCACCAAAAACTGCTGGGGTGGAAAGAGGGAGCGAAAAAAATTGAACAAAATAGGAACTGAAGCAGAGGTCTCTTTACTGAATGACAGCAAGATTAGCATGCAGACAGTAGAACAGAAGACTGCTGGCTCCAGGACAAACAAGGAGGCTGAGAACTCCAGAAAAGAAATAACTATGCCCCTGCCCTTAGATGAAGACAAGGCTAAAAACGTAACTTCTCCTAGCTCCAGCTAAAAGTCTCTGAGCAGGAGGTAGAATCATAAAATCACAGAACAGAGCTGCACTACATTACTAAGCTACACTGCATTAGAAACTAAGCAACTTCAATGCACAGTCAAAAGAGAACGATCAGGATACTATCCTGAGAGCTACTGTGGCAGGTTAATGCATGACTGATTTGCCAGCTTGAGGGAGGAAGACAGAGAGAGGCAGGGCTTCATACCCTCTAGTGTAAACTGGGAATTCCTGAGCATGGAGGCAAGCTTTTGCAGGCTATTACTGCATCTAATAACCA
The DNA here is from genome assembly GCF_964035555.1 of Netta rufina. Classification (NCBI taxonomy): domain Eukaryota; kingdom Metazoa; phylum Chordata; class Aves; order Anseriformes; family Anatidae; genus Netta; species Netta rufina. The sequence continues at coordinate 48,523,706 of NC_140128.1, forward strand.
GCCATCTTTGTGAACCTATTCATAAGAACCAAGAGCTAGCTGGCCCCTTAGGTTAGAGAGGAAAAAGAAATACCTACAAAGTAGGGTTTATAGAGCAGAAATAATTCGTGTTCCCAGCCTGGCAAACGTGAGTCTCAACATTGCTCTTCTATCTCAGACCTGGGATTTTATCTAATTATAGTCAAGGGGGGGGATCAATTACAGAACCTCAATGTGTTTAGCAAGTCTGGATATTTATTGGAATTTGGCTGAAGTGTTACACATCTGGATTTTGGACAGTTTAGGTGAGGAGGGCTCAAAGGACTGAAAGGAAAAAAATAAGAGCAATCTGACCTAAAGTTAAGGTCAGCCATGCTGTGAGCAATGTGTTTATCTAGATCATCTCCAAGGTCCTTTCCAACCTAAATTATCTAGTAATTGCAGGATGGGCATAGCTGCAGGTAACTAAGATGAATAACTGTCATTACTATTGGAATACAGGCATACACTTCTCACTGAGATACCCTACTCAGGGCACTAGGGAAGAACCAAGTTTTCCCTTTCTACTACAAGCAACAGCTGCAAAAAAGGGGTGGCTAGAATTTGTCATCTGAGGTCATGCCCATCCACTTTAACAAACAGCTGCAGCTGCTACAGAGCCCTACGGAAAAATAGCCAGACATTCATTTAGCTCATTTACATATGACATTTAAGATGCTGGTGAAAGGATCAAGTCTGGAACACAGACATTTTACCTAAGTAAATTTTCAAGGCTAGACTGAAGGTCTGGATCTTGTAGAAGCATCCAGAAAAGGTCTGTCCTGTTTAGCCACGTCATGCTGCACTAAGCAGGCTTTATTAAAAGTAATGGGTATTTATTCTTTGTGTGCACCAAGTCTTTCCTACCACTGAAAGAAGTTTTGATGTTGCTAAGTCAATAACTATAACATATGTTATGAAATTTCCACTTGCTCTCATGTTTTGCTACAGTCAGCTCTCTGACAAATGACACATGAACTGGTAACACAAGGACAGCCAAACATTAAGGATTACTCAGCAAATCTTTGTCCTGATTTTCACTTGCCTCCATGCGAGCTTTGTAAAAATCCACATCATGAAGTTTCTCTTTGCACCGAACAAGTTCCATCTCAAGTCTCTCCACACGGTTTGCCTTCTCTCTCAGGGAGTCCAGCTCATCTCTATATGCTCGGGCAGAGCGAGCATCTGAGGCCAGATGGATATTCTGAGAGACATGAGGGATAAGCAGGTAGAAAAATACAAGTTGAAAATATGTTCTTTAAACTTACGGGTGTTTTTTGTTGTTGTTTTTGTTTGTTTGTTTGTTTTTAAGAGTAAGCAAATAACATTCCCCTGGTGCAGGAGTAAGAAAATTCTCCTACTAGCCAGTATAGTCTCTATAAGACTGAGATGTACTTCAGCCTGCCAGGACTTTGCCATTTCCAATGCCTGATGCTGCAAAAGCTTCAGGCATTACTGGGCTATTTGCAAGCATTACTAGGCTATTTGCAAGCTAAACAGATGAGACTGCTCTCACCAGTTAAGTGGAAAGTGTATCATCGCTATGCCACAGTCATAATTGTCAAACAGCTTGCTGGAGTAACTCGAGTTCTTCTAATTAAAAATACACAGAACACCATTTTTAGTTTCACAGTGAAAGAGGTATTTTTAAATAGGGAAGTCTGTCACAGTGAATTAAGCCCACCTTACCTCTTGTTTTATTTTTTGCAGCTCTAGGGTGAGCTGCTCAACTTCATGTTTAGAATCGACAAGCTGCTCAGACTTCTCTTCCCTGAAAAGGATTAGAAAAAAATTAGTAAGGAATGTTTTTGTTGTTGTTCTGAAACAATATTGATTGCATGGATCCTGCTGGGAAACTGGAAAGAAGGACAGAAACCTCCTAGTATATACTGAACACAGAGCCTCCTTGAGGACATGACAACTTCATAGAAGTAAGGTATGTTTTCTTGTGATACCGCATACATCACAGATGTGAAACTGCAACTTTTTTTTTTTTTTTTTTTAATATTAAGTACAACTGTTCTAAGTCTGGTGCTTAATGGTGCTACTGACATCATAGCTAGCTTTACTGTCCTCTGGACTTCTCACTAATAATTTAAAAGTGCAGGTAACCACTAGCATTTTAAAATGGGGAAGAGAGAGATGAGAGACAAAAAGTAGCCATCACCCTGTACTTAAAGAAACAGTTAAGAAAGATGGAACATCCATATAGGTTGCCTACTAATATGAATAAAATTGTGAAAGACATGATACTGAGAGCTCTTGTAGAAGTCAGTATACCGAAGCTGATAGGCAACTGCACTTTCAGGATGCCCAAGACTTAATACACAAGTCTCTCTAGAAGTAAAAGTCACTGGTGACTCACAGCTCCTGTCGAATTCTTCTCAGTTTAGCCTTTGTGTCTGCCAGCTCAACTGCAATGTGTTGCTTGTCTTCATTAGAAAGAGGGCTAGCTGTGTTTGGTGAAGAATCTGGAGTTGGTGCTTTCAGAGGACTTGGGGGTTGCTGAGACTGTAGATAGTCCCTCTCTTGTGTGAGATCTACAATTACCTGGAAATACAGAGAAGCATGTAGGGTAGTGGGATAAATATAGTAATAATTAAACATTGTTTTTCAAGCATCTAAAATTGATGTATAAATGTAGAAAACTATTAGCCTGTCATTATACAGAATTCAACTGTTAGGTGGGAAGGTCACACAGAAGAGATGAGCAATCTCCACCATCCTCAGACCACTAAAACATTTCCTTTCCAGTGCTCAAAATAAGCAGCCTACTTTGTTGGAGAACTCATAAAATTGTTAGTTGTTACAATTTATAACTAACACGTTCACAAAGTCAAATGCATGACAGAAGATTAACAGGCTAGAAAGAAGGGGAGAAGCCTCCTGCAGAGATAGTAAGATGTATTTATGAAGTAAGATGAATTTATGAGTCAGCAACAGATAGACCTTGTAACACACTGAAAAAAAAAAAAGAAAAAAAAAGCAAGCAAATACACTGGAACCCTTGATGGTAGATATCACTGGAGAGATAGGCAAGCAATCACAAAGAAGAATGGTTGAGCTGACATACAGAGATAAAAATCTCAAAACGAAGTCAACTTCAAATGCTTTGGTCTCTTTACTGCATGCACTCTTCTTACCAATAATTTCACCACACTTCAGTGTTTATATGTGAATGAAAAAGAAACTTTCTACAGATTTTGAGAGGTGTAGTTCAAAGGTATAGAAAAAATAGAAACCCAGTTTAAAAAAAAACAAAAACAAAAACAAGACAACAGAAGGAAGAGAGCCTGCATGTGCTGCTCTACATCAGCACTATATAAAAGAGAGAGAAGTCAAGGTACCTCTGTGCACTCATCTCTCTCATCAATAAGCCTCTTGAGGTGAAAAACCATATTCCTGGAGAGAGACTCCAGTTCTTCTGGGGCCATGTCTGGGAGCTCCAGCCACTGCAAGTCAAAGACATTCTCCTGGTTGTGAGTCACCTAGGGACAAGGGGAAAAAGAAAAGTTTCCACTGGTTGATTTTTAATATATATTTTTTTGCTGTATGTGGCACATCTCCCAGGTTTTCCTACTGATCTGTTAAGAAACATACCACATTTCACCAAAAACAGGTTGGAAATAACAGACATTGACTAGGTTAACTCTGACACTACCCAGCATTTTCCAGTATTTATTTATTTTTTTTAATTATAAAGACTGATGATTTTTAGATGTGGTCAGGTATAGGCAAGCACAAGTCCTATTGGCAAATGTGTTAGGAACTGTCTTACTTCAAGCACTGCAGCAGTCACTACAGGAGTTAGAAGGAATTGCTAAGACTGAGAAGCTCTGTTTCCAATGAATTTGCAATTTGCAGCTGATAGAGCTGAGAGAATCAGACTATTTGACATATCTCCGGTTCTTGCTAGCAGTGTTTCTATTCACTGATACCTTAGTCACACTGGTTTCATATAAATCATTTAGCAGAAATGCAGTGCAAGTGGAAAGGCTCTCAACCTCAATCAGTTAAAGAATGTTCCTGCTTATGTGCTTATCTTTTTTTTTTTTTTTTTTTTTTTTTTTACACAGATTATTTTTTTTCAATGTTAATGGAAAAGTTCCTGAATTAAGACTTCCACTATTTGATCCTTAAATCTCAGTGCATTAGGCTTTTTACACCTGCACCTCAGGACATCAGACCTCACCCAGTGCCCATTTCCCAGTGAGGCACACCCAAGCAGAGGGCATTTCCTTACGGCTTCTCTTTGGATCTCCAAAGCAAGCTGATTCCTCACAGCTACACGTAGTCCTTCCTTTTACGGAAATCTTAGAAGTCTATGAATACACCTGCCATTGAATCAGGCTTCTCTTTAAAAACAAAGTATATGTCTAATTTCAGCATCAGAGATGATTTTAAAGACCATCTGAGCTGGAGCCCCACTGACCCAAGCACACCTCTGAGGAATCTGTGTCTCATCTGTCACAGGACTAAAGGACTATGTGCCCACATCATTACTGTAAACGGGTCTTCAGCTCCTAAGCCAGACATGATTTCTGAAAATATTACACACACATCCTTACAACAATATCTTCTAAACAGCGTATAAGCAGCAAGCACAACATTTAAAAAAATGTCTACCATTTTAAAAAATGGTAGACATTTTCACCTTACAATTTGATTACAATATCGTATCCACAGAACGATTATTTTTTCTCTGAAGCTCATGAATCCAGCATGAACTTTCAAGCATCAACATATTAAAGCAAAAACATTGATGTGTCAAGTCAAGGAAAGGAGAAGATAAAAAAAATCAAAATAGAAAATACTGAGAATCCCACCTCCTGAATGTGTGACACGATGGCAGCTTGGGTTTCAATATCCAGCTGTTTTATTCTTTCAATAAACTCTTCTTTTCTTTCACACTGTTAAAAGAAAACACTCCCTGAAACAGTGCTACATCCTAAAACTTACTACAACATTTTCCAGCTGCCCCCCCCCCAAAAAAAAAAAAAAAATTGCTACATTGCTAATGACAAAATATTCAAGATCTACATGTTGCCATGTTAGAAGGTATAACACTTTGTTGCTCCATATGGAGCATGCACTGAATCATGCTGTAAATTATTTCAAGTATTTTATAGCTGGTACAAGTAAGGCTAAGTTAAAAGTCTGGTTTTGCTCTTTATAAACAAGTTAAAAATGCAAAGAGACCAAGAGGTGGTGCAACAGCTGGAGGAAATTATCACAGCTTCATTAACAGAGCTGCACAAACATAAACCAGGTGAGTACAAGACCTACATTTACAGTGCATCATTTAACCTGTCTGCATTTTGCATGGCTTTGGCAATGAAAAAAGATGCATCTCTTTAGATACTATTCACATCAATGCTTCACTTTGCTTGTTGGACAAAATCAACATGTGCTTTAGATAAAAAGTAGGGTTGGGAAATCTTCTGGATAAAAATGAGTGACATCTCAGACAAACAGTTTAGTAAATCTTTCACTAAAAGTTTTTAAGGTCAAACATCTGCTATCAATATATCAGGAACTGTACATTAATAACATTACAATGCACAGTTGTTACAGGAAGGCAATAGAAAAGTTAAACATTAAGGTTTTTTAAACTGCTTTTTCTGTCATTTACAGTGTTTCTTTGGGGTTTGCTTCTGAGTCTCGCCATTCATTTTACTGGGAAGAACCTCAGAACTGTAAATGGGGACTGAGGATGCACAGCAGCTTGCCAAATCAGACTTCCGTTCTTTGTGTTGCAATGTAGCACCGAGATGAAGTTCAGAGCAGCCATATGAAGACAGCGTTACTCTGACATAATTGACTTGACACAGCTGAGCAGGGTAAGTGTCCTAAGGCATGACAAAAACACTAGGCAGACCTACAAACAAGGTCAATTATAAGCAAAGGCTAGCCCACCATGCATCTATTGTTTACTACCAGGGAGGTTTGGTGGGCAGAACACTGATTTCTTTATCTGGTAACTGTCGCCTGTTTCTGGGGATTTTCCCACATACGTTGCCTGTCCATTTATTTTAACAAACGCCACATAAAAATCCCCACATGAATATACAAAGTAGTTATTCAGCTTAGATTTTCTACATATAATATCCAATCAAATGATTATGCAAACAAAATCAGGCTTCATTAAACAAATGTTTAGACTGTTAGCTTATCTATTTGTTTTGCATCCACTGTGTACTGCTCCACACGCATTTCCAAATAGTAAAAAAATAAACCACCAATCTTGATATCAAGAACACTGTTCGAAGCTTATCTTTTCAAACTCTGTTATCAAAGTTGGCTAATTAGGTGCAAGAGCACACATCCTGCATCTGATTTAAGTGTTGGTAACATTGAGGTTACTCTGTCACAAACCGTGCTTCATTTCCCTGTGCTGTCTTTTTCCCTGCATCTACTTCATTCACCTATTGTGTTTTTTCACAATTTTAGTTCACAACTTATCTTGAGCTGGGGATTTTTTCATACAGCAGTGATCTTTGGGTGGATTTTCTCAGTCCAGAAATAACAAAAGATTGAAAAGATTCAAAAAAGAGTATTTTTCAAGCCTTTAAATGTTCACCTGCACAGCACATCCCAGAACCAACAACAGCAGCTTCTTAATTTCATCCATACTTTTACCTAGAGAGGAAAAAAGGGAATCAGTATGTATATGCAACATAAATTAAGTACTTGCAAATCATCATCTCCAAAATATCCTCCTTAAGAGAAATACCTTCTTTGAACAAATGCCTGTTGCTATATGTGCCCATTATACTGTTACCATACTTTCCATTTAACAGTACAACTCTTATGGATTATTTAAAATCCCAAATCCACCGAGACTTCCCCCCATGTGCTACCCTTACTTACATTTTCTTAGTGTTTTTTTTTCTGACTCATGCAGGAAATTTTTTTTTCCTTAAAATGGTTTGTGCATAATATGCCCAATGCTTGTCCCTTGGTTTGTGATTGACAAGGGTGAAAAACAAACCAAAACAAAACACACCTTGGGCAGAAGGCAAAGGACAGTTGCTCTAAAAAGACAAACACATCCTAAATTCTGTGTCTGAAGTTACTGCTCAGCGTTCCCCAAAAGCGAAGGCCATTCTGTGCACATAAATCCTCTCCTTAGCAGAGATACTTCAGCAACTAACGCTGCCTCTGTTCTGCATCAAAGCCTGTTCTCACTTTGAAGCGCAAGCCCCATGTGCTAAGAGGGATGAAAAATGAGCGTTGCAGAAGGGAGGAGAGGCAGCTAGCCATATGCTCAGGAACTGTGGGGGGCGAGGAGGGACACGCAGGTTTTTCACCACAGGGGACCCTGCTACGGCCGACAGCCCCGCGCCACCTCCTAAGGTTAGGAGAGAGGAAGCCACACTTGGGGAACTGGCGTGGCTCTGAGCCAGCTCCAGATCTTCTTTCAACAAAATTTGTGTGTGGATTGTTGGGCGGTAAAGAAAATTATGTATATCAAAGGTAGAAGCAGGGAGGTGGATGCCAAGGAGCTTCACAGAAGATCAAAATTAATGATGTAGTTATAAAAGAACCGAGGTTCAAAATGAGATGTTCAGGAAAAGCCAGTCTTCATCCACACAGGGGAAGGGGAGAGAAACAAATAGGCCACATACAGTTCTCTCTCATCCCTATACAACTGTTTCCTGCAACAGGGTACATAACTGTGGGATAAACATTCCCACTTCATCCCCTGCGCTGAGCAGACAAGATGGCGACTTTTGAGTGCCCCTGTGTCCCCCACCAACACCATGCCCCCAGGCTGGGCCAGCAGCCTGTCAGCACCACGTGCGGGACCAAGGCTGGGCGGCCTGCCTTGCACCGACCCGCAGCCCCATAGCCCCGTACTGACCGCAGCCACCACAGGGCCTACTTGCAGCCCAAAAAGTCACAGCACTGCGCACGGACAGCTTCAGAAATAATTTGTTTTCTCATATTCTTTTAAAAGAGAAGTGCTCTGCACAGGCTTTAGGTGTACCTCACTTTTTTAACACCTTTTCAACAACTTCATTGTTCTTTTCCCTACAGAATTTTTGAAAAGCATGTAATCTTCCTTGACCCCTCTCCCCCATCCAGCAACATACCTGACTTAATCCCTTCTGAAAATTTACAATCTAATATACAAATAACATTTCAGTACCTCATACACACACACAAAAAAAACACAAGAGATCTGTTACTTCATGAACAGTCCCTGCAGCAACACCACTAGCCGAAGGAGACACTAAGTGTGGTCAGAATTCCCCACCCTGCCCCCCAAAGTGGAGCTTCTGTTAAAGTTTCAGCGTTTGGTTTCATTCTGCATCAGTTTCTGGGCAGATCCAGACTAGGTATTAAATGCAGAGCAAGTTGCTAAGTGAAGGAGAGAGAGTGACTGCGGTGTCCCTCTGTTTCTCCCAGACTTACTGCAACACCTGCTCCAGGAGACTGAAGGAGCAGGTCCTGCTGACTCCAGATCATGCCAGACAGGTGCTCGAACCCCAGCTTTGGGTCCCCAAACCCAACCCATGCACCATAGCATCACAGCTGTCCTCCAGGTGAGCCCGGTGGCTTGGAATTATTCGGTTTAGGAAATTATGTCCAACAAGTGCATCTATATATCCCAAAGCCAGGTGAGTTACTTAAGCCACTCAAACCACGCTGTCTGGGACGAAGGAAATAGGTTTTGTTTTCTTCTCTGTGAGATGACAGATGTGCACTGGTGATGCTGCATGACCCTGTGAGGTGAAATACCGTTAGCAGGGTGACTTAACGAGGTCAGCCTGTTCTCCCATCAGGGACTGACCTTGCCTGCAAACACCACTTAGAGACCTCGTCCTCACTTGAGCTCTCCTGTCAGAAAAAGAACCCCAGGGAGACAAAAGTCCCTTTGGCAGGGAAAGCTCAACTGCAGCTTATGGAAAGCAGTGAGAAAGTAAAAGACTGAAGGCAATCATGAGTTTATTAGTTTGCTGCTGTTTAAAAGCTAACATTTGGCAGCCTTATTAGCTGACCTTACCAGGAGCATGCTCCTATAACCTAGGAAGCAAGCACTTAGGTCTGGGGCAGCTCTCGACAGGCAGATATCCACAAGCTGAAGCCATTCAATTAGCACCTAAACAGAGGTGCTAACAAAAAAAATTGATGCGTTGCTTGTCTTTTTTTTTTTTTTCTCTTCCTTTTTAACACCTTTTTGAGAATTCCTGGGCAGCTGCTTGCAGGCTACATATCTGGGCCTGCGATGGAGCCAGCAACCTGGGGACGTGCAGAAAGCCCATCTGCTGCTGGCAGCGGGTTGTCTGGAAAGGGGAAAAAGCCAACACCACCTGCGTGCCCCAGGAGCCGCCCTGTGCCACCGGGCCTGGAGGCCCCTCTGCTCTTGCAGGAGACAGAGGGTGAGAAACAGATGGCATGATTCAGGGAGAAGGCGGACAAAGAGATTAGGAGACAACAAAGGATGAGGATGAAGGTACAGAGATGATAGAGGAGACTGAAAAAATGACAGGGGGGTTGTAGGAGAAGGAAAGATGTAACAGAAAAAGAAAAAAAAAAGAGAGAGAAGGAGCCCAAGCACAAGAAATTTTGAGTTTGTGCAGCTTCTTCATGTACTTTCTAATGTTAACTTTCCTCCAACAGGCAAGAGGAATGATATTTTGTGTAGTGCTACATGCCAGCGGATCTGTGGAGAAGCTGGGAAGGGGTGAAGCACACAACTGCTGTTTTTCCCAGCTGTAGCAACATCCTGGATAAGAAAAGCCTGAATTCTAAATTTACGCTATTGAGGCAGTGTTTTGTTATTAACTTCATACTTTATGAACCTTTGTGTGTCTGGAGGATTATGAAACAAAATGAGGAAGGAAACCAGACATGAAAAAATACTCCAGTGGGAGCACACATCTTTTAGGATTTTAATGAAAACCAGTTTCTATAGATATTTACTAGCAGGGATCTGGGGCTTGCTCATTCACAAACTTCGCATGTAAAATGAAAAGGGGATCTAAATAGTCTAAATAGCAAAGTTTTTGTTTTGAAGAGGCAGAAATGAGCCTAAATCAGGCAAACAAGACCTCATTTCCATTCTTGTTCTGAAAGAAGTTAAATGCCCCCTGCCCCAAAGAACCATGTCTGATGAAAAATATGCTGATGATTTTCATATTGAACACAAGGAATTGGTGGTGCAGTAGCAAACTGAAAAGACTGTTCAAGAAAAAAACTTGGAGGAAGACAAAAACAGAGAGGAATTGTAATGGTAGTAGTTGTCTACTGCACAGCACAGTGAGAGGAGTAAGTCCTGTAATGTCAGATGCATGACTTTGCAAGTCAGATTCCTGGAAGTCTTCTAAACTCTTTAACTAAACTTTCAGGTTTCTTTTCAGCTCCTTGCTTTCTAGAAAATAGTCAAAGACTTCATCTTGTCACAAACTAGTTTTTGTAATTGTAATGCATATGGAACAAATGAACTGCAGCAGGCAAACCTGCCACAGCCTGGAACAAAACGATTTAGAGTACATGGAAGCTCGTAAAGCCCCTAAACCTAGTAGACATGCACCATCTCCTGTGCAAACGCCCAGCTGCAACAGCATTTTTAGCAGCAGTGGCTCTGTCTTTTCAACAGTCTCATGTTCCAAATACAGCTGTAGAAGACCTGAGTAGTCCCAAATGTTGAGTGCCAAATGGGTGCTACATAGCAAGAACAGCATTCTCAGCTTTAGAGCTGTGCAGTTCATAATTTAAAACATGTAACACCACTTTTGGCTGTTTTAGGACAAAGTGAAATTTGCAGATTGCACTGGTGAACAGACAGCTCTGAAAAACATGCTTAGTAAAACATTGTGTGGGCTCATTACAAGGAAGAAGTCACTAAAATTATTACAGATCAAATCATATGGAATGATTTAGCAGCTCTCTGGTCCAGGATCTATGGAATTAATACAGTCATTAGGAGCCATCCCAGTTCAAACAGTACATAACAACATACTATGTATTCCAAGAATGTGATTATATGATAACTTTTTCTTCCTCTAGGCAAGAGGTATCTTTCATTCAGATATGGGGTTGGAGTTAGATGATCTTTAAGGCCCCTTCCAACTCAAGCCATGATTGCCTTACTTATGACATCGGGAAAGCAAAAACTGGGATTTGATGAATGCCTCTGAGATCCACCCCTGCCAGTCTGCCTGCCTGACTTCAGCCTCCAGATTCAGCTGGTCCCCACAGCCCCCAGCCCAGCACTGCCTCTACAGATGCTCCCTCCAGGACCCTCCTTGCCCTACCTCCCCAACTCTGTCCTGAATTGGACCGCTGACAGAAAGAGGTTTTTCCTCTACTATTCTCATCACTTTTAAGCATTAGCCTCCGATAATTCATATCTGCCTCATCTCTTCTCCCCATACTGCTGTCATGCCCAGCCTCCTCACTCCTCTGTCAGCTTTCCCTGGGGTTTCTCTGTATTCATGCCAAAAGCACCATTTCCCATGCTGACGACTGCTTTGTCCTCACATTTCTATTCAGTCTGCAGCCCTCCTTTAGCTCTCTCACTGACAGAAAGAATATCTCATTTCACTTTCTTTTCCTCCCATGTGTCACTGCCTTCCTCTCACTCTTCCCTGCAAAACACTCAGCAACAAAGACATCAATCCAACAGTGACCACTCACATACACATAACACAGCCAACTCCTGCATTAGGTTTTCTTGTGAGTTGCTTTCTATTGTTTTAAGTAACTGTTCTAAAGACCTCTCCTCCCTGTTGCTTCTTTCCAGGCTTCCCATCAGCCCTGAGCCAGGTCTCTTTCTGAGAACTCCCCTCGTTCTTTATTTCCCTAACTATTTCTTCAGCACATTCTCCTTTACCTCTAAGGGTAACATTAAGACAAGCTTCCTTTGAAATCCTCTCCCCAGAAGTCTACTTGCTTATGTTCTTTGGAGCAAGCATATCTCAAGTCTTCCTTTGCACAACAGCTACCTGTGTAGTGCCTAAGCTGTAACTGGTTCTCAAAAGCAGTATATGATATGGCTAAACAAGAGCTTCATGTTCTTAATACACACACATCCCATCATTTTCTGCCATCTCGCTGTTATATTCTCACATTCTTTATCCTCTTTCTCATGTTCTACTAAATAATGTCAGCAGTAAGTCAGGGACAGATAAATAAGAAAACCAATGAGAACACCACATTTCAAACGATGTCAGAAAGTAAGGCAAACGTCTGGTTGTAATTAGAGGAGCTGGCCAATAGCTTTCCTACAAGAGACACATCAGGTGTTTTCTTCAAAGAAAGATTGATTTAAGGCGCTGACAAGCACCAAGTCAACGGTGGGAAATTATACATAAGTACACGACAGCTTTCAAGTGTGCAGCTTCCCCAGGAACCAATGCTGTGGTTACTGTTATGAGCCTCCTGCCAGCTGTCACTCAGGACCAGCCACTACAAGAAGCCAGACAGCCTTTCCCATTGACACAGCCAGCAGCGTTTGCCTTTTTGGCCCAGACGTCTCTATTCAGTAGCACTCTTGATGCTAGCTAGCACCCCAGCTTTTGTTCACTGTCCATATGACTGAAAAAAGCAACAGCTCTTACATTTGTATTTTCTGTAGCTGTAACAGGAGCCTGTGCAGAAAAATTAAGACTGGCATTTCAGAGTTTACTGTGCTTGAAGAAGTGGTACCTTACTCTCAGCTTGATTTTACCACAAAAATGTCAAGAGTGAGTTTCAGTGACCTGGTATCTGTAAGTTAATATTCTTTTCTGATATAATCCCTTTGTGTATGTACATACGCTACAGCTGCCAAGAGCAGCACAATGGAATTTTCTGCCAAGGTTTCTGCCATTTGTTTGTTCTGGAGATGCTGGTTACCATGTCATTCCCCGTCACTGCTGACAGGGTTCATTCATTTTTCCTTCTTTGGTAAAAATAGATTCACTGTCCTTGGCGCTGGTATTGTGCTACAGCAGAGATAGAAACTAGGAGGACAAATGGGTCTTCTACGGCAGACTGTGCTCTAGGTCTCTTGCAGAAACAAGCGAAGAGACGTGACTTCCAAGCAAACAGTTGTTGCTTTGGCGAGAACTTGCTATCACACGTGTGTATAGGTGTATATTTGCAAAACATACACAAACATGTCAGATATTGCACTTGTATATACAGATAAGTAGAATAAAACAAATACAGATTTCATTTGGCATGGGGGGGAGGTGAAGAACCCAACAAACTACTCACCAGAAAGAGGATCTTTGCCAATCATTAGAACATTTGGTAAATTCATTACAATCAGCTGCTGGAGGACTTCCTAAACAAAAGAGAACAACAAAGTTCAGTGGGAAGGAATCCCAATCAATCACGCCACAAAGAATATAGAGCTCCATCGATTACAAAGCCTTTAATATACTGGCAGTTCAGAGGTCACAAGAGGAAGCCCCACTTAAGAGAGAAATCCCTATTTGAAGATGGCATCAGGTTGCACAGCTAACATACACTAATCGCCTCTTTTAACAATGGAGGAGAGAGAAAACTTGGAGGGTCCCGTGGTACTAATCAAAATAAATGCACAGCCATGCCAGGCACACCCATCAGTCATGCCTTTGCCCCAGGCATGACCTGTATTCATTTGATGTTCAACATACAGCAGTTGTCATGTTCCAAGGCGTACAAATGCAGCGGGTTCATCAAAGGCACCTAAGCCTGTCTGTGAAGTTTGAGTAATTCAAATAATTGGTCAAATTATTTCATGGGTCTGAGATTCTAATGATGGGCTTGGGAAGTGGGTGTGGGGGGAAAGCTATTGAACAGACTTCTTGCACTGCTCAGAGCAAATGGATTTAAAGTCCTAGATTTGCTTCCTTTGTTTTTAATGGGGAGAAAAAACACATTTGCTTAATAATGTTGTGAACCTCATTTAAATGTCCTTTTATCCTGGGGGGAGATAAGGGAAGGGAGGTGCATTGTTCAGTCAGAATCGCTTAAATGTCAGCTGCCTGAAGCTACTCTGAAATGACTGAGCAGGCTTAGAGAGGAAAAGCTACAAGCCCTGGGGCAGGCAAAATGCCCAAAGGTGGACAAATAAACACACTGCAAAGGGAACTCTGTACCGTGCTGTGTTCAGCCACACACTCAAGTAATTTTTAGTAACATACAGAGCACAGCAGTACGGTTCCTAGCTTCAACCTGTGGTTACTAGCACCCATTTATGATGACTGGAATAAAACATGATGCTGTTAAGTATATATTTCACATAAAAAGACTGGGAGGAAAATGGCTGTGTGGTGAAAGCACCGTGCTGAGATTCAGGAAACAAAGGTTCCCCATATGACTCTACCAAATGTTTGGCAGGTGCCCTTTCCTCGCTCGTCTCCACATCCCAGACTCCCCCACAACCATGGGGAGGGCTCATGCCTTAAAACTCGTGAAATCCTCAGCACCAGAGGAAAAAACACTGCAGCCAGGCACAAAGCACAGACACACATTTCCTAAAACAATCACCCATTCACCAAACACTTCCTCTCCAAGTTACTGGGTTGTTATTTCTCTGCTTTCAAAGTTATTGTAGGAAGAAAAATTAAACGTGATTGAAAGAGGAAATATTCCAGTGAGCCTGCAGCATCTGATAAGTAATCAGAGTGGATGCTTTTTTTTAAAAAAAGTTTTGGACATAACACACATCAATTTTGCTCCTCCAATCCATGCTCAGGATACACTCCTCAGCAGTAACTTCCCGGATAAAGTAGAAATATCTCAGCAGCACAGCTCAGAAGGCAGGCTCTACAGTTCTTCCTGCAATGTGAAGTTTGGCTAATGTGGACCAGGCATTTGTTTAGCCATCAGCCAAATGCATTTTATAGTTTGTGCATGTTAAACAGAAGTCTGCTTGCACCTGTTATCCAAGCAGCTGCAAGCCATATCGCTGGTAAGCACGCAGAGCTGGGTGGCAATATCTGTTATGGCAATACAGTGGGGCACCGAGGCTTTAAACAAATTCAAAATTTGCATATGCCGAAGTATTGGGCTTTAACCAGCGATTTCCATGGCAAAAAAAAAAAAAAAAAAAAAAAAAAAGGGAGAATTTTGTTTCCAGTCACCCAGCGCATGGAGTGGCACTGAGGCAGGAATGCATAAAGAATTCGGTTTGTCTTTGTGTAATCATCAGATCGCCAGCTACTTAACCCGCAGACACAAAGCACATTAGGGCTAACCTTTCTGCTGTTAGCATTCCCATGCACTCCTCCCGTAAAATTATTGCAGTATACCATCCAACATAACGTTGCCTGCACGCCCCCGGGGCCGCCCGAACCTCGCATCTGGCAGGAGCTGAACGTAAGCAGAAACGGCCCTGGAGCAGTGAGGAGTGATTTCTTAATTCAAGACTGAAAGATCCCAATTGTTGCAAGAGGTGAGACGCTGATCTGTTTATATTTAAAATACACAGATAACTATCTTTATCATTTAAACGCCTCCACCTAAGATTATTATTTGCGATAACACCATTACCTTGTGCAGCTCGTTGGTAGGTCTCAGTGCTTTGTAAAGGAAGGTCGATGCCACTGCCCTCATTTGTCAAGAATGGGAAAGAATCACGGAAATCAAGCTACTTCAGTTTAGTGAACTACCCTCTGTTAAGTGAGATTTACCAACACACCACCTGGCTACAAGGGCGAGCTGAAGTGTGTGAGTTGAAAGCTCTTACATCGATGCTGATGAATTATACCCCTGATTTTATACAGGCTAAAACCACACAAATTTACTAAGGCTCAGCTGACACGTAGTGATTCCGTAGCTGGGGCAATGTGATGGTGTCTCAGACGCATTGCTTAAACCCTCACATTTAACCCCACCACGCTGTGACCCCTCACCACAGATCAAGGCGCTCCACAGAGCCAACCAGCCCCTACACCAGCCACTGGGCTAACCCGGCCACACAGCTGGAGCCCAATCAGGGAAATAAATAGCAGATAAAATGTGACATCTCCCCCCAAGGGCAGCAAGCGACTGTATTATGTAAAGGATGCTGTTACATGTGGAATCCAACACAGCTCTGAGTCACAAGAGCAAAGACAGGGATGCCATGTATTTGTTCCCCCTCAGATGCACGGCATGGCCAGGAGCTGCTGCAGAGCAAAGCGAGGTTTTCGAGCACTTTAAATTGCCCACAAAACCCCACAATACTCCAGAGAACAACTATACAAGCAAAAATTCTAATTTCTCCTGTGAGAGACCTTTTAATCATTTTTACAGTGCAAGGAAAGCTTGATTAAAACGGTAAAGGTTACAGCAACAACATATGGTAACAATTTCCCTAATTATTAAAACAATTAGGGCTTGAGTTGTCAGCTTTACACTGAGGCCATTAACCAGCTTGGAGGCCAACAACTGCACGTTAGGAATCATCTTTCCCACACTACTGTTTGCTTTTTTTTTTTTTTTAAACTGCTGTTAATGAGATTTCCATGACAAAATAATGTTGCTATCAGCAGTCTGGTTTAAGGAACACTATTCAAAAACAGATCATGATTAGGCGTTAGCACAACTCCTGTCAGTGCCTGAAATTCTCTTCCAAAGAGGATATTTTAAACTTGACACGATTTGTCCAAACTCTCAGCTCTTTTGTCAGCAGTGATGGCTGCAGGAATTGATGCTTTTAGTTTAGGTCATTGCTTACCATCACAACATAGAAATATTGGCAGCTAAAACTCATGCTACTTGAGCCAGACCCCCCAAACCCAGTAGGAAAAGCCCAGAAAGGTTTCTGCCCAGGGAGTTACATGACCCTGTATCAAGCGGGACACCTTCCCATGCGAAGGTCAAGCTGCCTCTTCAGTCCTTGCTCTCTGCTGGGCCTGCCCGCAGCGGCGTGGAGGGAGGCAGGCTGAAACACCCAGCAGGCAGGAGCAACAGGGAGCAAGTCTGGCTGCCAAAGCCAGAGTTCTGCTGAGAGCAGCGAGGCACTCCACACCGGCACCCTGAGGATTCAAAACTACTCTGAAGTTCCCCAGGAATCATGAGGTTAACACGTATATAAATGCTGCGTCCTTGGCAGTAGCCTTCTGACCTCTGAGGCCTTGGCGTACGCTTGCTTCACATTTGTGGTCACTTAGCTAAAAAGAGAGCTTAAAAAAAAAAAGCCGAAATTCCCCCCCCACAGACTCTACAAGTTGAGCACTTTAGGAGAAAATCAAGACACATACAAGATTCCTGATAAAACTGTAAGCGCTGAGTGAAGCCCTTAGGCTTATTAAGAACATGAGCAAACACTGCAGCAACCTCATCGCCTCGGTCAGAGAGCTTCCAATTTGTCTCTGGAGTGCTGAGGCATGTTTTACTTGCTGTTTTTATCTTCCCAAGATCACACACGCAGGGTATGTGCTGTCTGCCTTGGGTCATCAGCAGATAGGCAGTGGCAACTCTCACTCTCAAGTCACCCTGGCCGTGTATTAACACTTTATTTACCCACAGTGGGGTAAATGGGCCCCTTGTAATCCTGCAGGAACAAAGCCTCCCGGGCCCGTAATGCACATTTGCTCCTTCAAAATACACGTGCAACAGCATGGAAGAAAATGGTCTTAAGGTATCTTTCTTGGCTGCGTTTTTAAATGCCAGTGAAAGCATGCCAGTGGTTCCAGCAAAGAAAGCACTGCTAGGAGAGGAGTGAGTAAAACTGTCCTTCCCATGGCTCAGACACCAGGCAAATATAAGCTTTACAGAGACTCTGTGCCACAGTACAGCACGGCGTCAATGTAAAGTAACTACGAGCTTCTCATGCAGAATTAAATTAACCTCTGTCTGAAACCTAAACAAGGAGCAGTCCCAAATAAATTATGTAAGAAGAACAGCAGCCGACTGGCCATTGTAATTCAATGCTCAAGCCAAGCCATTCCATTTAAGTATATTGCTTGGCTATAAAATGCTAATTGCCCAGCTGACTGGGAGCCAAATGGTGCTTCCCTACTTGAAATGCCCATGAGGAAAAACCATCAACAGCTTTATTTATACCACTAAAAGCAAACATTCCCTGGCCAGAGAAACAGGCTTAATTTCAACTGCAACTCAGACCCACGGAATGGGAAAGTTCAGCAGAGCCCTACCTATGCAGCGCTGTCACCACCTTTCTCCAGTAACCTCAGCATGGATCTGAGCTCCCAAAAGGGCACTTGGAGAGGGACCCTACCTGCTTTGTTAAATTCCCTGTGACTGTCCACAGTTCAGGGCCTGCCGGGCAGGGATGGCAGCATGGGACACTACCACGAATATGGGATGGGTCAGCACTTCCTACACAAGGTGTGCTCAGGGTCAAATTTAAGCTCATCTGGAAACAGAACTCGAACAGTGAACAGGCAGGCAAGAAACACATTTTAACATTAAAACATATTTTAAAGAGTGAATTCAGATATGTTTTGAGTTTTTTTCCTTAAATAGATTTTTTAATTTCCAGTTTTGTTTTTATGCAACAAAGACAGCAAGTTACTTTGCAGTCTACAACAGGCAAGTTATGCTTTAAAAGAAGAAAAAATGATCTACCACTGTATACACACTTCAGATATTTTTTATTATTATTTTGCTGTAATCATCTGAGGAGTTATTAGTGGTGTCAGGAAAACGATTTACAACAAGACAGTGAACTGTATGACAGGGTCCCACAAAAGATGAGACAAGATGAAACAAGTTGTAGCAGGGTAATGACAAGGAAGTGAAACACAAACCCATCTTTTGTTGAGACGTTTTCTGTGTGCATCTTACCATGCCAGCACACCTGATGATACCACGTGTGTGACTCAGTACCTGCTGTTCCCCTGCCAACACGTTATATACGTGACAAAATTTGGTTAAGAACCTCGCTCATCTCTGCAACAATTGTATTCGCTGGGTGATGGACTAGGGGATTAGCTGTCTTAAAAAGGCTTTTTTTTTTTTTTTTTTTCCTGAAAAACAGCAAACTACAAAGAACACTTCTAAAGATCCTTCATGTGGAAATCCAAAAGCCAGTAAAATAACTGTTGCCTCATCTGCTGAAAACGATCAGTTCTCACAGTCATAGGCTGGCATCTCAGTGGGAGGGAATGTGGAGGAATCTTACCTAGTCTTAACCACTCTCAGCATGTGCAGTGCATGGGTAACTAACCAACTGATGAAAATACACTGAACAGAGGAGTAAGATCACGTTTTATTCAGATCAAAACAATAAACACCTGCAATTTGGACAGCACACAATTAAAAACAAACAAAAAAACAGGCACAATCAACCACCCAGTTCTTACATCAAGGACTATTATGGCTCAGGTTTTGGTATTTGTATTAAAGCAGCGCAGAGGTCCCAGACCAGAGTAAAATCTCATCCACTGCAAGCTGTACAAACCTAGAGACCTTGCCACATACATGCAAAGCATCAATAGGCCAACGACAAAACAGTAACAAGCAATGGGTGAAGACAATGACAATAAGTGGTTATTCCATGGTTATGATGTGATCCACTGTGCACTCTCTCACTGCTTTATGAACTGGTTAAATTACCTACTCCGGAGCAGCATACAACAAAATCTCTCCACACTTGAGAGAGCAAGGCAAGCCCTGATGAGAACATTTGCTTTAAGACCAATTCAAATCTTTTGCAGTGCACATTGTTTACAACCCACAACAAGAGTTCTGTATGCATTTAAATAAAGGTACTTTATGTAAAAAGCATTTTAGGACACACATAGTTTTACTTCAAGCCCAGTGGAATAAATAAGATGGAAGCTGCCACCCCCACATCCCCAGCTGCAGAGGAAGCAATATTTTTCTTTGTTAAATCAAACTGAATGTAAATATGTACATTTGCTTCTAAAATATGAAGCAAAATCTTCAGCGGCTACATGGTGGCAGACTTCCTAGCCTAGCGTGGCTGACTCCAAGATGAATCACCCATTTTAATACAACACAGAGCCCTGTAGCTGTGCCTAGAGGCATTATTGATTTGACCCAGAGAAGAGAAAATCCAATTGTGGAGCACCGTCTCCCCCAGCTCCTATTGCCAGCAGCACTTTGACTGATTTACCTACCTGCTGAAAATGAAAAGCTTATTGATTTATCCTCAGCTTCTCTCTTCAAAACATGTGCAAGTGACTTCAGATATTTATGACAGTGTCCAGACAAATTACTCTTGACATGTATTTTATTCCACCTTAGAGCTGTCCTGGGGTGGTTTATGCAGTAACAGGGAATGAGGAATGTGGTGCGTTAAAGGCCTGTCACTTGGCATTACTAATATAACCAGCTAAAACGCAATCCATCTGTTCTACACGCTTCCAGCTAATCTGTGGTGGTCTCTAAGGGCCATAATAATTCAGCCTAACACACATGAAAAAGAAACACCACGGCCCATCAGAGCAGACTTGAAGCACTTCCGAATCCTCTGAAACTCAGCACCAGGCACAGTCACTTACATAAAAAGCAAGCCAATTTTCCCAAACGCAGTTTAAGGACATTTTGCTGATATAATAAAGCCAAAAGTTTTCATATTGAATTCTAAAACTGATCAAGTGTTTTTCAGCTTTTAACACTGAAGCCTGCTACCAAATTACGTTAGCCATGCAGAGCTCCTGGGGATAAGCTCTGCTCCACTGTTCTTTGTTCACTGGAATGAAAACAAAAGTTACAATATTAAAATGAAACTTCCAGTCAAGAAACAAACACCAACCCAATGGATGTCTATAAAGGTTATGTATAAGATAAGTTTTCTACCACTTCTCTTATGGCAAGTATTTCTAAATCTTGGGTATTTTTCCTATTATGTTCATAGGGAAGAGACACAGTAAACACCTAACTGGGTACATGGTAATAGCTCAGATAAAATGCATCGAATCTGTTAATAAAGTTTCTATGTTGTCATGAAGAAAAGCAAAAATATTAACTTGAGCAAACACAAAGCAAGTTTAGGGATTACTTAGGTGTTCAGATCCAGAAATCTGTATTCCAACCACAATATAAGACAAAGCACCAAGAGCTCCAACACGCCCACTGATGTGACCATCACTGAGACACTGACTGTGCCCAAGGGAAGCAGCAGCCAGAAGCACAGAAGTACAGTGAAAGAAAGGAGTTAGAGAAGGGCACAAGTGGGAATACCAGTTACACATCAGAGCAATACTACCTTCCTATAGGGGAATGATGGGCAGAAGCTATGTAGCATAAGCACACACACATTTTGCACTTGTCCTAGAATCATGAGGTTATTTACTAGTATAAATGCTGCCTGATAAAGAATGATGCAACTTGGGAAAAGCTCTGTAAAATGCTGCTAATCCAAGAAGCATTTGTAACAAGAAGCATTTTGAGGTTCTGTAGCACAAGTATTGAAAAATCAAATCAAAACCAAAGTTTAAATAAGAAATCAAACCTGTAAAGCTACAAAAATGAATGGGAGGGAGGCAGGCAGTATAAAAGAATGGAATACTTTCAAGATTTCTAACTGCTTCTTATGAACAAGGTTTTGGTAGCAAACAGAAGGCCTAGCAGACACAATCAAATTTAGCACAAATACACCAGTCAAATTTTATCAGTGACTAAGGGTAATAAAAGCCCAACAAGCATGCAGGTTGGCTGCTACGAATCCGAGACTGTCCTGTTTGAAGCAGGAGCTCACTAGCAATTTGCAGTCTATCCATTAGCTCCCTCCAAAACAGGCTGCTGTACTCTGCCACTCCTATTAATGCTGAGTAAGAGCCTACTGTCCAGTACGCCTCTTTATTGCCTTGAGGTCGTATCACAGAAAAGTATTTCTTACTGTAAGTAAGAAGTGCCTTGCCTGGCCTTTATTGCATCCAAAACATCCTCATGCTTGTCTGAATGTAAAGTGGTTAAATGTTTAGAAACAAGCATAGGCCTGCTGAGCCTTTCCAGGATAATACTCCCTGAATAAACAAGATTTTAATTCACGTTACATTGGTAAACAATTTCCATGGATGGTGCTGGAGAAACTAAGAAAATTAAACCCGGCACTGAGGATCAGTAAATATAACGACACCATTCATTGATGACCTACAGGGATTTTATGTGATAAAACACAGGTTAATGGTTAACAAAATTAACAATTGGCTAACATTGTCCACTTTGACAGGCATGAAATCTTTCAGGCTAACTCAGGTAAAACAGTCATCCCAAGACAATTTTTCTCCCCAGTGAAGAAAAGAGTTGTGACAGCACTTGAGAAATTCCAGAGAGAAAACTGAGCAACTGGTCTGCGAGCACTTCTCTCACACTCCTCTCTACCACCAAAACACATACGTAAGCGTAAAGAAGAAAATCAAGTTTAAATTAAACTACTTTTAACACCTACGTTTTTAAAAAGATTTTCCAACATGACTTTCCAAAAAGCTTAAACGTTCTTATGCCTGTGCAGCTTACGTTGGTGACTTTTTGCTTTATAGGAGGAATTGTTTCAGAAATCATGCAAACCCAGTCACCATGCCAAGCAGTTTACTGTCTAGCTCCAACATGGAAAGGCAGCATGGCCAAGAGGTGGGCCCTGCAGACAGCAGCACAGAAGCACATGCTGGATTTACAGAGGCGGCAAGCTTTTGGCTGGCCTTGGGGGACAACAGAGAGACTGCAGGGACACACGGTCCCCACCTGCAAGGACACCCAACCAGACAGTGAGATGCCCTGGGACAAAGGAGGTGGCTGGGAGAAGTGCAGGGAGGGAAAGAAAGGTGGTGCTACTGATCATGTCTGCAGGCTAAAACAAAGTTCCTCATGAACACTCCTCATCTGTTTATGTGAGTTCGCTTCTTACTCATCTCTGGCAACGGCATGGTGTCTGCTCACAGAGAGCTCTATTGCAGGCAAACTCCTGTTACCCAGCAGTTAACAGGAACGCTAAAAACTCAAATACCAGTCATGTAGAGAGAGAGAGAGAGAGAGAGAGAGGCCTCTGGGTTCAGGCATGTCCTTGTCAAATACTCCTAGAAGACTTTAAGGGGTGTTACTGCAGGTGACGCTATGAGCTTTACAATTATTTTAAAGTAGAAGAATTTACACTCACTGTCATTACCACAACATATCGCTGCATTACCATCATTACCTGATATTGGTGAGTTCAGCAAACACCAGCCACCCCTTAGCTAGGAGATCTGCTGCTGCAAGCAACAGCCTCAAGTTTTTTTCCCTAGGGACAGTGGAGGGAGAAGTTCCAGCTCAAAGACCAAGCGGCTCTAGCATGCACAAGCCTACAGGGTGTTTCTCTTCACAGCCAGCAGTCACCTTACCACTGGCAGGTAACACACAGGATTTCAGAGGCCTGCAATGCCTCTTGCATTGTAGAGGTGGAGAAGATGCAAAGAATTTCAAGTGTGGTTTGCACAATGTAACCTGAGTGCTCTGTGGAAGAAAATACTCCTAACAACCACTGGGTCACATCTGCCAGTTTTACCATTAGGACTGGGATGTGGTTGTAATGCTGTCAGAAACAAACAAACAAAAATAGAAACAGACCAGAGAAAGTAGCTGCAGTAAAAATTAATAGCAAAAAAAAAAAAAAAAAACAGGCAGGAAGAAGACAGAGGGTCCCTGCGCCGTGAGGAGCTCTGACACCCTCCTCACTCCCCTTCTGGATGTTCTGTGCTCATTTGTCCTCAACAGCAAACACTTTCTGCAAGAAGAGCTTCCAGTCCTGTCAGTCCTTAACAATGCTCCTTTAGGTATCTGAAACAACTGATTAGCACCATTTAATATAATCTGTGTGATCTACTGTGAGTCGTGCAGCTAACTCATAGCTGGTACCACTGATGAGTTCAGCAAAGCTTTGCCCTTTTTGCTCCCCCACCTGCCTCACACTGCAGACCTCCACTCAAGGGCTCTCCCTCAGGGCAGCACTAGCAGGGAGTTCAGCAGCAACTACGTGCCTCTGATGGAGAACAGCATGAAGTGCTTTCTGTGCTTTTTGAAAGCTTAGTTTCTCTCCTCGCTTTTGACTTCTCTTCATCAATATTTGCAGGTGGTCATGGCACGCTGAAGGCATACAACACTCTAGGAATTCCTGTGTTATCTTAAAAAAAAAAAAAAAAAAAAAAAAACAAGAAGGATGCAGTTGCATCCTAGAAGGTCCTTTCTTTCTGCCATCTGTCACAGAATGTGCTGCTGTGTTATTATTAATATCCAGGGAAGATTAACTTCTAATGCTCCTGCTATGCCAGTTGTAAGGCTTCTGACCATGGGATTTCCGTGTCAACAAAATACAATTTCCTCTTGAGCTGTGATGTTCAGTGTTTTCCTGAAAGACAACCTCACAGATCACATGCTCATAACAAAAGCCTCACCCATAACTGAAAGCAAATGTAACTTTCACAACTTCACATTTACTGAGGAAAAGCTTAAAAACAATCAAAACATTTCAAAAGAAAACAAGAACCACTAAACACAGCAAACACCAGCAGCCACTCAGGCTAAAACCCAGATAAAGCTGAATGGATGAAGACAAAAATATTATGCATACAACTAAAAGCCTTTCACACTATAGTGTCATTCTTCAATTATACTTCTTAATCTTCAGAGTCCTTCAGCGGCATGTGAAGGTGGCAGCCCCACATGTTTCTAGGCAGTTTCCAAGCTCCCTCACATGTGGATCCCTTACCTACATCACCACAGCTCAGGTTTACTTTTTTAGCAACATAATCAGAAGAAACACAATCTGATGTATCGAGTGACTTGTGCTCGCCATCCACCCGATCACAAACAACAGAAGTGCCACTCCGCCGGGCTGACCTCTCAGCTAGCTGAAAGAAAAGCAGGGGAGGGTAAAACGCTGATGAAAGACTGCTGCTGGCAAGAGGGATTCAAGCGTCAGGCTGCAGAGAGCAGGAGCACCTCCTGTCTTCCAGCCCACGCGGGTTGTGTTAGGCTGTAAGAAGAATTATTAGAATTTTAAAAGCTACACCAAAGTTTTGATTGCTGTAACTCCTGAGCAGCAAACCTAAGCCTAGCAAAATTCAGTGCGCTGGGGCTTCTTGATGGTCCAGAGAAAGTCTGACTCCTAGAGGCAGCTTCAGATGAAGTTTTAAGGGGCACAAAAATCAGAGAAAGGTTGCACAAGCAGCATTTTATCTGCAGAGAGAGGGTTTCCACGCTTCACCTCAGCAAAGCACAAAACCTTGGCAAAGAGATCAAGCCACACACCAGGGAAACGAGCAATGCCAGGCCCATTACAAGCTCCGAAATGTTGACGTTAAGTGGTACGGTAAGGATTCTTTTGTTCTGTTTTACTAACAGCTTTCCACGTAACTTCTTAAAATTGCTCTGCATCATTGTTTAAACATACCCTGGCAGCAGCATTGAGTTACTTGGACAAACCTGTTCTTTGCTGAGAGCATCGTGAATTGGCTGAGTGATGAATGGCTGCTCAGAAACCGGAGCTCTATGGGAATTCGTGCAGCCACTCACCAGCAGACATGAGGCAGTGAAACAATTTGTGCTCTTCAAACCTACTGCAAGAGTTAATGCTTCGGAGCTGGACTGCTGAACTAAAGAGTCTTACTTCTGAGCACTCAGAAAACGCGAGGCTCCCACTAATTTTAAAGGGAGGAGCAGACGCTTACGGCCTAGGAAACAATCAAAAAACACCAAGAGTTATGATATGGTACCTGAATGCAAGCCTAGATGCTCTGGCACCTTGGTAGCACTATGTGAATTCACCGTTCCCATAAATCTTGGCATAAGCTGCAGATGTTCAGCACCTCCACAACGGTAAGATGCATGATACATACAGGGTCCTAAGATCAGGCACTGAAGTTTGAACTAAGCTATGCAATTTCTACTGCTACTGTAAATATGAGAGAGGTCTGCTGGGTCTCCAAAATTCACTATTGAAAATTAATGCACAATATTTAAAAAAAAAAAAAAAAAATGCCCTGAAGTGATGTGCAGTCACTGATGTCAATTTCTAAGCAGTGATACAACTGAAACCAAAAATAAAAAAAACATTTGCTGCATTTCAGATGAGCAGATACACGGTTCCTTCTGAATTTTGACTGCAAGCCATTCTCCTGAGGTACAGGCAGCAGCCCTTTTGAAATCAGCTCTGCACAGCGTGGGCAGGAACTAAGCAAGCTTCTTCAAATGGTGCTGCTGACAAAATTCAGCTCAGAGCTGCCAAAGTCCAGGTTCAGTGGTAGGGTTTTAGATACGTGCAGAATGCGGAAGAACGGGAAGGAAACCTGCCCACTGGACACACTATATAGAATTTCACATCAAACTGTGAGAAAAAGAAACTTGGCCACCCACTTATTCCCTTGCTGTGCCCCCCTCCTCCCCATCAGAGGGAGTATCTTGCAAAACACGCCAGACATAGTTGCTCCGTGTGTATAACGTGTTTCGTCAGACTTTTTATTCCCCATTTTACCTCCATATTGGAGAACATTGGGAGCCATTAAGGAAAGCAAGTAAGAGTAACTCAGAAAACAGTTTCTGCTCTGATAAAATACCCTGGTTTTAGGAGGAGAGCACAAATGTAGTAGCTGACGCTCCATGACCACAGACCAGTACCAGGTATTGGTTGTTCCCTTAGGGACATAGCTCAAACAAAGGCTCTGCGTTGTAGGGAAGCTGAGGGAGTTGGTTCATGTTTTAAACTTGTTCTCCCTAAATCAGCTCCCCATGAAGCAACTCCTCCCAACGCACACAGCTGTAAACCTATTGGTAAAGGGCCAGGAAAGCTGAACCGTTTACAAGTTTTGGTGAAACTCTGAATTTTCTTCCCAGCAAAGGAAAAACAAGGCTCACTGTAGCAGACAGGAGCCAGGTCAGCAGATACCTTGCTCCAAACTAAGCCCAACGCGTGCTTATTCTCAGCTGGGGGTTGTGAAAGAAAGCAGAGCTTGTGGGCCACACAGGACCTGCTGAAAGCTCTCCAATGTCCCCCAAAGAGGTCTTGATTAAACACTTTAAGTAAAGAGGCCTTTGCTACATACTCAAGCGCAGCCCCCCCTTGCTATCTCCTTGTAGCATCACAGATGTAAGTCTCCTAATTGCATCTTCGGTATGCAGAAGGTATGAAATCTTCACAGAAACACGACATGAAAGGCTTTGCTAGTTAGTCACAAACACGGACATTAGAGCCCTTCCTTTGGGAATGGCCACTACAGAAATCAGATGTTCGGAATATATTTCTGCCCATATGGTTCAAAGCGATGAATAATGCACTTTGGAAAAGAGCAGCAACAAAAATACAACAGTGCAGCAAAGCACACAGCATATTAAACAAATAACAGGTGGTGACTAAAAATGCATTTTTAATGAGCGCCTCTTTATGAATGCACACAATGCAAAGTGGTTTCCACTGCTTTGAAACTCACCACTCCTTGCTATAGATTAGAGCTGTCTCAGTTACACAGAGCTAGGTGGGTAAGCTCTTTAGTTTCCCTTTGGACAGCTCTTGGATTTTTTTATATTATTTTAAAGAAATGCATTTAGTAACCAAACATGAACTTTAAATTCTGAACTCTTAATACAGAATCTTTAGTGAAGGGTAACCTTTTCATTAAATAAATTTGCAATTACATGTTAAAATGTGTATTTTGATGTGTTTGTAAAGCGTCTGCTTCATCAAATGTGCTTCTCTTCACATGCATACGAGTAACTGAGGAAGGCAGCAGTCCAGTGGCTAATGCAGCAGACAGTGTTTGTGCTCTCAAGTCCAGATAGGCATGAAACATGGATTCACAGCCGTTTGTCAAAAATGAATCACAGTGTTCCCAAGCTCCTCCTGAATCAGCCGGCAGGAAATCCAGTAGCCAAGGACTAGCCACTGCACCATAGCAGGAGGTGCTCCTGTACCACAGGATGTTAAACATCCTACAAACCATTTCACCAGGGTTGCTTGTCTGAGATGAAGCTAGAGAACAGGACACAGAGAACAGTCATCTCCGAGATTTAGAAAGCAGGTTAATGGTGGGGCTGGTTAATGGACTGTGCTGCAACAGAAGAAGTCTCAGAAAAATCTCAGGCAGCTAATGCATTCAGGAAATCAGACTTCACAACATCATAGCTACAGCATAATAAAGCATGCTCAGCTAAACCCGTGCCTTGTTCTGCCTCAGCAGAAGAGCCGTATTATCCCACAAACTGAGCCAGCAGCCTAAGTGGTTACTCATGTCTGAATCTTCCTGCATGAAGATCAGTGTTGCAGAACATGAAAATAAATGTATTCCTCCTCTCCCAAGTGCAGCCGTCTTGTTAATCTCAAAGATGACATATTCCTCGTATTTCAGTCACCACTTTAAAGCCCTGATTCATGCAAAGACTTAGGAGGTTATTACTTCGGCAGGTTGCTTATTTCTACTCTGCATAATACTCCTTGTAACTTAACTGCTTTCACCCTTGGGGGCATACAGCATATGTCTTGGGATGAGAACTGGAACAGACTTGCTCTGAATCTCAAAGGAAAATTAATGACTTCTCATTAAAAGGTGAGAGGCAGTAGTTAAACTCTTCCCTCTTCTATTTCATCCCTTAGAAGGGCAGGAATTCTTCTAAAAATGGTATTTTTCTCTGTTTAATCATTATTTAGATGATGCATTTAAAAAAAAAAGGCTCATCTCTGCAAACAGAGATGATTTTATGCTGCTGCGTGTGTATGACATTAGTCAGCCTAGTTGTTCTGCTAACCACAAACTTCTTCGGCTTCTTAAGTGCCAGGAAACCAGTTTGCTCAATTCATAATTTCTCTTTGATACAGCAGCAGTGTAAGCCAAAGAGGAGGAACTCAAAGGGTCTGCACCACACAGAGTGGATGATGGTTAAACAAACTGGGAGCGCTCAAACCACCACAAAAAACTTCTCCTTCTCTCCAGCCTCGTAATTGTTTTAAGTTTAGTGAGTGGATCTCAGTTAACATTTAAGAGCTAAATTCTACCTGTTTATTAACATGCAAGTTCCCTGAGGCCTTAATATTTGCACCAAAGTACAGAAATCTTCAACATCCTTTAAGACAAGCAGAAGGTTTAAGACAAGTAGAAGGAACAGAGGATACCCTTTTAGTAGACTTTTCAGAGCATTGAGCAAAAAGAGCAGCACTGTAATTTCAGCATGGCTTTTGCCTACTTTGCATATACACAGAATAATCGAATGGCAGGTCTTATGCTAGCCAGCTAGATACCCGCAGTACCTACTAAGATAAACTATGAAGCTTATTATACTTGTGTACGTGGGGAGGAGCTGCCTTGTAGCAGCTGACCTTGGCTGCACCAGCCAAACTTGGAAGAGGAGGGGGAACACTGGATGGCCCAATTCCCCGTAAAAATTCAAGCCATTAAATGAAAGTGGAATGGGAGATCCTTTTATATTGCAAAGCAGCGGGACACCAGCACAGGGAGCAAACACTGGTCTCTTGAAGCAGGGAAGGTGTAAGCCTTCCTGCACGAACATGTTATGCTGCCTCTGATGAGGAGGTCACTGCTCCTGAAGGCCAATTTTCTGTTGCCTTATGTCACATACCCTGCCTGCAAACACCAGATACCCACCACTCGACAGATGGAGAGAACCAGTTCTTACAGGCATCATCAGACTGAAGGCTTATGCTGCAAATTTCTGAAACTTGGGAAGCAAGCTGTACATTTCAGTTCATTGGGATGTGCTTTAGGCAAGTTAGACAAAGACACTGCCAATAAAGCAAGAATTTCAAAGTTGTTAGACTGATATTGGTCATGCACCCAGCAAAGAAGAAATAGATAGAGAAGAGATGACTACTTCTCCCAAGTAGTCATCAATATACACAGTGCAGGTATGCTGGGGGCAGGGTGCTCCCAGCCTCTTCTGACAGTGGTTCCACTTCATTATTTGCTATTTTGAGCATATTTCACATAAGACACAATAAGGTACTTTGATGTCACTTTCTTGCTTTGTAAAACCAGGAACTCACTTCTTTTGCTTTTCTTAGAAGTGCACCAAAGAAAACATTTCAGACCAAATTAAACATCTCACTTCAAGGGTGGGAAAGTAGGATAGGGGTGGGAAATAAGGAAAAATAAGAAAAATAATCACTGTCCTAATTAAAAGTGGAATAAGACAACAGTCAAACAGCACATGAAAAGGATTTTTTTTTTTAAAAAACATGCTATTTATTCGTAGCAGTTTTTTGTTGTTGTAGAATCATAAATGTCTATTTCAAACATTAGACAACTGTTGCACTGGACACCTCAAACATCTCACAACTGCGCTGATAGGTATGAAATATTCTGCAGTTTCAGCACTTTCCTTTAGACCCAGGTGCACTTCCCAATAGCTCTCAGGACAACTGGACAGTAAAACAGTCATCCCTGGTGAGAAAGTCATGTCCACACTTGTACACTTGGTTGTACACAATGCGTTGGTACTGTATAGGCCAGGAACTGTTCCTTAACATCCCAGTGAAGAAAAACAATAGTTGTGCACAGCCCAGAGAAATAATATTGAGGCTGTCAACCACTCCCCATCACTGGCAGCAGCAGACAGAGAATGGCAAGAAAGCAACTGTGAGGCTAGAGCATATACCCACACGGTGCGGTTACTCTTACTTAAGAGAAAAAAGTAAAAGGAGACCGCTCAAAAAAAGCAGACTTCAGTGTAAATCTTCAATAAAAGTTTGTTTTTCCTTTTGTTCTTGTTTTTAAATATGGCTTAACATTGGGCTAAAATGACAAGGATTGAGTGTTTCCCCGCCTTTT